>NC_062569.1:70006666-72979166 GCF_022837055.1 Prionailurus viverrinus | reverse complement strand
ATGTTCTATGGAAACCCAGGGGGAATTTACACATTGATCTGCTGAGTATAAGAAAGTTCATGGCAGATTTTAGACAAATACAAAGCTGAAACAATTAAAACACAAACCAGCAAAACACGGGAACTATTTATGGCAGTTTTTAAACAAATATAAAGCTGAAGCAATTAAACTAAAAGAACTATTTTATATTCCCAGTATTCTCTCATCTCCCTACTTTATCTAGTCTACTTTGAGAAAAATCAACCTGAGGTAAATTCAACAGATAAATCAGACAAAGAGATTGGCAGCCCCACTTGGCATATGAAAAGGTATGTGACTCTTTCACCCATGGGCCAGTTATTTATGGAAAACCATTAGTTGCCAAAAAGGGGAAAAGGATACCAGTTCCATTTCAGAAGAGGCTTGTTTCCTGAGTGGCCATAATAGCTCTTAAATTTCCCCTCTGCTCAAGATTGTAGGCCACTATCTGATTATTTTATTCCTCGTTGGAATAAATGGATAAAGTCATGGTGTTCAACAGAATTACAATGGCACAGTGTTTCTCTCTCTTTTAACTATCATTGACTTTCTAACAATTTACTAGGTCTTTAGACATTTTTTTAAATGTTTGTTTTGAGAGAGACAGGGTATGAGTAGGGGAGGGACAGCGAGAGAAGGAGACACAGAATCTGAAGCAAGCTCCAGGCCCTGAGCTTTCAGCACAGAGCCTGACGTGGGGCTCAAACTCAAAACCTGTGAGATCATGACCTGAGCCGAAGTTGGATGCTTAACCGACTGAGCCACCCAGGCTCCCCAGTAGGTCTTTAGACCTTAAAATTCTTATTAGAGAAATACAAATGAATGAAGATCTTTATAATGTTTCTCTCAGATTGATCATCACTGCTCATGTGTGGTGAATATAAGGCCTTTTCTTCCTTGTTTTAGTAGCTGGTAGACAAGACTCAGATTGGACTGTAGGGCTTGGGGTAGAAGTGTACTGCAAAGAGACACTATTGATTCAAGTGAAGGTAGTCTGGGGATTAGTTGGAGGATGGTATAAAAGACAGCAGGGATGTAAATGAGCAACATTTATGCTTTCTTGTCCTTTTCTCTCTTCATGAATGAAATCAGAAGGTGAACCTAGGGTGAGAAAGAAAGAAAAGCTGGAGGTAGAAGATGTAGAGGGTGATATTTATGTTACCTCTGAACCATTTCCAAGCTGATTATCCAGTATTCATAGTTACGAGAGAGAGAAAAAATTAAGGAGAAAATCACATTGACTCATCAGTGAGGCCAGGGCAGAAAAAGTTGAAGGCTGTTCTAATCTTATGTAAATAGTTTCAATTTCCATTTTTTAAAAAATTTTAATGTTTATTGACCTGAGAGAGAGAGAGAGTGAGCAGGGGAGGAGTAGAGAGAGAGAGGGAGACACAGAATCTGAAGCAGGCTCCAGGCTCTGAGCCATCAGCACAGAGCCCGACGCGGGACTCAAACTCACGGACCGTGAGATCATGACCTGAGCTGAAGTCAGGCAAACTGACTGAGCCACCCAGGCGCCCTCAATTTGCATTTTTGAAAGAAAAGCAGCATTATAAGAGGAGCCTATGTCATAGTATTTATTCTCATCCATGTTGACACCAGAGGGCACTAGCAAATGTGTATAAAAAGTTAAAACTTTAAAATTCACAGAGTGCAAAGCTGTAAGCGTAAATCCTGCTGAAGTCTGTTACCTACCCTGTATTTTTTATTAACCTATAGACTGAGATATTTATAATGACTGTTACATGAAGTTCTCAGTTTTTAAATCTCAAACCGTTTTAAATTCAGATGACTTTTTGATATGATCAGTTATGACAGGTTGTAACTATTATAGAAATCTTAATTAAAAGAAATTTGTGCTTTGAGAGGCAGTGGTGGTACCTGTATTATCCTAGGGTGCCATATGGTTGGGGCTTTACAGATTTTTTTTTCCTTAGCTATCAGCCTGATGCTCTGTCTTGACTTTCTGGGCATACTTTAAGAAGATAGTCCATGTATTTGGAGAGAGAAGGGTAAGGTGGAGTGAGGTTGAGAGGGATGGCAATATAAGACCTGACAGGAAGTTTTCGACAGATTGAAACCTTGGAGAGAGGGGAAAAAAAAAGATATGCTCTGCACCAAAAGAAAAGAGAGAAGAGATAGATAGATTGAAATTGTGCAACACATGACTGGCTCAATGGGAAAAACATATGACTCTTGATCTTGGGGTTGTGAGTTTAAGCCCCACCCTAGATGTGGAGATTACTAAAAAAAAATTATACAACACAAGCTTCAAAAGAAAATACACATAGACTTTGTAACATAATGCTGTTTGGTAAAAAACTCAATAAATTTTATTTTGAAAAAAATGTTTATTTTGGAATATTACAAGCATGGTTTGTTTAAACAGTAATTACATGTTTACTAATTAAGGTTACACATTTCAGGTTTTCATTTATTTATTTTTACAAATGAAGCTAGGAAAAACTTGAGAATTAAAGAGACTATCATTATTTTGGTAAAACAGAAGAAAGTAATTATGTGTTCAGGACTTGGTGTCAAGGACTTATTTTTCCCAATAGAAATTGTATGGGGAAGAAAAGAAAATAACTCAACTAAAATTTAAAATAAAATTTGTTGAATGTAAACTTGGTTTCAACAGTCTCAGTTGGCTGTAGTGCCACTCTTCGCAATTTCTCCTACTTCTAATTCTTCTTCTTTAACGTTTTATTTTATTTGTTTTGAGAGAGAGTGCAAGCAGGGGAGGGGCAGAGAGAGAGGGAGACACAGAATCTGAAGCAGGCTCCAGGCTCTGAGCTGCCAGCACAGAGCCCAACGCGGGGTTCAAACCCATGAACGTGAGATCACGACCTGAGCTGATGTCAGATGCTCAACCGACTGAGCCACCCAGGTGCCCCTAATTCTTCATTTTTGTCACCATAACAAATGTCAGCAAACTACATGGGGTTCTCTTAGATTGAGAAAAAACTTCTCTGCTTTTGTTTCTGTGATAAAATAAAGCTGATATAAAAGAAGATGACAGACTTTAGTTTTTCAAAATTCTCATCATCCTTAGAGTTATGCTTGGTAAAAATCCCAGACTAATTCAGGAACCCTGCGCCACATCTTTTCGATCTGAAACCTTGAAACAAAAGCAGATGTCGACTGCCTCTGTTCATTAAGGACTCTGTATTTGCCAGCATCTAACCTTGATGCATTCACAAGAAATCTAATGGAGCCAAACCTAGGAACATGTTTGCTGTTTTATTGATAAATTTATGAAGGCACAAAAAGGGGTCTCTGACCAAAAACTCAAAATTTCTCCAGAAAAATTACTCTAAACCATCTCTTCTATAAATTTCCTCTCAGCTTCTAGTCACCAGGTATCTCTTCTGTTCCATTCCATGCCCTGATCTGCCCTCAAGAAGCTCTTAATTCTGCTGCTGCTTCTTCCCCCATTTTATTTTTCAGAGTAGCTTCTTTATTCCAATGAAAAATGCCATTTTCCCATGAAAAGTGGGAACCATCTGAGACTTCATTTGGCCAGAAGTGGGCTATCAAAGAAGCATCTGAAATAGAATTGGTCTCTACTTCTTTTCTTTTTTTCTAATGTAATTTTCATTCTAGCTACTGAGAAGTATTGTTTAGAAGTGATACATGCTTGTACAAATAAAAAGAAGAAAGTCATTGTTTTTTCCTTATGGAGTAGTGGATAAGAAGGTAAAATTACCAAGATTTACTTATTATGGAGAGCATATAACCCTATTGCTTGTGGAATATTTTGAAAGACTTAATTTTGCTTCTAACACATTGTAGAGGACTGAGGCTCTTTAACTACTTAAGTGCAGAATGAAAGTGTTCCTTCTAAAATGTACTACACTGGTAGATTCTTAAGGACATTGACATCAGAGTAGAACTCAGTTTCGTGGTGTATTAATTTTTTGTTGCATAACAAATCACCACAAATTTAGTGGTATACAAAAAAACAACATTTATCATCTCCCAGTTTCTGTGAGTCAGAAGTCCAGACATGGCTTAGTTAGGTCCCATGCTCAGAGACTTAGAAGGCTGCAATCAGTGTGTTGTCTGAACTGTGTTCCTTTCTGGAACTCTGTTCTCTTCCAGCCTAACTTGGAACTTGTTGACAGAATTCACGTCCTTGTTTATAGGCCTGACATCACTATTTTCTTGCTGGTTATAAGCCTAAAGTTGTCTCAGCTCCTAGAGGCTACCTAAAGTTCCTTCAGCCTACCACAGTTATGTGCTTGTAAAAGACATGAGATTCCTGGGTCAGAAGTTAGGGATAGTTTATTACTCACAGTAATAGTAATAGTAATAGCTGGAGCATCAACATTTGCTTAGGTTTTCCTGTGTTGCACTTCCCACAGGGCCATGTGAAGAGTGCCCCATAGATAGATGCCCACACATGCAGTGGGTTGCATTACAGGAAAGGAACCCTAAATTTAAGGAAACCAGATCTTTTATAATGGACACTAATTATACCTGCCCTTTGTTCTAAAGGGAGATACTATATCTTCCAAGACTGTTACATAAACATTCCTGAAAAGATAGCTCAAAACAAAGACAGTTAGTGCCTCTGTCTGAAAAACATGGATAATTATCTCTTAACAACAACCACTGTACAGTTTTTGAAATTAGGATATTAACATTGACATAATACTATTTAATCTAAAAAGCTTATCAAATTTTACCAATTGTTCCACTAATGTCCGCTTTCTGCTATGGGATCATATGTTACATTCAGTTGCTATGTCTCCTTCATCTCCTTTAACCTGAAACAGTTCATTACTCTTTTTTTTTTTTTTTTTTAGTTTATTTATTGAGAGAGAGTGCAAGTGAGAGAGGGCAGAGAGAAGAGAGGGAGAGAGAAAGAATCCCAGGCAGGCTCTGCACTGTCAGTGTGGAGTCTGACTCAGGGCTTGAGCCCATGAACCATGAGATCATGACCTGAGCCAAAATCAGACACTTAACTGACTGAGCCATCCAGGTGCTCCAACAGTTCATTACTCTTAGTCTTTCATAGTCTAGACACTTATGGAGGTAACAGGCTAGTTATTTTGTAAAAGTCCTGCGATTTTGTTTTGTCTGATATTTACTCACTATTGAATTCAGATTATACATTTAAAAAGTTTATTTTGAGAGAGAGAAAGAGCACACCTGTGTGAATGTACTCATAAGCGGGGGGTGGGGAGGCACAGAGAGAGGGCACAGAGAATCCCATGCAGGTTCCACACTCAGCATGGAGCCTGATGTGGGACTCGATCTCATAACTGTGAGATCATGACCTGAGCAGAAATCAGGAGTCAGATGCTTAACTGACTCAGCCACCCAGGCACCCCAAATTATGCATTTTTAAAAATGTTTTCTAAAATTTATTTATTTTGAGACAGAGAGACATGCATGCGAGTTGGGAGGGGGCAAAGAAAGGGAGAGTGAGAATCCCAAGCATGCTCCACACTCAGCATGGAGCAGCTCGATGTCATGATTGTGAGATCATGACCTAAGCCATAATCAAGAGTTGCTTAACCAACAGAACCACCACCCAGGCACTCCCACATTATGCATTTTTGATGAGAATACCACAAAAGTAGTGTTGGCTTTTTTTAGTGCATTATATCAGGAGGCACTAATATCATTTTGTCCCACTGTCTAGTGACACTGATCTCTTGGTCAGCATGGTGTCTGCTGGATTTTCTCTGCTGTAGATGTAAGATTTCCACATTGTAATTAAGAAATCTTTGTGGGGAGATATTTTGAGACTACATATATCAGTTGTTTCTCATCATAATTTTGCCAGTGAATTCTAGCATCCATTGATGATTCTTGCCTGGGATAATTATTGTGGTGTTTGTCAAATGGTAATTTAAAACAAATTTTTTTTTTTGTTAATGTTTATTTTGAGAGAGAGACCGACAAAGTGCAAGTGGGCAGGGAGGGACAGAAAGAGAGGGAGACACAGAATCTGAAGCAGGCTCCAGGCTCTGAGCTATCAGCACAGAGCCTGATGCAGGGCTTGAACCCATGAACCGTGAGATCATGACATGAGCCAAAGTTGGACGCTTAACCAACTGAGCCACCCAGGTGCCCCTCAAATGGTAATTTTCTATTTCCTTTAGCATTTATTAGGTGGAAGGTGGAATACTACTGTAAGGAACAGCTTTACCTTTTCCCTATTTATTTATTAATTAAATTATTTATATCAGCATGGACTCATGCGTGATTATTTTATTTGGGGGGTTCAAATCCATTATTATTATTATTATTATTATTATTATTATTATTATCATCATTAGTTTTGGTCCAAATCCATTAATATCACTGTTTTCTTACTCAAATTGTTGCAGATTTGACCACTGGGAATCCCTTTCAGTTGGTGGCTGTTGTGTCCTTTTGATATTCCCCATCATTTTCTGAATACTTCTTTACTTGCTAACAATGCCCATTAGTCCTGGGATGTCATTGCCTCTGGACCTTATCAGCAGATAAACCTAGGAATTTTATGTGTACACACACACACACACACACACACACACACACACACACTCACATTATATCTATATACTAAAAACCATGAGTTTATACCCCAATTCCATTCCAATACAATCCTACAATGTTTTCCCCTTACCTTATTTTTAACAAATTTTATTCTAATTTTCTATGCCCCTTTGCACAATTCCCTCTCTTTACCCCCAGCTTCCATTCACTGATTTCCTTCCCTATACTGTTGTTTTTTTCAAAATGTCATGTAATTGGAATCGCAGAGTATATGGCCTTTTGTGTCTGGCTTCTTTCAGTTAACACACTGCTTCTGAAATTCATACATGTTACATGTATTAGTGGTTTCTTTTTATTGGTGAGTTGTATTCCATGGTATGGATGTACCACAATTTGTTTATCCATTTACCAGTTGATAGACATTTTTGTTGTTTCTAGTTTTTGACTTTATGAATAACTTGTTATAAACATTTTACACAGGTCTTTGACGATAGTTTTCCATTTATTTTTTTTAAAAGTGTATTTGTTTATTTTGAGAGAGAGAGGGAGATGCAGAGAGAGAATTCCAAGCAGGCTCCCTGCTGTCAGTGCAGAGCGTGATGCGGGGCTTGATCCCATGACTGTGAGATCATGACCTGGACTGAAATCAAGAGTCAGATGCTTAACTGACTGAGCCACCCAGGTGCCCCAAAAACATATATATTTATATATTTTTTTTTATTAGAGAGCATGCAAGTGGAGGAGAGGGGCAGAGGGAGATAGAATCTTAAGCAGGCTCCACACCAGCGTGGAGCCCAAGGCAGAGCTCCATCCCACAACCTCATTTATTTTGAATAAATACTTAGGAGTGAGATTGCTGGATCATGTACTAAGTATGTTTAATTTTATAGGTGCTGCTAAACTATTTGTTAAAAATTATCTGTACCTTTTGCATTCTCACCAGTAGTGTTTGAGATTTCCATTTGCTCCACATTCTTGCCATTGCTTGAAATTGTTAGTCTTCTGAATTTCAGCTATTCTAGTCTGTGTGTAGTGGTATCTCATTGTGGTTTTATTTTGCATTTCCCTAATGATCAGAGATGTCAGCTGTTGTGCCATGTGTTTGTTTGCTCTCTGTATATCCTCTTTGGTAAAGTGTTCTTCAGATGATTTTCATAATTAGGTGGTTTGTGTTCTTATTGAGCTATAAGAATTCCCATACGTTGTGGATATTTCCCTCAATTTTTAGAAGTTTATCTTTTTATATTTCCCCACTTTGTCAATTGTCTTTTGATGTTGTTAGTAGTGGGGTTTTTTTTGCCATAAAGTTTATTTTAAAAATTGTACTCCTATTTGTAAATTTTTTAAATGTACACTGGATTTTGAGAGGCTTCCTAAGCCTTTTTCAACAATGGGAGTTGAAGAGGAAGTCACTCATGCTTTCTTCTAGTCCTCTATATTTCTATTAAAATATTTATAATTCATAATCCATGGAGTTTATCCTTGTATATGGTATAAGGTCTGTGTCTAATTTTTTTTCCAAGTGGTTGCCAGTTGACTTAGCACTATTTATTTTTTTATTTTTAAAGATTTTATTTTTAAGTAATCTCTACACCCAACATGGGACTTGAACTCACAACCTTGAGGTCAAGAATCACATGCTCCACCTACTGAGCCAGCCAGGCACCCCATCCCAGCACTATTTGTCAAATCTATGCTTCAGTGATTTAAAATGGCACTTTTATCATATACTAAATTTCTACTTGTATTTGGGCCCATTCCTGGGCTTTCTATTCAATTGCATTGGTCTGTTAGTCTACTTTTGCATATTGTTGTAATTATAGAGGCTCTTTAGTATGTTTTAATGTTAGGTAGGACTAGTGCCCTTCATATAATTTTTTTTTAGTGTTTTCCATTTTATTTTTGCATTGCATCTTTGTTTTTCCATATGACCTTTTAAAAAATCAATTTTTTAATGTTAGAATAGTTTTAGATATATAGAAAAATCATAAAGATCGTACAAAGAATTTCCCAAACACTTCATGACCAGTTTCCTCTGTTAACATCTTATGAGGGTATGAAATTTGTCATAATTAATGAACCAACATTAATACATTATTATTAACTAAAGTCCATACTTTATTCATATTTGATTTTTTTAAGTTTTTTTATTCATATAGTCTTGATTTTTACCTAATGCCCTTTTCCTGTTCTAGGATACCATCTATGATACCACATTACATGTAGTTATGTCTCCTTAGTCTCCACTAGGTGTGGCAGTTTCCCAGACTTTCCTTTATTTGATGACGTTGATAATTTTGAGGAGTATTGGTCAGGTATAGGATAGAAGATCTTACAGTTGGAGTTTGTCTGATGTATTTCTTGATTAGACTGAAGTTACGGGTTTTGGGGAGGAAAACCACAGACATAAAGTGACATACTTATCACATCATATTATATCAACATGACTTATTACTTGGCATTAACCTCAAGCACTTGGCTGAGGTAGTTTTTGTCATGTTTCTCCACTGTAAAGTTACTCTTTTCATACTACTCTTTATAAGGAGGTCAGTATACACAGACTGCACTCAGAGTAGGGAGTTATGCTCCCCTTTTTTGAGGATAAAGTATCTACATGAATTATTTAGGATTATTCTGGAGATTTATCTGTTCTTCCCATTTACTTATATCAGTATGGACTCATGGATATTTATTTTATATTTTGGATTATAATCTAATACTTGTTTATTGTTCAACTTTTTCCAACTTTGGTCATTGGGAGCTCTTTCATTTGATTCCTGTGTCAGTCAACAGACCCCTGTTACTGTGTTTTATGTTTGAGCACTTTCTTGTACCCTGTAATATATGCATTTTATACCTTTTCAAATCATTCCACAGGTTTTGGATGTTACTATTTTTAAATTTCCTTTGCGTTTCAATTTGGGAGTTTCTACTGATCCATCGTCATGCTCACCAATTGTTTCCTCATTTGTGTCCAGTCTACTGATGAGATCATCTAAGACATTCTTCATTTTTGTTATAGTGGTTTTGATTTCTAACATTTTCTTTGGATTCTTTTTTTTTTAAATTTTTTTCTTCAACGTTTATTTATTTTTGGTACAGAGAGAGACAGAGCATGAACAGGGGAGGGTCAGAGAGAGAGGGAGACACAGAATCGGAAACAGGCTCCAGGCTCTGAGCCATCAGCCCAGAGCCTGACGCGGGGCTCGAACTCACAGACCGCGAGATCGTGACCTGGCTGAAGTCGGACGCTTAACCGACTGCGCCACCCAGGCGCCCCATATTTTCTTTGGATTCTTAAAGTTTCCTTGTCTCTACTTAAATTACCCATTTGTTCTTGAATATTGTCTACCTAGAGTCCTTAACATATAATTATAGGTATTTTAAATTCCCTGTCTGACAATTCCAACATCTGTGTCATATCTGAGTCTGTTTCTTATGCTTGTTTTGTCTCTTCAGACTGATTTTTTTCTTGCCTTTTGGCATACCTTGAAAGCTGAATAATATATATATATATAAGATATAAAGAGCTGAGGTAAGAGGCCTTTAGTGTGAGGATTTATGTTAATGTGGTTAGGAGTTGAGCTGTTTGCTGGTCACTAAAGTTGGCTGAGGCTGCAAATTGTTCTGTTTTCCTTGTTTTTCTCTCTCTTTTTGAATGTGGGCTTTCCTAAATATTTCTGAGTCTGTTTTGCTTTAGCTTTAATTAGCTCATTATATTGGAACACTTTGGTGTGGTGGTAAAGTGTGGCGGAGCATTCTATAATATTCCAATTAAATCTCAGTGTTTTAGTAGGTCTTCTCTTGGGACTGTGACCTTCACGTGTGTTTTCCTCTTTTCTTCCCCCTCTTTTCCCCCAGTTATAATATTCCCAGCATAAGCCCTGACACCGTTTGAGTTTTTTTTAAACCCCTTTAGTTGAGACAGGACAGGTAGAGTGTATAGGAATGGGAGGAATGCTTTACTTCAAGGAATCCTACCAGGTTCTCAACAGAGAAGACTAAGAAATATTCCACATGACTCTGTGAAAGTCATTTCCCCTGGGAAGTGGGACTTTGTTATAGAGAAAGCTCAGGGTGTATTTTTATATTTCCCAGTGCTTTACTCTTTCTCTTTCCCTGCAGAGCCAAGAGGGCATATTTCTTGTTTTTCTCTGTGAGAACCCGGTGAAGGTGCTAGAAAAAGCCCACAATATTGCAGCATGATCCCCCAATCCCTACTGTTCCCAGGAGTTTCCCACTCTCATGCTAGTTCATATTTAGCTTCCTGTAGTTTGTCTAAAGGACCATTTAAATGTTCCTACCAGTTGGAGTACCTGGGTGGCTCAGTACGTTAAGCATCTGACTCTTGGTTTCAGCTCAGGTCACCATGTCACAGTACCAGTTTATATTCCTATCAACAGTGCACAAGAGTTCCTTTTGTTCTATATTCTCACCAACACTTGTTATTTCTTGTCTTTTTAATTTTAGCCATTTTGACAGGTGTTAGGTGATATTGTGGTTTTCACTTGCATTTCCCTGATGATTAGTGATGTTGAGCATATTTTCATGTGTCTCCTGGCCAGCTGGATGTGTTCTTTAGAAAAATGTCTATTCAGGTCCACTGCCCATTTTTTTTTAATGTTTATTTATTTCTGAGACAGAGAGAGACAGAGCATGAGTTGTGCAGAGAGAGAGGGAGACACAGAATCAGAAGCAGGCTCCAGGCTCTGAGCTGTCAGCACAGAGCCTGACGTGGGGCTCGAACTCATGGACCGTGAGATCATGACCTGAGATGAAGTCAGTTGCTCAACCGACTGAGCCACCCCGGTGCCCCTCCACTGCCCATTTTTAAATCAGATATATATACTTTTTGGTCTAGAGTCTGATTTATTAGTTTTTAATAGTATTCTTTAACCTATTACCTACATAGCAGTGGTTCACAATGGAGGTGATTTTGCTCCTGGGGGACATTGGCAATGGCTATATTTTTGGTAGTCACAACTAGCATCTAGTGGGTAGGGACTAGGGATGCTGTTAAACATCCTATGTTGCACAGGACAGCCCTCACAACAAAGAATTATCTGAGCCAAATTAATAGTGCTGAGGTTAAGAGACCTTGCTACATAGCAATCAACTTTTCTCTTTCTCTTTTTTTCTCATTTCTTAGTTGCATTATTTCTATTTTGTAACAGCATCTAATATTTGCACATTATTATTTCTTTGTCATTTTTTGAGGAAAATCTAGAAAAATATTAATCTACAATCATATTACGTATACATCACATTCATTTTGGCTGATGTTTTCTCAGTTATCTCTTAACTGGCCCAAAAAAATACAATTAGCATTACAATATATTTTCCATGTTGTTATAAACTTTGGTATAAATACCTAATATAGTATTATATAAATATATATGAATTCACTTACTGTCAGAAGGCTTGGTTGTTTGCAGTGTTTCCCTATTATACATTTTATAATGAAGATCTTTGTGCAAAGTTTATTTTTCTGAATTTAAATTTTCTTTTCAGAAATGGAATCACGGAGGTCAAGGGCACTCACATTTTTTAGGGTCTTGATATCTAATGTAAAATTGCTTTTGAAAAAATTGTTGTCAATTTATATATTCAAGAACAATAGGATTTCTAGCACTGGAATTTTGAATACCATGACTGATAATAGGAGATTTTCAATAAGAGGCTTTCTATGTCATTGTAAAGCCACTTTATACAGGTGTCTTTTTAGTTTCACTAATTTGACCACATTGCCCACCCAGTCATCGCCTCTATAATGAGACTAATTCTGAATAAGAGATAATATAATCTCTAAAAAATGTGTCTATTCCAGCCCAGAAGAACAATACCTGACATTTTGGGGATGGCCTTTGGATACCATCTCAGTGGCTGTCAAGCTTTAGTGTACTTAGTAATGGGAGGGGTGGAGCTAAGGGTCAAGAATATACAGAATGTGGGCCTCAACTCTAGAGTCTGAGTCAGAAGGTCTGGGGTTTGGGCCCTGGAATCTGTATTTTTAACAAGGGATTCTGGTGTGATGGTCTCTCCCCCTCTGAAGAGAAACTCTGTGTATTAAATCACTGATTAATGTTTCTTTCATGATTAACAATGGTTGATTGTGAAAAGGGAGACATAGGGTAAAAATAACTGTGGACAGTGCTAAGTTCAGCATATTAAACAGGTCTAAATGTATTTTTCAGAATTTTTAACATACTAAAGATGGTCTGTGACTTTCCAAGGAGGATTTAGTTTTTTTGTAAACTACTCCAAATTTACATAACCCACTGAATTTATTTTATTGTTTCTTTTGTTTTGTTTCAGGATAGGCCATTATTAACATCTGGTGTTCTTGAGGACAAAGTTCAGAAATCTAGGACTAAGCAATTTTTCCTATTACAGTATTTCCCATTGTCCCTTTAGTACCTTGATAGATTCAATAAACTTCCTCAGGCACATTGCTTTTATTATAGTTTAGGCAAAATAAAATCTTTGTATTTTGTAAATCTGAATTATCAGGGCTGGACTAAGTGACTTCCTAGCAATCACACATAAACTTTTTTTCTTTATATTCAAATGCCTTTTCTGTTCATTCTCTTAATAGAAAGTATATCAAAACAACCTGTTTTCAAGCCCTCCATTTCCTATTAGTGCCTATTAACTAAAGTAAGATGTGATCTAGAAGAACTTCACATAATAGAAATCAAGCCCATGTGACCAAAAATTTTAACACTCATGTAACAACAACTGCTTTAGAAGCGTCAGGGCCTTTATTGTTTAGACTTTCTGATGTTGGGGTTTTATTCAAAGGGTTATAAAAAGGTCTTTTGAAACACTCCTGTAGCAAATTATTTTGGCTGAATTATAAATCCTCAAAAGTGGGGTTTTATTATAATGGAAACAGAATAAACTCTACCAGTGTTTGTAGGCAGCACTGTATAATGAGGATTGAGTGCATTGCTATGTTATGACTGCAAGTGTATCTTTTCACTATTTCAGTAAAGCACTCCTAGCTTTTATACAGTGTTATTGGTCAAGTGCTTTGTGAGCTTCCCTGTTTCTTTTCATCTGATTGTTTAATACATCTTCTTCATATGAAGCACCATAATCCCAGATGACCCTGTCAGTTTTAAATTATTAGTCCTGCATCATTCTCCTGTTAGAAATGTTCCACATACTTGTCTGTGGAAGTAAATAACCGCTTTAGCTTCACATGTCAACAACTCTATAGAATGTTCTAGCCAACTTGGATGAGTCCTATCTTAATAGCACCATCTCAGATTTGCTTGGCTGATAAGGAAGGACAAAGATGGTTAATTAACTAACTTTGTATTGATGCTTTATAATTTACAAAGCATTTAATATACATGATCAAATGAGAGAAACCCCGAAATGATTCTGTGAGGCAGATACTGTTTTTAGCTCTATTTTCCAAAGGTGGAGAAGCTGAGACTTAACTAAATTGAGTGACTCATCTAAATGTCTTATTGAGAAAAAGAAGCCTAGGACCCAGAACCAGGCAATTTGATGTGAAAACCTGTATTCTTTCTATCACGCAAAGTTTCATTTTTCTAAGTCACCTTCCACTCAGGATAACTCAGAGATTTGGTTGTTTAGATCCCTGCTCCACTTAAAGATCACCAAGAAACCCACTGACTTTCCAGTTACAGACCCTTTCCATGTGACCTCATGAAGGCAGTGGGATGTAGGGGACTGAGTGAGTCACCAAGCCCTGGGTTTGAGAATCTGCATCTACTTACTAGTCTTGTGACCTTGAGAATGATACCTTCCATGAGCCTGGTTCCTATTTGTGAAAATAGTGTAGCACTTCAGCAGGTTGTTATGAAATTAAACAAGTGTTATGAAAATATGAAAATATTTGTAGAACATGCCCAGCATAATACCAAGGATATCCAGTAGCTTCTCAAGAAAGTGGAATGGTAGCTATTTTTAATCTCACTTGCAGAATTTGACAATGTTGAATTTTGCCTGAGCCTTCTCAACCTGGAAAACAGTAACATTAAGAAATCCCATCACTCTCCGTGCTCTGGAAAATTACTTAAGACTCACTGATGCCTCCCTTGTTTAAATATAGCAAAGCCAGGGGCACCTGCCTGGTTCAGTTGGTAGAGCATTTGACTCTTGACCTTGGGGTTGTAAGTTTGAGCCCTGTGTTGGGTGGAGAAATTACTTAAAAATGAAATCTTTCGGGGGAAAAAAAGATTTTCTCTAGGGGCTCCTGGGTAGCTCAGTAGGTTGTGTGTCCAACTTTGGCTCAGGTCATGATCTCACAGTTCGTGAGTCTGAGCCCTGCATTGGGCTCTGCACTGATAGTGGGGAGCCTGCCTGGCATTTTCTCTCTCTCCTCTCTCTCTGCCCCTCCCCCACTCATGTTTCTCTCTGTCAAAAATAAATGAATACACTTTAAAAATAAAAAGATAATAAAACAAATATAATAAAGCCAGGCACAGACCCTCAAAATTCCTGTTCTTTGCCACATAGATGATCAGTTGAACTGTTTGTCCCCACTGATCATTTGCAACAAAACACTTGTTAACCAAAGTTTGGTTAATTCTCTATCCTCCAGGATCCTGAACTTTGGTGCACCCTTTACATGAACCAGCTTATGATTATTCCTGAGGGATGGGAAGGTAGGAGGGGAAAAAGGAAAGAGCAAACTGTTTGGTGTTTCTTATTGTAAGAATGCTAATTCCACTAGGTCAGGGCCCCACTCTATGACCTCATTTAATCTTAATTATTTCCTTACTTCAGATGCAGCCACAATGGGGGTTAGGGTTTTAACACACGTATTTTGGGGGTTTGGAGGTCACATACATTAAGTCCATGACACACATACTTACTATAAAGAGGTTAAATAATTTAATGAGTTTATAAAACTCATTAAAGGTGCAAGTGGTCCCTTTTACTTTTCTACTTCTACCCCAGAGACCACCACTGTTCAGGAGCCTTCCTATGCTCACACAAACATTCATGGAGGGGGTGGATACATATACCTATGTATATATACACACATTTATATTTGTACACATAGCCACATATGTGTAGTTACTTTTTGGTCTTAATGGAATCATACATTCCCTATTCTGCATTTTGCTTTTTTTTGTTTTATGGTACATTCTGGACAGCTTTCCAACTCAGTTCCTGTGGACCTATTTCATTATTTTAAATAGCTACTTAGATTCCTTTTGGTACCATTATTTGTTGAAGGACATTTAGGTTACTTTCATTATTTTCAACTATGCTACCTTTTAAGCATTTTAAAGCAAGGATAAAAATCAGTACAGTATAAACCTAGTTTTAAATAAACATTTTTAGAATGCTAGAATGAAATCTAAATGTAAAGAGTCCTTTTCTATGATGGCAGAAATATAGTTTTATTACTTTAAAAAATAATTTGCTATATCCTCTGCTTCATACTTGGTAAGGTTACCGAACATTTTTTTTCAGTCTTCATTTAAGTCTTACCATCAGAGTGTTGGGGAGTTCTGCTGCAAAGAGGACAAATACTTCAACTATTGTGTGAGCTACTTAGTTTAGTTGTAAACATTAACCAGAATTATTTTTTATTTATTTATTAAAAAAAATTTTTTTTCAACGTTTATTTATTTTTGGGACAGAGAGAGACAGAGCATGAATGGGGGAGGGGCAGAGAGAGAGGGAGACACAGAATCGGAAACAGGCTCCAGGCTTCGAGCCATCAGCCCAGAGCCTGACGCGGGGCTCGAACTCACGGACCGCGAGATCGTGACCTGGCTGAAGTAGGACGCCCAAGGGACTGCGCCACCCAGGCGCCCCTAACCAGAATTATTTTTAATTGCATTGTCATCCTCATTATCATTTTAATTATATAAAGCAGGAACTTCTTTTTGGAGAAATTGTCAAGAAGAATGTATATGGGATTTCATGTTTGGTAGACTTGGGTTTCAAACCTAGTTGAATTGTGTGACTTGGGAAGGTTAACTTTACTTCTCTTGACTCAGTTTCCTCATCTGCTAAACAGAGAGAATTGAGAGGGGCGCCTGGGTGGCTGGGTTGGTTAAGCAGTGGACTTCAGCTCAGGTCATGATCTTGTAATTTGTGGGTTTGAGCCCCGCGTTGTGCTCTATGCTGACAGCCCAGAGACTGGAGCCTGCTTCAGTTTCTGTGTCTCTCTGTCTGCTCCTACCCAGCTAGTGCTCTGTCTCTCTTTGCCTCTCAAAAATAAATAAAAAAGGTTGAAAAAAAAATAAACAGAATTGAGAGAATCAAGAAGTGAAGGGAATGAAGAGCCCACTTGCACGCGTGTGCAACAATACTGACACACCATTTATTTCTCACTATATGCGTTAGTGGTGGGTGGAGCCTATAGTCTGTAATGTCCTTCTGGCCCTCCTTTGAATGGGTTTGAAATATACAAGCAGTAATATTGGACTTCTCTCTCTGTAACAGGTTTACACAATGGTTAATCCAGTCCTATGCCATTTCTCCCTTAAATTGTTTTTATTCTGTGCACACTTGCCTTTTTTTGTTATGCAAGCATTTTAAAAGTTATTTTGAGGGGAGGAATATTGCTAATGCTAGGCTGTTTTCAAGAAAAGGTCAGGACAGATTTTGATGGGTCAGGTTACTTCCTCTGGCATCCTGTTGGAAAGCATCTGAGAGTGTCTGCAGTGCCCTTGGGCAGTTCTTCTGCTGAGTATAAACAATTGGGTCCCTGTCACACACTCCAGCCAGGTCTGCTCTCAGACTCTCCTTCCACACTCTTACAGTAGGAGGGTGGTGGGGTTGAGGAATTGGCTTTCTGAGCTCTTTCCCCAGAGCATCAAAAATGACCTGGCTGCAAACTGTTCACCAAAGCCTAGGAACACAGGATACTCTTTAGCTGGACACAAACTCCACTCCGTCTACATTTAAAGGAAAAAGAAAAAAAAAGCATACACATTGTAAGCTGTCAATACAAAGCCAAAGGTATAAAAAATAAAACAAAACTAGAAAGTCTTCCATATTGCCTTCTTACCCACTGTTCTTGAAACCAATGCACACAGCTTGATGTATATAAAAATGTAAAATATATCCTTAACATTACATATGGGGCTGCGTGCACATGTGCGCACACAACACACACACACACCTTCTACCTATCTATATCTTAACCTGGTTGTGTGTGTAAAAATTTTTTTGTTGTTGCTAAAAGTGGTGTCATAATCATCATATATGTGTAAGATAGTAGTGCTAGGGTGGCTGGACATAAAATTATAGAAGCATTTTGGCTTCCATTACTTTAAAAAAGTAATTTCACGTATTTAAACTTCTTTCCCTCTCCTGGTCCCCCCAGCCTCCCAGCAGGCAGGCCTTGGAAAGCCTCACTAAGATCTTTCTTCTCAAATTTGCCAATAATTTCTTCCATGGCTAAGTTTCTCCTAGTGTAGAGTTTGTGCAGGAAAATGGTCTTTTTTGCTTAGGTATGATCTTTGTAATTTTATTTTTTTACTTCTCCAATTTGTAGACTAATAGATAGAAGGGACTTTTTTTTAGAATAGAATAATTTGAGTATTTATTTTGGAAATCTTTATCTTAGACTGTTGGTTTTGTGTCTAGCCAAACCACCCCGAGTTCAAGCTGAGACACATACATAGTCTTTGTCACAGCATTTATTGAATTCTGCCCCCCACAGCCAGGCATTATAATAACTACATTAAAAGATATTTATAAAACAAGTTAGTTATGCCACAATTTAAGGCTTATGTCTTCTTATTTTCTGAGGGTACACAGAGCAGTTATTTCTGATTATAGTTCTGATTAAGCCAATAATTGGAAAATAATCACGTCCAAATGGGCTTTAAGATCTTGAATGGCACTTGGGCACTAACAAATATTTCTCCTCCAGGAAGCAGGCGGTGTGGAAAAACACAGTACAAGATGCTTTAGGATGGGTTTGCCTGGCAGTCATTCTGTATCTTCTAGGGTTATCTGCAGAGAAGGACTGGCAGGGAGCGCTTCAGTTCTATAGAGTGGAACAAATAGCGATTCTGGCACTTTGCCATGTTGTTTGGCCTCAGGGTAACTTGCCAGGTCTTTAAAAAAAATACATGTCATTAAGTTCTGATTTACTGCCTATTTCCAGGTTGATCCTGAATAAAGTTCTATCTTTCCAACTAGTCTTTAATCCCTGAGGAAAGAGTTATTGGCAGCCAGGAGTAAGGTGTTTTGGATGACCAGCGGTTCTCCCCCTCAATCAGTTGCTACCTATTGAGAGCACAGTTGCTCTTTTCCCCTCTTCATGGTTTCTTTGGGCATTGTCCCTCTAGCCCAGGTGAGTTGAGGTGATCAGCAGTGATGACAGAAAGCCACAACTTTGTGATTATTTTTGTACCTGAATTGCATTTAAGAAAGAAGTCGCGATGACCTGGATATGTCTTGCTTAAAAAGCACCATTATTTTCCTCTAGTATATTATGTTTTAAAGGTCTATTAATTCCTTTTTTTTAATGCTTGTTTATTTTTGAGAGAGAAAGAGAGCATGAGCAGGGAAGGAGCAAAGAGAGAGAAGGAGACATAGAATCTGAAGCAGGCTCCAGGCTTGAGCTGCCAGCACAGAGCCTGATGTGGGGCTTGAACCCACGGACTGCAAGATCATGACCTGAGCCAAAGTCGGACACCCAACTGACTGAGCCACCCGGGTGCCCCAAGGCCTATTAATTCTTGAGACAATTTTTAAGTTATTGTTGATATTTGTTTCTATGTTTTATAGGGTCCATGAGAACAGGAACTTTTTTTATGCATTGCTATATCCCCAGTACCTAGATAAGTACCTGGCACACAGTAGGCCCTCTATAAATATTTGTGGAATGACAACTGATATTGTTGCTTTACAGCTTTCAAGGGTCTCAGCCATAAGAAAGAGATTTTAATGTTATGTGTAGTAGGTGCTAGGTGGTTTTTTTGTTTTATTCACTAGCAAAGATCTGTAGTTCAAATTCCTTGATAAGAAATATGTTCCCAAAGCACCAGGAAAAGAGCTCTCCATAGGTCCTCAGTAAAGGTTGCTGAGTACAGACTTCTTTCTAGCGACATTTGGTTGAGAGGTGGTTCGAACTCTGAACCCTCTCCTGACGTGGCCAACAAGAGCACCAGTGAGTACCCACTTGTTCATGTGGAACCATGGATCATGAACTTTGGTTTTATCCATTTTCTTGATTTGTTGTCAAATGAAATCATTCCTGTTTACTTGCATTGCAGTCAAAGCACCACACACATGAACAACCAATATACAAGCCACCCCGTGTGACTGCCTCTGTTTGTTGTATTGTACGTCTCCTGTTTTCTACCAGAAAAATCTTTCGAATGCTTGTCTGTGCCACTGTGACATCTTTGTGACAAGATGTAAAAGATAAAGGCAAAATAGGAACTGGTATAGGGATTATTGTTGTCTTAAGAAACATCACGTATACAATGTTGTATGAAAATTATAGTATAAACAGTTAAAAATGTAATTAATAAAGTTCAGCTGAAAAATGGAATGAATGAATAAGGAGTAAATGGACAAAAAATAGTTAATATAAAAATCCATGTGTCTTGTACAATTACTAGATCTCAGGAATCTTGTTCTTTTTGTTGGTAGCATATGTATATTACATGGTCACATGTTTTAAAATGCTGTATGTGGATTGTCTATATCACCATAAGAAGAATAGCTCACATTTCATAAATTTCATTGATAAAGTACTAAGGAAAAGATTCGCAGAGATTGTTTTCCCTCAATTCATTCCATTCATTTTTTTTTTCTTCTTTTGGCTAATTATTCATTTATCCCATTACCATAAAAGGTGCTAGGTTTGCTAATACACTGGGGGAGAAAGTGCGATCTTTGGTCTGAAAATGCGACGGGGACTTTGTTAGAAACAGTTTTATTAAAATAATGCCTTAATTGCAAGAGATTTGGAAATTCTGATGTCAAAGTCTGAATTAATTGCCAGAAAGGGAAACCTTTTTGTTGTCCTGTTTAATATGTTCCTGCTTGACAGGGGCCTTAAAGCTGGTGTGTTCAAAAATTGAGTCCAGTGGGTTGAATGGATTCTGATCCTCTCAAGGTGGTTCTGATGAGGCAGTATCCAAGAGCACTTAGGTCAGAGTTAATGCTCGTTTACTTGTTGTTGTTGTTGCTGTTGTTGTTTTCCTTCAATTACTGCTTGACTCCTCTAAACATGATCTGTGGTTATTTCAGAAATCACCAATTCCTTACCATCAAAAATTGAACCAGATTTCTGAGAGCAAATTTAACCTGTATTTGAGAAATATCATAGTTGCTCAAAGTGTCTTAGACTGCGTTTGTTTTCCTTGATGCAATGCTTTTAATTTCTCACGCTTGTTTTTAATAAAAACAAAAAGTGAACTGAGAGGGCACGCTATCATAACGTGCCTTAATCATGGGGAAAGGTAAAAACATACAGGAGATAGGAGAAAAATTATATTGCATGGCAGGAAAAAACCCCACCCAAATGCACATTGAATTTGGAGCCCTTCAATACTTTACTGCATGCAAACTTTACTCTTTACTCTTCATTGCTAAAGAAACTTGTTTTAGTTGCCCAACTGAGAAGGATTTGTTTTGCGTACATTTGTGGAGATGGCTAATTTCAGTCACATTAAAAGAATACATTTTTACATGTATACATTTATACATATTTATTTAAAATTACTCTTTTTTTTTCCTTTAGGAATGACTTTTGTTGTAAACTGTCTTGCTGAGTAGCCTGTGTTTCTATATAATGAAGTACCACTGGAGAGAAAAGTCACTTGTGGCAGGTAGCAAAGAAATTTCAATAAAGTAAACTCTTAGTATTATCAAAATTATACATTTGGGGCTGTTAGCATGGCCTAGAAAAAGATGAGGACAGGCTCATCTCATTAAAAGAGAAGAAATAGTGGAATTAGCTTGAATCTAATTACAAGCCACACTATCTAATGTAAAAACATGACTGTTTTTTCACTCCCATTCATTTTGACTAGTAATTAGTTTTGGCCTCTAAAATGCCACCCTTTAATCATCCAAACACAGATGTGATTTGCCGTGCAATTTAATCTTGCTTTAATGAAGAACTAATGGACGCATCGCAAATTACTTTCCCTGTTGGAGAAAAATTCTATTTCCTGCTTTTCAAAAGATCAAGAGTATCTTGTGATAATAGCCCAAGCGGCCCTGGCAGCCTCACCGCACAGAGCAAACAAGCTCTTTTACTCAACTCCCAATTCAATGGAGAAAAAGAGGCTACAATTAGCAACAAAGCAGGGGAAACGCAGCATTACAGCCGAATCACTTTCTGTAGCTCAACCCCCAGCAACCACTGGCTTGTTAGAGCCAGGTCTAAAGTGTCAGGCACGAACAATGCGCTGTGATAAATTACTCTCTTCAAACAGCTGCACTGCTAATTTTCAATTATACACACAAATGGCTCTCAGATTGGAAGAAAATGGAGTGCATGGGGAGAACAGTAGTAGATTTCTATGTTTGTTTGGTAGTGAGTATGGAGGCGGGAGAATGACATCTTGAAAAGAAAGCCATAGTGAGGAGTCAGTGTTTGAACTTCAGAAGATGATCCATGCAAAATCTTAGGGAGACCTGTGGTTTCCCCATTTTGCTCTGGGCTCTGGAAGGTGTGAAATTTCGAGTTACTCTCCTTCGTGGGTTTGTTTGTTTTGACCCATCACTAACTTATAATGAGAATTTGCTACTGACCTTGCTGCTGCTCTGATTTGGTGAGGAATCCCAAAGCCTCCGTTCCCTGGATACCTTTCCTCACCATTGTTGTACAAATCCTTGCAGACGCTTCCGTCTCCTTTCCTACTTCCCTAGTTCCCACCAATCTCATTGTACTTCACCCCTTTACTCTTTTTACTCCCATCAGCTACAGTCCTTAAAACCAGAGTTCAGTGCTTTATGCCTAGACTCTGAAGACACATCTCCTCCACCCAAATAAATTCACCTCTTAGGGGAAGGAAAACTTTCTCAGGGTTTTTTTTGTGAACAAGATTTTACCAGCAGGATACTCAGGTTTTGCCCTCAAATGAAAACAGGTGTCACGACATACTCCTTCTTAATTTTTGGCTCAGAGATGTGCAGTGTAAATTAACACACATTATTATTCTGTTTTCTTTACCCATGTGTTTTCCTTGTGTCCTAAGTGCCAGATTATTTTTTAGTTAATTTCAAAATTAGAGTTCAGGGAGGTACATGCTGCTGGACCATCTCTTATTCTTTCAGGAAGAAGGAATGGTGGACCTATACCCAAACCTGCCCCACCCGGGACCACTGGCATGTACCTTTGTGGGACAAGTGCTCCCCTTGCCCCATCCTATTTGATCAACTGTGGCTATTTCTCAAGAAACAAAAGGCAAGCGTTGGCTTTTTCATAGAAAGACACTTGCTAAAGATCTGAATGGTGGCACAAATTTACTTTCGTATAGAAAACAGAAAGACTGTTCTTGATTAATCTGTTTCTGTCTTATTCCAAGCAGGAGGCTATAGGCACAAGTGCCTTTAGCTCACTTTTTTGGAAATGGATTTGTGACCACGGGAGCTGCTCTGTTGTCTTGAGGCAAGGATGTTGTTGTTGTTACTGCATTTTTCACCTTGAAGATGTCATAAATCCCTTGCTGCTATCAGCATCAGTTCATTGTGTTCAGTGACAATGATGCACTGAGTTTTGGGTAACTGTTGGGTAACAGTCTGGGTAGGCAGGCCCCTATCTTACTGTGCTGATTTAAGCCCAGGCTTCCTTTGACTTTAGTAACCGGAAATAAGACAACAAATGGTCTCATCTGTTTAAGGGCCACAAATTAACAAGACATAATAATCTGGCCAGAAGAGGATAATGGCTATTAACTGTTCTGATTTCTAACTATTTTCTAGAAGATTAAATGTAATGTAAATTAAAGTTCAAAGGGGCCTCCAGAATGGAATTTGTTTTATTTTTTAATGTTTATTAATTTTTTTGAGAGGGAGCAAGAGAGAGAGAGAGCAGGGGAGGGATAGAGAGACAGAAAGAGAGAGAGAGAGAGAGAGAGAGAGAGAGAGAGAGAGAGAGAGAGAATCCCAAGCAGACCCTGTGCTGTCACTGCAGAGTCCGATGTGGGGCTTCATCTCACGAACCATGAGGTCATGGCCTAAGCCTATATTAAGAATCACTTAATGGACTGAGCCACCCAGGCGCCCCATGGAATTTGTGTTAAAAAGAACAACCATTTTATGTATGTATGTATGAACAACCATTTTATTTATTTATTTTATTATTATTATTATTTTTATATTATATTTTTTTTAATGTTTATTTTTGAGACAGAGAGAGACAGAGCATGAACAGGGGAGGAGCAGAGAGAGGGAGACACAGAATCTGAAGCAGGCTCCAGGCTCTGAGCTGTCAGCACAGAGCCTGATGTGGGGCTCGAACTCACGGACCGTGAGATTGTGACCTGAGCCAAAGTCAGACGCTTAACTGACTGAGCCACCCAGGCGCCCTTGAAAAACCATTTTAGAAGGGAGGGTAGGTTAACCACTTCTGGAGTAGTGTTCCTCAGCAAGGAAAGACTCTAAGCATTATATGTTTGAATTGGGAATATTACCATTCAGAGAAGACTATTGGAAAATTTGAAATGCCAGTTATTAAAAGTTACTTTTCTTGATGCAGTTGGGGAAGACTGCTGGGGGGTGGGGGATGGTTGTAATACTGAGTGGAAATGTGGTACTTTTTTTTTTTTTTTTGCTGAAGTGGGATTTTATTCCTTCTACTTTATAATCGTTACAGAAATTTAAACCTCAAACCATTTCAGCCCAAGCTTATACTAAGCTTGTTAGTGGTTTCTGATGCTGTGGACGATAATGCTGCAGCATTACCATAAATCAGCAGAATTAACTATGATCTTCAGAAGCATGCTTGAAAGTGGGTGACAGAAGTCTGCAATTTGGTGCTCTGAATATTATGATAACATTCTATATTAAATGTTCATAATCTACTTAAAGCTGAGCTTCAAGTACATTTTGTATTTGTGCTTTGCCCAATATTAAAAACCTGTAACAATTATTACAATCCATATGAGGCTTCATTATTTGCAAATGAAAAATGTAAAAATATATGGTCACATATGTACCAAGTGGCCTTTTTATTAAATTTTTTAAAGTGTTAATTTGTTTTTAATCTAAATGTGGTTACTGCTTTGTCCATTTAAGAGTTGGCTTAAAATTGTATCTTTATCACATTACCATTCACAAGGAAAATCGTATATAGATTCAAATACATTTTGGATATTATATTGTAAACTTCTAAAATATGTTATTCACTCTGCCTTTTGCATCAGATGCCAGTTTTTATATAATCTTATGCCTTGAAATGGTCCATATTGGACACAAAGTCCCAGAAGCTAACACTCTACTTTGGAATGAACAATAATTAAGGTCTGTAATATGTTTTTTATACACTCCCCCCCCCCCACCTCTACTGCGATGACATACTCTCTGACTTGGTCCCCAAATGACCCATTTGTGAGCAAATTGAGGTTTCTTTATTGCCCTTGTTATTCTGTGTTACATTGCACATATACCAAAGCCTATTTCTCAGTGCTCTAGAGGTGAGACGAAAACATCTAGGCAAGTCATTCTTAGCAGGTGGGTAGAAAGTGAATTTTTTTACAGTGTTGAAAAAAATACAATTGTTCATTGCTTAAACTGAAACCATCACCCCACTGGTTAAGCTTACTTCTAAATAGCACCTCCAACAAAGGTTATATAGCACAATTGGTTGGCTAATTCAACAGGCAAGCAAGTTAGATACACCAAGCATTTTAAATATGTAATTTATTGGCCTAAAATGAGGATCAAATGATGCAAAATGTAAACTCAACTTTATTTTCCCACTGGTTTTGTGCAAGTGTGAGGAAATAAGAATTTTGACAGTATTTTTCATTTACAATGGTTATATAGAAAAGCTCATCTAAACCAGATCCTAAATGGGATTAAATGTGATCTATTTTAAATGGATCATCTTATAAAAACCTCATAAATTTCTAACACTCAAATGCTTTCAGAGAAGCTCTGCCTCTTAGGTCTTGATTGGGGATGCGGGAGGACTGAGTCCTTGAGATTCTGCAGGGCACAGTGCTTTCCTCAGCGCCCTCGTTCCCTGCCACCGCAGCCAGCAGTTGCCAGCAGCCCTCCCTCTCAATGTCTCTGTGCCCATATTTCATCCATAAAAAGAACATCAAGAGAAAAGATCCACAAAAGCACTTTGAAAGGAGAAACTGCTATGTGTGTGCAAGAGATACAACAGAGTAACAATGATAAAAATCACAATTTACTGGATACCTACTAAGTGCTGCAGTATTTAAATGCTTTACACACATTTTCAAACTCTTACAAACAGCAGACAAGGTAGGCATTTTAACTTTTATTTTATAGATGAGGAAATTGAGTCTCCAAAGAAGTTAGCTTACCATGACCAACAATTTGAATCCAGGGGACTGATTCTAAGGCTCATAATTTAAATCTCTGGACTACTCTGGCTCTAATTATTTAAATATATCTATATCATCATCATTTTAAAATGTGTGTTAAAATGAATGCTCTAAATTACATGGTCAATGTGTTATCACTTATGAAAACTAGGATTTTGGTGAATTTCTTTTCCAAGGGAACCAGATTTGAAAGGCATTTATCTTTTGACCATATTATTGGGAAAACAAGGAAATGTTGGGGTTGCCGGGGGGTTGGGGTTCTCAGAACACTCAGTCAGGGACATAATGACTTTGGTATAAAGATGTAGTGGTTGAATTTGCTACTTTAAGTAGCTTCAAACTGAGACTTTCTTTTCTTTTTCTTGGCATGGTATGCATTAATGATGTTTTCATCAAAAGTAGCATTATTTTCCCCATGAGTCTAGCAAAGTTACAAGAATAAATGGGCATGTAAGGTATACATGGGCCCCTTGGCATCACTGTTTATAATACTACAGAAAATTTAGGAAGAGAACTATGTTTAGAGACTTGCCTTATCAGTAGCAAAAGAAGATGATATGCTAGTCAAGATATGCTAATATGCAGAGGGGTTTTAATTCAAGAATAGACCAAGGAATCAGTGGGACAGAACATAAACATAAGATCAATGTATACATAGGGATGTAGTTATAATAAAGGCACATTTCAAATCAGTGGAATAGATGAACTCTTCAATCCATGTGTTGAGATAATTGGTTGCCAATTTGAAAAAAAAACCCGGCAATTATACCCCTACTGTTTACAAAAAAGTCCAGAGGAAGTAATAATATAACAAGCAGGTAAACATACAACAAAGCCAACAAAATAACACAGCCAGAAAAATCCTAGAAGAAAATATAGGAGAATTTTTTTTTAACATTAGGGAAAAATGTTTCTTTAATTTGATTTTTTAAATCTATTTATTTTTGAGAGAGAGAGAGAGACCGAGTGCGAGTGGGGGAGGAACAGAGTGAGGGAGACACAAAATCCTAAGCAGGCTGCAGGCTCTCTGAGCTGCCAACACAGAGCCTGACGCAGGGCTCAAACCCACGAGCCATATGAGTTCCTGACCTGAGCCCAAGTCAGATGCTTAACCTAACTGACTGAGCTACCCGGGTGCCCTAGGGGAAAACATTTCTAAGCAAATCACAAAACTGCCAAGTCATAAATGAAAAGAAGTGACAAGTTTAGCTACAAAATGAAAATCTTTTCTATAGCTAAAGAAAGACCCATTAAAAAATACTAAGACAAGTAAAGGCTGGAAGAAAATATCTGTGATATATGCAATATTCAAAGACGTTATATCTACAATATGTAAAGTTCTCCTAAAAATCCAACAAAAAAAAAGAAAAATATTCCAATGGAAAATTGAACAAAGGATATGGAGAGGCAATTAATTCCTGGAAGATGAAATACAACTAAGTAGTAAACACAGATGCATAATTTCACTAGCATTCAGGGAAATGCAAATGAGAACAAGTTATCTTTTTATCCATTAAAGTAGCACAAATTTAAGAGCGTACTCATATCCAGTGTTAGGATATAAAGAGCACACTCATACTGTGGTAGAATGTGAGTTGATACAATGCCCATCAAAATTAAAAATACCTAAACTACCTGATCCAAACAGTCTACTACTAAAAATAATCCTATAGAAATATTTTGCACATTTGCTCAAAGATGCACAAAGGTGTTCATGATAACATTTCTTGCAATGACAGAAAATTGGAAACATATTAAGAGTTTATCAACATTGGGATAATAAATATGGTACAACCACATGTGGAATGTTATACAGCCATTAAAAAGAATGAAATATAGCTATAGATCAAAATAAGGCCATTGATTAATGAAAAAAGACAAATCTCAGAATATGTGTGCTGTAATCCTTTCTATGTTATCTATATGTATATGTGTAGTACATAGAAAAGTTCTGGAAATTGTTAATATGGGAGGTAACGCAAGACTAAAATTGGCAAGTTGCAAAGTGTGTGTGTATGAAGGTTTTACTCAGTATACTTGTGTATTGTTTGAAAAAAATTTTTACAATGGTCTTGCTTTTTTATTTTATTTTTTGCAGTGAAAGTAACAGTAATAAGAAACCCAACCATGTAAACAAAGCATATTGTGGGGAAGACAAAAGTTCTTATTAACATATCCTTGCATATTTTGTAGTTGCTAACCCTTTCCACAGTTTAGCACTGAGTTAAGAGAAAGAACTTTTGAGTCAGATATGTGCAGATTAAAGTTCCAGTGGAAAGTTGCTGAAACTTTGGAGGAGTCAGTTTCTGCATCTGGAAAATGGGGATGGTGGTTCTTATCTTACAAGATTGTTGTGAGGGTTTATGAGGTAATGAACCTCAATTGCAGAGCTTGCAGTCTAGCCCAGAGTCAGAGTAGATTAATGGTGGCTCTATTTTTATAACTTTACAACAACTCTGTGATGTGGGAAGACATATTTAAACTCTAATTTTTTTACAGATGGAGATATTCAGGCTCAGACAGGTTAAATGGCCTTTTCAAGATCAGACAGAATCTGGGACTAGAATCTGGATCTAATTATTATTATTTTGGCTTCTGTTCTTTTTCTTGGAAGCTGAAGAAATTGAAGGTTGGATAATTTTTACTCTAAAAATTACCAATTTTTTTCTATATTTTAGAAACTACTACTGTCACCTGTGAAATGTTAAAAAAAAAAAAAGAAAACTAATTTGCAGTGGAACTTGGCATTACAGGAACCCAGTAGCTCTACATAATTTTTTATGAATTGTCTGGCTTCTAGTGTAGAAATATCTGTCATTACTGGGGGCACTAGGGCAATGAAAAGGGCAGATGTCTGTTCCTTCCTTCATCTGATTCAAATAATCTCTCCTTCCAGACTCCCATCTTACCCCAAGTAGCCTGCCCATTCTTGAAACTCAGCTTTCCCTTTTAGTTGATAGGATCATCTTGTCTCCCGCTTGCTCCTCTGTCACCCTGATTCCTCTTTTGTAACTATAATGCAGTGCATGCTACCCATGTTCATTGAATGATGAATGGTTATGGAATTTCACATGATCTTTTTTTCCCTAGTTCATTAAGGAGACAGAATGTTTAGTGCTACAGATTTCAGTTCAATATAAGGAAGAAATATCTAGCAATGGGACAGGTTGTCTGGAAAGGTTTGAGGATCATCTGTCAAGGATGTCTGCAATGAGTAGGAAGCTACAAGGTCATATATACAATCTCTCCTTGACTCTGGGACTCCAGAATTTTAAAATAAGTGTTGAGAATTTGTTTTTGTTTTTGTTTTGTTTTTGTATCGGATACTTGAATCCTGAGGTTAGGTAATGATAATAATTTTTTTATTTTTTCTTCATGGAACTCAAAGCCTAGAATTAATGGGTTGGCAGACATGGGAAAAACATAATCTTAAGGAATCAGTCTTAGGACTGGAGGTTGATGGGAAGCTTAGAGTCTGGCCAAGCAGGGCATGAAGGACCTGGGAAATTGACATGTCTTTTGGGGTGTGCTTTCTTGGAGGAAACCGAGCTGGATGCAAGAGGATATCCAGAGACATCAGTAGGTGGTGTCTGGTTAGATAGCAACATTAAATGGTAGAGTTAAGAGAAAGGTGTTCTCAAAGATCAATAGAGAATCCTACACTAGGAACCATGTGGAGATTCAGGAAGAAGCCTGAGGCAAAAATGGAAGAAGGTGGCTAGACCTCCATCTTCAGACTGGAATTCAGGGACAGATCTCCAAAGCCACAGGTGACTGGGGAGAATCAAGTAGGTGTCAAGGTAAGAACACAGTGCAGAGCATGGAAGTCACTACTCAGTTCAAGGGATAAGGTAAGATGCCTGGTCAAGATAGAAATCTAGTTACTAGAAATGGAGCTCAAGGTCAGAACACAAAACACCAAAGACAATGACATAGGATTTTTAAGTTACTCCTACATAAACCAACATTAGGATGAGTTCTAAAATAGCCTGTCTTGTCCCCAAACAGCCAGGAAGCATGTAAGGAACTGTTTTTACAGTTAATAACCAAGTGGGACATTATAGTGGTAAAATAAACTAATATAGAGGCCATTTAAAAAGAAATGAAAAGATATGCAATATATCACTTTATTAAAAATGCTTTCCTCATACCTCCCACCCCCCATTTTGTTTATTAGGAACATTTTTGCAGGTGAAATTTCATTTAGTTTTACATTAAGAAAATTGAAAGAAGCAGTAGCATTTCTTCTGTTATTTTTTTACAGTAATTATTTTCAACTTTTTTTTTACTATAAACTACTTTTTTAAATGGTAGAATTATTTGCTCAAAAATTATGTTTATGTAGCAGATATGGTGTATATATCCAATGGAATACTACTCAACCATTAAAAAAGGACTGAAATTTTGCCATTTCCAACAACATGATGGACCTTGGGGGTATTAAGTAAAAGTAAATAGAAGGAGAAAGACAAAAACAGTACAATTTCACTCATGTGGAATCTAAAAAACAAATAAAAGCCCACATATAGACACATACCAGAAGGGAAGAGGGTTAGCGGGTGGGCAAAATGGGCAAAGGGGGTCAAATATATGGTGATGGATAGTAACTAGACTTTTGGAGGTGATCACTTTGTAATGAATAAAGAGGTAGAATTATGAAGTTGTATACCTCAAAATTATATACCAATCCTACTCAGTAAAAAAAGTACGCATAGCCTAAACAAGTAAGCAAACAAAAAATTATGCTATGCAGCTGGAGAAAAAAATGACCTGTTGGTTGTTAATAGTCACAAAATTACCACTTAGCATTATGCAGTTTTTATGAGCCATCATCTATTTTGAGTAAATATTCCTGTGATCTGGACCTAACAATACTCTTTTCACAAAAAGGCCAACTAATCAGGTTACTCTGATCAGCGCAGAAAATAAAATCAAGATCTTTGGGCCTTGCCTTTGGCTGTGGGTCAAATGAAAACACTGGGTCTCTAATGAAAACATTTTAGAAGACCAGAGATGGTATGAGTTTTCTTTCGGTTGACCACCGTAAGGCTTCAAGGACTTCCTTCCCCTATGAAGACAGTTTTCTTCAAGACTGTGGTCCAGACAGACACTCCAGGAAGCCAGCAGGTAGCACACAAGTTTTATGAGGGCTTTGATTTGCATGAAGTCTCCTGCACACTTCTGAGCAAAGGACGACAGGAGGGGGAGATTTTCCATGAGGAGATTCGTTGAGTTTTTGTGCCAATTGAAGACTATGAATTAATGCTTTTCTGATATTCCTAAAATTAAAACCCCATGAACTAACCATTTCAGGGTATTAAGCTTTGCTTCAAAATGCATTCTCCACAGATGAATCAAAGGGCCTAATGCATTTGCTATTTGGAAATAATAAAGCATGAAATGGGGTGCAGGACTTATATATTTACATAAGAAGAAAGAGCTGGAAAAGTTTAGGAAAAACAACAACAGAGGAAGGTGCCAATGTGAGACTTGCTCTGAAAAAGCAGACGTGTAAACCGCTCCTCTTCAAACTGCCACCAGGTTTATGACAATTGAGATGCAGAAAGGATTTCGGAGGTGTCCCCTCTTCCTTGGGTTCCCTGGAACTTCCTCTAGATTTTGGCATTTCCCTTGCCTTGCTGTGTACTCCCAAAGGTCAAAGAGAAACAAAGGAAAAGAAAAACATTTTTTCCCCAAATTTTCAGTGTTGGTCAAGAATCACAATTAGGAAAATAATATTTAGAATGGAAGAGAAAAGGTCAGGTATAGGAACTATAGGAATACCAGAGACCTAATTTTTACCTTAAAATCAAGTCAATTCAGACATTGCATTCTGTGTAAGAAAAAGTTGTCTAAATCACATGTAAATGTGTACAGCCTCTTTGCAATCTCCTATACCACCTTGTGGCCCTCAAGGTAATTCCATTGAAGACTCGTGGAGTCGCATAGTGTTGTAGCTATGCATTGAATATCCTGTTAAGGTAACTAGGATTTTTGTTGTTGCTGTTAAACAAAGATATCATTACAGCATCTTTTAAAAAATGTATTTACTCACAGCAAAACAAATTCACGTCCAGAGTTCTGCTTTACAGTCCCTAGGCAAACAGAGGCTGTGTCAGTTAGCATTGAATTTGACTGCATGTGATGTCCAGTCCAAAGTTACAGAGACTTAAACAGGATTAAAAGTTTACTTTTCTTTCAAGTGGAATTAATGTGGAGGTAATGAGTCCAGGGGTAATGTGGTAACTCCATGGTCATCAAGGAACTCAACTCTTTTGTTCTTGCTGCTTTGCCATTCTGAGTTTATCTCATGTCCAGAAACAGAAGTTCTTGCTCCAGTCATCATGTTTGTATTTCAGCAGAGGAAGGAGGGATGAGAGAAGGAAGGAAGGGTGAGAGAAGGAAGGGAAGGAGGGAGGAAGGAAGGAGGGATGAGAGAAGGAAGGAAGAGTGAAAGAAGGAAGGAAGGAGGGAGGGAGTATAGAAGATGGAAGGTAAAGGAGATTACCAGAAGCTGCCACAAAGCTCTTCTAGTGTATTTCTAAACCCATTGCTTAATTTAATGGCTATAGCTAGCTGCAAGGAAGGCTGGGACTGTATTCTTTATTCTGGGCAGTAAAGTGCTGGTGTTTTATTAGTCAGGAAGAAGGTGAGAATGAATTTCAGAGTAGATGGCCACCAGTCTGTGTTTGCATGCCAGCTAGATTCTTATTCTAATATCCAGTCTTCATTCTGTTTATTTCTTCACTTTTAACCAAGTTTCTCCTGGATGCAAGTACAGAGCACCAAAACACCAGTTATATTATGCAATGCCTATAATAATAATTGGGAAGACAAGAGGTAGAGATGGTTTCTGAGAAACAAAAAACAAGGAGGAAAGGCCCTTTTCAACTTTTTCTCTCTTGCCCCCCTCCACACAAACTTGTATTACAGCTATTTTTTTTCTTATTACTTTGCCAAAGCACCTCACTATATAGTTGAAAATGTTTCCTATGATCTGGAGAAGAGAAGGATGACCATTACTTGGCTTTTTCGGACTTAATGGCAGATTATTTGACAGATAGGTCAGCTGGTCTGTCTAGGGAATTAGTGTAGAAGAAAATATATAAGGGCCATCAATTATAAGAGAGATGCAAAATCTTTTTTTTTTTTTTTAAATCACTGTTAGCTGAAGGAAGTCAAAGCCTTGAGTTTTCTTTGGTAATTTCAAATACTGTCATTATATATCTTTTGCTCTCAAGTTTTTACCAACCATGATAACCAGTAAAAATGGTGAATTTTACCTATAACATCAACATGTGTTCAGTGTTAGAAATTCATTTGTTATCTATTTCATCTTCAGGGCATGAGTTGCCTTAATTAGGTGACGTTATCTGGTAACATTCAAAGACAATGTAGGATGAAGACTTGATTGTGCTGGCCTTGAGAATAAAATGATGTGAGTTAAGACCAAAATAATGTGGAATACCTGGGTAGCTCAGTCGATTAAGCATCTGACTTTTGCTCAGGGCATGATCCCACAGTTCAGTTCATTAGTTTGAGCTCAGTGAGGCTCTTGCCCTGACAGAGCGGAGCCTGCTTTGGATTCTCTGCCTCCTTTGGATTTTCTGTCTCCCTCTCTTTCTTTCTGCCCCTCCTCTATTCGTGCTCATTTGCGCTCTCACTCTCTCTCTGTCTCTCTCGTTCGCTTGCTCTCTCTCTCTCACACACACACACACACACACACAAATAAATAAACATTAAAAAAAACAAAAATTAAAAAAAAAACATGTGTTGATTAGATGATAGTGGTACAATATGGTAAAAATAACATATACTAGAACTGTGTTTCTTAAACTTGAGTGTGTACGATAACTGAGGGGTTTGTTAAAAATATTTGTTCCTGGTCCAGCCCCCAAACCCAGGTTTATCCCGTCTGGGATAGGGCCTAGGAATCCAAATTTTTGACAAGCATTTTAGGACCAAGCTTTAAGAAATACTGACCTACACATTCTGGTAGCATGAGGACATTGATAGAACATGAGGTTTAATACGTTAAGAACTGGATTTGGCTCATCTTCCCCATTTACTAATTCTGGGAGCTTGAGCAAGCTACTTAACCTCTAAACTCAGTTTCCTCATTTTTAAAGTGGGTAAATATATAACTACCTTATAGGATTGTTTTTCAGATTAACTGGAAAAAGACAGGTAAAAGCATACTGTACATTGCTTTGTGCATAATAAACACATAAAAAAGTTCCTCCATCATGGCATAACCTGTTGTGCTCCATAGAGACTATCTACTTGAAAGCTCCATCACTAAGCACCCAAAATTCCTACCAAACAATCAGGCCTTTGGGTTAAAACATTGTCTTTAGAAAACACCTGTTGTTTCAAAATAAGTCACTTGGAACTGCTAACCCTTATCTGTTGCTTCCTGGGGTTTGTTGTGTGGAACAGGAGTCCCATGAGACATTTAAGAAGGGGTATAAAAATGTGTTTTTTGGTCAAATAATTTTGGAAAATATAGGATTAAATGGAATCAACAAAGTTTCTTTAGTATAAGACTGCTCTGAGCCTTTAAAACGTTAATGTACAATTTGAGTTTATAAGAGGGAGTTTTTGTATAAACAACTTCCAAATTTAATGGGAAAATCCCTTTTAATGAAACTTAATCAGGGTATTTGGGTCTACAGAACACACCTGAGAAACACAATGACATATTTCCACACTCTGAAATTTTAGATTTGCTAGCCGAGACCAGTAAGTCATGAGAGACACTAGCATGGTGATTTAGGGGAGAGGGAATAGAAAAAAAGCATGGGACGTGGGACCTCGCCTGAGAGGGCAGATCCAAGTGAAGAGCTCCCAGCAGCCAAGGACATCATGGGGATTCCAGGGGTCCTGGAGGCCCTAAGTAAGAAGGATTCAAAGTTAAAATACCATAGTCACAGTTTAATACTGCTTGGCTGGGGGAACAAGTTCCCCACTTGCTTTCTTGGTTCTAATTTTTACTTTTATAGTTTCTGATCTGCCTAATTGAGGTCACCCAGGTACTCACAATGAAAGTTCATTCCTCTTCTCTTCCACCAAAAAAAGCAAAACTCTTATTGGATATTTAACATATGTCAGACATTGGACTTGGAACTAAGATTCAAAAGATGAACAAGTTATGTTCTTTAAATTTTTTTTTTTAATGTTTTACTTATTTTTGAAGGAGAGAGAGAGAGAGAATATGAATGAGTGGGGGAGGGACAGAGAGAGAGGGAGACACAGAATCTGAAGCAGGCTCCAGTTTCTGAGCTGTCAGCACAGAGCCGGACTTGGGGCTCAAACTCACAAGCCGCGAGTTCATGACCTGAGCCGAAATTGGATGCTTAACCAACTGAGCCACCCAGATGCCCCTATTATTTATGTTCTTGAACACCATCTAGTAAGAAAGAAGTATAGGTAAAGAGATGATTAAGATTGTGTGGTAATGTCAATTAAGTTACATATACCACTTACAGTGAATGAGGGACAGTGTTTCAGGAATTGGGGGTATCAGGAATATTTCAGGTATAAAGTTATGGTTTAGCTATTTCTTGAGGGAATTAAGGGTTGCCTGAAATGCAAAGGCTTAGAAAAACTAAGGATAATAAATTTCTAGAGGACAGATTTTTATCTGGAAGCAAAGGAGCTCTCATATTTAATAGGAGCACATAGCCCTTTTATGTCATAAAGGATTGGAGGTAAATTCTTAAAACAATGATGCTAAATCCACCCTATAATTAAGAGCTATTTTTCATTCATGACACAGTGATATTTATGAAAAAAAGTCAGCACTTAATAGGCTACAGATAGAGGTACCTAATGGACTGGGTGGTCATCCTGATGGATTTTCCTCTCAGATGGGCTTTCTTGGAAACCCGCATGGTCACTGCTGAGTCTTGTTTTTATCATCTGTGCTCTTTGCTTAGACCAGTTCTTGGATCAGATTACCAATCTATTTTCATCTGAAATTAACTTGTGCTCCAAGGGGGAAATTCAAGCCTCAAACATAACCAGTGTGAAACTATCCCTGACTATTGGTGACTGATCCATAGTACCATCTTTTCCTGAATTTATGGTCTAAAAAGAACATTAGACACACAACTCATTTGCTAGAGTTACCTCTTACATGGGATGATTCCTGAAAATTTCTTAAATTGCCATTTAAATTGATAGGGTCTGAGCACTCTGAAGTTAAAAAAACAAGAATTGACCAATTTTGTTTTTCTCCTCTCTTCCTTGAAGCAGTGGTATTCAAGGTTTCAATTTAACTATAGAATGACAAACAGAGAAAATAGGAATTTCTCCCTAAGCGGGAACACTATATGAAATGTGAGGTTTAGGAACATGTCTAATATCTCTTTTTATTTTTCCTGGTTTCTTGTATGGTTCCTTGTTGGTGTGTTGGTTAGTTTGGAGAGAGAAGTACTATAGGCTCTTAGAATTAGAACCATGAAGCTACTTTCCTGAACAAAAATGGCTTACTGTGAAGGTAGCCAGAGAAGCCATCTCTCTGCCTCAAAGTAAGTATCTCTGATTAACACCTACCTTTTTTTGCAACACTCTATGTATTTAAATATTTTTTTAAAAACCTGGAATTTTATGAAATAAAGCTGTTTTCTCTTAATTTTCAGGGAACAGGAGTTTTAAAATATGCATAGGCAAAGCAGAGATAAATGTCCATAGACCTATTAATTATTTAAGTTCTGATAGGGGAACAAAACTGTGCGATTAAAGAAATAAGAATGTTATAAGCCACTAATGTATATGCCTCCAGTACTTTTCAACAAAATGTAAAAGAGAAAAATAGAACACTGTCTCCTTCATAACTGCTTTTGCTTTAGGCAAAACTTTGGCCATGAGGTCTGCTGCCTTGCTTCCGTGATTTTCTTATTTCAACAATTGCACTAAATTCTGGGTAAATTAATTTTCCCTCAAAGTGAAAGGCTCTTTTAATAATTCCTTGAATGTTCACTTCATTGTCATTAATGGGCTTTGTTCTGTTCGCTGTAGGATAACTTCTTTATATACTTGTCTTTTCAAACGCTTGCTTCCCATGAATAGACATCATAGTCACTTGAAAAATCTCCTGTAAATATGAATTTTTTTCAATATTATCAACCATTGTCTCATAATTTTCTTTTATAACTCTGACTTGGAATTACAGAAACCCTGGTCATGAATACCAGGTCAAATTCTATACTTGTAGCTTGAAAAAAGCAGTTTGATAATAAATACAAAGCTTATTGTAGTTAAAAAAAATAATAGTAAAGCATCAATATGGGTTAGGATTCTGAAGAATTTATTTTTTAAGTATCTTTTTGTTCTCATTCTATACTTTGAGGTTTAAACTGAGAATTCAAGATATAAAAATATGAAGAGTTAAGAGTTCAAGGAAATGTCATTTTTTGAGACCATATTCTTGAGGTTTTTGTTGTTGTTTTTTTGTTTTTAATTGCCAAGAGATGTATTCAGAGTAGAATAGTGTTAACCCTGTAGGCTCCATTGAGTGACACACCTGACTGAGTTCATCCATTGACTCCTCCACCCATTAGCTGTGCAACTTTGGTACATTCATCTATAAGTTGGGGATAATAGCAGCTATTTCAAAGGGATTTTTATGGAAATTAAATGAAGTGACCTATATAAAGGGCTTGGCAGTGTCTTAGAGGTAGCTATTATTTTTATCATCAAGAAAGCTATTGTTGTTGTTATTGTCTGTATCTATTATTTTGGCATTGTATGATATTTGCAGCAAGGAAACCAAATAATTCCAGGAATGAAAATTTAGAAACTTTCTTTTTTGTAGAGCCCCAAAGAACCATATTCAGGGGTTATAGTACTTTCATTTGAGGGGCTCCAGTAAAAATACAACTTTCCAGGAGAGCTATGTGATTAAATTTTATTTTTGTGTCCTCCAAGTGACTGGCTAGCCATGTAGAGCAGGTGAAACCTACACTCTTAGTTCTCAACATAGAACAACACATCATCAGGGGAACTGAGAGTAAACTTACACACCACATACCCAGTTGTGTCAAGAAGCACTTTATTTTTCTACAGGTAAAATTAATGTCTGACTCTAGCTCTCATTCCACTGAGAGACAGGAATTCAGTTTCTACCTAATTCAAGTTTGCGTCTAATCCTGCAGGGTTTACATGGAGCACACTCAGTAAGGGTTTGGGAAGCTTGGCTCAAAGAGCTGGGTGCAGGATTCATTTTCCAATTCATTTTATTTTTCTTATTAAAAAATATTTTTAACACTTATTTTTCAGAGAGAGAGAGAGAGAGAGAGACAGAGTGCAAGCAGATAGCAAATAGAGGTTGTCTAGACAAGGGGAAGTTAAAGGACAGAGGAGGATACAAAAGAAAATAGTGTTAGAAGGTTAAAATGGATTGGAGAGGCACCTGGGTGACTCAGTTGGTTAAGTGTCCGACTCTTGGTTTGGGCTCAGGTCATGATCTTGCGGGTTCATGAGAGAACCTGGCTATTACTGCAGAGCCTGCTTCAGATTCTGTGTCTCCCTCTCTGTCTGCCCCTCCCCCGCTCATGCTCTGTCTCTCTTTCTCTCTCTCTCTCTCTCTCTCTCTCTCTCTCTCTCTGTCAAAAATAAACATTAAAAAAAAATTACAAAGCCTGTGAGTTCTCAGTGTCTCTGTGTGAATATGGACAGTTAGCATTTACCAACATGCATTGGTCTACTTTCTCTTGTTTAAAAAAAAGAAAAAAAACTTTAAAAATGGGGTTATAGAAGGTCAGCAAAGGGTGGGTTTGAGATGTTTGGGTGGGGTAAGGGGCATTTTGACAACATGGCTTCTCCTTTGGCATGTTTAATTGTGATGTTTAACAGACATCCTTGCAGTTGAAGATGGCACTTTTAAAATGAAATTCTCTCTTAATGATGACTTGAGACCTGTCACTCAGTGAGAGAATCAGCAGAACCGGTAGGATCTTATTTGGAATTGACATTCTCTGTTGTAATTTTGTTCCTATTTATTTTTAAATTTTCTTTTTGTTTCACTGGAAAGGAAGGATGATGCTCAGTTTTAAATGTTAAAAGTGTATGAGTTGCAGTGTTACAATAAAACTAAAGGAGTACAGGGGGGCCTGGGGGGCCCAGTCGGTTGTGTCTGACTTGATTTCCGCTTAGGTCATGATCTCATGTTTTCCTGAGTTGGAGGCCCACATTGGGCTCTGTGCTGATAGTGCAGAGTCTGCTTGGTTGGGTTTCTCTGTCTCCCTCTCTATCTGACACTCCCCTACTCATGCTGTCTCTCAAAAATAAGTAAATGTAAAAAAAAAAAAACCCACCTAAGTATGTACACAAACACACACACACACAGCCGTGAATTCTAAAGAGCCTGTAATAGTAATCAGAAAATAAGAACTGAGGGGCACCTGGGTGGCTCAGTCGGTTGAGCATCCAACTTCGGCTGAGGTCATGATCTCAGAGTTTGTGGGTTCGAGCCCCACATCAGGCTCTGTGCTGACAGCTCAGAGCCTGGAACCTGCTTCCGATTCTGTGTCTCCCTCTCTCTCTGCTCCATCCCCAGTCGTGCTCTGTCTCTCTCTCTCTCTCCTTCAAAAATAAATAAAAACATTAAAAGAAAATTAAAAAAAGAATTGAATGCATCTGTACTCTGCATTCTTTTTTAAAAACTTTATTTATTTTGGGAGAGTGGGGGGAGGGGCAGAAAGAGGAGAGAGAGAATCTTAAGCAGAGCCATATGTGGGGCTTGATCCCATAAACTGTTAGGTCATGACTTGAGCCAAAATCAAGAGTTAAGACACTCAACTGCCTGAGCTACCCAGGCACCCTAAGTACTCTGCCTTCTTGTAGGTCATCCCTACTTCTCTGAATAATGAATAGTTCTGGCCAAGTGAAAAAAAGTCACAAAGTAATATAATATTCTTAGAAGGGAGAGATCTTGTTAATATACCCAAGTTTCATCCTGTTACACCAAACAATCAGTCAATTCAGACTGTGGATGTGGATATTTGTAATGATTAAAAATATGAATCAGTGATACTTCCCTAATATCCTTTGGTTATTTATTCACCATGTAAGATGTGCAAAGAGATGGAGAAAGTGTTTTTTAATCAACCAGTTAGCAAGTAGGTTTGGGGGTAGGAGTGGGATAGGGATTGCACCATATGAGTTATTCTGCACAGTTTAGCTAATGGGAATCATTCTCCATGGCTAAGAGTTTGTGTGCATTGCTATAACCACACTCTTGAAAATGTAACAAGCTCCTATAAGAGAAAGAAGTTGGTAAGTGTAAAACCTGGTATTAAAATAAAGTGGTGGTAATGTTCATGCCAATATAAAACAATGGCAAAGGCAGCTACCATGCAGGCTGTAGGATATCTAGTGATATAGTGGCTAATTTCATCCCTGATTTGTTCCCTTATGGCAGAGAACTTATTCATAAAACATTTGTTGAGCACAGAGCACTGGACATGAAAAAACAGTAATATACAGACCCCAGTGTGGAACTCGTGGTATGGTGCAGGTGGACCACTCCTGATTACCCTCTCACGCTCCAACTCTCCCAGTTTATATGGATTATGATCAGGGTTAAGACAGTCCTCCCAAACTTTATTTCTAATTAGTTTGAGCTGTTTTGTAACACATAGATTTATTCTCCTTAATGGCAAAGAGTGGTGAAGATGAGCAACTATTGGATATTATAATTGAGTGCATTACTTTTCTTTGATAGCTTTGAAATTCAGAGCCAGGTGTAGGAGAAAAGGTGTTTTTCTTCTCAACTCATTTATTCTCTTACCCATTTCTTCTTTTCTTCACTCCCTATCTACCTGCTAGAGCCACAGTGAGAATTATTTTAATTTCTAAAAGCCACTTCTGTGAGGGAGAGAGAGAAAAAAATGTTACAGTGGAAATAAATGTTGGAACAGGCAGAGTGCCCTCTATGAAGGACACTGAAGTAGCTAATAGTTCCCCTAAGATATTACCAGTGAAGTGGTCCTATGTGAAAGAAAGGTGGCATGAAAGATCATTGCTTCAGTTATTTTTAATGGATTGCTATTCCCACAAAGATCATGTGGGGAATGGTTCTGATTGGTTGACTGGTGCCATTAGAGGTAGTTTGTTTAGCTGTGTGACTAATGCCACTGTTTTCAAGGTCTGCTCATGGTACTTCAATTAGATGGAGGCTGTGGCAGTTAGAGAAGCTTTCTTGAACTCTTCCCTGAGTTTCAGGAAAGGAAAACTTTTCCATTAACTGTGAAGTTTAGAAAAAAAATCCTATAATGTATTTCTTAACCAGATTAGAAACCAGAACCCTGGTAGGCTTTTGTTTAGCTATTTTGCTGAGGGTGTTCTGCTGAGGCCATGCAAAGAATGAATAATTCACATTGAAAACCTTAGCATTTTACTTAAAAGCCTTATTTTCATTTTTGGAAAATGTGACAGCAAGAATTAGTACTGGCACTTCTGTTTCAATAATGGTGGTGATGTTTAAATGACAACAAACACATAATTGGACTTACATGCACATTTATGGACACAAAAATGTCATTACCTATTTTGGTGGAACATTTTACACTTACTCTATAAACAACAAAAATCAGCTTAAGTTGTTTTCATCTATAAGCAATGAATCAATGTGAGAAACCCTTGTGGCATTCACACTTTGAGAAAAATATTCTTTTTCTAATTCCGTGATCTTGAAAGGATGAAATTGTTTGTTTTAAATAAGATCTTGATGAGTCCTCCTAAAATAAATGTTAACCCATTTTCATAACATTCCTAAAGTTCCTTTGAATATCAATAATTAGACTCCTCCTCAGATTAGAGATAAACTGTAGCAGAATGATTTTTATGCTTCCCTCAGTTTGATTGAGCTGAAATTGTCTGAATAATACAGGGTATGAGATTGAGCATTTTATGGTGAGAACAGAGGAAAGAGATTAGGAAATCGAATGTTGTGGGAAGAATGGGGGAACTCATTAATACTACCGTGGGTACCAATCATTTCACCCATGGAAAACACAAGATAAATACGTATGCAGTGCAACAAAGTAAAACAACTCTTCTCTCAAGATTACTTAAATACATAAATAACTTAAAAAACTAAAAATACATTGCCTTAGTAGAGTGTTTTCCTGGATGTTGCTAACCTTAAACATTACAACATGCATTCGATCTGAGTGGCCATGAAACATTGATAGGTTTCTTCTAGAGACCCTTTTAGTCCACCTATTAGTTGGGACATATGGGTAAATTCTGAGAATTAAATACATAAAACAACTAGCTGTAGATATATTAAGATCGACTGTTCTGTCCTTAACAACTTTAGAGGATGAATCTGTGTTTTCTGTCTTTCAGTGGCTCAATAAGAATGTAGCTGCTGCTGTGTGTTTTATGTGCTCCCTGTTCCTTTCTCAGGTCCAAGTGATGCTCTGTTCTTGCTGTTTGACCAGGTTGCTCCATAACTCAGGAGCCCTCAGTGGTTTTTGTGTCAAATACAACTCACTTCTCTAGCAGATGGTTCAGTACAATTTGTGTTTATCTTGGGTTCTGCCCAGGAATGCAAGCTGTCTCAAATGCAGTCCACAGTGGACCCCTTGCACCTTTGATCCCTGACATCTGGCTTACTGCTCCCTGCTTGGTCACTGAGTGCCTTCATGCTCTTTGTCCTATCAAATCTAACCCCAAGAAAGATTTTAAACTCACAATATGGTTGAAATCAATTATATTGTTTGAAGTGTTATGTCTCTTTGGCATATCTACATTTACTAGCCAATGCAAGTTTTAGATAATAAAATTATTCTTTATTGGTAGAATTTTAAGTCTCAAAAGACCTAGGAAAATTTTTTGGAGGAGGGTGGGGGTGCAGGTGAGTCAAGGGGTCTTGTCCAGAACCTTGGAAAATACTCCCAGTCTCTTACTCTGCTTACTTATAAGATTAGTTCTGGTGAGGCATAACTCTCCTTCTCCCAAACCATCTCTCTCTCCCACCTTTATACTGAAGATCAGGGAAACCTCCACTAAGAAGCTTTTCTTGATTAGTTTCACCGTGCCTCAGCCAGCCTGTTTAAATTCTGGCCTTCTCTTCCACTGTTATCAGGCTGTTAAAGACCTCCCACTTTTATAGGCCCTACCCTACATCATATCACTTCAAAATGCACAGACATCCCACATTAACTATATTTATTTTTTTCTATAAAAACAATTTAAAAGGATCATAATACTTTTACATCTAGAATTTTTTTAGCTACGTATAACTTGTTTAAGATTGACTAATATCTTGGCAATAATTGTATATTTTCAAAAATCTTCGTGATGAGAATATATACCTTTTTTTTAAATGTTTTTTTTTTAATTTATTTTTAAGAAAGAGAGTGCGAATGGGGTGGGACAGAGGGGGGTGGACAGAGGATCTGAGGAGGGCTCTGCACTGAGAGCAGCAAGCCTGATGTGAGTCTCTGACTCATGAACCACGACATCATGAGCTGTGCCAAAGTCAGACGCTCAACCGATTAAGCCACCCAGGTGCCCCGAAAATATACCTTTTTTAATGTAACGAAGTTTTATGAATATTAAATTTCATAGACAATTAAGAATGCATTAGGGTGACAGTTTGTGGAAATATAATTAGCGCTTGTTAATTTACTTTAAAAGTTTTTTGGGGGTACCTGGGTGGCTTAGTCGGTTAAGCATCTGACTCTTGATTTCGATTCAGGTCATGATCTCACAGTCAAATTCCTACTTGGGATTCTCTCTCTCCTTCTCTCTGCCCCTCTCCCACTCAAATAAAAAAAAAAACATTAAAAAAATCTTTAAAGTTTTTTGTATCTTGAACTAAATTTTCTTTTCAGGTTTCAAATACTTTGACAAGTTCACAGAATGCTCATAGGCACTCATTTTACTGATTTCTATGTATTAGGCAGTGTACTGGCAGCTGGAATTAAAAAGCTGAAAAGACAAAGTCCCTGCCCTCAAAGAGTTCAAGGTGTGACAAAGATATTTAAGTAAATAATACCCACACAGTGTGGTAAATGTGCTAATAAAAATAGCATTAAGCACACAGATGACTCTGAATAACTCTGCCCAGCCCAGCTCCCAGGGCTTTGAGCATAGCACTGACTGACTTCCTAGATTGAAGAGTCCCTGGATCTAGGTACTTCATAGAGGATTGTCTCATTGATTATTTTCACATTCTACTTAATAGCTAATACATTCTTGAGTTCTTGTAGAAATCTGGAACATCTACCAGAATTGGTCTGACCCATCAGGCCAGATGGGTCTGACCCATCAGGCCACACTTTGTTTCCAGCTGCCTCCCCTTCTGCTGTAGAGATAGAATATGAACCACAGGGTGATCCGTTTGCATGTGATCTTCTTCACAGAGAACCTTTGAAGTCAATGCTAGCGTGATTCCATTGAATAGGTGAGAAAATAAAACCTCAGAGGAGATTCATTTGCCTAAAATCAGGTGGCTAGTAAAATGGCAGAGCTGAGATGCAATCTCCTGTGTGTGGGACTCCAAAAACCTTACCCTCACCACTCTGTAGATTAGGACACTGAATAGCTCATCCTCAAACGCATTTGTGTGGCTGCTGTTCTCTAGGTAACTTTGTATATACGTTTTCTCATTAATTTCCTTCTCTGTCGATGAAGTGTAAAGGGACTTTGAAAAAGGAAAAAAAAAAAAAAGAAAAAGAGAAACTCTGTCTCAAAAAAGAGGTAGAAAACTTTTATTGGGAAAAGATAACTCAGAACGGAAAAAATACTGAGTATAAAATCATTCCCTCAAAACCCTTAGCTTTTCCCATAGGTTCTTTTATAAAGTGACAAGCATTTCCATCTTCACCCTACATTTTTTTGCCTACCTTAGCAAGAAATATTTTGCTTGATACATAATTTTTGATAAGGGAAGATTCATCAGAATAAAAAAAATCTATAATATTTCATATACTTGAATGAATTTTAGGATGGAAGTTAAACAGAACAATAGGAGTATTCATATTATAATAACCATTTTTAATGATCTAATTTTCAGATTTTGTTAGAAGCTGAGAGTAGAACCCACACAAACATTGAGTTAGTGAAAGGTACTAATAGCAAAAATTCCTCGGAGTCATGAAGATTAGTCTTTGCTGTAAGTTAGGATAATATTCTGTTAGAAGAGTTCTGATTTTAGTATTGTGTAAGCTGTTTTCTTAATACGTATCTACCCTCTGCCTAGGTGATATTCATGAAATAAGGCATAGATAATGCATTTAGTAACACTGAGCTGAATCATACAAAACATAATTTGTGTGCAATTTTGGGGAGTGTAAAATAAAAGTTGTTTTAAGTGTTAGAAAAAGAATCCATAAAAATAAAGCATTTTAATCAGAGAAAAAATTCAAAAGCTTGTGTCATAAAGGAAAACAATTTACTTGTGCTGGTACCCTTAATAAGTGCCCCAAAGCGTTCCAGTGCTGTTACATTCTCTAATGGTATTACAGTATGTGGCACATCTCATCTAATCTGTTAGTAAAATCCTAAAGTCACTTATGTCAGTCTCTAATGCAAGCCAAATGAGTCTTTCCAGTAATAAGAAGCTTCGCAGAATTAGTTTTCGTTTTGCAGAAAATTGCCATTGGGGCTGGCACTTTTATCTAAAAATTTCACTCGTGCATAAGCAAAAAACTCATATATTATTTGGTTACATTCCATCAGTATGAGAAATAACATTGTGAGAATTCTATGCATGCTAATGATATATAGAAATCCACCTGCTTTCAGATAAAATGAGTTTAATTTTCTGTTGCCCACTGCCTGGTTGGCCTTTCATAAATTACTTATGCACAGCTATTATTAAAATAGAAGGAAAGCAAATTAGAAAGTCCTCCTATCTCTCTACTGGATTTAGCCAAGGCAGGGCTGTGACAGCTAGAGTCAGCGTTTTTGAAAAAATTCTGCTCTCTTGAAAAATTTTGCATCTCTATACAATTCTATACCACTGTTGTAAACGTTCTGACCTGCCTTCTTACCAAATTAACCTAAATCCTTTCTATTTTTCAACATTAATGGAATCCTCTAGAGTCCTGCTGATATATATTAAAATATATTTATTGGTTAATTTGAATTCCAGCATTTTGTACCTCATTTCCAGTGCTCCTGTTATATCTGAACAGCTTTGAGCTTTAGCATTAAAAACTTACAAATTAAGATACATACAGTACATCTTACAATTATCAGATCAAAACAACTTAACTTTTATTTGAGTATAGAATGGCAAATTTAACTTTCTGATAAAAACAGAAAATGAAGAGTGTGAAAGAGTTAATTGGATTTCGAAGGGTGTTTTTTAGATGGTGGGGGAGGGGTCTTTATTGGTCAATGAATACTTGACCTTTTGGTTTTAAGGACAAGTGAAAAGTTTTTATTTCTAGAGGATTTTGAAGCCCAAAGTTCCCAATCATTTAAGACTAATTTCTATTAATTATTTTGCTCTGGTCGATTATGATCACAGGCTTCTTAGAATGTATCAGGTGACCATGTCTTTGAAGGCTGAGTAAGCATCCATGAGGCTCTACCCTTGCCATGCTGTGGTGTTAAAAGAGCTATCAAAGTACTGCTTGCAAAGTGACTTCAACTGAAGTTCATATTGAAAAAGATAAAATAAAGACCACTTTCAAGCCATTTCATAAAATCTCAATATAAAGAGATCAGTTTTTAAGACAATTCTATCCTATGCCAGGAAGGATGGTTATATTACTCAAGTAGCAGTTTAACCTAATATTGGAAAATAAAATATGCTCATCAGTTTCTCTTGTTAAGATCTTTTTTATAGTGTTTTGATACAAGCTTTGTGTATAACTCAGTGGAGTTTTTAAGAATATCTTGATAGTATAAGTTTTTAATACATATAAAATTGAAAATATGTATTTGTGGTGTACGTGCGAGGTAAGGGTGGAACAGTTTTAGGAAACTATGGTGGAATAGGGAGGGAGACACATACCTCTTTTTTTCCTCATCTGTGCCCTGAATTCTAACTAGCCATTTTGTTTTCCTCTTTGGGAGGAATCTTTCAAAGGTAACCAACGAACTTACACTGATGTTCAAAATAGATGTTCAAAAAGAATACCAGGAAAACAAACCTAGCAACACAACTAGAAGACTTACAAATGAATTTGAAATTCTGCTATTGTAAGATATCAGAGGAAAATTTTATTTTCAGGTCTGTCTACAGCAGTGTTCACATAGAATCATCTTCCTCCTAATAAAGTTTAATGATAAAATGTTCCTTCAGAGAACCAGATGAAAAATACTATTTATATATCCAGCATCATTAATTCTAAAAATTCAGCATGTAATTACATGGTCTTGTGATGCCTTTAAAATAAAACTATTCTGAAATTTGCAAAGTGAATTCTCTCAGAAAGATAGAATACAGAATTTAAGATCAGTCAACCATGATATGTTAATCATCTGTTTATAAAATACTTAACTAGCTGAAGCTTCTTAGTTGTCATGTTTTTACCTTGGCAGTGGTGGTTTGAGCCAAGAAATCCCACTGAAGACAATCAGAGTGTCATTACTCCCCAGGCATCTGCATAAAGTCTAGCACCTGCATGAAAAGAGAAACATCTATTCCTTTAGATACTTTAAATTGTCAGCATGGTTGGCATTGTGTAAACACAGCTTCCTATCAGTTCTAATGGTTACTAGGAAGAAACATAAATCTAAATTGAGAATAGAAAATGAATTAAATTATCAGGATAATTCAGACAAAAAGCCAAAATAAAGTTTAACAAATAAGCCAATCACATGCTATTCCTCAAAAACTGTAACTTTTCCTTTCAGACCGGTTGCTTTGAATTAATTCATCATTTAATTTATCAGTTGTTTCTCTGTAACTTGCTTGAAAGACAGCATGAATGGGGTTGTACATGAATGGGGTTGCAGCATGAATGGGATTCAAAAGCTAGGAACTTTTGAATTTGACAGAGCTAGATTTGAGACTTCGTTACGGCATTACCTAGTGATGTTATTCTTGCTAGGTATATAACCTCACTTAAGCCTCAGTTTCTTCATTTATAAAAATGGGATAATACCTTACTCATAGTTTGTTGGAAGGATTGAATAAGATCATGTATAAAAATTATTTACTTTTGAGTTTGTAGGTGCTCAATAAACATTAACCTTACTTTAGTGCATTTAATCAGCTGTAGGTATGTAAGGCTTTTTTACTTAAGTTTTTTATTTTTATTTTAGAGAGAGGGCATGAGCAGTGGAGAGGGGCAGAGGGGGAGACAGAGAGAGAGAGAATGAGACTCTTAAGTAGGCTCTATGCTCAGTGTGGAGCCCGACTTGGGGCTTGATCCCACGGCCCTGGGATCATGACCTGAGCTGAAAGCAATAGACGGTTGCTCAACCGACTGAGCCACCCAGGTGCTCCTGTAAGGCTTTTTATTTTTATGTATTTATTTTTTAAAAACATTTTAATTTTTTAAAAATTTATTTATTTATTTAAAGAGAGAGAGAGGAAGTGCAAGCGAGGGAGGGGCAGAGAGAAACAGAGAGAATCTCAAGCAGGCGCCACACTGTCAGCACAGAGCCCAACATGGGGCCTGAACCCATGAACCATGAATTCATGACTTAATGTGAAATCAAGTCACCAACTCAACTGACTGAGCCACCCAGGTGTCCCCACCCACCCAAGGCTTTTTAAAATGTGCTTCAGATCTTATACATTTTTTGGTAGTATTATAGGTATGATTTCCATATATAACTTCCCTTTAGTCATCTGTAGGTATATAAAAATACTTTTGTTGTTGTTGTTCTTTTAGATCTTATATGTGGTTTTATAGTGTATTGGTATGATCTCCATATATAACTCCTCAGTGTGTACATCCCTGAATACAAAATTTTGTACATTTTGGAGATTTTGAAAATATGAAGGATATCAGTATATTCTTGAATATGAAAATACTTGAGATGCTCATTATAGAATATGTATTTGGGAATTATAGAACACTAAGTTAAAAAATGAAAATCTTTCCATATTCCAAAGATTTTTCAGTTGTCTTTGCAGCTAATTTCTATACATTTATCTATATGTTTAATTGAGATCATATTGTATTTGCTAAGATTTGGTACATATTTAATTTACTAACATATTAATCGTTCCTGATGACCTAAATACTTTTATAAGCACAATTTTTAATGACTGCAAAATATTCAGTTGGGTGACCTTATAGTAGTTTATCAAACCATTTGCTATTTTTGAATGCTTAGATTGTTTCTAATTTAGGTCTATTGTATAAATTTATTTAACAAACATTTTTTTGTTGCTAGTGGGTTTGAACTGTTTAAATGTGTATTTGAATTGTCTTTGGAGAATCATCTTTTCTTATCCTTTTATCATTTTTCTGTTGGTGTATTTATCTTTTTCTTATTGACTTATAAGACCTATGTATATATTAAAATAAAAATCCTTAATCATTTTGCATTTTTTTGCCTTTTAATATTATGTTTTAAAATATATATAGTTTTACACTTTTATAGTGAAAAAGAAATCCTTCCTTTTATTTGTAATAGTATAAAATTTAATACTTTTATAAATATTACTTCCAAATATTTTACTTTTGGAAAGTAGAAAAATTATTGCTTAAAATTAATTCTTTTTATAGTTTTATTTATTAAAAAAATTTTTTAATGTTTATTTTTGAGACAGAGAGATAGAGACAGAGCATGACTGGGGCAGGGGCAGAGAGAGAAGGAAACAGAATCCAAAGCAGGCTCCAGGCTCTGAGCTGTCAGCACAGACCCTGATTCAGGGCTCGAACCTGTGAACTACAAGATCATGACCTGAGCTGAAGTCAGATGCTTAACTGACTGAGCCACCCAGGTACCCCTAGTTTTATTTTTTACATTTTATACAATTCACCTGAAAGTAATTTTTGTATTTATGAAGAAGTAGGGTATTAGTTTTATTTTTTTCATAGAGTAGGACACTTTTTCCTATTTCTTATATTGAACAAGTCTCATAGATTTATGATACTTTCTGACTTCTCAGTTATCTATTAGATCTGTTTACATCTGTTTATCTGCAGGTATTATTTCTCCCCTAATATTGTGTTCTTTTGTGCAATACAAACCTTGGTTATTTTTATCACTATTTTGGCCATAATAAAATAGTTACAATTACAATAAATGATAATTATGAAGAGGACAAGAATTATCAGTTCAGTCAAGTCAGTGACCTATTTGCTAGGTAACCGTGGTTAAACTATTTACCCCACTTGGGGTAAGTGAAGTGGGAAGGATCTGTAAAATGGGGACAATAGTATCCAGTGAACATTGTGGTTGACTCCTCACTAGGCATTTTACTCTAACTCTTTACTCCAACAGTTATGATGGTCTCATCGTGGTTAACAGAAATTGGTTTAGATAGAGTCCTGTCTAAGCCAATTTGGGCCAATAACACTTGAGAAAAGTCTTGCTTAGGGCTTCTGAAAGGAGTAACAGATGGGCAGGATAGTTCTGGCCTGTGTCTGACACACACATACATTCCTCTTGAACAAGGAATTCCATTTTTTCTGTCTACTAGTGGCAGTCATCTTGAGATTGTGAGGCAAGTCAGTCTGAGGACTAAAGCTGACTCAAAGAGAAAGAAAAAGCTGAGGAAATAATGTGAAGTAGATCCTGAAGCCCTTATATCCCTTTGTCTGAAGCCCACACTACTTCTGGAAGGTCACTGTTAGTTGAAGTTGGAAGCATCCTGATTGATACATATTCCCTCTTCCAAGTTTAGTGTGACAAGCAAATAAAAGCATGATTCCTTAGTGCTTTAGACCATTGCCAGCAATAATATGTGGTTGTCATCATCAAGATGTCATTAAATATGAAAATGTTGCTGTCATTATGTATGGGTTAGTCAATCACTCATCTATACCAGCAAAAAATGTTTGAGCATGTAGCTTCAATCTATTTATTTATTAGATACATTACTGTGCATGTATACATGATAGAGTGTATATTAGATATATATAACATTGCATATTATTGTATACATTATAAAAATTCACAGAAAAGGAAGGAACTAGGAAGAGAAATAAGAAATAACTAATTTAAAATCATTTTTTTTGTTCACTGATGTTACAAAAAACCTTTTCCTAACAGCATCATTATTATCAATTTTTTGTAAAGTATCTGCCGATAACACCCCATTGCCAAATACCATCATAGAAAAGGTCAACAAATCATGAGCAGTTATCTTTAAAAAAGTGGCACAACTCTCCTCATTAACTTCAACAACTCTTTTAAAGGGCTTTTTAAAGAAACTACTACAAATACCTATAACATACCAGGCTTTTCATGGTCACTCCCAACCTATTTCAGATATTGTAAAGATTCTATTCTTTTTTTTAAATTAACTAGTTTATTTTGAGAGGGAGAGAGCGAGAAAGAGAGAGAGCATAAGTGTAAGTGGGGGAGGGGAAGAGAGAGAGGGAGAGAATCCCAAGCAGGCTCTGTGCTGTCAGTTCAGAGCCCCACACAGGGCGCAATCTCATGAACTGTGAGATCATGACCTGGGCCCAAATCAAGAGTCAGACACTTAACTGACTGAGCCACTCAAACGCCCTCAAGATTATATTCTTTAAAGTAACATCTGTGTGTATACTTAGCCTCACACATAAGCTGCAATAGGCTATAATATGCTGAAAGTTTATAGACTTTCAAGTAGGACTTTCCTGTTGACCCTCTGCATTGCTAAAATCACTTATTTCCCTTCACCATACTGACAAACCTTTCCTGTTAAGTTGACCAATTTAGGGTGTCTATGTTAACTATAGTTAGGTTGACCAATTTAGGGTGTCTATGTCAACTATATAATACTTCTAGTGTTTATTTTATTCCTTTTTAAGAAAAATATAAATATAAGATCATTATTTCTTTCCATAGATCAATGGATTATCTTATGTCCTCTTGGTCTATGAGCATCCTGCACTGGGATCCATTAGTTACATATCACTTGTGAGCTGTTATTAAAGAAAAACTAACAAAGCCTTTATACAAATCTGTTTTTTTTTTCAAAAGCAGCAGTCATGAGATAACATGTCAAATAGTTGAAAACAGATCCTACGAGAAGACTACTCCAGTTGACACACTGTTATAAATGCAATGGCTCTATGCCATACATAGATCTCATACAATGGCAAAGGTTTGTTATGGTATGAATTATAAAGCTTGTGATCACAGTCACAAATACAAAATAAGACTAGTTGTTGCTAACAGGGAAATAGAGGAAAAACAATACTAAATCAATGAGATTTGTTCTACTGGGTAAGGGACAGAACTAGGAATTTATCATGGTGTAACCAAACCACATGAATTATTATCTTAAACACTTTCCACAGAAATAGAAAGCCAATAACATTTTCATTTATTTGTGGTAAAATTTAGCTGGATTGAAAATAAGGTAGAAATAGTTACATCGGGGTACTCTGAGCTCTTGGCAAGTGAGTTACACTGTATAGCCAAAGTGTATTGCTTCCTAAGGACTAAACACTCAATAATCAACCTTTTTATTATATTTTACTTTTTCTGGTATGAGTTTCAATCATTTATGAACTAAGCAAAAATTTCCAAGACTCTTCTGTAGATTGTTATAGAGGGCTCATCTGAAGTGTGTAAGACCATTTGTTACATCATTAAGCAACTCTCTACACAGCCACTCTTTTTGAATTCTTGCTTTGCTTTTTACGGTGTCTCTCCTCGTTTCTTTTCCTTGTATATAGTCATTTCTTGTTAATAAACTAAAGTCTGCCTCTCCAGCCCTTCTCTCCCTTCCTAATTTGATTCTTTGAATCACTTTTGGCCTTGAAAGTAGTTAGAAATGTTCATTAAAGACTAAACTGGTTTTGATTACTGGCATAAGTTCTCTCCTATGAGCAGACTATAAATTTTACTGCCTGAGTATTATAACATACATTTTGGTTACTTAATATTATTTTTTTTGGTTTTGGGATTGGTGAGGAGGCTACAGACCCATGGTTCAGAGTGGGTTAGCTGTTACTTAAGCACACAGTTTTTTCTGCTTTTGACTTGGTGGTAGTGGATTCCTTTAAATATAATACATCTGTTGATTGCTAAGCCTTTAATACACAAAAGATAATTATGACTCATTTCCTGTTATCCAACTTCCTGAAAATTTTTTCTCTCAGAACAGGGAATTTGGAAAAACATATAAACATCCTAAGAAATGCCAAGAAGGAATTCTGCACTGAACATTAGTGACACCCTATTTAATTTTTGTTATTGCCTTAATCTAAGACCAAATTACAAAATATTAATTGACCATGAATTGTTTCTTATTGACTTAGGAAAATTCAGAGTCATTGCCGCAATTTTTGGCTGAAATAAAGAAGTAAATTGAAATAGTAACTAAACTAAAATAAAATAAACTAAACTAAACTAAACTAAAATAAAATAAAATAAAAAACTGTATTATTTGCCCTGCAATAACTTTCAAATTATTTGACTACTTACCAAACTACCTAGGGTTGACAGTGTTCACTTGATATTTGAAGTGCATTTCATAATATTTTTTTTTGCAATTTTGTAATTATTTAAGACCTATTCCTTGAGAAGTTACAGAAATTTAGTAATCAGAATAAAGTCCAATACTACTGCTACTTTCTATCTGCTTTGTATTTACAATCTTCAAAGCATTCTGTCTATAACTTAGTTTTTTTAGTTTTTGGAGCAGTGCCAAGAGGCAAATGGGGCAGGTATTAGAACTATTTTACAGATGAGAGACTGAGCCACTTTAAAATTGCAGCTAAGGGACTGACCAAGGTCACAGAGCTGGCTTGTAATTGGTAGGACTGGGATGTCAATGCCTTTTGCCCTTTAGCATGCTGCCAGAGGGGGCAGTTCATAGAACTGTTACGAAGGTGAATGCTTGATAAAGACCTACTGATTAGGGGCACCTGGCTGGCTTTGTCAGTAGAATGTGTGACTCTTGATCTCAGGGTTGTGGTTTCAAGCCCCAGGTTGGATGCACACCTTACTTAAACATAAAATCCTAAAAAAAAAAAAACAAAACAAAAAACAAAAACAAACCCCACCAAGAACCTACAGATTAATTGATTGGTAAAGAAGCAAGTCCTCTCTAACTGAAGTGACAAGAAGCTGGCAAGGATCTCAGAACAGACCTGGAGAGGACCTAGCATGTGCCTGTGCATTTTCATTCTCAGTCACTGCTAGACCCTGTTCGACTGTGGATGAAATGGCCCAGGAGTCCTTCTACCCTGACAGTGGCTGTTATATGTGAAGCAACTCTCCATTTAACTAGGATTAAGGAGGGACCATAGAAGAGTGACAAAGGGAGTCATCTCCTTACTAAAGAGGCTGAAAAAATGTTCAGATTCACAGTTGTTAGAAACAGCAGATCTTTGACACCATACCCATGTGGAAAAAGACAACTGGTGGAAATTCCAGTCCTTCAAAGTTCCAAGTTCCAGGACTTCAGAGTTCTGTTGTTTCTTTGAATCTTCGAAAAGGACTTTAGGATGATGTACCACATATCAATACATATAATATTTTACAATAATCAGTCCTTTGTCCTCAGAAGTTAATTTTCTTTTTTATTTAGCATAGGACATATCCTAGGAACTTACTAAAGGGCATGCTACAATATTAAGAATTCTATAATTAATGTTGGCCAGGATTTGAATTTAAATCCTTTACTTTTCAGGGTCTAATTAAACTGAGACATTATTGTGAGTAGAATGAGACATTTTCATGACCAACCATATATTAATGGTTTAACGTGTAAGGATTTTATGTTAAAAGTTTAAAACATATTTGGAATAATGCGTTTTCCTTTGAAGTTGAGTAAAGTGAAAAGTTATCTTGCCTTAACATAAAAGGAAATCACCTTTGATATAAGAGGCCTTAGTAGGGCAAATATTATTTTATTTCTTTACAATACTCAGTAGCTCTAAAATACACCATAAGATTGTAAATGTAATTATAGACACAACAGGAAGATAACCGCTATAGTTTAGTAGGTTTTGGTTCTAAATTACTAATTCATCTTAGATCACATTTTTAGCTGTTCAGTTGAACTCTTTGGGGAATGTTAATATTTGCAGGTAGCTTAACGCAAAACTGTTGATATTATACAATTGTGCATTCAAGTGTTTAATTTCAGGTTATACTTGGGCTATAAAATGTAGTTTAATATATGTTCTAGAAAGTAAGCAATTAGAAAATAATCATCTGTTGATGTTTATCGTGTACTCTACCAAAGAAATAGTATTCATTTTCTGGCAATTATTTTTCCCCCCAGAATTATAAATTGTATGCATTAACAGCATTAACATCTTAGATGTCTACAGCAATTTTTTCTCAAATAATTCCAGTGCTTTTTACATCTGTTATTTCATTGAATCTTAACATCACTGTGTTTCATTACATTTCAAACTTACTAATCAATGTTAATTGAAAATAGTATTATAAAACTTAAACCTGAAAGAGAAATGCATAATCTGAAGTTTATAAACTATAAATATTACAAAAAGAACAAACCTCCAAAGATGCTCTGTTCCATAAAAGAATATTCTTCAGATTTCTCAAAGACCAACATACTAGTTAGGTTATTTAAAACTCAACTAATATTGAATAAAATCACCAGATATAAATAAAACAGCCAAAGATGCTACAAAATAAGCCTTCAATTTTTGTGTAAAATAAAAGTGTGTTTTCATGCTCATACAAGCTTATAATCTTCTTCTGCCCTACTTCTCTGATCTTAGGAAGAAAGGATCAAGTTCTTTTGTTTTTTTTCAGTTTTGTCAAAATAGAAATCATAGATCTTAGGAGAAGGGGACAGGGAAGCGCAAAAAAGGTCAAAGCTGAGGGCCCAGGGGACTGAAAAGAAAGCTGAATACATTTTCCCCGAATCCGACTGCTTTCTGGAGTTGGCTTATCAAAGTCTCGTGTTGTAGTAGTAGTATAACTGTCATTCAGATCGATATTCTTCCTGCAAATAGAAAAGTAGCCTATTAATTTTAGGAAGACTGTAATTTTCACAAAGCCCTTCGATTAAGGCCCAGCTCGCTGAAAGGAATGGATGAACACTGAGAGATGTTTAAGATTGAACTTGGACGATTTACCTTTGTCACCACCAGCAAATCCCAAAGTTGGATCTCTTGAAATTTACTATGTTTGGTTTCAGTAGCACAGGGGTTAAGTTTTCTTCCAACTTGCCCTAGGCTCTTCTTAGGAGCTGGGAAAGCAGTTCTCCCAATTCCCAAGTAAGTTTATTCAAGACAGCATAAGGCAGAGCTCAAATTCTTCTGTTGAGAACTTATCACTACTCAAACCATAAGGAAATCTAAAGAAGGCTGCCAAAATGCTTCTCTGCTCCCTTCCCGCACCAAGAAAGAGATAAAAATGGAAGATTTATAGAGCAAACTACAATGTGTGGAACACACACACACACACACACAAATTTTTAAAAACCCTACCACTTTGTCTTATTTGCATGAGCACAAATCGCTTTCAACTTAATGCCAGAGAAAAAGGCAACATTCCCTGTGATGACTTACTGAAAAGCTCACTGTATTTGTTTGATAATGGATTTTAGTTCATTGTCATGTACTTCACTCTTCATCAGCAGGAGCACTTCAGGGTAAAGAAACAGGCTTTTACCACACTGGAACAAAAGCTATATAAGAAAAAAAAAATCCTGAGCAGATGGAATATTATTTGCATTTGCACAAATAGTGCTTTTTAGCACAATTCATATTTCTCCATTGTGAGCTAAAGTAAGCCAGATGTGTCTACAGCATGCTGCAGGCGCAGAATCGGCTTTTTGTTTGTCAGACTCAGAGGTCTCAACCTTATGATATCTTTGTACTTGTATATCCATTAGTTTTATTTCATTTACTTATCAGGAGGGAAAAGAAGAAAGTGGCACTATGTATCTAAGACCATTGCAGAGATGGCCAAATTAACTATTTTTTATTTTCATGAATGAGGATCAAATAGGTTTTAGTTATCTGAATGTCCATCTAAAGGTCTAGATGATGATGTGAAATTAAAAAGCAGAATATAAGTGCAATAAAGTTCAGTTCTCTATGATTGCATTAAATAATCTTTGACATATTTTTTGTTAAGTATATCTCATGAAAAGTAGATCAACAAATTATTTGACATGATAGAATTAAAATAGAATTTTAGGTCTGAAAGGGATCTTTGACACTATCTTGTCCAACTTCCTCACTTTACAAGTCAGGAAACTGAGGCTCTGGAACTGAAGTGACTTATATGGAGTGGTACAAACAGGATTGGAGCCTGGGCTCCTGACCTTGAATCCAGTCATCTGTCTCTATATCAGCATTTAATAAAAGATTTTACTTGGGTGCCAAGCTCAAAGAGGTTTGATATTTAGGCTTCGGAAAAGTTAAACTAACAAATTTTTCTCAGCTGTTAGTGTGTGCCGTCTGTGTTGGACCTTTCTAAGAGCAGGAAATATTAAAAGCAGCCTTTCCCAAAATTAGTTGGGACCTCCTTTTTCCATAGTACGCACTAAGGGTCACTTGTGTAGAATGTCCTTTTGGGGATTGCAGCAGCGGAGCACTACATCTCCTCTATGGTGAAAAGACAATGAACCAGTTGAAAGAAATCACAGGAAAAAAAATGGATGACTTCAAGTTCTGGGAAAGATAAAATGAAGCTATTCAGTTTAAGTAAAAACAGTGAGTGATACATATATATTTTTAAGTAGACTTATGTCCAATGTGGGGCTTGAACTTATAAGATCAAGAGTTGCATGCTGTACTGACTGAGCCATCCAGGTACCCCCAAAACAATGAGTGACATTGTTAAAGATACTAGACACTGTTTTTTTTTTTATCAGTTAACATTCATTTGTTTCATTTCTTAAACCTCTGCTTTCCACGTTTTCACTGTGCCTTATATATAATAGTATGCTCATTCATCCATGCTGATAGAATAGTGGCTGCTTTCCACCTGTGCTAACTCAGGGTCTAGGGGGTAACCTGAGAGGCATTTTGAAAATATTATTTTTTATTAGAGAGAGAGAGAGTGTGTGAGGGGCAGAGGGAGAGAGACAGAGAATCCTAAGCAGGCTTCATGCCCAGCATGGAGTGTGATGTAGGGCTCGATCTCATGACCCTGAGATCATGACCTGAGCTGAAATCAATAGTTGGACGCTCAACTGACTGAGCCACTCAGGCACCCCAAGAGAGCCATTTTTATTTGGCTTTGAGATGCTTTCATTCATTTGACCATTTACTCATTCATGTTATGATGGAGCACCGTGCTAGACATTGAGACAATAGAAGTCAATAAGATAGAGCAGTTCTCCTCAAGGAGCTTATGGTCAGTTTAGTTAGGGAGAACAAAAAAAAAGAAAAACAAGCAAACAAAATCCAAACAAGTAAACAAATATATCAAGAAAAAAATCAGTAGTTATGATAAAATACATTATACTATAATCTATGTCAAATCTTCTAGCATACTCTCTGATATCATCATGTACAATAAGTGCATGTAATAGGATGCCATGGAAGCATATTAAATAGCATATTATACAGACCAAGAGGTTGAGGAAAGCCTTTTTCAGAAAGGCTATCTCAGCTGAGACTTGTAGGAAAACCAGATGTCAGCTATTGTTAGGCATGATGGGAAAGGGAGAAAGAAAAGGCATTCTGGGCCATTCTACAGACTAGAATGTGCAAAGACCAAGAGGTGAGTGAGAACTTGGTATGTTCTATGGGTTCTGGTGCTAGTGTTTCCATATGCTGGGGCAGAGATTATGACAAAAAGGTTAGAAGATATAAGGCTGGAGAAGTGAGTAGACACCAAAAGATGAAGCTCTTGGGAACTGTGTTAAGGAGTTGAGACTTTATCCACTGAACAGTGAGTATCAGAGGCCTCTGAGGGATTTTACCTGGTCAGATCTGCACTTCAGGATGATCACTCAGCTTGCTGTGTGGACTGAAGGGGAGGTGGCAAGGCTGAAAGTACACAGACAAGTTAAAACTGTGAAATCATTCCTGAGGAAGATGCTGGTGAACTGAACATAGTGGTGGTGATGGTAATAAGTGGACAGTGTGAAAAACATCAAGGAGGCAACATATGCAATTCTTAGTGATGAATGACTAGTGTGGACTGAGAAGGGAGAAGACTCCAGATGACTCACATATTTGGAGCATTTGGAGGTTGCTTTACTTAGTCATATCTGGTTTAGGTTTTTTCTCTATAACCATCTGACGGCAAAGGAGAAAAAGTGCCTTTACTGAGATTTGAAATGATATAGAGTCATAGAGACGCAGATAAATATTTAATTTGTTTTCCCTAAAAGCTGAAGTTAAAGGAAAAAATTTTAATCTGTTGTAAAAATATAAACATTTGTATCTTACTAACTTTTTAACTATAAAGGAAGCACTTTAATTTAGGAAATGTGCATGATCTATATGAGTAGAAGAAGATAATGTGTCATTTCTCACTCAGAAGTATTTACTATTTTAACATACAGATATTTCTTACTGTCTGGATGCTTATTATCTGAATTCAGGAACTGAATTTGATAGCATGGAATGTTTGTATTTCTTTCTAATCTTTTTATGTATACATTTTACAAAATTGGCTTCATATTGTATGTGTAATTGTGTCCTGATTTTTTTTTGTTTAACATTACATTGCATACACTTGCCCTATGTTCTCATATAATCTTGAAAAATGGGATTATACTGATGATACAATAATCCACTGCACTGTAATTTATAGAATCATTTCTCTATTGAAGAACATTAAGGCTATTTTTTTTTTACCATAAGACTATGGCAATGGACATTTTAAAATACAATATTAGCCTTTGATTGTTTCCTTTACGATAAATTTCCAGAGGTGGAATTACTAAATCAGAAGTTATTCACATCTTGAAATGTCTTTAATAGATAATGCCAAATTGACCTTATACTTTATATCAATATTTTGAGTGTTCCCTGTGTTCCTGGAAGACTATTTGAATATTTCCAGAAAGCCGAAGTATTTTTAAATCAGGAATACATAACAGATATTTGAATTAAAGGAAAATGTGACCATTTGCTTTGTTATTCATTTGAGAAGGGAAAGTAGATATACCTTCCATAATAACAAGTGCACAGTGCCTCTCACACCAAGTGAACACACAGCATTTATCATGGCCCACAAAGGTGGGGATGGGGAAAAGAGATCTGATCTGATATGAAATGAACTTATTTAGTTATATAGTCAGTGGAGAATAAATTGGGCAATGCATGATCAAACGTTGGACTTACGTACTTTCATCAAGAAAAAAAGAAAGTTCTTTGTCTTCCTTTCCACTTCCCAAGATATTTCATACAGACCCACTTCTTTTTTTTTTTTTTTAATTTTTTTTTTTAACGTTTATTTATTTTTGAGACAGAGAGAGACAGAGCATGAATGGGGGAGGGGCAGAGAGAGAGGGAGACACAGAATCGGAAACAGGCTCCAGGCTCCGAGCCATCAGCCCAGAGCCCGACGCGGGGCTCGAACTCCCGGACCGCGAGATCGTGACCTGGCTGAAGTCGGACGCTTAACCGACTGCGCCACCCAGGCGCCCCTAGACCCACTTCTTAACTGAATTTCTTTTCCAAAGTGTTGTATAGACATTTATCTCTTCTCTTCTCTTCCTTCAATAGCACTCTTCCAGTGCTAAATTATAACTTTCAGAGTGTTTGAAAATTCAATGAGCACTACAAGTACCGGCATGTCATGTTACCCAGAGAACTTTCCAGACAAGTACCATCTGATGTCTGGAGAGGAGTGGAGACTTGGTGTCCAATGGAGTCTATGCTGGGTTCATTACAGGACTCGTGAGCCAGAACCACATAGTCTTCTCTTTAGACAACCTCTTCCAAAACAGCAACAAAAATGAAGTATATCTGGGTATCTTTTTCAAATTTAATGTATGTGTGTTTATAAGACAGTATTCGGTGAATACTTGAAAAATGTATATATCATTCATTCATACCTGTGCGTGAGCAGTATTCTTCATAGCCAACAGAGCTCAGTTCAGCACAACTGCAAGTAGGTTACTGTAAGGTGTTTAAAATAAAATTTCTTCTAGTCAGTTATTCTTTTAATAAAAGTGCCTACTTAAATGTGCCTGTTAACTTTTGTTGAATAGAATTCGTTTGTCGCATTAAAAAAAATACAAGTCTCATACTCATACAAATGACTATCATACAAATGTAAACACATGGCAAAAAGTTTTTAAATGTTTATTTATTTTAGAGAAAGAAACAGAGCATGAGTGGTGGAGAGGCAGAGAGAGAGGGGGGGGGGAGAGAGAGAGAGAGAGAGAGAGAGAGAGAGAATGAGAATCCAAAGCAGGCTCCAGGCTCTGAGCTGTCAGCACACAGCCTGATGCTGGGCTTGAACTCACGAACTGTGAAATCATGACCTTAGCCAAAGTTGGATGCTTAACCAACTGAACCACCCAGGTGCCCTGGCAAAAATTTTTCGACTTATTAGTCATTGAAGGACTGTCATTGAAACAATTATGATCATATTGAAGGAGACTTTGAAAAGCAGAGATATGTGCAAGTAGTTAGGAATGCGGAAATGAACGTACTAGTAGATGGAAAACTGGTTAATATTCTTTAGGGCAATAAAATGGTATGTTTGAGGTTATCTTTTCTATAGGGCAAAAGTCAATTATACCTCTACTGGACAAAATTTATTTGTATTGCCATTACCAAGAATAATTGCATTACTATTTAGGTTTGTTTGTTTGTTTGTTTGTTTTGCAAGTAAACTTCCACCTCTACAGAGTTGTAAAATAGTTCATAGAAAGTTAATTGGAGGTACTATGCATTGCTACAAAAGCAGATAAATCCTGGAGGATCCTTGGAGGACATTTAATAATTGTTTATGCCCATTTCCAAGTTTTGGATATTTTTCCTGACACAATCATGTCCTCCATTTTGGTTATATATATTTGAAATTTTTTCCTATTGTTAAAAAACTGTCCTATTTGTCTCACTTTCAAGTTACCTCCATGTTTCTTTATTTCCCTTTATCAGTCAACTTCTTGCAAAGTTGTCTAGACTTTCTGCCTTTATAACCCCCCATCTCATTTACACAACAATCACTATAATCTCCTTTGAAACTCAACCTTTCGCTAGAATTGGAATTACAATGATCATCCAAGTCTTATCTGCCCAATCTCATGCCATAGTTGCAGACCTTGTTCTGCTGGATCTTTCTAGAGCATTTGGCACTGTTTAGCACTCCATATTTTCTGAAATGCTCTTCTCCCTCCGTTCCATGTCCCTGTTTTCTCCTGATTACCCTCTTACTTCTTGACTTCTTATCTACTCATGCATGAATTCGGCACACATTTCCTGAGAGGCTGGCTGGTGCCAGTTACTTTGTCAGAAAACAGAGACACAAAGACGAGTAAGACACAGAAGTATGGTAAGTAGAAATAAATTTATAAACAAATAATATCTACTGTTAGTCTAGTGTATTCTGTATGCTAGTCACTGTACCAAAAGCTTTATACATATCCTTTTTCCTCAAAATAACCTAGCTAGGGAAGTATTTTCGTCCCCGCCCCCATTTTTTTTGTTTTACATAGGAGAAACTCATGACTCAAAAGAGGTTAGATAATTTGCCAAAGGCCACACAACTAGTGGATCACAGAGTGGAAATTCAACCCAGGTCTTTCTAAATCGGTAGTCTGTATTCTTGTCCTCAGTGCTACAGAATAAAAGTATTATAAGAATTACAATAAGAATATTATTGTGCAAAGTCCCAGGGGCTTGGCACAAAGGTTGAACCATTCAATTCTATTAGAGGATGAAGAATGAAAGATCCAACAAAACCTTGAAGTAATGTTATGATTGTGTCATGTCATTACAGATGAATATACATTCATGAGGTAGACAAAGGGAAAAGAGCACTCTAGAGGGAGGGAGCATGAATAAAGACTTACTCTTTAAATGCTGATGTTTTCACATCTAGTGGGTTCACCTTTTGCTATCTTTTATTTCTCACTTTATGGGCCATCTGTGGACAATCTCATCCACTCCAGAGGCTATAAACACTGGAATAGATATATTAGTCTCAAGCCTATATATCTAATGTGATCTTCTTAAGGATCACCATAACTATATTGGTAACTCACTGGATGGCTCTATTTGCATATTTAACAAGCACTTTAAATGGAACATGATTTTTTCCTTTCCAGCCAGGGTTTCCTCCTATATATACTTAGATTAACCTGATTTCATAATCTTCTAAGATTTCTTATGTTTCCTCAATATTTAAGACTCTTTGAAAACAAGATCACTGAGAACCATTATTTCCCTCTCTTTTTTGTTTTATTTTTTTAAATGTTCATCTATTTTTGAGAGAGAGAGAGAGAGAGACCGAGTGCAAGTGGGGGGAGGGGCAGAGAGAGAGGGAGACACAGAATCTGAAGTAAGCTCGCCCCTCTGATGTGGGGCTCAAACTCATGAACTGTGAGATCATGACTGGAGCTGAAGTTGGACACTTAACCAACTGAGCCACCCAGGTGCCCCTATTTCCCTTTCTTAAATATCTCTTGATTCTGTTTTATCTTCCTATTCTGGCTGCTGTAGTCTTAGTTCAGGCATTTATTATTTCATTGAGTATATAGCTTTCAAATGGAAAAGAAGCAATGTGGCATAGATATAGTAAAGTGGAAATAAGATAGGCTTTGGAGTTGAACAAGTCTTTAGAATATAATCTTCAACTCTTGATAATTAAATAAAGTTTTGGAACTTACTTAACTTACTTGAGTCATGATTTTTCCCTCTATAAAATGAGGAATCATAATGTCTACTTTTCAGATTTATTGTAAACATTTAATATGATGTGCATAAAGTACCCAGCACCATGCCTGGAATGTAATAGGTATTCAGTAAATGGCAGGTATTTTTTATACTTGGTTGTTGAGTGAAATAAATGCAGTTAAAAGACAAACAAAAGAAGAGTAATATTGACACATGCAGCTGAGAATTTTAAGACATTGTCAATCCAGGGCTGACACAACATCCTTAGAGCTCTCTTTTTCCTTTTACCTATAATTTTCTAATATATTGGCATGTGTTTTACACAGACTCAATGTAATGGCCAGATGGTTGCTGGGAACTCTCAGCTTATATCCTTAGACTATGTTAACTGAAAGGATTCATGGGTTAAACCTCAGGAAAGAACCCAGATTCTCGATGTGACCTGAGTCACATGCTTACCCATGAACCAATCATGTGTCCCAGGAAATGTAGCATTAACCCTGACCCAACCTTATGGCTCTGTGGGACATTGTGATTGACAGTCCCACAAAGACTCTACGAGTGGAGAGGAAGTTCTCATGAGGGAATGAATGTTTTCAGACAAAAACATGCCCACCATACCTTTCCTACCCAATCTCCTTGTCTCCAACATTTCTATCCACTGTATCTTCCATGATATAAGTGAATCATTTTTCTAAAATGTAGAGTGTATTATGTGAGTCTCGGAACCTTAAGAACTTGTACCTTTCTTAGAGAACATAGAGCCATCTTCTTTAGAGGGCTTCAAATTGCACACTATCTGACTCCAACCATTCTTCCATTTTTTTCCCCACTGTGTACCAACAATACCATCCATTTCCTCAACATACACCGAATCTTCCCTCTCTCTTCCTCTTTCCCTCTTGAGCCTTTGCTCAAACTGTTCTTCTTAGAATGACCCTTTTCTCCATGTTGGCCTGGACGTGGCCAATCTGTCTTAATAGACTACAATGGAATTCATTCTTTTGGTTTACCCAGAACTCCTCTTTCTAAAAGAATCCTCTTCTCTCCCATTACAATTATGTGTTTCTGAAAGCCTTACCAAATACAGTAGTGCCCCAGTTTGGGCTACATGACCCAGGCCAAACATATCATGCTTATGGCCACAATGATTGATCCAAGAATGAACAAGTAACCCAAGCTGGGCCAATTAGAGTCCTTTTGAAAAATTTTAAATTTATTTTTAATTTTTTTAATTTGTAGAGAGTGAGAGAGCAAGCAGGGGAGAGGGGCAGAGGGAGAGAAGAAGAGAATCTATGCTCAGTGTGGAGCCCAATGCAAGGCTCCACCCATGACCCTGGGATCATGACCTGAGATGAAATCAAGAGTTGGATGCTCAACCGACTGAGCCATCCAGGTACCCCTAAAGTGAAGTCCTTCTTAGAACGAAGGTAGGCAAGGTAGATTATTTCTTTCTGAGTCATTAGTTTGGAATGATGTGTAGCCCAGAGCTACCAGTGACTGTATCCCCTAAACAAAAAGAAAGCATACATACAGAAGGCAATGAGGCCAACATGTAAAGAGAATCAGATAAGAGAGGTGGAGAGACTAAAAGTTCCTGTGTTCCAGTCCTTATTTTAATAATGCCAACCCATAATCAATCTCTCTCTCTCTGTCTCTCTCTCTGTCTCTCTCTTCCCCCCTCCCCCTCTCCCCCTCTCTCCTCAACTGTTTGAGTTGAGGCTCTATTACTTGAAAGAAATAGTCTTTCAGGTCCAGCTTGAAAATTTCTTCCTTTGGGCAGTCTGTCTAGACCGAACCATTATAGACCTGTTTTATTATACAATTACGGTCTGCTTTTTAGAAGGTATAATTAGGTATTTACCTATTCCACTATGATCATTCATTCAGTAACATTGGCCCAAGTGCTACCATGTTTCTGGCTGTGCTAGACTGAGAGCTTAACTCCTACCCCACTCAGCACAGGGCCTTGTACACAGCAGAGTTAAAACATGGTTATTAAATTGAATTGCCAAAGGTCATTGAAAGAACGTTTTCTTCCCATTGTGCTTGATAACATGTATTTCTCTTTCCATTCCAAGCTCTGCATTGGTAATAGAATCACAAATAATCTAAAATATTTCACTAAAAATGTAATTTTTGAAAAAATATGTGAACAACTGGAGAACATGAGCTACATTAGAAGCAGAAAAAGGTTAAGTTTTCAAATAATGAACTCAAGCCATTTCTATGTCTCACCTCTAAATAGCAGGTACAAATTGGTTTATTTGCATTTTCTTGGTTAATTACACATTTTGGAACGATCTTTCCATGTGGAAGTCATTGATAACAGGATCTAATTCCAGAGACCAAAGTGCCATTAGTTTCTTTGAATTGAAGCATTTTCAGAGGTTGGAGTCAAAGCCTGGGAATTAGAAATCGTGGGTTTTAATTACATCTTGGTCACAGATTGGTTGTTTTCTTGGAAGCACATAACCTCCAAGAATTCAAGTGCGTGTAAAATGAAGATGAGAATCTTTGCCTCCTTCAACATCAGACTTTTATGTAGTTTAATGAAATATTACCTAAAAACACCTTTGAATTCCTAGGATGGTATGTATTACTTGAACAGAGTGGCTATTTAGCTTCATGAACAAATAGGTAAATTAAGGTTACTGGTCCAGTGGAGAGCAAAGTCTAGTTGTTTGCAAAGGATGTCACAGAAATAGAGAAGGGAAAAAAGTTGGTCTGGATTGAGTGCCTACTATACACCAACTGGGTATTGGGCAAGGCTCTTTATTTATCTTTAATCCTTAGAAAATTTTTGTGAGCTAAGCAGAGAATACATTTTACCCATAATGAATCTGAACCTCAGATACCTTAAGTAAGTAATTTTCTTTAGAGTTACACCAACAACAGCTAGATGATGGTCTGTGTGCTGGTTTTTGTAGAATTAATTGTGATGTAAAAAGGCGTGCTACTGGTCTGGCAAACTGAGACATTTACTTATAACATTTAATAAAAGCTAGGTACCCATTTTGGGTGTCTTTTCAAAAGTTTTATATATTTTATTCCAATTATTGTCAGCAATAAGGGGAACTTTGTTTTTGCTCTATCAGAGTGACACATAAATTTAAAAAGCTTACCCTTGAGTTTGTCTCTAGATGGAACTATAGGAATGCTATGGACAACTATTCTCAAACTCTAGATTAGGCATTAAATTCACTTGTGGAGCATGCTGGAAGCAGACTCTGAAATGTGTGTGTGTGTGCGCGCGTGCGCCTGTGTGTCTACACTCTCCTCTCTGAAATAGGAAGATAGTGATCCCAGAATGACAAGTTTCCTATGAGAAGACTAAAGCCAGTCCTGTGGAGATAGATGGGAGTGAGAAAAACTATGAAATCTAGGTTCTCTTTAGGGTAACCTAGAGTCCCTAAACTCACTCTATAGTTGCAGGCATTTCTAACTTGGGTTCAGAATTGGCCTGCTCTTCATATGACCCACTTGGCAGAGACAATACCTGGTCCTGAAAGGTTCTCTTCTCTCATCTTGGAGCACGTTTGAGTCAAAACAGCTAACAGAGGTGAAGAGACAGCATCCTGGGTGAATATGTGAAGCAGCTAAAGTGAGAATCCTTTGGCAACAAGCTGAAAACCATGCCATTAGGGAGGCTGCACCCCTTTCAACCACCAGATAAGACAGGATAATACCTTCATGTTTCACATGGCCAATTCATAATGTGGCACTTGAAGAGAATCAAGTCTGTCAAGCTTGTGTCTATATTATCTGATTTTCCTCACACTTCCCCTGCCATCCCCCATTGTGTCAGAAGTGCATTACTTGTTGGAGCAGTGAGGCTCAACCAACATGGAGAGTGGGGCTGGGAGGATTATGGTGAAGAGCAGTGAGGCTCATCTAATGTGGGGAGTGGGGAGAGCAGGGAGACATACAACAACACAAGCTCTGCTTTGACTCATGTGACCAAATCCAGTTGAAAAGCCAGTTCAGATTTTGGTGTAACAACTCTATTGGCAAAAGACAGCAAGAATTTTCCCAAAGCTGTTTCTTTTGAATTCAGATAAAATAGTGTTAGAAGGATGGAAATGCCACTCCCTTAATTTATTTTATTAAAAAGAGGTTTTGTGTGTGTGTGTGTGTGTGTGTGTGTGTGTGTGCGTGCGCGCATTCATTACTCCCTACATGGAAACACAGAAGGAGTCTCTCTTGAAAGTGGCCCTAGTGTGCTAAAGGATAAAGCTATTTCACTGATCTTTTTCTTCTCCATAAGACACAGGAAATTTAACCTGATATTTTTTTCCCATGGAAACTGGCAGTAGTTAAACAATACAGCATGGGTGTCAGATAAGGATTAGGGTGTATGAAGGTCCACATTTTGATTCAAGACTGTATCCATATGCAAAAGCAAACAGTCTGTGGCATAGTCAAAACAATCAGTGTAGGCTGACTATGGATTCTGAATAGTTCGTGAAAATGGTCCATTATTAACCAATACAGGAATAGTAATCACATCGGTTATTAAAACTGGCTTTAGAAAACATGAAGGTCATTTAAAATGTTGACAGTTTGATAAGTTTAAATATTTCTGATTACACATGATGCCTTGCTTTTTTAAATCTACGTACTAAAGAAAAATTTAAATTCTTCAGGTGGGAATACCACTTAGAAAGTTCATGGTGGGGCACCTGGGTGGCTCAGTCAGTTGAGTGTCTAACTTAGGCTCAGGACATGATCTTGCAGTTTGTGAGTTTGAACCCCACATTGGGCTCGGTGCTGTCAGTGCAGATCCCACTTTGGATTCTTTATCCCCTTCTCTCTGACCCTGCCCTGCTTGTGAGCTCTCTCTCTCTGTCTCTCAAAAATAAATAAACATTAAAGAAAAAATGCATGGTAACTTTTACTAGAGAACTTCAAATGTACCTTTTTTTCAAATTAAAGGTTTTTTTTTTAATTTTAGAGAGTACAGGTGGGGGATAGGGACAGAGGAAGAGAGAGAGAGAGAGGGTGGGGGGAGAGAGAATCTTAAGCAGGCTCCACGCTCAGTGCAGAGCCTCAGGGGGGCCTCCATTCCATGCCCCTGGGATCGTGACATGAACTGAAATCAAGACTTGGATGCTCAAATGACTGAGCCACCCAGGGACCTCTCAAATGTACTTAAAAAAATTAAAAAAATTTTTTTTTAATGTTTATTTATTTTGAGAGAGAGAGAGAAGGAACAAGCAGAGGAGGGGCAGAGAGAGAGAGAGAGTGAGAGAGAGAGAGAATCCCAAGCAGGCTCCACACTGCCAGTGCAGAGCCCGATGCAGGACTCGAACTCATGAACTATAAGATCATGACCTGAGCCAAACTCAAGAGTTGGACACTTAACTGACTGAGCCACCAGGCATCAGATGTACTTTTTTTTTTTTTAATTTTTTTTTCAACGTTTTTTTTTTTATTTATTTATTTTTGGGACAGAGAGAAACAGAGCATGAACGGGGGAGGGGCAGAGAGAGAGGGAGACACAGAATCAGAAACAGGCTCCAGGCTCTGAGCCATCAGCCCAGAGCCTGATGCGGGGCTCGAACTCACGGACCGCGAGATCGTGACCTGGCTGAAGTCGGACGCTTAACCTACTGCGCCACCCAGGCGCCCCCAGATGTACTTTTTAAATGAACATTAAAAAAATAATAAGTGATAATAATAAAAACAGCTTCCATTTACTGTGTAGCAACTATATAGATGATACAGTGGTGTTTAACACATATTATCTCAATAAATTCAAAAGCCCTATATTCTTAGTGCTGTAGTATCCCCATTTTACTGATGAGGAAAATAAAGCCTGGAGAGTTCAAGGTCACACAGCTAAAAAAGGGGTGGATGTAGGGATGGAACCTATAGAAGCCTGATCCCGGGAACCTGGCTCTTAACGATTACTGTATCCTAGAATCACAACCCCCTTCAGCATAGCCCAGGGATGTAACAAGAGGAATTAAATGGCTTGTCATGTTAAGTGGGCTTTCCCAAATTAATAAATTAGAAGTTGTTACTAAATCACATAATATCTTCATTAAAGTAAATCAAGTAATCTTCCTTGCTTGCTAGCTTGATATCAATAAAGGATGCGGCAATCCCTATCAAAATAACATTGCATTCTTCACAGAGCTAGAACAAACAATCCTCAAATTTGTATGGAACCAGAAAAGACCCTGAATAGCCAAAGCAATCCTGAAAAAGAAAACCAAAGCTGGAGGCAGCATCACATCCTGGACTTCAAGCTGTAATACAAGTTGTTGTCATCAAGACAGTATGGTACTGGCACAAAAACAGATACTCAGATCAATGCAACAGAATAGAGAACCCAGAAATGGACCCACAAACATATGGCCAACTAATCTTTGACAAAGCAGGAAAGACTATCCAATGGAAAAAAAAAAAGACAGTCTTTTCAGCAGATGCTATTGGGAAAACTGGATAGCAATGTGCAGAAGAATGAACCTGGACTACTTTCTTACATCATACACAAAAATAAACTCAAAATAGATGAAAGACCTAAGTGTAAGATAGGAAGTCATCAAAATCCTGGAGGAGAAAACAGGTGACAACCTCTTTGACCTCGGCTGCAGCAGCTTCTTACTTGACATGTCTCCAGAGGCAAGGGGAAAAAAAGCAGAAGTGAACTATTGGGACCTCATTAAGATAAAAAGCTTCTGCACAGTGAAGGAAACAATCAGCAAAACTAAAAGGTACCCAATGGAATGGGAGAAGATATTTTCAAATGACATAGCAGATAAAGCGTTAGTATCCAAAATCTATAAAGAACTTCTCAAACTCAACACCCAAAGAACAAATAATCCAGTGAAGAAATGGGCAAAAGACATGAATAGACACTTTTCCAAAGAAGACATCCAGATAGCTAACAGACACATGAGAAGATGCTCAACATCACTCCATCAGGGAAATAGAAATCAAAGCCACAATGAGATACCACCTTACCCCTGTCAGAATGGCTAAAACTAACATCTCAGACAACAACAGATGTTGGCAAGGATGCGGAAAAAGAGGAACCCTTTTGCACTGCTGGTGGGAATCCAAACTGGTATAGTCACTCTGGAAAACAGGATGGAGTTTCCTCAAAAAACTAAAAATAGAACTACCCTATGACCCAGCAATTGCACTAGTAGGTATTTATCCAAAGGATACAAAAATGCTGATTCAAAGGGACATATGCACCCCAATGTTTATAGCAGTTGTATCAACAGTAGCCAAAGTATGAAAAGAGCCCAAATGTCCATTGACTGATGAATGGATAAAGAAGATGCAGTGTATATATATAATGGAATATTATTCAGCAATCAAAAAGAATGAAATCTTGCCATTTGCAACAACATGGATGGAACTAGAGTGTATTAAGCTAAGCGAAATCAGTCAGAGAAAGACAAATATATGATTTCACTCATGTGGGATTTGAGATACAAAATAGATGAACATCAAGGAAGGGAAGCAAAAATAAAAACAGGGAGGCAAACCATAAGAGACTTTTAAATACAAAGAACAAACAGGGTTGCTGGTGGGGTGTTGGGTGGGGGGAAGGGCTAAAGGGGTGAGGGGCATTAAGGAGGGCACTTGTTGGGATGAGCACTGGGTGTTAGGGGTGGACTAGGGAGACTAGATTTCCAGTTAAAATTAAAAAGTTTACATGAACAGCCACGCCTCGTTGTTCATGTAAACTTAAATAATGTAAGCTCCATCCTGCTGTCAAAAAGACTCCAGAGATATTCTATTAGATTTTCTTTAGGTTGCTTTTAAATTAAGAATTGCTATTTAGAAAAGAAACATATTTTAATTGTAAAAATAAGAAAGAAAAATACAAGTATATTTAAGAAAAAAAATCATCCATTCATAACTCAGAGACCACCATTTATGTCTGTTGTTCATATTCTTCTAGTCTGTTTTTTGTGCCCATATACAAATAAAATATTTTTTAAATAAAAAATATTTTTTAAGTAAAATATTTTTAAAATATTGATTTTTTTTATTTTTTAAAATAAAAATAGATTTAACATAATATTATTTTATTTACTGTCTTCTCTTATCCATATATCAATATATGGTTCTGCAGCTACAACCCAGCTTTACATCCTATGAACTGTGAAACTTTGGGAAAATGGCTCAATTTCTAAGTGCCCCATTTGCTTTTCTGTAAAATTTAAGAGATATTAGTACTTTATAGTGTTGTCATAAAGTTTCATTTTTAATATATGAAAAATGCTTAGAGCAGTGCCTGATACATAGTAAGTACCACATAAGTGTTTGGTAAATGAAAAAAAATAAATATTGGAGCAAAGGATGTGCATTTTTAAAGGATTCTGATGCATATTACCAAATTACTTTCCAGAAAGATTCTACCGATGTATAGTTGTTATAGCAGGATGTAAGTGGAGTACCCACTTTCCTGCCCCCATGGCAAAGTGATTTAAAAGTATGGGAGGTCAGGCCACCTTATCTCAAATTCTGGTTTATCACCCAGTAGCCACGATATCTTGTGATATCTTGACCATGCTAAGCTTTATTTCCCTTTTCTGTAAAATGGGAATGACAATAAATATATACTTCACTGGAATGCTGTGAGACTAAGACGAGTTTATATAAATAAAGTGCTTGGTATAGTGCCTAGCATAGAGAATGGAATCCATAAATGTGAACTACTAGTCTATGTTTGCAGTCTCTCCATTTTATTTATTTTTATGTATGTATATATGTCTTTAATGTTTATTTATTTTGAGAGAGAGAGTGCAAGCACTCATACATGAGGGAGGAGGGACAGAGAGAGAGAATCCCAAGCAGGCTGTGTGCTGTTAGTGCAGAGCCTAATGCAGGGCTCCATCTCACAAACCATGAGATCATGACCTTAGCCAAAATTAAGAGTCTGATGCTTAACCAACTGAACCAGCCAGATGCCTTCCATTTTAAAGACAAGAAAAATTAGGACCAGAAAGTATGTCATCCATGGCTGAGACACTAAGGTAATAGGTCAAAATGACACAGGAAATCCAGTGAGAGAAAGGAAATATCTGGTTCTAGGTGATACATTTTTTGTGCATGGCTGATCAACATAGATCCCTTTTAAGACATATTTTCAGGATGCCTTCCTGTGACTGCTCAGCATATATTAGTGACATGGACAGTGAAGGCAGAAAGTATGCTCATTAAACCTGCCAGTGTGAGGGAGGGAGTGAGCGAACTTCATCTTGAAGAACCAAGAAGACATGATTCTACAAGGAAAAGTGATAGATGGCTACTTGGAGAGAAAAATCATTTGCCCAAGTGCCAAGTGGGGAATGAGTGATTATGCTCAAACCAGGCAGCAGATTAGCCAGTCTATGCAAAACAACAACAACAAAGAACCCAAACAAGCAAACAAAAACTTATGATGAATAGAATTCTATAGATTATGTTGACGTAGGAGACTTGAGTAGATAAACTGAGAATGGGGTGGTATTCTTCTGTTTTTGGACACCACTGGTCAGCTTTCTATAAGTAACAAGGTGGATTGGGTTCCCTAATTAGCATCTTGCAGAATATAGGATGTCATCAGAGACCTACAATACATATGTCTGGAAAGAGAAAAGGATCTAGCATTATTCATTCTGGGGAATTTAAGTCAGACAATTTTGTTGTTTCAAGTATAGACAAGACTCTCTTAGAAGGAAAAGTGTACAGTTGTTTACTTCTACTGAGAATAGAACTATAGGAAGTGGATTTCAAACTGCAGCATGAAAGATTTAAGTTGGAATGATTGAAAAAATATTAGTAATATGAACCATAAAACATTGCAAATGATTACCAACATAAGCTATGTAATCTCTTCAGAATTATTTAAAATAGGACTTTTTTTTTTGTATTGGCTTTAAATTATTTTAGTAGGTATTAACTAAAGGCAGGAGAATAGCCTGGGTAGACTCTCAATGATTTATCATCAATGATTTGATGATAAAAAAGACTTGATCCTATAAAGATTGCTCTGGCTTCTTTTCTATTGCAGCTACCCAAGGAACAGCTGTTGCCTTGACAACAAGAGACAGTCTTAGGTTCCTCATATGCTAATAGGAAAACGGCCAATTTTCTTGTTCATAAAAGAAAACTGTTGGTTAATGTGTGCATCTCTCTCTCTGTCTCTTTTTCTCCTACCATTACTAACCACCTCTACGTGAACCTCAGTGAGAGGTAGAGTTAAAAGAAAGAGGGTAGAATAGTTTGTATTTTCAGAAATCCTCACTGAAACTTAAGAAACTCATTCACAAAGGAGTTTGGAGTATGATAATGACATGGGAATAACAAGAAAGCAGCATTCAGTGTGCAGAGAAGAAAAACAATGGAGAGCATAAAATTCTAAGTCTACAGTAGAGTATAGGCAGACACTCTGAACAGATTGCAAGAGGAAAGATTCAGTATACCTTCACAGATGTCTCAACACCAACAACATCTGCCAGGCAGTTTCAACCACTTCCAACTGTCTAGGTGCATGTATATGCAGACATCAACTTTTGACCAAACTGAGTAGATTGTATGTGAATATTATAGAACATAGCAGAAGAAAAGCAATTACTTCCAAACACAATTCACTCAAGTAATAGGCAACAATTAGTTCTCCCAGGGAAAAAAGCATGTAATAATCCCTGCTTTCTCCTTTGCTATGTGAAAGATAGCCAAATGCAGGCTAAGAAACACATTGACAGCTGATAAAAAGTACTTTGAGTAAACTTACTCACATATTATGTGGACAGCTATAGCTCATTGAATAAAAGCAGGCCACCTCTCTGCAGTGTCTTTTAATGCTTTATGAAAAAGCCAAGTTTCTTAGCCCTGTGGAGTGGTGCTTTTTCCATATAGCAGTATGGAAGGTGCAGGCTGCGGCCCCATACCAGCCTTGTTTTTATACTGGTTTCACATGGATGGTGTGTACGGCATCATGACAAACACACGTTTCCTTGTATCTTTACCCTACATTTTTTGACATAGTAGTTATATGGTGGGTATGTTTTTGTTTACTGTTTTCACCAGTCCTCATTACTTCCCAAGGATTTTGGTGGGGGGGGGGGATATTGTTAAAAAGTGTTTTTCTTCTGATCATAAAATAATTCATGCTCATTATAAAGGTATAAAAAAAGTTTCCAAAAAAACAAAGAGGGAAATGAAAGAATCTTTGTTTTATTTTGAAAAGCAATGCTAAATGCAAAGGAGCCCGTTACCAGTCCATTACCAGTATTTGTTTTACTAATTTGCTAGGACAGCATAAGAAACAGATTATATACTTCCTCTCTCTGCCTTTCCATGTCTACCACGGGCCCTGGAGAATAAGAACACTGATGATATACACAAACCTGCAGGAACCTATGGGTGTTACTACATGCTCTAATGACTTAAAGAGGGGGATTGTCAAACACATGGGAGAATATATAAGGTTTAGAAAGCTAGGTGAAAACACATTTACAGTTTGACAGTATAATTTTAAGGAGGTTTTGAAAACTTTGCTGTTTGTGGGACAGTATTGCTGGCAGATTTTGGAACTAGCTTTTCTCATCCAAAGCCCACTGGTCCCTGATATTTCCAACAGGATGAGAAGACCACTCTCTTGGTTAGTCCTACCTCCAAAAAGTCACAAAGTCTTACCGTCTGCCTCTTTTATTTCAGATCGTCATTACTGTCTCTTTTCCATTTGTGTCTCCCAATCACAATTATTTGATGTATCCCTATTATCTACAAGAAAATATTTTTGTGACCTGGTACCTTTCAACTTTCCCAGCCTCATCTCATATTGCCCTCCTAGGCAAATGCTATGCCACAAAAGTCACCCCATTCCCCATTCAGCAGTGTTGCACTACTTGTAATTTCTCACTTGCCTTTATCTCCCAGGTTCAAGATTTTCCACAACTTTCTCCCTCAACTTTTCACCAGAAACCTTTGTATCTCATCTTTGAAGTTTCAGGTAAGACCCTATTCAATAGGTGACTCATCTGTCCCTGATGCCCTCCTACCTGGAGACAGACATGCTTTCCTGATGATTCCTGATAGCTTTTCCAAACTGTGTGCACTCTGTCTGCTTTAGTTAATTTAATGAAAGTTCTGGAAGGCAGCATCCTAGTCTGTTCCATTCACTGATACATGTCCCTATCACTTACTACAGGGAGCGTGTCACACATTAGGTGCTCAATGACTATACAATGAATCAATGAATGAATGTCTACTGTGTGCTTAATGCTTGGAAGCCAGGGTTAAATGAGCTACACACTCTCTGACTTACGTTGCTTGTAGTGTAATAGGGGAGGTGGAGAAGTAGAAAGTGTAAGTGCCATGACAGTGAAAATATGATGCTGGGGAAGCACATTTACATCAGGGAAGGTTGACATTAGCTGGGCAAATATGGGAAGAGTGGACCTTATAAGCCATGTTAAGGAGGCCACTGAGAGCCAAAGAGAGGTTTTTGATTGGGAAGGATAATATACTGAGATTTGAGGTTTAGAAAGATCTTTTTTGCTGAGGTGTGGAAATGGTATCAGAGAGGTCGATTATGAAGGCAGTTACCAATTAGGAGGCAGCTTCTCTGCTTAATGGTTAAACTCTTTGAGGGAAAGAATAACCTCATTTTCAATTTTGTAACTTAAGGGCTAGGTCAATTTTTTTTTAATTAAAAAATTTTAAGTTTATTTAAAAAAAGAGGCAAAGAGAGAGGGAGGAGAGAATCCCAAGCAGTCTCTACACTGTCAGCATGGAGCCTGATACAGGGCTTGAACTCATGAACCATGAGATCATGACCTGAGCTGAAACGAAGAGTCAGACACTCAGGTGATTAAGCCACCCAGGCACCCTGGGCTTGGTCAATGTTTTAACAAATGTGATGTTTCTTTTATGAATGAAGAACTGCTTTTATGTCCATTATCGTATCTCAGAAAGACAAAAACAAACCACTTCCTTTAAGAAGTTGTGTCGCTGTGGTTCATCTAGTCATTGGGTCAATGTTACTGCTTCCAGGTAAGCTAGTTACAAAGGAGATTTAGTGGCACCCAACCCTGAACTTGCTCTCAATAGACATATAAGTTGATTTATCTTATCTTATCTATATTATAACCAACTATATGAATTGTCTTTTTTTTTTTTTGGCTTTTTCATCAAGATGTCATTCCTGGATTAAGACCGTGGCTTTTTCATGTTGTGTAGTCTACTCAGGAATAACTGATTCAGTTTTGCCTCCTTGAGTTTGTTCAAGGACTGGTCAAAGCATTAATGAAAATATGAATAAAGGAAAGCATAAATGACAAAATAGTCAACTAAAAGGTTCCTACTGACTCCCTTATATTTGTATTAAAATCTAGTCCTTAAAGTGATCTAATTCACTGAATAAAACCATTTTATTAAGCCTTTGGTCAGCAGATTATTAATACCTATATTATGTATAGAACTCATCTAAAATTAGTGACTATAGCTCTCCTTTTTCTTTGGATACAATGAAAAGAGTAAAAAAATTTAAATAATGCAAAAGGACATTATGAAATCATATCACCATTAACTGAATCAAAATTTAATACAATAAATTAATACAGTACTGAAAATGTTCTAATTTTTATATTAGTAGTTGATGTCCCCTTATTCTTGATTTACAATAAAATGATTTCAAAGCATTTTGAGTTTGTTAGCTAATAGCATTACAATCTGCACAGTAAAAGGAGACAAAAAACATATAACTTCTGATTCAGATTATATGTCAGTTTAGTTGTGTTTATAATATGTAATTAACATAAATTAACCATTTGCAGGTTGCTGGGTGATACAGATTATTTGTGCTGATACCTAGAGTCTCTACTTGTATAAAGCTTTCAGGTTTTGATGATTCACAAAGAAACAATTTGTATGGTCAAGCTTAATTGCTGATTTAACAATAAATTTTATCTTTATATAAATTTATATACCTATGTTTTTTGCCGTATGTTATCTTCTTACATGGTAAATTTACATATTGATCTACCCATTACAATCCTAAATTTAAACTTTCATTGTTACCTATTATCATTGTTATGGCTGCTTCATAATAATAGCAAGTAGTAATATTGAGAAGAATAAGAAGGATTCTGACTTTGCATCTGGATGTTTTTAATGGACTGACATAGAATTCTGTGTGACACCAAAGATTTTGTCATTTTAGAGTGAAAATGAGCTGAAGAAAAAAAAACTGTTAATAGATTGTTCGGTTGGTATTTGGTCCACAATTATTTCTGGGGGGTTTTCTACTTAAGTACATCTTTAATGCTACACCCAGAGATTTGGCTCAGGTGTCAGGAATAATAAGCTTTATTATAATAGTAAACCTTGGTGAGAGTTCTGGCTAAAAAAGAGAGAAAAGATAAAAAAGAAAAAAAAGGGCATTTGTGGTACTTTACATATACAGACATGTAGCACCATCTACTGGATTAGAGTAAGTGAATAAAATCTGTAAAATATGTATTTCCACTAGCAAAAGTATGAACCCATGAATGTCAAAGGTTCGTATAGTATTGGTTTAGCCAATTCTTTGGTTGTAAGTGGTTTTTGGATAGGTGAGAATATTTGATATAAAGGACCTTCTTTTTCCCTTTGTCCTTGCAGCTAAGAAATAGTCACAGACAATTGTTAGCTGTTTAAGTTACCCATCTACAGCAATTGATTTTACACATGTACATTTGTGTGTGTATGAACACGTGTGCGTGCACACACACATACCCTACTGTACCCGACTCAATTATGTAATACTTTTTTACAAAGCAGTGGTTACCATGGGCAAAATAACTTTTGTGGACATGTATTTCTTAGAAAAGGATATTAGTCTGTAAGTAGAGAGGTTTTTCTTCTACTGTTTCTCTGTAGTAGAAAGTGTTTTAAGTATAGTCATGGCCTCCTGTTACCAGGAGAAATAAATCCTTGGGAATAATCCATTCATTAATTCAGCAAGCATTAAATAATTATTGTGTTTCAGAAACAATGATAAAAAGATTGAAAAAAAAGAACAGTGATTTCAAAAATACTGCATAAGACTGGGCTGTGAGGTGAATGTTCCTTTGTAAAGACTTACATCCATCTTCTTCATTAACAGGGTGCATCAGAGCAGTCAAATATCTGAGACAGCCTTATGAAATGTACAGGTTTGCAAGATGTTATAGATAATGGTCAATATATTCACCACTACAAATGTGTTTTACACAAGTAGGGAGGTTGAGGAATAGGACAGTTATAAGACTCCTCTGACATTCTTCCCATAAGACTGTTAGGTCCTTATCCAAGTCATTATCTATTTCATAATATTGACTATTCCTCTGGAGGGAGTGACTACTTCAGCAGCAGAAGCATAAAAACATTGCATGGTGAAGTACATGTTATAGCCACTGGCGATCTTGGAAGTTTCTTCTGAGTGTGTGTAAATACTCTGAATCTGAATCATATGCAACTATATTAAGAATGAATTGCATAAAGGAAAATCTGAGAAAATGGAGACATTCACCATTTTCCTGGGTAGGAAGACAATAAAATAAAAGTTTCAGTTTTTCTGAAATTATTATGTATATTCAAAGAAATTTCAGTGAAATTCCTAGGGTCCTTCTCTTTTTTTTGGCGGGGGATGAGGAACTTAACAATTTGATTTCAAAGAAGTGTTTCAGAATAGACAAAAATAGTTGTGATGGTGGTGTTGGATGGTGTGTTTGACTCTAGCATATTAAGAAGCTGTGTTACCCAAAACAGTGTGGTACTTTTACAGAGACAGAGATAAATACATCAATGAAATGCCACACACCCAGAAACATACCTTTGTATATGTAAGAATTTAGTATATAAAAAGGACGCGTTTCAAAACAAAAAACAAGATAGACTATTTAACAAATGGTGCTGGGAAAATTACTATTTGTTTTGAAAAAGAGCTATGAATCTACTTCCTCTCACCACAAACATCAATTTTATGTGCATTAAAATTTTAACACATAATTATAAAAGTACTAGAAAAACTATTGGAGGTCATTTTTATAGTGTTATGGAAAGGGCTTTCTTTAAGTGTGGTACAAAACCAAAGTTATTGAAGAAGACCAACAGATTTAATTACATAAAAATTTAAAATGCCTCTTTTAATTCATGTTTATTCTTTTGGCAAATTTTTATTGAGCACTACTTGTACAGGTATTGTTCTAGTTTCCAAATATAGGGTGAACACAGTGCATATGGTCCCTACTGTCGTGCATATTATAGTCTAATGGCAAAGATAAAAAAATAAGCAAACAAGCAAATAAAAACATTAACTACCAATTGTGGTGTGTTGTCAAGTAAAATTACTAAATGTGAAAAATTTGCTTTAAGAGGAAATAAAAGGAGGGGTGCCTGGGTGGCTCAGTTGGTTAAGTGTCCAACTCTTGAGTTCAACTCAGGTCATGATCTCGTGATTTGTGAAGTCGAGCCCCTCATTGGGCTCTGTGCTGACAGTGAGGAGCCTGCTTGGAATTCTCCCTTTCCCTCTTCCCTCTTCCCTCTTCCCTCTTCCCTCTTCCCTCTCCCTCTCCCTCTGTCCTTCCCCTGCTGGAGCACATGTTCTCTCTCTCAAAATAAATAAGCTAGGGGCGCCTGGGTGGTGTAGTCGGTTGAGCAACCGACTTCGGCTCAGGTCATGATCTCGCGGCCCGTGAGTTTGAGCCCCGTGTTGGGCTCTGTGCTGACAGCTCAGAGCTTGAAGCCTGTTTCAAATTCTGTGTCTCCCTCTCTCTGACCCTCCCCCATTCATGCTCTGTCTCTCTCTGCCTCAAAAATAAATAAACGTTAAAAAATAAATAAATAAATAAATAAATAAGCTAAAAAAATGCAGAAATACCAGATATAAGGAGCAGTCATCATTCTTAATTCTGAGATAGAGTGTCCTAGGAAGAAGACCCTGTCAGGGCTCACTGAATGGCAAAAACTCCTTATGCTGCTGGTTGAACTTGCTGGGGAATGAATGGGGAGATGTCTCATTAGAGGCACTCTGCTGAAAAACTGCCCAAGTTGGGGTGGGGGTAGGTGCTAGGGGAAGCTGCTATGCACTGCAGGAGCTGGGAGCTGGAGAAGCCACCGGCACTGCAGGAGCCTGATGCTACAGATACTGCTTGTGCCAGGCAGGAACCAGATGCTGGAGAAGCTGTGCGTGCCTCAGGAGCCTGCCATGTGAGAACACTGGAACCAGGAAGAAAAAACACATTTTCCCTCCTGTAGGGTCTCTTCTGTGCCCTCTGTTGATAAAGCTTGATTTTGTACCAATAGTCAAAGGAGAAATATTTGAAGAGCCCATATCTGTCTTCACAGAGAAGACAAAATGGGTAAATTTGGAGCTGAAAGGCAACACATTGCAAAATGGCACAACATAGTACTTTTCCATTTATTTGAAGTTTTAAAGAGAAGAAACTAATTTATGATAGAGAAAACATTGGAATAGTAGTTGCCTCTGGGGGTTGGGGGAGGTGAAAGCCAGGATTGACTGGAAAGAGGCAAGTGGGAAATTTTAGAGTAGTGGTAAGTTCTACATCTTTTTTTTTTTTTTAAAATTTTTTTTTTTTTTCAACGTTTATTTATTTTTGGGACAGAGAGAGACAGAGCATGAACGGGGGAGGGGCAGAGAGAGAGGGAGACACAGAATTGGAAACAGGCTCCAGGCTCTGAGCCATCAGCCCAGAGCCTGACGCGGGGCTCGAACTCACGGACCGCGAGATCGTGACCTGGCTGAAGTCGGACGCTTAACCGACTGCGCCACCCAGGCGCCCCAAGTTCTACATCTTAAGAGTTTAGGTTAACTGGATGTATGCATATGTCAAAACACAAGATTTGTGTATTTCCTTGTATATAAATGTTACCTATATAGGAAAGAATATAAACAAAAGTAAACATGTGTGGTAAAGCATTTAGGTGGAGAGTATATTTATTCTTGCAATTTACTTTGAAATGCATCAACACAGACTGATGAATGAATAGATTGATAGACAAGTGTAGTAAAAAGTTAATGGTAGGATCTAGGAAACATCTAGATCAAGGGGATGTTGATGCTCACTGTAAAGTTATTTTGACTTTTCTGTATGGGGGAAACATTTCAAAATGAGTTGTTGGAAATAAAAGATTACCTTAACTGTTGAGGGAGAATGGATTTTAGGGGAGCAAGAGTGGAAGTGGGGAGATGGATTGGAGTGGTGGCGGTGGCGATGGAGAGAAGTAGAATCAATATAGGCCTGTGGGTGGAAGTGATATGTCCTAGTGATGTATTGGAGGTGGGAGGTGAGTAAGAGGATAGAAATCGGTATTGACAGGTGGGATCTGATTTTGTACAACTGGGTATATGGTTTTGGTTCTACTGTGCTAGGGAAGACTGAAAAAGAGGCTTGGAATATGTGTGGGATGAAATCAAGAATTCTGTCTTGGGCCTGTGCATTAGATTTGAGACATCTCATCTAGGAGACATCTCAATGGAACTGTTAGGAAGGCAGTTGGATATACGTTTGGAGTGTAGAAGAAAGATCTGTGACAGAGAAATGCTAATGGAAGTCGTTAAAGAAACCTGTGGTATTTATTATTTAAAAAACTTTTTTTAATGTTTATTTTTTGAGAGAAAGACAGAGTGTGAATGGAGGAAGGGCAGAGAGAGAGGGAGACACAGAATCCAAAGCAGGCTCCAGGCTCCAAGCTGTCAGCCTAGAGCCTGATGCGGGGCTTGAACCCACGAACTGCAAGATCATGACCTGAGCCAAAGTCAGATGCTTAACCGACTGTGTCAACCAGGCACCCCAGAAATCGTGGTATTTAATGCCATGAAAATGGATATGATCACCGAGGAAGCAAGTGTAAGAACAGAAGAGTAGAGAGGCAAGCTCTGCATCTTGGGGAAAGCAACATTAAGAAGCTAATCAGGACAAGATAAAGGAACAAATGAAATTGAGAGGTTAATGGGAAACTGACAGTCCTAAAAGTGGAGAGAAGAACTAGGGAAGGAAAAGCTGAGCTGAATGCAGCCCACAGATCTGGCAAGTTGATGATAAACTTACCTGTTGGAATATGAAGCATACTAATGGTGACAATAGTAGTTAGCAGTTTCTGAGGTGTTTATGGCAAAATATACCAAAAGTAAAGTTTTAAAAACCCCACAAACAGATTGGGAGAAAAATATTGTTCATACAAACATGTCAGATACAAACATACACAGAGAATACGGTCCATAAAATAGAAAGCACTGCAAAAAGAAGAGACAACCTAATGGAGTAAATGGACAAAGGATATGATACATTTTATTTATTTTTATTTTTAAAAATTCCAGTATAATCAATGTACAGTGTTATATTAGTTTCAGGTGTATAATATAGTAATTCAATTCTGGACATTACTCAGTGTTCATCATAAGTGTACTCTTAATCCTCTTGACTTGTTTCACCTACCCCCCACCCACCTCCCCTCTGGTAACCATCTGTTTGTTCTCTGTAGTTAAGAGTCTTTTTTTTTTTTTTTTTTAATTTTTTTTCAACGTTTTTTATTTATTTTTGGGACAGAGAGAGACAGAGCATGAACGGGGGAGGGGCAGAGAGAGAGGGAGACACAGAATCAGAAACAGGCTCCAGGCTCTGAGCCATCAGCCCAGAGCCCGACGCGGGGCTCGAACTCACGGACCGTGAGATCGTGACCTGGCTGAAGTCGGACGCTTAACCGACTGCGCCACCCAGGCGCCCCGTTAAGAGTCTTTTTGTTTGTCTTTTTTTATTTGTTCGTTTGTTTTGTTTCTTAAATTCCACATATGAGTGAAATCATACGCTATTTGTCTTAGGATCTGATAAATTCTTAGCAGAATAAATGTGATGCTCAGTCTCATAATTATAAAATTGTCAATAAACAATGAGATACCACATTTTTCTCTTTAGGTTGTAAAATATTACTTTATAATATACAGAGTATGCAAGAACACTGCCATATTCTGTTGGTATGTAAAATATTTTTTTTTTTTATCTTTATTTTTGAGACAGAAAGAGACAGAGCATGAGCAGGGAAGGGGCAGAGAGAGAGGGACACACAGAATCTGAAGCAGGCTCCAGGCTCTGAGCTGTCAGCACAGAGCCCGACACAGGGCTCAAACTCATCAACTGCAAGATCATGACCTGAGCTGAAGTCAGATGCTCAACCAGTTGAGCCACCCAGGGACCCCGGTATGTAAAATCTTTTTGAAAGATAATTTAATAGTATCTCTCAAAATAAAATTGCTTATACATGTTTTTCATTAATTTTACTTCTAAGAATATGCCATACACTTATGCCCACACATAGGTGTGCAAGGTTATATCTTATTCACCAAATTGAAGACACCACTGATTGAAATATGCATCCCAATTTTAGAGATACTAAAATATGAAAATAAGTATACCCCAGACTTGATGAAATACAGTGTTACAAGATGTTCATTGTAGCATTGTTTAAAAAGTTAAAATTGATGGATAATATTGAATTTTAAGCTGCTGTTAAAAGACCAAGGATCTAATGTACTGATACAGAAATATGGCCACTATTGTTAAGTGATAAAATGAATCTGCAAAAGAATATTTATAATATGATTCTGTTTCTATAGGAAAAACTAATATATCTATAGATTTATTTTTTTTAATTTTTTTAATGTTTATTTTTGACAGAGAGAGAGATAAAGCATGTGTGGGGGAGGGGCAGAGAGAGAGGGAGACACAGAATCTGAAACAGGCTCCAGGCTCTGAGCTGTCAGCACAGAACCCGATGCGGGGCTCGAGCTCACGAACAGTGAGATCATGACCTGAGCTGAAGTTGGACGCTCAACTGACTGAGCCACCCAGGAACCCCTATGGCTTTATTCTTAAAAATGCTGGTAGGACACATGCCAAACAGTGGCAACCTCTTGGGAATGAGGTTGGCATGGAGGTGAAGGATATCTTTTCCTTTATACACCTATCTTCCTTCCTTCTCTTTCTTTCTTTCTCTTTCTTTTCTCCTCCTCCTCCTCCTCTTCCTCCTCCTCCTCCTCCTCCTCCTCCTCCTCCTCCTCCTTTCTTCTTCTTCTTTCCTTCCTCCTTTTCCTCTTCTTTCTTTTCTTTCTTTCTTTCTTTCTTTCTTTCTTTCTTTCATCACATTATTTTTGCAAAACCAAAATCTCTTCATATTTTAGCCTGAACAGTGTGATCTGGATGAAGTTATCTACTTGGGAATGAAGCAGTAAAGGGATAGCATCTACCTTAGCATTTTGTAATTAAATTGAGTATTTCATGGTCAGCAACAAGGCTTGAAAAACTTTGGGTTTTGTTTCCAACTCTAGATTTTAATAAGTTCAATAGAGTTATAATCTAGAAGTTGTAGAATTATAAAAGTGGGAACTAGATGATATGGAATGCCGTGGTGATGAGGTGGAGAAGCATGACTATCATTTTAAGGCAGAAATGTAGAATTAGGAGGAGGCATGGACATTTTGCACAAAATTCAACACTGTATAATTGTCATCCTGAAATTCAAGAGATAGAATCCCTGAGATACAGGAAATGTGGCTCTTTGCATGAATTTGGCTGCCAGACTTCTAATGTCCTTGGGCCTACAGGAGTACACAGCAAAGACAGCTGCAAGCATGCATTTTGGCAGCTCCTGCTAACACTGAGAGGGGTGGATCAACAGATTGGCACAGGCTGAGGCAGCTGCCTCAGTATTCATATTAGTAATGGGGATGAGAAATTAGAAAGGAATGTTTAAGACACATGGGCAGTAGCAACACTAATAATTTTAGGAAGCATACTGCCGTAACAAATCTCAAGTATAAATAATGATGTGCCATCTTACTATATGCTGGATGCTAACATTTTCATTACTAGGAATGAGTAAATTGTTATAAAATAGAAGATCATCTTTTATAAGGTTATTTAGACTCTAAAATTTCGTTATTCCAAATAGGTTGAAATTTCCTCTACAAGCTTTCTCCTCCATCACGTTGGGAATTTAGGCATTGCAGAAGTGAGGAATAAAATGCCGTGGTAATTCTACCATCTATTGAAGATATTTCTAAGAATGTTGTATATGTGAATAAGTACAACGTTTTCTACAGTGAATGATGTTTCACCACACTGTGCTGCATTTTATATGGTCTATAAAGACACGCATATGAAAATTATTTCTAAAAATGGTAGTTGTATATATAGATATAGTATTATTTCAGTAAAGGGATTTGTTCATTAAACTTTGACTCATGAAATATACTATGCATAGTCAAATGTATAAAAGTCATTTCTAAGAATAATAGAATTCTGCTGCATCTGAGTAGTCATTCAGTGAAATAATGTATGCTGCATTCAATATATCTGTAAAATATGCCACATGTATAAAATGTTTCTAGTGTTAGAATTTAAAAATATAAATTGTTTTTAAGAACACAAAAAGCTAAATCTAGTCTTTGAGACTAGAGAAATATTCCATATAATTCAATATATGGAAAACCATGTAAACACAAAGAGACAAAGCTACTACAAGATTTCAAAAGCATAATAACAAACCAACAGTAAAAAGACATTTTCAGGACAATTGAAGAAATATAAATATGAAACAGTTATTAGATGATATTCAAGAATTTTGATGTTATTAATTTTGACGGATGTGATAATACTGTGTTTGTGTTAGAAAACATTGAATGTTAAACATTAGTGATGTATGCTCAGGTAGTTGGGGTAAAATATGATGTCTGATTTGTTTTAAAATGCTTTAGCAAAAAGTGAATGTGGCAAAATATAAATGTTAAATCAAGATAATGAGTATGTGGGTGGGTATGTGCGCTCTCTCTCTCTCTCTCTATATATATATATACACACATACATATACATATATATATTTAAACTTTTTATAATAAAAAGCATAACAAGATAATGGTAAAATTCAAAAGGGCAAAAAAGGCTATAGATAGTTGCTTATTCGATAAGCAAAGTTAATTTATGTTCATGATGCCGTAATAGAGGGTATTTCAGCCAAGAACAACTCTCATTGCAGACAGCATAGTTTGTAGTAGGAGATCTGTATCCTCATTTAGGTTCTGCTGACTTTAATCGCTTCACCTCAGGGAGCCTCAGTTTATTTGTTTGGAAAATAAAAGGATTAGATTAGTTGATAGTTTTATCCTTTACAGTTCTGAGATGCTAACCAGCAGAGGCGGTAAACTCAAATATCTACCAGTGCTGAGCAGGTAATTCAAATTACTGAATAGGTGTAGTGCTTGCCACTCTAACTGGGACTCTTCTTCAGCCGAATGCCTTCATGATAATGTGGACTCAGTGTTGCCTAGCTTTTTTGGAGATTAGGAAGAAATACAGATTTTTATGTGAAATTGAAGATTTGTGTATGTTAATAGAAAACGTACAGCGAAAAGTGTAGGAGTGGTGAGGCGGGGGTGGGGGTACTACCAAACCCTGCTGCAGTCCATGTCTGCGGTCAGCTAAGACGCTGCGAAGGGCAGATGAACACGGGGAGGAAGACCAGGAGATTAAAACAAAAGATGGAAGCACACATCAGTGATTCTAGGGAGTGAATTCTGCTTCAAAATATCAGTCTACCTCAGCCGACGAGATTTCATCTACGGATGAAACTCAAACACCACTTGAAAAGAAAAGTCTGTTTTCGATAGCTCTCATCTTCTGCGTGTGATCCAGCAGTTGCGGGGCGCAATGCCATTCCCGCTCCCAGTGTCCCCCGGAGACCGCAGGCGCCACAGACTTTACACTCTCTGGGAGCGCCCTGGGGGACGATCCCGAGCTGCAACTTGAGGGATAGTTATGCTGGGGCCACCAACCCCAGCGAACCTGTGGAGTAATTGCTTCGCTTCCTCGGAAGTTTAAAAGAAAAGCTGCTCCGGACCGAGGCAAGAGTTCTCAACCGGAAGTTTTGCCTTCCTGCTTGAGCACTTCCTGTTTGGTAACTAAGGACGCGGGGCGGTTGCTGGGGTTATCGTGGTAATTACTGGGGAGATTGGCGGGTGTAGGGAGTTGCCTCGTGTGCTGCTCCCAGGCTATACGAGAAGGTGGATCTTTCCTCCCCACCCTGTCAGAGGTTCTCTATCCTTTTGCCATCATGAGTAATGAATTCTTGGCGGAGCTGCATTGGGACGATGGGTTCGCCATCCCGGTGGCAAACGAGGAGAACAGGATCCTGGAAGATCAGGTAAGGGTCAGGTGAAGAAGGCCGGGAAAGAGGGGGTAGTTTCTTGGTTGGCAGGAATACCCCAACCCTTTTATTCTTCCCTTTTCCGTCCCCAGTTTTATCTCTTTCTGTCTAATGCTCACCGCACCATCTCCTTCCTCCCTAACCTGTTTGCCCATTACGGTACTTGCAAAGCATTACAAAATGTATATTGAAAGGATGATTGATATTCGCGACTATAAAGTCTGAATCGTTACTCTCTCCCCTCCCACTCCACTTCGCCTCAGGGGCAGGAGAGGAAAGTCTGGTTCCTGCGTCCCCTTTTCCCTTCCTCAGAATTAAGCGCGGCTTGCAAAGGGACTTTGAGGTTTTCCTAGCAACAGTTGTTTGCGGATGTTTATAAGCAAATCACGCTCTGGTTGACATTACTTTTTGAGTTTCTGCCTAAGACATTTAAAGTTGAAAGGGACTTGAAGAAATATTTTCAAGAGAGACGTTCTAGTAAGAATGTAAAATGTGCAGTTTACAGCTTTTCAAAGTGAGGATGTTGTCACAGAGTGATATAAAAATATTTTACGTTGTAAGGAATATTTTACACCGGCTTGCAACCAATGAATGCATAGTAGTTGTTAAAAATAAAATTGCATCTGGCTCAGAAAACTTTTAAAAACCTTTAGCAGTTAGTCTAAAGTTCTGTCACATGGCAGTGTGTTGTGTAGAGGAGGATCCAGAAACAGATGATGTTTACATTACTTTGTAGAATGGAAGAGAAGGTTTTCTTCCCTTGGAAAAGAAAATGAAAATCCATCACTGTTTTTTGAAGTTTTTTTTTTTCAAAATATTCTGACCTGTTTACTAATGTCTAAATTAGATAGCTGCAGTTTTTGTTGCTTTGTTTTAATGAAGGGCAACATTAGGGAATATAAGAAATTTGGCACTAAAAAAAACAAAAAGCAGAAATTTGGCACTGAGTACTGAGGAATAATAATATTAACAAGTTTCCAGCCCTGGGTTCAGATCCTACTTACCAGCAGTGAACCTGTTTCTTCTTATATAAACTGGAAATAAATAATAATTTCACAGGGTTGTTTACAGCTCTAAGGATATTAATGTGGGTTAAAGTTCCAATCAAATATTAGTTTTTTTTATTATTGCCATAATATTTGTCTCATATGATTTTATATACGTATTAATTATATTAGCTATTTAAAAAAATATTACGGAGCAATAAAAAGAAGAGTGAGGGCCAGAATCACTTTACCTGAATAAACAGTGGCATTAAAAAGGCAACTCTAATAAGTTTAAGATATTCAAACAGAAGGGTAAAAAATAAAAAATACCCACTGTTGACTCTAGAAGTGACTATCATGGCATTAAACAAATATTCCAGACATCATAGTCTACAGTTATATAGATAGAAAAGACAGACAGAAGTATCATTGTTTTTTAAAATTTAAATCCAAGTTAGTTAACATATAGTGTAACAATGATTTCAGGAATAGAATTCAGTGATTCATCACTTACATATAACACCCAGTGCTCATCCCAACAAGTGCCCTCCTAAATGGCCCTCACCCATTTAGTCCTTCCCCCCCACCCAACACCCCTCCAGCAACCCTCAGTTTGTCAGTTCTATGTATTTAAGAGTCTCTTATAGTTTGTCTCCCTCTCTGTTTTTATATTATTTTTGCTTCCCTTCCCCTATATTCATCTGTTTTGTATCTTAAATTCCACATATGAGTGAAATCATATGATATTTATCTTTCTCTGACTGACTTCCTGTAGCGTAATACACTCTAGTTCCATCCACATTGTTGCAAATGGCAAGATTTCGCTCTTTTGGATCACCGAGTAATATTCCAGTGTGTGTGTGTGTGTGTGTGTGTGTGTGTGTGTGTGTGTGTGTGTGTGTACCCACCACATCTTCTTTATCCGTTCATCAGTTGATGGACATTTGGGCTCTCTCCACACTCTGGGTATTGTTGATAGCGCTGCTATAAACGTTGGGGTGCATGTGCCCTTTCAAAACAGCACACCTGTATCCCTTGGATAAATACTCAGTAGTGTAATTCCTGGGTCTTAAGGTAGTTCTATTTTTAGTTTTCTGAGGAACCTCCATCCTGTTTTCCAGAGAAGCTGCACAGTTTGCATTCCCACCAGCCGTGCAAAAGGGTTCCTCTTTCTCTACATCCTTGCTAACATCTGTTGCTGCCCAAGTTGTTAATTTTAGCCATTCTGACAGGGGTAAGGTGATATCTCATTGTGGTTTTGATTTGTATTTCCCTGATGATGAGTGATGTTGAGCATCTTCTCGTGTCTGTTAGCCATCTGGATGTCCTCTTTGGAAAAATATCTATTCATGTATTTTGCCCATGTCTTCACTGGATTATTTGTTTTTTGGGTGTTAATTTTGTTAAATTCCTTACAGATTTTGGATACTAACCCTTTATCTGCTATGTCATTTGCAAATATCTTCTCCCATCCGTCAGTTGCCTTTTAGTTTTGCTGATTGTTTCCTTTGCCATGCAAAACCTTTTTATTTTAATGAGGTCCCTTTTAATTTAATGAACTTTAAATTCATCCATTTTGAGTTTATTTTTGTGTATGGTGTAAGAAAGTGCTCCAGGTTCATTCTTCTGCATAAGACAGAAGTATTATTAAAATGGAATCCTACTATATGTGCTGTTTTTAACATAAACATTTTTATTTAATAAAAATTTTAATTTTATTTGTCTTAAGAGAAAAAAAGAAAGGAATTATTGAATTTCAGGTAAATATTACTTGATTACAAGAGATAGTGATTGCTAAGAAACTTTCTTAACATTAAGAAAAACTGCATAAGAAGAAATGGTTAGATTATTGTTTAAAAAATTCTTTGTTTCATTTGTAGGCAGTTATGGGTTGACTCCCTGCCCTTTCATTTTTCATTTTTAAAGCAAAGAAATTAGCTCTCTCACTTCTTTACACCATCTTTTTACCCATATTACCACTATTAAAAAATAGTGGTTTTATTATTTTTATATTATCAAGCTTTATTTTTTATTCCATTCAGTGCCTTTAATTTACTACAAGTGTTTAGCCTTAATTTTATATGAAAAAAAATTTTAATGTTTTTATTTATTTTTGAGACAGAGAGAGACAGAGCATAAGCAGGGGAGGAGCAAAGAGAGAGGGAGACACAGAATCTGAAGCAGGCTCCAGGCTCCGAGCTGTCAGCACAGAGCCTGACACGGGGCTGAAACTCACAAACCACAAGATCACATGACCTGAGCCAAAGTCCGACACTTAACCGACTGAGCCACCCAGGCGCCCCAGCCTTAATTTTATATTTAAACTGGTTTACTGGTCCTTAATGTAGCCACTTTATTCAGTTTATCTTTTCTTGGATTTTTCACTTTGATTCATCTTTTGCCTAGTTGGGTCCTATCCTCAAATAGTTGTTTCAAGAAGCGTCCATTGTTTTGTGCTTTTGATTCCTTGCATCCTTGGTTGCCAATTGATTTCTTGCATTGCTTGCTTTAAATTTGTATTCTTTTAATCACAGTATCAGATCTTCAAGATACCTTCTTTCTGCCTCTACTCCTTCTGAGTCCTGTGTTTTTTTAATATGGACTGTTTTTCCACAGACCTATTTCCCAACTGTGGACTACAGAATTCCCTTTATTCTTTTACGTGGTTGATGCTCTACTTCCTAAGTCACATATCTTCTTTCTTGGGTTATCTCCTTATCTCCTTATCTCAAAATAAGGAATACTTCCTTGTGTCTTCCTAACAAGGGTGTATAGGAGGTAAACCCTGAATCTGAAAATGTTTTTTATTTAATCTCACATTTTATGGTGTTGGCTGAGTCAAATGTTCTAGGTTAAAAATTTTTTTATGAAGAATTTGGAAAAATATTATCTTCCAGTAGTGATGTTGGTGAGTAATCTGCTATTAGAAATATTTCCATTTCTTTGTAGGTTGCAATTTTAATGTCTGGAAGCTTTTAGGGTTTTGTTTTATGTTTACATTGTAGTTTTTTTTGGCAACTATATTATATTTTTGATTTTCAGGTTATTTGTTGCTTTTTTGTAGCACCTGGTCTTCTTTTAGTAGTACAATATCATTTACAATCTAAGTGTGTGTGTGTGTGTGTGTGTGTGTGTGTGTTTAGTTCTTTTTTGTGTCTTGAATTATGTTTCCTTTGGGATCTTTTTACTTGTTTATCTTGATATCTCTCACTTGATGTAAGTCTTCAATAAATATCTGGTGGTCCTTGCATGTCCTTTTATATTTAAAAGAAGCAAAAAAATGCCTGGATATTCTGTGGGGAAGGAATTATCAACTTGTGGAGAGTTAATCATTATGCTTTCATTAGGAAAGCAGATGCCTTTGCTCTGGGTTCATTATGCAATCATAAAAGTTAGTAACTGAAGAAAATAAAAGTCATAAAGCTGTATGCACCAAACAACATAACAACTAAGTACATAAAAGTAAAAACTATTATAAATACAAGTAGACTTTGACAAAAATACAGTTGTAGTAAGATACTTCAATATTGACATCAGAATTGGACAGTTCTAATAGACAAAAATAATATAAAGGTATGAATAATGCAGTGAAAGTAAAAACAGAGCATATATCCCTTAAATAAACAGTTTAAAAAATATGTCTGTAAACCATTTAACAAAGGTGGATCATTTACTATACCAGGATGAAAACCTTAATGCATTAAAAGTGAATGATATGGGAATGCAAGCTGGTGCAGCTACTCTGGAAAACAGTATGGAGGTTCTTCAAAAAACTAAAAATAGAACTACTACCCTACGACCCAGCAATTGCACTACTAGGCATTTATCCAAGGGATACAGGTGTGCTGTTTCAAAGGGACACATGCACCCCCATGTTTATAGCAGCACTATCAACAATAGCCAAAGTATGGAAGGAGCCCAAATGTCCATTGAAGGATGCATGGATAAAGAAGACGTGGTATATATATACAATGGAGTATTACTCAGCAATCAAAAAGAATGAAATCTTGCCATTTGCAACTATGTGGATGGAACTGGAGGGTATTATGCTAAGTGAAATTAGTCAGAGAAAGACAAAAATCATATGACTTCACTCATATGAGGACTTTAAGAGACAAAACAGATGAACATAAGGGAAGGGAAATAAAAGTGATATAAAAACAGGGAAGGGGGCAAAACAGAAGAGACTCATAAATATGGAGAACAAACAGAGGGTTACTGGAGGGGTTGTGGGAGGAGGGATAAGCTAAATGGGTAAGGGGCACTAAGGAATCTACTCCTGAAATCGTCGTCGCACTATATGCTAACTAATTTGGATGTAAATTTTAAAAAATAAAAAAAAAGTGAATGATAAACCTTAAGGACCTTATACAAAGTGAAATAAGATGGACACAAAAGGACAAATCCTGTATGGTTTCACTTATATGACATACCTAGAGTAGTCAAGTTCATAGAGACACAAGTAGAATGGTGATTTCCAGAGGCTGGGTGGGGGGGAAGAGGAATGGGGAGTTAGGGTTTAATGGGCACAGAGTTTCAGTTTGGGAAGATGAAAATTTTAAGTGGATGGTGGCAATTGTTGCACAACACATAAATGTACTTAATGCCATTCTGCTTCTTCTTTTCTTTAAGTTTATTTATTTTGAGAAAGCACACAAGCAAGGGAGGGGCAGAGAGAGAGAGAGAGAGAGAGAGAGAAAGAATCCTAAGCAGGCTCCATGCTGCCAGTGCAGACCCTGACGTGGGGCTCGAGTGAGATCATGACCTGAGCTGAGATCAAGATTTGGATGCTTAATGGGCTGAGCTACCTAGACAACCCGATGAATGACACTCTTCTTAATGTACACTGAAAAATGGTTAAAATGATAAAATGTATGTTTATGTACATTTTACCAAAATTAGAGAAATGAGTGGTGGGAATTTTATAGGCCATATTTTTCTGATCATAAGCCAATAGGATTTATAGTAAATGATTTAAAAAATTATTCTCCATTTTATGGACTGTTTGCCTGCCCCTCCCATTCAAATGTTGAAGCCCTAATCTCCAGTGTGTTGGTATTTGGTGGTGGGGCCTTTTGAAGGTAATTAGGCTTAGATGAGGTCATGAGAATGTGGCTCCCATGATGGTATTATATCTTTATGCGAAGCGGAAGAGAGACCAGCACTCTCTCTCTCCACCATTTAAAGATGCAGCTAGAAGGCACTGTCTGCAAGTCAGGAAGAGAGATTTCACCAGAACCAAATTTTCTAGTACCTCAATCCTGGGCTTCCTGGCCCCCAGAACTCGGAGAAATAGATTTCTATTCTTTAAGCCACTCAGTCTATGATATTTTGTTATGGCGGCCTGAGCTGACTAACACATCCATCTTAAACACTTAGGCCAATTTCTCAGAAACCTAGATAACTCTTCTATCATGGAGAAATTGAAAGGGGAAAGTTAGTTTTTAGAAAACAATAAAAAGAGACTGCTTCATACCTGTATCTGCTGGAAATAGGAAAAATCTTACTTAGAGAAAAGTTACAGGCTTAAATGCCTTAAATGCCTTCATTTTTAAATCCATGCTTTAGTTAGCTTGGGTTGCTATAACAAAATACCATAGAGTGAGTGAGTAAAAAGACATGATTTATTAAAAAGACATTTTTTTCTCATGGTTCTGAAGGCTATAAGTGGAGATCAGGGTGGCAGGGTGGTTGGGTTCTGGTGAGAGCCCTCCTCTTGGCTTGCCGATGGCTGCCTTCTCACTGTGTTCTCACATGGCAAAGAGAAAACAAGCTCTGGTCTCTCTTCTGACAAAGACACTAATTTTACAATGATGGTCCTACCTGCATGTCCTAATTTAAACCTACTCACTTCCCAAAGGCCCACCTCCAGATACCATCACATTGTGGGTAAAGGCCTCAGCATATGAATTTGAGGGTGACACAGACATTTAGTCTATAGCATCAATGTGACAAGTAAAATAATTAAAATCTGTTCTTAATAAATTTTTAAAAAAGAATAACAAAGTGAACCAAAGAGGGAATTAGAAGAAAAACTGAAATTAATGAAATAAAAAGCAAAAATACATATTTAGTATGATTTACTATGTTTAATGAAATATAGGAGGTAACATATAGTACATTAGTATTTTATTACTTCCTTATTTAAAACATTCAAATAGCGTCTTTTGCACTTAGTGGATTTGTTGTGCTCCTCCTGGGTTGTAGCCCCAAATTTGGGAACCACAGATCAAGACTATAAGGAAGGATATTTTTGTTATGTTGAGCTTTTATATTGTTTTGAGGGGTGACGTATTCTAATTGTCCTGGGAATCTATCTTGTAATTTCCTAAAGTTTTTTGTTTGTGTGTTTGCTATGCATTTACATTGTTTTGTTTCTACTCAGGGTTTTAATTCAATGACACACAACATACATTAAGAAAGAGGTCTTAAGCACATGGAAGTTTGTTCTGTTCTGTTAAGCTCTGTCCAAAATCTGTTTATTTTGAATAGCTCAGGGAGGAGCTTGTTATACCTGATGTCCGCTGCTTTTAAAATTTATGGTTTGTGTTCTGTGTTTTTGTTACATCTGTTATTATGCTCTTGTTTGCTCTAGAGATGTTGTGGTTTAATTATGTAATAGGATCTCTTTTTTTCCCTTTAAGTACTGCTGTATGAAAATTGCGTTTTAGCGGTGGTTCCTGAAAGATTTCTGAGAAATCTTAGAGATTTCTATTCTATTTTAATATAGTGCTAATTTTCCCACAGTAATGTCTAAATTATCACATGTATTATTTACAGTTGTCAAAGCTGCAGGAGGAAAAGTCAAGCTTGCAAGATCAGCTACGTGACTATGAAGATCGAATTAATGCTATGACTTCTCACTTCAAAAATGTTAAGCAAGAGTTTTCGTTTACGCAGGTATAGTAATGTTGACATTCATGTTGATTAGGTCATGTGTAGTCATGAACATTTCACATTGCATATACATCTGTGATTTTATTTTAGACATACACGAAACTTTAGCATAGCTAACCTATTGTGAATGTAACTTGAACCTGAAAGTAAGTAGGAAAAAAAGGCTTTTGAGGAATTCGCTACCGTCACCAAGTTCAAGGAATAATTAACTCATTTGAAAGAAGAAATCATTCATACAGTGTAACGTAATATTAGGCAGCAGATTATATGAGAAGGGTACAGTGATGGCAATGAGAAAAATTCTAAGCCAAAATAGACCTAATATAACACGTGACAGAATTTCCACCTCATTTTCACTTTTACAGCATGACCCACTGGGGCCTTTTTGAGTGGGAACAAATAGTTCACACATTTCAGTAGCCCTTAGGACACCACATTATTTTAGGATCCTGAGATAGTAGGAAAGTTAAATTATATCTAAGACACTAGTTAAGATAACTGGGGAAAGTATAATGCATTTTAGAAATATTACTACAAATAATAAAAGTTAAAACTTAGAGTGATAAGTATATTTGTTTTATGGACAATCTATTCATGTGTAGAACATCATTCCCTGATGATGCCCAGCAAATAGCTCAGCAAATCAGCATTGGAGAGTTTACTAACTTCCGTATCAAACTATTTTTTTAAAAATGCATCTACCTTTCTTTGAAAGGTATGTAATTCTTAATAGTGAACAAAGCATGTTTTTAATACCAATTTATAATTAATATTGATAAGTAACCATTTTGTGGTTTACAGATTTTATTAGGAAGCAGCAAATTGATGAACTTTTAGAAGCAATACTTGAGAGTTTTGAATCCTGATATGATTAATTAATAAACTGGACAACATCATTCTTTAAGTTATTAAACCACTGAGTTGGGGATTTGAAAGTCAGAGATTCTAGGGGTGCCTGGGTGGCTCAGTCGGTTAAGGGTCTGACTTTGGCTCAGGTTATGATCTTGTGGTTCACGGGTTCAAGCCCCACACCAGGCTTTCTGCTGTCAGCCTGTCAGCTCAGAGCCTGGAGCCTGCTTCAGACTCTGTGTCTCCCTTTCTCTCTGCTCCTCCCCTGCTCACACTCTGTTTCTCTCTGTCTCTCAAAAATAAATAAATGTTTAAAAATTAAAAAAAAAAAAGAAAGTCAAATTCTCTGTGGGTGCATTATAGTCAAACCTCAGTTAAATCAGATAATAGTTATAGAAGACAATAAACTTCCTATAGCATTAACAGCTCTAATAATGTAAAAATAATACTGATGGTGATAACTTAGAAGCACTACAAACTCAGTAGTCAATAAATACAATTTTATTGAGTAAAGCTTAACACAAAGGCATGGTTGTTTACTAATATATTTTATGAAATACTTATAACCATCGGTGTTTACATAGTCATTTATAAATTATCTCTGCAATCAGCTTATGTAGTCAGTTTATAGAAACAACCCATTTCCTAAAGTATTTTTAAATAAATTTTATTTATTTTTTAGGTAAGTCATGAGTTATATCTTTTTAACTCTTACCATATAAACTTTGATTTTCTGCAGTTTTTCTAGACCAACATAAAATCTAAAAATGGCTGACAACAGTATTTTCTTCTAGGTCATTCCATGAACTGACTTTCTTACAACTAGTAAGCAACACCAACTACACTGAATTGTAAAGTCTAACATGGTTTAGGTTTCAGAGAAGTGGAATTACTAGTACTTAATCTAAGTATTTTGTGGGAACTTTTTTTGGGCTAATGGGTTATTATAAATATTGTATAATGTTAAAAATTAAAAAGTCTTTCTATCTTGTAAATTATTCTGTAGTCTCTTTGTAAAGCAAGAGAGCATGAGATTGAAAGTGAAGAGCATTTTAAGATCATTGCTGAGAGAGAACTGGGACGAGTGAAGGATGAAATCCAACGACTACAAAATGAAATGGCTTCAATACAGGAGAAGAAAAGTGATAAGGAAGTATGTGTTGAAATGTTACTTAAAATTTTGTGCTATTAGTTCTTTTTTCCCTCACTAACAAACACTGATTTTCTTTTCTTTTCTTTTCTTTTCTTTTCTTTTCTTTTCTTTTCTTTTCTTTTCTTTCTTTTCTGTATGGGAAGGGCATTCATTAGTTTCCTGACATTTACAAAAAACATTGTTTTTTGGACAATGAAAGGCTTGTGGAATTGTCATTTGAATGAAACAATGATAGAATGTTGCACTTATTTTCCTACTATTCATTTGCCAAATAGTTATTGAGCTATATACCATGTGCAGAGTACCATACTGGCTATCTACTATGCAATACTAAGCATCATTTATTCATAAGTATCATATGATACTAGGCATAATTTATTCATATATTTTTAAGGGCCACATTAAAAATTACTTTTAATATTTTCATTTTTAATTCAAAATTTTTACCTTTCATATTAATTTATCAGCCTATGACTCTAATATTAAGCTACTGTAAACTCTTTTTCTCTTTTCCTTCATTTTTAGTTACCTGATTTGGACGTTCTTTCCAAATTTGATTCTTCTCTTTACATATGCATATATATATATATATACATATATATATATATATATAGAAACACACATATATATGTATATGTATGCATACATATTTTACTATATTAATTTGTACTTGTTTACATATTGATTTGTTTTCTTTTGTGGATCTAGATTTGTTAAATGAATACATTTACAGAAACATTTTTATCTCCTTAACAACTATATTTATTTCAATTAGAAGTACTTCTAAAATTTCTATACGACCTCTTAGTGGCAGCAATCTGATTGGAGCTGTAGGGGACTTGTCTCAGTCTTGAGTTAGCATATCAAGTACATTATTTTTATTCAGATTTGGTGGAGTGACTAATATTAGAAATTGCTCTGGGGGAGTTTCCCTAAAGCCTTTTTAAACAACCTATGGCTCAACTATGATTCTCATCTTTTATAATCTTCTCCCTTCTATTTTATAACTAAAGAATTAAATATAAATGTGATGGTTACATGATTAAATATGGTATGTTACACACACACACACACACACACATATGTGGTGGTAAGAACAGGATTTCTTCTTTCCTTTTTAATATGTTCTATAGTATGTAATGTTTTATTTTAGTTTGTATAGTAAATAATATTTTGTAATCTCTCCCTAACCCTTTTCTTTGGAAATTAGACTAACATATTTAAAACTACTCAAAAATTGGATAGTTTGAAATGTCAGATGAACTGGGACCAGCAAGCCTTGGAAGCCTGGTTAGAAGAATCAGCTCATAAAGATAGTGATGCCCTCATTCTTCAGAAGTACGCACAACAAGATGATAATAAAATTAGGGTGAGAAATTATAAATTGTAATGTTAGGTTTTTTCTGAATCTGTAGTATGTGATCCTTTTTACCGAAATTAGATTTATAATTTTAAAGCAGTAGTTCTTAAACTTTTTTAGTCAGAGACTCCTTTGACAATCTAATAAGCCAAGGATCCTCTCTTTAGAAAAATGACTGTACTCAAATAGTTACAAAATTTTACTGAGAGTTTTATAGATCCTCTGAAACCCTCTGACCATTTAGGAATCCACAGACTCAATTCTGATTGAGAAGAATTCTCAAAAGTATTTCAGAGAAGAAAGTTTTTTACTAAAATGTTGTATAAATATTTTAACTACTTTTATCTAAATAATGGTTTGAATTTAACATAGTGTTTGCTGATTTGAGACTATAGTGCTGTTGATTACTTAATATATTATTATAACCATTACTTAAAATCTACTTGTAATTAAATCTGTTAATACTTTTGTATTATGAAACATGCTATTTTCTAATAGATATGATACAAAATGCATTATTTTAAATGACAAATTGTTAATGTTTTTTCTAACTAAAAAGTATTAAAAGTCTTTTTAGAAACAATTTAGTTTTCATTGCAATCCTTTGGAATTAAAAGGAAATGTATGAATTATTTCGTAGATGTTTTAGATGGCAAATAAATGTGTATATATAATATAATAATACTTAATGTAAGACATGCTAATAGCTTTTAAGTGAATAAAACAACAATTTTGAATATTTTTACATGTAACTACATCATAGGCACTGACGTTGCAATTAGAAAGACTGACTTTGGAATGTCATCAGAAAAGAAAGGTACTTGACAACGAACTTACAGAGACTCTAAGTGCACAGGTTAGTTTAGTGAGTATTTTTATTTCTTAATTGTCAAAGGGATGTATGCAAAAGCACTTAAATTCACAAAAATGTTATTTGCTCTGTATTTGACAGTTAGAATTGGATAAAGCAGCACAAGATTTTCGTAAAATTCATAATGAAAGACAAGAACTCATTAAACAGTGGGAGAACACAATAGAACAGATGCAGAAGAGAGATCGAGACATTGATAACTGTGCCTTGGTAAGGTAGTTGTTTGGTCCTTGCAATGTTCAACTGTATTATTCTCTTTTGTATTTAACTCATTCATTTCAAATGTAACTCACATTGCTATTTGAAAGTCACTTTTGTAGCAGGGTTTAATAGTTTTGGTAAATGTTTTCCAAGCTTAACTCTTTCCATTTAGATATGTGATTTTATGAAGATTATTTACTTATGGTATAATGATGCTGAAGACTGGATCCTGCCATCTCTGAAATGTGGAACAAGAGAAAGTCAATAGATAATGTTGGTGCAGTAAAGCCAATGCTCTGACTTACACATGGTTATCCACAGTGTTTTGAATTTAACGTATGTGCTATTTGGTAGTAATTACTGGTGTAGGGAAATGAGCTTCATGGATAGTCAAGAAACAAAAAGGGAGAGTCAGGAAAGAAACCTAAACTGTGATAAAGCTTTCACTTTTGAAACTGAGGCACCCATAATAGGTTAGAAGCATGGAAGGGAAGGAATACCACACTGATTAAACATAGACCTAGTGTTATCTTTTGCTATTTTCAGAGGTTAATTTAGAAGTTTTTTTGAAAATCATTAAGGAAGAAAATAGGGGTGAGTAAAAATGGGAAGATTAGGGAAAGTTGGGAAGGAGAAGGAATTGAGGAGGAAAGAAAGCAGATGAGAAGATGTTTTAACTTCCATTCTAAATCTACTACATGGAAAGGCATTTGGCAAGCGGCTCAGGTCACTGGAAGTTTGGAATTCTCATATCTGTATGAGGTTTACTTGTTATATGTGACTTAAATGTAAATATTTTATTTTAAATGTCTGTAAGTGACCAACATTATCAACAAAGTGGCCTATGCCTTCTTTGGAGGGACAAGGGAGAACCAGTTTGGACTATGAGTTCCACTTAATTCTTAATGCTGATCTTGGTTTTAAGCATCAAGTCCTGACTGCTTCCTCTTTGTAAATCAAATGTGATAGATCTAAGACTGCAGATCTATGTGCAATAGAACTGCATTCTCTTACAACCCCACAGCTAAATTGACTCAGCCTGCTGATTTGGCAAAATATACAGCTGGTCTCTGGTCATATTCATATTGGTTCCTTATTGACATATCCTGGTTGTCTGTATTGTAAGAGAATAGGGAGGATGCTAAGAAGTGGCTCCATAGGTAGGGGTTTGCTTCTGAGTGTTTAACAACTGGCTCCCCATTTGTAGCATTTCTGATTTCTGTGGTGAAACTACTTCCATACCAACATGACTCTGCTCAACAGAGTTGAAAAGAGATGTGTCAGTCAGTTCTGGTGAGCCAGTGAAAGCCAGTTCATACTGCTAGAGGATTTAATCTCTTGTTCCTCTTCCTCCAAAACAGTTCCTGCCTTCTTAGTGTCTTCTTGGCAGGAGTCTGAGTATATGAACCTATGAACCTGAAATTGGCTTTTTTTTTTAAGTTTACTTATTTATTTTGAGAGAGAAAGGGAGGGAGAAAACGTGCTTGAGAGTAGGGGAGTGGCAGAGAGCGAGGGAGAGAGAGAATCCTAAGCAGGCTCTGGGCTGTCAGTGTGGAGGCTGACATGGGACTCCATCTCACGAACCATGAGATGGCTACCTGAGATGAAATGAAGAGTTGGATGCTTAACTGAGCCACCCAGACTCCCCTGAAATTGGCTTCTTAAAATAAACTTTTACATCATTTAGAAAAGGAAAAATATTTTTCTATTATGCTTTTATTCCAGTGTAGAAATTTTGGGACATTACTGTACTTATCAGCATCACCTACATAAACTTAACTGTGAGTAGATAACACTGTTAAAAAATGTGAATGTTGAAGTAGGTGTTAGAATATCTGATTAAATGGTAGAAAAATCAATATAAGGCAGAAAATTCTCGAATGGTCATTTGACATATATGAACTTAGGAAGTTTTGACCCGTCTTTGGTTGAATAAACACAGCAGATCTATAGAACACTACATTATATAATGTTAATTGTTATAGAAAACATATAGGAATACTAGACTAAATAAATTAAAGATTTTTAAAAAATGTAGTACATTTCAGATATATATCCACTTAATATGCTAATATGTACAATATTACCTGCCGCATTTCTAAAATTTATTGATTTCAGATACCCTCTGAAATTATATGATTTCACATACCCTCCCCCAACCTGATTTTCTGTGATTAGTTGTTTGGTGGGACCCCATTTGGGAAAACTTGAAAGAAATACATTTTAGAGTAAATTTTCCTTCTCCCTCCAATTCATTCAATATATTGCTGTACTTGTAAAAACCATAGATGGCCTTTTTATTCCTCAGCTCTAAAATCTTCTTTGTTTCACATTGCTTAAAAATTGAACCTCTTGGGGGATGCCTGGGTGGCTCAGTTGGTCCAGCATCCAATTCTTGACTTCATCTCAGGTCATGATCCCAGGATTGTGGGATTGAGCCCTGCATTAGGCTCCGTGGTGAGCATGGAACCTGCTTAAGACTTTCTCTCTCTCTCTCTCTCTCTCTCTCTCTCTCTCTCTCTCTCTCCACCACCGCCCCTGACTCCTCCCCCACTTGGGCTCTCTCTCTCGAAAAAAAACACAAAATTTTTTTAAAAATTGAAGCTTTTTAACATGGCAATTGGAAAATTGAATTTTTTCACAGTTGGGTCCTAACCTCTACCTTTCCAGCCTCATTCCTTTCATCTGTACCTGCCCCTTCTTAATATATGCCCATTCTATGCCTGCCTTCCCACCCTACACCTTAACCACATTAGAGCATTTATGCATATCCATTTATTTTTTTAGGTCTGACTTAAAGAAGCCTCTTAGGTAATGCCTTTTGATAATTCTTCTCAGGTAGACTTCATCATCTCTTTGTTCCCATGGTGCTTTGTTCACATCTCAGTTACTACTTTGTATATTCTGTTTATTTTGTATTCCTAAGACCAAAGGTCTTGAGTGAAGGTATTCTTATTGAAACCAATAACTAAAATGTTATTCTCAAAAGATGAAAAAAAAAAACAAACTAGTCCTGTGAAATATGTGGAAAAACCATTGGAATCCAACTTTCTATGTAGAAATATTCAACAGTGTTATGTTTTTTTAGATGTCACCTTTTGTTGATAAAAGATTGATATTTTTCTCATCTCTTTAGCCAAGTACCAGATTAAAGAGAAAGAAATCCTTAAATATATGAGCTTATAGATACTGATGTATAGCCTATTAATATTTTGTTTTTATTCATATAAAAATAGACCTTTTTTTATACATTTTTAAATGTTTTATTTATTTTTGAGAGAGAGAGTGCAAGTGGCAGGCGGTGGGGGGGGGGGGTGGCAGAGAGAGAGGGGACATAGCATCTGAAGTGGGCTCCAGGCTCTGAGCTGTCAGCACAGAGACTAATGTGGGGCCTAGACCCATGAACTGGGAGACCATGACCTGAGGTGAAGTCAGATGCTTAACCAGCTGAGCCTCCCCGGGGCCTCTAAAAATAGACTCTTTAAAGAAAATATTGTCCTAAGAATTTTTGATAAAATACTGAATTTGGTTTAATAGAAAAATAATAACTCATTTCCTTTTTGTTTGTTTTGTTCATCATATTAAACATATATTTAACATATTTTTAATCTTAGGCATTAGCAAGGATAAAGCAGGAAATAAGAGAAAAAGAAAATTTGGTTAAAGAAAAGATCAAGTTTTTGGAAAGTGAGATTGGAAATAACACAGAGTATGAGAAAAGAATTTCTGTTGCTGATCGGAAAGTTTTAAAATGTAGAATGGAGTATCAGCGTCATGAAACTAATAGAAATCAGCTGAAGGATGAGGTATGTTAACTAATAAGACTGGTTTGTGTGTTTATGACAAATTACTATAAAAATAAGCATAAAGGCTCTCCTTCGATTAAGGAACTGACTTCTAGTTCTTTGTCTTATGTCCCTTCACGTTGTGGAACTTTCTGGGTATTCCATGGCGCCCTGTTTGGTGAAGGCAACAGGAGTGCCAGTCATATCACATGTGGGATGAAGGGGTCCCCCTGGAGCTGTATAGCACACACCTTGCCTGTCACACGTGGTGTTTTGTAGGTGACTTGAGGCAAAATGCTCCTGAGGGGTCTAGACTGGAAACCATAATTATAACTTCCAAAGGGGCAGATGTGAAGGTGAATATTGTAGTGATGACCTGAAGTGGACATATAACATGTCCAGTGCTACATATGTATGGTGGTTTTAACTCAGAGTAGGTGGAGCTATTTGCTTAAGTTCAGTTTCTCACCTTGGGAAGGGATAATATTTCAGTCTGGTAGTGAGACAGTGTAGGGGTAAAATACCTTGAACAGAGAACAAAACTTTTCCTGCTTTGTTCATTTCTTCTTTCGCAGGCACACATGCCCAACTAGATTGTTCCATAGGGAGTGTTAGCAACAAAGGAATTTTTATGAAATTTGTGTCTTGAAGTCACATTAGCTGAAGTTACTGCTGTTTAGTCAGGAAACTGGAATATTGTAGAGCATTTCATTCTATAAGTTGTTATACTTTTTATTTCTGATAAAGAAGGAAAGATGTTTTATTGTCCAAAAAAAGAATAATTACTTAAGATCCTAAAATAGTAAAATAAGCAAATTTCTTGCCTAAATTAAATGTCATTGCTAATAGTTCATTCTTAAAAATTTTTAGGGGCGCCTGGGTGGCGCAGTCGGTTAAGCGTCCGACTTCAGCCAGGTCACGATCTCGCGGTCCGGGAGTTCGAGCCCCGCGTCAGGCTCTGGGCTGACGGCTCAGAGCCTGGAGCCTGCTTTGGGGATTCTGTGTCTCCCTCTCTCTCTGCCCCTCCCCCGTTCATGCTCTGTCTCTCTGTCCCAAAAATAAATAAACGTTGAAAAAAAATTTTTTTAAATTGCAGAAAAGAATGCAGGGATTCATTCATTCATTTGTTCATAATTTGTTTAATTGAGATGCAATTCATATATAATAACTTACCCTTTTGAAGCATGTAATTTAGTGGTTTTTAATATTTCATAGGATGTGCAACCATTACCACTATCTAATTTTAGACTGTCTTTTTCTTTCAAAAAGAAACCTTTTGCCCACTAGCAATCACTCTGCTTCCCTCCACCTACCCAGCCCTGGCAACTACTAATCTACTTTCTGTCTCCATGGATTTGCCTATTTTGGACATTTCATATAAATGAAACCATATCATACAGAGCACTTTATGTCTGGACTCTTTTACTGAAATAATGTTTTCAAGGTTCATCCATGTTATATAGCATGCATTAGTACTTCATTCATTTTTTTCTCTCCAAGTTTTAAAATTTTGTTAAAGTACACATAACATACAGTTTACCATCTTTTTAAAAAATATTTATTTGGTGGGGGAGACACAGAATCCAAAGCAGTCTCCAGGCTCTGAGCTGTCAGTACAAGCTGTGAGATCATGACCTGAGCTGAAGTCAGGTGCTTAACTGACTGAGCCACCCTGGCGCCCCTACAGTTTACCATCTTAATCATTTCCCAGCATGCAGTTCAGTAGTGTTAAATACATTCCTAATGTTATGCAACCATCACCATCATCCATCTCCATAATTCTTTTCTTCTTGTAAAACTGAAACCCTGTACTTTTAAACAGTAACTCCCCATTCCCCCCTCTTCCCAGCTCCTAGCAACTACCATTTTGCTTTCTGTCTCTAGGAGACTACTCTACGTTAACTTCACATGAATCAGACAGTATTTATCTTTTTGTGACGGCTTATTTCATTTATTTTACTTAGCATGGTGTCCTCAAGGTTCATCTATATTGTAGCATATGTCAAGGTTTTCTTACTTTTTAAGGCTGACTCCTATTCCATTGTATGTGTGGACCACATTTGGCTTACCCGTTTATCTGTCAGTGGACACTTGGGTTGCTGCCATGTTTTAGCTATTATGGATAATGCTGCTATGAACATGGGTGTACAATTATCTCAGAATTTCTGGATGGCAATTATGGTAATTATGTTTCTGATTTTTTAAGGGACCACCATAGTGTTTTCCATAGTGGCTGTACCATTTTACATTCCCACTAACAGTGCACGAAGGTTCTAATTTCTCCATATTCTCACCACCACTTGCTATTTTCTTTTTTTGGCGACAGTCATCCTCATGGAAGAGTGTGAGGTGGGATTTCATTGTATTTGATGTGCATTTCCTTAGTGATAGATGATGTTGAACATCTTTTCATGAGCTTATTGGCCATTAGTATATCTTTTTTGGAGAAATGTCTATTAAAATCCTTTGCTCATTTTTGAATCAGTTTATTTTTGTTGTTGTTGATGAGTTTTAGAAATTTTCTGTATATTCTAGATATTAATCCCTTAGCAGGTATATGATTTTGCAAGTATTTTCTCCACTCTGCGGACTGCATTTTAACTCTGTTGATACTGTCTTTTGGTGCACAGAAGCTTTTAATTTTGATGAAATCCAATTTGTCTATCTTTTGTTGCCTGTCATATACAATTAATCATTGCCAAATCCAATACTGTGAAGCTTTTGCTCTTTGTACCTGTCACACATCTATGTGGGACTCTGTAATTTGCCAGTATCATACAATAAGTCATTGAAAATGTAATATCAGATCAAAAAGAAAAACTGTTAATATGTATTACAGAAACATCGTTATTGTGTTTATGGGTATGATGTAGGTTAAAAATTAATATGTTCAGAACAGAACTTCTCAAAAAAGAAATTACCTTATAAGATGTAAAATAAATATATATAATTTCTGTCTGTTAACTAATAAATAGCTGGATTCTTTAAAAGCCACTGTGAATAGAAGTTCTAGTGATTTAGAAGCTCTGCGGAAAAATATTTCCAAAGTAAAAAAGGACATTCATGAAGAAACAGCAAGGTAAGAAAAAAGATATTTAAATATGTTTATAGTTTTTGACTACTTCTAGAAAAATTATTCAATATTTAAGTTTTGTTAAATAACTGAAAAATTATAGCTACTAAATTAGTAAATGTGAAAATAAATTTTCCTGGGTTTTTCATCATAAAGGCTTAGGAATAATATTTTTGTGGCTTATTAAATATGTATTTTATAAATATATAGGGTTTACATAAAGGTAATAAAAAGGCTTATGGCAAAAGAAACCTTCAAGTTATATGAAGATAAACTATTCCTTGTTTGTTTGTATTAATTTTTAGACATGTTTTCTATTTTTTCTTCATAAACTCTCTCCAGGTTACACAAAATTAAAAATCATAATCAGATTGTAAAGAAAAAATTAAAGCAGATAACTGAGAAAACTATGTCTGTAGAAGAGAAAGCTACCAATTTGGAAGATATGCTAAGGGAGGAGGAAAAAAGTATAAAGGTAAGGTTTACTTTCAGTTTTTAAAGAGTCACAATACATTTAGCAATAGTGAATGACTCTTGCGATTATGGGATAGGAGGTCTTTTAAGAGGCTCTGCTTTCTGTTGTGATCCCATTTGTAATTTGTAATCAGAATTTTGAGTTGTTAGACCTCTTTTTATGTGTGGCTTTCTAAAGAGGTTTCTGACCTTCTCTTAAAGCTTCTAATTCTCCTTTAGCTTCACGTTAAGCATTTAATATTGATGTCTTCTTTTGAAGGTTACAGGTAGCCCCTCTACCTTGGATCTCATCCCTTCCCAATGCCTAGTGTGTCCACGGCTCTGCTTGTCATTCATATGTATGTTCTTATATTGTAAACGTACCTGGAAAAATGCCTGTTTTACAATTGATTTCCACCTTTACAGTAGGCTGTCATTTTTTTGTTTTGTTTGTTTGTGATCATATTCCCCCCCCCCCCCCCCCCCCAGTGGTCTACGTTTATTGCCTGTATTTCTTTATCATTTAATGTCTCTGACAGTCTGGCGCCATTTATTAGTAAATGGCTCTTAAGTGCTTTACTTTACTAACTCTATTGGAATCTCTTTGACATCTTGGTAGCATTTAGGCCAATTTTGAGGAACTGGAAAAGGCTGGTTCACCATTTCCTCTTTGAAAACTTCAAAGTGACTTCTGTGACCTGACACAATTTGCACTACTTCCTGCTTTTTTGCCTTCTTTGAGGGGCAGCTGAAGATCATGGCAAAAATCCCCCATTTGCTACATATCCAGTATGGTTTCACTTATATTTAGATACAATCCAGCTTCTGCAGTATGCTGTTGTATATTTAAATTCCTGAATAACGAAGTCATGCATCAATATGGACTTGAGCAGTATTTGAGTCCAAATCACACAACATTATTTTTAAAAAGTTATGTTTTTTGTGTGTATGTGATTTTTTTTTTTTCTCCTAAGAGAATGATTTTCAGTTGTCCATGAGATGGGACTATATTAGAACTTACTAGAAATCTGTAAAGACTGAAATTCATATGAAATAGGACTTTTTGATGATGACATTAAAAAGGAATTACATGGTAGGGGCACCTGGGTGGGTCAGTCGGTTGAACGTCCGACTTGGGCTCAGGTCATGATCTCACCATTCGTGGGTTCGAGCCCCACGTCGGGCTCTCAGCTGACAGCTCGGAGCCTGGAGCCTGCTTCAGATTCTGTGTCTCCCTTTCTCTCTACCCCTCCCCCATTCACGCTCTGTCTCTGTCTCACAAAACTGAATAAAAATTAAAAAAAATTTAAAAAAATGAGTGACATTGTTGAAATTAGCTACGTTAGAAAACAACATAGGATTGGCAGTGTATGTGTGCTGCTTGTGCTGTAGCAGAGTTATATTCATAGTCTTGAGTTTTGTAGTTCTTTGGAAAAATCCTTTCTTTGGAGATGTACTATGTTATTAACCACCAAGCGCTGACTTTAAAATGCCAGGCAATCTTTGGGAAGGAGTTAAAACTAATAAAAATTGTCTATTATATAAAAATGAATTTTATAAGATTGATTATATTAGATTGTATTTCTTACTTTGTGAAAATTTAATGTGCCAATCACAGATTTTTCTTTTTTTTTCATATTGAAGTTCATTTGTTGCCAAAGGGAAATATGCTTATCTGGCTGTAAGAGCACAGAGGGAAATTATTTCAACATTTTAAAATGATAACTTTCAGGGCACCTGGCTGGCCCAGTCAGTAGAGCATGCACTCTTGATCTCAGGGTTGTAACACCCCATGTTGGGTGTAGAGGTTACTTAAAAATAAAATCTTAAAAAAATAAAATGATAACTTTCAACAGATGTTGGCATGGGAGACCTATTTGAAGCCTTGAACACATGGTCATGAAGGCTTGAGGTCAAGACAAATCTGCCTCTTGAGAAATGAGCAGTGGGAATCAGGGACTGGTTTCTGTTTCCTAGAAGGCTGCACGTGTGGGGAGGCCAACTGGAGGCAAGGTGTGAGTAAGGGGTAGTGCCAGTAGTGTGTTGGGCCAGCTCTTACCAGCTCACAAGAGTTGATAATTATATTTTCTGGAATTTTGCAAGTCAGCTGCTAAACATAGCTATTATTAAAAATTAAATTATACAGACTTATAATTAAATACATAATATTAAAAACAAAGTAATCAGTACTGAGCACTCATCACTTCCAAATTATTTTACTACATTTTACTATTATCTGTTTATACTCTTAAGTTTAAGGTTACTTCCATTTACAGTGTACGGTGTAACCTCTGTACAGTAGAAATGCTACATAATAATCTGCTACTGCATATCACATCCCAACTCTGCATTTAGTAGAATCGTGTCAGTAGCTTGAAATTGGCCAGATTGGGAATATTTATACAGTGAAAATCAGCTTCTTCCCCCTAATCTCCCATCTGCTGGAAAGCTGGTGGTGGTGGTTAAATATTTACCTGCTCACCACTGGATAGTGTCCAGAAGAAGGTGGGAGATTGAGTGATGTGATTTCTTCCCTGTAACACTCTCAAGACTTCAGCAACTTTTTTGTGAACTTACAGGCTGTGTTTCAGCAGTATATTTTCTTTTCTTTCTTTCTTTTTTTAATGTTCATTTATTTTGAGAGAGTGTGAGTGGGGGAGGGGCAGAGAGTGAGGCACAGAGAGAATCACAAGCAGGTTCCATGCTGTCACCACAGAGCCCAACCTGGAGCTTGATCCTACAAACCATGGAATCATGACCTGAGCTGAAATCAAGAGTTGGATGCTTAACTGACTGAGCCACCCAGGCACCCCTATTTTATTTTCTAAGGAAACCAGTGAAATAGCCAAGTTCCAAGGTCAGAGTGACATGGGGTAGAATTAAAGATGATAGATCAAAGTGAATGATGTGGGGATAGAAAACTGCTATTCTATCTACTAGAACAGATTAGACTACCAGAAATGTTGGAGATGTACTGAAATTGTGGGAAGGGCATTTTTATATTCTGAAGGGCTAAATGTTGGGGGGTTAATTTGTGACCCCCCAAATTATAATGTTCATATAATAAAACCTTTCAAAGTATTATAATTTCATTGATCACTATTATTCTTATCATCAGGAAGTGCAAGTTCAATTGAACATAATGAAAGATGTGCTATTTAAGAAAGTTCAGGAATTACAGACTGAGACAATGAAAGAAAAAGCTGTCTTATCAGAAATTGAAGGAACTCGTTCCTCTCTAAAGCACCTCAACCATCAGTTACATAAACTGGATTTTGAAACCTTGAAGCAGCAAGAAATTATGTACAGTCAGGTAGACGATACTCTTATTAATATCTTCCATATTTATTTGTTATAGTTGCGGTGGTCAGGATACTGCAATGTCCTGAAAAAAACAAAGATTTTGAAAGCACTCTTGGAGGGATAGATGGATGCTGAAGATGGGGTTTCATGTTTGGTCAGTAGTAGGGTAAGGGAGCCTTAAAAACTATTTTTTTTCTTGATTTGAAATAAACTGGTAAGAGGATAGACAACTCTAGTGAGGGACAGCCATGCTTTAAAGGAACATAGGGCAACCAGGCCTGGACTGAAATAAAACAAGGAGTGAGATATATGAGACCTGGAAAAATTGAGTCTTAGCTGTGCAAACATAGACATCCCACCCCGACCCCTAGACTGATAGTTTAAAAGTATTTTAAAAGTTTTTCTTATTTGTTCTATTCATAGATTCTGTCTCATGAAGCCTTAATATGACCCCTCTCTACATCTTAATTTCCCTGTCTAATGTATTCTTAGTTTCTCAAAATTAAAGATGCTAAAGTATTATTTAAGAAAATAATTCATTGGAAGTTCGTTAAATTTGAGCCATTTGTGGCTAACAATTCGTGACTCCTTTTGTGTATCCCTTAGAAAATGTACCCTTGAAAATCCATGTCCTTGTAAATACAGTGGATTTACTGCAGTTCCATCCTAGTAGTAGGGGAAATACCTTCCTAGCTGACTTCTTATATTTTCAGAAGATTACTTCTATGTCACTATTATGTATCTTGGTTATTGAAGAATAGTTTGCTATTTCTCCGCTTAGAGTTAAGAAGGATTTTATATTATAAATTATAAATCCTTATTGAAGGATTAAAGTGACTTTAGTAAATGATGACACCTAAGACTAAACTTATAAGAAAGTGTTTATTGTGTTTTTACATTTGTAGAAATGGTTTTAACTTTGTTTGTCTTTACTATCTTTTTTTAAATTATGTAATAGGATTTTTACATTCAACAAGTGGAACGCCGAATGTCACGATTAAAAGGAGAAATTAATTCTGAAGAAAAACAAGCTCTTGAAGCAAAAATTGTTGAACTTAAAAAGACATTGGAAGAGAAAAAATCTACATTTGGCCTTTTGGAAACACAGATCAAAAAGCTTCATGTAACTTAGTCAAAATACTTTTGATGCTTTAAATATCCTAGTCATTAGTTACTCTAAGTCAACATGTTCCTAAGACTTTACTTTGGATAGGATGATTGCCAAGTTACCTGCATATATAACAAACGTATGAACTAATGTTCATGTTTCTATACTGACTATGAGAGAGAATATAACATTACCATTGATTATGCATTTAATATATTCCAAGTATATTACATGTCTTTAGCATTTCATTTAATCTTTATCAGTGTCTTGTGAGGGACATATTATTATTTGTGTGACAGATTAAGTAAATTGTCCATGGTTATACAACTAGTATGTGGAGAGCTAGGATGTGATCCCTGGTCCATCAAAATACTCTTAAATAGTATCATGATTTAAAACATTGATAAATTCCATTTTTGATTTTGTTTTTTCCAGATAACTTGATTGCCCTTTATCACTGAAATGACCCTTTATGGGTCATCTGTTGTTGTTATTCATATATTTACTTGGTAACAATATTTTGAATGGCTATTTTGTTAATAAGGTAAAAATGTTCTTCACCTTTCAGTATTTTAATGTTTATGGTCATATAAAACCTGTATTAAGGGAACCTATGTAATGTAAAACCTATGTTAAAATTTAACTGGAAAGTAAGAGTGAAGGAGTGAGATCATGGATCTGAATGGGATGAGAACCCCAAAGAATTTGTCATTTACAATTTGAAATGCTTGTGTTGAGTGTCCTCTAGTGGTTATAAAAAGAATTGCTCTGAATTCCTTTAGGGCTACCAAGGTGAAAGTGAGCTCTTATTTTGTAAAACAATCAAACAAACAAATAAATATTTATTTTAATATATTTTTTAGTTAATATATAGTATAGTAATGATTTCAGGAGTAGAACCCAGTGATTCATCACTTACGTATAACACCCAGTGCTCATCCCAACAAGTGTCCTCCTTAATGCCCATTACCCACTTAGCTCATCCCCCCACCCAACATCCCTCCAGCAACCCTCAGTTTGTTTCTCTGTATTTAAGAGTCTTATGGTTTGCCTCCCTCTCTGTTTTTATCTTATTTTTCTGTCCTTTCCTCTATTGTGCTCATCTGTTGTGTTTCTTAAATTCCACATATTAGTGAAATCATGTTATTTGTCCTTCTCTGATTGACTCATTTCACTTAGCATAATACATTCTACTTCCATCCGTATTGTTGCAAATGGCAAGATTTCCTTCTTTTTGATCACTGAGTAATATTGCATTGTCTATATCTACCACATCTTCTTTATACATTCATCAGTTGATGGACATATGGACTCTTTCCCTAATTTGGCTATTGTTGATAGTGGAAATGAATTTTTAAAGATATTAAAGCTAGTTAGCCTTCTAATGAAGGTTTGCTCTTCTAAATAGTAGCATGACATTGTGAAGTCATTCTGCATTACTTCTCCCATCCCACTCCATCCACTCTTTTGCATAATAGAAACAAAGCCCTTCTGCTTGAAAATCACCTTCAGTTAAAAGTTTTTCATTCTAAAAGTTAATTTTATGAAATGACATGTTTATAAAAAAATTCTTACTGTCTTACTACAATCTTAGGCATTAAAAAAATTTTTTTTTGAGAATGAGACAGAATGTGAGTGGGGGAGGGGCAGAGAGAGAGGGAGACACAGAATCTGAAACTGGCTCCAGGCTCTGAGCTGTCAGCACAGAACCCAACATGGGGCACAAACTCACAAGCTATGAGATCTTGACCTGAGCCAAAGTCAGAAGCTTAACTGACTGAGCCACCCAGCTACCCCTACAATCTTGGGTTTTGATTTCTCAGAAATATAGGTAATGAGAAAGGCATAGGAAGGAGGGAGAGAGGAAAAGAAAGAAAAAGACAGAGGGAGAGAGAAATAGAACTACATCTTGAAACTAGAATGTTTTTGCTTTAGATGCCCAGACAGGACTGAGAGCACTAACCTTGTTCTGAGCTCTGGGTGAGTGGAGAGATGCAAACTGTTATAAAAACAGTAAGCTGGTATCTGGGAATGTGTGACACAGTTAAGAATCTACTGGAATTAGATCTTTTCTAGCATTTTTCTCTCTAGCAAGATGTGATTATACATGTAATTAAATAATAGTAATAATACATGACATTTCTTTGCGTCAAACACTGTTGTATATACCCGTCGACAGTAACATCTTTAATCTTCACAGTAGCCTAGGGAAGTAAGTGTTGTTACCATCTCTATTTTAGAGATGAGGAAACTGAGGAAGAGATTACCCACCAGGGTCAGATGACTAATGTGTAATTGAGGCCATCTGATTCTAGAGCTTGTGCTGTTAACAAGACCCTATGGTTTTTAGACTGTTAAGGTTTATACCTTCTGTGACTTGGGTTGAATCAAATAATGAACTTCCTCCTCATATTTCTACCCATAAATGGCAATCATTCAGTAATTCAGGTTGAACCATACATACTATTTCCCAGAATTAGAACCTAAGCCAAATCAATAAAATCAATAGGTGATAAAATGAAAATGTTTCTATGTGAATATATCCATGTATATTATATTGGAAACATTAGAATGTGAAGAGTGAGATTTAAAACCCAATTATCATAAATATTCAATGGAGCATATAATTTAATATAAGATATGTTTAATAGTATGTGCTTAATGCTATTTAAAATATGTATTTATGTACCTTTTCCCCCTTTTTACAGAACGATCTTTATTTTATCAAGAAGTCACATAGTAAAAATTGTGGTGAAAAACAGTCCCTCATGACCAAAATAAATGAACTAAACCTTTTCAATGACAGATCAGAGAAAGAATTTAATAAAGCCAAAGCTTTGAAACAGGTGCAGTAAAATCATATATGCATATATTAAAAACCACATGTTTTAATACTAATTATAGAAAAAATTTAAAATATATCAAATTATAAGGAAGTAAACTAAATAAGTCACTATAGTAGCTGTATACTAGAGAAAGTGTTAAAGTTATATTATTTCCTTTCAGTCTTTTGAAGAAAATTGGCTTTATATATATATTATAAAAAAATGGAAAATATATGATCTCTTTCCATGTATGTCTCCAAACATTAAATATTAAACATTAAGTATTCTTTAAAAATTATTTTTAAGGGCTTTCTACAGGTTATTGCTGAAGTTACCATAATTTAGTTAACTGTCTCCTGTTTTTTGGATACGCGTTTATTTCCAATGTTTGGTTATTCTGTTATAGTAATCTCAGGGGTGCCTGGCTGGCTCAGTTGGAGCATGTGACTCTTGATCTCAGGGTCATGAGTTTGAGTCCTACATTAGGTATGGAGCCTACTTAAAAAATTTTTAAAAAATAAAAAAAAACATAAATAGTATTATCATATACCATGGACATGTATCATTGTATAATTGTTCAATGAGTTCCTTAGGGAAAATTTCTAAGTGTATAATTATGGTCCAAAAAGAATGAATATTTTCAGTATCTTGAAACTATTTTCAAGCCTAATTGTTTTCTAGAGGATTCAGTTAATACGCCCACCAACAGGGTGTAAGCATTCTGTTGCATTCACCACCAGTAAGCCTGGATATTATAATTTATAAAACTTGCCAATTTGATGGGCAGACATGGTATCTAATGGTTTTAGTGTAAACTTTTTTAAACTGGTGACACGTGAAAACATTTCATGATTAAACATAAAATTTAAAATATTTATGTTTAAATAAAAATATTTAAAACATTTTTTCTATTATGATATATTCCATAATCTTTCTTTTTTGGATCTCTAGTTTATTATCTTGGCCCATATTACCATTAGGAGATATATACATATACATACACACACACACACACACACACACACACACACACACACACTTTTTTTAATGTTTATTTTGAGAGAGAGAAATAGAGAAAGAGAGAGACAGCATGAGTGGGGGAGGGGCAGAGAGAGAGGGAGGCACAGAATCCAAAGCAGGCTCCAGGCTCTGAGCTGTCAGCACAGAGCTCAATGTGGGGCTTGAACTCGTGAACTGCAATATCATGACCTGAACATAAGTCAGACACTCAACCAACTGAGCCACCCAGGTGTCCCAGGAGGTTTATGTTTTTAAGTAGCTTTGCAAAAGACCTTCATATGTAAAAATATTAACTCTGTCATAAATATTGTCAATATTTTTTCCATTTATGTTTAAATTTTTATTTAGGTTTTTGACATTAAAAACTTAAAAAAAATTTTTTTTTAATTTATTTTTGAGAGAGGCAGAGACAGGGCATGAGCAGAGGAGGAGCAGAGAGAGAGGGAGACATAGGTCTGAAGTAGACTCCAGGCTCTGAGCTGTCAGCACAGAACCTGACATGGGGCTCGAACTCACAAACCACGAGATCATGACCTGAGCTGAAATTGGGCACTTAACCAACTGAGCCACCCAGGGACCCCCTTAAAAACTTTTCTTGACATCAAATATTTAAGTGTTTTTCCCTGCATAATTTTTATGCTTAGGAACTTCTTTATCATACTAAAAATCAAACAAATGTTTACTATTCTAGTAATTGCATTGGTTTCATCTCTTAAATTTAGTTTTTCATGCTTCTGGAATTTATTTTTGGTACATTTGAGATGTATGGATCTAATATTTTCTCCAACTGAAAAGCTATGTTTTGAAATAATAAAGTCTTACATTCAGGAGGGTTTGTTTCTATTCTGAAAATTGATCTATTTGTGTATTCTTGTATCAATCCCCTATCCATGACTGAATTGTTTAGAATAAAAATTTTTTACACATTATTTTGTGAGATTTAATTTAGAATATAAATGTGCTAATCCATAGGGCTTTACATATTTCCTAGATTGTAAATTTCATTTTTAGGAGTGACTTCTTTCTTTTTTCTTTTAGTAAAATTTAAATTTCAAATTGAAATATAATTAAAGACTTGAAATAACTATAACCCCTTTCTTAAAATAAAAAACGAAGAAAAACCATCACTCAGAGCAATCTAAATTTAATCCTACTTATCTTGGCCAGTGGTCAAATTAGAAAATGTTGTATTTTCAAGTTTGACTTTTGTGGCAATAACAAAAAAATTTTGGTTTGGGTATAACATTAATTATTTCAATATCTGACAATTTTGTTGTTGATAGGATTTGATGATAGAAGACAACCTTTTAAAACTTGAAGTTAAGCGTACTCGAGAAATGCTTCACAATAAGGCAGAAGAAGTACTTTCTCTGGAAAAAAGAAAACAACAATTACACAGAGCTATGGAAGAAAGAATTGAAGAAATTAAGGTTCATAAAACAATGCTTGCATCACAAATAAGATATGTTGATCAAGAACGGCAAAACATAAGGTAATAATTCTAGTTTTAAAATACTGCTAAAAGTTTTTGAAAATGTATGTCTGATGTTAGAAGAACTGACTGGATGTTTATCTTCTCCTTGTTTGAAAAGGCTTTTAATATATAGGGCATATTTTAGTCATAAATCTATGCTTTTTCCTATCTTTTTTAGAAAATTAATTAATTATTTAATATACATCCAAGGTAGATAGCATATCGTGCAACAATGATTTCAGGAGTAGATTCCTTAATTCCCCTTCCTCATTTATCTCATACCCCCTCCCACAACCCCACCAGCAATGTCCCCCATTGAGGATAATTTTTAAAAAATAAAAAAAACATAAATAGTATTATCATATACCATACTCTCCCCCTATTTCTATCTTCTTTCCCTGCCCTCCACGGCTTCTTTTTCCCCAAGTTCAGCTCTCTGTGTAACATACCTGTCAAGTTCTATGGTTCAAGTTTTGCATATTGTTTTGTTAATCCTCAAATAAGTTTTGTAGGTATGCAAGATGGTTTAATGTTGATCTGGCTGCATTTCAGGGATGAAAGATGCAAAATAAACTTCCATGCCCTTCCACCATCTTGGCCTCTCTTCTCTCTTTCCTTTGACCTACCCTTCATTCTTTAGATCATCCTTTTTACAATGAGATCAATAATTCTCTTGGAACTGATTTTTGTGTATGGTTTGTGTTAAGAGTTCAATAACATGTTTTCCTTTATGGATACCCAATAGCTGCATTTATTGAAACATTTTAGGGGGTTTTGCATATATTTTATAAAAAAAGATTTATTCCTAGCTACGTGCTATTTTTAAAAATGTTTCTGTCAATGTTATCTCCTTTTAAATTATTTCATTTTTGGTTTGTTGCTGGCATTGTAAGACATACAGTTGATTTCTATATATTAAGAATCCAGCAACTTGCTTAAACTTTTATTAATTCTGGTAGTTGATCTGTAGATTCTGATTTCTAGGTATTTCATTCACATCATTTGCAGTGACAGTTTTGTGTCTCCCTTTTCAGTCTTTTAACTTCTCTTTCTCTTGACTCACTGCCCTTGTTATCTAACCTTTAGGTCAGTGCTGACTAGCAGTGGTGACTACAGACAGGTCCCCTTGTCTTGTGCCTGATTTTTAAGGCAAAATGTTCATTGCTTTATCATTAAGTATGAATTGTAGAATTAAAAAAAATACTCTTTAGAAGATTATGGGAGCACCCATCTATTTTGATTCATTGCTAAGAGGTTATTTTGTTTCATCAAAAGTGGATGTTGACTTTTGTTATGTGCTTTTCCTGTATTCATTGATATGATGTAGCTCCTTTAGTCTGTTAATATAATTAAATATACTGATTGCTTTTTCAAAGTTCAAACAACATTACATTCCTGGAATAAACAAAACTTGTCTGCCACATACTACATTTTGTATATATCTAGATTTTGTTTGGTAACATTTGTACACAATTATTGCATCCATGGTTATAATTCTCCTTTCTCTATTGCCCTTGTCAAGTCATCAGATTATTAAGGTTATGCTGGCTTTCATAAAATAATTTTGTGTTTCTTATTTTTCTATAGTCTGGATAAGGCTGTGAAAGAGTAAAATTATATCTTTCTTGAATTTTCAAAGATCTTACCAGTAAAGCCATTGGAGGCCTTTTTTAAAAAAGATTTTAAACTGTTGGTTCAATTTATTTATTGACCATAGGACAGTGCGTATTTTTTATTTATTCTTGAGTCAGTTTTAGTTAATTATATTTTTTCCTAGGAAAAATTTCCATTTCATCTAATTTTTCAGTTATTGCCATAAAACTGTTCGCTGTATCATTTTATTATTCTTTAAAATTTTTTTTAATATTTATTTTTGAGAGAGAGAGATAGAGCGTGAGTGGTGAAGGGGGCAGAGGGAGAGGGAGACACAGAATCTGAAGCAGGCTCCAGGCTCTGAGCTGTCAGCACAGAGTCCAACATGGGGCTCAAACTCACAAACTGTGAGACCATGACCTGAGCCAAAGTCAGACACTTCGCCACCCAGGCGCCCAGATTTTTATTATTTTTTAATAGCTATAGTGTTTGTAGCTTTTCATTCCTGGTAATGGTTATTTGTGACTTCTCTGTTTTAGGAGGGATCATCTTTCTTATAGTTAATGAATGTTATTACTGTTTGAAAAAGAAATGTTTCTTGATTTTTTTCTATTGTGAATTCATTTTCTATTTTATTAGTTGCTGCTGTCACATTTATGATTTTTTCCTTCTATCTTTGTGGGTTTATCTTGATGTTCTTTAACTTCATGACAGTGATGGTTAGCTAATTATAATTTTCATCTTGAAGGCTAAAACAAGTTAGCTATTTCACGCAATTTTTTTCTTTAAGGGCCAAATAGTAAATATTCTAGGTTTTGTGGGCCATGTGGTCTCTGTTGCAACAACTCAACTCTGTCATTGTAGAGTGAAAGAAGCTATAGATACTAAGAAAATAAATGAGCGTGGATGTGTTTCAATAAAATTTTTGGATGCTGAAGTTTGAATTTCCTAGAATTTTTACTTTTCATGAAGTATAATTTTCCTCTCATTTTTTTTTTTTTGGAATAACTTTACATTTAAAAATGTAAAAGCCATTCTTTGCTCATGGGCAGGCAGGATGTTTTGCTGACCCTAGATTTTTATCACTGAGTAGTTCATTTTCCATTGCACACATCTACCCCAATTTATGTGTATATTTACCTATTGATGAACATTTGAATTATTTCTTGTTTTGGCTATTACAGATTAGGCTTTATGAATATATTTTTTCTTGGTATGAATATATACTTCCTTTTCTCTTGAGTAAATACCTAGAAGTGGATCATATGATAGGTATTCTTTTTGTCTTCCCTGTCTTTCATTGGCTTTACTGAATTTTGTTTTTCCTTTGTTTCCTCTTTTATTATTTGAAATATATACATTCTAATTTTAATATTTTTGTTGGTTATTCTTAAATTCAAAAGAAACTTTAACCTTCCCATTTCTTTGTGAATACTGAAGATTAATTAGCCTCTGATTTTTTTCATTCATAAAAGAGATAAGACCTTAGCATCTTTTATTGCTATATTTCCTCTCTCCAACTTTCACATATCATTGAAATCACCAATTATAGTTTTAGGTTGTTATTTATTGTTTTTAATATTATGTCTCTATTTTTAAAGAACTCCTTTGTCATAACTTGTGTTAAACTGTACAGTTGCCAGCAAGAATTTCAATGTAGCTATATACTTTTTTTGATTTAATATTCTTTCATGTATCCTTTGTCATCCTATTTTCTGGATTCTCATTTCATTTCTCTGGAGTATGTTTTGAATTATTTTCCAGAATTGATGTTTTCTGAAATTTTTGAGTCCTTGCATGTTTAAAACATATTTATTCTACTCATATTTAAATTACAGTTGAACTTTGAAAGCATTGTTTTGTATTCTTCTAGATGATAGTGTTGTTTATGAGAGGTCTGATTCAGACTAATTCATTTTATTTTGTATGGTGTCTGGTTTTTGTTTGCTTTCTGAAAAGGTTTGGGACACTCTTTTTATCCTTAGGGTTTAAGAATTTCCCTATGTGTCTGGGTGGTTCTTTTCATTTTTTATTTTTGTTTTTTCATTTTTCTTGTTTGAATTTTGGTGAGCTCTTGCAGTTACTTCATTAATGCTTTTCTTCAGGTCAGGAAAATATTTTTCTACTAGTTCTCTAATTTTTTTCTCATACTATTCTCTGTTTTCTGATTTGTTGGCTCATTTTTAGTGGATATTGGTCTTCTTAGATCTGTCTTCTGGATTTCTTAATTTTACTCTCATTTTAAAATTTCTGTTCTTTTTATTCTACTTTTAAAGATAGTCTCATTCTCTGTCTCCCTCTCCACTTCCTTTTTGCCTGCTCTTCATTCTCTGCCCCTCCTCCTCTTTCTCTCTAGATCACTGATTTAATCTTTCTTATTTACTACAATTAAATTGAAAAGGGAAAACTATTTGCAAGGATTTTTGTTCCTTCATTGGTCCTTTCTTTTCATACTAGCCCATTCTTGCTTTATGGATAGTTTTGGATCCAAATTCTCTCATCTTTTTGAGACACTGGGATACTTTGAAAGTTCTCTTTTGTCCCATGCATTATTTTTGTATCTCCTAGGGTATGTTCTGTGTTTGCTCATTTTGTTCTTTTCATTTATCCCGTTAACTTCCCAAAATGTCTGATAGTCTTTGGCTTTCTGTTATATTTATTAACAAGTGTTTAATTAATAATCATGATGATTGATCTAGTTAGCTGGTATGTGTGTCTTCTGCAATTAGGTAGATCTTTTTTTTCCAGCTGGTCTCTCCTGTAAAGGGAGGACTGCTTGTAGGTGCTGGGCTAATCTGTCCCTTCAGGGTCATAAGGAGTTTTTCCCTGAAGGAGTTTATTTTGGGTGATAAAGACTTTATTTTCTTTATGGATGGAACTTTGTTTTTTAATAACCTCCACTTTCTTGGGGGCCTGGAATTACATCATTTTTTACTTTTCTCTCCAGCTCCAACATACAATGCTAGGAACTTTCGTAATTTGGGAGGTTCTCATTGGAGCATAAATAATTCCTGCCAGCATTTCTGTATACTTTGAGGGGTTGAGGAGAGTGGCCCAAATGTTCTGTAGCAATCCTTTTATTAATTACTTTAATAAATGGCCTCAGAGATCATTCTTGATCTTTTTCTTATTTCTGGGCTTGAATTTTCTCCACACTTCTTTGGTGAAACATAGCTCTTTTTTTTTTTTTTAACTTTTTAAATGTTTACTTATTTTAGACAGAGACAGAGTGTGAGCAGGGAAGGGCCAGAGAGAGAGGGAGACACAGAATCTGGAAGCAGGCTCCAGGCACTGAGCTGTCAGCACAGAGCCTGATGTGGGGCTTGAACCCATGAACCACAAAATCATGACCTGAGCTGAAGTTAGATGTTTAAATGACTGAGTCACCTAGGCACCCTGGTGAAACATGGCTCTTACTTCTGCATTAATCTTCTGTACATATCTCCATTTTCCCCCCATGTCAGTCATATCCCATTTGTTTCTCATTTTTTTTGTGAATTCATGACAAAATGTGTCTTTCTTGTTCCCAGAGCTGTGGTGGGTTTTTTCCCTTTATTCTTTAACATTTTAGGAAGGAGAGATATACTTGTACTCAGTCCACCATCTTAAGCTGGAAGGCCAGTTATACAAAGGATGAATGAATATTTTTTGATAATACAGCAGTAGTACTGTTACTGCAAAGCTGTAACTTCTGTCACTTAATATATTTTACCACCAACTTTCTTTAAGAGTAAGAAAACTGGTAGGTTGAAGATCTCTGTTTGCCATGGTTAGATGGTGCACCTTCATGATGTTGTAGTAGGCAAATGAGTCATTCTTCATGTTGCCATGCAAATATTAGCATTATTAGTATTATTATAAAATTAGTTTCAAAAAGTTCATAAAATAGGAATTTACTGGAATAAAAGGAAAAAATAATCAGCATATAAAAATTCTAAATCTTGGGAGACAATTCTTCATGGGTTTCTCATATTTCTGTATGCCTTGCAAGGAATGGTACTAAGTTTCCTGTTCTGGACTATCTTTAAAAAATCTTGGTAAAAAACATATCAAATATACCATCTTAACCATTTTTAAGTGTACAGTTCAGTGCTTAATATATCTTTAATATTCACATTGTTGTGTCAGATCTCCAGAACTCTTTCATTTTCTAAAACTGGAACTCTATATGCTCTACACACTAAGCTTCCATTTCCTCCTCCCTTCAGCCCTTGGTAACCACCATTCTTTCTATGTGAATTTGACTGCTTTAGATACTTCATATAAATGGAATCATGCAGTATGCTATCCTGAGGCTGTGAAGTGATATTGTGGTTTTGATTTCCATTAAACTATCTTCTAAAAGATGTTCGGATAGTGCCAGAGAGCAGCTCCAGCAACCAGGGGTTCCTGAAGGATGAATGGCATCAGCGAAAAAGTGAAAACAAAACAAAACAAAAATAAAATGGACATAGACAACAGCAGTGTGTTGAACTGGTCGATTTATTGTAGCAAACGTGGAATTATATTGGCTAGTGATTTCCTTGTAGCATATGTCATCTATGTTTTGACCTAATTTTGAAAATGTTCCTATGTGGAATCAACCTTTAAGAAATAACATGGCGATTTTCTCATAATGTCCCGCCCTTTGATTATTGATTAATCTCTTACATTATTCCATTATGGACCTGCGTTTATCTATAATCTTATAATTATAAAGCATTTGCTTTGCTGTTTTCATGAAAGGTCATCTCTCTCTCAACACCTCAAGTGGAACAGTTACAGGGACATGACCTCCCGGTTGTTTTTTTCCGAACCACTTGAAGCCAGAACAATGTGTTTGCCTCGGTCCGAGGTGCCAGGAAGGGGCCGAAAAAGCCTTAGAAACCCATGCCTCATACATTCTCAGAGAGACAATGCACCTAGGAACCAATGAACCATTCTGTACCTTAACCGACTAGGTTCAGTCATCATCTGGAATGCCTCTGGGGGCCAGGTGGGCCTAGGGGTTGAAGTCACCTGTGCCCAGAGATACACTCCTTAGGTGCTGGAGTGGGGCTTTCAAATCCATATGTCTCTCCTTTACAGGCCCTCTTTGCTGACAAATGCATGAGGTTATCCTTCCTGTAAGTAGAGGAGTCTCCATAGGGGATGGCAAGGGCTAAATGTAAGGCCGCACAATTTCTTGTGGAACCTTATTTTCTTTCCTAATGGTTCTTTTCCCAGGGGGCCTGGCAAGGGCACTTCCCCAACAGACAATACCCCAGGTACTTTTATTAAGGCCAAATTACCTAAAAGCGGGAGTACAAGTACTGTCGGTGGGCTGCCTTGCAGTCACCAATCCGTCCACAGCCTGGGCCTTGCCATCAGGCTGGGATAGCTCGGCTTCCAGCAGGACACCAAATAGCTTCAGAAGCTAGAGGCAGTATCCTCCCTGTGGAGTAAATATTGAATATATTTGCTTAGTTTCCATTATAAAATATTTGGCTTATCTAGCTTGAGGTTTCTCAGCTGTGATACAAACCTGTGGTGTGTGTAGCATCCATTTGAGCCCCTTCTCAGCTTCATGGGATTTCAAGAGCACTGCAAGCAGGAATCTCATGCTGCTTGGTATGCCATAAACGATAAAGTCCTTTTTCTCTGACCTAGGAATCTTGTGCCAGCATCCATGCCAACATCCATGAAACCATGGCAGGCTAACTTCTTAGCTTTCAAATAGGGTGAAGCCTGAGACCTTCCCACTAATTATAAATTGAAAAGAAAGAACACATTTAACCTGTTTGAATTCAGTAGTAATACAAATGTCTTATATAAGAATACTCTAGTCCTTTTTAAAAAAGTACGTTATTTGTTTTTCAGTGCTTAATTTTTCTTTTTCTTTCCATTTTAGTGCTGAGTTTCATGAGAGGCTAAGTAAAATTGATAAGCTGAAGAACAGATATGAAATCCTTACTGTTGTTATGCTGCCTCCTGAAGGAGAAGAGGAGAAAACACAGGCCTATTATGTAATAAAGGTAATCTTAATCGATTCATAGTTGTGATAAAGTGAAGTATCTTTTGTACTGGCAAGTATCTTGCCAGCTCTTTGTTAATAACCAAAATGTCATTGTTTTTTTTTTGGGTTTTTTTGCCATGCAATTTCATATTTCATGGTGCACTCATAGCTACTAGATTAGAGCTATAAAACATTAGTGGTTAGGTGGAGGTACTGAAGGTATTTTTATACACCTTGAGTCCAGGAGGTCAAAGAGGGGTCTGGACGACTCTTTGATACTTTTTTTTTTTGGCTATCATTTGTGTCATGTCAGTTTCCCTCATTTATTCAAGATTTATAATCTATTTTATCCTAAGACCTGCATGTCTTTAATAAACACTCATGTAACAACCTGTTTAACACCTCAGGCTCAAAGCTTTACTTCCCCATAGCTATCTGCTCATATGGCTGTATCCTAGACCACATCATCCCCTGGAGCTACACCACCTTTGAATCTTATTCTCCAATTTACCACTGCAGCTCTGGTAAGGCAGATATCCAGAGAGCAAGAGGACTGTTCCTTTGCCTTCATGTTAGATGGGAGACAGACACATCAGGTGAATCTGCTCTGTTCTGATGTTTGAGAGTTGTCTGCCACTTCATGGTTATCTTTACCTAGTAACCCATAAGGAGAAATGGAGAAGTGATCAGAAATCGGATGCATTTCCCTGAGTACTTTCCCATGTAGAAAATTCCCTGAATTTTCCCATGTAGAAAATACCCTGAATAGGTGTGATTTACCTTACACAGAGGTCTGGGAAGTTACTCAAGACGCTAAAAGGGAATGGAAAATTTAATTCATTTTTCCTCTATCATACACTGATAGGAGTGAGAACATCTCCCAATTCACACCTTTAGAGGATGGCCCTCATGGATGGATGTTCCCTTTCCTTTGAGTTGTATTTAATCTTCCAAGTTTCCTTCTATAGCCCTTCTTTGAGCATGCTCTTAACAGACGCATGGAGTAGGATATGCCTGCCACTTTGCCTCAGGAAATTCCACCTATATGAAAAAGGAGTCCCAGCTGTCAAACCCTTCTTGTAACTCATCAGTCTGTATTACTTGAAGCTTCTGCCCTATACTAATGAGACTTTCCTCCTCTCTGGTTTTGAGAGTCCCTGAGGGGTGAAGGGTAGGCTCTAGTCTGTTCAGTGTTGGGAAGAAGGTAGATGTTGCAATTCCAGTTAAGTTTCTCTTTTAACAAGGGCTGTGATGAGTTATCTAAAAGCACTGGTGTTAAGAGTGCTCCATCATCAAGTGACCTTGAATAATTTATTTAATCATTTGGGGTGCTTAGTTCCCTCACTTGCAAAATGAGGATATTATTACTTTTGCTGTGAGAAGTAAATGAAGAAATATATGTAAAGCTCTTAAACAGTGCCTGGAGTAAAATGAGCCCTCAGTAAATGTTAGCTGTCATTATTTTTATTGCTGTGATGATGATGGTGGTAATAATGCATCCATTTTTCAGGAAAACAGGCAAATTTTTTGAGGAAAAGAGTATATGCCTTCTGTTCACAGTGAAGTTGCTAGATAAATGTCACTATAAGGGATATATAAGATGAATAGAGGTGATCAGTTACCCTCCCAGTTTCCTAATGCCACTCCACTTTCCATCCTCTCCAGGGTCCACAGCTTGCCACATTATTCCATGTTTCATTGTATAGCATATTTAAATGTTTTACTCTTAACACTTACATGTGCCAGATGTATAAAAATGAAACTATTTCTTTGTAACTAAACTCAATGTATCTTACATAGTCCTTATAAGGAAACAGCTCAACTCTGACCACAATTTAATGAAACTATTAGAAAATGAAATCACTAGAATATGCTTTAAAATGCTGACAGAAAGGAGTAAATAAAAATTTCACCCTAATATCAGCTTTCTAAATCTACAATAAAAGGTATACATTCTCTATTCTCTTAGAGCCTAAAAGGATCATGGAGTTCCTAGAAGTTTAAGGTATATATGGAATTAGATCAGAAAATATGGATAAAGGTACAAACTCAGCACCTTTGTTTGACAAATAAAGAAACTGAACTCAGAGAAGGAAAGTGAATTGTTACTCAACTCACTTGTGGGAAACCCAAAACTAAAATCTAGCTGTTTTGATTCATTCTAGCTTTCTCCCACTGCAGTATTTTTGAAATAAAAACTTGCCAATTCTATACTCCATGTACCGGAATTATAATTTATCTAAGAACTTTTTCTAAGCTATATTTTTTATTATGTACTTTTTACTACAAAAATGTGTAACATATTTTGAAGCATAATAAATACAAGTGAAAATGTTAAGAGTTAAGGAATTACCAATAATTTTTTAAATAACCACTTTCTGGGGCGCCTGGGTGGCTCAGTCGGTTAAGCAGCCGACTTCAGCTCAGGTCATGATCTCAGGGTCTGCGAGTTCAAGCCCCGCGTCAGGCTCTGTGCTGACAGCTCAGAACCTGGAGCCTGTTTTGGATTCTGTGTCTCCCTCTCTCTCTGACCCTCCCCCGTTCATGCTCTGTCTCTGTCTCAAAAATAAATGTTTAAAACAATTAAAAAAAAATAAATAAATGACCACTTTCTGGTTTAAATACACATACGTAGGGATTGAACAAATTAACAAATGAAATTATTAGTTGATTTTGATTAAAGATGTCTTTTGGCACTTTTTAATATATATGTACTATCCCTGTCAACCTTTATTTAGAGAAATTCTTTGAAACTTTTTGGATTCAACTCTTTTTTTTTTTTTTTTTTAATTTTTTTTTTTCAACGTTTATTTATTTTTGGGACAGAGAGAGACAGAGCATGAACGGGGGAGGGGCAGAGAGAGAGGGAGACACAGAATCCCCAAAGCAGGCTCCAGGCTCTGAGCCGTCAGCCCAGAGCCCGATGCGGGGCTCGAACTCACGGACCGCGAGATCGTGACCTGGCTGAAGTCGGACGCTTAACCGACTGCGCCACCCAGGCGCCCCTGGATTCAACTCTTGACAGCCTAGCCCAGTGACAGAGTTAAGCTGGAAAAGTCACTGAGTATGTCTACTACTGAGGAATTTTTGGTTTTCAGCAATTTATAGACTGTATTTTTTCCCAGCCACTTTTAGCAATTATCTTTCTCTAATTTTTAAAATTTATTTTTAAAATATGTAAAATACACTTAAAATTGGCCACTTTAACAATTTTTTAAGTGTGCAGTTCAGTGGTATTAAGTACATTCCCACTGTTGTGCAACCAACACCAACATCCATCTCCAGAACTTTTTCATCTTCCCAAACTGAAACTCTCTACCCGTTAAACACAGAGTCACAGTTTTTCCCTCCCCTCGACCCCTGGCAACCACCATGCAACCTTCTGTGTGTGAATTTGACTATAATAGGCATCTCATGTAAGTAGAATCATGCAGTGTTTCTTTTAAAGATATGGAATGCTTCACAAACTTGCATGTTATTCTTGTACAGATGTCATGTTAACTTTTTCTATTCTGATTTTAATATGTGCTATTGAAGTGAGTACTCTGATTTTAATTTTACTTAACTGTTCAAAGATGTTGAAATCCTGGGTTGGAAATACTAAGCATTTACTTTCCTAGGTGTACCTTGCTGACCTTTTTTATTCCTGACTTAAAATGAGAAAGTATTCCTAAGCCTCTTTCAGGCCAGAAACATACATTCTCCTTATTGAATATCTAGTCTGAAGCCACCTCCAAGTTAACCCTATCTCCACTAAAGTTTATACCTGCTTTCTGGTAATTTTTGTTAGAAAGTCTTAATGCAAGCTTTGGTTAGTTACTACACATCCATCACAGTTTGTATCCTATGTGCTATATTTTGAATGTCTTGGGGATTTAGTGTTCTACTCTAAATCAAGTGCAAGAAATAAATGCTTGATGCTACATGTAGGCCCCAAGGTAAATTGGTATTGTTGTGAGTAAACTATTTCTTGCCCTGAAAACAGACACTCTCCCCCATAGTAAATCATTTTATTCAACCAGTTCTATTCTGTATTTCATAGGCTGCTCAAGAAAAAGAAGAACTTAAAAGGGAAGGTGACAGTTTGGATGCTAAGATCAACAAAGCTGAAAAAGAAATCTATGCTCTAGAAAACACCTTACAAGTGCTGAGAAGTTGCAACAACAACTATAAACAGTCTTTTAAAAAAGTGACTCCATCTAGTATGTGGGAGTTATTAAAAATTTTATATGAATATATGCAATTAAAGCTGTAGCTATTTATTTTAAAAAGAGGAACATTGTGAGACAAGGAAAACAAGAATGTACCATGTTTGACGGAATCAGAAAAACTAATCACCTCCCCCCCTTTAAAATAAGGGCTAAGGTGTTATTTCCATTATTCTAGTGATACTGAATTCTCACTTTTCTAGGGAATTAATTTCAAATGTGAAGAAAATGGCAGCATATTGGCTATGTTGACAAAACAAGAATGGCTACTACATGACCATATTGATTTTCAACAAATAGACATAAGGAATTTAACCTCCTATAACAAAAAATGTTAGAAGTTTAATAGATAGAAGATTGAAGCTTGCTTTCTACACAGCATGTTAAAAATTTAAGAATTCTCTAATTCTAGGTGATGAGTATGAACTAAAAATCCAACTAGAAGAACAAAAAAGAGCTATTGATGAAAAATACAGATACAAACAAAGACAAATCAGGGAACTACAGGAAGATATCCAGGTAAATTCTACACACTTTAGTAATAAGTCCTTAGTAAAAGTTAACTATCATTATTATTACACCTCCTATCTCATTATCTTGTACAAAGAAGACAATTTGTTTAGAGAAATAGAGAGTAAAAGTCTCATTTGAATGAGAAAAATAAGTGACCAAAGTGTTAAATAAATTAATTAAAACCACAATACTCAGCACAGGATGGACTGCTGATAATGACTTCTTAATTAGCTGATGAACTATAGCTAATTATCCATTAAATTTTATTTAATAAATTTTTATTTCATTCAGTTCCTTAAAGATCACCTTAAAGATTGATCCTTAAACAAAATTTGAAAGATAAAAATAATCTAGTAGAAAGTAGTTACTAAACCACATCACTGAAAGAGAAAACAATGTGGTAAGCAAGCTTTATATAAAAACAAATGAATTAAAATTAAATGAATACTTGAAAATTGGCAAGTTGTAAGTTATTGATTCTAACCAATAAGTATGTTAACACTTTATTTTCTGCAGAGCATGGAAAATACTTTAGAAGTTATAGAGCATTTAACAAATAATGTCAAAGAAAAATTATCAGAGAAGCAGGCTTTTTCATCTCAGCTACAGAAAGAAACTGGGGAGCAGAAGCCAAAATTAGAGAGAGTAACTAAACAGGTATCACTGTCTTTTTAAAAACTGACCTTTGATATTTGTATGTTTTGGAGTTACAGATGGTAACTCCAAATCCTCCTTCATCCATCCATCAAAAAATATTAAGCTCTGGAAAATAGGTTTAAGTAATAATTGACTACTATTGACCAACAGTGTGCAAAACTCACCAGGGAAATCCGACTTTTGAAAGACACAAAAGAGGAAACACTAGAAGAACAAGACATCAAACTTCGTGAAGTGAAACACTTCCACAAGATCATTGATGAAATGCTAGTCAAGGTCACTGAAGAAAATGCTGAAATCCATATTATCCTTCAAACATACTTTCAGCAGGTAGTAACAGTACCTTCTAGTTAAAATATTTTTTAAACACTTCATGAAATAAACAGTTTATGGCATTTATCATAAAGTGAGGTCTAACTAAAAATATTCTTCTGAAAATGCAGTGGTACTAATTATCGCTGTTGAATATTCTTCCAGAATGGTTTGGAACTACCTACAGCTGGTAGTAAAGGTAGTCGCCAGACTTCTAGATCACCTTCACAGACTTCACTGTTGTCAGCAAGGTAAGTGGAGGCTTGGAAACCACCTGTTAATAACCCTCTAACCTATGCAAACACAGAGCGATTGGAACTGCTAGTGCTCTCCTGACCCTTACCCACTATGTCAGTGTCACATATGCAGAAAACAGCAGGATAAGACTCTTCTGATTTCTGTCCGATGTCAGTTTCTATTCGGGCATGGAGTGCTTGTGACTAGTAGCTACTGCAGTAGGATAAAGTATGGAATTCTGGAGGTTACATCTTGCATGGTCAACCCTGAGTAGGGGAATTTTTTAAACCATAAAAAGACAACTTAGATGTACAAACATATGGAATATGATTTTTATTATTGGAACCACGTTATAAATTTTTAAGTTGTCAGAATTTTACTTTGTTTTTCCTGCTTTATTTTCCTAACAAGAAAATGATTCTTTACTTTGGCAGTTTAGTTTTATCCAGAATTCTATCAGGTAGATAGATGTTTAACCAACACTCCTGTACTTTGCTGACAAAATGAAGTTAATGATAATCCTAATTTTAAAATTCCTAATCTCCTACACTCAGTAGCCATTTGCTTTTCACTAGTTGCCATAGAGCTTTCACAAAAAGGGACATCCTAAAACGTTGTGTTTGAAGTAAAACAAAACTGTTTCTACATAAACATGGGAGGCAGTCACCTGAACATTGCTGTACTTTCATATTTTTAAACCTTAGCATTTCAGAATCATATAGCTAGTTATGCTTTTCAAATGACCCCATCACTTTATCCTGTCAATAGGACTCGCATTTTCTTCTATCTTCAGTTACATATTGTTATGGTCACTCTTGCCAGCACCCAAATTCCCTTGGCTCTCGCTTTATCTTTTATGCATAATGACTTTTGCAAAACCTTTAATGCTTAATGATTCCACTTCTAAAATGATTATAGTTGAAAATATTTTTCTCAGATTTGTTGAACTAGTTGAAACTGTATTCTTGCCTTTTTTTCTTTGAACTAATTTAATGGTTATGCTTTTAAAATTTAGTAGTATTAAGAATATATACTTTTTGATTTCTTTATTTTCTTGTGGGACTATGGTATCATTTGCTATTAGTTAGGGGGTCTCTACTGATACAAATTTTGAATTTAAAATCATGCTTTTTTTCCCTCTAGATCATCCAGAAGTACAAGTACTTCTGCTTCTCAGACTTCAGTTAAAGTATTAGAGCTGAACTTCCCAGACTCTTCTCCAGGAATTGGTAACACGAGTAATAGGCCAAGTGCTACCAACATCTCTAGTAATGGTAAAAACAAAAAAGGCAGCAAATAAACATCTTAATCTCTTTTGTAGAAGTTGTAAACACAAAAACAAAAATCTTACTTCAAAAATAGTGAATCTCCCCTATGCTTTTGGGTGCTGTGTAATGTTATAATCGAGGCCTAATGAAATCATGTTTAGAAATACATAATGACTAGACCAAAGTTTAATCCAGTGGAAGATGTGAAAGCTGTTTAAAAAAAAAAAAAGTCAAGGAATTTTGGTCTAAATAAGCCAAAGAAACATTTAATTTTCTTAGCTTTTGCCACAGTTTTCTTCACAGAGAAGGAAAGCAGCAATAGCAGATTCTTAACAATGCCACATGTTCTATAAGCATAGATAAAATTGTTTTTCACTGTTCTTTTGATGTTTGTTACATTAGAAAATAGTTTGCTTCATTATTTCATAGTAGCCAGGAAACTACATTCAATTGTAATGTAACACAATCTTTCAGGCAATTTATGAAGAATCACTGTCTATGAATAGTTTGTAATACTAAAATTCTCACTTACCCTAGAAAATCCTGAAGTTAGGTTTTCTTTATTCAAAGAAACAGGTTTCTTGGACTTCTGAGGGAGAAGTCTGTTAGTTTATTCTTTTGGTATGATTCTAAAATTTTTAACCAAAAAAATAGCATTTACCCTCCTCCCTCCAAGAAAACAATTAATAGGAAAAGAGATAGCACTATGTACCAATAAAAATATTTAAGTTCCTAGGAATTACTCCACTTTGATCTTGAAAGAAGTCAAACACATTAAACATTTTGCTCTCAATATACAACCAAGCATAAAGAATAATAATATATTTTCAAGACTTTTTTCCCCAAGACTTTCTTGATTTAATAAACGAAGAGAGCTAAGTATGATTTGATTTGCAATAGGAACTCCATATATTTACAGTGGAGGTGTAATACCAGATTTAGAGTTATTCAATTTATACCTTATTATATACCATGTGCCTAACACCCTGAACTCTTGAAACAGTGTGGAGTAGGATTATGTTATAAAACTGGCTTTTAAATAAATGTATTAGAATCTATGTACTTTAATGGAGTATTTCTCCTTCAAACCTTGGAAGAAAGTATTTGTTATGACAGTTGTCATTGTTTAAAAGTGTCATTTGCAGTTCCTTTTGAAAGGTAGTAGTGGCAATAAACCTGTCTTTCCTGATCATTATTTGAATATTTTATTATTTTTAGAAATAGCCAGGAAACGGGATAGCCAAGTCCAATGAATAATTTTTTTGTAAAACATGGTTGTAAATGCATGAGATTCAGGAGACCTAAAAACGGATTAATTTTATGGTCACTTTGTGTGTTCACTAGTTCTTATTCTCTGCCCTAAATTACTTTGTAAATTACTTACAACTTGCATTTCAATATTAAACACTATCTTCTAAGGAGGCAGGGATTGTCTTACTAGCTCTGTGATCTTGGAGAAGTTACTTCTACTTTTTTCCTTATTTGTAATACTGAGACAGTAACAGTTACCTACATCACGTTTATTAAAATAGTCAAATATATGCAAAATGTACAGGGCCTGACACAAACTGCACAATAACTTCTACCTGTTGAGTCACCACCCAAAGGCTAGCACAGTATTTGTGGGATGGTTAGGTTCTGGGTCGGCATACAAACCTACATTTAACTCCTAAATAAAGTAACAGTTCCAGCCTCGTGTTTAATAATGCTAAATGGTGACACAGGGATCAACCCCATTAACTCCAAATCTGGAGTTAACTTCCATATATTGTGTTAGAAATTTATTTACTTATTAAGTCAAGACACAGACTGGGTGTGCAACTACAGACATAATAAGGAGAAAAACAGCTAAAGATAATCACTAGCAATTCTTGACAAGTAAATAAAATGGTTTAAGTAAAATACTAAAGATGTACTAGCAATTCCTAAAGGTCAAAGACTATGTTAAGAGATAGTTTTCATGCTTTACAAAAACCACTATGTAGAATATGTATGGATGATAAAGGAGGTACACAGAAAGAACCAGACTCTTTTAAGATGAGTTTCTTGTACAAAGATGAACGCATGAGTAACCTTTCTACTGCTATCAACCATGATTTTTGACCAGTTTTTCTCTATTCCATTGCAAAACAACTGTAGCTTTTTCATTAGGCCCCCAGTGCTGAAGTCTGAAAGCCACAAATAGTACATACCTAGTAAGAGTGACTTAGAGTGATAGCATTAAAGGTCTGTTGTCATTTACAGCGTCTAGAATCTGAAATTGGAAAGATTCTAAAGACCATTATAAATCAACAACAATGACTCCTATCTCTATCTCCAAATCTGTTTTCAAATTTGGGAGGATCTTTAGATCCAGGTCACTTCTTCAGCTCCAGTTGCTAGAATTTATTCTGAGTAAAACCAGACTTTGTCGGCCTACTCATTTATTCAGACCTACGAAAGGAGGCATCAAGGGAAGCATTAGGAGAGAGATATTAAGAAAAGAAGAAATGCAGGCCAGTTCTAGGTTAATTAAAAACATGCCCAGTGCCTTCCCAGCGGCACATATGCAGTACTAGGACGGTTTCTGAATTTTCTTTCCCTTAGGAGAAAAGATTTACAGTGTGCTTCTCTTGCCACTGCTGTTTTTGCTAAAAGGATTCTTTTTATTCTGATCTATTCTTGCTTGGAACATAGACTCTAAGGGTCTTGCCAATATTTAAAGTTAAGAAATTTCTTAGGGCTATACTGTTAACAAGGTTTAAAAAAAAAAAGAGAGAAATAAGCAAAATCAGCCCCTATTCAGTTTTCATGGCTTTATTCCTAAGCTGGTACACAAACCATATTAAGTCAAGCTTCAGAGGTCATTTAGGCAAGACAGAAGATAATCTGCAATATAATCTTAGGAGTTCTACAAAAAATTGTTACTCAAATGATCAATAAAAAATGGCACCTAAAGAACAAATACTGTAGATCTCTTTCAAAAGCTGAGGGAAAAGAATTTAACAGAAACGACCGTTAAATAATTTTTGAAGAAAACAATCCAAGTGTTCAATGAATAAATTTAATTTTCTCTCAAACAGCAGGATAAGGTGGACCCAAGGAATTCTCATATACTTTAATACAGTGAAGAAGCAATACTATGAGAATTATCTTTAGGTGAAGTTTAAATCATCACAGTAAGAAATACTGTACAGAAACATACATGAAAAGCCTAAAAATCAAGCTGTGAGGACACCCACAACTGAAACAAATATATTTTGAGAATAGCTGAAAAGCATTTGCTTTCTGCAATCTCTACAAATAAAATAGCTTTTGGAGTGGAGATTTCTGCACTGGACTTAAATAAAAGACCCAAAACTTTCATTAACAGCCTTTTGTGTAAGAGTGCTGATTCCCTTGGCATATTAATTTTTTGGCTTATTTCCTTTTTCTTTTTCAAATGCAGCTATCTGATTAAATATATTGAGTAAATTTTGAGGTAAATTTTTTTTAACTCCACTTTCTGACTGCTCTTTGCTATTTAGTCCATCTGTTTCTGGAGCCTCTGTTTTAATGTCCTCCTCGTAAGTATCCTCTATTTCATATTCTCCTTGATTTTTATTTAACTGGTATCTTTGTTCATGTCTACCAAAATCACGTGATCCAGAATAAGTATATTTTTTATATTTTTCAACCGCTTTATAAGAGTAGTCTGAGCTGGCTGGTGAAGTGGAATGCCTCATGGAACCTGGCTCCCACCTTCTATAGTGTTCTTTTCTTCCCTCTGTATCTTTTTCAAATCTTCTGTAACCATAAATTTTCACCTTGTCCTCTGAATTCCTATAAAAGGAATCTGAGGAATCTCTTCTACTGGAGAAATGTTTTTCTGATTTATATGGTTTTTCTGCTTTGCTACTACTTGCCTGAGAATAAAAATCTCTTGGATCTTCAGACCTACCTCCAAAATCATCCGGAATTTCAACTGAAGATGAAGAGACAGGGCATCTATCTTTCTCTTTTACCTGTTTCTTTTGATATGGTAACCTATCCTGCTTTTCCAGTAGTTTTTCCACTTCTTGTTTTTGGTTAAGAAAAGATGCTAAAGTATTGGTTGGAACTGGGAAGAACTCATCTTTCCTATTCTGATCTATCTGACTTGAGGATGCCTTATTAGCTAAATGCCTTTTGGAACTTCGAGAAGACTCTGAACGGTTCCTCCTATGTTTCTTATGCCTTTTGTGACCAGAAGAGGAAGAAGATGAAGAAGAACCAGATTCATCAGCAGAAGAAACACTTGAAGAGGAAGAAGTTGATTTTCTTCTTTTCTTCTTTAGCCTAAAAAATACAGTTAACCCATCAGATGTTAATTACAAAAATGTTTCTTAATTATTCATAAAGATTTTGGTTCTATTTTAAAGTTCTATTGTTCTCCTTAAAGGTTTCCTAAAATCTGTGGCTTAGATAAGCAATTACTATAATAATCTTAGTTACTACAAGGTCCAATTTTACCAGGAGGCATGACTTTTGGGAAAAAATACTGGGTAGACAGTTGTCACTGAAAGTAAATCCATCATTTCTTTTTTTTTTTTCAACGTTTATTTATTTTTGGGACAGAGAGAGAGCATGAACGGGGGAGGGGCAGAGAGAGAGGGAGACACAGAATCGGAAGCAGGCTCCAGGCTCTGAGCCGTCAGCCCAGAGCCTGATGCGGGGCTCGAACTCACGGACCGCGAGATCGTGACCTGGCTGAAGTCGGACGCTTAACCGACTGCGCCACCCAGGCGCCCCTAAATCCATCATTTCTGAAGATAGTTACATTTCCAACATTATCTAAAAAACTTAAGCCCATCTGAACACACAAAGGATAGAACTGAAGTCTTATATCCAGCTAGCTGTAATATATGTGGTTTCTCCACCTCAACACTATTGACATTTTCAACACCTGAATAATTCTTTGTTGGGGAGGTAGGATGATGGTGGGGGGGTATGCTACCACATCACTGTAGGATGTTCAGCAGCATCCTTGACTTCTAGCCATTATATGCTAGTACCACTTCCAGTTATGATAACCAAAATATGTCTCCGGGGGGAGGGGGCGGAGTTAAAGCTGCCCCCAGTTGAGAACCACTGCTGTAGTTCTAAAACATTTCTCTCTAAAATACAGGTAATTAAAATAACATATATTTTATTTATTGTTTGTTTGCAGAATTCTACCTTCAGATTCCACTTTGCTTAATTTCTTTTTACAGAAAAACTTGTGGTATACATACTTACAAAGTATCACTGATTATAACTCAACACTTTTTTTTTTTTTACTTACATTACTTCCATATGGCACTTTGGTTCAACTCAGTAGTTGCTTTAAGTTAAAAAATACTGAATGTTATAGTTTACCTTTTCTCCTCTTTTAAGAGCTTACGCAACTTTTCTGCACTTGTTTCTATTTTCTTTGTTTTCTGCTTTTCTTCCTTTTCAGCTTGTTTTTCTCTTAATTCCAAAGATTTCTTTTAGAACCCAGATATCAGAAAAAACCACACGTTAAAAATAGCAGAATACATAAAACCCAGTTTTCAAAAGACCACCCCCCCCCCAAGCCAGAAATCAAATGGGGTATACCCAAATCACCATATATCCAGCATTAAAGAAATATTTTTAATATAAAAATTAATCATACAGGTGTTTGGCATTAATCATTGGAAGAGCCAGAGTAACATTGAGGACCATATTGCAGTTGGTATTCCATGAAAAAAGGGGAAGCCATCGCATTGGTACCCATGACCCAGAGTGCAAGAAAGGGAAAAAATAAAATATATAATAAAATACATGAAAAAATATTTTTTAAAAAATTGAAAAATTTAGACAGGACACAAATTTTATAAATAAAATTCAAATAAATTCCATTAAGGTGAATTGTGGGGGGAATCACCATGTTCAAATACAAACCATTTAAAAAATAGCACAGCCCAGTTGGATGCATGATTACATAAGAAATCATTTTCCAGTTTGAGGATGGGGATGAGCAGCACCAGATGTCACAGACACAGCAGCAATGGTCCAATTCAGAAGAAAATGCATGAGAAAACATTATCATCAGTATTACAGGAAAAGGCAGTTTAAAATATTTCTCAAAGAGGTTTTTATAAGTAACTCAATTACAACAACACTGAATTTGTAACCATCAGGAAAGCTCACTACAAGGACAATTCCCAAAACTACATACCACACATAGGCAGTAGGAATTTTCTCATAGGGCTATTTTTACTTTTAAGTACTATGAAGCAATGTCAAACCCAATTAGGAAAAGCTGTATCTAAAAAGAAATTTTTTATAACGTCTTACTAAGTAATCTAGAATAGTTTTCCCGAGAAGAAAGTTAAGTTTTGGCATTAATTTCAAATATCACTAAATTTCTAAGAGGAAATAAAGAATCACCTGCATATATTTATGAAGCTTCTGCAAAGCATCCTCTGCATCTTTAAAAGTCTCATCCAAAGCCAAAGCTTTCTTATAGTAACTTTCAGCATTTAAAAACTTTTCTTCTTCTTCTAACCTAAATTTGAAACAAAAGGTTTAGCTTTCTGCAAAAACAAAAAATTCCTCATTTATACAGGTCAGAGATTTATGACAGAACTTAAAGAAAAATTTTTTAGCAAATCATTTTCCAAACTAAGCAGTACTTTTTTTTTTTTTTTTTAATTTTTTTTTTTCAACGTTTTTATTTTATTTTTGGGACAGAGAGAGACAGAGCATGAACGGGGGAGGGGCAGAGAGAGAGGGAGACACAGAATTGGAAACAGGCTCCAGGCTCCGAGCCATCAGCCCAGACCCTGACGCGGGGCTCGAACTCACAGACCGCAAGATCGTGACCCGGCTGAAGTCGGACGCTTAACTGACTGCGCCACCCAGGCGCCCCCAAACTAAGCAGTACTTAAATCAGGTACTTTTTACTATTTCTTTAGTAAAAAGACCACATAAACCAAAAAAAAGTCAACTCATATATGGAGAACAGATTGGTGGTTATGCGGGGTTGGGGAGGGTGGCGTTGGTGAAATGGGTGAAGGTGGTAAAAATGTACCATCTTCCAATTAAAACATAAATAAGTCCTGGGGATGTAATGTACACCCTGGTGACTACAGTTAATGATACTGTATTACAGAAAAACACGACTCCATTACTGGTAACTAAAGACAAATGTAGGTCCAGCATTGGGATTTTAGTCTGATACATGAAAACACATTATCAGCCAATGTCTTCAATAAATTTAGTATAATCTTGAGCTTTAGCATAGAATTATATAGGTTGGGTGCACCTGGGTGGCTCAGTTGGTTAAGAGTCTGACTCTTGATTTTGGCTCAGGACATGATCTTGAGGTTCTTGGGATCAAGCCCCACATCAGGCTCTGTGTGCTGACAGCATAGGGGCTGCTTGGGATTCTTTCTCTGCTTCTCTCTTTCTCAAAATAAATATTTAAAAAAAAATTACATAGGTTGGCTTTTCCAATAGTTTATGAAAAATTTTCCCAGAATATTCACTAATGAAGTTGGAAATACCAATGTATACATGTACATTACAAGTAGCCTTCAGAAAGAAGTATTAGATTACAGTCATGTCTACACTATGAAAAATCAGAATTAGAAAGGGTGGATACAAAGCAGAAAGGATTTGCAAAGTACTTTCAGTTTTTCAAAAGTAGGAAAAAGTAATTACTGTGAAACAGAACAAAACCCAAAACCCAATGGCTTCAATGGGATCACTTCTGTATCACTGGATATGGGCAGTAAGGGACCAGTTTAAGGCTATCAACATTTTTGGCTTGGATAACATATAGATGATGTTGCCATCCACTCAGCTAAACACCAACATGTGGGTAATAAGATAACCTTATTTAAGTAGCTGTCTACCTAATGAGAAAGTAAAAAGGTGCTTCAGTCACTTTGGTACAAAAAGAAGTTCTTGAGTTGAAAACAAATATTGCAAATCTCTTTAATTTAGAATTATGGAATGATCATACAAACTGGATTAATAAAACAAATTCATGAAACAGAAAAGTGATAATTCTATTTAAAAAAATTAGTTGCAAAAAGATGCTACTAATAACAAATTGGTTTTTAGTTGTTAAAGTAGGCTATAACCAAAAATATTTATATTGCAATATTACATTTCTTCACATTTTGTAAATTAGACTAGCCTGTTAGTCATTCAATATTTATGATACAACTATGCAAAGTAGTATGCCAGCATCTCAAGATAGTAACTTAAGTTATAGGGTTTGTTCTTAATGATTTGCTCTTCCATTTAATCTGAGTTTGTGGATTTTACTGCACAGAGCAGAGCAATAAGCTGAATATAATGGCAAAATATTATTCACAACTAACTACAGAATTCTCAATTCATACTTCTGGCATTATACCACTGGAATGATGAAATAAATTAAAAATCCAATTCCTCTCTATTAAAAAAAAAACCCTCTTGTGTACATGTCCAAGAAAAGAGTACTTCCCTTATTTTTGGACCTTCACATTTATATTTCTATATAAGGAGAATAGATATTCGGAACAATGAACTCAAGACCCTAAAATATCTCCAACCTCCTATTATAACCTCAGTAATAAGGGAAAAAAACTAAAAGGCTTAAAAAGGACTATACTTAAAAAACATTTTCAACCAAAATTGAAATTAAGAGTGTTCTGAATTAAGTGAGTTAAAGATGCTACTTCCTTACATTAAGTTTAAGATTTTATAGTAGCTGCTTGAGTATTAGATCTCTACTTAATATTAAAAAAAATTTGACACTTACTGCCCTCCTCTTTCAACAAGTGTCTGACAGAGGTATTTTCTTGCATTCCTATGAGTTGGACAGTTTTCCAATGCAAGCTCAAAATCTTCTATTGCTTTGTTCAGACTTCCTTTTGTTGCATATCTAGAGATGTGAAATAAATTAGAGGAATTTATCTTCTGAACTATTAGTAAATCTTATATTCATTTACCTTATAAATATTCCTTAAAAGCCATGATCCACTTACAATGCTCCACGAGCCACCAAAGCTTCCACATTTTGTTTGTCTATTTCCAGAGCCTTATTATATTCATTCATAGCATCTACGTGGCGTCCAACCTTAAAATAATCAACTCCAATCTTCACACTAAAAAGACATTTATAAACCATCACATGCATTTCTCAGAATATCCAAACATAACGTTAGCATTGATAAACTTTTTATTTATTTATTTATTTTTTAAAATTTTTTTTTTTTCAACGTTTATTTTTGGGACAGAGAGAGACAGAGCATGAACGGGGGAGGGACAGAGAGAGAGGGAGACACAGAATCGGAAACAGGCTCCAGGCTCTGAGCCATCAGCCCAGAGCCCGACGCGGGGCTCGAACTCACGGACCGCGAGATCGTGACCTGGCTGAAGTCGGACACTTAACCGACTGCGCCACCCAGGCGCCCCAGCATTGATAAACTTTTAAAACAAATCTAATTTGGCTAATATTTAGTCTGCAATACTCTCAATATACATAGAGAGTATTTTGCCTTTCAATAACTTTATAACAAATATCTATGAATCCGTATTATCAATATACTAATTCCTTTTGAAAACATGGAAAATGTTGGTTAAAACTTAAGTCTGTTAAGCTAACAGCACCATTCACACCTATAAAAAAGCTAATGTCAAAAACACATCATTTTAATTCATTTATAAACAAATTTGGTCTTAGTAAGGACTTAAGAATGCCTGCCTTATCCTAACCTTTAGACTAGATAATGTAATTGTTGAAAGATAAAGTTTTCATACCATTTTAAAGCCCAAGATGCAGACTGTTTCTTTCTCAATGCAGAAGCAAAATCATCTTCAGAGAAATTTTTGCTGTTCAAAGAAAATGAAAGTCAAACTATATGGTTGTTTTTTTTTTTTTTTTGGTAACAATCCTTCACTCTAACAGATAAAAATTCAACTCTGAAAAAGTAAATCACAGGCAAGAAATCTGTATTCCACATACAAAAGAATATTCTTAAACTCTCAGGAATGACTATTATTTTCAAACAGTATTTTTAACCCAAAATTCTTACAAACTTTCTGCATCGTTCTCTACACATATCATCACAACAGATTCCATTCCAGGAGATAGGATCATCTAGTTCACTCGCTTTTTAGCATATTGCAGCTGCTAGGCTTAGAATAGTCAAATATGTCCCTCAGTTATATAGCTTTTGATCTCAGCACCATTTACTTCACCACTTCAAAGAATAATAACTAATTTACTATACCTTTGTAAGCCTCGCATTAAAGATGGTGGATTAGATTCATCTATTCCTAGTTTTCCTAGAAGGAATTCAACTACTCCTGGATTAGCAAATCCCAAGGAACTCTGCATGACATTTTCATAGGATTCCAAAGAATTGCTATTTAGTTCAACACTTTTCCTTAAAAAAAACAAAACACACATACAACAAAAATATAAAAATGACTAAAATAATTAGCATGTTCCACTTCTATTAAATAAAACTCGTATCATTTTTGTACACAAAGGTACAGTAATATTATTTTGGTTTATTTTACTTAAGGGTTATAAAAATAAAATGAGCATATTTTGAAATAAGAGAAATTAATTTTCTACTTTGTTGTCACAAGTTGGACCCAATTTGGTATTTTTAATCAAGCAACTTTTGCAATTAATTTGTTGAAATAACATGGATAACTTACCTGTAGTACAAAGGAAGCTCTTCAGAACTAATTACACCTAATTTGATACCAGACAGATGTGGTGGAAGAGATGAACTATATAGAGACACTGCAAGCTTTTCATGGTATCTGTCAATATCTTTGATTCCAGCTTAAAAAAAAAAAAACAAAAAACACAACTAAGCTGATTAAAAAGAAAATGCAAGCTAACATAAAAACACATATATTTTTCCAAACACTACTCTCATTAGACAGATTTTCAAAATTAATATAAAAATCTGACAACTGTTACTTTTTTATTAATATGATGAAACTGATCACCTCGAATAATGTCACCAGTTTGGTAATATGATAAAGGATCCCCATGGTTACTGTGAGAAGGTACATCTCTTAATGGACAAAGAGCCTGCAATGAGAAGTATTTTAAAATACCAGACATTCCATTCTTTGGTGAGAAATATCATCTTTTATCCTAGTTGTTCAGTACAATGAGCTAATAGTTGACACAAACATTAAAAAAACACTCTAAAATCTAAATTTAAGGATTTTAATTGTAAGCAACTTCTGTGCGCATAGTACAACAAGTTCTCTGGTTCAGTTCAAAGACTAAAATCTCACAAAATCTGCAATCAGTTCTAGGAACCAAATGTAAGTATGGATTATGAAACACATAGATATTTTGTGCTTGTTAAAAACAAAACTAAAACTGTTCAGAAAGTAGGAGAATTCCAGTGAAAACTAAGTGCAAATTCTCCAAAGTTTATGCCTATCATCCAGTCTGTGATGCCTTCTGCTTTTCTTCCTCTATCATCTACCTTGACAGATGGCAAATATCAAACCTTTTAAATTGACACATTATTTCAAATTCAAGACAATTCATCTTGGGCAAAGGATCTTATTATAATGCACAAACCATTTACATTTAACTACTGTAACTATATAAATAAGAAATTTGATGGGGTGCCTGGGTGGCGCAGTCGGTTAAGCGTCCGACTTCAGCCAGGTCACGATCTCGCGGTCTGTGAGTTCGAGCCCCGCGTCGGGCTCTGGGCTGATGGCTCGGAGCCTGGAGCCTGTTTCCGATTCTGTGTCTCCCTCTCTCTCTGCCCCTCCCCCGTTCATGCTCTGTCTCTCTCTGTCCCAAAAATAAATAAAAAACATTGAAAAAAAAATTTAAAAAAAGAAATTTGTTTCTAAATTATCCACACGTAAGTATCTAATGCCAAATACTAAATAATTAAGAACATGTTCAGCTAGGAGAAATAAGCCTGGAACACCAATGAATCTCACCACATCCACTGATATCTGTAGGACCCTACCCCTGCCAACCAAAGGGACCAAATAAACCTCCAAAACCAGAAATGGAGGAGGAAACTACACAAGTAACTATATCACCGTTCTTTCAAAAAGAAAGTATTTTATTTTTCTCCAATATTTATTTCTCGAAACTACGGCAGCAGGGTACACTTCAGCATAACTGGATGCAAAAACATAATTTTCGCATTGAGATGACTCTTATCAAAAACAGAAGCAGTCAAATAACTGAAAAATAACTTACTGTGATTTCTAAGTGGGATATATCTCTTATGATGCCACTGCCTAAACAAATCAACACCATGAAAAACCCAAATTCCCGAATGGAACTAATTCTTCCAATCACTATATCACCACGCTCAATATCTCGGAAAAACAGCTCTCTCCGGTCCATACTAGGGATCTCCATGAACTGCTCTAAAGGTGGCATGATTGCATAACCATCTGAAAAAAAAAATTAGCAAAATTACAACTGCTTTGTGTTTTGCTTCATCTCAATTGCCATTAAAATAACCCAAACCGCAATCAAAATATTTTAAGAAAACTCACCTTCATTGTCTTCATTGACTTCAGAAGTTGCAGGTGCATCTGATTTCCAGGAAAGTGCAAAAAGCAAATCTGCTTTTTTGGAAATGAATTTTTGTATTTCAATGTTGTCAACTCTCTTCTCTTTTCTTAAAAGGAAACAAAACTTATGAAAACTGGATTATGGGTAAAACCTTTTTTAGCAAGGCCAAGCTTATGCTCTTGGCTTTCATTGCCCAAGCAGATCCATCCTAAGCTCTGGGCCGCACATCCTGCGAGAAAAAGTTTTAATCAGAGACTCCCTCATTCGCCAGCCAGTAGGTGGAGGGCGGGGAAAGTTAAAAAGTAGCCCCCGCAGCCCGGGGCGGGGGGGGGGGGGGGGGGGGCTGCAGAAGAAAGCCCAAGGGATTTTGGATAAAGACTCCGTGCCTCCGCTAGCCAGCACGGAAGAAAAAGTTCAGTCCGCTTCCCGCCTTTCCCTCACCCCCGCAGCGCGGACCCTCCGCCATTCAGCCCTCGGCACCTGCGGGGCAATCCTCACGTGTTCGCGGCCGCTGCTCTGCTCCTCCAGGACTCAGCCACCCGGCGGCGGTAGTGGGGCCCTGACCTGTGTCCCCTCCCCCGTCTTACAGAGGCGGCGCCGTACCATTACCTGCCCTGTAACTGCTGCTGGGGCGGCGGGCCCCGGGCGGGCTCGGCTGCGGACCCCAGGAGGCTCCGGAAGTGCGGGTTGTCTTGCTGTTCGCTACGGAGAAGGGAGAGCAATGACGGCCCGTGGTAATTCAATGACTGCCGAAGAAGGTCCCGGTCCATGGCCAGAGATTGCTGGACCCAGTAACAGGTGGGCTGCTAGGTGCCCCCCGCCCCCACCCCGTTCGGTGCTCACTACTTCAGCTTGGTGGCCCCCGAGACTGAGGAAACAACCTGGAAACTGCCGGAAGGCCACATCACAGACACACAGTTGTCTGCCGGAAGTGTTCCGGGACCGCCCCAAGCGGCGGCGCGGAGGAGCTCAGCCTCGGTCTCGCGAAATGGAGCGAGACTACGGAAGCCGGAAGCACTGGGTTAAGCATTTCCTGAGCTAAGGGCTGCCTACGGCTCCGAGGTAGTGCTCTGTGAGAAAGTTTTTCAAAATTTCTGTGATGTTATTACGTTGAAATGGCCCCGGCTCTAAATCATCCTCTTATTTAGTGAGACGCTTCTAAGTGCCATTGCCAGGGTGAGAACCCCATACGAGTTACAAAGTTTCTTCCTTCCGAGTGCTCGCAGGATAAGTCATTCTCTGTGTCTCACAACCACATTAGAGTGACTGCTCTGGGAGATTTTCTGGTAGTCTAAGGTCAGAAGAAAGGAAGGATACTAGCATCTATTAAGCACTGGAATTGTGTTGTCCATCCATACTCCATTCACCCTGATGATTTTAGAGTTAGCTTAAAATGGCTGTAGACATGTGCATACATGGATTCTATTTTATTTCTTTATTTAAGTGGTGTCTAAAGATTTAGTGCCCACTAGATTTACTTTGTAGTGCTGTGTATTTAAGTCAATATATTGTTTTTGTGGGTAATTCAAGTGATTTTCAAATATAATTGTGATTTAGGCTCCCCCCCACCACCTTAGTTAATGACTTGAGCTACTAACCGCTTTAACTCATCATACTCTCTCCTTAGAGATTGAGGACACAGTCCCAAGAGTCTCAACAAATTGCTCAATGCCACCCACCTGTTAAAAGGTTAGAGTTAGGATTCAAACTGAGGTCTTAATACATCTTCACAGACACAATTGCTGAAGAGTGTTTTTATCATATAGAAGACATAACTTACTCTGATTTTGAGATAATATGACTTTATTTCAATATATTAAAATCTGTTCCACTTAAGTATGTATAGTTTAGTATAGTCCTCTTGAACAAAAATAAATGGTAGCAGTTATTCCACCTCCTCTCCAGCTATGTGTTTTCACTGTCTCACCACTTGGATAGAAAACCCAGCCCAGAATATAGTGTATGACTCCACACTATTTTGTGAAAAATCCAGGCAAATAGTTTACTGAGACTTGAGAAGATGCAACAAAGACGAATGCAAGTTTAAAAGATAATAAATTTTAAGCCACTATGGGCACATCAGGAAAGTTTGATCAATGGTACAGACCGACTTGTGTTAAGCTATAACTCTAGAGAATGTTACTAGGAAAGAGGAATTATCACTGAAAGCCAACCACTAAAAATGAACTGTATAGACATTCTGGTAAATACATGATTTTAGTTAGAGTTGATCTGTTATTGAGGATCTAATTATCTCCAGAGGGACTGAGAAGCCCAGTGTCTGAGAACCAGATGCCAGGCAGCGGCACTTAGTCTGAGAAGGCCACTTTGTGAAGGCATTCTTGAGTAGCACATGTCTTCATCACTATGGGATCTGTCTACTGTTTTTCCTGATTTTAACACTAGAGTAAACTCCAACCACCCCATGTCTTGAACAGCTAGAATTGCTGTGGTATAACCATGAAAACAGGAGTAAGTAGCTGCTTTGAGAGGGTAAACAGTGTTCATCAAGAGTGGAATTTATCAAGTGCTTGCTGTATACGCAGTAATGATGGGAAAGAAAAAAAAAAACTTCAAGCAGGTGTAATCAAAACTTAGGCTGGGTCTTATCTTTGGTTAGGGCTGGCCTTACATGGAAGTAGTCACAGTAGTTATGTGACAGAGACAATCTTGTTCTTCACTTCTCAAGTACTACAATCACAGTATGGGAGTAAGCCTGTTACAGTTACTAATGTATTGGAATGAATTTTCTGCTGGGATAGATATATCCTTTGACTTTTGAGGCCACTGAGCATTGAATCTTTGACATAGGACTGGAGGAAGTGAGGAGAGGAAGTGAGGGGATTAGTTGCTTTTCATCTTGGAGAAGCTAGTCCCACATGCAGGATTTCTCAAGATGGACATAGAAAGAAAACACTTTATTTTTCACTTCTTGAATATTTTTGTTTACTGGTTTGACCTTTAAAACGATCTTTTAAAAATCCTTTTCAGTAAGTTTTCCAGATTAAACAGTATGAATCATCATGTGACTATATGGGAAGGAAAAGAGGGAAAGGATTCAAGACATTCAGATCTTTGGTGTCTAGATCCTGGGCCTATTTTTATTGTGATATAAAATTCCATTTTAAATAAACACATATGTACATCTCTTAACACATACTCTCTAGGCCCTGGAAATGTAAAGATGAAAAATACTCCTGATTCTTGAGTGATGCACAATCCAATAGAAGATTAGACATAAGAAGAAATGTGACACACGGTAAGTACTATTGTTATGGACATCTACTAGGTGTCTGCTTAGATCCCTTATTTTTCTTGGGGGTTGAGGTAGTGGGAGTTGATGGGGGTAAGAAGGAGAGGAGGAGGCAAGTGCATTCCAGGAGGGGTGGGAAGGAGTAATATAGTTAAAGAAGTAGAGATGTGAAAAAGCAAGATGTGTTCTGGAGACAGCAAGTGTGAAATTGAGGTAGGTAGGGTTATTTTAGTTATGGACATTTTAGTTATATACATCATTACAGGTAGGCTGTAGATTGGTGAGAAGAGACCCGTTTCCTCTGTGTGAGAATACACACACACACACACACACACACACACACACACACAGATTAAACGCCTAATTTTTTTTTTTTTTTTTTTTTTTTTTTTTAGTAAAGGACATAAAAACTTAGCCAGAGAAAGGTAGCCATATAAAGCAAGGGCAAAAGCAGCATATCTCAAAGTAGCTTTTCTTGGATCCCCCAAGTTTCCCAAAATAACATGCAGAGCTGCTAGTGACACAGTGTGCAAAAGATGAAGTCTATCTGGACCTGAGAAACTTGCTTATTACAATATGGGAAGGACTATACAAATAATCTGTGACCATATAAGAAATCTGTAGACAGGTTCTTTGTAGTTCTTGGCTCTGATGTAAACAACTTCAAAAAGCCTCATCCTCATCTGAGATTGAGGATGAGATGTTTGTATCAGGAAAGTGTGGGTAGAACCAAATAAGACCATAAGTATGTTAATACTCCTCCCTTTAATTTTTCAGTATTTTTTTCTATTCTTTTTCTTAAGAAAATCCTTTTTTGTTGCTTAAGCCAGCTTGAGTAAATTTATGGTTTGGAACCAAAAGAATCTTGACTATACTAGGAAGCCACCAACTAGTAGCTTCTGCTGTTTCTACTCTGCCATTTAAAAAATTAAAAAACAGATATAGAAAGGTTGAGAATTTGTTCAAAAATGAACTTTAGAATCCACATTATCTTAGTATTTATCTAGTATTCTTTCTACCATGCCATACCATCTAGAGGATTAGCTGAAACCATGTTCTTTAAGGATATAGTTGTAAATGTACATGTGTGGAATTTATTTTACTTTAAAAATATCTATTATTATGTTAACTTGTTACAATAGCCATGAACCTTTTTTCCCCCCTAAAATGGGGCCACTTGGTTTCATTCATGGGCATATGGTGCAAGAGGCAACTTTGCTTCCATAGAAGGTAATTCACTTTGTTCTACTTAGAATTATATTTGGAGTCACCTTGGGTTAACTTAAAGAAGAATGAGGAATACTAAAAGAAAGTATGGCTAGATCAGCCAAAAATCCATCTTCATTATTAAGGAAATAATTCAGACTTCTTCTGATAAGGTTTCACTCATTCAGTAGTCTTTGAAAGGATTATACCACCTTCTCTCTTTTTTTTTCATATCACAGATTAACACATTTCATTAAGGAAAACATTGTCAAATATTTATCCACACGAGGGTGCTGTAAGATCATTGTGGATATCAAGTTTTCTATCATTCACCAGAAAACCTACTGCCAATTAAACAAGTATTGTGGCCTACCATGTAGAATCATTTTAAGATAGTTCTGTCTCTAAGACCTTCTCCATATTTTAGTTATTGGTAAATTTTTTGAGGATACTATTTTAATATGAGTTAGTTCATATCTCATTGTCTTTGATTGATTAGCTCTGTAATTTTGAATTTTTCAAGAGGAAAGATCACTAATTTTAGTTACAATTTAGGCCGATTAGTTCTGAACAGACCCGGAGGTGAACATTGCATAACTCCAAGGAAGAGTGGGGGTGTTTGCACTGTTAACATTTACATCATAATCTATGTATGACGTATGTGGAACTCCCAGAGTTGTGGAATATTGGACCATACACAGTGGCTGTCTGCAGTGTTATTCCAAGCCAGCCATTTTTGTGTGTGTGTGTGTGTGTGTTTTTATTTGTTTACAAAAAGGACTTGGGAATAGGATGAAGATATTTCAGAACAAATCCATCATAATGGGGAAAAAAACAATTGAAAAGATGTGTGCAATACTGACATGGAATAGGTCAGTGTGCTTATCTTCAGGTACTTTGTCAGGACTACTTAGAAAGATACAAACATACACATTTCTTAGATTCTCATTTTGTGGCAGTTTCTCAGAATACTATGCCAGGGAACATGTCAGAATTATAACAAAAAAAATTGACAGTTTGATGTTAAATAAACAGTATTCTTTGTCAATACATTCTGGATTGGTTTGATACTCATTTTTAATGTAATTTGGACATTTCTTTGAAAATGAGTAAATTGATTACCTTTTGATTATTAAACCATAACTCCTTTTTATTTTATTGGTGGCAGCACCAAAGGGGAATTTCAGAGACTAGAAATGTATTATTGTTTTAGTATATTGCCACCTCCTTAATGGAATCCGTTGGAAGATCTAGAATATCTGGTTAAAGATTAAATGACATTTGATTATTGGTAGATAGACTCTGATTTCTAACGGCAATTAATTGAATGAATGAATGAATGAATGAATTTGGCAATTATTTATTGGGGGTTGGGCACTGTTTCAGATTTTAGAACTATAAATAGTGAAAAAAAATCAAGATTTCTGCTTTCAAGAGATTATATTCTGGTGGAGGGAGACAATGAGCAATAAACATAATAAATAAGTAAATGGTGTATATTGGAGAGTGATAAAACCTATGGAAAAAAATAAATCTGAGAAAGGGGCACTGGAAGTGCAGAGGAATGGGTTTAGTAGTTTTAAATAGAATGATCAGGGCAGGTCTCACTGAGAAGATGACATTTGAGCAAAGACTTGAAGGAGGTGAAAAATTAGTCATTCAGCTTTTTTGGGAAAAAAGAGTTTCAGGCTGAGGGAATAGCCAGTACAAAGGTCTAAGGCAGGAAGGTATGTGGTGTATTGAGGAACAGCAAGGAAAACAGTGTGGCAGGAACATAGTGATCATGAAAGTGCGGTTTGTAGAGTATGGGAGGAACTTGGCTTTTACTCTTAGCAGAATGGGCATTGTTTCAGGGTTTTAAGCAGAAAGACGTGTTATGACTTTGATTATAAAAGGATCACTTCAGCTGCTGTAGAGATTGGAGTTAACTAAATAACTATTGCTTATAATAGAAGAGAAAAACTTTTAATTTTTTTGAAGTTTATTTTTGAGGGAGAAAGAGACATGAGCAGGGGAGGGACAGAGAGAGAGGGAGACATAGAATCTGAAGCAGGTCCCAGCCTCTGAGCTGTCAGCACAGAACCTAATGTAGGGCTTGAACCCATGAACCATGAGGTCATGACCAGAGCCAAAGTTGGACACTCAACCAACTGAGCCACGCAGGCACCCCAGAAGGGAAAAACTTTTGTAAAAGACTAAATATCTCTTGTGTCTTAGGAAACATAATTTTATTTTAAAATTTACTCATCATTGCATAGAGTGAAAATATGAGGTTTCATTGGCTCCAAGAAGATTAAGAGTGTCAGCAACTATTTATGATGAGGTAGGGAGTTATCATAATGGAAACAGTTTAGCCCAGGAGTCCAGGCTGCATCTTGGGGGCAGATCATCTAATCTCCCAAGCCTCTTGTCACCTTTAAAACTGAGGGCCTGGACCCTTTACATTCTCTGTGCTATGATAAAAACAATCCAAGTGCTAAAACTTCATGTTTCTCTTTAGGCCACTCTGCGTCTTTTTCTATGAAATCTGCATGGAATTTTTTTTCCTTTTACATTGCATTGCTGGTAAGTTCCTACTGTGGATGGTCTCTTTAAGTGAATGAGTTTCTCTAGTTCCAATTGGTTGTGTCTAGAAAAGAGACCAGACATATTGAATCACTGTACTGTACACCTATTAACTCTACTGGAATTAAAATAAAAACAGAAAGAAAGAAAGAAAGAAAGAAAGAAAGAAAGAGAAAGGAAGAAAGGAAGAACGGAAGAACGAAAGAAAGAAAGAAAGAAGTCATACAGAGAGATTGGCTGGTCAGCCTCAGGTAGTCTCAATGTGGCACTTCCATGACATAGTCCTTTTATCCAGCATCCATTTTTCAAGAGTAGAAATTCAAGATAGGCTTAGCAAACTGATAGACACTAACCAAACAAGCTAGACACTGATTTAGAAACCATATTGATAATGTTTTAATGGTGAAATATAGATGCTATGTGAACCAGAAACTCATATTGAATATCAATATATTTTCCCATAAGAAGCCAACTTTAGTCAGAGGTTTATTTGTGAGCCTGGAATCAGAGCAAAAACAGTCTGTTAGGTGATGTTAATGGCTAATTCCATCAAAGTATGTAATCTGATGCATTTATTCCCTCTATATGAGTATTTCTAAGGCTATCAGATACTCAGCTCACATAGGCACCCCCTACCTCCCGCTCTCCCTCCCTCCTTCTCTGTCTCTTTATTAGCAGTTATATTCTCTCTCTATATATAACTGCTGCTTTTGAAGCAGTTTTCAATGATTTTTTTCTTAAAATGGAAGCCCAGTATACAAAAAAGAACTGCAGAACTACCTTTGTTGAAGCTATGATAGAAAGATAATGAGATCTCAACCTGTTACTCCCCTCCACCCCTAACCCCCACCATGCACATACTAAATGGTGGCTGGATAGATACCTTTAAGGACTGTCTCAGACCTATTAATGGGTTACTTTTTCAGGTGGAGTTCAGTATCACTGATTATGTTTTAGCTTAAGTTATCATATTCCAGTCCTTCTTCTGTATGTCTATACTGTATCACTCTGGAACTGTGTATTTCTCAGACTCTCTAGTCAAACACCATTTTATCCTTCCAGGTTTTACTTTCTCGGGAGGTAATTTGATTTCCAAGTTCAGGAAGGCTCTATTCTTTGTCCTAATAAAATCACTATGAGTCTTTTTTATGATTTGGTCTCTGCCTATGTATCCTATTATATTTTCAGCTCTATCTGTAAATCATTAGGATTCAACTGCAAAGATTTCCTTTTTTTTTAAACCACATAGATTTTCTGATATTTCCAAATATTCCAATTTTTTCCCCAACCTTAGAATTTGTGTACTTGCTGTTTTCTGAAATGTTCTTCCCTCACTTTATTTTCTTTTTCTTTTCAGTTCTCAGCCCAAAGGTAGCCTCTTCTCTGTCATAGCACTCCATTTACTTCCATAACAGCTATCATAAATTTTTTTCCTTATTATCTCTATTCCCCACTAAGATCCATGGAGGTGGGGCCTTATCTGTATTGTTCATGCCTCTGTACTCAATAATAACTAGATCAGTGCCAGCAAATATCAGGAATTAAATAAATGTTTGAATGAATGACAATATACAAATACTTATATGTATATATCACATTCACAGTGAAGGATAGATCAGAGTATGTCATATATGTCCGTTTATTTATTTATTTTTTGCCTGGTTTACATTTGGTTTTTGTCTTTTATCTTGTGTTAATTGTTGTTAATTTCACTGTGTCTCTGACTAAGGATAGTTTCTCTAGGGGTTCTGTGCATATAGGACAAATATCTGTATCCTTGTTGTATTAGGGTTCTCTAGAGAAACAGGATAAATAAATAGCATGTGTACATATAGAAAGAGATTTATTTTAAGGAATTGGCTCATTGGATTATGAAGGCTGGTAAGTCCAAAATATGCAGGGTGGGCTGGCAGGCTGAAAACCTAGGAAGATTTGATGCTGCAGTTCAAGCCTGAAGGCCACTGGGCTGGACACCAAAGAAGATCCAGTGTTGCAGTTCGGATCTGAAGGCTATCTGCTGGCCAAACTCTATCTGCTGGCTGAACTCACTTTTGCTTGAGAGATGTCAGTCTATTGTTCTGTTCAGGCTTTCATCTGATTAGATGTGGCCAACCCACATTATGGAGAGCATTCTGCTTTACTCAAAATCCATCAACTTGAATGTTAATCTTATCCCAAAATACCCTCACAGAAACATCCAGAATAATGTTCAACCACATATCCAGGCACCGTGGTCCAGCCAAGTTGATACAAAATTAATCATCACAATTGTCTTATACTTCAATGCCTCATTTTAAGACAGTGAAGTTTATTCGGAGTAATACAATCTCATGATGGTGAAGCAGCCACGTTCATATTATATGAAGAATAGCTGAAAGAATTGAGAATGTTTAGAAATTCTCCATTGTTCAATATACTGGGTTCCACTCTTGTTCATACCCAGTGTTTTTCTGAGTAGAACCACCACTTCTTACTTCTATCATAATTATAATATTAATTATAAACATTTCACTGTCTCGGTTTGAAATTAATGTCAGTTAAGGGCCTTTATGAGCAAAATTTCTAAGCTTGTAATACTTTTATTTTTGCTACTTCTAAGATGTAGAACTTAAGATTTCTTATCCATCACAGTGATTTCTGCAAGATAACTTCCATGTTAAGCACTGAGTAAAAAATTATCTACCATTTTTTATGAGACACTGATTCTAGTTGACTTCCCTTTTTGAACTATAAAACATCACTCCTAATTGTAGCAGCCCAGGGTTTTGCTGTTAACCCTGCCCTACCCATTTCTGAGGCTACCTTTTAACCCTTTATCCAACAGTAGTAAACAAAACCAAACACTATGATATTAGGAAACTTTTTTTGTTTTTGATTTTGTTGTTATTTTTTTCTATGACACTTAGACCTTTCAATAGCTTCTGATCCAGAATTTATTGTATTATTTTCATTGGTGTCATGGTGTCTAGCATGAATATGAGAGTTGTAATTCATTTGTTCACCTAATGTTTATTGCCTATCTATTTGTGCCAAGCAGCTCTAGGTGCTGAGAATTCAGTGATGAACAAGTCAGAAAAACAGCCAAAATGAAAAAAGGTAGCATGAATGGTTATTGCTGATGATCCTTTATTCTGTGTCTGTGGACTTAGATATAGAAGAAAAGTGGATTATTTTTATAGCTTTTATCAATTTCACAGAATAAAAGAACCTTTGAGGTACCTTTGTTACAACTTGAAGATTTAGAGGAGAATAAAATCCATAATAGTATAGTATATATTTATATAGCATATAGTATAGCATATATTTATGTATATTTATATAGTTATTTCACAATAACAAATACCATTTCATTAATTATCTCTGTATAATTAAAATATTTCCAAGCCTTTGTCATTGGCTCTTACTTTTGGCCAAATTAAGGATAACTTATTTCTTGAACTGTATAACAAGAGTCTTTGAGGGGCCCTTGGAAGTAGTGACATAAGAACCAAGTCAGTGAAATTTTTGTACCGTTTACTAGAAATTTATTTTATGGAATATTCTCAGTTGACATAATCCCTTTCCCAATGTTCATGGAGAGAGAGAGTAGAATTGTGAGGAAATGTTCTTATGATGGATTATATTAAAAATGATTAAACAAAAATATATCTTATATAAGAAATACTGAACATATTGATACCATATTACTGCTGAAATTCTCTGGGAAATCTGAGGGTTTATAAACCTATTTACTTATTTGTCTTTTCCATTTTTTTTTTGCATTTATTTTATTTTTTTTTTTATATATGAAATTTATTGACAAATTGGTTTCCATACAACACCCAGTGCTCATCCCAAAAGGTGCCCTCCTCAATACTCATCACCCACCCTCTCCTCCCTCCCACACCCCATCAACCCTCAGTTTGTTCTCAGTTTTTAAGAGTCTCTTATGCTTTGGCTCTCTCCCACTCTAACCTCTTTTTTTTTTTCCCTTCCCCTCCCCCATGGGTTCCTGTTAAGTTTCTCAGGATCCACATAAGAGTGAAACCATATGGTATCTGTCTTTCTCTGTATGGCTTATTTCACTTAGCATCACACTCTCCAGTTCCATCCACGTTGTTACAAAAAGCCATATTTCATTTTTTCTCATTGCCACATAGTATTCCATTGTGTATATAAACCACAATTTCTTTATCCATTCATCAGTTGATGGACATTTAGGCTCTTTCCATAATTTGGCTACTGTTGAGAGTGCTGCTATGAACATTGGGGTACAAGTGGCCCTATGCATCAGTACTCCAGTATCCCTTGGATAAATTCCTAGCAGTGCTATTGCTGGGTCATAGGGTAGGTCTATTTTTAATTTTCTGAGGAACCTCCACACTGCTTTCCAGAGCGGCTGCACCACTTTGCATTCCCACCAACAGTGCAAGAGGGTTCCCGTTTCTCCACATCCTCTCCAGCATCTATAGTCTCCTGATTTATTCATTTTGGCCACTCTGACTGGCGTGAGGTGATACCTGAGTGTGGTTTTGATTTGTATTTGCCTGATAAGGAGCGACGCTGAACATCTTTTCATGTGCCTGTTGGCCATCCGGATGTCTTCTTTAGAGAAGTGTCTATTCATGTTTTCTGCCCATTTCTTCACTGGGTTATTTGTTTTTCGGGTGTGGAGTTTGGTGAGTTCTTTATAGATTTTGGATACTAGCCCTTTGTCCGATATGTCATTTGCGAATATCTTTTCCCATTCCGTTGGTTGCCTTTTAGTTTTGCTGGTTGTTTCCTTTGCTGTGCAGAAGCTTTTTATCTTCATAAGGTCCCAGTAATTCACTTTTGCTTTTAATTCCCTTGCCTTTGGGGATGTGTTGAGTAAGAGATTGCTATGGCTGAGGTCAGAGAGGTCTTTTCCTGCTTTCTCCTCTAAGGTTTTGATGGTTTCCTGTCTCACATTTAGGTCCTTTATCCATTTTGAGTTTATTTTTGTGAATGGTGTGAGAAAGTGGTCTAGTTTCAACCTTCTGCATGTTGCTGTCCAGTTCTCCCAGCACCATTTGTTAAAGAGGCTGTCTTTTTTCCATTGGATGTTCTTTCCTGCTTTGTCAAAGATGAGTTGGCCATACGTTTGTGGGTCTAGTTCTGGGGTTTCTATTCTATTCCATTGGTCTATGTGTCTGTTTTGGTGCCAATACCATGCTGTCTTGATGATGACAGCTTTGTAGTAGAGGCTAAAGTCTGGGATTGTGATGCCTCCTGCTTTGGTCTTCTTCTTCAAAATTCCTTTGGCTATTCGGGGCCTTTTGTGGTTCCATATGAATTTTAGGATTGCTTGTACTAGTTTCGAGAAGAATGCTGGTGCAATTTTGATTGGGATTGCATTGAATGTGTAGATAGCTTTGGGTAGTATTGACATTTTGACAATATTTATTTTTCCAATCCATGAGCAGGGAATGTCTTTCCATTTCTTTAGATCTTCTTCAACTACCTTCATAAACTTTCTATAGTTTTCAGCATACAGACCCTTTACATCTTTGGTTAAATTTATTCCTAGGTATTTTATGCTTCTTGGTGCAATTGTGAATGGGATCAGTTTCTTTATTTGTCTTTCTGTTGCTTCATTGTTAGTGTATAAGAATGCAACTGATTTCTGTACATTGATTTTGTATCCTGAAACTTTGCTGAATTCATGTATCAGTTCTAGCAGACTTCTGGTGGAGTCTATAGGATTTTCCATGTATAATAACATGTCATCTGCAAAAAGCGAAAGCTTGACTTCATCTTTGCCAATTTTGATGCCTTTGATTTCCTTTTGTTGTCTGATTGCTGATGCTAGAACTTCCAGCACTATGTTAAACAGCAGCGGTGAGAGTGGGCATCCCTGTCGTGTTCCTGATCTCAGGGAAAAAGCTCTCAGTTTTTCCCCGTTGAGGATGATGTTAGCTGTGGGCTTTTCATAAATGGCTTTTATGATCTTTAAGTATGTTCCTTGTATCCCGACTTTTCAAGGGTTTTTATTAAGAAAGGGTGCTGGATTTTGTCAAAGGCCTTACCGCATCGATTGACAGGATCATATGGTTCTTCTCTTTTTTGTTGTTAATGTGATGTATCCCGTTGATTGATTTGCGAATGTTGAACCAGCCTTGCATCCCAGGAATGAATCCCACTTGATCATAGTGAATAATTCTTTTTATATGCCGTTGAATTCAATTTGCTAGTATCTTATTGAGAATTTTTGCATCCATATTCATCAGGGATATTGGCCTGTAGTTCTCTTTTTTTACTGGGTCTCTGTCTGGTTTAGGAATCAAAGTAATACTGACTTCATAGAATGAGTCTGGAAGTTTTCCTTCCCTTTCTATTTCTTGGAATAGCTTGAGAAGGATAGGTATTATCTCTGCTTTAAACGTCTGGTAGAACTCCCCTGGGAAGCCATCTGGTCCTGGACTCTTATTTGTTGGGAGATTTTTGATAACCGATTCAATTTCTTCGCTGGTTATGGGTCTGTTCAAGCTTTCTCTTTCCTCCTGATTGAGTTTTGGAAGCGTGTGGGTGTTCAGGAATTTGTCCATTTCTTCCAGGTTGTCCAATTTGTTGGCATATAATTTTTCATAGTATTCCCTGATAATTGTTTGTATCTCTGAGGGATTGGTTGTAATAATTCCATTTTCATTCATGATTTTATCTATTTGGGTCATCTCCCTTTTCTTTTTGAGAAGCCTGGCTAGAGGTTTGTCAATTTTGTTTATTTTTTCAAAAAACCAACTCTTGGTTTCGTTGATCTGCTCTACAGTGTTTTTAGATTCTATATTGTTTATTTCTGCTCTGATCTTTATTATTTCTCTTCTTCTGCTGGGTTTAGGCTGTCTTTGCTGTTCTGCTTCTGGTTCCTTTAGGTATGCTGTTAGATTTTGTATTTGGGATTTTTCTTGTTTCTTGAGATAGGCCTGGATTGCAATGTATTTTCCTCTCAGGACTGCCTTTGCTGCATCCCAAAGCGTTTGGATTGTTGTATTTTCATTTTCGTTTGTTTCCATATATTTTTTAATTTCTTCTCTAATTGCCTGGTTGACCCACTCATTCGTTAGTAGGGTGTTCTTTAACCTCCATGCTTTTGGAGGTTTTCCAGACTTTTTTCTGTGGTTGATTTCAAGCTTCATAGCATTGTGGTCTGAAAGTATGCACGGTATAATTTCAATTCTGGTAAACTTATGAAGGGCTGTTTTGTGACCCAGTATATGATCTATCTTGGAGAATGTTCCATGTGCACTCGAGAAGAAAGTATGTTCTGTTGCTTTGGGATGTAGAGTTCTAAATATATCTGTCAAGTCCATCTGATCCAATGTCTCATTCAGGGCCCTTGTTTCTTTATTGACCGTGTGTCTAGATGATCTATCCATTTCTGTAAGTGGGGTGTTAAAGTCCCCTGCAATTACCACATTCTTATCAATAAGGTTGCTTATGTTTATGAGTAATTGTTTTATATATTTGGGGGCTCCGGTATTCGGCGCATAGACATTTATAATTGTTAGCTCTTCCTGATGGATAGACCCTGTAACTATTATATAATGTCCTTCTTCATCTCTTGTTACAGCCTTTAATTTAAAGTCTAGTTTGTCTGATATAAGTATGGCTACTCCAGCTTTCTTTTGGCTTCCAGTCGCATGATAAATAGTTCTCCATCCCCTCACTCTCAATCTAAAGGTGTCCTCAGGTCTAAAATGAGTCTCTTGTAGACAGCAAATAGATGGGTCTTGTTTTTTTTTTATCCATTCTGATACCCTATGTCTTTTGGTTGGCGCATTTAATCCATTTACATTCAGTGTTATTATAGAGAGATATGGGTTTAGAGTCATTGTGATGTCTGTATGTTTTATGCTTGTAGTGATGTCTCTGGGACTTTGTCTCACAGGGTCCCCCTTAGGATCTCTTGTAGGGCCGGTTTAGTGGTGACAAATTCCTTCAGTTTTTGTTTGTTTGGGAAGACCTTTATCTCTCCTTCTATTCTAAATGACAGACTTGCTGGATAAAGGATTCTTGGCTGCATATTTTTTCTGTCTAGCACCCTGAAAATCTCGTGCCAATTCTTTCTGGCCTGCCAAGTTTCAAAAGAGAGATCAGTCACGAGTCTTATAGGTCTCCCTTTATATGTGAGGGCACGTTTACCCCTTGCTGCTTTCAGAATTTTCTCTTTATCCTTGTATTTTGCCAGTTTCACTATGATATGTTGTGCAGAAGATCGATTCAAGTTACGTCTGAAGGGAGTTCTCTGTGCCTCTTGGATTTCAATGCCTTTTTCCTTCCCCAGTTCAGGGAAGTTCTCAGCTATTATTTCTTCAAGTACCCCTTCAGCACCTTTCCCTCTCTCTTCCTCCTCTGGGATACCAATTATGCGTATATTATTTCTTTTTAGTGTATCACTTAGTTCTCTAATTTTCCCCTCATACTCCTGGATTTTTTTATCTCTCTTTTTCTCAGCTTCCTCTTTTTCCATAACTTTATCTTCTAGTTCACCTATTCTCACCTCTGCCTCTTCAATCCGAGCCGTGGTGGTTTCAATTTTGTTTTGCATTTTATTTAAAGCGTTTTTCAGCTCCTTGTGACTGTTCCTTAGTCCCTTGATCTCTGTAGCAAGAGATTCTCTGCTGTCCTCTGTACTGTTTTCAAGCCCAGCGATTAATTTTATGACTATTATTCTAAATTCACTTTCTGTTATATTATTTAAATCCTTTTTGATCAGCTCATTAGCTGTTGTTATTTCCTGGAGATTCTTCTGAGGGGAATTCTTCCGCTTGGTCATTTTGGATAGTCCCTGGCGTGGTGAGGACCTGCAGGGCACTTCTCCTGTGCTGTGGTGTATAACTGGAGTTGGTGGGCGGGGTCGCAGTGAGACCTGATGTCTGCCCCCAGCCCACCGCTGGGGCCACAGTCAGACTGGTGTGTGCCTTCTCTTCCCCTCTCCTAGGGGCGGGATTCACTGTGGGGTGGCGTGGCCCGTCTGGGCTACTTGCACACTGCCAGGCTTGTGATGCTGGGGATCTGGCGTATTAGCTGGGGTGGGTAGGCAAGGTGCACGGGGGCAGGAGGGGCAGGCTTAGCTCGCTTCTCCTTAGGTGATCCACTTCAGGAGGGGCCCTGTGGCAGCGGGAGGGAGTCAGATCCGCTGCCGGAGGTTTGGCTCCGCAGAAGCACAGAGTTGGGTGTTTGCGCGGAGCGAGCAAGTTCCCTGGCAGGAACTGGTTCTCTTTGGGATTTTGGCTGGGGGATGGGCGGGGGAGATGGCGCTGGCGAGCGCCTTTGTTCCTTACCAAACTGAGCTCTGTTGTCAGGGGGCTCAGTAGCTCTCCCTCCATTTGTCCTCCAGCCTTCCCGTTTTCTGAGCAGAGCTGTTAATTTATGACCTCCCAGACGCTAAGTCGCGCTTGTTGTCGCAACACAGTCTATCAGGCCCCTCCGCTTTTGCCAGCCAGACTCGGGGGCTCTGCTTGGCCGGCGAGCTGCCCCTCCTCCCCGGCTCCCTCCCGCCAGTCCGTGGAGCGCGCACCGCCTCACCACCCTTCCTACCCTCTTCCGTGGGCCTCTCGTCTGTGCTTGGCTCCGGCGACTCCGTTCTGCTAATCCTCTGGCTATTTTCTGGGTTATTTAGGCAGGTGTAGGTGGAATCTAAGTGATCAGCAGGACGTGCGGTGAGCCCAGCGTCCTCCTACGCCACCATCTTCTCTTCTCCTTATTTGTCTTTTTCAAACATTGATACCTTACCTCTGGAATTACCAGAATTCTGGAAATTTGCATAGATGTCCCTTTGACTATTTGACTGAATACTAAGCTGTATGTATATAGGGTAAGACTCTACAAGTCTAAAGAAACAACAACTACAGGGAAGCTGTAAGCTGAACAACCATCAGAGTTTTACAGTGGTTGGAAGATGCTTGCATTCTGACCAACTAGGGTAGAAAGGCCTGTTGACATGCAGAATTAAATGGAGATCCTAAAAAGGTATACTTTTTGGTTTAGCCCTAAGAAGGGCTAAACCTAGTCCTAAAGTCTGTTCTAGACTTGTCTTAACAAAGTTGAAAAAGCTTAAAAATGATCAAGTTAATTTCCAAGTAAATTAATTGCCTGCCAGCATAAAACTCAACTCCCTTTAATGAAACACATAAAAATCACTCAACAATAAAATTCACCATGTCCAACATCCATCAAAAATTACCAGACATGCAAAGAAGCATGCAAATGTGACCCACAACTAGGTTAAAAAAATCTATCAATAGAAACAGAAATGACAGAGATGATAGAATTAACAGACAAGGACTTTTAAAGCAGCTGTTACAAATGTGTACAAAGATTTAGAGTGGGAATGGAGAGAGAGGCAAGGAAAAAGCTTCAGCATTTTTTATGTGCATTTCTCCCTCAGAATGAATTTGGGGGCAAGTATAGAGAGAGGAGGGAGTGGTGGTAAATCTTTTCTTCCTGTCTTCATTTGATAGGGTTATTCTCTGAATCATCCTTTCTCTCTGGGACTGTGGTAGGCTTGCTGAGATTCACTACACCACAGCACAGTGGTATAGAGAACAATGGTATAGAGGATGCTGAAGCAGTGGTGTGGCACACAGCAAGTGCCTGCTGGCAATCCTAGATCTAAGAGGTATGTGAAAAAGAGCATTTCTCTGTGTCAACAAGCAAGAAGGACTGAGCAGACTTGTAGGAGTTTTATCAGCCTCAGCTATGGTGAGAAGACCCCTAGAGAAGATGGAGAGAGATCAGAAGAGGATGCTGCCACATTTCAGTAGATTATCAATATGGTGGAGAAACATGGTCTCCAAGGATACCAGCTTCAAAAATTAAACCCCTTAAAATCCAGAGTGGACAACCCTTCTACCTGGATGTCATAGTAACATTATTTAAGTCCTCCAGCCCAATACCAACCAGAGAGGAGAAAGAGGACAGAGGGACAGTAATCTCAAAAAGTACAGTAGTTAAGGTGGGAGCAGGGGGAGGGAAAAGGCTTAACCATGGTTTTACTTTCTGTAGTTTCAGTTACCCATAGTCAACTGCAGCCAGGAATCCAGTGATCCTCCTTCTGATATATGGTCAGAAGCTCAATAGCTTAATGCTAAGTCACAATATCTACATCATTCATCTTACCATGTAGGCATTGTACATCTTGTAACATCTCAAGAAGGATGAGTAGAGTACAGTTTTGAGAGACAAACCACATTAACATGACTTTTATTCTAGCATATTATTATAATTGTTCTATCTTATTATTAGTTATTGTTAATGTGTTAGTATGCCTAATTTATACATTAAACTTCACCATAAGTATTATGTATAGGAAGAAACACAGTGCATGTAGAGTTCAGTACTATCTACAGTTTCAGGCATCCATTAGGGGTCTTGGATGTGTCCCCGTAGATATGGGAGTGCAGAATACTCTGTTGAGGTTTTCATTTTGGTACATCTCAATTTGTTTCTTGTTAAACAGGCTAAAAAAATGATTTCTTGCTCCCCAATTGCTTTTCTAAGCATCTAGCTCTAGATCCATTACTGGATAATTTTAGAGATGTGCTCATTCTGTAGAGGAATAAACATGAAGCAAGCCTACAAACCTATGAGAAGGGAATGAACCTTGTGTAGGTAAGCAATTTAAAAACTAATATGTAGGTACATTATTGAGAGCAAAGGTAAAAAACACACTAGACAGCTAAAAATAGTCTTCTGTATGCTTTTAGAGATGTGGTGATTAAGTACTTGCTTTCTTCACTTTGTCTTATCAGCAAATACACAGCTGCAATAAAAAACTCCACTTACCCTGTCAATGTGATCTGAGAGCACTGAATCCTGTATCTACCTGGCTAAAGCTTGTCTTCCCTAAACAGGATGATGTAAAGGGGATACACATCTAGGTTCAACCTTAATAGTCCCTTACTACTTGCATGATAACATTCACTATGGTCTGCAAGTTTATTTAGTGTCCCTGGTTAAAATATAATAGCTCTACTCATTACCTTATTATACTATAATTTCTCTGGGACATAGACTTTCATTTCTTCAAGATTGATTTTAAAATGCTGTCTAGTTTTAGGTCACTTGAACTTTATTGATTCACAGTTCCTAAAATAATCTAGGCCTTTCCAGCTTTAAATTTCTGTGACAGTGTGATAATTTGGGGTTTAAAACCATTTATGTTGGGAAAAAAAAGATGCTTCAGAGAAAAATACCCCAAAGTGTAATTTTATCAATATTAACATCAAATTGACTTATTAATTCATTCTTCTATGCCCGTAGTTTGGGAAGAAAATTGAACTAACAACTGAAACACAAATGGCTCCTTCTTTTCAGGAATTAGCAACCTAAAGAGAATACTTACATTTTGCAGTGTTTACAGATCTGGAAAGCTAATATAAATGTTTAGTAGCACAAAAAATTAAATTCTTGCATGATGGGAAGTTTTATATGCATACTTATATAGGTGTTAGTATACACACACACATATATAAGTATATACATATAAATAAATATGTCATGGCATCATTGGCATAAAATATGGAAATTAGAAGAAAAGTGGAAGTTGTTACTGCTTTTCCTTTCCTTTCTTTTCCTTTCCTTTCCTTTTTTCTTTTCTTTTTTTTTTTTCTTCCCTTTTTTCTTTTTTCTTTTCAGTAGGCTCCATGTCCAGAGCAAGACCCAGGCAGGCCTTGAATTCACGACCCTAAGATGAAGTCCTGAATGAGATCAAAAGTCGGTTGCTTTAACTGACTGAGCCACCCAGGTGTCCCTACACTTTTTTAATGCAACTTTATCAGTCCAAACTAATCAATTCATATATCCTTGAATGCCATGATAATTGAGAGCTGAGAAGCAAACTGAGTTACCAAATAGGCCTTAGTGGTCATTTGTTGTCTTTTAGCTGCCTAGGATCCATTTTTCCTAATTTTGGTAACAGTACCTACCTTTCCCCCATGCTGTCCTTGGGCTTTGGGTATCTTATATTATTGAATCTAAGGATAGGCATGTGACTTAGTATAGACCAGTCATCATATTTCATTCTTCTGATAAATTTGATTGGCTTAGGAATGGACAGTGATTTGATTTGGCCAGTAAGAATCAAGCCCAGGAATTCTGATTAAACTGTTGAAAGAACCTTGTGTTTTTTACTTTAGTTTTTACTGTTTTTTCTGGACTTCAATCTTAAATTCTATCATATATTTTGCCACCACATAGAAACTTTGAATAAAGTCTACATGGAAGAGAACAGAGCTAAGAGATGGAAAGATACTGAGCCCCACTTGCATCCTTTGAGATCTTGGATGAAGCTGGGCCTGAATATAGAACTACATCTATGGTTTTCAGATACATAAATCAATACATTACCTTGTTTGCTTAGATGAGCTTGAGTTACATTTTCTGTTACCTGCAGCAAAAGAGTAGTATATTGAGTATTTTTCATTTGCCCTTCAGATTCACTATGTACTCTTCACTCTCTGTGCCCCAAGGTACTGACCTATCTGGACTATATCAAAGAGTTCTTTTGCCCTGTGGCTTCTGGTTATGTTCAGCCGATGGAAATCTCCCTGCAGAGTAAATCCAGGGCATTTATTCCCTCGGGGCTCTCCCTGGTAGATCATAATAAGTTGGCCAGTCTAGTCCCTCTTACAAAGGCTATAGACCTTCCCCAGTGCCCTTCTCTTTCCAGGTTTGAGTAACCATTTTCTCCCTCCACACCATCAAATGTAGGATAGTAATACTTCTTCACAATTGCTAGTTCTGCCGTAAAGCGTTATTCCTAATCAATTTCCTGTAACAGTTCCCATGCTTTTGTAGTCTATTAAAGTGTCCTCAATTATCCAGTTTGAGTGAGCCATCTATTCCTAGTTGGACCTGAGTGATACTTACTCTTTGTATCTTGGTCTTCAAAATAAATGGAAAATGCAGTAGTTTTAGAAGACACTATCAGATTTTCCATTTGCATATTTATTTCTTCGTAATGAATGCTCAATTGAGCATCAAGATAAAGAGTTCCAATTTTTTTCAATGCATGGAATTTTAGTAAGTCTTTGGTGAAGAGAAGTTAGGGCTGTTGGTATTTATATTAGCTGGGACTTATTTTTAGATTTTGGATTCTTTTCCAGTCTGTCACTCCCAGAAATTTCCTTTTAATGCAAACATGGTAGAATCCTTCTTCTTTATTATCCATGGTAGCTGTGTGTAAGCATTACAGTGCTCTCACAAATTTCCATTTTCACTTTTCCAGGTCCTAGAAAAAGGACTTCTTGAATTTCTGTGAATAAATGAATAAAGAAGTAATCTAGAAATGCATGCCAAATTAAATGGCAGCAATTTATATGCAAGTAAAGCATTCATTTACACTCTGAGTTTATATCTTATAATTACTTGGTCACAATTTTCTGTTGTACCATGTACATAAAAAGAATTTCCTAAGCAAATTGACAGTATTAACAAAATTTCAGGTATATGTTTAAAAGTACTTAAGAGAACAAACTTTCCATGGGCCTTTATGTACCTTGGAAGGATACAACTACAAATACGCTAATTTCAGATTTACTCATTGAAGCGATTTTTGAAGACCTCAACTAGGTATCATATAATTAGTCTGTATATTTAGTAAGATCACTTTAACATTATTTATCATTCAGATTTTTACCATGGTTAGCCTTCTCTTTAATTAATCTGAGTGTTGACTGCTGATGAACTTTTTTAGTGATAGAATATTTTAAGAAATTAACTATACTGAACATATGTAAAAGATTAACAATAGCTGGTTATTCAACATTAGTCTGAAGGCATAGAGTATATTAAGTAGTTAAGATGAAGCACAATATTATTTATGCCTTGAGCTGAGAACACTTTACTAAGTTAATCAAGATACTTTTCACCTCATCTGGTTTTCTTGGCTCTTCACTTATAGCAAGACTTTCACATTCGGACAATTTGAACTAATAATAAAGATATGGTTGCCATATTTTTTTGAACCACATCATCTATTGATGGTGATCATGCAATAAAATATTTGAAATTGCTCTTGACCTAGGAAAAAAAATCTAAGCTATAGTAAGGTTGCTATGTATATCATGTTATATCTGTAGCATACTTCCTCTCGATCTCTTATCAACAGCAAAATAGCTTAAAAAATATGTGCCAGTTTTCAGGGAAATCTAATAGATTTAAGAAAATATGTACTATAATAATAGTGTTACACAAATGTTTGTAATAGAGATTAGTGCTTCACTGTGCTAGGTAACTGTTGATTAAAGAGTACAGTAAGATATGGTTTCTGCTCTTAAGGAGAGTATAATCTGAGAGAAGTGGACTATCAACACAAGGCAGCATTAGAAGCCATGACATTTCAGAAGTCAGGATTACTGAGGACAGTTAGATGAAGAAAGAGGCAGTGTATATGGAGTGCTGGTCATGGAAATCTATAATCTGGGGTTTAGTCCTGTCTATATCACATGCTAGATATGTGACCTTAGCTACAAGTTCTGGGACACGGTTCTCAAAATAAACATAGTTACTTATCTGGCTGCCCCACAAAATCATTGGGAAAATCTGTCTCATACCCTCAACTTTCCCCCATTAAATTCTCTGTTTTTCCCCTTTCAGTTTCCTCTGATATGTCTTCTAGAATTACGTCCTCAGCCATCTTTTCAATTCTATAATGTCTTCCAAAGAAACTTCCTGGATGTACCAAAGGTCCCTTAAGCCCCACATGTCCAAAATCTGAATTGATAATCAGGTTTCTTAGACAGAATATGTTTAAGATGATAGAGTTTTCCTAGTTGTAGTTTTCACACCTATAACTTTAATTACCAGTACATTTAGACTGGGAAAGTTAAAAAAAATGTGGTCATATTCCCTTTCTTCCTTCCTCCCTCCTCCCTCTCTTCTTTTCCTCTTCCTCCTTCTCTCTCTTTCCTTCCCCCCTCACTCCCTCTTTTCTTTCTTTCTTTCTTTCTTTCTTTCTTTCTTTCTTTCTTTCTTTCTTTCTTTTTCTTTTTTTCTTCCAAAAAGTAACACCCTAGCATCAGCTTGTAGGAAAAATTAGAAAGAATGGAGAGTCCAAGTAAAAGATTATGAGAATCTGTGTACAGTCAATGGTAATAGGAGTAGATCATAGGGCCACGTTAAAGAGTTATTTAGAATAGGCAGATTTACCCTCCTATGTTTTGGAACATAGAAGTGTTGGGATAACCTGATCTTTGGAAGTTTGCTAGGATTCCCTTGTGAAACTATTTTGGCTTTGTGTTTTTGTGTGCTAGTGTTTTGATTAACTATCTCTATTTGTTTTATGGAAATTAGTTTGACATTTTATATCTATTAGGGTCAGTTGTTGGAATGTATGTTTCATTGGTTGACATCCATGTGTATTTGCACAGAGTTGTACCATACAATATGTTACGATTTTTAAAAGTTTTCTTTAAAAAATTTTTTTTAATGTTTATTTATTTTTCAGAGAGCGTGCGGGCACGCACACACACACACACACACACACACACACACACACACACGCATGAATGGGGGAGGGGCCGAGAAAGAGGGAGACACAGAATCTGAAGCAGGCTCCAGGTTCAGAGCTGTCAGCACAGAGCCTGATGCAGGCCCAAACTCACTGTCTGGGTCACGATCTGAGGTGAAGTCGGATGCTTAGCCTCCTGAGCCACCCAGGCACCCAAAGTTTTCTTTTTTTATAGTTATTTCCTTATTATTTTTATTTTGTATTTTTGTGGTTCTGTTTTGCTTGATTAATTAGCTAGTGGATTCTGTATTTTGTTAATTCTTTCTAAAAAACCAGCATTTTTATTTATTTATTCATTCTACTTTTTTTGTTTATAACTCATTATTTTTGCTATTATTTAAATATTTCCCTCATTCTGTGTTTATTTTTAACTACCTTAGAGTTAAATTTTATATTACTCATGAAGAATTGACATTGTTGTGATATTAAAAAATACTGTTTAAGAGCAAGGAATGTCTATTAATTCAAGTAGATATTTATTTTACTTCTTTCATTTTTTGTGTGTATAACCATACAAAGCTATGATTCTTTTCTCTGGTCTTTGCTTTAACTGTATCTCATTGATTATAATGTATAGTGTTTTCATTACCATTACTTTTATAAATTTAATTTTGAAATTTCAGTTCTCCTTTGAATTAAGTTGTTTAATAGTTATTTAACTTGAGATAGAAAGGCCTGCTTATGTTGTGGTTTTGTTATTAGTATCTATGCCATTTGTTAAAAACTTTTTTGGAGAGAGAGACAGCACATGTGAGCAGGGAGAGAGAATCTTAAGGAGGCTCCATGCTAAGTGTGGAGCCTAAAGCAGGGCTTGATCCCACAACCCTGGGATCATGACCTAAGCTGAAATAAAAAGTCAGATGCTCAACTGACTGAGCCACCCAGCCGACCCTAATATCTGTACTTTCATATGAGAGAATTATCTTTGTATCATTTCTACTTTATGAAGCTCATCGAGATTTTCTTGGACCATAAGATATGGTCTATCTTCATGAAAGCTTATCTGCTCTTGAAGATATATTTTCTATTTTGAGGATATAAAATCTGATATATATTCATAGAATTAATTTTGTTGATTATGTTGTTCAGGCCTTTTAAATTTATTTATTTTGAGAGAGACAGAGAGAGTGTCAGCAGGGGAGGGGCAGAGAGAAAGGGAGAGAGAGAATCCCAAGCAGGCTTCATGCTGTCAGCATAGAGCCCTACATAGGGCTTGATTTCACGAAAGTGTGAGATCATGGCCAGAGCTGAAATAAAAAATTAGATGTTTAACTGACTGAGCCACCCAGGCACCCCTGCCCATCTGTTTATATTTAAAGCTTCTGGATTATTTTGTTTTATGGGTTTCTCTTATATATAGCATAGAGTTAGGTTTTCTTTTCTTTCTTTCTTTATAAAATTTTTTTTTAATGTTTATTATTTTTGAGAGACACACAGAGCAAGAGGGGGAGGGGCAGAGAGAGAGAGAGGGAGACAGAGAATCAGAAGCAGGCTCCAGGCTCTGAGCTGTCAGCACAGAGCCTGACACGGGGCTTGAATTCACAAACCCTGAGATCATGACCTGAGCTGAAGTCAGACACTTAACCGACTGAGCCACCCAGGCTTTTTCTTTTAATATGTTAATTAAGTCCATTTGAATTTATTAATATCATTGGTAATTTTGGTCTCTGTCATCCACACTTGTCATTTTCCCTTTGTCCTTTTTTATATTCCTTTTGATATTTAGGAAGGTTTATAGTCTTTGTTCTTGTGGTTACTTTTATACTAATTGTAAGAATTTTTTTTTATATAATGCCCTTAGTATTACCATCCCTTACTTAGGCTTTTGTTTAGCTCATGAGTTTCAGATGATATCCTTTGACTCTCACCTATTGCCTGTGTTGGTACATAGACATGTTATAATTTTGTCTTAATTTTTTATGTAATTTTGTCTTTCTTAAATTCTCCCAATGTTTGGTTAGCTACCTCACATCTTTCTGTTGCTTGTTCATTTTTAGACTGAATTTAAAAATTTTATGTGTCTATAATTTCTTTTTTTATTACATTTAGTTTATGTTGAAACATTGTTAATTTTCTTTTTCATGGTTGACATCTTTCTTCTTTCTGTCAGTCTTTTTGCCTTTGTTATGTAATTTTTGATAACATTTTATTTCATTTTTGGATGCATATACTTAATGTATAGGGAAATTTAATGATGAGCTTGGGAATACTGCTAATTAATGGAAGAATAGAGATTACCCAGGTCTTTTGACTTCTAATGTATGACCTTCCTGAGCTATACTAAATTTGAAAGGACAGTGTTCCCATGAATAATAGAAGCAAGTCTACTGAGAAACTGAATATACAAATAGACATTGGCCAGACCATATATATGAATAGAATTCTGATCCATAATTTGCAACATCTTGTGCAGGAAACTAACCTGTTATCTACAGTAAGCAGTCCAGGAAGCTGGCTTTTATAAATCAGACTTATAGGAAGTCAGACTGCTATCTCTGGTAACAATCAAGGAAACCAAAAATAACCCCTGTTACAATCTGCCCCAATGGCAAGAAATTGGTTAATAACTAATAACTAATTTCCTAATTTTCCCCTTGTTTCCAGTTTAGAACCAACCAGAGAAAGCTAAACATGTACTCCTAACCAATTACATAGGATCTCCCACTTCTAGTTAGATAGCTTATGGCTTCCCGAGGCCAACAGCCTCTGTTCAAGGCATATGTGAAGGCTTTTCCTTTTTTCCACTATAAAGCTTTCCCAGTCCTCTGCCTGTCTTTGAGTCTCTCTCTGTCAAAATGCAAGTAATAGTGGCTAACTCCTTTGCTATAGCAAGCTCTAAATAGCCTTTGCGAGTTACATTTAGTTGGTCTACATTTATTTCCACACTGCTGTTACTTGTAACGAAATATTTCCTTAAACATAGCTTAGATATGATTCTCTCCAATAGAACTACCTTCCCCTTAACCTATTTACATTGTCTTATCCCCATTTCTCCTTCTCCCTCTAGTGTATTGAACTACCAACAGAGGTCTACTCATTGCTCCCTACTGTCATTTTTGGGGCCTTTATCTGCCACTGTTCTCCCGTTTCTCATCCCAGGTTCAGATAATCCATTTAGGCTACTTTATCCCCACTTCCAACATTGATTACTGGCTTCCATGACCCATTCCTGTCTTTACCATATTGCATGGGATATGTTTACTTTCTCAGTTCTGAGTCATCCAATGAAGAAGCTACTATTCATGTGTGGCCCTTAAACACTTGAAATGTAGCAACCCAATTGAGATGTGCTACAAATGTAAAAATATACACTAAATTTTGAAGATGACGTAAGATACAAAGAATGTAAAATTCTCAATATTTTTTCTATTGATTGCAAATTGAAATTTTGGTTAAACAAATACATTATTAAAATTAATTTCCTCTGTTAATTTTACTTTTTAATGTAGCTACTAGAATATTTTAAAATACATATGTGATACACATATTTCTCTTGGGCAGTGCTGATATCACTCCTCTTTGACTTCCTCACTATCCTAAAATCTGGCTCTACTGAAAAATATTAATAGCTTCCAAACTTATAAGCCTAACTTTTTTCTTGGTCTCCATTTTCATTGGTCTTTTTTTCTTGTGCTTCATGCAGCTGAAATTTTCCTTTTTTTTTTTTTCTTCATCTCTTGACTTCTACTCAGAGCTACCACAATTCTTATCCAATTTCTCTCACTATTATTCTCCTGTTCCTTTCATTGGTTTCTCTTTTCCTTCCCTTAAGGATCTAGAGCCATATGCTTTGATTGTCTTTCTTCAGTCTTTCCCTTCAGATGTTTCATCCATTTTATCCAAACCATTGCATAAATGAAAATAATCAAATCACCATCTCCAGCTCTTCCCCCTCTTTTTAGCTGTAGTATTGTATCTGCAGTTGTCTGTTAGACATTTCTATTTAGGCATCCCATCCTGTCATCAATTTGAAAATTTCATATCTTTTGAAACACATCAATTTGCTCTCAAAATCAGTTCTCCTTTCTATTTCTGTTGGTGGTGTCATGATTCTCTTTATCACTCAGCTTGAAATGTCTGATTTAAGTAGGACTTTAAATCTCTCCCAAGGCTCTCCTATCCTTGCAGTCAGGAAGAACTGAAAGCTGTTCCTTCATAATCAATTCTTCCTTCATAATGTCCCTTCTACCTGCTTTTTGTCTCTGGTGCTACAGATGGATGTTGCTCAGACGGCTGTTGCTTTCTGAACCTAGAGAACCTGGGTATGAAACACCAAGTGGTGGGATGGGGAGGGATGATGGCCATTTCCTAGATAGTTACTCCAAAGTGATTTATTCACAGTATTTGTTGTTGTTGTTGTTGTTGTTGTTGTTAACAGATATCACTTTATCTTACAAAGGAAATTAGGATAAAAAAAGATACTGTTCTTATATAGTCATAGTCAGAGGTAGCATTGTACAAATAAGACTGACCCCTGATTGTTTTCTGTTTAAGATGTTAGAAAAATGCTTTCTGGAAGAAATACATATTTTAGCACCATTTAAAAACTTTTCTTTAAACCACTATAACCTTCATATATCAGGTAGACTTTTACTTTGCTCCTAAATATTTCCCACAGCTATGATATCTGTAATTCCATGTAGAGGAACATAAAAATTGTATTCCACAATAGAAAATAGCAATTAATATACACACATAACTTAGGAAAGGGAATGCATTTTCTTAAATTCACTAAGCCAGTTTTGCTCATTGTATGATCTTATAACATTCTGCATCACAATAACTAGAGAACCAACTAAAATTCTTATCCTAGACCCACTGAATCAGCATTGATGAGATTGGTGACTTGTAACCTGTGTTTCAGATTGACTCCTCTGAGTTGTATTTATGCACACTAAGATTTGAGAACCAGTAAACAAAAACAGATATAAATGATACCAGTACAAGGAGTATCTCTCCTTAGAAAAGCAGATTCCCATCTAATTATGGGACAGAAATGAGACTAGGTACACGGAAATCTAAATCATAGCATGTCTTTGCCAAGCCTAGCCCTGTAGTTACTGATCTTTTAAGACAGACAACATCAGAATTATGTCACCAACTTAAATAACAAAACAAAAGAGCAAAAACTTTCATAGGGAGATGCACCAAGGGAACCATCTGTCTTTATGAGGTGTTTTGCAGAACTTGAAAGAAAAGCATAGTGTGTCATGGGTCAGTGGCAGGAGCAGTAACAGGGCACAATCCCTTGGCATTTTCCTCTTTGACCAGCCTGCCCAAACTCAGATATGACTTTGTATTCTCCCTCCTCTCTCCCTCTCTCTCTATTTGTCTCTATATATCTATCTCTATTTCTGTCTCTCTCTCTATATTCAAATTGTATTTGAATTGCCTAATTTGTATCCAGAGCCACTCAAAGATCTTTATGCTTTACTTCCCTGCATTTTTCTGTCTCACATCTTTGAGAATGGTGGAATATCTTTTTGTGGCCAAAAAATATCATATAGAAGATTCAAAACAATTAAAAGAATGCATAAAGTGGTTTTGGTCTTTCTAGGAGCTACTTTTCTATCCAAAAGAAAAAAAAAGGAGGGGAAGAAGGGGAACTTAAAATCCAAAATAACAAAATGTTAAATAGTTAAAAATACTGTCAGTGATGCAAAAGCCTTAGTGTTTACACAGCCTTTTTCACAGCCTCAATATGTGTCCTATAAAGAGGATTTCAGAGTGCTCTGACAGCATTATATTTCATAGTCAATGTGGCTTGAGTGATAAGGCTCATGTATTCTTTCACTCTTTCAATGTCTATACTGTGCTTTCATTCTGTCTTTTCTGCCTGTATGTCTGTGTTTAATTCTTCTTTTTTTTTTATTTTATTTTATTTTTGGGACAGAGAGAGACAGAGCATGAACGGGGGAGGGGCAGAGAGAGAGGGAGACACAGAATCGGAAACAGGCTCCAGGCTCTGAGCCATCAGCCCAGAGCCTGACGCGGGGCTCGAACTCACGGACTGCGAGATCGTGACCTGGCTGAAGTCGGACGCTTAACCCACTGCGCCACCCAGGCGCCCCTGTCTGTGTTTAATTCTTTACCTCCAAATAAGGGAAGATGCCTCTGACTGTGACTATGTAAGAGCAGTGCCTTTTAAAAATCCTAGTTTCCCTTGTGAGATAAAATATCTGTTCATTTCTGAAAGTTTATTTCTATGCTTTTTATATATGTAAAATTTTTCTAGCCTCAGACAGCTACTTATAAAGTGGATATACTATTACCACTTGCTTACAGAACACAAAAATCCCTGGGTTGAACGTCTGCTGCATTATTATTTATTTATCTTCTGTTCTGACACAAATAACATTCTTGCTCAACAGACAGTGAAGTCTGCAAGTGAAATATCACTCCAGAAATGGAGTACAGGTTTTCCAACCAGTGACCTGGAACCAATCCTTACTCAGTGGCACCACAGCATACATAATACAGAGGTGTAAGAGAAAAATAAAAATACATCAGAGTACCCATTAAACCTGTAACAGACTTGTTTCTAGCCCAGCTCTTTCTACCCTTATGAAAAAGAAAGGAAATCTTATCAATGAAGAAGGACCAAAAGGATTGAGCATAAGGTGGATGTACTTTCAAAAAGAGAGTTGTAAATATAGGTAGAAAGAAGATAATGAGACCAGAGCCTTTGCTGGATCACTGGGTTCAGCAGTGGCCTAGCAATGAGAGAATGTAATGCTTTGGGGAAATCTTCTCTGGGCAATCTTTCACTCCTCCCATCTGTGTCCACGTTCCCACAGTAGCTCCTCATACTACCCCTCTCCTGGTTTGAAAAGAAATAAAGCACTCTTCTAGCCCTCTTGATTATGGAGAAAAGAAATAGTTCAGTACAAGCAAAACAACCAAGAAATAAGAGATATAATGAGCACCAGAGACAATGCTGCTTTAGAAGAAAAGGGAATCAATATGGGCTGGTGTATTTAGAAGCTGACTCAGGCTAAAGTTGGATGGGGGAGGGCTTCAGCTGGGATTGAAGAACAGGTAGAGTCTGAATAGGTGGGGACAAAAAGAAGACCTCTCTGAGATATGTTAACTGGTATCAGGCCAAAGATGGAAGGCAAAACAGATTTTTTCTTTCTTTCTTTTTTTTTTTGTCAGCGCTTTAATGTTCTTTCTTGAAAAAAAAAAGGAAGAGAGAAAGAAAGAAAAAGAAGAAAAGAAAATGAATGACAGTTTAATTCAAGCATCTCTCTATAAACACTTCCACAGTTATAAAAAAAGCTTCCTTTCCTTAAGTTTTTTTGAGATGACTAGACATCACAGCTTGACAAGATTATCTCTTTTCAAGGGCTTGTTATAGTGTCAGGAACAATTTAGTCACCTCTTTCAACTTTGCAAACTGGGACAGTCTGTAAAACTTGCAAGTTAAATTCTGAGTACATATCAGAGTATCAGGGTGGGGTTTGGCAGAATCCTGTCTTTAGATTCTTTGAAAACTTCTTTGTGCAGAGGTTGCCAAAAGGGTTGAGGACATAAAGGATTACAGGATTCTCTATATCTGGTAAACTTATTGGTAGTTTGCAGTTTTCCTCTTATCATCAAATCAGCAATTCTAATGAGCAGCTTGGGAATGTGCACAATAAATACTCACTAAAGAGCAATTAGAACAAATAACCATTGAACATTCAATGAAGAGGAAGTTTACACATTTCCCTAAAGTAATTAACACTCCTTTTCCTTGTTTTGTTTAAATTTTGTTTTTACCTAAATTACCTTAATGCTGCCCTTAGTGAAATAGTTTAAAATAAGAGTCATTGGAATTGGATCTTTCTTGATTAAGTGCTAGAAATACAGAGGTTAATTAGACCAAAACTGTATCTGAATCTGTTGAGTACAGATTAGTAGTCCAGACATTTAAAAAAAAATTTTTTTAAATGTTTATTTAATTTTGAGAGAATGAGAGCTAGAGTGTGAGAGGGGGAGGAACAGAGAGAGAGAGGGAAGACACAGAATCTGAAGCAGGATCCAGGCTCTGAGCTGTCAGCACAGAGCCCGATGTGGGGCTTGAACTCATGAACCGTGAGATCATGACCTGAGCCGAAGTTGGATGCTTAACCAACTGAGTCACCCAGGCACCTCAGTCCTGACATATTTAAAGGATGTCTTGCTCAGGTCTCACATTAGTCTGTCTGCTTTTAAGACCTGGAGGTTTGCATCATCATTCCTGGAGCTCCATTTGATACCTGCATGTCTGTAAAAACAAAATACACAGAGAACTGATGACTTGGAAGCATTATCTTGAATGGGGAGGATTTTTTCTTCCTCATATCTTGCCTTAGAAGCAGCTAGTACCAGTTACTTCACTTCAAGTGGAGCTGAGGTAAGGCTTAGCAGAAATGTTCTTAAGTCTAGTCTTAGAGTAGAAGCATGAGTGCAATGTCTATGAGCCCTGAACCAAAGAGTGTCAACTCAAAGATACATATCCCTAAAATTCACAAAGCACATCTCTTGCAAATATGATGGCTCTCAAATCTTTTGACCATTTTCCAGTGGAATAAGATCTTGGAGGTAATAATAAAGTGTTAACCTTCCGTCTCTATCCTCCACCCCTCATCCCAGGAGTGAATTTCATATAACTTTTAATAATAGAAGTGTGAATGACTCATATTAGAACTACACTTCATGCTTGCCTTGAAGACCTGTCAGCGAAAAATTATAGCCCAAAATACTGTGAGTACAGACATGATGTCATTATAAACAGTAGCATAAACAAACAACCATCAACAAACTAGATTGATAATTTTGAAGCTAAATGAAAAGCTTTTTATATTTAAAAAACAAGAATTGAAGCATTAATGACCAGAGCAATTCATTAATTCATTCACTTCACAAACCTGTTTTTGTATGGCCTGTGAACTAAGGATGGTTTTTACATTTTTAAATGGTTGTAAAATATACAAAAAAACCCAATCTTTTGTAATATGTGAAAATTACATAATATTCCATTTTCGGGGTCCATAATAAAATTTAGGGTACACTCAGGCTCTTTCATTTATGTATTGTCTCTGGCTGCTTTTGTGCTACAAAGGCAAAGATGAGTAGCTGAGACCTTATGATGTGCAAAGCCTAAAATGTTATCATCTGGCCCTTTACAGACAAAGTTTCCTAGCCTCTGGCAAAGACTGTAACAATTTAAATGACCCCCTATTAGCAGCAGCATCAGTCTTAAACTTTACAGCTTTTCTCAAAAGGTCTTAGATTAAAGGTCTTTAGAATAAAATAAGATCCCCAGAAACCTAAACTCTTTCTGATGGTTCATGTTACATGTCAACCTGATTGGATTATGGGGTGCCTGGGCATTTGACTTGACATTATTTCTGGGTGTGTCTGTGGGGATATTTCTGAGTGAGATTAGCATTTGATTTGTTCACTAAGTAAATCAGTTTGTCCTTGCCAGTGTGTATGGTGTCATCCAATCTATTGAGGGCCTAAATACAATAAAAAGGCAGGGGATGGGAGAATTTGCCCTTTCTGCTGACTACTTGAACTGACATATTGGTCTTTCATGCCCTTGGACTGAGACTTACACCATAGCTCCCTTGATTTTTAGGCCTTTGGTCTTGGACTAAACTATACCTTCAGCTGTCCCAGATCTCCAGCTTGCAGATGGTAGATCATGGGACTTCTCAGCCTCCATAATCACATGAGTATCTCCCTCCCTCCCTCTCTCCCACCTTTTCTTCCTCCCACCCTTTCTGTCTGTGCACACACACACACACACACACACACACACACACACACACAGACACACCCAATTGGATCTGTTTCTCTGGGAAACCTTGACTATACATTTTTATTTACAAATGCCTAATAATGGATTGATGTATTCAATAAGGCCAATAATCAATTGGTGTTGGGCCAAAATAAGGGTGACTTAAAAAATTCTGATATGCTGATTCATGAATGGAACAAACTTGACTGCATGGATTGTCAATCAGTTGCAACAAAAATGTATGGTCCTGAACCAAGCAAACATTTTGACAGAAACATCATCTCAGTGATCTAAATTGTATCAGAGATTTTCCCTGGGAATCAGGAAACATGGTGAAAGTATACTTAAGATATCAGAAATCCTACTCTTAGATTTTGTTTATTTAGCAGACCTTGAGACCTGTTGCCTTCTCATAAACATAGTCAGACCTATGGTCACTGGCTAGGTGACCCTGCATGGGGAGGATCTCTCTGAGCTGCTAGACTTTGTCTGAGAGTTGACTTGTAAGGAGGCCTCCAAATTTTGCTGATTAGAGAGCCCTGCCTTAGATTATTTTTTTGGTCTTACCACTCAATAGGCAGTTGTTTCAACCATCCCCTATCTTCTCTGAGCCTTAATTGAACACTTTCAAATTGATGTTTGGAATTCTTATACTACAAAAGGAGCAATCATCAGATTTGCCCCACACAGCCTGTCTGTGGAATTTTTTCAGCTTCTCTATTGGCAGCCTCACTCCCCCCACCGCTTTTATCCACTTTCTCTGAGCCTTTTTCTAAGTGGTTGCCCCAAACTGAGATTGTCTTTAGGCCTATAATATTTTAGGCCTGACTTGGTATTTTTCCTTCAGTTTCAAGCCTGCTTTACCTACAATCCTATCCTCCAGCTCCCCAGATCTAAAATTTATTTAGATCTAAAATTTATTGTTCTGTTCCATCAGACAATTGAAGAACATTTAGTCAGGATTCTCTAGAGAAATAGAACTAATAGGGTATGAATATATGTGTTTATATATATATATCCATATGTAAATGAGGGAGAGGATGTGTGTGTAATAGGATGTGTGTATATAAACATAAACGTGTGTGTGTGGTGTGCGCATGCACGTGTGTATACACACATATACAGAGAGAGAGAGAGAGAATAAGGAATTGGCTTTTGCAGTGTGGGCTAGCAGGCTGGGGACCCAGGAGAGCCAGTGGTATAGATGAAATCTGAAGACAATCTGCTAGACAATTCCCTCTTGCTCAGGTTCCCTCTTGCTCAGGGTACTTGCTCTTTTTATTCTGTTCAGCCCTGATTTCATGAGACCTGTCCTCATAAATAATCTATTTACTCAAAATTGACCAATTTAAATGTTAATCTAATCCAAAAACATGTTCTAAATTGACACATTAAATTAAACATCATATTAACTATACCAAACTTTGGTTTGGTTTGGATATTTAGCTAGCATTTATTAAGTGCCTGGTGTTTGTAAGGCATTTTATTTCTATTTGAATCCTATAGCAACCAGCAGGTTGGGCTATACTGCATCATTTTACTGAAGAAGAAACTTAAGCTTTGTGAGGTTAAACACATTGTTCAAGATTACACAGAACATAAGTGGCAAGCCCAAGGTGATAAACTCAGACTTCTTTAATTAAAAAATTTTGGGGGGATGCCTGAGTGGCTCAGTTGGTTAAGTGTTTGACTTCAGCTCAGGTCATGGTCTCACGGTTCATGGATTTGAGCCTCGTATCGGGCTCTGCTGACAGTGTAGACCCTGCTTCGGATCCTCTGTCTCCCTCTCTTTCTGGCTCTCTCTCTCTCTCAAAAATAAACATTAAAAAATTTTTTTTAATTGAAGTATAGTTAACACACAATGTTATATTAGTTTCAAGGGTACAGCATAGCAATTGGACAACTCTGTAAGTTACGATATGCTCAAAACAAGTATAACTACCATCTGTCACCATATAGCACTATTATAATATTATTGACTATATTCCTCATGCTTTACCTTTCATTCCTATGACTTCTTCCATAACTGGAATCCTGTACCTCTTGTTCCCCTTCACCCATTTTTCTCATCCTTCCATCCCCTTCTCTCCCCTCTGGCAACTACCAGTTTGTTCTCTGTTTTTATGGGTATATCTTCTGCTTTTGTTTGTTTGTTCATTTGTTTTGTTTTTTAGTTTCCACATATAAGAATCACATGGTATTTGTCTTTCTCGGTCTGAGTTATTTCACTTAGCATAATACATTCTATATCCATCCATGTTGCTGCAAATGGCAAGATCTCATTCTTTTTTTGTGGTTGAGTAATATTCCACTATATATCTGTACTACATCTTCTTAATCCATTCATCTGTCGATGGACACTTCGGTTACTTCCATATCTTGGCTATTGTAATTAATGCTACAATAAACATAGGGGTGCATATATCTTTTCAAATTAGTTTTTTCATTGTCTTTGGGTAAATACCCAGTAGTGAGGTTGCTAGATCATGTGGTATTTCTATTTTTAATTTCTTGAGGAACCTCCATACTGTTTTCCACAGTGACTGCACAATGTACCTTTTCACCAACAGTGTAGGTGGGTTCCTTTCCCTCCACATCCTTGCCAACATTTGTTATTTCTTGTCTTTTTTTTTTCTTTTTTTAAGAGAGAGAGCAAGAGAGCACAAATGTGCATGTGAGCGGGGGAGGGGCAGAGGGAGATGAAGAGAGCATCATAAGCAGGCTCCACCCTCAGTGCAGAGCCTGACATGGGGACTCAGACATGGGCCTCAGTCTCACCGCTGTGAGATCATGACCTGAGCTAAGATCAAGAGTCAGATGGTTAACAAACTGAACCACCCAGGCCCCCCTGTCTTTTTGATTTTAGCTATCCTGCCAGGTATAAAGTGACATTTCATTGTGGATTTGATTTGCATTTCCCTGATGATTAGTGATGCTAAGCATCTTTTCATGTGTCTGTTGGCCATCTGTATATCTTTTTTGGAGAAATGTCTAATCAAGTCCTCCATCCACTTTTAATTGGATTATTTGTATTATGGGTTTGTTTCGTTTTGTTTTGTTTTTGTTCTTGGTGTTGAGTTAAAATCCAACTTGTTTGACTCTAAAGTCTATGTTTTTTTATATTGTGCCATGGTATCTGAGAGGTCAATGTTAACTTCTGACTTCTTGGTTGTCAGTACCAACCAATAAGTACAACTTACTGATATACAAAGCCACAATCTATGCAACTTCGTCAGCTGTATGTTTTTTTTGGTACTTAGAGTGGAATATGGCAGATGTCAGGAAGCAACAGGCATCTGCTCTAGCCAGAAATCTACACCCACATAAACATCAGTTGCCTAATTGTTTTCCTTCATATATCCTGATATTTCTCAGAAGTACACCATCTGCTCATGGAATAGATACCAGAATACGTCTGCAGGAGTTTTTTCTTGTCAAGTTATCTTTCCTCTTATAATGTATTGCTTTGGTTCTTATGCATACTTAATCTAGTCCTGTATGGAAGCACAAAATATCTGCCGCCTCATCCACTCCAAGGGAAGGGGGCATATGTAAAAAGGATTAAACATGAAGAAGCAGAATGTGTGGAGATTGATTTCAGCTTCTGGGGTTTGATAGGCCTGGCTTTAGATCTTTGTTCTACCTCTTGCTATCTAAGCCTTATTTTCCTCATCTACAAAATGGGGACAGTGAAAATACTGCTTACCTCATAGGGTTTTGGAAAATTAAGGTAGTATTGGAAACATTTAGCACAGTGAATATTTTGTAGTAAGAACTCAATAAATGTTAGGTATTTTTATCATTATCTTTTTTTTTTTTTCACGCATGACTCTCCCTTACTGTGAGTAGACTATGGATAATTGCTATTTCATTTGCTTTATATGGTAGGTAACATTTTAAAAAAATCAAACTGGCCTTTCATTAAGTTTTTTATTCAAAAAATATTTAATGTGCATCAAGTATTTCTTCTGGTTACTAGAAAGAAAATCATGAGCCAAAAGACAGGGTCTAAGACAAGGCCTAAGACCCCTTGCAGCCTAGAATCTAATGAGAGAAGGAGATGTTGAACAAATAACCATTGAACAGGTACCATACATGCAAAATTACAGTGAGGGGAGAATGAGAACAAAGAGGGTGGGGAATTTTATGTTGGGAGTGAGGAATATAACTTTATAAGTGACATTTTAATTATAATGGAATTGTGATGGAATAGGATCTCACTAAAGGAGGAGAAATGCCAAAGTAAAAAATTTTAGAGGGACTTATATGTTCATTGTTCCTCCCTTTCTTTCCTTTCTCCCTCCCTCAGCTACTCAAAGCTCATGACAGTGTGAAGGGTAATGTTCAATTGGCATGCATTGTATGGCTCTTCCAGGTATTAAAAATACTGAGATACTTTTTTTAATGCTTGGTAAAGAGCTTCTTCTACTCCAAACATTTTGAGTGGCCCTACTCTCACCCCCACTGCCTTAGTCCTAGCTAGATCCTCCTCCAGAACCCATCAGATTTCCCCTAAATCAGCCACTAAATGGTTGATGCCTGCCACAAAGGGTCCTCAGAGACCAAAAAGGACCTACTTCCTCTTTGGCAAGCTCAAGTCTATTTTACTAGGTCAGTACTGGTATCATACTGGTTGTAAAATATTTTTAATGTTATGTCTGGTTAGGATATCAACATTTCAGTATCTATTTTATCATCTGGGAGAGGTATGATAAAGTGATAAAATGATCTAAGTCAGTCTTAAGAGTTAAATTCTCTTCCTTTGTCTCAATTTGCTTATAGTTTTTAGTTTAGTTTATTATCTGTAACCTTTGAAGCTGAGAGCAGGGAATCTAGCATCCATTGTATGAAGTGCTAACTTAGTATTTCATCTTAATTCCTTGGTTCATTGTGATTACATTTTACTTCAGGTTTGCTTGTTGTAATGACAGAGTCACAGAAGCTATAATCTATTATCCAAATAGGGTTTAAAATGTGTAGGTCTAATCCCAGTAGGTTTGCAGAGGGCACAACTTCAAATTTTTTTCCAAAGAATTAAAAGCATAGTTCTAGTTAGCACATAGAAAAAGGCTGTTTCTCCTAATACTATTTTGGATATTGAGAACTAACTTGTTTCAACTCCTATGATTGAGCTGACAAATCAGCCAATTTAGACATGTTTAGTTTTATTATTTCCTGTATATATGGAAGTGGAATTGTAGAATTTGCCATGGGGTATTTAATAAAAAGAAATGGGCTTTATGTATTTTATGGTCTTAATGTTTATTTAGAGGCATCTGGGTGGCTCAGTCAGTTAAGTGTCTAAGTCTGATTCAGGTTATGATCTCATGATTTGTAGATTTGAGCCCTGCATTGGGCTCTGCCCTGACAGCTTGGAGCCTGGAGTCTGCTTCAGATTCTGTCTCCCTCCCTCTCTCTCTGCCCCTCCCCAATTTGTGCTCGCTCTCTCTCTCTCTCTCTCTCTCTCTCTCTGTCTCAAAAATAAAAAAAAACATTTAAATAAAATAAAATATTTATTTTGAGAGAGAGAGAGAGAGAGTGTGTGTGTGCATGTGAGAGAGAACAGGGGAGGAGTAGAGAGAGGGAGAGACAGAATCCCAAGTAGGTTCCTCGCTGTCAGCACAGAGCAATATGGGGCTCAATCTCACAAATTGCGAGATCATGACCTGAGCTGAAATCAAGAGTCAGACACTTAACCAACTGAGCCACCCAGGTGCCCCTATTTTGTGGTCTTTTAAACCACTGGATAGTTATTACTTCTGTAGATGTTTAAGTGAGGAATTAAAGTTTTTAGGACATGTGAGTGGGATCTTCCAGGGCACTTCCCTGAACTATCACTAGAAACAAGGGCTTCTTTTTCACCTTTTGTGTATGAGCTATGTTTGACCTATTTGATCTCTCATGATAAGGAAATTGGGTTCTGGGAAGCAGCAGCTTTTCCTTTCCATACATTGTGTATGCATGCCACCTAACTAACCACAGGTTTTAAAAATAAGCAATATTATTATTCCAAAGTTTCCATCTGAGCTGACAAGCATCAGTCTTAGCCAGCAACTTATCATTTCTAATGATGAATAGACAGTATTTGGAGAATAAAAGACTGCTGAGCAAGTAGCCTTTGTCACATAAAAAAAATAAAAAAAGAATTCTCAGGGCAGTGTAGAAAATTTCCACAGATTGTAAAGACAAAAGGAGCAGGGGGCTGCTTTAATTTCTACATCTTCACATGGCATGGAATTTTAATGCAGTAATTATTTTGGCATTTAATGCTAATGAGTTAACTTTTATCCAGCAGATACATAGCATTTATATTTTGGTAGGAAAAAATACAGAACATCACAGTAGAAGTTCAAAGATTTCAGGAAGTTTTATTGAGATAGCAAAATGGATAACAAGGCCATGAGGGAGTATGCCCATCTCAAAGGAAAAGAAAGCATTGAAAGCCTTCCCTGACTATCACTGGGAAAAAGAGGATACAAGAGAAGAGCAGTACCAATGGAGGGGATATAGGAGCATCTACCTGCATTTGGCAAGAAAGGTGGCATTATGGGCAGCTAATCCGACCAATCTGCCCTAAGATAGATTGGTGGTGAGGTTATCAGTCTATTCAGAACCTGACAGAGCATGTCAGTCTATTCCACTGATCTTGTGAGTATCACAGTGTCATAAAATGATGGAATTTGGAGGATAATTCATTTGGTTTAATATTTATTGAGCATGTACTATTATAGCTGGCCCTGCCTAGGCATTGAAGATAAATCAGTTAACAAGATACCCTAGGTTTCTGCCCTCAGAAAGGTTATCATTAACTAAATTACAAATATGATTTTGGGTAATGGAAAATGCTATGAGGAGAAATGAAGAGTAAGGTAAGGGGATAGCAAATGATGGTTGAGTTGTTTTAGATAGGGTGGTCAGAAATTGCTTTTTGTGGAAGATACAGTTAGTTAGGGATTTGGATGATACGGAGTTGCCAAGCATATAAATGTCTTTCAGAAGAGCATTTCAGGCAAAGAAATACCAGTGAACTGGGTCTGAGGTGGGAATAACTTTGCATATTTGAGGAACAGCCAGAAAGTTAGTGAAGTAAGTTGTAAGTTAGGGAGTGTGGGCAAAAATGAGATGGAAGAGATAGTTAGAGCCAGATCATGTAGAGTTAGGCCTTAGTAAGGAGTTTAGATTTTATTCTAAATACTATGGAAAGACATTGGAAGGTTTTGAGTGGGGGATTGATGTTATATGTTCCATGTTTTAAAAATGATTACTCATATGTTATGTGAGGTTAGACTATAGAAGGGTAAATATAAAAACAAGGGAAGCCAATTAGGAGATAATTGCAGTATTTCAGATGAAGATGTGAATGAAGATGCACCAAGTGGTAGCAGTAGAGTAGTGAGAAATGGTTTGATTCTGGCTTTGTTTTGATAGCAGATGTAAGAGGACTTGCTGATGGGTTTGAGTGAGAGAAAGGCAAAAGCCAAGAATTGAGTTTTAACCTGAGAAACTGGGTGAATATTTGTGCTCACTACTATAAATTCTCTAAGAAACCAATGCCAGGGAGGATGCTGTAATTATAAGTTATTATTATCCATTTTTCCTTAAATGACCATACACAGTCTCTTAATCTGTCATCATCAGCCCCCAGAACCTGCCAGGTCATCCATCATCAGAGGGGCATGATTACAGTGTTTTACAGAGCCAGAATTGGCTCAAATCCTGATTCTTCCATTTACTATATGTATGACATTGGCATGTTAATTGCTGTGCCTCAGTTTCTTCATCTGGAAAATGGGGATAAAAATAATGGTGCTTATACATTAAGAAAATCATTTACCATGATCAAGTGGGATTTATTCCTAGGATGCAAGGATGGTTCAGTATTCACAAATAAATCAATGTGATATATCACATCATCAAGAGAAAGGATAAAAACCATATGATCGGGGTGCCTGGGTGGCTCGTTGGCTGAGCATCTGACTCTTAATCTCAGCTCAAGTCTTGATCTCAGGGTCCTGAGTTTAAGCCCCATACTGGGCTCTGCTCTGGGTGTGAAACCTATTTAAAAATAACCCAAACGTATGATTATTTCAAAAGATGCAGAAAAAGCATTTGACTAAGTACAACATCCATTCCTGATAAAAACCCTCAACAAAGTGGGTTTGGAGGGAACATACCTCAACATAATAAAGCCCATATTTGAAAAAACCACAGCTAAAATCATACTCAGTGGTGAAAAACAGAGCTTTTGCATTAAGATCAGGAACAAGACAAGGATGTTCACTCTCACCACTTTTATCCAACATTGTACTGGAAGTCCTAGCCATAGCAATCCGATAAGAAAAAGAAATAAAGCCATCCACATTGGTAAGGAAGAAGTAAAACTTTCACTATTTGCAGATGACAACCTGTAAAACCTGAAAAACTCCACCAAAAATCTACTAGAACTGATAAAGGAATTCAGTAAGGTCACAGTATACCAAATCAGTATACAGAAACCTGTTTTATTTCTATACACTAATAACAAAGCAGCAGAAACAGAAACTAAGAACATAATTCCATTTATGACTGCACTAAAATAATAAAAATAAAATAAAATAATAAACTTACCCAACAAGTTGAAAGACCTGCAGCATGAAAACTATAAAACACTGATGAAAGAAATTGAAGATGACACACATAGAAAGATTTTCCATGCTCATGAATTGGGAGAACAAATATTGTTAAAATGTCCCTACTATCCAAAGCAATCTATAGATTTAGTGCAATACCTATCAAAGTACTAGCAAACATGTTTCACAGAAATAGAACGAATAATCCTAATATTTGTATGGAACCACAAAAGACCCTGAACAGCCAAAGAGGTCTTGATAAAAGAAGAAAAAACTGGAAGTATCACAATTCCAGATATCAAGATATACTATAGAGCTGTAGTAATCAAAACAATATGGTACTGGCACAAAAATTGACACATAGATCAATGGAACAGAATACAAAGCCCAGAAATAAACCCATGATTATATGGTCAATTAATTTTTGACAAATGAAGCGAGAATATGCAATGGGACAAGACAGCCTCTTCAACAAATGGTGTTGAGAAAAATGGACAGCTACATGCAAAAGAGTGAAAACTGGACCACTTTCTCATACCATACACAAAAATAAACTCAAAATGGATTTAAGACCTAAATGTGAGACCAGAAACCATAAAAATCCCAGAAAAGAACATAGGCAGTAATTTCTTTGATATCAGCTGTAGCAACATTTTTCTAGATATGTCTCCTGAGGTAAGGGAAACAAAAGCAAAAGTAAGCTACTTGGACTACACCGAAATAAAACACAATGCACAGCAAAGGAAACAATCAATAAAACTAAAAGACAACCTACAGAATGGGAAAAGATATTTGAAAATGACATATCCATTAAGGGGTAGCATCCAAAATATATAAAGAACTGATACAACTCAAAACAAAAACAAAAAAACAAAAACAAAAAAACAAAAAAAACACCAAAAACAAATAATCTGATTAAAAACGGACAGAAGACATGAACAGGCATTTCTCCAAAGAAGACATACAGATGGCCAACAAATGCATGGAAAGATGTTCAGTATCACTCATCATCAGGGAAATACAAATCAAAACCACAATGAGATATCACTTCACGTCAGTCAAAATGACTAAAATCAAAAACACAAGAAAGAACAAGTGTTATTGAAGATGTGGAGAAAAAGGAACCATTGTGCACAGTTGATGGGAATGCAAACTGGTGTAGCTACTGCAGAAAATAATATGGAAGTTCCTCAAAAAATTAAAAATAGAATTACCATGTGATCCAATAATTTCACTACTGGGTATTGAAAGAAAGAAAAATGAAAGAAAGAAAATGAAAATACTAATTCCAAATGATATGTACCCATATGTTTATTACAGCATTGTGCAGGGACAGAAGCATTGATCTAGTCATGTTTGTGTTCATGACATGGATTCTAGGCAAAATGCTACCTTTAATGAGTTGCCCTATGTCAAAAAAGTCACTCAACCTCTTTGCACTGTAGTGCTTTGCATGTACAGTAAGAAGAAGGGAGCAGGTGATCTTGGGTTCTGTGCTAATCACTGGACCAGTAATGTAAGATTTAAGTGATCTTGTAACATTTTAATTGTCTTTATTGAGTCTTATTTAAAGGAGTCGTCCACAGAACCATTTGAAAAATATTGGCTGTAGATAGCTCAGGAGTTGAGGGAGAAGTTAAAAATAGAATCAGATAAATAGATTTTCCCTAAATAAAGCAGTAATCAGCTTCACAGAATCCGAGTATTGGTATAAGGAGAGAGTAGCAGGGTACTTTTAAGAGCTCTTCCTGGGAAACTTTGTGGCTACCAGATAACATTAGTCCAACCTTGCTGTGTCCTGCCCTGAGCTCATGTGCCATTCATAGTTACTGCCTCTACAGTTTGGCATTCTTCTCCCCAATGCTGCCTACAGACTTTACTTGTTTCCATGAAGTGCACTGCTGTCAGACTGTCCCTAAGCATGCTTTATCTGCTCCTGTAATGGGGGCCCAGACTGCTTACTTCTTCTGGAAGAAACCATCTGGCCCACCTTGTTGGCTTTCTAGGATATCTGGTACATTTTGGTGATTGTATTTCCTTTCATTTCCCATTGTCAGTTTTGTCTCCCATAGTTGACCCAGTGGATGGGCCATCTAGTCCTTGGACTGTGGCATTCTTGCTAGAACTCCCGAGCCCATTCTGACAGCTGGGTCCAAAGGTTTTCATCTTCACAACAGTTTTTAGGTCTGCAGGGGTTGGACCACTCACAAATATCTCCCGGTGTCACCTCCAAAAGGCTAGTTTTTCATCATGAGCTTTCTGGTGGAAAGTCTGATCTACATGGCTCATTCTTTCAGGAATGAGCTGAAAGCAACTAGTGCTATACCAAGGAGCATCTGGTACCATTCCTTAACACCCTAGCCATCCATTTAGTTCTACTGACTCTCATGGAAGCAGTCTGTTACTTACTATGGCTTGTTGAAAAAGTCAGATAGTGGGTTTGGCATATTGTCAGGACTAGAGCCAGATATCTGACCCACAGGCTACTATTATTTTTTTCAAAGGATGCTGTCAAAGTGTTTGAAAGGATATAAAGCTCATTTACTGCACAAGTTTATCATTTTGACATAAAATAGATCTACAAGGCATTTACATGGAGCTAAGGATAAAAACAGTGAAAAAGGCACATATTCTTCCTGATAAGGTCTGAGGCATTGAGAGGACTAGGAAGCAGTTACAGATTCTTTTCAACATGTCTTTCATACATGTATGCAAATTGAGTAATAGAAATGGTTCTAAATGTGCTATGTTTGCTCAAGGTAGATATGCAAATTATTATTGGTTATATTTTCTTTGGTTATATGGGACTATTTTATTTTTAATTCTTTTAATGTTTATTTTTTTTGAGAGAGAGAGACAGAGCAGGAGTGGTGGAGAGACAGAGAGAGAGGAAGAGACTGAATGTGAAGTAGGCTCCAGGCTCTGAGCTGTCAGCACAGAGCCTGACACGGGGCTTTAACTCACTAACCTGGAGATCATGTCCTGAGCTGAAGATGGATGATTAACCAACTGAGCCACCCAGGCACCTCTTTGTGGGACTATTTTAAAAGAAATGAACACAAATCCCTGTCATATAGATGGCATTAATAGATAATAAGTAAGAATTTATTGTTTAAGTAAAATAATGAAATGTTTTACTACAAATGTTGGGAAACATTACTGTCAACAGAAAAAGTACTTCAATATTTATACTTAAAAATTTTTTTTAATGTTTATTTTTTTTTGTAGGTTTTCACAGCCATTTTATTATTTTTTTATTTTTTATTTTTTTATTTTTTTCAATATATGAAATTTATTGTCAAATTGGTTTCCATACAACACCCAGTGCTCATCCCAAAAGGTTCCCTCCTCAATAACCATCACCCACCCTCCCCTCCCTCCACCCCCCATCAACCCTCAGTTTGTTCTTAGTTTTTAAGAGTCTCTTATGCTTTGGCTCTCTCCCACTCTAACCTTTTTTTTTTTTTCCCTTCCCCTCCCCCATGGGTTTCTGTTAAGTTTCTCAGGATCCACATAAGAGTGAAACCATATGGTATCTGTCTTTCTCTGTATGGCTTATTTCACTTAGCATCACACTCTCCAGTTCCATCCACGTTGCTACAAAAGGCTATATTTCATTTTTTCTCATTGCCATGTAGTATTCCATTGTGTATATAAACCACAATTTCTTTATCCATTCATCAGTTGATGGACATTTAGGCTCTTTCCATAATTTGGCTGTTGTTGAGAGTGCTGCTATAAACATTGGGGTACAAGTGGCCCTATGCATCAGTACTCCTGTATCCCTTGGATAAATTCCTAGCAGTGCTATTGCTGGGTCATAGGGTAGGTCTATTTTTAATTTTCTGAGGAACCTCCACACTGCTTTCCAGAGCGGCTGCACCAATTTGCATTCCCACCAACAGTGCAAGAGGGTTCCCATTTCTCCACATCCTCCCCAGCATCTATAGTCTCCTGATTTGTTCATTTTGGCCACTCTGACTGGCGTGAGGTGATATCTGAGTGTGGTTTTGATTTGTATTTCCCTGATAAGGAGCGACGTTGAACATCTTTTCATGTGCCTGTTGGCCATCCGGATGTCTTCTTTAGAGAAGTGTCTATTCATGTTTTCTGCCCATTTCTTCACTGGGTTATTTGTTTTTCGGGTGTGGAGTTTGGTGAGCTCTTTATAGATTTTGGATACTAGCCCTTTGTCTGATATGTCATTTGCAAATATCTTTTCCCATTCCGTTGGTTGCCTTTTAGTTTTGTTGGTTGTTTCCTTTGCTGTGCAGAAGCTTTTTATCTTCATAAGGTCCCAGTAATTCACTTTTGCTTTTAATTCCCTTGCCTTTGGGGATGTGTCGAGTAAGAGATTGCTACGGCTGAGGTCAGAGAGGTCTTTTCCTGCTTTCTCCTCTAGGGTTTTGATGTTTTCCTGTCTCACATTCAGGTCCTTTATCCATTTTGAATTTATTTTTGTGAATGGTGTGAGAAAGTGGTCTAGTTTCAACCTTCTGCATGTTGCTGTCCAGTTCTCCCAGCACCATTTGTTAAAGAGGCTGTCTTTTTTCCATTGGATGTTCTTTCCTGCTTTGTCAAAGATGAGTTGGCCATACGTTTGTGGGTCTAGTTCTGGGGTTTCTATTCTATTCCATTGGTCTATGTGTCTGTTTTGGTGCCAATACCATGCTGTCTTGATGATGACAGCTTTGTAGTAGAGGCTAAAGTCTGGGATTGTGATGCCTCCTGCTTTGGTCTTCTTCTTCAAAATTCCTTTGGCTATTCGGGGCCTTTTGTGGTTCCATATGAATTTTAGGATTGCTTGTTCTAGTTTCGAGAAGAATGCTGGTGCAATTTTGATTGGGATTGCATTGAATGTGTAGGTAGCTTTGGGTAGTATTGACATTTTGACAATATTTATTTTTCCAATCCATGAGCAGGGAATGTCTTTCCATTTCTTTAGATCTTCTTCAAGTACCTTCATAAGCTTTCTATAGTTTTCAGCATACAGATCTTTTACATCTTTGGTTAGATTTATTCCCAGGTATTTTATGCTTCTTGGTGCAATTGTGAATGGGATCAGTTTCTTTGTCTTTCTGTTGCTTCATTGTTAGTGTATAAGAATGCAACTGATTTCTGTACATTGATTTTGTATCCTGCAACTTTGCTGAATTCCTGTATCAGTTCTAGCAGACTTTTGGTGGAGTCTGTCGGATTTTCCAGGTATAATATCATGTCATCTGCAAAAAGCGAAAGCTTGACTTCATCTTTGCCAATTTTGATGCCTTTGATTTCCTTTTGTTGTCTGATTGCTGATGCTAGAACTTGCTACAATATGTTAAACAACAGCGGTGAGAGTGGGCATCCCTGTCGTGTTCCTGATCTCAGGGAAAAAGCTCTCAGTTTTTCCTCGTTGAGGATGATGTTAGCTGTGGGCTTTTCATAAATGGCTTTTATGATCTTTAAGTATGTTCCTTGTATCCCGACTTTCTCAAAGGTTTTTATTAAGAAAGGGTGCTGGATTTTGTCTAAGGCCTTTTCTGCATCGATTGACAGGATCATATGGTTCTTCTCTTTTTTTTTTATTAATGCGATGTATCACATTGATTGATTTGTGGATGTTGAACCAGCCCTGCATCCCAGGAATGAATCCCGCTTGATCATGGTGAATAATTCTTTTTATATGCTGTTGAATTCGATTTGCTAGTATCTTATTGAGAATTTTTGCATCCATATTCATCAGGGATATTGGCCTGTAGTTCTCTTTTTTTACTGGGTCTCTGTCTGGTTTAGGAATCAAAGTAATACTGGCTTCATAGAATGAGTCTGGAAGTTTCCCCTCCCTTTCTATTTCTTGGAATAGCTTGAGAAGGATAGGTATTATCTCTGCTTTAAACGTCTGGTAGAACTCCCCTGGGAAGCCATCTGGTCCTGGACTCTTATTTGTTGGGAGATTTTTGATAACCAATTCAATTTCTTCGCTGGTTATGGGTCTGTTCAAGCTTTCTCTTTTCTCCTGATTGAGTTTTGGAAGCGTGTGGGTGTTTAGGAGTTTGTCCATTTCTTCCAGGTTGTCCAATTTGTTGGCATATAATTTTTCATAGTATTCCCTGATAATTGTTTGTCTGAGAGATTGGTTATAATCATTCCATTTTCATTCATGATTTTATCTATTTGGGTCATCTCCCTTTTCTTTTTGAGAAGCCTGGCTAGAGGTTTGTCAATTTTGTTTATTTTTTCAAAAAACCAATTCTTGGTTTCGTTGATCTGCTCTACCATTTTTTTAGATTCTATATTGTTTATTTCTGCTCTGATCTTTATTATTTCTCTTCTTCTGCTGGGTTTAGGCTGTCTTTGCTGTTCTGCTTCTAGTTCCTTTAGGTGTGCTATTGGATTTTGTGTTTGGGATTTTTCTTGTTTCTTGAGATAGGCCTGGACTGCGATGTATTTTCCTCTCAGGACTGCTATTGCTGCGTCCCAAAGCGTCTGGATTGTTGTATTTTCATTTTCGTTTGTTTCCATGTATTTTTTAATTTCTTCTTTAATTGCCTGGTTGACCCACTCATTCGTTCGTAGGGTGTTCTTTAACCTCCATGCTTTTGGAGGTTTTCCAGACTTTTTCCTGTGGTTGATTTCAAGTTTCATAGCATTGTGGTCTGAAAGTATGCACGGTATAATTTCAATTCTGGTAAACTTATGAAGGGCTGTTTTGTGACCCAGTATATGATCTATCTTGGAGAATGTTCCATGTGCACTCGAGAAGAAAGTATGTTCTGTTGCTTTGGGATGTAGAGTTCTAAATGTATCTGTCAAGTCCATCTGATCCAATGTCTCATTCAGGGTCCTTGTTTCTTTATTGACCGTGTGTCTAGATGATCTATCCATTTCTGTAAGTGGGGTGTTAAAGTCCCCTGCAATTACCACATTCTTATCGATAAGGTTGCTTATGTTTATGAGTAATTGTTTTATATATTTGGGGGCTCCGGTATTCGGCGCATAGACATTTATAATTGTTAGCTCTTCCTGATGGATAGACCCTGTAACTATTATATAATGTCCTTCTTCATCTCTTGTTACAGTCTTTAATTTAAAGTCTAGTTTGTCTGATGTAAGTATGGCTACTCCAGCTTTCTTTTGGCTTCCAGTCGCATGATAAATAGTTCTCCATCCCCTCACTCTCAATCTAAAGGTGTCCTCAGGTCTAAAATGAGTCTCTTGTAGACAGCAAATAGATGGGTCTTGTTTTTTTATCCATTCTGATACCCTATGTCTTTTGGTTGGCGCATTTAATCCATTTACATTCAGTGTTATTATAGAAAGATACGGGTTTAGAGTCATTGTGATGTCTGTATGTTTTATGCTTGTAGTGATGTCTCTGGGACTTTGTCTCACAGGGTCCCCCTTAGGATCTCTTGTAGGGCTGGTTTAGTGGTGACAAATTCCTTCAGTTTTTGTTTGTTTGGGAAGACCTTTATCTCTCCTTCTATTCTAAATGACAGACTTGCTGGATAAAGGATTCTCGGCTGCATATTTTTTCTGTCTAGCACCCTGAAAATCTCGTGCCAATTCTTTCTGGCCTGCCAAGTTTCAAAAGAGAGATCAGTCACGAGTCTTATAGGTCTCCCTTTATATGTGAGGGCACGTTTACCCCTTGCTGCTTTCAGAATTTTCTCTTTATCCTTGTATTTTGCCAGTTTCACTATGATATGTCGTGCAGAAGATCGATTCAAGTTACGTCTGAAGGGAGTTCTCTGTGCCTCTTGGATTTCAATGCCTTTTTCCTTCCCCAGTTCAGGGAAGTTCTCAGCTATTATTTCTTCAAGTACCCCTTCAGCACCTTTCCCTCTCTCTTCCTCCTCTGGGATACCAATTATGCGTATATTATTTCTTTTTAGTGTATCACTTAGTTCTCTAATTTTCCCCTCATACTCCTGGATTTTTTTATCTCTCTTTTTCTCAGCTTCCTCTTTTTCCATAACTTTATCTTCTAGTTCACCTATTCTCTCCTCTGCCTCTTCAATCCGAGCTGTGGTGGTTTCAATTTTGTTTTGCATTTTATTTAAAGCGTTTTTCAGCTCCTTGTGACTGTTCCTTAGTCCCTTGATCTCTGTAGCAAGAGATTCTCTGCTGTCCTCTGTACTGTTTTCAAGCCCAGCGATTAATTTTATGACTATTATTCTAAATTCACTTTCTGTTATATTATTTAAATCCTTTTTGATCAGCTCATTAGCTGTTGTTATTTCCTGGAGATTCTTCTGAGGGGAATTCTTCCGCTTGGTCATTTTGGATAGTCCCTGGCGTGGTGAGGACCTGCAGGGCACTTCCCCTGTGCTGTGGTGTATAACTGGAGTTGGTGGGCGGGGCCGCAGTCAGACCTGATGTCTGCCCCCAGCCCACCGCTGGGGCCACAGTCAGACTGGTGTGTGCCTTCTCTTCCCCTCTCCTAGGGGTGGGATTCACTGTGGGGTGGTGTGGCCCGTCTGGGCTACTTGCACACTGCCAGGCTTGTGATGCTGGGGATCTGGCGTATTAGCTGGGGTGGGTAGGCAAGGTGCACAGGGGCCGGAGGGGCAGGCTTAGCTCGCTTCTCCTTAGGTGATCCACTTCAGGAGGGGCCCTGTGTCAGCGGGAGGGAGTCAGATCTGCTGCCGGAGGTTTGGCTCCGCAGAAGCACAGAGTTGGGTGTTTGCGCGGAGCGAGCAAGTTCCCTGGCTGAAACTGGTTCCCTTTGGGATTGGCTGGGGGATGGGCGGGGGAGATGGCGCTGGCGAGCGCCTTTGTTCCCCACCAAACTGAGCTCTGTTGTCAGGGGGCTCAGCAGCTCTCCCCCCTTTGTCCTCCAGCCTTCCCGCTTTCCGAGCAGAGCTGTTAACTTATGACCTCCCAGACGCTAAGTCGCGCTTGTTGTGGGAACACAGTCCGTCAGGCCCCTCCGCTTTTGCAAGCCAGTCTCGGGGGCTCTGCTTGGCCGGGAGCTGCCCCTCCGCCCCGGCTCCCTCCCGCCAGTCCGTGGAGCGCGCACCGCCTCGCCGCCCTTCCTACCCTCTTCCGTGGGCTTCTCGTCTGCGTTTGGCTCCGGCGACTCCGTTCTGCTAATCCTCTGGCGGTTTTCTGGGTTATTTAGGCAGGTGTAGATGGAATCTAAGTGATTAACAGGACGTGTGGTGAGCCCAGCGTCCTCCTAAGCCGCCATCTTGCCATCTAAGATGGTATTTTTGACTCCCCATTTGGTCATTTTGGATAGTCCCTGGTGTGGTGAGGACCTGCAGGGCACTTCCCATGTGCTGTGGTGTATAACTGGAGTTGGTGGGCAGAGCCGCAGTCAGACCTGACGTCTGCCCCCAGCCCACCGCTGGGGCCACAGTCAGACTGGTGTGTGTCTTCTCTTCCCCTTTCCTAGGGGTGGGATTCACTGTGGGGTGGTATGGCCCGTCTGGGTTACTTGCACACTGCCAGGCTTGTGGTGCTCAGGATCTGGCGTATTAGCTGGGGTAGGTAGGCAAGGTGCACGGGGACAGGAGGGGCAGGCTTAGCTTGCTTCTCCTTCGGTGACCCACTTCAGGAGGGGCCCTCTTCTGTCGGCCTCTCGTCTGCCCTTGGCTCCGGAGACTCCGTTCTGCTAATCCTCTGGCGGTTTTCTGGGTTAGTTAGGCAGGTGTAGGTGGAATCTAAGTGATCAGCAGGATGCTCGGTGAGCCCAGCATTCTCCTATGCCGCCATCTTCCGCTGTCTCTTAATGTTTATTTTTGAGAAAGAGAGAGCACGAGTGGTGGAGGGGCAGAGAGAGAGGGAGACACAGAATTCGAAGCAGCCTCCGGGCTCTGAGGTGTCAGCACAGAGCCTGATGTGGGGCTCGAACCCACAAACCTGAGATCATGACCTAAGCCGAAGTCGGAGACTTAACTGACTGAGCCACCTAGGCACCCCTCAATATTTGTACTTTTGACCCCCAAATGAAATTTAGGTGGGTAACTTCAAAATGATTCATATTTACTTAAACATAGTATTGATTTGTGCATTGTTAGGCACTCTAAATATTTATACTCTTTCAATCTTCAAATGTTTTTACGTGGTTCCTATGGTAGAAAGAAAACAGTCAGATATAAATTCAAATCCCAGCACTGCCACTTATGAACATGTTTAACCTTTTTAACTTTTAGTTTTTCTTCTGTAAAATTGGGATAATAATAATGTTTAATTCATAATATTTTCAAGATAATGTACATAAAATATCTAGTGCCTGGCATTATTAAGTACTCAATAAATGTTAATTATTTATATTAGCACAATACCTTACATATAATAGATTCTTATAAACATTTTTTGAATGAATGAATGAACAAGTAAATAACTTTATTATCACAGAACTTCAGGAATATTTTATCATTTATTATAATTTTACTCTGTTCTTTTTCATAGATCCAACGTGTCACATTTTTTCTTCTGTGAATACATGTCCCCTTTCTTAACCTCAGCCGTTTGGTGTCATGCCAGGGAATCATGGAATATCATGTTTCTGAGGCTAGGCTTTATTGGCCATTTGTCAAGGGGGTCATCCTTTATTTATTTGGGAACAAAATGGACATGGAGCTACCATACACAAGATTTGGGGTATTTCCCTCCCAAGAGATAAGTTATGAACATTAAACATAAACATGAAAAGTAACAAGAACTTGAGGTGTTCTTAAGATTTCATCATGACTTGCCCTATATCATAAGGATTTTTAATGCTCGCTATTTTGAAATATTTATTGGAAGAAAGTAGAATATACATTTCATTGTGCCAAGTGAGACCAGAAAAGTTGCACTTGGATTTTGTCACTAACAATCATGTTTAGTATGAAACAAGGAGGCAGATCAGCTCAGCTCCAATGAAGCAATAACTGGACAAACATTTACTTGTCTTCCTCTCCTACAGTTAGATGTGAATGGGGATTCATCATTGTTAGGAAATTTAGAACAATAAAAGGAAAGGAGCCTCACAGAAAAAGAGCTGAGCAAACAGATGTGGGTACTATTTGATTACTTCTTAATTTAGTTTTTAATAGAAAATAAAATAATATTATTGAAAAACCATTTTGACTGATGTCTGTTTCTAGAAATTTTGAAATTTTCCTGTACTGCTTCACACAAAAACTGATAGACTAATTTCTGGCCTAAAGAAGAGGGCTCCCTAATCAGTGGCCAAGAAATTCCTCATGCAGTGTCTCACTTTTATTTATTTATTAATTTAAAAACTATTGAAGTATAATTAACATACAACTGGATATTTGTTTCGGATGTATAACGTATTGATTAGAGAATTCTGTACATTACTCAGTGCTCATCAAAATAGGGGTAGTCACTATCTGTCACCATACTTACAATATTGAATGTATTCTCTATGGTATACTTTTCATCTCTGTGACTTATTTATTTTATAACTGGAAGTTTGTATCTCTTTTTTCTTTAAGTTTATTTATTTACTTAGAGAGAGAGAGTGAGAGAGCATGGGACAGGCAGGGAGAAAGGGAGAGAGAGAATCCCAAGCAAGCTCCACACTGTCAGCACAGAGCCCAATGTGGGACTTGAGCTCATAAACTGTGAGCTCATGACCTGAGCCAAAACCAAGAGTGGGGTGCTTAACCAACTAACCCACCCAGGCATCCCTGGAAGTTTGTACCTATTAATCACCTTTATCTACTTCAACCCTCCTCCCGCCCCCCACGCCTCCACCACCACCACTCTCCTCTTTCCTGACAATCACCAGTTTGTTCTCTGTATTTGAGTTTGTTTTGGTTTTTTAGATTTCAAATTAAGTGAAGTCATATGGTACTTGTCTTTCTTGTGTGACTTACTTCATTTAGTGTAACACTGACTGGGTCCATCCATGTTGTCACAAGTGGCAAGATCTCATTCCTTTTTATGGTGGAGTAATATTCTATTGTGTATGTATATGTATGCCTGTATATATGCATATATATGTATAAGTATGTGTTTGTGTATGCACACACACATGCATATACCACATCTTATTTATTCACTCATCTTTTGATAGACACTTGTGTTGTTTCCATATCTTGGCTATTGTAACTAATGTTGCAGTCAACATAGGGGTGCATATGTCTTTTCAAATTAGTATTTTTATTTTCTTTAGGTAAATACCTATTAGTGGAGTAGTGGAATTACTTGATCATATGGTATTTTTATTTTTAGTTTTTTGAAGAACCTCCATACTGTTCTCCACAGTGGCTATGCCCATTTACATTCCTACCAAAAGTGTACAGGAGTTCTGTTTTCTCCACGTGTACAGGGGTTCTGTTTTCTCCACATCTTTGCCAACACTTGTTATTTCTTTTTGATGCTTCCATTCTTACTGGTCTGAGGTGATATCTCATTGTGGTTTTGATTTTAATTTCCCTAATAATTAGTGATGCTGAGCATCTTTTCATGTGTCTGTTTGTCATCTGTATGTTTTTTAGAAAAATGACTGTTTAGGTCCTTTGCCCATTAAATTTTTTTTTTTAAGTTTATTTTTGAGGGCAAGAAGGGAGAGAGCAAGTGGGGCAGGGGCAGAGAGAGAGGAGGACAGAAGACCCAAAGCAGGCTCTGTGCTGACAGTAGAGAGCCCAATGTGGGGCTTGGACTCATGAACCATGAGATCATGAGCTGAGCTGATGGCAGACACTTAATCGACTGAGCCACCCAGGTGCCCCCCCACCCCTTGCCCATTTTTAAAAAGTTTTTATTCATTTATTTTGAGAGATAGCATGAGCAGGTGAGGGGCAGAGAGAGAAGGAGATAAGAATCCCAAGCAGGCTCTGTGCTTAGAGCAGAGCCTGACATGGGGCTCAATCTCAGTAACTGTGAGATCATGACCTGAGCCAAAATCAAGAGCTGGATGCTTAGCCAACTGAGCCACCCAGGCACCCCTGCCCAGTTTTTCATCAGATTAGTTTTATGTGTGTTGACTTGTATAAGTTTATACATATATATATATGTATATATATATACATTTTATACATATATATATACATATATATGTATATACATGTATATATGTATATACATGTGTATACATGTATATACATATATACGTATATATGTATATACATGTATATACATGTATATACATATATACGTATATATGTATATACATGTATACACATGTATATACATATATATACATGTATATACATATATATGTATATATATACATTTTATATACATATATATATTTTTCCTTATATATATATAAAATATATAAAAAATATAATATATATAAATATATATATAAATATATATATATAAATATATATATATAAATATATATATATATATTTTGGCTATTACCCACTTAGTTCATATGTTTCATTTACAAATATTCTCCTATTCAGTAGGTTGGCTCTATTTTGTTGATGGTTTTTTTCACTGTGCAAGCTTTTTATTTTGGTGTAATCCCAACAGCTTATTTTTGCTTTTGTTTTGCTTGCCTGAGGATATGTTGCTAAGGCCAATGTTGAAGAGGTTATTGCCTATGTTTTCTTTTAGGAGTTTTGTGGTTTCAGGTCTCACATTTAGGTCTTTAATTCATTTTTAGTTTATTTTTTGTATATGGTGTAAAAAAGTGGTCCAGTTTCATTCTTTTGCATGCAGTGGTCTAGTTTTCCCAGCACCATTTATTGAAGATAGTTTTTTCCTCATTGTATATTCTTGCCTCCTTTGTGGTAGGTTATTTGACCATGAGTGTGGGTTTATTTCTGGGCTGTCTATTCTATTGATCTATGTCTCTGTTTTTGTGCCACTACCATACTGTTTTGAATAGTATAGGTTTGTAGTACATCTTAAAATCTGGGACTGTGATACCTCCAGCTTTGTTATTCTTTCTCAGGATTGCTTTGTCTATTTGGGATCTTCTGTTGCATACAAATTTTGGGATTATTTTGTCTAGTTCTGTGAAAAATGTTGTTGGCATTTTGATAGGGATTTCATTGACTCTTGTTTTGGGTAGTGTGGACATTTTAATGATACTTATTCTTCCAGTCCATGGTATATATTTTCATTAGTGCTGTCTTCAATTTCTTTCATTAGTGTCTTGCAATTTTCAGAGTATAGGTCTTCTACTTTCTTGGTAAAAATTATTCCTAGATATTTTATTCTTCTTGGTGCAATTATAAATGAGTTTGTTTTCTTAATTTCTTTTTGCTGCCTCATTATTAGTGTATAGAAATGCAACATATTTCTGTATATTTTGTATCCTGCAACTTTACTGAATTAATTTATCAGTTCTAATTTTTATTTTTTTGGTTGAATCTTTTGGGTTTTCTATATATAGTATCATGTCATCTACAAATAGAGATTATTTCTTTCTTACCGGTTTGGATGTTTTTTATTTTTTTCTCTTTTCTGATTGCTGCAGCTAGGACTTATAGTTCTATACTGAATAAAAGTGATGAGAGTGGACATCCTTTTCTTTTTCCTGAACTTAGATGAAAAGCTCTCAGCTTTTCACCATTGAGTGGTAGTGCCTGCCTGGTGTGGCAGTGCAGGAGCCACTTTGGAGGCTGGGGCTGCCTGCCTGGTGTGGCAGTTCAGAAGCCACTTTGGAAGGATGCCTGCCAAGGCAGATAATTTTGACAGGGTGGGTGGGTCTGTGGGGAAATGCCAGGATGGGGGCATGGGGTGCTAGCAAGGAAGATGGAGAGTGTTAGCACTCATTCCCACAAGTGTCCAGCCATCTAAGCAGAGGGATTGGGGAAAGGGAAGGTGTGGGCAGGAAGGAGAAGAGAAATGGCTCCTGTGAGCACTTTTTTTGCCAGAGAAATCGCCTGCACATCCCTTCCCTTTCTGCACATATTCTAAAATTATTCAGTAAATCTCCTTCACATATACCCCAGGTGCTTTTCATACTGCTATTTCTGTGCTGTGTTTAGGCCAAGTTATTTAGTATACTGGCTCATAAGGATGCGGACCCAGTTTTCTGCTCCTCTCTGGCTCTCCTGGAGTTAAGTCCCAATGGTTTGCAAAGCCAGGTGTTATGGGGATTATCTTCCCAATGAGGGTCCCCAGTGTCAGGGGTATCTGATCCTTTCACTTCTCCATACTTGTGATGTCTCTCCCATTTGTGGTTGGTCACACATGGTGGGCGGATTTGGTTCCCAACTGTGTTTCTGCCCTCCTACCCTTTTCGATGTGACCTTCCCTTTATGGTTAGATGTGGAAGGTCTGTTCTGCCAGTCATCTGGTTGTTTTCAGAGTTAGTTGCAAAGATGTAGCTGTTATCTTGGTGTGTCTGTGCAACAGGGTGAGCTTAGGATCCTCCTATACCACCATCTTCCCAAAACTCCAGTGTCCTACTTTTATTGTCTGGTTTTATATTCCTTCTGGATTTCTTTCTTTTTTTGTATTGAATTTAAATATATTCAATAGTTGTTTTTTCATTATTTTGGTTTTATATATAAAGGTGACTTTTTTTTTGTAGTTTTATGGTTTTATTAACACAAATACAACATGCACATAAGCTGATTCGTTTTCTTTGCTTTGCAGCCTGGCATTGGCATTGATCACTCTGATGGCCAGCTGGGCTGCTCTTTCCACAGTGGCTTTGTGGTTCTTGGAGGAGACATTGTAAGAAATCTCTGCACAGTAAGATTTGTAGAACATGAGTAGCACTTCAAGCTCTTTGATGTTGTGGACTAGGAAATTCCAGAAGCAACTGGGCAGCATGTGCTTTGTTGTCTTGTTGCTCCTGTAACCAGTGTTGGTCTATCAAGATCTGGTCCTTGTATCTTCTGTGTGCCCTATTGTCAGTGCCTCTGGATTTCCCTTATTTGTGCTTAATTTTGACGTATCAATCGACCATGATGTTGAGTAGGAGATGTCTACCACCTCCACAGGCAGCACTGAGGGAGAAATAAAAAACAAAAAAACAAAAAACAACTTTACTTTTTAATTCTACTTTGACTGAATGACATTGGTCAGTATCAGGATGGCAGTGAGAAGGTTAGTTGCCTCTTAAGATGTCTCTTTTTTGATGCATTCATTCTGCTTCAGGATTTCCTTGAAGGAACAGAAGCTTGAGCATATATTAGGTTGCATCATAAGAAAATGCTGATATTTGACTGATTTTGACTTACAAAACTGGCAGTTTCACATAATTCAGCCTAATTAATCTGAGTTGGATTCCTGCCTCAGGGTAGAATTATTTCAACCAGGTTCAGAGAGATTGATATATAAGGTGGAGTGCTACTTTCACAACTAGTAATGGCCACCATAACTGCTGTGGGAAACATCTCCTGGCACACTCTGGCCAGAGTGACAGTTCCGCCTGTAGGTAGATCTACACAGGAAATTAAATGATAAGTCAGTTCTTAGCAAAGCTACAGCCTGTATTCCATCAAAGAGTATGTATATCTCTTTTGAAGGAGAAAAAAAAGATTATTAAAAAATACCATTAAAATATGTACAAACATAAAACTAGGTATAAACCATTTTTAATCACCAAGATTTATGTAACACTGAAACAAAAACTGTAAATCAAATACAAACAAAAGTACAAAACCAATATAATTTAGGTGAACCATATTGATTTAATAGAACAGGTTTTTTTTCCCCCTCTAAATCGCAGATTGCATCATTGACATGGCACTGATTTCAACAGTGAGTCTTTTGAGACTGCATGATTAACTATACATATGCATGTAAACACTCAGTTTTCTCAGCATCATCTCTGCTGTGAAACCTCCATTTGTACAGCAAAGAGTGATGCCATTTAGTTTTTCCTTGGTGTGGATTTGATCAATTCTACTCTTTTGGATAGAAGTTAGGCATTTCACAATTAAAAGGTACTATTTGGAGCCAGAGCTACCTTAACCACAAGCACAAATGCCTCTTTGTTTCTGGTCACCCTTATTAGGATTCAGAGGGTAGCTCTTTGGTGATCTAGGTTTATGTGAGGATCTTCTGTTAGATTTCACACCTTATGGGGAGCCCTGTGCCTTATCTATAACATTTTACTAGTCTTTAATATAGAGTAATTAGTAAGTAAAGGGTTTTCAGTTGCTATTGTTTTAATAATATCTTGTTGAATTTAAGACCCATCTATGAATTATCCTGCCTTGGTTGAGTTTGTATCCCTCTGTTTTTCTTTTCAGTAGACATTTTTTTTTTTCTGTCAACTATCATTAGATTAGAAAAACATTACCAAGTTCCCATCCAAACCTTCCATTTCCTAATTGCTGACAAAGGATTATGGACTTCAGTCTTTATGGATATGAAAAAGATAAGTAATGACTCAGGAATTAAATAACTGTACAGAGATTTTAATATCAATTCTGCAGTCAACATTGCGAAAATATCATTTTATTATTTTAGGAAGAATAAACAACAGCAAACAAATCTTTTTAAAAGAAACCTCAATTGTATCAAAGATACCCTTGTAGTAGGTTTTTTTTTTTTTTAAAGAAAAAGTGTCCAAACTCAATTACATTCTTTCCTTTGATTTATAGTTGATGAGTAGACAAAGGGCTCTTGGTCTAAATGTCAGCTGTTACTTAAGATATAAGGCAAGAAAAATAGTTCATACTCTTAAATGATTTCTGATGGGGTACATTAACTATTCAATTATTGATGAAATTAAGACATTGCAAGATGATTTTAAGGAGCAACATTCTAAGATGTAACATATAATTTAGTTAATTTGAATATTTGTAATATGTCCTTCTATTGTAATTGTAAGCTTTTAGTGACTGAAACATTAGAGACAAAGAACAGTCAGAGAGAATGAAATTATGTTTCTTTATATATCACTCATTAGTGTATTCAACAAACATTAATTGAGCATTTAGCCCTTGACCTAGATACCAGAGATATAGACAAATCAGTGCTTTTCTACTAGTTCTCTATCTGGAAAACTACTCATTCTCCCAGATTCAGTTCAGAGGATATTCCCTGTACACAGATAATTAGTTGGTCAAGGCTTTGTGCTTTGTATGTTACTTGTTTATTATATATTACTTGCATATTAATAAATAGATATAAGTAACACATATACCAACTCAATATATCTACCAACTTGAGTGTAAACTCTTCAAGGACAGGTTTCACGGTTAAACTTTTAATATCTTTCCTTTTTTTCATTTTGTTTTCCTATTTAAATTTTGGCAATCTTTATGTCTCATTCTCTAAATGTTATATAAATAGCATTTATTTATGTAGTTAAATATTTCTTGATTTTTATTGGCATCATAGTATCACATGTATAAGCCATAATTGATTTAGCCATTCCTCTACTTTTGGGCAATTAAGTTATTTCCTGTTTTCTAGTATTATAATAATGCTGAAATCCTTGAAGATACTTATCCATATCTCTGATAATTCATTTAGAGTTATACATTTCTAGAAGTGATATTACTGTGTCAAATGATATGAGCCCTGTAAATGTTCTCACCATAAATGCCCAAATTGCTTTCTAAGAAGTCTGCTCCATGGGTAATAAATGAGAATGCCTGTTTTATCTTACCCACTCTTCCCAAACCTAGACATATCATTCCAAAAACCTTTGACAATTTGGTATGCAACACCAAATAGCTCTTTTTTTGATTTCTTGAGTGATTTTATGTTTTATATTATCTGCCCTAGTAACTTGGGCACTTGTGTTTTTAATCATTTGACTATTTTCTGTACTAGTTTCTAGGCAAAGAGAGGTTTAAAAGGTTAAAGAAAACTAAAATTCAAAATATACTTAAAAAAAAAAAAGACTGTGGAGTCCAACATGGGGCTCAATTTCACAACTGTGAGCTGAGCTGAAATCAAGAGTCAGGCACTTAATGGCTGAGCCACATAAGCACCCCTTAAGTCAGTTTTTAATTTTTTTGGTAAGTTTATTTATTTATTTTTGAGAAAGAGAGAGAGAGAGACAGAGACAGAGAGACAGAGAATCCCAAGCAGGCTTCATGCTTTAAGTGCAGAGCCTGACATGGGGCTTGAACTCACGAGATCATGACTTGAGCTGAAACCAGGAGTCCAATGCTTATGGACTGAGCTACCCAGGTGCCCCAAGTCAATTTTTAATTGTTGATAAGTAAAGATACTAAGGTATTTACCATTGTGGTAGAAATAACTTATGAAAAAGATACCCTTATCCTTCTTGTTCAGTCACATATCACATAATTATATGTGTCATTCTTTCCCCCAGTTTCCAGAATAGCATAAGGTATGTCAAGGAAATCTAAGGAATTAACATAATATAATAAACTGTTGTAGGATCCTTTACCTCAAAACCCCAGGGTTCATCGTCTTGCCACTTCAAAGAATGAAGAGGTAGACACAAAATGAGCAGTAGGTAAAAGTTTATTTGAGTATAAGATTGGAAAGTAAGAATAGTATGAAACCTCTCTTTATAGAGAGGGGGCTTTCGAAGGTGAAAGCCTGTGACAACAGTCAAGGGCCTTTGTTTTATAAGGTTTTGGTCAGCCCTCCTTTCCCTTCCCCCTTCCTTGTTTCTTCTCAGGTTCTACTCTCATTGGCTAGGTAACTCTAAATGCCTAGTCATTCCTTCTTGATTGACTCATTTCTGTAGATGAGGGGTGGGTGATAAGTTTTATGGTTTATTTTTAGTTAGATATTTTTTCAAATTCCTGAGGGGAAGGTGAAGGTGAGGGGGAATAAGTGGTATCTGTTACATTCTTAAGAGGAACCTTACCCCTGAGGGGGTTTGCTGTGGTCAGACACTCCTAGCATTGTTTCAAAATATGTGTTTTTCCCCACCCAGGGGCTTCAGGTCTTTCCCTCTGCCTACTGAATCCTATCTTTTCCTATCATAAAACTAGGATGGCATATCCTTAGTTAAAATTAAACAAAAGCAATAATGAAAATAAAAAACTCTGGCCATACCAAATGTTGGAAAATTTATAGAGCAATTAGGACTCTCATGTTGATGTGGGCTAGCAAGATCAGGACTGAGTATGTGGAAGTATGAAATGCTTTCCTCTCAATCCTCCCCTAATTTTTAACTTTATCTCTTGATTTGCCTGAGATCTAGGGTGAGGCTCTTACTGACATTTGTGAAGGATAGAAAATGGCTCCATAAGAGTCCTTAAAGCCAGAGTGAGATAAGAGATAAAAGCACTCCTGAGAGAAAAGAATCATCACAACAAATGAAGGTGTCTGTCCCCATGAGAAGGGAGAATTAGCATAGGATACAGATATGAGACTAAAATTTTTTCCTGCTTAGACCCTTGTGGGTGCTTATGACCCTGGAACAGAGATAGTTGTATGGTAAAGTTGAAAGCACTTTATTACTATGAGCCCTGCTCATAGTTTCTGCTTTCAATTCCTTCTGCCTTCATATGTGAAGAGATGAACAAGTGGAAATAATTTCTTTCCAGGTGTGGACTAGAGGTCAAGATTGGGTTAACATCAGTGTATTAGTGACCAGAATAGGGTTGTAGGTGGTGGTTATGCCAGGAACTTGGAGGCAGGCAGGATGATGTTCCAGGCACCAAATTTGAGAAAATAGATACTTCAAAGGATATCAAAAGTTATTACCACCATGTGGGTTCCTTGCCAAACATAATTATTTGTGACAAGGGAAATTGTACTAGCCAAGAAGAATGTTGGCTAGTATAAGAGCAGTAGAAATAGTAAGCTGTGTAAATTCTATGTGAGATATTCCTTATCCTTTTTGGAGTATCCAAGAAACACCAGAAAGAATAGAAAGGCTGCTGTTTGGCAAGTTGGGGACTATTATTCTAGTGACATTGGGAAAGAGCTTTAAAGTGGTCATGTGTAAGCTCCACAAACAAATGGTAGCGAGGGAGTAATTTGATTTAAAATGGATTTTATAAAATAGATTTTTAAAATCTAAGTTAAAATCATGATCTGCATAGAAAAACCATTATTAGCCAAAAGTGGAAGGGCAATATCTTTCATATTATAAATATGATAGACTATTATACAGTTTGTAGGTTTGGTCCATAGTTCAAAAGCTGGGGTCCCAGGTTAGTCAAAGTGTTCTTATCAGGTGCTGCCTGGGACTGTTCATTCATCCCCATATCTCATGTTTTATCCATGTAACTCAAAGGTATCTGTTATGGTGTCTTTGTTACATTTATCCTGTTTTCTGTTTTCATTTACCTCATTTAGTTCAGCAAACTTCTGCTCCCTGGTTATCTTGCTGCCATCTCTCTCTGAAAAGATCAAGGCTTTTACCCAAACATTGTATCCATGCTGTGGATGTGCATCCCTTTGGAGTAGGATGTGGGGCTTTGAAGCAGTTTAATTTAATTACATTCATTTGAATGTCCTGAAAAATGACTACAGTGCTCAATCAGTTTTTTCTCTTTAGGCATCTCCCTTTCATTTATGTTTGGGGGAAGGATGAGTTGGGGGAGAGGAGAGAGGGAAGAAGAAGGAAAACCAGTTCTCCTTTAATCACCATTTAAGGCTTTAAGAAGAAACATCAAAGAAAATAATTCCATATCTTAATTAAAAAGATTCAACTCGTAAAAAAAAACTGATTTGTAAAAATACATTTGAGTTTTAACTTCAAAGTAGAGTCAGAATTTTTATAGGGGTTACCATATGATTATAACTTTTTTTTTTTTGTAGCTTGATTTGGCAAGTGTTTATTGTAGACTTACTCTGGGTCGTGATCATCATATGTAATAAATAGATAAAATCAGGGAGTATCCCTTGAGGTAATTAATATTTAGTCTTATTTTACAGATGAAGATGCTGAGGTGAAATTAAGTCCACCTAATAAGAGGCAGTATCAGGATTAGAATTCAGGGCTACCCATTACTCTTCCTTTTTGTCCAGACCAGTACTTTCTAACCTGTAACCTGTACATCAGTCATCTGAGGATTTTGCTAAACTGTGGGTTCTAATGCAGCAGGTCTGGGATGGAGCCTGAGATTTTGTTTTTTCAAGATCCCAGGGGATGCTGATGCCACTTATTTATAAACTACACTTTGAGTGGCAAGGCCGTAAGCTCTTATCACTTTGAGAACTAAAAATGACTTTCTGTAATGACAAGTGAAGATAGAGCAATTAGTACACTCATTAGCTTATCAGTTTGCTTATTAAGTGTTTAATTTTTAGAGAACCTTACATTGGTTTTTGATAATCCCAGAGGATAGTGGTTTTGTATACAATTGGTGTAGACTGATGCAGCAAATACACAATGTACTTTTGAGAATGTGATCTAAGGTGGCAGATTCTAGCAAGAAAATTACTCTGTGCTTTTTAAGTGACTTAATTTTTTGAAATAATAGCTTGAAAACAAATCCAAATTAGATAATGTAGAGTAATTATGGCAAAGAAAGTTTGGGTAAATCCTCAGTAAAATCACTTTCTAAATCATTTGTGTGGAAGATGTAATTGGAGAGAATGATTATACCCCTACCTTTCTTCTGTTTTGTTAAGCTTTAAATAGACAATGAACAATACCAGCTGTAATCTAATTGAAGTCAGCAGTCCCCAGGTGTTCAGAGAGGCTGCTCATTCAGTCAGAGTTTTCCAAATCAAGCCCTTCTTGGGATAAGCCCTTTTAAGGGCTTTAATATTGAAGTATATTTCTTTTCAGTGTTCCTAAATTAGTGAATTATTTTCTTGTTATTAAATGCACTAGTGAAACTTAATTTAAAACTTAACTAAATTTAATTTAATGATAGTCAAGACAAAATTTCACTGATAGAAGTTATACAGGAAGTCATTTTTTAAAATTCTTTTTATTTTTTAAAATTTATTTTGAGAGAGAGTGTGAGTGGGGGAGGGGCAGAGAGAGAGAGAGAGAGAGAGAGAGAGAGAGAATCCCAAGCAGGATCTATGCTATCAGAAATCAGGAGTTGGATGCTTAACTGCCAGAAACACTTAGGTGCCCCAGCAGGAAGTCCATTTCTAAAAAGAGTATTCTAAATATTAGAATAAACGTTAGAGTTAGAAGTACTCTTAGAGATGAGGATGTCATGTGCCCCATTCCCAGTGTCAAGTGAACATATTGAGTCCTAAACAGATTTAACAACTTGCTGAAGGTCAGCTTGTTGGTAGCATAATTTTTATTAGAAGTGTGGTCAGTGTTCACAAAGTGAATTGCTACCAGAGCCAGGTAAAAAACAATTTAGAGTTATAAATTATAACGTCAAAGAGATGTTAGGGAATGTGACAGATGTCTTAGGTGAAAGGGTCACTGCCACACAGATCTAGCTGATTATTTATGTGTGAAAACAGGGACTCAGTATAGCCAAATCATCTGATTTTTAAATAAAAGCTGGGAATCCAGGAGTGCCTGCGTGGCTCAGTTGGTTAAGCATCCGGCTTCGGCTCAGGTCATGATCTCATGGTCTTTGGGCTCGAGCCCCACATATGGCTCTGTGCTGACAGCTCGGAGTCTGGAGCCTGCTTCGCATTCTGTGTCTCCCACTCTCTCTGCTCCTCCCCCGCTCATGCTGTGTCTGTCTTTCAAATATGAATAACCATTAAAAAAAAATTTTTTTTTAAAAGCTGGGAATCTGGAGATTTTATGTAAAAGATTTCAATTTTAGGGGTGTCTGGGTGGCTCAGTTGGTCTAGTGCCTGACTCTTGACTTTGGCTCAAGTCATGATCTCATGGCTTATGAGTTTGAGCCCCGAGTCAGGCTTTGTGCTGACAGAGTGGAGCCTGCTTGAGATTTTCTCTCTCTCCCTTTTTCTCTGTCTCTCTCTGCCCCTCCCCGACTTGCTCGCACACACTCTCTCAAAATAAATAAGCTTAAAACAATTTTTTTTAAATTTCAATTTTAAAACGCTGACAACAAAGAAAAAGAAAAACAGTGTGAGTCAGACAAAACACATTTACAAGGCAGAATTGGCCTATGAGGCTGCACTTTTACAATTTCTGATCCAGGCTTTTGATCTCCCAGTTTAGTATACCTCTACCAGTGATTTTTAACAGTAATCTGAAGTTCTTTAAGTTAGTAGCTAATCTAAAAATTGAGCAGAGGTCAGGTGTTTGGGTTTCTAGTCCTTCCAATTCCATATCAACAAAGTCTTCACATGAAGATCCTTTGGAAAGAAGGTTTCCAAATAATAATGAATAAAAACTTAAGATCTGAAGGAGTTAGGATAATGGAGAAGCAGGGGACCCTGGGTTTTCCTAGTCCTTCAAATGCAACTGTATTGAGGTCAGATCACTTGGAACATTTAGGAAATCAATCTGCAGGCTGGCAGAAAGATCTCCTTGGTTGGAAGGAGACAGTGTGGCAGGTGTGAGGTGCATGGAACTGAATTGGGGGAGAGAAAATGGTGGTGCCATGGAGGGGAGGGAATCATTTCTGTGGAGAGACAAAAGGGAGAGAAAGAGAGAGGGATTGAAAGAGTGTAGCATAGGTTCAGACAAGATGAAAACATCTCTGGACCATGGACTGGGGAGTGAGAAGTATTGAGCATCACAAGTGTTTTTTTTGCAACAGTGTTTGGAGCTTGAACTCGGAGGTTTTGGAAGTACATAGCTTTCTGTGGAGCGGAGCTGTGCTATGCGCTCCTACAGAGGAGGGAGCTGGTCCCAGAGTGCAAAGCGTGGTATAGAGATCTCTGGGGCACTTTGGGAGAGAACATTCCCCTTCCTGGAGTACTTTTGGAAAAGGGTATATTGCCTCTTCAAGGACAATAGCCCTGTAGGTTCCAGAAAATCCTTTCATCTCAGGGGAGGGTGACACACCCTCCTTTGCTGCTTTTAATGGTGCTACACCATAGATTCCTGGCACTGCTTAGGCATGGGACTGTTTTTCAGGGACAAAGGTCTCTAGACATGGTAAGGAGAGGCTTTATTCTTGAGGGGGTGGTGAGTCTGTGCAGTGCTGGGTCCTTTAAAATTTCAAGTTTTGAATCTCAGCTGTGCACCAAAGAAAAAATGCATGAGAGAGCTGTAGTGCAGGGTGAGCTGACTGCCCTCATTATTCTGTGAGGGCTGCCCAAACAGTGGCCAGGGGGCAGGGGATGTAAGATCTCCTGTCCAGGACGAGAGATTGGGTGGCACTATTTCCCCCCAACACCAACACGGTGGGATGTCAGAGAGTAACACAGCAGCTCCCAGTGGAGATGAGACCTGCTTACACCAAACCCTATCTCCTGTGCCTGGCAACTACTTATTTACTGGGATAAGACAGACTCTGAGCCAAGACCGTGGACCTTTCCTCCAGAAGACCCACATAGCCAGCACCCTGCATGCACCACGTGTATTGAAAATTGTGTGCTTCAAAATGGCACCTGCAGTTCTGGTGGAAATAGGACCAGGCTTACTTTCTTTTCTTTCTTTCTTCTTCTTTTATTCTTTTGGTCATAGTTTCTTGTTTTTTCTTTTGTCTTGTTTTGTTTTCATTTCCTTCTCCCTCTCTCTTTCTTTCTTTCTCTCTCTCTTTCTCTTTTTTTGATCAGTCTTCTTTAGTGTTTTCTTTTTCTTTCCTTTTTCATTTTCCTTTCTTTTTCTTTGGAATCAGCCTGATAGTTTTTTGATTCACTGTTGGGTTTTTCTTTTGTTGTTCCCTTTCCTTTTCTTTTTTGGAATCAGGATTTGTTTGTTTTCCCTTTTTTCTAGGATTATTTTAACAAACCAATCAAAGCACACCTAGTAAAAGGTCCAAACACTCCCCACTGCAAGCAAGGAGGAGCTCGGCAGAGGACTGACCAGTGGGAAAGAGTAGCCAAAACACAACACAGAAGCACACAGCATACACCAGAAACACTTCCTGAAGTGCCAGGCTCTGAACAGTATATGACCCCTTTTTAATATAGCAGTACTCTCAGGTGCAGGAAACATAACAAGCTTTCAACATATGCAAAAGACAGAAACTTAGCCAAAATGACAAGATGGAGGGATTCTCCCCAAAAGAAAGGTCAAAAAGAAATCACAGCAAAGGACTTGCTCAAAACAGATGTAAGCAATATATCTGAACAAGAATTTTTTTGAAAAAAAGCATAGAAGACACCAAAGAAACCCTTGCTATAGAGATCAAAGACCTAAAAACTAGTCAGACTGAAAGAAAAAATGCTATAGCTGAGATGCAAAACCGATTGGGTACAGTCACAATGAAGATGGAAAAGCAGAGGAGAGAATAGGTGATACAGAGGATAAAATTATGGAAAATAAGCTGAAAAGAAGATGGAATGGAAAGTATTAGATCATGAGGAGAGTCTTAGAGAACTAAGTTATTCCATAAAATGAAACAACATCTGTATCATAGGAGTCCCAGAAGAAGAGTGGGGGGAAAGGGGCAGAAGATTTATTTGAACAAATTATAGCTGAGAACTTCCCTAATCTGGGAAAGGAAACAGGCATTCAAATCCAAGAGGCATAGAGAACTCACCTTAAAATCAACAAAAACAGGTCAACACCACTATAAATCATAGTGAAACTGGCAAAATACAAAGATAAAGAGAAAATTCTGAAAGTAGCTAGGGACAGAAAGTCCATAAGCTACAAGGGTAGACACATAAGGATAGCAGCAGACCTGTGTCCACTGAAACTTGGCAGGCTAGAAGAAAGTGGCAGAAAATATTCAATATGCTGAATGGGAAAAATATGCAGCCAAGAATCTATTATCCAACAAGGCTGTCATTCAGAATAGAAGGAGAGATAAAGAGTTTCCCAAACAAAAACTAAAGGAGTTCATGACCACTAAGCCAGCCCTGCAAGAAATTTTAAGGAGGACTCTCTGAGTGCAGGAAAAAAAAAGACCAAACCAACAGACTACAAAGGACCAGAGAACATCACCAGAAACACCAATTCTACAGGTAACACAATGGCACTAAATTCTTATTTTTCAGTACTCACTCTGAATGTCAGTAGAGTAAATGCTCCAATCAAAACACATAGGTTATCAGAATGGATAAAATAAAGCTATGATCTATATGCTGCCTTCAAGAGATTTGTTTTAGACCTAAAGACATCTGCAGACTGAAAGTGAAGGGATCAGAACCATCTATAATGTGAATGGATATTAAAAGAAAGCTGGTGTAGCCATACCTGTATCAGACAAATGATATTTTAAAACAAAGGCTGTAACAAGAGATGAAGAAGGGCATTATGTTGTATTTAAGGGTCTATCCACCAAGAATATCTAACAATTGTAAATATGCCCCTAACTTGAAAGAATTCAAATATAGAAATCAATTAGCAACACACATAAAGAAACTCATTGATAATAATATCATAAAACTAGAGGACTTTAACACCCTATTACAACAATGGAAAGATAATCTAAGCATAAAATCAACAAGGGAACAATAGCTTTGAATGACACCCTGGACTGGATGGATTTAACAGATTTTTTTTCAGAACATTACATCCTAAAAGCAGCAGAATACATATTCTTCTCCAGTGTACATGGAATGTTCTCCAGAATAGATCCCATACCAGGGTCATAAATCAGCCCTCAACAGGTACAAAAAGATCAAGATCATACCATGAATATTTTCAGATCACAATGCTATGAAACTTGAAATCAACCACAATAAAAAATTGGAAAGCCCTAAAATACATGGAGGTTAAAGAACATCCTACTAGAAAATGAATGTGTTAACCAGGAAATAAAAGAAGAAATAAAAAATATACATGGAAGCAAATGAAAATGAACACATGACAATCCAAACCCTTTGGGATGTAGCAAAGGCAATTCTGGAAGAAAGTACATTGCAATTCAGGCCTATCTCAAGAAGCAAGAAAGGTCCCAAGTACACAATCTAACCTTACACCTAAAGGAGCTAGAAAAGGAGCAGCAAATATAACCTGAAGTCAGCAGAATAAAGGAAATAATAATGATTAGAGCAGAAATAAATGATATAGAAACCAAAAGACCAGTAGAACAGATCAACTAAACTTTGAAGGAATAAACAAATTGATAAACCCCTAGCCAGACTTTTATCAAAAAGACAAAGGACCTAAATAGATAAAATCATGCATGAAAAAGGAGAGATCACAACAAACACCACAGAAACACTATGACAAATTATATGCCAACAAAGGAGGCAATCTGGAAGAAATGGACAAATGCCTAGAAACTCAAGCACTACCAGAACTGAAACAGGAAGAAATAGAAAATTTTAACAGACCCATAACCGGAAAAGAAATTGAGTCCATTATCAAAAATCTCCCAACAAACAAAAGTTCAGGGCCAGATGGCTTCCCAGGGGAATTCTACCAGACATTTAAAGCAGAGTTAATACCTGTTCTCCTCAAACTGTTAAAAAAAAAAAAAAAGAAAAGAAAAGAAATGGAAGGAAAGCTTCCAAACTCATCCTATGAAGCCAGCATTACCTTGATTCCAAAACCAAAGACCCCACTATAAAGAAGAGTTGTATGCCAATATCCCTGATGAACATGGATGCAAAAATTCTCAAATAGATACTAGCAAACAGAATTCAACAGTACATTAAAATAATTATTCACTGGGGGAGGAGTTAAGATGATGGAACAGCATGAAGACCCTGAGCCTGTCATATCTCTGAAACGCAGCCAGATCAGCACCAAACCATTTTGAACAGCTAGAAAATTGATCTGAGGATTAACACAACAATCTGCATTACTTGAACCACAGAACGTGGCAGATACGTGGTGCAGAAAGGTGAACTGGGGAAGAGGAAAGCCATGGAGGGTAGGGAGCTGTTTTTGTGGATAGAGCTCAGAGAAAGGGAAAGGGGAAGAATGTGGCATATCAGGATCGTGTAAGAAAATCACTCCCTGGAAAGTAGCTGGAGTGGAAGAGAAAACGTGAAAACACGTGGGACTGAACAAGAAATTTGTTCCCCAAAACCACTGACTGGAAGAAAGGAGAGGGTTTCAATACCACCAGGATTCTATAAACAGTGGACCACTGAGTCTGACCTTTCAGAACTCAGTACCTATCAGTGTTCTGGTGAGGAAGCAGAGCGAATCCCCAGGAGCAGGCAGTGGGGTCTGATGACTTCGTGTGCTACACGGCAGAAGCGGTTCCCTTCCTTGGAGTTCATTTGGTAGAAGCCATACAGCCTCCCCACAGGCAAAGGTCCCAGCAGACCCCAGAGAACAGCCTATGTTTGGTGGTATTGGGACAAAGATGCCAGAGTGCGTTGAAACCTGGTGCTGGCTGTGTGTTCTGATTTGCCACAATCTCTGAACTTCTGTTGCTGTGTGATCACATGAACATTTCCTGGGGCAAGCCAGCACTTGGCCATTGCTTAGCGGGACCAAACCACGGGGGTCTCTAAAGCATGGTGTTTTGAAACACAACCCCATCTGAGATAAAACTCTGGAAGGAGGGACCGCCTGGCAGGTGGACAGCTTAGACACAGAAAGGGTAGAAGTGGGAAGTGGACAGTCCCAAGACAAAGGAGGGGTGTTTGGACACAGACTGCTATTTACAAGAGACTCATTTTAGAACTACAGACAACTTCAGAGTGAAAGTAAGGGGATGGAGAACCATCTATCATGCTAATGCAAAAAAAGCTGGTGTAGCCATACTTATTTCAGACAAACTAGATTCTAAAATAAACACAGTAACAAGAGATGAAAAAGGTTATTATATCATAATTAAGGGGTTTATCCACCAAGAAGATCTAACAAATGTAAATCTTTATGCCCCTAATGTGAAAGCACTCAAATATATAAATCAATTAATCATAAATATAAAGAAACTAATTGATAGTAATACCATAATAGTAGGGAACTTCAACACCCCACTTACAACAGTGAACAGATCATGTAAACAGAAAATCAACAAGGAAACAATGGCTTTGAATGATACACTGGACCGGATTGACTTAAGAGATACATTCAGAACATTTCATCCTAAAGCAGTAGAATACACATTCTTTTCAAGTGCACATGGAACATTCTCCAGAATAGATCACATACTGGGACACAAATCAGCACTCAACAAGTACAAAAAGATCGAGATCATACCTTGCTTATTTTCAGACCACAACACAATGAAACTAAAATTAACCATAAGAAAAAATCTGGAAAGACCATGAATACTTGGAGATCAAAGAACATCCTACTAAAGAATGAATGGGTTAACCAAGAAGTTAAAGGGGAAATTAAAAAGTACATGAAAGACAATGAAAATGAAAACATGACAGCCCAAAACTTCTGTGATGCAGCACTGGTGGTCATAAGAGGGAAGTATATAGCAATCCAGGCCTTCCTAAAGAAGGAAGGAACGTCTCAGACACAAAACCTAACCTTACACCTAAAAGAGCTGCAAAAAGAATAGCAAATAAAGCTAAAACCAGCAGAAGAAGGGAAATAATAAAGATTAAAGCAGAAATCAATGATAGACATAAAAAACAACAACAGTAGAACAGATCAATGAAAGCAGGAGCTGATTCCTTGAATGAATTAACAAAAGTGATAAACACCTAGCCAGATTGATCAAAAAGAAAAAGGAAAGGACCCAAATAAATAAACTCAAGAATGAAAGAGGAGAGATCACAACGAACACTGCAGAAACACAAACAATAGGAGAATATTATGAACAAATATATGCCAACAAATTAGGCAGTCTGGAAGAAATGGATGAATTCCTAGAAACATATAAACTACCAAAACTGAAGCAGGCAGAAATAGAAAATTTGAACAGACCCATAACCAGTAAAGAAATTGAATCAGTAATCAAAAATCTCCCAACAAACAAGAGTCCAAAGCCAGATGGCTTTCCAGGGGACTTCTATGAAACACTTAAAGAAGAGTTAACACTACTCTTTGAAGCTGTTCCAGAAAATTGAAATGGAAGGAAAACTTTCAAATGCATTTTATGAGGCCAGCATTACCTTGATTCCAAACCAAACACTCCACTAAAAAGAAGTGCAGACCAATTTCCCTGATGAACATGGATGCAAAAATTCTCAACAAGATACTAGCCAACTGGATCCAACAATATATTAAAAGAATTATTCACCACAATCAAGTGGCATTTATGTCTAGGATGCAGGGCTGGTTCAATATCTGCAAATCAATGTGATATATCACATCAATAAAAGAAAGGACAAGAACCAAATTATGCTCTCAATAGATGCAGAGAAAGCGTTTGACAAAATACAGCATCCTTTCTTGATAAAAACCCTCAAGAAAGCAGGGATAGAAGGATCATACCTCAAGATCATTAAGGCTATACATGAAAAACCCACTGCTAATATCATCCTCAATGGAGAAAAACTGAGAGCTTCCCCGCTAAGGTCAGGAAAACAATAAGGATATCCACCCTCACCGCTTTTATCAACATAGTGTTGGAAGTCCTAGCCTTAGCCATCAGACAACACAAAGAAACAAAAGGCATCCATAGTGGCAAGGAGGAAGTCAAACTTTAACTCTTCAAAGATGAAATGATACTCTACATGGAAAACTGCAAAGACACCCAAAAAAACTGCTAGAAGTGATCATGAATTCAAAAAGTTGCAAGATATAAAATCAATATACAGAAATTGGTTGTATTTCTATATAGCAGTAATGAAGCAACAGAAAGAGAAATCAAGGAATTGATTCCATTTACAATTATACCAAAAATCATAAATACCTAGGAATAAACCTAACCAAAGAGGTGAAAAGGCTATACACTGAAAACTATAGAAAGCTTATGAAAAAATTGAAGAAGACACAAAAAGATGGAAAAATATTCCATGCTCATGGATTAGAAGAACAAATATTGTTAAAATGTCTATACTACCCGAAGCAGTCTACACATTCAATGCAGCCCCTATCAAAATAACATCAGCATTCTTCACAGTGCTAGAAAAACAATTGAAAATTTGTATGGAACCCAAAAAGTCCCCGAATAGCCAAAGCAATCCTAAAAAAGAAAACCAAAGCTGGAGGCATCATAATTCCAGACTTCAAGATGTATTACAAAGCTGTAAGCATCAAGACAGTATGGTACTGGCACAAGAACAGACACAGAGATCAATGGAACAGAACAGAGAATGCAGAAATGGCCCCATGGACATATGGCCAACTAATCTTTGACAAAGTAGGAGAGAATATCCAATGGGATAAAGACGGTCTCTTCAGCAAATGTGTTGGGAAAACTGGACTGTGACATGTAAAAGAATGAAACTGGACCACTTTCTTACACCATACACAAAAATAAACTCAAAATGGTTGAAAGACATAAACATAAGACAGGAAACCATCAAAATCCTAGAGGAAAAAAACAGGCAAAAACCTCTTTGACCTTGGTTACAGCAACCTCATTTTTTAAGAATTATTTTAAATGTTTATTTTTATTTAAAAAAAATTTTTTTTTAACGTTTATTTATTTTTGGGACAGAGAGAGACAGAGCATGAACGGGGGAGGGGCAGAGAGAGAGGGAGACACAGAATCGGAAACAGGCTCCAGGCTCTGAGCCATCAGCCCAGAGCCTGATGCGGGGCTCAAACTCACGGACCGCGAGATCGTGACCTAGCTGAAGTCGGACGCTTAACCGACTGCGCCACCCAGGCGCCCCTAAATGTTTATTTTTAAGAGAGAGATAAAAAGAGTGTGAGCAGGGAAGGGGCAGAGAGAGAGAGAGGGAGACACAGAATCTGAAGCAGTCTCCAGGCTCTGAGTTGAGCTGTCAGCACCAAGCCCGATGCGGGGCTCAAATGCACAAACTATGAGATCATGCCCTGAGCTGAAGTCAGACATTTAACCAACTGAGCCATCCAGACACAGCAACTTCTTACTTGACATGTCTCCAGAGGCAAGGAAAATAAAAGCAAAAATGAACTACTATGACTTCATTAAGATAAAAGCCTTCTGCATAGTGAAGGAAACAACAAAACTATTAGGCAACTGACAGAATGGGAGGAAGATATTTGCAAATGACATATCAGATAAAGGGTTAGTGTCCAAAATCTACAAAGAACTTATTAACTCAACACTCAAAAACAAATAATCCAGTGAAGAAATGGGCAGAAGACATGAAGAGACATTTTTCCGAAGAAGACATACTGGTGGCTAAGAGACACATGAAAAGATACTCAACCTTACTCATCATCAGGGAAATACAAATCGAAACCACAATGAGATACCACCTTACACCTGTGAGAATGGCTAAAATTAACAACTCAGGCAACAACAGGTGCTAGTGAGGATGCAGAGAAAGGGGAACCCTCTTACACTGTTGGTGGGAATGCAAATTGGTCCAGCCACTCTGCAAAACAGTATAGAAGTTCCTCAAAAGTTAAAAACTGAATTACTCTATGACCCAGCAATTGCGCTACCACGTGTTTATCCAAAGGTTACAAAAATGGTGATTTAAGGGACACATGCACCCCAATGTTTATAGCAGCACTAATAGATAAATTATGGAAAAGAGCCCAATTGTGCATCGACTAATGAATGAATAAAGAAAATGTGAGATATATCTGTATATCAATGTATATCTATATATATCTATATAGATATAGACATACAATGGAATTTTATTCATCAGCCAAAAAGAATGAAATATTACCATTTACAACAACTGGATGGATCTAGAATATATTATGCTAAGCAAAATAAGTCAGAGATAGATATGATTTCACTCATATGTGGAATTTAAGAAACAAGACAGATGAACTTAGGTGAAGAGATGCAAAAATAAGATATGAACAGAGAGAGAGGCAAACCATAAGAGACTCTTAAATACAGAGAGTCAAACTGCTGGAGGGGTGATGGGTGGGGGGGGATGGGCTAAATGGGTGATGGGCATTAAGGAGGGCACTTGTCAGGATGAGTACTGGGTGTTATATGTAAGTAATCAATCACTGGGTTCTACTGAAATCAATACTACACTCTATGTTAACTAACTTGAATTTAAATTAAAAAAAAAACAGAGACCTTTCTCACTGTCTTTGAGGCAAAAGTGTTTTAATTTATAAGGCCAGTGAAGAAAAATAAAATTATAAAATAAAAAAGGAATTCCTGCCTCAAGAGGGAGCTATCCTGAATGGGCATTGTTCAAATTTCCCCAATAATACAGCACTTTAATTAGCTAATTTTGGTGCTGGTTATTGTTGAATATACCTGTGAAATATACATTTATACACACATATACGTATATGTACGTATGTGTATAAGAGAGAGTGGACACTCTAATTAGAGATAGAATCATCACTTTTTTCTTTCCTCTCCTCATGGCATTGAAAGAGAACTAAAGCCAGTCACAAAGAAATGAGATATTGGAATAATAGTGACATATGAAATGGAAGTGGGGATACGGGATGAAGGAGACAATCAGTACTATTGACCTTTGGCATTCTTTCGTGGTCTCAAATATTTGTGAGCTTCCTGAAAGTTCAGGTCATAGTGTATAGTTTTTTTTCTAAGACATAAATTTTAATTTCACAGTCAGTGGTTGCAATGGAGAACAGGGACACGGATCTAGTATGTGAGCTTAGACTACCATTCACTATTTGCAAGGACTAAGTAAACTAATACAGATAAAGTGTATCTGGCATAGAGAAAATGTTTAATCAATGGTAGCTCGTATTCTTAATTGTTTCTTTGTGTGGCTTTTGTTTTCTACTTATTACTGTCCTTATAATAATTCTTATAAAGTTATACATTAGTGAAATTTATGGGGCAAATTACTTTCTGGCATGGTATTCCAAGTTGGGGATTCTCCAAGATACCAAAACTTATTCTTTGTAGATGTCAAGGGTTCATTCTGTTTGTCTCTGGGATCTCAAGGAGAATTGATAATGTCAGCCCAGTATATAAACAGACCAATATAATTAAGGTGCTGTGTCTTTATTTTTGAGAGGAAGGATTTACGTTGAAGAAATTGAAGTTAAATATCTAAGCATATTTTGGAAGATGGGTATAATGGAAATGGATTTCAGTCTCTCTGGAGGGAAACAACTAGATGCTAGCCCAGAGGAAAAGGTCTCAGAGTTCAAGGCTGCTTCCACACAGCCGTTTGAGGATAACTTAGAAGCCTTGTGAGTCCTTTGAGACTCTTGCTGTTCACTAAATCACGTTTTGTACTTCCTTATCATTACCATCTGTAGATTATGTCTGACCAATGATAATTTAATTACTAATTTGCTGTTGATTTTTTCCACAAAAAGCTTATTTTCATGGGACTTAAACTTTGGGTTAATGCTAATATAGAAGTTATGCTTACATTTTGGTCTAATGAATATAGAATTAGAAAAATTTATATTGGTTCTGAATAGTCCAAAATATGGACTAGAATAAGGAACATAAAGAAATGGAGAAAATCTTAGGACTTATTAAACTATAACATTTTATAATTAAGTGAAAACTAGTAAAGATTATATATACATCAGACCTGATTATTTTTCCTTTAAAGATACAATTTTAAAAATTGAACGTAAAAATTCTTATACAAAATTATCTTGAGAATTTATACTTTTCTGTCTAGTTATTTACCTTTTGCATTTTTTAGGAGTAGAATTTACTCAATAAAGTATTTTCTTTCTTTAATATCTTATAACTATACTTTAATATCCTATCCTGATTACAAAATGATGTACTAGCAAGGCATTTGGAAACAAACTTTGGGACCTTTGAATCTGTTTTTAAAAATCACCTCTATTGAGCTGTCATTAACATACAATTCACCAATTTAAAGTGTACAACTCAGGTTTTTTTGATGCAACTTTACAGGGTTACTCCATCAAAACAACAACCTAGGGGCGCCTGGGTGGCGCAGTCGGTTAAGCGTCCGACTTCAGCCAGGTCACGATCTCGCGGTACGGGAGTTCGAGCCCCGCGTCAGGCTCTGGGCTGATGGCTCAGAGCCTGGAGCCTGTTTCCGATTCTGTGTCTCCCTCTCTCTCTGCCCCTCCCCCGTTCATGCTCTGTCTCTCTCTGTCCCAAAAATAAATAAACGTTGAAAAAAAAAATTAAAAAAAAAAAAACAACCTAATTTTAGAACATTTTGTTCTGCCTGTTAAAAGAAACCCTATAACTATTAGCAGTCATTCCCCATATTTCCCCAACCCCTCAATATTAGACAACATTAATCTATCTTTTCCATAGATTTGCCTATTTTAGTCATTTCATATACATGGAATGGCTTTTTGCACTTAGCATAACATTTCAAGATTTATTCTTGTAGCATGTATCAGAGTTTCATTCTATTTAATTACCAAATAATATTCCATTGTATGGATATATCACATTTTATTTACTTATTTACCACTCAGTGGGCTTTTGGGTTGTTTTATTTTTGGCTATTATGAATAAGGTCGCTATGAACATACATGTAAAGTTTTGGTGTGAATATATGTTTTCAATACTCTTAGGTCCAGGAGTCGAGTTACTGGCTCAAATGGTAACTTAATATTTAAGTTTTAGAGGAACTGGCAAACTGTTTTCCATAGTGGCTGCACCAACAATGTATGAGAGTCCTAATTTTACCTTCACATCAGCAGTGTACGAGAGTTCTAATTTCTCTAGTCCTTGTCAAAACTTGTTATTTTCCATTTTATTTTTTTATTATTACAGCTAGTGAGTATAAAATGGTATCTCACTGTGGCCTTAATTTGCATTTCTCTAATGGCTCATGATGTTGAGCATCTTTTCATGTGTTTATTGGCTATTTGTATATTTACTTTGTAGAAAAGTCTGTAGCCTTTATTAATTTTAAAAATTGGGTTATTTGTCTTCTCATTATTGAGTTACAAGAGTTCTTTGTTTCTTATGAGCATTTACTAAAAATAATGTCTGAAAATTACTTAGTACACAAAAGTCCTTGAGTGGAAATTGGATCTCTTTTCTCATTGCCCTTTCAATTTGGCCTTAATGTGCCTTCTTCTAAAGTTCATTGATGATCATATATTTAATATTTTTTAACTGTATTTTATCAAGAACCTTCAGCTCAAGTTTATGGCATATACCTCTGTCTATATCTGTGATGACTTCATATTACTCAGTAATTCCTCATACAAGTAAGGTGCTTAATCAATCAATCAATCAAATATCTGATGTTTATTTCATCTTAATTCAACAACTGTTTACTGAGTACCTATGTTTTTTTCTCATCGTTTTGCTAGAGATAGTCTTGCTAACAGACTTTCTCCTTTGCTGGCTGTGATAAGCCAAGCTGCCATATTGGAAAATGCCTTGTGGAGAGCCCCATATGGCAAGGGACTGAGTGCAACCTCTGGCATACAGCCAGCCAGAAACTGAGGAGCTCAGTCTGAGAATCTGCAAAGAACTGAATTCTTCCAGTTGTCATGTGAGCTTGGAATCAAATCCTTCCCAGTCAAGTCTTCAGATGAGACCTGAACCCTAGCCAACACCTTGATTACAGCCTCCTGAGAGACCCAAGGCAGAGGACTCAGATAATCTGTCCCCAAATTTCTGACCCACAGAAATCCACAGAGGTAATAAATATGTATTGTTTTAAGCTACTAAATTTGTGGTCATTTGTAGATAACTAATAAGTAATTAATAATTAACGCATTATTTTTGAACACATTAATTCATTTCTTATTCTCATTTCTCTAGTTCAGGGTTTGTCAGCTTTGACACTATTGACATTTTGGTCCAGGGAATTCCTTGTTGTAGGGCATCCTGTGCATTGTAGGATGTTTAGCAGTAGCGCTGTCCTCTACCCATTTTATGCCAATAGCACCCTAGTTGTGAGGAATGAAAAATGTTTCCAGACATTGCCTAATGTCTCCTCAGGGAATACCCCATCTACATATTGAGAACCATTGTGTTCCCTCTATTTAGAATACATTTATCTATCATTGTTGCCTGATGATATGTTATAACACAGTTCAAATGCTATGTCTCCTGACACCTTGACTGAGGGAGATTGTATAGACACATTATTTCTACTGGAGAGGTTTCTCCAAATTCCTTATGCACCAACTGTAATGGTATAAAATTTGAGGATGACCTCATTATTTATTATTATTTTTTATTATGTGTAAGATTGTGTAAGGGGATAAAAACTTTCTGTTGCCCAAGGTTTATAGAATATTGATTTGAAATTATGATATGTGACCTCAAGTAATCAAATTTATGTAGTCATTGATTTAAATTGCCAAACTATAGTAGGAAAGGGAAAAACAAATATTTTCCATTGAATAAAACTTTTCATGACAAATTTTAAAATATTGTCAAAAATAATCAAAGTTCTTTTACTGTATTTACTAACAACTTTGTACATGTGGACTCTGTGAGACATTTTGGCTCTGATATCAAAGCAGTGACATAATTCAATTTCATACATAATTTATTCTGTTTTTGAGCTGTGCCTTCATAAGCACATTTTAGTGCATAATTAAGCTAAATTTTATTTAGTTTATTTTATTACACTTTTGGAGATCATCTACCCTGTCTCTGACTTGAATTTATAAATGCTTTAATAATTCAATAATGAGACATTGGAGTAATTTTCTTAAATTAAAAAAAAAAAAGGAATCTCTCATGGAGGTGGGAGCTACAGTGTTTTCAACTTTCTATGGAAGCTAAACTCCAGTAATCCCTATATGAATTAAGAGTAAAACATCACTCTTATTTTCTCTAATTTGGTAAATGATACAGATAATAAATTTCTCTACTTCTTCCACCTTGCAGTTAAAAAAAAAACCCAAGACCCTAATTTGAGAAGAATGTGTTCTTTTCAGTTGGCTATTTGTAGATTTTTATGGACTTGAAGATCAGACTTAATTGTTTTATTAACTGGAGTCTTATGTTGGTATTGTGGTTTTGGTATTTCAGTTAATTTTTTATAAGACCAGAAACTCATCATATATGGAGCTTCAAGTTCATGGGTAGCTTAGAGATAGGGTGTATCCTCTATACAGTATATAATGGTGCATACTATAAGGTTGCAAGCTCCAAAGAATGAAACTTGAACTGGAATAAGCAAAATACGAAATTTAATACTTAATGTAACTAAAAGGTGTAGGAACTATGGCTGGCTTTCAGATACAGTTTGACCCTGAGGTTCAAATGATATTATCAGGACTGTGTTTCTCTATTCATTGGCTAGGTTTCCATTGTTTTCTACTCTAAGGTTTGAGTTTCTAAGAGCATCGTGAGTGCTGTGTTATATTGCTGGAATAAGAGAAGGGGCAGTTCTCTGAGGAAGAGGAAGGGTTTCAGGAATGTGAAGTATTCTATTCAGAAGATGAGATGGGTATGGACAAACTAAAAATAGATACCTACTTTAGAAACCAAATTTTAAGCGTGTGACCTGGTAAAGCATCTGTAATCAAAGGAAAAGGAATTTGAATTTGAATTGTTAATTGCATCAGATTTTAATAGCTTTATTCATGCACCTCAGCAGTAGGAATATACATGCCAGGAAGACCAGATGTTCATCCTTCTCCTTGAGAAATACTTGTTTTACTTCTAACTATGTTTATTTCTACAGCACTAACTTACTTCTGTTCTAAGTGGACACATTGTTTATATTTCTTAATACAGTTAACAATCTGTTTCTTTAAGATTCTGCATATTTACGATGTATTTCACTATATGTTGTTTTGTTGGTTTTTTTTTAAATATCAGAGGGAAATTTCTGGGCAGGAAGCTAACAGTTGCCCTATTTATCAATTAATCCATTCAGACTTTTGGAGTATTTTGTACATTTTTCTAAGGAGACAAAAATAATTTTAGTAGAGTGATTTCTTTTGCAAGTAAATTCTTATGTACTGAATGTACCCTAAAGTTTTACTTAAGAAACCTGTTTTGTTCTGCACAAATCATAGTTTGTCCATGTTTAAGAAAATTTAGAGGATTAAGAAGAAATCTTGAAATTGTTTTCATTATCTGTTCTTGATGCAGAAAGATTTTAATAGTTGCTGCTTGAGTATTTTTCACTCTATTTTTTCCTTTTACCTTATTCTACCTTTCTCACCATGCTTCATTTATGATAATGGCACCCTCATGCTCATATGTGTCTAAATCCCAAACCTGAAGTTATCATACATATCTCCATCTCTCTCAGCCCTCATCAATTAATCACTAAATCCCATTTATTCTATCTCCAAAAATCTTTCAATCTCCCTGCTCCTTCTCACTTCACCACTACAGGTCTTCACAGTTTCTCAGCTATTATCATTCTCCAAACTGGTCTCTGCTTTCAGTCCCGCTTTACCCCACTCTCCCAACTATGGCCCCAGCCCCATCTCAGCCCTGCAGCCAAGGTTATCTTTCTGATATGCTGATTTGATTGTATAACTCTTTCCGGATGAATTCTCATAGACTTCAGGATGTGGTTCAGATGCCATGGCTTGGCACATAAAGCCCTTTGTGTTCTAGCAGCTGACCACTTACTCAGCTCAATTTTCTGCCTTAGTGGCATCTGCATCCTTTGCTCTAGACAAATCAAATGCCTCTGCATCTTTTTCTTTCAGGCACATCACATTTGTATATGACTTTATCTCTCCTCTTTCTTCTGCCTAGTTCAGTAACTCTTATGCTTCCTTCAAAATTTGGTCCAATCATTACCTTTCTTCTGATGGTTCTCAGAATCACTGTGGCTGAATTTGATGCTGTTAATTTAGCCTCTTCAGCATAGTTTCCACACTGTCATATAATTATTGATTAACTTGTTTGTTTCCCATACAATAATGCAATGGCTTTGAGGTTAAGGTCTGTGTCTGGAGTAGTTAGTATTAGGCCCTTAGGATATGCTTAATTAAATATTTATTAATTTATTATTACTTTATTAAATATTTATAAATATTAATTTATTAACCTCACACATGGTTAATTTTATGTGTCAACTTGGCTAGGTTATAGTCCCCAGTGACTTGGTCAAATACTAGTCTAGATGATGCTGTGAATATATTTAGTAATGTAACTAACATAATCAATAAAGTACATTCCCTTTCATAATATTGATGGGCCTCATCCAATCAACTAAAAGTCTTCAGAGAAAAATTAGAAGTTTCCTGGAAAAGAAGGTATTCTACCTAAAGACTATAACAGAATCCTACTTGAATGGTTAGTCTGCTGGCCTGCCCTGCAGATTTCGGACACAACATTGCAATTTTAACTCTTGTCTGAGTCTCCAGCTGGCCAGCCTGCCCTACAGATTTCAGACTTGCTAGTCCCCACAGTTATAGGGGGGTTAAAATAAATCTTACTCTATATATTTATATCTATATTATCTTGGATCTGCTTTTTTAGAGAACCCTGACTGATACAGAATGTATTAATTAATGAATTGAGGATGTTCTGTACATATTTTATCCCAAGCATTTGGAGAAATACTGTAAATAAGGAAATGAAAGAATATAATTTACCTACTTCTAAATTGAATTAAGCTCTCACTGGAAATTTCTTATAGGAAAATTTTGTTAAAAACTATATGTGCAAAATTTTTAGTGGAGTAGGTCTGTGACACTTAAATATTGCATCTTTGTAGCAATTCATCAAGTGAAAACAAGGCCTTTCCACTGGAGGTTTAGGAAGGCCAATGTAATTTTTTTAATTTCAATTTTATTTTTTCATTGAAGTATAATTGGCACACAATGTTACATAAGTTTCAGGTGAACAACATAGTGACTTGACAACTCTATAAGTTATTCTATTCTCACCACAAATAGCTATAATTTGTCACCATCTAACTCTATTACATTGCTCTTGACTATATTCTGTATGCTGAATGTTTTAACCCTGTGACTTATTCATTCCATAACTGGAATCCTGTACCTCCAACTCCCCTTCACCCATTTTATCCATTCCCTTATCCCACCTCTCTGGCAGCCATCAGTTCTCTGTATTTATGGGTTTGTTTTTGCTTTTCTTTTTCATTCATTTTTTTAGATTCCACATATAAGTGAAATTACATGGTATTTGTCTCTTTCTGACTTATTTCACTTAGCATAATACCTTACAGATCCATCCATTTTGTTGCAGATGGCAAGATCTCATTCTTTTTTACAGGTGAATGATATTCCATTGTATAAATATACCACATTTTATTTGTCTATTCATCATATTGACACTTTGGGTTTCTTCTGTATCTTGGCTACTGTAAATAATGCTGCATAAACATAAGGGTGCATATATCTTTTCATATTGGTGTTTTCATTTTTTGGTAAGCATCCAGTAGTGGAATTGCTCAATCATACGGTATTTTATTTTTAATTTTTTGAGGAACCTCCATACTGTTTTCTATAGTGGCTGCACTAATTTACATTCCAACCAATAGTGCAAAAGAGTTTATTTTTCTCCACATGCTCACCAACACGTGATATTTCTTGACTTTTTGATTCTAGCCATTCTGATCCATGTGAGGTGATATCTCATTATGGTTTTAATTTGCATTTCCCTGATGATGAGTGATGTTGAGAATCTCTTCATGTGTCTCTCAACCATCTGGATGACTTCTTTGGAAAAATCTACCCAGGTGTCTGCTCATTTTTTAAATTGGATTATTTGTGTTTTTGCTGCTGAATTGTATAATTTCTTTATATATATTGGTTATTAATCCCTTGTCAGATATGTCATTTCCAGATATCTTCTCCCATTCAAGTTGTTTTTTTGTTTTGTTGATGATGTCCTTTATTGTGCAAAAGTTGTTTTTTTTTTTTTAATGTAGTCCTAATAGTTTACTTTTCAAGTTTATTTGTCTATGTATTTTGAGAGGCAGGGAGAAGGGCAGAGAGAGAAGGAGAGAGAGAGAATCCCAAGCAGGCTCTGCACTGCCAATGCAGAGCCCAGTGCAGGGCTTGAACCCACAACCCGTGAGATCATGACCTTAGCTGAAACCAAGAGTCAGACACTCAAGCAACTGAGCCACCCAGGCACCCCGCAGTAGTTTATTTTTAATGCTTTTGTTTCCCTTGCCTGTGGAGGCACATCTAGAAAAGTGTTGCTAAGGCTAATATCAAAGAGATTACTATAGGAAACCCAACTTTAAAAAGTTGTATTATGGTGGTGCCTGGGTGGCTCAGTTGGTTAAGCATTGGACTTCAGCTTAGGTCATGATCTTGCAGTTCACATGTTCAAGCTGCCCTGTCAGGCTCTGTGCTGATAGCTCTGGGCCTGGAGTCTGCTTTGGATTGTGTCTCCCTTTTACTATGCACATCCCCACCCAAATGCTCTCTCTGTCTCTCTGTCATCCTCTCTCTCAAAAAATAAACATTAAAAAAAAAAGTTGGATTATGGGAGGGTGCCCAGGTGGCTCAGTCAGCTAAGTGTCTGATTCTTGATTTCAGTTCAGGTTATCATCTTAAGGTTCATGATTTCAAGTCCTGCACTGGGCTCTGTGCTGAGAGTCTGCTTGGGACTCTCTTTCTCCCTCTCTCTCTCTCTTCCCCTCCCCAGCTTGCAGTCTCTCTCTCTTTCTCTCTCTCTCTCTCTCTCTCTCGCTCTCTCGCTCTCTTTCTCTCTCTCTCTTAAAATAAATAAACTTAAAAAAAAGTTGGAGTATGGGATGATAATTGGCATTCTTGATTCTAAAGTTGTTTTTTATTTATTGATACTTTTGGTGACAGAGTTCTGGTCAGTTTTGAAAAATAATCAAAATATGGCTTGCTCTCCTATTTACTTGTGTCTATTAAATGCCAAACATGTGGTAAAATAGTGGAGCCCTTTGAGTTAATTTCCACTAACTTCCTTAAAATACTCTATGAGGAAATGTAGTGCAACAGTGGAATTTTACAGCTATCTGGGCATTGACTTGTCCTTTATCTAAGGCATTATTCATCTCAGTGGACAGACTAATTTTCTTTCATCTAGATATCAGAAAAATAGATTTCCCATATGATGCAAAAATGAGCCAAAGAAAATATTAATATGTGTATGTAAACTAACATTGCTCTAAACTAATAAGTAGGATCTTGAAATTTAAACAATTGCCAAGTGCCTATGAGATAAGTAAATTTAAAAATAAAGAATTTTTAATGGAAACATAAATGGCTGCAAGGTATGCAGTCTTCTTTTGGGTCTTATTTTTGGTATTATCAGATCTTGTTTTACTTGATCCACCTTTGTCCATTTGAGCTAAATTTTAACCCAGCATTTGTTATACTTCTGCTATGAATAAAGCCCTATGCTAGATGTTTTGGGTGACTCAAAGATGATATGTACCTTGAAATAGATTGAGATAGGAATAATAATACAGGTACAAAAAATTTTTAGAGGGAAAATAGCTAACGAGCGAGACTAATTCCGAGTGGTAAAAGTTGAGTATGGTTCATGGAGTTAAAACTTGAGCTGGACCATGAGAGATGATCTGGTACTTTGAGTTACAGATATGGGAGTAGGGAAGAAGTTTTCAATCATTAGAACAATATGAGCAACATAAAGAAGATATAGCAGGCAGGAGAGTACAAATCCAACACAAGTAATAGTTTGGAGAGGGAAATCTTGGCATCTAGGAAATCCATTTTAAGGTTACTTGTAATCCAGAGAAGTGCTGATGAGAGTCTGAGTTCAGAGAGTGGTGATGGGAGAGGGAATAAGGGAGTGTATATGAAAGGCAGTATGGAGATATATTTGATACTTAGAAAATATTTTTAATGTTTATTTTTGAGAGAGATGGAGACAGAGAGTGAGTGGGAGAGGGGCAGAGAGAGAGAGGGAAACACAGAATATGAATCAGGGTCCAGGCTCTGAGCTGTCAGGACAGAGCCCAAAATGGGGCTCGAACCTATGAACCATGAGACCATCACCTGAGCCTAAGTTGACACTCAACTGTCTGAGCCACCCAGGCCCCCCTATTTGATATTTTAGAGCCTTACATAAAATGAACTTTTTAAAATGAAATTTTCCTTTTTTTCTTTTATTAAGTTAAATCTCTATTTTTATTTTTTCTCCTTTTAATGTGGTTATTATTATTATTTATTTATTTCAGGAGTACAATTCAGTGAATCATCACTTAAATATAACACCTAGTGCTCATCCCAACAAGTGCTATTCTTTTTTTTTTTATATATATGAAATTTATTGACAAATTGGTTTCCATACAACACCCAGTGCTCATCCCAAAAGGTGCCCTCCTCAATACCCATCACCCACCCTCTCCTCCCTCCCACCCCCCATCAACCCTCAGTTTGTTCTCAGTTTTTAACAGTCTCTTATGCTTTGGCTCTTTCCCACTCTAACCTCTTTTTTTTTTTCTTTCCCCTCCCCCATGGGTTCCTGTTCAGTTTCTCAGGATCCACATAAGAGTGAAACCATATGGTATCTGTCTTTCTCTGTATGGCTTATTTCACTTAGCATCACACTCTCCAGTTCCATCCACGTTGCTACAAAAGGCCATATTTCATTTTTTCTCATTGCCACGTAGTATTCCATTGTGTATATAAACCACATTTTCTTTATCCATTCATCAGTTGATGGACATTTAGGCTCTTTCCATAATTTGGCTATTGTTGAGAGTGCTGCTATGAACATTGGGGTACAAATGCCCCTATGCATCAGTACTCCTGTATCCCTTGGATAAATTCCTAGCAGTGTTATTGCTGGGTCATAGGGTAGGTCTATTTTTAATTTTCTGAGGAACCTCCACACTGCTTTCCAGAGTGGCTGCACCAGTTTGCATTCCCACCAACAGTGCAAGAGGGTTCCCGTTTCTCCACATCCTCTCCAGCATCTATAGTCTCCTGATTTGTTCATTTTGGCCACTCTGACTGGCGTGAGGTGATACCTGAGTGTGGTTTTGATTTGTATTTCCCTGATAAGGAGCGACGCTGAACATCTTTTCATGTGCCTGTTGGCCATCAGGATGTCTTCTTTAGAAAAGTGTCTATTCATGTTTTCTGCCCATTTCTTCACTGGGTTATTTGTTTTTCGGGTGTGGAGTTTGGTGAGCTCTTTATAGATTTTGGTTACTAGCCCTTTGTCCGATATGTCATTTGCAAATATCTTTTCCCATTCCGTTGGTTGCCTTTTAGTTTTGTTGGTTGTTTCCTTTGCTGTGCAGAAGCTTTTTATCTTCATAAGGTCCCAGTAATTCACTTTTGCTTTTAATTCCCTTGCCTTTGGGGATGTGTCGAGTAAGAGATTGCTACAGCTGAGGTCAGAGAGGTCTTTTCCTGCTTTCTCCTCTAAGGTTTTGATGGTTTCCTGTCTCACATTTAGGTCCTTTATCCATTTTGAGTTCATTTTTGTGAATGGTGTGAGAAAGTGGTCTAGTTTCAACCTTCTGCATGTTGCTGTCCAGTTCTCCCAGCACCATTTGTTAAAGAGGCTGTCTTTTTTCCATTGAATGTTCTTTCCTGCTTTGTCAAAGATGAGTTGGCCATACGTTTGTGGGTCTAGTTCTGGGGTTTCTATTCTATTCCATTGGTCTATGTGTCTGTTTTTGTGCCAATACCATGCTGTCTTGATGATGACAGCTTTGTAGTAGAGGCTAAAGTCTGGGATTGTGATGCCTCCTGCTTTGGTCTTCTTCTTCAAAATTCCTTTGGCTATTCGGGGCCTTTTGTGGTTCCATATGAATTTTAGGATTGCTTGTTCTAGTTTCGAGAAGAATGCTGGTGCAATTTTGATTGGGATTGCATTGAATGTGTAGATAGCTTTGGGTAGTATTGACATTTTGACAATATTTATTCTTCCAATCCATGAGCAGGGAATGTCTTTCCATTTCTTTAAATCTTCTTCAATTTCCTTCCTAAGCTTTCTATAGTTTTCAGCATACAGATCCTTTACATCTTTGATTAGATTTATTCCCAGGTATTTTATGCTTCTTGGTGCAATTGTGAATGGGATCAGTTTCTTTATTTGTCTTTCTGTTGCTTCATTGTTAGTGTATAAGAATGCAACTGATTTCTGTACATTGATTTTGTATCCTGCAACTTTGCTGAATTCATGTATCAGTTCTAGCAGACTTTTGGTGGAGTCTATCGGATTTTCCATGTATAATATCATGTCATCTGCAAAAAGCGAAAGCTTGATTTCATCTTTGCCAATTTTGATGCCTTTGATTTCCTTTTGTTGTGTGATTGCTGATGCTAGAACTTCCAGTACTATGTTAAACAGCAGCGGTGAGAATGGGCATCCCTGTCGTGTTCCTGATCTCAGGGAAAAAGCTCTCAGTTTTTCCCCGTTGAGGATGATGTTAGCTGTGGGCTTTTCATAAATGGCTTTTATGATCCTTAAGTATGTTCCTTCTATCCCGACTTTCTCAAGGGTTTTTATTAAGAAAGGGTGCTGGATTTTGTCAAAGGCCTTTTCTGCCTCGATTGACAGGATCATATGGTTCTTCTCTTTTTTTTTTGTTAATGTGATGTATCACGTTGATTGATTTGCGAATGTTGAACCAGCCCTGCATCCCAGGAATGAATCCCACTTGATCATGGTGAATAATTCTTTTTATATGCCGTTGAATTCGATTTGCTAGTATCTTATTGAGAATTTTTGCATCCATATTCATCAGGGATATTGGTCTGTAGTTCTCTTTTTTTACTGGGTCTCTGTTTGGTTTAGGAATCAAAGTAATACTGGCTTCATAGAATGAGTCTGGAAGTTTTCCTTCCCTTTCTATTTCTTGGAATAGCTTGAGAAGGATCGGTATTATCTCTGCTTTAAACGTCTGGTAGAACTCCCCTGGGAAGCCATCTGGTCCTGGACTCTTATTTGTTGGGAGATTTTTGATAACCGATTCAATTTCTTCGCTGGTTATGGGTCTGTTCAAACTTTCTCTTTCCTCCTGATTGAGTTTTGGAAGAGTGTGGGTGTTCAGGAATTTGTCCATTTCTTCCAGGTTGTCCAGTTTGTTGGCATATAATTTTTCATAGTATTCCCTGATAATTGTTTGTATCTCTGAGGGATTGGTTGTAATAATTCCATTTTCATTCATGATTTTATCTATTTGGGTCATCTCCCTTTTCTTTTTGAGAAGCCTGGCTAGAGGTTTGTCAATTTTGTTTATTTTTTCAAAAAACCAACTCTTGGTTTCGTTGATCTGCTCTACAGTGTTTTTAGATTCTATATTGTTTATTTCTTCTCTGATCTTTATTATTTCTCTTCTTCTGCTGGGTTTAGGCTGCCTTTGCTGTTCTGCTTCTAGTTCCTTTAGGTGTGCTATTAGATTTTGTATTTGGGATTTTTCTTGTTTCTTGAGATAGGCCTGGATGGCAATGTATTTTCCTCTCAGGACTGCCTTCGCTGCGTCCCAAAGCATTTGGATTGTTGTATTTTCATTTTCGTTTGTTTCCATATATTTTTTAATTTCTTCTCTAATTGCCTGGTTGACCCACTCATTTGTTAGTAGGGTGTTCTTTAACCTCCATGCTTTTGGAGGTTTTCCAGACTTTTTTCTGTGGTTGATTTCAAGCTTCATAGCATTGTGGTCTGAAAGTAAGCATGGTATAATTTCAATTCTTGTAAACTTAGGAAGGGCATTTTTGTGACCCAGTATATGATCTATCTTGGAGAATGCTCCATGTGCACTCGAGAAGAAAGTATATTGTGTTGCTTTGGGTTGTAGAGTTCTAAATGTATCTGTCAAGTCCATCTGATCCAATGTCTCATTCAGGGTCCTTGTTTCTTTATTGACCGTGTGTCTAGATGATCTATCCATTTCTGTAAGTGGGGTGTTAAAGTCCCCTGCAATTACCACATTCTTATCGATAAGGTTGCTTATGTTTATGAGTAATTGTTTTATATATTTGGGGGCTCCGGTATTCGGCGCATAGACATTTATAATTGTTAGCTCTTCCTGATGGATAGACCCTGTAACTATTATATAATGTCCTTCTTCATCTCTTGTTACAGCCTTTAATTTAAAGTCTAGTTTGTCTGATGTAAGTATGGCTACTCCAGCTTTCTTTTGGCTTCCAGTCGCATGATAAATAGTTCTCCATCCCCTCACTCTCAATCTAAAGGTGTCCTCAGGTCTAAAATGAGTCTCTTGTAGACAGCAAATAGATGGGTCTTGTTTTTTTATCCATTCTGATACCCTATGTCTTTTGGTTGGCGCATTTAATCCATTTACATTCAGTGTTATTATAGAAAGATACGGGTTTAGAGTCATTGTGATGTCTGTATGTTTTATGCTTGTAGTGATGTCTCTGGGACTTTGTCTCACAGGGTCCCCCTTAGGATCTCTTGTAGGGCTGGTTTAGTGGTGACAAATTCCTTCAGTTTTTGTTTGTTTGGGAAGACCTTTATCTCTCCTTCTATTCTAAATGACAGACTTGCTGGATAAAGGATTCTCGGCTGCATATTTTTTCTGTCTAGCACCCTGAAAATCTCGTGCCAATTCTTTCTGGCCTGCCAAGTTTCAAAAGAGAGATCAGTCACGAGTCTTATAGGTCTCCCTTTATATGTGAGGGCACGTTTACCCCTTGCTGCTTTCAGAATTTTCTCTTTATCCTTGTATTTTGCCAGTTTCACTATGATATGTCGTGCAGAAGATCGATTCAAGTTACGTCTGAAGGGAGTTCTCTGTGCCTCTTGGATTTCAATGCCTTTTTCCTTCCCCAGTTCAGGGAAGTTCTCAGCAATTATTTCTTCAAGTACCCCTTCAGCACCTTTCCCTCTCTCTTCCTCCTCTGGGATACCAATTATGCGTATATTATTTCTTTTTAGTGTATCACTTAGCTCTCTAATTTTCCCCTCATACTCCTGGATTTTTTTATCTCTCTTTTTCTCAGCTTCCTCTTTTTCCATAACTTTATCTTCTAGTTCACCTATTCTCTCCTCTGCCTCTTCAAGCCGAGCCGTGGTGGTTTCCATTTTGTTTTGCATTTTATTTAAAGCGTTTTTCAGCTCCTCGTGACTCTTCCTTAGTCCCTTGATCTCTGTAGCAAGAGATTCTCTGCTGTCCTCTGTACTGTTTTCAAGCCCAGCGATTAATTTTATGACTATTATTCTAAATTCACTTTCTGTTATATTATTTAAATCCTTTTTGATCAGCTCATTAGCTGTTGTTATTTCCTGGAGATTCTTCTGAGGGGAATTCTTCTGCTTGGTCATTTTGGATAGTCCCTGGCGTGGTGAGGACCTGCAGGGCACTTCCCCTGTGCTGTGGTGTATAACTGGAGTTGGTGGGTGGGGCCGCAGTCCGACCTGATGTCTGCCCCCAGCCCACCGCTGGGGCCACAGTCAGACTGGTGTGTGCCTTCTCTTCCTCTCTCCTAGGGGCGGGATTCACTGTGGGGTGGTGTGGCCCGTCTGGGCTACTTGCACACTGCCAGGCTTGTGATGCTGGGGATCTGGAGTATTAACTGGGGTGGGTAGGCAAGGTGCACAGGGGCCGGAGGGGCAGGCTTAGATCGCTTCTCCTTAGGTGATCCACTTCAGGAGGGGCCCTGTGGCAGTGGGAGGGAGTCATATCCGCTGCCGGAGGTTTGGCTCCGCAGAAGCACAGAGTTGGGTGTTTGCGCGGAGCGAGTAAGTTCCCTGGCAGGAACTGGTTCTCTTTGGGATTTTGGCTGGGGGATGGGCGGGGGAGATGGCGCTGGCGAGCGCCTTTGTTCCCCACCAAACTGAGCTCTGTCGTCAGGGGGCTCAGCAGCTCTCCCTCCCTTTGTCCTCCAGCCTTCCCGCTTTCCAAGCAGAGCTGTTAACTTATGACCTCCCAGACGCTAAGTCGCTCTTGTTGTGGGAACACAGTCCGTCAGGCCCCTCCGCTTTTGCCAGCCAGACTCGGGGGCTCTGCTTGGCCGGCGAGCCGCCCCTCCGCCCCGGCTCCCTCCCGCCAGTCCGTGGAGCGCGCACCGCCTCGCCGCCCTTCCTACCCTCTTCCGTGGGCCTCTCGTCTGCACTTGGGTCCGGCGACTCCGTTCTGCTAATCCTCTGGCTATTTTCTGGGTTATTTAGGCAGGTGTAGGTGGAATCTAAGTGATCAGCAGGACGTGCAGTGAGCCCAGCGTCCTCCTAAGCCGCCATCTTGCCGCCCCTCTTCCAACAAGTGCTATTCTTAATGCTCATCACCTATTTAGCCCATTCCTCACCCAGCACTCCTCTAGCAACCCACAGTATATTCTCTGTATTTAAATCTTTTATGGTTTGCCTCCCTCTCTTTCCTTCTTATTTTTCCTTCCTTTCTGTTATGTTCATCTGTTTTGTTTCTTAAATTCCACATGTTAGTGGAATTCCACATATGATATTTATCTTTCTCTATTTTGCTACATCTTCTTTATCCATCAGTTGATGGACATTTGGGCTCTTTCCATAATTGTCCTGTTGTTGATAGTGTTGCTATAAACATTGGGGGGGGGCATGTGTCCCTTTGAATAAGCATTTTTGTATCCTTTGGATAAATACCTAGTAGTGCAATTGTTGGGTCGTAGGATATATCTATTTTTAATTTTTTGAGGAACTTCCATATTGTTATGCAGAGTGGCTGCACCAGTTTGCATTCCCACCAGCAGTGCAAAAGTGTCCCCCTTTCTCTGCATCCTTGCCAACATCTGTTGTTAATTTTAGCCATTCTGACAAGGGTGAGGTGGTATCTCATTGTGGTTTTGATTTGTATTTCCCTGATGATGTGTGATGTTGAGCATCTGCTCATGTGTCTGTTAGCCATCTGTATGTGTTCTTTGGAAAAGTGTCTGTTCATGTCTTTTGCCCATTTCTTCACTGGATTATTTGTTTTTTGGGTGTTGAGTTGGTAAGTTCTTTGTAGATTTTGGATACTAACCCTTTACCTGATATGTCATTTGCAAATCTCTTCTCCCATTCTGTCAGTTGCCTTTTAGTTTTGTTGACTGTTTCCTTCACTATGCAGAATGTTTGTATCTTAATGAGGACCTAATAGTTCATTTTTGCTTTTGTTTCCCTTGCTTCTGGAGACATGTCAAGTAAGAAGTTGCTGCGTCCAAGGTCAAAGAGGTTGTTGCCTGTTTTCTCCTCTAGGATTTTGATGGTTTCCTGTCTTACATTTTGGTCTTTCATCCATTTTGTGTTTATTTTTGTGTATGGTGTAAGAAAGTGGTCCAGTTTCATTCTTCTGTGTGCCGCTGTCCAGTTTTCCCAGTACCATTTGCTAAGGAGACTGTCTTTTTTCCATTGGATATTCTTTCCTGCTTTGTCAAAGATTAGCTGGCCATACATTTGTGGGTCTATTTCTGGGTTCTCTATTCTGTTCCATTGAGCTATGTGTCTGTTTTTGTGCCAGTGAATTTTTCCCTTTTCATAAATAGACTTTTGTTAATAATCTATACTGAACTTGAAGAGAAAGAATTCAAACCTCACAGTTTTAATAATCATAGTAAAAATACATAAGTATGGACCTCTTTTTTACCTCTTCCCATTAAAGATGAATCTTCAAAGTGGAAAAGATAATGTAAACTCCAAACTACTATGAAAATATAAATAAGAGAGTGCTGAATTGTTTTAAGTTTAAATATTTAGTCTTAATTAAATTGAATCCTAGAGTATGAAAGAACTTGTGGTTAGAGTCACAGGCCAATCTGTGATTCTGAAGGGCCCCTCAGAATGGGAATGGATAGGATGTAGAGATAGATAGCAACTTTTTCAATTGTGTAAAGGGTGTGTGTCTTGGATATGGGTGGGGGAAGTGCAGCTTTTAGGAATAGAATAATGAATTTAACAGCAATTCCTAAAAGAATTCTGGAAGAGAAGTTAGTAGATTTTTATGTACATAGAAATAGTGTGTTAAATATTATGAAGTATCAAGGGTTCAAAAAACAAGTTGTGCTCAACTTGGTTCCTTTTTATTTAAATTTTTTTCATTAGATTAGTATATGTTCATCAAAGAAAATTTGAGTCACCCAGAAAAGTATAACAAAACAAGTAATCTAAATACAAACTTTATTGACATTTGTATATGTTTCTTGCCTTTACTTTTGGGACTTCTACATACTGTATTTAGAGGTCATTTTTAGATTTAATTTTTATTAAATAAAAAAATACAAATATCATTTGTTTTACATTTATCAAATAATTCTTCAAGTCTTATAATGATTAGCACTCCCTTGCCCTATTCTTTCCAATCCCAAAAGCAACTATTTTTGAGTGTTCTGGCTGTTTCTTTTTGGGGGGCAAATTTACTTTTGTATTTATAAATAATTGATTTTTACTGTGATGATGTGACTTTTTAAGATTTATTGACTTTTTATTATGGGAGATGAGAATTTGCTGTCTTGCTTCAGCACTACCGCTTACCCTACCCTCCACTTTTACCCACATCTACCTTGTTTTCTCTCATGTTATTATATCACAGTTTTTTGATAATTAAATATTTAGTGTCTATGTTATTGTGATGGTTATATAATATTATTTCTAATCCATCTCGTCAGTATACTATGATTATGTTTCTTTCTTGTAAAACTTTTTGTTTTGTGGAGAACTTTTTTATTTGCTTAGTTTTTAATGTACTTGTCATTAAGTAAATTGCTTATAAATTCATTCCAACACATAAACCAATTCCTCAGTTTCATTGTTTCCTTTGTGACAGATTTGGGTGACATATCTTCGTGGTATATCTAGAGCCGTCTGATCTCATGCTCCAGTTTAGATGCATTACTCTCTGAGCCCACTGCTCAGCTGGCTTCTTGGGCTTTTATTCCCTTCACAGTCATCCTACCGATTATGTGTACCTTTTTCCTGAATTGGTTCCCCTTTTTCTGGATTTTATGTTTCCCTATTTGTATGTTTATTCCCTTATTTTGATAGGACACATCCTTCCCAGGCTTCCTGAGAAGTAATTCATCAAAGTATACTTTTTGAGACTTTATATGTCTGAAAATGTTCTTATTTTGCCTTTAGTCTTGATTGATAGTTTACAGACCTAGAAGTCTAGGTAGGGAATATTTCTCCTTTATAATTTTGTAGATATTTCTCTATTTTTATCTTTTTTGGTTTATCATTTCCTCTTTTAAAAAAATTTTTAGTGTTTATTTTTGGGAGACAGAGACAGAGCACTAGTGGGGGGCGGGAGGGGTGCAGAGAGAGAGGGAGATTCAGAATCTGAAGCAGGCTGCAGGCTCTGAGCTGTCAGCACAGAGCCTGGCATGGGGCTTGAACTCATGAACTGTGAGATCATGACCAGAGCAGAAGTCAGATGCTTAACTGCCTGAGCCACACATCATGCCCCTATCATTCCCTCTTTTTAAATAAAGGCAAATAAAAGTATGTATACATGTATGTAGAAAGTCCAATTAATCCTTGTGTTTTTAGTCTCACCTGTACCCCTACTTTACTGCTGTCTCCAGTAATAGAGTCTTTCTGGGATTATGGTATAAATCAGCTAATGTTTTGGCTCCTTTAGCGACATTTTTTTTTTGTTCTAAATTGGTTACTTTTCAAATTCAAAATTTTATTTTAATCATCTCTTGTTGGCTATCTTCTTTTCCATATTCCTTGTTCTTTTGACTTTATGACTTTAAAAGTTCCTGGCATTGTAATGGGTTTTTGTGAGGGAATGGAAATAAATTCATGTGTTCAGTGTACTTCTAGTTGGTCTCTCAGAGTTTTTCTTCCACTTAATATTCTTTTTTTTTTTAATTTTGTATTTATTTTTGGGAGACAGAGAGACAGAGTGGGGAGACTCAGAAAGAGAGGGAGACACAGAATCTGAAGCAGAGCTTGATGTGGGGCTCGAACCCATGAAGTGCAGGATCATGACCTGAGCCGAAGTCAGACGCTTAATTGACTGAGCCACTCAGGGGCCCCATTCTTCTACTTAATGTTCTATGAAAGTCTTTATATTATCAATACTCTTATGTAAACATTAGTTAAATAAAAATCAAATATTTGCATAATATTGCATGAAATGATTGTGCCATTTTTAACTTCTTTTATTGTTATATATTTCAATTTTTAAAATCAGCAATGACCATATTTCTCTAAAAAATTTGTTCAATATGTGGAAAATGTTTTCAACTAAGAAGGAATTTACTAATGATAGGCTGTAGTATCCCATAATGGCCTTGTCCTATTAACATTTTTTTTAGTGACTTTGATGAAGTAATTTTTCAATGACTTCTTTTGTCTGTAGGATAAGGTTTAAGACAGATTCAATTTATTTTTTCATGATTCAAGAAGGCATACTTGGATAAAGGTTTTAAGGATACAGATTTTAGTTCAATAAAAGGAAAATATTTCCAATATATAAAGTCATTCAAAAAAAAAATAGGCTACTTAGGCTGAAAGTAGGCCCCCTTTACTAAACAATGAGCCCTAAAAGAATGGTGACCATGTGGTTTCCTACAGTCCAGCCATCCCCTAGCATAGTGTTGTCCCAGGGTAGAGATTTAAAAAAAAAATTTTTTTTTTAACGCTATTTATTTTTGAGAGAGATAGAGCACAAGTGTGGGAGGGGCACAGAGAGAGGGAGACACAGAATCCGAAACAGGCTCCAGGCTCTGAGCTGTCAGCACAGCGCCTGATGTGGGGCTTGAACCCACAAGCCATGAGATCATAACCTGGGCCGAAGTTGGACGCTTAACCAACTGAGCCATCCTGGCACCCCAACATTTAATCTTGAAAGCACTTATGCTAATTTATTATTAGACAGAGTTGTTAGAGTAGCAGAGATACCTGTTCTTAGTGAAAAATTCACCTCTAAAGTCCCTTCTATCTCTGAAATCTTCTCCATCTAAATGGAGACCCTAAAAGCCAGTAGCCTATAGCAGGGAAAAATGAATTCAATATTTAAAAGTCTTTTTTGACATCTATGCTGAACTGTTACCATTAGTGATACCAAGTTAGATAGATAAGTCACTTAGATATGTTGTTTGTTTTAGCAAAGTTTTATGACCTAATTTGCTTTAGCAGGGCTTCACATGGCTCCATCTTTTCTTCCCTGTAATCACAAGCCATTGTTCTCTACTTAAAGTTGATTACAGAGATAGTTGTTTTTCCCCTCATGGTGTCCTCTTAATTTAGCAAAATCATTTCATTTTGATAATTCTTCTGCCAAAATAATGAAAAATTAAATTATGTAATCAAATATGAAACTTAGTCATAAATGTTTATATTTTACAGTTTTAATCATTTTATAAATTAATAACTTCCTTGCATCTGTATTTGTCTTTTTTCTTAATATACACATTTTGCCTAAATGGTCATCATTATTTTGCCTTAATTACACACTTAGAGTGGCATAGGAATTACTTGGAATTTATAGACAGCAAAATTTCAGTTCTTTTTTTTTTCTAACTTTTAAAATATTTATTTATTTTTGAGAGAGAGACAGAGTGCAAGCAGGGGAGGGGCAAAGAGACAGGGAGACAGAATCTGAAGCAGGCTCCAGGCTCTGAGCTCTTAGCACAGAACCTGACACGGGGCTCAAACTCAGGGACTGCGAGATCATGAACTGAGACGAAGTAGGACACTTAACCTACTGAGCCACCCAGGTGCCCCAAAACTTCAGTTCCTTGTAAACTATCTAATACTATGAGTGTAAAGCTGAAAATTGTAACAACTTTTAAAGTCCCTAAGAAAGACACATAACCCTTAACGTTCTATCTTGTGTTGCTAGATAGTCTTTCTGGTTTCTCTGGCTTATAATCAGTCATTTTAAAAATCAAACATGGAATTAGTAAGTCTTGAAAACATTTCCCTGGGCCCTTGAAAGTAGAATTCATCTAAATCTAAACTTTAATACCACTTCATCATGACTTCTCTTAAATCATTTATCACTTTGACCTTGTATTTGTCATGGCTAGAAAGAGCTACATCTCTGTAGGGCAGGATCCATGATTGGGGCCTTTGAATTTCCTGAAAATCCCTACCTAGAGCTCAAGAAATATTTGTGAAATAGATTAAATTAAGTATATGTTTGAATCCATATTTTTGTGGTGATAAAAACATTTATATGTTATATATAAATGTTACAGAAAATAATATTTTACTAACTGTCGTCATAATTACTTCTGGGAAAGGAACTACCTCATTCAGAAAAATGCCTTCATAAATGGCTTTGTCAGGTGGAAGGTGATGCCCCAGGGAAAGCATGAATAAGAAATAAATAGGGATTTCTGGGTGTAGATGAGAAAAAATAGAGGAAAGGGAGGAGGCAGGTGAAGGTGACTGTGTTGGAAAAAGAGGCTGCCACACCACTTGGCAGAAAGCCTCAGGCTCTAGAGAAAGTAGGAAATTCCAACTTTGGGGTGGTTAGGAATGTCCACAAATACATGTGATCAATATTTTAGTTGAAATTGTTTGTGCTGCTCTAGGTAACCCCATTACTACCCAACTCTGGGAGACATGGTTCACAGAATATAGTGTACTCACCACTATGAGACCAAACCTTCATTCAAGGTTGCTACAGAAACATTCCTTGAGTGAATAGTTTGGAGAAGGAGTAATCAAGGAAATTTGGCTGAGTCCCACATTTGGTTTGGTATAGAGTAGGAAGAAGAGAATAGCTATAGAAACTGACACTTAAAAAAATCAGAGATTTGGAGCTGTGAGTGAGAATTAGCAGAAGTCATTGGCCTTCACATAGCACTTGGGGTAAGGGATAGTCCTTCTAATTTTATTTATAACTCAGGCGATGTGAATTCAGATGATATCTGGTTTACATAGGCATGGCTGAGGTTATCAAAGACCTAAGTCCTCTTCATCTTCTCAATAATAGGAGATTTGTTTTTCTGACAACTCGCTAGAAATTCATTTGTGGCCAGAAAGTTACCGAATCACATAACCTGTATAATCACTGAGATTTAAGTAAGTTGCCTCATGATAAAGCTAGCTCTGTTAGAAAAAAAAAGTAAGCATACAGTATGTCAGGCTCTTTTTAAGGACTTTACATTATGTTGTATATGGACCTTATATATATTAACTCTTCACAACAAGCTCACAAGTTGATAGGCTATTATCCTAATTTGATAGGGCAAATGGAGGCATGGAAATGTTAAGTCAGTTGCCTGACCTCTCAGAGCCAGTAAATAGCAGGGATAGGATTTAAACGAAGGTAGTCTAGTTCCAGAAGCCAAGTTCTTTTTTTATTTCTTTACTTAGCAATTAAAAAAAAAGTTTATTTATTTATTTTGAGAGAGAGAGAGCATGAGCAGGGGAGGGGGAGAGAATCCCAAGCAGGCTCAGTGCTGTCAGTCCGGAGCCCACTGTGGGGCTCAATCTCATGAACCATGAAATCATGACCTGGGCTGAAATCAAGAGTTGGATGCTTAACCCACTGAGACACCCAGGTGCACCCCCAGAGGCCATGTTCTTAATAACTATGCATATTCTGTCCTACTGTACTTTTCAGCATAGTCTTAAAAAAGCCTAAGCCACAAACAAAGGTGAAATCATCTTAAGGTTTTAAGTAAAAAGAAAGGTAGGTCAGCAAGTAAGAATAGCCCTGCCTAGCTGTTCTGAACACTGTTGTTACTTATGGTAGGAACTGTTGTGAAATTATTTAATGTTTGTTTCTTCATTTCTTGAATTTTAAAATGAGAACCATGCCTATTCTGATGCCTTTCATAGTAGTTTTGAGAACACGAATACGTGGCTGAAACGTTTCATTAATGTGGAGAAAAGTCCCATAGAAATTACAAGGTAATAGTTTGAAAAATGCCTGGGGTATGCATAAAGGTTTATTACTAATCTCAGAGCATGTGCTGGAGGGACAGGGAACTTTGGGAGATTTCAGCAAGAACAAAGGAGCTGGTGAGTGTCATTTCCCTACCTCACCTCCAAGCCTAGATGCATGGATACCTGTAGGAACCAGCACAACATGAACACTCTCCACCTAGCATGCTAACAAGGTGACTGGCCCCCACATACTCCAGCAGAAACTCCAGTCTCTATCACAGCCTGGGGAGGAGTTCTCCTGGGTGGTTGCAGGCCCTCTCCCACAGCAGATCAGTGCAGAGCTTGCTGTCACCACACACCCTGCCCCCACATTCTCCTGTGGTCCTGCCTCCTCAAATTCACCCTTGACTAGGACCCATTAAAAGCAGTGCCACAAGCCTGGAAGTGGGTACACAGCCCTCATGGGTCAACACACCCCAGAGTGACTCCTGCCCCAGGAAGAGGAGAAGAAGACCACACACATAATTCCATCTGTGGCCCTAAGGGGCAGACATTGGGTCTAACTTTAGGTCCCAATGAAAGCTTCTCAGGGGACAACACAGAGAAAGCACCCTACAATTTGGTGCTACTGTCTCTATGGCAAGCACCTGGTCTAACCAGCTCAAGCCTAGGGCAACTCCAGACTGGCCCACTAAAAACAGGGACCAAACTCTGCCCACAACAGGCAAAGAGAGACATTGCAGGGTGCCTGGGTGGCTCAGTCAGTTAAGCGTCCAACTTTGGCTCAGGTCATAATCTCACAGTTAGTGGGTTCAAGCCCTGCATCAGGCTCTGTACTGACAGCTCAGAGCCTGGAGCCTGCTTCATATTCTGTGTGTCCTTCTCTCTCTGCCCTCTCCTGCTCATGCTCTGTCTCTCTCTGTCTCAAAAATAAGCATGCAAAAAAAAAAAAGCCATTGCAAACAACTAGACTGAAGGCAAATGTGGCTCAGCCACAACAGTAGAGCACACACAACATACATAGGAGACACCCCTGAAGTACCAGTTTCTGATGAAAGGGGACGTTGCACTGCAGGGCACTGGAGGACCTCTTCTTTGTAAGGCCACTACTTTCAAGAGCAGGAGATATAGCTGATTTTCCAAACACACAGAAACAGACACAAAGAGTTATGCAGAATGAGGAGACAGAGCAAGATGTCCCAAATGAAAGAACAGGACAAAATCACAGAAAAGACTTAAGCAAAATGGAGATAAATAATATGCCTAATAATTTAAAGTAATGATCATTAAGGTATTCTCTGAACTTGAGAACAGAGTGGAGGATATCAGTGAGACCCTTAACAATAAACAAGTCAGAGATGAAGAAAATAATAAATGAAATTAAAAATATACTATATGTGATAATAGTAGACTGTGTAAAGCAGAAGAATGACTTAGCAACCTGGAGGATAGATTAATGGAAAGTAGTCAAGTTGAGCAGGTAGGAGAAAAAAAAATTATGTGAAATAAGAATAGACTTAGAAAACTCAACAACATCATCAAGTATAATAACATTTGCATTGTAGTCATCTCAGAAAGAGATGAGAAAGAAAAGGAAACAGAAAATTCATTTGAAGAAATAATAGCTGAAAACTTCCTGAATTTGGGGACAGAAACAGAAATCCAGATCCAGGAAACACAGAGTACCCTCAACAAAATCAACAAGGAGGTTCATACCAAGACACATAGTAATAAAAATAGCAAAAATCAGTGATAAAGAGAGAATTTTAAAAGCAACACAAGAAAAGAAAATAGTGACACACAAGGGAAATTCCATAAGGGCATCAGCTGATATTTTAGCAGAAACTTTGTAGGCTATAAGGGTGTGGCATCATATACTTTAAGTGCTGAAAGAAAAAAAAAAAAACAACCAAGAATACTCTATCCAGCAAGGCTATCATTCAGAAAAGAAGGAGAGATAAAGAATTTCCCAGAGAAACAAAAGTTAAAAGAATTCATGACCACTAAACCAGGCCTACAAGAAATGTTAAAGGGGACTGGTTAAGTTGAAAGGAAAGAACATAAGCCAGAGTAAGAAAAGTAGAAAGCACAGAAGCAGTGAAATTAAGTATGTGTATAAAAATCAATCAAGGGATTCATAAAATAAAAGAATGTAAAGTATGACAGCATATACCTAAAATGTTGGGGGCAGGGAGGAGTAGAGAATGGATTGAAATTTAAGCAACCATCAACTTAATATAGACTACTACATGCATGGTAACCACAAATCAAAAACCAGTAATACATGTACAAAAAAAAAATAAAGAGAAAGGAATCCAAATAGATCACTAAAGAAAGGCAGCAAATCATGAGAGAAGAAGAGAACAGAGAAGAGCTACAAAAACAACCATTAAACAAGTAACAAAATGGCAGTAAGTAAATACCTACTAATAATTATTGTGAATGTAAATGGACTAAATACTCCAATCAAAAGACACTAGGTGGAGAATGGATAAAAAAGCAAGACCTATCTAAATGCTGCTTACAAAGACTGCTTTCAGACCTAAAGACAAATGTAGATTGAAAGTGAAGTGAAAAGCATTTACCATGCAAATGGAAGTAGAAAGAAAGCCAGGGTAGCAATAGTTATATCAGACAAAATAGACTTTAAAACAAAGACTGTAACAAGAGACAAAGATGGACACTATATAATCATAAAGAGAACAATGCAACCAGAAGATAAAACAAATGTAAATATTTATGTATCCAACATAGTAGCACCCAGATACATAAAACAGCTAATAACAAAAATAAAGAAATTGATAATCATACAATAATAGTAGAGGATTTTAACATCCCACTTACATTGAGAGATACATGATCCAAACAAAATCAACAAGGAAACAGTGGCTTTGAAGGACACATTGGACAAGATGGATCTAACAATATACCCAAAACATTCCACTCTAAAACAGCAGAATGCACATTCATTTCAAATGCACATGGAACATTCTACAGAACCATTATTATACTATATGTTAACTAACTTGGATTTAAATTAAAAAAAAAAAGAATCACATGTTAGGCTACAAAACAAGTCTCAACAAATTAAAAAAAACGAAGTCCTACCACGTACCTTTTCTAACCACAATGCTATGAAGCTAGAAGTCAATTACAAGAAAAAATCTGGAAAGAACACAAATACACAGAAGTTAAATAACAAGCAACTGAACAAGAATGGGTCAACCAAGAAATAAGAGGAAATAAAAAAATACATGGAGATAAATGAAAATGAAAATACAATGGTTCAAAATCTTTGGAATGCAGAAAAAGCTATTCTAAGAGGGATGCTAATAGCAATACAGGGTTACCTCAAGAACCAAGAAAAATATTAAATAAACAGCCTAACCTTACACCTAAAGGAGCCAGAAATAGAAGAACAAACAAAACACAAAACCATCAAAAGGAAGGAAATAATAAAGATTAGAGCAGATTAAACAAAATAGAAGATAAAAAGTAAAACAAAACAAAAAACCAATAGGATAGAAAATGAATCCAGGAGCTGGTTCTTTGAAAAGATCTACAGAATTGATAAACCTCTAGCCAAGCCTCATCAAAAAAAGAGAGAAAGGTCTTAAACAAAATCAGAAATGAAAGAAGAGAAATAACAACCAACACCACAGAAATACAAATGATTTTAAGAGAGTATTATGAAAAATTATATGCCCAAAATTGAGCATCCTAGAACAAATGAATAAATCCTTAGAAACATATAAATTCCCAAAACTTAAATAGAAGAAATAAAATATTTGAACATATAATCAGCAAAGAAATTGAATCAATAATAAAAAAAAACTTTTGGGTACCTGGGTGGCTCAGTTAGTTGAGTGTCCGACTTCAGCTCAGGTCATGATCTCAGAGCTAGTGAGTTAAAGCCCCATGTCAGGCTCTGTGCTGACAGCTCAGAGCCTGGAGACTGCTTTGAATTTTGCATCTCCCTTTTTCTCTACCCCTACCCCATTCACACTCTGTTTCTCTCTCTCTCCAAAATAAATAAACATTAAAAAATGAATTAAAAAAAACTTTCAACAAGAAAAAGGCCAGGACCAGATGGCTTTAAAGGCAAATTCTGCCAAGAATTTAAAGAAGAGTTAATACCCATTCTTCTCAAACTACTCCAGAAAGAAAAGAAAACTTCCAAATTCATCCTATGGAGCCAGCATTACTTTGATATCAAAATGGGATAAAGACACTACAAAAAACGGAACTAGAGGTCAATAACTATGATGAGCATAGAAGCAAAAGTCCTCGACAAAATATAGGTAAACTGAATTTGACAATACATTAAAAACTCACTCACCATGATTTGGGTGCTGGCGTGGCTCAGTAGTTTAAGCTTGGTTTTGGCTCAGGTTATGATCTAGCGGCTTCCTGGGTTTGAGCCTCGCACTGGGCTCTGTGCTGACAGTGCAGAGCCTGTTTGGGATTCTCTCTCTCCCTCTTTCTCAGCCCCTCCCCACTTGCACTGTCTCTGGCTCTCTCTCAAAAATAAATACTTAAAAAAAATAAAATAAAAAAGTCATTCACCATGATCAAGTAGAATTTATTCCTGGGATGCTAGGATGGTTCATTACTCACAAATCAATCACCATGATTCATCACATCAAGAAGAGAAAGGATAAAAATGATCCATATGATCATTTCAATAGATTCAGAAAATGTATTTGACAAAGTACAACATCCATTCATGATAAAAACCCTCAAGAAAGTAGGTTTAGAGGGAACATACCTCAACATTATAAAGGCTGTGTGTGAAAATCCCACAGCTAATGTTATACTCAATGGAGAAAAATGGAGAGCTTGTCCATTAGGATCAGGAACAAAACAAGTATGTCCACTTTCATCACTTTTATTCAACATAGTATTGGGAGTTCTAGCTACAGCAATCAGACAATAAAAAGAAATAAAATTAATCCAGATTGGTAAGGAAGAAGTAAAACGTTCACTATTTGCAGATGACATGGTACTATACATAGAAAACCTGAAAGACTCCCCCAAAAAACTACTGGAACTGATAAATGAACTCAGTAAGGTCACAGGATACAAAATCATTATATAGAAATATGTTTCATTTCTATACACTAACAATGCAACAGTAGAAAGAGAAATTAAGAAAACAATCTCATTTATAATTGCACCAAAATTATAAAATACCTAGGAATAAACTTAACCAAGAAGTTGAAAAACATGTAGCATTAAAAGTATAAAACACTGTTGAAAGAAATTGAAGATGACACAAACAAATGGAAAGATATTCCATGCTCATGGATTGGAAGAACAAATATTATTAAAATGTCCATACTACCTAAAGCAATTCATAGATTTAATGCAATCCATGTCAAAATACCAACAACATTTTTCACAGAACTAGAACAAATAATCTTAGAATTTGTATGAAACCACAGAAGACCCAGAATAGCCAAAGCAATCATGAAAATGAAGAAGAAATTGGAGGTATCACAATCCCAGAAGTCAATATATACTACAAAACTGTAATAATCAAAACAATATGGTACTCACACAAAATCAATGGAACACATAGATCACATAGACACATAGATCAATTGAACAGAATAAAGAGCCCAGAAATAAACCCACAATTATACGGTCAATTAATCTTTAGTAAAGGAGGAAAAAGTATGCAGTGGGAAAAGACAGTCTCTTCAACAATGATGTTGGGAAAACTGGACAACTACATGCAAAAGAATGAAACTGGACCACTTTCTTATACTATACACAAAAAGAAATTCAAAATGGATAAAGACTTAAATGTGAGATCTGAAACCATAAAAATCATAGAAGAGAGCTCAGGCAGTAATTTCTATGACATTGGCTATAGAACATTTTTCTAGATACATCTCCTGAGGCAAAGTAAACAAAAGCAAAAGTAAACTATTGGTACTACGCTAATAGTGTAAGAAACTTCTTCACAGAGAAGGAAACAATTAACAAAGGTAAAGGACAACCCACTGAATGGGAGACAACATTTGCAAATGACATATTCAAAAAAGAGTTAGCATCCAAAAAATATTTAGCACTGATACAAGTTAACGACAAAAAAACCCAAATAATGTGATTAAAAATGGGCAGGAGACATAAACACTTTTCCAAAGAAGATATCCAGATGGCCAAGAGACACATGAAAAGATGCTCAACATCACTCATCATCAGGGAAATGCAGATCAAAACCATGATGAAATATCACTTCACATCTGTCAGAATGGCTAAACTCAAAAACACAGGAAATAGCAACTGTTGATAAAGATATGGAGAAAAAGGAACCCTCATGCAGTGTTGATGGGAATACAAACTGGCACAGCCACTATAGAAAACAGTATGGAGTTTCCTCATAAAATTTAAAAATAGAATCACCATGTGATCCAGTAATTTCACTTCTGGATATTTACCCAAAGAAAATGAAGACTCTAATTCAAAATGGTAAGCACCCATATGTATACTGAAGCATTATTTACAATAGCTAGATTATGGAAGGAGCCTAAGTGTCCATTGATAGATGAATGAATAAAGGACAGGCAGGTATATTCATATAATGGAATATTACTCAGCCAGAAAAAGAATGCAATCTTGCCGTTTGCAGGATGGATGGAGCTAGAGAGTATTATGCTAAGCAAAATAAGTTCAGACAGAGAAAGACAAATACCAGATGATTTCAGTCATGTGGCATTGTAAAAACCAAAATAAATAAATAAAGGAAAAAAGAGACAAACCAAAAAACACTCTTAAATGTGGATAGCAAACTTATGGTTACCAGAAGGGAGGTGGGGGGGGGGGGTGGATGGGTGAAATAGATGAAGAGGATTAAAAGGGCACACTTCTCATGATGAGCACTGAGTAATTTATAGACTTGTTGAATCACTGTATTGTACACCTGAAACTAATATGACATTATATGTTAACTATACTGGAATTGAGATTTAAAATGTCATGTATAATGTGAATTCTCAGCTAATGGTCCAGTGGAATTGGATAATGCCTCATCAATTCTTTGAGTTGAAATATGGAAACTACCATAAGTCAAGCTGTAAAGGACATTTCCTATACCTGAGTACTTTCTTAGTGATATAATGAAATGTGAGGAAAACAGATGCTGGATTGGTTAACCCCTCAGCCCTAGCCAGACATAAATTTTTTTTTTTGTATTTCTCATTTCAGTTTACTGTTTTAACATGTCATCTGTGCACACTAAGTTCATTATGTAAAATGGGCTCAGGATGTTCCTCTTTGTTATTATCCCCCAGTGTGTCCAAAGGCAAGAGTCAGAGAGGAACTGGCAAGTAAATTAAAGGCCTTGGATTAGAGTGTATAGGAAACTAAATGGTGGCAGTGCATCTATCAGCCACACCGTTTGGCAATTTCAGTGCAATTACACTAGGCTCAGACACTAAATATAAAGTGTTATACAAACAGATTTAAAATGGGTGAGATGGAAGCCTATAGCACTTTTCTAGGATTAACACAACAGCCACTGTGAAGAGACAGAGAATCCCAGTGTATGTTCAATTTCTAAGAAATAGCAATTTGAGCAGAAGAAGCTCCACAGTGCAATATAATAACATTATTTTCCGTGTATAGTTTAAGACATAATGATTACTTCCCAAGAGGGCAGAGATCTTTGTAAAAGGGAAAGGTTATTGTGATTAAGGCAGGAAAAGACCAGCTAAAAAAGGAAAAACGAGATCATCTAAAAAGAAAACTTGAATTCGTGAAAAAGAAAATACTTAGACTATGTTGTATAGTTCATTCCAAAAACTGTAATGGGTGCCTTAGAGAAGGGATAAAATGATGAGGAAGGGAGGATCCTACTGGAGAAATGTTGGTTCAGCCTGAGATAGGTCTGAGTGATGATAATTGATAATGAGACCCAGGAGATTTCACCCAATTTTACATAACAAGTTTGGTAAGCTTTTTTTTTTTTTTTTTTAATGTTTATTTATTTTTGAGAGAGAGAGAGAGAGAGCACAAGCATGGGAGGGGCAGAGAGAGAGGGAGACACAGAAACCAAAGCAGGCTCCAGGCTCTAAGTTGTCAGCAGCACTTTCCATAGTGTGGGTAGCAAACTTATGTTTGCTTTTAGTTCTAAAAGATAGAGATTTGTTTTAAAATTAAAAAAAAATTGAGTGATACACAATATAAGAAATTCAGTTTATTTTTAATATATTTGCATTATTCTTGTTGCAAAGAAGATTGGTTAGAGGAAAATTGATTAATGTTTAATAACACCTGCTTTTTATGATACTGCATGCTTAAATCACAATGAAGAATCAGAGGGTACCTTACATTACATAATATGAAATATTTTAAAGAAAGCTAGTTTTGAATTCTGCTTTTTAGGTTTTTATTTATTAAAAATTTTTTTCAACATCTATTTTTGAGGGACAGAGAGAGAGCATAAGTGGAGGAAAGACAGAGAGAGAGGGAGACACAGAATCCGAAGCAGGCTCTTGGCTCTGAGTTGTCAGCACAGAGTCGGATGCAGGGATTGAACCTACAAACCGTGAGATCATGACCTGAGCCAAAGCCTGATGCTTAACCGACTGAACCACCAGGCTCCCTTCTGCTTTAGGTTTTCTGCTTTAGGTTGTGCTTAAATCATAATTCAATTCTCAGAAGACCTTAAATCATTTAGATATATGTATATTATAGAATGTGAGGGCGACCTGGCTGCGACATCTGTCACTCCATTGATCGCCAGGGTTGATTCGGCTGGTCTGGCTGGCTAGGCGGGTGTCCCCTCCTCCCTCACCGCTCCATGTGTGTCCCTCACTAAGCTGCAAGCTCAGTAGAAGAGGATGACCTTCACCGATAGGGTAAGATCATTCTTCGGTCAAGGGTTCTTTGGTCAAGGGTATACAAGTAGCTGCGCTCCCTTGCTAGAACCTCCAAACAAGCTCTCAAGATACAGGTATGTTATATATAAACATTCTCTAGCAATTTATGAAATCAGGGGAAAAGTTTAATCAACCCTATGGCTTCTATCTTAGTGATTTAGTTACTTAATGTCCCTAGCAACCTTGATCAAGTCTTAGTTTGTAATTATTACAAAAGTTACAGACTTTTCCCCTCTTAATGGGGAAATAATAGTGAATATCTCCTCAACATCTCTCGTATTCTTCTTCCTTTTCTTTAACAAGTATTAGATCTACTTCAGGCCCTCATTATCTCTTCTCTGGTCTATAACAAGAACCTCTTAAATGGTCTTAACTGCTTTCTGTTTCTTTCTTCTATCATCCAACCCACCTCCTGAGGACTAATCTTGCTAAAACAAAGCATAGGTTATGTCATCTTCTTGCACAAAATACTTCAGTAATTTCCTATCAAAATCTGATCTAAGCTCAGATAGCTTGCTTTGATTTGCTAGGCCATCACAATCCAGTTCCTTCATATATTTTATATGTTCTAGTCAAAGTTGGTAACTTCTCTGTAAGCATTCCCACCTCCACACTTAAGCACTTCCTATCTGGAAAGTCTTCCCTATCATCTCTAGTTGCAGAAATCCTCATTATCCTGCAAAGTCTGACCTTAGCAAGTGCTTTCACTCTAACTCTGTCCCAGCCCATCCCAGTCCAGCCAAGATGAAGTGAGTTCTTCTTCCTCTGAATTCCCAAACTTTTCTGTGAACTAGCCTTATAGCAGTTATCATTGTCTTCCTTGCATTATAATGATTTGTGCTATATGGCAAAGTCCTTGAAGACCAAGATCATATCTCCATCCCTATATCTCTCCACAGTACCAGTGGCCTACACATTGTGTTGCCTAATAAATTCTGTTGCTTGGCAGATGTATTTTAAAAAATTTTTTTAATGTTTATTTTTGAGAGGGGGGGCGGGGAAGGGGCAGAGAGAGAGGGAGACACAGAATCTGAAGCAAGCTCCAAGCTCTGAGCTATCAGCACAGAGCCCAACATGGGGCTCAAACCCATGAACCATGAGATCATGACCTGAGCTGAAGTCAGACGCTTAACCAACTGAGCCAGCCAGGCATTTTGCTTGACAGACGTATTTATTGCAATATTGACTTGCCCAAACATTGCAGTTGCTATACATCTTATTGGGAGAAATTGGGGGCTTCCAATAACTTTCAGTTACTTGTTTTGAAACTCTACTCATTTTAGGCCACATTTTAATGTAAAAAATTTTAATTAGAGTTGATAAAACTGGACACAATATGAGAAGAGTGGCAGAAAAGGAAATGCTACAGATTGTACTTGTGAATTTGTTGAGCTCAGGATAAAGAAGCAGCATCTGTTCCAGAAATATCTACTAGTTAAGACCCAAGAAGTCAAACATACCTAACCATCCTGCATATCACATTTTTTTCAGCAGGAGGTGCCAAGAAGAAAAGGAGCAATCTACCATCTGCTAAACCATCTGTTTCATAAGACCTATTCCTTATTTAGTGCCATCAGAGTTTTCATTTCTTTAAAAAAAAAAAAATTAACATTGTCAAAGACCCCCAAATAAGAGCATATGATAACATTATCTAATAGCCATCTCAGTTAGCAGCAGTTTTTATATTTCTCAAAGTTGTTTCACTATTGAATTATGTTCTTTCCAATGTGTGTAGTATGGAAAGAGCACAATCTACGAATCAGAAGCCCTGAGTCTGAATCAATCTCTGCTTCCTACTAACTTACCTAGGGCAGTTGCCTACCTCTGACCTTAAACTTCTTTCCATGTAAATGGACATAATATTTACCTCAAGGATGGGAGCTAATATGTAAGCCCCTTGAGAAAGCAAGAATTTTCATCTGTTTGTTCACTGATGCATCCCAAGCACCCAGATCATTGGCACATAGAAGACGTTCAATAAATACTTGTTAATGGGTAATATCGAAATAAAATTGATACCTATTGAAATGCTTTGAAGAGTATTTATCCAAATAATAGAGTTTTAGGTTTAGGAGTGTGTCACCTAATTCAGTTGTTTTATAGATAAGTAAACTAAGAACCAGAAAGGCTGACCTGCAAAAGATCTTGAAACCACACAGTTGTGAAGCTAGCACAACAATCCAGGCTTCCTAAATTCTAGTTCAGTTCTCTTCTGTTGAACCACACCTTCTTTTTTAAATCATATGATCAGTCCATTACCTTAGTACAGTATTTTACAGACTTCAGTCCTGTGTGTACCACTTCATGTATTTTTGCAGTGTTTACATACATTACTATTTCCTTACTATTCTTTAGGTTGAGTTAAATCACTAAACGTAAACACTTTATCTGTGTCTTATCTTAATCAATAATGCCCATGGAATAATTTGTTATTTCAAGTATACAAGAAAATAACTAATGTTTTCTTAATGTATATTAAAATGAAAAATGTACACTTAAGTACTATGTAAAATTGTTTTGCCTATCTGCAGTAGTACATATTTCATATTAGGGAAATACTGCTTAGAACTATCTGTGATGCATTATTACTTTACATGAATATTTTTCATAGGATAAAATAGCAAAGGAATTTCTAATATAGTCAACTCATGACTTTTTATATTAAAGGAATATAGATAATTTAAAATATGAAAAAATTATAAATTTAGCTTACATTTTTTTCCCTCTTGTTCTGTCTCAGTGGAAATGGAGGGTAAGATTGTTGTGCTATTGTAGTGGGCATAGAAATTTCATAGCTACAAAGTTGGATGTGCAAAAATGGAAATTCATTTCTTTATAATTATACTTAGCTCTCCCATACCTGCTATTGGTGGAGAATTTAACTAGTCACTGAGAGGTTAATATAGATGCTTGGGAATTTTGTCTCATCTCTTTTTTTTTTTTCAATAAATACATCATCAAATAAGGGTCTTGTCTTTTCCCTTCCTCTTTCCTTTTTCCATGAGGAAATCTAAGGTCAGCTCAGAGTACAGTGAGTCGGTGGCAAAGAGGGTGCTGTCATATCTGAGCTCAGGTTCTCTTTTTTCCTCTCTGTCCTTGCAGCTTCATTCCTTTTCAGTCCAAAAGTTTTGTTTTGTTTTTAAATATTTTTTCACGTGTGTCTCAAAACTAGACTTCTACATGAACACTCATTATTCCACGTTATAATAGTTTACGGTGTGCTTGCTATATGCTGAAACCACCAAGCTGTTAGTCTTTTTGGTATCAAAAATCACTTTTCTTTCCCCTAGGATCCCACCTCTTGAAACTGAAAACCTTTACTTTAAAGGCTGTTAGCTTTGTTATGGGCTTTTTGGAGGTAATAATGTGAACTGTAGAAATTTCTAATCCTAAATCATTCTTGTGATAATATGTGTCTCTGAATAGGGACAGGGTCACATACAGGGAAGTGGAGGAGAGGGAAGGCATATCAATCGACAAAATGCTTATTTCAATACACTATGCATTGTACAAATCCTTCATCTGTATATGCACTTTTAACTGTTCCTTTATATTATCTTTGTTTTTCAGGCAAAAATAATCATAATCCCTAATTTCTTTTTTCAGTTCTCATTTTTAAAATCCTTTAATCAATTTGCTGGCTCTCTGTGGTATCCTCATATTATATGGATACTACAGTTATAACATCTATACTTGTGTAGCCTTTTTAGTTTTGATTAGAAAACCTTTTCATATAAATACCTCTAATTTTTCCCTATAAATCTATTAGGGAGATAGTAATAGTCACAAAGACAAGGAAATTGAGGACAGAAAAATCTAATGATAAAGTAATGAGATTTTTTTTTAAAAGTATAATTACGAAACACATACGTACATATTTATGGAGGACATGAGAAAAAGATCTTATAATTTCGGGTTTTTTAAACTAATATTTGATTGATTAAAGTTATATATTACAAAATCTGTTTTTTATTAAGCCTTAAAGTTCAGCTTACTTTTTGCCATTATTTTTTAAAGTCTAGTATTTTTTAATATAAAAGTAACATTTCAGTGTTTTGGGGTTAAAATTCAATTAACTCAGTTGTAACAGATTTAATTCCTCTGAACAATTTGTTCTATTAATAAACTTCTAAATTGCCTTAAACATTAACATTTCATTATTAAATTTAACATATTCAATACTTTAGCCTTTCAAATATCCAAAAGGGAAGATTTATAGTCCCAGTGAACAAAACTTCCTGACAACTTTGGCAACTCTTACAAACTTAATTAAACTTAGAGGGGAGCATTATGTTAACCATTCCAATGTTTTTTAAAAACTTAAAAAATTCTCCTATACCTGAGACCTTAAAATCAAAGCTTAATATGTCAGATTTTCTTAGATATTGTAAACATTTTATTTTAAGTTTATTTATTTATTTTTGAGAGAAAGAGAGAGAGTACAAGTGGGGTAGGGACAGAGAGAGAGGGAGAGAGAATTCTAAGCAGGTACGCAGCCTGATACAGGGCTGGAACTCATGAACCATTTGATCATTACCTGAGCTGAGCTCAAGAGTCAGATGCTTAACCAACTGCCACCCAGGTGCCCCTTATAAACATTTTAAGTAATAAACATTATCTTAAAGCAAATGCAAAAAATATGAATACTAAGATTTTGTCATACTGTGTGACTTCCATAGTTCACTATGTAGGTTCCTAGAGTTTTAAAGTCACTTAGCCAAGTTAAAAGGAACACATTTTACTAGATTAAAAACTTGATATTTTAATACATTTGCTTGGAGGTCAGATATTCTAGGTTGAATCTAAGGATCATAAAATTTTAGTATGATTGTGCCCAAATTATAAATGGGAACTCTGGAATCATTCTCATCATAGTTACTGTACCGGGGACCTGGAAGTAGACTTCTGCTCTCATCTGGGGTTTAGTCTTGCAACTCCTTACTGGTTCTTTAGTAGTCTTTTTCATGTTTTATCTTCATCAAATGATTGTGTTCAATTTATATTTTTAGACTTTGATTAGAGTTTGCATTATTTTTTAATTCAAGGTCTTCTAGGGGTTTTGTTTTGTTTTGTTTTTTAGCTCTATAATAGTTTTAATTTATCTTGGTTGTCCCTCAGCCACAACTCTGTGGTCATTTTAATACCAGTTATTTTCAATGTGGCATTTACTATTTTTTTTAATGCTTCATCAGACCTTTTAAGTCTATCAATAAGGTTTTTTTTAAGTTCAAACACAATTCCAAACAGTCTGTCTGTTCCTTTTTCTTTTCAGCACTGTAGAACTCCCTTCTAAAGGTCTCTGTCTCGGCAGCAGCCTGAATGACTGTTCTTTGGTCTAGTGCAAGCTGTCATCCTGAAATTTTCCTTTGTTGCTCTCTTGTTTCAGGTCCCTTATTTTCTGAGTTCCCACTTTTTCCTCTTGTTTTTATATGAATCCTCATTTTACTGAAACATGTAGTCTAATAGCTCCCTATTGCCTCCATACTTGAATTCTATGGGAAGAATTATCTCATTTCTTGTTATCCTACTCTGCCAGTACTGAGATGTCAAATTCTAGTCATTTTGTAAGATACTATTCCCTTTGGCTTTCCCTGCTGGAAGTTTGCTGACAATCCTTGTCTACTTGGTCTCCTCTAATGTTATTTTAAGGGAATTTATATTACATTTAACTGGAAGTTTCTACACTTCATTTTAAATTTCTTCTCTCTTACCACTTCTTTCTTATGACCAACCCAAAAGAAGTGCCTCACAGAGTAACTGCCACATATTAACCCTCAGTATTTGTTAAGTGAAAGACACATAGATGAGGTTGTTGATCTTCCTACATACTATGGAAGAAAAGACTTCACTAGTTTGTCAAAAAATGTATCACATTATTTAGGTAGAAATTCAAAAGGAAAGTTTTTTTTCTCTTTAATTTTTATCAAGAGGCTATGGTTCGTAAGATTTTTTTTTTTTTAAAGGCATTGAGGGAACATTAAAAATCTGAGATCTGGGGGCGTCTGGGTGGCGCAGTTGGTTAAGCGTCCGACTTCAGCCAGGTCACGATCTCGCGGTCTGTGAGTTCGAGCCCCGCGTCGGGCTCTGGGCTGATGGCTCAGAGCCTGGAGCCTGTTTCCGATTCTGTGTCTCCCTCTCTCTCTGCCCTTCGCCCGTTCATGCTGTCTCTCTCTGTCCCAAAAATAAATAAACGTTGAAAAAAAAATTTAAAAAAAATCTGAGATCTGTATCAATAAGAATAAAATTTAAGTCATGTTAAATAGATGGTTCTTGTAAGTAAGTAAAAACTGACATAGGTGCATTAGAAAGCCATAGTAATTCTTAATAAGTTTCTTAATTAGGAAAAAATAGCATGCCAATGGCAAACATTAGAATGACTAAACCTGAAGTTCCTTTGCTCTTTATTATGTGAAATGACCATATACTTTTTTTTTGTTGTTGTTGTTCAGACCAGGACTGTTCAGAAGTGAAAGGGAGGGAGGCCTTATCAATTATGCAGCAATTGGTGTAAACCAGAACTGTCCTAGGTGAACTGGGATAAAAGGTCTCTTTACTGATATTGTAGATAAGATTGAGGAAGACCTAGATATAGTACTTGCAGAAGAGAAAGTTAGGGTAAGGTTCTGGGAGATATCCAGGATATTGTGGATCTGTAATGTAAGTAAGATACAGGATTGCTATTTTAATAAATAAAATAGACTATATATTTAGTCTATCTGAATGGCAATATATTCAATGAAATTAAAATAATAGGTTTTTGAAGTTTGAGATTCATCATCAGAACAGGTTATAAACTTATTAGAAATAAAAGATTTCCCCCATTTAAAGTAGTTAATCAGTGTATCATAATGAGAAGTAATACTATATTCTAGCTTGGGAGTCTTCTCTACAGTGCCATCACTAGAAGTAAAGGAAAAGAAAAGAAAAACTTGAACCCTCTCAACCCCAAAAACAAAAACAAAAACCTCACCACAAAATGTAATTTGCCTCTTCTTCCTTGTATTATCAAAATGGTTCATTGTGCTATTCATAAACACTACCTTCATCTAGAACCAAATAGCACCCTTCATCTAGAACCAAATAGCAACCAAATACAACAAAGTGTTTCTCTATAAACTTTGAAATTTATTATGACAATATAATTAAATAGATAATTTCTCATCAATATAAATAACTTAAAAATATTAGGCAAACTTAGAACCATTTTTATCATGATTAGACATTAGCAAAACATTGATTTTTTTGCAGTTTCTATTCTATTTTGGCCATTTGAGTGATGTTGAGTTGTGCTGCCTCATGAGTTTTTGGTTTGTCTTGTTTCTGAAATAGTTTTTTATTAGTTTAGTTTGGAGGGAACATTCTGCCACATGCCATACACACACACACACACACACACACACACACACACACACACACACAATTGCCCCAAATCTAGATAGTTTAAAATATTTGTCAGTATTGCTTTCTGGTGACTTTACTCAAAGTAGTGATTAGATAAAACTAAGCTAGAGGAATTCATCCCAAAAGAAAGAACAAGAAAAGGTCATGGCCAGAGATCTAATTGAAATACATACAACCAATATCCCTGATCTAAAATATAAAATTTTTAAATTAGTTTTCTTTATTTTTGAGAGGCAGAGAGACACAGCACATGTAGGGGAGGGGCAGAGAGAGAGAGACACACACAGAATCAGAATCAGGCTGCAGGCTCTGAGCTGTCAGCACAGAGCCCGATGCAGGGCCCGAACTCACAAACCGTGAGATCATGACCTGAGCCAACGTCGGATGCTCAACTGACTGAGCCACTCAGGTGCCCCACCCTGATCTAAAATTTAAAACAACAATCATAAGAATACTAGCAGGGCTTGCAGAAAGCAAGAAGACACCAGGGAGTCTCTTGCCACAGAGATACAAGACCTAAAACTAGTCAGGCCAGAATAAAAAATGCTATAACCAATATGTGAAACTGGCTGGATATAATGGCCACAAGGGTGGAAGAAGCAGAGGAATGAATAAGTGATATAGAAGATAAAATTATGAAAAATGATGAAGCTGAAAAGAAAAGGGGAAAAAATGTTGGATCACAAAGGGAGACTTAGGGAACTCAGTTACTCCATAAAATGTAACAGCATTCGTATCATAGGACTCTCCAAAGAAGATGAGAGGAGCAGGTTTATTTGAGAAAATTATACCTGAAAATTTCCCTAATCTGGTGAAGGAAACAGACATCCAAATTCAGGAAATACAGAGAATTCCTATCAAAATCAACAAAGGTAGGCCAACACCAAGACATATTGTAGTAAAATTTGCAAAATACAGAGATAAGGAAAAATTTATAAAAGCAGCAAGGGAAAAGAAATTCCTAACTTATAAAGGGAAGATAAATAAGGTTAACAGCAGATCTATCCACAGAAACTGGGCAGGCCAGAAGGGAGTGGCAGAAAATATTCATATTCAATGTAATGATGGGGAAAAATATGCAGCCAAGAATACTTTATAACAAACCTGTCATTCAGAATGTAAGGAGAGGCAAAGTGTTTTCCAGACAAAAACTAAAGGACTTTGTGACCACTAAAGCTGTCCAATAAGAAATAATAAAGGGGACTCTTTGAGTGGGAAAGAAAGACTAAAAGTGACAAAGACCAGAAAGGAATAGAGAAACAACACTCAACAGTAATAAAATAGCATTAAATTCATATCTATCAATAATCACTCTGATGCAAATGGACTAAATACTCCAATCAAAAGACATAGAGTATCAGAGTAGATAAAAAAAAACACAAGACACATCTTTATGCTGCCTGTAAGAGATTCATTTTAGACCTAAAGACACCTGGTGACTGAAAGTGAGGGGATGGATAACCATTTGTTGTGCTAATGGACATCAAAAGAAAGCCAGAGTATCCATACTTATATCAGACAAGTGAAATTTTAAATGAAAGACTGTAAGAAGAGATTAAGAAGGGCACTATATCATAATAAAGGAGTCTATCCAACAAGATCTAACAATCGTAAATATTTATGCCCCCAACTTAGAGACACCCATATATATAAATCAATTAGTAACAAACATAAACTCATTGATAATAATACAATAATAATAGTAGAGGACTTTAACACCTCATAGCAACAGACAGATCACCTAAGCAGAAAATCAACAAGGAAACAATGGTTTTGAATGACACACTGGATCAGATGGATTTAACAGATGTATTCACAACATTTCATCCTAAAGCAAAGGAATACACATTCCTTTCAAGTGCACATGGAACATTCTCCAGAACAGATTAATACTGGGATACAAATCAGGCCTCAACAAAAAAAGATACAAAAGATACAAAAAAGATTGAGAGCATATCATGCATAGTTTCTGACAACAATGCTATGAAACTTGAAGTAAACTACAAGAAAATATTTGGTAAGACCACTAATACTTGGAGGTTAAAGAACATCCTACTAAGAATAAATGGGTTAGCCAGGCAATTAAAGAAAAAATAAAAAATACATGGAAACAAATTAAAATACAACAGTCCAAAATCTTTGGGATGCAGCAAAAGTGGTTCCAACAGGAACATGTATAGCAATACAGATCTATCTCAAGAAGCGAGAAAAGTCTCAAATATATAACCTAACCTTACACTTCAAGGATCTAGAAAAGGAACAGCAAATAAAGCCTAAAGCCAGCAGAAGGGAAATAATAAAGATTAGAGAAGAAGTAAATGGTATACAAACAAACAAACAAGCAAACAAACACCACAGTAGAACAGATCAATGAAACTAGGAGCTGGTTTGTTGAAATAATTAATAAAATTGATAACTCCCTAGCCAGAATTATAAAGAGAAAGAGAGAGAGAGAGAGAGAGAGAGAGAGAGAGGATCCAAGTAAATAATATCATGAATGAAAGCAGAAATATCACAACCAACACCACAGAAATACAATCATAAACGAATATTATGAAAAATTATTTGACAACTAATTGGGCAATCTGGAAGAAATGGATAAGTTCCTAGAAACATACAAACTACCAAAACTGAAACAGGATGAAATAGAAAATTTGAACAGACATATAACCAGTAAAAAAATTGAATGAATAATCAAAAATCTTGCAACAAACCAAAGTCCAGGACCAGATGGCTTCCCAGGCGAATTCTACCAGACATTTAAAGCAGAGTTTATACCTATTCTTCTCAAGCTCTTCCAAAAAATAAAAATGGAGGGAACGTTTCCTAATTCATTCTATGAAGCCAGCATGACACTGATTCCAAAACCAGGCCAAGACCCCAATAAAAAGAATTATAGGCCAATATCCCTGATGAACATGGAAACAAAAATTGTCAAGAAGATACTAGCAAATTGAATTCAACAGTACATTAAAAGAATTATTCACCACAATCAACTGGTATATATTCATGGGTTGCAGGGCTGGTTCAATATTCACAAGTCAATCAACATGATTTACCACATTAAAAAAAGAAAGGATAAGAACATATGGTCCTCTCAATAGATGCAGAAAAATCATTTGAAAAAATACAACATCCTTTTTTGATAAAAACCCTCAAGAAAGAAGGTATAGAAGGAAATACTTCAAGATCATAAAGGCCATATATGAAAGACCCACTGCTAATATTATCCTCAATGGGGAAAAACTGAGAGCTTCCCCTGTAAGGTCAGGAACACAACAGTGACATTCATCCACCACTGTTGTTCAACATAGTACCAGAAGTCCCAGCCTCAGGGCTCAGACAACAAAAAGAAGTAAAAGGAATTCAGATTGGAAAGGAAGAAGTCAAACTTTCACCATTTTCAGACAACTTGATATTCTATGTAGAAAATCTGAAAGACTCCACCAAAAAATTGCTAGAACTGATACATAAATTCAGTCAAGTTGCAGGATACAAAATCGACATGCAGAAATATGTTGAATTTCTATACACCAATAGTGAAAAGGAAGTCAATGAATCAATCCCATTTAAAATTTCACCAAAACCCATAAGATACATAGGAATAAACCTGATCAAAGAGGTAAAAGATCTGTACTTTGAAAACTATAGAACACTTATGAGAGAAATGGAAGACACAAAGAAATGGAGAAACCTCCATGCTCATAAATTGGAAGAACAAATATTGTTAAATTGTCTATAGTACCCAAAGCAATCAACACATTCAATACAATCCCTATCAACATCATCATCCCTATCATCAACCACCAGCACTTTTCACAGAGCTAGAACAAAAAATCTTAAAATTTGTATGGAACTACAAAATACTCCTAGTAGCCAAAGTAATTTTGAAAATGAAAAACAAAAGTGGAGGCATCACAATTCTGGACTTCATTCTATATTACAAAGTGATAGTCATTAAGACAGTATGGTCCTGGCACAAAAACAGACACATTGAACAATGGAACAGAATAGAAAACCCAGAAATGGAGCCAAAACTATAAGGTCAATTATTCTTCAACAAAGCAAGAAAATATCCAATGGAAAAAAGTCTCTTCAACAAATGGTGCAGGGGAAAACTGAACAGCAACATGCAGAAGAATGAACCTGGACCACTTCCTTACGCCATACACAAAAAAATTCAAAATGGATGAAAGACCTAAATGTGAGACAGGAAACCGTCAAAACTCTACAGTAGAAGACAGGCAGCAAACTCTTGGACCTTGGCCATAGCAACCAAGAGACTTCTTACAAAGATATGAATAGACATTATACAAGACAAATACAAGTTACCAATAAACTTACAGAAAAATGGATGCCAAAATCTTAATACTGTAGCCAGATTTTTTTTATTTTAAATTTTTTTTAATGTTTATTTTTGAGAGAGAGAGACAGAGCACGAGTGGGGAAGGAGCAGAGAGAGAGACAGAACCTGAAGCAGGCTCCAGGCTCTGAGCTGTCAGCACAGAGCCCGATGTGGGGCTTGAACTTATGAGCTGGGGGCTCGAACTCACAAGCTGCGAGATCATGATCTGAGCTGAAGTCCGACGCTCTGCCGACTGAGCCACCCAGGCGCCCCAACATTATTAAAACTTTTAACTCTCATGAATACCAATATAAAACACTTTGGCTAGGTCATCTAGATTTCACTACTAATTCTGCAAATAAAAATCATAGGGTGAATATCATAGAGTTATAAAATCAAGAGAAGCCACATTGTTATCTATGGGAACATGTCTTACCTCTACTTTATTTGCCAAAATCCTGCAATAGTGACTCTTATCTACATTTATTGTGCAGAGCCTTCTAATAAAACTTATAGCAGTCCACATTTTTGAAGAAATAAGTTCTTTACAATTGGCCCAAAATATGAAGCATTTATGTTTAGCTTCCTCTGAGTAATGCACATGTTAATAGTCTTACAGCTTTTTGTGTTTTTTTTTTTTTTTTTTTTTTTTTTTTTTGGCTTTTGATCAGTCTTTATCAAATCCACTACAGGCTTCAAGTCCTCAGGTTTTACAGGGCAGGCAGAGCACATTTTAGTCTGTACAATTCATAGAAAGTTCTCACAGAAGGCAGTGAGAGAAAGAAGTTTTCTATTCCCTTTTAGCGTCTTTAGTACTAGATCCAGGTATTTCAACAGTTCGAACACATGGAAATAACAGAACACAGGAAGGGGAAAGAGTAGCTTCCAACTGTGAGCTCTGTATCAAAACAGTTACTGGTAGTGAAGAAAGTTTTAATTACTAAATAATCAAGAATGCTGGATTCTTGATTAGAAATATGACCAGCCATCACAAACTAGTGGTCCTAGTGCCAAATTTAGCCTGCAGATATATGCATTTGGCTGGAGAGTATTTTTAAAACCTTAAACTTGAATGCTTTTTTAAGTTAGTCATATACATTGTAGCTCACCATAGGCAGTACCAACATCTATATGCCTGTCTCCTGAAGGAATTTGGGAATGCTATATGCTTTAAACTTTCTTAATGTTTTGCTATGTAACAGTATTAAACTATAGTGAAACGGTAATCAGGGAGAGATATTGGGAAGCAATCTTCCTAATCCTAATAAGAATGGATATTTGCAGAATCTTTCCAGATCCAGCCTTTGCTTACTGAGATTTCTAAGCTTCCAAAGGGTTCATTAATCATGTAGATGTCAAATGACTATAGAATTAAGACCTTGAAAGAGAGAATGCATATGTTAAGAAATGCTAAATGTGTCCTATCAGAGCTCCATCAACATCAAAAATAATAAATTCTTGTAAGTTACAGGATATTCAGAAATATTTCTGGCATTAACCAGATGCCTGTGCTCTACTCGCCCTTACTTCTACTAAAGTTAAATATTGTCAAGATTCCTTATAAAAGAAGTTTTGAAGCTTTGAAGACGGGGAATTCATCCTCCAGAATTCATTTTGTTATAAGCAGTCATGATGAATCTGGGAGGAGGGTTATCAAGTCAAGGGCCATGAATTTAGTTTTCCTGCTTGCTGAGAATTTTCAGTAATTGTACCACATAGTCTACAATGTTTTAAGGGTTAAAGAAAATTCAAAGGTTTGGATTCTACGGCTATTGATTTGTCAATATTGACAGGATTGAGTGATCTATTCTTACAAGATGAGGTTCAGCTTGGCTGACCCATTTTTTTGGGATGGGAGGATTAATGAGCTCCCTAAATCAAAACTTCTGAGTAAAGGAAGAATTTTGGAGGAATCACTAAGTATCCTAGTTACACAGTTGCTATTAATGACTGAATAATTTTTTTCTAATTTGGTTAACAAAGTGAGACAAAGAAAGAGGCAGATTATTCTATTGATTGTTTAAACATTTAATAATCTGGAGACACAGTGCTGGAAGCTAGGATAGATAGTAGCTAAGGGAGTGGGTTGTGTAGTTGGAGGACCAGGGATTGAATCCTGGCTACTTCATTTACAACCGATGTGGGTCTTGCCAATCTCTCTCAAAGTCCATCAGTTGATTCTACGGAGATGATAAGAGAGGGGCTAAGCATGTGGGATCCAGCATTAGACTGCTGGTTTAAGTTCTGCCATGTAATTCCAAGTTGTGTGATCTCATCCAAGGTATCTAACCTCACAGAGCTTTAGTTTTGTCATCTATAAATGGAATTAATTAGAGCAAGGTTTGATTTATGTTAGTGAAAATCAAATGAGACAGTGCCAGGAAAATGATAAATGTGCAATAAGTGATTCTTTTCTTCTTCCTCCTCCTCTCCCTCCCTCTTTCATTTTGGTAGTAGCAGTGACAGTAGTAGTATGATTATCTTATCTCTCTTTGGTTTTGTTTTGTACTTGAAACCAATATTAGGGCAGGGTTTGTCTACCCAGCAACAAACATATGGCTCACATTTGCCAACTCTGGTAGACTCCACAGTCAGAGATTTTAAATTTTACCTTACATAGAGTTACAGATGAAGGTCAATGGCATAATTTCTCTGGTGAGAATAGAATTAGATATAGGGTAAAATCATGCTGACAGACTCATTTAACATCAGGGGAAAAAAAGCCCTTGAATTCAGGGAGCATACTCTAAAAGGGAAGATAGACAAGCAAAAACAATTGGGTGATTGGAGTGTTTTTTGGCCAGATCAAAACACCCCCAGTGGGGTAACACTGATGTAATATTTGAAGAGAAGGTATCAGCTATGAACTTTAGTTGATGAAAATATTAGAATTTGGGACTAGTCTCATACTCTGGTTACTTTTCTCTGCAAAGTCTCTAGCCTGTTGAGAATGGAATCTCCAACTTGGTGAAAGAACTGCTTTTTTGTTAATAAGGGTTCATTTGTGAAAAACTGGACTGAATACGAAGTATTATTAATCCATGTTCTTGTGTCACCAACATAAAACAATAAAGGAGGCTCTTTTTTCCATGAACTAATTTTCTGCCAACCTTCAACTATCTCATTCAGTTTCCATGAATTCCAGGACAGACCTGGCACCTGGAAGATGCCCAGTAAATGTCTTTTGAATGAGTCACTTCCAACATTGACATGTTATTTTTGTAAGAACTTTACTTCCAACTTCTCAAGTTTACAACTAGTCTAAAACAAGGTCAGACACAAATGTTATTCTTAATTTCACACCATCACACAAGCTATCAATTTCTCTTTGTTTTTGTTTTGTACTTGAAACCAATTTTAGAGCAGAGTTTATCTACTTATCAACAAACTTATGGCTCATATTTGCCAACTCTGGTAGACTCCACAGTAATGGCTCTTTTATTTTATTTATTTATTTATTTTTAATATGAAATTTATTGTCAAATTGGGTTCCATACAACACCCAGTGCTCATCCCACAGGTGCCCTCCTCCTCGCACCCCCCATATACCCTCAGTTTATTCTCAGTTTTTAAGAGTCTCTTATGGTTTGGCTCTCTTCCTCTCTAATTTTTTTTTCCTTCCTTCCCCTCCCCCATGGTCTTCTGTTAAATTTCTCAGGATCCACATAATAGTGAAAACATATATTATCTGTCTTTCTCTGTATGGCTTATTTCTCTTAGCATCACACTCTCCAGTTCCATCCACGTTGCTACAAAAGGCCATATTTCATTCTTTCTCATTGCCAAGTAGTATTCCATTGTGTATATAAACCACGATTTCTTTATCCATTCATCCGTTTATGGAAATTTAGGCTCTTTGCATAATTAGCTATTCTTGAAAGTGCTGCTATAAACATTGGGGTACAAGTGCCCCTATGCATCAGTACCCCTGTATCCCTTGGATAAATTCCTAGCAGTGCTATTGCTGGGTCATAGGGTAGATCTATTTTTAGTTTTTTGAGGAACCTCCCCACCGTTTTCCCGAGTGGCTGCACCAATTTTCATTCCCACCAACAGTGCAAGAGGGTTCCTGTTTCTCCACATCCTCTCCAGCATCTATAGTCTCCTGATTTGTTCATTTTGGCCACTCTGACTGGTGTGAGGTGATATCTGAGTGTGGTTTTGATTTGTATTTCCCTGATGAGGACCGACATTGAGCATCTTTTCATGTGCCTGTTGGCCATCCAGATGTCTTCTTTAGAGAAGTGTCTATTCATGTTTTCTGCCCATTTCTTCACTGGGTTATTTGTGTTTTGGGTGTGGAGTTTGGTGAGTTCTTTCTAGAGTTTGGATGCCTGCCCTTTGTCTGATATGTCATTTGCAAATATCTTTTCCCATTCCATTGGTTGCCTTTTAGTTTTGTTGATTGTTTCCTTTGCAGTGCAGAAGCTTTTTATCTTCATGAGGTCCCAATAGTTCATTTTTGCTTTTAATTCCCTTGCCTTTGGAGATGTGTCAAGTAAGAAATTGCTGCGGCTGAGGTCAGAGAGGTTTTTTCCTGCTTTCGCCTCTAGGGTTTTGATGGTTTCCTGTCTCACATTCAGGTTCTTTATCCATTTTGAGTTTATTTTTGTGAATGGTGAAGAAAGTGGTCTTGACTCATTCTTCTGCATGTTGCTGTCCAGTTCTCCCAGCACCATTTGTTAAAGAGACTGTCTTTTTTCCATTGGATATTCTTTCCTGCCTTGTCAAAGATTAGTTGGCCATACTTTTGTGGGTCCAATTCTGGAGTCTATATTCCATTGGTCTTTGTGTCTGTTTTTGTGCCAATACCATATTGTCTTCGTGATTACAGCTTTGTAGTAAAGGCTGAAGTCTGGGATTGTGATGCCTCCCGCTTTGGTCTTCTTCTTCAATATTACTTTGGCTATTTGGGGTCTTCTGTGGTTCCATACAAATTTTAGGATTGCTTGTTCTAGCTTCAAGAAGAATGCTAGTGCAATTTTTATTGGGATTGCATTGAATGTGTAGGTAGCGTTGGGTAGTATTGACATTTTAATAATATTTATTCTTCCAATCCATGAGCAAAGAATGTTTTTCCGTTTATTTGTATCTTCTTCAGTTTCCTTCATAAGCTTTCTCTAGTTTTCAGCATACAGATCTTGTACATCTTTGGTTAGGTTTATTACTAGGTATTTTATGATTCTTAGTGCAATTGTGAATGGGATCAGTTTATTTGTCTTTCTGTTGCTTCATTGTTAGTGTATAAGAATGCAACTGATTTCTGTACATTGATTTTGTATCCTGCGACTTTTGTATCAGTTCTAGCATACTTTTGGTGGAGTCTGTTGGGTTTTCCATGTGTAATATCATGTCATCTGCAAAAGTGAAAGTTTGACTTCATCTTTGCCAATTTTGATGCTTTGATTTCCTTTTGTTGTCTGATTGCTGATGCTAGAACTTCCAACACTATGTTAAACAATAGCAGCGAGAGTGGACATCCCTGTTGTGTTCCTGATCTCAGGGGGAAAGCTCTCAGTTTTTCTGCATTGAAGATGATATTATCTGTGGGCTTTTCATAAATGGCTTTTATGATGTTTAAGTATGTTCCTTCTATCCTGACTTTCTCGAGGGTTTTCATTAAGAAAGAATGCTGAATTTTGTCAAATGGTTTTTCTACATCGATTGACAGGATCATATGGTTCTTATATTTTCTTTTATTAATGTGATGTATCACATTGATTGATTTGCAAATGTTGAACCAGCTCTGCAGCCCAGGAATGAATCCCACTTGATCATGGTGAATAATTCTTTTTATATTCTGTTTATTCAATAAATTCAATTCAATAAAATGTATATTCAGTTTGCTAGTATCTTATTGAGAATTTTGCATCCATATTCATCAGGTATATTGGCCTGTAGTTCTCTTTTTTGTTGGGTCTCTGTCTGGTTTAGGAATCAAAGTAATGCTGGCTTCATAGAATGAGTCTGGGAGTTTTCCTTCCCTTTCTATTTTTTGGAACAGCTTGAGAAGGATAGGTATTATCTCTGCTTTAAATGTCTGGTAGAATTCCCCGGGGAAGCCATCTGGTCCCAGACTCTTATTTGTTGGGAGATTTTTGATAACTGATTCAGTTTCTTCACTGGTTATGGGTCTATTTAAGTTTTCTATTTCTTTCTGTTTGAGTTTTGGAAGTGTGCGGGTGCTTAGGAATTTTCCATTTCTTCCAGGTTTTGTTGGAATATCCAGTTTGTTGGAATATCATTTTTTATAGTATTCCCTGATAACTGCTTGTATTTCTGAGGGATTGGTTGTAGTAATTCCATTTTCATTCATGATTTTTTGTATTTGGGTCATCTTCCTTTTCTTTTTGAGAAGCCTGGCTAGAGGTTTATCAATTTTATTTTTTCAAAAAACCAACTCTTGGTTTCATTGACCCGCTCTACAGTTTTTTTTAGATTCTATACTGTTTATTTCTGCTCTGATCTTTATTATTTCTCTTTTTCTGCTGGGTTTGGGATGTCTTTGCTGTTCTGCTTCTATTTCCTTTAGGTGTCCTTTAGATTTTTGTATTTGGGATTTTTCTTATTTCTTGAGATAGGCCTGGATTGCAATGTATTTTCCTCTCAGTACTGCTTTGCTGCATCCCAAAGCATTTGGATTGTTGCATTTTCATTTTCATTTGTTTCCATATATTTTTAAATTTCTTCTCTAATTGCCTGATTGACCCATTCATTCTTTAGTAGGGTGTTCTTTAACCTCCATGCTTTTGGAGGTTTTCCAGACTTTTTCCTGTGGTTGATTCCAAGTTTCACAGTATTGTGGTCTGAAAGTGTGCATGGTATGATCTCAATTCTTTTATATGTATTAAGGGCTGCTTTGTGACCCAGTATGTGATCTATCTTGGAGAATGTTCCATATGCACTCGAGAAGAAAGTATATTCTGTTGCTTTGGGATGCAGAGTTCTAAATATATCTGTCAAGTCCATCTGATCCAATGTATCATTCTGGGCCCTTGTTTCTTTATTGACCGTGTGTCTAGATGATCTATCCATTGTTGTAAGCGGGGTATTAAAGTCCCCTGCAATTACCACATTCTTATCAATAAGGTTGATTATGTTTGTGATTAATTGTTTTATATATTTGGGGGCTCCCGTATTTGGCGCATAGACATTTATAAGTGTTAGCTCTTCCTGATGGACAGACCTTGTAATTATTATATAGTGCCTTTCTTCATCTCTTGTTACAGCCTTTAATTAAAAGTCTAGTTTGTCTGATATAAGTATGGCTACTCCAGCTTTCTTTTGAGTTCCAGTAGCATGATAGATAGTTCTCCATCTCCTCACTTTCAATCTGAAGGTATCCTCAGGCCTAAAATGGGCCTCTTGTAGACAAAAAATAGATGGGTCTTGTTTTTTATCCATTCTGATACCCTGTGTCTTTTGGTTGGAGCATTTAGTCCATTTACATTCAGTTTTATTATTGAAAGATATGGGTTTAGAGTCATTGTGATGTCTATAGGTTTCATGCTTGTAGTGACGTCTCTGGTACTTTGTGGTCCTTGCAACATTTCACTCACAGAATCCCCCTTAGGATCTCTTGTAGGGCTGGTTTAGTGGTGATGAATTCCTTCAGTTTTTGTTTGTTTGCGAAAACCTTTATCTCTCCTTCTATTCTGAATGACAGATTTGCTGGATAAAGGATTCTCGGCTGCATATTTTTTCTGTTCATCACATTGAAGATTTCCTGGCATTCCTTTCTGGCCTGCCAAGTCAGTAGATAGGTCTGCGACCAGTCTTATGGGTCTACCTTTGTAAGTTAGAGCCTGTTTATCCCTAGCTGCTTTCAGAATTTTCTCTTTATCCTTGTGTTTTGCCAGTTTCACTATGATATGTAGTGCAGAAGATTGATTTAAGTTACATCTGAAGGGAGTTCTCTGTGCCTCTTGGATTTCAAGAGGTCTTTTTCCTTCCCCAGATCAGGGAAGTTCTCAGCTATGGTTTGTTCAAGTATACCTTCAGCCCCTTTATTTCTTCTTCTTCTGGAATAGTAATGGATTTTTAAATTTTTCCTTAATTATAGTTACAAATGAAGGCATATAAAAATATTTGCATCTAGTTGACATTATCTAATAATTTAATTAAGAAATCAGAAAAAAATGACTCATTGGTAGGGATTAGAGATTGATATATCTTTAAAATAATAGAAGTTTCTGAACATAGCTATTTCTTTTCACTAAGCCAATCCATTTTGACAAAAATATGAAGCTGTATATTATACTGTATATAGCTGTATACTATAATTCCAGTCTATTTATTTCCTTAGTAATTTTACTCCCTTTTAACAAAATCATTGGCCTGTAATAGGCATTTCTTATCTATATTTTGCAGATTTACAAACTTGACAACCTATTTGTGTATTCCTTCAAACCTACCTTTCTGAGATCCACTGAACGTGTATCCTTTGTGGAATTTCTGAAATTCATCATTTTTGCCCTATCATCTTTGTTTTAAGCAGTAATTAGCTGACATCTAAACTTGAACCGTAACTTCTTTTTTTTTTTAATTGACACACAATGTTACATTAGTTTCTGGTGTACAACATAGTGATTCCACAAGTCCATAAGTTATGCTACGTTCACAAGTGTTACTACCATTACCATACAATACTATTATTTTTATAATTTATTTTTATATTTTTAAAATGTTTTCATATTTACTTTATTGAGTTGATATTATTATTTTTTAAATTCCTGTATACTTCACATGCAGTGTTATATTAGTTTCAGATTTATAATATAGTGATTCAACAATTCTATACATTACTCAGGGCTCATTGGTAAGTGTACTTTTAATCCCCTTCACCTATTTCTCACATCTCCCCTACCCACCTCCCCTCTAGTAACCATCAGTTTCTTCTCTATATTTATGAGTCTGTTTTTGGGTCACCTGGATGGCTCAGTCATTTAAGTGTCTGACTCTTGATATCGTCTCAGGTCATGATCTCATGGTTGATGATATCAAGTCCTGTGTTGGGCTTGGCACTGACAAGGGGGAGCCTGCTTGGGATTCTTTCTCTGGCTCTCTCTCTGCCTCTCCTCTGCTTTCGCTCTCTCTCTCTCTCTCTCTCTCTCTCTAAAAATAAATAAATAAACATTAAAAAGGTCTGTTTTTTGGTTTACCACATTTTAAAAATTTATTTCTTAAATTCCACATGAGTGAAATCAAATGGTATTTTTATTTCTCTGACTTACTTTGCTTAGCATAATACCCTCAAGGTCTATCCATGTTGTTGCAGATGGCAAGATTTAATTCTCTTTTATGGCTGAATAATATTCCATTGTGTATATATATATATATATATATATATATATATATATACTACCTTTTCAATGGACTTTTGGGTTGCTTCCATAATTTGGCTATTGTAAATAATGCTGCAATAAATATAGGGGTGCACATATATTTTTCAATTAGTGTTTTTCGTATTTTTTGGGTAAATAACCAGTAGTGGAAGATCATATGGTAATTCTATTTTTAATTTTTTGAGGAACCTCCATACTGTTATCTACAGTGGCTATACCAGTTTGCATTCCTACCAACAGTGCATAAGGGTTCCTTTTTCTCCATATCCTTGCCAACACTTATTATTTCTTGTGTTTATGATTTTGGCTATTCTGACTGGTGTAAGGTGATATCTCATGGTTTTGATTTGCATTTCCCTGATGGTTAGTGATGCTGAAGCATTTTCATGTGTCTGTTGGCCATCTGTATGTCTTCTTTTGAAAAATGTCTATTCAGGTACCTGCCCATTTTTTAATTGGGTTATTTGTTTTTTTGGTGTTGAGTTGTATGATTTCTTTATATATTTTGGGTATTAACCCCTTATTGGATATATCATATGCAAATTCTTCCAATCCATGAACATGGACTATCTGAACCATAACTTCTTAATCCCTTCAATATTTTATAGTTTTTAAGTATACACTTTTGCTTTTCATTAAAAATTTTAACCATTTTAAAATTTCTAACTATGTACCTACCCTTTGTTTTGTCCTTTCTATAATATGTCAATTTCTGGTGGCAGTGTGGAAGAACCAGCACATAGCATACTGTTCAGAAAAGTCAGTGATTAATGTACAGCATGGTGACTATAGTAAATATATGTACCATATAATTTAAGATTGCTAAGAGAGTAGATCTTAAAAGTCTTTATTAGAAGAAAAAAATTTTTAATTAATTTATTTAAATTCAAGTCAGTTAACATATAGTGTAGTACTGGTTTCAGGAATAGAACCCAGTAATTCATCACTTACATATAACACCCAGTGCTCATCCCAACAAATGCCATCCTTGATGCCCATCACCAATTTAGCCCATCTCCCACCCACCTCCCCTAGAAGAAAAATATTTATAACTGTGGTGATGGATGTTATCTTATTGTGGTAATCATATGTAATATATACATATATCAAATCATTATGTTTTATGCCTAAAACAAATATGGTGTTATATGTCAAATATATCTCAATTAAAAAAAAGAAAATAAGAGAAGAGAAACTGAGTTTAACTCTAATTTAGAATAATCCCAATATTCCCAATAATCCAAATATGTGAAGATTTAGTAAGCATCTAATAGCATTTGTTTTTAAGTGATTATTTCATCACTTATAGAGTATGAAGGGAAAAAAACTTTTAAAAGTTTATGATTTCCTGCTTAATGGAAGCAGCAGAGAAGATATAATGCCACCAAATATTATTTACTTTTTGCTATCTACTATCCCAAGTTATTTACAATCATTATCTCATATGATCCTAATAGTACTTTGAGGTAATAATTATTTTCTTGCTTTATAAATGAAGGAATTAAGGCTCCAAAGGTAAGTTGCCAAAAGATACACAGCTAATAAATGAAGGAACTGTAATTTCAATCCAATCTCTGTGGCTCCAAAGACTGTTTTAATAGCTATATTGCGTTACCTTTCTCCAAGGACACTAAATGTCCATGATCCCCATACTTGCGTCCTTTATTGCCTTGCTGCTCAAAGTATTGGCCATGTAAGTATTACTCCTGACCTCAGAGCTTATTAGAAATGCACAATCTTAGGCCCTATCCTTAACCTACTGAATCAGAATCTTCCTTTTAAGAAGACCTCCAGGAGCTTTTCACATTAAAGATTGAGCATCTAAGGCCATCCACACCTTATTTTCATTTTTAATCTTGACATTACAGGCTCATCTTCTAATAGTTTCAGTTTTACTTCGATGTTTCACCTGTTCCACATTCATGCCTCTGTGACTTTGTGATTCCTGCAGCATGGAATGTCCTCTTTCCTTTATTTTCTCCATCTAATGAAAGCCAGCACATTATCCAAGAGCTGATTGTTTGTTTGTTGTTTATTTCTGTCATCTAAATTCCAAAGTTTTCGTAGGATTCACTCTTGGTGTTGTACATTCTATTGGTTTAGACAAATATGTAATGACGTATCCACCATTCAAATATTATACAGAATAATTTCACTCCTTAAAAACTCTCTGTGTTCCACCTATGCATTTCTAACCTCCTCCCCAATCTCTGGCAACCGCCGATCTTTTTACTGTTTTCATAGTTTTGCCTTTTCCATAATGTGATATAATTGGGGTCACATAGTATGTAGCCTTTTCAGATTGGTTTCTTTCATTTGGCAATACTAATTTAAGTTTCCTCTACATCTCTTCATGCCTTGATACTTATTTCTTTTTAGCACTTGATACTATTCCATCATCTGGATATACCATAGTTTATTTGTCCATTCATTTACTCAAGGACATCTTGATTGTTTCCAAGTTTTGGTAATTATGAATAAAGCAGCTATAAACATGTGTGTGCAGGTTTTTGTGTAGATATAAGTTTTTAATTCATTTGGGTAAATGCCAAGGAGGTGAAATGTCTGGATAGTATGGGGAGAATATTTTTAGTTTTGTGAGAAATTGTAAAATTGTCTTTCAAAGTGACCACCATTTTGTAATCCCAACAGTGATGAATGAAATTTTCTGTTTTCTACATCCCCTTGCCAGTATTTGTTGTCATAAATGTTTTGTATTTTGGTCATTCTAATAGATATGTAGCAGATTCTCATTTTGTTTTAATTTGCAATTCCCTAGGGATATATGATGCTAAACATATTTTCATATGTTTACTTGACATCTGTATATATTTTTGGTGAGCTATCTGTTTAGGTTTTTAGGTGTGGTGAAACTGGAAGACATCCTTGCCTTGTTCCCAATCATAGTGGGAAAGCTCTTAGTTTCTCACCATTAATATGTTTCCTGCAGGTTTTTGGTAGGTGATATTTCTCAAGTTAATAAAGTTCCACTCTATTTTTAGTTTTGAGATTTTTGTATCATAAGTGGATGTTAGATTTTGTCTTTTTTTTCTATTGATATAATCTTTTTTTTCTGTTGATAAAATCATATGAATTATCTTCTTTTGTATGTTGATGTGATGGCTGGCATTAATTGAGTCAGATGTTGAGCCAGCCTTACATATCAGAGGTAAGTTCCTTTGATTGTAGTGATAATTGTTTTCAAACATTGTTGGACTCAATATTACTAAGAATTTGTTGAGGGTTTTTATACCTCATGTTCATAAGGGATATAGGTCTATAGTTTTCTTATAATGTTTTTATCTGGTGTTGGTGTTAAGTAATGCTAGTCAAGAACTGATTGTTTAAATACAACTTTTTTCTTTTGTATTCAGATAATTTGGAATTCATAATTCTTTCTTCTAGAATCCCACAGTCATTAGCATATATTTCCACTGTAGTCTCTGATTGCTTCACCTTGGAGAAGGACTGTCACATTTGTCTTCACATCCCTACATTCCAGCCAGAACACTTTCTTTGCCATTACAGGTGCTCAGCAAATGTTCATTGGCCAAATAGATAAATGGTATGAAGAGTTCATCTTTCCATGCTTTCTAGAAACTTTCAGTTTCAATTTCTTCTTTGATCTAAAGGTTATTTAGAAGCATGAATCTTAATTTCCAAGTAGTTAACTTTTTTCTGGTTACCTTTTAATTATTTCCATTTTTATTGAGTGGTAAATATAGACTCTGCTTTAAGTAACTTGTACATGATACAAACTTATAAATGGACATAAAAAAGTTGTTTTTGGAAGATAAAAAGTTTTATATACATTTATGAAATTTAGCTTACTTTTATATTCAATTCTTCTGTTATATTTATCATAAAATCTAATTCTGAAAGAGATGTTAATATTATATATACATAATAATTATATATTATCTAACGAACAAATATAGAGTTCCAAGCATTCAGATGAGTCCTGTGAATACGATGAGTTGTATTATTAAAAACTCCTTCTCTTAAACATTTTCACCCTCCTTTTAGACTGACATGCATTATAATATCAGTGTCTGAATTGTACTATGGTTTTACCTGATATTACCTTTAGCAGCATTTATGCAGTAAACAAAGCACATTTCATTTGCATGGATGAGACAATCTGATCTTCTTTACCCCCACCCTCAAAACCCCCAACTTTCTTTAGGATAGACATGACATTATAGGCAGGAACTCTTTCTTCTGTTATGAAAATAGTAGCAATTCTCCATTTGCAGATGGTAGAGTGGTCTCAACAATCAGATCATAAATTTATAAACTGTAAAGGAGTAGCCGCTCTGGCTACAGAATTAGTATTAAAAAAATGCGTGACTTTCTCCCGTGTGTCTCTGTCTTCAACTGCCACCTTTGCTGTTCCTCAGCTCTGTGTTGTGAGTTGCTCATTTGGTATATCATCTATTTGTGCACAGGACAAGAGGGATGAAGCAAGGAGGCTGGTTTGGCTCAGACCATTCATTAGGATCTTTGGGGTCCAGGGTCTTTGTTCTTGGGCACCCTGGGAAGGGCAGTGGATGAAAAGACAAGTTGAATAAAGGGGAAGGTGTCTAGGATACAACTATGAGATGTGACCTTACATAATAATTGAGGAGAAATGTTAGCTCCCACTGCCTAATTGGGTTTGGTTCATTTTAAAATTCTGTTTACTTTAATTAGGTTCACTGCAGAATGGGAAGCTTGCTGAGCTTGAAAATTTCCTGTCTCACAAAATAATAAAAGAAAGTTGGCTCCCTTGGTGGGCTTTTTTTTTTTTTTGCCACTCTTTTACTTCACTCCTCAGCCCTCAATAACTTTAGACATCAGTGGGACTCTTTCCTGAGATGATCTAGGTTAAATGAAACCTGTCATTAGGCATTTGCTTATTTCCTTGGAGTCAGCTCAAATAGGTATACATACCGTTTAATCAGCTCCTGAAAAGAAGCTGGGATGGGGTGAGGGTACCCACTGGAGACCTTTTCATTCTACATTCAACAAAAGAACAGCTTGTTTTTTAAGCATGTAACTCAATAATATTCCTTTTTTTTTTAATGATTATTCTCATGGCTTCTAATTCTATTTCTTTACCTCTTCTCAGAAAGGATCCTAGCAAGAAACAAACATAACATGCAAATTGGATATCTTGAGTAGAGTTTAATAAGGTGATAATTTATAAAGGTATAGGGTCAGGATTTAGGGAAAATACAAGAGATAATATGGAAATCTGGGTGTAGTAACAGTGGTCTGTTGCTAGCAGAAGCTATGGCCTTTAGTTGAGGGTCACAGTCTAACCCATGGAAACCTTGTGGAAGGAATAAATACCCAACCTCTCTTATCTCTTATCTTTGCTGGTGCACATCCCATTGACTGCACCCAACTGAGAGCAATAGTACAAGAGAGCTTGAAGTTGTTATCCTCTTCCCTTATCACAGAGCAGATAGAGAATGGATCTGGAAGGGGCAAAGGGAAGATCATTAACATTCTGTCTGACCTCTGCTTTTCTGAATCTTTCATGGGTTCTGTTTCCTCCTCCTTCCCACTACACACAAGTGCTCTCTTTAATCATTGCTTCTTCTTTTTTTTAAGTTCATTTATTTATTGAGAGAGAGAGAGAGAGACAGACAGAGAGAGACAGAGACAGAGAAAGCACAATCAGGGGAGTGGCAGAGAGAGAAAGGGAGAGCGAACACACCAGGCAGGCTCTGTGCTGTCATTGCAGAGCCCAATGAAGGGCTCCATCTCACAAACCACAAGATCATGACCTAAGCTGAAACCAGGAGTCGGACACCTAACAACTGAGCCACCCAGGCACCCCAATCATTGGTTCTTCTTACTCAAAGTTCTCTTCCTTGGTGATCTCACTGTTTTTCACTTTCTTATAACTACCAAGATTCTGTCAGTCTTTTCTAAAACTTCAGCTCTGTCTCTAGCTAGGTTGGTTTTTTATTTTTTTGAGAAACCAAAACCACAAAATAGGTCCTCTTCCTCTAGGGCCACCATAGCCCACTATACACACACACACACACACACACACACACACACACACACACACACACACACACCTCTTTTGCGGTGTAAGGACTGTGGTAGTCTGCATATTATTCACCAAGAAAATTGTAGTCAACATAGAAAACAATATTTTTCCTTTCAGCATAACTAGGGAGGATCAGATATCTATTTTCTGATTCCATGCTGTTATGTTTATTTAGTTTGGACAGGCTGTACCTGCAACTGCTGGTATGATCAGTTAGGATACCTGCACACTATAGGGCATGCAGAAGTTGAAATTAAAAATAATTCCTGAGATATAATGCGCGATTAGAGCATAGCAATGACAACCATATACTGGGTAAATGTCAGTGACACTGTTCCAATCCATTGGCCTAAGTATGCTGACTCCAGAGCACATAATATTAATGCTTCACTATTCTGGATGTGGGAATTGTATGGAAAGGGAGGCATCAAAGTTGATGCCAAAATTTTGATTCCAAGTTTTGGGTAAAATGATGAGAAGGCAGCAAGTTTTGAGGGGAGGATGAAGAATTCCATTTGTATTTGTGCTATTTGAAGGGAACAGTTCATTAAGCAATTGGATATGGGAAGGGTGCAGGAAGTGTTGGGAATTTAGGAAAAAAATTGCATCCAGAGAGAACGATTCAGGAGTCATCAGCATAGAAGTGGTGGTTGTATCTGTCATGAACTTGTCCCTCACAAGTATGTAGAACCAGACGGAAAGAAGAGCTTAGTTTTTATCATCTTCACTGCTACTGTCTAATCCAAGATTCCAACATCTTGAATCTTTTGCAATAATCTCCTCTGTGTTCTCTATTTTGATTCTTTTTTTTAATTTTAAAAATGTTTATTTTCAGAGAGAGAGAGGCAGACAGAGCATGAACAGGGAAGGGGCAGAGAAAGAGGGAGACACAGAATCTAAAGCAGGCTCCAGGCTCTGGGCTGTCAGTACACAGCCTGATGTGGGGCTCAAACTTGTGAATTGTGAGATCATGATCTGAGCTGAAGTCAGATGCTTAACTGACTGAGCCACCCAGGCACCCTGGATCTTTTTTTTTTTAAATGTTTATTTATTTATTTTGAGAGAGGGAGAGAGAGAGAGAGAGAGAGAGAGAGCGAGCGAGCGCACAAGCAAGGGAGTGGCAGAGAGAGAGAGAGGGAGAGAGAGAATCCAAGAAGGCTCCACACTGTCAGTGAAGAGCCTGACATGGTGCTCTATCTCACAAACCATGAGATCATGACCTGAGCCCAAACCAAGAGTCAGACACTGAATCAACTGAGCTACCCAGGTGCCCCTTGGCTCCTATTCAGTACATTTTCCCCAAAATCCTACAGTCCAGGTGATCTTTTTAAATGTAGGTCTTCAAGTTTAAAGCCATCAAAGCTTTCTCATTATAGTTGGAATAAAATCCAAACAAGTGCTTTGGAAGGTCTAAAAGACCCTGAATGTCTATAAGGCACAGGCTAGGGCTTCCATGTAACTTTATTTTATATTGTTGTATTGACTCTGTTTAAATTTCATTCATAAGTGGAATTTAAGAAACAAACAAATGAACATAAGGGAAAGGAAAAAAGAGAGGGAGGCAAACCATAAGAGACTCTCAACTACAGAGAACAAACTGAGGGTTGCTGGAGGGGGAATGTGTATTAAGGAGGGCACTTGTGATGAGAGCTGGGTGTTCTATGTAAGTGATGAATTACTAAATTCAACTCCTGAAACTAATATTACTCTGTGTGTTAACCAACTAGAATTTAGATAAAAACTTGAAACATTAAAAACAACAACAACAACAACAACAAAATAAATTTCTGGCAAACACCAAGCTCTATTCCACATCAGGGCCTTTGTTCCAACTCTTCATCTGCTTGTTCCTTTTTATCCTTCAGTTATCAGCTTAAATGCCATTGGCTCAGAGAAGTTTCCCCTGTCCTCCAAATGTAAAGAGTTCTCTGTCACTAGCTCTTGTCCTTTGCTTCATAGTATTTGTCTGAATTTAGAATTATATAATATTTTTGTGTTTACTTTTAAAATATCTACCTCTCCTATTGGACTGTAAGGACTCTACTTAATAGTCAGTGCCTACTACATAGTAAATACTCAATAAGTACTTGATGAATTAATGAATCTATATTAATTCATCTATATTAATATATACTTCAATCATTGATATCTCTGTCATTTATTTATTCTCTGTATATCATATATTTTTCTGTCATTTATTTGTATGATTCTCCGTGCATGGGTACTAAGTAGCTGAAATTCTAAAGCTTCATTTTTTTGGCTCCCTACAGGTACAAGGAGATTATTATTATACTTTGTGCCAGCAATTACAGATGAATTTCTGTCAAGATCAAATAAAGACAGCAACATTTAGATTGAAGACAGGAATGACCTTCTTTCTCTATGTTCTATTTAGAAAAAAACCTCATTTCCATAATTGGCTATGGTGTTGTCTCTAAATATTATGCAAACTACCTTGAATTCTTATAATACAAGTTGGGTGATAATGAAAAATGAATAGCAGTGGCCCCAAAGACAAGGAATCCTCTGGGTATGATTTTTTCCATTTTATTGTTTTAATTTTTTCCAATATACTTATGGAGCATAGCAAGAGTTAGCATTCATGAAATAGAGAAAGGTGGGGTAGAACCTGTTCTTTTAATAGATCTCTTTATTTTTTACTCCTTTTCTACTTGTTTTTGTTTCTTCTAGGGTAGATGGTGAGAGAAGGGCGAGTATAGGAAAAGTGAAAAATCTTATGTATAACCTGGCTGTAAAAGCCTCCTAATAAAGAAGGCACTGTGCAGCCAGTGTATCCAGGCTGAGCTCTTGTGACCCACCCTCAGCCTCTACCCCTAGAGATACATAGCTTCTTCCTCTCTATCCTGGGTTTCTCTGTTCCTGGCAGAAAATTAGATTATGAGGGGTAGCTCGAGTCTGGTTATCTTTTGTGGTTTCCCATTTGCACATAGGAACTGACAGTTTTGCCTTAACAATGGACAATAAGTAGGCTGTACCCTCTCAGCTCCTTCTCTCTTTGCCACCATCATGGGAAGCTCTAGTCACCTTCATACTTTTCATGTGGGAGGCAAATATCCATCTTCCTGTTCTGAAATATTCCCACATGCCAGGGGTCATATATCAGTTGTCTTAGAATTCCAGTCTTGGTGGTCATAACCTTGGTGGTCTGGGTTTTATGGTTCAGCAAAACCCCACTCCCAGAAGTGAGATGTTCGTCTCCCCTTTCCTAAGGTTCTTTCAATCTTTTAAGAGTGGTTCTTTAGCGATTCTTCTACTGGGGGAAGAAAAGAAAGCCAATGTGCTTTCTACTTTTATGAATCCCCTTGCCAAATATTCTCCATTCCTTCATCTTCTGCCCCTTACAGTTTCTTCTCAAAATAGTAGCCAGAATAATCCTTTGAAGAACTCAAGTTAGATTAGGTCACTTCATTGCTAAGAATTCTCCAATATTTTCTCAACTCATTCAGAATCAAATTAAAGGTTTTTATCTTGGCCCATATGTCCCCTTTCATCTGTCCCTCACTATTTCTCTGAACTCATTTCTGCTATTCCTTTTCTTTAGCTCATTTTGCTCCTTGCTTTTCCTTGAACACACCAGTCTAGCTCCCTTCTACAGAAATGTTCTTCCTCCAAGCATCCATTTGGCTATCTGCTTCTTCTACTACTTGGATGTCATCTTCTCATAGAGGCCTTTGCTGACCACCTTATCTGAAACAGCCCTCCCCTTCTTCTGGCATCTCAACAATGCTGACAGTGAATAGCCTGGTGGGATTGGGTTTTTTTGTTTTTTTTAGATCCAAAGCCATTATTTATTTACTTTAATCTAAAGTTATTATGTAAATTTTTTCACTCTATTCATTTTAGTGTATGCATTTAGCCCATATGTTCTTGAAAAGGCAGAATCATGACCCTTTTTATTAGTTCTACAGAAAATAGGTACTGAATAAATGTTTTTTTGAGGTTTGGAGAAAAATCCAGATAGACTGAATAGTTTTTGAAGCTCTCTAAAAGCTCACTCCAGGACATGTAAGTTACTGATTTATACAGTTTGGTTATTGAAAGTTATGATGAATTTTTAGTGATCTTCCTATTCTGTGGTTTCTACTCTAACCCTTTCTTAATAACACCGTCACACCACTGTTTCTAAAGGACTGCTTTATTCACCTTCCTCCTTTGCTTAAAACCTTCAGAATCATGTGCATGTGGTTGTATGTGTGCATATGTATGCATGCATGTACATGTTAAGCAAAACCTTGCTTGCTTCCCCCCTCTTCCCTTCTACATCTCTCTCTCCCTCCCATCCTCTCTGCCATGCCACCTTCCTTCCTTCCTTCCTTTCATTACTGTTATTTAGTAAGCACCATTATATATTATATTTTTGGTATTTTACCTACAAAATGTCCCTATAACCCTTACAACACATTGCAAGGATCTATTTTATTCTCATTTTACAGATGGACAAAATGGGGCTTATACTGGTTAAGTCTCTCCCAGTTTACCTAGCTAGTAAGTAATAGAATTGCAACTAGAAGCCATATCTGTCTATTTTAAAGCTGCTGCATCAATGTTTCCTCAATCAGAGGAAATATAAAAAATACTTTTGTTTGTGTTTTATTTTTTTACACTTTTTTATTGAGGTTTGATATAGCTACACAAATATTAAGTGTTCAGTTCAATGAATTTGTATATATATGTTCATCCAGGTAACTATCACTTGAATCAAGATATACGTTTTCATTCCCTTTTTAAAGATAAGAAAAATTTTCACAGATGGTCAGTGCTGATTTAAATTATTTTTATTTTATTTTTTTAAGAATGATTTTTTAGATGTTTATTTATTTTTGAGAGAGAGAGAGAGACAGAGTGTGAGTGGACAAGGGGCAGAGAGAGAGCAAGACAGAATCAGAAGCAGACTCCAGGCTCTGAGCTGTCAGCACAGAGCGCAATGGGGCTCGAACTCACGAACTGTGAGATCATGACCTTAGCCGAAGTTGGACACTCAACTGACTGAGCCACTCAGACACCCTAAATTATTTGTATTAAAATAAAAAAAGTTATATATAATCCATTTGTGTTTGTAGTTTTTGTATAAGAATAAAAACAAATTTTATAAATTTAATATGAATGAAACTGAAAATGTAGCAAAATTTCAATTAGCATAAATTTAATGAGACAGATAATGTTGTGGTTTGCTAAAACCACATCTCTGCTCAACATGTGAATATAGTGTTGATCTTAGAGATAGGTCTTTTGTTTTTGTTATGCCTGTGTCATTGTGTGATATCATTTTTTCCCATTTGAATTGCTTCAGAACCTTTACTCATACATTACTCTGTGACACCATTAAGACCTTGTTTGGTGTGAATACATCATTTATGTATCGAGTCAACTTCTATTTTTTTCTCATGAACCCTCAATAATTAGAGTAATTAGCACCAATATAACCACATACATACACAGGTATGGGCACTGAAATCTTTTGTCGATACTTAGTATTGAGGTGGCCACATGGATAAATCTACATCAACTGTAAATATTTGCTTAGATAAGCAAATAAATGAAAAACAAAATTTAAAATTTTTTTGTAGAAAGCTTGTGGAGATAACTTCTTGTAATTGTGAAAGTGTGAAAAGCCATGGATCACAGTGACCATATCATTTTGGAATTTGTGAAACCAAAGAAAGGGAATTAGGGAATGTCAGTAATACTAAGTCATGCTAAGTAATGATAGCTTTGCTTATTGAACAGTTACAATATACAAGGCACTGTACTAAGTGTTTTACATTGTCTCTAATCCTCACAGAAACAATTATCCCAGTTTTAACATGAAGAGACTGTGGCTTAGAAAGATTAAGTAATTTGCCCAGTATCACAGATAATTAGTAAGGCCAGATTTTAACTCAGGCAGTCTGCATTTAGAATTATGCCTCTAAGAATGTAGATTTCAAAGACTTTTTAGAAAACATAAGCAGACTACCTTAACCAGTGAACTTGAAAGAAATGTCTCAGTAATGACAACAGACCTTCACATGATATGTTGACTTTACAATTTGAGATTACTCCAGTGATGGAGGAAAGAGAGGCACCAAATAAACCTATGTGGTACACAAGAATTGAGTGATATGGAGGAAGAGTTCCAGTGGTGTTTGTACTTATTTTTCTACTTGCACTTTATGATCTTTAAAGAAAAAATGTAGGAGATTAAAATTTCAAATTTCAAAGGGATACCTTATCATTTAGGATTAGGTTTGGCTGCTAGGAACTTATAGTATCTTAAATAGGATAGAAATTTCTTTTTCTTGTTAAACTGTGAAGGTGGAAAATCCAGAATTTGTATAGTGTCTGTATTTCATAAAGTTCTTATGACCCAGCCTTCTTTATGGTTCTTTTACGTATAGACACCATTCTGAAGGTCACCTCATGTTCCAATATGACTTCTCTAGTTCCAGCTATCACATGTACGTTCCACCTACCAGGAAGGAGAAAGGGAAGAAGCACATATCTGTACTCTAGAAAGATACTCTTAAATTGCACATACTAGCTCCTCTTACTTCCCTTGGTCAAAATTAGTCAGATGGCCACACCTAGCTATATTGAAGGCTGGGAAATAGAGACTTTAGATAACTGTGTTTCTACCTAGAATTTTGGAGTTCTATTAGTAAATTAAAAAGAGATAGACACATACTGTGGGGCATCTAGCAAATTTTGCCACATAGGTATAACCAAATTCAAATAGAAGAGTAACAGAAACCTGTAATAATAGTGTCATAAAGGATAAAAGCCTAGAATAATCTGAAGCATCTAAAAGATTTGGCTTTTGATTATTTAAAATTTTTTGTTTATTTTTAGAAAAGTAGAAAAACAGGTGATAGTTCTTACTTGGGGAAAATTATAACATTAATAGGTGATGGAAAAATAGTAGAATGAGTCCTCTATTTTTTTCACCTCTTCTATCAAAACTTATTATTAAATTGGCAGAACACGTTGATGAGAAATTGAAGGCTCAAATAATATAGCACCTTGATTGTTGCCCTCATTATTGTTTTCCTGCATTATCTCAGCAACCTCCTTTAAAAAGTTCTTGTTGTTTCTTGGCATACATTTCCTTCCCTCACCTTCCAATCAAGTAAAGAAGACCACTTCTTTACTCCCAAAAATTATTTCTGTAAAAATAAATCCTGTCATTACCCTACTTAAAAACATTTTTTTTGGGTTCTATATACTTTATAGAATTACACCTAAACTTATCATGGTACATAAAGCCCATCATGGTATGTTGTGAACTTTCATCTCATCTGTCGATTCCTTTCATGGTTTTTGAAACTTTTCAAAAATTTTGCTAACCTTTTTAGTATTTCCTGAATTTTGGATCTACTAATCTTTTTGTGCAAATGCTCCTCTGTTTTGGGGAAATTCACGGACAGTTTTAAGACCTAACTCAACTCACATGTCTCCACCTTTTTAAAGCCATGCAAAGGTGGATAGCTTTTCCTTTGTATCCACATGGCATTCTGCACATATTTCTATTGCAGCACTTGTCATATTGTAAGTAAATGTGTATTTATTTACATGTATTTCTTCTCTGCTAAACTCTAAGCTTCTCAGGAGAAACAATTTTAAACATATTGCTCAGCACTTAGTGAATGTTCAGAATGGTTATTGACTGATTGACGAGAGTATGCAGATGGTTTACATTAATTCAAGTCCTCAGGGTCAAATGAAATACATGCTAGAGTAATTGTGATTTAGGAACTATTGCCAGGTATCTTGGAGGAATTTTGGGTAGTGTAAGTATCAAAGGACTAGAGATAGGCAATATTCCAGTTTTCATAATGGGTGTAAAATTATGCTAGAAGTCATAGACTCACAAGCTTTAGGCCATAAAGCACGTTATTAGATGACTTGTGAGTATTTTAGAGAAAATACTGAAAAGTACATTTCTATTGTTATATTTTAACCCTGCCTACCTTTATAAAGTATTAAGAGGCAGGTGTTGATTCCTAGGAACCTGTAAATGTTTGCTTAGGACAAGTAAAATTGTGTGAAACTCTTTTCCTGTTTTTTTTTTTTGAAACTTACTGAATCGTGGCTATATATTCTGTAAGGCATTCTGTACATATTTGATGTCCCTCATGTACTCTCTATTGTGGTTTTATGTGGATCAGATGATGCATATTGTGTATTGAAAACCACAAGGTTTTCTGTATTTTCTGTATTCAGGGTTTCCCTACTTTCAGTCATTTTTTTTAACACTTTAATATTTTTTTTGCCATATTCACACAACATTTCTACTTTTAACATTTATTTATTTTTGAGACAGAGAGAGAGCATGAACAGGGGAGGGTCAGAGAAAGAGGGAGACACAGAATCTGAAATAGGCTCCAGGCTCTGAGCTGTCAGCACAGAGCCCGACGCGGGGCTCGAACCCACAGACCGTGAGACCATGACCTGAGCTGAAGTCAGACACTTAACCAACTGAGCCACCCAGGCACCCCTCATTTCTACTTTTATATACCTAAAATTTTTCTTTAAATCAACTTGTTGCTTAAAACTTAAACTTAGCCTTATTCTGAAAGAAAATATCTATTATGTACCAGTGATAACTTTTCTAATATACCCTATAATACATACATAACAGTGAACAAAAAAAATGATGGCCTTGTGTCATCTTGAATGCAACCATTATGTAATTTTATCACATTTTATGCTGCAATCACTAAGTGAAATATGGGAGGTATTTAGGGCTAATTCGAAGTACCACTGAGTGATTTTTTTGTCCATTGCATCATGGCATGGTGCACAATGGCAGTTGATTAATGGATTGATATCAAGTTGGAGGGGTTGTTTTGAGTGACAAATTACAAGGCTATGACCTTTGTTCTAACCTGATTCACAATTTTATTAGTGACCTGAAGACATAGGGGTGAATGGGTTCAGTTGGAAATCGCTTCCAGGGGTAATTAATTTACTGGATGATAGAAAAGGTTAAAAATTTTTGGCAGGTTTGGATTATAGGCAAATAATAGTAGCATGGTAGGAATTAATGCGGAGAATACACAATTAGATTAAGACAGATCAGTGTTCACATATAGAAAGGAGATGATCTGGCAAAATTACTTTGGCATTTTAATTGGCTCTAAACTCATTAGGAGCAGAAAAGTTTCTATAAATGCCCTAGAAAGTAAATGCAAACCTAGATTTCAGTCATGAAAGTGATGACTTTTTTTTTTTTTCAACGTTTATTTATTTTTGGGACAGAGAGAGACAGAGCATGAACGGGGGAGGGGCAGAGAGAGAGGGAGACACAGAATCGGAAACAGGCTCCAAGCCATCAGCCCAAGCCTGACGCGGGGCTCGAACTCACGGACCGCGAGATCGTGACCTGGCTGAAGTCGGACGCTTAACCGACTGCGCCACCCAGGCGCCCCGAAAGTAATGACTTTAAAATCAAGTGTCCAAATTCAGAGAGTTAAGCATTTTACAGCTGATCAATCTATATCTGGAATATTGTTAATTCCAAGATATTATTCAGAAAAATTATACAGCTGGAGACCTTATCATATGAGAGAGAGAGTTGAAGGAACTGGGCATGGTAAGCCTGAAGAAGAAAATTTTAAGTTGGGGCATGAGGATTGTTTTCAAATGCAGTATTGGAAAAGCTTTTAACATAGAAGAAAAATTTTATTTATTCTGCATCGCCTTAGTAAGTCGATTTGACTTCAGCTCAATAAAAATGAAAATAATTGAACAGTCAGGGATGTTTCCTCAAGGGAAGGAGCAAGCTGCCAGGATTGCCATATGGTCATATTTGGGGGGTGTGTATGATGTGTCTAAATTGGCAGAGAGGTGATCTTTTAACTTTATATGATTTTAATTTTTACGATGATCACATCATCAGAAAAAAAGATAATTCCCTTTGAAAAGTGAAATTTAAAACTATGTGAGAAGGAGAGTGGTTGGAGGAGACTTGTACTTTTGTCACTCAATACTTGTATATTTTTGACTGCCTCCTTAACCTCCCTGAGCCTGAAGACCCTCTTCTAGACAGTGGGAATAATAGCACTTTTCATGCTCGATAGTTGTGAAGATTCAATTAATGCTATGAATGAAAATTCCTGACACAGTAGGACTTAGGTGTATTTAGTTTTCTTTTTCTTTTCTTTGGTCTTGATTTTACTGTTGGAAAGGACAGCCAAAAACTAGTGGGAAGCTGGAAACTTAGTCCTAATTTTGGACCTTAAACAGGTAGTCCTAACTTGTGATTTGGAAGTCATGTGGTATGGGAAAAGTAATACAGAAGAAAGAGAATATATGTGTGTGTGTGTGTCTGTATGTGTATGTATTTAGTCACTTCTGGGAGCCCTTGTAATGTCATAGTACAGTCTTCACAGATGAGACCTATATTCATTATTTTCTTGCTTGTCTTAATGGCCAATCACTGAGCAATAAATCTGTGGGCCACATGGCCTATTCAGTTTAGCTGCAATATGGATGAAATTATGAAATCATCCATTTCACATCCCTGTTAATTGAGCTTTTATAGTAATCAAATTAGGTAGTTGTTTAATGATCCAATTAACTGTTCTACAAATTGACGCTTAGGTTACTTCGTAGAGCTCTTACCTAAGCTAAGTACATATACTTGAAAGTTTAAGCTAGCTTATTACAATGATACTCTCAGCTTTGACTAACTTTGAGGGAAAAAAAGTAAATGAAAGGAGACCTCAGGCAAACAAATCATCATTCAATCCAGGCCAAGAAAAAAAAAGTCTTGGCAATTCATTAGACATCATGTCTTCATTTTTAGATTCTATATTTAAGAAGTTAATACCATTTTTTCAAAAGATTATTCTCCTACCTCGATATACTGCCACCAGGCAACAATAGCTGCTACTGTTGTTAGTTCCAGTCTTTCCAAAATGAAAGATTTAAGTTCTAGAACCATTCTCAAGGATTTCTAAGCAGTAGTGTTCTTCTTGTATCTCTATGATTTAGTTTTCTGTGTATTTTTCTTTTATCTAAAAAATAAGCTCTGCTTTTGTCAAGCTTAAACAATGTTAAACCACCACTATTTTAAAGATGATAACTTAGATCTATGTGTCTGTTTTTGTGCCAATAGTACACTTACTTGATGATTACAGCTTTGTAATACAGCTTGAAGTCCAGAATTGTGATGCTTCCAGCTTTGGTTTTCTTTTTCAACATTACTGTGACTATTAGGGATCTTTTCTGCTTCCATACAAATTTTAGGATTGTTTGTTCTAGCTTTGTGAAGAATGATGGTGGTATTTTGATAGGGATTACATTGAATGTATAGATTGCTTTGGGTAGTATAGATATTTTAACAATATTTGTTCTTCCAATCCATGAGTATGGAATGTTTTTCCATTTCTTTGTGTCTTCTTCAGTTTCTTTCATAAGTTTTCTATAGTTTTCAGCATATTAGGTATTTACCCAAAGGATACAAAAAATGCTAATTTGAAGAGGCACATGCACCCCAATGTTTATAGCAGCACTATCAATAATATCCATATTATGGAAAGAGCCCATATGTCTATAGACTGATGAATGGATAAAGAAGATATATACAATGGAATACTACTTGACATTCAAAAAGAATGAAATCTTGCCATTTGCAATAACGTGGATATAACTAGAGTGTATTATGCTAAGCAAAACAATTCAGTGGGAGAAAGACAAATACCGCATGATTTCACTCATCTATGGAACTTAAGAAACAAAACAGATGAACATAGGAGAAGGAAGGAAAAATGAAAAGGGAGTGGGAGGCAAACCATAAGAGACTCTTAAATACAGAGAACAAATTGATGGGAGGTAGGTGGGGGGATGGGCTAAATAGGTGATGGGCATTAAAATGGGCCCTTGTTGGGATGAGCACTGGGTGTTAAATGTGAGAGATGAATCACTGGGTTCTGGTCCTGAAACCAGTAGTACAATGTATGTTAACTAACTTGATTTTAAATAAATAAATTTTAAAAGAAGATGATAACTCAGAAAAAAAAAGTATAGAGGTAAATGTTTAAGGTACAGTCCATTACCTTTTTCAGTAATCCTTCACTATTCTTCCATTAGCCCACAAACTTTTTAGCTTGAAATAAGAGCACTTGCGGTCATGTTCCCTCTTTGGAATGTCTTGGTCTCAGTGTCTGGTTTTTCTCAGCAGCTAATGAAGAACTGCTTCAAGAACAGGCAACCCATTGGTCCTTTCTCTTTTCCCTTCCCCAAGACTATTACATTGATCACAGAAAAGGTTTAGTTTGCCTTTATAGTTTTGCTAGTTTGTAACCCCCTTCTTATTTTTCTTTAATGCATGCTAATAGCCAATTATAAACTAAATTCCTTTCTCAAAAATCAGCAATTGAGTTAAAAAAAAGAAACCCTTGGAGGTTATACTGGCCTTCCTCTGTAGATTTTTAGTTTAAATCTTTATATATAGTTTCTTTGCAATTTCCAGAAAACGTATTTGTATTACCAAAGATGGATTATAGTAATTACCACTAATTTCCGTAATCAAAATGGATATAATTTTCTTGGGAATGATGACTTTAATTTTTAAAATTCACTTGCCAGCATCAGTAATCTTCACACTGGTGAGGGTAGAGTTAGGGGAGAGAAAGAGGATAAAATAATGGAGATTGTTGTGGTCCCAGTTTGCATTTTCTTCTACAGTTACTAATTGTTTGACAGTTACAAAAGGTTTTAGAATATGAACTCTGCAACTGTATTTTTAAGGTATTCATTAAAACCAGTTATGCAAGTCTCCTGGTGCTTGCTCTGTTGCTCAGGCACCTAAATGACCTCAATCTCCTGTGTCATGCTATTTTTGAGCAAGGAGAAATTGCTTGAGGCCAGACTTTACAAAAATGGAGAGGAAATTGTATGTATAGGGAAAAAAGTCCCTATGTGTTTAACTGACCACTTCACCAGTTACAAGAAAGATTCTTCTAACTCAGTAGCTTTAGCTGTCAAAGAAGAAATAAGAAGTACAGAATAAGTCTTAGGCTAAAATAAGAAAAAATACATCTTATGCATAAAATACATTTATGTGCAAAATGGATAGTGCTTGCACAGTTTTTACATAATTTTTAAGAGATATTTAAGGGAGGCAAAAGATCAGATTAGCAAATTTTTCTTCTAGAGATCAACAGGAGAAACTTTTAAATAACACTACATACAGCTTTCATCTTCAGAAAGTAAAATTCTTTCTAATGTCCAGTGGGAATAAAATGATTTCCAAATTATTTCTCTAGAATATGGTAAAAATATATTTTGAATAGACATTAAATAAAGGATTCCTAGTTCCAATCAAAACAAAAGAGTTATGGAATCAACATGACATGGTGGAAAGAACAATGAAAAGGGGAGGAGAAAACTTAGATTCTAGTCTAGGTTCGTCACTTTAATAGCTGTGTGGCCTTGGGAAGCCTTAATTCATAAGCTACTATTTCTTCACTGGCAATGGAGGAATAAGAATGTATGGCCCACCTTCCTCACAGGGTTTTCTGATGAACATCACTTAGGAATACTGAGAAATGATCTGCCATAACAGCCACCATCAACCCCACTTGTTCCAGGAATTGCCCCAAAGAGAAGCAGAGGATTTTCCCTTCCTCTTTTTGAAATGTCTCTAAACTTCTGCTAGCCTTTTTATAGTTGGCCAAAGACTGTCAGTTTATCTGAAGACCAATTGGAAAGTCTTCTTCTACTTCCAGAATCCCCACCTTTATGGAACACTTGCCAATCAGAGATTGTCTCAGTATTTCCTGCATAATACTTAGTCTCCTTACTAAAACTTTTGAAACTCTGTTGAAACAAAAGATAGGTTTCCTTGCTACAAATCTTTATACCTTTGTTAATATTGTCTTGGACTTAAGTTTTTGATTGATTACATTTATGTGTTAGCATTTATAATGAATGTTAAATAAATATAAGACTGCTGCTTCAGAATTTTAAATTTGTTGAAGGAGATAGTAAAACCTAAAACTAAAAATTTCAGGAATCAAACTTAAAGTTCATTTGGGAAAGCATACTCTAAGGAGATATCTGTTTTCATGCTTCACATTCTAGGCCTCTCAAATTTGATAATAATCACTAATTTATAAGGGCTTTATGCATACGATTTTGGTGCCAGTTGAGTGTATCTCTCGAGGCTGACTGTCTGGCTTTGATCCCTGGCTTTACCACTTATTAGCTATATGATCTGGGGCAAGTTACTCAGTGAATGCTAACATTTATGGAGCACTTACTATAGGTCAGGCACAAACATCTTATGTGAATTATGGATTCTTTTACTGAATCCTCAATGAGATTAATATTATTCCCATTTTAGAAAATCTAGAAAGGTCAAGTAATTTTCCCAAGATTACACACGTAACAGTTAACACATAAACAAAACAAGAGTTGTTAATAGCATATAGGTCAATGTGTTGAAATGATTATATGAGACAAAGCTTGTAATGTGTCTAACTAACCAACACATAGGAAGTATTCAGTAAATATTCCATTGTTCTTATCGATGTTACTAGGTGAGCATAATTAACTACATTGTTAAGATAGGAAACTTCAATTGATCTTAAAAAACGAAACCAAACCAAACCAAACATAGTACTAGAAAGAGTGAATTGACACATTGGTACTCTAAAATAGAGACCATTAGATTAGCCAGATAAAAATTTCATAAGCTTTTTTTTGGATGGAGAAATAAAATGCTCTTTACTTGAATCCTTGCAATTGACACAGGAGAATGTCGAGAATGTCTCTAGTGGGAGACATGTAGGGGCAGTTGTGAAACAAAGGCAATAACTAGAAGAATTATAATGGTACACTGTTGAGGGGTTGAGTTTGTGGAGTGGCATACCCACCTATGACTCATTGCTGTTCTAGATTTACTTCATTAGAGGTCAATATTTAAAACTATGAGATATGGGGAGCCTTATATCATGATTCAATATTTGAAATGCTAGTGACTTATAGATTATTTAAATTGTTTGAAGGATTGGGAAAATAGTAGTGGCCTCTAGATTATAGTCTACCGTAGCAGGGCCTTGTTACATAGATTAATAGAATCATCTCAAGTAAGTTTGGCTAGTCAGTGAGGTAATATAGAAAGATCTGGTTTCCTCAAAAAACTAAAAATAGAACTACCCTACCACCCAGCAATTGCACTACTAGGCATTTATCCACAGGATACAGGTGTGCTGTTTCAAAGGGACACATGCACCCCCATGTGTATAGCAGCACTATCAACAATAGCCGAAGTATGGAAAGAGCCCAAATGTCCCTCGATGGATGAATGGATAAAGAAGATGTGGTATATATATACAATGGAGTATTACTCAGCAATCAAAAAGAATGAAATCTTGCCATTTGTAACTATGTGGATGGAACTGGAGGGTATTACGCTAAGTGAAATTAGTCAGTGAAAGACAAAAATCATATGACTTCACTCATATGAGGACTTTAAGAGACAAAACAGATGAACATAAGGGAAGGGAAACAAAAATAATATAAAAACAGGGAGGGGGACAAAACAGAAGAGACTCATAAATATGGAGAACAAACTGAGAGTTACTGGGGGGGTTGTGGGAGGGGGGATGGGCTAAATGGGTAAGGGGCACTAAGGAATCTACTCCTGAAATCATTGTTGCACTATATGCTAACTAACTTGGATGTAAATTTAAAAAAATAAAAAATAAAATTAAAAAAAAAAAAAGAAAGATCTGGGTCACTGCTGGGAATTTAAAACCCCAGTAGAAGTGGCGCTACTGCAGAAGAGTCCTCTGAGAATGTAAACGAAAAAAGCAAGAGGGGGAAAAGGAGGCCAAGAGGGATATCAAAAACACATTGTGCTTAGTTTATCATTTTTCTTGATTTCAGCCCCAGTTTTAACAGTGTTCATAAAAGAACAATGATTCCATTTACCTAATCCCAATTAATTAATTGATATAAATACTTTAAGTGCAAGGCATTGTGAAGGTAATAGGAATTTAAGACCAGGTAGGAGAGGACTAGGGTCATTTCAGGCCAATAAATGAGCTGTTTTGAGCTCATTTATTTAAATTGTACCCTGTAATAGTTGCCTAGACATTTAAACTCTGGGCCTCAGTTACTTCATATGTAAAATGAAAATTTTGAACCATATGATCTCTGGGGAATTTTGCAGCATTAAAATGTTATGATTCTCTTTGGCTTACTTTTAAGGAAAAAGTATGAACCTCTTTGGTTAATAAAGAATCAAGGAAATAAGCTCTTATCTTACAATGGGGGAATCCAAATGGATATGTGCATATGTACATACTTAACCACATATATACATGTTTGGCATAGTTTGAGAGATAATGTTTGGCATTATGAGGATTATCATGAAAAAATACTAGTAAAACTGGAATGAGTGACATAAGATTGAAGTGATATCCAACTTAAAAAGTATTTCTGTCCTTGCAGCATGAAAGAACATAATAACACAGATGCTGTTTTTTATATATATATGAAATTTATTGTCAAATTGGCTTCCATACAACACCCAGTGCTCATCCCAAAAGGTGCCCTCCTCAATACCCATCACCCACCCTCTCCTCCCTCCCACCACCCATCAACCCTCAGTTTGTTCTCAGTTTTTAACAGTCTCTTATTCTTTGGCTGTCTCCCACTCTAACCTCTTTTTTTTTTTTTCCTTCCCCTCCCCCATGGGTTCCTGTTAAGTTTCTCAGGATCCACATAAGAGTGAAACCATATGGTATCTGTCTTTCTCTGTATGGCTTATTTCACTTAGCATCACACTCTCCAGTTCCATCCACATTGCTACAAAAGGCCATATTTCATTTTTTCTCATTGCCACGTAGTACTCCATTGTGTATTTAAACCACAATTTCTTTATCCATTCATCAGTTGATGGACATTTAGGCTCTTTCCATAATTTGGCTATTGTTGAGAGTGCTGCTATGAACATTAGGGTACAAGTGCCCCCATGCATCAGTACTCCTGTATCCCTTGGATAAATTCCTAGCAGTGCTATTGCTGGGTCATAGGGTAGGTCTATTTTTAATTTTCTGAGGAACCTCCACACTGCTTTCCAGAGTGGCTGCACCAGTTTGCATTCCCACCAACAGTGCAAGAGGGTTCCCGTTTCTCCACATCCTCCCCAGCATCTATAGTCTCCTGATTTGTTCATTTTGGCCACTCTGACTGGCGTGAGGTGATACCTGAGTGTGGTTTTGATTTGTATTTCCCTGATAAGGAGCGACGTTGAACATCTTTTCATGTGCCTGTTGGCCATCCAGATGTCTTCTTTAGAGAAGTGTCTATGCATGTTTTCTGCCCATTTCTTCACTGGGTTATTTGTTTTTCGGGTGTGGAGTTTGGTGAGCTCTTTATAGATTTTGGTTACTAGCCCTTTGTCCGATATGTCATTTGCAAATATCTTTTCCCATTCCGTTGGTTGCCTTTTAGTTTTGTTGGTTGTTTCCTTTGCTGTGCAGAAGCTTTTTATCTTCATAAGGTCCCAGTAATTCACTTTTGCTTTTAATTCCCTTGCCTTTGGGGATGTGTCGAGTAAGAGATTGCTACGGCTGAGGTCAGAGAGGTCTTTTCCTGCTTTCTCCTCTAAGGTTTTGATGGTTTCCTGTCTCACATTCAGGTCCTTTATCCATTTTGAGTTTATTTTTGTGAATGGTGTGAGAAAGTGGTCTAGTTTCAACCTTCTGCATGTTGCTGTCCAGTTCTCCCAGCACCATTTGTTAAAGAGACTGTCTTTTTTCCATTGTATGTTCTTTCCTGCTTTGTCAAAGATGAGTTGGCCATACGTTTGTGGGTCTAGTTCTGGGGTTTCTATTCTATTCCATTGGTCTATGTGTCTGTTTTGGTGCCAATACCATGCTGTCTTGATGATGACAGCTTTGTAGTAGAGGCTAAAGTCTGGGATTGTGATGCCTCCTGCTTTGGTCTTCTTCTTCAAAATTCCTTTGGCTATTCGGGGCCTTTTGTGGTTCCATATGAATTTTAGGATTGCTTGTTCTAGTTTCGAGAAGAATGCTGGTGCAATTTTGATTGGGATTGCATTGAATGTGTAGATAGCTTTGGGTAGTATTGACATTTTGACAATATTTGTTCTTCCAATCCATGAGCAGGGAATGTCTTTCCATTTCTTTATATCTTCTTCAACTACCTTCATAAGCTTTCTATAGTTTTCAGCATACAGATCTTTTACATCTTTGGTTAGATTTATTCCCAGGTATTTTATGCTTCTTGGTGCAATTGTGAATGGGATCAGTTTCTTTATTTGTCTTTCTGTTGCTTCATTGTTAGTGTATAAGAATGCAACTGATTTCTGTACATTGATTTTGTATCCTGCAACTTTGCTGAATTCCTGTATCAGTTCTAGCAGACTTTTGGTGGAGTCTATCGGATTTTCCATGTATAATATCATGTCATCTGCAAAAAGCGAAAGCTTGACTTCATCTTTGCCAATTTTGATGCCTTTGATTTCCTTTTGTTGTCTGATTGCTGATGCTAGAACTTCCAGCACTATGTTAAACAGCAGCGGTGAGAGTGGGCATCCCTGTCGTGTTCCTGATCTCAGGGAAAAAGCTCTCAGTTTTTCCCCGTTGAGGATGATGTTAGCTGTGGGCTTTTCATAAGTGGCTTTTATGATCTTTAAGTATGTTCCTTCTATCCCGACTTTCTCAAGGGTTTTTATTAAGAAAGGGTGCTGGATTTTGTCAAAGGCCTTTTCTGCATCGATTGACAGGATCATATGGTTCTTCTCTTTTTTGTTGTTAATGTGATGTATCACGTTGATTGATTTGCGAATGTTGAACCAGCTCTGCATCCCAGGAATGAATCCCACTTGATCATGGTGAATAATTCTTTTAATATGCCGTTGAATTCGATTTGCTAGTATCTTATTGAGAATTTTTGCATCCATATTCATCAGGGATATTGGCCTGTAGTTCTCTTTTTTTACTGGGTCTCTGTCTGGTTTAGGAATCAAAGTAATACTGGCTTCATAGAATGAGTCTGGAAGTTTTCCTTCCCTTTCTATTTCTTGGAATAGCTTGAGAAGGATCGGTATTATCTCTGCTTTAAACGTCTGGTAGAACTCCCCTGGGAAGCCATCTGGTCCTGGACTCTTATTTGTTGGGAGATTTTTGATAACCGATTCAATTTCTTCGCTGGTTATGGGTCTGTTCAAGCTTTCTCTTTCCTCCTGATTGAGTTTTGGAAGAGTGTGGGTGTTCAGGAATTTGTCCATTTCTTCCAGGTTGTCCAATTTGTTGGCATATAATTTTTCATAGTATTCCCTGATAATTGTTTGTATCTCTGAGGGATTGGTTGTAATAATTCCATTTTCATTCATGATTTTATCTATTTGGGTCATCTTCCTTTTCTTTTGAGAAGCCTGGCTAGAGGTTTGTCAATTTTGTTTATTTTTTCAAAAAACCAACTCTTGGTTTCGTTGATCTGCTCTACAGTTTTTTTAGATTCTATATTGTTTATTTCTGCTCTGATCTTTATTATTTCTCTTCTTCTGCTGGGTTTAGGCTGCCTTTGCTGTTCTGCATCTAGTTCCTTTAGGTGTGCTGTTAGATTTTGTATTTGGGATTTTTCTTGTTTCTTGAGATAGGCCTGGATGGCAATGTATTTTCCTCTCAGGACTGCCTTCGCTGCATCCCAAAGCATTTGGATTGTTGTATTTTCATTTTCGTTTGTTTCCATATATTTTTTAATTTCTTCTCTAATTGCCTGGTTGACCCACTCATTTGTTAGTAGGGTGTTCCTAAACCTCCATGCTTTTGGAGGTTTTCCAGACTTTTTTCTGTGGTTGATTTCAAGCTTCATAGCATTGTGGTCTGAAAGTATGCACGGTATAATTTCAATTCTTGTAAACTTATGAAGGGCTGTTTTGTGACCCAGTATGTGATCTATCTTGGAGAATGTTCCATGTGCACTCGAGAAGAAAGTATATTGTGTTGCTTTGGGATGTAGAGTTCTAAATATATCTGTCAAGTCCATCTGATCCAATGTCTCATTCAGAGTCATTGTTTCTTCATTGACCGTGTGTCTAGATGATCTATCCATTTCTGTAAGTGGGGTGTTAAAGTCCCCTGCAATTACCACATTCTTATCGATAAGGTTGCTTATGTTTATGAGTAATTGTTTTATATATTTGGGGGCTCCGGTATTCGGCGCATAGACATTTATAATTGTTAGCTCTTACTGATAGATAGACCCTGTAACTATTATATAATGTCCTTCTTCATCTCTTGTTACAGACTTTAATTTAAAGTCTAGTTTGTCTGATGTAAGTATGGCTACTCCAGCTTTCTTTTGGCTTCCAGTCGCATGATAAATAGTTCTCCATCCCCTCACTCTCAATCTAAAGGTGTCCTCAGGTCTAAAATGAGTCTCTTGTAACAGCAAATAGATGGGTCTTGTTTTTTTATCCATTCTGATACCCTATGTCTTTTGGTTGGCGCATTTAATCCATTTACATTCAGTGTTATTATAGAAAGATACAGGTTTAGAGTCATTGTGATGTCTGTATGTTTTATGCTTGTAGTGATGTCTTTGGGACTTTGTCTCACAGGGTCCCCCTTAGGATCTCTTGTAGGGCTGGTTTAGTGGTGACAAATTCCTTCAGTTTTTGTTTGTTTGGGAAGACCTTTATCTCTCCTTCTATTCTAAATGACAGACTTGCTGGATAAAGGATTCTCGGCTGCATATTTTTTCTGTCTAGCACCCTGAAAATCTCGTGCCAGTTCTTTCTGGCCTGCCAAGTTTCAAAAGAGAGATCAGTCACGAGTCTTATAGGTTTCCCTTTATATGTGAGGGCACGTTTCCCCCTTGCTGCTTTCAGAATTTTCTCTTTATCCTTGTATTTTGCCAGTTTCACTATGATATGTCGTGCAGAAGATCGATTCAAGTTATGTCTGAAGGGAGTTCTCTGTGCCTCTTGGATTTCAATGCCTTTTTCCTTCCCCAGTTCAGGGAAGTTCTCAGCAATTATTTCTTCAAGTACCCCTTCAGCACCTTTCCCTCTCTCTTCCTCCTCTGGGATACCAATTATGCGTATATTATTTCTTTTTAGTGTATCACTTAGTTCTCTAATTTTCCCCTCATACTCCTGGATTTTTTTATCTCTCTTTTTCTCAGCTTCCTCTTTTTCCATAACTTTATCTTCTAGTTCACCTATTCTCTCCTCTGCCTCTTCAAGCCGAGCTGTGGTGGTTTCCATTTTGTTATGCATTTCATTTAAAGCGTTTTTCAGCTCCTCGTGACTGTTCCTTAGTCCCTTGATCTCTGTAGCAAGAGATTCTCTGCTGTCCTGTATACTGTTTTCAAGCCCAGCGATTAATTTTATGGCTATTATTCTAAATTCACTTTCTGTTATGTTATTTAAGTCCTTTTTGATCAGCTCATTAGCTGTTGTTATTTCCTGGAGATTCTTCTGAGGGGAATTCTTCTGCTTGGTCATTTTGGATAGTCCCTGGCGTGGTGAGGACCTGCAGGGCACTTCTCCTGTGCTGTGGTGTATAACTGGAGTTGGTGGGTGGAGCCGCAGTCAGACCTGATGTCTGCCCCCAGCCCACCTCTGGAGCCACAGTCAGACTGGTGTGTGCCTTCTCTTCCCCTCTCCTAGGGGCGGGATTCACTGTGGGGTGGCGTGGCCTGTCTGGGCTACTTGCACACCGCCAGGCTTGTGATGCTGGGGATCTGGCGTATTAGCTGGGGTGGGTAGGCAAGGTGCACAGGGGCAGGAGGGGCAGGCTTAGCTCGCTTCTCCTTAGGTGATCCACTTCAGGAGGGGCCCTGTGGCAGCGGGAGGGGTCAGATCCGCTGCCGGAGGTTTGGCTCCGCAGATGCGCAGAGTTGGGTGTTTGCGCGGAGCGAGCAAGTTCCCTGGCAGGAACTGGTTCTCTTTGGGATTTTGGTTGGGGGATGGGCGGGGGAGATGGCGCTGGCGAGCACCTTTGTTCCCCGCCAAACTGAGCTCTGTCTTCCGGGGGCTCAGCAGCTCTCCCTCCCTTTGTCCTCCAGTCTTCCCACTTTCTGAGCAGAACTGTTAACTTATGACCTCCCAGACGCTAAGTCGCGCTTGCTGTCGGAACACAGTCCGTCAGGCCCCTCCGCTTTTGCAAGCCAGACTCAGGGGCTCTGCTTGGCCGGTGAGCCGCCCCTCCGCCCCGGCTCCCTCCCGCCAGTCCGTGGAGTGCGCACCGCCTCACCGCCCTTCCTACCCTCTTCCGTGGGTCTCTCGTCTGCGCTTGGCTCTGGCGACTCCGTTCTGCTAATCCTCTCGCAGTTTTCTGGGTTATTTAGGCAGGTGTAGGTGGAATCTAAGTGATCAGCAGGAAGCGCGGTGAGCCCAGCGTCCTCCTACGCCGCCATCTTCCCCTAGAATCTCACACAGATGCTTTTACAAGGAGAATCTTCTGGCTAAAGGTTAGGGGGATGTAGCAATTCATGTAAGTAAAGTTCAAATTTTATTTACTCAAAAAGTAATAGCATCCTTTGCTCTATATCCCTCTGCCCTTAAGACTATAACAAATCATCCTTGAGTTTCTTGTCCATAGTTTGAAAATGGCTTTACCCTAAGAATTTTTCATTTTGATAAGTGTTTATCTCAGAAAGATTAAGCCAGAATTCTCTAAAGTCACCCTTGGGAAGTATCTTAATTTAGTTTTTCAAATTACTCAACCACTGCCAATGTTATTTTGACAACTTCTTATTCAAGAAGTCTCATGAATTTAAAAGTTTATGTATAGCCAACAGATCTATTCCTCATGAGATATGGGATCTAAGGCAGTGAGACTCCATTCTTTCTTATTAGTGGAAGTGACAAGACTTACTAGAAACTGAAACAATGGGGTCAAGCACTGAATAAAGAAAAAGGAAAAAAGCAAGGCTGGGAGACTCTCAACCCAAACTAAAACATTCATGATGTCCTATAAAGAGATGGTTGTAGTTGGAGTTTCTGAGTAACAGAACACTATTTAAGAGAAACTGCTGATGATCATAAAAAGTTATAAGCAATGACAGGAGAGCCAAGGACAGAGAAGAGAAGATGAATTCTTCTTGTCTTGTGTAAATGGAAGGCCTCAATGCTTTTCAGTATGATTTGTTTAAGCTGCTTGTGGTTATCAGTGGGATACACAAGAGAGATAGATCAAATTTCAAAGGACAATTTGAAATTTTTGATTATTTCTGCATATCCAGTAATAAAGACAATGAAGAAATAACCAAAAGTTTAAGACACTCACATGCTCATAAAATGTTTTCACTTATTAATTATTCTTACTTTAATAAGCACATAACTTGAGTATCCTTCATATTCTAATCACTGGATGAAATACAAGAAAAAAGAAAAAGGTCCTTGCCCTTAAGGTGTTTAAAACCTATTTGGAAGTAAAATATAATGCTTTTGTTTTGATTAATTCTCCATGTTGCTCTAATAAACTAACTCATATGAAGCTTAAAAATTCAAGTAAAAGTTTTTCCTTTGAAATGCTTGAGAGAAGTTGAGAATAGCATTTCCTTTATGTAAAAACTGGCTAAAAGATAATGCAGCCTATTCTATTAGGCTATTAGAGCCAAATTTATTCATCTTCAATATGCTGTAATTTTATTCAGAACCTATTTTTATTCTGCTATATTCTTCAACCCTAAAATTCACATGGCCCAAGGGAAAAACGTCTTGGAATGTATCATCTGTTCCACTCAGTAGTTAGACTGCTGAAGCTCCAACAGCTGGAACATATTCCTGCTTTGCATCATCTCCCTTTATCCCCGTGGAGCCCTTTAGACTTGTTCTTACTCCCCCTGCTGTCCTTGGGGGAAAGCTTTTAGCATCTGGTAGCTGGGACTACACGTAAGTTAGATATAGATGCTTTTCTCTGTTGTTTATGGTCAGTATTTCAGTTTTCTAGTTCAGTCTGAGCATGTAAAGCATGATAGTGGAGGTGTGTATGTTTTTCAGGCAGGTAGGAGTTCTGGCAAAGTGAGGAAGGTGGTATGAGACTAGAAACTATGTAACATTAGCTCCTTTGATAAAGATGCTTAAGCTACTTCCTTGGGAGATGAGAAAATTCTAGGGAAATGTAACAGTTGTCTTAAAAACCCTGAAAGGTTGATATTTGAATTCAAAAAAGATTATGGTGGCTCTTGGAGTCCTAGTAACTCCTAAGGAGTGGAAGATAGTGGGAGCAACTTTTGGCTCAGCCTCAAAAAAAGAATTTTCCTATCCCTATTGAAGCAGAAGCTCAATGACTACTTGTGGTCTTTTTTTTTTTTTTTTAACATTTATTTATTTTTGAGAAACAGAGAGATAGCATGAGTAGGGGAGGGGTAGAGGGAGAGAAAGGAAGATACAGAATTCAAAGTAGGCTACAGGCTCTGAGCTGTCAACACAACCTGACACAGGGTTCAAACCCATGAAACATGAGATCATGACCTGAGCCGAAGTCGGACGCTTAACCGACTGAGCCACCTAGGTACCCCATCTGCTTGTGATCTTGTAGAGGTGAAGTAAATGGGATTAGTCAAGGTGATGGGACCTGGATGGGAGTTAGGATAAGGATGGCAAATTGGTTTAATTCCCCTGCCAACTGTGATCAATTGGTAAAGCCTGCCTGGAGTCCAATGGGCCTCTGACACTGTCCCAGCTCAAGAGGAACAAGTAAGTGCTGTGATTGATTACAATAGATTTGCATGCCATACATTTTCTCCCTCTGGGATGTTACTTCACTATTATTTCCATTCCTTAGATTCTGTGATCATCAGTGGTACTGCTTGGTGTTACTACCAGTTCAATATACCCAACCAGCTCTGTGCATTCAAAACACAATTTCATATCTACACTACTTGTCTACTACTTCTTACCTTTTGTTACCCTTGAGTCGTTAAGTATATAATTGTGTTGACCTGATTAGACTGAAAGATTATAGGAATTTTACTTCCTGCTGTAATGAAATTATAAGGAAGCATAGTGGTATATTGGAACATAATTTGACTTCTACCCTCACCATTTCACTGAGACTACATCCACCAATGGTGCCACAAATGATGTATGTGTTTCCAAAGGCATGAACACTTGACAGCTTCTTGAAATATTTTTGTCTCTTGGCTCTTACCATGCTATTTCCTTCTGCTTTTCTCCCACCTCACTACTTCTTCTTAGTATCATTTACTCTCATCCAAGGCCCAAAGTAAGATCCTCTTCAAGAGATGATTAAAATGTATCTACTCTCTCATCTGCCCATTCCTGTAGATTTTAATTCTGTTCTTATATTGATAATTCCAAAATTTCTAAACATAGGTGAGAACTTTAATTTTCACTCTTTTTTCTAATCACTTGCTTGAAATTACCTGTTAGATGGTTCATCTAAAACTTGCCATTCAATATGGACTCCTGATCCATCCCCTACTTTGTTTTCTTGTCCTCTTAATCATTCCATAACATAATTAGCCACCCAGGTCCTCATCCAGGAAATGTAAGGATTATTCTTGATTTTTTCCCTTCCCCCACTTCCCACCCTTCATATATAATGATAGATTTATCATTATAAATATCTCAACTACATTTTGGCTGTGTCACTTCTCTCTCTCACCATTACTATCACCCTGGAGCAGACTACTCGTGTCTCTCATCTGGACCATTGCAGTAACCTCCTAATACTTGCCCCACCAAAGTTCAGTATTCACACAGTAGTAAGAGTAATCTTTCATTCATTCAACATTAACTCAACAAACATTTAATTGAATACATGGAGGGATTATCATAGATGGAGCTCTTCAAGGCTCTTGGGGGTCATCAGGGAACAAGCAAAGTTTTCTGACTTTGTTCTAGTAGGAGAAGATACACACACAAAAAAACAGGAAACACAATAAATAAATGAAAAATATAATAAGCTAGTTGATGTACGTGCTGTGAAAAAACTAAAAGTAAAGCAACTTAAAGGAGTTAGGGAGTGCTGGAAAGTGATAGTACAGATTACAATATATAAAAGGAGGTCAGAATAGGTCTCATTAAGAAGATGATCTTTTCATGAGAGAGTTAGCCAAGTGGACATCAAGGAGAAGAATGTTCTAGGCCAAAGAACAGCTAGAGTAAATGTCTTTCAAATGAGACAGTATCTTGTGTGTTTGAGAGACAGCAAGAGAACCTGTATGGCTATAACAGAGTGAGTATGTGAGGAGGAGTGTGGGAAGAGATCAGAGTTAACACGACAGAGACCGTAGAGCTACATGAGAGTGTCCTACAAGGGCACTGTAAGAACTTTGACCTTTACTCTCCTTGAAAAGAGGAGTCCTTGGATAGCTTTGAGTAAAGGAGTGAAATATAATATAACTTACATTTTAAAAGGATCACTTTGGCTGCTGTTTAATAAATATTAAAGTTAAGAGTATAATGCAGAGATCAATTAGGAGGCTATTGCAGTAATCTAGGTGAGAGATGATGGATATTTAGACCAGGATGGTAATGGGAGAGGTGGTACAAATTGGTTAGATCTTGGATATATTTCGCAGATATATCCAACAAGATTTCTTGATGAATTTGGTGTGGGATATGAGAAAGATGTTTTAGGAATGACTGCAAGTTTTTAGGACTAAGCAACTGGAAAAAATGGGGTTGGCATTAAATGAGATGGAAAAAATTGAGGAGGGATAGATTTTAATGAGAAGATCAGGAGTTTTAGTCTTGGTCATGAAAACTTTAATATATTTATTAAATATTAGAGTGGATGTTGAATAGCAGTGGGATACACAAGTCTGAAGTTCTAGGAGAACACTGAACTGGATGTTGTATCAGTATATAGATGGCTTTTGAAGCCCAGAGTCTGGATGAAATCATCAAAGGAGGCTTGGATGTATTCCAACATTAAGAGGCTGGAGAGAAGAGGAGAACTCATAAAAAGAGACTAAGAAGAAGGGATCAGTGAAGCTAGAGTACAAAAGAAAAGATGTAGAGCTTTAAAATCCAAGGGATAACTGATGAATGGATAAATAAAATGTGATATATATATATATATATATATATATATATATATATATATACATTTACACAGTGGAATATTAGTGATCAACAAGAATGAAATCTTGCCATTTGCAACAATGTGGATGAAATTAGAGTGTGTTATGCTAAGTGAAATAACTCAGAGAAAGACAAATATATGATTTCATTCGTATGTGGAATTTAAGAAACAAAACAAATGAACTTAGGGAGAGGGGCTCAAAAATATAAAAACAGAGAGAGAGGCAAACCATAAAAGACTCTTAAATACAGAGAACAAACTGAGGGTTACTGGAGGATATTGGGTGGGGGGGATGTGCTAAATGGGTGATAGGCATTAAGGAGGGCACTTGGGATGAGCACTGGCTGTTGTATGTAAGTGATGGATCACTAAATTATACTCCTAAAATCGTTATTACACTATACGTTAACTAATTTATATTAAATAAAAAAAATAGTAAATAAAAACAAAACAAAACCAAGGAATAAAAAGGCATCAACAAGGAGCAAGTCATCAATTGATAGATTGAATAAGATGAGGACTGGGTTTAGCAATAGAGTTAAGGAGTTAAAGAAATCTGGGCAGCAGAAGTTTTCTTTGAGGATGGAGAGAAAAGATTTGTGTGGGTTTAAGAGAGAAAGGAACATCTTCTATGAAGTATTTTTGTCAAAAAAAATCAGACTTCTATCTAGCTTCTGGACCTACTAGATTTTAGAAAATGCATACAGGGGAGGAACAACATGGGCAAAATGCAGACCTTAGGAACTTAGAGCAAAGGGACTGGTTTCTTTAAAAAATACATTGCCATTGGTATGGGAAGAAAGGAGAGAAGTAAAGAAGTGGAATCACATAGATTAGAACAGATATAAGAATATGGTGACCAACATTTCATTTTGTCTGTGATTATCCTGCTTATTGTTAATAATGATTCCTTTTCTCTCAGATATGTCCCAGTTTGGACAATAAGTTATAAAGTCACTCTATGCAAGTATAGACTTCATTTTAATCAAACAATAGACTGTAAAAGAAGTATTTATTAGATATTAGAGAGTTATGGTCAGTTGTTTTAAGGTAAAATTATGTTGTGTTTATATTTTTAAAAAGAGATCTTCTCTTTAGATATTTATAGATGGAGTGATATACCAGGAATTGGCTTCAGAATAATCCTGTGTGTGTTTGTGGGGGGCGGGTAGTAGTTAGTAGCACTGAGAAAACTAGAACTATATTAGGTTTATAATTATTGACACTGGGTGATGAGGATATGGGGGTTTATTACACTATTCTTTATTTTGGATTTGTTTAATATTTTCATAATGTTTGTTTGTTTATTTAGAGAGAATGAGAGAACACAAATGGGGGAGAGGGGCAGAGGGAGAGAGAGAGAATCTTAAGCAGGCACTGTGCCACACATGGAACATGTTGCTGGGTTCAATCTCACAACTGTGAGATCATGACCTGAGCCAAAATCAAGAGTTGGATGCTTAGCTGACTGAGCCACCCAAGTGCTGCTCATAATAAGAAGCTTAAAAAACAGATATATAGGGAAAATGGGAAGAGGGAAAATAGAAATAGTGATTAGACATCACTTTTGAGGCATCTTCTAAATTGTAGACATAGTATATCTCTCCTTTTATTTAGGTTTTCTTTAATTTCTCTTAGCAATGTTTGTGGTTTTCAGTGTAAACATCTTGCAAATGTTCTATCAGCTTCATCCTTAAGTATCACTCATATTTTATGCTATGGTAAATGGTATTGATTTTTAATTTCATTTCTAGTATCTAGAAGAAATATACCTGATTATTGTATATTGATCATGTATTCTGGAATTTTGCTAAACTCGTTAATTATAGTAGGTGTTTTGGTAGTTTGCATACAATTGTTTACATAGATGATTTTTAAATTTTCAATCAAGATGTCTTTTATTCATTTTTCATGCCTTTTGTACTTGTTTGGAAACTCCAGTAAAATGTTCAGTGGAAGTTGTGAGAGTAAACATTTTTGTCTTGCTCTTGTTCTTAAACAGAAAACTTTGTCTTTCACCATTAAGAATGATATTCTCTGCAGTTTTAAGTGCACTTCATTAGGTTGAGGAAATTCCTATTTCTACTTTACTGAGTGTTTTCAACATCTTATCTGCACCTATCGATATCATCATATATTTTGTTATTCTTTTTTTAGTCTGTTAATATGGTAAATTACATTGATTTTTGAATGTTAAACTAACTTTGTATTATTCATTCAAATACAAATTGTCAAATGATATATTTTCTCTTTTTGTAAATATTATATGTTGGGTTTGCTTGTTAAAGTTTTATTAAGAATGTTTGCATCTGGGGTGCCTGGGTGGCTCAGTTGGTTAGGCCTCTGACTTCAGCTCAGGTCATGATCTCACAGTTTGTGGGTTTGAGCCCCACGTCGGGCCCTGTGCTGACAGCTCAGAGCCTGGATCCTGCTTCAGATTCTGTGTTTCCCTCTCTCTCTGCCCCTTCCCTGGTCATGCTCTCTCTCTCTCTCTCTCTCTCTCTCTCTCTCTCTCTCTCTTTCTCTCTCTTTCTCTCTCTCTCAAAAATAAATAAATACACATTAAAAAAAAGAATGTTTGCATCTATATTTTGGGGGAAAATTTAATTGATCCATAGTTTTGTTTTCTTGCAATATTCTTAGGTTGTGGTATCAGGGTAATACTGGCCCTATAAAATGAGTTGGGAAGTATTAACTGCTCTTCAAATTCTGGAAGACTTTATGTAGAATTCATACTATTTCTTCTTTTAAATATTTGGTAGAAGTTAATAGTGCAGTCCTTTAGACATGGAAAGTTTCTGAGAAGATTTTAACTACAAATCCAATATATTTAATAGATATTAGGCTATTCAGATTATCTGTTTCTTCTTGTGTGAGCTTTGGTAGTTGGTATCTTTAAAGGAATTTGCCCATCTCAGTTGTCAAATTTATTGGAATAAAGTTGTTCAAAGTATTTCCCTTTCCCTTTTTAATATCTGTAGAATTGCTTTCTCATTCCTGGTAGGTAGTTGTCTCCATACTTTCTTTCCTGATGAAAAGTCTGACTCACTTTTCTTTCCTGATCAGTCTGACTAGAGGTTTATCCATTTTATTGATCTTCTCAAAGAATCAATTTTTGTTTTCATTGATTTTTGTATCATCTTTTGATTTTCTTTCATTGATTTCTTCTCCGATATTTAGTATTTCTTTTTCTGCTTCCTTTGCGTTTTGTTTTCTCTTTTTTATGAGATTTATAATATGAAAGGTGAGATCATTAATTTGAGACTTTTCTTCTTTCCCCATGTAAGAGTTTAGTGCTGTAAATTTTTTCTTTAGTAACTCCTTTAGCTGTATTCTATAATTTTGGTATATTTTAATCTTCATTCAGTGTGAAATATTTTCTAATTTCTTTTTTGCTTACTTCTTTGGTCCATGGGTGATTTAGAAATGTCGTATTTTATTTCTAAATATTAGAGTTTTCCAGAGAGGTTTCTGTTATTGGTTTCTAATTTAATTTCATTGTGGCCAGAGAACAAACTTTGTATATCTTGAATCCTTTTAAATTTGTTGAGACTAATTTTATGACTTAAAATGTGGTCTATCTTGGTAAATGTTTAGGTATACTTGAAAAGAATGTGTATTCTACTGTTATTGAGTGGTATGCTATATAAATGTTAGCTCTAGTTTATTGGTAGCATAATTCAAATCTTAAACATCATTATTGATGTTCTGATCACTTCTATCTATCAAGTTGAAATTTCTTAGTATAATTGTGAATTTTCTGTTTTTCTTTGCAGTGCTATTAGATTTTCCTAAATGCATTTTTTGGGGGGTGCATAAATGTTTTCTTCTTTTTTCAAAAAAAGATTTTTTTAATGTTTTATTTATTCTTGAAAGAGAGACAGAGAGACAGATTGTAAGTGGGGGAGGGGCAGAGAGAGAGGGAGACACAGAATCCAAAGCAGCCTCCAGGCTCTGAGCTGTCAGCCACAAGCTGCAAGATCATGACCTGAGCCAAAGTAAGATGCTTAACTGACTGAGCCACCCAGGTGCCCCATAAATGTTTTCTTCTTGATTAATTGACCCCTTTATATTTTGTTGTGTTTATTATTATGTGAAGAATTATATTTTTAAATGAGTATTGCTGATAAAATAATATGTATCATATATACTTGTATATAATATAAATATATATTATATATGTATAAGTATATATCATATATATTTATGTGTATACATACAAATATATTTATAGAGAGACTTATTCATAGCCACTTTCATAACTTTCTTATTAATTCTAAGTTTTTTGATGATTTTCTGGAATTACTGGATATGTGATCATGTTTTCTACAATTAATTATACTCTTGGTACTTTTCTTTCAATTTCTTAATGTGCTTTTCAGAACTTCTAGAACACTTTTGTTTATTCAGGACTTTAATGAGACTGACTCAGTAAGTGTGATTTTGGCTGCTGAGTGGAGATATAAAATCTTTACAATATTAGGAAAGTATACTTCTAGTGCTAATTTTTATATATAGATTTTGTTTTTTTATTCTTTGTCAGCATGCCATCAGCTGATTTCAGAAGACTTTTTTTCTGTAGGTCTCAGGCTTTAATCCAGTTTTGCCCCTCAATCTCTCCTGAGTCTCCAAGTTGCTTTTAAAGTCCTTGAGCTCAGGGTATATATTTCCAAACTGGCAAAGAAATAATTGAAAAACAAGTGTTAGCTATGCTAGATACTCACTTAGAGGCACCTCCTGATTTCAAGGCAATTTAGGATCATAGGTAGAAGCTGCTTCTACCACCGAGATCCTTCCAGTTGAAACCTGTATTTTAAACTAGTCAGAAATATACATTTTGTGGTGCTTCATTCACTAAAAAAAATCTCACTGACAGAGCTAAATACTGTTGTATCTGAATAAGTAACTAATCTTAAACCATGTTTGCATTGGAGAAGTTTAGTCTTATGGGAATTTCCTGGATCAGAATATACAAGGAGGGGCAGCTTTTAGTAAAGGATAAGTAAAAGCACAAGTCATAGACATAGGTTTTAACTGAGTATACCCACATGATGGGTTTTGAGCAACCTGTACTTTCCTTTTTATTTTGATGAATTCATTTTGGTGTTTTCTTCTCTGTATCTGTTTTCTTCCTTGTGTAAGTCACAGTGCTTATTATAATAATTATTTCAAGGATCTTTCAAAGCAGACACTTTTTATGGTATCTGAAAAAGTGCCAGAACATTCCTATACTCATTAGAGGAAACAATTTTTCAAACTTGATCACTTAAATTGCAAAAGTTGTACCAATACTGGATCTACTTTTATTTCTTATTTTTATTTTTTAAATTGATAAATTGAAATTTAATCAAAATTAAAACATTGCCTTTCAAGAGATAGTTAAGAAAGTGAAAACTCAGTTTATAGCCTGAGGAAAAATATTTGTAAGATATATATCTGATACATGACTATCATTCTAAATATACAAATAGTTTTTATAACAATAGTAAGAAAAATAACACATTCAAAATAGTGGCATGGATCTACTTAAAAAAATTTTTTTAATGCTTATTTATTTTTGAGAGAGAGAGAGACAGAGAATGAATGGGGAAAGGACAGAGAGAGAGGGAGACACAGAACTCAAGGTGGATTCCAGACTCTGCACTGTTAACACAGAGCCCGATGTGGAGCTTGAACCCATGAACTGTGAGATCATGACCTGAGCCAAAGTTGGACGCTCAACTGACTGAGCCACCCAGGCGCCCCTGGATCTACTTGTAAGGTTGTCTCATTCATTCATCAAATATTATTGCTTTACTTAGCATTTATTAGTATCAGGAATTATTTTTGAAAATAGGAATATGAAGATGAATAAGTCATAATCCATGCCCTCAAGGTGATAATAGTCTCAAAAGGGTAATGTTTAAACAAGACAGTTCACATTAATATGGTAAATGGTATGACAAGGTACTTTGAGAGTATAGAAAATGGTTATCTAAATCAGAAGTTCAGGGAAATTCATTGACAGTGGTAGTGAATATTTGTCCTCCTCTTAAAATAGAATTTTCAGTTATGTACATCTGTACTCAGCTATAGCCTACATTTCAGCCATTTGACTAAGTTGAAGCCAAAAGAATGTGAAGGGAAGTGATTTGTGTTACTTCTGGGTCACAGTCTCCTTACTTCTCTGTCTCCATATGACATCCTAAAATGTGAGATTGTGAGGAGTCATCAGAAACCATAGAGAAGAGAGCAACATCCTAGAAATAATGCAACAATAAAAAGATTGGATTCCTGACAACCTTATAAATTATTAAGCAGAATAACCCTCATCCAGACTACTAATATAATAGAGAAATAAATGTTTACTTTGTTTAAACCACCCGTTAATATGAGTCTGTATCATCATAGCCTTGTCTAGATCCAAACTACTATGGTGAGCTTTCCTCAGCCTTCACTCTCTTAGACCTTTCAGTATACTTTGGTCATATCCTCATATTTAAAAGCTTCTTTATTGATGCCTTTGTTCTGATTGTCTTAATGCCTCTCAAATGTTGTGTCAGTCTCCTTTAAGACTCTTTTTTCCTGTTTCTCCTGCTAATGTGGAACTTCCCCAAGGGCTTTTTTTTTTACTCATCCCCCCACCTTAGAATTCCATGACTTTAAATAGTCCCCCTTTCAAACTGATTTCTAGAACTCTATTGCTCTCCTGAACTCCTGGCTTGTCCTATAGGCTTCAGATATAGGTTTCCAATAGACCGCAATAAACTTCCACTTGGAAGTCTTGCTACCATTTTATATTCAGTTTAAATGAACTTTTTTTAATCTTTATTTATTTTTGACAGAGAGAGAGAGACAGAGCATGAGTGAGGGAGGGTCAGAGAGAAAGGGAGACACAGAATCCAAGGCAGGCTCTAGGCACTGAGCTGTCAGCATGGAACCCAGTGGCGGGGCTCGAACTCATGGAGCACGAGATCATGACCTGAGCCGAAGTCGGACACTCAACCGACTGAGCCACCCAGGTGCCCCTATATTCAGTTTAAATTTAAACTCATGTTGCTCTCTAACCAAACTTCCTTCTGGAGTTTGCTATGTATGTTAACGACATCATTACCCTCCTAGTCATTTATGTTTAAACCTTAGCATTGTCTTTAGTTTCTTCTTTTACCTGTCAACTGAAATTTAAAATGGTAGACTACCTGAATGACTTCCTTTTATAGTCCTGCCTCCCACAGTTCTCTCCATAAAGACGGAGATGGTAATTTCTGTATCCAGAACGCTTTTAATTCCCATTCTCCAAAGCCTGATCAAAGTAGCTGGTTTCAGGCCTCTGTGGGAAACCTCAATCTAGGTAATTCAGGAAAAATTCTCCTGACAATTCAATTAGTTCCTCCATGCAGTTTATGAGCCCATGGCTCTGACTCCTCTTCTTTCATATTACTGCTAATTCCTTCTTCTTGCATCTTTTTTTAATGTAATTCCTAGCTGTCTAACTTTAATGTGCACATATTCCCTTAAGTATTTGCCCATTCTTTATTTGGAGATTATCATTTATCCTCTTTTATTTGTCTGTAAACATATTGCCACCTTTCCTCCCAGTTTCTGCCATTTTCAAAGATTTTTATTATTTTATTATCAAGTAGTTGGATATTACTACTCTCAACAGTTCAAGGGATTGGTATTGGGTGGTGTTGTTAGTTTACTGACTTAGAGCTTTTGAACCTTCTTCTCTCGTGTACAAATTTGAGTTCAACGTTTGAGGCAGAACTTGTAGCCCAACCACATATTAGCTTTTTGATTTCCTCCTCAATTCCTAACACTGGTATCTTCTCTCTACTCCCATATTCCATTATAAGGCCCAACAGACCTTGTGTCAAAATGACTTCCACTTATACCTCTTTATAAATATGCCCATTGTCACCATCTTGGTTTAGGCTTTCATTATTGCATCCCTTAATTCTTTGTATTGTCCTTTGGGCCTCATGTTTCCACTTGTATCAGTTGATCCCACAGCTTACTCTTGCCAACTACTGCCTTCATGTCACTTCCTGTTAAACCTCAAATGGTTTTTATTTTCTTATGTTAATGTGCAACCAAGACTCTTGTTTCTTTTTTAGCCTTTTGTTCATACCCTCTCATCTGACAGATCATCATCTCTAAGATCACTTCTTCCCCCCAAATACTTAGAAATGCTTATGTCCTTTTCAATCTAGTCAAAACCTATTTTTGAGACCCAAACACACCCATTAAGCTTTTTCAGACCATCATGACTCATAATGGTTATCCTCTGAGTGAGATTTTATGGTTATATAAGTTCTTCTCTAGCTAGGAAAATCTTGGTTTCCTCTTTTATTTATTTATTTATTCATTTATTTACTTATTTATTTTTGACTATAGCTGACATCAATGTTATATTAGTTTCAGGTGTAAAACATAGTGATTTAACAAGTTTATATGTTATGCTTTGCTCACTGCAAGAGACTACTGTCACCATACAGCTATTACAATATCATTGACTATATTCCCTATACTGTGCCTTTTATTCCTATGACTTTCTCGTTCCATGACTAGGAAAAGATAATGGGTCTTTATATCCCACCTCCCTCAGTTACCAAGTGTAGGCCACTCTGGAAAATGTGGCCTCAAACAAGGAGGGCTCTTTGCAGCTGACGTGGACCCAAAAGAAGCTGGCAGCTGGAGGCTGCCTGCTGACCACACTCCCTTTATGTCCCTGAGCAGAAAGTCTCTCCTTGAAGGGGTATCTGGTGATGAATCTCAGTGTTTAATATTTGGTTTATTTTGTTTTTCTTCATGTTTAGTCAATCAAAAGTTTATGTCGTTTACTTTCAGTTGTGTAATAATAAATATATTTTAGCTTATAGATAGCCCTGTGAGTATTACTTTGGCATCATCCCACAGGTTTCAATATATAATGATGTAATTGTTTTTTCTGTATAGTTCATAATTTTCATTTAGATTTCCCCTGTAACCAAAAAACTGTTTAGTGTTATGTGTTAAAATTCTTAGTGATGAATATAAAAAATTCATTATTGTGGAAATTTTCAAATTTTGAATTGTTAATGTAATATGTTTGTAATATAATCTGGATACTAATGGATACATATTGCTTATTGTATATATTCTTATATATTGTATAGATTCTTTTTTATTAAACTACTTTTATTCATAAATATATTTTAACTTAAACACTTATGGAGTTATAATAATTAAGAGTAGTTTTCCACTGTGCATGATATTTACTGGTGATATGATCAACCAGGCTGAAAATGAACAAGTAATGATGTCATAGTGGCCAAATCCACTTGATTATAGGGTGCAATGTGGATAACTACATAAAAATTTTAATGCAATTTTCCTGGAATAATGATTCATAAATTGTAATTCTGCATTGCTATTATTGTCTTTTTTTTTTTTTTGTCTTTTAAGTCTTTGGTTTTATAACTCCTTTCAACCTTGAATTTCAATCACATTGAGAGGGATATTGATGAATAAATAAGTGAGTAGAAAGATCATGACTTTTTCTTTAAATTAAGTTATCTAAACTCTAGAATATTATTAACACAGAACAGTTTTACTCCTACTTACCTCTCCTTTGCTAAACACTTACCAAACAGTATAGCAATGTGAAACTCTGGAAAGTAAAGAGGTTATGTGAGACTGGCTCTGTATTTTTTGAGATTGTTTAATCCATTTTTTCTGTCTCATTATATTTCATATAATACAGTTCCAATTATTTGTCTCCTTCCCTTCATTATGGTACCAGAATTGTCTACATGTCCCAAAAAGAATGATTACTTTTTCTCCTTTTTTTTCTTCTGAGAAATACCCTGTTACATTTTGAAGATAAGCCATTATTATGGCCGTTCATATCAATGTGAAAGTAGTAAAATTCTATCAAGTGTCAGTACTCAATTTACAGTGATGTTTCAACAAACTCTATTTGCATCCATATTCTACTTTATATACAGGCCTAAAATTATGTTTCATTTCTTTCTTTTTTTTTTTCTTCAACGTTTTTTATTTATTTTTGGGACAGAGCGAGACACAGCATGAACAGGGGAGGGGCAGAGAGAGAGGGAGACACAGAATGGGAAACAGGCTCCAGGCTCTGAGCCATCAGCCCAGAGCCTGACGCGGGGCTCGAACTCACAGACCGCGAGATCGTGACCTGGCTGAAGTCGGACGCTTAACCGACTGCACCACCCAGGCGCCCCTATGTTTCATTTCTTAACACCACATCTCTAATTGAAAATAAGAAAAGTCAAGGATAGGAGGCAGAAATGATAACTTTGAATGTAAAAATAAGAATTTTCACCTATAGGAAGCCATCATATTTCTTGCTCCAGGGGATTGAATACACCATAACATAATGTAATCTTTAAAAGCATAATGGGACAGAGACAACTGTGAATAAGATGCACAAATTTTGACATCAACAAATTGTCCAAGAATCTATGTACTATACCTGGGACTGACAAACATTCCATTTCTTTTAACATTTAGTTACTTTAAAAATCAAACTGCTTGAATAATTTTTTTTTCTTTAAAAAATTTTTTTTAATGTTTATTTATTTTTGAGAGAGACAGAGACAGAGCATGAGTGGGGGAGAGGCAGAGAGAGAGGGAGACACAGAATCTGAAACAGGCTCCAGGTTCTGAGCTGTCAGCACAGAGCCCAACTCAGGGCTCAAACTCACAGGCCGTGAGATCATGACCTGAGCTGAAGTTGGACACCCAACCGACTGAGCCACACAAGCGCCCGAAAACTGCTTGAATAATTTTAATGCCAGTATTTATGCAAGACTTCTAAAGCCTGTTTAAGAAAAAGAAGTCTGAAAACACAATATTGCATTGTGTCATTATATACTTACCAAAATAGAGCCTAGTATAAAACCAACCTTATAAATAGCACTATTCTAAGAGAGAACAGAAATGTTGATTTAGTAAGGAAAATAACAGCGCCTGCACTAAGAAAAAAAAAGGCAACAGTTAGTAAAAAAAACTTGTACCAACACCTACAGATTTATCTGCAAACATTACTATTTTTTTTAATTTTTAAAAAATGTTGGGTATAGTTGACGTACAATATTATATTAGTTTTAAGTATACAACATAGTGAATTGACAATTAAATACATTACAAAATGCTTAACATGATAAGTTGTGTTACTGTTACCATACAAAGTTATTAAAATACTGACTATATTCTCTATGCTATACTTTTTTCATCCCTATGACTTATTTATTTAAAACTTTTTTCCTTGATGAGCCTGGCTGAAGATTTATCAATTTGTTTATCTTTTCAAAGAACCAGTCTTGATTTAATTGATATCCCCTATTGTTTTTTAATCTCTGTTTCATTTGTTTATGTTCTGATCTTTATTATTTTCTTCCTTCTAACTTCAGGTTTTGTTTGCTATTCTTTTCTAGGTCTGTCATGTGTAAGGTTAGATTATTTGAGATTTGTCTTGTTTCTTGAGGTAGGCCTGAACTGAGATAAATTTCCCTCTTAAAATTGTTTTTGCTGCATTCCAAAGATTTTGAACTGTTGTGTTTTCATTTTCATCTGTCTCAAGGTATTTTTTTTTTAATTTCATTTTGACTTCTTTGTTGACTCATTGGTTGCATACGGGGTTTTAGGCTGATATAAATGTGTGTATATGAATATATATCTGTTCTACCTCATCAGCCTACATATATATATGATACATATTTGTGTATATATTATATATATATGTGTGTGTATGTATATGTGTGTGTGGGTATGTATGTGTGTGTGTGTGTATCAGAGTTGATGGAATGCTCTTGTTCCAGAAAGACAGATTGCACTCAGCAGCTTTACTGTTTCTGTTGATCCTCAAACATTTACCATTTCAGCAATTCTCCATTTAAATGGAAAACATTTCTCCTGAATTGACCCCACTACGGTCTAATCTGTTTACATATAGTAGTGATGTTTCTATAAAGTTGCCACAAACACTGAATTAGTGAATACTGAACTATTGCACCTATGATAAATACAGGGTTAAGTTTCTGCGAGCCTTTGGTCACAGCATTTTTGTCAGCTGAAACACCATTTGCTTCATATAGGTTCATTTGCCAAAGTCCTTGTAAACCGAGTCAGTCTCATAGGCATTGACAGCCTGCTCTTCCACATAACTGTTTTTGTATAACACCTAGCAGGTATTTTAAAAAGTTCTTCTGCAGCTTTCTGATCTGCAGAACCTGCTTTCCTGGAAGTTTAACATTTTTTACTCTTTATTGCCTTTCGAAATATGCAAGCAGCCAGAACTAGCTAAGAAGGGTTTGACATTTTCTTGACCCTAGGTAACATGACCATAAATTTCTTTGATTTTCAGTCTTACAATGGTGCTCTCCACTATGCTTTTTTAATTGGTTTTAATCTGATGAATCCACAAATTTGTTCACTTTACATATTTTCCATAACTTCATTGCACATATAGATGTTACTTTAGCACTTCCAGAGTATCTTCATGTACAAATAAGCAAATAACCTATTTTTTTTCCTAGAAGTACCACTTTTTAGATTTATTAATGTTTGACTCTTGGCCAACAGAACTATAACTCAGTCCTGAAGGAAGCTAATCTAATACATGTATTTTCTTTGTAAAGCACCAGCATAGCCTTTTGCACTTAGAAACACTAGATAGCACTTGAGCACTATGTTTGGGGGTCATTTTCAACAGCAACATCACCAACAGAAAGCTCAAAAATGTGAAAAACGTTAACACTAGACCACAAGAAGAAAAGTTGTTTACAGTAAGAAAGTTGAAATAAGAAGATAGAGGTTTCTTCATTTGACCTCAGCTGGTAATGTGTTAGTGAACTCAAATTATTATTCTTCATTCTGTGCATGTCCATGAGTGACCATGAGAGAGTTGTGGAGATTGATTTTGAGGTTACAAATAAATTTTAGTGAGTAGGTGAATTTGCAAATATGGAATCTGTGAATAATGAGGATTGACTGTAGTTGGGCAGATGATATCAGGGAAATTATCTATATTCTTTCCGTGCCAATGTGGCTACTGAATAGACCCCTTCACCACAGACTGCCATCATTCTTTGTATACAAAGTGTCCTTAGAAGATTGTTATACAAGGTAACTAAGGTCAGATTTTCAACATCATTTGGTATAAGTTAAAGAAAAGGCTTGTTTGGAAAACTTAAGATCTGAGAGCCAGTATAAAGGGGCACACAGACCCACATCGAGGGAAGCAAGCTGGGTCAGGGGCAAGATGTAGGAGGGTTACATTCCAGGGTAGGACCCTTCCTCCTTATAGGAAAGACATGAGGGCAATCTTGTCTGTTGGGAATAGGATGGTGGGGGGAACAGACTACATGGGTGCCAGACAGTCTGAATTTAGATGTCAGCTATTTTCAGGAGACTTCTGTGAAATCTAGCTGCTCAGCACCTGGAGAGCATAAAATCTATGGGAAATTTCAGACCTTTTTTTCGTGGGAGAAGAGAGTCCTGAGACTGGGGAGCTGAGTTCAGGTGCAGCCCTTCCCATTCTCCCCTTGCATTAAGGGGTCTGGACAATGCAGAGTGAGCTTCCACATCACTGTACATCAAATCTCATAGCACCATGTGGTAGTTGATTTATTGTTTGTGTTAAACTGATTTCCAGATTGGAAAACAATCATTATGCTTGAATGTGATTTTCTATTGCCATTTTTCTCCCTGGAGACTAGGATTGATTGATGTCAACCTGATCAGAGAATGCCACTTTATATTGAGTACTCTGTATTCAAAACTATTATAGAATATGTGTAGCAAATCTAGGTTGTGCTATTTAAGGTAGCTATGTACTTTAAGTTATAGAACTTCCTTTAGAAATCAAAGCCCAAACAAATGAATCCATTTCTGTCTCCCCTCGAAAACAGGACACTTATCTATTCAACTTGGAAAATTAGCTAAAAAAGTCCCCCAATTAAAATAAAATCTAACATTTAATTTTATTATACCATATTTTCTACTGCCTTTACATTCCTTAGCTTTAAATTTAAAGGTTTTAAATTTTTAATAGTTTAAATTTCCTATATTAAGGACCTTTCCAATTTGTAGTTGTAAATCTCTTTAAAGATCATATTTTACTAGAGATGGTAGGAGGACTGGCCAATACTTCTTCTCATTTATTTTTTTAAAGTTTTTATTTAAATTCCAGTTAGTTAACATACAATGTAATATTAGTTTCATGTGTACAATCTAGTGATTCAACACCTCCATACTTCACCAGGTCAGGTGCTCATCACAAGTGCTCTCCTTAGTCTCCATCACTTATTTCACCAATTCCCCCACTCACCTCCTTACTGGTAACCATCAGTTTGTTCTCTATAGTTAAGGTCTGTTTCTTGGTTTGCCTCTCCCTGCTCCCCACTGTGCTCATTTTTGTTTCTTAAATTCCCATATGAGTGAAATCATATGAATTGTCTTTTTCTGTTTGACTTATTTTGCTATGTGATTACAAATGACAAGATTTCATTCTTTTTTATGTCCAAGAATATTCCATTGTGTGCATTATACACACACACCACACACACACACACACACACACACACACACACAGCATTTTCTTTACCCTTTCATCAATTGATGGACACTTGGGCTATTTTCATAATTTGGCCATTATAGATAATGCTGCTATAAATTCCAGGGTACATTTATCCCTTTGAATTATTGTGTTTGTATTCTTTGGGTAAATATCTATAGTGTATTTCCAGGATCAGAGGGTAGTTCTATTTTTAGCTTTTTGAGGAACTTCCATAGTGTTTTCCAGAGTGGCTACACCAACTTGCATTCCCACCAGTGATGCAAAAGAGTTCCCCTTTCTTCTCATCCTTGCCAGCACCTTTTGTTTCTTGTGTTGTTGATTTTAGCCATTCAGACAGATATGAGGTGATATCTCATTGTAGGTTTGATTTGCATTTCCTGATGATAAGTGATGTCGAGTATCTTTTCACGTGTCTGTTGGTCATGTGAATGTCTTCTTTGGAAAAATGTCTATTGTCTTCTGCCCATTATTTTAAAAAGTTTTTATTTATTTATTTTGAGAGAGAGAGAGAGTAAGAGAGAGAGAAAGCATGAGCAGGAGAGGGTCAGAGAGAGAGAGAGAAAGAGAGAGAGAGAAAACAAGGATACCAATTAGGCTTTGCATTGCCAGTGTGGAGCCCGATGGAGGGCTCAAACTCACAAACTGTGAAATCATGACCTGAGCCCAAGTTGACTACTTAACTGACTGAGCCACCCAGGTGCCCCTATTTTTGTGTATGGTATAAGAAAATGGTCCAGTTTCCCTCTTTTGCATGTTGCTGTCCAGTTTTCCCAATACCATTTGCTGAAGAAGTTGTCTTTTTCCCACTGGATATTATTTCCTGCTTTGTTAAAGATTAATTGAATATCTAATTGTGGGTTCACTTCTAGGTTTTTTACTCTGTTCTATTGATCTATATGTCTATGTTTGTGCCAATGCCATAGTTTTGATTATAGCTGTGTAATATAACTTGAAAGTGTGGAATTGTGATGCCTCCATCTTTGCTTTTCTTTTTCAGGTTTGCTTTGGCTATTCGGGGTGTTTTGTGGTTCCATACAAATGTTAGGATTGTTTGTTCTAGCTCTGTGAAAATCCTGTTGGTATTTTGGTAGGGGTTGCATTAAATCTGGAGATTGCTTTGGGTAGTACAGACATTTTTAACATTATTTGTTCTTCTAATCCATGAGCATGGAATGTCTTTCCATTTCTTTGTGTCCTCTTCAGTTTATTTCATCAATGCTTTACAGTTTTCAAAATACAGGTCTTTCAACTCTTTGGTTAGGTTTATTCCTAGCTATATTATTATTTTTCGTGCAGTTGTAAGTGAGATTGATTCCTTAATTTCTCTTTCTGCTGTTTCATTATTGGTGTATAGAAATGCAGCATGTTTCTGTATAATTGATTTTGTATCCTGCAACTTTACTAAATTCATTTATCAATTCCAGAAGTTTTTTGGTGGAGTCTTTCAGGTTTTATCTGTATAGTATCATGTCATCTGCAAATAGTAAAAATTTTACTTCTTCCTTGCCAGTTTGGATATCTTTTATTTCTTTTTGTTGTTTGATTGCTGTGGCCAAGACTTCCAGTACTATGTTAAGTAACAGTGGTGAGAGTGGACTGTCTTGTTCCTGACCATTGAAGAAAAGCTCTCAGTTTTTTTCATTTAGGATGATGTTAGCTATGGGTTTTTCATATATGGGCTTTATTGTGTTGAGGTATGTTCCCTCAAACCTACTTTGTTGAGGGCTTTTATCATGGATGGAGGTTGTACTTTGTTAAATGCTTTGTCTACATCTATTGAAATGATCATATGGTTTTTATCCTTTCTGCTACTGATGTTATGTATCACATTGATTACTTTGCAAATATTGAAGCACCCTTACTTACTGGGAATAAATCCCACTTGATCATGGTGAATGATTTTTAATTAATTAACTAATTAATTAATTTAATATAATTTATTGTCAAATTGGTTTCCATACAACACCCAGTACTCATCCCAACAAGTACCCTCCTCAATGCCCATCACCCACTTTCCCCTTTCCTCCACCCACATAAACCCTCAGTTTGTTCTCTGTATTTAAGAGTCTCTTATGGTTTCCCTCCCTCCCTCTCTGTTTGTAACTTATTTTCCCCTTCCTCTGCCCCATGGTCTTCTGTTGAGTTTCTCAAGATTCACATATGAGTGAAAACATATGGTATCTGTCTTTCTCTGACTGGCTTATTTCACTTAGCATAATACCCTCCAGTTCCATCCACATTGCTGCAAATGACCAGATTTCATTCTTTCTCATTGCCAAACAATGAGACAATATATATAAATATTATAATTTATATATAATAATACATATAATATATTATATTATTGTATATATTATATACATTATATATATATAATGTATAATGTATATTTATATATATACATATATATACATACATTTATATACATACGTATATATACAAATGTATATACATTTATATACATACATATATATAATGTATTATGTATATTTACACGGAATATTGTATATATAATATACAATAATATATATTATGTATATTTATATATATATGTATTTATATATATGTATTTATAAATATATATTTATTTATAATATATAATATATATATTTATATATATGTATATATATACATATATATCTATATATATATTATATATATGTATATATATGTAATATATATCTATATATATTATATATATGTATATATATATGTAATATATATATACATATATATGTATTTATATATATGTGTATGTATATATATATGTATTATATTTATATATGTATATATATGTATATATTATATATACAATATTCCATTGTATATATAAACCACATCTTCTTTATCCATTCATCAGTTGATGGACATTTAGGCTCTTTCCATAATTTGGCTATTGTTGAAAGTGCTGCTATGAACATTGGGGTACATGTGCCCCTATGCATCAGCACTCCTGTATCCCTTGGGTAAATTCCTAGCAGTGCTATTGCTGGGTCATAGGGTAGTTCTATTTTCAATTTTTTGAGGAATCTCCACACTGTTTTCCTGAGTGGCTGCATTAGTTTGCATTTCCACCAATAGTGCAAGAGGGTTCCCATTTCTCCACATCCTTGCCAGCATCTATAGTCTCCTAATTTGTTTATTTTAGCCACTCTGACTGGCGTGAGGTGGTATCTCAGTGTGGCTTTGACTTGTATTTCCCTGATGAGGAGTGATGTTGAGGATCTTTTTATGTTCCTCTTGGCCATCTGGATGTCTTCTTTAGAGAAGTGTCTATTCATGGCTTCTGCCTATTTCTTCACTAGATTATTTGTATTTCGGGTGTGGACTTTGGTGAGTTCTTTATAGATTTTGGATAATAGCTCTTTGTCTGACATGTCATTTGCAAATATCTTTTCCCATCCGTCGGTTGCCTTTTAGTTTTGTTGATTGTTTGCTTCGCTGTGCAGAAGCTTTTTATCTTCATGAGGTCCCAATAGTTCATTTTTGCTTTTAATTCCCTTGCCTTTGGAGATGTGTTGAGTAAGAAATAGCTGCGGCTGAGGTCAAAGAGGTTGTTGCCTGCTTTCTCCTCTAGGGTTTTGATGGTTTCCTGTATCATATTCAGGTCTTTCATCCGTTTTGATTTTATTTTTGTGTATGATATAAGAAAGTGGTCTAGTTTCATTATTCTGCATGTTACTGTCCAGTTCTCCCAGCACCATTTGCTAAAGAGACTGTCTTTTTTCCATTAGATATTCTTTTCTGCTTTTTCAAAGATTAGTTGGCCATACATTTATGGGTCCAATTCTGGGTTCGCTATTCTAGTGAATGATTTTTAAAAATATATTGTTGGATTCATTTTGCTAGTATTTTGTTGAGGATTTTGCATCTATGTTCATCAGAGGTGATGAAGTTCTCATTTTTTGTAGTGTCTTTATCAGATTTTAGTATCAGGGTAATGCCTCATAGAATGAATTTAGAAGTTTTCCTTACTTTTATATTTTTGGAATAGTTTAAGAATAGGTATTAATTCTTTACGTATTTGGTATAATTTGCCATTGAAGCCATCTGGTTCTAGAGTTCTGTTTGTTGGGAGTTTTCTGATTCAATTTCTTTGCTGATTATCAGTCTATTAAAATTTTCTATTTCTTCTTGATTCTGTTATGGGAGGTTATATTTTTCTAGGAATTTATAATTTCTTCCAGTTTGTCCATTTTTTTGGCATAAAGCTTTTCATAATATTCTCTTATAATTGTATTTCTCTGATGTTGTTTGTTATTTCTCACCTCTCATTTATGATTGTACTTATTTATGTTTTTTCTCTTTTCTTTTTGGTAAGCCTGGCTAGAGGTTTATCAATTTTATTAATTTTTTCAAAAAAAAGAACTCCTGATTTCATTGATATGTTCTATTTTCTTATTTTCTTTATCATTTATTTCTGCTCTAATCTTTATTATTTCCTTCCTTCTGCTAGCTTTGGGCTTTGTTTGTTGTTCTTTGTGTTGCTCCTTTAGGTGTAAGATTAGGTTGTTTATTTGAAATTTTTCTTGCTTCTTGATATAGGCGTTTGTTACTATATACTTCCCTCTTAGAACCACTTTTGCTGCATCCTAAAGGTTTTGGATTGTTGCGTTTTCATTTTCATTTGTTTCCATGTATTTTTTTTAAAGTTTATTTATTTATTTTGAGAGAGAGATGGGGGGAGGGACAGAGAGAGAGGGAGGGAGAGACTCTCAAGCAGGATCTGTACTGTCAGCATGGAGCCCGATATGGCGCTCAAACTCATGACCCATATGACCTGAGCCGAAATCAGGAGTTAGAATCTTAATCAACTGAGCTACCCAGGAGTGCCTAGGGAGACCTTCTTTAAACTACCTGAAGTTTGGGCCTCTTGCTATCTCTGGGTTGAGCCATTCATTGATCCACACTGTCGCAGAAGTCTGGATTTTTCCTTTGTAGCACTTAATACAATTTAATTTGTGTAATGATATAATATTTAGTCTTCCCCACAAGCCTGAAAGTTCCACAAGGTAGGGACTGTTTTCTATTGCTAACCATGGTATTACCAGGGCCCCAGTACATTGTATACAGTAGGTACTCACTCACTACTCTCTTAGCAGGTACAGCCTTGTCCCACAAATCTATCTTATTAGATACTCTCCAAGGAGTAGGTGGAGAGGTACCTAAAGTTTATGAGCTTGGTGGTGGAGACAGTGTCTGAGCAGTCAGAGAGATGGAGGAGTTCAGAGCTGGTGCAGTGGGGGAAGCAAGAAGGGATACTGAGGACATTAAAGGATGCTCATCAGATGAGTTTGCCCCTGTGCTCTCAACATCACATTTCCAGCCCAAATGAGTCCTTCTTCAATCATTTATGAAATAATTTCTTTAGAGGAAGAGGTAAACATCTGAGTAAAAAACCAAGGCCAAAACAGCTTTGCAGAATTATAACATGTCCCCGAAACCAGTTGCAATTCAACTGGATTGGACTTTAAGAGAGAAATGATTGTGTTCCTCCAAATAATCTTCAGTTAGGAAGCTCCCACTCCTCCCAAGATGTGGAAAGATGATTACACCTTCTGCTGTCAGTTGCTGAGAAAGAAGTTTTTTCTCCTGATGGACCGACCAACACTATTTCTTTTTTGCTGCTCTTTTCCCTTCTCCTTTCCTTGGTTTCCCCTTGCCATGAAGCTTCTTTAGATGCATCTGCTCCTCCTTGAAGTCCTGATGCTCATCTCTATAGAGGTTAAGAAAACGTAGTGTCCCATGAGTGCAAAGTAAGTGTTGTGATTTGGATACCAGTCATAAGTCTCCTTCTTCTTGGCTAAAGGCTACTCACTGAAGAGCTTCACCACTTTCATGTTTTTAGAATCAGTGGGCCTGGCAACTTCACCAAGTAGCCGGGCACTGAGACAACTCATGTGCAAGGCATATTCTGAAAGTGAAGACATTTCCTGGGCAGCAAGGAGCATGAATCCCTACACGCAACCTTCCTCTCCCGTGTGTCCCTCTCCTGGAAGGCCCTCCCCTCTGTCCATGTATTTTTCCATTAATTTCCTGATTGACCAATTCATTGTTTATTAGCATGGTATTTAACCTCTGTGTATGTGGTCTTTCCTGATTTTTTTTTTGTGGTTGACTAATAATTTCATAGGATTGTGATCAGAAAAGATGCATGGTTTGACTTCAATCTTCTTAATTTGTGAAGGCCTGTTTTGTGGCCTAATATGTGATCTATTCTGGAGAGTGTTCCATGTGCATTTGAGAAGAATGTATAGTCTGCTGTTTTAGGATGGAATGTTCCTAATGTATCTGTTAAGTCCATGTGGTCCAGTATGTTATTCCAAACCATTGTTTCCTTGTTGATTTTCTGTTTAGATGATCTGTCCATGTGTGTGGTGTAAAAGTCTCCTACTACTAATGTATTATTATTGATTAGTTTCCTTGTTTACTATTAATTGTTTTATATATTTGGGAGCTTTTGTATTGGGTGCATAAATACTTACAATTGTTATATCTTGTTGATTTGTCCCCTTTATTATTATATAGTGTTCTTTTTTGTCTCTTGTTACAGTCTTTGCTTTAATTTAATTTTAAAAAGTTTTTTTTATGCTTATTTATTTCTGAGACATAGAGAGACAGAGCATGAGTGGGGGAGGGGCAGAGAGAGAGGGAGACACAGAATCAGAAGCAGGCTCCAGACTCTGAGCTGTCAGCACAGAGCCTGTCGCGAGGCTCGAACTCACAAACCGTGAGATCATGACCTGAGCCGAAGTCGGTCGCTCAACCGACTGAGCCACCCAGGCGCCCCTACAGTCTTTGCTCTAAAGTCTAGTTTGTTCAATATAAGTATTGTTACTCTGGCTTTCTGTTGACATCCATGTACATGACAAATGTTTCTCCCATCTACTCACTTTCAGTCTAAAGATGTCTTTATGTCTAAAATGAGTCTCTTGTAGTCAGCTTATAGATGGGTATGGTTTTTGTTGTCCACTCTGTCACCCTGAGTCTTTTGACTGGAGTGTTTTGTCCATGTACATGCAAAGTAATTAGTGATAAAAATGTATTTATTACCATTCTTTTACTTGTTTTGTGGTTGTTCCTGGAGATTTTCTCTGATCCTTTCTTGTCTTTCATGTTTTACTGATTTTCTTTAATGATATATTTGGGTTTCTTTCTCTTTATTCTTTGCATGTTTATTAGTGGTTTTTGATATATGGTTTTTGAAATATGGTTACCATTATGTTTGTATATAACCTCTTCTGCATATAGCAGTCTATATTAAGTTGTAGGTCATTTAAGTTTGAACCATTCTTTTCTCCTGTCCTCCCCACATTTTAGGCATATGTTGTTATATTGTATATCATTTTTTTTTGGTGCGTTCCTTGACTTATTTTTTACAAAAATATTCATTTTTACTGCTTTCGTGTTTCTTACCTTTATACTCTCACTTTTGGTCCCCCTTTGCACTCAAAGTATCCCCTTTAATATTTCTTGTGAGGCTCCTTTATTGGTCACAAACTCCTTTAGTTTTTATTTGTCTGGGAAACTATTTCTCCTTCTATTCTGAATGATAGCTTTGCTGAATAGAATATTCTTGACTGCAGATTTTTCCCATTTAGCACTTTGAATATGTCATGCCACTCCCTTCTGACTTGCCAATTTTCTGTTGAAAAATATCCTGCTAGCCTTTTGGGTTTTCCCTTGTAAGTTAATGACTTATTTTGTCTTGGTACTTTTAAGAATTTTTCTTTATCACTATATCTTGCAAGTTTACTTACAGTATTTCTTGATGGGAATTCTCTGTGCCTCCTGGATCTGGATGTATGTTTCCTTCCCCATATTAGGAGACTTTTCAGTTATTATTTCTTCAAATAAATTTTCTGCCCCTTTTCTCTCTTCTCTTCTTCTGGGACTCCTATAATATGAATGTTATTATGTTTGATGGAGTTACTGAGTTCTCTAAGTCTATTCTCATTTTGCATAATTCCTCCTCTCTTTTTTTCCGCTTCATTGCTTTCCATTGCTTTGTCTTCTAGGTCATTAATTTGTTCCTTTGCTTCTTCTAGCCTACTACTGTTTATTATATCAAGTATGTTTCTAATTTTGTTTTTTGCACTCTTCATCTTTGATTGATTCTTTTTTTAACTCTTTTATTTCTGTGGTAAGAGTGTCACTGATGTCTTCCATTCTTTTCTCAAGTCCAGTGAGTGTCCTTAGGATTGCTGCTTTAAATTTTCCATCAGACATGTTACTTATATCTATTTTGCTTAGATTTCTAGCTATGGCCTTATCTTGTTCTTTTATTTGGTATAAATTCCTCTGTCTTGGCATTTTGTCTAAGTCTCTTCCTGTTTCTCTATGTTAAACAAGCCAGTTATTTCTCCTGCTTCTGAAAGTAAGAGGTCTCCTGCTTCTGAAGAAGAGGTCATGTAGTGCCGAGGGCCCGGTGTTTCAGGAGCATATCCAGTGTGTGCTGCATGTGCTTTGCATGTGCTCTAGATGCTCTATCCTTCAGGCCAGTCATCTGCAGAGGCTCTCCTTGCTTGCTGTGGGCAGTGTTTGGTCCCTGGCCTGAGTGTGGTGAGTTTTAATTACCACATTCTGCTCTGTCTCCTTGTGAAATGCAATCTGTCACCACCTCCACTGGAAGTGAGGTGCTGTAAAACTCTCTGATCAGAAGACATAGTGTGGGCAGGGGTTTGTGCTGGTCTTCTGGGGGAAGGGCTGGCCTCACTAGGACTGAGGAAGTGTGACTGACAAGGGAAGTTCCACCAGAGCACAGTGGGGTGGGACTTAGTGTAAGCAAGTTAGGCAGCCATTTTTCTTGCTGCACTGCCTCCCACAGGTGGTTCTGTGTTTATGCTGAGGAGAGGCAAGGGAAACGGCACCAGCCAGCTCCTATGTTCCCTGAGAGGTGTCTGTATGAACGCTGTTTCTCAGGGACTTACTTGAGAAGAGCAAATAGTCTCCCCACTGTGTGGCCCAAGCACTCTTCAGATCGCTATTTCCACGCTGTCTGCCATGGGTTGGTTGCCTGCCTTCTCTCCAAGAGCAGTGTAGTGCCCTTGGGGCTCTATCCCAGCCAAGCTTGCTGACCTCTAAAACTCCAGGCTTTAAGTCCAGCTGGTTGCAAGAACTCACAAAATTCAGCCCCTCTAATTTCCCAAGGCAATGGCTATGAGGAAACATTCTCCTTATGCATTCCCCTGTGTGGTCATCTCTGTCTCACCCTTTTCTGTGACCACAGCTCCCTCCCTTCCACAGCCAGGATCCATTTCTCCCCTAAACTATATCTCTGTGCTTCCTCCTTTCTTCAGTGTGATCACTTCTCTCCCTTTAGTTGTGAAGTCTGTTCTGCCAGCTTTCAGGTCAGTTTCTTGGGTATTTGGGATGATTTATCTAGTTGTATTCATGGGACGAGGTGAGCCTAGGATTCTCCTATTCCACTGCCATCTTCTGGTCCCAATACCTTCTCATTTAGAAGTTACAAATTCCACAGCCTCAAACTAAGATTGCAAAATAATCATTAAAGAATTTTCTCCCAAAACATCAGCCTTGGAGAATAATTCTCGAATAATCATTGTTAAACATATAATGCCATGCATTTCTATATTTTCAACCTTTACCCATTTTTGTTTTCCTATTTAATTAGGGCCGACTTTCTAAACACAAACTTAAGCCAAACACATAAAAAAAATAGTGATTTAAAGCACAAGTCTATAAGAAAAGATCAACATACCAGTTGTTTCAAGATCATTTCAGTTCAATATATTGGGAGCAAAGATCCATTCTGAAAATGAAAAAATATGTCGTTTAAAAAATTCTTAGAGGCATAAACCAAATTCTTATATTTCTACCTGGTTTGTTTTACAAAGAAGCTTCAGAAATATTTGACTATAGTTTTAATGATGGAAATGTTATGTTTTCATTTCAAAGCAATGAAATTCTGATGTTTAATGTGAATCCAGTTGGCTCTCTTTTGTACATTCATAGTTTCAAAGGCTAGAATTTGTTATCAGCAAGGAGAGAGATTTAAGCTGCACACATAAAAACAAAGTTACTTAGAGTTCAAGGTTTTGTCTTGTAAGTAGCATTCCACTTAGAGTTTCAAAACTTTTTACTTTAAAATACTTTACTTGAAACCAACCTTTTTTAAGGGTGTTCCTTCTGAGAGGATCAATAAAAGTGCAGCATTATCCCACTCTCACCTCTTAAGACCTTTTGCATTCATCCAGTTTTTCTTATTTTTTACCCTTTATCTTGCTAACAGTTCTCAGAGATTTCTTCTGTGTTCCTGTGAAGGTAAGTTTCTTGTCAAAGAGGCATGTCATCTTCTGAGGTGGCTTATTCTGTTTAGCTACCCTGTCATCTTCGATGTCCTTGTTTAGGGCAGTCCAGTGGTCCAGATACAAGGCCTAGATCAGCTTCTAGAGATTCTGATCATCATCTTTGACTTGTCATCCTGGAGTCACAACAGTACCCATGGAGACAACCTTGATATAGAGACGGGGTAGATATTTTTCAGTTGTCCATAGTTACTATATTACTATTTATAGCTAATTTTCTTCTTGGAAACTAGGAAGAGAGGGGGAAAGATCTTTTCTTGTTTGTCCTTGAAAATCTCTTTGTGACATGGCATGACTACCACTTTCCCTGAGTTGGCTGCTACTCTGTCACTTCCAATACCCAAGTGGCCTGGGCAGAGTTTACTGTAATGAGCAAACTCATTACATCTCTGCAAGCTTTCTTTCTTCTCTCTCTAGCCCTTTTTGATTTACTCCTCACCTCAACCAAAACTTGCTTACTGATCTTCTGGTCCTAGCTGTTGGGCAACTTTACCCTTTCTCAACTTTACCTTTTCAGAGATGACTCCACTTCTATTCATTCATGCATCTGTCACCAGATTCTTTCAGGGCCATGAATTTCTCTCCATTTCTATACCTGTTGCTATAATAAATCAAATGTTTACTGGTTAAAACGTTGCATCCCTTTCTGACCCCCCATCATGGGGATTGAATTAGTCTATTTCTGCATTTTTTTCTGCCAAGCACTATTCTAGTCTTCCTGCATTTTCCTTCGTGCAGGTAAAGTTAGTTACTAGTGTCTCTGCAGAGACTAGCTCACACCCTGCCCATATGCCAATTTATTGATTCCTTGAGAAATCTAAGTAGTGAGTTGACACAACCTTTCCAATCCCCACCCTAACTTAGGTCATTGGGAAAATGAACTTCCATTACTTCCCAGTTGCAAGTAGGAAAGAAATTCACTTTTTTTAAGTGAAAATCTAAAGTTTTTTCTAGGCAGCGGGATTGATAGGTAGAGTAGATGAGACATCATTGATTGGAAGAAATAGTTGACATATTATCTACATCAACATATGTACATGGAAAAATAATTATGCACTGTTTCCAGAAAATATCTTGGGTATGTAGAATGAAATGAGCTCTATTATAATATATGATCCAAAATTCATCTTTCAGGATGTTATTGTTGTTTTTTAGCACAAACCCCTCCAAACCTCTTTTTAAACCTTTGCCAAAAGGTGAAGATATCTACACTATGTATATCTCCACCTCTAATTATGAATTTATTTTCTTATGGTTGTCCCCATTATAATGTCAGTGGCAGGGGCGCCTGGGTGGCTCAGTCAGTTAAGCGGCCGGCCGACTTCGGCTCAGGTCATGATCTCGCGGTCCGTGAGTTCGAGCCCTGCGTCGGGCTCTGTGCTGACAGCTCAGAGCCTGGAGCCTGTTTCAGATTCTGTGTCTCCCTCTCTCTGACCCTCCCCTGTTCATGCTCTGTCTCTCCCTGTCTCAAAAATCAATAAAAAACATTAAAAAAATGTCAGTGGCATGATGCAGGTGTCTATTACTAAGAAAATTGTCTGTCACCAACATGACTGTTACCAAGAATTACAGCCCCAACTGCTTCATGTGGTTCAATAGTATACTTGGGGTACCTTACTTTTCTGGCCATATGTTTGTAAATAATCTTCAACTTCTCCCTCTTTTTTATTTTTTTACCTTTAATCTATTCTTCCAAAAAGTATTGCTGACCTATGTATGTGTTCTTCTGAATTCACTGACTTTATACATTCCATTTTTTCTAACTCTGATACCTTCTCCTCCTCCATTGCCATGGAGTTTTTCCTCCTCTGAATTCTACCTGTGATCACTATTGCCCATTTTACATAAGTGATGTAAATGCTTTTGTAGAAGTGTGAAGGAATTGCTGAATGGAATCAGAGGAAGGAATTAGTGATTTTGCAAGCAAAGAGAGGGTTCCTAAAAGGTTTCCTAGAGGAATTAGAATCTGGGGATATTTGAGGAATGCACAAAATAGGTTAGGAAGGGCATTTTAGGTGATGGAAATAGAGTTAGAATAGCACAGGGTAGCTGAAGTGCAGGTTTGAGGAGGGAGGTCAGGGAAGATACCGAAGGGCCTTAAACTCATGCTAATGACTGAACTTTGTCATATGAGATCTGGAAAGCAAGTAACTGGTAAAATATTACATGTATTGCAAACATATACTGTCCTTATTCCTTAGAGCAGTGAGTGTGCGCCTTGCTCCCTTCCAGGTGTTATAAAGCAGTTTTGGTCTCCAGAAACAATGAGGGGAGGAATAGTGTTCATGGTTCTTACTATGTACCTTGAGTAGAGTTCTGGCACTAGAGTGGCTTCTATAGTGAGGATAACACTGTTTGGAGTACTGTACCTTACATATCATGGGTGCTTGAACATGTTGTTGAATGAGTAAATGGAAAAAAAATCCTTCCCTGGCATTATTCTCCCCACAAAATCAGAAGTCCCTTTTCATACACTCCTGTGGAAAAAAAACAGATTCTCCTCAAATACAGTTCTAGTATTTCCCACCCCCTCTGCCCCCCCCCCCCCGCAATTACATTTCCTTAAAATTTGACTGCACCTTGCTATTGGAGGCCACCTGGGGGGGGGGGATATGGTATGGGCTTCAGGGCCAGGGAGACTCAGGTTCAAATCCTCACTTAGTAATTGTGTGAACTTGAATGATTATGTAACTTTCTAAACCTTTGGTCATCATCTTTACCCTATCAATGAAGAAAGGTTGCAGTAAGGAGAGAGAAAATGTCTGTAAGATACTTAAGCCAAGGTTTGGCTGCAGCCTTGTCAGAGGCACTCAAAAGTATATGTGTAGGAAGTCTGAAATGGAGTCAGAGGGAGAGCTGCAGAATTACATCAGGGTCACCATTTCACCTCTCCACCACTCCTCTACTTTAGTCTTATACCACCCCCACTCAGGCTCCTGTCTGAGTTCAATGCATGAAATAAGTTAGAATCAGACAGGGTTCATTCCATTTACCAGGTATAAATCTCAGTCTAAAAGACAAAATTGTACAAGAATGTTAACTTTATTTTTTAAATAAGAATTAAATGTTCAATTTAATGGAAAGGTAGAACCATAATTCAGTCAATGTGACATTCCTTCTTATTAACTTATACCTTTTAGCATAAATTCCAGGAGCCTTTCATAAGGCCAAATCATTGGGAGGACACATCTAGCCCTTTTTAGTGTCAGGTGCCTTCATCAGCATTTGATGGAATGAACTTTGGTCTTGGTGGTAATTTCTGGGTCCTTTCTTATTTCTTTTTAAGCATCTGGTTCTCTGGACCATTCCTGTACTGTTCTTAGAAATATAGGAAACATTCTGTGCCTCCTGAGCCGTGTCATGTCACAGGAATCCCTAGGGTACCATCTGAAGACTAATTTATACAGCCATCTCTTCTGTGGGCAGCACAGGAGATGTGGAGAACCTTGGAGTTTTGCTGCTTCCCTAAACTTTACCCAGGAATTGGGGCACGGACTCCTCCAAATTCACCTGTACCTGGTGTTTAGGCAGGGTCTTCCTCCAATGATTTCTCTAGTCCTAGGAACTTTTATTATTCTCTAGTTAATTTTTTTTCTTTTAGCTTTACTAGGATTCTTATAGATTGTTTTATCATAATAATTTTTTCCTTTTGTCCTCTGATTCCAAGGTTTTCAAGTTCAAAAGCCAGAAATAAGACTTTTTTCTTCTTTTTATCAAGGCAATGAGTGTTATTGCTGCTGAATTGGGGGTGGGGGTGGGGGTGAGGAATCAAGGGATATGAATAATGCAGGGAGGAAATATTAGTTAATTTAAAGCCTTTGCCACATCAGTTTTTATATTTTCTCTGTTTATACCATCCCAGATTATTTTTCTACATGTCACCTTCTTTTGCCCTTGATATTATATATTGTCTAAAGCAATTTTCTCTTCATTGCCAAGGGCATCTTCTCAAGTTGACCATGTTAGGGTAAGAAGTAGGAATCTAATCTATGGACTACTCAGTATATTATGAAAATAGTTTGGGATTAAATAAATCAGTCATTTAAAACTAATGTACATATATACACCTCTCTGGACTGTTTTAAAAGACTATGGAAGTGTGTGATGAAACTCACCTTGAAATCATTATATTTGTGGTGTTGTTGGGATAGAAACTTAGGTGACTTCTTTTAGTCCAGTTGCTAAATTATAATATTGAATTTACTTATGTAAAATCTAAGCCAAACTATATAAATGCCAGTACTTTTTCTTCTTTTTATGAGTTTCACCTTTTTTGTGCCCTATCATTAAAATTAAATTTATTAACAACTTGTTTTTTTTCTGCTGCTTTGGTTTTATTTATAAATATTTCTATAAATACATCTCACAGAAATATTTGACAATTTAGTTTATTGGGAAAGTTCATACAGTACCTTTTCAAACCAGTAAAATCTTGTTTCCTAAAGGAGCACTTTAAGTAAAATGGGAAATAGGAAAAGAACATGGGAAAGGAACTAAGTAAGGTATCAGTCTTTTTATTAGACCATCATGATCAGATGGTTTCTTTGTCAGAGTAGAATGTCTATATCTGAAATAAATCTGAGTGTCCATCAGAATATAAGTGAAATATGTAATGACTTGGAATGTAAATCTTAAATACTGATTTGTGGGGCAAGTCAGTCAAAAGTTTTTTTGAGGGAGATGAGAATACAGTTTAAACGAAAACAGGAAAGCCTTTTCAAGATTTAGTAATCTGCCAGTCCTCATCCATCTCCTTGTTCTCCTCCTCTCAAGTCTACATATATAATAGAGAAAAGAAAAAAAGAGTGAATGCTTCATTTTCAGTGAAATAAAGAATGTGACACTTAGAGAGCTTTCTTTTGAGAACTTATTATGAGGAAAAGGGCCAGAAGATTGTATGTATAGCTTTTGTTAGTTTATAGGAAATGGTGTGTTTGAATGGATGAGGATTTACATTAAAAGCTTAAAATATGAAGCCTAAAATTATATTAGAAAAACCAAAATGTATTATTGTCACTCCTCTATTAGAGGAAGTATAAGGGGATCAAATGATTGGTAGATCATTATCAAGGCGGAAAGAAGGGAAAGGCAGGGTTGAGAATGCCCGTGCCATTTCTTTTTTTTTTTTTTTTTTTTTTTTAATTTTTTTTTTCAACATTTATTTATTTTTGGGACAGAGAGAGACAGAGCACGAATGGGGGAGGGGCAGAGAGAGAGGGAGACACAGAATCGGAAACAGGCTCCAGGCTCTGAGCCATCAGCCCAGAGCCTGACGCGGGGCTCGAATCCACAGACCGCGAGATCGTGACCTGGCTGAAGTCGGACGCTTAACCGACTGCGCCACCCAGGCGCCCCACCCGTGCCATTTCTGTTCCTCTGCTTCACTGCATTATGTTTTTTAAACTTCACACATTCATATCAGGTAGATGCTGTTGTGTTTATTTCACAGTTTAGAAATCAGGCTCAGTTAAGTGAAATATTAAGTGAAACATATTAAGTGAGATAATTTGTTGAAGGTCACCAGCTCTAGCGTCACCTTCTACCATTCTCTACCTCACCTATTCCACTTAGCCACTGTTGCATCTTTGCTCTTCCTTGAACATCCCTTGATGTTTCTTATGCTCAGTGCTCTTTGCCCCTAGCTATTATTGTGGTTATATCTCTCTCTTTATCAAGGTCTTTGATGACATATCATTGCAGAAAAGCCTTCCCTGATAACTCTATACAAAATATCTTATATGTCATTTTTAGTAGGTTGTAATCTTACTTTGGATAACACTAAGAAAGAAAAGTACCAATTAAGCAGTGATATGACAGTTTCATAATATGCATCCTGATTTTAGAGATGTTAAAATGTGAAGAAAAATTTTTTTTAGAATCAGTGAAATGCAGTGATATTGCCTTATTTCCTTACCCCAGATTATTTCTCTTTGCAACACTTATCACTATCTGATATGATCATGTACATTTTCTTTATTGTCCCTCTCTCTACACTAGGTACATATAGGGAGCTTTGTTTTGTTCATTACTAGTTGCAAATACTGGCTAGGTGTGCATCATACCCATCTTCTCTCTTTGGGGGGCACTCAAGTTTACATTCCCAAGCCTTTCTTTCAGTTATGGTGGAGTCATGTAACAGACTTCTGGACAATGGGATATAGGTACAAGTGAGATATTCCACCCCAGGCCTCTCCTATAAAACTATTCTGTAATTGTCTTAATGGTTGGAGCCACTAGTGGTCAGAGACACTAGAAGGAAGAAGCCCTGGTCTCTAAATGATGGTGTAAAGTAAAGCCCATCTCCATCCCCTCACATTGACCTACATTGGATTGTGATGTGGATGAGAAGTAAATCATCAATTAAAGCTACTGAAATTTGAGCTTTTCGGTTATAATAGATGGCTTATGCTTATTAATACATTGCTGTACCCAGACTATGCTTGGCACCTAGGAAGCTTTTTATAATTTATAAGGATAGAGAAAATTAAAGGAATGGCAGTTTTGTGTTGAAAGATGATTAATTTTAGTTTGTACATAAGGCATCTGCATAGGCAGGTGGGGGCTACTTCTCGTACCTTTTCCCCACTTCAGGTGGCCTGGAAGAATTTGGAAGGACTAAGAATCAGAGGTTGCAAGTGCTCAATTTCTAGAACAACTAGGGTCAGTAGAATGAGTCAATGGGAATTTGTGGAAAGAGAGGTGGTCAGAGAGAGAAATTCTGATGTAGGGATCATTAATTTTCAGAAATTAAGTAAAAATAGGTTCAAAGTAGTTAGCAGGGAAGTTGCGATGTTGGATGGACCAATGAGTTTTAAAGTCAGCAAAATGGGGCCCCTGGGTGGTTCAGTCAGTTAAGCATCCAACTCTTGGTTTCGACTCAGGTCATGATCTCCCAGATGCATGGGTTCAAGCCCCGCATTGGACCCTGCGCTGACAGTGCGGAGCCTGCTTGGGATTCTCTCTCCCTGCCCCACCCCTGACTCTCACTGTCTCTGTCTCTTTCAAAATAAATAAAAAAAAAAAAATAAAGTCAGCAAAATGAACTTATTATGGGGCAAGGAGTAAGATGAAGTATTTGTTGAAATAATCCAGGATGACAATTACCTGATCCATTTCTTTAAACACCATCTTCTTTAGGTATCACCTTTTAATTGTATTTTGCCCTGTTACTGATCTATCTGTAGAGCTTTCTTTAGGTAGGTTCAAAGAGGTCTTTCATAGTGGGTGTTGTGGAGGTGATGCCTGAAAGAATCTCAACTGCATTTAAAGATCTGAACTTACTCCTAAAAGACTTCTTATTACTAATAGTTCTATGGCTAGCTATATGTATTATCAGTTAGTATATGTGGCTTTCCTTTTCCTGAATATAAGTTTAAGTAACTCAGGAAACCACAATGAAGCAGAAGGAATATGTCAAAATTCTGAATAACAAAAACTTTCTTTTTTTATAAGGTCTGTAGTTGTAAAATCAACCATTCATTCATATATTTGCCTTTCAAAGCCCACTATTCAGTTTGAATTTTCAATTCCTTCTCTTTAGATCAGCTTTGGAAGTTTCTGAGTATTTGGCTGTTAAAAAAGGTGTGTGTGTGTGTGTGTGTGTGTGTGTGTGTGTGTGTGTGTTTATGTGTGTGTTAGGATAGTACTCCTCTATAATTGATTATAACCTGCCCCTCTAAAACTGTCAAGAAACTTCTACCTCACCCCTAATTTGTTTTTGTTTCTCTCTTGTTCCCACTTTGGGAAGAAGGAAAGGCAGCTGGTTAGCTGGTCAGGGGGATGATATTGTATAGAAAAGAACTATTTTATTTGTGTCTCTCATCTCTATATTAAAATGTCTGAGAAGTAGTCTCAAGGTTGTGGAATCTCACAAAACTTAAGAATAGGATTAATCAGGGGCAACTGTGTGGCTCAGTCGGTTGAGGGTCCAACTTCAGCTCAGGTCATGATCTCGTGGTTCACGAGTTTGAGCCCTGTGTCGGGCTCTGTGCTGACAGCTGTTTTGGATTCTGTGTCTCTGTCTCTCTCTCTCTGCCCCTCCCCCACTCATGCTCTGTCTCTCTCTCTCTCAAAAATAAATAAAAACATTAAAAATAAGAATAGAATTAATTTATTTCCTTTTCATCTTTCAGGGCTTAGCTTAGATGTTATCTTCTCTAGGAAACAGTAAGTAAATTCCTAAGACTGGGTTGAATGCTGTCTCCAGGTACGCTCCCAGCATGAACTCATCCAAGAGGCATAGTCTCTATCTGCTTCGTCATTGTATCTTTATGGCACAACACTGGAATTGATAAAATATTCAATGAATATCTTTTGAACAAAGGAGTAAATGAGGTTCTCTTTTTGCACAACAGAATCATCATGGGAGGCAGTGATTATTTCATTTCTCCAAGGTTATTTTAAAGCCTGCTATATAAACATGCTTTAAAAAAGGAGAAGATAAAAAACAGACTACTTTGGGTTGAGCATTTATTTCAAGTCAGACGTTCCTTTTCTTATTTTTCTTCATTATTCTCGAACTACTCAGTATGAGTTTGTTGGAATAGGCTCCCATCTAATTTGTAACACATATTGAATAGACATTTGGCACAGCTTCATAGTAATCCATTTTATCTGCAAAATTTGCAGATTTTATCTTCTTTGGCTGTTCTTAGTTTTCAATTTAGTGCCATGGGCTTTAGGCCAGTATAAAAGTTTCAATTTTAAGGTAAAAGTTTGAGTTGATTGCCATCTTAAGATAAAACTGAATTGATTTGGTATTTTAAAGCTGTTAAGTGTAACTCATACATGGTAGTCATGAAGGAATAACACTCATCCTTGAATAAGACCTTAGTTAAGAAGAAGCCTTAAGGCTCATTGATTTTCCCTGTTAGGATGTTGTGAGAGGCAGGATGACAGGACCTATCTGGCAGAAATCTCTCTGTGACATTGGTTATGGAGAGGTGGAATGAGAGATGAAGGGGAATGAGGGAAAGAGGTGGGACTAAAATAAGGGATAATAGGACCAGATGGAGTGAGGAAAGGGCAATATTAATAAAAGGAATGACAAAAAAATTAACAACTGCTGTTGTGCTCTTACAGATAAGACAGATATACAAAGAAATGAACAACTCCCCCTCCAACATGCCTGTTTATATCTATCACCTAAATCTAGAGTATTTGCAGAGAGACAGAGAGTTGTATATAACTGTTATGCCAATAAGCACACAGAATGAATTGATGACTCTGGCATGAAAATACGGTATGTCATGAAACTCAGGAAATCACAATATAATATGATTCTGTGGAGGCAGCACGTGCCTGGCATGTGTCAGTTCTTCAGAAAGTATTGGTTGACTATTCTGAATTTTGAATAAGATTCTGAATTTTGAATAAGTTAAGATTAAGAAGAGGAGAACTAGTTGCAGAACCTGAATAAAGAAATGACCATAGGGCACTGGGATGGCTCAGTTGGTTAAACATCCCACTCATGGTTTCCGATCAGGTCACGATCTCACAGTTCATGGCTCTGCCCTGAAAGCATGGAGCCTGCTTGGGATTTCCTCTTTCTCTGCCCCTCTCACACCTGCTCTCTCTGTCTCTCTCTCTCAAAATAAATAAATAAACATAAAAAAAGAAATGCCCATAATTGCCCATTATTTTTTTTTTTTTTTTTTTATGAAATTTATTGACAAATTGGTTTCCATACAACACCCAGTGCTCATCCCAAAAGGTGCCCTCCTCAATACCCATCACCCACCCTCTCCTCCCTCCCACCCCCCATCAACCCTCAGTTTGTTCTCAGTTTTTAAGTCTCTTATGCTTTGGCTCTCTCCCATTCTAACCTCTTTTTTTTTTTTTTCCTTCCCCTCCCCCATGGGTTCCTGTTCAGTTTCTCAGGATCCACATAAGAGTGAAACCATATGGTATCTGTCTTTCTCTGTATGGCTTATTTCACTTAGCATCACACTCTCCAGTTCCATCCACGTTGCTACGAAAGGCCATATTTCATTTTTTCTCATTGCCACGTAATATTCCATTGTGTATATAAACCACAATTTCTTTATCCATTCATCAGTTGATGGACATTTAGGCTCTTTCCATAATTTGGCTATTGTTGAGAGTGCTGCTATGAACATTGGGGTACACGTGGCCCTATGCATCAGCGCTCCTGTATCCCTTGGATAAATTCCTAGCAGTGCTATTGCTGGGTCATAGGGTAGGTCTATTTTTAATTTTCTGAGGAACCTCCACACTGCTTTCCAGAGCGGCTGCACCAATTTGCATTCCCACCAACAGTGCAAGAGGGTTCCCGTTTCTCCACATCCTCTCCAGCATCTATAGTCTCCTGATTTGCTCATTTTGGCCACTCTGACTGGCGTGAGGTGATACCTGAGTGTGGTTTTGATTTGTATTTCCCTGATAAGGAGCGACGCTGAACATCTTTTCATGTGCCTGTTGGCCATCCGGATGTCTTCTTTAGAGAAGTGTCTATTCATGTTTTCTGCCCATTTCTTCACTGGGTTATTTGTTTTTCGGGTGTGGAGTTTGGTGAGCTCTTTATAGATTTTGGATACTAGCCCTTTGTCCGATATGTCATTTGCGAATATCTTTTCCCATTCCGTTGGTTGCCTTTTAGTTTTGTTGGTTGTTTCCTTGGCTGTGCAGAAGCTTTTTATCTTCATAAGGTCCCAGTAATTCACTTTTGCTTTTAATTCCCTTGCCTTTGGGGATGTGTCGAGTAAGAGATTGCTACGGCTGAGGTCAGAGAGGTCTTTTCCTGCTTTCTCCTCTAAGGTTTTGATGGTTTCCTGTCTCACATTTAGGTCCTTTATCCATTTTGAGTTTATTTTTGTGAATGGTGTGAGAAAGTGGTCTAGTTTCAACCTTCTGCATGTTGCTGTCCAGTTCTCCCAGCACCATTTGTTAAAGAGGCTGTCTTTTTTCCATTGGATGTTCTTTCCTGCTTTGTCAAAGATGAGTTGGCCATACGGTTGTGGGTCTAGTTCTGGGGTTTCTATTCTATTCCATTGGTCTATGTGTCTGTTTTGGTGCCAATACCATGCTGTCTTGATGATGACAGCTTTGTAGTAGAGGCTAAAGTCTGGGATTGTGATGCCTCCTGCTTTGGTCTTCTTCTTCAAAATTCCTTTGGCTATTCGGGGCCTTTTGTGGTTCCATATGAATTTTAGGATTGCTTGTTCTAGTTTCGAGAAGAATGCTGGTGCAATTTTGATTGGGATTGCATTGAATGTGTAGATAGCTTTGGGTAGTATTGACATTTTGACAATATTTATTTTTCCAATCCATGAGCAGGGAATGTCTTTCCATTTCTTTAAATCTTCTTCAATTTCCTTCATAAGCTTTCTATAATTTTCAGCATACAGATCCTTTACATCTTTGGTTAGATTTATTCCTAGGTATTTTATGCTTCTTGGTGCAATTGTGAATGGGATCAGTTTCTTTATTTGTCTTTCTGTTGCTTCATTGTTAGTGTATAAGAATGCAACTGATTTCTGTACATTGATTTTGTATCCTGCAACTTTGCTGAATTCCTGTATCAGTTCTAGCAGACTTTTGGTGGAGTCTATCGGATTTTCCATGTATAATATCATGTCATCTGCAAAAAGCGAAAGCTTGACTTCATCTTTGCCAATTTTGATGCCTTTGATTTCCTTTTGTTGTCTGATTGCTGATGCTAGAACTTCCAGCACTATGTTAAACAGCAGCGGTGAGAGTGGGCATCCTTGTCGTGTTCCTGATCTCAGGGAAAAAGCTCTCAGTTTTTCCCCGTTGAGGATGATGTTAGCTGTGGGCTTTTCATAAATGGCTTTTATGATGTGTAAGTATGTTCCTTCTATCCCGACTTTCTCAAGGGTTTTTATTAAGAAAGGGTGCTGGATTTTGTCGAAGGCCTTTTCTGCATCGATTGACAGGATCATATGGTTCTTCTCTTTTTTGTTGTTAATGTGATGTATCACGTTGATTGATTTGCGAATGTTGAACCAGCCCTGCATCCCAGGAATGAATCCCACTTGATCATGGTGAATAATTCTTTTTATATGCCGTTGAATTCGATTTGCTAGTACCTTATTGAGAATTTTTGCATCCATATTCATCAGGGATATTGGCCTGTAGTTCTCTTTTTTTACTGGGTCTCTGTCTGGTTTAGGAATCAAAGTAATACTGGCTTCATAGAATGAGTCTGGAAGTTTTCCTTCCCTTTCTATTTCTTGGAATAGCTTGAGAAGGATAGGTATTATCTCTGCTTTAAACGTCTGGTAGAACTCCCCTGGGAAGCCATCTGGTCCTGGACTCTTATTTGTTGGGAGATTTTTGATAACCGATTCAATTTCTTCGCTGGTTATGGGTCTGTTCAAGCTTTCTATTTCCTCCTGATTGAGTTTTGGAAGAGTGTGGGTGTTCAGGAATTTGTCCATTTCTTCCAGGTTGTCCAGTTTGTTGGCATATAATTTTTCATAGTATTCCCTGATAATTGTTTGTATCTCTGAGGGATTGGTTGTAATAATTCCATTTTCATTCATGATTTTATCTATTTGGGTCATCTCCCTTTTCTTTTTGAGAAGCCTGGCTAGAGGTTTGTCAATTTTGTTTATTTTTTCAAAAAACCAACTCTTGGTTTCGTTGATCTGCTCTACAGTTTTTTTAGTTTCTATATTGTTTATTTCTGCCCTGATCTTTATTATTTCTCTTCTTCTGCTGGGCTTAGGCTGCCTTTGCTGTTCTGCTTCTAGTTCCTTTAGGTGTGCTGTTAGATTTTGTATTTGGGATTTTTCTTGTTTCTTGAGATAGGCCTGGATTGCAATGTATTTTCCTCTCAGGACTGCCTTTGCTGCGTCCCAAAGCGTTTGGATTGTTGTATTTTCATTTTCATTTGTTTCCATATATTTTTTAATTTCTTCTCTAATTGCCTGGTTGACCCACTCATTCGTTAGTAGGGTGTTCTTTAACCTCCATGCTTTTGGAGGTTTTCCAGACTTTTTTCTGTGGTTGATTTCAAGCTTCATAGCATTGTGGTCTGAAAGTAAGCATGGTATAATTTCAATTCTTGTAAACTTATGAAGGGCTGTTTTGTGACCCAGTATATGATCTATCTTGGAGAATGTTCCATGTGCACTCGAGAAGAAAGTATATTCTGTTGCTTTGGGATGCAGAGTTCTAAATATATCTGTCAAGTCCATCTGATCCAATGTCTCATTCAGGGCCCTTGTTTCTTTATTGACCGTGTGTCTAGATGATCTATCCATTTCTGTAAGTGGTGTATTAAAGTCCCCTGCAATTACCACATTCTTATCAATAAGGTTGCTTATGTTTATGAGTAATTGTTTTATATATTTGGGGGCTCCGGTATTCGGTGCATAGACATTTATAATTGTTAGCTCTTCCTGATGGATAGACCCTGTAACTATTATATAATGTCCTTCTTCATCTCTTGTTACAGCCTTTAATTTAAAGTCTAGTTTGTCTGATATAAGTATGGCTACTCCAGCTTTCTTTTGGCTTCCAGTCGCATGATAAATAGTTCTCCATCCCCTCACTCTCAATCTAAAGGTGTCCTCAGGTCTAAAATGAGTCTCTTGTAGACAGCAAATAGATGGGTCTTGTTTTTTTATCCATTCTGATACCCTATGTCTTTTGGTTGGCGCATTTAATCCATTTACATTCAGTGTTATTATAGAAAGATACGGGTTTAGAGTCATTGTGATGTCTGTATGTTTTATGCTTGTAGTGATGTCTCTGGGACTTTGTCTCACAGGGTCCCCCTTAGGATCTCTTGTAGGGCTGGTTTAGTGGTGACAAATTCCTTCAGTTTTTGTTTGTTTGGGAAGACCTTTATCTCTCCTTCTATTCTAAATGACAGACTTGCTGGATAAAGGATTCTCGGCTGCATATTTTTTCTGTCTAGCACCCTGAAAATCTCGTGCCAATTCTTTCTGGCCTGCCAAGTTTCAAAAGAGAGATCAGTCACGAGTCTTATAGGTCTCCCTTTATATGTGAGGGCACGTTTACCCCTTGCTGCTTTCAGAATTTTCTCTTTATCCTTGTATTTTGCCAGTTTCACTATGATATGTCGTGCAGAAGATCGATTCAAGTTACGTCTGAAGGGAGTTCTCTGTGCCTCTTGGATTTCAATGCCTTTTTCCTTCCCCAGTTCAGGGAAGTTCTCAGCTATTATTTCTTCAAGTACCCCTTCAGCACCTTTCCCTCTCTCTTCCTCCTCTGGGATACCAATTATGCGTATATTATTTCTTTTTAGTGTATCACTTAATTCTCTAATTTTCCCCTCATACTCCTGGATTTTTTTATCTCTCTTTTTCTCAGCTTCCTCTTTTTCCATAACTTTATCTTCTAGTTCACCTATTCTCTCCTCTGCCTCTTCAAGCCGAGCTGTGGTGGTTTCCATTTTGTTATGCATTTCGTTTAAAGCGTTTTTCAGCTCCTCGTGACTGTTCCTTAGTCCCTTGATCTCTGTAGCAAGAGATTCTCTGCTGTCCTGTATACTGTTTTCAAGCCCAGCGATTAATTTTATGACTATTATTCTAAATTCACTTTCTGTTATATTATTTAAATCCTTTTTGATCAGCTCATTAGCTGTTGTTATTTCCTGGAGATTCTTCTGAGGGGAGTTCTTCCGCTTGGTCATTTTGGATAGTCCCTGGAGTGGTGCGGACCTGCAGGGCACTTCCCCTGTGCTGTAGTGTATAACTGGAGTTGGTGGGCGGGGCCGCAGTCAGACCTGATGTCTGTCCCCAGCCCACCGCTGGGGCCACGGTCAGACTGGTGTGTGCCTTCTCTTCCCCTCTCCTAGGGGCGGGATTCACTGTGGGGTGGTGTGGCTCGTCTGGGCTACTTGCACCGTGCCAGGCTTGTGATGCTGGGGATCTGGCGTATTAGCTGGGGTGGGTAGGCAAGGTGCTCGGGGGCAGGAGGGGCAGGCTTAGATCGCTTCTCCTTAGGTGATCCACTTCAGGAGGGGCCCTGTGGCAGCGGGAGGGAGTCAGATCCGCTGCCGGAGGTTTGGCTCCGCCGAAGCGCAGAGTTGGGTGTTTGCGCGGAGCGAGCAAGTTCCCCGGCAGGAACAGGTTCTCTTTGGGATTTCGGCTGGGGGATGGGCGGGGGAGATGGCGCTGGCGAGCGCCTTTGTTCCCCACCAAACTGAGCTCTGTTGTCAGGGGGCTCAGCAGCTCTCCCTCCCTTTGTCCTCCAGCCTTCCCGCTTTCCGAGCAGAGCTGTTAACTTATGACTTCCCAGACGCTAAGTCGCGCTTGTTGTGGGAACACAGTCCGTCAGGCCCCTCCGCTTTTGCAAGCCAGACTAGGTGGCTGTGCTTGGCCGGCGAGCCGCCCCTCCGCCCCGGCTCCCTCCTGCCAGTCCGTGGAGCGCGCACCGCCTCGCCGCCCTTCCTACCCTCTTCCGTGGGCCTCTCGTCTGCGTTTGGCTCCGGCGACTCCGTTCTGCTAATCCTCTGGCGGTTTTCTGGGTTATTTAGGCAGATGTAGATGGAATCTAAGTGATCAGCAGGACGTGCGGTGAGCCCAGCGTCCTCCTAAGCCGCCATCTTGCCCTATGTTCATTATTTTTAGAAGTTTTTATTAATACCCTGGAAATGAATTAAGGATAAGTGAATTAAGAATTGAATAACTCTAAAACTCAGATAAATAGTTAAAAATTGACATTTTAGATTCATTTTATATTATATTTAGACTATCATATTTTTTCTCAATTAATTCCTTTTGCTATTCTTAAAAAAATCTCTAGTTAACTTCTTCAGGTATTGTTAAAAAATAGATAGATGATATTCATTGGAGTGAACAGACAGTGTTAATAATCTCTTGGTGCCTCACCAGGAATTGGCCGTGTCTGGTAACCAGATCTGAGTCTCCATTCTCTAACAGTGTTTGTTATATTTTGAGCAGTCAGTTAATATTTATTAATGACTTAACTGTTTGGTAGCTGGGTACATGATCACATGGTATCACATATACGCACTGATGATGGAATTGTATGTACCTCCCAATGGTTCTGTATTGAACTGTTCTGCTTTACAAGTAAAAATATTTTTTCCTTAAAAGGCACTATTACAAGCTACATCTTAATTATTGGCTTTGTTTTTATTGCTACAATAATCATAGGCATAGATAAGTCAGTTATTTCCTGTGTCACAAGGATTTGATCTTTTTAACATCTGCCCAGCTGTTGCATAATATTTTAAGCTAAAAGTATCAGATAAACACAACACTACCAATTTGGTAACATTTCACCAAATAATTATTTCTCTCTGAAATCTCTGAAGCAGTGTTTTTTCTAGTATGTAACCTCTCAGGATTTGTCTCTATATTGTTTAAACTTATATTACAAATAACATACAAAATGTTATAAAACCAAGGCAAGTCATAGAAAGAGTGAATGTATTCACAACTTCAGTAGACCATGCATAAATTAAATGGCACTTGCTCTCCTTTGATGTTCCCATTTCTAGTTTTCTCTTAAACTGAATCCCACAAAGAATTCTAATTTAACTGAAATTCTTTGAACTCATTGACAGTTTGTGGGCTATTCAGGAACTCTAATTAGCTTTAAATCAGTTTATCTGCAAATCACTTTTCCATTTCTGATTCCTTCTAACAATTAATAGATTACTAGTTATTAATGGCTCTAGACCATTTATGAAAAATTTGGCCTCCATCTGAAAACTTGATGAATCTTTAACATTGAACTTCTTTTGTCAGTGGATTTTTTTCCTAATGAACTGCAATTAAATTGGAAAAAGCAGATTGCAAAAAATGTTTGACAATACCTTTTATTTAAAGCACAGAGACAACTGAATAGAAGTACCTAAAATAAAGTAGGAAAGTGAATAATGGCAAATGAATTTAGTGAAAATAATATGTATTTTAAAAACCATTAATATATTCACATAATGAGTGTTTCTCTATAATTTTTTCTCCCCTTGCTCCTTTCAGATTTATCATGTTCATCCCTCAAACTCGAAACAACTAATTCTTGTGCCCTACTCTTGAGGTAGATAGGCAAATACTACCATTCTACCATTAGCTGTACAATACTTGACATGTCCTATAGTTTTATAGTTGGGAAAGCGAATAATCAGGCTGTAAACTCCCAGGGGTGGAGAAATTAAGGAATTGATCCAAAATCATAATGAATGTCAGAATAATTGTTATCTTTGTATTCAAAATTTTTTGGCTCCTATACACAAAGCTTATCTCTCCATTTTCTCTGTGGTTTCTGATTCCTCTTCCACTAATCCTTTTCTTGCCATTCTCCATGCTTTCTACTTTTACTCATTTTCCCATTCTAGTTTGTGGACACAGATACCTCTTATTTTAAATTCCCTTAACAAAACTTATTCTGATTGAATAAAATTAGAGTAATTTTAGGCATAGATTGTCTTTAATAATAGGAAGATGATCACTTAATTTTCTCCCATTCACTGGAAAACCTATCCATCACTTCATTCCCCTTTCCTTTTTTCCCTTATGCCATAGGGGAAGAGATGTTCACAAACAAGGGTTTACTCCCTTTGCCTGTGCTCCTATCGTATTCTAACACATCTTCTTCATTGGTTTTGTCTTTTGCTTAAATTATGCTCAAGTTTTTGCCATCCTAAAAACAGCAAAAAAAAAAAACCCTCCCTTAGTTATATTTTCCCCTTAAACCTTTTTTTTTTTTGCCTTGGCAATCTTTCCTTCACTACCAGGAATAGAAAAAGTCATCTAAACTTATTATCTCTCCTTCTTCCCCACCTGTCTGCTCTTTAACTCATTGAAATCTGGTCTATATTCCTGTTGCTTGACTGAAATTATTCTCATAGATATCATCAAAGGTAGAGTAATTTAACCCAGTAGCTTCATTAAATTTCTTCTCTTTTTTGCAACATACAGCGTTGTCAATCACATCCTCCTTTACTCTTTCCTACTGGGGCCACAAAACAAGTTTCAACAAATTAAACAAGGTTGAAGTCAAACCATGCATCTTTTCTGACCACAGTGCTATGAAACTAGAAGTCAACCACAAGAGAAAATCTAGAAAGAGCAAAAATATATGGAGGTTTATAAACATTCTACTGAACAATGAATGGGTCAACAGAAAATAAAAGAAGAAATAAGAAATTACATGGAGACAAATTAAAATGAAAACACAATGGTCCAAAATCCCCGGGGTGCAGCAAAAATGGCTCCAAGAGGGAAGTTTATAGCAATACACATCTACCTCAATAAGCAAGAAATCTCAAATGAAAACCTTACCTTACACCTAAAGAAGCTAGACAAAGAACAGCAAACAAAATCTAAAACCAGCAGAAGGAAGGGAATAATAAAGATTAGAGCAGAAGTAAATGATATAGAAACTAAAAAAAACAATGGGACATATCAATGAAACCAGGAGTTGGTCCTTTGAAAAGATCAACAAAATTCATAAACGTCTAGCCAGACTCATAAAAAAAAAGACTCAAAAAAATCACAAATGAGGGAAGAGAAATAGCAACCAACCAACACCAAAAATATGAACAATTGTCAAGAGAATATTGTGAAAAAATTATATGCCAAAAAATTGGATAACCTAGAAGAAATGGATACATTTCTGGAAACATATAACCTACCAAAACCAAAGCAGGAAGAAACAGAAAATTTGAACAGACTGATTACTAGCAATCAAGTTGAATCAGCAATCAAAAAACCCTCAACAAACAAAGGTCCAGGATGACTTAAAAGACAAATTCTACCAACCATTTAAAGAAAAGTTAATATCTATTCTTCTCAAACTATTCCAAAAAAATAGAAAAGGAGGGAAAACTTCCAAAATAATTCTATGAGGCTAGCATTACCCTGATACCAAAACCTGGTAAAGACATCATACAAAAAGAGAACAATGGCACAGTATCTTTGACATATCTAGATGCAAAAATCCTCAACGAAATACTAGCAAACTGAATCTAACAATATATTAAAAAATAATTCACCACAATCAAGTGGGATTTATTCCTAGGTTGTACAAGTGGTACAATATTCACAAATCAATCAACATGATACACCACATCAATAAGAGAAAGGATAAAAACGTCATCACTTCAATAAATGCAGAAAAAGCATTTGACAAAATACAACATCGATTCACGATAAAAAAAAAAAAACCTCAACAAAGTAAGTTTAGAGGGAACATACCTCTTATATGAAAATATTTGCCTTATATGAAACACCTACACCAAAATCATACTCAATGGGGAAAAACAGAGCTTTCCCTCAAAGGTCAGGAAAAAAACAAGGATATCCACTTACCACTTTTATTCAACATAGTACTGGAAGTCCTAACCATAGCAGTAAGACAACAAAAAGAAAGAAAAGGCATCCAAATTGGTAAGGAAGAAGTAAAACTTTCACTGTTTGAGAATGACATGATACTATAAAACGTTAAAGACTCCACCAAAAAACTGCTAGAACTGATAAATGAATTCAGTAAAGTCTCAGGATACAAAATCAATGTAGGGAAATCTGTCACATTTCTAAACACTGATAATGAAGCAACAGAAATAGAAATTAAGAAAGCAATCCCATTTATAGTTGTACCAAAAATAATCAAATACCTAGGAATAAACTTAACCAGGGAGTTTAAAGACCTATGTCATGAAAATTATAAAATACTGGTGAAAGAAATTAAAGATGACACAAACAAATGGAAAGACATTCCATGCTCATGGATTGGAAGAACAAATATTGTGAAAATATCTACACTTCCCAAGCAATCTCCAGATTTAATTTAATCCCGATCAAAATACCAACACCACTTTTCACAGAACTAGAATGAATAATCGTCACAGAGCTAAAATAAATAATCATAAAAATTTGTATGGAACCACACAAGACTCTGAATAGCCAAAGGAATCTTGAAAAAGAAAAACAACACTGGAGATAGCACAATTCCAGACTTCAAGTTATATTCCAAATCTGTAGTAACCAAAACATCATGGTACTGGCACAACAATAGACACAGAGATCAGTGGAACAGAATAGAGAACCCATAAATAAACCTATGATTATGTGGTCAATTAATCCTTGACATGGAAGCCAAGAATATGCAATGGGAAAAGACAGTTTCTCTACATGCAAAAGAATGACACTGGACCACTTTCTTACACCATATACAAAAATAAACTCAAAATGGATTTTGGACCTAAAAGTGAGGCATGAAATCCTAAAAATCCTATAAGAGAGCATAGGTGGCCTACCATTGACCATAGCAACATTTTTTGAGATACGTCTCCTGAGGCAAAGGAAACAAAAGCAAAAAATAAACTCTTGGGACTACATCAAAATAAGAAGCTGCTGCACAGCAAAGGAAGCAATCAACAAAACTAAAAGATAATTTACTACATGGGAAAAGATATTTGTAAATGACATATCCAATAAAGTGTTAATATTCAAAATATATAGAGAACTGATACAACTCAACACCCCAAAAAGCAAATAATCCAATGAAAACAGAATAGAAGACAAGAACAGACATTTCTTCAAAGAAGGTGTACAGATGGCCAACAGACACATGAAAAGATGCTCACTATCACTCATCATCAGGGAAATGCAAATCAATAGTTTTGAGATATCAATAGTCTTGAGTCAATGAGATATCAACTCATACCTGTTATAATGGCTAAAATAAAAAACACAAGAAACAATAAGTATTGGAGAGGATATGGAAAAAAGGAACCTTCTTGTACTGTTGATTGGAATGCAAACTGGTACAGCTACTGTGGAAAACAGTGCGGAGATTTCTCAAAAAATTAAAAATGGAACTACCCTATGTTCTAATAATTGTACTACTGGGTATTTACCCAAAAAGTACAACAATATTGGGGCACCTGGGTGGCTCAGTCAGTTAAGGGTCTGACTCTTGACTTCAGGTCAGGTCATGATCTTACGGTTTGTGAGTTCAAGCACCACATCAGGCTCTGCACAGAGAGTGGGAAGCCTGCTTGGGATTCTCTGGCTCCTGTCTCTTTGCCCCTCCCTCACCTCTTCTCTCTCTCTCTCTCTTTCTCAAAAATAAATAATCCTAAAAAAATACAGGGCCATACATGCGCTCATGTCTTTATTGCAGCATTAACAATAGCCAAATTATGGAAGCAGCAAAAGTGTCCATCAACAGATGAATGGATAAAGAAGAGGGAATTCGCCATTTGCAGCAAGATGGATGGATGTTGAGAGTGTAATGGTAAGTGAAATAAGTCAGAGGAAGACAAATACTATATGATTTCACTCGTGTGTGGAATTTAAAGAAACAAAACAAATAAACAAAGGAAAAAAGAGAGGGCAAACCAAGAAACAGATGGTTATCTGTAGAGAACAAACTGATGGTTACCAGAGGGAAGTGGAGGGGGGTGTTGTGAAATAGGTGAAGGGGACTAAGGAGTGCACTTACCATGATGAGCACTGAGTAATGTATAGAATTGTTGAACCACTGTGTTGTACACCTGAAACTAATTAACACTGTATGTTAATGTACTGGAATTAAATTTAAAAAACTTAATAAAAATCTTTTCTACTCTGGCTTCATATATGACTATATTTTCTTTGGTTCTTTCCTCAAAGAATTATTTTCTTCTCTCTCTTTCTTTCGTTGTTTATTTCTCTTCTATTAGCACTTTAAATGACTAACCTTTAACTTTTCACCAACATAGAATAAAGTTTCTCCCAAATGTATCATTCCTGATCCATGTTTTCTCCTGAGTTTCATCTATATTTCCAACTGTTTATTAGCCATTTCCTCTTCAATAATATCTTTTAGCAATGTCCATTTTTACATTCCTAAGACGGAGTTTATTATCTATCTCCTGCAATCTGCTTTTCTTCCTGGATTTACTACCTCAGCTAAAGTTTATCAAAGTCAAATCCAGGAGAATCAATTAAACTTGGAGTCAGAAGTCCTGGAATCAAATCCTGGATCAGGATCAGATTAGTTTTCTGATTTTTTTAGTTTCTTCACCTGAGCCTTCGTTTTCTCACATGCAAAATAGTAATAATAATACTTCACAGAACTTAAAAACAAATAAATGAAGATTAAAAATGAAAGCATCTTGCAAATATCTAACATATAATCATCACTCAATAAATATTAGTTTTTTTCTTTTCTGCATTGCCTTCTTCCTGCTGAAGGAAGAGACTACCACACAATAACTAAAACAAACAGATAAAATCATTAGATGGAGATTTATTGGAGATCTAATTTTTTATTTTTAAGAACTATATAAACTATCATAGTACGGATGTACTACCATTTTGTTCAGCCATTCCTTTGTGAGACAGTCATGCTGTCTCTAGGGAGATAAGAATCTGAATTGTAATAAGCACTCCTAAGGTGTTATGTGTATTGAAGTTTGAGAACTGCTTGTGCATGGGCTACAATTCATATTCTTCAGCAGGAGAAACCCTAATGAAGTAGCTTGGCAACTTTGTATTTTGACATTCTCCATGAACTTTGTGTTGTACTCATACTGGGCTGCTCATCACTCAAACATGTACAGAAAATCCTCTTCTATTGTCTCCTTAAATTTTTGTCCTTTATGCTGAAATATTGATTCACCTTGTAAACTCCTGTTAATCCTTGAAGGCTACCTTTTAAAGGGAATTATTTATAACCTCATAGATGTTCCTAGGCCTGTTAATATACTTTTAATTGCAATGGGTAGAATTAACTGCCTCCTCTTCCCTCTGGCAGACTGAGTTTTCTTGAGAGTAAGTGTCAAGTCTTGTCCATATGATCAAGGTCCGATGTACCTTGCACATTGCCAATCACATATAATGCATGTAGGCTGCCTTTGATGATATATATTTATATATCCTAGAAGAATCATAGAACATCAGAGGAAGGAGATTTTGCTTGACCCCACTTACTTATAGATGAAACTAAAGCCCAGTGGTATTCATGATGAACTAACTATACTGTTGTCCTAGATTTCTTTGGAAATAAAAATTAACTTAAACATGGACACTTTTTAACAGAAACTTTGTGTTCTAGATTGTTCATTGGATTAAACATTTTAAGATTGTTCCCTTTTAAGTTAAGTTCCCTTTTAACCCATGTTTATTTGAAATGTCCTATACAGAGCTTAGAGTAATGCCTGTTTCCATAATTTTGTTTTATTATTTTTCTTAGTCACAAAAGTAACACCTGCTAATTTTAAATAGATGAACAATCCAACATGTACAAAGTAAAAAACAAAAATTCACATACACATGCACTTCCTGACTCCCACCTTCATCAAATCCTCTTTTTTTTCCGTGTTGTATCCAGTTGTATAGACTGATATGTATTTCTCTAACTTTTATCTATGTTCATATAAATGTACATAAGAATAGTTTTTTTAAAACATGTAGCTATGTTTGTTTGTTTTTGATGGAATCATGTTATACAAACTGAAGTATACTTTTCTCACTTCATAGTATATTATTTTTCTAGTCAATAGATGTAAATCTAACTTGTTCTTTTTAAGGGCTAGATAAAATGTGATAGTATGGATGTACTCCCATCTAGTCTACCATTTTCTCATTGTTAGATAGTCATGCTATCTCCAGTTCCCCCACCCCCCACTTAACAGTGCTTAAATTAACATTCTTGTCTATGTACTATTGGTTATATTTATATTGAACAGATTGCCAAGAGTTAAATAGCTTGGTTGCAGGATATTGTATTTAGTTTTAATAACCAAATTATGTGACAGCATGTTAAACATCTTTTTTTGTTTATTGGCCATTTGAATTTTCTCCTTTATGAATTACATGCTGATATGCTTTGTGCATTCACCCACTGATTTATTCTTTTTTATAAACAATAATTTTAGGCACTCTTTAATATTAACCTTGACTCTTAGATATGTAACTAATATTTATCTTTATTTCTTATTTATCTTCTGTCTTTTATTTACAATATCTTTACAAATATTTAATATTTTTGTGTTTAGTTATTTCTATCTTATCCCTTATGGATTTCTATATTTCTTATTTTTATTCCAAAATGTTTCCCAATCCCAATTTGTATACTATCTTTTAGTTTTTCTTCTAAAAATTTAATTTTTTATATTTAAATATAAAATATTAAAATTAGCTTAATTTTGCCTTCTTCCAGATGGGTAGTCAGTTCAGTCAACAGAATTCATTATGTCAACTATTCTTTTCCCACTAAATTGGATGTGACTTATGCCATGTATTATGTTGTCATATGTTTGGGGCAAGCAGTTTGGGGAAGGAGAGGAATTCCCTCACTATCCATCATTAAGGAAATAGATATGACAGATGTAGCAGTTACATAACAGGGAGGTTGAGGTAGGAGATGAGGTGGCAGGGAAATTGGCTAACACTGTAATTCCTTTAGTATTAATTTACTGAATCATATTTTCTCTTTCTCCCTAAATTATACCATTTTAGTAGCACTTTATTATGAAACAGGAAATGATTGCAAATAGTTTGTACCACAAAAGATTTACAGATATGGCAAAGTTTCTTAAGTTGTTAAAAAAGTATTTCCAAGTTTTCTTTATTTTTTTTTTTTAAAGATAGAGAATTTTATTTTTATTTTTATTTTTTATAAGTTTTTTTAATTTTTTTTTTTTTATGAAATTTATTGACAAATTGGTTTCCATACAACACCCAGTGCTCATCCCAAAGGTTGCCCTCCTCAATACCCATCACCCACCCTCTCCTCCCTCCCACCCCCCATCAACCCTCAGTTTGTTCTCAGTTTTTAAGTCTCTTATGCTTTGGCTCTCTCCCATTCTAACCTCTTTTTTTTTTTTTTCCTTCCCCTCCCCCATGGGTTCCTGTGAAGTTTCTCAGGATCCACATAAGAGTGAAACCATATGGTATCTGTCTTTCTCTGTATGGCTTATTTCACTTAGCATCACACTCTCCAGTTCCATCCACGTTGCTACAAAAGGCCATATTTCATTTTTTCTCATTGCCACGTAATATTCCATTGTGTATATAAACCACAATTTCTTTATCCATTCATCAGTTGATGGACATTTAGGCTCTTTCCATAATTTGGCTATTGTTGAGAGTGCTGCTATGAACATTGGGGTACAAGTGCCCCTATGCATCAGTGCTCCTGTATCCCTTGGATAAATTCCTAGCAGTGCTATTGCTGGGTCGTAGGGTAGGTCTATTTTTAATTTTCTGAGGAACCTCCACACTGCTTTCCAGAGCGGCTGCACCAATTTGCATTCCCACCAACAGTGCAAGAGGGTTCCCGTTTCTCCACATCCTCTCCAGCATCTATAGTCTCCTGATTTGCTCATTTTGGCCACTCTGACTGGCGTGAGGTGATACCTGAGTGTGGTTTTGATTTGTATTTCCCTGATAAGGAGCGACGCTGAACATCTTTTCATGTGCCTGTTGGCCATCCGGATGTCTTCTTTAGAGAAGTGTCTATTCATGTTTTCTGCCCATTTCTTCACTGGGTTATTTGTTTTTCGGGTGTGGAGTTTGGTGAGCTCTTTATAGATTTTGGATACTAGCCCTTTGTCCGATATGTCATTTGCGAATATCTTTTCCCATTCCGTTGGTTGCCTTTTAGTTTTGTTGGTTGTTTCCTTGGCTGTGCAGAAGCTTTTTATCTTCATAAGGTCCCAGTAATTCACTTTTGCTTTTAATTCCCTTGCCTTTGGGGATGTGTCGAGTAAGAGATTGCTACGGCTGAGGTCAGAGAGGTCTTTTCCTGCTTTCTCCTCTAAGGTTTTGATGGTTTCCTGTCTCACATTTAGGTCCTTTATCCATTTTGAGTTTATTTTTGTGAATGGTGTGAGAAAGTGGTCTAGTTTCAACCTTCTGCATGTTGCTGTCCAGTTCTCCCAGCACCATTTGTTAAAGAGGCTGTCTTTTTTCCATTGGATGTTCTTTCCTGCTTTGTCAAAGATGAGTTGGCCATACGTTTGTGGGTCTAGTTCTGGGGTTTCTATTCTATTCCATTGGTCTATGTGTCTGTTTTGGTGCCAATACCATGCTGTCTTGATGATGACAGCTTTGTAGTAGAGGCTAAAGTCTGGGATTGTGATGCCTCCTGCTTTGGTCTTCTTCTTCAAAATTCCTTTGGCTATTCGGGGCCTTTTGTGGTTCCATATGAATTTTAGGATTGCTTGTTCTAGTTTCGAGAAGAATGCTGGTGCAATTTTGATTGGGATTGCATTGAATGTGTAGATAGCTTTGGGTAGTATTGACATTTTGACAATATTTATTTTTCCAATCCATGAGCAGGGAATGTCTTTCCATTTCTTTAAATCTTCTTCAATTTCCTTCATAAGCTTTCTATAATTTTCAGCATACAGATCCTTTACATCTTTGGTTAGATTTATTCCTAGGTATTTTATGCTTCTTGGTGCAATTGTGAATGGGATCAGTTTCTTTATTTGTCTTTCTGTTGCTTCATTGTTAGTGTATAAGAATGCAACTGATTTCTGTACATTGATTTTGTATCCTGCAACTTTGCTGAATTCCTGTATCAGTTCTAGCAGACTTTTGGTGGAGTCTATCGGATTTTCCATGTATAATATCATGTCATCTGCAAAAAGCGAAAGCTTGACTTCATCTTTGCCAATTTTGATGCCTTTGATTTCCTTTTGTTGTCTGATTGCTGATGCTAGAACTTCCAGCACTATGTTAAACAGCAGCGGTGAGAGTGGGCATCCTTGTCGTGTTCCTGATCTCAGGGAAAAAGCTCTCAGTTTTTCCCCGTTGAGGATGATGTTAGCTGTGGGCTTTTCATAAATGGCTTTTATGATGTGTAAGTATGTTCCTTCTATCCCGACTTTCTCAAGGGTTTTTATTAAGAAAGGGTGCTGGATTTTGTCGAAGGCCTTTTCTGCATCGATTGACAGGATCATATGGTTCTTCTCTTTTTTGTTGTTAATGTGATGTATCACGTTGATTGATTTGCGAATGTTGAACCAGCCTTGCATCCCAGGAATGAATCCCACTTGATCATGGTGAATAATTCTTTTTATATGCCGTTGAATTCGATTTGCTAGTACCTTATTGAGAATTTTTGCATCCATATTCATCAGGGATATTGGCCTGTAGTTCTCTTTTTTTACTGGGTCTCTGTCTGGTTTAGGAATCAAAGTAATACTGGCTTCATAGAATGAGTCTGGAAGTTTTCCTTCCCTTTCTATTTCTTGGAATAGCTTGAGAAGGATAGGTATTATCTCTGCTTTAAACGTCTGGTAGAACTCCCCTGGGAAGCCATCTGGTCCTGGACTCTTATTTGTTGGGAGATTTTTGATAACCGATTCAATTTCTTCGCTGGTTATGGGTCTGTTCAAGCTTTCTCTTTCCTCCTGATTGAGTTTTGGAAGAGTGTGGGTGTTCAGGAATTTGTCCATTTCTTCCAGGTTGTCCAATTTGTTGGCATATAATTTTTCATAGTATTCCCTGATAATTGTTTGTATCTCTGAGGGATTGGTTGTAATAATTCCATTTTCATTCATGATTTTATCTATTTGGGTCATCTCCCTTTTCTTTTTGAGAAGCCTGGCTAGAGGTTTGTCAATTTTGTTTATTTTTTCAAAAAACCAACTCTTGGTTTCGTTGATCTGCTCTACAGTTTTTTTAGTTTCTATATTGTTTATTTCTGCCCTGATCTTTATTATTTCTCTTCTTCTGCTGGGCTTAGGCTGCCTTTGCTGTTCTGCTTCTAGTTCCTTTAGGTGTGCTGTTAGATTTTGTATTTGGGATTTTTCTTGTTTCTTGAGATAGGCCTGGATTGCAATGTATTTTCCTCTCAGGACTGCCTTTGCTGCGTCCCAAAGCGTTTGGATTGTTGTATTTTCATTTTCGTTTGTTTCCATATATTTTTTAATTTCTTCTCTAATTGCCTGGTTGACCCACTCATTCGTTAGTAGGGTGTTCTTTAACCTCCATGCTTTTGGAGGTTTTCCAGACTTTTTTCTGTGGTTGATTTCAAGCTTCATAGCATTGTGGTCTGAAAGTAAGCATGGTATAATTTCAATTCTGGTAAACTTATGAAGGGCTGTTTTGTGACCCAGTATATGATCTATCTTGGAGAATGTTCCATGTGCACTCGAGAAGAAAGTATATTCTGTTGCTTTGGGATGCAGAGTTCTAAATATATCTGTCAAGTCCATCTGATCCAATGTCTCATTCAGGGCCCTTGTTTCTTTATTGACCGTGTGTCTAGATGATCTATCCATTTCTGTAAGTGGTGTATTAAAGTCCCCTGCAATTACCACATTCTTATCAATAAGGTTGCTTATGTTTATGAGTAATTGTTTTATATATTTGGGGGCTCCGGTATTCGGTGCATAGACATTTATAATTGTTAGCTCTTCCTGATGGATAGACCCTGTAACTATTATATAATGTCCTTCTTCATCTCTTGTTACAGCCTTTAATTTAAAGTCTAGTTTGTCTGATATAAGTATGGCTACTCCAGCTTTCTTTTGGCTTCCAGTCGCATGATAAATAGTTCTCCATCCCCTCACTCTCAATCTAAAGGTGTCCTCAGGTCTAAAATGAGTCTCTTGTAGACAGCAAATAGATGGGTCTTGTTTTTTTATCCATTCTGATACCCTATGTCTTTTGGTTGGCGCATTTAATCCATTTACATTCAGTGTTATTATAGAAAGATACGGGTTTAGAGTCATTGTGATGTCTGTATGTTTTATGCTTATAGTGATGTCTCTGGGACTTTGTCTCACAGGGTCCCCCTTAGGATCTCTTGTAGGGCTGGTTTAGTGGTGACAAATTCCTTCAGTTTTTGTTTGTTTGGGAAGACCTTTATCTCTCCTTCTATTCTAAATGACAGACTTGCTGGATAAAGGATTCTCGGCTGCATATTTTTTCTGTCTAGCACCCTGAAAATCTCGTGCCAATTCTTTCTGGCCTGCCAAGTTTCAAAAGAGAGATCAGTCACGAGTCTTATAGGTCTCCCTTTATATGTGAGGGCACGTTTACCCCTTGCTGCTTTCAGAATTTTCTCTTTATCCTTGTATTTTGCCAGTTTCACTATGATATGTCGTGCAGAAGATCGATTCAAGTTACGTCTGAAGGGAGTTCTCTGTGCCTCTTGGATTTCAATGCCTTTTTCCTTCCCCAGTTCAGGGAAGTTCTCAGCTATTATTTCTTCAAGTACCCCTTCAGCACCTTTCCCTCTCTCTTCCTCCTCTGGGATACCAATTATGCGTATATTATTTCTTTTTAGTGTATCACTTAGTTCTCTAATTTTCCCCTCATACTCCTGGATTTTTTTATCTCTCTTTTTCTCAGCTTCCTCTTTTTCCATAACTTTATCTTCTAGTTCACCTATTCTCTCCTCTGCCTCTTCAAGCCGAGCTGTGGTGGTTTCCATTTTGTTATGCATTTCATTTAAAGCGTTTTTCAGCTCCTCGTGACTGTTCCTTAGTCCCTTGATCTCTGTAGCAAGAGATTCTCTGCTGTCCTGTATACTGTTTTCAAGCCCAGCGATTAATTTTATGACTATTATTCTAAATTCACTTTCTGTTTATGTTATTTAAGTCCTTTTTGATCAGCTCATTAGCTGTTGTTATTTCCTGGAGATTCTTCTGAGGGGAATTCTTCTGCTTGGTCATTTTGGATAGTCCCTGTCGTGGTGAGGACCTTCAGGGCACTTCCCCTGTGCTGTGGTGTATAACTGGAGTTGGTGGGCGGGGCCGCAGTCAGACCTGATGTCTGTCCCCAGCCCACCGCTGGGGCCACAGTCAGACTGGTGTGTGCCTTCTCTTCCCCTCTCCTAGGGGCGGGATTCACTGTGGGGTGGTGTGGCTCGTCTGGGCTACTTGCACTGTGCCAGGCTTGTGATGCTGGGGATCTGGCGTATTAGCTGGGGTGGGTAGGCAAGGTGCTCGGGGGCAGGAGGGGCAGGCTTAGATCGCTTCTCCTTAGGTGATCCACTTCAGGAGGGGCCCTGTGGCAGCGGGAGGGAGTCAGATCCGCTGCCGGAGGTTTGGCTCCGCAGAAGCGCAGAGTTAGGTGTTTGCGCGGATCGAGCAAGTTCCCTGGCAGGAACCAGTTCCCTTTGGGATTTCGGCTGGGGGATGGGCGGGGGAGATGGCGCTGGCGAGCGCCTTTGTTCCCCACCAAACTGAGCTCTGTTGTCAGGGGGCTCAGCAGCTCTCCCTCCCTTTGTCCTCCAGCCTTCCCGCTTTCCGAGCAGAGCTGTTAACTTATGACCTCCCAGACGCTAAGTCGCGCTTGTTGTGGGAACACAGTCCGTCAGGCCCCTCCGCTTTTGCAAGCCAGATTCAGTGGCTGTGCTTGGCCGGCGAGCCGCCCCTCCGCCCCGGCTCCCTCCCGCCAGTCCGTGGAGCGCGCACCGCCTCGCCGCCCTTCCTACCCTCTTCCGTGGGCCTCTCGTCTGCGTTTGGCTCCGGCGACTTCGTTCTGCTAATCCTCTGGCGGTTTTCTGGGTTATTTAGGCAGATGTAGATGGAATCTAAGTGATCAGCAGGACGTGCGGTGAGCCCAGCGTCCTCCTAAGCCGCCATCCTGCCGCCGACCTCCAAGTTTTCTTTAACAAAAAGAGAAATGTTAGCAATTTGTTGATATTTTTGGAAATGATAAGTGACTACCAGAAGACTACTGGGAGATTAAAAAAAAATAAATATATTTAATCTGTCTTTTAAAGGTGATTTTTATTTTATTTTTAAAGGTCAATTTGCTTTTTAATATACAGTTCAACTATATGTTTAAAAATATTTTTTAATATAATTTATTGTCAAATTGGTTTCCATACAACACCCAGTGCTCATCCCAAGTGCCCTCCTCAATGCCCATCATCCACTTTCCCCTCTCCACCACCCCCCATCAACCCTCAGTTTGTTCTCTGTATTTGAATATCTTATGGTTTGCCTTTCTCTCTCTCTCTGTGACTTTTTTTCCCCCTTTCCCCCGCCATGGTCTTCTGTTAAGTTTATCAAGATCCACATATGAGTGAAAACATATGGTATCTGTGTTTCTTTGACTGACTTATTTCAATTAGCATATACTGATAAGAATATACCTTTTTTTCAAAGATTCACACTAATGAGAAACCATTTCAGTATTGTTCTGTTGTTATATTTTGTTGCTGAAAATGTCTATTTTTACTCTCCATCTCGTAGACTTAAGTCTTTATTTAGCACAGGGAAATTTCTTCTGTTATTTCTTTGTTACCTCCTCATTTTCTTTCTATCTTCTTTGGAATTGTGAGTTTTCATATGCTTCGGTCTCTGGATCTGTCCTCTCTGAGTCTTTTACCTTTCCTTCATGTTATTCATTTCTTTGTGCTGTATGAGACGTGTATTCTCTGTGTTTCTGCTGTGCATATGAGATGTGTATTCTACCTGATTAGTTATCATTTTTTAAAAAATTACCTATTGACATTTTAAGTTAAAAAAATCACATTAATGGGGACAGATAAAATCATAAATTCTAGGATTGTCATGTAGATTAAATAAGATAGTATATAAAAAATCATTTAGCATATAGTAGACAGGTTATATGTGATAGCTCTTGGTGATATGTGGCAGTTTTTAGTATTATGCTTTGCACAGAGCAACCCTTCTTTGTATTGTAAAGGCATATTATCATTTCCTTTATCTTTACAAACATAGGACAGTTTCCAGCTCATCGTTATGCTAACTTTATACAGTCTAAATTAATAAGCAAAAAAATAAATAATGTTTTTTTTAACTGAGATTGCTTCTGCCATTAGACAAAGTTGTATGTAAACCTGGAAAAATATTAAACCAAAATAAACTTCCTTCCTATTCTATTTTCTCTTTCTCTTGAATCTCAAACTGTTTCTATTTTAATACAAATTAATTTAACAACATGAATAACTAATTGGAAAAAGCCTGAGTTTTAGAAACAAGCTATGGACAACTAGATACAAGACAGAAAAATGTGCCATAGATCATGCTAATAATCAGAAAACTATGGCATTGGACAATGGTACCGTGTCTTTATTTCATGGTATATGAAGCAACCGAATGTTATTGGCATAGTTTACTATTGCTGTCAAATGTAAACATTGCCCTAACTCCCAGATATTTTTTTCTTTATGAAATACTATATGAAAGGGACTACTTCAAGATAACAAAATAGTCCATTTTTCCTAGTTGTAAGCATTTACTTAGTGATAGGGAAACATAAATATTTCTGAATCATACAAAATCAAGCAGAAAATATAAATTTAACTCTGCAATACTTTTCATAGAATAGGAAGCTGGAAACATGGGCTCTTTATTTTTGGGAGCCTGTTTTATTGATTGTGGATGGATCAGAACATTTATCTATTGATTCAATCATCTATGTTAATTAATGAAACAGAAATTTTTACATTTTAATGTCTTTTGATTCTGAGAATCTTCTATTTTTGTGGCCTTTGAATGAAACCTGTAAGTGTGCCATTTTTCTAGTAGTATCTTAAGATATGGATTCTTTATTATTTTATCTTTTCAGTGTGAGATGTTATTTGTATATTTCTATAAACTGAAAGAATTTCTTATTCCAGTGATCAATGGGATCTGCTCCACTTCCATCAGAGAACTCATGTTTTGATTGAGGAGAGAGTCAAACAAGTAATTCAAAAGGGATGAGTATAAGGAAAGAGACATGGATAGATTCTATAGTAGCAGAGAGGAAGGAATGATCAGTTTTTCATGGACAGTGAAGGGGTATCTGGGAGGTTTCATTGAGAAGATAATAGTTAAATTAAAGCTTGGAAGATAGATAAGCATCCCCCTGGTGGACGAAAGACAGAAAGTCATTGCAAATAGGAGAATGACTATGTTCAAAAGCAAGAAGACAGAAAAACACATGGTATGTTTTATGAAATTCAAGTGGTTTAGTGTTTTTTTTTTTTTTTTGAGTATAAGGTTTAGGGTAGTGATTTGTTAGAAATGAGTTTGGATTAATATAATAAAGCAGATTATATGGATGGTATGAGTTCTAAGGGATTTTCATTGTAGGATATACCTTTCAGGTAATCTATTTGTAATGTAGATACAGTTCAAATACTAAAACAACCCACCTGGGTTCACTAAAATAGGAACTTTATAAAAGCTATATAATATGACATGCATGCCATTGTTTGTTACTTATTTCCCATGAGTATTTTGGGAACTATTTATGAATACATAAATAAGGTCAAAAGAACTCGGATATAGACAATGAAATTACATTTAAATTACATGTAAAACTAAAATTGTTAAGTATAAAAATGAATAATTACAAATACTAATAAAATATTGACATTGAAGTAAACTTTAATTTTAAAATATTGATTTGGTGGGATTTGGGTAGAGGAGGAGGCGAGCTAGCTCTGAGCTGAGGCGGCAGCAGGGTGTGTAAGGAGTCTGTGGCTAGGGACCGGCACAGAGGCTGGCACAGAGAAACCATGGCCCTGCAGGACTTGGGCACCTTCTGCCTGTTGCTGCTGTACCTCCACGGGTCCTTGATTGCTAGGCAAGATTTCTATAAGATCTTCTGGGTGCCTCAAAGTGCATCTGTAAAAGACATTAAAAAGGCCCACAGGAAACTGGCCCTGCAGCTTCATCCTGACTGGAACCCTGATGATCTGGAGCTCAGGAGAAATTCCAGGATCTAGGTTCCACTTATTAGGTTCTGTCAGACAATGAGAAACAAACAATATGATAGTTAATAGTGAAAAGGGGTTAAAAGATGGCATTAGGGCTCCCATGGAGACATTTTTTCTATACTTCTTTGGAGATTGATTTCATGTTTGGAGGAACCCCTTATCAGCAAGACAAATTTTCTAAGAGGAAGTGATATTATTGTAGATCTAGAAGTTCCTTTGGATGAAGTATATTCAGGAAATTTTGTGGAAGTAGTTAGAAACAAACCTGTGGCAAGGCAGTTTCCTGGCAAACAAAAACGCAACCGCCAGCAAAAATGTGGACTACACAGCTTCCAAATGCTTCCCAGGGTGCTTCCAAATGACCCAAAGGTGGTCTGTAATGAATGCCCTAATGTCAGACTAGTGAATGAAGAACCAACACTGGAGGTAGAAATAGAACCTGTGGTGAGAGATGGCATGGAGTATCCTTTTATTGGGGAAGGTGACCCTCACGTGGATGGAGAGCCAGGAGACCTGCGGTTCAGAATCAAAGTTGTCAAGCACCCAGTATTTGAAAGGAAAGGAGATTTATATACAAATGTGACAATCACACTAGTTGAGTCTCTGGTGGGCTTTGATATAGATATTACTCACTTGGATGGCCACAGTGTACATATTTTCCAGGATAAGATCACCAGACTAGGAACCAAGGTATGGAAGAAAGGAGAGGGCCTCCCCAACTTTCACAACAACAACATCAAGAATTCTTTGATAATCACTTTCCATGTAGATTTTCCAAAAGAACAGTCAACAGAGGAAGCAAGAGAAGGTATCAAACAGCTACTGAAACAAGGATCACTGCAGAAGGCATACAATGGACTACAAGGATATTAAGAGTGAATAAAATTGGACTTTGTTTAACATAAATGAATCCATGAAATTTATTATCAACAGGGTGTGTGTGTGTGTGTGTGTGTGTTGTTCTTATTTTCAATATGCAAGCTAGGCTTAAATTTTTCTCCTAATGATCATAATGAAATGAATAAGTGGGTTTAAGAATTTGTTCATTTGTGTTCAGAAACGAATGACCAGCAAAAAGTTTAATAATACCTCTCCCTTTGGAGATTTAATGGATTTAATGGATTTAATCCCCTTGGAGATTTGGAGATTTAATGTCTGGTGCTGCCACCTGAGACTCAAGAATTAAAGCTGCAAGAGAACTCCAGGAGCAAAAACAAACAAACAAACAAACAAACAAACCCCCACAATATAAAGGGTTAATTGTTAGCTATTTCATTCAAATGCCATTTCATTCAAAATGCCAACAGAAGTGTGTATTTAAATACATTTTGTTGCTAATTTTTTTTTTTTTTGCAATTCCAACACAAAGTAACTGAAATAAGAACACAGTCTAGGGGTGCCTGGGTGGCTCAGTTGGTTAACCTTTGGACTTCAGCTCAGGTCATGATCTCACAGTTTGTGAGTTCAAGCCCGGTGTGGGGCTCTCTGTTGTCAGCACAGAGCCTGCTATAGATCCTCTCTTCTCTTCTCTCTAGGCCCCTCCCCAATACGTGCTCTGTCTCTGTCTCTCTCAAAAATAAATAAACATTAAAAAAACAGTCTAATGTTTCATCTATTTATCGTTAATGGAACAATTCAAGTGGAAAATCAAAAGTTGGCTGCATAGTAATTTGGTCCAAATAAGACAACTCTATAAATATTTAGAAAATTGAGGGGCGCCTGGGTGGCTCAGTCGGTTAAGCGTCCGACTTCCGCCCGGGTCACAATCTCTCGGTCCGTGAGTTCGAACCCCGCGTCAGGCTCTGTGCTGACTGCTCAGAGCCTGGAGCCTGTTTCAGATTCTGTGTCTCCCTCTCTCTCTGCCTCTCCCCCGCTCATGATCTGTCTCTCTCTGTCTCAAAAATAAATAAACGTTAAAAAAAAATTAAAAAAAAAAAGAAAATTGAAAGTATTTTTATCTTTTCTTAGAGGTAAAATTCTTTAAGAGTTCATATAAATGAAGGCTTATTTCTAGTTGGAAAGGGTAGCACTTTAGAGTTGGGATTATGAATGGTGGGCATGTATTAGTAAGTTTGAAGACTTACAATAAATGAAATATATTCAGGAAAAATAGAATGAAATACTATTTACCAACGAACCAGAAATTTGTACCTAGTACCTCAAGAAAAAAGAAATTGTTGGCTTCCATAACTGAAGAGTCATGTATGACTGTATCCAAGGGTTCAGTGTCATCACTAATCTCTGTCTTACTCACTGTTGGCTCCATTTTAAGGCAAGTCCCTCCCTACCTCAGTACAGGCCAGCATTCTCAGACATACATGCCATTCTCTTAGTAGTATCTGCAAGAAGAAGCCTTCTCTTTCACTATTATCCCAACATACTCCCCATAATTAGCTATGTTTGCTTTAACTGAGATTCCAAGCTCTTTTCTGACCTAATCAACATGGCTGGTGGTTAATTCCTGGGCTTGGGTCATGAAATTCCTTAAAGTGCAGAAACAGGGATAACCTGAAAATTATATGATCTTAGGGTTGGGAAGCAGTTCCTCAAATGAAAATCTAGTAGATCCTGGGCTGGGAAATATAGTAGTTATCTGTTGTTATCAACTTATATTTTACTGTTTTTATTTTGAACTTGGTACAAATGGAGTATCTGTGAATTTTTATTTTATCAAAATTAACTAGAACAGAGAGCACTAAGATATGTTCTTGCTTGAGGAAATCTTACATTTCAAGTGTTATAGGTTCACAGTAGACTTACATGATTGTAATCTTCCTTTTCTGATACAAGTGACTGCAGACTCACTCTTGAACTTATGTTCCTCATGAACTGATAGTCTGTAATATAAAAGGGCTACAGTACAAGAGGAAATTGGGATCAGAGAGGAGAAAACATGGTATAATGGGAAGGTAATTTTATCACAAAATTTAAAACGTTAAATATTTACATACAACCTACCTTGATTCAAACAAATATTTTCTAGTTCCTGTATTTCCCTGCTGTTAAGGGGCTCAAAAAATAGTGCAAAAAATTAATAGATTAAAGGATTGTTACAGTGTAGTAAATATATTATTAGAGGGTACTATGGGAACCAAGAAAAGGAACATTTTTCTAGGGTGTAAAATGGGATGCAAATGTGTTTTGGAAGAAAGTATGGTCTCTAAGGATTATTGAAACATAATTTCAATGTTGTCCAATAATTTAAATATGAAATTTCTTAACAGTTAAAATGAGTAATAGAGAAAAAATGTAATTTAGGTTTCATTTCCTATAAATTGCTTTAGTTGGGACATATTCCACTGACCTCTCTTTCATAATTTTCAGCTTATTAATTTTAGACTATTTTGTCCTCTACATTAACAGTGAAGGATAGAATTTTAGAATGTAGGAATAATAACAAAACTAGAAAATAAGTTTTAAAAGGATACTGTGAATAAGGCATTTCTTTTGCAATTCTCTGAGTACTCAGCAAAGCTCTGGTTTTACTCAATGAGTAATTAGAAAAACACTTCTCTACACAACTGTCTTTATCAGATGGCAGAAAATCTCAATGGAAATGGGAAGGGAAATATCAATGAATGGGTTCCTGCTTCTTTCCAGATGTCAGATTATCTATTCCCTGGACTCTCACATAGGATAATTTAGTTCTTGTCTCAGCTTTACCAGTTAATCAGTCCATGGGTAGTCTTAGGTACTTTTTAAAAATTTCCTTAGCCATAAAATGGGAATAATATTCACATTTCTTACTTTAGTAAACAGACATGACTGTTTTCTTTTTCTTCCCTTCCCCTCTTCCCTCTCTCTGCTTCTTCCTTCTATTCCATCTTTTTTTTACCCTGAAAACATTTCATTAGAGCCCACTAAATACCTGGCATTGTGATTAGTGCTGGGGTGCAAAGATTAAAATGGCGTTGTTCTTTTCCTCAAGAGATCAAGGGCAGTTAGGGAAACCAAATAATGAACAAGTAATGTCAATATAGTATGATCTGTGTTCTAGAAGAGGAGGGAGTCACACCTCAGGCCACTAATAGTATTTTAATAATTGAGAAAAGAAAAATATATGTCTGCATCACATACACAGAATTCCTTGTAAAATCAAGCCTGAAGTGGAGTAAATAGCAGTTACTTTAGCATATTAAATTACTCAATGAGTCGTGAGTAATGAGTTCAATTACTCAGTGAGCTATATCATAGTTCACATTCACTGGGCCTTTGGAAGTGGTGTAAGAGAACTTTTTTCACATTGATATTAGTGCTGCACTCTCTCTAACTGTTCCATAGCAGTGACCATGAGTTACTAATATTTCAGAGCTCTGGTGGGGATTAAAATGTGTATGAAAGTGCTAGTCTTGTGTTCATAGCATTTAAAAAATTTCATTTACTTATATGTTCAACAAATACTTATTGTAGACATACTGTATGTAGTGCAGTGGCTAAGCTTTGAGAAAACAATGCAAATACACACACACACATGCACACATAGGGGAATATTATTTAGCTTTGAAAAAGAAGGAAATATTATCATTTGCAACATTATGCTAGTGAAACAAGTCAGATACGGAGAGACAAGTTCTGCATGATCTCACTTGTATGTGGACTCTAAAGTAGTCAGACTCACAGAAGAAGTAAATAGAAGGGTGGTTACTAGGGGCAGGGTAGAGAGGAAAATGGGAAAGTGTTGATCAAAGTGTACAAAGTTTCAGTTACACAGGAAGAATAAGTTCTGGAGATCTAGTGTATGGTAAGGTGACTATAGTTAACAATTCTGTGTTGTACACTTGAAATTTGCTAAGAGGGTACATCTTTTAAAGTGTTCTCACCAGAGAAAAAGGAGAGAGAAAGGAAATGGTAATTATGAGGTGATGGATATGTTAATTAGCTTGATTGCGGTGATCATTTTACAATGTTTATACATACATATCAAAATATAACTTGTACACTTTTAATATATACAGTTCCTGTTTGTCAATTATACCTCAATAAATCTGAAAAAAATACAATTCCATTAAGAGATTAGTAAAAAAAAAATAATAGTGGGATTATTCCAAGATTAGAAATAGAAAGAAAAGAGCAGGTTTGCATGGGAGGAAGAGATGATGAATTTAATATTGCGTATGTTGAATTTGAAACAGTACTAAGTGTCTGGCATTCAGAAGTGCAATCTGGTTTATCAGTTTTGGAGTCCTTAGGCACATAGGTAGACACCCTCAACGATTTCTTGTTCTTTTTTAAAAAATGTCTTTTGCTCTGAAATGACATGAATCATAAAGGACATCTCTAAAATCTAATAAATAAATTATATCAGTTTATACTTAGAAAAAAAAGATGGTTTATGTGTGTGTTAGCAAACACTTGACCATATAATACTTGTATATGAAAGTAAGCTAATCCATTTCTTCTTTTCTAATATCACACAGTGGTGTTCAATATAAGAGGTTACTGGAAAGGTAGAAGGATAGAATATGAATCAAGAAACAATCCATTTATATGTGGAAAGAGAACGAAAGGCTCTCAGAACTGTGGGATCATTATTATCTGTTTGGTTTCTTTATATCATAACAGAGCTATTATTACTTACCAGTCTTCCTGGGTACCAGAAAATATACCTTTATTCTAGTAAAAGGTCAAGTGTTTTATTCACTGTGTGCACTCTTCCTCACACCCAGACTTTAAGTAGTAGTTGTTTCAAATTCATGTCATAAATAAAATAGATAAAAGATGTCCAAGATAGTCTTTTTTACTCCCTTTCAAAACAAATCAGGTAATCACCCATATTTGAATGAAAAATTAAAATAAAACCAAGTAAATATATTTTATGGAATAGAAAGTCTCTCATTGTCTAGGAAGATCAATACTAGGATTTTGTTTGCTGATGAAAAGAAATGCTACAGAGAATAATAATAAGAATCACAATTTCCCATTTGCATATATCTTTTCCTAAAGTGTTTCACAGTTTAATTCTCATAACAACTTGTGAAGTAGGTAGGGAAGATACTGTTATTCCCATTTTACAGATACTCAACTTCCTTAGGATTTAGCTATTACTCAAAATTAGTGAGTTGGAAACGGGTCTAGAGTCCACAAGAAGTACTGTGGAAGTTTTGGAAGTAACACAAATTATGAAGTTTAAAGATACAGTACATTAAAAATACACAAAATTGGTACATTTCCCTAGCAGTAAAGTGAAGGGTTTAACCAAATATGTCTAAGGTCTTGTTTATGTAAACATCCTATCAATTATTCCATGAACAAATGTTGTGTCCACTATATACACTTCCTATTGCCCAGAAGTTTAGTGGATCATTTCCGGCCATGATGTATGTTGTTTCAGTATTCATTCCAGAGACAAGGATTGCTAACCTCTCAATAATTTCATAATTCTCCATATTATTGTATCTTGAGAATAAATAATTGCTTTGTACAGGAATGAATATTATTGTCATTAATTTATGTTTTATATGACAGCTACTTTCAAGCATTATTTGAGATGACTAAATAACCATAGCCTGCATTAACTGAGATCTTATTCTGTACCAGGATATATGGGCTCTACATGCATTTTATAAATTAATACTCCAGTAGTGCTGCAAGATAGGTAATAAGAGTATTCATATTATCCTTATTTTACAGATTAGAAAGTATAGACATAAAGGAATCAAATGATACAGTGAAAAAGGCTAGGGATTAAATTCCTGTCTAGGTCTGGTTAACTCCAAAGGCTACCTGCTATGGAGTGTCTCTAACATAAAACATACATGTAATGTGGAGGGAAAAAAAACAGAATAAAAGCTTTTAGAGAGAGAATATAGATGGCAATAGCTTAGTTGGTATAAGTATCTACCATATCCAGCTCCAAATTTCCTGACAAAGCAAAAATACAAAAGTGTTTGTGTTGGGAATGATCAATATAACAAATAGAAACATACATTCAGTTTTTTCTTGATAGTAACTTTTAGAACTGTTTTTGTTGTACCTCTATACAATAGGTATATTAAATAAGACAGTGTTCTACATCTTTTATAAAAGATTTTGCAAGGACATAGAAATCTTCTTTGAATGGATGAGTACTTGCTTGAGATTTGCTGTACTCTTAACTTGGTGGTTTGCTATTTTTTGATCAAATATTAGAATCTTTTAAATCAGTATTTCTTCAGATATTTTTATGCCCTATTTTTAGCCCTCTTGCTTTATGGAACTCTGGTTTTATATATTTTAGACACCTTGATAATGTCTCACATTTCACTGAGGCTTTTTTTTCTCCTTTGTGTCCTGTTTGGATGTTTTTACTGACTATGTTCAAGTTCAGTGATCTTTTTTCTGTTGTCTCCAGTCTTTCATTAATATTTTCAATAAATTTTTTATTTTATATTTTGTATTTTTCAGTTCTAGAATTTTTATTTCATTCTTTTAAGCAGTTTTCCAGTCTGTCCTGAAATTCCCTAGTTGTTTTCCCACTATAGTAATTTTTTTTCATTTATATGTGTTAACATAATTCTTCATAGTTGTTTTAAAGTCCTTCTCTGCTAATTACAATTTCTGGGATTTCTTTTTTTTTATTTCATTTTTCTTTTGAAATTTACATCCAAATTAGTTAGCATATAGTGCAACAATGATTTCAGGAGTAGATTCCTTAATAATGCCCCTTACCCATTTAGCCCATCCCCCTCCCATAACCCCCCCCCCAGTAACCCTTAGTTTGTTATCCATATTTATGACTCTCTTCTCTTTTATCCCCCTCCCTGTTTTCATATTATTTTTGTTTCCCTTCCCTTATGTTCATTTGTTTTGTCTCAAAGTCCTCCTATGAGTGAAGTCATATGATTTTTGTCTTTCTCTGACTAATTTCACTTAGCATAATACCCTCCAGTTCCATCCACGTGGTTGCAAATGGCAAGATTTCATTCTTTTTGATTGCTGAGTAATACTTCATTGTATATATATACCACCTCTTCTTTATCCATTCATCCATCAGTGGACATTTGGGCTCTTTCCATACTTTGGCTATTGTTGATAGTGCTGCTGTAAACATGGGGGTGCATGTGTCCCTTCGAAAAAACACACCTGTATCCCGTGGACAAATGACTAGTAGTGCAATTGCTGGGTCATAGGGTAGTTCTGTTTTTAGTTTTTTGAGGAACCTCCATACTGTTTTGCAGAGTGGCTGCACCAGCTTGCATTGCCACCAACAATGCGAAAGAGATCCTCTTTCTCCGCATCTGTTGTTGCCTGATGTGTTAATGTTAGCCATTCTGACAGGTGTCAGGTTAGGTATCTCATGGTGGTTTTGATTTGTATTTCCCTGATGATGAGTGATGTTGAGCATTTTTTCATGTGTCGGTTGGCCATCTGGATGTCTTCCTTGGAGAAGTGTCTATTCATGTCTTTTGCCCATTTCTTCACTGGATTATTTGATTTTGGGTGTTGAGTTTGATAAGTTCTTTATAGATTTTGGAAATTAACCCTTTATCTGATATATCATTTGCAAATATCTTCTACCAATCTGTCGGTTGCCTTTTAGTTTTGTTGATTGTTTCCTTCACTGCGCAGAAGTTTTTATTTTCATGAGGTCCCAATAGTTCATTTTTGCTTTTGTTTCCCTTGCCTCCAGAGACGTGTTGAGTAAGAAGTTGCTGCGGGCTAGATCAAAGAGGTATTTGCCTGCTTTCTCCTCGAGGATTTTGATGGCTTCCTGTTTTACATTTAGGTCTTTCATTCATTTTGAGCTTATTTTTGTGTATGGTGTAAGAAAGTGTTCCAGGTTCATTCTTCTGCATGTCGCTGTCCAGTTTTCCCAGCACCATTTGCTGAAGAGACTGTCTTTATTCCATTGAATATTCTTTCCTGCTTTGTCACAGATTGGTTGACCATACTTTTGTGGGTCCATTTCTGGGTTCTCTGTTCTGTTCCATTGATCTGAGTGTCTGTTCTTGTGCCAGTACCATACTGTCTTGATGGCAGCTTTGTAGTATAGCTTGAATTCTGGGATTGTGATGCCTCCTGCTTTGGTTTTCTTTTTCAAGATTGCTTTGGCTATTCAGGGTCTTTTATGGTTCCATACAAATTTTAGGATTTTTTGTTTTAGCTCTGTGAAGAATGCTGGTGTTACTTTGATAGGGATTGCATTGAATATGTAGATTGCTTTGGGTAGTGTCAACATTTTAACAATATTTGTTCTTCCTATCCAGGAGCATGGAATCTTTTTCCATTTTTTTGGTGTCTTCTTCAATTTCTTTCATATGTTTTCTATAGTTTCCATTATATAGATTTTTCACCTCTTTGGTTAGATTTATTCCTAGGTATTTTATGGTTTTTGGTGCAACTGTAAATGGGATCAATTCCTTGATTTCTCCTTCTGTCACTTCATTGTTGGTGTATAGGAATGCAACCGATTTCTGTGCATTGATTTTATATCCTGCAACTTTGCTGAATTCATGAATCAATTCTAGCAGTTTTTTGATGGAATCTTTTGGGTTTTCCATATAGAGTATCATGTCATCTGTGAAGAGTGAAAGTTTGACCTCCTCTTAGCTGATTTGGATGCCTTTTATTTCTTTTTGTTGTCTGATTGCAGAGGCTACGACTTCCAATACTATGTTGAATAACCATGGTGAGAGTGGACATCCCTATCTTGTTCCTGACCTTAGGGGGAAAGTTCTCAGTTTTTCTCCATTGAGGATGATATTAGTGTTGGGTCGTTTATATATGGCTTTCATGATCTCGAGGTATGCTCCTTCTATCCCTACTTTCTTGAGGGTTTTTAATCAAAAAAGGAAGCTGTATTTTGTCAAATGCTTTCTCTGCTTCTATTGAGAGGATCATATGGTTCTTGTCCTTTTGTTTATTGATGTGATGAATCACATTAATTGTTTCGCAGATATTGAACCATCCCTGCATCCCAGGTATAAATCCCGCTTGGGCATGATGAATAAATTTTTAATATATTGTGGGATCCGGTTGGCTAATATCTTGTTGAGGATTTTTGCATCCATGTTCATCAGGGAAATTGTTCTATAGGTCTCCTTTTTAGTGGAGTCTCTGTCTGGTTTTGGAATCAAGGTAATGCTGGCTTCATAGAAAGAGTTTGGAAGTTTTCCTTCCATTTCTATTTTTTGGAACAGCTTCAAGAGAATAGGTGTTAACTGTTCCTTAAATGTTTGGTAGAACTCCCCTGGAAAGCCATCTGGCCCTGGACTCTTGTTTTTTGGCAGATTTTTGATTACTAATTCAATTTCCTTACTGGTTATGGGTTTGTTCAAATTTTCTATTTCTTCCTGTTTCAGTTTTGGTAGTGTATGTTTCTAGGAATTTGTCCATTTCTTCCAGATTGCCCATTTTATTGGCATATAATTGCTCATAATATTCTCTCATTATTGTTTTTATTTCTGCTGTGTTGGTTGTGATCTCTCCTCTTTCATTCTTGATTTTATTTATTTGGGTCCTTTCCTTTTTGATCAAACTGGCTAGTGGTTTATCAATTTTGTTAATTCTTTCAAAGAACCAGCTTCTGGTTTCATTGATCTGTTCTACTTTTTTTGTTTGTTTGTTTGTTTGTTTGTTTGTTTTGGTTTTGACAGCATTGATTTCTGCTCTAATATTTATTATTTCCTGTCTTCTGTTGTTTTTGGGTTTTATTTGCTGTTCTTTTTCCAGCTCCTTAAGGCATAAGGTTAGGTTGTATATCTGAGATCTTTCTTCCTTCTTAGGAAGGCCTGGATTGCTGTATACTTTCCTCTTATGACTGCCTTAGCTGCGTCCCAGAGGTTTTGGGTTGTCGTGTTATCATTTTCATTGACTTCCATATACTTTTTAATTTCCTCTTTAACTGCTTGATTAGCCCATTCATTCCTTAGTAGGATGTTCTTCAGTCTCCAAGTATTTGTTACCTTTCAAAATTTTTTCTTGTGGTTGATTTTGAGTTTCATAGTGTTGTGGTCTGAAAATATGCATGGTGTGATCTCGATCTTTTTGTACTTACTTAGGGCTGATTTGTGTCCAGGATATGGTCTATTCTGGAGAATGTTCCATGTGCACTGGGAAGAATGTATATTCTTCTGTTTTAGGATGAAATGTTCTGAAAATATCTGTTAAGTCCTTCTGGTCCAGTGTGTCATTCAAAGCCATTGTTTCCTTGTTGATTTTTTTATTAGATGATCTGTCCATTGCTTGAGTGGGGTGTTGAAGTCTCCTACTATTATGGTATTACTATCGATGAGTTTCTTTATGTTTGTGATTAATTGATTTATATATTTGGGTGCTTCTACATTTGACGCATAAATGTTTACAATTGTTAGGTACAACTTTTGGGATTTCTGTGAGTCTTTTTATTGACTGATTTTTCTTTGGTCTGTGTGTCACTTTTAAAAATTTTATTTGCAAAATTAAAAAAATACAAATTTATTTGCATGTCTAGATATTTTTTATTGTATACTGTATATTACAGGTAATATGCTATGAAGATGATGAATTTTAATATATTCCTCTGAAGAGTCCTGGGGTTTGTTCTAACAACAGTTAACTTGAATGAATAAGGTTTGGATTTATGCTTTCTTCATGGGGTCTGTTTCGGTTTTGCCATTAGTCTTAGGGCAAATATTTTAATTCTAAAGCTTAATTTGTTTTCCTAGAATGTGGCCATTCTGGGATATTAATGGAAAACTCAAGGTTTTGGAACTCACATTCCAAACTCTGTCTCCCCTGTGGTAGACAGAAACTGAAATATCTACTCTGATACCACTGTACTACCAAACTTAGTGCAGAATGTCCAAGTGAGTATTCTGTACTTATCTTGTACAGACCATGTGCTGAGGAAATTTCTCCTTTATTTTCCAAAGTGTTACCTGAGATGGGATCACTTGAGTTGCTCCATAAAAGTGTTTTTCTTAGCTATGCTTCTGAAAGGTGGAGGTAGAAAATACAGAGCCAACTTTTTCATTTGTCCTGTCTTTGGGTATCCTTCAGATTTACCCAATGTCCAACTGTGATGATCTCCATATTTTCCATTCATATTTCACCTTGTCTACAAATTTCCCCCAGGGTCCTGGTAAACTTTTGGTGAAGGTGAAGTCAGGTTATGCCCCAGAAACTCTGTTTAGTTTATTTTCTCCTAGGAGCCTTATTCTTATTGCTGCATTATTGACTTTTCCTACAGAATCAGATTTATTCTTGTGATTAATTTGTTCAAAGTGGAATAAAATATGTTTAAGGATACATACATGGGTGACAAAATGATAAAGAAATATAAAAGAATTATTAACATGGAAGACAGTGGTAATCTGTATAGGTAAAGGAGAAGATTATGATTAAGGAGGGGCTCACAGGATTCCTGAGGTACTGGTAAAAGTTTTTTTTATTAATCTGGATATATGGTTAATCACTGTGTTATGATTCTTTATACTTATTTGTTTTATACACAATTTGTGTACACAATTGTGTATTTCCCAATTTTTAAAGGGAAAACAACTTAGTACAACTGAAAAAAGGACAAAAGAAAGGAAAGGAAAGAATGAGATGTTAGAAAATGACTTCTAGTTATACATTTATATTGTACATAGGAAAACTAACATGCTATTTTCAGAAAGTACCTTGCTCAACAAGTAGTTATTGATGATGAAATTCCAATAGGCAATTAATTAAAATAGTGTCCTTCCCTGTGGAAATAAAAAGTAAACATTTAAAGTGTGATATACCAGGGCTCATATTCTACCTCTGAGAGATTTTACTAGTGTGATTTGGGGCAGATTATTTAATGTCTCCAAAGTTCAGTTTCCTCAACTATAAAATGAGGATAAAAGTAACTGCCTCACAGAACTGTTGTAAGGAATAATGAGTTAGCATATATAAAGTACTTCCTAACACAGTAGGTTCTCAATAAATATGTCCACCAATCCCCCCACCCTCAAATTTATCCCCATAGGTATTGAGCAACTAGGGATAAGAGTCAAATCCATAGCCAAATTAAATTCTTTGTATTAATTATGAGAAGCTTCTTCAATTCAGCTTTCTTGGAAATTTGTTTTTTATTTTAGATTCAATAATTACTCGTGATGTCCCATTGTTATTACATACCCAATTATTTCATCCTTCAATATCCTTAAAATTAGTGCCTCAGAGGGGTGCCTGGGTGGCTCAGTTGGCTAAGTGTCTAACTCTTGATTTTGGCTCATGTCATGATCTCATCCTTCACGGGTTTGAGGCCTGCATCAGGCTCTGCACTGACGGCATGGAGCCTGCTTGGAGTTCTTTCTCTCCCTCTCTCTCTCTCTCTGTCTCTCTCTCCGCCCTTCCCCTACTCTCTCTCGAACTCTTTCAATATAAATAAACATTAAAAAAAATCAAAACCTCAGATACTTTAATTGTTATTAAAGCACATGAAAATAGAGGATAGAAAAATAAAACAGAGGATAGGATCCGTGTGTAAGGAAGAAACAGATTGGATGCGAACAATTGAACTATGAAAAAGGGACTCACAGCAAGTTTACACAAAGTCCTCCCTGTTTTAGTGGTTCACATGATAGAATTTCCTTGTATTAATCAGCAGCTTCCCAAGAATATAGCCCTATGAAGAAGCACGTAGCCTCAAGAGCTATTGCTGTACCTAGAATGAATCTTTGATGACACAGAAAATATTTTCCACAGGTTAGCAAAGGCCATTTAAAGATACATGGAAAAATCTCTTTGGATTTTTTTCTAAGGCTGAATTTATGCAAAACCATTTTATTTTTATTTTTTTAATGTTTATTTATTTATTTTGAGAGAGCATGCATACTCTTTTTCTCTTGATGAATCTGGCTAAAGCTTATCAATTTTGTTTATGTTTCCAAAGAACCAGCTCTTGGTTTCATTGATCTTTTCCCTTCCTTCCTTCCTTCCTTTCTTCCTTCCTTCCTTCTCGTTAGTTCATTCATTCGTTTGTTTCATTTATTTCTGCTCTGGTCTTTATTAACTCCTACCTTATACAAACTTTGGACACCATTTGTTCTTATTTTTCTAGTTCCTTTATGTGTAAGGTTACATTGTTTATTTGGGATTTTTCTGGTTTCTTGAGGTAGGCCTGTATCACTATAAAATTCCATCTTAAAACTGCTTTTGCTGTGTCCCAAAGATTGAGCCATTGTGTTTCCATTTTCATTTGTGTCAAGGTATTTAAAACAATTTTTTAAAATATCTTCATTGACTCATTGATTGTGTGGTAGTATGTTGTTTAGCTTCCACATGTTTGTGTTTTTTCCTGTTTCCCCCCGCCCTTCTAATTGTTTTCTAGTTTGATATCATTGTGGTCAGAAAAGGTACTTGATATGATTTGAATCTTGTTAAATTTATTGAGACTTGTTTTATGTCTTAACATATGATCTGTCCTGGAGAATGTTGTATATGCACTTGAAAGAATGTATATTCTGCTGTTTTTGGATGGGATGTTCTATATATATCTGTTAAGTCCATCTGGTTTAATGTGTCATTCAAAGCCACTGTTTCCTTATTGATTTTCTGTCTTTTTAAAAAAAATTTTTTTTTTAAGTTTATTCGTTTTTCAGAGAGAGAGAGAGAGAGAGAGACAGAGTATGAGCAGGGGAGGGGTAGAGAGAGAGGGAGACACAGAATCCGAAGTAGGCTCCAGGCTCCGAGCTGTCAGCACAGAGCCTTATGCGGGGCTCGAACTCACAAACTGTGAGATCATGACTTGAGCTGAAGTCGGACGCTCAACCGACTGCGCCACCCAGGCACCCCAATCTGTCTATGATCTATCCATGGATGTACGTGCGATGTTAAAGTCCCCTACTATTACTGTATTACTATCACTTTCCCTTTATATATGATAATATTTATATATTTAGGTGATCCTATGTTAGGTACATAGATATTTTGAATTGTTATATTCTCTTGTTGGATTGTTCCCTTTATCTCTGACTCTGAACTGTACTATTGATTACGCTTATATAATGCAGCTCTAGGGACTCACCCAGTTGCTGTCCTCACCTTGCCTCCAAACACAAAGCTGCCTTAGCATATCAAAGCCAGATTTTTCTAGACTGGTAATAGAAGAACATCCCCATGGAGGTAGGAATAGCTGTATCTTACAGCCATAATTTCTTCTCCCCAGATTGAATTTTTTCTTCTATATTTTCACCAGTAGTGCTGTCCTCACCTCTGGTCTCAGGAATTTGTTTCTCTAAAATATGGATCAAAGTAGGACTATAGAAACTTTCCTTCATTTTTCAGTAACATGAATCTAGAAATTCTTATCAAATATTTGTTAATTGTTGACTGTTCCCCTGGCACTGTTCTGAGCCTAGGGGAATGTAGTAGTCAACAAAGCAGACAAACATACCTATTCACATGGAGCTTGCATTCTTGTGTAGATCAGAAAGTAACATTTAAAAGTAGATTTACCAAACACATGGGAAAATACAAGGGAAAGATAAAGAGCTGGTAACATGTAATTTAATAACCTTGCTCATAAACCTGTCCTCTTCTCTGTCCTTAGCCAATGACCTATGCTAGAGGGTTCTTAACAAGTCTTTGTCTCAAACTGTCATCAGATGTTTCTTTTCTAACACGTAGGAGTGTCTTTAATCTTGACTGACTCTTGCAAGTCAAAATGGGAAGTGTGGGACCTAGAAATACATCTTACAAAAATCAGCATCTTGTGTCAGAACTAGTCTCACTGCCTTTCAAAGGGTAGTAGAGACTGATCAACTACTCACAGTTTATGTCATCTTTTTCCATCATCTAAGAGCAACAACATTAAGTAAGCAATGATATTCAGTAAACACAAAATGAGTGCTGGGGCTATGTACATACTGCAGTTATGTAGTGGGAAGAATGGAAGTATTTAATCACATAGCCACATGCACACACATATACATAGAAGCATGACATTTTAATTTAGTTGCTAAGTTTATCCTTTGTTTTATTGGTAAGTACACAATTCTGTAAAAATATTCTTCTTCCTCTCACAGAACATGACTCAAAAATTTATGTATTCTGGGATATTTTAGGATTTGTTATTTAAGATGGCATGCATACATGCTACATACACACATACTTGTAATAAGTAATTTGACTAGCTTAGCTGGGTTCAGAACCTGCTGGTATCAATAACATCCTCCTTCCACTTTCTTTGGGTTAGCTATATTTTTTGACCATGAAAAGAGTTTTACCATGAGTTTATTTGCCTTGAATGTATATGCTCTTTTGCTGTCAGGACTCCCAAAGAATAAAATGTAGATATTTATTATTTCTTATCCTATCTTTAGCTAGAGCATAATTTGACAGATGCCTTATATATATTTTAGAGAGTTATTTAAGAGGGATTGTTTCTTTATGTGATATAGAACATTTTTAAGTTTATTTATTTTTATTTTTAGTAATCTCTACACCCACTGTGGGGCTCGAACTCACAACCCTGAGATCAAGAGTCTCAGGCTCCTCTGATTTAGCCAGCCAGGTGCCCTAAGAACATTTTAAAGGTTTATTCTCTAGAAAACACTTCAATTTTAAATCTGTGGCAAATTGTCAGGTTCTGTTCCATTTATTTTTCAATGCTGTTAGGATACTGTCATGCTGTGCACTTTTCAGAGGTACATTGCATTTGGGGATGATTGAAAGCTCCAGGTATCAATGATTCTATCAAATCTGGTTACATTTCTGCCTTTGGGAATGATTGAGATCTCTAGGTATCGGGGATTCTATCAAATCTGGTTGCATTCCTGCCTTCTTAAAACATACTAGGAGGAGACTTTGATTCTGGAATAAAATTATGAAGGCTTTCATAATTCTTAATCAGCTCTCTGTTTTATGGGCTTGTTTTTGTAATGTAATTTATAATACTTCATGGTTAATTCTTTTTTCCATGCTTGCAAAAAGATTTTGCTGAAGATCTTCTAATAAAGATGAAGCTGTTTAGCACACAGGCTCAATATAATATCTTTTATCTATAATCAAGGGTCTCTTCTTTGGTCCTATCTTTTGTCTTTCTTTAAACTCCTCCCCAGGCCTTCTGATATGGAGCTAGCTCCATCCCTGCTTCCTACAAACTGTAAGTGCTTGTGACTTTTATCATTTATACTATTATTAATGAGAAGGAATTTTCTTATTAAAAATACCAGGAGTAGAACTTGCACATTCTGTGTGCATATGAGTAAATTCCAACTGTGTTCTTGGCTCATCTAACTTCTGTGGTCCCCAGAATAAGGATACTCTCAATTTGTCTTTTTTCCTTTTCCACAATATGAACCTATGCATATTCCCTTAAATTTGCTGACTTAACGTATTCTCTTTCCACTAAACTTTATACAAATCCCTCCTCCAATATAATAGATCTTCTTCTAATCAATACTACCTAACTCCAAAAAACCAAATGATTCTTTAGGCATAGGTGAGAAAAGAATTCTATAAATGAAACATATGTTAGGTTTTTCCTCTACTGTCATCCTTTTTTGCTCTAAAAAACTATTTTAGAAATGACTCTAATTAAATGAGCCTTCCTTTACACAAATGAGAAACAAGGTTAATTAATATATTCCACATTAAGGATAATGAATCAGTAGAGAGGAAAATACATTTCTTTTATAGCAATTTCAATAACTGGTATGATTAGTATTTTAAATACTTTCATATCTTCTTTCATCTCAAAGTGAAAAATTTAGATACTGTCCTTTAAAAGGAAAAGTTACATTATCAAGAAAGTGAAAAGACAACATACAGAATAGGAGAAAATATTTACAAATCACATATATGATAAGGACTTAATATCCCCAAATATATAACAAATTCTCAAAATTCAGCAATAAAAAGACAACTCAATTAAAAAATGGACAAAAGATTTGAATACACATTTCTCCAAAGAAGACATATAAATGACCAATAAACACAGGCAAAGATGTTCAACCTCATTGGTGGTTAAAGAAATCCAAATCAAAACCATTATGAGGTACACTTCCCACCTTCTAGAATGGCTATAACAATGTGGAAAAATTGGAGCCCTCATACAATGCTGGTGGAAATGTAAAATGTTACAGCCCCTGTGGAAAATAATTTGGTGTTTTTTTCCCAAAAAGTTAAACAGAATTACTATATGACTCAGCAATTCCATTTCTAGGTACATACTCCAAGGAATTAAAAGCAAGGATTTAACTAGATACAAGTGTGCTAGTGTTTATTGCAATCTTGTTCATAATAATAGCCAAATGTGCAAATTCTCACATACCTCAAATATCCATCAAGAGATGAATGAATTAAAAAAATATGGTAGTATATGGAACAGAATATTACTTATCTATAAAAAGGGGTGAAGTTCTTATATATGCTATGATGTGGATAAACCTTGAAAACATATGCTTTGTGAAATAAAGGACAAATATTGTATCATTGAACTTACATAAAATTTCTAGAATAGGTAAATTCCTAGAGACAGAAAGTAGATTAGAAGTTATCAGGGGAATGGGGAAGAGAGGAGGAATGAGGAGTTATTACTTAATGGTTACAGAGTTTCTGTTTTGGGAGATGAAAAAGTTTTGGAAATATTGGTGACAGTTGCCCAACTCTGTGAATGTAATTAATGGCACTGAATCGTATACTTAAGAATGGTTAAAATGGCTAATTTTATTGTATATAGCTTACCACAATTCAAAAATTTTTTTAAATTTCAAAAAAAGGTCAGTTATATTAAGGATGTACTTTATTTTATGGTGTGCTGGTAAAAATTAGTGTTTATGGTTATTAATTCCAAAGAAACAACCTAAAAGTTTTTGTCCCTATATTCAAGTTTTCCTTAGTGTTGGGATATGAAGAGTATCTCTGAGAATTTTTTTAAATGTTGTTTTCTCAGTATGCCCCTGAATACAACTAAAAAACCCAGAATTGGCACACTGATTTTCATTAGGGGCATATGACATGAATAACTAATTCAAAACCATACATGACAAAATTATTTTAAATGATCAATTCCTATAGAATGGCTCATATTCTTTGTGCAGCTAAATAGTACTTAGCAAATCTATATGGCTCCAGAGAGTCCCATAATTTACATTAGCAGGCTTAACTGAAGTAATAATTCAAGTGGAAGGTAGATGTTCTTTTTATAAGCTCTAAAAGAAAACATCAAATCTGAAGTGGCACTCAGGGATTTTTATCTCAGAGAAGGCACTAACATTTAGAGGCTTGCTTTTAAAAAAATTTGCAACAGCAACAATAATAAAAAGATAACAAAGGACTTGCTTCAATTCTTTTGCAGACCAGAGAATTATAATTTGGGGGGCAAACAATGTTACATTTTTAAAAGATTCTTTAGGTTAGCACAATGAAAATCTGCAGGGCTTCATAAAATTTAAAACTCTATCCTATCTATATATCCTAGTCTATCACAGATAATACCTTTAAAAGGTTTCTCGTCTTTATTTTGCAAAGGAAAATATTGAGAGATGTTGGTTTGGATACCTATTTTTCTGCATTTCTTCTGGTCCTGTGACTTCATGTTCATTTGGTCATACAGGATTCTGAGAGGCCCTAGAAATGACAGTGGTTTTTTTTTTTCATTCTAATCTAGCCTGCCCAATCACTCAGCACCTGCTTGATAAATCTTAGCCAATCACTTAAGAGCAGAGTTCCCTTAGGAGTACTTGACTAATTCAAATGCTTCTCCATGATGTAAAATCTGAAGAGGATGAGAAAGATGGAGAAATGTTTGACTTAAGTACTAATAATTTTTGCCAGCACCTTTTGCCAAATAGCAGGAGAGATTGAAGAAAGTCTGGTGCTGCTGTATCTGAGAGGTATTCTCCAGCAGACTGGGCTGCTTTATAGAGTTCATAGAACCAGATTTGCTCCCTGCTTCTAATAAGTATAAGGGGACATTTTTTCATATAACATTTTTCATTTCATGTACTGATTCACTCCTGGGTTTTATTATTTTTCATGTCATCCGTTTATATATTTTGATTATCCCAGTTATTAATTGCATTTTAGCCTTTGAATTTTGTTTTGTTTGCACAATAGCTACACTTACCAAATGCTTACTATGTGTAAGCATTTTATATGTGTTAATGCTATTAAATTCTTACAACCACACATAGTAAGTTACCATTATCTTCATTTCAGAAGAGGAAAACAAGGCACAAAAAAGGTAGACACACATAGCTTTTATATGATGGAGCTAGGAATACTGACTCCACAGCTCATGCTCTACCATTACATTAAATTGCCTTCTTTAGTATATTCAAAATCTTTCTATATTGTTATTACCACATGACTAATTGAATTCTCAATAATTGTATTAAACATAGTAAAGCCTATTTTATTCATTTGCCAAATATTTATTCAGATCCTATTTGTATTAGTTGCTGCCAAGACTATGGAAAGCAGTAAGGTGAGAATGGTATTTTTCTAGTGGGTATATGAGTTAAAACTTCAGAGACAGATTTTCTATGAAGCTAATGAAGCTTATGTTCATCTGCTTAGGAGCTTGCCAAAATCATGGGAAGGGTCCAAGCTCTCTATGTGACTGTGTTCACAAAGTCAGAAGTTTGGTAACATTTTCCAAGATGAGATATTTTGATTGATCAAGACTGCTGTCTTTTTACTCTGACTTCTCTGCCACACTTCTAATATCAGGAAGCATTGGAGTGGCCAGGGTAATTCTGGGGATCCAACTAAAAGGAAGTTGTGTTGAGAATACATTTAGCTTGAGTTTTTTAGAATATATTTGTGTGATTAGCAGTCACTTTCTTCTATAATAAAGATATTGCTAGACATCCCACTGTAGGAATTATCTCCAAGATACACTTTTGAGTAGAAGTAATGAATTAGCCTTTTGGATTGTTTAATAATCCACCCAATGAAAGGAATGCATCATATGGACACATTGGGAAATATTTTAATATTTTAATTTGGTATTAGTACTGAAACTGATGAAGATTATAATTCTAGCACAGATTAATGAGTATCACTAAGTCAGTGAATATGTTAGGTTAGTCCCTAGATAAGAAACATGAAAAGCTCTGAGATCATAGAACATACATAGGAAAGACACTTAATAGAGGTTTTTCCAAATATGATAATAACTCAAAAAATATACATGACATGGCCAAAAAAATTGTAAAGCTAAAAAAACCATTCTAAGTCACTTTAAAAAAATTCCAATGAATCATATCAGAGGAACGTCTGATTTTTTTTCTTAGTCACTGCAGAATAATTATAAAACAATTATCATATTCAAGAGGTGTTTGAACATTTTTTTAATGTTTGTTTATTTTTGTGAGAGAGAGTGGTAGAGGGGCAGGGAGAGAGGGAGACACAGATTCCGAAGCAGGCTCCAGGCTCTGAGCTGTCAGCACAGAATCCAACATGGGGCTCCAACTCACAAACTGTGAGATCATGACCTGAGCCGAAGTCAGATGTTTAACTGACTGAGCCACCCAAGCACCCCAAAAGGTGTTTAAAGAGTATGCAACGAAAAATGTAGGAAAAGCCTATTCTAACTGCATGTCAGGCAGTTAATAAAATAATATGCTATATTGCTGGATTTCATCATGTTTGTGGTTACTTGTCAACATCAACATTTATAATATGTTATGGCTTATTTTCTCATTCTAAATTAATATTTTCTTGTGCATCTAGTTTTGTATTTTTTTCTTAGAGAGGACCCCCACAAAACCTGAATGTGTCCCTGAATTTCTGCATAGTATTTTCAATTTAAAAGTATTTTCGCATTTGTTTTTCAAAATGATTATCCCTGTTTTTCTTGATATGGAAAAGGAAGCTTTAGAGGCTTCAGTGACTTGCTCGTTTCCACTGGGGTCTAAAGTTCAATACCCAGGATTCAGGCATAGACTGCTTGATTCTATTGTTCTCTCCCCTACACCTCACTGCATTCCATGCCTGAGATTTGTTAACTAAAGCAAAATCTCCCAGAAAAGCAATGCCAGATTTTAATGAATTGGCATGACCTTGTAAGGAAAACAATAAAGATCTAAATGAGCATTTAATAAAAACAGTCTAAACTTAGACTATGCAACTTTGGAGTTTATAAACATTCGGGGACACAAAAAAAGGGGCTTGCTTGTTAAGCAAATGAGAAAGATTGATGAGGGTAAAAGGGAAGGGACAAAAAACAGAACAAGCTGTTTTCAAGCACTTTGTTTTACTTTTATATGACAAACTTTTCTTGACCTTTTATTTTCTTTAAGCTTAACTGGTCACCTTAGGTTTTAGAAAGATGTTGGTGTACCAGACTGAATGATGTGTATAGTTTTCAATCTATAATAGGTTTTTGTATGCACACAGTACTTCTCATTCATTGTTGTATCTCTAAATCCACCAAGTCATCACAACAACCTGGGAAATCTTATTACTTATATAGCCTTTATTGCATAATCAGGCATGAAGGTACTTTACTGTATACCAGGCACTACATTTTTACATATATTAACCCATGTGATAGCCACACAAACTCTTATGAGATTGGCATTATTGATCATTCCCAGGTGGAAATTGAGCCATGGAAAGGTTAAGTAACTTGTTCAAAGCCATGCAGTTGGATAAATACTTAGACTTTGGTACATGAGCTCTTAACCAGGCATTATTATCCTGTTCTGTTTATCATATCTGTGAGATGGACGATGCTGTTGGTAACATTTTACTTGTATGCATTTATTGAATATGAAAGTTATAGCTATAGGTAATGTTCTATATGCAGTTGGCTCCTTTATTTTATCTTTATTTCTATTAAATTAGAAATTCTTTCATAATAATTATAGGCTCTTGGAAATGGCAGCAAGTGTTTGTTGGCACTGTCATACAGTTTCAGATTTCCAGACTGCATATGGATCCAAAAATATGAAGAAATTTTCCATTGAAGTCTACTTTGAGTACTCTGAAAGATGCGAAGTAGACAAGGTTAACATACATTAGTTCTAAGAGCTTCAATTGGGATATATAGCCAATGGTTTTCCAATCCACTCTTTAGGTAGTGCTTACCTTTGAAAGTGCAACCCATATTCTGTTGCACGATTTCAATTTGGATTAAAAATAAGCCTAATTTCTTTCTCTGGCCAGTACAGAACTGTTGGCACTCAAGTTGCTTGTCTCATAACTTGTCTTCTTAAGAAATCCTGATATTCTCAATCTCAATAGCAAAATTTTGCATTTTGGCCATAAGGCGATAATTTCAGGCTGATCAAGATATAGAATTTATCTTTGAGGCACATAGCTTGAGCAAGTCCCTTGAAATATTAGAAACCATCTTTTCTGGTATTATGAATTCATGAAGGAGTGGTTTTATCTTGCTCATCTTTTCAAAACCTCATGTGTCAACAGCCAGCATTATTTAGTGGGGAAAGTAGCCCTGTTATTTCTGCCAGTTTCTCTGTAGAGCTCACTGAGGAAGTCATTCCTGTGCAGCCTTCCCTCACTTCTCAGTGCCCTTAACTTAACCCCTACCTCATTACAAAACTCCTCCCTATGGCCTGCTTTATTTATATTCATGGTGTTTATCATTTTCTAAAATACTAAGTTGAACTACATGCAATTATCATTTTTATAGAACAAAGACTATCAAATATCAACTATTGAATTCACTTAATTATTTGGTTTGTTGTTTGTCCTCCCCCCAACCAAGACACACACCAAAATGACAGAGATTAGTTTGTCTGCTTCATCACTGACTTATTCCCAGCCCCACAAGTCAGTGCCTGTCAGATACAATAAAAGTTTGTTGAATCAATTAAACCATGTTTGAACTTTGAATCATTTCCTTCAATACTGAGTCAAGATGAGGAGTTACCAACAGCTATCTGTGAATAAGGCAGAGTGTGGCCCGGCATTTGGGTGCAATTTCTTTATTTTTCCAGCAATACTTCTGTTTCTTGGACATACATACACACACACACACACACACACACACACACACACACACACACAGCTTGCACTGTAAGTTCTAAGTGCACATTTTCTTCCAATGAGCATGTCACAGCATTTGCTTCTCCACATTGTTTGTAATTGATATTAAATGGCATCTAATAGTTCCATTTGATAGAGGAATTTATCTAGAGCTCATTCTGCTTTTCCTGTGAATGTGATACTTATTAACTTTGTAGCTAATTTAGCAAGCCTCACAGTAATAACAGAACTTCTAGCCCTTTTTCCTCTGAGCAGTACAAGTATGAAGGAAGCCTCTGTGGTTTTGGTCACATCTCCCTAAATTGATTAACAAAGTTAATTAACAAAGTTAACAAAAGTTGCTAACAAAGTTAATCAATTTCATGCTGGAAACATTATTATGCATTCAATCTGGTAAAATGTAATTGGTTTGCCAAAATGGTCACTGTGCTGTGTTGGAAAATGAGAGACTTTCTTTACCTCATTATTATTTCACATGGTCTCATAACAGATAATACATCGAGGGATAGAGGTGACTAGATCTCTTGGCCAACAAAGTCTACTTTCTAGATATTTATAGTTGTGTTTGCTATTTGCCAATAATCATTATACTCATAGAATCCTTGTCAGAACAACATTTAATTTCCACATTTGCACAGGAATACTGTGATACATATATGATGATATTCTGAACTGAAACCTTTATTTACCCTTTCTATCATTGCTTTTATGCTTTTCTGAATTACTGTGAGTCACTGATCCTTTTTTTAGATACAACACAACACTATGATAATTTAAAATGCCTGCTTTATGAAAATGATGTGAAAATTCACTACCTGAGATTAATTCACCTTCTTAACTTTGACTGTAGTGATCCTTCATGCTCCTGTACATCATTTGAGGAAATAATGATGATTAACAAGCAACAATATTTGGGGGATGATAATAACTAGCCTTGCATTTCACATTTATGAAATGTAGGTGGACAAAACTATAAATAATTGCTTTTTCTCCTAAAACTGCCAAACCACCCTTGAACCACTTGATAATATGGGAGCTGTGGTGTGCTGGTAACTGTTAACAAGAGATTCTCAGGAGAGGAGGGCCTTTGATTGGTAGTGTTTGCTAAATTTCATGGTGCAAATATTCCCACTATCGCCAATTTCAAGTTACTACTAGCTATCAATATTCCTGAATGCTTAACAGTTGGTTCTCATAAAATCAAAGTTACATTAGCCTGTTCCAGCATCCATTGCAGGGGCTATGCACCAATGTTGAGAAACCCTGGTCAAAGAGAAAAAAGTGGCTAACTACTCTGAATTAACAACTGTGGCTTAAATTGTAAGACTTCCTTTACTTCCATTTAGTCATAAGGCTTAGAACTGGCTTATTAGATGCAACTAATTATAATTCAGCAGAGATCCTAAATTTAAATGAAAGGAAAACTTTATATTTCTAGCCTGATTTTATTAAATATGTGAATTTAAATTGGAAAGGGATAAGAACATAAATACTTAAACCAAATGGGTCACAGATTTATTTGAATCTGTGAAAAATTAGTATGTAGTGAGTTTAATTGTATCCCTCAAAAAAGGAGTGTCCAAATTATAACCCCTTTATCATACCTGTAGATGTGATTCTACTTGGAAATAAGGTCTTTGCAGGTGTAATCAAGTTAAGGATCTCAAGGTGACATGATATAGATTTATTTTGTCTTAAATCCAATGACTGGTGTCCTTATAAGAGAAAGGACACAGAAACACAGACACAGTGAAAGGAAGGGCATGTGAACATGAAGTCAGAGACTGGAGTTCTGCTGCCACAAACCCAGGAACACCAGGAGTTAGAAGAGGAAAGGAAGGATTCTCCTGTAGAACTTTCCAGGGAGCACAGCCCTGCCAGCTTTTTTATTTCAGACTTCTAGTCCCCAGAACTATGAGAAAATAAATCTCTGTTCTCTTAAGACACCAAATGTGTGCTAATTTCTTATAGCAGTCTGAGAAGACTAATACACAGTATAACAAACTAGTAGCAAAACAAGGAGCAATACTGTTTGGCTCATTTCAATTTTCAACTGAATTACACAAAATTTCAATTTTTTAAACTTTATTCTTACTCCACCTAAGAGTTCTATTTCTGTCACTATTAATTTAGATATAAATTATTTTATTGATTAAAACTAACCATTAAATGGGATTTCTTATAACTATTAAGTCTTCCTGTAGCTAAGATAATCATTTATGAGTACCACAACTAACTAATGAACTTATTTAGGAAACTAGTGTTCACAAAATCAAATAAATGACTCTAGATGTTAAGTATGTAATTTAAATGAGTGGATTTGGCTGGATTTGGCACTCAATAGTGAATGAAGAGGCCTCTAGAACCTAGGGTATTCATGCTGCACGTGAAAGAACTCAGCTATTCAACTAGCTGTTTGTTGCCAGTGGAAATGTGAGTTGCCAGATCCTTGGGTTTTTTGAGGAGAACCCAGGAGTCTAGATTTTTATGTGATATCCTTGAAGTTTTATATGTTGTCTCAAAAAAAGTAAAACAAAAACAAAAATTTAAAAAACAGGAAAAGGAAAAAGAAGGAAAGAAGAGGGGAATAAAAGGACTAGTTACCTGCTTTTGGACAAGTCTCTGACCTATGCTTTATATAATAATTTGTGTGTTGAAAAATTTGTGTAAATTTAATTATGGCCACTGGGATTGTTTTTTTAATGCCTTTCATTAACAATGTTTCAAATAGAATAGGTTTAAAAGTCTCTGTCTTTTCCTCTTGGTCAAAGAAGTCAAATAGTTAACGATTTATGGAGAGAAAAATCTTAAATGTCTGGGAACTCATTTTCCAAATAATTTTAAGGTAAAGATTTTCAGATAATGAAAGTCTTTTGTATTGTAAAAAGTACCTAATTTATTTGGTCAATTTGGCTTTTCATATATTAAATTTTGAGACCAGACTGTTTTTGTAATAAAAATTGTTATTTTATAAAGGACTTCGACCTCTCATCTCATGTTTGAATCTTATAACTTTCAGAACTTAGTTATTGTGTCTTAGAAATTTCAACCATCCCAGTTGAAAGAAAGTGTATTTTCTCAATTTTAAACCTACATTTAGGAGATGTATTTTTAGCCATGGGGATAAAGGTGAAGTGGTTCACTCTGCTGGTGTCATGCTGTCTTTAAATTTTATGAAAAGAAGAAATTAGGAGCAATTTCTGGACAATGTACTGCAGGACATAGAGGCTGAGGTTAATTTATTTTGATTCTTTTTTGCTACCTACTGTGAAGTTACAATGGACGGGTGACAGTTTACATTACCCAAAGGCACAATCCTCAGCAGAAGACTGAAGACATTGTCACAGGAGCTGTAGGTCAGTGCTCAGGGCACAGAGGCTTTGAGAGGGTGCACAGAAGTGTGCCAGGGTTAGACAAGACTTGGCTGCAAAGGGAGAAAACCGATGAGGCATGACATGATACTGGCAAATGAGAAAAGTAAGCACCCTTACTGATCAAAAATGTTGAAGGAAAGACAGCTTTGCCTCATGGAGCAAGATGGAAGGGTTTACAGTGAAGATTAGTTTAAAAGAATTAAATAAGTATGGCTAATTGGGACGAATATTTTATATACAAATTTAAATAAGTATAGCTGTAAGTAATTCTTTGGAGTTTTCTGGGGAAGCAAATGGATTCATGGAAAATGAGTTACCATAGGATTGGGAGGTGAATGACAAACATTTGCTATAGATAGAGAGATGGCTTAGGACAAAATCCAGAGGAGGAATAGCTGAATACTTTTCTGCATAGAAAAAATATAGTAAGGTTTCTTCTTGAGAAAACTTGTCTTAGTCAACATTTTCAAATTAAGAGGTAAAAAGTAACTGACAGGAGGATAATGTAAATATCCATTTTGCATTTAACCTTTGTTATTTATGAATTGAATATCCTGGTCAATTGATATATATCCTAATATATCTGTTTGTGTGGGCAAAAAATAGCAGATGAGTTTCCTACCCTACTTTTATTATTCCTATTATTTTTTTAAAAATTATTAGTAAAACAGTATGTGTACATAGTCTAAAAGGTACAGTAGTACTAAAAAGCTTATAAGAATAGATGTTCTTGACTCAACTCTTCTCTTATTTCTGATCCTGCTTAAAAGATAGCCATCTTCTGTGCATCTATTGGTGTCCCTCTAGTGTTACTTTAATACATTTAAATAATGAATTTATTCTGCTATTCTTAATTGGTCAGTTTGAGACATTTTCAATGTTAGACATAAAGATGTAGATACACGCTCTGTGTCTCTTACCACACACTCTACTTTTCTTTTGTTTTCCTAACAGAAGTTTCCCTAATTCCAGGATAAAGCAATTGTCCACTTGCATCTGGGACTTATAAACAAGTCTAGTGAATGGACCTCAAGAAAAATGATCAGAAAACTAAAGTGATCAAAAGGGTAGAGATATGCTGCTTGTAGCTGACCAGTAAGGTCTCTTTAGGGGAGAAGAGACCAAAGCTGATACTGGACATGATTAATATCTAAGAATATATAAATGCCATGTATAATATAAGACATGGACTTCTTCATTCATATTTGAAATTCTAGGAAGTAAAATTTTGAGTAAACATGAACACTTTATTCTAAAAGTGCTATTGTTTTTTAAGAGAATAAGCCTACTTTGCATAGGCACTCAGTTTATACCCTTAGAAGACCTTATTTTTATAGCTGGGATAGACAGCAGTGGACATATGTGTTTTGTGTGTGTGTGTGTGTGTGTGTGTGTGTGTGTGTTTATTAAAGACAGAGTTTACGTTAAAAGCCATTAAAACTTAATTGAATTGAAAATTTTATCAGCATTTGTGAAATTTTCCATGCCTTAAATTGTGTATTGTCTGGGATTTTGCATCAAAATATAGAATAGCTTCCTAAGTGTAACAATAAATAATACATTTCCTGAACTGAAGAGTGATGCATAATTTTCTTCTCACATGCACACACATAAACCCTAAATAGTGTTGGCTCTGTGATTTGGTTGTCTTGGGAGACAAACAATGAAATCACATTTTAGCCTGGGCTCAGAAATCTATAAAGAATTTTTGTTTTGCACAGATAAATAGCACTTGTTATCATTTTACTTAAAAATAAAATATTCTCTTTTGGCAAAGTCCACCTCAAAAGGTGTTTCCATAGAAACCTGGGAAGGAAAATGGGAACATCACTCTAGCTCTGCTCAGAATGATCTACAGTACCCAGAGATTTATTTAATTTATTTATTAAAATATTTTTTATTGAAGTGTAGTCGACACTTAATGTTACATTAGTTTCAGGTATACAGTGTAGTGATTTGACAACTCTATCCATTATGCTGTGCTCACCACAAACGTAGCACCATCTGTCACCCTACAATGCTATTATAATACCATTGACTATTCCCTATGCTGTACCTTTTATCCCTATGACTTATTCATAAACCAGTTATTTATAAATCATAACTGAAAGCCTGTGTCTCCCATTCTCCTTTACCCATTTTTCCCATTCTGCCACTCCACTCCCCTCTGGCAACCAGCAGTTTGTTCTCTGTATTTATGGGTCAGTTTCTCCCTTTTGTTTGTTTTATTTATTTATTTTTTTAGATTCTACATATGGGTGAAATCATATGGTATTTGTCTTATTCTGTCAGATTTATTTCACTTAGTGTATAATACCGTCTAGGTTTATCCTGTTGTCACAAATGGCAAGATCTCATTTTTTTTAATGGCTGAGTGATATTTCATTGTCTCAATATACCATATTTTCTTTATCCATTCATCTATAGATGGGCTTCAGTTGTTTTCATATTTTGGCTAGTGTAAACAATGCTGCAATACATAGAAGTGCATATATCTTCTTGAATTAGTGTTTTAATTTTCTTTGGATAAATACCCACTAGTGGAATTACTGGATCATATGGTATTTCTATTGTTAATTTTTTGAAGAACCTCTACTGTTTTCCGCAGTGGCTGTGCCAATTTACATTCCCACCAACAGTGCAGGAGGGTTCCTTTTTCTCCATATCCTCACCAACAGTGATTTCTTGTCTTTTTTATTCCACCTATTCTGACAGGTGTGAGGTGATATCTCATTGTAGTTTTGATTTGCATTTCCCTGATGATTAATATGTTAAGCATCTTGCAGTGCTCAATGATTTAAACTTGGCCTGAGACAATATTACCTATGGTCGTTACCATAGATACATGGTCATTACCATTGGTTGTTAGTAAAAGCAATTTATCTATTATATGTACATTTCTTAAACAGTTGATTTATTGCTCTTACCATTTTGGGATTGGGGTTATTTTCAGTTATTATCATCATTAGGATAGAAGAAACTCCAATTTTTATGCAGTAGCTATAACTATCTGGACAATTTTAGAACCCAGGGGAAAAAGATGCACTGCTTTTATAATTCTTCCACATTTCATCTTATTCTGATTGAGGTATCTCCCGAGAATTAGGAAGCAATTTATTTTGTAAACTATTTATATTGTACTTCAGGGATGGTAAATAATTTTATTCCATGAACCAACCTTGAGCTAGGTAGGATTGGCACTGCTGGGAACATTGTGCAAAAAGCCTTGCCTAACAGTTCAGAGTGATGAGTTTGATTAGCAGTGTCTTCCAGGAGTTCAGAATGTAGAAGTGATAGCCTGCAGACTATATTTTTACTATCCTTGAAGTTCTAAATTCATGGTTATATTCAACAGACTCATGTCTTAGATCCATCTATTTACTCTAATTTTTACTATAGCTAGGTCTCAGTTTAAGTTTCTATTTCATATGATATTAGAAATATTTTTGGAGAATAACTTCAGAAAATTTTCAGATATGAAATGAAATTTTAGATTTTCCTTCTCTTATATCAAAAGCCTATATAGAGGTACCTGGATGGCTCAGTCAGTTGAGTGTCTGACTTCAGCTCAGGTCATGATCTTTGTAGTTCAGGCCCTGGGTGGGGTTCTGGGCTGACAGCTCAGAGCCTGGAGTCTGTTTTAGATTCTGTATCTCCCTCTCTTTCTGCCCTTCCCTCACTCATGCTCTGTCTCTCTCTCTCTCAAAAATAAATAAACATTTAAAAAAAGCCTAAGTAATTCCAATTATCTTCTCATCAAATTGAAGTTTAGGAAGAAAATGGGATAGAAGAAGTAATGAGGAATTCCTAGCTAATGAAATAAGACAAGAAAAAGAAATAAAAGGCTTACAGTTGGGGAAGGAAGAGTAAAACTATCATTGTTCACAGATAAAACACACAACAAACAAACAAACAAACAAAAAGCCTTCCTGGAGCTAACAAACAATTATAGCAAGGTTGTGGGATACAAGGTTAATACATAAAAGCCTATTACTTTCCTATGTACCAGAATGAACAAAATTTCCTGTATAGAATTTGAAATTAAAAACACAATGCCACTTACATTAGCAGTAAAAATCCTATTAAGTTATTTTCTGGTGATCAAAAAACTGATTATGAAGTTTGTGTGGAGATGAAAAACCCCTAGAGTAATCAGGATAATATTGAAGAGAAGAACAAAGTTGAAAGACTGACACCACCTCAGTTCCAAGTTACTAAAAAGTTACAGTAGTCAAGATAGTGTGGCACTGGTGAAAGAACAGAGAAATAAATCATTAGAACAGACTAGACAGCTCAGAAGTAGATCACAAAGATAAACTGATCTTTTTTTTTTTAATTTTTTTTATTTATTTATTTTTTCAACGTTTATTTATTTTTGGGACAGAGAGAGACAGAGCATGAACGGGGGAGGGGCAGAGAGAGAGGGAGACACAGAATCGGAAACAGGCTCTAGGCTCTGAGCCATCAGCCCAGAGCCTGACGCGGGGCTCGAACTCACGGACCGCGAGATCGTGACCTGGCTGAAGTCGGACGCTTAACCGACTGTGCCACCCAGGCGCCCCAATAAACTGATCTTTGACAAAAGAGTAAAGGCAATAAAATGGAACAGAAGTGATCTTTTCAACAAATGGTGCTGGAACAACTGGACATTCATATGAAAAAAAAATGAATCTGGACACTGACCTTACAATCTTCACAAAAATTAGCTCAAAATGGATCATGGACCTAAATATAAAACACAAAACTATAAAGCTTTTAGAGGATAACATAAGAAAAATCTAGATGATATTGGGTTTGGTGATGACTTTAGTCAAATGACAACACTAAAGGCATAATCTATGAAAGAAACAATTGATAAGTTGGATATCATTAAAAAATTTCTGCTCTGCAAAGACACTATCAAGAGAATGATAAGGCAAGACACAGCACGGGGGAAATATTTGCAAGACACATCTAATAAAGGACTATTATTTAAAATATACAAAGAACTCTTAAAGCTCAACAATAAGAAAACAACCTGATGAAAAAATGGGCCAAAGACTTTAATAGACACCTCACCAAAGAAGATATACAAATGGCAAATAATAATATGAAAAGATGCTCCATATTATATGTCATCTGGAAATACAAATTAAAACAACAGTAAGATGCCATTACAAATCTATTAGAATATGGCCAAAATTCACAACAATGATGACATCAAATACTGGCAGGGATGTGGAGTAACAGGGATTATCATTCATTGTTGGTGGAAATGCGAAATGTTTCAACCACTTTGGAAGACTGTTTGGCAGTTTCTTACAAAACTAACATATTCTTACCATATGATCTAGCAGTCACACTCCTTGGGTATTTATCCGAAGGAGTTGAGAACATATTCACACAAAAACCTATATTCAGATGTTTTTATAGCAGCTTTCTTCGTAATTGCCAAAAACTTGAAAGCCATTTGTAGGTAATATACATACAAATGTATATTTGTATGCATACAAGATGGCCATTTGTAGGTAAATTCCATTTAGACAATGAAATATTATTCAGTGCTAAAAATAAATGAGCCATTAAGCCATAAAGAGACATGAAGTAACCTTAAATGCATATTACTACACGAAAGAAACCAATCTGAAAAGACTATACACTGTATGATTCCAATGATACGACATTCTAAAAAAGGCTTTATAAATTTGTCCAAACCCATAGAATATACAACACCAAGAGTGAACCCTAATGTAAAATATGGAGTCTGGGTAATGATAACAGTATAGGTTTATCACTTGTAACAAAATGCACCACTCTGGTGGAAGATGTAGATATTGCGGGAGGCTATGCATGTTTAGGGGCAGAGGGTAAATGAGAAATGTCTGTACCTTCCACCCAATTTTGATGTGAACATAAAACTACTCTAAAAAAATTAATTCTATTTAATAAAAACAAGTAATGGAGCACCTGGGTGGCTTAGTCCGTTAAGTGTCTGACTTTGGTTCAGGTCATGATCTCGTGGTTCCTGAGATTGAGCCCCACATTGGGCTGTGTGCTGACAGCTCAGAGCCTGGAGCCTGCTTTAGATTCTGTGTCTCCCTCTTTTTCTCTGCCCCTGCCCTGCTTGCACTCTTCCTCTCAAAATAAATAAATAAACATTTTTTAAAAATAAAAAAAGTAATGCAAGGAGAAAAAGAGTAAATATAAAAAAATGAGTCATGGGTACTCAAAATCCTGATAAATAGTAAAATGTCTTCTCTATGCTTCCCTGATTTCTGCATTTCTGTATTGAATATATATCAAACTCATATGTATTTACCAAGATACTAGGTATAGACCCATGAATGTCACTGTGAAAAATTGAACAAAACCAAACAAACAAACAAGAGCTTACCACTTTTTAATACTTACTAGCAGCATGAAAACATGAGGATACACTACATTTTCTGATGAAATCAGTCCATGCATTGGCATATGAATTTGTTGCTACTGCCAAATGCATCAATCAAATGTTAATTTATTTTAACTGACATGTTTAAGCATCATCTTGGGGGAGGGAGGATAAAATACATTTTTAAATTGTTACTAGCATATATTGTTTCCCAAAGTACAGAAATGATATGGGCAATAAAGTAAGAAGAGTATCTCTTGGGAGTAGAAAATAGGCAGGAATCAAACCATTTCAGCAATATGTGATGTTTCTCTGAAAAATAAACACCACAGATAATTCCAGTAATTAGAAGAATTAATTGTAAATATGAAAAGAAGTTTAAGACTAGAATAGGGAAATCAGGGCCCTCTCCTATACTGACATTTTATTCTGAATATGTTTTGTGTGTGTGTGAATTCTGTATGGTTATATAATTCTATTCTGACTGGAAACAAACTAAAAGCAATGTGTTTTTTTCCTTGTAATTAAATAATAAGGCCAAATATATTTTTTACATACCCCTGTGTTGAATTTACAGTTGCGCTGTATACCATACAATTCAGTCCAGTCTAAATCTAAAACTTGCTTGTCAGCAATCTTTAAAATATACAACCCTCAAGTAGAGAAGACACTTTTGACGGGATTTAAATTTTTGGACATCCTAGCAGAATTTTTGGAAAAGCTTAACATGTATTGCTGTTGGTTGTGAATTCAATTTAAAATCTTGTATAAAATTTTTTTCTATGATTAAGGAGGATTTTAGAAGGTCCTATACCACAACTCATTCCTAAATATGGGAAAAATAATACCACTGTCTCTGTCTCATTTAGTCATTGTATTTTTTTTAATATAAAAGAACCATATTTGTGTGAAAACGTGACCTTTATAGGATTATAAATGTCAAAACATGGCCTTTTTAATTTTTCAACTTTCTGACAAATATTTAACTTATTTACTAATGTCAGCTACTGTACTTTTGCATTCCTAGCTCTTACCCTAGTGGTTGACACGTAAATACCTCATAAATGCTAGTTGAGTTTAAATGAATTATTTGAAAAAATTCAGTTCTTTAGAGCATAAATCTTATCTCTGTCACTGTCATCACATTACCATCATCAGATATTTATTAGCAGCGCTTTGTTAAAGTAGAAGAAAGTCTTATCTATCAGTGAAATCACATCTTGTGAGAAAGATAGAGTCTAGCAACATAATAGTTTGATCTGGAAAATAATATTATGGTTAATCAGTGAAGAAGGACTTGTAGTTTCCAGCCTTGTCACTCTAGCTTCAGCAGCAGGACTTTTTTGCCCAACATCACTACTCCAGTGCCAGGTTTTGATCTCTAATATGTAATCTAGCTTACTCTAGAAGCAGACATGGAGGCAAAGATTCTAGTGCAAAGAGAGGAATCAAAAAATGAGCTAGGGAAGGGAATGAAGCTGATAGAAGATACATGCCTTTTCATGTTTTGATTACTGATAACTTGGAACTCTGAGAATTAATGTGAAACTCAAGCCTCAGTATTATGCCACTTGTGGATGAGTGAGTTGGAGCATTTATACCTACCTTTCATGAATCATTGGTTGAGGGCTGCTCCCAGGTGGTATCAATTCCTAGCATTTCCAGCCTACCAATGAGAAGGTGGAATGCAGCCACAAGAACAAGCCTTTAGGTACAGAGTAGCAGAATGCTAGCATTTTAGAAGTGGTGCTCATGATAACTGAAATAATAAAGCCAAGGGGAAAGGGTGGGGCAGGGATTGTGTCTTATACAAATATTATTCTCATCTAAAAGGAAACAAGACTGCAAGATAGCTTATTCCAGGTCTTAAGTCACAAACAATTTAAATAGATAGGAAAAAAAATTGTTGTTGCTAGAAAACAAGGACATTTTAAAGGATATTGTGGCAGTGATAAAAGGACACAGTTGTGATAATATAAGCATCAAACCAATGGTGATAATTGTGGTCAATTGAAATAAGTTGAATCTGTATCAGGCCATGAATTCACAATAATATAAAGTATACAAAACATAGTTGTAACAACAAAAAAAAGAAGACTGAACAGAATATGACATGTTTAATTCTTTATTATTAAAAAAAATAAAGGCATGCTAATATATTTGGATATGTTGTTACTTCTACTTAATGTACATATGCTAAGGTACTTATGCATAGTAGGTACCTGACTCCAAATAAACACAGGGAACTATGAATAGAGTCCTGGTAAAAGTAGCAGTTACATGAAAGACTGATCAGTACTGGTGGTCACACATGATAACCAGCCAGGAAGAGAATTGATCTGTGAGTCAGCATCAGTGATCACACACAGTAACCAAGGAGGAACAGGCCTTAACTATGTATTCAAGATGATAAATTAGTTTCATGAACTAAAAAAGACAACTAATGGCTAAGCCTCACACAATACCCACCCATCTCCTGGGAGATACAACTTCAGATGGCTTACTTACTGATAAAAATAATAATGGTAAATATATAAAACTCTAATAATATTAACAACATAAATCAATATCCTAGGACAGGACAATAGATTATAGTAAATCTTGCCAAGTGATAATTTTAAAGTGTATCTTGTAACATAACCATTCAGAAAAAATAATTATTGCACCATCCTTAAATGGAGCATTTTGATTATAGATTCTGAAATACAAAGAAATCTTAATCCATAGTTAAATTTTTATTGTTGGTGATAGTATCAATGATGTTCTTTTAGATATATGCATATACTTATAAGTGTATATTATAGGGAAAAACAAGCAATTAGGTTAATGTTAGGAATCAAGATTTTCAGAGAGAGAGAGAGAGAGAGAGAGAGAGAGAGAGAGAGATTGAGAAAGAACCAATGAGGTTAAGGAAAGTTATGTTATGTGAAAGGAAAGTTATGTTTTGTAAAAGTAAAGTTATGACTTTAAATTTCAGTTGGAAATATTAGGCAGAATTTGTGATGTTTTTTCTCTTTTTGTAAAAAATAAATATGTCTCAACTGTGTCCACTGAAAGGCATGGAAGTATGACAACCCAGGAACAATGAGCATATAGAATGCCTAAATTGTAGTATTGAAATTTGTCTGTCTACTAAAAGGAATCAGAGCTCCTTGGGGGAAATGGCCAATTCCACAGGGGTAGGAAATTTTAAGATGAGTCTGTGAGATATCTTTGTGCCAGAAAGCAAAGGAGCTAACAAAGACTGACTAATGGGGTCATAAAGGAAACAGGAGACAATACAAAGAGACTCCTTTTGCCAAAGTTAAGACTGCACCTGGTTATGTCATATTAAATGTAAAAAAACCCTGTGTTTCTAATGGTACAAAAAAGAAGAGGAGGAGGAATGAAGAAAAGAAACATACCAAACTCATTGGAAACCATTGGATGTTGCCAGGACATCAATTAAAAAGAAAGAATTAAGCACTTATCCTGACTCTCTTTATAAATTTTATTTCAGTTTAACTGCATAGGCCTGTGAATAAAGGTATTTAGAATATTCTAGCTAATTAATACAGAAAGATAAGAGAATTATAGAATATCCATTTTGCCAACACTAGTGAAATAAATTAGGCAATGCTCATTAATAAATGCTAGGACTGTTAGGTGAAATGTTGATAGAGAACTTTACAATGAAGGAAATCAAGCTCATCAATAGTGCTGATTAATCTCAGCACTATTAAAAGTGAGATAACGAATGTGCCTTTGGATGTGGTGGAATGTTAAGGAGACAGCACCTTCTGTGTAGTATTCTTAAGCCTTTTCCCCCAAATATTGAATGTGAATCAGATAAAGCCTTTAGCACCAGTTTCTAATCTACAGGAAATAAATACATGGAGATAAGGAACCAATCAGTTCTATGAACAAGGAAGCAATTAATCACATACGTGTTGCAGATTTTCTAGAGGACAACTCACTGGCTTCTCCAACAAATTAGAGTAATGAAAATTAAAGATACTACTCTAGGTTCAAAGAGACTTAAAAGCAATTTAAAATACCTGACAAATATAGTGAGTAGATTTGTTCAAATACTTATTTGAAAAAACTTAATAAAATAAATAAGATAATTTGAATATGGTCTGGGAATTGGTCATAGTGAAAAACTATTATTTTGTTAGCTATGATGATAACATTGAGGTGATATTACTCTACTCCCGTTAAGGGGGAAATGACATGATGTCTTGAATTTGCTTTAAAATATTCAAGAAAAAGAGAGGGAGGGAACAGATAAAATAATTGTAGCAAAATATTGATGGATGTTGAAGGTAGGAGGTGGGTATCTGATGGGTTGCTTATACTTGCTATATTTTTGTGTGAAGTTTTTACAATAATTTTTTTTAAATACCTTTTAGGAAAAGACACCAAACTGCACAAAAGTAACACCTTTTGTGAAAGATATGGATTTTAAGAGTTTAGATTTGAAACACCTTGACAGAAGGAATCAAGTACCTTAACTTAAACAATAAACAATCCACCAAAAACCTATACTCTTGACTATTCTGGGGAAACTAGCAAACCTGAGAAGGTGTCAAAATAGTCCAAAACTCTGGAAGTTATTATAATAAATATAATAGGAACTCTAAAAACATAAAGTAAAGAAATGAATTAGACCCTTGGTATTGATATTTTAGAATAGCTTTAATTGTATACTTAGTAACACATTTTATAATTATTATATCTGTGTGTGTTTTGATATATTTAAAAGAATCAGTTATGCTAAATTATAACTGCAATTTTGTACAAAGACAAATTGTGATTAGTGTTTAAATGTTCAAGAAAAGTTGGTTTCCAAAGTTTTATTTACCAGATACATGATTTTAATAAATTGGACATTAACTAAAGTAAGGATAATTATGAATTTTTCACTAGATGTGCAAAGGACCTTGGAGATTTATTGAATTAATCCTATATACCCACCATTACAAAAACACTGAGAGAATTAGTATTTTAAAGAGTTTCAGTATTTTTACTAAAGGATAGAATTATTCTCTGCCATGAAAATTGACACACACTGCATTTCATTTTGTTGATGAGTTCTTTTTCACAGAATTCCATCCATTTGTTAGACTTCTAGTATGTTACCATCACCGTTTGAAAAGGGCAGGGATCATGACATTGTATTTTTGCAACTATTGGCATAAACTGATTTGGTTGTCCAATGTTTGTTTAAAATACATGAGATTGTATATGTCTATACCTTGTTCATGCAGACTGGTGTCTTCTTTAGAGAACAATTGTATTTGCAATATTCACCACTTGGTAGATAATTATGATGACAATGATGAGAAAAGATGTCATTAAGTTATGTTGATGGACAGTGGTTCTCATGAGATAATATAAGCAATGTTTCTAAACTGTAGGACTTAATAGCTATATTTTTATTATATTAGGATGGAAAATACAGTTACTACTTGTGCAGTCACATGTCTTCTGAACAAGATTTCTTACATAATTAAGAGCTTTAAGAACAATCCAAAGAACATATACTCCCTGTCATTAATACACTTTATATTTCAGGGAATATGAAGATTCCCCCTACCCTGTCCCAAAAGATGCCAAACTAGAGCTGCCTGTTCAAGAAGAGACTGATGTGTTCTTAATTTTCACAAATATAATATCTTTTTATTCCCCTGAAGGAACACCACTCTCAGGAAAAATATATCACACCTCAGATTGCTGTGACAGGCTTCTCTCAGATGCAAACAGCTATCTATGTTTATAGCTTTGAAAGTAAGTTACCCTTTGAGCCTGGGGCATATTAATGTGCTTAAATCCAGAAAGCCCTTGTACAAAAATATGAAGTAGAAGAAGCTGATTCATGAGGTGCCTCAGTGGCTCAGTTGGTTAAGCATCTGACTTCAGCTCAGGTCCTGTTCTCATAGCTTGTGAGTTCAAGCCCCACATCAGGCTCTGAGCTATCTGCTCAGAGCCTGGAGCCTGTTTCAGATTCTGTGTGTGTTTTCCTTTCTCTCTGCCCCTCCCCTGCTTGTGCTCTGTCTCTCTCTCTCAAAAATAGATAAATATTAAAAAAATTGTTTTTAATTAAAAAAAGAAGAAACTGATTCATGTCCTTTTTTCTTTTTTTGGCATCTCCTTTTACTCCCACATGGTGCCCATGTTTATGTGGTTTCCCATCGTTCCCTCACAAAACCTGTTTCTAGAAATTGCTGATTACTGACACATTTTCTACTGGAAACAGGGCTGTATTTCATGCTAACTTACACACAGAAGATTCCAGTGCTTGAAGTTTCTGTTTGTCCTAGATGTTTAGCACAAGAAGGACAAGACTATGTCTATTAAGCCCTTTATCATAATGTATTGTGCTGTATAGTAACAAAATATCAAGAAGGCTGCATGTATTTAACGTATTTCTGATAAATTGCTTTGTACTCTGTTGTTTCAAATAAAACAAGATTTGCCATTTATTAAGCACTTATTGATTTCTACCAAATTCTTCCTTATTCAAAGGAGTTTCCTTCCATGATTCCAACTTTTTTTTCATGTTGTTATCATTGCACCTCAAACAATTTCTGATACTAAAGATAAAGTTAATTCATCCCAAAGTAGACATTGGGAGAGTAAAATTTCTAGAGCTTAATATATGTGGAAAGTATTTAAAGGGTTGCATGTAAAAAAAAATTTTTTTTTCACGTTTATTTACTTTTGAGACAGAGAGAGAGACAGAGCATGAACGGGGGAGGGTCAGAGAGAGAGGAAGACACAGAATCTGAAACAGGCTCCAGGCTCTGAGCTGTCAGCACAGAGCCCAACGTGGGGCTCGAACTCACGGACCGCGAGATCATGACCTGAGCTGAAGTCCGCAGCTTAACCGACTGAGCCACCCAGGCGCCCCAAGGGTTGCATTTTAAACAAGGGCCCTGCATTTTCTTTTTGTACTGGGCCTTGCAAATTATGCAGTCTGCCTGACCAAGGCTAACCATATATACTGTACTCTAATAACATGATTAATTTTGCCTATTTTTACAATGTACATAAATTGAGATACACGGAACACACTCTCCTTGAGTCTTGCTTATTTCACTGAACAATATATTTGTAAATTCTTCCCTATTATTGTGTGTAGTTGTATATTTTTCACTTCTTTTATTGTAGAGCCTGAATTTTCAATTTGTGGCATTGGAAGCACTTGGTGGGCTTGTTAAAACAGAGATTCCTGGGGCACCTGGGTGGCGCAGTCAGTTAAGCGTCCGACTTCAGCCAGGTCACGATCTCGCGGTCCGAGAGTTCGAGCCCCATGTCAGGCTCTGGGCTGATGGCTCAGAGCCTGGAGCCTGTTTTCGTTTCTGTGTCTCCCTCTCTCTCTGCCCCTCCCCCGTTCATGCTCTGTCTCTCTCTGTCGCAAAAATAAATAAAAGTTGAAAAAAAAAAACAAAAAAACAAAAAAACAGAGATTCCTGGGCTCCACCCTGGGTTTCTGTTCCAGTAGGTCTGGGGTAGGGCCCAAGAATTTGTCTTTCTTTCTTTCTTTCTTTCTTTCTTTCTTTCTTTCTTTTTCTTTCTTTCTTTCTTTCTAATGTTCATTTAATTATTTTGAGAGAGTTCAAGGAGGAGTGGGGGGGGGGGGGAGAGGGAGCGAGGGAGAGAGAGGGAGAGAGGGAGAGAGAGAGAGGGGATACCAAGCAGGCTCCATGCTGCCAGCACAGAGCCTGATGTGGACTTGAACCCACAAACTGAGATCACGACCTGAGCTGAAACCGAGTCAGTGCTTAACTGACTGAGCCACCCAGGTGCCCCAAGAATTTGTCTTTCTAATAGGTCAGTGAGAGTGGTGTTGATGCTGCTGGTCTGGGAATGTGGTTATGGCTCCTGCCCCAAAGAATAGGTATCTAGTTAGGGAAAGACATAAAAGCAAACAGTTCCAATGCAATAGTAAATATTATGATAAAAGTATGCACATGGTGCTTTGGGAGCACAGAGAAGAAAGAAAAAAAAAGAATGATGGAAATAGTGGAAAAACATCCTACCTGAGATAACCACTGGGCTATATTTGGAGATGGAGTGTTATCTATGGAGGGAAAGGTAATTCTAGGCAGAAGAGAAAGGTTTGTAGAAGTTTGGGTGAGGGACTAGTAGATAACATCTAGGGAATTGTAGGAGGTCCACTTGGCAGGAACATTGGGTGAAGTTGCAGAGATAGCCAGAAGAAAAAAGAAAAGGAATATGTCTTGAAGTGACCAAATTAGTTGACTGGAAATACAGCATCAGTTGAATGAATATATTTTACAATCTAAATTTACATCAAACTGATGGGGGTATATGCCTTACTTTAAGCCCATATAGAAAAATCAAATCCTTTACATTAGAAAGAACTATCAGAAAAGTCCTAGTTTTTTCTGTGTTACATTTCAAACAGGAAACAAATTTGCTCTTCCAAATGGGTTTATGTCACTATTTAAATGAGATATGCACTTTTTTACTTTTCTAAAACAAATGCATAGTTACATAAAGGATAATAATAATAATATTTATTGAGTGCTAGGCATTGCCTCATTTAATCCTACCTGAAATCCTATGAGTCATGAATTATCATCTCAATTTTACAGATGAAAAAATGAAATAACCTTAAGTAGTTTGGTGAAGGCCACACAGTTAATATGGCAGATCTGAAACTTAGGTCAGATTCCAAGGCTGTGCCCTTAAGCACCAGTGTCTTCCCTTTGCTATTTCATATTAAGCATAATAAACTAGAGGTGTAGTTTAGAGACATAAAAAGATCATGTAGGTAGGATCTACTTGGGCTCATTCCTTGGAGATATCTCTCCTACCCTACCTTCATAGAGCCAACAGTCTAGTAGGCAACACCTATATAAACACAAGTGGATGTGATAAATTATTAACGGGAATAACTGGGCATAAATGAATCATACATAGTACAATTCTATTTAATGAAAGGAGTAGTAGAAGTATACAGAAAGAATTCAGAAAGAAGGTAAGACTCAAGCTGAGTCCTGCAATCCATGCAGGTGTTTAGCATATAAGGGGAAAATGCCTTCTAGGCAGAGGAAACATTTTGAGCAAAAGCATTGTATATTCTAGGAAGTCCAAATAGTTCCATCAGGTTGAGGCATGGGGTGAATATGGAGGAAAATGAAACCCAAAAGGTGAGTGCGATTACCTAACAGAAGGCCTTATAAGCCACTGAAAGTCATGGGGACTTTATGACTCAGGAGGGAAATATTGAACAGGGGAATCACATGATCAGACTTACATTTTCATTTTAATTTTTTAAAATTTTATTTAAATACAAATTAGTTATCATATAATAATGATTTCAGGAAGACTTATCTTTTTAAAGATCAAGAAAGCAAGGTGAAGGATGGATTGAAAGAAGGCAGAGAGATCATTAAAATTTTTTCATCATAATGTAAGCTAATTACATTATGTAAGCTAATTAGAATGTAATTCTAATATTAATCTGTCTTTGCCTACCATATTATTATCTACAAAAAAACAAAAACAATGGTAAAAAATGTCATTCTGCTGCACTTCTCACTTAAAATCACAATGTCACTAGGAAGAAAAATAATACAATAGACCAGCTCTACAAAAAATTTGCAAAATTACAGATTTAAAATAAATTAAATTGTTTATGAAAACAAATTTTTAAAAATTTGTTGATTTGTTCTGAGATTACAAGATTGCAGAGAACTTATAAAGGTTTAGATATAATATTTAATCAAGAAATAGGAGTAATGAAGTTTTATTGATTATACCAACTATAGGGCTATACTAGATGCTGACCTCCTTATGGACAGGAGTTTTAAAAATTTGGATATATTTTATATTACAACCATGTACAGTTAGTATTGATGTATATTATTTCATTGAATCCATATACCAATTCTGTGGAGTAGACTGATATCATTGCCACTTTAAAGATAAGAAAATTAAGGCTTAAATAATTTATCCCAGATCATATAGTAAGTGGAAGAACAGAGATTTAAACTCTGACTATATTATTCAGGATATGTTGCTATAACAAACTACCTCTGATTTTGGTATAAACAACCGAAGTTTAATTCTTGCTCATTTTACAATGTATAGACATGGGGGAGAGGGCCTCTGCTCCATGCAATCATTCAGAGACCCAGGCTGATTGTGTTTAGTGTAACAACTATCCCCTAGGGCTTCTGATGCTTTCATTGGATACTCCACATGGAGTCAATAGTTTAAGGAAAAAAAGAGACAATAAGGATATTTACCTGAGGTTTTAGTGGCCAAGTACAGTGGTTATGGTAATTAATTTTGGACCGGAATTTTAACAGCTTTTTAAGGTGCTATGAAGTTTCATTTGAAAAGTTTTTATTTTGTCCTTATAACATCATCTTACAAAATGTTTAATTTTTCTCTGCTCTGGTCCTGTTATTGCAACAAGGGGATCAGGGTAAGAATGGTGAGACTTCCTGCTGGGGGAAAGTTGAAGAAATCAGCATAATGCAGTTTGGCAACCTGCTAACCCATAGAACTATGTAGGGTTACAGTGATCATACTAAGTTTTAGGTACATAGCTAAATTTGAGAAATTCATGCATCACTTCTGCCCACATTCCACTAGACAGACAAACTCAGTCCCATGGTCCATCTCAATGTATGGAAACACTGATAATAGCTTGATGGTGTACTAAGAATGGCAACAAAGATCTGTGAACAGTTAGTCACCTCCATACTCCCCAGATCTATTGTTAGCTCCTAAGATTCATAAGTAGTACTTTATAGTTAGTTGTATGCCCCTTGGCACCTAACAGAGTTTGTGAGATGTAATAGACTCTCTAGCTCACTTCTTAGCTTCAGGGCCATATAAAGACCTTCATAGGCCTTACACACTCTTATTTAGAAGCTGAAACCTACATTATATCAAAATACCACTGCACACTCATATACCATATTAAATATAATTTTACCAGTAAGATTTGAAAAACATTACATATTTTGATTTTGAAATTATTTTACCACTCTCAAGTGGCAAAATTGTTCAAAAACACTATTTATTACATTGAAGAAGAGAAGGATATCAAGGCTTCATAGGTAAAATTAAATGCATTACTAAATTCAAGAAAAACTGTATAGGTTAGAAATATCTGTTGATAACAAATAAAATAATCATCTGTTAATAACATACAAAATAAGTAGGAAAGTGAAAACTGTGATGTTTTTGCCATCACAGGAAGGGGGAACAAAGAACCCAGTTTGATTTTGACCAAATGGAGGAAAAAGGTTTAACTAAGAATAAACTGCACAATGACGCTTCTCACTACCTTGGTAACTAAGCCCTGTAGCATGGTAATGTTATTATAACAAGAAATTCCCCCATAAAAATAACAAAATTAATAATCAGAGGTGGAACCACATGAACCTCCTACTCCAATCTGGAGATCGTGGGCTTTTGAAGGGACTTTATGCAGCAAAGGATAAGGGTAAGAATTTGGGATCATATATTAAAATTGGGGGTTAAATTGGGGCCTGCATGCTTGGGAAATTCTTGGCTACTAAAGACATTGCATTGTCTACTGACTTAGCTGACTTGTTACCTTCCTTTTTTCTCTCACTATTCCACTCTTTTCCTTTCCTCTTCCAGAGGCAGAGGTGTTTTCAGTTTAGTTGACAAACATCTGTTAAGAGACATTTATTAAACACCTAATAATGCATATTTCCTTGGCACTGAAATACATATGTTGCTCAGGAGGTTAAGATCTAGTGCCCAAATGTGTGACTTGAGAAATCAACTTTATAGTGACTTGGGAAATCAACTGAGGTTTCTCAAAGACCCCAGAAGGATTGGGGCAGATTGGTTTCTACATTATTCTGCCTTAAAAAGTAGCTGTTCTTGTTTGATTAATGATCAGTACATTTCCATGTTCATTTTAAAAGATGTTTCTGCTAAGTATGCTTTCTCTTCAGTGGTTAAATGTAAAAATAGAACTTCTCACTTGAGGAGCCTCTGAATTAGGTTCTGCATATGAGTGTGAAAAACCATTACTGACAGAATTGCAGTGTAAATAATTGTAAGTAATTTTTAAAGATAGGTCTAGAGCTATGTGACTTCTAATTTTGACCCTCCAAGTGAAAACTATGTAGCCCATGATTAAATTGAATTTTTCATTACGTGTTAGAAAACAATAAAGAGGAAACAAAACAATCTGAACAATGCTTAGAACCTCTTTGCAAGGAATTTAAATGAAGTAGGAAAGAAATTAGTATGAAGTGGTTTTTGTCATGTGTTTTTCCTTCTTGTGTTGCTGCTAAATCCCTAAAGTCCTGTGCCATCTTTCTTCATACCCTAAATTATATTTTTGCTTGTTTCTGTTGAATTCTCAACACTCAGTTGATAAAGTTCCTTTACTTTAGCTCCTGGACAAAATTGGAGGATAATAAAATACCGAATGCAAAAGAAGCCACTATGGTGTCATGGGCCTGGAACCAGGAAAGGCCTATCTCTCAATCTCAGCTCTACTAGCTGGAAAGCCTTGGACAGAGCTGATGTTCCTAAGTTTCATGTTCTTCATCACTAAAATCATGGGGGTTTTTTTCAGGATATTTTTCAAGGATTTGAAATTATATACAGTAATGTTCCTTACTGTGTGTCTGGTGCACAGAGAGTATAAGTAAACTGTAGCCATTATGTGGGTTCTTTTTGTTCTCTCTATCCACAGGCAATTATTGAGTATATATTATGTGTTCTGTGGACTAAGTGGAATATAAATTAATTGTAAGATACACTACCTGTCACATATAAAGACATGACAGGTAAATTAAGGAGGGCTGAACCTGGAATTACTCTTATGATCTAGGTGGGAAGGCCAGCCACAATTATTAAAAAGATAACAGAAAATAGTATCTACAGTTTTGCAGAGTCCTCTGGAGGATTCAGCATACAAGGGACCTATTGTGGTTGCAACACGTGATACAAAAGATGGCAGGAGTGGGTGCTGCTCTTAAAGTCAAACACATAAGCCAAACCAGTCACATCTTTCCACAGACACAAAATCAATAGTCATTGTGCTAAGCTGTGGACCAAAACTCAGATCTCTGGTAGGGACTGGCATTAAAAATGTAGGACCTTGGTCCTGCAAATTCTGAGGTTCTTAACAAGTTTATTAAGAGATGTTTCAGGAGACAGAAACCAGGGAAGACCTGGTTAGCAGAGCTGGGATACCGAGCAGGGACTGAGTCCCAAGAACTAAGTAGAACACATTTTTCAAGGCTGGGCTTGATGCTAGAGTCAGAGAAGTGATCGGTATGATTGGATGGTGAGATAATACAAAGATTGGGTTATCAAAATCAGACACATGAGTGACAGATTTTGGCCAAGAACAAGTTTTAATAATGATTTCAGGGACACAATCAGGAGACATAGGTGAAGCAGGGAGAGATCTGAATTAGGGCACCTTTACTGGGTCCTTTTTTTTTCCCTCTGCGTCAGGGTGATCCCTGGGCTCAGATTAATATACGAAGTCTCCAATGAGATGTACAGTTAACTATGGAGGAAAAGCTATTTGGGTTGTAAAACATCTCCATTTTAAACTCAGATAGTTGTGTAGTTTATATGACACTTTCCATGAAGCAGTCTATAAATCCATTGATTCCAGGTATGTTTTTACCATAAACAATTTTATAACAGATATATCCTATTGATGAGGACTGTATTGCTAAGCAAATACCATTAGTGTGTTTGCTAGGAGTCATTAGCCTTAGCATGTTTAGGAGGATATTTGACAGGGTCATCTTCTTTTTCCTTTCCTGGAGGTATTCCCTGTTAAATGGAAAGAGTGAATTGCAAATCTTCTATTTAACTATTTACTTGGTAAGATGGTAAGACCCAGAAAATTGGAAGCAAGCCAAATTCCCTCCTTCCTAAAATCTGAAATTTTGGAGTTTGACTTAACAAGAGAACTGATAAGTGGGAGAAATACAGAACTGGAGAAAAACTCAAGGAACTTTTGTGCTTGTCCTTACCTTTAGTGAATAAATTTACTCTATCATTAAAGCTTAAAAAGGACAAATGGACATATAATAAGTAAAAAGTACCTTGAGAATATGGATAAAGGAAGATCAGGTGAATTGGAGTAATGGGGGGGGAGGGGTTGTGACCTTCTTTGTTTACCTTATCTTTTAATTTAATCCTTTCTCTTGACCTGTAGTGTTTTGAGTGTGTTTTCAGTTTCTGCTCTGTGCTGATGAATGAATTTCTGTGCATAAAGTCAAGTCTCACTCAGTGGAAAGTCCCAAGTAGAAGTATTAAAGTTAAAAGAGGAATGTGAGAGAGGATTTTAATAGATAGGTGGTTTCTATGTATTGAACATACTTGACTTAATTTATCATTGACATATAGCCCATTGTCAAGCCTGAAGACCTCTCCTAGTAACATTTCACACCAGTTGGAAATATTTTGTAGGGTGATCCTGTTCCCTTCGTTTCTTATACAATATTTAACACCCAAACTAAAGCAAACAGATTAATTTCCTTCTATGTTGTTACTTGAAGTTTCTTGTCTATTCAGTCTTTGCCTATAATTCACACCTCAACAGGAACTAAAAATATCACAATATACCTTCATAAAAATATAGAGAAAGAGAGCAAAGTTAGGCAAGACAAAGTTCATCATATAATTAACCAACAATTACTGCTGTGAACCTGGCTGGCTTTGCATCATCTAGAATGATGGGCTCTGCTAGAACCCTATACCAAGACATTAAGCAGAACTTTTATTAATGATACTTATGGCTGACAGCAAGGCAGAGAAAGTGTGCATAAAAAGACCCCACAGTTTTTCTGAGTCTTCTGGTAAATAATGTGAGCAGTGACTCCTCAATTACCTTGCAACATTTCATCTACTGTTGTCTTGAAGTATTATTTAAATATGTTTCATTGTTTTCTACGTTCCCATGCTTGTATTTTTCTTGCTGAATTTTAAGTTTTAAACAACACAAGCATTATAGGTGTTCAGCACATGTTTCTTGATTTAATTTGTAGATCTAAGGGACCACAGGAAAATATTTTAAAAATTAGTCTCTGGTATTCTGTCTCGGCCAAGGCACCTTTAAGAATCTGTAAAGACAGGCCAAATACAGGCCAAGTACAATTTATAACAGAAAATTAAAAACATACATTTAATGTTTATTTACTTTTAAGAAAGAGAGACAGAGCGCAAGCAGAAGAGGGGCAGAGAGAGAGACACACACACACACACACACAGAATCTGAAGCAGGCTCTAGGCTCTGAGCTGTCAGCACAGAGCCTGACGCAGGGCTCAAACCCACAAACTGCAAGATATGATCTGAGCTGAAGTTGGACACTCAACCAACTGAACCACCCAGGCATCTCTAAGACAGAATATTTAAATTTTCTATTGGTGGGTACTCATTATTTCCAGCTTCGTTTTAGGAGCCTATACAGTAGTACAAAAATAACACTGGGCCTAAAGAGTAAGATAAAGAACATTATGTAGCATTAGAAGGGAATTAAACTGCAATCAAATAAAATTTCTTGAGTATAGTTTGAAATGAATTTTAAGACAAAGGGTTAAAAATTTTCTAATCTTGGGGCCCCTGGATGGCTCAGTCGGTTAAGCGTCCGACTTTGGCTCAGGTCATGATCTAATGGTTGGTGGGTTCGAGCCCCATGTTGGGCTCTGTGCTGACAACTCAGAGCCTGGAGCCTGCTTCAGATTCTGTGTCTCCCTCTCTCTCTTCCCCTCCTCCACTTGTTCTCTCTCTCTCTCTCTCTCTCTCTCTCTCTCTCTCCCTGGAATAATAAATGAATAAACTTAAAAATTTTTCTAGTATTTTAATAGGTTTTAATTTTTATTCTTAATCTATTGTTGTAAGCAGTTCCAAGAAAATCTTTACTAATATTTATAATATTAGTCAGTCATATTTCTATGTCAGTCAGATTTCAATCAGAAAAATGAATGTTAATTTAAGCATTCCAGCTGGGGTCTCAAAAGTGGATGACAATTCTCTGGAGTTTTGTCCGGAGGCCTTTGTTAGACTGTTCATCTGCTCACATTGCTAGCATAGACTCCTGGCTTCTCTTCAACCTTCCAGATCTAGCCTAAGTGTTTCTCATTGTCAGAATGTGACTCAGATTGTTAGTTGTTCTGGAAAATGTAGTTTTGACATCTTACCTGTGAGGCAGAGGAGATGTAGAAAGGGGTGGACAATGATGCCTAGTAGACCACAGATCATCATCTGTACACTATCTGTTCAGTATTAAAAAAAATTTCAAGCAGTTATAATACATGATTGATACATTAGTATTTACATATTTGCTTCAAAGCTACAGTGAACTTCCTTTTCAGATAGAAATGAGGCATTTTTAGATATATTCAAGGAAATTCAAAATGACTCTAAGTCTCATAGTTGAGAATAGTGCCCTGGGTAAAAACTTTTGTTATGTCGCTTTATCATCAAAGCAGGTTCTGACACTGGAGCACCCCAGCAGAACATTTTTACTTTTGTTTCATGCTGTAAGAGTTCCATGAACTAGAGTGAACCAAGTTTTCTCATTTTTTGGTATCATAAACATGACTACAGGACAATAATGGAGAAGCTAACTTTGTTATCTTTTTCTGTTGTTAGGAAGAAGTTTAAGAATGCTGGATATAAAAGGCACTTACTACTGTTAACCATATCATTGTTGAGGCAAGGATGTTTAGAAAACAAAATTTATTGTTGACTTGTAAACTTTTTTTAACCAATGTGCTTGTTATTGTTATGGGTATGACTATTAATTGTTGACTTTTAGAACTCTTTCTATATACCAGGCTAGTGCTTTCCGTATGCAACTTAAAAATGATGATATGTATTAACCATTAATATCCTCATTTTGTGGAAAAGGACAAATGAGATTAACATCACAGTTAAGTGACACTGCCAGTAATTGAATCTACTGGGCCCTTGCTTTTAACCAATTGTATGACCATTTTTAGTTAAGAGTAACTTTAGAGAGAGCTAACGTATGCATTTTATGCTCCAGGAAACTAGAAGCTGAAGAGTCGAAGCCTCTTGCCTTTGGTTATATGGTTGACCCTTAAAAAGTGGTTGAAATACATGAATCCATTTATAGTGGATTTTTTGTCTATATAGTATAGTATTGTAAATGTCTTTTCTCTTCCCTAAGGTTTTCTTAATAACATTTCCTTTCCTTTAGCTTACTTTATTGTAAGAATACAGTATATCATACATATAATATGCAAAATATGTAACCAACTGTTTATGTTAGAGGCAAGGCTTCCAGTCAGCAGTAGACTGTTAACTACTGTTAGTAGTTAAGTTTTGGGGAAGTCAAAAATCATTTGTGGATTTTCAATTGTAGGAGGGTTGGCACCTCCAATCCCCATATTGTTCAAGGGTCAACTGTATTGCTAATTGCAGAGTTATTATGGTGCAGGTATAGTAGCCAGGTCAGGCTAAGTTTGACTGTAGTAACAAATGGCCTGAAATCTCAATGGCTTTAATACAACAAATATTTGTTTCCTCTTTTATAAAGTCTAAGAGAGGTCAAGCAATCCCACCTTCTGGAATACTTAGCCTCCACTCACTTTTAGCCGCCTGGGACTAAGTGACATGTTAGATTTCACTCAAGAGAATTAATCAGATGACCTCAACTTAACTGCCAGGACAGCTGGGGAATATAGATATCCTAAAAGTGTGGTAAATAGATAACATTGTCCCTATCATAGCAGAAGTCCTGATATCCAGTCACATACTCTTATTATGACATTATTTTGCCTTTCACCCCATACATTCTAGCTTTGAAGCTAGTTTGATATTCTTCACTAATAGTATTCTTAGCTAAATCATATCTATTTACATAAAATCTAGGCATTCTGGTCTTTTTTTTTTCTTATTTAAAAATATTGGGACACCAGGGTGGCTCAGTCAGTTAAGCATCCAGCTCTTGAGATCTTGGCTCATGTTGTGATCTCGCAGTTCGTGAGTTTGAGCCGCACATCAGGCTCTACGCTGACATCATGGAGGCTGCTTGGGATTCTCTCTCTCAGCCCCTCCCCCTTCAAAATAAACAAACGTTTAAAACAAACAAAATAACAACAACAAAAAAACATGTACACCTTTCAACGTAAGTCCCTTATTTTAGGTGAGATGGGGGACACATCAGGCCTCAAAGAAACAACTCAGGTTTCACATTTATTTGTTCTAGTTTTATAATGCAAATGGACAACTGTACACATTCCATATCCTCACTTCCTATTGAAAAATGTCACTCTAGCTGCTGCTCTACTTGCATAAACTTAGATGAAATATCTATAGAAATATGTCATTGTAATAAAGAAGAGAATTTGGCCAAAATTGACATTCTTTATGTTGCTCTGCAGAGGAAAGATATAACAAACCTGAACAATATATTTGGTATATGAAGTAATGAGTAGGAGATATATAATGAAAAAATTTAAATATTTATTGAGTAGTAACTAAACACAGAGGAGAAAATGTTGATTCTGTTCTACACTGACACCGAAGAGTCATCAAATATGGTTAGACAGCTCAATATTACCAAATAAAGTGCATAGTAGAGTGCTAACTCAATGGGCTTGGTGTGCTCAAATCCTGCACATCCCAGATGGGCTGGTTTTTAACTAGCTCCTGGGAGGCAAACTGAGCCCTTGGAATATCATGCCTGAAAAGAGTATCTTTGTATACCTGAGACCTTGGACCACAGCAGATGGTTTATGCTAACAGTGAAATTTATGGTGAATGCCTGTTTTTATCTTTCCTCAGCCATGCTGTATTAGTTTGACCTCTGGTGGGGGGGGGGGGTGGAGAGTAAGAATGGAGTTGCTACATGACTGACTCCTAATAAAAACCTAGGACACCAAGGTTCTAGTGAGCATCTCTGGTTGATAATACATCTCAAATGTTGTCACACATTCCTGGCAGAACTAAGCGCTGTCTATTCAACTCTAATAGGAGAGGGTAACTGGACGCTTGTGCCTGGTTTCTCCTGGACTTTGTCCTATGCATCTTTTGCTTTTGCTGATTTTAATCTGTATCCTTTCACTGTGATAAATTGCAACTGTGAATATAAGAGCTTTTCCGAATTCTGTGAGTTCTAGTAAATCATTGAACCTGAGAGTATCTTGGAATCTCATAAAACAAAAGATGAATAAAAGTTAATAAACAGAAAAAATTGTCCAGTAGAATTATGAGATATAAATGTTATAATAATATATCAAACATTTATTGTTACGATTTACAATAATTTTCCATAATTTATTTGTTATAGGAATTCAGAGGAGTGAGAATCACTTCAAACTATAAAGATTGAGCAAGGTTTTATTGAAGAAGAGTCAGGATGTTAACTGGATCTCAAAGGGCTTGGGAGAGGAGAGAAGACAGAAAAAAGTAAGGAAAATGCAACCCAGGGTCAGCGGCAGTAAGCAGAACACCTTGGCTGAAGTATGAATTTGAGGAAGGTAAGTTAAGAGTTAAAACTGGAAATATAGGCAGGGAGCAAATTGTAGGGTTTTAATGCTGCTGTTGTTTACCATAAAACTAAAAGCTAAACTTTCAGTAAATTAAGCTAATCAAATTCCAGAAAGTTTTTGTGTGGAGGGAGTTCCCTATGGGAGGGAGGGTCTCCATAGGCTGCTAAATTTTTATCATAAAGTAAGTCTTACTGCCAGAAAAAAGTCACTGTAATAATAAATTAGTAGGGTTCCACATGTATCCCAATACAGTAATGTCCACATGAAATTTGCACAATTTATTTCCACAAAATTGAGGTGTCTTCAGCCAGAAATTGGAAGATTCACCTGTCATCTGAGAATCCAGCTGTGTTCTTTTTGGGTTTTTGTAACATCACAGTAATAAAGATTTTGTAATCTGAATTGAGCTCACAATTTTGATAATGATTCACAATGCAAAACTGTTTCCAGCTCAGCTTCCCTGTGGCTTCACTGGCCCTAAAGTCCCCAAAATTGCTGTCGTCAGGAAGATACACTGGTCTTACTTTTGTTGTTACTCACTGAGTGCCCTAAATACATACCATTTGCTTTGGAAGTGAATTGTGGCAGAATGGGGTTGGAGTGGGTGGGATTTATTAGGAGAAGATGTTAGGTTTATACAACGGTTTGAATTTCAGAAAGGCAAGAAACCTCATGTAAAGGTTAAAAGGTTGTAACCATGGACAGGCCACCCCTCATATTCACTTCTTTAACAAACTACTATACCAATTAGCCCATTTCCTTTCCCCTCAGCTCTATAAGCATAATGTGATGAAAGTGGTGGATATTTTTATTTCAAGTCTGTTTCTTTCATCAGGAGTGAGAAACAGAGGTACATTATATTTAATAGTCCTGTTTGTTTCACTGAAAAATCCATATTATTATATTATTATCTCCAGCCATATTATTGTCCAGACTAATTTTATCATAGCTACATACTCTCACATATCTTTCTTTTTTTTTTTTAATTTAAGATAATTAACATACGGTGATATTAGTTTCAGGTCTACAATATAATGATTCAGCAATTCTATACATTACTCAGTGCTTATCAAGAAAAGAGTGTTCTTAATTCACTTTATCTATGTTGTCTCTCCTCCCAACCATCTGCCCTTTGGCAACCACCAATTTGTTTTCTGTATTTAAGTCTGTTTTTTTAATCTTTTTTCTTCTTTGTTTATTCATTTGTTTTGTTTCTTAAGTTCCACATGTGAGTAAAATCATATGATATTTCTATTTCTCTGATTGACTTATTTCATTTACCATTATACTTTTATATCCATCTGTGTTGTCAAAATAGCAAGATCTCATTCTTTTTTATGGATGAGTAATAAATATTCCTATATTTTCATATACATATATATTTATATCACATCTTCTTTATCCATTTACCTATCAGTGGACACTTGGGTTGCTTCCATAATTTGGCTTTTATAATTTTTTTAAAAAATGTAACATTTATTTATTTTTGAGAAAGAGAGAGAGAGAGGGAGGCTGAAAGAGGGTGATAGAGGATCTGAAGCAGGCTTGGCACTGTGAACACAGAGCCTGATACAGGGCTTGAACTCATGACCTGTGAGATCATGACTTGATTGGCTACTATAATTAATGCTGCAATGAATGTAGGAGTGCATATATATCTTCAAATTAGTGTTTTAATTTTTCTTTGGTAAATACCCAGTAAAGGAATTACTAGATCATATGGTAATTTGATTTTTAATTTCTTGAGAAACTTCTGTACTGTTTTCCACAAAGGTTGCACCAATTTACATTCCCACCAATAGTGCACAAGGGTTCCTTTTTCTCCACATCCTCACCAGCATTTGTTATTTCTTCTCTTTTTGATTCTAGCCATCTGACAAGTGTGAGGTAGTATCTCATTGTGGTTTTGATTTGCATTTCCCTGATGGTTATTGATGTCAAGCATCTTTTCATATGTCAGTTGGCCATCTGTATGTCTTTTTTGGAAAAATATCTATTCAACCGCTTTGCCCATTTTTAAAAATTTTGTTAATTTTTTAAAAATTCCTGTTAACATACAATATAATATTAGGTTACAATATATTGATTCAACAATTCTATATATCACCTGGTGCTCATCTCAGCAAGTGCACTCCTTAATCCCCATCACCTATTTCATCCATACCCCCACCCCCCTCTCCTCTGGTAACCAGGACTATGTTCTCTACAATAAAGGGTCTGTTTCTTGGTTTCTCTCTCTCTCTTTCTCTCTCTCTCTCTCTCCTTTTCCCTTTAATCATTTGTTTTGTTTCAAAAATTCCATATATGAGTGAAATCATATGGAATTTGTCTTTCTCTGACTTATTTTGCTTACCATTATACTCTCCAGCTCCATACATGTCACTGAATATAGCAAGATTTCATTCTTTTTTTTTCTTCCAAGTTTTTACTTAAATTCCACTTAGTTAACATACAATGTAATGTTAGTTTCAGGTGTAGGATTTAGTGATTCATCACTTACATATAATACCCATTGCTCATCACAAGTACCCTTCTTAATACCCATCATTAATATAACCTATCCATCTCTGCCCACCTCCCCTCCAGCAACCCTTAGTTTGTTCTCTATTTTTAAGAGTCTGTTTTATAGTTTGCCACTCTCTTTTTCCCTGCTGTGTTCATTTGTTTTGTTTCTTAAGTTCCACATATGAATGAAATCATATGGTATTTGCCTTTCTCTTACTGACTTATTTCACTTAGCATTATACTGTCTACCTCCATCCATTTCATTGCAAATGGCAAAATTTCATTTTTTTATGGCTGAGTAATATTCCATTCTATATGTACATGCCACTTTTTCTTTATTCATTCATCAGTGGATGGACATTTGGGCTTTTCCCATAATTTGGCTATTATTGATAATGCTGCTATAAACATAGGAGGCACATATCCCTTCAAATCAGTATTTTTGTATCCTTTAGGTGATTATCTAGTAGTCTGGTTGCTAGATCATATGGTAGTTCTGTTTTTAGCTTTCTGAGGAACCTCTGTACCATTTTCCTCTGTGGCTACACCAGAATGCATTTTCACCAATAGTGTGAAAATACCCCTTTCTTTGCATCCTCACCGACAGCTGTTTTCTCCTATGATTTTAATTTTAGTCATTCTAACATGGGTGAGGTGATCTCTCTCTCTTTTTTAAATGTATTTATTGTTTAATTTACATCCAAGTAAGTTAGCATATGGTGCAACAATGATTTCAGGAGTAGATTCCTTAATGCCCCTTACCCATTTAGACCATCCCCCTCCTACAACCCCTCCAGCAACCTTGTTTGTTCTCTATATTGAAGTCTCTTATGTTTTGTCCCTCTCCCTGTTTTTGTATTTTTTGCTTCCCTTCCCTTAAATTCATCTGTTTTGTATCTTAAATTCCTCATATGAGTAAAGTCATATGATATTTGTCTTTCTCTGATGGACTAATTTCACTTAGCATAATACCCTCCAGTTCCATCCATGTCGTTGCAAATGACAAGATTTCATTCTTTTTGATTGCAGAGTAATACTCCATTGTATACATATACCATATATTCTTTACCCATTCATCAGTTGATGGACATTTGGCTCATTCCATACTTTGGCTATTATCAATAGTGCTGCTAACAACATTGGGGTACATGTCCCCCTTCAAAACAGTACACCTGTGTCCCTTGGATAAATACCTAGTAGTGCAATTACTGAGTCATAGAGTAGTTCTATTTTTAATTTTTTGAGCAACCTCCATACTGTTTTCCAGAGTGGCTACACCAGTTTGCATTCCCACCAGGAGTGCAAAACAGATCTTCTTTTTCCACATCCTCACCAACATCTGTTTTTGCCTGAGTTGTTAATGTTAGCCATTCTGACAGGTGTGAGGTAATATCTCATTGTGGTTTTGATTTGTATTTCCCTGATATTGAGTGATGTTGGACATTTTGTCATGTGTCTGTTCACCATCTGGATGTCTTCTTTGGAGAAGTGTCTATTCATGTCTTTTGCCCATTTCTTCACTGGATTATTTGTTTTTTGGGTGTTGAGTTTGGTAAGTTCCTTATAGATTTTGGATACTAACCCTTTATCTGATATGTCATTTGCAAATATCTTCTCCCCTTTCATTGGTTGCCTTTTAGTTTTGCTGACTGTTTCCTTCACTGCACAGAAGCTTTTTATTTTGATGAGGTCCAATAGTTCATTTTTGCTTTTGTTTCCCTTGCCTCCAGAGACATGTTGAGTAAGAAGTTGCTGGGGCCAAGTCAAAGAGGTTTTTGCCTCTAGGATTTTGATGACTTCCCATCTTACATTTAGGTCTTTCATTCATTCTGAGTTTATTTTTGTGTGTGGTGTAAGAAAGTGTTCCAGGTTCATTCTTCTGCATGTCGCTGTCCAGTTGTCCCAGCACCATTTGCTGAAGAGACTGTCTTTATTCCATTGGATATTCATTCCTGCTTTGTCACAGATTAGGTGGCCATACATTTGTGGGTCCATTTCTGGGTTCTCTCTTCTGTTGCATTGATCTGAGTGTCTGTTTTTTGCGAGTACCATAATGTCTTGATGATTACAGCATTGTAATACATCTTAAAGTCCAGAAGTATGATGCCTCCAGCTTTGGTTTTCTTTTTCAAGATTGCTTTGGCTATTTGGGGTCTTTTCTTGTTCCATACAAATTTTAGGATTGTTTTTTCTAGCTCTGCGAAAAATACTGGTATCATTTTGATAGGGATTGCATTGAATATGTTGATTTGGGGAGTATCAACATTTTAACAATGTTTGTTATTCCAACCCGTGAGCATGGAATATTTTTCCTTTTTTTGTGTGTGTCTTCTTCAATTTCTTTCATAAGCTTTCTATAGTTTTCATTGTATAGATTTTGGTTATGTTTATTTGGTTATGTTTATTCCTAGGTATTTTCTTTGGTATTTTCTTTCCTAGGTTATTTCTTAGGTATGTTCTTTGGTTATGTTTATTCCTAGATATTTTGTGGGTTTTGGTGCAAATGTAAATAGGATCAATTCCTTGATTTCTCTTTCTGTTGCTTCAATTATTGGTGTATAAGAATGCAACCAATTTCTGTGCATTGATTTTATATCCTGCAACTTTGCTGAATTCATGGATCAGTTATAGCAGTTTTTTGGTGGAATCTTTTGGGTTTTCCATATAAAGTATCATGTCATCTGTGAAGAGTGGAAGTTTGACTTCCTCCTGGCTGACTTGGATGGCTTTTATTCCTTTGTGTTGTCTGATTGCTGAGGCTAAGACTTCCAATTCTATGTTGACTGACAGTGGCTAGAGTGGACATCCCTGTCATGTTCCTGACATTAGGGAAAACTTTTATGATCTTGAGGTATGATCCTTCTATCCCTACTATCTTGAGGGTTTTTATCAAGAAACGATGCTGTATTTTGTCGAATGCTTTCTCTGCATCTATTCAGAGGATCATGTGGTTCTTGTCCTTTTTTTTTTTTTTTCATTTTTTAAATGTTTATGTATTTTTGAGAGAAAGAACAACAGAGCACAAGCAGGGGAGGGGCAGAGACAGAGAGGGAGACACAGAATCTTAAACAGGCTCCAGGTTCTGAGCTGTCAGCACAGAGCCCAGCGCGGGTCTCGAAGTCGGGACAGAGATCATGACCTGAGCTGAAATTGAATGCTTAACCAACTGAGCCATCCAGGCACCCCTCCTGTCCTTTCTTTATTGATGTGATGGATCACATTGATTGTTTTGCAGATATTGAACCAGCCCTACATCCCAGGTATAAATCCCACTTGGTCATGGTGAATAATTCTTTTAATTATCGTTGGATCTGGTTGGCTAGTATCTTGTTGAGGATTTTTGCATCCATCTTCATCAGGGAAATTGGTTCTCCTTTTTAGTGGGGTCTTTGGTTTTAGAATCAAGGCAATGCTGGCTTCACAGAAAGAGTTTGGAAGTTTTCCTCCCATTTCTATTTTTTGGAACAGCTTTAAGAGAATAGGTTTTAAATTTTCTTTAAATGTTTGGTAAAATTCCCCTGTAAAGTCATCAGGCCCTGGAATCTTGTTTTTGGGAGATTTTTGATTACTAATTCGATTTCTTTACTGGTTATGGGTGTGTTCAAATTTTCTATATCCTTCTGCTTCAGTTTTGGTAGTATATATGTTTCTAGGAATATGTCAATGTCTTCCACATTGCCAATTTTATTGGCATTAAATTGCTCATAATATTCTCTTATTATTGTTTGTATTTCTGCTGTGTTGGTTGTGATCTCTCCCCTTTCATTCTTGATTTTATTTATTTGGGTCCTTTCCTTTTTCTTTTTGATCAAACTGGGTAGGGGGTTATCAGTTTTGTTAATTCTTTCAAAGAACCACCTCCTGGTTTCATTGATCTGTTCTACTGTGTTTTGTTTTATTTTTGTTTTTGTTTTTTGGTTTCATAGCATTGATTTCTGCTCTAATCTTTATTATTTCCTGTCTTCTGCTGGTTTGGGGTTTTATTTGCTGTTCTTTTTACATCTCTTTGAGGTGTAAGGTTAGGTTGTGTATCTGAGACCTTTCTTCCTTCTTTAGGAGGACCTAGATTGCTGTATTCTTCCCTCTTATGACCACCTTTGCTGTGTTCCGAGGTTTTGGGCTGTGGGTTATCATTTTCATTGGCTTGCATGTACTTTTTAATTTCCTCTTTAATTTCTTGGTTAGCACATTCATTCTTTAGTAGGATGTTCTTTAGTCTCCAAGTATTTGTTATTTTTCCAGATTTTTTCTTGTGGTAGATTTCGAGTTTCATAGCGTTGTGGTCTGAAAATATACACGATATGATCTTGATTTTTTGTACTTGTTGAAGACTGATTTGTGTCCCAGTATGTGATCTATTCTGGAGAATGTTCCATGTGCACTGGAGAAGAATATATATTCTGCTGCTTTAGGAAGAAATGTTCTGAATATATCTGTTAAGTCCATCTGGTCCAGTGTGTCACTCAAAGCCATTGTTTCCTTGTTGATTATCTGTTTAGATGATCTGTCCATTGCTCTAAGTAGGGTATTGAAGTCCCCTACTATTATGGTATTTTTATTAATGAGGTTCTTGATGTTTGTGATTAATTGATTTATATATTTGGGTGCTTCACATTTGGAGTATAAATGTTTACAATTGTTAGGTCTTCTTGGTGGATAGACCCCTTAATTACAATATGATGCCCTCCTTCGTCTCTTGTTACAGTCTTTATTTTATTTTTTTATTTTTTTATTTTATTATTTTTTTAATTTTTTTTGTTTCAACGTTTATTTATTTTTGGGACAGAGAGAGACAGAGCATGAACGGGGGAGGGGCAGAGAGAGAGGGAGACACAGAATCGGAAACAGGCTCCAGGCTCCAAGCCATCATCAGCCCAGAGCCCGACGCGGGGCTCGAACTCCCGGACCGCGAGATCGTGACCTGGCTGAAGTCGGACGCTTAACCGACTGCGCCACCCAGGCGCCCCTCGCTTATGTGGGTTGCATACACCCTACTGTTGTGACTGAACCACATATACCTTCAGTCCAGTTGGCTGCAATAGCCCACTTTGCTTATTGTGGGTGCATCAGGCAGGGTTAGGTCACTGTGCTATTGGCCAGTCTGAGGCTGCTGTGGGCTTGTAGTTGGGCAGATGCCTCCCCTCAACTTGTTTGCTGGGACTGCAATCACACTGACCTGTCAGGAGCTCTCCCTGCTTTGTCCCCTGAGAGGCTTTTGTTGGTCGGTAGGGCTGGCAGACAGACCAGATTCCTGCCACCAGTCTGTCTTCCAGAGCTGCACTTGTTGCACTGATTGGCAGGGTACTCCATGCTACTGGCTATAAGGTTTGACTTGGACTGGAGGTGCACTGCTGTGTGTGGTTATCTCCCCCTCTTTTCAGGGCAGGAGTCACCTTGGAGTGGTGCCAGTCCCTGCTGGGGCTACTTAGAGGGTGTTGGGGGCTTTGAGAGGACACCTGCTGAGTGGGGCAGGTTGGATGCCATGGATCTGTAGGGGAACATGGGGGTAGGGTGCACAGTGCTAGCAAGATAGGTGGAGAATGTTAGTGTTGGTTCCTGCAAATGTCCTGCTATTTAGGTCGAGGGAACAGTGGAGAAAAGTGGTGCCTGCCAGCTCTCTTGTTCTTAGAAAAGTCTCCTAAAAATCCCTGTCTCTCCAGTGCGTGTTCTGAGGTTAGTAAATAAATCTCCTTCTTGTATACCTCAGGCACTTTTCAAACTGCTGCTTTTATGCTGTATGTTGGTGGGGTTATTTGTTAAACTGGCTCTTTAATGTCAAGGACTCAGTTTCCTATTGCCCTCCTGCTCTCCGAAGCTAAGCCTGCTGAATTAAGCCCCACTGATTGTAAAAACGCTTGAGGTTAAACCCCACTGCTTTTCAAAGCCAAATATCATGAGGGCTTATCTTTCCAGTGCAGGTCCCCTTTGCCTGGGGTGTCTGATCCTATTGCTTCTCCATTCCTGTATCCTTCTCATTTGTGACTAAGTCTCATAGGGAGTTTGGTTCCCAACTGCATCACCACCCTTCCTAACCCTTTCAGTGTGGCCTGCTCTCTAAACTTAACTGTGGAAAGTCTGTTCTACTGGTTTTTGGGTTGTTTTAGAGTTAGTTGCACTGATATGGCTGTTATCTTGGTGTGTCTGTGGGATGATGTGAGCTCACATTCTCCTATTCTGCCACCTCCCAGAAATCTCTCATGTTTTTTAAAATTATCATCTATACTTAAATTACATGAATAGTTTCTTCAGCTTCTTCTTAATATCTAATAGACATCAGCTTACAATATGACTGCAATTGAGCCATTGAACTCTTTCTCCAAAATTGTATGCTTTCCATGTATTCTCTATCTCAATACTACCAGTATCAACCCAGACCTCAAAGTCAGAATCTGAAATTATTCTGACGTTTCCCACTTATTCACCCTTTCTTACAATCAATCATTAACTCCTGGCTAATTTATTTCCTGAAAACTTTACCATCCTGTCCACTTTTTACTCTTTCTATTACTATTCCTTAGTTTAGTCCACCATTATTTCTTACATGAATTGTGGAAATAACATCTTGGCTGGTTCCTCTGTTTTTCATCTTCTATCTCCTAATTCATTTAAAAAATTATCATGAAATATTGCACTAAGTTTTCAGAATGCAAGGCAAGAGACACATGATAGTCAGTGTAGATCTTTCCTGCCACTTTCACCCTTCTCCCTATCCTGTTTAATCCTGGAGAGGAGCTAGGGAGAGGGGAGGAGGTATAATGAGGAAAGAAAAGAAACCAGCTGTACTCTCTCCTCCCCTCAAGCAGGCCTGCATTAGGGTGAGAGGCAAACTTTAATAGGAACATTTTGGGATGGAAAGGGGAACTCTGATATAAACATGTTGATTTTGAAATCTATTCGGCATTTGAGTAAAGATGTTGAATAGGCAGTTGGATTTATGAATCTAAAATTTAATGCTGAAGGATGTCCACTCTCACCACTGCTAGTCAATATCGTACTGGCAGTCCTAGCCAGAGCATTCATGCAAGAAAAAGAAATCCAAATCAGAAAGAAAGGAGTAAAATTGTCTCTGTTTGCAGATAGCATGATCTTATATATAGAAAACCCTAAAGACTTCACACAAAAAACTATTATAACTAGTAAACAAATTCAGTAAAGCTACAGGATACAAAATCAACATACATAAGTCAATTGTGTTTTTAAATACTACAATGTACTGTCTGAAAAAGAAATAAATAAAACAGTCCTATTTATGATAGCATAAAAAACAATAAAATACATAGGAATAAATATAACCAAGGAGGTAAAAGATTTCTACAATGAAAACTTAAGATATTGATGAATGAAATAGAAGATACAAGTAAATGGGAAAACATCCCATGTTCATGGATCAGAAGAATTGATATTATTTGGGTAATGTCCATATCCCCCAAAGCCATCTACAGATTCAGTATAATGCCTATCAAAATTCCAATGACATTTTTCACAGAAATAGGAAAAAACAATCCTAAATTTGTATGGAACCACAAAAGATGCCAAAGCAATCTTGAGAAAGAAGAATAAAACTTGGAGGTACAACATTTCCTTATTTCAAACTATATTGTAAAGCATAGTAATCAAACAGTATGGTGTTAGTATAAAAACAGACCCATAGACCCGTGGAACAGAATAAACAGCCCAGAAATAAACCCCTACACATGTGACAAGGATTCCAAGAACATACAATGGGGAAAGGAGAGTCTTTTTTATAAATGGTATCGGAAAAAAAGTGTATCTACATACAAAAGAATTAAATTAGACTATTTAGATATAGATATATAATTATATAAGATATAGAATTATCTTATATACCAAAATTAACTCAAAATGCATTAAAGACTTGACTTGAATGGAAGACTTGAAACCATAAACTAGAAGAAAACTTGGAAAAATCTCCTTGACTTGGTCTTGATTTTTCGGATGTGACTCCAAAGGCAAAAAAAAAAAAAAAAGAGTAGTGGTACTACATCAAATTAAAAGGCTTCTGCATTGCAAAGGAAATAATCAACAAAATGAAATGGCAACCTACTGAATAGGAACAAAAATATTTGCAAACCATATATCTGATAATATTCAATATTGAAAATATATAAAGAACTTACAAGTCAATAGCAAAAAAAACAAATAATCCAATTTAAAAATGGGCAGAAGACCCAAATAGACATTTTTCAAAAAAAAAAAGACATATAGATGGTGAAAAGGTACATGAAGAGGTAGTTAACATCACTAATCAAAACCCCAATGAGGAAGGGGTGATAAAAGATGGCGGCTTAGGAGGACGCTGGCTCACCACACGTCCTGCTGATCACTTAGATTCCATCTACACCTCCCTAAATAACCCAGAAAACCGCCAGAGGATTAGCAGAACGGAGTCGCCGGAGCCAAACGCAGACGAGAAGCCCACGGAAGAGGGTAGGAAGGGCGGTGAGGCGGTGCGCGCTCCACGGACTGGCGGGAGGGAGCCGGGGCGGAGGGGCGGCTCGCCGGCCAAGCAGAGCCCCCGAGTCTGGCTGGCAAAAGCGGAGGGGCCTGACAGACTATGTTCCCACAACAAGCGAGACTTAGCGTCTGGGAGGTCATAAATTAACAGCTCTGCTCGGAAAGCGGGAAGGCTGAAGGACAAAGGGAGGGAGAGCTGCTGAGCCCCCTGACGACAGAGCTCAGTTTGGTGGGGAACAAAGGCGCTCGCCAGCGCCATCTCCCCCGCCCATCCCCCAGCCAAAATCCCAAAGGGAACCAGTTCCAGCCAGGGAACTTGCTCGTTCCGAGCAAACACCCAACTCTGTGCTTCTGCGGAGCCAAACCTCCGGCAGCAGATCTGACTCCCTCCCGCTGCCACAGGGCCCCTCCTGAAGTGGATCACCTAAGGAGAAGCGAGCTAGGCCTGCCCCTCCGGCCCCTTGCACCTTGCCTACCCACCCCAGCTAATACGCCAGATCCCCAGCATCACAAGCCTGGCAGGGTGCAAGTAGCCCAGAAGAGCCACGCCACCCCACAGTGAATCCAGCCCCTAGGAGAGGAGAAGAGAAGGCACACACCAGTCTGACTGTGGCCCCAGCGGTGGGCTGGGGGCAGACATCAGGTCTGACTGCGGCCCCGCCCACCAACTCCAGTTATACACCACAGCACAGGGGAAGTGCCCTGCAGGTCCTCACCACGCCAGGGACTATCCAAAATGACCAAGCGGAAGAATTCCCCTCAGAAGAATCTCCAGGAAATAACAACAGCTAATGAGCTGATCAAAAAGGATTTAAATAATATAACAGAAAGTGAATTTAGAATAATAGTCATAAAATTAATCGCTGGGCTTGAAAACAGTATACAGGACAGCAGAGAATCTCTTGCTACAGAGATCAACGCACTAAGGAACAGTCACGAGGAGCTGAAAAACGCTTTAACGAAATGCATAACAAAATGGAAACCACCACAGCTCGGCTTGAAGAGGCAGAGGAGAGAATAGGTGAACTAGAAGATAAAGTTATGGAAAAAGAGGAAGCTGAGAAAAAGAGAGATAAAAAAATCCAGGAGTATGAGGGGAAAATTAGAGAGCTAAGTGATACACTAAAAAGAAATAATATACGCATAATTGGTATCCCAGAGGAGGAAGAGAGAGGGAAAGGTGCTGAAGGGGTACTTGAAGAAATAATAGCTGAGAACTTCCCTGAACTGGGGAAGGAAAAAGGCATTGAAATCCAAGAGGCACAGAGAACTCCCCTCAGACGTAACTTGAATCGATCTTCTGCACGACATATCATAGTGAAACTGGCAAAATACAAGGATAAAGAGAAAATTCTGAAAGCAGCAAGGGGTAAACGTGCCCTCACATATAAAGGGAGACCTATAAGACTCCTGACTGATCTCTCCTTTGAAACTTGGCAGGCCAGAAAGAATTGGCACGAGATTTTCAGGGTGCTAGACAGAAAAAATATGCAGCCGAGAATCCTTTATCCAGCAAGTCTGTCATTTAGAATAGAAGGAGAGATAAAGGTCTTCCCAAACAAACAAAAACTGAAGGAATTTGTCACCACTAAACTGGCCCTACAAGAGATCCTAAGGGGGACCCTGTGAGACAAAGTCCCAGAGACATCACTACAAGCATAAAACATACAGACATCACAATGACTCTAAACCCGTATCTTTCTATAATAACACTGAATGTAAATGGATTAAATGCGCCAACCAAAAGACATAGGGTATCAGAATGGATAAAAAAACAAGCCCCATCTATTTGCTGTCTACAAGAGACTCATTTTAGACCTGAGGACACCTTTAGATTGAGAGTGAGGGGATGGAGAACTATTTATCATGCGACTGGAAGCCAAAAGAAAGCTGGAGTAGCCATACTTATATCAGACAAACTAGACTTTAAATTAAAGGCTGTAACAAGAGATGAAGAAGGACATTATATAATAGTTACAGGGTCTATCCATCAGGAAGAGCTAACAATTATAAATGTCTATGCGCCGAATACCGGAGCCCCCAAATATATAAAACAATTACTCATAAACATAAGCAACCTTATTGATAAGAATGTGGTAATTGCAGGGGACTTTAATACACCACTTACAGAAATGGATAGATCATCTAGACACACGGTCAATAAAGAAACAAGGACCATGAATGAGACATTGGATCAGATGGACTTGACAGATATATTTAGAACTCTGCATCCCAAAGCAACAGAATATACTTTCTTCTCGAGTGCACTTGGAACATTCTCCAAGATAGATCATATACTGGGTCACAAAACAGCCCTTCATGAGTTTACAAGAATTGAAATTAAACCATGCTTACTTTCAGACCACAATGCTATGAAGCTTGAAATCAACCACAGGAAAAAGTCTGGAAAACCTCCAAAAGCATGGAGGTTAAAGAACACCCTACTAACGAATGAGTGGGTCAACCAGGCAATTAGAGAAGAAATTAAAAAATATATGGAAACAAACGAAAATGAAAATACAACAATCCAAACGCTTTGGGACGCAGCAAAGGCAGTCCTGAGAGGAAAATACATTGCAATCCAGGCCTATCTCAAGAAACAAGAAAAATCCCAAATACAAAATCTAACAGCACACCTAAAGGAACTAGAAGCAGAAGAGCAAAGACAGCCTAAACCCAGCAGAAGAAGAGAAATAATAAAGATCAGAGCAGAAATAAACAATATAGAATCTAAAAAAACTGTAGAGCAGATCAACGAAACCAAGAGTTGTTTTTTTGAAAAAATAAACAAAATTGACAAACCTCTAGCCAGGCTTCTCAAAAAGAAAAGGGAGATGACCCAAATAGATAAAATCATGAATGAAAATGGAATTATTACAACCAATCCCTCAGAGATACAAACAATTATCAGGGAATACTATGAAAACTTATATGCCAACAAATTGGACAACCTGGAAGAAATGGACAAATTCCTGAACACCCACACTCTTCCAAAACTCAATCAGGAGGAAATAGAAAGCTTGAACAGACCCATAACCAGCGAAGAAATTGAATTGGTTATCAAAAATCTCCCAACAAATAAGAGCCCAGGACCAGATGGCTTCCAGGGGAGTTCTACCAGACGTTTAAAGCAGAGATAATACCTATCCTTCTCAAGCTATTCCAAGAAATAGAAAGGGAAGGAAAACTGCCAGACTCATTCTATGAAGCCAGTATTACTTTGATTCCTAAACCAGACAGAGACCCAGTAAAAAAAGAGAACTACAGGCCAATATCCCTGATGAATATGGATGCAAAAATTCTCAATAAGATACTAGCAAATCGAATTCAACGGCATATTAAAAGAATTATTCACCATGATCAAGTGGGATTCATTCCTGGGATGCAGGGCTGGTTCAACATTCGCAAATCAATCAACGTGATACATCACATTAACAAAAAAAAAGAGAAGAACCATATGATCCTGTCAATCGATGCAGAAAAGGCCTTCGACAAAATCCAGCACCCTTTCTTAATAAAAACCCTTGAGAAAGTCGGGATAGAAGGAACATACTTACACATCATAAAAGCCATTTATGAAAAGCCCGCAGCTAACATCATCCTCAACGGGGAAAAACTGAGAGCTTTTTCCCTGAGATCAGGAACACGACAGGGATGCCCACTCTCACCGCTGTTGTTTAACATAGTGCTGGAAGTTCTAGCATCAGCAATCAGACAACAAAAGGAAATCAAAGGCATCAAAATTGGCAAAGATGAAGTCAAGCTTTCGCTTTTTGCAGATGACATGATATTATACATGGAAAATCCGATAGACTCCACCAAAAGTCTGCTAGAACTGATACAGGAATTCAGCAAAGTTGCAGGATACAAAATCAAAGTACAGAAATCAGTTGCATTCTTATACACTAACAATGAAGCAACAGAAAGACAAATAAAGAAACTGATCCCATTCACAATTGCACCAAGAAGCATAAAATACCTGGGAATAAATCTAACCAAAGATGTAAAAGATCTGTATGCTGAAAACTATAGAAAGCTTATGAAGGTACTTGAAGAAGATCTAAAGAAATGGAAAGACATTCCCTGCTCATGGATTGGAAGAATAAATATTGTCAAAATGTCAATACTACCCAAAGCTATCTACACATTCAATGCAATCCCAATCAAAATTGCACCAGCATTCTTCTCGAAACTAGAACAAGCAATCCTAAAATTCATATGGAACCACAAAAGGCCCCGAATAGCCAAAGGAATTTTGAAGAAGAAGACCAAAGTAGGAGGCATCACAATCCCAGACTTTAGCCTCTACTACAAAGCTGTCATCATCAAGACAGCATGGTATTGGCACAAAAACAGACACATAGACCAATGGAATAGAATAGAAACCCCAGAACTAGACCCACAAACGTATGGCCAACTCATCTTTGACAAAGCAGGAAAGAACATCCAATGGAAAAAAGACAGCCTCTTTAACAAATGGTGCTGGGAGAACTGGACAGCAACATGCAGAAGGTTGAAACTAGACCACTTTCTCACACCATTCACAAAAATGAACTCAAAATGGATAAAGGACCTAAATGTGAGACAGGAAACCATCAAAACCTTAGAGGAGAAAGCAGGAAAAGACCTCTCTGACCTCAGCCGTAGCAATCTCTTACTCAACACATCCCCAAAGGCAAGGGAATTAAAAGCAAAAGTGAATTACTGGGACCTTATGAAGATAAAAAGCTTCTGCACAGCAAAGGAAACAACCAACAAAACTAAAAGGCAACCAACGGAATGGGAAAAGATATTCGCAAATGACATATCGGACAAAGGGCTAGTATCCAAAATCTATAAAGAGCTCACCAAACTCCACACCTGAAAAACAAATAACCCAGTGAAGAAATGGGCAGAAAACATGAATAGACACTTCTCTAAAGAAGACATCCGGATGGCCAACAGGCACATGAAAAGATGTTCAGCGTCGCTCCTTATCAGGGAAATACAAATCAAAACCACACTCAGGTATCATCTCACGCCAGTCAGAGTGGCCAAAATGAACAAATCAGGAGACTATACATGCTGGGGAGGATGTGGAGAAACGGGAACCCTCTTGCACTGTTGGTGGGAATGCAAACTGGTGCAGCCGCTCTGGAAAGCAGTGTGGAGGTTCCTCAGAAAATTAAAAATAGACCTACCCTATGACCCAGCAATAGCACTGCTAGGAATTTATCCAAGGGATACAGGAGTACTGATGCGTAGGGCCACTTGTACCCCAATGTTCATAGCAGCACTCTCAACAATAGCCAAATTATGGAAAGAGCCTAAATGTCCATCAACTGATGAATGGATAAAGAAATTGTGGTTTATATACACAATGGAATATTACGTGGCAATGAGAAAAAATGAAATATGGCCTTTTGTAGCAACGTGGATGGAACTGGAGAGTGTGATGCTAAGTGAAATAAGCCATACAGAGAAAGACAGATACCATATGGTTTCACTCTTATGTGGATCCTGAGAAACTTAACAGGAACCCATGGGGGAGGGGAAGGAAAAAAAAAAAAAGAGGTTAGAATGGGAGAGAGCCAAAGCACAAGAGACTGTTAAAAACTGAGAACAAACTGAGGGTTGATGGGGGGTGGGAGGGAGGAGAGGGTGGGTGATGGGTATTGAGGAGGGCACCTTTTGGGATGAGCACTGGGTGTTGTATGGAAACCAATTTGTCAATAAATTTCATAAAAAACAAAAAACAAAAAACAAAAAACAAAAAAAAAAACCCCAATGAGATGTCACCTCACACCTGTTAATGTATATATAATATATATATATAATATATATATAAATGTATATATAATAGTTATTATATATAATAGTTATATATAATAGCTATTACATATATATATGTGTGTGTATATATATATATATATATGAAGAAATGACAAATGTTGGCAAGGATTTGGAGAAAAGAGAATCCTGTGTACTGTTAGGAATGTAAAAAACTAGACCTAGAAATTCCACTTCTGGATGTATATCCAAAGGAAACAAAATCATTAACTTGAAGAGATATTGGCACCCATGTTTATTGCCACATTATTGACAATAACCAAGATATAGAAACGACCTAAGTGTCTGTCAGCAGATGAATGGATGAAGAAAATGTGAAATGGAAAACTAATCAACAATAAAAAGAAGGAAATCTTGCTATTTGAGACAACATGAATGAAATTTGAATGCAGTGTGTTAAGCGAAATAAATCAGATAGAGAATGACAAATACTGTATGATCTCACTTAAATATATGGAATCTAAAAAAGTCAATCCCATAGAAACAGAATAGAATGGTGGTTGTCTGGGGCTGGGGTTGGGGGAAATGGGGAGATGTTAGCCAAAGAATATAAACTTTTAGTTACAAAATGAATGCGTTCTGGGGGTCTAATCTATAGCATGGTGACTATAGTTAATAATATTATATTGTATACGTGAAACCTACTAACAGTAAATCTTAAATATTCTCAGGACACACACACAAAGGTTATTATGTGAAATGATGGATATGTTAACTAACTTTATTGTAGCAATTGTTTCACAATATATACATAGAATAGATCATGATGTGTACATCCTAAATTTATACAGTTTTATTTGTCAATTGTGTTTTAATAAATCTGTAGAAAATGTAAGTGAAAATGAAAAAAAATTAAGTTCCCCAAAATAAAATAATAAAATTAAATTTAATTAAATTTAATTTAATTTAATTTAAAAAATTTAAGCCTGGAGATCTATATTTGGGAGTCTTCAAGATATTAGTGTTGTCAAAAGCCATGAGGCTAGATGAGATCACTAGAGGATAAATGTAAATAAAAAAACTGAGAGGTTCAAAGACTGAGACCTGGGGACTTCCAGCATTTGGATGATGGGTTCTTAAGGAGGAAATGTTTCCAGAGATATGAAAAGAAAACCAGGCTAATGTGGTGTCCTAGAAGCAAGGTGAAGAATGTGTTTCAAGGATGTAGACTGTTGGCCTTTGTGAAATGGTGTTGAAGAGGTTGTAAAATGACTTTTGAGAACTAACCATTTTATTTAACAACATGGAGACTGTTGGTGACTTTTCAATTTCAGTGAAGTGTTAGGGGCAAAAGCCAATTTGAACAAACCCTAAAGAGAACAAGAGAAGAATCATAGAGGGTAAAGAGTTTAGACAAGGGGAGGAGTTTTGATCTACAAGAAAATGGGGTGGTTGCTGGAGGCAGAAATGGACTGTAAGAGGATTTTTAAGATAAGAGGTGTTTATATGACACTGAGCAAGAGAAAATTGGTGACACAGAAAAGAGAGAGGAGAGTGACTGAAGCAATGTTCCTGTATAAGCAAGAGGGGATTGGATCTGGTGCACAAATGGAGGTGTTGGATTAATTAAGAGCCTAGATAGTTCTTCCAAATTAACAGGAGAAAAGGCAGAGTGTATGGGCATAGACAGATGGGTAGATGTCATGGTGGCAGCATGTGAAGCTCTCTTCTGATTGCTTCAGTTTTCTCAAGCAAATAGGAAGTAAGGTCATCAGCTGCATATGAGGTATTGAGAACTTTGAAAAGTCCCCTTCCCATCAACCTATGTAAAACTTAGCCCCCTTAGCACTCACCACTAACATAACCTATATTTTGCTTACTTCTTATATGTATTGTCTACTTTTCCCCTGGAATGTGAACCCCATGAGAGTAAGGTTTTATGTTTGACGTATTTACTGCTGTAACTGCAGAACCCAGAATATTACCAGGTAACTAAGTATTCATTCAATATTTTTAAAATTAATTAATGGAAGGTTTTTTTTTTCAAAATTTTTTTTTTCAACGTTTTTTATTTATTTTTGGGACAGAGAGAGACAGAGCATGAACGGGGGAGGGGCAGAGAGAGAGGGAGACACAGAATCGGAAACAGGCTCCAGGCTCTGAGCCATCAGCCCAGAGCCCGACGCGGGGCTCGAACTCACGGACCGCGAGATCGTGGCCTGGCTGAAGTCGGACGCTTAACCGACTGCGCCACCCAGGCGCCCCTGGAAGGTTTTATGATTATTAAAAGTGGGGTAGATTGGATTTTTTTAATACAAAAATAAAGGAAGCGTCTGAGTATAATACAGGAGTGACTGAAAAAGCTATGGGACTTGGGGACATAGCATCCTAACAGTGGGAGAAAACCAGGCTGAGTGGTTAGAAGAAAAATAAGTTGGGTTCCACTGACACCTTCCTGAGCCCAACTCATTCAATAAATTGGTGATAATATTTCATAAGTTTTAGGAAAACGAATATCTTCACTTACCTGAAAGCATTCTAAAACTTGGAGAAAATAGTGTTAGACTGCTGTGGGTTAGATAAGTATGAACACTGAGTTTTTTTCACAAAATGCAGCAAAACTTCAGGTTCGACAATCTGACAGTATGACAAATTACAGGACTGGTGGCCAAAGGGAAATGAGTCTTAATAAAACATTAAAATTCATGGCTATGTGACTTACTTTTTGAGCTTCATATGCTTCTCTGCCAGAATCCAGCCCATGCCATAGTAACTAATTTTTACAGCAACATATTTTGAATATAGCTGTGTCAATAATAGTTTCCAGTTACATAAAACTATTAAAAATGCATTGAGTCACGTAGTCAGGGGACATATGAAATAGAATCAGAGACAGAAGTTATTGTCATATGTTAATGTGTGACCACACATTCATACTTAAAAAAAAAGATCACCTTTTTGTTGGCAGTGTACTATTGTGAATCAATAGAAAGAGAGGTAGGTAAATAAATCAAATAGACTAAAATTTGAATCTTTATGAGCCAGATGAGTCAGGAGCAGAGAAACCAATCTAGGTCTTCCCTTCCCCTCCCTCTCTCCCTTTTCCCTTCTCTTCCTTTACTTTCCCTGCTGGCGAGTTTTAATACAGAAAGTTCACACAGTTGAGGAAAGGAAAGGGATCTGTTGGGCAAGGGATCAGTTTGGGCCGTTCAGAGATTAGTATGAACAAGAAGCAGCAACCTCTATTGCTGAAGCAGCAAGGAGATGGTAGACTACCTTGTCTTCTTTTCTGTGGCCTCCCGGTCTCCAACAGGTCCCAATCTTACTTACTACCCCTTGGCATAATATATCCAGAAGCCACAATAAAGGAGCCTGGGAATTGCATTTAAAAAAATTTTTTTTTCAACGTTTATTTATTTTTGGGACAGAGAGAGACAGAGCACGAACGGGGGAGGGGCAGAGAGAGAGGGAGACACAGAATCGGAAACAGGCTCCAGGCTCTGAGCCATCAGCCCAGAGCCCAACGCCGGGCTCGAACTCACGGACCGCGAGATCGTGACCTGGCTGAAGTCGGACGCTTAACCGACTGCGCCACCCAGGCGCCCCGGGAATTGCATTTTTAATAGTGAGCAGGCAGAATGAGAGCAGAGAATATTTGAAAGCAAAGAAACAACTCAGAAACACTGTTCAACCTTTTATTAGCTGTGAGACATTGCCTTAACATTTAGAGTCTGTTTCTTCATCAGCAATATGAGAAGAGGGATACCTACCTTATAGTTTTGTGACTACAAATGCAATAATGAATATACAGTGTTTAGTTTATAGTGGGAGCTCAAGACATATTTCCCCCCTCCCATTTAGAAATATTCCTCAAAGTATTGTTTTCCTAAAAAGAAGAAGAAAGTAATGATTCTTAAGAGAATTTGGCCACCAAATCTTACCTTTAGCTCTGCTTTAATTTCAGTAATCTTCATCAAAAGGAGCACAAAATCCAAAACTGACTCAAAGGGGCAGTTCTCAAAGCTCACATTTATCTAGAATTGTTTCTTTGGATTGTTGGTCATTCCCACATTCCCCTGACAAGATAATGTTTGTAGTAATGGCCACAAAAATCAATGTACAAGTGTTTCAAAGAGACTAAAGTCAATAGCCCTTAATCCTTGCTGGTAAAATAGGATGTTGTAATTTTTCATAGATCTTGAAAGAGAGGAATTTTAATGGGTGCACTAAATCCTAAGGGAGATTTATCTCTTGACAGTAAAACCCACTGCCAAAGTTAAAAAAAACATGCTCACGAAAGTGTGCATGAGGAAACACAGTAAAATCTCATTTATTTAGCTTTTCCTAATTTGAAATTGGGGTAACTTGGCCTTGAAAAGATTTAAGTTCCTGCTGAATTATCTAATTTAATTCATCAAGCTCTTGCTGAGTCACTTCTGTCCCAGGGCTCGGCTCATGACAGCAAACTCACAGCACTTGTAACATAGTCCCTGCTTTCAAGGCATTCTTGTCTGGTAGTGTTTCCCTTGGTGAAAAGTTTGAGTAAATTATAATTCAGGGAGCAAACTTTAGCTATTTAATAAAAAATTCTTAGTAAATTATATGACTCAGTATAAATAATTTTCATCTCATTAAGTATGCTGTGAACTGTTATTTTGCTTAAAGTGTCATTTAATTGCAAGAAAATGAACAAGACTTTTTTTTTTTTTTAGCAGATAGTCCTATGATCAAAATCTGACTTGTGACATGCTAGATTGATTTTGGACAAATCATCGACTTGTGGATAATAACATCTGCTCTGTAGTATTTCCATGGCAGTTAACTAAGGAAAGGTATAAGAGGATTTGGCCCACCACCTGGTTCCACATGCTTAAGTAATATTTGATGATTCCTGTTCTTCCCTTCTCTGGGAAATGTTCTACTTTTTAGTGACCAATTCTAGTTATCCAGTCACTGGAGAGTTTAAAGGGTTTTGTTTTGTGTTTTTAACTTACACATATGAAAGTATAATGGGGGGATCAGTTTTTCTCCTGATAACAAGATTATTATAGGAATTTAGGAACTCAAGGAAAGTATGTGGAAGCAGAAAAAAAATTTCTTAACTTCCTTTCTTAGAGGTACCACTGCTATATTTTCAGTATATTTTCCCTTTAATCTTTTGATCAACGGTTTATGTCATTGAAATGATACTGTATATGCATACGCATTGTGGTATCTCACTTTTTTTGGATAACTTTATATTATAAGCATTTTTCCATGTCATAAAACATACTGTAAAGCAAAATGTTCTATTATAGATCTCTATCACAATTATTCAGGGGGATTAAATTATTCCCTTAATGTCAGGCCATTTGCTTAAATTCCATTTTTAAATTATAAATAACACTGTAAGTATGTTAGCATATAAATATATATCCACATTGCTGGATTGTTTCATAGAGTAGACAGCTAGTCATATATTTATAGGCCAAGTTTATAATTTTTTTAAAGCACTTGATAAAAACTACCAAACGTAGTGTATCAGCAGTAGCACAGTTATATATATATATATATGTATATATATATATACATTTTTTTTACATGTTTAACTTTAAGGAAGAAAATAATGTATATTATTTCAACTTTCAGTTGTTAAGTAATGAGACTGGAGATTTTCTTTTTTTTTTAACTTTCTTTTTAATGTTTATTTTTAAGAGAGAAGGAAGAGACCAAGTGTGAGCAGGGGAGGGACAAAAAGAGAGGGGGACACAGAATCTGAAGCAGGCTCCAGGCTCTGAGCTGTCAGCACAGAGCCCAATGCAGGCTCGAACTCACAAATGGTGAGATCATGAACTGAGTTGAAGTCAGATCCTTAACCACTTAACTGGGCCACCCAGGTGCCTGGAGATTGGCGATTTTCTAATAGCTTATTGGCCATTTGAATTTCTTCTTTGGCAAATTGCTTGTGAAAGAGAAAATTTTTTTCAGTTCCATTCAGTAAATACTTCTTTAGCATTTTCTTTCTTTTCTTTTTTTTTTTTTTAGAGAGAGTGAGCACGCATGCACACGTGCGCATACAAGTGGGGGAAGGGCAAAGAGACAGGGAGAGGGAGAATCTTAAGAAGGCTCCATCCTCAGCATGGAGTCCAACACAGAGCTTCATCTCAGGACCACAAGATGATGACCTGAGTTGAAATCAAGAGTCAGATACCCAGCTGAGCCACCCAGGTGCCCCTCTTTAGCATTTTCTATGCTCTAGATGTTGGAACAACAGGAGTCAGTGGATAGAGAGGCATAAAATGTAATCACAATCTTTAGAAATTCTAAGCATCCAAAGAGAGAAGGATTAAAAATGAGATCAACAATGGAAATAGAAACAGTTTTCAGTTAGAATAAAGAGTGATTAATCTTTGAGGAAGTTTTTGAAGAACGAATAGAAATCTTTTAGGCAGATAATTAAGGAAAGAGTTCTTTGGAACAGACAGTTAAGAACATACACAAACCCTGGAAGTTTGGAGGAATAAATATTTCAGGAACTAGAAGTAATTAGCAACAATTGGAGTATAAAACAGGTCAAGAGAGGATGGAGTGGGAAGAGGTGAAGATGGGAAGATGGAGAAATTTGCAAGAAGTAGATCATGAGAACCTCATATTCCATGTGAGGCAGAATGACTTGACTCTGAAGGTGATACGTAGACTTTGAATTCAGCCTTTTTATTTAATAATTTACAATTTAATAACTAATAAATAGATAGCAATTTAAGCTTTTAAAATGCCTCATCTGTAAGCTAGAACAATCTGTTTATATTTTTGCTATGCTAAACATGCTATGGAAAAGCCAACACTGATTATGTGATGTTACCCTGGAGACATGAAAATTATTTTGTGAAGCAGACTGATTGCCTTGTGCATGTGCATTCCCACCAGGGTCCAAGTATTTCCCAGATATCACACACATCTTTTATCTACTTAGTTCTGAGAAACTGTGACACTTTTCATGCCACAACAAAATTTTATGTATTTTAACATTGTCAAGCAATTTTCATTTCATGAAGATTCAGCATCCATGTTTTTACCAAGCCATTGCGTGACTTTTCACTTAGGGATATAATTAAGCCATACTTCCCTTTTTGTATGTTAAGGCTTAAAAATACAGATGTTAATTTGACAGCTAACTATCACCTTCCCCCTGAAGGTCAAGGAGTCCCAACTAGCCTCAGGCAAAACTACGTAGGGATCCTCTCTCCTGCTCTAGTTCTGTCAGTGCTGCAGACACACCATATTTGGCAAGTGAACATTGGATGGCAGAAGTGCAGAGAATTATTTAAACAATAACTGAGTGTTAGGCTACTTCCATGCACTTCTTAAAAATAAACTTTTACTGAAGTACAATATACATGAAGAAAAAATGCAAGCAAGTATATAGCTAGATGAATTATCACAAAATAAGCACCTGATATAAGCACCACCAGGTCACAAAATATTACCAGAAGCCCCATTCATATCTTCTCACATCCACTCATGCCAAAGCAATCATTATCCTAATTTCTAATGCCACAGATATCTTTTTCCCATTTGGTGGTTTTAAAAAAATGATCGGTGTGTCTGTGATTTTCTTTTTCTCAACATATTAGTCCATCTTCACCATATTGTTGTAAACATACCAGAGTTTCTTTTTTTTTAAGTTTATTTATTTATTTTTGAAAAACAGAGAGCATGAGTGGGGAGGGGCAGAGCGAGAGGGAGAGAGAGAATCCCTAGCAGGCTCCATGCTGTCAACACAAAACCCAGTGTGGGGCTTGCTTGAACTCATGAACCTTGGGATCATTATCTGAGCTAAAATCAAAAGTCAGACTCTTAACCAACTGAGCCACCCAGGTAATCCTTCTGACATACCTCAATTTCTAAATTCACTTTATTTTTTATAAACTTTGGGAATGTTTTCAGTTTATGGCTACTACTAATAATGCTGCTATAAACATAGTGGTACACGACTTTTGGTGTGCATATGTGTGTATTTCTATTGGATATATATCTAGGAGTGGACTTGTTAGGTTATATAGGTACTTACATTGACAATATACTAATAGATACTACCGAATATAATTCCAAAGTGATTATATAATTCTTTTGTTCTTATAAGAAGTATATGTATCTGCACTTTATCCTTACCAACACATGTTATTATCAGTTTTTTAAATTTTTTTTTCTAGCCCTCTGGAAAGTTTGTGATGGTATCTCATTTGGTTTTAGTTTACATTTTTTATGATGCCTAATGCAATTGAACATTTTTTCATGTTTGTTGGTTCTTTGTATATCCTTTTCAGTGACATATCTATTCATGTGTCTTGCTCATTTTTTATTTTATCACTTACCCTTTTACTTACTAAGTTATGAGAATATTTTATAAATTCTGGATACTAACCTTTTGCTGGTTATATTTTGCAAATATCTTCTCCTAGCATGTGATTTGTCTTTTTCCCTCTCTTCATGGTGTCATTTGATGAACAGAAATTATATATATATATATACAAATATATATATATGTATATATATATACACACACACATATATATATATATATATATATATATATATATATAATTTATTGTCAAATTGGTTTCCATACAATACCCAGTGCTCATCCCAACAAGTGCCCTCTTCAGTGCCCATCACTCACTTTCCCCTCTCTCCCACCCCATATAAACAGAAATTCTTAATTTTTTTAAGAAGGAAGTATTTTTTTTTAATTTTTTAAAATGTTTATTTATTTTTGAGAGAGACAGAGACAGAATGCGAGTGGGTTAGGGGCCGAGAGAGAGGGAGAGACAGAATCCCAAGCAGGCTCCAGGCTCTGAGCTTTCAGCACAGAGCCCGACGTGGGGCTCTAACTCCCAAGCTGTGTGATCATGACCTGAGCTGAAGTCGGATGCTCAAAAGACTGAGCCACCCAGGCGCCCCAGAACTTCTTAATTTTAATGTAATCCAATTGATCAGTCTCTTCTTTTATGGTTAGTAATTTTTTTTAAGTTTATGTATTTATTTTGAGGGTGGGGAAAGGCAGAGAGAGGGAGAGAGAGAATCCCAAGCAGGCTCTGTGCTGCCAGCACAGAGCCCAATATGGGGCTCAAACCCATGAACCATGTGATCATGACCTGAGACAAAGTTGGGCACTTAACCGACTGAGCCACCCAGGTGTCCCTGGTTAGTATTTTTTATATTATACAAGAACTCTTTTCACCCCTATTTGTGTACCTTGAAAGGGAATAATGAAAGCTTTGTTTTCCCTTCAGAAGCTTACTTTCTTTGTTATTTGTAACCAATGGGAAATTAATATGGGCAAGGCAATTTTAAGAATATGGGAGCACTTGAGTCTGTACAAACTCTGATCAATTTGTTTCTTTTTTTTTTCTTTTTTTTAATTTTTTTTTCAACGTTTATTTATTTATTTGGGACAGAGAGAGACAGAGTATGAACGGGGGAGGGGCAGAGAGAGAGGGAGACACAGAATCGGAAACAGGCTCCAGGCTCCGAGCCATCAGCCCAGAGCCTGACGCGGGGCTCGAACTCACGGACCGCGAGATCGTGACCTGGCTGAAGTCGGACGCCTAACCGACTGCGCCACCCAGGCGCCCCTCAATTTGTTTCTTAAAGAATGTTTTCGGTCTGAACTCAATTTTTTTTGAAAACCAGGGACTCTCTGTAGCCATTTATTGTATCAGTACCACGTTCTCAACCTGCCTCATGGTGAAACCAGACACCTTTAGTCCTATCTAATTGTCTAATGTTCCTCTTGAGGGAGGAAGGGAGGAAGAAAATGTTTTGCTTATCCAGAATAGACCCTGTATCAAGGTTGTTTTTCACCCTCTCACCAGCAGTGGGGTATGCAAGACAGGCACCAAGTGTCAAAATGACATGTGTGAAAGAGTGTCAAGGATATTAACCAAGAGGGGCATATCCAGTTGTGTTTTCAGATAAAGGTGGGTCTGGGTTGAATATCAGAACCTTGCTGAAGAACTAAAATGTGGTTTGGGCCAACCCAAGAGGGGGTGGCTGTAATTTCTTATGAATGGCTCAATATGTTTCTGGAATAAGTCACATGAGTAGAACAATGACATGGAACATATCTGGAAGTACTCATTGCCAGACAATTTTTCTCGCATATTTTCTTTCTTTACATGTTAGACATTTCTATATTAATAAAATCCTCTTAAAATTTAATGTGCTAATTTTAGACATAATATAATATTAAAGATGTATGATTCTCTCCAATAATCTCCCATAAATAAGAAAATACTTTTTATTTCTGAGAGTTATGTTTATGTCAAGAGGGCATCAGTGTGGTAATTCCCCTAAGTACAGTGGAGCAATGTGTGATTCTGTCTTTCTTTAAAACTTCTTCATTAGAGATCAATAACCTTCCAGTTGTACTAATGAAATTTCTTGTCAGCAGAAGGCCGAGGAGTCTAAGATAAAATAGCTCTGCCTTGCCCTGCTTTCAGCCTTATACAGAACATTGTTCCTTTTTAAGGAAGTATGTCCTATAATCCTGCTTGGCTGTAGTTGCCAGCCATTCCTCACAATGGTAGTCAAGTATATTTATTTTATGTGCATTTTATCAGGTGAAAGACAGAGACTTTATGAATATTAAAAATAGGTCAAAATAGATCAAAGAACTATCTGGTACTATTGGTCAGAATGCTCTGCCAACTGCTCCTTGTACTTCTCATTCTCATTTCTATAACTTTCTCCCCCCAGTTTTCATTCATTTCTTGTCCTCAGTTACAGCTTTGGGCACTTCTTTATATCAGTTAGTGTCCCCTTTTTTGGACTTTGGCTGCTCCTGGAATCTTACCTCTTGGATTACGTGTCGTGCTGTCTATATTTTCTTTGTAGTAGAATCTACTTGTATGTAAGTGCAATCTACTTATACACAAGTGAGGCTCAAAAATATTATCTATGTTGGTGGATGGAATTCAAATCCTTTTTTCCCATCAATTCCCACTTGTCTCCCTACCACATTCTATCCTAAATTATAGTGAACTATTTTTAGGCCTCCAAATACCTCCCCCACCCCACCCCTTCTTCCATCTGTCTCTCCTCTATGTGATGAGGCCTTAGTGCATGCTGCTTCTTCTGCTTTCAACCCTTTCTGTTTCTATCTGCTCTTGTCCTATACTGCTTCACAATTCACTTAAGGCAACAAGCCTCCCAGGAAGCTTTCCTAATTGCTTTTCCAATCCAATCCCTGATCACTTAAGTTGTCTTGGGAGGCTTTCTATGGATCCCTGTAGCTCATTGTGTGTACCCCAGCTTGGCATTCCTCACACTCTAGTTAGTTATGTGGGTATTCATCTGTCTCCCAGACTAGACTCTAAGTTGCTTTAGATCAAGAATCCCATATTTTTACTTGTTTGTTTCCCAACTCCTGTGGCAATACCTGATACACAACTGGCAAAATATATTTGTTGATTGTTGAATGACTTGAGAGAAGAAGCCCTGAGAAAATAGCAGAATGTCTTACAGATCAATGTTAAACTCTTGCTAACTAATTTGTAATTTCATTTGGGATCTTTACAAAGATCCAAAGACTCTGCTAACACTTCACATCCTAATGGAGGAAGAAAATGCTTATTTTTTTAGAATCTGATAGAGAGAAGCATGCTAATTTGCTTTCCACTAATTTCAGATTTGAAAAAATGTAGACAAGGACTGAGCTTCAAGTTTAACAAATATGTTTTCAAAAAGATTGTACAGTTTCTCTTGTATTGTAGGCAAGAATGTTTACATTATTCAAGGAAACAAATGTTTTAAGTACTAATTTAAAGGAAAGAAATTCATATGGTGGTTACTAGTTATTCTCATATATTTATTAAAGTTTTATGTTATAAATGTGAGATAAAACTTATAGAATAAAGAGGGAGACTGGGAGAAGCCAAGATGGTGGAACAGCATGGAAGTTTTTTGTGTGTCTCACATCCATGAAATATAGCCAGGCCAACACTAAACCATCCTACACACCTAGAAAACTTATTGGAGGATTAACACACAATCTGCACAACCTGAACCACAGAATTCAGCAGAAAGAAAAAAAAATTCATTTTTATTTTCAATTTTTATTAAAAATATTTTTCTTTAATTTTTGTTACTATATTTTTTACTTTTTTGTAAATTTTTCCAAATTCTATTTTACTTCCATCATTTTATTTTAGTTACTTCAATGTATTCACCTTTTCAAATTTTCAAACAATTTCCTTTTTTCTTTTTCTTTTTCATTTATTTTCTTTTTCTTGAATACAGAAAGAGAAAAACTTATTTTTACTTTCAATTTCTATTAAAAATATTTTTATTTAATTTTTTTACTATAAATTTGCTTTTATGTAAATTTTTCAAATTCTATTTTACTTCCATCATTATATTTTAGTCTACTACAATGTAGTCACATTTTCAAATTTCCAAATGATTTTCTTTTTTCCCTTTTTTTGTCTTTTATCTTTTTCATTTCTTTTTTCTTGAATACAGAAAAAGAAAAATATTCATATTTATTTTTAATTTTTATTAGAAATATTTTTCTTTAATTTTTTCTACCATATTCTTTACTTTTGTGTATATTTTTTCAAATTCTATTTTACTCCCATCATCTCATATTAGTCTACTTCAGTGTCTTCATTTTTTTTAATTCTCCAATGATTTCTTTCTTTTTTTTTTCTATCCCCCCCCCCCCTTTTTTTCTCCAATCTGTCAAACTACTTTAAACACCCAGACCAAAACACACCTAGGATCTAGCATCATTTATTCAATTTGTGTGTGTGTGTGTGTGTGTTTTTTTAATTTTTTAATTTTAATATTTTTTAAATTTTAATTTGTTTAATTTCAATTTTTCTACCTCATTAATTCCATTTCTCCCTTCAAAATGACAAAATGAAGGAATTCACCCCAAAAGAAAGAACACGAAGAAATGACAGCCAGGGAATTAAACAACACAGATACAAGCAAGATGTCTGAACCAGAATGTAGAATCACGATAATAAGAATAGTAGCTGGAGGGGCGCCTGGGTGGCGCAGTAGGTTAAGCGTCCGACTTCAGCCAGGTCACGATCTCGCGGTCCGTGAGTTCGAGCCCCGTGTCAGGCTCTGGGCTGATGGCTCGGAGCCTGGAGCCTGTTTCAGATTCTGTGTCTCCCTCTCTCTCTGACCCTCCCCCGTTCATGCTCTGTCTCTCTCTGTCTCAAAAATAAATAAACGTTAAAAAAAAAATGCTATAACTGAGCTGCAATCACGGCAAGGATGGATGAGGCAGAAAAAAGAATCAGCAATATAGAGGAAAAACTTACAGAGAATAATGAAGCAGAAAAAAGAGTGAGTTTGAGGCAAAAGAGCATGATTTAAGAATTAGAGAAATCAGTGACTTATTAAAAATGAACAATATCAGAATCATAGGAGTCCCAGAAGAGGAAGAGAGAAAAATAGGTGTAAAAGAGTTATGTGAACAAATCATAGTGGTAAACTTTCCTAACCTGGGGAAAGACACAGACATCAAAACCCAGGAAGCACAGAGGACCCCCATTAGATTCAACAAAAACTGACCATCAACAAGGCATATGATAGTCAAATTCACAAAATACTCAGGCAAGGAGAGAATCATGAAAGCAGCAAGGGAAAAAATTTCCTAACCTACAAGGGAAAACAGATCAGGTTTGCAGCAGACCTATCCACAGAAATGTGGCAGGCCAGAAAGGAGTGGTAGGATATATTCAATGTGCTGAATCAGAAAAATATGCAGCCAAGAATTCTTTATCCAGCAAGGCTGTCATTCAAAGTAGAAGGAGAGATAAAAAGTTTCCCAGACACACAAAAATTAAAGGAATTTGTGACCACTAAACCAACCCTGCAAGAAATTCTAAGGGGGATTTTCTGAGGGGAGAAAAGATGGAAAAAAAAAATATATATATATATAGACACACATACCAAATAAATACCAAAAGCAACAAAGATTAGAAAGGACCAGAGAATACCACTAGAAACTCCAACTCTACAAGCATCATAATGACAATAAATTCATATCTTTCAGTACTCACTTTAAACATCAATGGACTCAATGCTCCAATCAAAAGACAGGGTAACAGAATAGATAAGAAAACAAGATCCTTCTATATGCTGTTTATAAGAGGCCCACTTTAGACCTAAAGGCACCTTCAGATTGAAAATAAGGGGATGGAGCACCATCTATCATGCTAATGGTCAACAAAAGAAAGCCAGAGTAGCCATGCTTATATCAGACAATCCAGACTTTATTTATTTTTTTAAAAATTTTTTAATGTTTATTTCTGAGACAGAGAGAGACAGAGCACTAGTGGGGGAGGGGCAGAGAGAGAGGGAGAAACAGAATCCAAAGCAGGCTCTAGGCTCTGAGCTGTCAGCACAGAGCCCAACGCTGGGCTCGAACTCACAGACTGCGAGATCGTGACCTGAACTAAAGTTGGACGCTCAACCAACTAAGCCACCCAGGCGCCCAAGACAATCCAGACTTTAAAATAAAGACTGTATCGAGAGATGCAGAAGGGCATTATATCATAATCAAGGGGTCTATCCACCAAGAAGACCTAACAATTGTAAACATTTATGCACCAAGTGTAGGAGCACCCAAATATATAAATCACTTAATCACAAACATAAAGAAACTCATTGATAGTAATACCATAATAGTAGGAGACTTCAACACCCCACTCATAGCAATGGACAGATCATCTAATAAAAAAATCAACAAGGAAACATGGCTTTGAATGACACACTGGACCAGATGGACTTAACAGATATATTCAGAACATTTCATCCTAAAGCAGGAGAATATACAGTCTTCTCCAGTGCACATGGAACGTTCTCCAAAATAGGCCATATACTGGGACACAAATCAGCCCTAAGTAAATAGAAAAATATCGAGATCATACCGTGCATATTTTCAGACCACAATGTTATGAAACTCAAAATCAACCACAAGAAAAAATTTGGAAAGGTGACAAATACTTGGAGACTGAAGAACATCCTACTAAAGAATGAATGGGCTAACCAAGCAGTTAAAGAGGAAATTGAAAAGTATATGGAAGTCAATGAAAATGATAACACCACAACCCAAAATCTCTGGGCTGCAGCAAAGGCGGTCATAAGAGGAAAGTATATAGCAATCCAGGCTTTCCTAAAGAAGAAAGAAAGATCTCAGATATACAACCTAACCTTACACCTTAAGGAGCTGGAAAAAGAACAGCAAATAAAACCCCAAAACAGCAGAAGACAGGAAATAATAAAGATTAGAGCAGAAATTAATGCTATCAAAACCAATAAAATAGAACACATCAATGAAACCAGAAGCTGGTTCTTTGAAAGAATTAACAAAATTGATAAAAAACCACTAGCCAGTTTGATCAAAAAGAAAAAGGAAAGGACCCAAATAAATAAAATCAAGAATGAAAGAGGTGAGAGCACAACCAACACAGCAGAAATAAAAACAATAATGAGAGAATATTATGAGCAATTATATGCCAATAAAATGGGCAATCTGGAACAAATGGACAAATTCCTAGAAACATATACACTACCAAAACTGAAACAGGAAGAAATAGAAAATTTGAACAGACCCATAACCAGTAAGGAAATTGAATTAGTAATCAAAAATCTGCCAAAAAACAAGAGTCCAGGGCCAGATGGATTTCCAGGGGAATTCTACCCAACATTTAAGGAAGAGTTTACACCTATTCTCTTGAAGCTGTTCCAAAAATTAGAAATGGAAGGAAAACTTCCAAACTCTTTCTATGAAGCCAGCATTACCTTGATTTCCAAAACCAAAAAGAGACCCCACTAAAAAGGAGAACTATAGAACAATTTCCCTGATGAACATGGATGCAAAAATCCTCAACAAGATATTAGCCAACCGGATCCAACAATACAGTAAAAAAATTATTCCCCATGACCAAGAGGGATTTATACCTGGGATGCAGGGATGGTTCAATGTCTGCAAAACAATTAATGTGATTCATCACATCAATAAAAGAAAGGACAAGAACCATATGATCCTCTCAATAGATGCAGAGAAAGCACTTGACAAAATACAGCATCCTTTCTTGATAAAAACCCTCAAGAAAGTAGGATAGAAGGAGCATACCACGACATCATAAAAGCCATATATGAATGACCCAACACTAATATCATCCTCAATGGGGAAAAACTGAGAGCTTTCCCCCTTAGGTCAGGAATAAGACAGGGATGTCTACTCTCGCCACTGTTATTCAACATAGTATTGGAAGTCTTAGCCTCTGCAATCAGACAACACATGTCTGGTTGCCATGCCCCATAATCTAGCTTTAAATGAGTTGAAGTCATAGGAGAAATGCAGAGGGACTGGTGGGGGGAGCAAGTAGAAGGGCCTCTACAACACCCACAGGGAAATCCTCTAGACTGCTGGGTGCTTAGCTCTCTTCATGTGGGTGTTTCTGCCCGCAGGCCTGAAAGGAATGAGCACAGCTCCCAACAGAATATATCAAATCACCACAGGATGAGTCCTGATTTGAGCTTGTTACAAAAATTCAGAATCTTCAAGAAAATCAACAAGAACCAAATAGTATATCTGCTTCATTTAAAAAATTCAGAAAGTTAAACATACTTATTGGGAATCTGTATCAGGAATCAACTATATATTAAACACTGTTCTAAAAAGCATAGGTAATATAATAAAAGAGTTACTAAACAAATCACCATGGGATTGAAATTATAAGTGAATGTGGCAATAATTGTATCATAGACAAATTAAAATGAAAATCATAACTAGGTTAATATGTGCATTTTCATTGTCTTCAACAGCATTGATTCCATTCTGTGTGCAGGCTATGTCATTTTAAGCTTTGCAATATAACTGTATCACCCTCTAGCTAATAACAAGATGAATACAAAAGATTTAGGCCCATTCAGTATTCCAGAAGAAGTGAAAAATAATACATAGTATTTTAAGAAATGAATTAGCAGCAACTTTCTATACCTCAGCTGACATTCAGCACACAAGTCCACATTTATTTGGCCTCAGGAGATTGTTGTAACTGGAGGGGAAGAAAAATCAAAGAAACACATTTTTATTGAGCAGAAATCTGAGAAGTGTCAGTTTATTAGCAAAATTTGGGGCCATAATTTTAAAACTGTATTTTTACCAAACTAGTACTGACAGTATTGGGTCACTCTGAAAGAAATAATGGTTACATCATAAGTAAAGTTGTTAGGAAGAAGAATTTCTTCAGGATCATAAACAAGAACTGCTGTCCCCTGGAAAATACTGGGTCTTTGAAATGGCATCATGGAAGATTTTTGTAATATATCATAGCTTCACAAGAAACACCTTAAGCTTTTCCAGAAAGAAAAAATTAACAGCAATAATCTTTCTGAAAGGAATCTATGAAATGAATTTCTTCTACTGGATACCAAAGTAACTAATGTAGCTATTTAAACACCTTAAGTCACATATAAGCAGATTATGAATTAACATGTAGCCCCAGAATAGATAATCTTCACTTTAAATGATAGCTGAGTTTGAGGTGCCTGGGTGGCTCAGGTGGTTGAGCGACCAAATCTGGATTTCAGCTCAGGTCATGATCATGGTTGGTGGGATCGAGCCCCACATTGGACTCTGTGCTGACAGCATGGAGCCTGCTTGGGATTCTCTCTCTCCCTCTCTCTGCCCCTCCCCCATTCACGTGCACTCTCTCTCTCTCAAAATAAATAAACTTTAAAAAATGATAGCTAAGTTTAAATAAGATCGGATTTTTAAAATTTGTACAGAGAATCTTACTTTTGCCATCTCTTTAAAATTAAAATGCATTTCCTTTTGGAGTTAAAGATAGTGTCTGTGAAGACTTGAGTTAAACACCTTTGATGATAAAATAAAACCTAGTGGTCAAGTCATGCTCTGCTTACCATCATGTTTTACAATAGCAAAAATGTGTGGAAAGACAAAGTTCATGCTTAGCCACTCACATGTTTTTAAACCAAATTATCTTCCTTCTTTTTTTTCACAACTTTAAGAGATTCCTTTGCTATTCTCTCCCAGCCTGTCTATATATTTTCCCTGCCAAATCTGGGATTTCCTTAACATTGCCTTTAAGAATCCTTGAAATTGTTACACAGCTATTTTTCCCCAATTTTTGGTTACATTCCTTCCAAATGTATACATAGTTAGGTAATGCTAGCTGTTTAACAAACTATTTCCAAAATTTCGGTAGCTTAACATAATATAAGGTTATTCTATGCCCATCTAATACTCTAATGTGTATGTTCCTTGGTTGGAGGGCAGGCTTCTACAAGGAGATTCAAGGACTTGGGCTATGCCGTTACGAAGGCCTACCATCCTCTCACATGGAGAAGGTATGCTTTCTTCCTAACAGCCTTACCTGGAAGTGATTTGTAACACTTACTGTTTGCATTAACAAAAATTTCCTGTAGCTGACTCAAATGTGAAGGGTGAGTAGAATAATTGCCAGTGGATTATCTGCTTCCCAACCACAACTCTCTACTAAGAAAAAGAGAGCACTGAGTTTTATTAACAACAGGTAAATTTTTCTCCCCCCAATTTGCAGTAGAACTAAGCTGCAAACACACTTTGTCAGGAGGTAGCACTATTGTCAATTGATGGACTCCAGCCTTAAAAGTCCTAATTTATACCTAGGCTATGCAAAATTGAGATGAGGAAATACATTGAAATTTCTTTATAGTACTTCAGCAAAACAGTGAATTTTAGAAACTAAAGATGACTATAGTAGTATAAAGCTTGAACCATGCTCTTGCATTACTCTTAGGAAAGTGGGCAGAGTTTTTTGTGGGGGGGGGTAATATTACTTTGCCACATTTATCCATATAAACCTCTGAAAGGCAAAAGTTTGACTATCACTGGCTTCAAACTCCGGCTACTCTACATAAACTTCATCCCTTAAATCTGGGCACAAGTTCCAAAGCAAATTTATGAATCTTGTACAAATTTGAAAAATGGTATACAGTGTTCTCTGTGTCAGATTCTTAATTTAGTATTTTTTGATATTTTAGCTTCTAAATATCAAGGATGTCCTGATTGAAGTAGAGCTAAACATTAGATATGGCTCGTGGGTTGGGCTGGCTGAACTGTACTCCTCTCGTCTGTATATTTTTGTCAGCTGATAACTGACATAGAAAACGGAAGCCTTTATAAAGTACCTTCCAGAAGAGATGACCTGATGGAATCCAAGTTGCCAAGAATGGTGGACTCCCCTAATCAAAAGGAAAGAGGACTTGGGTATGGTTTGCTCAACTGAAGAATGGAACCTGGAAGCTAAAGAGTAGTGGTTTGGAGCTAGGCATGAGGGTCAGTACTTTACTATGACATTACTCAGATTCTTAGGCAGCATGTCAACCCTGGGGAGAAGCTCTGCATGTACCATCTCATTAAATACTATAACATGCACCCCAGCTGTGGGACCCTTATAAACAAGCCTACCTCACCTGGCTCCAAATTCTGTCACCCTGCTCCCAGTGTTCTCTGCTGATAGGTAAAAGCTCTGCCCTGCTAAGGCGCAGATCTCATCATCTGTACTAAATACCAGGGTTGCGTATACAAAGCTGTAGTATACAAGTCAGCAGTCACTAACAATGTAAGAAGATTCTTCCTCTTTTTGTATAATTTTCAGAGAAGCTCTGTAGCCTATTTACCAGTCTCCTGTTACTACTTGGTATTGGCACAAATATTGTCCTTGGGATACAGTGTCAGATACATAAGATACCTAGTCAGACTAAGGTGCAAATCTTCACTCCAGCACCTGCTCCTTAAATGGGCCTCAGTATCCTCAAGTTTAAATATGCAAAATAGTAATATATGCCCAACTTCCATTAGAGGTTTTTTTTAAGGATCAAGTGAGATAATGTTTATGAAAGTGTGTTGTAAAACAAAGTATTATAAAAATTTAAATAAATTCTTTTTGTACTATTGTTGTTGGTACTTTGTAAAGGAAAATAGGAAAAACTATTTGTGAGAAAAAAAAAGGCTTCTCTGAAATTCTTACTCCTCAAGAGATAGTAGTCAAAAGTATTACAGATGGCAAAGTCATTTTCTTTTGAGTAAAGCTTAGTATTTTGTTACATCTGATGAGGAACAGAGAAGACAGGATTAAGAGAGAAGCATTAGCCATGACTGAAAGAGAAAGCATTGAGAAGTTCTTTGTATGGGCATTTCTAGGTGAATATTACAAAGATGTTCCAACTAATATGAACTTTGTAGAAAATGTTAAATGATCTTTGAAGCAACAAATAATACATCTTGATACAGCGTGGTACGAGATACCTACTTTTTAAATGAAATGATTTAGGAATCTATTTTCAATTTGAGAAGAACCCATAATTCAAAGGGGTTAATCATCAATTATTAGTGGTTAGAATCTTGTTTGTAGCTAATAAGGGAAATTTGAGACATTCTTCATGAACAGTTCATATTAAATTTTAAACTTCTTTTCTGGATGCAAAGAATATGAATGGCTGCATTACTGGCATGAACTTGGATGTCACCTTCAAATTTGTACCTGATAATTTTAAGACACAGTACACATTTTGAAAAATCCAACATTTAATTCAAGCTAAAGACAAACTCCTGGAATAAATTTTTTTTTCTATTTCATTTCTACCTCTATTCCATTTCATTAGCATCAATAGGGTAAATGGCATCCTAACGACTTAAAGTCATTAATATAGTTCACATTTAGTCATTTTTGAGTCTGAACTCATTTCAGCTTAGTCCATGTGAAAATATTCCTAATGAGATTGAAGTGAAGGGCCTGATGTCTGGATTTGATCATAGTTACTTCTTAATCAAGGAACCAGTTGAAAAAATATGAATGGGTGAACACTAGTTAACACCATAGGTAGGAAAGCAATCCAAAATGAATTTCCTGAAGATTGTGATTATTAAAATTCACTCTTGAGCCAGATAATCTTTTCTTTGCACTTATCTTTTCAAATTTCCTAGGGAATGGATTTCCCAAAAATTCGTTTTTGACATATGTCCCCCAACTCATTTACATGATGCTGCACAGGGTTTAAAAGTTACTTTAAAAAATTTACAAAGAATAACTGTTCTTTTTCTGAAAGTTACTGAAATTGGTCAGTGAGTTAAGTGTAATATAAAATATAATGGGCTAAGCAGGAATGAAGGGGGAAAGGGAGAAAATTTCAGAGTAATTTCAAATACAAAAATCCATTCATCCACAAATGCCACTTTATCCTAAGAATTAGAAATTTAATAAAGTTTATCAAAACAAATGAGAAAATCTCATAACTTACTAAATTGTGAAAAATCAAATTAACATCATTTCTGCGATTACTCTATTTGCCCCAAGTTTCCATTGTCCCTCACCTACTTCAGTCCCTCATTATGTCAGCAATGTTTTCATAGCCTCCTAACCAATCCCCTATGTCCTTCCCTTCTGACAATCCTTTCACCACTGCCATCTGATCTTATTCCCACTTAATACCAAAATGTGAGTTTGAGCCCTGTGTTGGGCTCTGCGCTGGCAGCATGGAGCCTGCTTGGGATTCTCTGTCTCCTCTCTCTCTGCCTCTCCCCCCACTTGCACTCTCTGTCTCTCTCAAAATAAATAAAACTTAAAAAAATTTTTTTTAAATGTGAAAATGACTTCTGCTGCCTGTAGGTTGAAATTTCAACTACCAGGTTTTCAAGGGCCTCCATAGCAAGAGATCTCCCAACCTTTCTTGCCATATGCACTGCTTGGATTCTAACATCACTAATGTAGATGAGACTTAATAGGAATTATGATTCAACTAGATTTGATTAAATTAAACATGACTAGAAATATCTCTAAAGCATCTTGCATCATTTCTAGAAAATAGTAGGTATTAATAAATTATATCTGCCATTATTGTTTTTGCTGTTAGTGTTATTGTTGCTTGTTATCTCTGCCTGGAATGCCTGCTCAGGTCTTATCCTTCTTTAAAACTCCTCAACTCAGGGGCGCCTGGGTGGCTCAGTTGGTTGAGCATCTGACTTTGGCTCAGGTCATGATCTCATAGTTCATGGGTTCAAGCCCCTCATGGGGCTGTGTGCTGACAGCTCAGAGCCTGGGCCCTGATTCAGATTCTATGTCTTCCTATCTCTCTGCTCCTCCCCTGCTTGCACTCTGTCTCTCTTTGAAAAATAAATAAACATTAAAAAATTAAGGGATGCCTGGGTGGCTCAGTCAGTTGGGTGTCTGACTTCACCTCAGGTCATGATCTCACAGTCCATGAGTTCAAGCCCTGCATCAGGCTCTCTGCTGACGGCTCAGATCCTGGAGACTGCTTTGGATTCTGTGTCTCCCTCTCTCTCTGCCCCTCCTCTGCTCATGCTCTGTCTCTCTCTGTCTCAAAAAGAAATATAAACATTAAAAAAAATTTTTTAATTAAAAAAAAAATTAAAGCTCCTCAATTCTAAGGATCATCTCTTCTTCACTGTGCCACAGCACAATATTGAAACCTTAGTTTATAACTCATCATTCTACTTTATAGTGGTGTTGTTTTGTTCTTTCATTGTCTATCTTTTCATTATGATAGTTAACTCTTGAGCAATAGAAACTGTATTTCCACCTTAGCATTAGGACTTTTAAAATATTATTGTGTATGTAACAAATAGTAGATGTTTGTTGGATTGAAGGTATGACATAGGAAAACCAATATAATATGTTCAAATAAACTGCAAATTTATTTTTTTAAATATGGCTATGGTAATCAATAACATATTGTTCCAAATGGGGACACTTTTAGCATTTTAGAGTTAGAGAGGATATTACTTATTATTATATGGGGATAACAGGTACACACTGGAATGTATGGTCATCATGACCAAAAGAAAACTCCATGAAAACACAGCTAAATAGTGCAAAGATTATCCTAATTATATTACTTCTTCCTTTTGGCCATCATGGAACCAACACAGTTGCAGAGAGAAAGTTGAGTCTGATCAAATTTTTAAAATATGGAAGTGTGCTAATAGAAGCAATTGGAATATGTGTCAGAGTTTGAAGGTCCTTGAAATTAGCTTGAGTTGACCAGACTACAGATTTGAAATGAGTTCCCTTCTCCCATTCACCTGGAATGGAAAAGACAATTTTAAATTTGCCTTCCACAGGGCGCCTGGGTGGCGCAGTCGGTTAAGCGTCCGACTTCAGCCAGGTCACGATCTCATGGTCCGTGATTTCGAGTCCTGCGTCAGGCTCTGGGCTGATGGCTCAGAGCCTGGAGCCTGTTTCCGATTCTGTGTCTCCCTCTCTCTCTGCCCCTCCCCCGTTCATGCTCTGTCTCTCTCTGTCCCAAAAATAAATAAACGTTGAAAAAAAAATAAATAAATTTGCCTTCCATGTTGATCAGGAATATAATGGGGGGAGTGTCCCTGGGCAGAGAAGCATGCTGCCCTTGCCTTAAATTCTAAAACCCTTGCCTTACCTCTCCTCTATTTCCAGAACTTCTTGGGTTTTAGCCACATAAGCTGTAGCCTTCACATCTAAGTGCATTTTTCTGTTTCCACCCTCCTGTCTTATCTGTTAATGCTCGGTGACTTTTTTAAAAAGGTTTTATTCACCCTCAGTACATCCTAAGTGAGAATGTTTTGGGGCCATTAATGACGTTGCCCACAGAATGTGAAGGAAGGCATTTTCCAAAGAGGGGTGTGGTATCGGTGGAAGCAGCCTTGTGTAGGTAGAGCACGAGGTTATGTGAGTCAGAGAATTTGCAGGGTCCACACTGAAGTCAAGAGGACTCTGATGAAGTAGGGAGCAATGCTTTCCATCCCAGATCTCTTAGAGACAGGACCTCAGTTGAATCGTTTAGCGGTGACCTTTACATCACTGTGTGACCAGCTAGTCAGTCAGCAGCCAACCAAAACTCAGAGTGACCATTATATCACATATGGTTTAATGAATGGCTGTTAGTATTTTTCCAGGGAAACACTGAACTTAGAGCTAGGAGACTAGAGCCCAGGATGTGATCTAGGTAGGGTCACCAACCAGCTGTGTGACTTTCAGCAAGTCACATAACAACCCTGTGTCTTGAGTTACAGAAGACAGTAACAATCATTGAGTACATCATAATAATGAGAGTAGATGGGAAATCACTTGTTAAATTGTAGATCACTTCAAATGTCCTGTCCTCTATTATTAAAGTAGGCCACTTTATTCCCTATATGTTATACTTTGAAGCCTTTGAGATATGATTGTTTCTTTTAAGTACTGTTCTGAGTGCAATTAAGCTGTTTCTTTTCATGATTGCAATTTTTGGGCCACATTACCTCAAGACAAGTATTATTACTTAATGAAAAACAAGTAAATGGATTTTGCTTTTCAAATTAAGAAAATTAGCTTGAGATGATATGGCTTTTGACAGCAATAATGCTTGTGAGCCAAGCTGTCTAATTTGGAATGCAGATACACTCAACTATGTAGGATTTAATTGACTCTAAAAAAAGAGTACATTGTTTTTGAAGCACTATGGTATCTTAATGTGACTAATTTCATTAATAGTTTGAGGGGAAAATACTAGAATTTTGATCCAGTTCAGCTCTGCCAGTCAGTTCTCTGTGACCTGTGGTAAGTCACTTAACAAGCTAGATCTTAATTTCATTTGCAAATCACTTGGAGTAGATAATATCTAAAGTCCTTTCTAATTCTAAAACCCAGACTATTTCATAGCCATTATAATTTTAAAAGCAATTTTAAATTGAAATCTTTTTTCCCCTTTTATTAAAACTAATAAATGCTTGGTTGGGATTAATTTACCCAGCACCAACCAAATGACAGCTCAATGACAGTATTTACAAAATGAAGTTGTCAAAATGAAAGAGTGACTTTTTGGGAAAGAGTATTAAAGTGCAATTGACTTTGAAATAACCTGCCTAGGCATGGCTCACAAATTCTATCCAAAGCAACATTTTGAGACTGTTTGCTTAGTATGCAAATTAAAATCATCATTAAAAGATCAGTGGCCATGTGGTGGTTCTATGATTAATGATTTCCATGGCCAAAGGGAGAGATCTGAGTTAATTAGCTTGCCTGATCTCTTGCCCTCTTTGCCCCCTGGGACAGAATCCGGTGCAGAGGTGTTTCCTTGGGGGAGATGGAGGGATCCTCAGTAGTGGATGCCAGACTCTTAAACTGACCATGGTGATCTTATCCAATTCATCACCCAGCCTTTTTAGTTGAAGGAAGGTCATTCCTTGAAAGACAAAGTGATGATGATCTTGGTGAAGAACCAGAGTTATTAGGTCACTGTATCTTAATCCCTGATGGAAATCAAGGTAATAAATTGTGGAAATAAAAATACTTACCAGGAATTAAGAAAAAAATGCAAATTCCAATTTTTTTTAAAGGAAAAAGTCCACACACTTTTTTTTTTGCATATTCCCCTCTCTGTTTTTGCTTCTTTGTTCTTACCTTTACCATAGACATCTCTGTGTAGTAGAAAAAACAGTCTCTTGGCTTTCCCACTAACTTGTTTTATAATCTTGGCAAGTGAGTAATTCTCTGGGATAATTTCTTTGCATGCAAAAATGTTTCTAGCTTCAGCAGCTCTTCAACTCAGTGACTCCATAACTCCTTTTATTAAAAAAAAAAGACTGTAAGGCTATTTATGAAGTCTGAAGATTACGGAAGTCATAGGTCAGAAATTGGTCAGGCAAAGAGGATTTAAGAAGACAAAGCGAGGATGATTGGGGGTTTGAAGTCTCAGTCAAGTGGTCTGTGACCAACTAGGTCAGCAAGAACTAGAGTTGCTGGAAAGACCTAGGCTGTTTGCACTTTACCTGAAAACCAACATTCCTACCCTGGACACTTGAGTTACTCAAATAAGTTAGTTCTGGAAGTTTTAACCCAGTCTCATATTATTCCAGTCATCTTCACTTCTACTCTGTGATTGCCAAGCTCTGATGGCAAAAATAATGCAAACACTCAAACTGATATCACCAAAATCCTGACCCTTCATCAGTCATCCCAAACCCCACTCCACTTTCTCTCTCTCACCCCTCCTTCTGAGCAGAAAACTTTTCTCAACCTCACAGAAAATAATAGATTTTTTTTTTACCAGGATCTTTTCCATGTTTCCCTATTTATTAACTTTCCTCCCAGCATATAAATTTGATTGTTTTCCCTTCTTAAAAAGTAATCCTATGTTCTCTTGTGGTTACTTATCTATTAATTTCCTTCCTTTCATGGCCAATCTCCTAAGAAAGGGTTTGGTGCTCTTTCTTACTCACCTTCTATTTGTTTTTCAATCAGTTCTGTGTGGACTTGAGTTCCCTCAGAAACAGACTCTGGGACAAGGATTCAAGTGCAAATAGATTCTTTGCAACTTGATCCCAGGCAACACATTAGAGGTAGAAGAAAGCAAGACAAGGAAGAGAAGGATGCCAATCCAGGGTGTATAATCAATCACTTTTATGCTGAAAGTTCTCAAATCTGTATCTCCAGGTAATGTCCCAAATTCTAGGTCTTTATTTGTAAATCTACTAAATGGCTCTAGCCAAATATCCATGGCATCTCAAACCTGACATCTACAAATATTGGTGTCATGGGTTCAAGACCTGGCTCTTCTACTTAACTACATGTGTAAATAACATTGAGCAAGTTATTTAACCTCCATAATTCCCAGATTACTTCTCTATAAAAACAGGGACAATAATAGTATATCAATATTGATACAATACCATGATTTGATAATTAAATGAGGTTGTTTGTATTAAGCACTAAGCATAGCGCCTGGTATGTAAGAAGTTATCAGTAATCATTGGCTTCCATTTTCAATGTAATAAGGCCTTTCTCCACAGACCAATTTATTAATATAAATTGCCCATCTTTGTTAATGACATTGCATCTACCCACTTAAATCAGAAATTTCCAATCATTCCAGAATCTTTTACCTACTCTGAACATCAGGCACCATATTCTGCCAGTCCCACCTCCTACATATTTCTTAAATTTGTCATTTCCTCATCATCCTTTTCCCTCTGCTTTAATGCCACCCCTTGTCAATTCTTACTTAGATTAAGATTCCTTAGGGGATTCTTCCTGTCCACAAAACCTAGCATAGTATCTTACACAAAGTAACCATCTAATAAATGTTTGAATGAATAAATATCATCAAATTATCTCTATTATAATAAATAATACCACACTGCTAGATGCCTAGGAATCTTCCCTGATTCCACTTTCTTCCTCATAGCACACGCTTAATTCATGGTAACCTGTTGCCTCTGCTTTCAAAATATACCCAGAAGCCAAGCATTTCTCAATACCTCCCCTAATACATTCCTGACTTAAGACCAGACTTGTCTGTCTACTCAGTCTGTCTACTTCTCTTGCCTTTCTCTATGTCTGCCGCATGGAAACTGGAGTGATCAAAGCATAAATTAGATCTTACTGTGCCTCTGCTTAATACCTTCCTGTGGCTTCTTAATAAATTCTTTAATAACATCTGCAAGGACTCCAAAGTCCCCCACTGACTTCTCTCACTTTATCTCTTCTTGTCTCTTCATTCCTGTTATTTTTCACTATGGCCTTTGTTCTGCACCTGGAGCACACCAAATGTGCACTTTTTGCAATGCTTTTTTCTGTTTGGGCCAGCCACTCTTCCTTGGGGCTTCACATAGTTGCATCTTTTTCATCATTCAAGCCTCTGGGCCCCTGGGTGGCTCAGTGAATTGAGCGTCCAACTTCGGCTCAGGGTAGTTTGTGAGTTCAAGCCCCGCGTCGGGCTCTGTGCTGACAGCTGGGAGCCTGGATCCTGCTTCCAATTCTGTGTCTCCCTCTCTCTGCCCCTTCCCCATTCATGCTCTGTCTCTCTCTGTCTCTCAAAGATGAATAAACGTTAAAAAATTTTTATCATTCAAGTCTCAGTTCTCCACACTTATCACTGCCTAATTTACATCTTTACATCTTATTATCTATCTCTGCAACCCCACTCCTAGAGCGTAAGCTACATGAGGCAGAATTTATGTCTATAATTGCTGTCTCCCAGGACTTGAAACAATGCCTAGCACGTAGTAGGAGCTCAATAAGTACTTGTCAACAAAAATATTTACTCTGTTCAAAACCTAGGCTCTTGTAGGACACTAAATGGTAATAATAAAAGAGAGAGAGAGAGAGAGAGAGAGAGAGAGAAAGAGGGGTTAGAAGATATCAACAAGAACATCAACAACACTAACAAGACCTTAAATGCATATAAATAGGGATGTGAAATGAATTAGAAAATAAATTGGAAATAGCTAATTTGTTAAGATGATAAGATTGTGTGTGTTTCCTCTTAAGAAATTCTTTAATTATCATTAATGTAGAGTATTAAATGAAAATTATGAGTTGAGTACTATGGCAAAATGTCCTGTGGCAATTCTCAGAAGGAAGCATTTTATGACCAGGGTAGTCTGAGAAGACAAACTTCTGTTACTCAAGGCATTTAGTAGACAAAGAAACTATTTGACATAGTATATAATGAATATTTTTCTTCTTTAGTTTATTTTCCAATAATGGTTCTGAAATTTTTTAATGACAATAATGTTAACATCTTAATGAAATAGAACATTTAAAATTCTCACTCACTGATGGGCCGAGTTGATATAAGTTTTATGTGTGTGCATGAAGGGGCAATTAGCAGACATATAGGAAGATGCTTCTGGTTTGGGGCCTCTGGCTGCTCATCTTATTGCAGGTGGCATAGCCACTTTTCACAGCCTCCCCGTTCCACTTAACCTGGAAGTTCTAAACAAGTTTCTGCGGTTCTCTTGATTTCCCTTGAGAGTCCCTGTACCAAAAGCAGCTCTTATGGTAAACTTGAAGTGAGAAACAAATTGGTCAGAGAACACTTCCATGATTCCCATTACTAGAAAATGCTGCTTCTTTTAATTATAGCACAAATTTTCAGAGTGTAATTTAGAGACAAAAAAGAAAGAAAACTATTAGAATATTTTTTAAAAGGGAGGGGCAGGAGAATGAGTTTCCTTGTTTTGGTGTTGTTATGATTGAGGAGAGAGTTTCGGCAGTCAACACAAGTGAGATAATTTTGTCTTCATAAACCACTCCTTGGTTGCTACTTAGGTCAATAATGATAAAGTAGGATATATGAAAATCACTTTACAAATTAGTTTCTCACGATTATATGGCTTAGCCAAACAAAAATAAGTAAATATAGATAATTCTGTCAATAGTAATACAAAATCTGAGAAATAGTCTCATTCTCATTCCCCAGACCCAGACAATGACAAATCAGAACACTTAGAAAAATTAGCTGGTGGTTTCATATTTCTTCACCCCAAATACTGGTAAATATAAATTTTATATTCATTTAGACTTTAGCATTGACATTGGCTGTTGTGGCAGAAATTGCCAGCTAATGTCACCAAATCTTTCCTTTTCTTGCTGGATACTCAGGTAGACTGTATTTCCCAGCCTTCTTTGCAGTTAGATGTGGCCATGTGAGTAAACTTTAGCTAATAAAATGAGATTAAAGTAATGTATATCCTTTTAGAACTGGTCCATAAAACCTTTTGTACATAATTTTCATTTCCCTTTTCCCTTCCAATTTGATGCAAATGAACACAATGGCTTTGGAAGCAGCATGTTGAAGTTATAGAACCACAAGATAGGAAAATCTGAGTCATTGAACTATTTGGTAGAAAGCCATTTGTCAAGCAGGGTTTTACCTAAGTGAGAAATGAGTTTCTCTCATGTTAAGCTTCTGAGATATGGGATTCGTCTCTTACATTCGCTAGTGTTCCCTTTACACAAATACACCTGATTACAGTTGTTGCTTTTTAATTAAAGGTCCTATTGGTTCTGTCACAAGCTTTTCATAAAAAGTGCTGAGAATTTTAAACAGTATTTTTAAACTCATAATCTTACTTTTTTTTTTACTCTGTATGTAACTTAACAACAATTCCCAATTGGGAAAATTCTGTCCATTAATACATATTATATAACTGCCCAGAAAGCTAAGAGCTTCCTGACTGAACTTTTTCTAAGTCATATAAATTTATACACTGATGACTTTTTAGGCCACTTTATTAACAATTAAAGTCAAATAGTTACATAGTTCAGAACTGTGGGCATATATTATAAAGGAAATAAAGAAGTAAAATCATTATGTTAAGTAATTCTAAGGTTTCCAATCTTTATCCCCAAATGGTGTATTGAAATAAATCTCTCTCAAATGCTTCTGAGATCAGGTCATAGATCTTCATTTTCAAGCAATTGGTAAAACAATATCTTTAAAAAAAAAAAGGACACGAGGGCACATGACCAATAGATGAATGAATAAAGAAGATGTGGCATACACACACACACACACACACACACACACACACACGCACACGCACACACGCACACACACACACAGAAGAATATTATGCAGCCATAAAATGGAATGATATCTTGCCATTTGCAACAACATGGGTGGACCTAGAGGGTATTATACTAACTGAAATAAGTCAGACCGAGAAACAAAAATACCATATGACTTCACTCATGTGGAATCTAAAAAAACAAAACAGGGAGCCTGGGTGGTTCAGTCAGTTGAGCGTCCAACTTCAGCTCAGGTCATGATCTCTTGGTTTGTGAGTTTGAGCCCCATATCAGGCTCTCTGCTTCAACCCCTCTATACCCACCCCCTTCTCTGCCCCTCCCCTGCTCCCCCATGCACTCTCTCTCTCAAAAATAAATAAACATTAAAAAAATCTGTTTAAAAATAATTAATTTAAAAAAACCAGAAGAATAAAAAACAAACAAACAAACAAAAGCAGAGAACTCAGTAAATACAGAGAACAAACTGATGGTTGCCAGAAGGAAGGGGGATGGAAGAATGGGCAAAATGAGCAAAGGGAATTGGGAGATACAGGCTTCTAGTTATAGAATGAATAAGTCACAGGAATAAAAGGCACATCATAGGGAATATAGTCAATGATATTATAATAACATTGTATGGTGACATAAGGTAGCTACACTTATGAACATAGCATAATGTATAGAGATGTTGAATCACTATGTTGTACACCTGAAACTAATGTAACAGTAACATTGTATCTCAACTATACTTAAATTAACTTTTTAAAAAGACACATGGCCCGTTCTCCAAATGATGAAAATATATATTGGTATGTCCTTTCATGACAACATGGATTGATGTCTTTAGATACTTACTAATTAAAGGAGGATAATGTGTCAAAAAGAAGTTTTATCAGGAGCACCTGGGTGGCTCAGTCAATTAAGTGTCTGACTTTGGCTCAGGTCATGATCTTACAGCTCATGAGTTCAAGCCCTGCATCAGGCTGTCTGCTGTCAGCACAGAGCCCACTTTGGATCCTCTGTGCCCCCTCTCTCTCTAACCCCCCCCCCACACGTGTGCATGCATGCACACACACAAGGGTGCATGTATTGTCTCTTTCTCTCTCAAAAATAAACATGAAAAAAAGAGTTTTATCCAGAAATACAATTATAGATTATGATACAATTGTCCATATAAGAAGCTTTTCTTTTTCAGTCTTACACTTTTCTTTTTTTAAAACTGGATACACATTTGCTACTGGTTCCAAACAAAGATTCTCTTCTTAAGGAGTTAATTCATGCTTCCAAAACCTTACTGCGCAGATAAGAAATCAAACTGTTCTCTGGTTTACAAATTGTAGATTATGGAAATGAATTCCAAGGTGTTGACTCATGCATGCAGTTATATCACTCTATCAGTACTCAATTTGTATATGTGAATATTTATGAACCCTTGGAGGTGTACAAATAACATGAAAGAATTCTTGGTAAGGAAAGGCAGTAGTCTTCTCAGTGAAAGTCTAAAGAAGGACTGAACTCAAATTTGATGAACAACTTTCTTAGGAACAGAGATTATCAATTCAAACTACTTTTATAACTACCATCATAGTCTAGGTGTCAACTGATTTATTGTTACCTATGCTTTCTCTCCAATGTAACCCAGTCACATGTGTGCCAACAGAGCATTGTTTTTTGAGTGTTCCTAGCCTTCACAAAATGGAGCTGGACATTAAAGAACTCTCGGTAATAAGTTACTAGTTGGCACTAGTTCCCAGCTGCTTCACATGGCAAATCCATTTTTGCTTCAAAGCTCTTCACCAGTACTCATCCAAATAGTGTTTTTTTTCTTTATCCTTTCTTCCTTTTCTCTTAATTCTACCTCCTCCCATCCCCACCCCCAAGAAAAAAGATAGTATTTATGAAGTCTTTACCATTGTGTCCTAGGCAGTTCTTCCCTCCCAGCTTCTCTTCATTCTGTTTCCTCAGTCAAAACTTACTTGGTGGAAGGAACATTGAAAGGGAGTCAGGTGACCTCAAAACTTTATTGCTTACAAGTAAGTAACCTAAATTATCTTGCTTTGATTTTTTTTTTAAATCTGTAAAATGGACATAAGTATACCTAGGCCAAACGATTGGGTACAGAAACAATGTTCACAAAAGCACCAAATAGAATTCTTGGCACATAGTGGGAACTTAATAAATAATAGTTTTTGGGTGCCTGGGTGGCTCAGTCAGTTAAGTGTCTGACTTGACTTCAGCTTGGGTCATGATCTCATAGTTGTGGGATCAAGCCCCGTTTCCGGCTCCATGTTGGGCATGTTTTCTCTCTTGCTCTCTTTCTAAATTAACTAATTAATTAAATATTAGCATTTTAGTTTTTGTGTTATATAAATCGACCCCGAACTTAGTAGCTTAAAACAATAATGATGATTTATTATTTCTCGTTGTTTCTGTGGACCAAGAAGTTCAGAAGGGCTCAGTTGGGCCATTGTTGCTTAAAGTCTCTCATACAGAAGCAGTTAGATGTCAGCTGAGGCTGCAGTCACAGAAGGAAGTGGAGGATCCAAGGAGACTAACTTGCATAGCTAGTAGGTTAGAACTAGATGGAAAAACTAGAGGTTTCAGCTTCTGTCTCTGAAGACTTCTACAGAGCTGCTTAAGTATACTCATGGTATAGTGGCTAGCTTCCCCCTAAGTGAATGATCCAAGAAACCAATGTGAAAATTGTAATGCCATTTATAAATCAGCTTGGGAAGTCACATACTACCATTTCCACCATATGCATATTGGTCACACAGAGACAACCTCAATTTCATGTGGGAGGGATTTACATGAGTTTGAATACCAGAAGATGTGGATCATTGGAGGCTATCTTGGAGGTTGGCTACCATAGTTAGATATTTATTTCCTCAGAGAAAATGCTGACAGCCTAGACTTCAGTCATACTAACTGGACTGCTTTCCAGTTTCACCTTGAAGTATTCCTTTTTAGGCTACTTAAGCCCAACCTGCCTCTCTTTACCTTCTCTCTCTCTCTCTCTCTCTCTCTCTCTCTCTCTCTCTCACACACACACACACACACACACACACACACACACAGGGCTAGCATCCATATCTAAATTTTGCACACATTATTTTTCAAATTGGTATCATCACTTTTAAAAAATAAACATTTTTTTAGTTTAGAATAGTTTTAGATTTACAAAAAAGTTGTACATATACTACAGAAAGTTCCCATATTTCCCCTGCCAAGTCTCCCCTATTATTTTAGGCAGTGCTTTGAAAGAAAGAAAGGGTTTTGAATGACTTGTTATCTAAAACCCATGTTAGAAAAATAATGTGAAATTAAGGTAGAGTTGAATTATATGATTTTTGTGATCCTTTTTAGGCTTCTACCACAAGATAAAATAGGAAAATAGTGATTGCAACTTTTAAGTAAAAAATTGATTTGAGTAGTGATTTAGCTTTTTGCATAATTAATTATTAAGTGGAAGGAGACTCCCTGGATTGAGGTGGAAAAAGCAGTTTTGTCTCACTAAGCAAAATGTTTGTATAGTGATGTGTAATATAGATAGCTAGGTCACATATAACCCTATGGGGAAAGAAGGAAGGTTATTGACCATTTACCGATGAGCAAACTAAATAAAGCTCAACAGAACACTCTCCAGACCAAGCCATGACCAGAGACTGACTGACTAGATGTTAGAAATCAAGTGGACTAGACCAAAGATCCATAGTCCATATAAAGATTCAAGGAAAGAGGTCTGAGAGTAAAATGAAGGGTATTATCTGGAAGATCTTTTCTCTGTTATGGAACACAAGTGTGTAGATTTTCAGGGTCCACAGCAAGTCTGAAGACATTAAACTTGAGAAGCACAGACTGAGAAAGGGAGGTTGCTGTTTTAAGCTACTTTCTCTATCTGTCTCTCTCTCTCACACGTGCATAATATCTTTTAATTCACTCACACTTGATTATTTTGTTGTGCTTTGAAAATACTGAAAGGCAATGAAAATGGGGAAAATCCTATAGCAGACTCCAAAAGCTTCCTACAAGGTCTTCCTGCCCCAGACCCACGGTTCTCCAATCTAACATTTTTAGCAACTTCTTGTTACCCACTCTCCAACCAAGAAAACCCCCACACATCTGAACATGACAACTCCATCATACCTTAACCGCAAAATGCAGGCCCCACACATCTGAACATGACAACTCCATCATAACTTAACCACAAAATGCCAGCCTAAATGTGTCATCTTCATGCCTTCAACCTGTGATAGCTGTAGGATAAGTGAACCTCTTCAGCGTGAGGTACATATCTTTTAAATATCAAGTCCTAAAGTTCCATTGTAACCTCATTTCTCACCACTTTCTACCATGACTATTATAGGCACATAAAACTACCTATTGTAGGGTAAAAGGGGCTGGTATTCAGACACACACAGCATTTTTACATGAGCAGTTTTATCTACCCATAATGGTCATATAGTCATGGTAACAACTACTGCTGTATTTACTGAATACCTACTTATGACAAGTATTGTAGTGGTACTTTACATGTTACATTTCCATTAAACTTTATAAAAACCTTCTTCACAGTTATTCAGAGTAATCTCACATTTAAGTGGAGAAAACAGATTTAGAGGTTAATTTTAACTCAAGATACACAGCTAATAAAAAGGTTTAAAACTCACATGTGTCTGCCTTGAAAGCCTGTTTTCTCTCTCCTTTGTAGTATATTGTCATGAAGAGCTATGATTTTGGAGCCATATGGTACTGTGTTTAAATCTTAGCCCTGCCATTTACAGGCAGAATAACCTGCCAGTTTCTCATTTGTAAAAATGAAAAATTTTTACAAAAAAATTTCCTGAGAATCAAAGGGGAAAACAGATGTAAAATATGTTAGCTGCTAGTATTATTGTATCTCATCACATCTGCTTGTCAAACTCTACTTATTTTTTAAAACCTAGTTTGTTACCTCCTAAATTGACACCTTCTCTGACTCTGCCAGGCAGAATTGTTTTTTCCTGTGTTCCCATATGACTTTAGTCTTGTAATCATTTGTCTGTTCCTCATTAGGCAAGAGGTTCTGGATATCATTTGTTATTCTATCTTAGTCTGGGTTCTCCCTGAAGCAGACTCTGACACAAGGATTTCAGTCAAGCAGTCTTTTGAGAGGTGCAAAGAACATGTATAGATAAGGAAGGAAACAATCATGGAAGGGAACACAGCCTTTAAGAGATATGTTATTAACTCAACTTTTGTGGGTAACTGATAATTACTATCCCATTAGGACACTCTGCAAAACTATGCAAAAGTTAGCCAAGAAGGTGGGATCTGGGCCTACACTGATTAGTCATTGGTTACAAGCTACCACTGTAGTGTACAGGCACTTTAGGATTCTGGAATATATAGACATAATGGGTGGGGCTGCCCACCAACAAAGATACCAGTGCTACATTTGAAAGTAAACTGATGTATGGTTAAGAGGATCTGACAGTGCAGTAATGGAACACTGAGAGTGTATGGTATATATGTCTCAAATTATTTTTGCTTTAATTGAATTTATTACACTATCTGTGCATTCATTCATGTGACCTTGATATTTATCAATCTCCTTTCACCTTAGATTTTCTTGCATAATAACTAGTACATAGTGTGCAACCAATAAATGATTGAAGAGGAAAGAGGAGGGAAGAGGATTTAAAAAAAGAAGAAAAGAAGGAAAGGGAGAGAAAGGAGAGGGAGAGAAATGCATGGAAGGGAATGGAAAGGAAGGGAGGGGAGGAATAGGGAGGAGAAAGTAAGGCTGAACGCTGTGCCATGATTTGGAATGGAGGAATCTCCCTTCTTTTTACTTCTCATAGCAGCAACAAATAAAATGCATAAATATGCTAAAAAAATAAAGAATTACCAGGATGGCTTACATAAATCTGTCTAAATATGAATTTAGGCATTTAATATGAAAATGAATTGTAGAATCAGAGTTAGAGTTATGGCCTTATGCTTTTTCCTTGCCTGATCAAAAGCCAAAAATTTTCTATAAAGCTGGTAAGGAACCCTAACCTTTAGCATATGTAGTTTGAAAAAAGATTCTAAAAAAGATAAGTGAGGATTTTTTTTTTTGCTGTACTAGGTAATGAGTTTTATAATGGAAACACAATTGCAAGTTACATAATCAAGTAGGTCAGAGCTATTGATCTGCCCAATGACAAGACTTCCTGAGTGAATTGCATTATTCCAAAAGGATGGTTTGAAGGCTAATAACGGCAAAAAGTGTTACCTGAATTTTGTACCTACAATAGGATTAGGTCTGTTGCTCTGTACGTCAAAAATGTTAGGCTACAAAAGCTTTCTGAAGCAACGTAGAATGTGAACACAGCACTGGGAAGCAGGTGCAACACTACCTCTAACTAGCTTAATGTGACTTTGGAGTCACTACAAAAACTCCTTGGGTTCCAACTTCATCATTTGTAATATTAAGACACTGGACTTAGTCAGAAGTTGGAAATTCAGATGTTGCTGCCTCCTGAATGAATGGTAGGGGTGGTGGTGAATAGAAGGGCACATATCCCATCTAATGAGGCAGTCATTACTCAGATCCAACCAATGGTTGCCATGCTGAAATTTCAGTCTTGGGCTCCAAATCTCCTAATATTTCCTAAAAACAAAAACATGACATGTATGTGAATTTTTCAGATTTTAATGTATTGGTATAATTATTATGAGAAACACAGTGTGGGCCAAAGAAGACTTATCAGCTCTGGGCAGAATATAGCCCATAGGTTAATACTCACCTCTGGATTAGATGAACTTCAAATGTCCTTCTAGTTATTCATATTTTGAAAATGATATACGGAGGCATAACTGTTCTTCTAAGACTGAGACACCTGTGCATAGTACTGCTCCTGTTCCTACACCTGCTTTCTTCCCCAAAGGGATTTCTGTACCTTGGCCAAGGTCCAGGGAAGTCACCAGTAATCTTGCTCAGCTACGAAATTCTGCAGCATCTTTAGCACTCTTTCCTGATTACCCATCTATATGTCCTAAAATCCATCCCAACTTTGGATAAACTTTTATTATTTATCATAATGTAGGTTACGTTAAAGATTGGGTAGGTCTCTGGAGCCTTATTGAAGTCTTCCCTAACATCTTTGAACCCTCCTTGATCTTTAATTAGGATTGGAAAGATTGCCATCTTTGAAGTCAGGTTACACTTCATTCCTAGAGGATGCCACTAAAAGTTATTTCAAGTGAATGACAGCATAATCTAGACATAGGAGACTAATTCAGGGAGAAGAGCAATAGAAAATACAAAAATAATATATGGAGCAAGGTGTGATAGTGGGATAACACAAGAAGGGATGGGGGCCACACCTGAAGGGATCCCTTGAAAAATAATCTCTTGTCCTGAGATGGATGGGACAAATAAGAGCTTGTGAAACAAAACTGTTGAGAAGGAGAGAGATCGTATAGCCAGTTGCTTTCAATCTTTCTTGTAAAGTAGGTATTAAGGTTTTATTTAGAAAGCTAATACCAGTAGGCTAATCTTAATGTTTATTTATTTTTGAGAGAGAAACAGGGAGAGAGAAAATCCCAAGCTGGCTCTGTGCTGTCAGTACAGAGCCCAATGTGGGGCTCAAACTCACAAACCGTGAAATCATGACCAGAGCAGAAATCAAGAGACAGACACTCTTCTTGAGCGTGTCTGAGCGATTGAGCCACCCAGGCACCCTCAGTAGTCTTTGAGGAGGGACAAAAAAAAAACTAGAAAAAGTTTTTTTTAATGTCATAGGTAGATAAATGTAGATGATTTTTTAAAATGCCAAACAGATTTAAGATTTAATAGATTTGAGGCAGCAAATCTGTAGAACAAAATGAACCAGCTTATTGCCTTTGTCTAGGAAGGTAATTAGCAGCTTTAGGATAATTGAAGAATGAAAAAAGAGTGTAGGGTGGGAGGAGGGAACTGTTCGTTTCATAGATCTGGGATATGGAGTTATTCTGAAGGATGCCAAGTTTCAGGATGTGGTTATGCCTGTGGGTGGCTCAAATGGAGCAGAGATGAAGGCCATATGTATTGAGAAGGTCATGGAACCGGGAGGCCAATGGGGGAAGAGGTTAAAATTACTAAGGAATGTAGCTGCAGAGTACACTGGAGACAAGTGCTATTTGAAGAAGTTAGGGGGTTATTCTGGAGGTTAACTGTGTGGGGACAGTAGGGAGCAAGCAAGGAGCTTACTATTCTTGTTCTGCGAATTTTGACAGTAGCAGAAGGGCTTGCTTCCAAGAGGAGAGAATTATCAGGGAAAAGGAATTGTTAGCAAAAAATCACCATCTCATTTTTGGTGAGAAGGTAAAAAGAGTGACTCGGTAATGTTTTCTGGCAATGGGGGAGGGGTTTCAATGGAAAGAGAGAGCAGAGGCTCATGGAAGAGATTATAGGAAAGGAACAGAGCTAAGCTATAAACAAATAGAAGAAAAGAAACCAGCAGAGAGTAGCTTTGAAATCACAGACCTTGGATTTGAATCTGACTTTGCCGCTTACTGGCCATAGAAATTGATCCAATTTTAGACACTCACTTTAAGAAAAATAATAGAGGAAGTGACACTGGAAAGATGGCAGACTAGGAGAACCTAGCCCTTGTGCCCCCACCAAAAACCCCACAATTTTACAACTACTTACTGATGAGAATATCTCCGAAGAGTTCTGGAGTACACTTAAGAACCTGTGGCAACCCAGTGGAGCACAAAAAAACTGAAAATGGCTGCATAGAAAAGTATAGGAAGCATTTCACCTGGATCCTCCATTCCACAGGCTGGCACAATTTGGGGCCAAAAGGGATCCCCTTGTCCCATGGGGGAAAAGGAGACCAGAAGAACTTCGACAGCCTTCATCACTGAGGATCCCAGAAGCTCTTGCCACCGCCATGGGCACCTGCAACTTGCACCACCAAGGAAGCTGAGAGAGCTGCCTACAGTTTAAGCCACTGTATGCTCTCTAAGCAGGAGCTGTTCCTTCATCCCCCAAGGCCAGAGGTGCCATGCCTTTCCCTTTCTTACCCTACTCCCTGCAAGTCCTGGTGCCACAGTGTGGGTGCCCATGCCCCAGACACTGGCACTGCTGCTGAGCATGCATTTGTGTTCCTGGCCCTGACACCGGGAAGCTTCCCCTCAGCCATGACTACCTCACCATGGGGGGAGAGAGACAAGGAGGCCCTCACCACCAGCAACCCTCACCACCACTGTGAATGTCTTCAGTACAACTGAAGTTAACTTGAGATCAACTTAAAATAGGAAGTTATAACTAGTATAAAATCTTTTATGCAAGCCTTGAATTAATCACGAAGAAAAACCTATAATAGATACACAAAAACTAAGAGAAAAGAACCAAAGCAAATCACTACAAAAACCAAATAACAAAGGAAGATAGCAAGAGAGGATGAGAGCAACAAACAACAGAGCAGCCTAAGCTGCATTAGCTTTATGGAAAATTGACTGCAGACTGGTTGTGTGACCTCATGCTAGCTACATTACTTCCCTAGTATCCATTCTCTATTTCACAGGGTTATAAGGCAGATGAACTGAAAGAATGTAAATAAAATACCAGTGTCTGGCATATAGTGAATAATTAATAAATGGCAAATAAAAAATAATTACTGGATTTTGCAAACTGGTAACACTTTATGTATCTGATTATATAGTAGGTGCCATCTAAACTCTCAGAGGCTATAAAGGACTTTTGTTTTTGTGGTTTTCTTTTTAAGACAGGGTGAGCCACTTGGGCATTTTTTACCATCCTCTTAGAACTGGGAACCCCTTGGAATTACTATAATGGAGAGCTTGGAATCCGGAGGAATGGGGTGAGGGGGCAGTTTTAAACCAAAGCAGTAAAGGCAAAATAACTTATGGCCTGTCCATAAGGAGATCTCCTCAAGGATTGATTCCCTTTCCTTTTACCCTGCTAGGTGTGACTGGTACATGGGCTCAGATATGAGCATCCATCATATCTTTATACATTCCTGCTAGAAGATCAGGAATAAATGAACAAACACACCCACTTTTTGAGCAGCTTTGGCATACCAGGCATTGTGCTGGACCTGCCAACTCAGTTAAGCTTCACAGCAAGACTGTGCCCATGAAGGTCGTCAATATACAGATGAAGAAACAAACATGGAGAGAAGATCAACCTATTCAGCCCTCACTTGGAATTTTTGTGGAAAAGTGAAAAAGCCCAGGGTGGTAAGAAGCTGCGCTCCATCTGTGTGGTTCTCAGCTATACTACTACAGAAGTGCCTGAACCAACTGGCCTGGTTCCCTTCCTCCTAGTCCTGGTCCTGTGGCCAAGCTGGCACTGTCAGCCACTCTCCAGAATTCTGTGCATCAGGCCACGGGGGCAGAGCTAAGTTCCATTAAAGAGTAAACACCAGGAACAGGTATGGAAGTGGGATCTGGTTAAGAGGTTGGAGAAGAGGAAGGAATGTTATCTTCAATGTGAAGACATTAAGTAGAAGTTCAAATATTTTCAAACATACATCTTTGGCTAATGGTAAGAGTAGTTTTCTTACCACCCCCCTCTCCTCCCAAGCCTTGAGACAGCATTAATTAGAATAGTTGCTTTATTTTAGTTTTTAAAAAAATATAATTTATATAATTCTGACATGAAATTCTGTATTTGTAAACAGTTAGATTAAAAGGCCACTATTTTATTTGCTAAAGGAGTCACTGAAAAATTTTTTTAACCAATCAATACCCTTAGAACATTTGAAAATGGATCTATTTCTTAAAGATTTGGCTATTATCCTAAGCAGCAAGGTATACTATGCATCAGACAAAAAGTTTCCCATGCCATTAATGATGTATCTAGTGACTTAGATGAAAAGTAAGAAAGTACAGGAATAATTTTATTCCTGCCCTTTGCCCTTTCCCACTCTGCCAGACTCTGACCATCAGATCTCTGTGCTGTTGGCTACCCTGAACATTCCTTGTCCCTTTAGCATAAGAGGTGAGGGAGCAAAGTAAGAGACACTGTTACATGTGAGTGAGAGAGGGGGGTGAGTGCCACAGGTTGTGTTCCCTGAAAAAGCAGGTCCTGAGATGGGAGTTCAATAAGCAAAATGTCTACACAAGAAAGGGAAAGGGTGAGGAAGCAAGACTGGGCAAGGGGAGATTTCAGATCATTCCATGAGAAGAAATTGTAATGGGCTGAAATGGACAGGGCCCCATGCCTTCATCTTGCTCAGTCACTGGATGCCAACCACTCAAAAAATGAGGCCCTGGCTCTCTGCAGTTGAGGCGAACTGAAGAAGCCAGTGAATAGGGGCTGTCTGCTATCATCTGCTTCCTTACAGCGGACAAAAACATATTCCTTGAGAAAGAATAAGCAGCACATTTCTGTGTCTGTCACAGTCCGTTTGTGTACTCCTTCTTCACTTGCTTTGGTAGTATATCCTCCAGGATTCTGGTGGACCTCTTTTCCTAAGAGGAACTTAGAAAATAGAGGTTAGTGGGATAAACTATAGCTGCCACAGGTAAAGTTGGTCTAAGGGTAACAGCTGGTACTCCTTGTCTCACTCCTCCACTCAACTTTCCAGAATCCCCTCGTCTTTAGCTTCCAAATCTGCTCTTTTCCACAGCCGCCTGGTAGTATAACCCAGACCCAGTGGTTGGGGGCTGATAGCTGACCACATTCCCTACATTTACAGCAAGTCCTTCTTTGAAGGCAGAGCTGAGCAGTACATTTCCATGTCTGCCATTGGAGAGTGGTATTTTAAGCACCTCTCACAAAATGATAAGACAAATATAATTTATATTGGAATAGTAATTTGTCTATTATCTTGTGTTTGTATATTTATTTTTGTTTTTCAAGTAAGCAAATAATAATGATTTTTTTTGTTTGAAATTTTAGATTTCTCTTTAAAACCGCACATCTCTAGGGGAGCCTGGATGGCTCAGTTGGTTAGGTGTCTGACTCTTGACTGCGACTCAGGTCATGATCTCATGGTTCATGAGTTTGAGGCCTGTGTTGGGCTCTGTGCTGACAGCAAGGAGCGTGCTTGGGACTCTGTCTCCCCTTTTTCTCTGCCCCTCCCCTGCTTACTCTCTATCAGTCTCTCTCAAAATAAATAAAAATAAACTTTAAAAAAAACCCAACCACACATGTCTGGATTACTAGGTAGAACAGGGCAGGAGGAAATGACTGTCTGGCTCTTAAATAAGTATGAGATTTTTTTATTCAGTAGATGGTTTTGTGTTGAAGAACACAGGCGCTCTGGGGTGTCTTTCTTCATTCCTTAAAAAAGGAGGCATAAATTCCAAAACCAAAATAGTCTTGTTTGGATATTTAGGATTCAGTTATTTTTCTGATAATAAAAACTTCAAAGTGAAACAAAGTTGTGGTAAAATTAAGTGAATCCTAGGGATATGTGGTAAATCAGAATAATGAGAAGACAACTTTTCAGAGAGGACTGTTAAAAAAGCCCCAAGTAGTAGAGGCCATCATCAAGATGAGCAAGGAATGAGGAATAAATTCATTCTCTAGTGAACAGACTCTTAAGAGAAGCTAATGCACAAGTTAACTCCCTGGGAGGATGCTCTGCTCTCCACAAGCCACCCAACAGGCTCAACTCATTGATGACACAGAGGCTTCTTGCAGTTTCTTGCACAAGCAATACTATCCTTTTGTCCATGCCCAAGTGTGGAACCCACTGGGTGCTGGAGTCCTGTGTATCAGTCAGTAAGACTGACTTATAAATACTCTGATTATTGTGGCACGCCTGGGTGGCTCAGTCGGTTAAGTGTCCAACTTCAGCTCAGGTCATGATCTTCTGAGTTCAAGCCCTACATCAGCATGTTTATATGTATATATACATACAAACAAACTTTGCAGATAAAATCCAAATATGATTCATGAGATAACACAGATGCAAACACCTATATATGTAAATCTGCATGTTGGCAAAAGAACCAAGTTATCAGTTAGCCAAATGAGTCTTACCTAAGTTCTGAAAACAAATTAACTTTTAAAAACTACAGTGTAAATCCTGGTAAAGGATTATTACATTAAGTTCTTTAAGGGCAAGGACCTTTTTGAAACTCCTAGAGTGGTACTTTGCATATAGAAGTTACTCAAAAATGTTTGCTGAATGGAGGATAGGTGGATGATGAGTGAATGATATTTGATTACCTACAATCAAGATAAGAGAAAGAGTTAATCCTTAGGAGCTGTGTTAGAGTTGTGATTTACTTCACCTAACTCAAATCAATGCTAATGGTTATAATCGCAGGGATTGTTGGAAATGCAATGGACTTTAGGAATCATGTAGTTAAATTATTTTACCAATGAGAAAAGTTAAATTCAGAGTAGTGAAATGACTCACATAAGATCTCTCAACTACTTTGTGATCTGACCTGTTTTAGATCCCAGGAATTCTGGCTTTGAATTCAAGGTTCTGCCAAATGGTTATCAAGAGATCTTAAATTGGTTCCACATAGTCATGTTCATCTGTATCATGCCATATATGTGAGTATGTGTGCATGCACATGTGTGTGTGTGTGTGCAATATTTCTGATTCCATTTTCAGATTTCTTGTTTTCTCCTCACAGCACCATTTGTCCAGGGATGGTCAACCCAATAGGCATATGCATGTGAACCATCTTTCCTCTTATCTTCCTTCCTTTCCAGTACAATTTCTCTTTGAATATTTTCTTTTTGTAGATACTTTATTTAAAATTTTTTTAATGTTTATTCATTTTTAAGAGAGAGAGAGAGAGGGGGAGAGAGAATGTGAGCGGGGGCAGGGGCAGAGAGAGGGAGACAGAATTGAAGCAGGCTCCAGCTCTGAGCTGTCAGCACAGAGCCTGATGCAGGTCTCCAGTTCATGAACCACGAGATCATGACCTGAGCCAAAGTTGGATGCTTAACCGACTGAGCCACGCAGGCACCCCTTTTTGTGGATATTTTAGATTTAATCTCATTTTAGGTTCCAATAAACCTGATCATTGAAGACAGTTGGGGCCCTATCTCATGTGCCTGTTCTGTTTACAGTCTCTATGCATTGAACATTTCGGTCTTCTGCTTGTGCAGTTACTAGATTTAAGCTATATCATGTCATGCACTTTGCTGTTCACTTTCCATCTCAGATGTCCTCTGCAGCTAACCTTTCAACAGAGCACCTGCCATCATCATTAAAGGGTCCACAGAGCTCTGTTACAGAGTAATAACCTTGGCAGCCTGTGCCCTGTGTCAAACCCCTCTCCACAGCCAGTTATAGAATTTGGTTCTCTCTGGAACTCAGTCACTCATAACACAGAAATTGGCCTCAGTGACCTTTCTATTTTTAATTGCAGTCTTATTTTCCTTTTTCCATCATTTCTCTTCTGCTTAGCCTCTATAATGCCTTGTTTCAGGTCAGGCTCAGCTCAGCTTCCACTTTCTTCATTTAACCTCTCAATTCTCCTGACAGCTCATTCTTTTCCTTTGTCAAAGCTGCACTTTGCAGAATGTTCTCAGTCTATAATTGGAGTTTGGGTTCATGCTTAGCAAAAGTATGTATGCATTTTATTTCTAATTATAAAGTACTACTTTATAACTTGAAAGAAAATATTTACTGAGCAGGAACTGCAGTAAGCATTAGGGATGGAGCACTGGTTGATGTTGTCGCTGTCTTCAGTGGCGCTAACATCCTAGAGGGGACAGCAGATTATAAATTAATGTACATTCAATAGAAGTGAGATAGTGATAGTGCAATGAAGAAAAACAAAGCAGGGTGAGGAAATATACAAGAACAGAAAGGTGAAGAAGTAATATCTTGGGTAGAGTCAGGAGGACCTGTCTAAATTGAGCTCATAGAGGAATGAATTGAGGAAGTAGACTCTGTAAAGGCCAGGGGAAGTAGGTGCCAGGAATAAAGGCTAATAAATGTTGAAAAGGGAAGCCACTGTGACCTGTGGGTACAAGAGGGTAGTGGTGGAAAGGGGGAGATGTGGGCCAGGGACACATCTCATACAGCCCTAGGGAAAAACTTAAGGAAGCCACTGGAGAAGAATAACAGAATGATATGGTCTGAATTATGTATTAATAGAACTATTCTGGCTGCTGTGTGGAGAATTGGCTGGGAGGTGGGGGAAGTTGGGGTAGACAAGAGTGGAAATAGGGAAGCCAAGTAGGTGGCTATTCAAGTAAGATTTTAGGCAAAATTTTAAGGATGGCAGGAGAGGTTATCAGAAGTGGTCAAATTCAGAATATATTTTCTCTAATGTATGCTCCTCTGAAGAGAGGAGTCAAGAAATTAGACTTAGATTTTTGGCCTGAGCAAAAGAAGAATAAAGAAGCAATTAATAATTTGTAGAAGCCTGGGAGGCTGCACATATCTCATTTGTGTGGTAGACAGGGAAGAAATTCAAGAGTTCTGATTACATGTAAATTTGAGATGCTAGACTTGGAAAATTTGAGATGCTAGGCTTGGAAAATTCAAAAGAATGAAAAGGCATTTAAATAATCTCAAATACCTATTAACATTATAGTTTTTTTCTTTCTGAAAAATACACTTTATATTTTTTATTTAGCTTTAAATATACCTTATTTCAAAATAATTGTGTTCTTTGAATTCATGTACAAAACTATACTTACTGCATTAGATGGTGTTTAGATGTGTAAAGGAAAATTTCTGAAGTTTCCCTGTATGCAAACTGAAAATATCTGTGCAAGTTTTAAATATACAAGTCTGAAAAGACTCCAAGAAAGTCCAAACCTTAACATTTTAAAAAGTTGCTAGTCTTCTCTCAATATAAATGCAGTGTGGGAACATTCTAGTAATAGGTGGATATATAAACCTGTCTCTATTTCCTTAGTTATATAAACCTGTCTCTATTTCCTTAGTAATACTTAGTGTTTAGTATTAATAAAGAATAGAGCAGGATAAGGTCAGCTTCATAAGAAGCTCTGTATTAGTCTGAGGAGAAGGTGGTATTGATTTTTAGAAACTTAGAAGTTGCAGTGGTTTGCAAAGAAACATCCTGGACTGAGAGTGAAGAGAGTTGCTTTCCAGTCCTAGCATTGTCACTTTACTATGTGGCCATCAGTCACATGATCTCTCTGGCATACATTTGAAGTTAGGTCTACACTATTTTGCTTATATAGCTCATAGGACTATTTTGAGGATTCAACAAAATAATGTATGTGAAAATACTTTTAGCATGGTGAAACTATAGAATATTTTATATATAATAGGTGGATATGTAAGCCTCTATTTCCTTAGTTGTCTGTGTTTAGTATTAATAAGGAATAGAACAGGATGAGGTCATATATCCTACAGATTACATAGGCACAGTTTTTGTTATGTTGTACCATACAAATATGCTAATGGTGGATTTACATGTATAAAACAATCAGTTTTCAGGGCACCTGGGTGGCTCAGTCAGGTAAGCGTCTGACTTGATTTTCGCTCAGGTCATGATCTCGTGGTTTGCGTGATCAAGCCCCGGGTTGGGCTCTGCTCTGACAGTGTGGAGCCTGCTTGGGATTCTCCCTCTCTCTCTCCCTCTCTCTCTCTCTCTGTGCCTCTGACCCTCCCCTGCTTTCACTCCTCTCTCAAAATAAATAAATCTTTTTTAAAAATCACTTTTCTTAAGACTAACAGCTATAAAATTACACATTACCTGGAATTAAAGCTATAATTTTCTCATATCTTAATATCACAATACAGATAATTATAATTAGAATAAAATGACATGTAACATACCTTATCTACTATGATTTACTGACATAAACAAACATGGCAATTGTTAATGAATTTCTATTAGGAGAACATGTGGGTAAAAAAAAAAAAGCTCAGTAGGTGATATAATTTGAGCATCCACTACCAACCAAAAGTTTTTCTGGATACCCTGTTAATTTTTATGTGAGATACCTGCATAAATATAATTATATAATTCCTGTTCTAGAGAAGTTGAAATCATCTTTGAGGGTGTATGTGTGTATATCTCTTAGGCTTCTTTATTTTATTTGTATAACTTCATGTATATTCTACCTTGAATTATAAATATCTTTCAAAAACTGTAGAAAAAGATATGCCACATGGATAAAATTGAATTGAATGGAGATTCAACAGCAATGCTAATTTATACAGCTAAAGAACTTTAAGTCTTAAAATTATTCATTTTATTTCATAACCTCACATAAGTAATATAGAGCTGTTCTACAGTGAACATTGAGTAGGCATGAAAATACACTTGTTACTCATAAAGTGTAATAAGACTTATTAAATGTGTATATCTATACCAGCAGGTACATTGAAAAGAGCATATGAAAATTGTTTCACTTGTTTATTTATATAATGCCTTATTCCAAAAAAAATACTTGAATTTTTTTATGAAATAATATCAGTAAAATGATATGGTCAAGGAAAAGGGAAAATGAAGGTGGGAAAAAAAACATGAAGCTGGGAGGCCATGTTATTACAAAAACACCAATGCCAAAAGTACCTCACAAGGGATTTGATAACTCATATTTAGTTCTGAGCTTCCTGGAAGGCCCAGCACAAGAGGAAACATGAGTTATGAGGCACAGTGTCAATTTTATGAAAGCAAAGCAATTTGCTGCAATGTGGGAATTTTTGTTGTTATTGTGTTTTGTTTTCCCCAAAAGGAAGACATTTGTGTAAGTAGGTATAACTTGAATGGTATAGGCTGACATTTCCTTTTCTCATGTAAAATGCTGTGGTTACCAGTTTGGTAATGAGTCTTGAAACTGAGAATCAACCTGTATAATCCGCTGGTGCCACAGAGATCACCTATGCTTTAAAAGAAATTTCAAAAAGTAATCTAATTTGGCAAAGTAGGCAATAACCTAGAAATTTATGATGAACAAAACACAGGGAAGTAGGAGAGGTTTGCAAAAGAAAGGGTATCAAGCTAAAATCTGAAACTATGGTCTTATATCTGATACCATTGCTTATTATTAGTTTTATTACCAACAAAAGGGAAAATTTCTTAGCCTGCACTTTTTTGTTGGAAAATTTCTGATTTTGATATGGATAACATTTAATCTACCTTTCTAACTTAGAATCTGAGTTTGCAATTATACTCTGGAGTCAGATAAACAAGGTAGGTTGTCTTGGAAAAAGAAAATAATATTCAGGACAATAGTGAGTGTGAGAGTAACAGAAAAAAAGATAATGATTCATTATATGTATTAATGTATTAATTCTGTCATATTTTAAAATATCTAATTTTAGCATAAAGATTTTAGCAAAGCTTTTCTAAGAGTTATTTTAGAAAACTTTTTCAAACTGTAAAATAAGAAAATGATCCAGTATTTGGAAGATAAAATTAAAGACAACTGCTATACTTTATGTATTCATTTCTTTTTTTATATCAGTAGGTTTATAACATTGTTTTCTGATTATATAAGAAATACATGTTCATTGTTTAAAAAAACTGGAAAGAAGGGTAAATAAGAAAATAAAACTCATCCATACCTACACCTCCTGAGAAAAAGTCACAATTACTATCTTGGTGAATTTCCCTCTAACACTCTTTCTGGGTATTTAAATATGATAACAAAACATTTATTAAGTTTATTATGTGTCACAAATTATGCTAAATACTTTACCGGCATTTTCTCATTTAACTTTTCAACAAACCTCATGCGTGTGTATATATTAGTATTTAGTATTTAGCATATATATGTATACATATATATATACTAAATTTGTAATGTCCCATATGTACCATTTTAAATTCTCTTTTTTTCTTAGGATTATATTGTGAACAGTACCTCATATGTCCTAGAGGTACTCTTTTGGTGTTCTGGGATCCAAATGTCTAGTGTTTGGAGAAGGGAGTTCCCTACACCTTCAACAGGCAATACTCAGACACTGCAAGGTATCCATGAACTTAACTCCATTACACTCAATTCTGACACCATCTACCCAGAGGTACCATCAGATTCCACAGTTTAAGTATTCCGTCCTACAAAACTGCCCTCTCTCCCCTTTTCAGGAAGCCAGTCACCAGCCCAGATTGTTACTGTACTTCTGACTGACTGGCTATAAATCAGAGGTTCTCACTACCCTCTCCTCAGGTTTGATTAATTTGCTAGAGTGGCTCACAGAACTCAGAAATATTTTACTTACTAGATCACGAATGTATTATAAAAGTATATAACTCAGGAACAGCCAGATGAAAGAGATGCATAGGGCAAGGTATGGTACATGGGAACAGCATAGAGAATCCATGCCCTCTCCAGGTGCAGCATTCTCCCCAAATCTCCACGTGTTCACCAACCAGAAGCTTTCTGAGTTTTTTGGAGGCTTCATTATATAGCCATGATTGATAAAATCAGTGGCCATTGACAACTCAATCTCCAGCTTGTCCCTTCTCCTAGAAGGTCTGGGGTCGGGACCAGAAGTTCCAGCTCTCTAATCACTTGCTTGGTTTCACTGGCAACAAGCCTCTAATCCTTAAGTGCTTTCCCAAGGTCACCCTATAAACATGACACAAGATACCTTTATTACACTCAACACTTAGGAAGTTCTAAGAGTTTGGGGAGCCATAAGTCAGGAATCATGGAGAAAGACCAAATACATATGAGAAATATATTTTGGTTATCTGAATGACCAAATATACACTTTTCTTATAAATTACAGTATCTAGGTACCCATTACTTCATGGCACCCTCATCTCATAGCCTGCAAGGGATAGCAGTATGACCTCATGGTCCCAACTTCTGTCTAACTGAACAAGAATAAACTCCTTGCCAAGTAGGGCCAATCCACCAATCCTGCCTGAGAAAGTGGAATTGAGACAGACTGATAGTAGAAAACCCAATTTAATAGCATGTGTATGGGGAATCCACCCAGACAAGATATTCCAAAGACAATGAGGCAACAGGAAGCTTACCTGAGCTAAGGAGAGGGGATGGTCTGAGGACACAAAGGGGAAAAAGCTCATTAGCAAGAAGGTGCAAGGAGATGTTTAGAAGAACAGGTTGCCCTATTATGCAGATAGGTTCCTTAAGTAAGGGGGAGTCTCTGTTACTAGCTCTCTTCCTGTTGCAGGCTCTGCTTTCCAGTGTAAATTTAGGCAGTTGTGGGGGAGGCAGAGAGCTTTTCCTGCATCTGCTGAGTATTTATGACTTTTAACTTGAAGTAGTCTTTATGCCAAAGTGGCATATTTTGGGGCATCTCACCCTGCACCCCTTCAATCTCATAAAAATAAGCTTTATTCTGATCTCAGGGAAATTAATGATCTTAGACATTAGACACAGCCTTTTATTTTACATGTAGTTATGTATTTTGTGACTATCTTAAACTTACACAGTGCTTTACTCTTGAAAACATTTATTCAATATTCATTTAACAAACATTTATTAAGTATATACAGTGTTCTAGAATGTACCAAGTGCTGGGACACAGTAATAAATAAAACAGTCCCTGCCCTAAAAGCTCAATTCTTGTATAGGATTTACATAACAATCTCAGAAAGTTCAGATAATCTTGGGAATTGAAGACAAAAATTATTTCTGAAAGTATAAATGTCTCTATAGTATAAGAAATAGAGGTAGTGGCACCTGGGTGGCTCAGTTGGTAAAGTATCCGACTTTAGCTCAGGTCATGGTCTCATGGTTCGTGAGTTTGAGCCCCACATCAGGCTCTGTGCTTATGGCTCAGATCCTGGAGCCTGCTTCAGATTCTCTCTCTCTCTCTCTCTCTCTCTCTCTGCTCCTCCCCCACTTGTACTCTGTATCTCTCTCTTTCTCTCTCTCAAAAATAAATAAACATTAAAAAGAAAAGAAATAGGGATACATTACTTGACTTCCTTCTTGTCAGCCAGGAGCTGAGTCTACCTAGAAATTACTACACATTAGAATATTTCAACTAATCATGTACAAAGGTATCATGTGATTACAATTTAGTATATGATACGCACATGTGACTCAAACACCAAGTACTACTCTCTATTCTATTTACAAAAATTGATAAGAAAAGACTTTCATCATATAAAATGTGTAGCATGTCCCCAAACTCTGTTTTATCTTTATACATTCTCTGTAACTTAGTTTCTTTTTTTTTTTTTTTTGTAAGAAGAGGGATTTGATCCTAGTTAAGAAAACACAATTCAGTACTATTGCATGATTGTTTCTGTCTTTGAACTGCATTGTCGATAACACTTCAAAAGAAACTGGGTGTGGAACTTGACACATAAATTAAAATGTCAACATTAAATTATATCTCTATGATAAAAAGGGGGAAAAAAACCCTCACAAGACTTTTAACACACTCCTGATGTCCTATTGCTTTGCTTCTCAGCCTCAGTTTTTCATTTGTCCAAAAACTATTTCTGTGACAGAAACATGCCTTCTTTTTATTAAGAAGATCTAGCATTGTAACTCTGTTAAAAGAGAGAGAGAAAAAAACTATTTAGAACTTAGCTTAGAAGCTATCTTCTGGCCCTGTCCATGAAAAGTAAAGATAAAATCACTTTTATTTCTCCCCAACCTCCAACACACATACAATGCTCCAAGGACTTGCTTTCCCATTCAAAAAGTGGCCTAGTGATTGGAACGGAGTCAGGATGTACTTATAGAAAGACAGATTATTAGTAGGCCATGTCAGCATAATAGTAGGATAGTGTTATAAACATCAAGGAACATAATTCTCTAGTCCCAGTGCTAGTGGGTAGCAAGTTAAGGAATTGTTATCTGAATGTCTCTAGTATCAAGGCACCATGCCTTCCAGCATGCTTCACTGAAACAACTCATAGATATATCCCTTCTATTTTTCTAACCATTTCCCTATTCTTATGCTTCTTTTTTGTTTGGTACTGAAAAAAGAATAGTTTTATAAGTCAGAAAGATGTGGGTTTCAATCTTGATGCCACTTAATAACTGTGTCAACTTGGTCTTAAACTCTTTAAACTCTTTAAACCTCAGAATCCTCACCTGTGGAGTGGTTGGAAAGACCCTGAAGGAGGTGGAACATAAACCTCCATTCCTTAAGTGTGGGCTGTGCATAGTGGTTTCCCTTCTGGTGGTTTCTTTTTCCATCCAAAGAGTGCATGAAGAAAAGAGGAAAAACAGAGGACTGTATAGCAGAAAAATCTGACAAACACTCCCCCCAAGGTTAACATCAACAATGGTGAATCATGTTGATAACATATATCCTAGACTTCATGTGATAAGAATGACACTTTTCCTCCGTGATCTTCCTTCCCAAAAAACCCATAACCCCAGTCTCATTATGAGAAGAACATCAGAAAAACCTAAACTGTAGGACATTCTGCAAAATGTCCCAACAAAAACCACCCAAGAAGGGGAAAGTGACATTTATCTTTACTTGTTAATGAAGTTCAAAACATTTTTAGTTACATAGTGTTAGACAATTATATATTGTTCAAAACATACATTCCCACCCTATTGACATCAGGTTTGGCCATGTGACTTGCTTTGACAAATGAAATGTGAACAGAGGTGAAACGTGTCCTTCTGAGCCTTTATCTTGTGATTTTGTCATGCTGTGTCTCTCTGAAACCTCCGTGAAGGCCTCTTTGTCAATCAGCCCTAAGTGAAGACAGTGAACTGCCCATTGGCAGTTAATCTGTGATAGACATGTAGCATAAGAGAAAGAAATGTTATTATATGCTACTGAGATGTTGGGGTCATTTTATGACAGCAAAACTGAGCTTAAACTGAGGACCTAACTCTAATCAAGTAATTCAATCCATACCTTTTCCCCATGTTTCTCTCCCCTTCTCCTCTCTCCATGTTTCCCTCCCCTCTCCTCCCCCTCTTCTTCTACCAACTTCTTAGACTACATTTACTGATTTCTGAGTTTCTCCTTTCTCTAATAACTCTTTAGATTTGAGCAGTCCAACATCCCTTCTTAAATTTGCTTTTAGCTATTTCTGTCACTTTCATTTTTCTGTTTTTTTCAGCCAGAGGCACCAGTGAATGATTGAGGTTCAGATAAAATCCCTCTGCTACTCATCTGATTTGCCCTTTATTCACCCCACATTTGTGTCCTGGTGAAATTAGATTAAAATTAACATCCAGAAACTCTTTGAGTGAGAGAAGAAACCACCACAAGGGATGAAGGTTGTTTTTAAAGAAGTTAGAAGCTCATTATAGGCATGTAAGTCTCATACTTTTTTTTTCTCTTTGCAGTAGCTATCTCCTGAATCAATGCCCAGTTGCCAGCTGCAAGTCCTAGCTCCACAGTAAGTCCGGCCAATTCTGAAATTCTAGTTGACTCATCCAACCTTCATGTTCACTCAGGGCTTACTTAAACATCCAAAATGACTTAAAATGTAGATTCCCTCATCCTGACATATCTGCACCTGGTATATGATACAAAGGGTAAATGGGCAGAAAGAACTCCTCTTAATCATGTCCAATTTCAGTTTCACATGCATGCAACGTTTATGAGAACATAATGTCATTAGATTTATCCAACCTGCACAAAATAAAACTATCCATTCAACCATTTTTACAGGACATAAATGTCCACAGCACAAAGCCAAAAGAATCTCTTAAGGGTGATACTGTCAGGCAATAGCAGAAGGAGTTGGTGTTCTGGAGTCAGACACAGTTCACACAAGCTTTGAGATTAATTTCATTGACACAAAGAGAGAAGGCATTGCTGACTGCCAACAGGTAAGCATACATACAATTTTTTTTAGTCCTATAAAAAAGATTGAGGAGTTTGATTTGCTTTCTCAGTTTCAATCTCAAAATTCATGTTGCCTTCTAAAGAGTTCATTTATCTCTTTCATGTGAAGATAGAGAATATGTCTGCTTAGATGGGTGCTTTGGGCATCTGGGTGCAAAATCAGAGAAGGGTCAATCTGTAGGAGAGTTGGTTGTTTAAGAGTAGCTCATGTATTTCCTCCATGAAAAGTCCTATTGGCACAGTGTATTGGGGGGATTAAAAGAGACAGTCACACAGCAGTGGGGTGTTATGGTGGGAGAGAAAAGAACATTATTGGGTTTCAGAAAAATACAAAAGGTTCTAGAAGACAACCTGGTATAGGATACATTTTTCTGGTATAACCACTTAGATGTATAGTTGAGAAGGAAAGAAAATTGTCCCGTTTATTTTGCCATAATTGGCAATTAGACAAAATTTGTAGAAATCTGCTTCCAAACCCTATTGCAATCTGATGGTGAGTGGGATTCTACAGCTTCTAAAAAGCTGATTGGGCAATTTTCACAATGTGTAAGAATCTCTGCAGAATTTCCTCTACTATTCCTTTTGTGACTAAGAAAGAGGGGGAAGAGAGGAAAGTGATGGATGGGACAATCCAAGTAGAAAACATAATTGCCTTTGAAGTTTTGTTTAATTCAGCAAACTGGTCTCTAAATTTCTGAGCTTACTATGGAAACTTTTGTTGGTCATCAAATTTTTATTTTTCCCTATTGTTTGCTCAGTTGTTTTTATTTATGTGTGTGTTTTTTAGATTACTATCTGCTTTAAATCTTATTGTTAAAGTTTCTTTATGGGAGCAAGAGCCAACTTACTAAAACTTTAAACTTTTTTCATGTACAAAAGTTCATTATACTGTCTTGATAATGGTTTTTTAAAATACATATTTGAACACGACTTACACCATCTCCTTGAAGACAAAGCAGAAAAGTCACGTATTAAATATTCTGATCACCACATACAGTTGCTAAAAAGAATAAATCAGTAGAAACAATTAAAAGTGTGTCAAACATAATAAAAAAGAACAATTACCAATCATACAGATGGTTATTGTCTTGACAGCTTGAGATAGAGGTTAAGCCCAGAAAGTACAGCATTTGAATTCATGAGAGAAAGGAATGCACTCTTAAAATATCAAAAAGTAGAATCCAGTACTTTTCAGAATATATTTCTTGTCTTATTAGGACTTGATGTAATGCACTCATGAGATCTAAATGAAACATAATGAATTGTTAATATTGTGTGTACTTGTGGCTACATCATTTGTAGAAAACTATTATTTTGAAAACATCAATATTGAAACATTAGCATATTACTTAAAAATAAGGGGGATGGATGAGCACTAAGGTGAGTTGCTAGGAGTAAAATTCCCTGGACTTCTAGCTTCAATGTCTGGCTAAACAAGGTCTTTGAATTGAAGGAGAATAGAAAGGGAGCCTGAGATTTAGGGGATAGGGTGAACGCGTTCTTTGTTGGAATGGGCACTAGTCTACTCTAGGATATTATTTATTTCCTTGTGTACTAAGTCTAGATGATCCAGGTATTTGGAGTTACTTGACCGGTAACATATATGCATATAACAAAGAAATAATAAATACTAATATAAATAGAGAAAAATGTGTTCTGGATGTTTTACTAGACAATAGGATTAGTCATATCACAGGACTGACCTGTAAATTTGTTTAGATTTGTTTGTATATGTCTTTGTTAGTAACTTGCCTCAATGTTGAATCCTCTTCCCAAGCCTGTCTAGCACCCTCAAAAAAAAAAAAAAGAGAAAATTCAGAACTTTTATCTACTCTATCAGAACTCCTAAGAAGTACTTATCCTAACTTAAATGAATTGTTCTATCACTTGTTTCATTGGAGTAGTGACTCCTTGGCTTTTCATTATAGGAGCTATATTCTACCCATTCATGGTGATCTTGTGTCCTTCTGATGGAATAAAAGTTGACACATTTGTGCCTTTGCTTATGTGCTCCTCCTCCTGGAATGCCCATGGCTCTAAACTTGGTAAACTTTATTCATACTTTAAAGCCTAGGTCAATGGTATCTTCTTGAAGATTTGCCGTACAGAGTAGGCAGTCAATAATTAATGCTTCTTTACACTTAAAATGTGTGGTCAAATATATAAATCTTTCAACAAGATTCTTTTAAACAAATTTTACATCATATAGTTGCTGACTTCTAGCTAGTAATGTTGGATTTAAAACTAGCGGTGAATTTCAAAGACTTGAATTAAAAACTTCATACTGCCCCTTACTATTTAAAAAAAGGCTCTTATATTCCAATAGTGGAATGCTTTTTGTTTTTTCTTTTATCCTACATAAATGTCTTAGTTTCCTTTTATTTATTTTTTCCTATTACACTGTGTAGCAGACTTGGCTTATCTTCATGTACATCATATTTTTTATCATGACTGCTATTTTCTAACCTTTCATCACATGATAAACTAATCCATTGATGTATTATCATATCTGGGAGCATGCCATATCCAGGAGCGAATCTTACAGTTATTACAGCTCAGTTTTTTTTAATGAAAGTATACATTTTTACTAAAGGAATTTTGCCTTTTGAGGGTTTTTTTTCCAACTAAGACAAACTCTTTGAATGTTTTTATTATCATTTTGATAATTACTGCTACTTCTCATACAGTTTTATTTTTATGAATAAATTGCCTGAGAGGGTGACTTTGGCTTCCCAGGAGCCATTTATGCTGACTTTCTGGTTTGTGTTAAGTTCACCAAACAAATAACTTCAAAATTAGCAAGGTATTAGTATATTAAATATGAAATGAGATTTTTTAAAAAGTGTATATGAGTGGATAGCATCTGAATTCCTCTTAGGGAGACAAATGTTTTTGAAAAGGAAAGTGCCTGTGGTGTGGAAGATGAGGACAGAGGATTAAAATATATGGAAGCATTAGTCAAGTGTTCAGCAAGGAAAGTTATCACAAATTTGGGAGTTTCAGTGACGACAAGAAAAGTGAGAGAGGGATTAGTCAGACAGGGGAAGTGCTCAAATTATATGGCAGAAGACTGGAGCCTGAAGAGAGCTAGTTGATGCATAATTTCTTCTAGCAGAGCTATTGAAGGAGTTTTAAGAAAGGGATTATCTAATATTCAGTTTTAAAATGTTTTCTATGTAACTTTGTGCTGTAACTGCCTCTTCCGTTGTCTTAAAATTTCAGAGAAGTCATCTACACAAATAATTGACATGATTTTGAAGAAATCAAGGAAAAGTCTTTGCCCCTTCCTGTTTTGTATAAGACAGAGCACACAGAATAATCACTGGGGATGAGATAACAGTAACACTCAGAGTTCAGCAAGAATAGAAAATGAGACCTGCTGGTGTACATGAAAACACCAGCTAATAAACATCTCTCTGAAGTTAGAGTAGTGGGGAAAGGGTGCAGGTTTCCTACTTCCTGAAGTGATAGAAGGGTTGAATAAATTTTATGTTAATCTTAAAAAAAAGTGTTGGGGTACCTGGGTGGCTCAGTTGGTTAAGTGTCTGACTTCAGCTAAGGTCATGATATCCCAGTCCATGAGTGTGAGCCCCACTTTGGGCTCTGTGCTGACAGCTCAGTACCTGGGGCCTGCTTGAGATTCTGTGTCTCCCTCTCTTTCTGCCCCTCTCCTGCTCTGTCTCCCTCTCTCAAATATAAACATATGTTAACATTTTTTAATAAAAAAGCAGTGTTAATTTTGTTGACATTTGGGATACCTGTATAAATAATAAATACCAGAACTATAAAAATTACTTTTATAAAAATTTTTTTTCTAGAAAATGGTACTATCAATCCAGATTTTTTCTTTGTCATCTGATTATGTCATATTTTTTATGTCATCCATGTGTGTGTGCTGACACTGGGACATGGAATGGAACAGAATCCAAAAGCCATGATTCAGGTTCAAATCATTGTTTGGAAATATCATGGTGACAATACTAGTTCATGCCTGGTGCTTCACTAGCTGTGTGATATCGGGCATGTATCTCAGTAGTGTTATGCCTCAGATTTTGTTTTTGTTGTTGTTGTGTTTTGTAAAAAAGTAAATAATAATCTTGGGGCACCTGGATAGCTCAGTCATTTAAGTGTCCAATTCTTGATTTAGGCTCAAGTTGTGATTTCATGGTTCATGGGATCCAGCCCTGCCTCTGGATCCACACTGCCAGCTTGGGATTCTCTCTCCCTCTCTGCCCCCCACCCCTGCTCCTCACCCTGCCCACAGAGTCTCTCCCTCTCTTTCTCTGTCTCAAAATAAATAAACTTTAAAAAAAAATCTTGGAATAGCTTTGAGAATTAAATAATATAACATATGCAAAACATTAAGCACAGTGCCTGGAACCAAGTAAGCATTCAATGAATGGTAGCATTATTTATTTGTTTGGCTTAAAATTATTATTTGGAGAAAAAAAGTTAACATTGGTAAAATTATTCACATTCCTTTCAATTCTTATCATTCCAGAGAGCATTGTCTGTAAACATTTGAGAAGGATTTTTGGAACAGAATTTTAAAGAATTTAGGTTTTTCAGCCTACATCAATGTCAATCTCATGGACACTATAAATTTATACTAACTGAATGAGGCCTATGGGAAATCTCAAGTGACCCAAGGGCGTTAGTTTCCTTCAAATCCTCCTACCAACTGATTTGTCATCCTGAGACTGAATTAGCCTAGGTTGAGACATAATCTTTCACAGATGCCTCACAAACTGAGAAATCACTAGAAGAATCCATAGCAGCTGGTGGTACAAAAGCCAAAGTCATAGATTGCATGTTGAATATGTAATGCTGCCACTCTAACCTTATCCCAAAAAATTTTCTTTTATCATCAAGATTTAAGTATCAGAGTTTAGGACTTCCTCCATATTCTAGAATGTGGCTTGAATATCATAGATTAGAGATGATGAAAAAGACTTTGTCATAGTAGGAGGCAACTCTTTCTTAAAATTGAGAAAATTGAATCCCAGGAATGTTAGTAACTGCTCAAGTCCATAGCAAGTCATGTACTTCTTTTAAATGAAATAAAAGTAGAAAACTATATGGTCTGACCTCTAGTATGGTCACCGGTAATTAATTTTTGTTACAATCTTGTTGAGGCCTAATTGACATACAATAAACTGCATATATTTAAAGATTATATGTTTATTAGTCTATATATATATATATATATATATATATATATAGACTAATAAAGCCCTCACAACAATTAAAACAATGTACGTATTCTTCACCCTCTAAAAATTCATCATGTCTTTTTGTGATACCTTCCTGCTGCCCTCCCTTGCTGCCCTTCCTTGCACCCCACCTCTATTGTCCTAAGCAATATATGATATATAATATATATAATGATTATTATAGTTTAATTTGCATTTACTAGAATTCTTATGAATAATTACACATTGCCTATATTTTGTTTGGCTTCTTTCACTCAAAAAATTATTTTGAGATCTATATCTGTCTTTGCAAATATCAACATTGTACCCTTTTATTGCTGAAAAATATTCCATTCTGGAATGTACCACAATTTGTTATTCATTTACCTAGTGTGCAGGTGGTGATGGTAGACATTAGGGTTATTTACAGCTTTTGGCTATTAAAAATAAAGTGGCTATGAGCACATATACAAGTCTTTGTATACAAGTCTTTGAGTCAGACTTGCTTTTGTTTTTCTTGGGTAAATACCTAGGACTGGGTGAAATATTTGAATCATTTTGTAGGTATGTGTTTAACTTTTTAAGAAATGGCCAAACTGTCTTCCAAGGTGTTGTACCGTTCCCAACAGCAGCATATGAAAGTTCCAGTTGCTCCACATCTTTACCAACATTTTGTATAGCCAATCTTTTTTATTTTAGCCATTCTGGTGGATGTGTAGAGGTATGTCATTTCAGTTTTTATTTGTATTTTACTACTGACTAATGATATTGAGCATATTTTCATGTGCTTGTTTGCCATCTATATCTTTGATAAAATACCTATCACGATCTTTCGCCCATTGTTTGATTATGCTGTTTATTTTCTTGGTACTGAGTTGTAAGAATTTTTTACATTATTCTGGATAAAAGTCCTTTGTCAGAAATTTTATCTTGCTTTCACATTGGTTGAATGCAAGTGGTGAGATCAGATGTCCTTACCTTCTTCCTGACTTAAGGGGTAAACATTTCACCACCCAGATGTTGCCCCTTATCAGGTCAAGGAAGTTCCCATACATTTATTTAACACAATTTTTTTTGTTTTTTGTTTTTTTGGACAGAATTCCCTTAGTGCCATAGGAGAGAGCTTATCTGTGATATTTAGCATTCTCCACAGGCATAGAACCTCTTATGTAAAAGTAAAAGTTGAAAGCATGTATGGGAATCAAGCTATACTAGCCACACTAGAAACTAATACTTGCGTCTGAGAGGAATGAAAAAATATCAATACATGTGCCTGTGTTCTTTCTATGCTTATGGTAGAAATTAATAGTTGATCAAGCATTCTTTCCCAGGGACCCCAAATGCAGACAGAAACACCAGATCATCACAGAGTCTAAGTAGCCACTAGAGTTGGCATGTGTGATGAAAATTTGCTATCCCTGATCTATATAATATTTCCACATAAAACATAAAAAAAAAATTCAGTGATTTGGCAGAATACAGATGTGGGTGTGATATCACTTGGTTTCTGGATATGGTCAGTAAACAACTTTAGAAAATCATCTTATAGGGGCGCCTGGGTGGCGCAGTCGGTTAAGCGTCCGACTTCAGCCAGGTCACGATCTCGCGGTCCGTGAGTTCGAGCCCCGCGTCAGGCTCTGGGCTGATGGCTCGGAGCCTGGAGCCTGTTTCCGATTCTGTGTCTCCCTCTCTGTCTCCCCCTCCCCCGTTCATGCTCTGTCTCTCTCTGTCCCAAAAATAAATAAAAAAAAAATTAAAAAAAAAAAAAAGAAAATCATCTTATAGCTTTGGGAGGCTTTTCATAAATATTTCTTCAAACAACCTTGTGGAGAGGGCAAGGATCTGGAGAAGCCTGATCATTTAGGAAACTGTAGAACCATAAGATGTTCCTGAAGGAAAGTTTTCTTAGTATCATCTAACTCAGAAGTACTGTTTTTAGCTTCAGAACATTTTCTTTTAAAGAACCTTACAAAAAGTCCAATATATAATAAGCCAGATAAAATTAAGACTGTATAGTTTCCTCATGCCCCACTCTTCCATCTCTTGGGAGCCCCTGATATATCTCTTTGAAAAATGCTAATGCTCCATTGAGCAAAGTTTCAAAACCACTGATCTTATCCAACTTTCACTTTATGAAGGTTGAAGTGTAAGGAGTGATGTCAGGTGCCTAAGATCACCCGGGTAGAGAATGACAAATGAGACTTGAAGACAGACATCTTGATCCTGGTCTGATATTTTCTTCTGTATTATATACATATGAGTTGTTAAAGATAATATTAAGACTATATGGCTACATAAAACTTTACAAATCACTCTTTCACTTATGATATCATTTGGTTCCCAAGCATCTTCATTTCCAAATCAGGAAATTGAGGCTCAAAGAGAAGTAACTTTCCCAAGATCACAGAACTGATATGTTGTTATATTGAGGCTCAAGTACAGCATTACCTATACTTAAGCTAATATGCCATGCATTCTCTGTACCCACAGAAATTCAGAGCTCATAGACTTCTGCCAAGTTCTAGACTCATATATCCAACCACTCATGGGCTCTCTTCATCTCCACCTTTAATGCCCCACAGATATTCCCAACTTGTCCAATCCAAGGTTGAACTAACATCTCTGTTCCCCTCTCAAACACATGTAGATGGGGGTTGGACATCTGTGTTTCAAAAAGTCTCCCTAGATAATACTAATGTACAGCTAGGATGATGAACCTTTTGTCTAGAGAATAGAACCCCAGCTCCTTAACACAGCAAACAAAATCTCCATGACATTCCAGGCCACATCTCTAATCTGATCCTCTGCTACTCTGTACCTGACACTTTGTACTCTAGGATCATAATATTTGCAGTTTATTGAACTTGATACATTCTTTCACCCTTTTGCACAATGTGTTTCTTCTGTCTTCCCAGATACCTAGCAAACTCTTATTTATCCTTCAAAACCCTGCTCAAGCAGTGTCTCAGCTCTGACCTCTTCAGGCTCAGCTCAGGCTATTCTTGTTTCATCTTACTATGTACATTATTCTATTATTACATTTATAATAATAGCTCACTTAAATGGTAGTCTCCTTATTAGACTGTTGACAGACCCTTATCTTGTTCATATTTTTTTATGTAATGGAAATGAAGTTTTTCCTGTCTATCACCACTTCTCATTTTCCCTCATTTTGCCTCAGTACAATTTTCCTGATTTTGTAAGACCATGCTTTCTCCTGTGCATGAAGGAACCATGAACTTAGTTCATGGGCATCTCCTGCATGTTATCTATAACAGAAGTGAAGGAATTGGCAGCAAAAGTAAGTAAAGTTAATAATCTAGAGATAGATGACCACAGACAAAAGTACTATTAATTGACCAGTTAAACAACACATATTTATTATGTATCTGTTCTATGTTTGGCACTGTATTAGACATCCCAGCATTACAATAATATGTAATCTTCCTTACCTGAGATTGCAAACTCTCTAGTTTGCCACCTTGACCCATATGAAGGACTTGAGGTATGTCAAGCATATTTGAAGCTTAATGATGAATAAATAGGGAGCAACTAATATTTACTCCCAAAACCTTAAAATAAGAAGAATAAGCAACACATTATATGATTTGTTTATAAGGGCGTTTTCCAGCCTTATGGTAGATCCCTATAATTCTTCAAGTAGAGTCTCTTCTTGTTAATACAAGGGTCTGATCCCTGTTAAAATGTAAATAACCTCAGAAAGGAAAACATTAAGTTATTATTTATTAAATATGTCTTAATGAAATACGTAGGAGTAGAGTTTTTAGGAGGACAGAGGATGAGAGCAGAAGGGAGCATAGAAAAGAGGCATTGGCAAGTGGGCAGAAAGTTGAGTGGAGTGCTGAGAGAGTAGGTGACTCCACAAAGGCCTTGTCACATGAGTTATGGATGATTGTTTTGGGTGAGCGAAATTAAGGTGGATTGTTCTATAAGATTAGAAGAATACTAAAATTTGGCTATTTCTAATAATTTTCAAAAATTTATGTACTAATATAAAAAGTAAGTAAGTACTAGAGTGAGCGAATCAAAAAGTTATTGGTAATGAAGCCACTATGTTAGAGACAACCAAATTATCCAATGATTGAGATAGTTCAATAAATTATGATACTTGCAAACATTGGACTTCTTTACAGTTATGGCAAATGATATTCTAAGATAGTACATAATTTCTTAAGATATTATAGGATAGGAAATATATTCAGGATAAATAGTGAAGTAAAAAATTGTATTATAAAATAATATGTAATATGTGATTCTAGATTTGGGGGAGAAGATAGATAGATAGATAGATAGATAGATAGATAGATAGATAGATATAGATAGATAGACAGACAGATAAAGGATATGGATAAAGTATCTAACCCTGATTTTAAGTGACTACCTTTTCAGGAGATGGGGGAAGAGACTATAAACATTCATTTTAAGGAAATAAAATTTTTTGCCTATCTATGTTCTTTAATTTTATTTTGAATTACAATTTTAAAACATTTATCACCTTTTTAAAGGAAGTCCAGTTAGAAGTTATAAAATTCTAATGCATTCTGTAAGATCACATTAAATTATTAATTTTAAGGGACTATGTGGGTGAATGTGCCAGTGAGTACATGATTAAGAACCCCAGTAAGGACTTTGCAAAGAACAGAAGTGTCTATACATTACTCAGTGCTCATCATGATAAGTGTACTCTTAATTCCCTTCCCCTGTTTCACCCATCCCCCCACCCACCTCCCCTCTGGTAACCATCAGTTTGTTGTCTATAGTTCAGAGTCTGTTTTTTGGTTTGTCTCTTTTTTTTCTTTGTTAGTTTTGTTTCTTAAATTCCACATAAGAGTGAAATCATGTGGTTATTTGTCTTTCTCTGACTGACTTATTTCACTTAGCATTATACCCTCTAGATCCATCCATATTGTTGCAAAGGGCAAGATTTCATTCTTTTTTATGGTTGAGTAATATTCTATTATATGTATATACCACCTCTTCTTTATTCATCTAGAAGTGGGACTGCTGCTATAATTTAGCTATTGTATATGATGCTGAAATAATCATAGAGGTATATTTATCTTTTCAAATTAGTGTTTTTGTATTCTTTGGGTAAATACCCAGTAGTGGAATTACTGGATCATATGGTAAACTCAAAACCATTAGAAGTCATGAAATAATAAAGGTTAGAAATAAATGAAATAAATAAGTGAAATAGAAACTAAAAAAAAAAAACAAAAACAAAAATAAAAATAAAAAACAAACAAAAAAACAATAGAACGGATCGGTGAAACCAGGAGCTAGTTCTCTGGAAAGATCACAAAATTGATAAAGCTTTAGCCAGATTCATCAAAAGAGAGAGAGAAAGAGGGGTGGGGGGGACTCAAGTAAACAAAATTAGAACTGAAAGAGGAGAAATAACAACTGACACCACAGAAATTAAAAGGATTATAAGGGAATATTATGAAAAATTATATGCCAACATATTGGACAACCTAGAAGAAATAGACAAATTCCCAGAAACGTATAACTTCCCAAAACAGAATCAGGAAGAAAGAGAAAATTTGAACAGACCAATTACCACCAATGAAATTAAATCAGTAATCAAAAATATCCCAACAAATAAAAGTCCGGGAACAGATGGCTTCATAGGTGAATTCTACCAAACATTTAAAAGAAGAGTTAATACCTATTCTTCTCAAACTATACCAAAAAAAAAAAAAAAATAGAAGAGGAAGAAAAGTTTCCAAATTCATTCTATGAGGCAAGTATTACCCTCATCTCAAAACCAGATAAAGGCACTACAACAAAAAAGAACTCCAGGCCAATATCTCTGGTGAACATATATGCAAAAATCCCCAACAAAATATAGCAAATTGAATCCAACAACACATTAAAAAAATCATTCACTCAATCAAGTGGGATTTATTCCTAGGATGTAAAAGTGGTTCAACATTCACAAATCAAACAACATGATACATCACATCAACATGAGAAAGGATAAAAACCATATGATCATCTCAATAGATGGAGAAAAAGTATTTGACAAAGTGCAACATCTATTTATGATAAAAACCCTCAACAAAACAGATTTATAGGGAATATACCTTAATGTAATAAACACCCACATATGAACATATTAACAAATGAAAAACCCACAGCTAACCTGATACTCCATGGGGAAAAACTTAAGATCAGGAAAAAGACAAGGATGTCCACTCTCATTGCTTTTAGTCAATGTAGTACTAGAAGTCCTAGCCGCAGCAGTCAGACAAGAAAAAGGAATAAAAAAAACATATAAATTAGTAAGGAAGAAGTAAAGCATTCACTATTTGCAGATGACATGTTACTATATATAGGAAACCCTAAAGACTCCACCAAAAAACTACTAGAACTAATAAGTAAATCCAGTAAGGTCGCAGGATACAAAATCAATATACAGAAATCCGTTGCATTTCTATACCTAGTAATGAAGTAGCAGAAGGGAAATTAAGAAAACAATCCCATTTACAATTGTACCAAAAATAATAAAATACGTAGGAGTACACCTAACCAAGGAGGTGAAAGAACTATACTGTGAAAACTATAAAATATTGATGAAAGAAATTGAAGATGACACAAATATAAATGGAAATATATTCCATGTTCATGGATTGGAAGAACAAATATTGTTAAAATGTCTCTATGCCCAAAGCAATCTATAGATTTAATGCAATCCCTATCAAAATACCAACAACATTTTTCATAGAACTAGAACAATCTTAACATTAGTTTGGAACCACAAAAACCCTAAATAGCCAAAACAATCTTGAAGAAGAAGAAAAAAAAAAAACCTGGAGATATCACAATCCCAGATGTCAAGAGGTACTGCAAAGCTGTAGTCATCAAAACAGTATGGTATTGGCATAAAGATAGACACATAGATAAATAGAACAGAATAGAGAGCCCAGAAATAAACCCACACGTATATGATTAATTAATCTTTGACAAAGAATCCAACAATATGCAATGTGAAAAAGATAGTCTCTTCAACAAATGGTGCTGGGAAAACTGGACATACAAAAGAATGAAACTGGATTACTTTCTCATACCATCCACGATAATAAAGTCAAAATGGATTAAGGTCCTAAATGTGAGACCTGAAACCATAAATATTAGAAGAGCACACAGGCAGTAATTTCTCTGACATCGACCATAGCAACATTTTGCTAGATGTGTCTCCTAGGAGGGAAACAAAAGCAAAAGCAAACTATTGGAACTACATCAAAATAAAAAGCTTGTGTATAACAAAGGAAGCAATCAACAAAACTAAAGGACAACATACTGAATGAGAGAAGATATTTGAAAATGACATATCCAAAAAAGTTAGTATCCAAAATAATAAAAACTTATACAACTAAACACCAAAAACAAAAAACAAAAACAAAAACAAAAACAAATACAAATAATCCAGTTAAAAAATGGGCAGAAGACATGAACAGACATTTCTTCAAAAAAGACATACAGATGGCCAGTAGATACATGAAAAGATGTTCAATATCACTCATCATTAGGAAACACAAATTAAAACCAGAACAAGATATCACCTCACAACTTTCAGAATGGCTAAAATCCAAGACCCAGGTAACAAGTATTGGTGAGGATGTGGAGAAAAAGGAACCATCGTGCATTGTTGGTGGGAATGCAAACTGGTGCAGCCACTGTGGAAAACAGTATGGAGGTTCCTCAAAAAATTAAAAATTGAATTAAAAATATTTAAAGTCAAATGATATTTGCAAGGCAAACAACTCCATTCATGGAAATAAACATCTTTGACAACGATGAAAATTCTAGAACACCTGACAATTGAAGATACTAGTACAAAATGATGCCAACTGCCAAAATAGATGATATGCAAGTATGAGGAAGATTACACATGTAAGTGAAACTACATGGACCCTAAATGCTTCCACTTCTTAGTCTGGGGAAATTAGCCATCCCAGCAACATCATTAATATAAACCATAAAAACTAAATGTGAAATTCAAAAGAGATTGCATGGAAGGATGTATTTATTACTATATTTAATCAACATAATGCAGTTCACAGTGTCTGCCTATACATGTCTTACTCCTTGCCCCCTTTTGAACTCAGGATCAGATTTTTGGGAGCCTGTTCTACTTCTCCAGTATTTAATTCAAGGAAACAGTAAATCAGAGATTAAAATCTCCTCATATAATTCTTGGATTCTCATTTTTTTTAATTAAGCTTACTGTCAGTGGCATTATAAAACAAAATGTCTAACTTTTCCACTATCTCCTAAAATGTCTGCTGCAAGCAGAATCAAAATTAACAAAAGGAACAACTCAGAAATAATACAAAGATCTCTATGGTGCATTAACACTAGGAGGAATTTAAATGCAACATGCACATATCAAATGACATTTACAAAGCACATACCCTGTCTAATTCTTCTGTGAGCTAATACGGTAATTACAGATGTTATACTTTCCAACAAAATCACCAGTGAGAATATAGCAGCCAGAAAAATTTGAATCATGGGGGAAAAGACACAAAGAATTACTGAAACTCTCACCTACTCACATAAAAAATTCAGACCGTTGATTCTGCTAATACTGGCTGACTGCTCCTTTTCCTCCTTAAAAATAACTGTGAGGAGGTACCTGTTAGAATAAATATCATATCTATATCTATATCTGTATATTCATCTGTTATATGTATTTGTGTATCTGCATGTAAGTATATCTATCTAATTTGGGCTTCAGTCTGACATATTAAATAATCTGTTGCTATGGTAAATTAAGACTACCAATTCTGAAGAGTATCCAGTTTGTAACCAATGACTAACTACACCTTATCAAGCAAAGCCATACTCTGAAACAGTTCAGCTTAATAGAACATTCTGCAATGATGGAAATATTCCACCTGCACTCTCCAATACACTAGCCACTAGTCCCATGTGGTTATTGAGCATTTAAAATATGTTGGAAAAGCAAAAAAAAAAAAAAAAAAAGAAAAGAAAAGAAAGAAACAAAAGAAATGTGGTTAATGTGACTGAAGAACTAATTTAATATATTTCTTTAACTTTAGTTAATATTAAGCCAGATTTTCTGTTCACTACCACGTTGGGCAGTGGCTTTAAAGTAAAAAAGCCCAAGAGATGATGTGACGAAATGCAATACAAGTAAGAAAGCCTCCATTTGCTTATCAGCTGCTTGCATATGAACAAGCTGAGCTTCTATTCCCTTCTATAGAAGTAAGCCATGGATTGGTGACAGAGAAGGTAATGAGTGGAAGACACTCAAGCTATTTGACATGTTTAGGACTGTTTTTTGAATGTATCATACATTACTCATCTCTGTTTATGCAGTAAACAGTGCAGTTCCTAGAATAGAATAGATGGTCAATGTTTATTTTTTACTATTTTGAATAAGGTGTATCAAAATTAGAGACAAATCCAAGCATCTGAATTCTAAAAATATAAAACAAACAAAAGACAGTTGACTGTGTTCTCTTGTCCATGATTTGTTTTGGACAAAACTTTGGCTGTTTGTACATACCCGATAAATATTACCATGTTGAAATCAGACATTTAAAACCTTATTACTGTTAAAATACAGAATGTCCCCATAAAAATATCTTCACAGAGATTTGATTTAATTTTTTCCCACACCTGTATAAACAATGGCTATGTGAAAAAAAATTCTCATGTTATGTAAAGCTCTGAATACACTATTATGTTGTTTCATTTATGTTCTAGGTAAGATTCCAAGTGCCTATTTCACTTTATAACTTAGGGCTAGAAAGAAAAATTTATCTCAGTTAACCGCCATGCTCCATTTTTAAGGAGAGCTGTGTATTTACTTGGAGGAATATGAACCTCTTGGTCTTGGTAGCAAGGAAGCTCTGACAAACAAAATAAAAGGTAAGGTGCACTGTTGGGAGACAATTCCATGGCATTCTCATATTTCTGCATGTCTTTCAAGTGAGGCACTAACTACTCTTTGTTCTGGATTATTTTTTAAAGATGTTTTTTATAGCAAACAGCTTTGAAAGAGATAACACTTCCCTCCAGAGCAAAGTACAGGTGGACTATTGACCATTATAAAAGGTTTAGATTCTCTGAGCCCAGAGTTGCTGTCCTGTCATACAACCCATTGTCTGTGCTGATATCACCTGGCTTTCTTTGTACCACCCTGTGGCAGCTGAGACTCAGGGAATAGTTGGGGTGTAGAGGGGTTTGGGGGGTTGGGGGAGGCTCGGAGGGAGGACTGTAATTACTCTGGCTACTGCTAATGGCTGTAACAGTTCTTTGTCTCTGACTCAGCAGTCTCATGAATTCTTCCAGCATACATGAAACTGTGGCAGGCCAATTGTTAATTTGCAAGGAGGTTAAAACCCCAGACTCTTAATAGATCTTGATGCTCTCATGTTGCAAAAATCCTAACCTGGGTTTTTGGTATGATTCTCTCCTCTACATTACATGGCTCTTGATTATCATTTTAGCTGATTTATTTTATGTGTCTTTTAAAAGTTGAAAATTCAAATATTTCCATCATCTAAGAATGAACAGAATGGTGATAAATTTTATGGCTGCAATTTTCTATGGGTTTTTTTTAATATAATATGGTTCTTTTATATAATAGAAGTATACATAAGACATCTTTCCATCTGTATATTTTCATGATGGTAAAGTACACATGATACATAATTTACCATTAGTAACATATTTTTAATCTTTAAAATTGATTGCATTAACTAAAAGTATGAGAATTTAATGGCAAAACAAGCTCTTAAATAAGTTTCAAGGTGTTCATCAAAAGATGAACGGTGGGGGAGGGGTGGGGACCCAAGACTGAAATCAGATGGGAAAGCTGGAGTATTATTATAGAAGCCTGAGCTCATTGTTGCAAAAACTGGTGTGAGAATCAGTAGAAAGCAAAAAAGAGCCATCTCAGGGTAAGGTCAGTCATGGTAGCAAAACAACAGTGTACACCAAAGAACACAGATCAAAAAAATCAACAGAGCAAAAAGGTAGCCCACAAAAATGGGAGAAAATATTTGCAAATCATATATTTGAAAAAGAGTTGATATCTTAAATATATGAAGAACTCATAACTGGACAGAAAAAAAGGCAACTTATTAAGAAATAAGCAAAAGATTAAAAAAAACAAAATAAGTGTTTGCAAGGATGCAGAGAAATTGGAGCCCTGTGCGCTGTTGGTGGGAATGTAAAATGGTGTAATGGCTATGGAAAACAGTATGCAGGTACCTCAAAAAATTAAAAACAGAACTACCATATGATCCACCAATTCCACTTCTGAGCATATACCCAAAAGAATTGAAAGCAGGGTCTCAAAGAGAAATTTGTGTGTGCAAATTTATTCGCAATAGCTAAAAATTGGAAGCAACCCAAGTGTCCATTGATGTATAAATGGATAAACAAAATGTAGTATATACATAAAATGGAATATTAGTCTTTAAAAAGGAAGGGAATTCTGACAGTGCTACAACATGAATGAACCTTGAAGACAGTATGCTAAGTGAAATAAGCCAGTCGCAAAAAGAAATACTGTATGATTCTACTTATATGAGGAACCTAGAGTAGTTAAAATCATAGAGACAGAAAGTAGATTGGTAGTTTCCAGGGGCTGGGAGGAGGGAGCAATGGGGAGTTGTTCTTTAATGTGTATGCGTTTTCAGTTTTGCAAGATGAAAAGAGTTCTAAAAATTGGGACTATACAACAACAATATGAATGTAATATTGTGGAACAGTATGCTTTAAAAATGATTAAGATGGTTAACTTTTATGTGTATTTGACTACAATTTAAAGCACACACACACAAGACAGGGAAGAATAGAACTTGGTCAGGTTCTCAAAATGGGGTGTAACTCAGGAGTTTATAACCCTGAGTTCAAAGCTAATCTCCATTTAAGTCTCCAAGGCTTCTTTCACTCCACCTAATCACAGTGGGTTCAAGAAGAATTTTCGATTTTCCTTTCATGCAAAACTTAGCCTTAAAGTCAATTAGACACATTTTGATAGTGTCATAAACATCTTCAGATTAGTAGTGACTCAAAATAAGGGAATTATACCCTCTTTTTTAACTTTAAAATGATTTTTAAAATTTTTTTCATGTTTATTTTATTTTTGAGAGAGAGAGAGAGACAGAGTGTGAGCAGGAGAGGAGCAGAGAGAGAGGGAAACATGGAATCTGAAGCAGGTTCCAGGCTCTGAGCTGTCAGCACAGGGCCCAATGTGGGGTTCGAGCCCACGAACTGTGAGATCATGACCTGAGCCAAAGTCCGACTGAGCCACTAAAATGATTTTTAGTTACACAACTAATGCATAAATTTATCCCCTTGTAAAACACTAAAACATTACAGTTTAGGTCAAAGAACTTTGATGACTGAGGCAATAGACCTCAGGTGCCTACCCCAACATTTATTCTCCTTTTTTGACTTAGTAATGAAACCCCTCATTTAACCTGGAGACACAGTCAGGTAAAACAGCAACAGCATTGTACATTCTCTTTTGCAATTGGAATCTACCACCTGACAAAATTCAGGCTGATAAAATGGAGATCAAAATGTTTTATGACAACATCTGTGAAATTGTCTTAAAGGATAGCTGCTACATGTGTTATATTCCTTTTTTTTTTCCTCTCTTTGTTCCTCCATCCTACCCCCTGGAATTTAGAAGTGATGGCTGGCACATGAGTCATCATTCTGGGCATGAGAATTAAGGTCACACTTAATGACCTTAAGGATGGCAGAGAAGAATGCTGAAAGTAACCCCTCTTCTTATCTTCATGGTATCTTCATACTTGGCACTTTGCATCTCTGGACTTCCCTTATATGAGCGAATAAGTCACTATTAGGTAGGCTTTTTTGTCACACAATGCTAAAACTAACCCTGAAAGACTATCATCATTATTTGGATCCCTTCTTTGAACTATTCCACTCTCATCTGAAGGTAACACTGTCACCAGTTTGGTGTGAAACCTTCCATACTTGTCCTATAGACTTATGTGCACCCACAGAAAATATATAGTGTTGCTTTTTGAGATTTTATGTTTTAGTTTTCTTACCCAAATGTCATCACAGATTATATGCTATGCATAGTGCTCTGCTACTCACAATTTACTTAATCTCAGGTGTAGTATATTCTGAAGCAGATGCTTTCAAATGTAAGATGTAAAATGTTGCAGGGTCATACTCTATCCCTGACCCCCTCCTAACCTGAAGGTATATAATGAGTTACCTGTCACAACCCCAGTGCAGCTCTTCCTGTCCATGGGTCCTGTCCCCATGCTTTAATAAAATCACCTTTTTGCACCAGAGAGGGCTTCAATAATTTTCTTGGCCATTGGCTCCAGACCCCACGAACCCCCCATCACCCCAAAACTTCATCACTGTTACTCCGCTATCCTAGATTTGCTAAAAGTAACTTATGAAGCTAGCTTAAGGAGGAGAGTCTGATTTGCCCTATATAAATGGAAATCAGGCTGGAAATAACTCTCCCACAGGTCTTTCAATTCTAGAAGTTTAAGTCTGAGGACTTTTCTGCTTCAAATCAGCTATTTAAACATCAGAATTTTATGTCAGTGTGGTTCTTCATAGTGATGATGTTTGGGGTTGATGGTGGGGTGGTCTGGAGCTGATGGCCAAGAAAGAATTCTTGAAGATGTCTTTGGTGCAAAAAAGATGATTTTATTAAAGCATGGGAACAGGACCCCTGGGCAGAAAGAACTAAGCTGGGGTTGTAAAGAATGGTTGGTTTTATACTATGGAGTTGGGGAGGTAAAGTCAAAGGGAGGCCTCCAGAAGGACTTTGATATGTTAAAGATGACTCCTAAGATGCCTGAGGCCTTGCTATTGTCAAGCTAAGGTTATTTTCCCTCTAGTAAGGCATTAATTTAGGATGGTAGGGAGTTCCTGGAGAAATGTCATATATACTCTGTATTTGCCTCAAGTATTTGTCAATGGGCTGCAGGTTATGAGGAAATTTAATTTTACCTACCATTTCCCTCTGCCTTTGTTCCCCATATCATTGTGGAGGGGTGATGTTGGGGCTCCAGGAAATGGGAGTCTTTTGGCTTCTGGAGATTAGGCTATTGATAAGATTGCCTTTTTCTTGTAATTTACTAAGATATTTGTAAACTAAAGGAGACTCATGTCCTGTATGACTGTGATCTCTATCAGTTGGTCATTTGTTTTCTTTCCTTTCCTTTGTCCTTGGGCAGTCAGGAGTGCCTGAGGAATATTACACACATCCCACCTGGAGCTAGTATACGCTAGCTTGCACTTTGTCCTCTGCCCAGCCCATGTTCAGTCATCAGTAGGAGACTACAGCAGCAAATCTGCTGTGACATATACACATTTCCTGTGAGCATTGTTGCAGGGGAGGCATTTCACCCAACATATTAACATTGCATTTTATTGGTAATTTTCAGACCATGACTTTGAAATGGCCAATGAAGCTTTTGTGACAGATTAAAGCTAACCCTTTTATATTTTGTTTCTCACAATGCTTCTCATTGGAATTTCTGAAGAATTCCAGAATAATAGAAACTGAGCACTAGGCTAGTAGGGCTTGGCACATTTAAGGTACTTAGTAAATGTTCTTTGAATGAGTGAAAGAATGAATGAGTGATTAATAAACAAAGCAAACTAGTCTCTTAAGAGTAATTTTTTAGTTTTGTAAGTAAATGTGTGTTTTCTCCTTCCCCTTGTTTTGGAAATGGAATGATTATCCTTTCCTCACTAGGCACAGATCAGGTTCATTGACATTTGCCTTCTCATTTAGAGACTTTCTGTCATATTCAAGGAACATCAACAATTCCAATTCTGAGAATTGCTCAACCCAGCCATTAATTCAAAATGATTTTCTTCATGCTAATAGAACATCATTGGCAATTTATCTTTTGTGTTGTAAGGAAACAGAACTTCTCTGCCAATGAATGAAATTTTTCAACAATTTGCATGATACCCTAAAGCTCATATACAGGTACATTACTTAAAGTTGGCTCTGACAAGCCCAAACACTTCTTTAAGGCCTAGGTCAGCTTTCATGTTTCATTGCAGTCTGGCTGCCACATACTGACCTCTCCCAGACTATCCCCTCAGCATTCAGGGTCAGGGGACAGAGGCAGAATGCAACCTGTGGCATTAGAATCCTTTGCATGGCCTTAGCACTTAAATGTTTGCAAAGTACTTTCCCATGTGCCATCCTCCTCCTTGCAACTACCAAAGAGAAAAATGGAGGCTTTAATAATGGTAGCTCTCATTCTACACTAGATAAGGCACTAAGTGCTTTTAGCCATCATCTCATTTATGTGACTTTACTGTTTGAGGCAGAATCTTAACTCCATCACATTGTATGTAGATGTAACTTTCAGTAATTTTTAAACTTCTCTTAGCTTCAATTTCCCAAACTGTAAAAATGGGAGAGTGATTATAGTATAGAACGCTGCACAGTAAAGCGCTGTTTGGTGCATAGGAAACTATCCATAAAAATTAACTATTATTATAATGATCTCCACTGTACAGAATAAAAACTGAGGCTCAGGTTAATTCCTTTGCCAAAATCACACAGTTAGTAAGTGGTGGGGCCACAAGTCAAAAGAATATCTGATTGAAACCAGAATCTAGTGAAATCCACCAATGTTATATTGTTTCTCTGAGAATTAAAGTGGCATTCTGTGCTTCTCGGCCTTTTGGCTAAGATCAAGTGTAAAGTGGCATTCTGTCATTGTCAGCCCCTGCCCAGGTGAATGCAGTGAGTACCCAGTAGATTAAAGGCTGACCAACCCTCTGTCAGGGCCAATGCAAAACCTCTGAGCAGGAGGCCATTCACTTTTGCTTTCTTAACTGAAGGAATTTGGAAATGGTCTTCTGATACTCTGCATCTAGGGGATTAAAGAACATGGGGAATTGCTTGATGCATTGGACACTTTGATGAATTTATAGGCTTGTAATTTCTCGATTCTAAGCCCAACCCTACATCTCCTCCCTCCCACCAAGCCATTTCCATCTGGCTTCCTCCTGTCCTACCATCTTGCAAACTGGAACTGCTCTATCCTCTCAGGAATGTGGTACCAGAAGCAACTAACTCTCTGGTCAGCTGCAGCTGGGACCTGCCAGATACACTTATGACTCTGAAACCCATCCTTGGGTTCTGTGTGCTAAGCATTTCTAAGCACGCAAGCCCACATCTGTCTGTCTCCAAATGGGCAGTCTTATCTACTCCACTCTACAGTTTCTAAGATGATGTAGGGATAGGAGAACAAAGTAGATTCTCCTTTTGTTTTTTAAGTTTATTTTTTTATTTTGAGAGAGACAGAGATGAGAAAGTGGGGGGAGAGGAAGAGGGAGAGGGAGACAGAGAATCCCAAGCAAGCTCTGCACTGTCAGCATGGAGACTGGTATGGGGCTCAAATTCACGAACTGAATCGTGAGATCATGACTTGAGCCGAAACCAAGAGTCAGATGCAAGAGTCAGACTGAGCCACCCACACACCCTGCAAAGTAGATTCCTAATCATGAAGTGGCCACATAACAGTTGGATTCTTGATCATCAGGTGAAAGCAGGAGGCACCAAGACCATGAGAATGGGTTTCCAGCACCTTGCATGTTGGAGGCCTCAATCCCAACCAGGGAAGCACAGCCTTTACATTCTGCTTTTTTTGGGAAATGACCCTGTGCACTGAGTTAAAAAAAGAAAACAAAAACAAACAAACAAACAAAAACCTCTTTATTTAGTTATATATTTATATACATATTCAATATATAATAAATATAGCTTATATTTACATATATACACATATATAAAATATAATGTATGTATATTAAGAAATTTATTTTAAGGAATTGCCTTGTGTGATTACAACAGCTGACAAGTTATGAGATTTGGAGCTGGAGAGCCAGGAGAGCTAAGTTCCATTTTTGTCTTTCTTTTTTTTTAAAAAAAAGTTTATTTATTTATTTTGAGGTTTGGGGTGGGAAGGACAGAGAACAGGGAGAGAGAGAGAGAACCCCAAGCAGGGACCCCGATACAGGGCTCAAACTCACACTGTGAGTTCATGACCTGGGCCAAAGTCCAACGCTTAACAAACTGAGCCACCCAGGTGCCCCATAGTTCCATTTCTAAGGCCAGCTGGCTTGAGACCTAGAAAGAGTGAATGTGTCAGTTTGAATCAAAAGTCACAAAAAAGTGAACATCCCAGTTCAAAGTCAGGTAGGCAGGAAGATTTATTTTTTATTAAAGGGAAAGTCAGCCCATCACTCGATGTGGCCCACCCCCACTAGAGAGTGCGATCTGCTTAACTCAGTCTATCTAGTTAAATGATATGCTCATCCAAAAACACCCTCACAGAAATACCCATAATAATATTTGACCAAATATCTGGGCACCCTATGGCCCAGTCAAATTGACACATAAAATTAACCATAATATTTGGGATGGTTTGGGAAAAAACAGGTTGTTCTCATTTAGAATTGTTTGCCTTTTCTGTCTCTTTTCTCATACATGGCCTCAAACCAAGGTGGGTTTCTTTGGGGTGACATTAACTTATTGAAACTTCTCTACAGTCCAAGGTAGCCTATTACTAGCCTTGACAATAAATGGAGACTTTGAGAGTTTAAGTAACTTGCCAAGATTATAAAGGATACAGCCAACATTTAAACTCAGTTCTGCCTATCTCTAAACTTCCACTTTTCCATTCTTCCCATGAGACCTGCTTCTACTTCTCACTAGTTTTCAATTTCCTGTTTAGTCACCTAATCAATACCTCCTTTTTAGCACCACCCACTACTACTCACAACTTCTGAAGATGTAGACTCCCTTTAGACTGTGACCCTACCTATAACTAACTGGGGTTGCATTTCTCTTCGTAGCACTTGATTTATGATCATATCAGCCTCTCCCTGGCCATGATTCTTCTTCTGGCTAGCTCCCCTTCTCTATTACCTCTTCCCTCCACAACCCAGAGTGCTGTGCAACTGGGGTTATGCTGCGAATTATCCCAAGTCCTCATAGGAATTAGAAGTGATAAATCCAGGAGTCAACCCAAATTTTCATATCTTAAGCCCAGTGCACTGGCCTCATGGCCAGGTATCTGCAAAATGGGTGTGTGCTCGATGATCCATTGAGGCAGTGGCAAGAAATTACTAGAATGTCTACTTTTAATTTATTGTTTTAATTTAAATTTTTATGCTCTGTTATAGTAGTATATATATCATTTATAAATATATACACAATGTGAAATTATGTTAGGTATTATATTATTTTATATCAATTCCTATGACAAATTGTATTTGGTTTTAATCTTCATTTGGGATCATATTCTAAAGATAATACCAGCAGAGTGATCAAGTAATAGAGTTTAATTTTGAAATCTGATGCAAACATTTCAGAGACCCCTTTCTTCCTCCTCCCTTTGTCCCCAGCAGCTCTTGGGGAGCCTAGGAAGAGTACTTCCTCTCATAACATTGCCCGAAGTCCAGCCTAACATTTCAAAATTCAGCCCTTATCTTTCTGGAAATAATGGATCTACTCATTGACTGGTAACACCTTTCTTCCAGCAAGTTCTAGGGAGTGAATGAAGCTGGAGGCATTGAATTTAATAAACATGTAGGCTGTGGTTGGAAGGATTAGAAAGCAGCCAGAAGGCATGTCAGTTACCCTCCAAGTGGAAGAAAGTCTGGGTGGAGACAGGTATCCTGTATCAGGGGTGGGGGGGCTAATTTGGGTTATTTGTGCCAAAATTCTGTGGGCCCCAGAGTTATTGCAGAATGTAGAAGAGAAGAGGCAAGTGTTCTGTTGGAGTCACAGGTAGCTTCTTACAAGAGACTTTCTTACTATCTTTGATTTTACTTTTTAATCTTCTTGGTAGTTTATTTTGTAACAAAAAATTATTGCTTTTAAATGTAGACTGTTTCATTCTTGGGAAAGAAAAGAATTCATTTTAGTGAACCAATATGACATACTTATGAACGGTTCTGTTTAGTAGCTAGATGTTTTTTAAGAAATAGATGGTTTAGAGAACAATGACAATTTTCGAGGACGTTATTATTCTGAAGGCCCAGTTTATGTGTATTTTCTACTGATTATATGGGAAAATTAAAAATCTCTTTGGGAGTGATAAATTCATGGCAGACAGATGGGAGTAAATATTTTCATAAAATTTTAAGCACTCCTTTTCCATCCTTTATTTAACATTTTTGTGTTGTCTTTATATTTACAAACTACGTAAGAATTGAACTAGTAAACATTTTCAACCATGTGCATGAGCAGGGAAGGGGCAGAGAGAGAGAGAGAGACAGAGAGAGAGACAGAGAGAGAATCTCAAGTAGACTCCACACATGGGGCTCAAACCCACGAACCATGATATCATGACCTGAGCCAAAACCAAGAGTTGGGCACTTAACCAACTGAGCCACCTAGGTGTCCCAAAAGCATTTTTAGATCTTTCTTCTTTGCCATTTCTTGGTTCACATCCTTTATGTTCTTAACGTGTACTTATTTTAATATTTGGTCTAAAACACAATATATTTTATAAGATGAATTTATAAGATAATTTATATAAGATCTGAATTTGACTTATAATATGTTATTGTAAGCACATATTGTTCCAACTGATTAGTTTCTCATAAGCTTTATTATTCCAGAGTTTGGGCAAGTCATTTGGATACTTACTATTTATTAAGTAATGTTCAAAAAACTATCTTTTAGATTCTCAGAATCTAGAGGTTGATGGACTGTCTCTACACTCAAGAATCTATGATTTGAGGGTCAGGTTTTGAAATGTTTTTATACAAGAATTTCTTTCTCTTAATTATGGCTTCTCTTGTTAATATGCTTTGTTTTGTCTATTTTTACAGTTATTTTATTCTGTTAATCTGTTAATTGATGGAAACTTTGATATGAATATGCAGACTCATCTTTGTATTATATTTCTTAGAATTGGCTCATAAGTCCCATATAATGAAAGCAGCTATGTTCCTGAATCCATATATTGGACCTCTCCCCTGAGCTGATGATTTCATGTTAGGAACTCAGAATGTACCTCTGATGAAGTTAGGGTTCTGATTCTGAGTTCAGTTTCCTTGTGAACCAATTATCCAATTCACAATTATTTGTGAATGATGTTTCTGAATTTCCCATTGGTTGCATGGGATTCAAGTGAAAGAGTTGAGAGTATTGTCCAAATCCACCTTCACTGGTGTAAAACTAAATGAAAGCTCAGGTTCTATAGTCAGAAGAATCATTTTTATTTAATCATGAGGCACTCTGCATTAGTTTTTATAGCACATGGTCAATATATTCCTGGATGAATAAATGAACTTGCCTAGAGCCTGTGCTATGTTAGGGCCTAAGGTGCATGGGAAGCCAGTCTGCATTAGAAGGAGAGAGGCCACCAAGGGTGGAAATTACACAAGTGGTTGCTTTAGTGTGGGGGCTAAGAACATTGCTAACATTGGAGGATATAAGTACATCCCACTGATTCCAGACCCAGGACACAGCACAGGAATGTTATAACAACCCTACAAAACCTTTTCATTATCAGCCTTTGGGAGCTATGATCATGTTCTTCTGCATCCAAAGCCTTAGATACAGGACTCTCCCTGGGATTGCAAAACTGGAATACTGAATGGGCAAGTCTGTAGAGGATCCCTGACTCATCTCTACTTTCTGCTCCTTTCTTTTTTTTTTTTTTTCTAATTTTTTTAACGTTTATTTTTGAGAGATAGAGTGCAAGCAGGGGAGGGGCAGAGACAGACACACACACAGAATCTGAAGCAGGCTCGAGGCTCTGAGCTGTCAGCACAGAGCCCACCTGCAGGGCTTGAACCCATTAACCATTAGATCACAACCTGAGCCAAAGTCAAACGCTTAACTGACTGAGCCACCCAGGCACCCCTCTTCTTCTCTCTTTCTTAACACACCTCACATTGTATTGTTATACTGGTTTTTTCTGTCTATTTTTCCTTCTAAATTCTGAACTCCTTATGGGCAACAGTTCAGTTATTCCAATGTCTAATGGTAGGTGACCAACTCAGTTGGCTCTCAGTACATGTTTGTGGACTATGTAGATGCTAAACAGGGATGGATTCTGAGAAGTAAGATGTCAGCTGGTTGGAGGAAGGAAAAACTGGAAGGTCTCCATAGAGGTGCTGATGACAGATAGAAGGAGTTTCAAGGAAGGCCTGAGGAAAAATGACATCTGTTGCAAGGCGTGTGTTGGAGACTGGGCAGGAGCCAATGGCAAGAGCAGTGCTGAAGAGTGCTCCAACAAAGTGTAGGCAAGTACAAGAATCCTCTAGTGGTCCCTGGAGTTGAAGTCAGCACTGAGTAGACTGAAGACCTCAGGAAGCCAGAGTGGTGAGAGCTGAGGAACAGCAGCCAGAGCCGCAATGCAGGTTGGAGGAGGCCAGGACCCACTAGAATTATCCCTACAGGAATGGATGGAACTCACATTGCCCACATACTGAGAGGATCAATGTACCAGGGAGTTTCACAAACGGAATCTCAGTGACCCCTTCAAAAACCCAATGTGTTAGTATTATTACGCTCATTATACAGATGAAATTGAAGCTCATAAACTTGCCTGAGCACACGACTAGTGAGAGGCAGGACTCGGCTTTAAACCCAGATTGTATGACTCCATGTTCAATACTGCTATCATTGCAACACATGCTTAGGCCAACCAACCTGAGCATCACTTGGACCATAAAGTGGATGTCTCGTCATTGGGGGAATCCAGCTTTGCATATCAGTTCTAAAGAACCTGAAGTAGTATCTTCTGGGTGACAGAGGCCACATACTCTCAGTGAACAGTGAGTAGTGGTTTCAGGGTTCCACATAAGGACTCATGTTTCAAAGAACATAGTCTCTGTCCCCCACTGGCCAGTAGAGTTTAAGGAAAGAGCTACATTTGTATAGAGATGAAAGTAATTTTACTATATTCTAAAACGTCTATCAGTTTATACTGCGTTATTTCTCTTAGTTTAAATTGGTCATTTAGTTGATATTTCCTTTTGAATGTTATCAATTAAGACTTAAACTATTCAATCTTCTATGCTAAAAACAGCAGTAAGACCTTATAATTCATGGTATATTTGCCCCTTTGGCAGAAAACAAAAAAGAAAACACTGTTGCTTAAAAAAAGAAATAGATATCCCCCTTGTTAATTTCAAAATTTCCCGAGTACCCACAACTACACAACGATTAGTTGCTTAGAGATAATACAACATTAGTCTATGTCTTCAAAGAGCTTACATGTAAACAGCTAAATCAGACTTAAATGGTTGCTAAGTAGAACTACAAATAATATGCCCATGGCAGCTCAGGGAAACCTCAAGAGTCAGAGTGTAATAATGACTCTCATTTTAGTAGAAACTTAAATTCTGAAGGATGAGAAAGATTTCAAGGTTAAGAGACCTGAGAAAAAGTGGTTCCATCATTGCCTTGCTCTAAGGTCTTTTGCTCATTTTAGGATGTATAGTTCAGTGTTAAAGAGTCAGCTTTGAACCAAATTACCTGCATCCCTGGCTTCTGCTGCTTACTTTGAACAAGTCATTGATCTCTCTATGCTTCAGTTTTCTCAGCTGCAAAATGGGGTAATAATGGTCCTTCCCTTTTTAAGGTTGCTATGAGAACCTAAATCCATCAATATATGTGAAAAGTATTTGAAACACTGCCTAACACATGGTGTTATGTAAGCCTTAGCTACTATTATTCTCAGTACTCTTTAGTTTCCTTAAATCTAAAACAGAGATAACAATACTGGCCTCACCAATTTGTTGTCAGGATTAAATAAGATCGTTTATATTAAGTACCTGGCACACAGTAAACATTAAACATTAGCTCCTTTCCTACTTTATTAAGAGAAAATTCATTTCCTCAGTTTAAAATAGACAATAATATGCACACAAAAAAATGTAGCTTACAGTTTGCCTTTTTAAAAATTGTCATGGTAAAGCTTTAGAAATTTATAAGCATACCAATAAAAGTATTGCCTCAAGTTTTGCTGGACAGTGTATTATTTATGCCCAAGTTCCAAAGTTTATAAAGTTCCCAAACTTGACATGGCAATTTCCACTCAGTGAATCCTTTAAAAAGGCTTATTTATGTCATCATTTCAGAATAAAGCAGTCCTATCAATATCTGTAAGAGCTTTGCAACACTCATTTCTTCCACCCACTCTAACAGCTTTAAAGTCTGTAAGCTTGTCAAGAAACTTGTTTTTCATTTCACTTTGGAACTCTCCAAGCTAATGAATGAGAAGGCTTGCATTAAAGGGCATTTATAATAACAGTAATAAAACACTCATACATTTGGAGATAAACCAGCTTTAAAAATGAGTTTTGGCTGTAAACGTATTCTTTCACATTAGCATATATTTTGAAAAGGGGCCCCCACAAAGGCATGCAAATGTTTGAGAGTGGGCAGTAGTATTTTTTATTATTTTCTTCATAGACTTTATTTTTTAGACCAGTTTTAGTTTTACAGCAAATTAAGCAAAAGATACAGAGATTTCCAACTTAAGTCCCCCCCGCCCCGACATGCATAACCTCCCCCATTATTAGCTTCTCCCACCAGAGTGGTACATTTCAACTGATGAAGTTCCATTTACACATCAAAATTACCCAAAGTCCATAGTTTACATTAGGGTTACATTGGTGTTGTACATGGATTTGGACAAATTTATAATGATATGTATCCACCATTATAGTATCATACAAGAGTTTCACTGTTCTAAATATATTCTGTGCTCTGCCTTTTCATCCCTCCCCCTGGCAACCTCTGACAACCAACTGATCTTTTTACTGTCTCTATAGTTTTACCTTCGCAGAATATCATATAGTTGAAATCATACAATATATAGCCTTTTTAGACTGGCTTCTTTCACTTAATAATACGCATTTAAATTCTTCCATGTCTTTTTATGGCTTGATAGATCATTTATTTTTAGCATTGAGTAATATTACATTGTTTGATGTGCCACAGTTTCTTTATTCATTCATCTACTGAAGGACATCTTGATTGCTTCCAGGTTTTAGCAATTATGAAAAAGCCTGCTACAAACATCTAAATATAATTTTTTGTGTGGACTCGTTATTACCTACTTTGGGTAAATACCAAGGAACAATTTCTGAATCATATGATAAGATCATGTTTAGTTTTGTAAGAAGCTGCCCAACTACCTTCCCAAGTGGCTATCCCATTTTGATTTCCCACTAGCAGTGAATGAGGGTTCCTGTTTGTTGTTCCACATCCCTGCCAGCATTTAGTGTTGTCAGTGTTCTGGATTGGGGCCATTCTAATAGGTATGTATGACATCTCATTGTTATAATTTATATTTTCTTGATGACATATCATGTAGAGGATCTTTTCATATTCTTATTTTCCATCTGTATATCTTTTTACGTGAGGCATCTGTTTAGGTCTTTGGCCCATTTTTTAAATGAATTTTTTCATTTTCATATTGTTGAGTTTTAAGAGTTCTTTATATATTTTAGATAATTGTCCTGTGTCATATGTGTCTCTTACAAATATTTTCTCTTAGTCTATGGCTTTATTTTTTATTTTTAATTTTAATGAAGTCCAATTTATTAATTCTTTCTTTTATGAACTGTGCCTTTGGTGTGGTCACTAAAAAGCCATTGGCAAGCCTTAGGTCATCTAGATTTTTTTAATGTTATTTTCTAGGAGTTTTACAGTTTTATGTTTTACATTTATTTCTATGATCCATTTTGAGTTAATTTTTTGAGGCGTGTAAGGTTTGTCTGTGTTTAGAGTCATTTTTTTTTCTGTATGTAGATGTCTAGTTGTTCCAGCACCATTTGTTGAAAGGACTATCTTTGCAACATTGTGTTGCCTTTGCTCTTTTGTCAAAGATTATTTGCCTACATTTTTGAGGTCTATTTTTGAGTTCTCACGTCTGTTCTATTGATCTATTTGTTTATTCTTTCACCAATACCACATGGTCTTGATTACTGTTGCTTTATAGTAAGGCTTAAAGTCAGATAATGTCAGTCTTCCAACTTTGTTTTTGTCTTTCAATATTGTGTTGACTATTCTAGTTCTTTTGCCTTTCCATATAGATTTTATAACCAGTTTGTCAACATCCATAAAATAACTTTCTGGGATTTTTATTGGGATTGTGTTGAACCTTAGATCAAGTTGGGAAGAACTGACATCCTGATAATATTGTTTTCCTGTCTGTGAACAAAATATCTCAACATTTATTTAGTTCTTTGGTTTTTTTTCTTCAGAGTCTTGTAGCTTTCTTCATATAGATCTCATACATGTTTTATTAGATTTGTACATTAATATTTCATTTTGGGGGGTGGTAAGGTAAATGATATTGTGTTTTTAATTTAAAATTCCACGTGTTTATTTCTAGTATATAGGAAAGTGATTGACCTTTGTATATTATCCTTTCTGTCGTACAACTTTGCTATATTACTTATTATTTCCAGCAATTTTATTTGTCAGTTCTTTCAGATTTTCTGCATAGATGATCATGTTGTCTGCAAACAAATTTTATTTCTTCCTTTCCAATATAGATATCTTTTATTTCTTTTTCTTGTCTTATTGTATTAGCTAGGACTTCCAATATAACATTGAAAAGAAATGGTGAGAAAAATCCTCATCACCTTGTTCTTGATGTTACTGGAAAAGCTTCAAGTTTCTCATCATTGAATATGATATTACGATAGGTTTTTTGTAGATGTTTTTATCAAGTTGGGGAAGTTCTACTCTATTGCAAGTTTACCAAGAGCTTTTTCATGAATGGGTATTGGATTTTGTCAAATGCTTTTTCTGCATCTATTGATATGATTATGTGATTTTTCTTTTTTAGTCTTTTGATGTGATAGATTACATAAATTTTATTTTGAATAAATAAAAACTATTATATATTTATTACTATATATATTAGATCAGTTAAGAAAAACAAACATAGAAATTTTAATTTTACCTTCACTTATTCCTTCTCCAATGCTTGTCTTTTCTTTATGTATATCTGAGTTTTTAGCCTATATTATTTTACTTCCCTCTAAACAACTTCTTTTAACATTTATTATAAGGCAAATCTGTTGGCAAAAAATTCCCTCAGTTTTTGTTTGTCCAGCAAAATCTTCATTTTTTTTTTCAGTTTTGAGGGATAATTTCCTAGAGTACAGAATTCTAGGTTGGTAGCTTTTTAATCTCAACATTTTAAATGTTTTGCTCCATTTTCCTTTACCTTGCATGGTTTCTGAGGAGAAGTCAGATGTAGTTATTATCTTTTTTCCTTTATAGGTAAGATGTTTCTCCCCATCTGGCTTCTTTCAGGATGTTTTATCTTTGATTTTCTGCATTTTAGATATTGTATGCCTAAGAGTTTTGGTTTTTGTTTGTTTTCATTTGTCTTACTTGGTGTTCTCTGAGCTTCCTGGATCTGTGATTTGGTGCCTGAAATTTATTTCAGGGAAATTCTCAATCATTATTGCTTCAAATGTTGCTTCTATTCCTTTCTCTCTTTTTTCTCCTTCTGATATTCCCAGTATATGTATGTTATGCCTTTTGTACTTATCTCACAATTATTGGATATTATGTTTTGACTCTTTTAGTCTTTTTTTTGTTTTGTTTTCCTTTTCAATTTTGGTGGTTTCTATTTGATATATCCTCAAGCTCAGAATTTTTTCCTCATTGGTGTCCAGTCTACTGATAAGGCCATCAAAATCATTTTTCATTTCTGTGCTTTTGATCTCTAGAGTTTCTTTCTGATACTGTCTTAGAATGTCCACCTCTCTACTTACATTGCCCATTTATCCTTGCATGCTGTCCACTTTATCCATTAGAGTACTTATTATATTAACCATAGGTGTCTTAAATTCTCAGTCTGATAATTCCAACATGACTTCTATATCCGAGTCTGGTTCTGATGCTTGCTCTGTCCTTTCAAACATGTTTTGCCTTTTAGCATGTCTTGTAATTTTGTCTTGATATCCAGACATGATGGACTGAGTAAAGGGAACTGCTCTAAATATGCCTTTAGTAATGTGGTGGTAAGGTATAGTGGAAGAATAGTGCTATGACTAGGTCTCAGTCATTTGGTGCATGTGCACTTCTGGACTATGAACTTCATAAATGCTTCTCAGGTCTCCCCACCCCCTTAGATGGGATAGTATAGCTAAACATTAGGGCTGAAGATGGTCATCTTCCTTCTCAAAGGTCAGTTAGGCTCTAATAAAACCCCAGTAGGTTAGGCTTTAGTTAAATAGTTTCTCTTAAGGGCTGACCTTGTTAGGAAGAATAGAATGCTGAGATGTATTTTTAAATGACTTCTTTCCCCTCTCCCTGCTGATTGAGTCCCCAGAGGCAAAATTCACAAAAGCATGAAGTACCCCCTCCCCTCCCCTCCCCCCGCCCCACATCCCTCCACCTAGGTCTCTCTAGAGTGTTTGACTGTCAGCTCTGTCCACACTGAGCCTCCAGCAATTGATCAATTACATTTCAGGTTTTTCTTATCCTGGCATTGGTTCCTATGAAGGTTTTTACTTCAGTAAGTTGTGATTTTTCTGTGTCTGCCTTTCTGTCTCTCTAGTTTGGGGGCAGTGGTTTGCCCTGTGATCTTACCTTTCTTCCTTAAGAGATGTAAGAAGATGTGCTTATTTTTCAGTTTGCTCAGGTTTTCACTTGTTAGAGTAGAGTGGCAATTTCTAAGTCCTTTTGTGCCAGACTAGAAACCAGAAATCAATAGTAGTATTTTAAACTCCAAATATATTCCATCTATTTTCTCATTCTGCATTTCAGGGTTTTTTAAGGGAACCAACATTTTGCCCTTTGGAAGAAGGGCAAATGCCCTTTGTATCATTTGCTAGATTCATTCTGCTTTACCTAACATCATCTTCCTTCCATTTTGCTTGCTTTTCATTCTCCTTGCCAAAATTTTTCTTAGGAAAGTCTCTGTTATCAGTGGTTGAGTAGCATAGAAGAACCAGAAGCCACCAGAACTAGGAATGACCTTAAAGATTACTTACTAGAACCACACTTGAGATGCTTAAAACTCTTCTACAATATTCCTGACAAGCTGACACCAGCTGCTTGCACATACTGTTGTGGAAAACTCACTACAACCTATAACCAGTCTATTAGACAAGCACTGTTTTGGAATATAATCAAAACCACAACGTTTTACTTCCTTTTGTCACTTTAAAATGTACTTGGGGGCACCTAGGTGGCTCAGTTGGTTAAGCGTCTGACTTTGGCTCAGGTCATGATGTCATGGTTTGTGAGTTCAAACCCCATGTCGGGCTCTGTGCTGACAGCTCAGAGCCTGGAGCCTGCTTCGGATTCTGTATCTCCTTCTCTCTCTGCCCCTCCCCTGCTTGCTCACTTGCTCTCTCTCTCTCTCTCTCTCTCTCTCTCAAAAAAAAATAAATAAACATTAAAAAAAAAATTTAAATGTACCTGGTGGGAGAAGCTTTCACTAGCCCCTAAATAGAAACTTGGCAAAACCCATGATGCTTCTGGTTGCTCATAGTTAATACACAGTGCTATAGTCTTTTTAAGTCACAAGCGTACATTCTTAATTCTATAATTAAAAATTCAATTCAATATATTTGTCAACACTTCAGTATTTTTACAAAGACACAAATCTCTTTCTACTCTACCCATTCCAGCAAAGCCCTTAGTGGGGGTGATCTACCTCTTTCATCCTGGCCTACCTAGCTAATCTTGGTCTTAGACCTTTCTGGAGTCAGAGTATAGGAAGAGAGAGGGGGAAAGGGAGTAGAAAATTCTTACTCCACAGAATTACCATAAAATTGCTGAAATCAAACTTTAGAGTTCTTCATTTGCAAAGCCCCTTCCAAGGCCGTCTAGCTAATTTTATACTTATGATGTGCTTTCTTCTTTTTCGCAAAGAAAGCTTCTCAAATTCTGTGTTTAGTACCTCACCAGACCTGGATCTGCCCTTGTGTCACAAGTGATGCCTGAAGTCCACAGTCCATAGTTCTGACTAATGATTACACCTGATGACTCCTGAATAGATGCAATTTGTGGGTTCTTCTGAGGCTCTCCTGCTGGGTTCCCCTGAAATGACTCTCAAGATACCAGAAGTTTCACCCTTTGACTAGTTGTTCTGCCTCCCTGTTTTTAATTTCTGATTTTCCAGTGGTCTTCCCTAACCAAACCCTCTACTGGACTCCCCTCTCCCTCCAGCAGAAGTCCTCTTAAACAGAATATTATAGCAAGTTCCACATATGTTCTTGGGGCTTCATGTGCCTTTGACCCACCATTGGAAAAAGGGTATATTTATTCAACATAGAGTGTCTGTTTTTGCCCTGCCCCCTAAGACTTCACATCCCAACCCTCAGAAGTTGTGAATGTTACCTTATATGGCAAAAGAAACTTTGCAGATACAATTTTAAGAATTTGAGATGAAGAGGTTATCTAGATTAAACAAGTGGGCCCTAAATATAGTCACAAGTGTTCTTATGAGAGAGACAGAGGGAGATTTGCCTATAGCAGAAAGGGCGATATGATGATGAACACAGAGATAAGAGTGATTTTCTTTGAAGATGGGGAAGGGGCCACCATCTAAGAAAGGAAAGTGGATACTGGAAGCTGGAAAAGGCCAAGCAATGATTTCTCCCTCCAGAGCTTCCAAAAAGAAACTACTCTGTCAATACTTACTAAGTAAGTCTGATCTCAGACTTCTGACCTCCAGAATTCTAAGAGCATACATTTATGCTGTTTTAAGCCATTAAGTTTGTGGTAATTTTCATAGCAGTAATAGGAAAACTAATAGACCCTTATTAGTCAGAGACCATTATAGCTTCTTGAGACTCTTGATGAAGAAGTCATGTTGCCCAGAAGGATTGGGGCTCCTGTTTAAAGATATTTAAGTAGAGAGCAATGGCCCTTCTTGGTGTCCCAACATCATACAACTTAAATGCACAGTCTAAAAATGGTTCCTTATGTTTTGTTGTTATTGTTGTTGTTGGGGTTTTTTGTTTGTTTTTCTTTTTTCTTTTTTTTTTTTTTTTTTTTGAGGTGGGTTTTCCCAACTAAGTCCTACCAAATAGATTTTATCAAGTCAGATGTTTACTCTGACTGGTTTGGGGGGCCTTCTCCAGTTCTAGGAAAATAAAAATAAAGGCAAACAAAAATACTGATGGTACCACTACATGGGCCCACTGCTGTAGACAGCTCCAGTTTCTTTTCACTGAAACTTACTTCTTTTGTTCTAAGAAGTTCAGCAGGCTGCATTACTGCCTTCTGCTGAAGAGCTTTAAATAATCTCTGCCCCACACTATTTTTGGCATCCAGGACAATAGATTATTATAGGCAAAAGAAAAAATTCAGGGCAGTACTCCAAAAATAGGCCTTCTCATTTTGAAATGAATTATCTCTTACTTGGTCCCAGGGTAGCTTGCAGGGACAAAAAAAAAATTTACCCAGGGAAGCAAAGCAAGAACTTTGATGGCATTTTGCAGTAACAAGTTTGGGTTGATTCTATTTTGTTCATTCTTTAAGTTTGATCAGTTTCCTGTGTTCATTTGCATAACTACATTTTACCACATTCCTCCAATAACTGGATACTCTGGCAATTTCAACTTCGCACTCTTAATATAGCTTTTATTTTCTTAGCAAAGCACAGAATGCTAAGAAAATCTCAAGCAGCAGCATCTGTGTTCTCTGCCTTGCTATAGAAATTATATTTGTGTTTTAATAGATGTATGAATTTATATACATATTATTGTATCATTTGCAAACAAAGATACAGCAGCAATATAACAACTCCACAGTAAACCAGTGTTATGCTAAACACTTTTGTTGATGTCTATAATTATTCTATATATAGACAAATAACATTTTTTATCATTCTTTACTGTCTCTCAGCAGAACAAAATCAATTGAATTTACATCAACCTTCATTTGTGGAGCACATGTGGTATACTACCAGATGACATGCTGGACACTGGTTACAAAAGTGGCATTCATGTGTTCCCCTTAAGGAGCTCACAGACAGAAAAGTAATGCAAACATGCAAAAGAAACCCATTCCAAATGTGAGGATAGTGTAAGTACAGATCCAAAGATGATACAGAAGAGGAAGCAATCACTTCTTTTTGGGAGAGGTCAGGAGAGCCTACAACAAAGAAGTCATATTTGATCAGAGCCCAGCATTTTTGTTTTGTAGAGTGTTTTGTTTTGTTTTATAGGACCAAGAATGCAATGGGGAAGTATATTTCAGAAGCAGCTAACAAAAGGAACAAAGGCAGTAGGCTATGCAAACGCTCAGTATATTTGGGGGAAAGCATGTGCTCAACAGAAATGTAGTAGGCACTGCCTACTCTTTAAGCCCCTGAGGAATAAATGCCAAAGGTAAGCTAGGCAAAGAGTCTAAGGGGACTACTAGTTCACAATTACCCACTTCCTTGCCTCAAGTGCATGGATACACCTGAGCAAGCAGGCAGAAACATCAACTCTTCATCTTCCAACACATTCATCTTGAGGTCAGTTCCCTGTTTTTATGTGCAGTGAAGTGGAAAGGAGACACAATAGATAGCGGAGAGAAAATTGGGCTGGAAATCAAAAGACTTAAATTTCAATCTAAGTCACTACCTACTAGTGATTGGATTTTCTGTTTTGACCTTCCCTGAGCTTTAGTAGCAATATCTGTAGAATGGAAATAACTGCTCTGTCTGCCTTATCAGGTGATTGTGCACATCAGTCATAAGAATGAGCTGTCCATTCTGAAATCTCATTAGGTATTAGTTTCTTTACATGCGTCACTTCTAATTCTTACAACAGTCCTGTGACTTGAGACTTACCAATCTCATTTTTTAAAATGATTAAAAAAAAGTAAATGAGATTCTTTTCCAGCTTTATTGAGACATAATTGACATATACTACTGTGTAAGTTTAAAGTACACAACCTGTTGATTAGGTACACTTGCATATTGCAAAACGACTACCATAATAGTGTCAACTAACACCTCTGTCCTGTCACATAATTACTGTGTGTGGTGTGTGTGTGTGTGTGTGTGTGTGTGTGTGTGTGTGGTAAGAACATTTAAGACCTGCTCTCTTGGAAACTTTCAAGTATGTAACATAGTATTCTTAACTATAATCTTTATGTTGTATATTAGACCCCCAGAACTTATTCATCTTATAACTGGAAGTTTGTATTCTTTGACCAGTGTGTTCCCTTTACCCCCACAGTCTCATCCCCTGATAACCACCATTCTATTTTCTGTGTCTATAATTTTGGCTTGTTTAGATTTAGTAATATCATAGAGTTTGTTCTTCTCTGACTTATTTCACTTAGCATAATGCCCTAAACTAAAATTAAGCTGCTTCCCCACCCTCCTCCCCATGTTTTTTTTATGACTTGTACTATTTTTGTAAGTTGAAGAATAGTTAACATATAATTTTATTTTAGTTTCAAGTGTACAACATAGTGATTTGACATTTATATACATTTTGCAATGCTCACCATAAGTGTAGTTACCATCTGTCACCATATAACATTATTACAGTATTATTGACTGTATTCCCCATGCTGTACTTTCTATCACCTTGCCTTATTTGTTTTATAACTGGACAGTGGTACCTCTTAATCCCTTTTATGTATTTTGGCCATCCCTCCCACTCTCCTCCCTTTTGGCAACCACCAGTTTGTTCTCTGTATTTATGAGTATGTTTCTGTTTTTGTTTGTTTTGTTTTTTGGGATTCCACATATAAGTGAAACCATATAGTATTTGTCTCTCTCTGTCTGACTTATTTCACTTAGCATAATACCCTCTAGGTCCACCCATGTGGTAAATGGCAAGATTTCCTTCTTTCTTGTGACTGAATAATATTCAATTCTATATATATATGTGCCACATCCTTATCCGTTCATTCATTGACAGACACGTAGGTTGTTTCCACATTTTGGGTATTGTGAATACTGTCTTAGTGAACGTGAGAGAGCAGATATCTCCTCAGTATCCTTTGGATGAATACCCAGAAGTAGAATTGCTGGGTCATATAAGAGTTCTATTTTTAACTTTCTGAGGTCACTCCATACTGTATTCCATAGTTGCTGCACCAATTTACATTCCTACTGACAGTGCATAAGTGTTCCCCTTTCTCTATATCCTTGCTAACGCTTGTTATTTCTTTTCTTTTTGATAATAGCCATTTAACAGCTGTGAGGTGATATCTCATTGTGGTTTGGATTTGCAATTCTCTAATGATCAGTGATGTTGATCACCTTTTCAGGTACCTGTTGGCCATTTATATGTCTTTTTGGAAAAATGCATATTCAGTTCCTCTGCTCATTTTTTAATTGGATTGTTTGTTTTTTCTATTGAGTTATATGTTCTTTGTATATTATAAGAACATATAAATAACACGGTCCAAGATGCCTTCTTTGTTTTTAGTGACTTCCAGTAGTTGAGGGTATGCCAAGACTCATCAATGTCTCTCTCAGAGGGGAGGATTGTAGTTAGCACTTAAATGTAGGCTGTTTGGAAGCTGACCCTTAGGCAGCAGCTGGGAAATTTATGTAGTTAGGCCCCTTCCTTATAGAAACTGGGAGGTGGGCATTTTTGCCAGATCTCTATGCTCTAGGCCCTGGAGGTTAGGGGGTATGTCTGAGCCTTTAGGAATTTCTTTGCTACAGTTCTGTGGGACTGCTGAATGCAATCTGGGGGCTTATCCCTCAGATGGCAGTCATAAAGGTGGTGTGCCATACATTTGTATAAAATCTTTCCAGAGAGATATTGGTGACTTGGATTACACCAGAGGGAAAGGGCCGAAGGGAATCTGCCCGTTTTCTTGGTCCCTGGGGAGAATCTCTGTTAGTCCTAGATGTGTGTTAAATTAGAAGTCTGACCCTCAGGCAGCAGCTTTTAACTATACAAATAGACCTCTTTCAGGGAAATTATGAGAGCCAAGCATTTTTGCCTGTTTCCTCAGCACTGAGCCCCAGAGGGATAGCGAGTTAGGAAATGCTTCTTTGCTACAATCCTGTGGGCCTCTTGAAGGAAAGTCCTTGGCTATTGGAACAAGGCAATCTAGTCTTTTCCCAGGGGAGGCAGCTGAAAAACTAGGGTGCAGATGTGTGTACAAGCTCCTTGCAGCGATATACTAGTGACTTGAAGTGGTCCATTTTGATATGCTCAATGATTCAAAGTGTAAGAGTCACTCAGTTTCTGGATTTCTTACAAAAGGAATTGTTCCATGTGTAGTTGTACAGTTGGTAGAAGAGGGGAGTTCAGGAACTTCCTATGTCACCCATCTTTGAAGGCCAAATTGTTGATTCACAAGCTCCTTGGGGACTTCCCAGGTGAAATCTGAAACTAGCCCCTAGACATAGATGGCAGAGAGAGACTGAAGAAAGAAGCAGGACATTCCAGATTGGTAGGTGACCTGTTTAATAAGCAAGGGAACTTACATATGAGGCTTATCTTGGGAGGCCACAAAATTAGTAGATCTCTGGACCTACCCACCAAATCTTCAGAGTTTATATACAGGCCTTACTTGGGTTCAGTCACATATACCATCCAGATGGTCTGAGTACCACATCACTATCTCCAGGCTATGTCCTTGGGGCGGCATCTTGGGAGCAGGGAAGGCAAATGGAACCCACATTTCAAGGATAGGGGAAAGAGTGAGGAGCCTTCAGTTGTTAGGGTCCACCTCATGGGGCAGTCAACAGTCACATCATATCAATGACCTCTCCCAACATAACTCAAGAAATAAGTGAGATTAAATAATTTTTCTGAAGGCCAAGGACCCTAGAAAGTGATGAGTTTGAATCTGAACTTACTCAGATTGGTTCCAGAGTTGATACCCATTTCTTCTTATCCACTGATTATCAAGTGAAAATAAGTATTTTGTTGGTTTGTAGAGGGAAGCAACCTCCAAAAGTAGGTATTGTGATGGTTGCCTAATTGATTACTGAGGTTGTTCAGATTCTGCAAACACATTGAGAGTTTAAAATTGTCAGATGAAATTATCAATAGAAAACAAAACTATTATGTAGCCGTAAGTATTTTGTCATACTGTACCCTAGGCTATAAAATTTAGTACAGACTTTCCATTTCTGCTGTGTTCACCACATGTTAAGTGTGATGGATTGAATGTGAGGAACGTAATCTAGATTACCTAGTCTATAACATTGCTGAGAGTCCAAAGGAATAGGTGCATGGTAATTACTAACAGTGAGTGACCCAGTGAAGAAGTCATTTATTTTTTAATTTTCTTTCAATATACCTGAACTACATAAAAGAGGATATCCTGTTTTTGTGCTATTTTTCTTTAACATCTAACATTGATAATTTACAAATGGCAGTCTAAAAAAAATGGGCAAAAAATTGAACTAAAACATTTATCTTTAGTCTTTGTTGTCTCCATTATATCAACTTCCCTTCCCAAGTTTTGAAGATATTTTCCTCCTTCCCATTCTTTTCTAATACTTTCTTTTCTGTTAGCCAATGATTTCTTTTACTGAAGTTTACGTGACACTTGTTTATATTGTATTCAATTCACAATGTTGGCAGGTAAGCTTTAACTGGGTTGTCAAAAAGCTTTTCCATCACTTCAACACATAGAGATCTAAATCCAGGTGAAATCTACATGTTCATAACTGAAGATATTTTTATTTTATTAATAAATAATATAAAAGTTTGAGTTTTTTATACTTAAAAGTTTAAAACAGACCTTGTCCTTGATTTTAAGAAACTCAACTAAGTTGTGAAGATTCATTATCAACCATCAGGAGTGGTGGTAGCCTAATATAAATGCTGTCAACATAAATGCAGTTTAGTTCAATCAGTGTTTATTAAATGCCAACTATTTGCCAGTCACTGTGTTCAGCATTGAAGATGCAATATAAATTTTATATCTTAATAGCTATAATTTACTGGGCACATTTAATTTATTATACCGTTTACATCTTACAACAGCCCTCTGAGATAAAAGACTGTTGTCTCTATTTTTATAGATGAAGGAACAGAGGTTCACAGAGTTTAGGTACCTCATCCAGTAACACGTAGCTACCAAGTACCAGGATCAGAGTTTTAATCTGTTAGAAGCTAATTCTCACATTCTTATGTTATACTATTTTACATCAGAGTCAGAGTCCCAAACCTCTAGTAGCTTATAATTTAGCAAGCAGAAACTATATATGTGTGTGTGTGTGTGTGTGTGTGTGTGTGTGTGTATATATATATATATATATATATATATATATATATATAGTTAATGTATGTATGTATACATTATATATTGTATATATATTGTATATACTATATATATTTATATAATGTATAAAGTATATATATGTGTGTGTGTATATACATATATATATATATATATATATATATATATATATAGTTAATGAAGAATAGCAATTTAGAATATTCCAAATGCCAGAGAATGTTATATCCATATATATGGCCAGTGTTTGAAACTGCATTGAGAGGGAACACATTGGAGTTCTCTTCCCTCAACTGGAAAGGAAGTCTAGGATTCAAAGAGGCAAAGATGATTTGGAAAGGTGTTTAAGGTAGATAAATGGAAATAAGCAAAGGAATAGAAGCTTAGAAGAGAGAAGCCAGAGAATGGTAACTGTCTGGTAGTTATAGCAGACAGTATGCACTGATAAGCAGAAGGAAAAATATAGAAAGATTGTCTAGGGCCAGATCATAAAGAGTTTGCATGCCATGCTTTAAGCTTTATTCTAAGGCAAGTGTTCCACTGAAGGGTATTGAGCAGGGGAAATGTGTAAGAATTGTGGTTTAAGAAGATCATCTTTCAAGAGTATGAAGGTTAAGTCAGGAGAGAGAGGACTGAGGAGGCTGCAGCCATGGAACTACAATAGCTTGATGATAATGAAGGCTTAGACTTTAGCCATAGAAGGGAAAGGATAGCTTTAACAGCTTGGTAGCCACACAGATTATACATCCAAGATACCCTCCTAGTTCTGGATTTCTAGGTCTCCTCTTTAGAAAAAGGCCATGATAAGGAGATTGAGGAGGAGATGAGAAGAATAAAACCTCACCAAGGCAGGGATACAGAAGAAAGAAGCTAAAAATATCCTAAGATGTATTTCTGGGTTACATGAGACACAGAAATGCAGGTAACACTAAAAGCACACTTCAGGAAACTAGCAGAAGGAACTGACTAAAATCCTTGCAATCAGACTAAGAGGAATATATATAAAGCAAACAATGATTGTTCTGTAATTTCTGAAGGCCCCACTGAAGCTAAGACTAAGGAAAAACATTTCAGATCTTTGGAATTCTGCCTCAACAAGGTATGACCTGGAGTCTGTTTACTCTATATTCCCAGGGAAATATTATATGGTTTCAAATGACTGCCAATTTTGACATGTAACTGCTGTGTAGTAATTTGCAGTCATGTATGTTTTATGTCTGTCTTATTATATGACTGTCCACTTATGAAGCATAATTAGGACCTAGTAAGCTGTAAATAAGGTAGAGTTTACTTTCTGCCAAATTCCTTAATGTGACTGTTACCCTTGGCACAAAAATTACAGTTGCATGGGCTTCTTAAATAAAAACTGCATAACGATCTTTCCATCTGTCAAAGTTGCATAATTAAAGGCATCAGCAGTGCATAGAATTAGCACCTCAGGTTTTGTTCACAGGTTTGGACAGCATCCATCATCATTTTGACAGATGGAATTGTTTTTTTCTTTATTTCTCCATGTTTCTCTCATTTCTACGGCTACATAAGTCCCCATTGAGGGCCCCTTGGAAGACTAAGAAACACAGACCTGGGATAATTGACTGCAGGCAGGATCTGTTAGCTTGCTTCATTATTTATCACCAGACGTAAGCTGAGACTCTGCGCACCATTAGAGAGAGGATCAATCTGCACTGTTTATCCCCTTGAAACAGGAGAAAGCTATTATAAGGGTACACGAGGACACCTGGCATTTTCTAAGATGGAAAGAGGAAAAGGTGACTTCTTTGCTTCTTGGTGGCATTTTCTGAGCACCTGCTATGTACTCGGCTATTGGAGCTACTACAAGAATTACAGATGAGTCAACACTTTCACCTGCATATTCTAGCCCTAGTTTTCACATTAAATAATAATAATAACCAATATTATTATTACAATGAGTGCCAGGTCACAGACACTCCTCAAGTATTTTCTTAATTTAGAGATGAAGAAACTGAGACAAAGACAGCTAGAATCTTGCCCAAAGTCACATTGTAACAAAAACAAAGTTTGACTCTTTACTCAGAATAGTCTACCTTAATAAAATAATGTGGCTTAAGTAGTTGGCAAAGTGATTTATTTCTTTCCCATACACAGAAGGATGTCCATAAGGGAAAGAAAATAGAAAATTAATAAATCTATTATTCAACTCAAGGTAGAAAAACAGGCAATCCTCAAATCAGTAGAGGATTGTGTTCTAAAAATGTATTTGTAAATTAGCTGTTTGGCATTTTTTCATGAAATGATATGATGTCTGGGATTTGTTTCAAAATAATCAGGATGAGGAGGATAAAATAAGATTGGTCATGAGTTGATAATTGTTGAAGTGGGTGATGGGTACATGGAGGTTTAAAATACTATTATCTCTATGTTTGTATATATTTAAATTTTTTCATAATAAAAAAGTTAAAAAGGAACTGATAAAAACCTGGCAGCTTCACTATGGAGAAACATACAAATGCGTATATGGAACATTCCACATAAAATTCCCAAGAATCTTTGTTGCACTGGCAAACACAGACTTTATACAATCTGTTCAAATTGTAAGAACTCACTCAAATGGCTATCATATTGCAATTGGTTTGAAGAGTAAAATGTTTTCTAATTTCCCTTTCCATTTCTAAGAGTCCATAAATATCTGCTAGGTGCCTATGTTAGTCTGGGTTCTCCAGAGAATTAATATTTTATTCATAAAATATTTATATAATAATAATATGTAGATATATAGGTCAATATAGATGTACAGAAATATACACAGAGATTTATTATAAGAAATTGGCTTACACACTATGGAGGCTGATACATCCAAGGATCATAGTCAGCAAGGTGGAGACTAGAGGGAAACAGCAGTGTAAATTCCAGCCCAAGTCCAAGTCTGAAGGCAGAAAACTAATGTCCCAGCTTGAGGACAGTCAGACAGTAAATTTTCTCTTACTCTACCTTTTGTTCTATCCAGGCCCTAGATGGATTGGGTGATGCCCACCAACATTGGAGAAGGCCATCTGCCTTACTCATTCTATCAATTTAAGTATAATTTCAACCACAAACAGCCTCACAGACACACCCAGAATAATGTTTCAACCAAATATATGGGACACCCATGTCCCAGTCAAGTTGACATATAAAATTAGTCATCACAATGCTTAATAAATTATAATACATTCAGAGGTGAAAACAGTAGGAAGAATCAGGCAAACCAGCTACCTAATGATACACCAGATCCCTCAGTGAATCTGTAATCACAAGGAATTTAATAGACCTGCTAGTATCCTATTAATAGACTCCATGTTAAAAATGGAACCCTAGGGGGCGCCTGGGTCATTAGGTCCGTTAAGCAGCTGACTTCTGCTCAGGTCATGATCTGATCATGGTTTGTGGGTTTGAGCCTGTCGGGCTCTGTGCTGATAGCTCAGAACCTGGAGCCTGCTTCAGATTCTGTGTCTTCCTCTCTCTGTCCCTCCTTCGCTCATACTCTGTCTCTCTCTCTCTCAAAAATAAATAAACGTTAAAAAAATGGAACCTTAAATGGAAACCCCTAAATGGAAAGTTGTCTACTCACTTCACATCAGCTATATCTGATGTCTCTATTGGTAGGTAATTGGTTTTCCTTACAGTCACAACTACTTCCTTTTATTCCTTCCTTCCTTCCCTCCTCCCTCCCTTTCTTCCTTCCTTCCTTCCTTCCTTCTTTCCTTCCTTCCTTTCTTCCTTCCTTCCTTCCTTCCTTCCAGAGAGATATTGATCAAGGGTTGTGTACCAGGTACAGTGTTAGGTACTAGGAATATAGCAGTGAATTACAGACATGAATCTGGTTTACAGTTTGTATGTAAAAGAGGCTTCAAAGTAAAATCTGGTTGAAATGAGGGCAGGAAACTTGTCTTGAGTCTTTTCTTTTTGTACAACACTTGACATAGCACTAATAAAATTCTAATTATTTATATCAAATAAACATAGATAATAGAGGGGGGATAACCATCTTCCCATCCCTTGATGCTGCCACTAGTCCTACCCTTTACCCAAGATCTTAAAGTTTATTAAGAAAGATAGACAATAAACAAATCAATATACCATTGCCAATTGTGGTAAATGCACTGAAGAAAAATATAGTATGTTCAAAATATAATAATGAAGCTTAATTTAGATTGGGATGTCTTTCCCTTTGAGAAAGAGACATTTAAGCCGGGTCTTGAATGAAGCTATATTAGTTTACCAGGGCTTTCACAAAAAAATACCATGGACTGGGTAGTTTAAGCCACAGAAATTTATTTTCTCACTGCTCTGAAGACTAGAAGTCTATGATCAAGGTATCAGAATGTTTGGTTTCTCCTAAGGTCTTTTTCCTTGGCTTGCAAATGGCTGCCTTCTCACTGTGTTCTCACATGGGCACTCCTTGATCTGTATCCTGATCTCTTCTTAAAAGGACACCAGTTACATTGGATGGCGGCCCTTCCATATGATCTCATTTTACCTTAATTACCTCTTTAAAGGCTCTGTCTCCAAATATAGTCACATTCTAAGTACTAGGGTTTAGACTTCAAAATAAGAATTTTGGAAGGACACAATTCAGCCTGCAAGAGGGGCCATCCAGGAAAAAGGGGATGGGAATGGAATAGGAAAATACATTGTAGATTTGGTGACAAAGCATAAGGAAGCTCTTATCTGATAACTTCTATTTTCTTTAGGATGTCTTGAGCAGTGTCATTAGCAGAAAATGACCATGGTGGGAGGAGAGGAGGAGAGGTCAAAAAAGAAGAGAGAAGTTATGATCTGCTAGTTGCTATGGATAGATGATCAAGCTTATTGTAAGAACAGATTTCTGGTCAGTGTCAAGGACTCAGATGAAGGAAATGAACAATGTGAGTCTGCCTGGGGGTGTAGTTTTGCTCTGCCATCTACTTAGCTGCTTTGGTGAAGGCTCAGCAAAGATGAATGATGGATTCATTCATTCAGGGTGGGGTTTGGTCAGAGAGGTGATTGAAGAGGCACTAATAGTGGTATTGGGCTGTGGAATTCAAGCTAGATAATCATGGAGGAGAAGGAAGGTAGGGAATGATGGATACAAAGGAAGTGGAGAAATCAATGGACAATAAACTCTAGTGGATCCTGGTGCCATCTTCACTATAGAACTGGATATATCTCCCAAGAAAGTTTATGCCACTTCGAACCCCTTAATCCAGAGGCCAAAAAGCATCCCATTAAGGGATTTTGATAGGAAAATTCAAATCACGTTGCTATGTTGGTGAGCATACTGATGACTCCTAGACCAACTTTTTACCTCCACCCTCTTTTTTGTGTCCCACTGCTTATCGTTTACAATGGCATACAAAAGAGGTCTGAAGGACTACCTTCAGTTACCATAGATTTGAGAAAGCAGAGGTTGGTGCCGAGAAACCTTATTCACACTAAATATTACTATAGATCTAAATGTCAAATGCTAACAGAAATTCACCAAAGGATTACTTCTAAGAAATGGTGGAATTCATTATTTTCAGAATTTTACTTACTCATTATTTATAGTTTTTGGCTTCTCTCTGCATTGTAAACAAATGCAAATTTTATTTTGCATAAGTATGTCAAGTGATGCTTTGTGACCAAGCCAAACAGACTTGATTTAATGACTATAGGGATAGGCCCAGTCCCAATTGCATTAATTGGTAAAATATTTATGACCCGTAGTATCATAATGTATGTGTAAATGTAAGTTGGACATTGGGTGACCCAGATACCATGAGAGTGCCATGTCTATGATTGGATTAATTCCTCTGGACCCCACTTTAAAATATCATTTGGTGCTGAGGACAACTAGACAGAAACTCCAGGGAGGGGGCACAAAATAAAAAGGTAGGGAAACCACCTCAAGGCTGTGTCATAAAATCAGCACTTAGCAGCTCACCTTCAGACAGATATAGCAAAAGCATATCAATTTATGACTTGCCTATGATGTATCAGGCCTTTTTACATCCATTATTGTCTTAATGTTAATAACAGTGTAAGGTAAACATTTACTGGTTGGAAAACTAAGCTCAGCCAAGATGAATGACTTGCACAAAGTCATGTGTCCAGTAAACAATAAGCCATCATTCCAACTTTAGTTTGTCTGGTTCTTAAAGCTCTTCCCCCCAAACTTTACCTGCTCTTACCCTGTGCTTCTTTGAGAATAGCCCTTTCCCTGCTTTCATACCTGCTCTTCTGTCTGCCCTATGATGATTTTCATCTCCTTCAAGGCTATTCATATTCCTTGTACCTGTTTTCACCTGGATAAAAATGTTGGGGCAGGAGACAACACATGTTCAAAATTGTCCACTTGGCCCCCATTGTCTCTCTTGACAAAATTACCTGTTTAAGTAGATAATACTCAGTTCATTTATTTTATTAGTGATGGCTCCACTAGTTCCATTGCAAAAGAAAAAAGACAGAAAGAACTGAGAAATTGGCTAATAATACTGAATTAATTTACTTGAGTCTCATTTATTTTATTGTAACAACAAATCCAAAATGTTTGACTCATTGTAATCATCATTTTTAAATATTTAACAATGAATAAGATAATATACACTAAAAACTGTGGAGTGTTTGGAAAAGCAGCAAACAAAATTTGATAATAGATTAGCTAACAACATCCAACCCCTGCTAGGTCTTACAAGGCCTTCCTACTAAAAGTATGGCAGCCTTAGCATCTGCTGGAAGCTCATGAGAAATTCAGAAACTGAAGTTCCTGAATCAGAATATGCAGTTTAAAAAGATTCCTACTTTATTTGTGCATACATGGAAGTTTGAGAAGTACTATTATAACATTTACTTTTAATAGCCAGCAAACACATGAGTGTACATGGAATCACTCTTGCTGGAGTAGTTTTTGAAATAGTAGAAAAGAGTAAGTATTTAGGTGTTAGACATACTGGTGTCAACACTTACTAGTTTTGTGACTTTAGGCAAGTTATTTAAACATATTTAAGTCTGGGAGTCTTTATAAAGATAAGAAAAGGTCAAATGGGGCAGATTGACAATCAAGAGGAACACCAAGGCAAAAAGGCAACAGGAAGGAGAAATGGATTTTGATATAGGGTATGCTAGAATGAAGAATCGGAGAACAGATTTTGAAGAATACTCCTCCACCTGTTACTGGGACTGTCTACTTGTAAAATCTGGTTGACAATTATGAACTAGATGTGACAAATTTTGCCTTTGTTTTTACTCTGCTTATAACCTTTCAGCAGTGTACATTTTGGATATATAGTCATATACTATAGGAAAGCATCAGAAATGGTAAAACAGAGGTGACTTAAGGACAGACAATCAGGTAGAAATGCGGTTGCGGCAAGATGGCGGCTTAGGAGGACGCTGGGCTCACCGCACGTCCTACTGATCACTTAGATTCCATTTACACCTGCCTAAATAACCCAGAAAACCGCCAGAGGATTAGCAGAACGGAGTCGCCGGAGCCAAACGCAGACGAGAGGCCCACGGAAGAGGGTAGGAAGGGCGGCGAGGCGGTGCGCGCTCCACGGACTGGCAGGAGGGAGCCGGGGCGGAGGGGCGGCTCGCCGGCCAAGCAGAGCCCCCGAGTCTGGCTTGCAAAAGCGGAGGGGCCTGACGGACTGTGTTCCCACAACAAGCGCGACTTAGCGTCTGGGAGGTCATAAGTTAACAGCTCTGCTCGGAAAGCGGGAAGGCTGGAGGACAACCAGAGGGAGAGCTGCTGAGCCCCCTGACAACAGAGCTCAGTTTGGTGGGGAACAAAGGCGCTCGCCAGCGCCATCTCCCCCGCCCATCCCCCAGCCGAAATCCCAAAGGGAACCGGTTCCAGCCAGGGAACTTGCTCGTTCCGCGCAAACACCCAACTCTGTGCTTCTGCGGAGCCAAACCTCCGGCATCGGATCTGACTCCCTCCCGCTGCCACAGGGCCCCTCCTGAAGTGGATCACCTAAGGAGAAGCGATCTAAGCCTGCCCCTCCTGCCCCCGAGCACCTTGCCTACCCACCCCAGCTAATACGCCAGATCCCCAGCATCACAAGCCTGGCAGGGTGCAAGTAGCCCAGACGAGCCACACCACCCCACAGTGAATCCCACCCCTAGGAGAGGGGAAGAGAAGGCACACACCAGTCTGACTGTGGCCCCAGCGGTGGGCTGGGGGCAGACATCAGGTCCGATTGCGGCCCCGCCCACCAACTCCAGTTATACAGCACAGCACAGGGGAACTGCCCGGCAGGTCCTCACCATGCCAGGGACTATTCAAAATGACCAAGCGGAAGAATTCCCCTCAGAAGAATCTCGAGGAAATAACAACAGCTAATGAGCTGATCAAAAAGGACTTAAATAACATAACAGAAAGTGAATTTAGAATAATAGTCATAAAATTAATCACTGGGCTTGAAAACAGTATACAGGACAGCAGAGAATCTCTTGCTACAGAGATCAAGGGACTAAGGAACAGTCACGAGGAGCTGAAAAACGCTTTAAACGAAATGCATAACAAAATGGAAACCACCACAGCTCGGCTTGAAGAGGCAGAGGAGAGAATAGGTGAACTAGAAGATAAAGTTATGGAAAAAGAGGAAGCTGAGAAAAAGAGAGATAAAAAAAACCAGGAGTATGAGGGGAAAATTAGAGAACTAAGTGATACACTAAAAAGAAATAATATACGCATAATTGGTATCCCAGAGGAGGAAGAGAGAGGGAAAGGGGCTGAAGGGGTACTTGAAGAAATAATAGCTGAGAACTTCCCTGAACTGGGGAAGGAAAAAGGCATTGAAATCCAAGAGGCACAGAGAACTCCCCTCAGACGTAACTTGAATCGATCTTCTGCACGACATATCATAGTGAAACTGGCAAAATACAAGGATAAAGAGAAAATTCTGAAAGCAGCGAGCGGTAAACGTGCCCTCACATATAAAGGGAGACCTATAAGACTCGTGACTGATCTCTCTTTTGAAACTTGGCAGGCCAGAAAGAATTGGCACGAGATTTTCAGGGTGCTAGACAGAAAAAATATGCAGCCGAGAATCCTTTATCCAGCAAGTCTGTCATTTAGAATAGAAGGAGAGATAAAGGTCTTCCCAAACAAACAAAAACTGAAGGAATTTGTCACCACTAAACCAGCCCTACAAGAGATCCTAAGGGGGACCCTGTGAGACAAAGTCCCAGAGACATCACTACAAGCATAAAACATACAGACATCACAATGACTCTAAACCCGTATCTTTCTATAATAACACTGAATGAAAATGGATTAAATGCGCCAACCAAAAGACATAGGGTATCAGAATGGATAAAAAAACAAGACCCATCTATTTGCTGTCTACAAGAGACTCATTTTAGACCTGAGGACACCTTTAGATTGAGAGTGAGGGGATGGAGAACTATTTATCATGCGACTGGAAGCCAAAAGAAAGCTGGAGTAGCCATACTTATATCAGACAAACTAGACTTTAAATTAAAGGCTGTAACAAGAGATGAAGAAGGACATTATATAATAGTTACAGGGTCTATCCATCAGGAAGAGCTAACAATTATAAATGTCTATGCACCGAATACCGGAGCCCCCAAATATATAAAACAATTACTCATAAACACAAGCAACCTTATTGATAAGAATGTGGTAATTGCAGGGGACTTTAATACACCACTTACAGAAATGGATAGATCATCTAGACACACGGTCAATAAAGAAACAAGGGCCCTGAATGAGACATTGGATCAGATGGACTTGACAGATATATTTAGAACTCTGCATCCCAAAGCAACAGAATATACTTTCTTCTTGAGTGCACATGGAACATTCTCCAAGATAGATCATATACTGGGTCACAAAACAGCCCTTCATAAGTTTACAAGAATTGAAATTATACCATGCTTACTTTCAGACCACAATGCTATGAAGCTTGAAATCAACCACAGAAAAAAGTCTGGAAAACCTCCAAAAGCATGGAGGTTAAAGAACACCCTACTAACGAATGAGTGGGTCAACCAGACAATTAGAGAAGAAATTAAAAAATATATGGAAACAAACGAAAATGAAAATACAACAATCCAAACGCTTTGGGACGCAGCAAAGGCAGTCCTGAGAGGAAAATACATTGCAATCCAGGCCTATCTCAAGAAACAAGAAAAATCCCAAATACAAAATCTAACAGCACACCTAAAGGAACTAGAAGCAGAACAGCAAAGGCAGCCTAAGCCCAGCAGAAGAAGAGAAATAATAAAGATCAGAGCAGAAATAAACAATATAGAAACTAAAAAAACTGTAGAGCAGATCAACGAAACCAAGAGTTGGTTTTTTGAAAAAATAAACAAAATTGACAAACCTCTAGCCAGGCTTCTCAAAAAGAAAAGGGAGATGACCCAAATAGATAAAATCATGAATGAAAATGGAATTATTACAACCAATCCCTCAGAGATACAAACAATTATCAGGGAATACTATGAAAAATTATATGCCAACAAATTGGACAACCTGGAAGAAATGGACAAATTCCTGAACACCCACACTCTTCCAAAACTCAATCAGGAGGAGATAGAAAGCTTGAACAGACCCATAACCAGCGAAGAAATTGAATCGGTTATCAAAAATCTCCCAACAAATAAGAGTCCAGGACCAGATGGCTTCCCAGGGGAGTTCTACCAGACGTTTAAAGCAGAGATAATACCTATCCTTCTCAAGCTATTCCAAGAAATAGAAAGGGAAGGAAAACTGCCAGACTCATTCAATGAAGCCAGTATTACTTTGATTCCTAAACCAGAGAGACCCAGTAAAAAAAGAGAACTACAGGCCAATATCCCTGATGAATATGGATGCAAAAATTCTCAATAAGATACTAGCAAATCGAATTCAACAGCATATAAAAAGAATTATTCACCATGATCAAGTGGGATTCATTCCTGGGATGCAGGGCTGGTTCAACATTCGCAAATCAATCAACGTGATACATCACATTAACAAAAAAAAAGAGAAGAACCATATGATCCTGTCAATCGATGCAGAAAAGGCCTTTGACAAAATCCAGCACCCTTTCTTAATAAAAACCCTTGAGAAAGTTGGGATAGAAGTAACATACTAAAGGATCATAAAAGCCATTTATGAAAAGCCCACAGCTAACATCATCCTCAATGGGGAAAAACTGAGAGCTTTTTCCCTGAGATCAGGAACACGACAAGGATGCCCACTCTCACCGCTGCTGTTTAACATAGTGCTGGAAGTTCTAGCATCAGCAATCAGACAACAAAAGGAAATCAAAGGCATCAAAATTGGCAAAGATGAAGTCAAGCTTTCGCTTTTTGCAGATGACATGATATTATATATGGAAAATCCGATAGACTCCACCAAAAGTCTGCTAGAACTGATACATGAATTCAGCAAAGTTGCAGGATACAAAATCAATGTACAGAAATCAGTTGCATTCTTATACACTAACAATGAAGCAATAGAAAGACAAATAAAGAAACTGATCCCATTCACAATTGCACCAAGAAGCATAAAATACCTAGGAATAAATCTAACCAAAGATGTAAAGGATCTGTATGCTGAAAACTATAGAAAGCTTATGAAGGAAATTGAAGAAGATTTAAAGAAATGGAAAGACATTCCCTGCTCATGGATTGGAAGAATAAATATTGTCAAAATGTCAATACTACCCAAAGCTATCTACACATTCAATGCAATCCCAACCAAAATTGCACCAGCATTCTTCTCGAAACTAGAACAAGCAATCCTAAAATTCATATGGAACCACAAAAGGCCCTGAATAGCCAAAGGAATTTTGAAGAAGAAGACCAAAGCAGGAGGCATCACAATCCCAGACTTTAGCCTCTACTACAAAGCTGTCATCATCAAGACAGCATGGTATTGGCACCAAAACAGACACATAGACCAATGGAATAGAATAGAAACCCCAGAACTAGACCCACAAACGTATGGCCAACTCATCTTTGACAAAGCAGGAAAGAACATCCAATGGAAAAAAGACAGCCTCTTTAACAAATGGTGCTGGGAGAACTGGACAGCAACATGCAGAAGGTTGAAACTAGACCACTTTCTCACACCATTCACAAAAATAAACTCAAAATGGATAAAGGACCTAAATGTGAGACAGGAAACCATCAAAACCTTAGAGGAGAAAGCAGGAAAAGACCTCTCTGATCTCAGCCGTAGCAATCTCTTACTCGACACATCCCCAAAGGCAAGGGAATTAAAAGCAAAAGTGAATTACTGGGACCTTATGAAGATAAAAAGCTTCTGCACAGCAAAGGAAACAACCAACAAAACTAAAAGGCAACCAACAGAATGGGAAAAGATATTTGCAAATGACATATCGGACAAAGGGCTAGTATCCAAAATCTATAAAGAGCTCACCAAACTCCACACCCGAAAAACAAATAACCCAGTGAAGAAATGGGCAGAAAACATGAATAGACACTTCTCTAAAGAAGACATCCGGATGGCCAACAGGCACATGAAAAGATGTTCAACGTCGCTCCTTATCAGGGAAATACAAATCAAAACCACACTCAGGTATCACCTCACGCCAGTCAGAGTGGCCAAAATGAACAAATCAGGAGACTATAGATGCTGGAGAGGATGTGGAAAAACGGGAACCCTCTTGCACTGTTGGTGGGAATGCAAATTGGTGCAGCCGCTCTGGAAAGCAGTGTGGAGGTTCCTCAGAAAATTAAAAATAGACCTACCCTATGACCCAGCAATAGCACTGCTAGGAATTTATCCAAGGGATACAGGAGCACTGATGCATAGGGCCACTTGTACCCCAATGTTCATAGCAGCACTCTCAACAATAGCCAAATTATGGAAAGAGCCTAAATGTCCATCAACTGATGAATGGATAAAGAAATTGTGGTTTATATACACAATGGAATATTACGTGGCAATGAGAAAAAATGAAATATGGCCTTTTGTAGCAACGTGGATGGAACTGGAGAGTGTGATGCTAAGTGAAATAAGCCATACAGAGAAAGACAGATACCATATGGTTTCACTCTTATGTGGATCCTGAGAAACTGAACAGGAACCCATGGGGGAGGGGAAGGAAAAAAAAAAAAAGAGGTTAGAATGGGAGAGAGCCAAAGCATAAGAGACTGTTAAAAACTGAGAACAAACTGAGGGTTGATGGGGGGTGGGAGGGAGGAGAGGGTGGGTGATGGGTATTGAGGAGGGCACCTTTTGGGATGAGCACTGGGTGTTGTATGGAAACCAATTTGTCAATAAATTTCATAAAAAAAAAAAAAAGGACAGACAATCAATTTAAAGGAAAAGTTCTTACAAGCAAAACAAAGAAAGTCTTACAAAAATACATCTTTGTAATATATCTTTCACTATTACTCTTGTAATCAAATGAGTTTAGATTTTTATTTTCTGTATCCAAAGTCTATTAGTTTTTAAAATCCAGTTTGCTAAATTCTAATGATTTTTTTTAACTTACCAGGAATATTATCTTCTTCAGGCAGAATAATAGTTTAATCAAAACATCTCTAATTTCTTTGATATATTGATATGATTCCAAAAATGAGGAAATGAAGCAGAAGTTCATTTATTTCAGCATTGATTAGATAGAGCAAAAGGTAAAAAAATTATATTGGAGACACTATTCAAGTAATTTCCCAGACATTTTTTTTCATAATTCTCTTGCCAAAATATAGATGCTGCTAGTGTTTCTTTGAATGATAGCATTACAGCAAATATTATTAAGGCAGTGTTTATTTTAAATGGGAAACCAAAAATCATATTAATAAGTTGTAAAATACTCTTCCCACTACATCTGATGTTGTCTTTTCCCACTTTTTTATTGAAATATCTTATACAAAATGTATGGCCTAGAGTTCCAGGCATAGATGCATAGAATACTCCAAAATAACATGGAGAAAAAAAGAAAAAAAAGAAAGAAAGCCTTACCACTATTTGATGTTTATGCTGTGTTTTTGATGGAGAAGTTTAATTGGGTCAGTCTAGACATTGGCATGGGGATTCTTGTTTTTATGACTAATTAAATTAAACTTACACATTTGAACAGACCTGTGACAATCCTGTGCACAAAAATTTTTAAATTAAATTCCAGTACACAATATTGGCACTTACACACATAAGGAAAAACAACAAAAACAACTTTGTGTGACTTAAGGCATTTTGAGACTTTTTAAAAAAACTTCCTTCTAATTTTAGCAAATCATCATACTTTCTTTAATTTCTGGAAAAAAGCTAGAACAAAAAATTATTTTAATAAAAATGTTATATCAAAAACTAGAGAAATCAGAGCAAGATTTATAGCACATATTTCAAAGAAAGTAAGGAGATTATAGAAATCTAAAACAATGCATAATTCATGACAAGTCTTGGCATATTTGAAATGTAGTTGAATATTAATTGGATACCCAGATAGAAGAAGTTTCTATAAATTCTGCCCTATGATGAACCTATGGAAAGCTTTTTATATTTGTATAATAATTCAGAAGCGCCTTTGCAAAGAGAAAGCTGTTCTTTGGGGATATTCTAATATAAAGTATGTGCTTCTATTTAAAGACTGAGTTGAAAAGTTGGGAGTACCTCATAAGAATGACTTCTGAATCATACGTACATTTTTTATCATTGAGAAAAGAGGGAAAGCTTGTATCACAATGATTATTGCAAAATTGTTGATATAGGGCTTAAAATTGCCTTAACAACAAATGCTATCATTTGTGATTCAATCATACCCACAACATAAATGCACCAGTCATTGCCTCACAAAATCTGTGGATCAAAAGTAATCTCTCTTAGAAGGCTACTCCAGTCTTCAAATTTCTATGTGTGCACTAAAGATTTTGAGATGTAGTTGTACCATAGCCTATTAATACATCAAGTTCAAGCTTTATAGGCAAGTAGTAGTTAATGATCCAAACTATGCAAATGACCAACTGTAGCCAGAAAGTTGCATATGGCAAAGACAAATATTTTCAGAAAAGGCAGGTATCTGGAAATATAACTTGTGCAATAACTGACCATATATTTTTTGGTTATTATATTATATTATATTTATTATATTATATTGTCTGTTAACATTTAAGTAGCTTATGTTGAGAAATTATTTAGATGAAAGTGATTGGCAGAAAATGGAAGAAGATTTAGACAGTTGTGTAGGCTTAAGATTGTATTGTCTAAAGCAGAATAATTACTACTAATGCTTGTTAGATATTGCTGTTTTCCCTTACAATAATAAAGAAACCTCCATTATGATAAATTATTCCAGGCATTCATATAAGTCAAAGTAAATAAAATTCTCTCCAAAATAAAATTTTTAAATATGAAGACTGAGATAAAATAGCAATCTCCTACATTACCACAGACATTTCAACATTGCTTGTGATCCTGACCATATCAGTTTTCTAGGGCTGCCAATGAAGTACCACAAACTAGGTAGCTTAAAGAAACAGAAATGTGTTCTCTCTCAGGTTAGAAGTGTGAAATTAAGGTGTCATCAGGACCATGATCTCTCTAAAGGCTCAAGCAGAGAACCCTTCTTGGCTTTTCTAGCCTCTGATAGTTGTTACCAGTCACTGACATGAATGCATCACTCTGATCTTTGTATCTGTGTTTATGTGGTCTCCTTGTTTCTGAATCAAATTTCCCCCTCCTTATTAGGACACTAGTCAATAGATTAGGGCTCAACCTAATTGAGTATGACCTTATCTTAACTTGATAATGCCTACAAAGACCTTATTTCCAAATAAGGTCCCATTTTGAGGTCCCTTGCTTAGTATTTCAACATATCTTTTTTGAGGACACAATTTAATCCATAATACTGGCCTAATATTAAGTAGTCCAGGAATAGTCATTTATTCATTCATTTACAAATGTTTATTGAGTATCAGGCACTGTTATAAACAAAGTAGACCAAACATTTGTCCTCAAAGAGTTTATAGTCTGCATTCAACAATACCCTGTAGCTGCATATACTTTATAATTTAAAATTATATGTGGTTTATACTTTGGCAAAATTATTTAATCTAGACTTCTGGATAAATCTTCAGAATACCCTGCTGTATATGCTGAGTAAGTATTAGCAGCTACATTTTTTTTGCAAGGGGAAACTGAGGCTTAGAAAGGTTAAATCTTGTCCAAAACTGCCCATATGGTAAAAGCAAAGTTGGAACCAGAACTGAGGTCAAAACTAACAGCATATAAAATGCTGGATAGTATCCACTTGCCATTTATAATTAATAATGAGCATTACTGCATATTAGAGTATTTCACAGCTCATCATATAGAAATATGGTTAAAAAGTAAAGGACAGTAGCTCACAAAGCAAAACATGTTCCTTTATTTTGACAAATTTATTTTATTTTTAATTATTCATGATACTCCAGCAAACATTCTGTGGTATATTTCCCAAAAAACAGTAACACCTTCGTTGTTGCAAGTTGTGGCAAGAGCGTATTATAGATTTTCACTGAGGAATAAAGTGAAGCTAGATTTTAATATGAATTCATAGAATCATATTTACACTGGGATTTCAGTGTTAGAAATGGTGAAAGGACTCTTAAAGCTCATGTTATTCTATCTCACATCTCTACAACAAGTATCTAGAAAGAAAATCATGGCAATGAAGAATTTAAAAGTGTAAGCATGGTGTACTCATTCCCCTATAATTAATTTAGGTAACGGGTGATGTTTTGTATATCCTAAACTGTAATGAGTAGTAAAAAATACACCAACTGTGAATGAACCATCATCTTATCTGATGAGGTAGTAGTGGAGGCAGTGGTATGGTGAGGCAGTAGATGAGCCCAGATTCTATCCCATAATTGTGTGCTGTGCGTTGCAGTCTTTCAGCTTGTTTTTGGCACACACACTGAGAAATGCTTTTGCAGATACACAATTCTTAGCCCCCTACAACAAAGAGGCTGTCAGTGCTAAAACCAACATTAGGAAACAGGGAAGAAACCATTCAAATCTGAAACCAAGGTGATAAAGAAATGGACTCAAAATCCACCATAAGGCAGATGACAAATGGAAGCATACATCACGTAACAAGCCTCTACCTTATACAACAAAACAATGTTGTGTTAGTGACTCAATAATAGGGGTGAGCCAGAGAATGAATAAGCAGGAGAAGGAACTAGAAAGAAACAAAATTCTGGGAAGATAAATTGCTACTCATGGACAAACAGAGGACATACTGATTAATTTAAAGAAAAAAAGAGTTACATGTTTTAATGATCATGGATCTTTGGGTCATCTGCATGCACAAGTGGGTACATTTCTCCTTCTTTTCCCATAATGAAGGATCTCCACTGAGAAAGTTAGCTACTTTGGGAATATACATTTGTATCTTGCAATATAGATTCTTTTCATTCTCTTAAAAACAACCAGAGAAGTATTTTCTTATGAATAATTCATCATCTACTGTGGTCTCTGAGGTCATTTTTGTCACTCATGCAGACTGCCAGTTTTTCCTCTACACTGTAGTTGTGTGTCGTTAGCTGGATCCTCTCATTTCTCACTCATGCTAAGGGATTAAAGATTTTATGCCCTCAGTCCTCACATATGCAAATCTCTTAGCATGACTTTTCTGTTGGTATTCTCCTGCCTATAATCCATTTCCCCTTTTTCTGATAACAGCCTTGAGCATATCCCTTAAACTTTTTGCTCGTTTCCCATTCTCAGAGGAGGATGCTCTAGAGGTGGGAAAATGAAGCACACATAGCCAATCATAGCCCTCAGAGCTCCTAGAATCAGTGATTCATCACAAAAGGGGACATGGCAGAAGTCAGGCCAAAGAGAGGTGGCTCTGGGACATTTGCTAGATAGAATTTGGGGGAATGAAAAGCTTTCTTTCTACTGGAGTTCCTAACCCAATAGGGTATTGCTCGTGGCTGCCAGTGACATTTTCATGCCTGAAGATAAGCCCAGCTAGAGAAAAGTAGAGGCAAGAAATGAAGAGAGAAATATTTTCAAACTTAATGTTTAAGCACCTTGATTCAAGTGTGCCTGAAAAAGACACCTCCCCTGGACTTTTCGGTTAGTTTGGATAATAAATTCCCTTCATACTTAATACATATTAAGTCCAGTTTTCTATTGTTTTCAGCCAAAAGCTTTCTGAGTACTCAACCATTTAGGACCCAACACAATTAACCTCAAGTTTCATAATTTTTTGCTCCAAAAATATATACTATCTGTCATTTCCTTTCCTTAGCCCCTAGTCCTACCATGCTATCCATGTCAGAATCATATTGTTCTGGATGGGAAAAGGGGAGCTATTATTTAGAAAGATAATTTATTATACATTCTAGCTCCATCCACGCCATTGTAAATGGCAAGATTTTATTCTTTTTGATGACTGAGTAATATTCCCATTGTGTGTGTGTGTGTGTGTGTGTGTGTGTGTGTGTGTGTGTATATATATATATATATATATATATATATATATATATATATTCATTCTTCAGTTGATGGTCATTTGGGCTCTCTCCATAGCTTGGTTATTATTGATAATACTGCTATAAACACTGGGGTGCATGTACCCCTCAGAATCTATACTTTTGTATGCTTTGGGTAAATACCTAATAGTGCAATTGCTGGGTGGCAGGGTAGTTCTATTTTTAGTTTTTTGAGGAACCTCCATACTGTTGTTCAGAGTGGTTGTATCAGTTGGCATTCCCACCAACAGTGCAGAAGTCTTTCCCTTTGTCTGCATCCTCACCAACACCTGTTTCTTATGTTGTTAATTTCAGCCATTCTGACAGGTGTGAAGTGATACCTCATTTTGGTTTTGATTTGTATGTCCCTAATGATGAGTAATGTTGAGCATATTTTCATGTGTCTGTTAGCCATTTGATGTCTTCTTTGGAAAAGTGTCTATTCATGTCTTCTATTTCTTAACTGGGTTATTTGTTAGTATCCAAAATCTGTAAAGAACTTACCATACTCAACATGGTGTTTATCACATATGTCATTTGCAAATATCTTCTCCCATTCTGTAGGCTGCCTTTTAGTTTTGTTGATTGTTTCCGTTGCTGTGCAGAAGCTTTTTATCTTGATGAAGTCATGTTTGCTTTTGTTTCCCTTGCCTTCAGCAACATGTCTAGTAAGAAGGTGCCGCAGCTGCAGTCAAAGAGATTGCTGCCTACGTTCTCATCTAGGATTTTGATGGTTTCTTGTCTCACATCCATTTCCTGTATTTCATCAATTTTGTGTTTATTTCTGTGTATGGTGTAACAAAGTGGTCCAGTTGCACTCTTCTGCATGTCACCATCCAGTTTTCCCATCACCATTTGTTGAAGAGACTGTCTTTTTTCCATTGGATATTCTTTCTCACTTTACTGAAGATTAGTTGACCATATAGTTGTGGGTCCAGAGCTAGAATGTGTTATGTTAAGTGAAATAAGTTAATCAGAGAAAGACAAATACCATATGATTTCACTCATATGTGGAATTTAAGAAACAAAACAGATGAACAACATATGGGAGGGGTGGGAAGAGAAGAGAGGGAAACAACCCACAGGAAACTCTTAATGATGGAGAACAAACTGAAGGTTGATGGAGAGAGGTAGGTGGGAGATGGGCTAGATGGGTGATGGGTATTAAGGAGGACACTAGTTATGATGAGCACTGGGTTTTGTATGTAAGTGATGAATCAGTGAATTCTACTCCTGAAATCAATATTGCACTTTATGTTAACTAAAATTTAAATTAAAAAAGATAATTTATTATAAAGATAGTTCATACTTGTCCTAAAATCCATCAAAATAATATTGTATGAAGCAAAAAGTACAAGACATCTGGTTATCTCCCTCCTCTCTTCATCCTACTTCCACTTTACTGTTATCCAGATATTTTAAGTACAAATACAAACATGTGTATCTGTGTGAGTATGTTGGGTGTTGGACAAGGGATATAAATTTAAAAGCACAAGACAGCATTTAAACACAGAAGGCCTATCCACATTTGCTGGTGTCCTCGTAATACTATAAAATTTTTAAAATAGACACAAATTTCATATAAATAGTATGACCCTGCCTTAAGAATCACCACAAAACAGCCTCTTCCATAAACCCCTCAGTGAAAATTTGAGACATTTTGGTCTCTTCTCCTGGAATTCTTTGTTTATTTTATTTAATTCTGCTTCACATTGCAGATAGCTGTCTACACCTATTTTACCCTCTCTGGACAGTAAGCACTTTGAAGGCAAGTAATTAATTTGATTCATCTTCATATTTCCAAAGTTAGTTCAGTGGTTAATTTATGTTTTTAGGTGAATTAATGAGTGAGTGAATGATAAATAAGTGATAAGAGATCTCTTTAATAAGTATTCTCTTAGGTTGAATTTCAATAATGGCTCTGCAGACATTCTCCTGTATTTTAATTTAAAAACATTCTTTCAGAGTTCCTCTTATACTAGTAGAAATCAGACAAGTGATGAGCAGGCCTTTAGTTCCAATTCTTTTGGGAGAGCAAACACTAATCTGAGTTTATCTCATCCTTAATCACTACAGAACAATGACAGGAAGAGAAAAAAATAGCTAGGACACAAATACGATATCCCCTGGAATTTTTTACATGGACTTCAAATAGTTAACTAGATCTTTTAACTTGAACCCTGTAGTGTTCAGCCTTGATCCTGTGCCCCAGCTAATAAAGAACTCTTGGCTTATTCTGGAATTGGACCTCTATTTAGTAATTTATACCTCATTTCCCCCACCTTCATTCCCTTTTAAGTTTTCTAAGTTTTGGAACTGGAACCTGGTTTTCAGACGGAAGGATGAGGACAATCTAGGGGCCACAGATTTTTACCTGCTTGCTCTGATTTCCAAATATTGCCAGTTCCTGGATCCTCATCACCCTGGCTCTATAAGTTCTTGTTTAATCTTCTAAATACTTACTGCCATATTGCACTGCCAGCTACTTCTGTTTGTCCTCCACCTTAAAAGGGAGGCAATGTAACATAATGAGTAAACATTCAATGGTAGAGTGAAGCCTACATCCAAATCCCAGTTTTGCCACCTAACAGCTGTGTGATCTTCAGTAAGTTAACTTCTCTGCACCCACATTTCTTGTAAAATGGGATTTACGTACCTTATAGATCATATAAGGGGTGTTTTTAGTGCCACCTTCAATCTGCATTCATTTTTCCCTTGTGCCACTTACTTTCCTTTTCACTCTCATCTCCATTTATTTCTTTTCATGATACTACAGCAAACATTCTCCATGCTCTTCCCAAAATCATAGTCAGCAAGAAGTCTACAGTTTCTAGACTCTCTTGCCAAATTTCTTTGGTGACCTTGTACAAAAGGGCTGGGAAGTTAGGAGCAAGAGAGAGCTATTATTTTTATTTTTTATTTTTTTGCAACAGCTGCTGTCAACCCTGGGCTGCAGGAGAATCTATGGCAGTTTCAGGAGTATTCAGCCAGACTGCAAACTCCGCAGATGTCTGGTCCCAACAATAACAGCAATGGTCATACTATAGCATATCTGTTCCAATTTCCCAAAAGTTAAGAACATGACATTTATGCAAATACATAATGAACATTGTCAACTATTTTATCCAGTTTAGTAATTAATCAGATAACCAGCAAGATAGTCAGGTAGTACAAAAGGGAGAATCTGAAAATGGAGAGTTATGTAGTCAGTTACACAAAATAGTGAAATGAATTTTCTAATAGATACAAATTGCCTACAAGGCAATAAAGTATACCCCCCAGTGTTATCTTTGTAACTGGACAAGGATTATTTGCATTCATATCAGATAAAAACCTACAAATTAACATGTAATGTGTATTTTCACTAAGTCTGGACAAAGTACCTTCTCCTAAAAATCCTTGGATGAATCTGTTTAAAAGTCTCATCATAAGATAGTGAAAAAAATATATGCTGCCCAACTTTTTCCCTCATTTCAAATTTTGGAAAATGCTTTTGAATAGAAATAAGGAAAATGGTGCTCTTATTATGTAAATGAAACTTTAGGCATAGCTAACCTCCTCTATCCACCTATAACCAGATTGCTACCCAGCAAACTCTTCAAATAGATAATCTGGAGCCATTGTTGCTTAAATGGGATATGGTGTATTAGTGTACACGCTAGTGTAAAGTGTGTAGTCAATAATAAGTGAGAGTAATAACAGTTTCCACTGTTACTTTTTTTTTTATTATACATGAATAATCAATTAGATGGAATTTAGAGCTATTTCTTCCATCTCTGCTTCTCACTTTCATGGTTAACTCTAGTTTTAGGACCTGGCCCCTCTTAGGCTGTCCAGTTATTCTAGTTAGTCATGCCATTTACTGGAATATTACAGTGATGAATACAAAAGTAACTGTTGACTTTTCTTAAGTAGTTAGGTTGGCACAGGAAGAATCATTGTCTCATTCATTTTGTCACTTTGCTGAGTCCTTAGAAAATATGACTATAAAATCAGTACCAGATGGAAGGAGCTATGGCTAGGATTGTACTGTGCATTTGCCCAGAAAAAATTACCTTCTCAGTTGGCCAAAAAGGTACGGCCATGCTGCTCCATCTTCTAACCACATTTGTGTGGCACTGGAGCTAGCTTCCTATTATCTAGCAAAGCATGTGTACATACAGTATAGCACCTGGAACACATCCTTGTTTGCCTAATGAGGAGGGATCATTAACTTTGGATTGGAAAAATTCAAAACACTTTTGAAAACTCCTAACCCATGGTTCTATATTTAATTCAGGAGGACTAACTCAATGTGGACATGAAGAAATGTATTAAGTAATAAGAAACAACTCAACTCCCTGAATTGAATTAGAGAATATTGGCCATTTTTCTCTAACAATTTATTTCAGGGCATTTAAAGTCATCAGCACTTTACTTTTAGTATGACTCTAATAAAGTCAGACTTTGTTTCTTACAGTTCAGCCCCCATGGCTGAGTACACTTAATCACCAACTGAGGCCCCATGTGTTTTTGTGTGTGCCCTTCAGTCCCGGATTTGACCAGTCCCATTCCTAACCGGGCATATAATTCAATGAACCCACGATTTCCAGTTGAAGAGATCAGCACTAGATTTGCCTTGATTTGATTTCACTCTGATACATGACAGTGTTTCCAGCACACACATCAATACCAGCAACTAAACCTCAACTTGGGTTGCCTGATTGATTCCCGATTTCCATAAGGATCTGTATTGCCTCTCCGAATTTGAGATTTTCCCCTCAAATTAGTCCTATTGCTAGCTAGTTCCCTCCCTGTACAGACAGACTCCCTGGAATTCAGATATTTTCTTGGGTTGGGAGTAATGTCTGTGCTAGACAGCAGTGGGCATTTCTCACCTGCCTATGGTAAAAAAAAAATAAAAAATAAAAAAAATAAAAGACCTTTAAGATCTTCCCTGCTTGCTTTCTGGACCCATTCTTATTTGAGGTTTTCTAATAACCATCCTTTGCTTGCCGATGGATTTTCATGCTTGTTATTTTGACCAACCCTGAAGTATCTCTGTAGTGACTCACTGACTCTGATCCCCTTTTGTTCTCCTCCATGAATTCTACTTAGACATTGATGATTTCCATAGGAAGAAGAAGAGTAGAAGAGTAATAGTGATTGTCTGTACACAATTTATGGTGTATATAATCCTTAAATATGGGTTATGTAGGTAACATAAATTAATGATTCACACTTGATAAGGAGTTAAAGACCAAAATGCTGTGCAACTCTAGGGACCATCATTTACTGAGAATCCGTGTGGATAGTATCTCCTTGAATCATGCAGAGTGGTGGTCCTGATAGGGACTCATATGCCACACATGATTGTTGCCAATCTCTTTTTCAAGAAACTTGGGAATTTATTTTTTTTAATCTCACAATTTTTAAAATTTTGGCAATTTGTTGAAAATGTTTACAGTACTATACTGGCATAAAATGTGTCAATTAGCAGCATTTGGCCCATACGCCACCAGTGTGAGTCAGTCACTGAATGGTCTCTAGAACTGAAGACTGTGAGAGAGGAAGCAAGTTTTATTCTTCAAATATGCCCCTTTTGTCATGTTGGAAAATTGGAAACATATTCTAATATTTTCTGATAATCTTCCTTAAGTAATATTTTTCTATTTTGTATTCTTGTGCTCATCAACATTTTTGTTCAGAGGAAAATTTTATTTTTCAATCAGTCATTCAACATAGGCAGTTACCATAAAATTGCTCTATTAGGTTTATGCAGTATCATATCAACCATAGAGTTTAGTTACATATTTTGACAAAAACTCTTTACATATGGGTGTATTGTGATAGAACCTTTAATGAATTTTGACTGGTTGAATTTGTTTCAGTTTGATTTCTTTGTAAAGTCTGATAGTCTTATACATTTATAAGAGTACAGATCACACTAACCACCCATAGAGAGAGGTAATACAGTGTACTTTTGTTAATACATATTATATAACATGAAAATTTAAAACTTTGGCCTGATAGTATTCCTTAAGGTCTAATATAAACTCATAGTCTAGCAATGTCTTTACATTTGGGACCCTAAAGTAGTTTGCAATTTTTCCTTCAGAGTATCCCTAAATGCCATGACTGCTCACCTCAATCTTAAATACCTTTGCTATTTCATGTCTTATCTGTAAAAATGACTTTTGCTTTATAATTCATAAGATGTCTATGAATAATCGGGTAGCCATTGATGAAATAGATTTACTCTGAATTTAGGAATAATAGACTTTAGGTATAAGATTTTTCCTGGGGGGGGGGGGGGGCGGGGAAAGGATGTTCTTACTGTCTATTATACTGAACAGGTTGCTAGATCATGAAGTAGGGAGATAGATATTAAATGAAGTAAAACTGTCCCCTTTTGGCACTCAGAACTTAAAGCTGTCCTTATATAGGGACACTTAATGTGAATTAGCACATTTCTCCTGGGAATCAGTGGTGACAGAAGCTTAATAAGGTTTCCTTGTCACTAAATATACCCCAATATGCAAAACTTTATGAGCCAAATTGAATAAGGATTTAAAAGATTTCCTGAAGAACCATTGAGCCCTTTCTGGTTTTAAAGTTCAAAACTATTTTTAAAAAGTCTTTGTTGAATTAGGGTAGTCCTAACACAGGTCTGCTGGTTGGGAAGCCTACAAAGACACTGTTATCCAAGGGAAAGTTACCATGAGGAAAAAAGAAGGTACATTGGGTCCAGACATTTGTGGGGAAAGGTTGGTATCAGCACTGCATTTGGCTGAAGCTTGAGAGCTTGTCCAGGTTTATCTGCCAGGCATAGAATCATGTTTTGGGGAGGAATGGCTGGCCTCAGAAGCATTAACTAAGACAGCAGTTACCTTGGAGGCCAAGTGTGGGACACCACTGCACTGTGTGCCAACAAGGATGTCATTGTGCCTAGACAAGATTAGGGTTCCACAGCAACATGAATGGCAGTGTGCAAACCAATGGTGCTATCTAATTAATTGGACTTTCTATTTTTCTTTGCTTGGCATTTTGAGAAGGAACTAAACCCTATGGACAGAGTAGACCCTGGAGTTCTTAAATGTGTCAGAGGAAGGATAAAGAACATAAACAGTTAATTTGAAAAACAAAAAGTATACTTATTTATAAAGTGTATCTGTATTATACTGTAAGTTGGTAAAGCAGATTATGCCAGTTACTTGTGGAAGACCTGCATAAACTCTAGTTAGGGGGCAGGAGCTGCCCATAACCAGTCTGGAGATGAGATGGAACATGCCTGGCAAGAGATCAAAGGTTTCTTTTACAGAAGGCTGAAGACCCTGGACTCAGAGAAGAACCTGGGAATGCTCGGAAGAATCACTATAGAAGAATAGAGTAGTACCCCTCTCCTGAATCCAGAGCAAGGGAGAGCATCCAGAAAAAACGGGGCATCTGTAGAGTGCCAGGCTGAAGAAGCAGTTGGCTCAGAGAGACAGACAGACAAAGCAGCTGCACTAAGTATCTATGCTAAGGCTGGGCAACAGCAGCTGCATAGAGGTGGCCAGGTTCTTAGAGATCCAGTCTCCAGGGCCATGCTTGTATTGGCCCTCAAGAAATACTGTCTGGGATCTGTATCAGCCAGTGAAGGGTTGGAACAGACAGAACTCACCCTATGAACCTGAGTGAGCTCCCTTAGGATCTTTGAACATATAAGAAGAGTCATTAGAAAAGTCTGGACATCTTGATAGGGTGGGCAGGTGGGGATCTCAGAGTTAACATGCTCCAAGCTAATAAACTAGATATTCCAGCCATACATGCTTATTTAAATGAAATGTCTTCATTTAATGAGTCTACTATTAAAGAACAAAAACTCAACTGAGTAATTTAAAAGATCAAGTTGACTTTATTAAATAATTCTGAATTGGTATTCATTCTATTTAGCATATAGAAAGGAGTTCTAAGGAGCTGTACAAAATGGAAGGTTTTTAAACTAGAGAGGGAGTGGAAAGAAATAAATTATTAGCATTGAATGCATTGCTTCAGGTAAGGTCACCCCCTTAAGGGATATGGGAAGGACCTATCAGTGGTTTTACTCACCTGCTAGTGTTGATCATGCAACTTTAGTTTGCTGGTTAAAGTTCACATGTCTGGGAGTTGGGGTTAGGGGTAGAAACTGCAGTTAAGTTAGGTATTAAGTCTTCGTTTGCTGACGTGGGACCTTAACACAAGTGACTCCATTTTGAGCCTGTGGTTTTATTTTTTAACAATTCCCCCCTTTGAATCAGACTCTCAGCCTAACTGAGAAATATGATCAAAATTTAAAGAATCAGTGCCACTCTCAGCTACTGTTCTGTAGTTCTTACAGTTTTTGTGAAATTTTGTTGATCCTTTGTGTGATATTAACAGGTCAGGATTAACAGGTTCACAATTTTTAAGTTGATCATCCTCTTCATTCCTTTTTGATATTGCATTTTTAGGACGATCATTTGCTTGGTAGTTAACAGCTGCATTTAAAGCTTTTGAGAGAACATAGCACTCCAGGGAGATTATTACAATTACTATAAACAGGATCATTCTCAGTGTTCTAAGTACACTTCAGAGTCATGGTTCCCAAACTTGCCTGATGATTGAGGGTGATAGAGATAGTGATAATTTCAAGAGGTTAGTAAGGTCTTATTTAATGCTTATATGATTTGCCCAGTGAAGTGGGTGCCTCAATACTGGAAATTATGGAAGGTATACCCCAAGTGGGAAACCCATTTTCTAACAGCTCTTTTGCCACTGTTTGGGCATCAGCTTTGTGGTAGGGGAAGGCCTCAACCCATCTACAAAAAACATGCATATAACAACAAGAACGTATTGATAACCCATACCAGGTAGCAATTGAATGAAGGCCAGCTGCAGTTGTTCACACGGTCCCCAGGGAAGAGGTTTAAGGCCTCTGGGAACAAAAATAGTTTTTTTAGGATTATGGACCTAAGATAGGTCAGACATTAATGTAAACATTTTTTTTTTTGCAATTTCATATGTCTTCCTGCCACTGTTTTTGTTTGTTTGTTTGTTGTTTTAATAATTTGAGTCATCTTAAATGTACCACGGTGGGTGAAGGAATGTGAAAATCAAAAAAATGGACTTTGCCAGGGATCCAGGAAAAATCAAGTGGCCATCTTGGGTTTCCTATAGCCGTGAATGTTTATTGAATTTACAATCATAATTTGCCCCATTTTATTTCTCTAATTTGGGAACAGACTGTTGCCATGTCACAAGCACATCAGGATGGCAAAAGTCTGGCAACAAGATGTCATATTTTGTAGAAGCAGAATGGACTTCACCCACAGGTGCCATAGCTTTTACAGATTCTTTTGCTGCTGCCTTTACATGAGAGTCAGGCAGAGCATTTCTGTGATACTCATGTTTAGTCTTTATAGTGTGATCTTCAGTTTTGATAACAGTAGTTTCAGAAGATAAGAGAATAGCAGTAAGAAGGTCATTTACTTGTTGTTTACTGTGGATTGGGGTCCCAGGGGATATAAGAAAACCCCTTTGTTTCCATAACATTCCAAAATCATGGATGGCCCAAAGCCTATCAGCTATAAGTACAAATATTAAAAATTTGCCCCTTTGGTAACTGGCATGTTCTGATAAGGTCAAGGAGCTCTGCTTTTGGGGCTGATTTAGTTTGTGAGAGATTTCTCCTCTAAAGGAGCTCATATTGGATGCTAACAGCATAATCAGCCTGGAAATTCCCTTTTTCATTTTTGCAGTATCACCCATTAACAAACAAAATTAGATTGGGATTAGTCAAAGTCATAAATCAGAACATGGTGTCATGAAATGGGAGGTGATGGGGCTCACCTTCATCAGGCAGCAGTGGTAAAATGGCAGGATTAGGAACATTGCATCATTTAAGATATAGATTATGTGATGAAAGCAGAGGATCTCATAAGAAATTGGTCTGCTTGGAGAGAAATGTTGAGTTAATTCAGAGTTAAGAAGACTTTGGACAGTGCATGGAGTTTTCAAATAAATATCATTTTCTAAGTTTACATCTGCTGAGGCTTCTATTAACTTTGCAGCTGTGGCTATATAGCCTTAAGGTAGTTCAGATACACACAAGCAACAGAATCAAGTTATATACTATAATAGGCAATATGACTATGTTTATTGCCATGTTCTTGCATGAGCATTCCCGGGGCTTCATTATCCTTTTCATGTACAAATAAGGTGAAGTGTTTTTGAATAGTTAGGTAGGACAGGTCACTTTTGTAATATTTGTTTTAGTCTTATAAAGGCCGGATCGTATTTATCTTCCCAGGGAAGAGACTTGGGGACTGAAATTTTAGTAAATTCACAAAGTGGGGAAACAAATAGAGTAAAATATGGAACACGTGGTCTGAAATAGCTAGTTACATTTAGAAATCCATGAATCTGTTGCTTCATTGTGGGTCTAGGAAATTCCTGGGTTAGCTTAATTCTTTTTGGAGATAGCTGGACTCCTTCAGCACTTAGATTATGACCTAGCTAATGAACAGCGTCCAAAGATAATTATAATTTTTTTAGATACTTTATGTCTTTTTTCAGCTAACCATTGTAACAAATAAAGAGAATCCTTTATGGACATCTCTTTGGTAACTGAGCACAGCAAGAAATCAACCATATATTGATTGGGTTGATTGGGTAAATGGGTTGATTTTCCAGGGAATTGGAGAGTACTTAAATATTGGTGGAGCACTTGGCAGAAATAAGAAGGAGCCTCAGTGAAACCCTTCAGGCATAACTGTCCAGGATAGTTTTTTGATTGTAAAGGCAAATAGATATTGACTGTTGGGATCTATGGGGTGCTGAAAATGGCTGAACAAAGGTCTACAGGAGTGAACCATTTGAGTCTGGAGTGTCTTGTGACAAAAGGAGGTTCATGTTTGGAATAGCTGGGAAATTAGGAATAACTATTTTTTAATGTTATTTATTAATTTTGAGAGAGAGTGCATGAACAGGGAAAGGGCAGAGTGAGGAGAGAGAGAATCCCAAGCAGACTCCATGCTGTCAGCACAGAGTTCCACAGGGTTCAGTCCCACAAACCTTGAGATAATGACCTGAGCTGAAATCAAGAGTCGGACACTCAACCATCTGAGCCACCCAGGTACCCCAGGAATAACTATCTTGATGATAGCTCTTAAGTCTTCAGCAAATCACCATCCCCTCCTATTGGTAAGATCTGTATGTTACAAGGACTGGTGCAGGGGATGACTAACCCCTGGGTGATTAGGTCTTCTATTATTGGTATGAGGCCTTGTATGGCCTCAGGCTTTAATGGATATTGAAGCAATTTAGGAAGAGGTTTAGTCACATCTGTCTGAATTGTTATAAGCTCTGCATTTTTTTTCTCCTAATGTCAATACTGGAAGTAGCCACAGATTTTGGGGTGCCTCAATTAAATTAGGGAACTTTTGTTGGAATTATTCCTGTTCTATATGAAGGACAGGAAACTCTAAGGTAAGATCTCCATTGGAAGTAAAACATATTAACTCTTAATTTAAAAAGGAAATCTCCACCTAATAGATTGACTGGAGCTGTATCACATAGCAAAAAGGAATGTTTTCCAGTAAAAGGTCCCAAAGTCATTTGTACTAGTTGGGATAGAAATTGTCTCTGAATTTTATGATACCCTTTCCCCACACACCATAGGAGCCTTTCTACTCCAAGGGATTTGTTGTCTTATGAGAGTGGGGTTTAAAGTAGAAACTTTAGGGGCATCTGGTTGGCTCAGTCAGTTAGGCGTCCAACTTCAGCTCAGGTCATGATCTCGCAGTTTGTGAGCTCGAGCCTTGCATCCGGCTCTGTGCTGACAGCTCAGAGCCTGGAGCCTGCTTCAGATTTTGTGTCTCCCTCTCTCTCTACCCCTCCCCCACTCATTCACACACCCTCTCTTTCTCTCTCCCTCTCACAAAAATAAACATAAAAAAAATTTTTAATAATAAATAAATAAAGTAGAAACTTTAGTAGCCCCAACATCTACCAGAATTTGGCAAGGGTTTCCATTAGTTTTAATTTTAGTTTTTCTTTGGCTGTTTAAGGGCAGTAGTTTACCAGAGCCCCTTAGAGCTCTACCAGTTTTAGGAGGGGCTCATAGAGGAGTCTTTCCCTGGGTGCAGTCAACTGAATGTTAAGGAATTTGTATAGGACCTTTGTGGACAACTTTTTCTCTAGTGCCCCAATTGAGTACAATTGAGACATCAGCCTCTGGGCCAGCTTTTTGATGTTGGGCCCCTGGTGGAGTGTAGTAGGAGGCTCAGGTGCTATTTGAGGTCTCTGGTCCTGGTGCTGTTGTAGCTATAAGGCCATTAGTTTGGCAGTCCTTTATTTATGATCTTGGCCCAAAGCTATTTCAAAATATTCAGCTATTACCATGAGTTCAGTCAGGCTGATGGCCTTTCATCCTATTTTCTGTCTTTTAAATAACCCACTCTTCTCAGGAGATAATCCATTTACAATAGGGCAGCAAGAGCAAGTAGGGTGACCTTGTTTATTATATGGACTCCAGAATACTTCAGAAAGAGGGCTTCCAAATGGGCTTTAAAGTCAGCCACAGATTCATCTGTCCTTTGTTTGTTTGTATATGGAATAATAGAGCAATCAGCATGGGCAGAGAAGACTCTAGGAATGGCTTGTAAAAAGAAAGTTGTTATTTTGCAAGCCCTCTCTGGTTGAAGGTCTTGATTATCTTCCTTGGGGTTTTACTTATTTTGCTTCTTGCATCCATTTTTGAGCCTCCCCAGGTCCTACCAACTTGTGCACAAGCTGATATAGATCTGGCAGCCTGGGGTCATAGGCACTGATAATGACTGTAAATTCTTCAAGAAACATTTGGGGTTTCTCTGTAGGTTTTGGAAATGCTTTAACTATAGTTCTTCATTCAGCCTTTTACTGAGGGGTGAAATACCTAAAGGGGTTAATTGCAAACTTGCATAGTTTTATTTTAAAAGGTGACTGTTTAATAGTCTCTTCAGAGTAGAAAGGTGGTTCAGATAAAGAATTAGTTAAATGTGAGTGCTTAGGTAAAGAAAGATAGAGGGAGGGGAGCAGTAGGAGTCACATGCTATTAGGAGTCAGTCCTATTGTCTTTTGTTTTAGCTACCTCTTGTGTCTTTAATTTTTCATTAGCCTTCTCTAATGAGTCTTTTAATGAAGCTATTTTAGAATCTTGAAGCCTTTTGGAAGCTTCTATGTACCAATTAAAATAGGTATCCCATTCTATTTGTTTAATTTTCAAACCCTTACTTTCAAGTGCACTTCTCAAATGAACAATCTTATCTGATTGGAAGTTCCCCATAATGGCTATTGTAATTCTAGACTGTTTTCAGAAAATTTTTCCATTTTTGTAAGTATTCACAACTTCCAGGACCATAGTTTTTAGACATAAATAAGCAAGTGTGCTGGAAGGCGATGTGCTTAACTTTAGAATTTAAGGATCCTGTTAGCTTAGACTCTGGACTTCTCAGAGCCAAGCTAAAACCTAAAAGGGATGTGCCTCTGGTTCGGGGATTGCAACCAGTGTACCTCATTGCATGAAAGTTTTCTTGAGGTTGGCAGGTGACCTAGTGTCACTCTAACTCGTTCCATGACCAACTTATCTTAACAAGGGAATCTTTGAGTTAGGTGGTGAGTGCTCTAATAGCTCTTAAATGCTCCTCCTGTGCCCATCAATTTTTGCAGCTCTTTGGCCTCTGAGATCCCCATTAGCAATAGCCTTTATTCACACAAAACAAGACAAACAAACATGCATACATCAAGACACCAGCAGTAACCAAAATATCACTGTCAACTGGCCAAGAGAAGGCTGTGCACACTACCAGCAAACCCCAGTGTGGACTAACCCAGCAAACCCCAGTAAATGGAAACTGCAGAATAGATCTGGGAAAAAGGATTCCAAACAACTGGGAATTGTGGACAGAACCAAGAACTAGGGACTTGGGTTCTAGGTGGAACTGTCTGCAGCTCAAGCTGCTTTGCTGAGCCCTGGACTAGAAAGCCAATTAGATCAGAAGCTCAACTCAGAAAGCAGAACTCAAACTTACAAACGAAATTCCTACCAGGAAAATTCTGGTTTGGCTAGTTAAAGGTCACGTTTCTGGAGTGGTTGAAATGACAGTTAGCTTAGGTTTTAAGTCTTGGTTTGCTGATATGGGAGTCTTAACATGAGTGACCCATTTTAGACCTGTGGTTTTCTTTTTAACATTAGTAAAATTGACATTCCGGGAATGTGGTTTCAAGGGACCACTGTCACTTTGCTGTGAAACCTTAGGTCCCAGGTTGAAATACATGATCCAAGTACAAAGTTAATAGCTTGGATTTTAATTCTTTCTCTGCACCCTAGCAACTGCAGGTAATCTCATTTCTCTAAACTTTAACTTTCATCTATAAAATGGGAATAAGGTTGTCATGCTTTACATGCAGTAAGGCGTGTAAAGTTCTTAGTAGAGTGCCTATCAATATCATAACAGATAATTTTAGAATGTGAACTGCAATGTGCTATTTTTATCAATAGGTACAGCACATGACTTGTATCAGAAATTTGGGGGCTCCTGAATGGCTCAGTTGGTTAAGCGACCAACTTCTGCTCAGGTCATGATCTTGCAGTTTGCGGGTTTCAGCACCTCCCCCGCCCTGTCAGGCTCTGTGCTGCCAGCTCAGAGCCTGGAGCCTGCTTTGGATTCTGTGTCTCCCCTCTCTCTGCCTCTCCCTCTCTGCCCCTCCCCCACTCACATTCTGGCTCTCTCAAAAAAAATGAATAAACATTTAAAAAAAAAAGAAATGTGACTCATTGAAATCTTGTACAATCAGAAGGTTATTTCCAGAGAACCTTTCTATGAAATCAGTTTGTGATTAAAACATACAGTCTTTTTTTCTGAAAGCAGTTTGTGTCAGAGATAATTTATAAAAATCATTGGCTACTGATCATTGCTTGAGGTGAAGACTTGCTTTGACTGCTTGCTAGTCCAGTCCTATGAGCAGCTGGATGTATGAGGAATGCTATGGTGAGAATGCTGGTCTCTACTGCTCCATCTCTTTAAGGTCAGAACATGTTTATACATCATTGACTCTCTCCTCCTGCACTGTTACCTCTGAGCTATTAGTAAGGTTTCTTTTTCTCCTTCAAAATGCCTCTTGGGAGTTGCGGCAAGATGGCGGCTTAGGAGGACACTGGGCTCACCGCACGTCCTGCTGATCACTTAGATTCCATCTACACCTGCCTAAATAACCCAGAAAACCGCCAGAGGATTAGCAGAACAGAGTCGCCGGAGCCAAACGCAGACGAGAGGCCCACGGAAGAGGGTAGGAAGGGCGGCGAGGCGGTGCGCGCTCCACGGACTGGCGGGAGGGAGCCGGGGCGGAGGGGCGGCTCGCCGGCCAAGCAGAGCCCCCGAGTCAGGCTTGCAAAAGCGGAGGGGCCGGGCGGACTGTGTTCCGACAGCAAGCGCGACTTAGCGTCTGGGAGGTCAGAAATTAACAGCTCTGCTCGGAAAGCGGGAAGGCTGGAGGACAAAGGGAGGGAGAGCTGCTGAGCCCCCTGACAACAGAGCTCAGTTTGGTGGGGAACAAAGGCGCTCGCCAGCGCCATTTCCCCCGCCCATCCCCCAGCCGAAATCCCAAAGGGAACCGGTTCCTGCCAGGGAACTTGCTCGCTCCGCGCAAACACCCAACTCTGCGCTTCTGCGGAACCAAACCTCCGGCAGCGGATCTGACTCCCTCCCGCTGCCACAGGGCCCCTCCTGAAGTGGATCACCTAAGGAGAAGCGATCTAAGCCTGCCCCTCCTGCCCCCGAGCACCTTGCCTACCCACCCCAGCTAATACGCCAGATCCCCAGCATCACAAGCCTGGCACGGTGCAAGTAGCCCAGACGAGCCACACCACCCCACAGTGAATCCCGCCCCTAGGAGAGGGGAAGAGAAGGCACACACCAGTCTGACTGTGGCCCCAGCGGTGGGCTGGGGGCAGACATCAGGTCTGACTGCGGCCCCGCCCACCAACTCCAGGTATACACCACAGCACAGGGGAAGTGCCCTGCAGGTCCTCACCACGCCAGGGACTATCCAAAATGACCAAGCGGAAGAACTCCCCTCAGAAGAATCTCCAGGAAATAACAACAGCTAATGAGCTGATCAAAAAGGATTTAAATAATATAACAGAGAGTGAATTTAGAATAATAGTCATAAAATTAATCGCTGGGCTTGAAAACAGTATACAGGACAGCAGAGAATCTCTTGCTACAGAGATCAAGGGACTAAGGAACAGTCACGAGGAGCTGAAAAACGCTTTAAACGAAATGCATAACAAAATGGAAACCACCACAGCTCGGCTTGAAGAGGCAGAGGAGAGAATAGGTGAACTAGAAGATAAAGTTATGGAAAAAGAGGAAGCTGAGAAAAAGAGAGATAAAAAAATCCAGGAGTATGAGGGGAAAATTAGAGAATTAAGTGATACACTAAAAAGAAATAATATACGCATAATTGGTATCCCAGAGGAGGAAGAGAGAGGGAAAGGTGCTGAAGGGGTACTTGAAGAAATCATAGCTGAGAACTTCCCTGAACTGGGGAAGGAAAAAGGCATTGAAATCCAAGAGGCACAGAGAACTCCCTTCAGACGTAACTTGAATCGATCTTCTGCACGACATATCATAGTGAAACTGGCAAAATACAAGGATAAAGAGAAAATTCTGAAAGCAGCAAGGGGTAAACGTGCCCTCACATATAAAGGGAGACCTATAAGACTCGTGACTGATCTCTCTTTTGAAACTTGGCAGGCCAGAAAGAATTGGCACGAGATTTTCAGGGTGCTAGACAGAAAAAATATGCAGCCAAGAATCCTTTATCCAGCAAGTCTGTCATTTAGAATAGAAGGAGAGATAAAGGTCTTCCCAAACAAACAAAAACTGAAGGAATTTGTCACCACTAAACCAGCCCTACAAGAGATCCTAAGGGGGACCCTGTGAGACAAAGTCCCAGAGACATCACTATAAGCATAAAACATACAGACATCACAATGACTCTAAACCCGTATCTTTCTATAATAACACTGAATGTAAATGGATTAAATGCGCCAACCAAAAGACATAGGGTATCAGAATGGATAAAAAAACAAGACCCATCTATTTGCTGTCTACAAGAGACTCATTTTAGACCTGAGGACACCTTTAGATTGAGAGTGAGGGGATGGAGAACTATTTATCATGCGACTGGAAGCCAAAAGAAAGCTGGAGTAGCCATACTTATATCAGACAAACTAGACTTTAAATTAAAGGCTGTAACAAGAGATGAAGAAGGACATTATATAATAGTTACAGGGTCTATCCATCAGGAAGAGCTAACAATTATCAATGTCTATGCACCGAATACCGGAGCCCCCAAATATATAAAACAATTACTCATAAACATAAGCAACCTTATTGATAAGAATGTGGTAATTGCAGGGGACTTTAATACACCACTTACAGAAATGGATAGATCAACTAGACACACGGTCAATAAAGAAACAAGGGCCCTGAATGAGACATTGGATGAGATGGACTTGACAGATATATTTAGAACTCTGCATCCCAAAGCAACAGAATATACTTTCTTCTCGAGTGCACATGGAACATTCTCCAAGATAGATCATATACTGGGTCACAAAACAGCCCTTCATAAGTTTACAAGAATTGAAATTATACCATGCTTACTTTCAGACCACAATGCCATGAAGCTTGAAATCAACCACAGGAAAAAGTCTGGAAAACCTCCAAAAGCATGGAGGTTAAAGAACACCCTACTAACGAATGAGTGGGTCAACCAGGCAATTAGAGAAGAAATTAAAAAATATATGGAAACAAACGAAAATGAAAATACAACAATCCAAACGCTTTGGGACGCAGCAAAGGCAGTCCTGAGAGGAAAATACATTGCAATCCAGGCCTATCTCAAGAAACAAGAAAAATCCCAAATACAAAATCTAACAGCACACCTAAAGGAACTAGAAGCAGAACAGCAAAGGCAGCCTAAGCCCAGCAGAAGAAGAGAAATAATAAAGATCAGAGCAGAAATAAACAATATAGAAACTAAAAAAACTGTAGAGCAGATCAACGAAACCAAGAGTTGGTTTTTTGAAAAAATAAACAAAATTGACAAACCTCTAGCCAGGCTTCTCAAAAAGAAAAGGGAGATGACCCAAATAGATAAAATCATGAATGAAAATGGAACTATTACAACCAATCCCTCAGAGATACAAACAATTATCAGGGAATACTATGAAAACTTATATGCCAACAAATTGGACAACCTGGAAGAAATGGACGAATTCCTGAACACCCACACGCTTCCAAAACTCAATCAGGAGGAAATAGAAAGCTTGAACAGACCCATAACCAGCGAAGAAATTGAATCGGTTATCAAAAATCTCCCAACAAATAAGAGTCCAGGACCAGATGGCTTCCCAGGGGAGTTCTACCAGACGTTTAAAGCAGAGATAATACCTATCCTTCTCAAGCTATTCCAAGAAATAGAAAGGGAAGGAAAACTTCCAGACTCATTCTATGAAGCCAGTATTACTTTGATTCCTAAACCAGACAGAGACCCAGTAAAAAAAGAGAACTACCGGCCAATATCCCTGATGAATATGGATGCAAAAATTCTCAATAAGATACTAGCAAATCGAATTCAACGGCATATAAAAAGAATTATTCACCATGATCAAGTGGGATTCATTCCTGGGATGCAGGGCTGGTTCAACATTCGCAAATCAATCAACGTGATACATCACATTAACAAAAAAAGAGAGAAGAACCATATGATCCTGTCAATCGATGCAGAAAAGGCCTTTGACAAAATCCAGCACCCTTTCTTAATAAAAACCCTTGAGAAAGTCGGGATAGAAGGAACATACTTAAAGATCATAAAAGCCATTTATGAAAAGCCCACAGCTAACATCATCCTCAACGGGGAAAAACTGAAAGCTTTTTCCCTGAGATCAGGAACACGACAAGGATGCCCACTCTCACCGCTGCTGTTTAACATAGTGCTGGAAGTTCTAGCATCAGCAATCAGACAACAAAAGGAAATCAAAGGCATCAAAATTGGCAAAGATGAAGTCAAGCTTTCGCTTTTTGCAGATGACATGATATTATACATGGAAAATCCGATAGACTCCACCAAAAGTCTGCTAGAACTGATACAGGAATTCAGCAAAGTTGCAGGCTACAAAATCAATGTACAGAAATCAGTTGCATTCTTATACACTAACAATGAAGCAACAGAAAGACAAATAAAGAAACTGATCCCATTCACAATTGCACCAAGAAGCATAAAATACCTAGGAATAAATCTAACCAAAGATGTAAAGGATCTGTATGCTGAAAACTATAGAAAGCTTCTGAAGGAAATTGAAGAAGATTTAAAGAAATGGAAAGACATTCCCTGCTCATGGATTGGAAAAATAAATATTGTCAAAATGTCAATACTACCCAAAGCTATCTACACATTCAATGAAATCCCAATCAAAATTGCACCAGCATTCTTCTCGAAACTAGAACAAGCAATCCTAAAATTCATATGGAACCACAAAAGGCCCCGAATAGCCAAAGGAATTTTGAAGAAGAAGACCAAAGCAGGAGGCATCACAATCCCAGACTTTAGCCTCTACTACAAAGCTGTCATCATCAAGACAGCATGGTATTGGCACAAAAACAGACACATACACCAATGGAATAGAATAGAAACCCCAGAACTAGACCCACAAACGTATGGCCAACTCATCTTTGACAAAGCAGGAAAGAACATCCAATGGAAAAAAGACAGCCTCTTTAACAAATGGTGCTGGGAGAACTGGACAGCAACATGCAGAAGGTTGAAACTAGACCACTTTCTCACACCATTCACAAAAATAAACTCAAAATGGATAAAGGACCTAAATGTGAGACAGGAAACCATCAAAACCTTAGAGGAGAAAGCAGGAAAAGACCTCTCTGACCTCAGCCGTAGCAATCTCTTACTCGACACATCCCCAAAGGCAAGGGAATTAAAAGCAAAAGTGAATTACTGGGACCTTATGAAGATAAAAAGCTTCTGCACAGCAAAGGAAACAACCAACAAAACTAAAAGGCAACCAACGGAATGGGAAAAGATATTTGCAAATGACATATCGGACAAAGGGCTAGTATCCAAAATCTATAAAGAGCTCACCAAACTCCACACCCGAAAAACAAATAACCCAGTGAAGAAATGGGCAGAAAACATGAATAGACACTTCTCTAAAGAAGACATCCGGATGGCCAACAGACACATGAAAAGATGTTCAGCGTCGCTCCTTATCAGGGAAATACAAATCAAAACCACACTCAGGTATCACCTCACGCCAGTCAGAGTGGCCAAAATGAACAAATCAGGAGACTATAGATGCTGGAGAGGATGTGGAGAAACGGGAACCCTCTTGCACTGTTGGTGGGAATGCAAATTGGTGCAGCCGCTCTGGAAAGCAGTGTGGAAGTTCCTCAGAAAATTAAAAATAGACCTACCCTATGACCCAGCAATAGCACTGCTAGGAATTTATCCAAGGGATACAGGAGCACTGATGCATAGGGCCACTTGTACCCCAATGTTCATAGCAGCACTCTCAACAATAGCCAAATTATGGAAAGAGCCTAAATGTCCATCAACTGATGAATGGATAAAGAAATTGTGGTTTATATACACAATGGAATATTACATGGCAATGAGAAAAAATGAAATATGGCCTTTTGTAGCAACGTGGATGGAACTGGAGAGTGTGATGCTAAGTGAAATAAGCCATACAGAGAAAGACAGATACCATATGGTCTCACTCTTATGTGGATCCTGAGAAACTTAACAGGAACCCATGGGGGAGGGGAAGGAAAAAAAAAAAAAAAAAGAGGTTAGAAAGGGAGAGAGCCAAAGCATAAGAGACTGTTAAAAACTGAGAACAAACTGAGGGTTGATGGGGGGTGGGAGGGAGGAGAGGGTGGGTGATGGGTATTGAGGAGGGCACCTTTTGGGATGAGCACTGGGTGTTGTATGGAAACCAATTTGTCAATAAATTTCAGAAAAAAAAAAAAAAAAAAAAAATGCCTCTTGGACCATCCACTGTCAGTACTTTCCTGCCTGGCTCCCTACCCCACTCTCTGGAGAACCCCCATGGCCACTTTATCCTCACTGTAAGACATGAAGCCAATTTTGTCATTAGACTACAGGGATTTAAACAGGCATAAGCCAAAAAGTTTAATATTTCATTCTCAAGTGAGCCTGCACTGATTCTAAATCCTAGAAGAATTGGAGGAACAAGCAAGAATCAAGGAACAAGCATGGAATAAAGGAAATAATATAGGACAGGACTTCCTCCCTCAAGCCCTTCAGGGCATGGAATTCAAACTCCAATGACAGTCTCCATGATTGGGTCCCACCTGATTCTGCCTTTATTAAAGTTAAAATAAAAAAGTAAAATTAAATTAAATTAAATTAAAATTTAAAATTCACTATTTGTTGAGCAGTATCTTTATGCTATGTGTTGTACAAAGCACTTCACATAACTACTTCATTTAATACTGACATGAACTCTAGTAGGCTAATTGTATTCTTATCCCCATTTTATGTTGGAAAAAATCTAAGGCTAAAATAAATGTTACTTGCCCAAAGTCTCACAACTACAAAAAGGCCAAGTCATGATTTCAGCCCAAGTTAATTCAATGCCAAAGCCCAACTCCAGGTGTTGAATCTTCGTCATTTAATTCAATTCTGAGTTTTTCTTTTCTCACTTCATGTTGAGATCCCTGCAGTCTGATAACTGAGGTTCCTGCTCTAGTCCTCTCCCCATCTCAAGCTATGTGCCAACTGTCCCCGGAAATGCTTGTAGCCTCCTTCTGGCCTCCTGTGTGAGCACAGATCAATAAGGAAAGGATTAAAATCAATACAGAGACTTGAAGTTAGCATGTGCTTCATTCTTTGCCTTCTTCAGTATCAGACTTGGTTCAAGAACACCAAATAAAGCTGCTGCAGTTCTCAGATACATTTTATATAGAATGGACAAGGAACAAATGACAACTTAAAGAAATAGTAAATCATTTCCCCTCATAAAAAGTATTCTTTATGAGATCATTCTTCACACTTTGATTCTGCTGTTTCTTGTGCGATTAATTTATGCAGTTTTACCAGCTGAAAGCATGGGTAGGCCAAACATGCTGATGCCAAATTTTCAGTGGAGATGACACAACAGAATCTGAGATCCACCACAGCAGAAGGTTCAGAACCAACAGTCAGTATTTCTTTTTCAAGCTTACAAAAAAGCATACAGTCCCAAACAGTGAGCAAACTGTTCTGACTTTTTCCCCATGGCCTATTAAGGGTATAGACCTATTATTCTTAAACAGTCCCCAAGAGGCTTTTGAAGGAGTAGAAGTAACTAAAGAATAATCACAAAAGAATTCCTGACTTTTGCTTTCATTTAAAAAAACAAAACAATAAACTTTTAATATAACCATATCAAAATTTTCTACATTACAGAAGATGAAAATATCATTTATAATTCTACTCCCTAATACAACTACTAAGAATATCTTTATGTATTTCTTTTCATCATTTCATTATCTTTTTCCTGGTTGAAATAATAATGCCCATAAAGATGCAAGCAAGCAATTCATAGAAGAAGAAGAAATGGAAGTGAACATTAAGTATGCTTCACTGAAAATCAGGAAAATTGAAATTAAAACAATGAGGCATTATTCATTGGCAAAAATTCAAAGATTAAAAATATTCACTTTTGGATGCGGGCACAGCTATATTCCATTTGCTGGAGTATATATTGGAAAAAGGACACTGGGGGAGAAATTTGGCAGTATCTATTAAAATTCTATTTTTGAGGTATCATCCTACAGAAATGTTCACATACATGTACAAAAATATATGTGTAACAGTGCTCACTGAATAATTGTTTGCAGAGTTAAAAAAGATACCATCTAAATCTGCATCAGTAGAAGAATGGTTAAATAAATTACAACATGTTGATACTGGCAACAGTAGATGTTTAATAATATGACATAATGTTAATAACAGCAATGTCAGTTATGGGAAAGATTTCCAAAACATTTCACCAACTAATAAAAACATGTTCTAGACTACAGATTTAATGTATCTCATTATGAAAAAAATGGCACATGGAAATGTATAGAAGGTGAGAAGGGAAATGCATGAAGGTACTGACTGATTACATATGGAATCAAGAGTCAGATTAGAAAAAGTCATAAAGAAGTTTTTTTGTATAGTCTTTTGAAATTTAATGATAAGATAACATACATGTATTTGAATTTTTATAATGCAATTATATACCTATATTTGTTGTGTAAGTTTTAAAATGTTGGACTGAAGAAATTATAATATTCATGTAATTTTAGATATCATCAGGTTCATTCAACACTATATCCAAACATTTTCTTTGCTTTTAATAATCATTATTTTAATAATATAAACTATCCCATCCAGCAAATATGCCACTTTACATAATAACTCCCCTATTGCTGTACTTTTACATTCTTATCACATTTCACTATAGAAAATGTTGCAATATACATTTTTTTAGAGATAGGGTTTTTAATTTTATTCATTTGGAAATAAATTTCTATAGGTTAGAGCCCAAGGATGGGATTACTTGGTGGAATGTTGAGAATCCTATTGAATTGAAAAATCCTCTTGAAACCAAGAGCAAGACCCTATTGCTCCTGACCCCTTCTGCCAAGATCTTATTGACAGTCTCCCCTACAAATGGAAACGCTCTGTTTTATTTGGTCAGTTTGTCCCCTTGTACTTTTATCTAAGTGATTTGATCTCAAATGATAAACAACTGATATTTCTACCATCTCAAATTTTGTGGCTGAACCCAGCTCCAAAATAGTAAGGTGAAGCAAGGTGGCAAGAAGGTGGCTTGTCTTTATCATAATTTGCCAACATGAAGACTCAGACATCAGTAACTACTTACTATTCCAGAAAGCATTCTCTGGTTGGTTAGGACAGTGTTATAGAACATCTTTTCCCAGAAGGCAATGAAGTTGCTCAGCAAGAGCAGCCTTTTGTGGAAGAAAAACCTGATAAAGATTGAGTAGCCCCAGGAAAGTTGTGCTTTCTTTTTGGAACAAGGTGTATCTTGAATTATATGAATTCAATCTTGGTGAAAACCAACTGCATTCATACAGCCCAAGATAAACATTTTCACTTGTTGTTGTTGTTCCCTGAGTACCTGATCCTGCAGTCTTTTGCACACAGATTCACTTAGGAATTCTTCTGCTGCTAACACCATCCATTCTCTTGTTCTGAACCCTGATCTGCCTTTTAGGAAAAATATCTAGTTTTTCCTTGAACCCTCTGGAGAAATCCCCAGGGAAGTTTAGAGTAAATGCTGTAATTAAGTGACTAGCAAAATAATACAGTAGAATTAGAAAGTGTATATAACCACAAATATATAATAATCAACAATTATATATAAGTCATTTACAGTGCCCCATCAAAAAGTGAAATCTTGAAAGTGAGAATGACCTTTTTGGCTGCCTAGATAAATGTGACAGAAGTGAAGTTTCAGAGTATCCAGAGCTATGTCATAAAAAGCAATATGGCCTTCTCTGCTCCCCATTCCCACCTACCCTTGATGTTTACCCTTGGAACTCAGCCACCACATTGTGAGGAAGCATATCAGTTTGGAGGGACCATGTGTGGGTATTACATCCTATATGTTACTCTCCACTAAGGTCTTAGTCAATAGCCAACATTAACTACCACAGATGTGAATAAGCAAGCTTCACCTTGGTTCTCATCTGTGGGTAATACTGCCTCCCTGGGGAGAGAGGGAGCATTTGACATTTTTTGGTTGTTATGACTAGAGAGAGAGTACTACTGACATCTAATGGGTAGAGACCCAGAATACTGCTAAACATCCTACAAAGTCCAGTCCCTTTCAACAGAGAATATCCAATGCACAATGTTAATAGTACTAAAGTAGAGAGATACTCTGCTTTAGAAGATTCAAGCCTCCAGTCTTTGAGCCATGCCAGCTGATTCTAAATGAAGCAGAGACAAGCTGTCCCTGCCAAGCTCTGCCCAAATTGCACTTTCATGAGGTGATTTGTTTTGCAGCAATGAATAATTGGAACACTGTCTAATAAGTGGAAGAACTGAGTCCTATCCTCAGGTCTTTGTGACTCTGAAGCTCATATACCTCCCCTGCTATCTTGAAGGGACACAGCAACAAAGAAAGAAAAAAGAGCAGCTTTACCCAAAGTGTGGCTGAGACCTGGGCACAGAATAAAGGAACTATGACTATTACCAAGAAGAATCAAAGAAATATTTCTCATTGGGTAGTCCTTTGTGTTTCTAATCTCAAACTCAACACTAACTACTTTCTTCTTTGGAAAAGCTGGGGAGAGAAGTCTCAGTTTCCTTGTCACAAGTTTCTCATGAATATGCTTTTGGGGGTTTGTTTTTGTCTGTTGGCCCCAAATACTCCTCTAGTAACTTCTACCATCTGAGATTCTAAAGAGGCTCACCTTTCCCCTAGTAAACAGAAAAGATTGTTTTTCACAACTACATTTTTTCCCTAGAAAGAATTGATCGATCAGGATCTTTTCTCAAACCATATCACACCCTACTTTGTTCATAAAAATCCTTTAAGCAATCAACTGATTTCCTAAGTATCTCACCATTTCAAAGTGGGAGGGACAGCATCCCAGTAATTCTACTTCTGATGTCTTAAAAAAAAATAATCTGAAGTTTAGAGAAATATTTATGAGTAGAACTGTTCATGGAAAGATTATTTGTAAGAGTTAAAAGCTGGAGAAAAAAATGTTAAGGTCTGACAATAAGGTAACATAAATTTATTATATAAATCTACAGCAAAATACCATGTGACCATTGTTCTATTCTGGGCCCTGCTTCTAATCTTACTTGTTATACCTTCCCTATGCAGTTGATCTACTCCATGGCTACGATGACCATGCCTGTTTCTCAAGACTAGATCTCACTCCCAAGTTTAGGCCCAACATATTTAAATTCCTGCTGGATACCTCTGCATTGATGTTGTTCAAATCCCATTATCTTTCTCCAAAATTTCCTGTCCTACATTCTCTATTGGAGTTACTGACAACACCTTCTGCCAGAACCCAAGCAAGAATCATGGGCACCATCTGTGATTAATCCATTTTTTTTTCCTGCATGCCCCATATCCAGTTAATCCTATATTCTTTCATTCTATTACGTCTCTCCTAAATTTCTGTTGAATTAAGTTTCAGTTTTCTTACCCAGTTGCCACCACGCTACCTCAGGTCACCATCACCTCTTAACCTGAATCCCTGCAGTAGATTCTAAATGGATCCCATTTTCTACAGCCAAAGTGATCCTTTTAAAACACAAACGTGATCAATTCCCCTTGCTTAAAGCCCTTCACAACATACCATTGTTTTAGTATAAAATTAAAACCGCTTACTGGGTTTTGAAAGGCCATTCATCTCAGACCATTCTAATTCTCCAAATCTCTTTGAATGTTATGGTCCAGCCAGCTGTGGTATTTACAGTTTTGTGATATTACATTCATACTTTAGGGCTTTACACATACACTGTTTATCTCTAGCTAGATCACTCCTCCTCTCATTCCTAATCCCAATTTGTTACTAACATGGCTAATGCCTGCTTTAATTTTCTGCTTTCAATGTCTAGAAAGGCCAAGTTTTCTTACTTCATATGCTGTTCCATGTTCATGGAATTCCTCCTCAACATAGGTAGACAGACACATTAAACTAGTGTGGTAGCTATAAAAAGTGCCTCTCAGCTCTCCTAGTATGGCATACAGATTAGATTGATAGCCATAGTGTCTTTGCTCTGAATCCAGTACTGCCTTTATACTAAGGCCAGACTTTTCACAGGCTGTTCCAAGTCACTAGCAGTCCCATTCCTGGGAGACAGGAGATTTCTCTGACAAGTGCTTTGGCTTGGGGACTCGACATTAGCCTTGCCATACTTCCTCAGACTTGTGCTGTAGCCTGTGACATTTGTTCCTTCTCTGTCTCCTTTAAAGAAATCAGACCTACATCCTGATCTGATGACTCTTCTAATCTCCTCAAAATTCCATCCTGTTATCCCACATAGACATTTTCTTAGTAAATATCTGTATAATGAATCATCCTATCTTGGTACTCACTTCTTAGAGAACTAATGCAAGTTGTATTGAGAATGGTCCAGGAAAACAGATGGTTCATTCACCTGATGGACATAGAGAACAACATTCTATTTGTTAGGTGGGGCATTTATTTTCATGGATAATCCCTGGAAAAAATTAACAGCTCAAATGATAAATATTTCAGTAGTGGTGGCCTGATAAAATACCTTGGTGGAGAGGAATGCTATTGTAACAGTTCACTGGCTTTGAGGACTTTTCCTGGGACATGGGCTATGTCACTCTGGCAAGGACTACAGGAAATATGGCAGACTTGCAGCTAGGATGGCCCTTAGACATCTGGAAAAAGTGGTAGCCAGTGTCCAGTGATAAAAAATATCTGAGTTGTTCTGGTAGGTGACAGAGAAAGAAATATAGAGGCTGAAGGAAGTGAGTGTATTGCAGTAGATATGTTGTGAAAGACCAGAAGACTAACAAAAGACTGAAGAACAGTGCTGATGACACACCATTCATCAAGTCCATTAGGAATCTGCCACTGAAAGGGACACCAGCATCACTAAGAATCCAGTAGTAACTGTCTTCTGTAGGGCAGTGCTGATGGTAGAAAAAATAATCACAGCGTTGGGCACTTTAATGGCCGTGATAGTGATGGTTCCCCAAGGTAATAGAGGCCATGTAGACATCAGTAGCCAATTATTATTAATGACCAGAAGAGTCATAGATTGCTGGTAATCAGTGGACCCTTTTAATCTGGAAACTTAGATTTTCAGTACTTGGACATTTTCTTTCATACATTATTTAATAATTTATTCCTTTCTATATTATCTGTTTCTGGAATTCATTAGCTCAGTTGGTTTTTCTTCCTAGATTGATCTTTGAAAAATTTTTTTCTGTACTTGTATCCATTCCATAATGTTTTTTGTGTTGCACTTTCTAAAAACTCTTCCAGGGGCGTTTGGATGGCTCAGTCGGTTAGGTGTCCGACTTCAGCTTGAGTCATGATCTTGTGGTCCATGGGTTTGAGCCCGCATCACGTTCTGTGCTGATGGCTCAGAGCCTGGAGCCTGCTTCCGATTCTGTGTCTCTCTCTGCCCCTCCCCTGCCCATGCTCTGTCTCTGTCTATCTCAAGAATAAATAAACATTAAAAAAAGTTTTCTTTTTAAATTTTAACTTTGTCTTCTAACACTTTTATTGATTTGTTGTTGTTTTCCTGGTTCTTATATTTTAGTTTCTAAGAGTTCTTTCTTGGTGTTGTTCTTTTTCTATATTATCCTGTTATTATTTCATGGGTGCGATTTCTTCTCTTATCCTTCTGAGGATACAAATTATGAGGTGGGTGAGCCTTTTTTTTTTTTTTTGTCTTTGTTTCCTCTGAAGATTTTGTTCTCTGTTTGCTTTGGCCTCTCACTTTCAAGTTAGAGGTTTTGTTTAATTTTCTTGTAATCTGTAGCATGCCATACATATTAAGATAAAGATTCCACAAATATGGCTGGAGCTTTTCTAGGGGAAGGAGGAGAAAACATAAGCTTTTAAATTGGTAGGCTTCATTATAGAGTCATCAGGCATGAAGATAGCTTTTTAGATAGCAAAGCCTAATGTAACTGACATTGGGACCGCTTCTCAATTTGCAAGAAAAGAATCTTATTTTCTTCAGCCTGAGGTAGGTAAATTGCTGGCTATTGTTCTGGGAAGGGTGTTGGAGAGGACTCACGATTAAGGATACAGACCTCCCTGGATCCTTCTGTTTTCAACCTATGTACCATCCACTGTGCCTGGACTTCATTTTATTTCATTTCAGTGTCACTCTCTGCGGGCATCTAGGTTACAGCTTCCTTCCCTTGCTGAGTTAGTTTCTATTCCTTCATTTTTTTCTCTCTTTTTCAAAAATTTATCATGACTCATCTGCTTTTGTCTTCTCTCCTGATCCATTTATTTGTACCTTGTAGTTCTATGCTTTTAAAAGATCCTTCTAATGATATTTCAGAAGGAATTCTATAGGGAGAGGAGATAAATACATCTGTTCAGTCACACTCCCATCTTTTTCTTCCTGGTTTAAATGCTACTTTTATCATACCCTAAAATTGGCATGTAATTGGCAATATTTTAAAGCATTCTAATCTATTCTGCTGTGCTATCTAATTATGTAACAGTACCAGATTTCTAATTATCATGGCTTTAAAATGTATTTTCATATCTGGCAGTATAATTCCTAATCATAATTCTTCTTTTTTAAAATTTCAAAAATTTTCTTGGCTGTTCTCACACTTTTTAGATTAACTTTAAAATCAAGTTGTAACAAATTTATAAGTCAATTTGATAAAATTGACTTTTTCTATTAGTGTCTCTACATTTAAGAACTTTGTATAAGTCCATTTATTCAGTAAAGTTTTATGTTTCTTTCATACTAATACTGATTAATTCCTAAATCTATTCTCAGGCATTTCATGTTTGCATTTTATTTTGAAAAGAAAGTTTTAAATTATATTTTCTAATGTGCTTATACAATGAGAAACTGATTTTTAAAATTTTTGTTTTATAATTTGAAATTCTACAGGTTGCTAAGTATTTTAGTAGGTTCCCTCTGATTCACTTAGGTTTTCTGGGTACATAATCCTATCATCTGGAAATGATAGTAGTTGTCTGACTTTCAAGAATGATTTTTACTCATTTTCCTGCATTATTACACTGGCTTCCATTTGAAATATATACTTAAATAATAAAAAAGATCAAATGCCACTTTTATCACTTTGGTAGCTATGTAGCCACTTAACTTGTTTCACTGCATTAGTTAATAGTGTGTTATTACAGTAATGCTGGCAATCTAAAAATGACAGAATATCGCTCTTAGAATTAATATTAATGGAAATGCGCTTAGGAAGCCATTGCTGTTGGTTTCTGCTCTGATCCTCAGGGGCCAGATTGCCTGGATTTGAATCAGTGATGTGCTGGAGCCTGCTCAAACAGGCTCATAAAAGCAAATTGTGTGCATCTCCTTCCAATTCCACTCACAGTGTTGATTTATTGGTAACTTGAAATTGATCATGGTGGGAGTACTTGCAGACACTACAAGTCAGGGACTTTCGGAGAGAGGGGAAGGGAGAGCGAGGAGATAGGCTGTTTGTTAAGCATTGCCAAGCATTTACCAGCACACCACTAGTTTGAATCCTTATTCTGTTGCTTACTAGGTAACTCTGGGCAAGTTATCTATCTACATCTCAATTTCCTCATTTGAGAGTGAGAGAAACACTAACGACTCCCTCATAATTTGTTATGAAGATGAAAGGGATTAAAATGTATAAAGTATTTAAAATAGTGTGAGATACATTACAATCATTGCAATTTTCTTTTTCTCTAATTTGTAACTTTTTATTGTATCCTTATTGTGGCCTTCTTTCTGGTCTCCTTAGTCATGTTTTTCTAACTTGCATTGAGTACTTATTTCATGTATTTTAATTCTTTCTTATTTACCAACAGCCTTTAAGACTATTAATTTATCTCTAAATTCACTTTTGACCACATTCTATATTTTCCTTATATATTTTTGTTTCATTTTATTTTACATAAACTTTGAGTTGCAGATATTTTTCAGAGTAATATATGCACAGGGTTACATAATAGAGTTCTGAAGGATCTGTAAAGAAAATTAACCAACTTAGGACCTAATATCACCACTCAAATGTCACTAACTAGTGTTAGCCATTTTAACCAATTTTGTTTTAATTCCTCTAGTGATAATCTATTTATCTCTAAATAAGATCGATGAACTTCTATTTCAGGATTCAAATAATTTAGATAATATCTATTGACTTCTTGTTTTAATAGATAAAGAGTTAACATACTTCTGTCACTCCCTCTTTCCTCACTAGAATTATACCATTGTTTTCAATTTCCATTTATAGTAACATTCTTAAACCATCACTTCTTTTCCAACTAACAATATACACATTTTAACTAATCTCTTTGTATGATAAGAACATTATCATTATTCCTCTTCTATTGCTTTTCCAAATCCCAAATGGTATCAGTTTTATCATAGCTTTTCCATTGTCATTTTTACTCACATTTTTATTTTCTTCTCTAACCTTAGTTTTTTCATGGTTTAATTATAAACTGGTTATAAGATTCTATGATTAAAGCCAATACACAGTAACGACATTCTAATGACTGAGTTTTTCGGCTGTTCTTTTAAACAGTTTTGTCAGATTACCTGTACCATAAAAGAATATTCTTGGGCCAAGTTCATATTTATTATTTTTGTCTACACTCTACTGAATGATACAAGTTAGATGGCTGACTCCCTGGATTATGTCTTCCTTGTATAGTTGTGTGTGTGTGTGTTTTGTAGTAATAGAATCTCTGCTTGCCTTTGTCTGTGTGCTGTTATCATATAAAGTATTCCCAAGCTCTCCATCAGAGTTTATTTTCCATCACATTCTAAATTGTTTTGGTTTTTCCCCAGAGTCCTTTGTTCTCCCATCTCTCCAATGTGGATTTGGAGGCCACGGATAGAACTGCACTTTCCCTCATTGTTCCCTGACCTCACGTTTTAGTTCATTCCCTTATTTCAACGGAATACATCCTCTTGAAAAATAAAGCCTAAAAAAGACAATATCTGAGCCCTTACATGTCATAAGATATTTTTATCCTGTCCTCACACTTGATTGATAATATGACTGGGGAGAGTTGAGTATGAAAATTGCTTTTCCTCAGCTACATGAAGGCATTTGCTCCTTTGTTTCATAGTATCCAGCATTTCTGAGAAATATGACTTCAGTTGGATTCTCATTCTTTTGTAGATTATTTTTGGTTCCCTTTGGAAATTTCAGGCACTCCTTTTTATGCTTGATTTTCTAATACTTCACATGGATCTGTCAAATTTGAATCTTTTATTCATCTATCTTGTCAACACTTGAAAATTTTTCCTTCAGTTCTAGGAAATTATACTTTTATACTTATAACTTATTTATATTTATAATTTAATACCATTCTTTCCAGCTCTTCTCTGTCCTCTCTTTTTGGATGATCTAGTAATTGGATATTGGACTCCCAGAATTGACCCTCTGTGTCTCTTTTCCTTTTCCATATATTTTTATGCTTGTCTTTTTATTACACATTCTGTTTAAGTTTTTTAACTTTATGTTTCAAATAATCATTATTTTTTTAATCCAGTAATCATTTATTTAATTTTTAAGAGTTTTATCTTATTGAGTTTGCCTTTCCCATTGAAGATAGACAGTACTAGTTTTATTGCATGCATTAATTATAGTCTTGAATTTTTCTGAGATTAATAATTGGAGCTTTCTTTTTCAAGTTCTTTTCTTTTCCCTAATTTATTTCTGTTTTCTCTAGAGACAGTTTTTCCATTTTATTCTCTTGGTTTGTTTGGGGTTTTTTTGTTTTTTTTTTTTATCATGCTGCAGGCTTTCCTCAAATGTCTGGTGATCTTTGTGTTTTCATTTATATTTAAAAACCTATAAATGTAACTTGGATTTCCTCATTGAGGCAAAAATATTTAAATAACTTTTAATTAAAAGAGCTATTTCTGTTGATTTTCTTTTGTTTTGTTGGATTTAAACTCTTCTAACTAAATTACTATTTGATTGTATTGATATCAGGGGCTGTGACCTGTACAATTTTCACTCTTGAAGATAAATTAAGATGCAATTTGTGGCTTATATGATTAGTTTTTATAAATATTTCATGAATATTATACATACACACACATATATATAATCAGGTTTAATAATAACATGTTCAAAATATTTCAATCTTATTAATTTTTGTCATGTTGATCTGTCAATGACTGAGAGATTTCCACTAAACTCTCCCTTTACAGCAGTACTAACAATGTTTTTATTTTCCATATATTCCATTTTTAATTTGTAAAATATTAATGAAAAAGCAAAGCTAGTATTTCAAAATCCACATGACACACCACCCAGAATGAACATAAAATATTTGTTATATTTGCTACAGTTCTTTAAAAAACAAAAATAACATTTTATTTAGTCAATTAAAACTAAATAAAATTTTATTTAAATGAAATGACACAAATAATAAAGTTGGATTCCATTTGATCCTCAGAGAAGCCTATTCTCCTTTCTCTCCCCTCAAACAAGAATGAATTTGTTGTATATTTCTTCAGTCTATGTATCTATTTATTTATTACATAATAACATGAATATGCAAATGTGCATATATATATATATATATATATATAACATTTCTTGGTATTTTAAATTTTTCTCTCAATTATATTATACTTATGTTTCTTTCTACAGCTTTTTAAAAATTCAACATTATGTTTTAGAGACTTAGTTTATTCATACATTTTTATTATTTTCAGTGGTGTTTTTCCTAGAATTGTCTTGCCAGTTCTTGGGCTTCTCCTAACTTTCTGAATCAAACTTTTATTGTTGGAATTTCATGAAACTTATAGATAAGAAGAAAATCACCATGTTTGCAGGATTTAAAAATGCCACCTAGAACCTGATAAATTTCATTATTGATTTATATTATTATAATTTAAGCATGCCACTTAGAAATATTAAATACCTAGATTTTGTTTTGTTTTTCCCAATTTCAACTCTGCCTTTTAATTTCTGAGTTTATTCCATGTGTATTTGTTTTGATTACACATACATTTATGCTTGTTTTTACCACACTATTTTGTTTTCAGTTTACCATATTTTTCCCTTCCTCTATTTCTGGAGTAAATTAAGCTTTATTAGTTCTTTTGTTCCCAAATAGTAGGCTGCCTTAAAATTACATCTGTAAATAGTTCCTTCAGTAAATGTCTATGAATGGCAAACTTTGTTAGTGTTTTAAGAAATTCTGTATGCACTCTTGATTAATACTTTATATGATAGGTATTCTCTGCACTTTGAAAATATTATTCCATTGGCCTCAGGCATCCACTGTTGCCCCCAAGAAGTCCACTTGTTATTGGTCTACTTGTTGCTATTTGGGAAACTTTGTTTTTTTCTTTGGTTGCTTTTAAGATTTTCTCTATATCCTTGATATTCTGCAATTTCAGAACAAAATAAACTTTTAAAATTGAGATGTCTTTGACATATAACATTGTGTTAGTTTTAAGTATACAAAATAATGATTCGATGTATGTATATATTACAAAATGATCATTGCAATAACTTATCATTTATCATCATATATGCTTTTTTTCTTATGATGAGAACTTTTAAGATTTATTCCCATAGATCTTTTAAAACACAATACAGTATTGTTAACAGTAGTTGGCATGCTGTGTATTACATCCCCAGGACTTACTTATCTTATAACTGGAAGTATGTGCCTTGACCAACTTCACCCATATTTTTACTATTCCTCGCTGGTACTGTGTCTCTTCAATGTTAGGGTTCAGAACTATCTATCTATCTATCTATCTATCTATCTATCTATCTATCTATTTTTAGAGAGAGAGCATGAGCAATGGAGAGGGGCAGAGGGAGAAAGAGAATCTTAAGCAGGCTGCATGCTCAGCGTGGAGCCCAACTTGGGGCTCAATCCCACAACCCTGAGATCATGATCTGAGCCGAAATCAAGAATTAGATGCTTAACTGACTGAGCCACCCAGGCTCCCCAGGACTCAGACCTCTCTTGACATTATCTCTGAATATTGCCTCTCCCTCATTTTCTCCTTTTACAATTCTTATTATTATGTATAAAACCATTTAGACTTATGAACCATGGCTTTTAACTATATTTTGGTATTATCTGTTTCTCATAATCTCTTCCTAATAAGTCACCTCTATCTAATTTTGTTCATGATGTCCACAAACAGAAATCCTTAATTTTGATATAATCAATCACTCTTAATTAATGGCTTAAAAAAAAACCAATGACTTGGTCTGATGAATTTTTTTAAAGAACTACTTCCTACCTATTTCTCCTATTTATATTATAGCTTTATATTTTACATTTATATTTATAATTGATCTGGTCTTATCCTTCATGTATGATGGTGAGATATATTTTCTAATTCCTATGATTTACTACTATTTAGTTTCTACATCTTAGACCTGTTTTAATAACTTACAGTTTTCCAGAATTTATTCATCTTGCAAAACTAAAACTTTATACCCATTTAACATTTTCCTTTTCCTTTACCCCCAGTAACCACCGTTCTATTCTCTGCTTCTAAGATTTTTACTATTTTAGATGCCTCGTGTAAGGGAAATCATGCAGTATTTGTCCTTCTGAGACTGGCTTTTTTCACCTAGCATAGTGTCCTCCAGAGTCATCTATTTTGTCACAATCGGAAGGATTTCCTTCTTTTTTAAGACTGAATAATATTCCATTGTATATATATAAACCACATTTTCTTTATTTAGTCATCTGTCAATGAACATTTGAGTTGTTTCCGTATCTTGGCTATTGTGAATAGTGCTACAGTGAACATGGGAGTGAAGATATTCAGGATCCTGATTTTAATTCTTTTGGATATATAGTTGGAAGTGAAATTGCTAGATCATATGGCAGTTTTATTTAAAAAAAAATTTTTTTTAATTTTAAGGAATCTCCACACTGTTTTCCTTAATGGCTGCACCAGTTTACATTCCCACCAACAGTGTACAAGAATTCCAATATATCTGCATCCTTATCAAGACTTGTTATATTTTTGTTTTTTGATAATAGCCATCCTAAAAGTTATGAGGTGATTATCTCATTATGATTTTGACTTGTATTTTTTTGTTGACTAAGGATATTAGGCAATTTTTCATTAAAATAAAATAATTTCATTATTTTCTTTCCTACAAACCATCCATTTGAGATTTTCAACTGGAGTGGTATAAAGTTGTATGTAATTTCTATAATTTTAATTACCTTCTCACCTACTTTGTATATACTTCAACTTCTAATTTTTGTATGTTTTCTTTCTTTTAAACTAGATTTGTTAGAGAAATTGTCTGTTTTATTCCTCTCTTTTGTTTTTGGTTTCCAAAGGTTTGACTCTCAAGTCGATTCATTAATTTGACTCTTTCAATTTCAAACTTCTTTTTTATAACAATGATTTAAGATAACAATGATATCAAGCTATGAGAAATTCAAATACTAATAAATACTAGAAGAGACTGCAATGAGAGTCCAGGCTTCTTAGAGTTATTTCATGTAAGCCATGAACATTTTAGCTGATAATTAAAGAACTAAGGTACATCTTTATTACATTTATTACATAGGCCTAAAAATATTTTTAATGAAAAAAAAGAGATGATATCTCCAGAGTACCAAGGGGTAAATGACATGAATTAAAATTTTCCACTAGGCTATCACTGACAAATGAATATATATATACATATATCCTATATATATACAGGATAGTCTCAAATACTCAGGAACTCATAAATCTTGTCTGAAAAATCTGCTTGAAGACACAATCCAGCCATCTTAAAGATGAATCAACAAACTAACTCACAAAAGGTGATGACACAATAAGGATAAGGAAACTGGCAGGAAGTTCTGAATCCACTTAAACATAGCCATCACTGTGGCTACAAAACAAAGTAATCATTTCAATTCTTGAGTTTAAATTCCATAATTTAAGATCATAATGTTTTAATGTAATAGTATAGAGTGAAATAAATATTTATGGAATAAAACAAATCTCAAAAAACATCAATAAAAATGGGTTGAGGGAGGACTTGGAAGGGAAAATGGTGAGAGAGAGGTAAAAGTGGGAATGTTTTTGACAGTCAAACAAAAGATAAAATTTCATTTCTGAAGTTGATATACATTGAAAAATATGTTTTAATCACATTCATGAAAGATACGAAAGACACTTTAAATGGAGTTTTCAGAAACAGAGTGTATTTATTTTAAAGCATATGTGTAACAACTTTTAAAAATTGATTACTGATAAATTGATTCTAGAAGTCTTTTTTTAAAAATGCATTTATTTAAAGCCATTTAAATTGTTTACAAAGTTGTAGCAAATACTCAAGAGACAGGCTTATTTGAAGTGGGAAATGTAATTTTGTAGGTTTCTTTTTACTTTTTTGTTTTTGCATCATAAACTGAATTATAAAGAGGTGTTTGTAAAAAAAATAAAAATAAAAGAGGTGTTTGTAAGATCATTGTGCATGGTTTATAATATAAATAGTTTTAAGGAGATGATGGCTAGGGTTAGGAGGTGAAATTAGTAGTTAGAATTGGAGATTAGGGTAGAGCTAGTTAGTGTTTGGAACTAGGATTTGGGGTTAGATATCAGAGATTAAATTTGGCATAGAGTGGAAGAAGTATAAAAGTGTTTGGAAGGTTTTTTATTTATAATGTTGACTTATTAAAGATATATTTTGATACCTAAGTGTTTCCTTACTACTGTTGAAAGATATTTTCTTTAAAAAAAATACACGTGCCCTCCATTTGTTGCAGCATTATTTACAATAGTCAAGATATAGAAGCAACCTAAGTGTTCAATAGTTGAATGGATAGGGAAGATATAGTGTATATATATAGTATATACTATATATACTTCTCCTATACTATATACTATATATACTATATATATATATATATATATATATATATATATATATATATATTCCATCCACATATATATCTATGATGGAATATTGCTTAGACATAAAGAAAAATGAGATCTTGCCATTTGTAAGATGGACTTTAGGATGGACCTAAAGTGTATTTGCTAAAAGAAATAGAGAAGGAAAAATACCTTATGATTTCATTCATATATAGAATCTAAAAAACAAAACAAATGAATAAACAAATAAACACAACACAGAAACAGACCCATAAATACATAGAACAAAGTAGTGGTTGCCAGTGGTGAGGAGGGTATAGTGACGGGCAAAAGGAAGAGTTGTGGGAGGTATAGGTTTCCAGTTATGAAATGATTAAGACACAAGAATAAAAGGTAAAACATAGAGAATATAGTTGATGGTATTGTAGTAGAATTGTATGGCAACAGATAGTAGCTGCTCCTGTAGTTAGCATAGCATGATGCATAAACTTGTCAAATCACTGATCACACCTATGTTGTGAGTGTTAGTCCATTTGATGTTGTTCTCTTAAGCTGTGTTTAATTTTTAAATTCTTTTTACTACTCTGATGAATTGAGTTCCACTTGCTTTATCTTCGAGTTGGCTTATTCTTTCTTAGACTTCAGTCTTCTATTGAACTCATCTAGTACATTTTTCGGTGAGTTATTATAGTTTTCATCTTTGACTTGTTTAGTACTTCCTTATATTTTCTCTTTGTAGAAGTCTTGTGTTCATCCACCCTTCTCTCCAGTTTAGTGAGCATTTTTATGACCATTACTTTAGACTCTTTATCAGATAAATTGCTTAAGTCCATTTTATTATTAAGTCCCTCCCCCCCCCCAGAGGCTTTATCTTGTTCTTTTATTAGGAGCATATTCTTCTTTTTCTTCAATTTGTTTGACTCTGTTTGGTCTACACAGTAAATGAAGCAACCACATCCTCCCTTTAGTTTGTGGGCTTCTATATTTGATGGTCTTTCCTGTTCCTTAATTGGATTTTTATTCTCCTAGATTTCATTACAAGTGGGTTCTTGTTTTGTTTTGTTTTTATATTCAAGACCTAACTCTATTTTGAAAGCTGTTTTTACATGTATAATATTGGTGTACACTTTTTTTCATATTGATAGTTATACCACCACCAGGTAAATTTGATAATTTTTCTCACTATTAACAAATATTGAGTTTCCATGTATTTCTGGAGGTGTTATTTGGTTCCTTTATCAATACTAAATATCATTATTTTGGGTTGAGGTGCTTTAGAAAATATTCAGATATCTAATAATTCAGATCTCACTTCATTCTTTTTCATACTTCTCTATTTTTAGGAATTATATTCTTCCATGTACTATATAAGATTATTCTTGCTATTTATTATCAGCCAGACTCTGCTCTATATCTTCTCTCTCCAGAACCCAGGCTGATGAAGCAGCCACCATTTTGAATGTTGTATCACTTCCTCTGGTGTACAGCAGGAAGAGGAGTAACAGGAAGAAAGGTGTCTCAGCCTCAGGACCCAAGAAAGGGAGAACCTTCCATTGCCTTTTTGTTCAAAAGATACTTTCAGTGGTATAGAATCTGGGCCTGAATTTTTTTTCTTTCAGCACTTTAAGTATGTCATCCCATTGTGTTCTAGCTTATAGGGTTTTTAATCAGAAGTCTGCTGTAATTCTTATTTTTGTTCTAATATGTGTAATGTGTCATTCTTCCCCCCTCCCCGACCTTTGGCTACTTTTAAGATTTTCTCTTTCTCTTTGGATTTAACAATTTAATATTATATGCCTAGATATATGTAGTTATATGAGTTTCGTTTGTTTTGTATTTACCCAGTTTGGGGCTCTCTGAGTTATTGGATCTGTTAACCCTTTATTATTATTAATGGAAATTTCTTAACTATTATCTCCTCTAATATTTCTTCTATGTTCCATTCTCTCTCTCTTCTCCTTCTGAAATTAAAATTACACACATTTTAGACCTTTTGATATGTCCCACAGCTTTTGGTGCTGTGTGTTGTTTTTAAGAAATTTTTACTTTATAATTTTTATTATCCTATATTCCAAGCACACTGATTCTTTCTTTGGCTTAGTCAAGTCTGCCAGATAAAGGCATTCCTCATCTCTGTGATTGCATTGATATTTCTAGCATGTCCGTTTCACTCTACTGAAATTCTCATCTTCAATTTCCTTCATAAGCTTTCTATAGTTTTCAGCATACAGATCTTTTACATCTTTGGTTAGATTTATTCCTAGGTATTTTATGCTTCTTGGTGCAATTGTGAATGGGATCAGTTTCTTTATTTGTCTTTCTGTTGCTTCATTATTAGTGTATAAGAATGCAACTGATTTCTGTACATTGATTTTTGTATCCTGCAACTTTGCTAAATTCATGTACCAGTTCTAGCAGACTTCTGGTGGAGTCTATAGGATTTTCCATGTACAATATCATGTCATCTGCAAAAAGTGAAAGCTTAACTTCATCTTTGCCAATTTTGATGCCTTTGATTTCCTTTTGTTGTCTAATTGCTGATGCTAGAACTTCCAACACTATGTTAAACAACAGCGGTGAGAATGGACATCCCTGTCGTGTTCCTGATCTCAGGGAAAAAGCTCTCAGTTTTTCCCCATTGAGGATGATGTCAGCTGTGGGCTTTTCATAAATGGCTTTTATGATCTTTAAGTATGTTCCTTCTATCCCAACTTTCTCAAGGGTTTTTATTAAGAAAGGGTGCTGAATTTTGTCAAAGGCCTTTTCTGCATCGATTGACAGGATCATATTGTTCTTTTCTTCTCTTTTATTAATGTAATGTATCACACTGATTGATTTGCAAATGTTGAACCAGCCCTGCATCCCAGGAATGAATCCCACTTGATCATGGTGAATAATTCTTTTTATATGCTGTTGAATTCGATTTGCTAGTATCTTATTGAGAATTTTTGCATCCATATTCATCAGGGATATTGGCCTGTAGTTCTCTTTTTTTACTGGGTCTTTGTCTGGTTTAGGAATCAAAGTAATACTGGCTTCATAGAATGAGTCTGGAAGTTTTCCTTCCCTTTCTACTTTTTGGAATAGCTTGAGAAGGATAGGTATTATCTCTGCTTTAAACATCTGGTAGAACTCCCCTAGGAAGCCATCTGGTCCTGGACTCTTATTTGTTGGGAGATTTTTGATGACTGATTCAATTTCTTCGCTGGTTATGAGTCTGTTCAAGCTTTCTATTTCCTCCTGATTGAGTTTTGGAAGCGTGTGGGTGTTTAGGAATTTGTCCATTTCTTCCAGGTTGTCCAGTTTGTTGGCATATAATTTTTCATAGTATTCCCTGATAATTGCTTGTATCTCTGAGGGATTGGTTGTAATAATTCCATTTTCATTCATGATTTTATCTATTTGGGTCATCTCCCTTTTCTTTTTGAGAAGCCTGGCTAGAGGTTTATCAATTTTGTTTATTTTTTCAAAAAACCAACTCTTGGGGCACCTGGGTGGCGCAGTCGGTTAAGCGTCCGACTTCAGCCAGGTCACGATCTCGCAGTCCGTGAGTTCGAGCCCCACGTCGGGCTCTGGGCTGATGGCTCGGACCCTGGAGCCTGTTTCCGATTCTGTGTCTCCCTCTCTCTCTCTGCCCCTCACCCGTTCATGCTCTGTCTCTCTCTGTCCCAAAAATAAATAAACGTTGAAAAAAAAATTTTTTAAATAAAAAAAACCAACTCTTGGTTTCATTGATCTGCTGTACAGTTTTTTTAGATTCTATATTGTTTATTTCTGCTCTGATCTTTATTATTTCTCTTCTTCTGCTGGATTTAGGCTGTCTTTGCTGTTCTGCTTCTATTTCCTTTAGGTGTGCTGTTAGATTTTGTATTTGGGATTTTTCTTGTTTCTTGAGATAGGCCTGGACTGCAATGTATTTTCCTCTCAGGACTGCCTTCGCTGCATCCCAAAGCGTTTGGATTGTTGTATTTTCATTTTCACTTGTTTCCATATATTTTTTAATTTCTTCTCTAATTGCCTGGTTGGCCCATTCATTCTTTAGTAGGGTGTTCTTTAACCTCTGTGCTTTTGGAGGTTTTCCAGACTTTTTTCTGTGGTTGATTTCAAGCTTCATAGCATTGTGGTCTGAAAGTATGCATGGTATGATTTCAATTCTTGTATACTTATGAAGGGCTGTTTTGTGACCCACTATGTGATCTATCATGGAGAATGTTCCAAGTGCACTTGAGAAAAAGTATATTCTGTTGCTTTGGGATGCAGAGCTCTAAATATATGTGTCAAGTCCATCTGATCCAATGTATCATTCAGGGCCCTTGTTTCTTTATTGACCGTGTGTCTAGATGATCTATCCATTTCTGTAAGTGGAGTGTTAAAGTCTCCTGCAATGAACACATTCTTATCAATAAGGTTGCTTATGTTTGTGAGTAATTGTTTTATATATTTGGGGGCTCCTGTATTCGGCGCATAGACATTTATAATTGTTAGCTCTTCCTGATGGATAGACCCTGTGATTATTATATAATGCCCTTCTTGTTACAGCCTTTAATTTAAAGTCTAGTTTGTCTGATATAAGTATGGCTACTCCAGCTTTCTTTTGACTTCCAGTCGCATGATAAATAGTTCTCCATCCCCTCACTCTCAGTCTGAAGGTGTCCTCAGGTCTAAAATGAGTCTCTTGTAGACAGCAAATAGATGGGTCTTGTTTTTTTATCCATTCTGATACCCTATGTCTTTTGGTTGGCGCATTTAGTCCACTTACATTCAGTGTTATTATAGAAAGATACGGGTTTAGAGTCATTGTGATGTCTGTAGGTTTCATGCTTGTAGTGATGTCTCTGGTACTTTGTCTCACAGGATCCCCCTTAGGATCTCTTGTAGGGCTGGTTTAGTGGCGACAAATTCCTTCAGTTTTTGTTTGTTTGGGAAGACCTTTATCTCTCCTTCTATTCTAAATGACAGACTTGCTGGATAAAGGATTCTTGGCTTCATATTTTTTCTGTTCATCACATTGACGATCTCCTGCCATTCCTTTCTGGCCTGCCAGGTTTCAGTTGAGAGATCTGTCACGAGTCTCCCTTTATATGTTAGAACACGTTTATCTCTAGCTGCTTTCAGAATTTTCTCTTTATCCTTGTATTTTGCCAGTTTCACTATGATATGTCATGCAGAAGATCGATTCAAGTTATGTCTGAAGGGAGTTCTCTGTGCCTCTTGGATTTCAATGTCTTTTTCCTTCCCCAGATCAGGGAAGTTCTCAGCTATTATTTCTTCGAGTACACCTTCAGCACCTTTCCCTCTCTCTTCCTCCTCTGGAATACCAATTATGTGTACATTATTTCTCTTTAGTGCATCACTTAGTTCTCTAATTTTCCCCTCATACTCCTGGATTTTTTTATCTCTCTTTTTCTCAGCTTCTTCTTTTTCCATAATTTTGTCTTCTAGTTCACCTATTCTCTCCTCTGCCTCTTCGATCCGAGCCGTAGTTGTCTCCATTTTATTTTGCAACTCGTTGATAGCATTTTTAGCTCCTCCTGGCTGTTCCTTAGTCCCTTGATCTCTGTAGCAAGAGATTCTCTGCTGTCCTTTATACTGTTTTCAAGCCCAGCGATTAATTTTATGACTATTATTCTAAATTCGCTTTCTGTTATATCGTTTAAATTATTTTTGATCAGTTCGTTAGCTGTTGTTATTTCCTGGATGTTTTTCTGAGGGGAATTCTTCCGTGTCACCATTTTGAATAGTCCCTGGGGTGGTGTGGCACTGCGGGGCACTTCCCCTGTGCTGTCTTGAATAACTTGCATTGGTGGGCGGGGCCACAGTCAGACTGGTGTGTGCCTTCTCTCCCCCTCTCCTAGGGGCGGGATTCACTGTGGGGTGGCGTGGCCCATCTGGGCTACTTGCACACTGCCAGGCTTGTGGTGCTGGGGATCTGGCGTATTAGCTGGGGTGGATCAGCAAGGTGCACAGGGGCGGGAGGGGCATGCTCAGCTCGCTTTTCCTTTGGAGATCCACTTTGGTGGGGGGGGGGGGGTCCTGTGGCACCAGGAGGGAGTCAGACCCGCTGGAGGGATGGATCCACAGAAGCACAGCTTTGGGTGTTTGTGGGGTGCAAGCAAGTTCCCTGGCAGGAACTGATTCCCTTTGGGATTTTGGCTGGGGGATGGGCGAGGGAGATGGCGCTGTTGAGCGCCTTTGTTCCCCGCCAACCTGAGCTCTGTCATCCTGGGCTCAACAACTCTCCCTCCCGTTGTCCTCCAGCCCTCCCGTTCTCCGAGCAGAGCTGTTAGCTTATAACCTTCCAGATGTCAAGTCCCGCTTGCTGTCGGAACACACTCCGTCAGGCCCCTCTGCTTTTGCAAGCCAGACTCCAGGGCTCTGTTCGGCGGGCGGGCCGCCCCTCCATACCGGCTCCCTCCCGCCAGTCCATGGAGCACGCACCGCCTCTCTGCCCTTCCTACCCTCTTCCGTGGGCCTCTCGTCTGCGCTTGGCTCCGGAGACTCCATGCTGCTAGTCTTCTGGCGGTTTTCTGGGTTATTTAGGCAGGTGTAGGTGGAATCTAAGTGACAAGCAGGACGTGCGGTGAGCCCAGTGTCCTCCTACGCCGCCATCTTCCCAGGATCCTCCCAATCTGGCCTGTTTAAGCAGGCCTTGGATCCCTTGGTTTGTGAGATGTGGCTTTTCCAGTGGTTTCACCTCTCTTCTCCCCCATGGAAGCCAAATCCTGCCTTTTATTTTCAGGAGGTCTTGTGTGGGAGTGAAATTACTGCTCTCTCCCCAACAGAAAAACTGTAATGATTTAGGACCAGGAAAGTTTCTCACCACTTCTAAGATTGAGAGCTTTCTTTTTTGTTGTTGTTTTCTTTTTTTGTTTGGTTTGTTTTGTTTTTTGTTTTGCTTTTACCATTTCTCCAGGTGTAGTAAATCTTCATCAATGTCCTAGAGGTAGCAAGATTTGCTTCCCTTCCCTAAGAAGCTTAAGTCTTTTGTTCTCTAGGAACATAGGACCCAAGCAGTTTATGCCTTTCCCACAGGGGAGGCCACTCCTTCTCTCAAATCTGTACTACTGACAGAGGTTTCCTTTGGTCTTCCACTGGGTCTTTCTCAAAAGTATCCCCACAGAGGCATATTAGAAGATCCTTTGAGTTGGTACAATATCTCCTTGTATCTGTTATCTCTGGAGGTTTTACGTTCTCACACAAGCCCATATTTGGTTTTTAGTAATATGTTCAAAACCTTAGCTACATTCTTCTCTGCTTGAATGGTGCCTGGCATATCTTCCTCCTGTGCTCTGCCAAAAGAGAACCATTATTCATGCCCCATCTACTTGGAGACACTTAGATTTCAAGTGTCTACTGAAATCTAATTTCTAAGTACTGAGTGGACCTAAAATGACAGTTTTCTAACCAGTTCAAGGAAAGTTAGGATTTTATGGTTTATTTTGCTTTTCTTTGTTATTGTGGTTATTGACAACCAGAACAACATTTTTCTACTCTTTGTTATGGTTCTTCTGTTCTGAAATTTTCTGGTTATTGCCTTTATCATATTGATATTTGTATTGTTTCCTTTCATTTTTGGTTTTATGTTTTAATAGCTCTCTTGTTTTGTCCTTTTAGTGTACTTGTTCTCAGTAGAGATGTACTACCCTTAGAAAGGGCATTTTAAAAATTTGTTGGGACAATTTTGTTTGTCCCAGTGATTCAAAGAGACTGTTACTCTTAAATGGGTAGATAATAAATACTCAGTGCTAGACATCTTGCAACACGAAGGAAAGTTCCACATATTAAAGAATTTTCTCATGCCATACAATTTTAAATATCCTAGTGCACAGTCATGTAAGTAAAAACTATAGCAGTTTTAGAACATAGATTGATTTCAGACAGGAACATACTTTTAAAAATAATTTTTAATAAATACTGAATGTTGTAAAATACAACTACTTTCTTTTGTACTTAACCAAATTCTGGTCACTCTTTTGTAAATAACTTCTCCAGTGGTAATGTTGCTTATAAAGTTTGAGTCACCAATATAACATACCTCTATCAGTCTACCTTTCTAGCTTTGGCAATCAGTTATTTTATGTAAAGCTATGGACATTTAACTACTTCATCTATGTCTTCTAGTATTGCCATACATGAGCTTTTACATGTTGGAATAATTATTTGTTTTGTAAGCCACTGAGATTCTGGGATTGTTTGTTACACAACATAACTAGCAATCCCCAGCACAATTTATGTTTCTTAGAGGACAGTTATGAGTGAACTCTATCTCTATCAGCCCTGTTCCCCTTACATTCTAATAGCAAAACATTGTTGTTGCTTCTATAAAGTGAATGACACCATTTCTCATTTCTAGAATTGCTATTGGTATATCTCTAGTTTTCACTATTGACTGGATTATTCACACAGGAATCTTTACAGGGTAGGGTATCTTATGCAACCTTCCCCAACTTAAAACAGAAGGCATCCATATTGAATGGTACTAGTAACTTTGGTTCAGTGATTCCATCCTAGACTCCTCTGTAAGAACTCAAGACAAAGAGAAGGAAGGTAATAAAAATCTCCATTTCCTATGAACATATGAAGGATAAAGAGGTGGAAACAAGAGATAAAGACTCCTGAAAAGACAAAATTGGCATTTTATGAGGCCTCCCTGGCTTATTCATCACAAACCCATTTTTTAAATGTAGCTTGTTACTGAAAATAAAGCCCCATTCAGAGAGGCTGAAAGAAACTCACACACTCTGGGGAGCCAGATGGTCTTTTATTCATAAAATTATATCACTTCAGGATATTATAAAAGTTTTAAATAAATGGAGGCCACAAAATATACTGAATTTCAACCTGAAAGAAGATTTTTTTTAATGTCAATACATGAACTGCTGTGCACAATATTCAGTAACTATGGATAAGTTGTTTTGACTTTAAACTGCTATAAAGAGGACATTGGTTTCTTTTCCAGTTTAGAGTATTCTTTTTCTCCTTAGTGGCAAGGCAAAGGACATATGGCTGAAATGGGTTGACTACAATTAAGAAATAAAAGAATAGGGGTGCCTAGGTGGCTCAGACAGTTGAGCCTCCAACTCTTAGTTTCAGCTCAGGTCAAGATCTCACATGAGATTGAGCCCCATGTCAGGCTCTGTGCTGAAGGTGTGGAGCCTGCCTGGGATTATGTCTCTCCCATTCTCTCTGCCCCTCCCCCCACTCTCACTCTCTGTCTCTCTCAAAATAAATAAATATTTTTTTAAAAAGAAAGAAAAGCATAAAAGTGACAGGTGGATTTACTGCCTTCAGGGATTTTCCATTTTTTAGACATTTGTGTATGACATTTGACATGGTAATCCTTGGCATTTTCAGACTGTCTAAAAGGAAAAAAGTGGAGTGAAAACTATAAGTAACAAAGTAGAGAATGAGGGGAGGGAAAAAGGAAGGAATAAGGGAGATAAGAAAGAGGGTAGGAAGTAAAGAAGGAAGGAAAGAGAATGGAGAGAAAAAGAAGAAAGGGGAAAGGAGTAGACAAAGAAAGTTATATAAGGAAGCAGGGCAGATATTTATCAAACACACTTATCCAAAGTCTTATGACAATTGTATTTACCCATTAGAAAGAGGTTGCTCCAGGGGCGCCTGGGTGGCGCAGTGGGTTAAGCGTCCGACTTCAGCCAGGTCACGATATCATGGTCCGTGAGTTCGAGCCCCGCATCGGGCTCTGGGCTGATGGCTCAGAGCCTGGAGCCTGTTTCCGATTCTGTGTCTCCCTCTCTCTCTGCCCCTCCCCCGTTCATGCTCTGTCTCTCTCTGTCCCCAAAATAAATAAACGTTGAAAAAAAAAATTTAAAAAAAAAAAAAGAAAGAAAGAGGTTGCTCCAAAAATAAGCATCTAAAAATTTTTATTTTATTAAATGTTACTGTTGCTTTTATAAATAATGCTAGTGTACAATAAAAGTCAGAACTTATGTGGTGATGGAAATGGCTTAAATGGAAACAGTATAAATTGAAAATACATGATATAATGCCTGACAATCATAACTTGCAATCATCATGTGATGAAAATCTTGGTTCTAAGTGCCTTGGATTTTAAATTTTAAAATTATTTAAATTACAGAAAAGTAGAGTTATACACAAAATTTTATTTCTAATTTTATCATTGGTAAATTATGTCTTTTGTGTTTTATTCTGTGCAAAGACTCAATTCATTCTTTTAATTTTTTTAATTCATTTTTGAGAGACAGAGAGAGACAGAGCATGAGTGGGGGAGGGGCAGAGAGAGAGGGAGACAGAATCCGAAGCAGGCTCCAAGCTCTGAGCTGTCAGCACAGAGCCTGACGCGGGGCTCAAACCCATGGACTGTGAGATCATGACCTGACGCTTAACTAACTGAGCTATCCAGGCACCCCAAGACTCAGTTCTTACCTCAAGGAATATTAGAGTGTTTTCAATTAGATCCAAAATATAATGGCATAATATAGAGGCCTCTGGATGAAGATCCTTTGGAAGAAATGACAAAGTACCTTCTCAGGCCATTTTATCTGTTTACTTTATGACTTTATAGCATCATCTGTCCTTGCCTTGTTGCTTTTCCACATCTTGGAGATCCAATTATTGCTCAGTGAAATATGGGGGACAGATAACTCATCTCTTTAGCTCAGAGCCCTTTAGCATAAGAGGAATTATACTCAGGAAACTAGGATTAAAGAACTACACTTTAGAAGCCTTATCTCCACCTGGGTGTGATAGAGATTATGAGATCCTATACCTTGAGCCCAAGCCTAATGTCATAATGGGATGATACTTTTTAGGGTCTCAAAAAAGGGAGGGAGTTAGTGTATTTTGCATGTGGAGGAAACAAACAATTTATGACAATAGTGCAGACTGTGTTAAAGATGAAGGTAAATTCTTTGATACTCCTCCCATTGAGAGGTGGAGGATGGGAGAATAGAAGGGTGTCTGTAGCTACTTACCTTGAATCTGGGATGGACTGTAACTGCTTGGACCAACAGAATGCAGTGGATCTAATGCTGTGTCACCTCCAGGATTAGCCTTTATGACACCCAGCACTTTCTTCTTCCTTTTTTGGGGGAGTCATGAGTCATTCTGCAAAAGATCTGATTACTCTGAGGGAACTATGGTGTGAGCAAGCCCACACTAGCCATGTGGAGAGGCTGTGTCAAGAGTGAAAGAGAGATGCCTGACCAACCCTCAGTAATTTTAGTTCTCTGCTCCACGGAATCATGACAAAATATTTTTAATTTGTTGACTAAAGCCATTAAATTTGGGGGCAGTTTGTTTTATAGTAATAGATAATTGAAACAACAGGTGAAAGTATCTTTTTTGCTTCCGTGTTCTTCTGCCTTCTTCCTGCCTGGAATGTGGACACAAGACTTACGGATCTGAGAAAACTTTGGAGATTGTGAGACAATGAATACATACATACATACATTCATACATACATACATATGCCTATCTATTAAAGACAGAAAAAGTTTGGGTCCTTGCTGACATTGTTAAGCCATCCAGACCATCAGGCTCTAGACTGGCTCTTTTGGAGACAAATAAAGCCCTCTCTGTTTAAGCCAATATTATTCTGATGTTCTGTCATTTGCCACTGAATACATTGAGGCTGATACAACTATTAAATATCTGTTGATCAGTTGGCTGAATCCCTTGTTTCTCAGACTCATCTTTTTTAATAGTTTATCTTCGACAGGATAGTCTCTTTGGGGTTTATGGTTGGTACCTACAGAGCACACTTGGTGCTTCTCTCAAGAGGTGCTCAACTGTGGTCAGTCTCCACTCATCATGTTTTTCTAGCCTTTGTTAGAAAAGTAGAAGGGTGTTGTTGTTGTTGTTGTTGTTGTTGTTGTTGTTTCTAAGCAACCCTTGAATCTTCAGTCCCAAGTGTGTGACTCTAAGATTTCGAGTCATTTTACAGTAAAATGCCTTCTATTTTTGCCTCAATTTTAAATTAGAATGAGATCCTTCTGAATGATGCAGACATTTAGCACAGTCAGAAGTTCCCCTTGCCCTTCATCTCTGGCTTTTAAGCTCTTTTTAAAACATTTTTTCTCAGCAAAGCATGAAAGATGAAATAATAGAGAACGAAATAAAAACTCTATATGTGATCATCTCTCCTAATTCTCAGAAACTGATGTCTTTGATAAAATAATTAGGAAAAAAAAATCGCAATCACATCAGCCATACCAGAAAACATCTCAATACTGACTAAAATGTGTCACCTTTCCCCCATTCAGGTTTAGGTGAGGGGATATTAGCAGAGTGAGTTGTAAAAAATGTTCTGGTTTCTTTTGCCTAAAATTTAATCTCTCACAGCATGAAGGAAGAGGTGGCTTTGAAGTGTAAGGGCAGATAGAGCACAGGAATTATAGTTTATCAAGGATGGGTTCAAATTTCTGGCTTTGTTTTTTAGTAAGCTGTATAATCCTGAGAAAGTCCTTTCAAACTCAGTTTCTTCTTCTGTCAATGTCCATGGTCAGGTCTCAGAGAGCAGGCTTGTTATGAAGACTGAATGAGTGTACATACATACACTCTTTCCATTATAGACAGATATAGACAGGGACATAGACATAGACAGACATAGGCATAGACATAGACATACACACACACACTCTAGAACTAGCACATAGAGAAGAAATGGTAACTGCTGACTTTGCTATCAAAGGAAGTGATGTACTTAAAACTTAGCCTTTATGGTTGCACCTACAATAATCTTTTTTTTAAATGAGTTTTGAGAATTATCATAAATAAATTCTTTAGTGCCTTAAAAAGCAATGTTCTGCCTTTAAAAATATGAATAAAATAATTATAAACCAATGAAAAACAATGCTAACACACTAAGGTGCCTGTATTTGGTGCAGTTTATATCTCAAGTCTTCTAAATGGAAGTTTGGAAGAAGTAAAACTTTGGAAACATTGTCTGAGACAAAAGCTAAGAGTTGCTAAATGTAGAGTTGAAGATAAATTAACTAAGTGGTAAAATGTAATAAAGCAACAAACCAAAAACTGTGGTACCTCAACAAATAAAACATAAAAAATATCTAGTGAATCCTGATGGCTAAAATGATTTCGTAACCATTATGACTTCCTTAGTTTCTCCAATATATTGTCTCTGAATATTTGTACTTGCCGTTTTATGAAAAGTAGCACATCTTCTCAAACTACACTTTTCCATTGAGTGAAATAACTATAGACTGTATGTTTAATAATGGAATGCAAGAGACCCTCTGAGAATACTTTTTGTTCTACAACTTAATATTTATTTGGACCTGTTCACCATATGATAAGCTAAGGAAAATTCTATTTAGTTTACAGAAATTACCTTTACAAAAATAGTCTACTCCTGTTAAATGATATTATTAAGACCTACTGATTTGCTTTAAAACCCAAGTCTGCATCACAGTATCACAGTTGGAACATTTACTTCTTATAATGATAAGTTCTGCTGATGTGTATGCCTTTTAGAAAGAGGATACTTGGGGGCAGGGGGACTACATTCCTTATGTTTTCCAAGAGTAGAAAAATGAACACCAAATAGGATGTTTACAAGATAATTGCCTTTTTTTCATTAAAGTGACTTTTTGAGAGATTATCTTTACAAATAACATTTGGCAAAAAGCACAATAATTTGCACATATTAGACATGAACTGTATAAAATTTCTTTTAGAAGAAAGTCTTTTATATATGAAAAGTCAGGCAAAATGTATGCAAAATATGAGAGTTTACTGATTGATTCCCTCCTTATTTTGCTAGGTTGAAAGGCTTTGCATAGCTACATTATTCAGGTAAGTGGTTTTTGTAATAGTATAATCAGTTTAAGTACATAGGCTTCAAGAGAAGTCTTTTAGTGGAACAAGAACATCTTTATGCCAGTGCCATTTGAAATCATTACAGTACACAATTACAGGAAACCAAAAGTAACAAAACACCCTATAGAAACTCAAAGAAAAAACACCATCAAAATTAAACTACTACTTTTGGATACCTCATTTACATAACACTCAAGGAAAAGAGAGCTAGCTTTTGCATCTTTATAGAAGTCTTCAAGCCTCCAAACATCCCTTAAAAATTTTATTTTTTAAAGAAAACCCCTCTATTGAGCATGTGCTATATGCAGTCTGTTGTAGATGAAGTTGGAAAAATAAAGGAAACCATCCCTGATCTTGAGACCTACTAGTTTAATGACAGATACACTTTGCTCTTGTTCCCTGGTTAAGAGCAACAACAGCAAACACCATTTAGTTTTCTATTTCATGATCCTATCAAATCTCTGATTAAGAACAAAGAAAATTGGGGTTGCCTAGGTGGGTCAGTTGGTTGAGCATCAGACTCTTGATTTCAGCTCAGGTCATGGTCTCATGGTTCCTGGGATGCAACCCTGTGTTGGGTTTTGTGCTGAGAGCATGGAGCCTGCTTGAGATTCTCTCTCTTCTCTCTCTCCGCCCCCCCCCCACCTCTCAAAATAAATAAATGAACATTAAAAAAGAAAAAAGAAAATAATAGACTTCCTGGAGTGAAAATTTTCAAGCCTTCAAACTGTAGCCCAGCATCAGCCTTTCCCCATCTTCAAGTGATATTTAAGGGTCAGCTTCTCTCCAGAGCATGGGGGGAGAGAGGAGATTTGGCCCCTGTCTCCTCCTGAGCCATCTGTCAGCAGTTGCTTCTCTAGGACTGTGGTCCTTTTCAACTCAGCCTTAGCAACTCTTGGACCATGGGTAACTGGCTATTATCATGGGATAAACTGCTGTTATGGTCACTCTAATTTAACTTTTAAAAATTGTTTCAATTAGGACTATGCCTAAGATTCACTCCCAATCAACTAACTCAGGATCTCTGGGGTGGGCTGTCAGCATGGGCATTGTCTTAAAACTGTTCAGGTGTTTCCAATGTGCACCCTGGGTTGTGAAGCATCACCAATAAAAACTTCCCAGAGGGTAGGCCAGAGCGTGCACTTGACAGTCCAGATGAATTTTGGAATTATGGGCCTGGTACAAGAATCCCAGATGGGTTTGGCACTTAGGATTTGGATTTAAGATTTGATCCTCTTTGAAATCTGTTTCACCAGTGCTTTGTACAATATATCCCTCTGTCCCTTCATTCCTCTTCTAGTACTATTCTTCATGGTATAATTTTTGCCCAGAATAATCACTCAAAAGTGAAGACATACATGCATGATCCTCAAGGACTAATAGTTTTATTTTTTGGGTTTTTTTTTTAAATTTTTTTTTTCAACGTTTATTTATTTTTGGGACAGAGAGAGACAGAGTGAACGGGGGAGGGGCACAGAGAGAGGGAGACACAGAATCGGAAACAGGCTCCAGGCTCCGAGCCATCAGCCCAGAGCCTGACGCGGGGCTCGAACTCACAGACGGTGAGATCGTGACCTGGCTGAAGTCGGACGCTTAACCGACTGCGCCACCCAGGCGCCCCTGGGTTTTTTTTTTTAAATAATACAGCTTAAAGTCACATTCAAGAAGAGAAACAGTTTTCCTAAATTTGACAAAATCTGGGGAAATTGTTCTGCCGCAGAAGGAGAGATTGGTATACATGATTATGTGGAGTTGCAGATACCTAAAAGAAAATAAGGAATGAGGAACATTACAGAGTCCTGCCAAACAACATAATCACCCTGATGGCAACTCTGAATCACATATGAGTAGAAAATTTAAAAGTGAAGGATTTTGTTTCACTGGGACAAGCCCTACCCCCCACTAATCTCTGTAGGTAGTAAAGGAATACTAAAAGTATTTTTATTTTCTCTGTCCATACCCTTCAGGGCTGGAGGTGAACTGGGTACTGCTATGCAAATCACATTACTACATTTGTACCTTCTACAACAGATTATGGAGGAGATTAATCTCAAATATCCACAAAATGGTGGAATACAAAGTGTGAAAGGATATAGCTTCCCACTGTGTTCAGATCAGAATCTATTAGAGAGACACCCTTTACTTCCAGCAGGCCTTCAAGGAGGAAGTCAGCTGTTGTCTAGTACCTTTAACAAAAGAATCCACATAATATAATGTAGTGGGCTAATTTACATAAGACTTTTGAATAGTTCATTTACAGGAATTGGCTATAGCGTAAGTGAACAAATAAGATTGCTTATAGCAATAAATTGTGCAAGTTTTGTGGCTATTGCAAACCACACAATTAATTTTTTTTCCTCTAAGAGATTTTTTAACTATGTAAACAGTTGAATGTCACAAAGATTCTTGTTCTTTTTCCTTTGAATATGGAAGAAAAAAACTGTGATCATGATAACAAGAAACAAGATGAATAGAAGCTATGTAAAATATTTGCCACAATTATTGAGTCCATATCTCTTCACTCAAAGTACTTTTATGATTCCTGGAATGTTAATATTTGTTATCCTTACCTTCTTTATCTTACTACAAAGAGCAGTAAACAGCACAGTTCTGGAAATTTCAAAGAGTTATTTTTTTGTCAACAAGATTATTTTCTCCAAGGGTTCCTTATCAAATACCATTATGATCTATAGGTTAGTTTAATTTTAACCAAGACTAGTTTCAGTTTTAAAGCATATGATTTTGACTCCAAAACAGATTATGGAGTAGCAGCTAAATAAAAGCAAGGTTTATAGAGTGGCTAATGGTAAACATGAAACATTCCTTAAGTGGAAATTTTAAAATGTCTCCTGGGCAAGTATCTTTTGGACAATTTTGGTGTTAATTTATAACAAAATAGGCAAAGCAAGTTAGACAGTTTTTTGTTTTGTTTTGTCTTGTTTTTTACTGAAGAAATTCTTAGAGTTTCCCTATGGTTATATGCACTATGAATCTTTGAGAGAAAAATATAGCGTACAGCCCTTCTCAAATTTACCTGATTGAAAATACCTATTTTTTTTTTCTTGGAGAATCTTCCTTGAGTAGTTTTCTGGATAGCAAACCTAGAGATTGATCATTGGTCACCTTGCTATTGAGATGTGGACCAGGCACCTTGGCAGAATGGGCATCACCTTCTATATTAGAAACGCTGAATCTCAGGCACTGCCCAGACCTGCTGAATTAGCATCTGTAAGATTCCCAGGGTGATACTTTGCATATCCAAGTTTGAGAACCCTTTAGTTAGAAGATAATTCTGGGTCCAATGTGAAAAATACTTATGTTTAGATAAGTGTAATGCATTGTCATCTTTCTGCAATTTAAGTGGAGAGGATCAGAATAGGCCACCCCAAAATATGCCACTTTAGCATAAGGATTATTTTTAGCTGAAGCCATTGAAAATCAACAGATGCCTTCCCTTTATGTGCCTAAAAGCAGAGCATCAATTTTCTTTTGAAGAAGGTGCCCACCTCCCATACCAGGGAAAGAAGAGATACTTTTGTCATCTAAGATGGGGAGTTGACACCAAGATGAATTTGCATAAACAGACCTCACTAAAATAGCCCTTATCTTGGGGTGCCTGAGTCGTTCAGTTGGTTAAGTGGCCAACTCTTGATTTCAGCTCAGGTCATGATCTCATGATTTGTAAGTTCGAGCCCCACATCGGGTTCTGTGCTGACAGTGTGGAACCTGCTTGAGATTCTCAATCTCTCTCTCTCTCTCTCTCTCTCTCTCTCTCTCTCTCTCTCGCCCTCTTCCACTGGCTCACATGCACATGCATTCATTCTCTCTCTCTCTCTCTCAATAAATATATAAACTTTAAAAAAAGAAAAGAAATAAAATAAAATAAAATAGTCCTTATCTTTTATTAGTTCCCCCATATATTTCTTAGTCATTTCCCCACAATTTATTGTCCCTTGGTGCCCCAAACCCTCTTTGTTAAAAGAGTCTATAAGCCCAGAGTCTAACTATTTCTTTGAGTTTTACTTCTTTTCTATGAACTCCTGGGCACATGAATATTAGTAAAAATTGTGTGTTTTTTCTCCTATTAATGTCTATTGTTAGTTTAATTTGGAGACCCCCATTTACTGAATATAAGAGTAGAGGAAACTTTTTCCTATCCAGTATAAGCTTAATGAAGGCAAGAATTGTTTTTGCACAGATGTATCCCAAGCACCCAAAACAGTGTCTGTGGAACATTATAGGTATTCAACAAATGTCTGTGGATGTAATGACCTATTATCCTATCCAACTGATTAATTATACATTATATGATCCTCATAGTATTTAATCTTAATGGAACATTATCTAGATTTTGATGCCTTAAGGAGTTGAACGTGGATTTAGGAAGAAGAAATGCTGGTTTTTCCAAGAGGCCTCACTACAGAATAACTTTCAGCCTCCCAAATAGACTTAAATGTATTGCGTACATTATCAAGACTGTATTTTTAAAAATCTGGCTGTGGGGAAATAACTAATAAGTATATATCCTATACGTCATGGAAGTGAGATTTCCTACAAGTGTTTTATTTTTCTCATCCCTAGATTGACTGTATTTTAGCAACTTTTCTCCCAAGTTCTCTAAGATTATATATGTATATATATTATATATATAATATATAATTATAATATATATATTTTATAATATATAATATATATATATATATTTTTTACTGTATGAGGTGTCTTTCTGCAATGATTTCTTTGGTGTATGTTTTTCACTCTGGGCCTATTTCTTCCTCCTTCCTTTAATTCTCAGAGTCACATTCTTGTAGATTGCAAACCTTAAACTGCCACATGATTTCAAATACTAATGTGGTTTGCAGTTAAGTTACTGATCTTTATAAATTGAGATAATGTATTTAACTCCTATTAAGAGTAATTATGGAACATCTTTGATGTGGAATTATAAAATATGGACACATTTTCTGATTCAATAATATAGAGCTTTCATATCTAAAAATACTATAAAAGCATAATTCAAAATAAATATGCAGTTGATGAAATCAAGGGCACCTTTATGTGATGACAAATGGGTTGCTGTTTGTATAGGGTTTGAAGACATACTGAAGAATCTCCTTTCCTCTACCATTACCACCAAATAGTTCCCCTTATAATATTAATATGGACTTACACTTGGTGAGTAGTAATTCTGTAAGAAATCCAATCCTTTACCTTTGGACTTGCATTTTCTTCCATGTCTATTTTTTCTAGCTAATCCCTCCATACCTTATGCTCTAACCCACTGGACTGCTTGACATTCCTCAGCATTTCATTGCTATGGACCTATGCTCAAGCCGTTTCCTGAAATACTCTTCCCAGTCTTCTCTCTGCTCATTTCTCTGCCTATATACCTATAAAGTGAATTCACACAAAGTATAAACCCTTCAGAACATAGTTCAACTATTAGCTCTAGGAAGACTTCCCTAACTTCTCAGCTGAACTCCACTGTACTGGGTGTTGTTTCTATTCCAGATAAACCACTTTATATTATTCTGTCTGGGAATATCTTGGTTCTGTATCTCACTACATATGCCCAATTAGGGCCTGCTAAATTATGAGCTACTCAGGGATGGGTGTCATGTTTTTTATCTGCATATTCCTAGTACCTAGTATCACAGACTAATTCATTTATCCAATAAGCATTCTAAAGAACTTAAAAGAATGACAGACCAGTGAATAAATGAATAATTTGGTCCCAAAAGTATATAAGCAATGCAACTCTTCTAAGCAAGACCTACCCAAATCCAACTTAGTATGCCATTCCTTTCTTCGTTCATTCTTCACATGCTTTATGTAATGTTATATTATAACAATAACCACAATTTATCAAGCATCTAGCATGAAGCAAGTACTGTGCTAGGTTCTTTGAAACAGAGACACAAATACCTTACTCTGAAGTTCTCAGGGTTCTCATGGCCTTCTCAAATTCCAAAAAAATAAATAACTTCTTTGGCAGTTTGTGTATTTCAAGAAATTGATTCATTTCATCTAAATTATTGAATTTATGGGTTTAAGTATTCCTACTTGAACAGATGTTTGTACACTTTCATCTTCTTAGTGGCTTTATTCACAAAAGTGAAATAAGCTAGATACAAAAGGACAAATACTATATGATTTCACTTATATGAGGTACCTAGAGTAGTCAAATTAATAAAGACAGAAAGTAGAAGGTGGAACTCGGGGGCGGAAGGAAATGGGGAGTTATTATTTAATGGGTATAGAGTTTGGGAAGTAGAAGTTCTGGAAATTGATGGTGGTGATGACTCCACAACATATATTTAATGTCACTGAACTGTATATGTAAAAAAGGTTAAAATGATAAATTTTACATATATCTTACCAGGATAAAAAAATCCCTGGGGCACCTGGGTGGCTCAGTCAGTTAAGCATCTGACTCTTGATTTCAGCTCAGGTCACGATCTCACAGTTTGTGAGTTCAAGCCCTGCACTGGGCTCTGCATTGACAGCACAGAGCCTGCTTGGGATTCTCTCTCTTCTCTCTCTCTGCCCCTACCCCACTTGCACTCTCTCTATCAAATAAATAAATAAATAAATAAATAAATAAATAAATACCTCATGATTAAAGTAAGAAATATAACAAACTAAAACAAAAACACTGGAAGAAAATATGGAATATTTCTAAGTTTGAACAAGAAAAGACACAATAAATAAAATTAATAGATTATATAAAGGAATAAAATTCATACTATTATTTCATACTATAAAAGAATCCCTTCCAAACAATAAGAGAAAGCAAGTAAACCAAATAGAAAATGGACAAATGATCTGAACAGACAATTCAGAGCACACACCTCAAAACCATACAAAACTAATTCCACATTGATTATTAAACACAACAAACTAACTACAAAATTTAGCAGAAAATAGAGCACATTTTAGAAATGCTTGCTACATAAGATACCAAATCCAGAAACTATAAGGAGAACATCAACAGATTTGACTAACCCCAAATTTTAACCCCATCTACAAGACACCATAAAAAAGTAAAATGATGATGGCAGATTAGTATACAAATCATATAAAGAACACCTATCAATTAATTATAAAAGAAAAAAATAAAGCAAATGGAAGAAAGTCAAGAATTTGAATAATTCACAGAAGAAATACAAATGGCTAACAAACATGAAGGGATAACTTTATAAATAATCAGGGAAATGCATTTAAAAATATTAATGGAATAATTTTTACTATTAGATTCATAATAAAAATTTAAGAGAAATAATATTCAGAGTTGGCAAGGCAAGTTCCTCACCACTGTACAGGAAATATAAATTGGTACCAAATTTTTTAAGGGCAATCACAAGCTTGATCAGAACTTAAAATTGGCATATCTTGGGGCTCCTGGGTGGCTCAGTCAGTTAAGCATCCAACTTCAGCTTAGGTCATAATCTCAAGGTTCATAGGTTCAAGCTCCATGTCAAGGGCTCTGTGCTGACAGCTTGGCGGAGCCTGGAGCCTGATTTGGATTCTGTGTCTCCCTCTCTCTCTGCCCTACCCCTTTCATGCTCTCTCTCGCTCTCTCTCTCTCTCTCTCTCTCTCCTCTCAAAAATAAACAAGCATTAAAAAAATAATAAAATTTTTAAAAATGGCATATCCGATGACCAACAATTATTTGTAAGAATTTATTTGATATATAAAAAAAGATGTTCACTACAATATGATTGTAATAATAAACCATTGAAAACTAAACAAGCATCCATAAAGAAATTCTTAAATTATCAGTTGTTAATACTATGGAATACCATACAACAGTTAAAAATAATGAACTAGTGTGGGGAATAAGCTTAGGAATTTTGCACCAATGGGTTAACAAGGTTTAGGATGAAAGCATCCAAGATTGGGTAAACAGGGCAAAAGCACCCCCAGCCCCAGTATAGAACAAAGGCATAGAGAAATAAGAAGCCACAGGATGAAAACATCCAAGATTTGATAATAAAGGCGGAAGTGCCCCAACATAGTACAATAACAGAAAGCTGCTTTCACAGGAGGGAAGGACCAGGATAGGTAAATAGGTAAATAGGGATATAGACTGCCAGCAGGGTTAAGTTGCCCAGAGCTGAGCTAATTAGCAAAAGAAAGGTAGCATGTTCTATCTCTCTTATCCCCTAGGCAAGTTAAGATAAACAGAAGGTGTCTGGTGCCTGCTGTAAATAGCCATCTGCCCAGCACTAGGATTTTGTTTTGTATTGACCCAAACCCCTAACACTGCATATCTTCGAAACCCCCTTTCTCTCACACACATAAGTTATATTCACGGTTTCATTGTCTCTTTCTGCATGTCCATCACACTTGTAGACCTTCTGATCCTAATAAGAATGGACCAAGGACCATTACTCTTGTCTCCTCCTGAACATTAGCCTCTCTTGCATTTTAATTCTGCGCCTGCTGTCTTGGTGGATAAGAAAGAGCTCCAGACCCAGAGTCTATGACAAGTTAGATGTATAAATACTATCACGGAAGTCTCATAGATTTAGTGAGTAAAAAGAAAAAAATGTAAAAAAATACCTATAGTATGAGCTCATTTTTATAATTTTACAATAAAAATAACAATAAAATTGGGGCATATGGGTGGCTCAGTCAGTTAACTGTCCTTAGCCTGGAGCTTGCTTCAGATTCTGTGTCTCCTTTTCTCTCTACCCCTCCCCTGCTCATATGCTGACTCTCTCTCTCTCTCAAAAAAAAAAAAAAAAAATTTTTTTAAATTTTAAAAATTACAATAAAATTACCCAAAAAAGCCATATCTAATTTGTTTCTGAGTGGTAATAAAGGGAGTCTTTTTCCCCCCCACACATGATATTTTTCCCAAGAATGTATTCATGTATTTTATTTTTAGAATATATGGAATGCAAACACTTGTGTATTGTTAGAAGAAAAATTTTTAAATAGGGAAACATAGACTCAGAGGTTTTGAAATTCAGAGTTTCTTTTTTAAAAAAATTTTTTTCATGTTTATTTATTTTTGAGAGAGACAGAGACAGAATGCGAGTGGGTTAGGGGCAGAGAGAGAGGGAGACAGAATCCAAAGCAGGTTCCAGGCTCTGAGCTGTCAGCACAGAGGCCAATGCGGGGCTCCAACTCACCAGCTGTGAGATCATGACCTGAGCTGAAGTCGGATGCTCAATCGACTGACCCACCCAGGCACCCCAGAGTTTCTTTTTTTTTAATATTTATTTATTTTAAGAGAGAGAGCACAAGTAAAGGAGGGAGAGAGAGAATCTCAAGCAGGCTCGGTACTGTCAACATAGAGCCCAACATGGGGACTCAATCCCACAAACTGTAAGATCATGACCTGAGCTGAAATCAGGATTGGACGCTTAACTGACTGAGCCACCCAGGCACCCCTGAAATCCAGAGGTTCTGAAAGCTCACAATATGTAGTTCAGAATCAAGAAAGGCCTGAATGAAGACTCCAGTAATACTGTACATTGCAGGATCTATCCATACTCTTTCCTCACTTCAAAAGAGGAGATTCTCCCTAGGGCTTTTGAGGACTTCTATTTCCTGTTCTTTTCTCCTTTTCTCCCTGGTTGTCCCCATAGCACTGATCAAGAATGAGAAAGTCCTAGGAAAGGATTAATCCAAAGCAATGAAAATCTCCCACAATCTTTCCTGATCCAAATTTTTGACAAACCTTCAACAAGCTCTGCTTACTTAGGTTGGAGTCCCGTGAGCTTAACATGGTAGTCCCACCATCAGCAGCCATACCACACCATACCACACCCACCAGCCTAAGACAGACACTCCTTTTCTCACCATATATAAAAACCATGTGGTCATTGAGTGCCTCAAGGAGATGCTCAGTTGTCTATGTCCTTTTTTCAGGCTACTCATCTGTTTTGGTAAATTTTCCTACCAATGACTCCTTATCAGGAACAGTAAAGGTTAGATATCATTTAGTTAAGATGAGTAGTTCTGTTTAATAGGAGCCAGGAGCTGTGGCCCAGAAAATGCAAAAATATGTATATACATTACTCTATTTAGCTTCCTAAGTTAATTGTGAGATACAAGTTATTAATATCCTCATTTTACAGATGAGTAAACAAACAGTAGCTTAACGGTGTTGAGTAATTATCCAAGTTCACTTGGTTAATGAGTTGTAGAGTTAAGATTTAACCCCAAATTCAAACCCAATCAGTCTGATCCCTAACCCTGTAGACTTAACCACCACATAAGGATAAATATGGGCTCAACAAGGAAATATTATTACTCAAAAAAATGCAACCTGTGGCTTACAACATTTTAATGCAAGCAATTTACTTACTTCTGAGGATATTTACATGACCAGAGTTACATGAAATAGCAGGATCACGTCCAACAGTATGAGTGAACTTACTGATTTCATTCTTGAAAACTCTGCCAGCAAAACCATGTCATCTTTCCCATTTTACAGGTAATACCAGCCAACAGGTTTAAAATCAACTTAAAGCATGTCCATTCATGATTCATTATTCTGGAAAACCTCCCTCCTATATTCATCAATGAGAATAAATTCTTCTCTAAGGATCCCTCAGAAAAGCCTGTGTCAAGAAATGATTCAAAGTTTATTCAGATTTTAAGTGCCTTAAAAGTTAGGGTAGATAACTTTCTTCTATCTCCAGTACAGGGATTGCCATGCACCTTTCTAGACTCCTATTAGGAAAGCATACTCCTTTATATTCATTCCAGGCTGGAGACCTGAGAGAAGCAAAGAAATGCTCTGAGGCCCAGTGAAAGAAAGCATTCACATCAGGCACCTAGATATCTTCTCCCTATACATCCAACTACATAAAACAGGGATTTAATGAGAAGAAGAAGCTGGAATAAATGAGAGAAGCGTCCAAATTTTAATGACTTAATACTTTTACTTCAGAACCCATAAACAATCCTACCATCTGGCCTTATTTTATTTTTTATCTCACCAGGGGGAATCTCAGCCTACTACATGATTTAAAAAAAAAAATACACCACAGAATCAAATTTCTTCTTTCTTCCCAACCTCCACTTCCAGCTCTGAGCACAGTTTTGAAAGCAAATCTTCGCTATTATTCTTACAGAGAAAGAGTTCTGGCATGGATGAAAACTCAGAGTAAGACAAGCACAAAAGGTGTTTTGTTTCTTTCAAATCAGCATAATTTATACAGTTGTGTGTAAGAGCAAAGCTGTTTCAGGGAAGCAGATGTGAGCAGGGACTTTCGAGTTTTGGCATCATGTCCCTCAGAGTCATTTTCCTTCTACCTTTAGTGTCTCCACTCAAACAATCAGAAAAAAATAGAGACTAAAGAGAACCCTGAATAAAGAGAACCAAATTAGTTAGACAATAAGGACACTGTGCTTTCTTATCAGAAGCTACTTCACTTTAAAAACATCTTTAAGATAAAAGAGCAGAATACAAGTTATAAGTTTAAAGAAGGCAAGCTGCCTCAAGTTTTATAAAATTCATCTCTTTCCTCATGGCTCTGACACAGATTGGAATTTTCAGAGAGGGCCAACTCTTGCCCAGAGGTGATTTATTTTATTTTATTTATTTATTTTGAGAGAGAGAGAATGAGAGAGAGAGAGAGAGAGAGAGAGAGCAGGGGAGGGGCAGAGAGAGGAAAAGAGAGGATCCCAAGCAGGTTCCACTCTGTCAGTGCAGAGCCCGACACGCAGTTCGAACTCGCAAATCATGAGCTCATGACCTGAGCTGAAACCAAGAGTCTGGACACAACAGATTGAGCCTCCCAGGCTGTCTGACACCCAGAGGTGAATTTGACACATACTTTCATACTCTAGAGCAGAAAAAAAGCAAGTGAAAGAGTTGAATCTGGGGGCTCTTAGATGGCTCAGTCAGTTAAGCATCCAACTCTTGATATAAGCTCAGGTCATGATTTCACAGCTCCCAAGATAGAACCCTGCATTAGGCTCTGTGCTGACAGTGTGGACCCTGCTTGGGATTTTCTCTCTCCTTCTCTCTCTCTGCCCCTCCCCACTCATTCTCTCTCTCTCTCTCAAAATAAATAAATATTTTTTTTAAAGGAGTCAAATCTGTTGGATGAATGAATGAATGAATGAATGAATAAATAATACCCTTCCATAATTATTGCTTATGTTCAAATTGAATAACATTGGCAATACAGTTTTAGTTTGTGGGCCAAAGCACATTTTACTTTCTTTTAGGTTATCAATATATCTTTTTATTGACCCCAAACTAATTCAACTATGTGTAAAAGAAATAGCCCTATTGATTCCCCAACTCTCTATCTATGCCTTAACATCTATAAAGAGGGCCTACCTGGTATGAGAGCACAAAAAAAATAGCTAACACTCATCAAGTGCTATGTATGGGCCAGGCAGAGAGTAAAAAGCATTCTCTGTATATTATCTCATTTAATCCCCACATTTAGCCCAACTAAATGTTTTATTATTAATGTTGTTATTATTATTATTTATACATGAGGTTTCTGAGCCTCAAATATGTTAAGTAAGTTGAGTTTACACAGCCAATAAGTGGCAGTGCCAGAGTTTGGAAGTCCAAGTCTGCTTTTTGAAACTGTGCTTTTAATTATGATATATTGTATTAGAAAGATCATAAGTTTTGGAGATATCCATACTCCAGAGCCAAATCCCAGCTTAATCATGTACTATCTGTGTAACATCAGGAAAATTGCTTCACCACTCTGAGGCTCGAATTCCTCAAATGTATATATAACAACAAGATGTCTCCAAGCATTATTGGGAAGTTTAGAAGCAGTTTAGCATGGGCCTTGATTTGTAAAGGATTCTAAATACATGGAGCTATTGTTTTAGTGTTATTAATTATATTAAAGAATCCAATAATCGGAAATTGCCCATTCCATCCCAGTAGCTTGCTGACAATTTGGAATATATGATTCTATGGCTTCCCTCTCAGGTCTATCCTTTAAAAATTAGTGAATTTTTGAAGAACATTTTGATAATAAATAGGTCAAATTATATTTCTACCTTTTCAAAAGAAAAAAATTCCATCAAGTACATTCCCACTTTCATTGCAAAGAGCTAATATAAAAGCTGCCATATCAGCAGAGATTGTATTATTCTAGAATTTTTTCTCCTAGAACTTTGTGGAATGCACTATTCTCTTAGAATTCCATTTCCCTTCCCTTTTGAGGACACAAAAGCAATAGTATAGTGTCAGCCACTGCAGGGCTGCAAAAATGTTTTTGTATTTCTATTTTGTACATGAAAATTAAATTTAATTATTCCTCAACATGTCAAAGACACTCAAGTTAGGCTGGTTTATGCTGAGTGGAAACTGTGAACAAGATTTAATTTGGAAATACTTGTTTCCAAAAATCTTCCTGAACTCTGAGGAAGAATTACTATTTGTGGCAATACATATGGGAAACCTACTGTGCTGACTAAGAAATGCCAATTGAGGTGGAAAAGCTGTGAAATGCACTGCACCTATTAATTCCATCACATAGTAAATCTTTCACTGAAAAGTTGTGCACTATAAAGCTTTGTCCCTAGGAACCAGCCCCAGGAAGTTATGATTGCATTAAAAGAGTCAGTAGGGATTTACAGAACATATCATATTTGATAGAATCCTTTCAAAAGAAAAAAAGATTGCTGACAGGCAAAAACATGGTCATCATGCATGTCTGGGATGTTTTGAAACTCTTGCATAAAATATCAGAAGAAAATATATTACACCCAGGCTATAATGAGTTGTCTTGTGTCTAAGTAACTTAGATGGACAAAAAATATGCAACTGGGGAAAGAAAGAAAGGGGATATGGGAGCAAGAGATATGCCTGGTAGCTGATCCCACACAGACTTTTCTGTTGGGTGGCTTTGTTCTACTGTTTACTATGTTTCTTTGAGTAAGTCAATCACCCATTATGAGCCAGAGTTTCCTCATCTGTAAAATGAGGAAATGATATTGTTGGATGGCTGTGAGGATTAAATGAGATAAAAGATGTAAATTTCTCATAGGTAAAAGGCCAATAAATAGCAGCTCTCATATTTCTTAGTTTGGTTGTAGCATTGTTCATAGAGTGAATGGAAGCGGTGAGGAAGCAGTCTCTAGAAATGATTTCAATGAGGAAAAATGTGATTCTTTAAAAAAAAAGTTTTGTTTCAACGTTTACTTATTTTTGAGAGACAGAGACAGAGTGTGAGCAGGGGAGGGGCAGAGAGAGAGGGAGACACAGAATGTGAAGGAGGCTCCAGGCTCTGAGCTGTCAGCACAGAGCCTGATGTGTGGCTCAAACTCACAAACCCTGAGATCATGACCTGAGCCAGTCAGGCGCTTAACACACTAAGCCACCCAGGTACCCTGGACAAGTATGATTCTGATGGGACAGGCAGAACATGTCTGGGAGATGAGGATTTGATGTCAGTTTCAAATACATAAAATTTCAGATGCACATTAGACCAAACAACCAGAACACACATTTCTTTAGTCTTTGAGATGAAAGTTATTATGAGGAGTTAGATAAAGCAGATCTCTAAATTAGCCAAATACATTTTTTTTAATCAAATACTTTTAACAAGAGCTACAGTACAGGTAAGCCATTCCCTCATAAATATTTGAAAAACATGGAGGAATTGCATAGTAGTCAGGGTTATTCAGAAAAAAAAAGTCATAGAAGCTGAGAAGTCCCATTATCTGACATCTGGAACCTACAGACCCAGGAAAGCTGGTGGTATGGTTGCACTCTGAGTCTGAAATTCCAAAAACAAGAAGAATCATTGGTGCAAGTTCTAGTCCAGATCTGAAGGCCTGAGAACTGGAAAGCCAATTGTATAAATTCCAGTCAGAGTATGAAGTCCTGTGAACCAGGAGCACCAGTGATCTAAAGGTGGGAAGAAACTGATGTTGCTCCCAACTCAATCAGTCAGGCAGAGAGGGAATTTTCCCCTTCCAACAGTTTGTTCTGTTCGTTCTGTTTAGTCCTCAGTGAGATAGATGATGCCTATCCACATTGGGGAGGGCAATTTACTTTACTTAGTCTGCAGATTCAAATGCTAATCTCTTCCAGAAACACCCTCACAGATATATGCAGAAATAATGTTTAACCAAATATCTGGGCATCTGTGACTCAGTCAAGGTGACACATGAAATTAACAATTTCAGATTGTATATAGAATCCAGGGGAATTGTGACTGGTGACAAAGCTAGAGGAGTCCATATTTCATGAACAGATAGTAGAAAAAGGGAATTTGACTTTTCTAAACCCTTCTATGGTTGTAGTAATAGGTCTAGCAATAACATTTTTATAGTAATGAAGAAGAATCCTTTATATTAGTTAACTTCTTCACCATAGGCAAAAGTGCATTCATATCTAATATCTTACATATGCAGCCCCATGAGGTAGGTAGAGCCAATCAACTTACAGATGAGAAAAACAAAGCTAGGAGAGGTAACATGGTTTGCACAAGCTCATTCAGCCAGTAGTAGGAAAGCACAGTAAGCATAAAAGTTCATCTGATTCAGCCCAGCATCCTCAACACCACACGGTACTGCCTATTATTATTCCTAAATTTTTTAAAGTTATGGTACAATATGTTAATTTTCTATGACTCTCCATCTATCATAAAACAAATTTTCAAATAGCAATTTTAAAATGTCCTGTTGCCTTTAGGTCATCAGTTACATTGGTGCAATCCCACCAACACATCCCTTAATGCTTTTCTAATGAGATAGAATTTCCCATAAACAACATGCCAAAGTCTTGATACCTAAAGTAATTGCATGCCATGTCAGTCACTATCTCTCACTTGTTTCCATGGCTGCTCCCACTTCAGTGTACAACTTTGCATGGATAGAAAATTGTTAACCATGTCACTAGACTTTAAAGATAAAATTACGAAGTGCCAAAAGGAGCTGGCAGGTTATAAATGGGTATCATTTATTCATATCTCATGATAATATCTACAGACTCTAGGAATTCTGATAGCAATTCCTAACTACCACTTATTGACAATAGCATCCAGATTTGTGGGGTTTGTGTTCCTGACTGCTGAAATGTAGCAGGGAGATTAAGAACACACACACACACACACACACACACACACACACCATTATAATTAATTTTGGCAGCCATCATATATCCTCTATAAAGAAAGAGTGGCAGTTGATTGCAAAAAAAAAAAAGATATAGGTTGTAGAGTGGTTATTTTTGTTCTGAAAAGTTCATGCTCATGAAATGACTTTCATTTAAAACTAGCTACTTTGTATTTTATATTTAGAAGACTTAAGTGTTTCGTTATGCACTTAGTACCTACAATTTTAATTCATTTTCTATCTTCCACAGCTTTTAAATTGGACCATTTTATGAACTTCAGTGAAAATAAAAAGCAAAAATGCTATTTACTTTTCTCTTTGTCTCTCCTTCTTGCTGTATCATCTTTTACAATAATGATGCCAAAAATTCTCAGTATTATTACTCATTGACTTCTCTGCATGTCTCTGTGCTTTATATAATGTACACACATATGTTACAGAGCCTAAATTCACATGACAGAGCTTATAGGAACTTTAGAGACCACCTAATTGAGCCTTGACTCAAGCCCCCTCATTTTATAAAGAAATCTAAAGCTCAAGGAGTCAGGTGACTTTCCCAAGATTACATTGCTGGCTGGTCAGAATTGGCACAAGAATTTAGCTTTCTATCCAAGGATTTTTCCATTTTATAAAACACCATAAATTTGGGGCACCTAAGTGGCTCTGTCGGTTAAGCATCCGACTTTGGCTCAGGTCATGATCTCAATTAGAGCCCCGCATAGGGCTCTATGCTGACAGCTCAGAGCCTGGAGCCTGCTTCGGATTCTGTGTCTCCCTCTCTCTCTGCCCCTGCCCTGCTCATGCTCTGTCTCTCTCTGTCTCAAAAATAAATAAAAAGTTTAAAAAATAAAAAAATAAAAAAATTAAACATTATAAATGTGAATGTTAGTATTTTTCATTAATTAGCATCTAGCAATAAATAGAAAAAGTCATGATTCTTCTCTCAACATAAGTTGAAAGGTTTCCTCTTAGGAGTAATGACCTTTCCTGCACATTACCCAGCAATTGACCACTTATATGATGTGTGAAGTCTGAATTTTACTCAGATTTGTAATATTTAGGCAGTCTAGCATTTCATTTTGAGGTGGTTTTGTAGGACCTTTCATTACTAGGCTATCTGTCCTCTCTGGCTAGACCATAATTTGACCCTTTGTATTGAAAATTAAATAAAAAGAATTTCATTCTCTTTATATCACATATAATGCAAGCAATCTCTAGATATTTTCTATAATTATTGCAGACCTCCAAAGCCTTCTTTGATAGTCCAAACAGTCCTGACACCTGGAGGTGATATAACTTGTGTGGTAAAAGGGGTGAGCACAGAAATTTGCCAGCAATGTCCAGGCAAGTCCCTGTAAGAAAAACTATAGGACAGTTACAGGAAAAGTGGCTGAGGAGTGGGAAGGAGTGGTTGACCTCTTTTATACCTTTAAATGGGGCAGAAATCATGTGTCCACATGCTATTCAATAATAAATTCTTTTTATTTTGTTTGTGATATACAGGATGAGTTTCTGTCTGATTTATTTGTACATCAACATGTGTATATATGTGTATCACAACAGTAAGCAAGCAGGATTTCTAAACAAAGAGGCTTTAGTAGAGATCTACCCCTTCCCCATTCTCGTTGCAGATGTACAGTACTTCTTTTGGGAAGGGATACATGATCTGGCAGTACTTTGCTTCAGAGAAGTCAATCATGGTCACAATCTTTCCATCTATCTTCTTCTGGTGGAAAGATAAAAATCATGTAGGAACTCTTAACCCCATAGAGAACTTCTTTTTCACTGGTCTTCTATAATAGAAGAGTAATAATACATGTCCAGTTAGTGCCTGGGAAAATTCAAACTTACATTTTTCTTCTGATCAAGCATATTTCTCGTCTTTTCCAGAAGGTTTTTGCTTTCTTTTCCTAAAGGTTTTTGCTTGTTCGTGATTTACTCAATTATTGCCCAATACGTTCCAGGCACTTTTCTAAGCATATTAAGATGAAGAAATACAGTGCCGTCTTCGAGAAACACATCACCTTATAAAAGTAACAGGTTGATAAACAAATATTTGTCTTTATATGCCTATAAACAATCCAAACCCCAAAAGACCTACAGCTTCAATCTTATGTTATGTTCCCTTCTGGTCCATCTAGGTGTTTATCTTACCTTAGAGCAATTATGTCTTTTAAATGTTCTCTGTATGAATGATTTATCATGAAGTGTATTTGGAGCAGGGTTTCTCAGCTTAAACTTGAACTCAAACCAATTGGAATAAGAAGTCCCCAAATTTGTTATGCTCATAAATATTTTATAAAATATGGAAATTAGCTGTTAACTGAAAATTAAGAACAAATGAACATAGGCCTCTTGGTTTTAAAAGTATTTTATAAAGAAAATTATTTTAAACTATTTACTAAAATAATTTCATGCAAAAATAGTGTAATGAGTCCCCATGTACCCATCACTTAGCCAGTTATAACCAGTCCACTCTCTTTGTTTCATGTTTTTTTTTCTTTTTCCTTTTTGTTCTTTTATGGAAAGTGCTAGAGCATTTTAAAGCAAATCCACAGAATTGTATCATTTCTCCCATAAAAACTTGATACCTTAATAGAAAGATTATTCTTAAAGAACATACACACACACACAAAATAATATTATGACACCCAACACAATTAACGATAGTTCTTTAATATCTAATTCCTTGTTTATGTTTAATTTTCCCCAACTGTCTCAAAAATCGTCTTTTTAACACTTGATATAGGACCATTTTGCAACTGGTAGATTTTTCTATTAAGTCTCTTTTAATGGGCATCCTTGTACTCACCCCCCCCCTTTTCAATATCATTTATTTTGGGGGGAAAACTAGAATTTCTTACATTCTGGATTTGGCTTATGTATTTTTGCAGTGTAAATTAGCATACAGGATTCTGTTTCCCTTTTTTTTTAATTTCTTAAAACTAGTACTTATATCTGCAGGCTTAGTTAAATCAAGTCCTTTTTTCAGGGATATTTTATAGGTAGTACTGTGTAATTTCTATTGCTTTACATCATGTGACACATAATATGTGTTTGGTTTACATTTGGTGACATTAAGATTAATTACAGGGCTCAGGTGGTGTCAGTTCAGATCCATTCATTATAATTTTCCATTAATCCTTCACCTAATGGTTTTAGCAGACACTGTTGATTGTAACCTACATTCATTAGTTCATTAGGTATTGCAAAATAGTTATTTTCTAATTCTGTCATTTATCCTGAATTTATTAGCTGTGATTCTTTTCTTAAAGAAGAATTTTCCTTCACCAGCTATTTGGTGCCCTAAAATAGTGTTCATCCCCAAAAAGAAGAATAAATGATTGATCCTCTACCTTTATTTATCAATTTTGAAAATAATGAGTTGGTGCCCTATCTTGCTTTTCTACTGGGTCTTTATGATGGTTTAAAATATCACAATATTATTTTTCATTTTCATTTAGCACTTCTTTATCTTACATGGTTCCTTTTCTATGACATCTCAGTCTGATTTCAAAAAGGAACATTCTCTTAAATCTTAAATCTTCTTGAGACCATAAATCATGAATCTACTGCAAATTCTTCTTCTTTGTATAAGTCAGGAAGGAAAAGAAGCCATGCTAGCTTTTTCAATTGGTGGAAATGTAATCTAGAACATTGGTTACAAAAGGGGTGGGAAGTCTAAAGAAATACAGAGGTAAAGATATCAGTAACAGCAAGAAACTACCACCCATGTAGGCTGAAGGACAAAAGGAAAGTGGTGGTATGCAGTGTCCACAATAATTTTATCACTAAGGCCACTGGAGCACCTGCAACTGACATTGGAGCCACTGCTATTACCACCACTACACGAAGCGTGGAACTCACCTTTGCACTAATGCTGCAGTAACTGAGAAGACTTCTGTCACTGTTGCTGTTGGAACCAGAATACCTTAGCACTATGCTGATGGGGATGATAAAGCACTCCCTTCTGCCACTGCTGCTGGACTGAATTGTCTGAGAAGAACCCATGAGCCTGCATTCACTCTGTACAGCTGTCACTGCCAGAGGAGCTACTAAAATCCTAAAATAGGAGGAAAAATGGCTTCTTCTTTTCCTCTTGCCTGTCAGTCTAGTCTCCTGCAGTCTTCCCATTGATAGAGCCTGACCAGAAGAACTACACCGGCAAGGGAGTCTTTGAAATGTAGTTTTCAGACTTCGATCTTCCTCCAATATACAGCAAAACATGATGGTGCAGAAATGAAGCTGACAGCAGATGGACAAATGACCACACATGCTCCTTTTAGTAAATCCATTATTGCAGAGGGAGCCAACTGCTCCAAATGCTCAGTAATACATGGAGCTGCAGAATTTTTTTTTTCAAAAGTCCTGTGATTTTCCTTGCTTACTATTCCATAAATAGGAAGTTTTGTGTCTGTCCACTGTGCTCATATAGTCTTAAATAAGAGTTAAACCTTTCAGAAATTACAGAGAGGACTTTAGTTTCAAATAAATGGCATAAAATTTAAAAATATATAAATATTGACATCAGAGCATTTTGAGGTCAAACTATCTGGGAAAAAAAGAAGAAAACAAAGCCATAGTCTTTAGTGGTAGCTTCAGATCTATAAAACATCATGGATAGGATCTCTAAGGAAAACCCTCTACCAAACTGGATCTCTGCTAGGTGATAGATTGTGTCTGGATCCAGGTTGGGCCCTTTCCAAGTAGTCAGTATACTCTTACTGCAGCCAATCTGTAAACATGAGGGGAAGCCAAAGGGATACTCTAGAGTTCCTCAGACTGTCTTTGTATCTTAATGCAGGTCACAAAACCTTTGCCTCTCATTATAAATGTGTCATGTAAGTGGGCTTGTTTCTACTTAGTTACCTGGAATAACACCATGGGTCTCCCATCCCTTTCCCCTCATCTTATCAGTGTTTTACCTTATAAACATTTCTCCAAATGCCTGGTAGATGGTTGATACTTAGCTTTGCTTTCCAAGGCTCCTAAAAATTTCTCCTTTCTATGCTTTCTCTTTCTAGCTTTGTAAATAGGGATTAAAGAGTGGAATCTTAGGCCCTGTACTTACAAAATAACCCTGCTGAAAAATATACCTGTCCTATAATTTTTATTTCAGTACTTGCCCTAACATGCTTCATTACTTGTAGATAGCTATAAAATTTATTTTAAAATGTTTCTATCTATGTGATGTATTAGTAGTTATTTCAGAAATTTTATGTTAATGTTTTAAATAATATATTTATTTAATAAATTTTATTTAGTCATTTAGTGAAAAGGTAACATTTTCCTATGGTTAAAAATACAAAATATAAAAATGGTAAATAGTGAAAAACCTCCTTCCCATCTGTGTGCTTCAGCCGTTCAGTTCTTTTCCCTAGATTCAGCTCTCATGTATTTTTCCAAATATATTTTATGCATGATAGTATATCCATATATCCTGTTTTGCCTCTTGCTTTTTTCACTTAATATATACTGGAGATCACTTCATATCAGTACATAAATAAATGTCAATTCCCCCACACATAGGATAAATTCCTAGAAGTGGAGTTACTGGATTAAAGGTTATAGTTTTAGAAATTCTGATGGGTATTGCCAAATCATCCTCCATAGGAAAATTTATATTCCTATCATCAATGTATAAGAGTATCGGTTTCCTCACATTCTCACCATCACAGTGTGTTAAGCTTTTGATCTTTGACAGGTGAAGAAACTGTCATAATCAGTGTAATAAAAGAAATTCTTATATTATAAATGAAGATAAGCATTTTTGTATGATTAAGTACTATTTTTATCTCCTTTTCTGTGAACCACTGATCCATATTATTTGTCTATTATTTTTTCAATTGGTTTAATAGTCTTTTTCTTATTCATTTGTAGAAATGCTTCATTATTTCAGGAAAACTAGCCCTCTTTTTGCAAGCTAAGCTGCAAATATCTTCCTATTGTATCACTTGCCTTTTGTCTTTGTTTATGGTCATCTTTCCAATTTAAAAAATATATGAAAGTGAATTTATCAAGCTTTTAATTTATGGATTTTGAGTTTTATGTCATAGCTAGAAAGAAATTTCTGAATAATTAATCTATGGATTTGAGCACCTTTACAGTCTACTAAACTGTTTAATTTATTTGTGTCTATTTCTGGGCTTTGTATTCTGTTCCATTGATCTGTGTCTACTCTATGCCTTGTGATGCAAGTATTATTCCTTTGTAATATGTTTACTCTCTGGTAAGACATCTCTCCCTTGTTAATCTTATCCTTAGTACTTTAATGACTTTAGGATCTCAAGAGGTTCTGAAACTGCAGATGTAGGCCATCTTTTTTAATATCCATTTAACAGGAAAAGGCATTGGGTGAGTCATAGTCTATGCAAGCATGGAGTCAGTATCCAATGTCCAGGCTTTTTTTTTTTTAATACAAGTTAACATATGGTGTAATAATGACTTCAGGAATAGAATTAGTAATTCATCACTTACTTATAATACCCACTGCTTATCCCAACAAGTGTCCTCCTTAATGCCCCTTGTCCATTTAGCCCATTCCCCCACCTAATACCCCTCCAGTAACCCTCAGCTTGTTCTTTATATTTAAGAGTCTCTTATGGTTTGTCTCCCTCCCTATTTTTATATTATTTTTGCTTCCCTTCCCTTATGTTCATCTGTTTTGTATCTTAAATTTCCTATATGAGTGAAATCATTTGATATTTGTCTCTCTATAGCTGACTTATTTCACTTAGCATAGTACATTCTAGTTCCATCCACATTGCAAATGGCAAGATTTCATTCTTTTTGATGGCTGAATAACATTCCACTGTATACATATACCAGGTCTTCTTTATCCATTCATCAGTTGATGGACACTTGGGCTCTTTCCATACTTTGGCTATTGTTGATAGTGCTGCTATAAACATTGGGGTGCATGTGCCTCCTGTATCCTTTGGATAGATACCTAGTAGTGCAATTACTGGGTCATAAGGTAAATCCATTTTTAATTTTTTGAGGAACCTCCCTCCTGTTTTCCAGAGTGGCTGCACCAGTTTGAATTCCTACCAGCAGTGCAAAAGGGTTCCTCTTCCTCTGCATCCTTGCCAATATCTGTTGTTACCTGAGTTGTTAATTTTAGCCATTCTGACTGGTGTGAAGTTGTATCTCACTGTGGTTTTGATTTGTATTACCCCAATGATGAGTGATGTTGAGAATTTTTTCATGTGTCTGTTTGCCATCTGGATGTCTTCTTTGGAAAAGTGTCTTTTCATGTCTTTTGCCCATTTCTTCACTGGATTATTTGGGTTTTTTTGGGTGTGGAGTTTGATAAGTTCTTTATAGATTTTGGATACTCCAGTGTCCAGGCTTTTTGCTGGATGCAGAGAGAATTTTGGTAAACTGGTGATTTAAAATGGTAACTTTTGTAGTCATCATAATTTAAGAAATTTGGAGACTGTTAAGTAAATGTTACTGTGTAAATTTCTGCCCCATTCTGCCTAAAACTAAAGAAATGAGGGAGTTATCATTTCAGAGAGTCAATAGAAAAGCCAACACAGATAAAGGGAAAAAAAACAGATTTGGCATTGGATCTAGAGCAAAGCATGAAGACCTTGAATCAACACTACATTTATGAAAATGGAGCCAGAGACAAGTTATGTGTCTACTTATATACTTATTTGGGTGATCTTCAGTCATCTTTCTTAATTTATGTGAATGATTCAGCTTCAACTCTGATGTATTAAGTTGTTACTGTCTTCTCTGGGAGAAAAGCAATATAGAGACACTTGTAAAATCCTTGTAAAATCCTGGAGTAAATTGTCTCAGTGAAAAGCCTGTTTTGTCACTTACTAGATGTGGAACTTAAACAAGATGCATGAACTCTCTGTGCAGCTCCTTCCTCCTCCCCATTTTCCCTATCTGTAAAATGTAAATAATAGTAGCTCTGCTTCATTGGGGTGTCTTGAGAACTAAATGAGATTATATGGCTGGCACTTAGCATATTGTGTGTGCCGATTAGGTACTAAATAATAGTTATTGTTAACTGTAATGATGATCATAATTTCATTTATTTTAACAACTATATGATGAAAATTTATTTTTATTTTCACTTTACAGAAACCAAGGTTTTATGTCTTTCCCAATTTCCATAGTGAGGCTGTTACTGGAAGAAGGGTGAGATTCAAACCCTGTTTTGAGAACATTCCAAAAAAGCCACCTGTTTATAGCTCTAAATCCTAAAATTACATGCTTTTTAAATCTACTACTGACCAAAATAGAGATCTCCCAACTTTTTCTTGTGCCTCTTCTATCGATTACTTCTCTAGACAAGATTGATTGACTTTAATGACCCAAAATCCTTTGTCGCAATAAAACTGACCTGTATTCCCTCTGTCAGTACTTTATTATATGTCCTCAGTCACTCTAGAAACAGTGAAACATAATACCATTAGTTGTCATTGTATCCTAGAATATCCAGTCAATTTTGAGGCAAAGCCCTGAAGCTTTTTCATTAAGGTCTTCAGTATTTTTTTCTTTGTTCACACTCCTTAATAAAGTAATGAAAATGAAATCACCACTGGTGTTTTCACACTAAAAGGACTGTCTTATTCAGCCTTGTGTTCCTTGCTATACCCATAACAAATAAATCTCCCTTTATGGATGAGGAAATTCAGCATCAAAAATTACTATTTTCTCCAAGCTCTTATCTAAGATGGAGTTGAGATAAGTTCTGGAAAGTGTCAGCCTTCCATTTTCTAGACAGGAGAATACATAACTTGGCTTGTTGACCTAAAGAATGCTGGGCCATGTGTAATATAAACCTCTCGAGTAATTCAAGAAACTGACTTAGTATTTCAGTGCCATGTTAAGCATAAGAAGATGACCTAACCTCTAAGAGCTCCATGTGAAATGATAGATGTAGGAACATATGGTTACATGATCAGTTTTTTATGGTTTAGGTTTCAGGATTTTGGGCAGGTTCTCCTCTCTCTCTCTCTCTCTCTCTCTCTCTCTCTCTCTCTCTCCCCCTCTCCCTCTCCCTCTCCCTCTCTCTCTCCTCTCTCCCCTTATTTATTTAGTTGTTTATCAGTCCATTTGACAAACACCAAACTTCTGGGGAAAATATGGCAAAGGCTAATTAATCCCCATTGACTACTCCAGCATCACAGGACACCACTGGAATCTTATCTGGAAGATTTACCAAATCTTGGAGAAAGTGGAACAGGAGTCAAAGATACAAACTCAACTCAGACTGGTCAAGTAACTGGGAACTTATTGGCTCTCATAGATGAGAAGTCTACAACAGAGCAGATAAGTACTAATTTTTGGACTAGGTGCCACTTTTCCAGTGAATCCAGCAAAAGTCCCAAGATTCACTCTAATTAAACCAACTTTGTTTATATACCTATCCTTGAATCACTGTTCCCAAAGAAGGGAAATTACAGTTTTTCCCAGTCTTGGAGTTGGAGTTAAAGTCATGTTTCTACTTCACTCCATGCCCAAAAATAAGTGAATTGAGAATAAAGAAAGGATATTTTCTATAGGATAATCAAAGTGGCATTACCAGAAGAAGGAAGGGATAGCAGGCAAGCAAAAACAGATGTTTATCATGCATGATAAAAAATGTGATGAAACATATTCTGTTATTTCATTCATTCATTCAAACATTAAGAGAATAAAAAATATTATAGCACAGTCTGCCTTCGAGGAAATTATAGCTTTTAAATAATATTAATACATTATTATTATGATACACTAGGTTCCACTAAAGGAATACAAACAAAATAAGCTATGAAAATACATACTAGGTCCATCAGTTATATTCGCAGATGCCTTGGCTATGATTTTGTTATTAAATTTCACATTAATTCCCACCACTAACATGCTAGTACACACGAGTTTGAAAAAAACAAAGACCTCACTCATAATTCTTGCTAAGGTGCATAGCCTTACTTTAGGTGGGTCATAATATAATACAGAATCAACAGCTGAGGTAGTGGCTTTTCATGATCTGCCACTGCTTGATGCTTCTAGAAAAGAGTAAGCTGGCAGCATCCACATTGAGAATTTGTTAACTTTGTATACTACAATTTACTTTTTGATGTACAATGCCACAACTACTATTAAATTTCATACTGTGGCAGGCAGTTATTTATTAGATAGGAAACTGCTCTCTTTAAAAAATGTCTTTCACTTTTCCACCACTTTAGTAGCACTGCAGTTTAATTGAAAATTAGTCCAGTCAATCTGCTGTGGGCTCCTGAGAAATAATTTGTGTGAATAACTACCACCAAAAACTTCCCCAAGGAAAAGCTTTCATCAGGACTGAGAACACTTTCTGATGATTCTAATAATTACCTTTCTTTGAGTTTCTGGCTTACCGATATGGTTGTCATAAAGTGCTTTGCTGATTTTCTTTCATGCCTCTTGCCTTTATAAATCCCACAACAGAAGGAGAAAACTGGTCAGGACATGAGTGTTTTTTAAGTACTGCTTTGCATGAAGCGTTTATTGAACAAACCCTGAAAAATATTCTTCTTGAACGTATTAGAACGTGGACCTAATTCATGCTTCTAAGTCCCTAAAGAATTTTCTGTGATACGGTTGTTATGGATAATGATTCCACGAAACATAACTATTGCCATGTGTCTTGAAGATATCTTAGTGAAACAAATGTTATTTAGTTTAATTGTCCCTGAAAGCAGAGCCAGAAGTAAGAACCAGAGTTCAAGTAGTTTATTTAGGAGGTGATCTTAAGAATCAGGAATGGGGGCGCCTGGGTGGCACAGTCGGTTAAGCGTCCGACTTCAGCCAGGTCACGATCTCGCGGTCCGTGAGTTCGAGCCCCGCGTCAGGCTCTGGGCTGATGGCTCAGAGCCTGGAGCCTGTTTCCGATTCTGTGTCTCCCTCTCTCTCTGACCCTCCCCCGTTCATGCTCTGTCTCTGTCTGTCCCAAAAATAAATAAACGTTGAAAAAAAAAAAAAGAATCAGGAATGAGGGAGTAGAGACAGTGAAACAGGAAAGAGAAAAAGTCAGTATAAGAGTGTTTTGTCAATGTCACTATTGGGAGCATTGGGATCTCAATTTTACTGGGATTGTGATACATTTGCAAAATACTTCCCAGAATTTTCCAGCCAAAGGACATGAAGCTGGGCACTTATCCACTGGCTCCTATTCAATACTCTGCAGGGTAGAAGTGGAGAGAGTGGGCATCCTTGTCTTATTCTTCATCTTAGAGGAAAAACTTTCACCCTTTCACCAGTCAGTACAATGTTAGCTGTGGACTTGTCATATATGTCCTTTATTATGTTGACTGATATTCCCACTAAACCCACTTTGTTGAGAGTTTTTATCATAAACGGAAGTTGAATTTTGTCAAATTCTTTTTCTGCATCTATTGAGATGATCATATGATTTTATCCTTCATTTTGTTAATGTGGTATGTATCACATTGATTGATTTGCACATGTTGAGCCAACATCGCATCCTTCGAATAAATCCCGCTTGATCATTGTGTATGACTCTTTAAATTTATAGTTGAATTTGTTTACTGTTATTTTGCTGAGAAATTTCGCATCTAGATTCATCAGGGATATTGGCATATATATTGGCATGTGTATATATATTTTTTGTGGCATCCTTGTCTGGTTTTGCATCAGGGTATTGCTAGCTTCATAAAATGAGTTTGAAAAAGTTCTCTCCTCTTCTATTTTTTTCTTCTATTTTGAAAATTATTGGTATTAATTCTTCTTTGAGTATATGATAGAATTCACCAGTGAAGCAATGTCATCCTAGATTTTTGTTTGTTAAGAGGTTTTTGATTACTGATTCAATCTCCTTACTAGTAATCAGTCTGTTCAGATGTTCTATTTCTTCATAATTCAACCTCATAGGTTGCATATTTCTAGGAATTTATCCATTTATTCTAGGCTGCCCAATTTTTTGGCATACAATTGTTCATCGTGGTCTTTTTTTTTAATGTTTATTTTTGAGAGAGAGAGAGAGAGAGCACTCATGTGATTGGGGGAGGGGCAGATAGAGAGGGGGACAAAGGATTCAAAAAGGCTCTGTACTAACAGCAGAGAGCCTGGAGTGGGGCTCAAATCCATGAACAGTGAGATCATGACCAGAGCCGACATCAGATTCTTAACTGACTGAGCCACCCAGGCACCCCGTTAGTAGTCTTTTACTGTCCTTTGTATTTCTGTGGTATCGATTTTAACATCTTTCATTTCTGATTTATTTGAGTCCTCTCTCTTTTTTTTTTAATCCATTCAGCCACACTTCCAGACTGTCATGTAATTGGGATCATAGAGATATAGGTTTTCCAGATTGGCTTCTGTCACTTAGTAATATGCATTTAAGATTCCTGTGTTGCTTTGTAGCTTGATAGTTCATTTATTTTTATCACTAAACCGTAGTCTATTGTATGGATGTAACACAGTATAGATTTATCCATTCACCTATTGAAGGACATCTTGGTTGTTTCTGGTTTGGGACAATTATAAATAAAGCTGCTACAAATATTTATGTGTAGGGTTTTGTGTGCACATAAATGTTCAATTTATTTGGGTAAATACTTACAAGTGCAATTGTTTGATCATATAGTATGCATATGTTTAGCTTTATATCAAACTGCCAAACCATCTTCCCAAGTGCTATATACCACTTTGCATTCTCACCAACAATGAATGAGAGTTCCTGTTGTTCTGCATCCTTCCCAGCATTTGGTGTTGTTACTATTTTGGAATTAGAGTTGGTATCCCATTACTGTTTCAATTTAAAATTCACTGATCGCATGTGATGTTGAATACCTTTTTATATGCTTATTTGTGTCTCCTTTCCTTTTTTTTTTCATGGTTAGGTTAACTAAGGTTTATCATTTTTGCTGATCTTTTCAAAGAAGCAGCTCTTGGTTTCTTTGATTTCTGGTTTTCGAATTCATTAATTTCTTCTCATTTTCTTCTCTTCTGCTTGCTTTCACTTAAACTGCTCTTCCTACTCTAATTGCCTTAGGTGGAAATAGATTATTGATTTTAGATCTTTCTTCTTTTTTAGTATAATTATTCAATGCCATAAATTTCCCTGGAAACATTGTTTTTGCTGTATCCCACAAATTTTGATATTTAGTTGGAAATATTTTTAACATTTCTTTGGTGACTTCTTTCATCCGCTTGTTATTTAGAAGTGTGTTGTTTAATGTCTAGTTATGGGATTTTTCAGCTGTCTTTCTGTACACTATTGTCTGAGATCATTCTTTATTTGATTTCTACTATCTTAAATATGTTAACATGTGTTTTATCACCCAGAATGTAGTTTATCTTGGTGAATGATCTCTGTGAGTTTGAGAAGAATGTGTAGTCTGCTGTTGTATGAAGTCTTCTATACATGCCAATTTGATCTAATTGATTGATGATACTATTCAGTTAACTGTATTCTTAGTCCTCTTCTGCCTGCAGGATCTGTCAATTATTAAGAGAGGGGTGTTGAAGTTTTCAACTACAATAGTGGCTTTGTCTGTTTCTCCTTGCAATTCTATTGGGTTTTGCCTCATGTATTTTGATACTGTGTTGTTAGATGCATACACATTAAAGATTTTAATTTCTTCTTATAGATTTGACCCCTTTGTTCATTATTCAATACCCCTCTTTATCATCAGATAAAGATTTCTCTTGTTCTGAAGTCTGCTTTGCCTGAAAATAACTATTCCAATTTTCATTTGTTAGTGTTAACATGGTATATCTTTCTCCATTCCTTTACTTTTTAATCTATCTGCATGTTTCTATCTAAAGCGAGCTTCCTGTGGAAAACATAGTTGTGTATTTTTTATCTGTTTTAACAATTTGTCTTTTAATTGGCATATTCACATTTTAAGTAGTTATTGATATGGTTGGAATAATATCTGTCATGTTTGTAACTCTTTTCTATTTTTTTCCACTCTTGTTTGTTTCTTGTCTTTTCCTGTTTGTCTGCCCTCTATGGTTTTAGTTGAACATTTTAATTCTATTTTCTATCCTCTTTTAGCATATCAATTGCATAAATTAAAAAAAAATTAATGTTCATTCATTTTTGAGAGACAGAGACAGAGGGTGAGTGATTGAGGGGCACAGAGAGGGAGACACAGAATCTGAAGCAGGCTCCAGGCTCTGAGCTGTCAGCATAGAGCCCAATGCGGGGCTCAAACCCATGAACCGCGAGATCATGACCTAAGCTGAAGTTAGACGCTTAATCGACTCAGCAACCCAGGTGCTCCCCACTTTTTAAATTATTTTTTAAATACTGCATTAAATATTTTTAGAGGTGCCCTAGAGTTTGCAATATACATTTACAAGTAATCTAATTCTGCTTTTTTTTTTTAATTCTACTTTCAAGTAACACTATACTACTTCATAGAGAGTGCAGGTACCTTATAACAAGGTATTTCCAACTCTTCCCTCCCATCCCTTATAACATTGTTGTCATTCATTTCACCTATCTATATGCTATAATCGCCCAGAACATTGTTGCTATGATTGCTTTGAAGAAACAGTAATTGATTAGATAAATTAAGAATTAGAGAGTTGTATGTCAATTATACTTCAATAATAGAAAAGAATTAGAAAAACAAGCTATTTTTCTTTGCCTTCATTTATTTCTTCCCAGATATTCTTCCTTTCTTTATGTAGATCTGAGTTTCTGACCTGTATCATTTTGTTTTTCTCTGAAGAACTCTTAACAAACCTTGTAGTATAGGTGTAATGGTGACTCCCTCAGCTTTTGTTTGTCTGAGAAAGTCTATTTCTCCTTCCTATTTGAATCATGATTTCACTGAATACAATTTTTTATACAATTTTTTTATGTTGGTAGTTTTCCTTTAAAAATATTAAATATATCACTCTACTCCCATTACATTTGCATGGTTCTTCACTAGAAGTCTGATGTCATTCTTATATTTGTTCTTCACAGGTAAAATGTTATTTTTATCTGGCTTCTTTCAAGATTTTCTCTTTGCTTTTGCTTTTCTGAAGTTTGAATGTGATATGTATAAGTGTAATTATTTTTTGGTATTACTCTTATTTGATATTCTATGAGCTTTCTGAATCTATGGTTTGGTATCCATCATTAATTTTGAAAAATTTATAGTCAAACATTTCTTTCATTCCTTTCTTTCCTCTCTTTCCCGTATTCCCATTACATCTATGTTATCCCTTTTCTAATTGTCCCACAGTTCTTGGATATTATCTTTTTTTTTAATCTTTTCTCTTTGCATTTGAGTTTGGGAAATTTCTGCTGATGTGTCTTCAAGGTCACAGATTCTTCCCTCAGCAGTGTCCAGTCTTTGAAATGAGCCATTAAAAGCATTTTTCATTTCTCTTATGGTCTGTTTTCTAGCATTTACTTTTGATTCTTTTTTAGATTTTCCATATCTTTGCTTACATTATTCATCTGTTCTTATATGTTATCTACTTTTTTCCTTGGATTCTTTAATATATTAATCAGAGTTATTTAAAATTCCCTATCTAATAATTCCAAAATATGTGCCATATCTGAGTTAGTTTCTGATGTTTGCTTTTCTTTTCAGAACATGTTTTTTGTATTTTTTTTAACACAGCTGGTAAATTTTTGGTGTAAGCCAGATATGATATATTAGGTAATAGGAGCAGGTAATGAGATTTTTACACTTGATCTTAGCCAAAAGGCCGAGAAGCAATGTGATTTTTGGTGCGGTTGTATGATAATATTTCTCCTAGGAGATAGGCTGTGTTTAATGTTTGCTGTAGCTGTAGGTGCCATAGGCTTCAGCTTCCTCTATTTTTTTTTTAATTTTTTTTTTCAACGTTTATTTATTTTTGGGACAGAGAGAGACAGAGCATGAACGGGGGAGGGGCAGAGAGAGAGAGGGAGACACAGAATCGGAAACAGGCTCCAGGCTCTGAGCCATCAGCCCAGAGCCCGACGCGGGGCTTGAACTCACGGACCGTGACCTGGCTGAAGTCGGACGCTTAACCGACTGCGCCACCCAGGCGCCCCGGCTTCAGCTTCCTCTAGTTTCCATGTGTTTCTTTGTTTTGTTTGTTTTTACTCCCCTTGTCTTTGTGCTTAACTAAGTTCTTAAATTGAGTCTGTCTTACAGGTGTCTCAGCTGTAATCTACTGACATACTGAGGTCCTGCTGATGTGATGGTAAGGAATTATGGAGGAAACATTTTCTATAATCTTATGATAAAAATCTCATTTTTCTAGGGAGCATAAGTCCCTGGGCTTCAGTAGTGCTTCTTACCTTTTGTTTTTCTCCTTTCCTCCTTACCAGTGATAGGAAGGCTAAAGGGGACTTGATGTGGCCAAGTGGCCTCTTTAGGTCAAATAAGACTCTGATAGGGTAGTTGCCCTTGAAGGGTAGGTTTTTCCTATAGAGGGGCTCTGGGAGTATTTCAAATGGTTACTTTTTCTCTCCCCACAGAAAGAAAATTTTCTCTCATCTTCAAGGCAAGAATCTGGTGAGATTGCTAGAGGTTAAACCCATGAACATGTGGGGGTCTCTCTAAGACTGGGCCCTAGGAGTTTCTAACTCTCAAGCTAGTCTATATTCAGTCTCCAGAAATTCATCAAAATTATCATGTGAGCGTTCCTACCCATTTATGTCTACAGTGCCCTCTGCCTCAGATAAACTGATCTCAGCTGTGGTTCTCTATATTCACCAGTCTTTCTAGATTTGGGTGTGGCAATTTGCTCTGTAACTTCAGTTCTTTGATGGATCTAAGAAAAGTTACTGCTTTTCAGCTTGTTCAGTGTTTTTCTTGTAAGCATGGGAGTGACAACTTCCAAGCTCTTTACATGTCATTCTCAAAAAACATATTTTAACACCCTTATTGAATTGTATTTTACATATTATAAAATTCGCCTATTTCAAATGTACAATTGAATGTTTTTAGAAATTTACTGAGCAGTGCAACCATCATCATATATCAGTTTTAGAATATTTTCACTTCCCAAGTTGGGGAATATACTTTTGATAACTCTAACTCCCTTACAGAAATCCTCCCACATGTCCAGGCCTAAATGCCCTTGCTGATATTCTTCAAAGTTTTACTATATCTGGTAAAATACTATGTGCTAGAACTCTTCTTTCTCTCAGTTTTGTTTACCTCTGTGATTGGATTTGGAGTTAGAAGATTCCATGTTATCACTTACTGTCTTTATCATCATAGGCAATTCACTTTAAACTTTGGAGAATTTCCTGAGTCAAGAAGGCAGAAATTATTTATCCTGATATTCCCTACAACTAGCAAAATAGTGGGAACATAAGTGATGATCAGTAAATATTTGTGAACAAATCTGGAATCACTTTCAAGATTCATGAAATGGTGATATTGGACAAGATTAGGAGGTGTGTTCATGAATCTATGTACACAATTTTGAGGGGTACAGGAATGTCATGATACCATATAAAAAATTGGGGGGCTATAGCTTTCATGAGATTTTCAAAGGGTTCAAGCCCCAAAGGAGTGAAGAGCAATGGACTAGATAATATCCAAGGACTTTTGCAGCTCAAACATTCTGTCAGTCAATATATACCTGTATTTTTTGTTCCTAACTCGGGATTTTTATAACCCAGATGTTATATAACTTAGAGCCTTTTGGCATTTGTCTCTAGTTATTAATAATATTTCCTATTATACCACATATATGAATTTGTACAAGCACTGGTAAAAGGTAGAGCCCACATTATTTAGGCTCAAAGATCGCCAGGTACTAATTCCCCCAAATCTAAATCTTGGTATCTCACCACCTCTAGCACACCATGAATACTGAAGTTGAAGGACTGAAGGGAAAATAAATTACCAGGTCTGCAAATCAGACTTGGGCTTAACTTATCCAAATAGCAGCATGTGTGGAAGAGGTTAAAATGAGAGTTTAGTTTGCCTAGCCAGACCCAAGAGCCAGGCTCTGTTTAGACTTGCTTATCACTTCAAAGTAAAACACAGGATCATCCCTTAAATGACCACCATGAATTAGGTCACAACTCTTCATTTTTTTAGGAGGCAAACAGGTGGACAAAAGAGGCAGATCTGATGTGGAAAGAAGGTGCTGAAATTTCCCTCCCTCCTACCTTGGACATTGAAACTTACTTTGATTGATAGGCTGTCATTCATCACTCAAGCATGATTTTGCCTTGAGCGTAACTTGAATTTGAAGAATGCTTTGTTGTTCTAACAAATGCTTTATTGTTCTTGCTACATAACCTTTCCGCAGGCCAACTTCTGTAGCATTTCCACATATCCTCACTCAGCCATGAAGTTATTGCTAATACTTGGACTCTTGACAGATTAGATTTATGCTTAATCAAAATTTTTTTACTCACTCATACCAAATACATACACACAGATATGTATATATACATATATACAAATTATATACATATGTATGCAAATATATATATATATATATATACACACACACATACATATTATTTACCAGTAGGTGTAGGTCAATAAATATTTAACAAATTAATGAAAAAATTCATAAATGAATCATTGCTGACTTAAAGTTTTAGCTTAATGGAGTGACTATCACTTCATCATGCATTACATCTACTTAAATCATTGTTTTTCCATCTTGCCCCAACGCATACATGGTAAAATATAGACCAGTAGGAGCATAGGATAGGGACAGATATATTTAGGGAATACAAAACACCAAGATCATATGAAGAAATTTTTGTTTCTTGAATCCTGAGATAATAGAAACAACAATGAAGTATTATCTCCTGAATTGTGATGATAGTCTGCTAAAACAGGTAGAGCATGATTATATTTATTTTTCAGAGAAGCTGAAACCAAGTGAAAGTAACAAACTTGCCCAAGGTCGTAAAGCCAGTAAGTGATATAGCCAAGCCATGAATTCAGTGCCAATTCCAGTTTAGCACACAGCTAGCCTTCATTTTATGCAGAGCCTATTCAGACTGAATATAGGGCTTCATTCATACAGTAGGTCCAGGTTGGCCCACAGAAATAAAGCAAAGGAGAAGTGTTCTTTAGTTTCTGGCTGCATTGTAGCCTATCTCTGAGGACTGAGCTGACATATGGTTGTGGCAAAGACTTCTGACTCATGTATTTTATGCTAAAGAGTCCTCCAAAACACCTGGGAGTTTAGTCTCATTAGTAAGAGAAGCACTTAGCTGCTGAACCCACAACTGCACTGCATTTTCATTTGACATTCTTAATTAAGATTGATTTGCTAGTAGTATATGGGGTGGTGAGGCGGTCTGAAATGAACTTACTCATAAATGGATAAGTCATTAGTATTCTAGGAGAGACTTCTAACAATCAGTAAGACTGGGGTAGAAGGATCAGAACACAGAACAGAGTTGGTGGAAACTTCTCCAGCAATAATAACCATGGACTATTTTCCTTGATAAATCAGGATCAAATGCCTAGGTCAGTATTTACCAAACCATAGAATCACCTAGGATACTTGCTTAAAATGTAAATTCCAGGTAGCCCTCCATAAAGATTCTGATTGTATAGTTCTTCGGTGTAAACTAGAATAATCTGTGTTATTAAAAAGCACTGCAGATGATACTGATGTAAGTGCTTGAGCTGCACTTGATAATAACAGGCCAAGTATATAAGAAGATAAGTCAAAATTCATCTAAATAACAACAGATTTATAAATAATATAGAATAACACTCAACAGAGATGATATGGATGCAGTCATATTAATATCTGTGAGGCCCTAGATTTCATGGGACCACAAATAATGAAGTCATAAAACAAAAGCAGGGTCAACTTTTGCCTGGAAAATTGGGGGAGGAACCATAAAGTTTCCTTTCGACAATAGTTCTGGAACTTGACTTCCACAATTCTGTGCAATTCAATGAAATATTTTTTCAGCACTTACCACATGCTGTTACCTAACTCTCTACCGTCTCATCCATCAAGCCAAGTAAAGGAGACAGGTACAGACAGATAGATATAGATATAGATGTAGATGTAGATGTAGATATAGATATAGATTAGATATAGATATAGATATAGATATAGATATAGATATAGATATAGATCAATACAGAGGACATATGATCACTGAAAACCAATATGATAATAGACTAAAGAAAATGCCTGAAATTTTATTATTAGACTAAGTCTTTGAAGCATACTACAGACATGAGCTCCCTGAAAGAACTAACACAAATTGGCATTGTCCATGATATCCATGTGTTCAGTAAATATTAAACGGATAAAGAGAACTGGCTACCTAATTAACTAGATAATTCAATACAAATTATTGTTGTGATAATTGTGGTAATTGGTTTTCATTTTTTATTTGCACTGTACTCTTTTTATAAACTATATATATTATGGGGCCACCTACCTACAGGTATTCAAAACCCCTATACACTTCCAAAAATGGTCCCTAAGGTCTTCTTATATGACTTATCCTAGAAGATAGTGTAAAACACACTATCAAGAAAGGAGAGAAGAACAGGGGGGAAAAAACAACAAAGAAAGTCATGAAAGTACAGAATAAGTTGATAGAAATAAATCTAAATATATTAGTAATGACATTAAATATAAGTGGACTAATTTATGCTTTCAGCCAAGATGAATGAAGAGAAGGAACAGGTTTACTCTATTCACTTTAAACAACTAGAAAACCAGAACAAATACATGAAACTATGGTTTTCAGACATTGGACAAGAAGCAACGCAGGCCTATGATTCCAAAAGGAGGAAAATATGCACTATTGCATCAGATTACTGCCTAGAGATAGTTTTTATGCTGCCTGTTTCACAAGAAAAGGGAACCCAAATAGAGCCCTTTGATCCTGCTGAGTTGGGGAGGCAGAGGTTGAAGTTTAGAAAGGCCATAGTGGCTAGAAATTGTAGAGAACAGAATTGTAAAGGAGAGAGCTAGACAGAAGAGAGAGAGAGAGATTGAGATCTGTGGAGGGCTTTCCCCCTGTCCCCCGCCCTGAGTATTTGGCTGAGTCCTGATATGCACATATGTGAGAGGGAAAGAGAGTGTGGTAAGAGGATCACCAAGGTGAGGAAATTTGGCAGGATATTAGAAAGAGTCACAAGATTGTCATGGAAACCTACTTCTGGAAAATGTTATATAGATCCACATGTCCACAGCTACACTATTTATAAAGGGGAAACACTGAAAACATGTCTAGTAATTAGGTAATTATTGTGTAAATTGTGTTGTATAAAATAGATAACTTCTGGAGTCTTTGAACCCAAAGAATCTATGAATTCTGCTGCTTACAGTAAATTTTGAGGACATATGTATTTTGGGAACATTCAGTGGTTCTTAATCCTGTACACATTCGAATCATCTAGGGTTTTTATTTTTTTAATACTGATGATTTGGACCCACTCCTGATTAAGCAAATCTGAATTTCCGAGTATGAGGCCTAGGCAGCAAGCCCTTGTATTAGTCTGGAACACACCAAAGGATGAGAATCACTGGAACAGAAGCATCATCACTTAAATCTAGTTCTCAAAGGGTTTTTCATCTAAAATATAAGAATTACTTTTATAGATGAAAATAGTATGCACTCATTAAAAATGCTTATTACAAAGATTATGAAAAACATGCTAAAATACTTATAATGTTGAAAAAAAGTGCAATGCTAACCTGTATGTGTACTGTGATTATTATAACTACCTAAAGAACATATGTAAAGGTAAAAGTGCTGAAAAAATGTATGACAAAATATTGTGAAGAATGGTTTTAGTATTTTATTTTCCAAAATTTCTGGTTCATATTTGGGTGGGGGTGGTAATCTTTGAAGGACACCCAGCAAGTGGTGTGTGAGGACACCCTGGTGGGTTGCCTTCCGGGAGACCCTCTGGTATCCTTAACTTCCTGACATTTCTCTTTCAGACTCAATATGCCACTCAGTCATTGTTCAGTGCTATCTTCTTAAAACTAAAAATTGGGATGGCCTAACTTAAGGATTTCCCTGCAGGATGTCTGATTCTAACCTCTGCCCTTTGCCATGACTTTTAGTCTTTCAGATCTCCCAAATCAGAAGTTTCAGATCCATCATTTCTTTGGAATCATGGTTATAGAATAGCTATTTTTCTTCCCTGAAGAGACCTAAATAAAAAGATGAACATTTGGGATCCTAAACTCTTTTCCCACAGAATGTGGAAAACCCCCTTGTGTGGAAGCTAGAAAATAACTGATGCTAACCATAGCAAGGCACAAAGCATGCAACTTTTAACTACTGCAAGACTAATAGACTGATTATAACCTCTTTCCTGCTGGGCCTGAAAACCTGCAGGCATTCTTCTTTCCAGAAGTTAGATAATAGTCCCTGTTGTTCTTTCTTTTAATTTCATAAAATAGCAAATCCCTGTAGTCCTTAGTGATTTAGCCAAGTAAGCAATTATAGGAAATTGCTGGATCCATCTGCTTTTCCCCCAATAGATTTGAAGATGAGAATGGTATGTTCAGTATTTCATTCTTCCAAAAAGTCAATCAAACTCCTACTGCTTTGTAAGGTCATTGAATACCTCCTGCTGGCTCCTTCCAGAACTCTGGTTGGGAAGCTTCCTAAAACAGCAGTACTGGTATATTAGTCAGGTCTCCTTTGGTTGCAAATGGCAGAAACCCCTCCCACTAGCTTATGGATAAACAGCAACAAAAAAATGACAGTAGGTACTATGTAATAGCTCACATAACATAAAGTCTAGAAGCAGGCTAGATGCAAGGTGTCATCAAGCATCTCTCTCATTCTCTCAGCTATACTTTCCTGTATATTCACCTGTTTATTCACCATAAGTCTCCCTTCAAGTGGAGGCAAAGATGGCTGGTCCTACCCAACTCCAGGTTCACATTGTCCTTGCATGTGATCAGAAGGAAAGAGGTCATTTCTCTCCCAGGATCTGCATCAATCTCTGTAAAAAGTTTGGCCCTACTTAGAGCGTACAGTCTGTGTGTGGTACAGCTTGAACAAGTACCCCAATAATTGGCCAACTTAACTTAGATGCCTATTAACATGACTCAAGGACTTGTAGTCTATGGTCTCACCAAGTGGAGGGAATGATTTATCTCCACCATAATGTATATCTGAAACAAGAGTAATCCATTTAAAATTATCAAGAGCAAAGGAGAAAGAATATTTAGTTTAAAAAAATAATTTTAATAACTTGTCACTGAATGATAGAGGTAATACAGTCAAGAAAGAGACTTAGAGAATTATAAAGGGAATCAAAAACTGAAACTAAATAATCAAATTATTGGCTTTTAATTCCCTTTATCCTTTATATTCCTCTCTGAGTACCTATTTTATGATGGTGTGCAAAATCAACATGCCTTTAGAATTTTTTTATTTCTTCTCAAAGCACATATATTTATAATACACATATATTTATTAAGCAACTATCATAACAACAGAAACATAACACTAAACAAAAATAAAGAAATATCTGTCCATAATCTTAACCCCATGAAGAAAGCCATTAATTCAAACAGGAAACTTGATTTATTCCTATTTCTCTTCAGTCTTTGTCCATGCATAAAATTTTCTAGTTTAATAAAAATTCATATAGAATGTCACATTCCAGTTTTAAGCACAATATATCATAAATATTTCTGTGTTGCTAAATAATCTTTATAATCATAATTACAATGCCTGCATAATATTTATTGATTAGATATTTGCTATTTCACTTAACCAGTTTCTAATGCTTAAGATGATGTTACTTTTCAGTTTTAATGTAACATTGTAATAAACATATTTATGTGGGAAACTTTACATTCTTTTTAAACTTTCCTTAAATTCCAAGAAGTGGAATTATTGTGTTAAAGGTACGAACAAATTTAATGACATGATTGTTGCTACATATATGTGCTGTTTTTCACAATTATTCCAATGATTTACATGAAATATGAATACACCATTTTACAATAACTACATCAACTTTAGATATTATAAAACTTTACCACAATCCCTGGTTGTCCAAACTAAAGTAGTACTTCCTGATTCCCTTTGTCACCTTCTATCCCCATACTCTGCTTGATTTTCTCCTCTAACCCTTTTCATTACCAAGAGGTATTTGTACTTTCTTTTAGCTCTTCTGTCATGCTGTCAATTTAAACATATTGTTGATTAAGTCAGAATTTTATCTGTTTTATTCATGCTGTATCACTACTGCCTACCAGAGTGCATAGTAGTATATCAATGTTTTCCCTGAGCTTACTTTTTCTTTATAGAAGTAAAATTTACACTAAGTGAAATGCACAGATCATAAATATACAGTTAAATGAATTTTGATAAATGTATACACCATGTAACCAATACTCTTTAAGATATAGAATATCTTAGTTCTTAGTGCCTACTTCCAGTCATTACCCATTCCACATTAGCAACCACTATTTTTATTTCTATCCTCATGGATTCGTTTTAACTCTTCTAAACCTTATATAATTAGAATTATGCAGTATGTACTTCTTTATGTTCTCTTTCACTCAATATGTATTTGAGATGTAACCATATATTTGTGTGCATCAGAAGTTCATTCTTTATTTGTTGAAGAGTACTATTCCACTATACGAATATTTACAGATTCCTATTGATGGACATTTAGGTGATCTTCAGTTTTTAGCAATAATGAATAAAGCTTCTATAAACATTCTTGTACATACTTTTTGGCCATAGGTAAAAATATAAGAGTGAAATTGCTAAGTGGATGTTTATTAAAAATAACTACCAGTTATCTTCCAAAGTGGTTGTAACATTTTATACTCCTACCAGTAATGTCAACCATCTGTCAGAGATAGAACATGTTATCTTTGCTGTGATGCTACTAATCTTTTTCATTTTAGCTATTTTGGTGGTTAGGTAGTAGCATCTCATTTTGGTTTTAATTTGTATTTCACTGATGACAATTATACTGAGCACCTTTTACATGCTTATTGCCCATTCCCTATGTTTTGTTTTTTTTGTGTGTGAAGTGTCTTTTTACATACTTGGACATTTTTAATGGGTTATCATTTTTATTGATTTTTTATCTTATGGATAGTTGTCCTTTGTTGTGCATATGTATTGCAAATATTTTTGTGCAAACTTGCCTTACTTAATTTTCTTACTAATATCTTTTGATGAGCAGAACTTCTAAGTTTTGATGAAGACTAATTGATCAATTTTTTTATGAATAGCTCTTCTTTTGCCCTGCCTAAGAAATCTGCTGGTAGTAATACAGATATAGTCTCCTATGTTTTATTCCATAAGTTTTATATTTTAGCTGTAATATTTAGGTCTTTGAGTGATTTCAGATTATTTTTATACATAGTTTGAAGTAAGAATGGAGGCTTATTCTTCTTTCTATACTTTCATTTCAGGATGTCTGACATTTGGGGTCAGAAAATACTTTGTTGTGAGAAGCTACCCTATTCATTGTAAGATGCTCAGAAGCATGCCTGGCCTTTACCACCTAACTAGATGCCATTAGTGTCCCTACTAATTGTGGCAGTCAAAAATTTTCCATATATTGCCATATGTCTCCTGACCATTCTATCTCCAGGGAGTTGAGGGGGTGGGAGGGAGGTGGCATTGCCTCTGGTTGAGAACCACTGGTTTATAAAATTGTTCTGACATCATCCTTTCACCATTAAATTGTCTTGGCATCTTTTTCAAAATTTAATTATTGTATATATGTGGATTTTTTTCCTGTATTATCTGCTGTTCATATAATCTACTTGTCTGAATTATACCAGTACTGCAGTTTTTATTATTTTAAAATCAGGTAGTACAGAGTGCTTCAACTCTATTCTTCTTTTTCAGGATTTTATGATGTTGAACAAAATCAAATTCTGAAATCTTCCAAAAAATATTAGTTCTAGTAGTTGTTTTATAGATTTCTGAGGATTTCCTACAAATCCAGTAATGTCATTGGCAACTCAAGATAGATTTATTTCTTCCTTTCCAGTAGGCATGCCTTTTATTCTTTCCTTAAGTTTTTATTTAATTCCACATAAGTAACAAACGGGTAATATTAGTTTCAGGTGTAAAATTTAATGATTCAGTACTTCCATACAATACCTGGTGCTCATCAAAACAAGTACACTCTTTGATCTCCATTAACTGTTTAGCCCCCTACCCACTTTACCTCTGGTAACCATAAGTTTGTTCTCTATAGTTAAGAGTCTGTTTCTTGGTTTGCCTCTCTCTCTTTCTTCTCTATGCCCATTTGTTTTGTTTCTTAAATTCCACATATGAATGAATCCATGTAGTATTTTTCTTCCTCTGGCTGACTTATTCCACTTAGCATAATACTCTCTAATTCCATCCATGTCATTGCAAATGGCAAAATTTCATTCTTTTTTTATGGCTGAATACTATTCTATTGTATGTATGTACACACACACACACACACACACACACACACACACACACATGTACCACATCCAATGGGAAAAAGACAGTCTCTTCAACAAATGGTGTTGGGAAAACTGGACAGCAACATGTGAAAGAATGAAACTGGGCCACTTTCTCACACCATACACAAAAATAAATTCAAAATGGATAAAATACCTCAATGTGAGACATGAAACCATTAAAATCCTAGAGGAAAACAGGCAGTAACCTCTTTGACATTGGCCATAACAACTTCTTACTAGATATGTCTCCTGAGAAAAGGGAAACAAAAGCAAAAATAAACTATTGGGACTTTGTCAAAATGAAAACTTCTATACAGGAAAGGAGCAGGCAGCAAAACTAAAATGCAACCTATGGAATGAGAGAAGATATTTGCAAATGACATACCTGATAAAGAGTTAGCATCTAAAATATATAAAGAACTTACAAAACTCAACCTCCCAAAAATGAATAATCCAATTAAGAAATGAGAAGAAGACATGAATACTCATTTTTCCAAAGAATACATACAGATGGCTTACAGACACATTCCTTTTATTCTTGCCTTGTTGCACTGAATAGGACATCTGGTACAATGTTAAACAGAAGTGAAAAATGGCAAGATTTCATTATTTTTTTTAATGTTTTATTATTTATTTTTGAGAGAGAGAGGCACAGCATGATTGGGAAGGGGCAAAGACAGAGGGAAACACAGAATCTGAAGCAGCTCCAGGCTCTGAGCTGTCAGCAACAGAGCCCGAGGTGAGGCTTGAACTCATGAACCATGAGATCATGACCTGAGCTGAAGTCAGATGCTCAACCAACTGAGCCACCCAGGCGCCCCAAGATTTCATTCTTTTTGATGGCTGAGTAACATTCCATTGTATACATATACCACATCTTCTTTATTCATTCATCTATCAGTCGATGGACACTTGGGCTTTCTCCATAGTTTGGCTGTTGTTGATAATGCTGCTGTAAACAACGGGGTGCAGGTGGCCTTCAAATCAGTATTTTTGTATTCTATGGGTAAAAATCTAGTAGATCAATTGCTGGATTGTACAGTAGTTATATTTTTAATTTTTTAAAGAACCTCCATACTGTTTTCCAGTATGGCTGCATCAGTTTGCATTCCCACCAACAGTGCAAGGGGATTCCCCTTTCTCCACATCCTGACCAACATCTATAATTTCCTATGTTGTTAATTTTAGCCATTCTGACACATATGAGGTGATATTTCATCATGGTTTTGATTTGTATTTCCCAGATGATGAGTGATGTTGAGCATCTTTTCATGTGTCTGCCATCTGGTTGTCTTTTTCACCTTTTATTTCTGAGTCTATCTTTGGAACACATCTTTTTTAGATAGCACATAGTTGGGTCTTATGTTTTTATATAGTCTGACAATCCCTGTCTTTAAAGTGGAGTGTTCATGCTCTTGTCTCCTCCTGGACATTACCCTCTCTTGCATTTCAATCCTATATCTGTTCTCTTGCTGGACAACAGAGAACTCCAGACCCAGAGTCTATGACAAATTGGAAAGTCAGCTACATCTTCTGGTTTTGAGGATAATGCCTTGTGAAGAAGAGGTTCTGGAGTGACCTACAGTGCAGTTTCCCCTCTTCACCAGGACTTGGAGCTTCAGGCTACCTCAAGGAACAAATCAAAGCACACCTGGGAGGGTCCAAAACATCACTACGAGTAGGGAGATAAAGTAACCAAAGTCACAACAACAGAGAGCAAGTTACACTCTCCAAAAAAACATCTCCTGAAGGGCCAGGGCCTGGATAGTGTATGACCCCTCTTTAATATAGTAGTACTTGCAGGTGCAGGGCACATAACAAGCTTTTAAAACACTTAAGGGACACAAAACTAGTCAAAATGATGAAACGGAAGATTCTCCTCAAAAGAAATCCCAGGAAGAAATGACAGTTAAAGAATTGCTCAAAACGGATATGAACAATGTAACTGAACAATAATTTAAATAATAGTCATAAGATTAATCACTGGGCTTGAAGAAAAGCATAGAAGACAGCAGAGAATCTATTGCTGCAAAGATCAAGAAACTAAGAAATATAGTCATGATGAATTTAAAAATGTTGTGAATGAGGTGCAAAATAAACTAGAGGCAGTGACAGTGAGGAATGAAGAGGCAGAGGGAAGATTAAGTGAAACAGAAGATAAAATTATGGAAAAAGATGAAGCTGAGAAAAATAGAGATAAAAACATTCTGGACCATGAGGAGAGAATTAGAGAACTAAGTGATTCAATGAAACAGAACAATATCTGTATCATGGGAGTTCCAGAAGAAGAAGAGGAGAGAGAAAGGGGCCAAAGCAATGAAAAGATCATTGCTGGGGAAGGAAACAGACACTGAAATCCAAGAGGCACAGAGAAATCCCTTCAGACATAACTTGAATTGGTCTTCTGCATGATGCATCATAGTGAAACTGGCAAAATACAAAGATAAAGAAAGAATTCTGAAAGCAGCTAGGGATAAAGGGCCTTAACCTACAAGGGTAGACACATAAGGATAGTAGCAGACCTATCTACTGAAACTTGGCAGGCCAGAAAGGACTGGCAGGAAATTTTCAATGTGCTTAATCGGAAAAATATGCATCCAAGAATCCTTTATCTAGCAAGCCTGTCATTCTGAATAGAAGGAGAGGTAAAGGTTTTCCCAAACAAACAAACAGAAGGACTTCATCACCACTAAACCAGCCCTACAAGAGATCCTAAGGGAGACTCTGTGAGTGAAATGTTGCAAAGACCACAAAGGACTAGAGACATCACTACAAGCATGAACCCTACAGATAACACAGTGACTCTAAACCCATATATTTCAATAACATCACTGGATGTAAATGGACTAAATGTTCCAATCAAAAGACATAGGGTATCAGAATGGATAAAAAACAAGACCCATCTATTTACTGTCTACAAGAGACCCATTTTAGACCTGGTGACATTTTCAGATTGCAAGTGAGGGGATGGAGAACCATCTGTCATGCTACTGAAAGTCAAAAGAGAGCTGGAGTAGCCATACTTATATCAGACAAACTAGATTTTAAACTAAAGGCTGTAACAAGAGATGAAGAAGAACATTATATCATAATTACAGGGTCTATCCATCAAGAGCTAACAATTATAAATGTTTATGCACTGAATTTGAAAGCACCCAAATATATAAAACAATTAATCACAAACATAAGCAATCTTATTGGTAAGAATGTGGTAATTGCAGGAAACTTTAATACTCCACTTAAAACAATGGAAAGATCATCTAGGCAGAAAATCAATAAAGAAACAATGGCCCTGAATAATGCACTGGACCAGATGGACTTGACAGATATATTTAGAACTTTTCATCCTAAAGCAGCAGAATACACATTCTTCTCGAGTGCTCATGGACCATTCTCCAAGGTAGATCACATACTGAGTCAAAAAACAGCTTTCAATAAATACAAAATAATTAAGATCATACCATGCACACTTTCAGATCACAATGCTATGAAAGTTTAAATCAACCACAGGAAAAGGTTTGGAAAACTTCCAAATGCATGGAGGTTAAAGAGCATCCTACTAAATAATGAATGGGTCAACCAGGCAATTAAAGAAGAAATTAAAAAATATGTAGAAAGAAATGAAAATGAAAATGGCAGTCCAAACACGTTTGGGATGCAGCAAAGTCAGTCCTAAGAGGAAAATACATTGCAATCCAGGCCTATCTCAAGAAACAAGAAAAATCCCAAATACAAAATCTAACAGCACACCTCAAGGAACTAGAAGCAGAACAACAAAGAAGCTCCAAAACTAGCAGAAGAAGAGGAATAATAAAGATTGGAGCAGAAATAAACAATATAGAATCCAAAAAAAAAAAAACCCAGTAAAACAGATCAATGAAACTAAGAGTTGGTTTTTTGAAAAAATAAACAAAATTGATAAACCCCTAGCCAGACTGCTTAAAAAGAAAGGTAGAGGACCCAAATAGATAAAATCATGAATGAAAATGGATTTATCACAACCAATCCCTCAGAAATACAAGCAATTATTAGAGAATACTATGAAAAATTATATGCCAACAAACTGGACAACCTGGAAGAAATGGACAAATTCCTAGACACCCACACACTACCAAAACTCAAATGGGAAGAAATAGAAAATCTGAATAAACCCATAACTAGTGAAGAAATTGAGTCAGTTATCAAAAATCTCCCAACAAATAAGAGTCCAGGACCAGATGGCTTCCCTGGGGAATTCTACCAGACATTTAAAGCAGAGTTAATACCTATCCTTCTCAAGCTGTTCCAAAAAATAGAAATGGAAAGAAAACTTATGGACTCTTTCTATGAAGCCAGCATTACCTTGATTCCCAAACCAGACAGAGACCCCACAAAAAAAGGAGAATTACAGCCAATATCCCTAATGAACATGGATGCAAAACTTCTCAACAAGATACTAGAAAATTGAATTCAACAGCATATAAAAAAATTATTCACCATGAGCAAGTGGGATCCATTCCTGGGATGCAGGACTGGTTCAACATTCACAAATCAATCAATGTGATACATCCCATTAATAAAAGAAAGGATAAGAATCATATGATCCTGTAAATAGATTCAGAAAAAGCATTTGACAAAATACAGCATCCTTTCTTAATAAAAACCCTTAAGAAAGTCGGGCTAGAAGGAACATACTTAAACATCATAAAATCCATTTATGAAAAGCCCACAGCTAATATCATCCTCAATGAGGAAAAACTGAGAGCTTTCCCCTGAGATCAGGAACATGACAGGGATGTCCACTCTCACCACTGTTGTTTAACGTAGTGTTGGAAGTCCTAGCATCAGCAATAAGACAACAAAATGAAATCAAAGGCATCAAAATTTGCAAAGAAGAAGTCAAACTCACTTTTTGAAGATGACATGATACTCTACATGAAAAACCCAAAGGACTCCACCAAAAGACTGCTAGAACTGATACATGAATTCAACAAAGTTGCAGGGTACAAAATCAATGTTCAGAAATTGGTTGCATTTTTATACACCAATAATGAAGCAACAGAAAGAGAAATCCAGAAACTGATCCCATTTATAATTGCACCAAGAACCATAACATACCTAGGAATAAATCTAACCAAAGATGTAAAAGCTCTGTATGCTGAAAGCTTACTATAGAAAGCTTCTGAAGGAAATTGAAGAAGACACAAAGAAATGGAAAAACATTCCATGCTCATGGATTGGAAGAATAAATATTGTTAAAATATCAATACTGCCCAAAGAAATCTACACATTCAATGCAATCCCAATCAAAATTGCACTGGAATTCTTCTCACAGATAGAACAAACAATCCTAAAATTTGTATAGAACCACAAAAGACCTCAAATATCCAAAGTAACATTGAAAAAGAAAACCAAAGCAGGAGGCATCACAATCCCAGATTTTCACTTCTACTAAAAAGCTGTAATAGCCAAGACAATATGGTATTGACACAAAAACAGACACATAGACCAATGGAATAGAATAGAGAACCCAGAATTGGACCCACATATAAATGGCCAACTAATCTTTGACAAAGCAGGAAAGAGCATCCAATGGAGAAAAGACAGTCTCTTTAGCAAATGGTTCTGGGAGAACTGGACAGCAACATTCAGAAGAATGAACCTAGACCACTATCTTATACCATACACAAAAATAAACTCTAAATGGATGAAAGACCTAAATGTGAGAGAGGAAACCATCAAAAACCTAGAGAAAAAAGCAGGCAACAACTCTCTGACCTCACCCACAGCAATTTCTTGCTCGACACATCTCCAAAGGCAAGGGAATTAAAAGCAAAAATGAAGTATTGGGACCTCCTAGATAAAAATCTTCTGCATTGCAAAGGAAACAATCAACAAAACTAAAAGGCAACCGACGGATTGGGAAAAGATATTTGCAAGTGACACATCAGATAAAGGGTTAGTATCCAAAATCTATAAAGAAATTACCAAACTCAACACCTGAAAAACAAATAATCCAGTGAAGAAATGGGCAGAAGACATGAATAGAAACTTTTCCAAAGAAAACATCCAGATTGCAAACAGACACACAACGAGATGCCCAATGTCACTCATCATCAGGGAAATACAAATCAAAGTCACACTGAGGTACCACCTCATACCAGTCAGAGTGGCTAAAATGAACAAATCAGGAAACTACAGATGCTGGCGAGGATGTGGAGAAATGGGAATCCTCTTGCACTGTTGGTGGGAATGCAAACTGGTGCAGCCACTCTGGAAAACAGTGTGGAGGTTCCTCAAAAAATTAAAAATAGATCTACCCTATGACCCAGCAATAGCACTGCTAGGAATTTACCCAAGGGCTACAGGACTACTGATGAATAGGGGCACATGTACCCCAATGTTTATAGCAGTGCTTTCAACAATAGCCAAATTATGGAAAGAATATAAATGCCCTTCAACTGATGGATGGATAAAGATGTGGTTTATATATACTACTTGGAATGAGAAAGAATGAAATCATGCCATTTACAGCAACAGGGATGGCACTGGAAGCTATTATCCTGAGTGAAATAAGTCAATCAGAGAAGGACAGATATCACATGTTTTCTCTCATATGTAGATCTTGAGAAACTTAAGGAAGACCATGGGGGAAGGGAAGGGGAAAAAATAGTTACAGAGAGGGAGGGAGGGAGGCAAACCACAAGAGACTCATAAGTACAGAGAACAAACTTAGAGTGAAGAGGGGGATAGGGGAGAGGGGAAAATGAGTGATGGCCACTGAGGAGGGCAATTGTTGGGATGAGCACCGGGTGTTGTATGTAAGCCAAATTGGCAATAAATTATATTTTTTAAAAAGAACCATCTAAAAAATAAGTAAAATAAAGTGTTCAGTCCATTTTCATGTAGTATAATTATTTTTTTTAATCTGAGCACAGTTGACACACAATGCTACACTAGTTTTAGGAACACAACAAAGTAACTCAAGTCCACACATTATGCCATGCTCATCGTAAGTGTAACGATCTGTCACCACCCTATGCCACCACAATACCATTGACGATATTCCTCATGCTGCAGCCCCCATTCCTGTGACCTAGTCATTCCGCAACTAGAAGACCATATCTCCTACTCCCTTTTACCCACCTACCTATCACCCAACTCTGGCAACCATCAGTCTTCTCTTTGCATTTGTAGGTCTGATTCTGCTTTTTTGTTGTTGTTTATTCATTTTTTAAAGTCCATATATAAATGAAATCATATATTTGATTTATTTAATATGATCATATGATATTTGACTTATTTCACTTGGCATAATACCCTTTATGTCCATCCATTTAGTATAATTATTGATATGGTTGGCGCTACGTCTATTTGGTTTCTAATTGTTCACTCTGATTTTTGTCCTTTTTCTTCTTCTTGTCACTTTCTTCTTCCTGTCTCCCTTATTTGGAAGGATTAGCTAAATATTTTTAGTATTCCATCTAATTTTGCCTATTGACTTTTTAATTATATATCTCTTACTATAAATTTTTGGTAACCATCCTAGTAATTACAGTATCTATCCTTTACTTATTATTGCCTACTTAATAATATTTAGCACTTCAGATGAAATGTAAGAAACTTGGAAGAACATATCCTATAGTTCTGTTTATTCTTCTCCCATCCTTTGTGTTATTGTTGTCATACATTTTCCTTCTATATATAAGCTAAACAGGACATGTGATATTTTCATCTTAAACTCTCACTTGTAAAGAAATCAAGTTGTCTTTTAAAGAAATCAAGAAATGTAAAAGGTAGTTTACATTCACCTAAATAATTATTTCCAGTGCATTCCATTCCTTTCTGTAGATTCCAATTTTCATATGATATTGTTTTGTTTTTCTTCAACCTGAAAAAAAAAACTCAACATTCTTTGTAACACAAAACTTCTAGCAAAATATTCTTTCACTTTTTATTGTAGATAGTTTTCTGGCTGGAATTTTGTTGTTGTTGTTGTTGTTGTTGTTGTTGTTCAGTTACTTTGAAGATGTAATGCTTTTGTTTTTAGCTTCTATTGTTTTTTAGTAAGAAATGAGCCATCATTCTCATCATGGTTCCCATACATGATTGTGTTCTTTTACCTCTAGCTGCAGGACTTTTTTCCTTATCTTTGATTTTCAGCAGTTTAACAATTAGGTACCTAGTGTAGCTTCCTTTGTCTTTATCCTATTTGGATTCACTGAATTTCCTGGATCCCTGGGTTGATGTGTAGGGGAAAAAATGTGGGGCCATTCTTTCTTAAAATATATTTTTTCCCATTCTCCATATCTTTTCCCACTGAGGCTCCTTTTACAATGTGTTAGATCACTTGATATTGTCCCATGAGTTACTAGGTCTCTGTACATCTTTAATAATCTTTTTTCTTAATCTGCTTTGGTTTGCAAAATTTCTATTATGTTATGCTTTGTTAGGATGAGTTTATTTGGGTTTAACCCCTAGTCCTACTGCATGGCACTTACTTACTCTAGAGTGTGTTTTTCTTCTAACGTGCACCCTAATGGATTTCCACTGGATATTTGAGGTAGGCAGTAAGTTTTCTCCAATTTAAATGGGGTGACCTCCACCTCCTAATATTCTGTGACCTCTCTTACATCAGTTGCTTCTCAACCCCTTGCATAAGTTCTGATGTGTTGCTCCCTTTTGTCTTACCTTGAGGAGTCAAGACCAGACCTTATTTAAAAACATGAGCAAAACCCACATGTACACCCAAACCCAGCTTTCTGTTTCCAGTCTCTGCTACACAAATTCCAACCATTTCTGCAACCCTAAACTATGATCACTGTCTCATAAGAGGCAGATGTCTAGTTTCTGTCTGGGTTCATTCAGAAAAATGCCTCAGGGCAGAAAGTTGGGGTTAACATAGAGCTCATCACATGTGTTTCCCTTCTCTCAAGGATTATAGTCTTGCACTGCCTGTTTATCTATGCCTGGAAACAGTTACCTCATTTATTTTGTCCAGTTTTATGGTTGTATATATATATGGCAGGGCAAGTACAAAACCAATATCTTAGTCATGGCTAGATGTGAAAGTCTATTGCATCTTGGCCTTTTGGCCAAGACTAAGTGTAGTATCTGTTCTTATCAGTTCAGCAAACTTTGAAAAAAAAAATAAATAAATGAATTTTGGCAAAATCAGGAAATTTTTTTAAAAGTATGCTTTGCTAATTATCTCCATCCTCGGGGCAACCTCTTACACAAACTCATCCACCTGTCATGTGTCCCTTTTACTAGAAAAATGCTTTAGATCAAATCCTTATTAACATATTAGTATATTTGCATTTTGAAAACATCCTTTGAAGTAAAGCCTGAATACAAAAATAATAGATAAAATCAATGAAGCCAAAGTAGGTTCTTTGAAATGATAATCAACAAAATTGACAAACTTTAACTACATTGACTAAGAAAAAAAATCTACCTGATCTAGCCTAATGATGAGCTCTTCCATTAGTAATTAATGATCTTTGCTTTGTTCATGTCATCTGCTTTAGAACCTGAATTCTTTCAAAGAAATGCTCCTCCTGTTTCTATAAAAATAGTACTGCTAAAATATATTACATAACACTAATATCTGGAAGTCTCTTCATGGTAAATAAATGTGAAATATCATTTTTGATATTGAAAAAAAGTAGAAAAGTTAGAAAATAAAAAAAATATTTAAAATTTCATGCATCTCCACTAGCTAATAAAAAATTAATGGACAAAGAATGATCCTTTTGATCCTCAAATTGCCCCCTCTCATTTTTGCCATAAACTTTGCATATGGCAAGCTCATTACTGATATTAAATATATATGTACCACCTTGACACTACATTTAATCAAATACATACTTACTGCCTTGATACTACACTTATAGCACAAAAGAACAAGTCTATGCAGCTAACAGTCTTACTAATCTCATCATTTTTTCTTCAGATCATGGAATTTTCTTTTTTTGCATAATTCTCCATGTTCTTTTCTCCTTATTACTGTTCATAACCAACAGAGAGGATGGACAAGAGTGGCTACAAATTAAACAATGTTTATATTTCATAAGAAAATTGTCACCAAGGGGCGCCTGGGTGGCGCAGTCGGTTAAGCGTCCCACTTCAGCCAGGTCACGATCTCGCACTCCGTGAGTTCGAGCCCCGCGTCAGGCTCTGGGCTGATGGCTCGGAGCCTGGAGCCTGTTTCCGATTCTGTGTCTCCCTCTCTCTCTGCCCCTCCCCCGTTCATGCTCTGTCTCTCTCTGTCCCAAAAATAAATAAACGTTGAAAAAAAAAATTAAAAAAAAAAAAAAGAAAATTGTCACCATGGATACCATATGTTATGATGCCTCCTCAGTTTGCATCCATGTACTATATTCAAACATCAGGAGAGAGATTGAGGAATCAGAAGATCTTGCTTGTAGTTCTCTACCTTTTACTAACAAGCTGTAAGACCACTGGTAATTTCATTTAATATCTTTGGTGCCTTGGTTTCACAATCTGTAAAATGATGAGGTTAGACTAAAGAATTTTAGTATGTAATAATTACTAAGCACTTTGTATGTACGTGTTATTATGCCAGGAATTTTATGTATTTAATGTTATTTAATCTTCACAGTAATATGTCTATGAGACTATTTTTCAATGTTCTCCAGAGAAAAAGAACCAATGGGACATATTTAGATATACAAGAGGAGATTTAGTATGAGAATTTGCTCTTGTGGTTATGGAGGCCAATAAGTCCTATGATAAACTGTCTGCAAGCTGGGAAACTAGGAAAGCTGATGGTGTAATTCAGTACAATGCAAGAGTCCTGAGAATCAGGAGGAGAGGTGGCTGCTAGTATAAGTCCCAGAGTCCACAGGCCCAAGAACCAGGAGTTCCACTGTTGGAGGGCAGAAGAATATGGACATCCCAAATCAATAAAAGACAGAGTGAATTAGCCCTTCTTACTCCTTTTTGTTCTATTTAGGCCTCCAGTGGATTGGATAACTCGCACCTGCATTGGAGAGAACAATCTGCTTTACTCAGTCTACTGTTTCAAACGCTAATCTCATCTTGGACATACCCTCACAGATCTACTTCTTAAATTATCACCAGCTATCTGTGTATCCCTTAGTCTACTCAGTCACACATAAAGTTAACTATGACGTAGGCAGATATTATTATTATTATCCCATTACATCCTTGAAAACTTGAGGTTAAGCATCATTAAAGACCTCTTCTAAGTAGTAAATAAAAGAGCCAGAATTGGACTTAAATCTGTCTGACTCCTGGGCCCAGGCTGGTAACCCCCACAATTTCAGGCAAAACATATCCCCAAACATTTTTTTCTTTAAAATATTAAATTTAATATCCAGTTGGGGAGAAGCTTACATGTAAACTGGAGTCTTGTGACTCCTCCTTCTATTGAGCACAATCCAGGCTTGTACTGTGTTTGCATGTTGTCTGTCTGTCAAATTTAGTTCCCAAGTAGAAACTTCGTCTAACACAACATTCTGCCTAGAGGTTCACACATTGCTAGCACTCACTAACTGCTCATAGCAATATGAATGGCATCTGTTTAGTAAAAGGAATTTTGCCACTAATATTTCTTTTCTATTAGTTCAAATATGTATTTAGCAATTTTAACTGTTGAAAATATTCCAATCTTCTTAGTATCTATAAAAGATTATTTATATTAATATTAGCCTATGATAGCCCAAGTTTGGCACAGTGTGGTTCTAGATAGACTGCACTCTCTGTAAATATACCTAGCCAAGATCTATTCCAGTTTATTCATTCATTTAGTCAGTCAGTGAAAGCTTAGCATTTAGTGAATATTTAGGCATATTATTTGCCTGCCATTGTGCTAAGTACAAGATAAAAACAAAGATAATTCCAGCCTGAAGAATGTATTGTCTAATGCACTGCAGTTTGCAATATAAGTAAGTAAAAGTAGACAATTACAATTTGATATAATAAGTACTAATAATTGGTAGGGTTAGTACTACTACAAAGGGGGCTTCTAAACCAAGATTAGGGATCAGAGAAGTCATCCTACACAAAGTAATATCCCAGTAAGACTTGGAATGTTCTCATAAATTAGCCAGGTGGAAAACAGATGGAAGAAAATTCCAGAGGGAAGAATTTTTTCAAAGAGCCAAAAATTAGGGAAAGAGAATGACATTATTCTAAAATCTGAATATAGTTCAGAATGGCCCCCCCCCAAAATTGGTAAGAAATGAGATTGGGAGGTAGGCAGGTATCATCCCAAAGGACCATATAAGCCTTATAAGCTCCATGTTAAGCCATAGAGTCTTTACCTGAAGGCAGCCAAGAAGGTTTAAATAGTGAAATAGACGATTAGATTTACATCTTGAAAAGATCACTTTGGCTGCAGTGTAGGAAGCAAATTACAACAAGTAAGGATGGACTGGAAGAGAACAATTGGGGGCCTTCTTAAAATGGTGGTATCCAAAGGCTCTGGATGAATTGGAGTCAATTGAGATAAAATTAACAGTACCTGGTAAATTATTAGAAGAGAGGTAGTTGGGAAGGAATAGGAATCAAAGACATGCTTGTGTTTTGGGCCTGAAAAATTAGATGAATGGTAGTTTTATTCATTGGGATAGGGAAGATGTAAGGAGAAGCGGCTTTGGGGTCAGAAAAACTGATTAATTTCATGTTAGTCAAGCCACAGAGATAGTGTTGTTGTTGTTTGGAATATATTATATGGCTATTTAAATTCTGATGTAGTACTAATCTGTACCACAAATTAGTACCTGCGAAACAGAGTAGGTGCAGTTTTATCTTACTCTATCAATTCAGTAGATTACTCTAAAGGTGATAAAAAATGGAGATTATTAATCCTAAACAGTATTGATTCTTGAAGAAGGTGATGGTAGAACATATCTCATGGCTGGACCAGAACCTGTGGGGGAAAGTACTATTCTGAGCTAGTCAGTAAAATTATACAATCTTATATGGTAGCCTGGACACATACACTACAATACCAGTTCTATGTGAAGTAACTGAGCAAGAGGCCCTGAAAGATTGCAAACCAATCTCAGCTGATACAGAATTTCTGAAAAAAGTGGCTGCTTCCTTCAACATGAGTAAGAGACCAGGTGATATAAAAGAGTAAACCGAATGTCCCAATCCATTCGCTTTCACTGCCGTAGAATTCCTCCCAAGACTGGTCCCATTCACTGAGTGAAACAATTGGAAAATCTGCCCACCAAATTGCCTGATAAAAACTAGGATTATCCCTAAATATCCTATGCTTCCCAGCTGAATAGATTTCTTACCCACTCTACTCAAGTACTTTACCTCTTTAAGCACCTGTGCATCTGTGTTTGTAACTCCACCACAGAAGGGCTCAATGACTTCAGCCTGGGTATTTTTCAGGGAAGGTGTTAAAACCATAGCCATAAAATTGAACTATATAATGCAATCCTTCAAAATAGATTAACTGCAGGTATCTTAATGAGTTGATGTAATGGAGGATGTCTGCCAAGAAGGATGGCTTTGGCTTGGAAGCAACTGATCTTCGTCCATCCTTCTGATGATAATTAGGTAATATGTCTGCTTGCCTATTGTTTATTGAGGCCAATCCTAATTTATGGCAATAAAATCATGCTCCCAATTTAAAAGGGAAATCTTATGTTTTTGTATTCTATAGTGGAGTGGCAAACATGGTTTAAAGTCATTTAGATAAAAGTCATCCAATGAAGCATGCCCAAGGGCATTCCTGTTTTATGCTGCTCTGCCTTGTCCTCTTTAAAATGATTACTTTATCTATTGAATTCTCAAGGTTGTATTATAAATAATGTGAAGAACACCTTTGTAATTATCTCCTTAGATTAGATTTCTAAAAGTGGAATTATATCATGAGTCAAATATTTTTTTTCAATTTACAATTTAGTATATTCACAAAATAACTTACAGAAAGAACTACCCATTTAGCTCCTATCAGTAAAATGAGAGTGAGTCTTTCCTTAACACCTTCATTAATAATAGATTGTATCTATATTTTTAATCTTTACTAATCCAAAATCCAAAATATATTTCATCATTTATTATTTTCAATTATCTGATTATTAATGCATTTAGATATATTTTCATGTTTCCTGGCCATTTTTATTCTATTAATTACCTTTATATGACTATTGTCTATTTTATTACTATGCTATTGATTTTTCTTCTCTCATTGTGGATCTCATTTTTTCTCCTGATTTATAAATTTATAATGTTTTGTAACATTAATATTTGTCTCATATTAATATCATTGCCTCCTATTTTTTGACATATATATTTATCTAAACTCTATACTTTTCTAAACTTTATACTTCTGACATATATATTATCTAAACTCTAAAGTTATTCAGATTTTCTTTCCTCTCAAATAAGTCCTGAGTACATTTTTCCCTCATTATCCTAGTGTTCTTAATTTTGTTAACTAGATTCTTTTGTGCCATTTTAAAAGTACCCATATAGCATATATTTCTTACATTTATTAGTTAATTGTTGTTCCAGGATATGTTGCCAATTTCTGGCCTCACTATCAGTCCTTGTCTTTAGGTTTAATTTCAGTAGGCTTTTATGTAAGAATCTATGAGTGGTAAACTTTCTAGAACAACTTCCTGTGCTTGGAAACAATGATTTATTTCACCCTTACTCTGGAAGGATATTTTAGTTAGGTATAGAATTCTGGCTTAACAGTTATTTTCCTAGCTCTTTGAAGATATTCTTCCTTTGTCTTCTGCCAACTGTTGTTTCTAATGACAGTTTTATTGCCAATCTGCCTATCTTTCTGGTTATCTTGCTGTTTGATGTTCTGAAGTTTCACTTTAATTTTCCTGTTAAGTGTATGAAGAGTGTTAAGGGTTGAGTTGTGTCCCCTAAGAAAGATATGCTGAAGTCCTAACCCCAGTATCTCAGAATGTGACTTATTTGGAAACAGGGTCCTTACATGGGTAATCAAGTTAAAATGAGGTCATTGGGGTAGACTTTAAATAAATATAACTGTTACCCTAATAAATAGGGGAAATTTTGGACATAGAGACAAACATACATAGAAGAGACAGAGGCACAAAGAGAATGCCATGTGAAAAGCAAGGCTGAGATTGGGGTGATAGACCTATGAACAAAGGAACACCAAAATTGCCAGAAAACCACCAGAAGGTAAGAGACAGAGGGAACAAATTCTTCCTCACAGCTTTTGGAAGGAACCATACTACTACCACCTCAATTTTGGACTTCTAGCCTCCAAAACTGTGAAACAATAAATTTCTATTATTTTAAGCCACAAGTCTGTGGTACTTTGTTACAGTAGCCCTAGGAAATCAAAACAGTGAGCATTTTCAAATGAGGCTTGTGTGTTTCTTTAATTTAAGAATATTCTTAAACATTATATCTTCGGATATTTCTTTTCTATTATTCTTTCTATACTCATTTCTAGATTTTTATTAAATTTATAATGGAATATCTCAATTGATCCTCCATATTTTTTTAATTTTTTTTGAGTTTTAGTTGACATCCTATGCCATATTCCAATTTGCTAATTCTATCTTTGACTTTTTCTATTTTAAAGTTTACCCAAATATTGATTTTCTTATTTTTATTCCAATATTTTCATTTTTCATTTTCAAAATTAACCTGCAAGTTAAATAACCTAAAGTTAACCTGAAGTTAATTCAATGTCTTGTTTTTCATTTTATTGGTTTTGTTAGTATTACTTTACTTAATGTGTTTGAATTTTTATTTTGAACTTTGACCTTCTGTGGAAATTTGTTTTTTACCTCTATGCCCATTCCCCCTTGTCTAACTGTTTTACAGTTATCTTAAACTCCGCTTTATCCCAGTGTCCCCTTCAAGTACTTGATGATATATAGTCACTGAGCCAGCAGGTGAATTGGCTCAAGTCTTGCTTTCAATCTGTGTCTGCTTACTCCTGTCTCTCAGTATGCACAATATGTAATCCAGAAAATTGTTGGTCACAGCTTTTTACACCTTCCTTTAACAGGTAATGGAGCTCTAACACAGCCGGTTTCAAAAGCAGGAAGCCTGACCCTAGCCTCCTATTTTACACGGGCCACATTTAATCTCTGTTACTCTGTCTTAGCTTTGCTTAATTCTGGTCCAAATTTCAGTAGGGAATATGGAGTATACTTATTATATTATATTTTTGGTTTTCTCTTGTGTTTTCGTAGGCGTAGGTAAATTTTTAGTTCATCCATGTCTTTTTAATTTTTCACTTTAGAGTTTATCATTGCTATATATTTAGGATGGCATGTGAGGACTCAAACATGAAATCACAAATTTATCTTGAAGAGAAACCTTGATTCCTTTCTAACTTTAATTAAACCTTTGTGAGTCATTCCTAGTTAACTCCTGCTAACCTGTTTCCATAGTTAAATGTGGAAAACTCTTTTGGCCTGGAACTCTGTTGGCCTTGAACTATTCCTAGGCTGTAAATAAATTAGGCTTAAATAACTTTTGACAAAATCAGGCTAAGATAGGCCCTATTTTTTTTTCTAGGTTGATAAAATACACATATACCAGCACCAGATGCAATGTGAACAAAGAAAGATAAGTAATGATTTTTCCTTAATCCTGAATGCTGAACTGGGATTATTTTCCTTCCATGATGCTGAGTCAAGGTTATTGGACCTTACCACTTCAGCATATGGAAAAGAAATCCAAAAAAAAGAGACATATCCACTTGCAATGATTTTTTAACTTTCATTACATAAGAACTCACCCCACTACCAAGCCTAGGGAACATGTTGTAGGATCTAACTAAGAGAAATTCTCCTCTTTCCTGGAGTAGAAAAAATGATGAAGAGCCTTGAACTCCTTCCTTGAAAACTAGCAATATTAATTTTCCTCAAAACCTTTTATTGTTGTTCCATATCTTCTACCTTTAATGAAGTCAGTAAGTCTGAGATTGTTTTCCCTCTTAGTGAATGTCCTATTTTTGTCAGTCTAGCTGAAGGACTCTTTATTTGTCATCGAACTACACTAAGATTCTGTTCCTAATTTACCTGGGTATGGTTTATATATTCCTTTAGACTTTGAGCTGAAAACCTAGTGTATGAGCCCATAGTTCTTATGTAGTCATTCAGTTACTAGGGGCTGTGTGAAGAGTAAGCTAGAGAAACTGATAGCTAAAATTCAGGTAGATTGTAGCTGCCTACTTCTCTGAAAATTTGAGTACCACACTCTTGAAGTTTTCCATGGTCTTTAAGGAAAGAGTACCTACTATTTAGCTGTTCCCTAGCTTTGGTGTCCCTCATCAGTCTTTTGTGTATTTCAGTAAGTAGCACAAATCCCCCACCACTATCACTATGACCACCACCAAGTATTATTTACAGTCTTTTTTTAGGCTTAATCTTGCCTCCGGTCATGCACCAGATTCCTGTTTAAAACCCAACCGGAAGTTAAAATGGTAGCATAATTGTGATTTTTCCATTAGACTTACTCCTGTCCTATTCTGTGGAGGAAGGATAAGTTTCAAATGGACAACTTCCATTTTTTTTCTCCCATGGCTCTCTTTTATCACTTGAATTTCTTCACTCACTGATCCAAACCTCAGCGTCCTTGTTTGTCTTTATCCAAATGTATGACAAGCTCATCAAATCTGGTAAGCTTGTAATATGACTTTGTGGTCATACCTCTAGTATTCCTAAAGATAAATTTTTATCTCTATTTTGCATTCATTTCTGTAAACTGTAGGCAAAGTATAAATCATGCAAACATGTCCTGACTTTACACTCTTTCCCCGAAATTTATCAATACATTTGGCTTTAAATTAGCAATTTATAACAAAAAGTGAGAACTAGTAAGTAATCAACTGAAGAACAGAAAAAAGTATAAAAAGTAGTCAAAAGTAGTCAAAAGTAGTCTCAGTAGTCACTGAGAAAGGCTGCTAGGAGTTTGGTTTGGCTAAAACATAGATTATATCTAAGGGAGCCATATTTACTTCTTAGATTCTTATCAGAAAGTGTCAGATAAAAATTATAAATAATAATACTATAATAAATTTTATTGTTCCTTATATTATCATAGGACAATGCATTTGACAAAGTAAGACCTATTTTGTGGAATAAAAAAGAACAAAGGAGTAGAATTCGTAGGATATTGGTTTTTTCTCTTTCTTTCTTCTTTTTTTTTAAACTAGAAACAACTAGCTGTGTGTGTTGGATATGGCCCCTACCATCTCTGGGGTTTCTTTATTGCAGTTCAAATTAGAGAATGAAATTTTACTCTATAGGGTTATTCCATGCTGCATTTATTTAGGCACAAATGGTAGAAAGATGACTTCTCTGTAGGTGACGTTGCCTGCCTACAGAAAATGTGTTTGATCTCTGCCTAGCCATTTTCTTCAGAGTTTTTGTATCCATAATATCACACTCAACAATCACAAAAAAATAATTGGTAAACCTTAATTGAACATATTCAAAACTCTTCAAGCATAACCCAGAAGAAAAGATTTCAAAATTACACCTAGATGAAATGTTTATCTTTTTATAAATTTCTGTTTGAATGGATTTTGAAGCAAAATTATATTTTATTTTAAAAATAGAGTCAAGATAGTCATGATTAATATTGTTTTGGGAATAATTTATTATAACATAGTTTACATTCAGAAAGTGACTTCTGAAGAATCTTAACGACCCTTTCCAAATTGCTTTCACCTACCTCTGAAGTGAAGGACATTTTACATAAGCACAAAGTGGAAAAAATTAAAATATATACAGCCATGGTTATTAATAGGAAGGCAGGTGGCACTGATTAAAAGAAAACAGTAAAAATTCTCATTTGGAAGTAATTTCACAATTATGTACTATGGATTAATTTAGTCTGGAAACTACTATATGAAAGAAATGCAAATTTAGCTGAGCTTTCTAATTATGAACTATTTAAGGTAAAAAATTATCAGCCTAATTACGTTATTCTATACACAGGATCCCATGGTTAGATATTCTTATATCTGAATTTCTCTGCCATCACCTGCCATTGCTATATACTGTCTTCCAAGAAGTGGATTTTAAAAAAAGGAAATAGCCATGTTATTTGACATTTTGCTCTATTTTTCAATACCCAGTGTATAATGAATGCTCAATAAATATTGATAAATAATGTCTTTAATGAGAATCCAGATTAAAATGAATGTTTTACTGTTAATAATCTTTTCTAAGCACAATGCAGTAACTAGGATCATCCTGACATAACTTCACATAAATCACAAACTGGACAAGTTTGGGCAATTGGTTCACATTACCACCTACCATTTTCACTTATCATTTTATATTATGAAGTCTCCTTAGATAAGAATAGAGCAGACCTTTGGTAGAGTGTAATCTTTTCAGACATCTCATAATTCATTTATGCAATGTAGAAGTGAAAATATTTTCAAGCTTTTATATAATGATGCCATTGGCCAGGCAAATGACTTTGAATAGCAAAGAGAACAAACTTCTCATTTTGCTCTACTTTTCTAAGACATTACTCTTTCCAACAGTGTGCACTGCCTAGTTCTCAAAATCATTGTGAATAAGAATAATCTAGGACTGTTGAAAAATATTCAGTTCATGAATCTGACTTAAAGAGATTCTAATTAAATAGGAAATGATGGCTGCTGTGACAACTTCATTGGACTATGGGGTAGCAGATGTGAAATATTTCTCTTTATTTTGAAATATTTTTCATGGAACCTAAAGTATTATTATAATAATTAACACCTGGGTGGCACAGTCAGTTAAGCAATCGACTCTTGATCTTCCTTCATCATGATCTCACGGTTCCTGAGTTCAAGCCCCACATTGGGCTCTGTGCTGATGGTGCAGAGCCTGCTTGGGATTCCGTCTTCCATTCTGTCTGCCCTTCCCCCCACTTGTGTGTGCTCCTGCGCCGGCACTCTCTCTCTCTGTCTCTTACAATAAACAGGAGCACCTGGGTGGCTCAGTCGTTAGGCATCTGACCTCAGCTCAGGTCATGATCTCACAGTTCATGAGTTCGAGCCCTGCCTCAGGCTTTGTGCTGACAGCTTAGAGCCTGGAGCCTGCTTCAGATTCTGTGTCTCATTCTCTCTCTGACCCTCCCCCACTTGTTCTCTGTCTCTCAAAAGTAAATAAAAGTGGCAGCCAAGAATCCTTTATCCAGCAAGTCTGTCATTTAGAATAGAAGGAGAGATAAAGGTCTTCCCAAACAAACAAAAACTGAAGGAATTTGTCACCACTAAACCAGCCCTACAAGAGATCCTAAGGGGGACCCTGTGAGACAAAGTCCCAGAGACATCACTATAAGCATAAAACATACAGACATCACAATGACTCTAAACCCGTATCTTTCTATAATAACACTGAATGTAAATGGATTAAATGCGCCAACCAAAAGACATAGGGTATCAGAATGGATAAAAAAACAAGACCCATCTATTTGCTGTCTACAAGAGACTCATTTTAGACCTGAGGACACCTTTAGATTGAGAGTGAGGGGATGGAGAACTATTTATCATGCGACTGGAAGCCAAAAGAAAGCTGGAGTAGCCATACTTATATCAGACAAACTAGACTTTAAATTAAAGGCTGTAACAAGAGATGAAGAAGGACATTATATAATAGTTACAGGGTCTATCCATCAGGAAGAGCTAACAATTATCAATGTCTATGCACCGAATACTGGAGCCCCCAAATATATAAAACAATTACTCATAAACATAAGCAACCTTATTGATAAGAATGTGGTAATTGCAGGGGACTTTAATACACCACTTACAGAAATGGATAGATCAACTAGACACACGGTCAATAAAGAAACAAGGGCCCTGAATGAGACATTGGATGAGATGGACTTGACAGATATATTTAGAACTCTGCATCCCAAAGCAACAGAATATACTTTCTTCTCGAGTGCACATGGAACATTCTCCAAGATAGATCATATACTGGGTCACAAAACAGCCCTTCATAAGTTTACAAGAATTGAAATTATACCATGCTTACTTTCAGACCACAATGCCATGAAGCTTGAAATCAACCACAGGAAAAAGTCTGGAAAACCTCCAAAAGCATGGAGGTTAAAGAACACCCTACTAACGAATGAGTGGGTCAACCAGGCAATTAGAGAAGAAATTAAAAAATATATGGAAACAAACGAAAATGAAAATACAACAATCCAAACGCTTTGGGACGCAGCAAAGGCAGTCCTGAGAGGAAAATACATTGCAATCCAGGCCTATCTCAAGAAACAAGAAAAATCCCAAATACAAAATCTAACAGCACACCTAAAGGAACTAGAAGCAGAACAGCAAAGGCAGCCTAAGCCCAGCAGAAGAAGAGAAATAATAAAGATCAGAGCAGAAATAAACAATATAGAAACTAAAAAAACTGTAGAGCAGATCAACGAAACCAAGAGTTGGTTTTTTGAAAAAATAAACAAAATTGACAAACCTCTAGCCAGGCTTCTCAAAAAGAAAAGGGAGATGACCCAAATAGATAAAATCATGAATGAAAATGGAACTATTACAACCAATCCCTCAGAGATACAAACAATTATCAGGGAATACTATGAAAACTTATATGCCAACAAATTGGACAACCTGGAAGAAATGGACGAATTCCTGAACACCCTCACGCTTCCAAAACTCAATCAGGAGGAAATAGAAAGCTTGAACAGACCCATAACCAGCGAAGAAATTGAATCGGTTATCAAAAATCTCCCAACAAATAAGAGTCCAGGACCAGATGGCTTCCCAGGGGAGTTCTACCAGACGTTTAAAGCAGAGATAATACCTATCCTTCTCAAGCTATTCCAAGAAATAGAAAGGGAAGGAAAACTTCCAGACTCATTCTATGAAGCCAGTATTACTTTGATTCCTAAACCAGACAGAGACCCAGTAAAAAAAGAGAACTACAGGCCAATATCCCTGATGAATATGGATGCAAAAATTCTCAATAAGATACTAGCAAATCGAATTCAACGGCATATAAAAAGAATTATTCACCATGATCAAGTGGGATTCATTCCTGGGATGCAGGGCTGGTTCAACATTCGCAAATCAATCAACGTGATACATCACATTAACAAAAAAAGAGAGAAGAACCATATGATCCTGTCAATCGATGCAGAAAAGGCCTTCGACAAAATCCAGCACCCTTTCTTAATAAAAACCCTTGAGAAAGTCGGGATAGAAGGAACATACTTAAAGATCATAAAAGCCATTTATGAAAAGCCCACAGCTAACATCATCCTCAACGGGGAAAAACTGAAAGCTTTTTCCCTGAGATCAGGAACACGACAAGGATGCCCACTCTCACCGCTGCTGTTTAACATAGTGCTGGAATTTCTAGCATCAGCAATCAGACAACAAAAGGAAATCAAAGGCATCAAAATTGGCAAAGATGAAGTCAAGCTTTCGCTTTTTGCAGATGACATGATATTATACATGGAAAATCCGATAGACTCCACCAAAAGTCTGCTAGAACTGATACAGGAATTCAGCAAAGTTGCAGGCTACAAAATCAATGTACAGAAATCAGTTGCATTCTTATACACTAACAACGAAGCAACAGAAAGACAAATAAAGAAACTGATCCCATTCACAATTGCACCAAGAAGCATAAAATACCTAGGAATAAATCTAACCAAAGATGTAAAGGATCTGTATGCTGAAAACTATAGAAAGCTTCTGAAGGAAATTGAAGAAGATTTAAAGAAATGGAAAGACATTCCCTGCTCATGGATTGGAAAAATAAATATTGTCAAAATGTCAATACTACCCAAAGCTATCTACACATTCAATGCAATCCCAATCAAAATTGCACCAGCATTCTTCTCGAAACTAGAACAAGCAATCCTAAAATTCATATGGAACCACAAAAGGCCCCGAATAGCCAAAGGAATTTTGAAGAAGAAGACCAAAGCAGGAGGCATCACAATCCCAGACTTTAGCCTCTACTACAAAGCTGTCATCATCAAGACAGCATGGTATTGGCACCAAAACAGACACATAGACCAATGGAATAGAATAGAAACCCCAGAACTAGACCCACAAACGTATGGCCAACTCATCTTTGACAAAGCAGGAAAGAACATCCAATGGAAAAAAGACAGCCTCTTTAACAAATGGTGCTGGGAGAACTGGACAGCAACATGCAGAAGGTTGAAACTAGACCACTTTCTCACACCATTCACAAAAATAAACTCAAAATGGATAAAGGACCTAAATGTGAGACAGGAAACCATCAAAACCTTAGAGGAGAAAGCAGGAAAAGACCTCTCTGACCTCAGCCGTAGCAATCTCTTACTCGACACATCCCCAAAGGCAAGGGAATTAAAAGCAAAAGTGAATTACTGGGACCTTATGAAGATAAAAAGCTTCTGCACAGCAAAGGAAACAACCAACAAAACTAAAAGGCAACCAACGGAATGGGAAAAGATATTTGCAAATGACATATCGGACAAAGGGCTAGTATCCAAAATCTATAAAGAGCTCACCAAACTCCACACCCGAAAAACAAATAACCCAGTGAAGAAATGGGCAGAAAACATGAATAGACACTTCTCTAAAGAAGACATCCGGATGGCCAACAGACACATGAAAAGATGTTCAGCGTCGCTCCTTATCAGGGAAATACAAATCAAAACCACACTCAGGTATCACCTCACGCCAGTCAGAGTGGCCAAAATGAACAAATCCGGAGACTATAGATGCTGGAGAGGATGTGGAGAAACGGGAACCCTCTTGCACTGTTGGTGGGAATGCAAATTGGTGCAGCCGCTCTGGAAAGCAGTGTGGAGGTTCCTCAGAAAATTAAAAATAGACCTACCCTATGACCCAGCAATAGCACTGCTAGGAATTTATCCAAGGGATACAGGAGCACTGATGCATAGGGCCACTTGTACCCCAATGTTCATAGCAGCACTCTCAACAATAGCCAAATTATGGAAAGAGCCTAAATGTCCATCAACTGATGAATGGATAAAGAAATTGTGGTTTATATACACAATGGAATATTACATGGCAATGAGAAAAAATGAAATATGGCCTTTTGTAGCAACGTGGATGGAACTGGAGAGTGTGATGCTAAGTGAAATAAGCCATACAGAGAAAGACAGATACCATATGGTCTCACTCTTATGTGGATCCTGAGAAACTTAACAGGAACCCATGGGGGAGGGGAAGGAAAAAAAAAAAAAAGAGGTTAGAAAGGGAGAGAGCCAAAGCATAAGAGACTGTTAAAAACTGAGAACAAACTGAGGGTTGATGGGGGGTGGGAGGGAGGAGAGGGTGGGTGATGGGTATTGAGGAGGGAACCTTTTGGGATGAGCACTGGGTGTTGTATGGAAACCAATTTGTCAATAAATTTCAGAAAAAAAAAAAAAAAAAAGTAAATAAAAATGTAAAAATAAAGAAATAAATAAAACAAAGATAAAAAACTATTAATAATTAACACCTCTCAGGAAACAATATAGGGGGGAGCCTGGGTGGTTCAGTCAGTTAAGTGTCGACTTTGGCTCAGGTCATGATCTCGTGGTTCATGAGTTCAGGCCCCGTGTTGGGCTCTATAGTTATAGCTCAGAGCCTAGAGCCTGCTTCAGATTTTGTGTCTCCCTCTTTCTCTGCCCCTCCCCTGCTCATGCTCTGTCTCTCAAAAATAAAGCATTTAAGAAATTTTTTTAAAAAAGAAACAATATAGGAAAGGATTCTTTTTTATTTTTTTAATATTTATTTATTTATTTTGGGAGAGAGAGTTCGAGCAGGGGAAGGGCAGAGATACAGGGGGACAGAAAATCCCAAGCAGGCTTTGTGCTGACAGCACAGGGTTTGAACCCACAAACTGTGAGATAATGACCTGAGCCAAAATCAAGAGTCGGAAGCTTGACCAACTGAGCCACGCAGGTGCCCCAGAAAAAGATTCTTTTAAAAACATTTTTTCTAATTATAAAAATATTATATGTTCATTATATAGAAATTTGGAAAATAATGGAAGGTACAAATAAGAATCTAAAATTTGACCATATCCCACTATGGGGAAATAACAGCCATTAACTTTTCTTCCCTTTTTGGAGCATTTTAATTGTTTTATTTAAGAATGAAGAATATTGCAATAATTATACATATTTATATAAGTAAATTTTCACAAACTATACCTGTGTAACCAGCTTCCATCTCCCAGATCAAGAAATAGTGTATTACCAGCAACACAGAATCCTCCCTTTGTCCCCTGTAACACCACCTCCACAAAGATAAATACCCTTATACTGACTTCTAATGCTCTAAACAAGTTTTATCTGCTTCTGATTTATATATATAACATCTTCTCTCACTCATCTAGACATTTGTGAAATTTGTTCATATTGTTCTGTTGCAGTTCATTTGTTTTCATAGCTGTGAATATAGAACCAGTTTAGGGCAATTACAAATAGTTCCCCAGTTAACATTTTTGTGCATGTTTTGTACATGTATATGTACGTTGATGTTAGATATTTACTTAGGAGTGGAATTGCTGGGTGATAAGATGTGTATAGAATATGCATATGTTTAGTTTGGTAGACACTACCAATTAGTTTTTCATAGTAGTTGTACCAATTTATATTCCTACTAGCAGAGTATGAGACTTTTAGTTGCTCCGCATCTTCACCAAAACTTGGTATTTTCTTTCATTTTCATTTCAGCCATTTTGGTTGATAAAAAATTGTCATATTGTGGTTTTCATTTATATTTTATTTATGACTAATGAAGTTGAGCTTGTAGCTATCATTGACATTTTGATAAATTTTTTTTGTCTTTTTTTTCTGTGTGTCTGTATATGCATGCATGATATTTTAAAATAAAGATTATGTTGCATATTCAACTATATGAACATCTAAAATTACATAATGAGAATTCTCCACATTCATAAGTATTCTTCAGAAATGTTAGTTTTAGAATATTGGTCTGACCCATCTCACTAGAAATAATTAAATGACACTTATTTTTCTCTGCCTTATTTCACTTATCATAATACCCTCTAGGTCCATCCATGTTATCGCAAATTTTATTCTTTTTTTATGACTGAATAATTTTCTATTTTACATATACCACATCTTCTTTATCCTTAATCTGATGGACACAGTTTGCTTCCATATTTTGGCTATAAATAATGCTGCATATATCTCTTCAAATTAGTGTTTTCATTTTCTTCAGATAAATACCCAGAGTGAAATTTCTGGATCATATGGTTGTTCTATTTTTAATTTTTTGAAGAACTTCCATATTTTTTTCTATAGTGGCTGTACCAATTTACATTCCTACCAAGAGTGGATGAGGGTTCCACTTTGTCCACATCCTATATAATTTCACTTATATGTGGAATCTGAAAAATAAGCAAACAAAACAAAATAGAAATAGACTCATAGATATAGGAAACTAACTGTTGGTTACCAGATGGGAGAAGGTTTGGGGGGCAGGAAAATAGGTTATAGGGATTAAGAGGTACAAACTTACAGTTATAAAATAAGTCATGGGGATATAATGTACAGCATAGAGAAGATAATCAATAATATTGTAATAACTTTGTATAGTGACAGATGGTAATTAGACTTATCATGTGAATCAAATAAAAAATGTCTAATCACTATGACATACACCTGAAACTAATAGGATATTGTATGTCAGGTATACTTCAGTTAAAAAAAATTAAATGATACTCTAATATCTGGACAAAAATAGGGAAAACAAATATCTGAGAAAACAATAACTGAAGTTTAAATTGAACAACTGACTTCACTAAATTAGTTTCTAGTTTTCTCTTTTTGTCTTGTCTAAGTCATGGACATGAAGTTGATTAAACTATGATTTTTTTTATCACATGATGAAAAGCAGTGGAATGGACCTAGGACCCATAGTGGTCAAGTCAAATCAGGATGATGGCACATTCCCTAACTATGTTGGGAGGGTATGTGCATATCAATGAGGGTCATTTGAATCTTAGAATAGTTTGTACTATGTAAGGCAAGGAATTGTGGTAAATTAGAAACTATTATTATAATTTTACCACAGCATCTTGTAAATACGAGCCTCTCAAAAAATGTTTGCTCCAAGTGGAAAGTAGAGGTGGCCAGTCCACAAGTTAAGGCTATTTTGTGATGTTCTGTAGTTGGAATGTTCAAAATTCTAGACTACGTACAAATGCCATGAGAATTAATTCCACTTCTAATCATTGTGAAGTAGAGAAATTTAGTATGGATCATAAAATGCCCCATTAGAATAGACATAAAAGATTCTAAGAAAAAAATTTTAATAATACTGCTATTAACTAGAGGTTAGGCTTAACTTGTAAATATCCATCCAAAAATGGTAGTCTATTACTTGTATACTCCTCTATCGAACTGATTAGTGAACATGTTTTTCCACGGCAAATGGTCACCATTATTATTTTAATATTACAAGATGTTAATATTAATGGTTTTGTATTATATAATCATTATCTGAATTAATCTCCATAAGTCTGTTAGGCAGGCTGGTAGATCCTGTCTGTCATTTTATAGATGCAGACACTGAGGATATAGAGTCTAAGAGTGCTGGCCATCATCACATGATTAATAAATGGCAGTCAAAATATGAATCTAGGTCTTCTGATTCCAATCTGTTTATATCTGGTTCCCTGCTCCTTTTCCCTCAGCAGCAGGAAGTTTGTTCAAATTATCTAGGTATTTATTCCAGATCTCCATTTTACTTTGACTGTCTAAACCTAGTTTAGGGCTAATAAAACAACTCTGTTTAGAATTTATTTTCAGAAAAATGCTTTTTATAAAGTAGCATTCAGAAAATTCTTAAGACTGGACCAGTGTATGGAATAACTCCTACTTACCTATCAACTCTCAGTTCAGACAGGACCTTCTTTATTAGACCTCCCCCACAGGACTTTGCTAAAAATGGGAAAATATAATGCAAAAAAATTTTTGATATATGCAAAATATGTATTTAGTATATGGTAATTCCTTTCTCTTATGCCCTGAAACCTTTCTTCTATGAATTCAATCTTCAGCTGTTGATTAATGTGTCTGACATATTGTAGATGCTCAATATATATTTAATACACAAATAATTAGACAATAAGAGCTAGTTTGAGCAGGGCTTTGTGAGAATGGATCCCAGAACTGGAAGAGATGGGCAGGCATGCTGGAGAAAGGAAGCAGGAAATAAATCAACTTTGTTTTTGGTGGAGTTCTACCTAGGGCTAATGTTTGGTGACAGCACTCCTTCAGGCTTCATATAAATCTTCTTGAACTCTGGTTACCCATTTGCCATTTCCCACCCAAGATAGGTTTGAGCTACAAATGTCAGTTGAGGTCCCCCTGAAGCAGATGAATACCAAAGTTAATAGATAGGAAGCAATTTTTTAGAGTTGGCACAGAGGATGTTTGCCAGATTTAGCAAACAAAAATATAGGATTCCCCAATTCATTTGAATTTCAGATGAAGGATTAATACATTTTAGTATAAATATGTCCTATACCTATATTTTATCTGGCAACTCTAAAATAGGGCCATCAATTGAGTTTGGTAATAAGTGTTTTTCTGAATTTATTAATGTCCCACTTTTCTCTAAAAAAAGATTTATACCAGCTTACTGCAAAAAGCACAAGATATGTTAATAAATTAGAAATAGAAAACTAAGAATGAGTAAAATCTGTAATTAATAAAATTGAACTTTAAATTTTGCCCTAAGCTTTCTGAAACAGTGCAAACAATTCATGATAAATCATGTATGTCTTACGATTAAAAAGGCCATTTCTTAAAATGAAAAAAAACATTATTATCATAAAGAAGAAGTGTAGTATATTAGACTATATTTCTAGTAAGAGTGTTTGGATTCAAGTCTTTAAGCAAATCACAACAGCTCTTTGAACCTCAGTTCAAAGTTTATCTATGAAATGGGATTATCTTATTCCAGTTATCTAGCTATGGCTGTGTAACAAATTACCCTATAACTTAGTGACTTCAACAACCATTTTGTTATAACTCATGATCCCTGGATCAGGAGATTTTGTAGACCGTAGCTGGATAATCTATGCGCTCAATGCAGCATTGACTGAGATCACTCAGTCAGCTTGGATATATGCTCTTTTGAAGATTCAAAATGCCTTCATTCATCTATCTGTGACTTAGTAGGATTATGTGGAAGGCCAAGCACTTCTTGGACTGTAGCTCAAGGGACCCACATGTGGTATCTCCAGCATGACAGTTTCAAAGTAGGTGACTTCTAACGTGGCAGCTCAGGACTCTTAGAGAAATTGTTCTAAGACAAAAAGTAGACACGGAGCATCTTTTAGGCCTGGGCCCGGAAACAGACACACTGCTACTCCTTCATATGCTATTGGTTACAACAGTCACAGAGCCAACCCAGATCCAAGAACAGGGGACACACACCCTATATCTCCATAGGAGGACTGTTTTAAAAAACAGTGTGGCCTTTTTTAATCTGCCACTCTGACTCTTTACCAGGATCATGGGAAGGTAGATGAGATGACATATCCACAAGTACAGATAATATAAATGGCCTATTAACATCTACAGTTCCGGGCCTATTAAAATCTCTTTTAACTATGGCCTCAACCTAATCCCTACTACAGATAATTCTTTAAGCCAGGGAAAAGGTATAAATATGCTATGTAAATCAGATGATTGGAACCCTCACAAGTACTTCTTTGAAAAACACAAGAACCCTGGATGTTAAAAGCAGCTGATAAATCAGTTACTGAGTACCAGCTGTGTCTTGATAGTAAGCCCTGCTCTTCTTAAACCATTGGACCAATAACAATCATCTTGGTTTACTCAGCCAGTAATCTACATGCCTAATTTATATTAATAGTAGTTCCTATTGGAAAATTGGAAAAACTCTCAGTATTTTAGAAACTCTCAACACTATAATTTTTTTAAGTAGCTGGTTCATATGAGAAAAGAGATTATTTTCTTTTTTAAAAAAATGGTGATTTTGTTTGTTCATTAACAAAAGAAAACTTCCATTAAAACTTCACTTCACAGGGGCTCCTGGGTGGCTCAGTGAGTTAAGTGTCATGATCTCACAGTTCATGAGTTTGGGCCCCACGTCATGCTCTGTGCTGCCAGCTCAGAGCCGGGATCCTGCTTCAGATTCTGTGTTTCCCTCTCTCTCTGCCCCTCTCCCACTCACATTCTATCTCTCTCTCAAAAATAAATAAAACATTTTAAAACATTATTTAAAAAAAATTCACATAATGGGTTGCTAGCCTAAGGATATGCACACAGGATTGATTCTGTGCCATAATGTTCCTTCCGTAATGCTGGACATGCCATTCCCAGCTCCATTCAGCAAAAGCACCAAGATTTGAGAACAACCGAAAGCTCTTCCCATTCTCTTTTGCCCAAAAATAGTTCTGCTGTTATCTTCATGGGGTTATTAATCACTTTCTTGAGCTAAAGAGGTGGTTTATAAAAACCTTTGTTTAAAATGGCATTTGGCCATTTTAGTTGCTACCTAGGACCTTACTGCTGGAGAGGACTCCAGTCTCTTCATCCTTACCTATAGCCAAGGAAACAAAAGCCCAGGGAGGTAAAGTGATCTGCATAAGTTTATAGAGCTTTGAGTAATAGGGGCAGAACATGATATAACAAATTTATATCTGCATAATATTTGATAGGCCACAAAGCTCTTATGCTTATTTTATGCCATTTAATTCTCATGACATCTTATAAAGAATCTCTGAAAGCCAAAGCATTTGAAGAAGAGTCAGGGGTTCTTTCCACTGCACATGTGCCCAACACCTAGGCCCTTAGAGAATAGGACATGGGACAGGTATATTTGCTTTGTATGATTGGGAGCGGTAGAGGGATGGAGATGATCCACAATCCAGAAAGACTAGTCTAGGAAGCCAAGCTTGATGGGTCATCTGAGTGAGGAGGAGGAGAGGAGTGCAAACTGAAGCAGGAGGGCCCAAAGGAAAACAAGCTATTGCCCAAATATTTTGAGGGTTTAATCTGAATAGCTTCATCTTTTTCTATGAGTTCCTTTAATAACCTTAAAGGGCACCTGGCCTCATACATTTGTATCTTAAGAAGAAGGACTTGCCTGAATACAGGCTGCTTAGCCTTTTCTCCTTTACTTTAATTGCTTTTGCTGAACTGTCAATAAATTCCCAAGTGTCTGAGCTAAGCAACGATAGGAATAATTTCCATTTCTGCTTCTCTCAGCATGAAAGAAGGCAATCTCTTTCCAATCCAAGGAACTTGGTGAGCAAACATTAAGAAACACCAATTTCTCTCGTCCTTTTTGCTTGTTTAAAAAGAAAATCATAAAATATGATTTTTGTTTGTTTCTTTTGCAGCAGGGAAGTATTTGCCCCCAAGCTTCTGAGATGTTATTTTCAGGCTTGTTCTGTCTGTCAATATCTGAAGAACACTTCACAGCAATGACATAGCTTTTGAGTGCATGGGGAGAAAATGAGCAGCAAACAGACCCTCAAGAGACACTGCTGCCACCATAGAACCTGAAAATATGGCTCCTATCTTTTATTGGTGTCAGAAGACCTTCAGTTGTGGGTCTTTCATCAACACATCCAGTATTTGCATTTCTAAAGTCCTGGAGCTATTTTGCAGTATTTGAATTTAGATGATAGATAGCTGATTGATAGATGATAGATAGATAGATAGATAGATGACAGGTAGATAATAAAGAGACAGAGAGAGAGAGAGAGATGGGAGAGAGACACTGACCCTAAATGTTCCTTGATCCTGGAAGAACATAAAGTGACACAAGATTGGCATGGACAATAACATTAATCCCAAGAGATATGATTGTACTAGAAATTTCAGATACTCTCAGGAAGATTTTTTTTTCATAATTAAAATATTGAATTGCTTTTATTATAAATCACTTCATAATTTTGTCTTCAATGATGAAATGATAAAAAAAAGAAGACCAAGAGAGTTCCCCTCATCTCCACACATTCTCCTCCCTACACCTGCAATACATACCCTCCCTATAATCCCAATCCTAGAAGTATCTACTGTTACAGTTTTAATATAGTCTTCTGGACTTGTATGCACAAAATAAACATTTTGAATTAATGTGTTCATATTTTAGATAATGTTCTATAATATGCTTTGTAATCATAATATGTTGTAGCCATCTTTCCATTTTAACACATATTTTGTAATGATTACATAAAAATACATTTCCTAAAGTTCATTTTAACCAAGACTCTGCTAAGTTTAGATGGCTTCCAAATGTTTTATATTTGAAATAATGCTACAACAGACAGCCTTAAATTTATATCATGATACATTTTAATGAGTATATCCGTATGGTAAATTTCTTATAATGAAAGTCTTGGCCAAAAAAATTGCACATTTTGTAAGGTAATACATTTTACTAGATTGCCTTCTAGGTTATATGAAATTGCTTGCTCCCACTACAAACATGTAAACATTCCTGCAAAGATTTTTGTACTGACAATGGCTGCTTCATTGGAAGAGATTATCTCTTCCATTAAGTGACTATTGAGAAAGTGATAATTTCTCCAGAAGTCAAAAAAAAAAAAATCAATGGATAAGACATCATGAAACTTGAAGAATAGTCCAAAACCACAGTAGTGACTGGATGGCTTTCTTCAAATCTGGTGCCAGATAAGACATTTGACTGTTTAAAAAGTATATATTCCCATGTTTTATTGCAGGCTGTGTAAGTCCTCTAGCAATTACTTGATGGGATGTATTTGAGTTATTTTCTTTTTTCTTCCATAGGAATGCACTTAGAGTATAGTATAATAGGTGAAGTACTGGGCAAGAAGTTATGGTACATGGAGCTGATACCAGCTGTGCCACCAGGTAGCATGTGAAGTATACAGTAGGGAAATTGATTTGTCAGGGCAAATCACAGGTCAGGCTAGACATGGCTATTTAAAGTCAGGCAAACATAACAGTTGCAGCTATTGGTTGTGGTTAAGTGAGATCTGAGGCAGAAATACTGGTTCGTATCAGCAGAAGTCAAACTTGAGTGAGACAATGAGAAGAATATACTCCAAAGCAAGCAGAGCAAGAGGTTCAGTGGAGAAAGTGCCTCACAGAGTAGTCAAGGCTTGGACTACTGCCCCCAGATAAATATAACTTAGACCTGGTCGAAGGTCTTCTGAATTGTAACTTATTGAACAAAGATATAAATGCACACACACATAATGCAAACACACATATATGCATACATATACAAGTATATGCATACATACATATATGTATTTGTGTGTCTCTGTATATGTGTGTGTGTCTACATATATAGATATAGATATATTTAAGGATATAGCAGTAATAAAACAAAATCTTAGCTCTTATGGAACTAGTAGTTTAGTTAAGCAGACTAAAGATTCTGATCACCAGTTCCAGTGTGTGTGTGTGTGTGTGTGTGTGTGTGTGTGTGTTATGGAGAGTTTTCTCTACACTACCAACAATCCTTGAACACTAGTAGGGTGTCCTACCATTCAGTTCAATTCTGACGCTATCTACCCAAAGATAACATCAGATTCCAAAGGTAAGGAATTCAGTCCCACAAGCCTGCCCTTTGCTTCAAATGCCAGTCACAAGTCCAAATTGTCACCTGTGCTTCTGACCTACTGGCTATATATGAAAGGTTCCAACAACCCCTTTCTTGGATTCAATTAATTTGCTAGAATGATTCATGGAATGGAGGGAAACATTTTAAGATTACTGGTTTATTATAAAAAATATATAACTCAGACACAATCAGGTGGAAGGGATATATAAGACAAGGTATGAGGAAGGGGTAAGAGTTTTCCAGCCCTTTCCTAGGCAAGTCTCACCAAATTCCCCCATGTTCACCAAGCTGGAAGCTCTCTGAACCCTGTCTTTATTTTTTTTTATGGAGGTTTAGTTACACAGACATGATTAATTAAATCATTGCCATTGGTGATTAGGTAATTGAACTCCAACCACAACCCCTCTTCTTTACCCTGGGTGGGGTGTAGAGAGTGGGACTGAAAGTTCCAACCCTCTAATGATATGGTTTGTTCTATTGGCAACCAACCCCCCATTCAGAGGCACAAAGCAAAAGTCACCTTATTAACATAATAACCAATTCCTTTATCACTCTCATCACTGGAAATTCCAGTGGTTTTAGGGGCTCTGTGCCAGAAATGGAATGAAGACAAAATATATTATTTCTTACTATAAATCACAACATCATAGGAACACAAAAAATAAATAGGAAAATATATATTGAAGCCAGGTGGCAACAACTGCTATGAAAAAAATTAAAGCAGACATTGGTGCAGTCACTGTGGAAAACAGTATGGAGGATCTTCAAAAAGTTAAAAATAGAACTACCCTATGATCTAGCATTCACACTACTGGGTATTTACCTGAAGAATGCAGAAACAATAATTCAAAGGGGTATATGCCCACTTATGTTTATGGCAGCATTATTTACAATATCTAAATTATGGAAGCAGACCAAGTTGTCCATTGATTGAGGAATGCATAAAGAAGATGTGATATATATATATATATATATATATATATATATATATATATGTATATATATATATATATGTAAATAATTCCATACAGTGGATTATTCAGCCATTAAAAAGAATGAAATTTTACCATTTGCAACAACATGGATACAGCTAGAGAGTATAATGCTAAGTGAAATAAGCCGGCTAGAGAAAGATATATATCATATGATTTCACTCATATGTGGAATTTAAGAAACAAAGCAAATGAGCAAAGGGGGAAAAGAGAGAGATAGAGATTGAGACAAATCAAGAAACAGACTCTTAACTATAGACAACTGATGATTACCAGAGAGGAGGGGGCCGGTTGGGGGTTGATGGGCTAAATAGGCGATGGGGATTAAGGAGTGCACTTGTCATGATGAACACTGGGTGATGTATGGAATTGTTGAATCATTATATTGTACACCCAAAACTACTATAACACTGTATTTTAACTGACTGGAATTAAAATAGAAACTTAAAAATTAAAGCAGGATATAAGACATAAAGAGTAATTGGGGTGCTATTTTAGATATTTAAGAGAGATATCTTAAATAATGACTTTTGAGCAAAGTCTTGAAGGAAGTGAGCAAGTTATCTATGTAGATGGCTGGTGGAAGAACCTTCTATGTATAAATTTCTGAGGTTGGAGTATGCTTGAGGTAGTGGAGGAGTAGTAAGGAGCTAATGTGCCTGGAATCAACTGATGAACAAAGCCAAGTATAAGAACAGATAAGAGAGGTTACTAGGATAGACCATAGTTATGCAGGCCTAAGGACTCAGATTTCATCAGAAGAGTGTTATTCTGGCTGCTGTGGAGGAGTCTTCAGAGAGCAGTAGAGTGGGAATAAATTATAATGTAACAGAGAGATGGAAAAAGTGCAGGCATGAAGTTCTTGAGTCTGCAGAGGAGCAAGGGTAGAATCAGGAAGACCAGTTAGGAGGTTACTGCATGTCCAAGGGAAAATGATGGTGACCCAAGCTAGAGTGGTAGCTAGAGAAGTGGAAAGAAGTAGCCTACCTCCTTCAAAGGTAGACAGGATTTGCTGAAGAATTGGCTTTGTAATATGACAGAAAGAGAAGAGTCAATGATAATTCAAGGTTTTTTGATCTGCATAACTGGAAGAATGGTATTGCTAGAGGGAAATCTCTGGAAAGAAGATTTAGAAGGAAATGAGAAACCAGAGTTTGATTTGAGGAGCCTGTTAGGTTTGAAATGTTTATTAGGCAATTAAGGGCAAATGTCAAGTAAGCAGTTAGAAATATGAGTCTAGAGTTCAGGGGCAAGAATAGGCTAGACATAAAAATGTTGTGTCATCGATGTAAAGAAGCCATGGAACTGGATGAGATCATTCAGAGAAAGGATGCAGATAAAGACAAGACCCAAGGACTGAGCCCCAGGGCACAGCCTTGGTCAGAGGAAGAGGAACCAGTCAAGGAAAGGAAGAAGGAACAGACAGTGAGGTAGAAAGAGGCTAAAAGAGAGTAGTGTCCCAGGGGTAAAATGAAGGAAGTGCTTTAAAAAGTGGTGACAGGGGCGCCTGGGTGGCGCAGTCGGTTAAGCGTCCGACTTCAGCCAGGTCACGATCTCGCGGTCCGTGAGTTCGAGCCCCGCGTCGGGCTCTGGGCTGATGCTCAGAGCCTGGAGCCTGTTTCCGATTCTGTGTCTCCCTCTCTCTCTGCCCCTCCCCCGTTCATGCTCTGTCTCTCTCTGTCCCAAAAATAAATAAATGTTGAAAAAAAAATTTAAAAAAAAAATAAATAAAAAGTGGTGACAATTTATATTAAATGCTGCCAAAGGCCGAGTAAGATGGGGACTGAGAATTGACCATAGGATTTGATGATATAAAAGTCATTAGTGACCTTGACAAAGAAGTTTTGGTAGTACAAGGTGGTCAAAAGCACAAATAGATTAAATTCCTGAAAAATTAAATATAGGGAAGTAAAAACATCTAGAAGATGCAAATTTCTCAAAGAGTTTAGTTGTAAAGGAACAGAGAAAATGATCGATAGCTAAAGAACAATGAGGAGTCAGGAGTGTGTTGTTGATGGAACTAATGGGAATGAGCAGTTGAGTGGGAACAAATTAAAACGTAATAGAGAGATGGAAAAAGTGCAGGCATGAAGTTCTTGAGGATACAAGGGAGAATGGGATCCATTGCACAAGGAGAAAATTTGGCCTTAGGAGCAGAATGTTTGTCTTTGGGAACAAAAGAAAAATAAAGCATTCAGGCACAGATCCAAGTTGACTAATAAATGTGTTAGTAGGAGAGTGTGGAAATTATCTTCTTAGTTTTTCCTATTTCCTATTCCCAGTGAAATAAAAAACTGAAGGAGTCACTGAGGGACTCCTTGAAGTGGATTGACTAAGGAAATAAAGCAGGAATGCTGGGAAGCACCAAGAACCTACTTGAGATATGTGATTCTGAATTTAAAGTGAGGTCAGCAATGTTTAACAGGTATGAAAATAATGGGCGATTGGATTTAATCAGATTTGGGTTTTTTCCAGGTGATTGTGACAGAAGGAAGGAAGAACAGGTAGTTAAAGAGGTAATCCTCCTCATCATAATTATAATCATAACAGTCAAAATTTAATAATCATCTCTGATGTGCAAGACACATGGTCAGTCTCTACAGAATTTATCTACAATGTTTACAACAAATTTATTATTATTATTATTATTATTATTATTACATCAATTTCAGGTGTATAGCTTTATAATTTGAAATCTGTATACAGTACAAAGTAATCACAACTACAAGTCAGTTACCATCTATCACCATACCATATGGTTGACCCCTTCACCCATATCTCTCACTCCCTCACCCCCATATCCCTGGTAACCACTAGTCTGTTCTCTGTATCTATGAGTTTGTTTTTGTTTTATTTTGTTTATTCATTGGTTTTGTTTTTAGATTCCACATATGATTTTGACTTTTTTTAGATTCCACATATGAGTGAAATCATACAGTATTTATTTTTCTTCATCTGGCTTATTTCACTTAACATAATATCTTTAAGATCCATTCATGTTGCTGCAAATGAGAGATCTCATGCTTTATGTCTGAGTAGGATTACACTGTATAAATATGCCACATCTTTATCCATTCATCTATCAATGGACACTTAGGTTGCTTCCATATCTTAACTATTGTACATAACACTGCAATGCACATAGGTGTGCACATATATGTTCAAATTAGTGTTTTTATATTCTTCAGATAAATTCCAAGAAGTGGAATATATTGGTCATTTGGTAGTTCTATTCTTAATTTTTTGAGGAAGCGCCATACTATTTTCCATAGTGGTTGCACCAATTTACATTTCCACCTATAGTATATGAGGGTTCCCTTTTCTCCACATCCTCTCCAACACTGTTATTCTTTGCCTTTTTTATAATGGCCATTCTAACTGGTGTTAGGTGATATAGCATTGTGTTTTGATTTGCATTTCCCCAATAATAAGCTTTTTCTGTGTGTATCTTCATGTGTCTATTGGCCATCTGTATGTCTTTTTTTGAGAAATCTCTACTCAGATTCTCTGCTCATTTTTTAATTGGGTTGTTTGGGGTTTTGTTGCTGAGTGTAATTCTATATATATTTTGAGTATTAGCCTTGTATCATATGTACAGTTTGCAAATATGTTCTCCCATTCAGTAGGTTGACTTTTTATTTTGACGATGGTTTCCTTTGCTGTACAGAATCTTTTTAGTTTGATATAGTTCCATTTGTTTATTTTCAACTTTGTTTCCCTCACCTTTGGAGTCAGATCCACAAAGATGTTGCTAAGACCAAAGTCAAGGAGTTTATTGTCTTCTGCTTTCTTCTGGGAATTTTATGGTCTCAGGTCTTACCTTCAGGTCTTTACTCCATTTTGAGTTTTTGGATATGGTGTAAGATAGTGATCTAGTTTCATTCTTGTGCATGTGGCTGCCCAGTTTCCCCAGCACCATTTATTTTATTTGCTTCAGTTTATTTATTTTGAGAGAGAGAGAGAGAGAGAGAGAGAGAGCAAGAGGGGTAAGGGCAGAGAGAGCGAGGAAGAGAGAATCCCAAGTAGGCTCCATGTTGTTGCATAGAATCCAATGTGGGGCTCAAACTCACAAAACATGAGATCATGACCTGAGCTGAAACCAAGAGTCAGATGCTTAACCAACTGAGCCACTTAGGTGCTCCTCCCAGCACCATTTATTGAAGACATTGTTCCTTCTCTATTGTATGTTCTTGTCTTCTTTTTCATGGAATAATTATCCATATATATGTGGGCTTATTTCTAGGCTGTCAATTCTGTTCCATTGATCTGTATGTCTGTTTTTGTAACAAAATCATACCATTTTGAGTACTATAGCTTTGTATGATAGTCTGAAATCAGAGCTTTCTTTCTTTCTCAAGCTTTCTTTCTCAAGATTGCTTTGGTTATTCAGGATTTTTTATGGTTCCATACAAATCTTTTAATTATTGTTCTAGTTCTGTTAAGTGTGTCATTGGAATTTGTTGTGCTGACTCTGTTGATTGCTTTGGATAATATGGGTATTTTAATGTAATTAATTCTTCCAATGTATGAGCATGGAATATTTATATCCTCTTCAGTTTCTTTCATCAGTGTCTTCTAGTTTTAAATGTACAGGTCTTTCACTACCTTGGTTAAATTCATTTTTAGAAATTTCTGTCTTCCTGATGCAATTGTATATAGGATTATTTTCCTAATTTCCCTTTTTAATATTTCATTATTAATTTATAGAAATGCTTCAGGTTTTTTCTATTGATTTTGTATCCTGTAATGTTACTTAATTCATTTATTAGTTCTAAAAGTTTTTTTGTGTGTGTGGATTCTTTAGAGTTTTGTGGGGATTTGTTGTTGTTGTTGTTTTTGTGTTGTTTTTTACAAAGAGAAAGTGTGTGGGAGGGGAGAGGGGCAGAGGGAGAAAGAGAGAGAATGTTAAGCAGGCTCCATGCTCAGTGTGGAGCCCAAAGTGGGGCTCAATCCCACAACCCTGGGATCATGACCTGAGCCAAAATCAAGTGTTGGATGTTCAATCGACTGAGCCACCCAGGTGCCCCTCTTTAGACTTTTTTTTTAATATAATATCATGTCATCTGAAATAGTGACAATTTTACTTCTTCCTCTCCAGTTCTGATGCCTTTTATTTCTTTTTCTTGCCTAATTGCTGTGGCTGGGACTCCTAATACTGTGTTGAATAAAAGTGGAGAGAGTAGGTAGGCATCCTTGTCTTATTACTGTTCTTAGAGAAAAAGCTTTCAGCTTTTCACCATTGACTATGATGTTAGCTGTAGGATTGTCATACATGGCCCTTATTATGTTGAGGTACATTTCCTCTATACCCACTTATTGAGATTTTTTTTTTCATAAATGGATGTTAAATTCTGTCAAATGCTTTTTCTGTGTGTATTGAGATTATCATATGATTTCTATCCTTCATTTCATTAATATGGTGTATCATGTTGATTGGTGGATGTTGAAGCATCATTGCGTACCTGAAATAAGCCCATTTAGCTATGGCATTTGATCCTGTTAATGTGTTGTTGGATTTAGTTAGCCAATATTTTGTTGAAAATGTTTGCATCTATGTTCATCAGAGATATTGGCCTGTAGTTTTCTTTTGTGCATGTGGTGTCCTTGTCTGGTTTTGGTATTAAGGGAATGCTTGCCTCATAAAATGTCTTTGGAAAAGTTTGAAAGGATAGGTATTAAATCGTTTTTGAATGTTTAGTCTGATCTTGGACTTTTGTTAATTGGTAGGTTTTGATTACTCTTTCAAACTTCCTACTAGTAATCAGTCTATTCAGATGTTCTACTTCTCCCTGGCTCAGTCTTGGAAGATTATAAGTTTCTAGGAATTTATCCATTTCTTCTAGGTTGTCCAAGCTGGTAGCATACAATTGTTCATAGCAGTCTCTTAGGATCTTTTGTATTTCTATGGTATCAACCATAGATATACAGGAGGAATTTTAAACTCCTCCTTCATTTCTGATTTTATTTTATTTTATTTGAGTCCTCTCTGATTTTTTTCTTGGTAGTCTAGGTAAGGGGTTGTCAATTTTGTTTATATTTTCAAAAAAACTACTCTTTTTTTAGTTTACTATTTATTTTGAGAGAGAGAGAGAGCATGCGTGAGAGAGGGGGAGGGGCAGAGAGAGAGGGAGAGAGAGAGAATTCCAAACAGGCTCCAGTGCTGTTAGCATGGAGCCTGATGCAGGGCTTGAACTCATGGACTGTGAGATCATCACCTGAGCTAAAATCAGGAATCAGATGCTTAACCAACTAAGCCACCCAGAAACCCCATCCAAGAACCTACTCTTAATTTCATGGATCTTTTCTATTAACTTTTCAGTCTCTGTTTCATTTGTTTCTGCTCTGATCTTTATTATTTTCTTCCTTCGGCTAATTTTGAGCTTTGTTCTTCTTTTTCTAGTTCCTTTAGGTATAGAGTTATGTTCTTTATTTGAGATTTTTCTTGTTTCTTGTGGTAGGCCTGTATTGCTGTGAACTTTCCTCTTAGAACCACTTTTGCTGTGTCCCATAGATTTTGGTATGTTGTATTTCTGTTTTCATTTATCTAGAGTACTTTTTTATTTCTCCTTTGATTTCTTTGATGACCCATTGGTTGTTCGAGGGCATGTTGTTTAATCTCCACATTTTTGCAGTTTTCTCCATTTTCTTCTTGTAATTAACTTCTAGTTTCATATCACTGTGGTTGGAAAAGATGTTTGATATTATTTCACTTTTATTTTAATTTATTGAGACTTGTTTTGTGGCCTAACATGTTATCTATCATGGAGAATACCATGTGCACTTGAGAAAATGTGTATTCTGCTTCTTTTGGATGGAGTGTTCTACATATATCTCTTAAATCCATCTGGTCTAATGTGTTATTTAAGGGTGATTTTTCTTTAGTAATTTCTTGTCTGGATGATCTTTCCATTGATGAAAGAGAGGTATTCAACTCCCTTACTATTATTGTATTGCTTTCAATTTCTCCCTTTAGATTTGTTAATATTTGCTTTGTATATTTTGGCACTCCTATGTCGAGTGCATATATATTTATGAATATTATATCTTCTTGCCGGATTGACACCTTCATCATTATGTAAGGCACTTCTTGTCTTTTATTAAAGTTTTTGTTTAAAGTCTATTGTCATTGATATGTATGTATAGCTATTCTAGATTTTTTTTCATTTACATTTGCATGGAATATCTTTTTCATCCATTTACTTTCAGTCTCTGTGTGCTTACTTCTGAAGTGAGTCTCTTGTAGGCAGCATATAGATGGGTCTTGTTTGTTAATCCATTCAGTCATGCTGTGTTTGTTGATTGGCAAATTTCGTCATTTACAGTAATTATTGATAAGTATATACTTATTGTTATTTTGTTAATTGTTTTCTAGCTATTTTTGTAGTTCTTCTCTGTTCTTCTCCTCTTTTTTCTTTCCTCATAGCTTTATAGCTTTCCTTAGTGTTATGTTTAGATTTCTTTCTCATTTTTTTGTGTGTATTTACTATAAGCTTTTTCCTTGTGGCTATCATGAGGTTCATATAAAATATCCTATGTAAATATCAATCTATTCAAAGTTGATACCATCTTAATTTTAAACAGATTACAAAGCTTTACCTTTTTAACTACCCCCCTCCCCCATGTTTTATAGTTTTGGTGACACATTTCACATCTATTTATTTTATACTTCTCTTAATTATTATAATTTTAATTTTACTATTTCTGTCTTTTAACCTTCATGCTTGCTTTATAAATGATTGATCTACTATCTTTGTTATATATTTACCTTTTCCAGTGATATTTTTACTTTTGTATGTTTTATTATTAAATAGTGCCATTTCTTTTTAGCTTAAAGAAATCCTTTTAATATTTCTGGTAGGGCCGATTTAGTAGTGATGAACTTAGCTTTTCTTATCTGAAAAGCTCTTAATTTCTTTTTTAAATCTGAAAGATAACTCTACTGGGTAAAGAATTCTTGGTTGGAAGTTTTTTCCTTTCAGCATTTTGACTATATCATGCCACTCCTTTCTGTCCTATAAAGTTCCTACTGAAAAATCTGCTGAAGGCCTTAAGGAATTTTCCTTATTTGTAAAAGTAGTTTTTCTCTTGCAGCTTTTAAGATTCTCTCTGTACATTCTTACTGTTTTAATTATAGTGTGTGTGGTTCTCTTTGGATTCATCTTACTTGAAATTCTCTGGGCTTTCTGGACCTGGATGTATGATTCCTTTCCCAGATTAGGGAAGTTTTCAGTCTTTAGTCCTTCAAATAAATTTTCTGGCCATGTCTCTCTCTTTTATTCTTCTGGGATCTCTATTATGCAAATGATGCTTGATCTTCTCCCAAAGGTCCCTTAATGTATCTTCACTTCTTAAAAAAATTTTTTTTTCATTTTTCTGCTTTGTCTGGGTGAATTCCTTTGCTTTGTTTTCCAGCTCACTGATTCATTCTACTTTATCCAGTATGTTTTTGAACCCCTCTAGTATACTTTCAAATTCAGTTATAACTTACGTTTAGTGCTTTCTTATATTTTCTGTCTCTTTGCTGAAGTTCTTATTGTGCTCATCAAATTCTTCTCTTGAGTTCAGTGAGCATCTTTATGACCATTACTTGGACTTCTTTATAAGGTAATTTGCTTAATTCCATTTCATTTTATTCTTTTTCTGAGGATTTGTCTTCATTTGTTTAGACCATATTTCTCTGTCTTCACATTTTGCCTAACTCTTTGTTTTTGTTTCTATGTATTAGAAGAGTCAGCTACCTCTCCCAATCATGAAGGAGTGGCCTTATGTAGGATATGTTTTCTGGGACCTAGAAGCACAATTTCCCCTGGTCACCAGCACCAGGTACTCAAGAGATGCCCCTGTGTGGTTTGTGTGCAACCCTCTTGTTGCAGCAGTCCATGGCTGTGGCATGTTGGTGAATAGGACTGAAGCTTGATATGGCTGCAAGGTGGATCTGCTACTGCTGCAGCATGTTGGTGGCTAGGGTGCTCAGCAGGTCACATCCTCTGGTACTAGCAGATTAAAGGGAGAATTCCAAAATGGCACCCACTGGCACCAGTTTTAGTAATGTGGACTAAGATCACAAAAATGGCTCCTGTTAGTGTCTTTGTCCCTTGGGGAAATCCCTGCTATTTTTTGCTTCTCCAACAGATTCTTTAAGGTTAACAAATGGGTTTCCTTTACCTATGGTCGATGTGCTTTTCAAATTTTTCAAATTAGTGTTTTTGCAATGATTTCCAGGTGAAGTAACTCTGCTTAGTCCTTTTAAGAGCAGGTTTTCCATCCCTACAGTTTTAGTTTTCCTGAATATAATTCCCATTGATTCTCAAACCCAGTGTTTTGGGGGCTTGTCTCTCCTGTGCATAATCTAAGGGTTGGGGTGCCACTCACTATGGCTGGGGTACAGTTTTTCTCCTGGTGGGTCCAGGTCTCTGCCTCTCTTTCTCGTCTCAGTGGTATCCTTTTATCCTCTATTGTGGGATCTCACTTCATTTAATTTTCAGGTCCTTTTAGAGTGAATTATTCCATATGTAGCAGTACATTTGTTGTGCCCAAGGGAGGAGGTGAGTTCAGGATTCTGCTACAGTGTCTGCAACAAATATTAGTGGTAGGTATTGTTATTCCCATTTTACAGGGGAGGAAAGAAAGGCCCAATGATATTAAGTAATTTAGAAAAACTAAATACGTCTTGTACATATCAGAGCTGAGATCAATGATATTCTACATATCTTAAATTGATAATGATGACTGCATTATTATTAATTTTAATTTCCCATCCATGGCTCATTAGAAGAGTAACAGGGAGAAAAGAAAAACATGATTACTGGAGTCTGCTTTGGAAAACACCTCACACACACACCTTAACCAATCAATATTAGAGCTTCCAGACACACTAATTGAAATACTTGGCAAAGTTTTCTGTTTTCAAAGACTTTTGGGAGAATGATGGAGAATGAGGAGAGAAATCAGGTTCTTCAAATTGAGCTAAGCCCAAGGAATTGATTCTAAGAACTTTGAAATTTCTTGAAACATCTTTTACTTTAAAAAGTTTCTGCAGATCTTTCGATTACTCATGATGGGAGCTTGGTCTCATCTTTTAGGCTCCGTACTCCCGAGGAAAAAAAAAAGTCAGTGGGCTTTGGGGATGACAACTAGAAGAGTAAGATTCTGATAGAATGGACACTGAGGAGGAACATTGCTCTGCATAATAAATTAAAGGCCCTCTTCATTGAGAGTCATTTCTCAATGGAATCCAGAAATATGTGCAGGTTTAGGTGCCCTGGACCCAGGAAAAAAGTACTTGGTCAAAGTCATTCCTGCATAATAAAGAAGAGTAGGCCCATCTAACATGGCATTGGCCAAGGAAAATAGGAAAATGGTCTGCTGGAAATAGCAATATCTACTCTCAAGTTGTGTTTTCCATCTTCTACATTGTAAACTCCATTCTCCATTAACCTTAAGATTTCTATAAAGTTTTATTAAAAACCACAGGCTGGTCTTACAAGTTTAAGGAATTTTGATGGGACTTGTGTCCTCACATGGGACAAAATGTTATTTGAATTGCTATAGAAGCCTGAAAAATCATTACAAAAAAGCAAGACACCCCCAGCCTCCTGCAAAAACAAACAAACAAACAAAAGCCATTCAGATGAACAAGGGACCTTTAGTACTTGTAGGAAATCTCAGAAAGGGGAATATAAGTACAAACAGGACTTCTTGCTAATCAAGTGAAATGAAGAGCTCTTGAAGGCTGGAGAACTTGGGGACAGCTGAGTTACAGAAATGGTTTGTATCTCTCTACCATATAGTTTTAATAGTACTTGTAAATATTTATGTTCTTTCTTTACAGATAATATAATTAATTACAAGGTATCCTTACTAATGTGAAATTTGTCACCTAGAATTGCTGGCTCCTATCTTCTTGCTCATAATGCCACTCAAGAGACACAAAGTAAGAGATACAAAGTATGAATTCAGATCCAAAAGAGAAAGAGAGAGGATTCTGCTAAGGACGTATTTATAAATTATTTTCTTAGAACCCATATCATAAACTTAGGTTATAATCATGATAAATTTATATAAAAAAAACACATTCTTCCCACATCCCTGTTCAAATAGTTTCACTCCCCCCCACATTCCTGAAGTCAACTGAAGTAGAGTTCTGAGATCTTCATTTATTTCTCTTCCTTCTTTTACTTTTTGAAAAAGCTTCATGGCAAAATCTCATTTTCCAAAATTCAAAATATTTAGAAATACAATGTAAAACTCAACATGATACGCAATGAATCACAGGAATCTACCCCCAAAACCAAGAGCACACTTTATACACTGTATGTTAGCCAACTTGACAATAGATTATATTTAAAAAAAAAAACCCAACATGAATTCACAGTATCACAGAGAAGACACTGCTAACATTTCAAGGACATTTAATTGCAGCATAGATATCAAAACTACATGCACACCCCCTACAAAAAGCATTTCTTATTATCTTCATTATCTTAAAATGATCTCATTCTCAAAAAGTGTTGGATAGCTAATTTTTAATTAACAGAAGCCATATTTCATTACTTTAAATTAAAAAAGTATTCTCAGCCCATCAAAACCTTCCAAATGATTTCCCCAAATATCATTAAAATACTCTTAAACACAAAATTTAACAACCCACCAAGAATTTCTGCATGGTATAATGTTTATAAAACACCAATGATCTAATTCTTAAATTCTTAATGAACTCATTAGTATGTATGTTTACATACAGTACAAATGGAATCTGCACATTAACAAATACAAATATCATTTTTCCTTTATACCTCAGGAAATAAACAATAAACAATTGTAACATAAATAATAATATAATGAATTAGATAATAAAAATAACATCTGAATTGGACCTGAGCTAGCAGAGTCCTTAAGTGCTTCACAGAAGTTATATTACTGGCAGTGTTAAATGTCTAGACTGCAGGGGGAGAGAAGGAAAAGGATAGTGATAATGCATAGCATATTTACACTCCTGTAGGGAGCAGGTGCAATGAGCCTGCAGTGCTCTGTACATCCTCTTGCCAGGACTCAAGGGCAGCTGAAGAGTCTTCTCTAGACAACATTTGTAAATTCCTTATAGTTTTGTTTTTAATTTAGGTAATGAGTTTGGATAGTGAATTGGTTAGTCAATTTTTTTTATAAATGATTTTTTTACAAGTGATTACAATGTTTATATGGTGAAAGTCAGCATGGATATATATATATATATATATATATGCATATATATTTTTATATGTACATACACGCACATATACTGCATATATACATATGTATTCTGCTATATAATATTATGATAGATACCACTTTTTTCACTAATAGTTACTAAAAACATTTTCCATGGCATTAGTTTCCAAATCGCTGTTTTTAATGTTGAATAGTGCTCCATAATATCCAAATTAATAAATTACTATCTTCCTATTGTTGGCCATTTGTTTCCAATTTTCCATTATTATAAACAATGCTTCATTTCTAAATGTCTATGTAAATTTGTGATTATTTTTAAATTATTTACAGTGGAAATACTAGCTTTTCAGGAACAAACATTTTTGAAGCTTTTAATCTGTATTGCTAAATCATTTTCCCGGTAAATTGCTAATGACAGTACCCCTCACACAATGTAAGAAAGTATCCATTTCAAACACCTGTCCAATACTGAACATTTTCTTTTATCATTTTTAAAATTTTTTAACCCTTATTTATTTTTGAGAGACAGAGAGAGATAGAGCATGAGCAGGGGAAGGGCAGAGACAGAGGGAGACACAGAATCCGAAGCAGGATGCAGGCTCTGATCTGTCAGCACTGAGCCAGACATTGGGCTTGAACCTTGAGATTATAACCTGAGCCGAAGTCGGATGCTTAACCGACTGAGCCACCCAGATGCCCCGAACATTTTCTTTTAAAAAAAACACTTTACCGGGGCGCCTGGGTGGCTCAGTAGGTTGAGCTTCCGACTTCGGCTCAGGTCATGATCTCACGGTCTGTGCGTTCAAGCCCTGCGTCGGTCTCTGTGCTGGCAGCGCGGAGCCTGGAACCTGCTTCAGATTCTGTGTCTCCCTCTCTCTCTGACCCTCCCCCACTCATGCTCTGTCTCTCTCTCTGTGTCAAAAATAAATAAACATTTAAAAACAAAACAAAAAACATTTTACCAACATGATAAGTGATTATGGTGCTCCTGTATTTAAGTGACCATTTCTTCCATTTCCATTTTTGCTAACTTTCTAATTTGTTGAGAATTTGTATTTATTGACCATTTATACTTCTTTATTTTATGAATTTTATATTCTTATTGGAATTTTTTGTTTTTTATTTATTTATAAAGGTTTTTGCACATTAAGTGTAATTGCCCATTGTCTGTCTTCTTATTGGACAATGTGTTCTTATTGGATTATTTATTTTTTAATTTATTCATAAATATATTTGCATATTAAGTATAATTGCCCTTTGTCTGTCTTTTACATTGTGAATATCTTTTCTTTCCAAAGTCTGAGAGATTCCTAAATTCAAGCTATATTCTCACTTACCAAATTAGATCAGTACCATTAGGAGTACTTGCTGGTATAAAATGAGCCTCCTCAATTCATTACAGCAGAGAATATATCAAATTTCCCACCTACCCCACCTCTACCTCAAAAGCTTTTCTTATTCATATAGGGTAGGGAACTGTATCTTCAAAGCTGGTCTAGGCATCCCTAGGCCTGCCCTGATTTTCAAGAAAGCCCAATAAGTTTGTCAGGTAGTTCTTACACCGTTTTTTCTGAAACGGTCAAGTCCTGAGATTTCAGTGCATTTGGGCCAGGTAAACAGGATTGGCCAAGGTTGAGGCCTTGATGAAGTTAGTCCCTTAAATTGTCTAGGCCTCAGTTTCCTCAACTGTAAAATGAAGTGCATGATGCAGGTGATTACCAGCATCCCTTTCAGCTCTACCCTTCTGTGGGTCTTAATACTGCAGGTGCCTGACAATAACTTCTCATTAGAGGACTTAAAAGATTCTGTTTGTTTTGAATGCCCAATTCTTTACTAAATGAATAAAACTTGTATTTTCTTTTCTTGATTAGCATTGACATGTTTCTTGCATATTTACTCACTAAGAATTAATTGCATCACTTTGGAAAATTCAAGCCTCTTTATCCATTCATCTATCAATGGACACGTGCTGCTTCCATATTTTAGACATAAATAATGTTGCAATAAGCATAAGGGTGCATATACCCTTTGTGTTCTTTGGGTAAATACCCCAGTACTGCAATTACTGGATTGTAGAGTAGTTCTATTTTTAACTTTTTAAGTAACCTCCATACAGTTTTCCAGAGTGGCCGCACAGTTTGCATTCCCACCAACAGTGCACAAGTGTTCCTTTTTCTCTACATTCTTGCTAATACTTGTTGTTTCTTGTGTTTTTGATTTTAGCCATTCTGATGGGTGTGAAGTAATATTTCATTGTGGTTTTCATTTTCCTTTCACTGATGACAAGTGATGTTGAACACCTTTTCATGGCTCTGTTGGCCATCTGTAAATTTTCTTTAAAGAAATTTCTGTTTGTGTTTTCTGCCCATATTTTAATTGGGTTATTTCTTTTTCTGGTATTGAGTTGTATAATTTCTCTATATATTTTGGATACTAACCCTTTGTCACATATGTCATGGGCAAATATCTTCTACCATTCAGTACATTGTCTTTTTGTTGTCTCAGTGATTTCCTTTGTTATGCAGAAGGTTTTATTTTGATGAAGTCCCAATAGTTTATTTTTGCTCTTGTTTCCTTATCTCAGGGGACATATCTAGAAAAATGTTGCTATGGTTGATGTCACAGAAGTTACTGCCTGTGCTCTCTTCTAGGATTTTTATGTTTAAGTTCTTACATTTAGGTCCTTAATCCATTTTGAGTTTATCTTTGTGTATAGTATAAGAAAGTGGTCAAGTTTCATTCTTTTTCATGTAGCTGTCCAGTTTTCTCAGCACCATTTGTTGAAGAGACTATCTTTTTCCCATTGCATAGTCTCACCTCTTTTGTCAAAGACTAACTGACCATATAATCATGGGCGTATTTCTGGGCTTTCTATACTGTTTCATTGATCTATGTGTCTATTTTTGTCCCAGTACCATACTGTTTTGATTACTACAGCTTTGTAGTATATTTTGATATCTGGGATTGTGATACTCACACTCCAGCTTTGTTTCTCTTTTTCAAGATTGCTTTGGCCTTGGGGTCTTTTGTAGTTACATACAAATTTTAGGGTTGTTCTAGTTCTGTGATAATGCTGTTGGCATTTTGATAGAGATTGCATTAAATGTGTAGATTGTTTTGGGCAGTAGAGACATTTTAACAATATCTGTTCTTCCAATCCATTCATTTGTCATCCTCAATTTTTTATCAGTGTTTTATAGTTTTCAGAATATAAGTCTGTCACCTTCTTGGTTAAATTTATTCCTGGGTATTTTCTTATTTTTGATGCAATTGTAAATGGGATTGCTTTCTTAATTGCTCTTTTGGCTGCTTCATTGTTAGTGTATAGAATGCAATAGATTTTGGTATATTGATTTTGTATCCTATGATCTTAAAGAATTAATTTATCAGTTCTAGTATTTTTTGGTGGAGTCTTTAAGGTTTTCTATATATAGTATCATGTCATCTACAAAGAGTGAAAGTTTTACTTCTTCCTTACCAATTTGGATGCATTTTCTTTTCTTTCTTTTTGTTGTCCAATGGTTGTGGCTAGGGCTTCCAGTACTATGTTAAATAACTGGTGAGAATGGACATCCTTATCTTGTTCCTGACCTTAGAGGAAAACTTTTCGGTGTTTCACCATTGAGTATGATGTTAGCTGTGGGTTTTCCACATATGGCCTTTATTTATGTTGAGGTATGTTCCCTCTAAACCTACTTTGTTGAGGATTTTTATCATAAATGGATGTTATACTTTGTCAAATGCTTTTCTGCATCTATTGAAATGATCATATGGTTCTTATCCTTTTTTATTAATGTGTTATATCATGTAGATTGATTTGTAAATATTGAACCACCTTGCATCCTGGGAATAAATCCCACTTGTCATGGTGAATAATTGGTTTAATGTATTGTTGGATTCAGTTTACTAATGCTTGGTTGAGGATTTTTGCGTCTATGTTCATCAGAAATATAGGCTTATAGTTCTCTTATTTGTAGTGTCTTTATCTGGTTTTGAAATCAGGGTAATGCTGGGTTCCTAGGTGAATTTGAAAGTTTTTCTTCCCCATCAATTTTTTGGAAAAATTTAGGAATAGGTATTAATTCTTCTTTAAATATTTGGTAAAATTCACTTGTGAAACTTTCTAGTCCTAGAGTTATGTTTGTTGGGAATTTTTTGGTGAATGATTCAATTTCATTGCTGGTAATTGGTCTATTCAAATTTTCTACTTTTTCTTGATTCAATTTTGGGAGGTTATATGTTTCTAGGAATTTATCCATTTCTTCTAGGTTGTCCAATTTGTCAGTGTATAATTTTTAAGAATATTCTCTTACAAGGCTTTCTATTTCTGTGATGTCCATTGTTATTTCTCTTCTTCCACTCCTGATTTTGTTTATTTGAATTTTTTCTTTCTCTATTTTTTGAAGAGTCTGGCTAGAAGTTTACCAATTTTGTTGATCTTTTCTAAGAACCAGTTCCTGGTTTCATCAATGTGTTCTATTGTTTTTTGTTTGTTTGTTTGTTTGTTTGTTTGTTGTTTGTTGTTTTATTTTCTATTTCAATTATTTCTGCTCTAATTTTTATTATTTCCTTTCTTCTACTGCTTTGGGGTTTTGTTTGTTCTTCTTTTTCTAATTCTTTTAGAGGTAAGGTTAGGTTGTTTATTTGAGGTTCTTCTTGCTTCTTGAGGTAGACCTCTATTGCTGTACACTTCCCTCTTAGAACAGCTCTTGTTGCATCCCAAAGATTTAAAATTTTTTTAATGTTTATTTATTTTTGAGAGAGTCAGAGTGTAAGCAGGGAGGGGCAGAGAGAGAGGGAGATACTCCGAAGTCAGGACAGAGCCTGATGCAGGGCTGGAACTCACAGACTGTGGGATCGTGACCTGAGCCACCCAGGCACCCCTGCATCCCAAAGATTTTAGACGATTGTGGTTTCATTTTTCTTTGTCTCCATGTATTTTTTAATTTTCATTTTTTTTTATTTTTTTAAATGTTTATTTTTGAGAGAGAGACCGAGTGCGAGTGGGGGAGGGGGAGGGAGAGGGAGAGACACAGAATCTAAAGCAGGCTCCAGGCTCTGAGCTGTCAGCACAGAGTCTGATGAGGGGCTTGAACTCAAGAACTATGAGATCATGACCTGAGCTGAAATTGGACACTTAACCAACTGAGTCACCCAGGCATTCCTAATTTCCTTTTTGATTTCTTGGTTGACCCACTCATTTTTTAGTAGCATGTTCTTTAACCTCCATGCATTTGTGCTCTTTCTAGATTTTTTTTCTTGTGGTTGATTTGTAGTTTCATAGTATTGTGGTCAGAAAAGATGCATGGTATGACTTCAGTCTTTTTGAATTTGTTGAGAATTGTTTTTGGCCTAATATGTGATCTATTCTGGAGAATGTTCCATGTACATTTGAAATGAATGTGTATTCTGCTGTTCTAAATATATCTATGAAAGCTATCTGGTCCAGTGTGTCATTCAAAGCCACTGTTCCCTTGTTGATTTTCTGTTTGGATGATTGGTCCATTAATGTAAGTATTAAAGTCCCCTACTATTTATGTATTACAATTGAAACTTCTGTTATGTTTGTTATTAACTGCTTTAAGTATTTAGGTACTCCTATGTTGGGTGCATAAATATTTACAGTTGTTATATCTTCTTGTTGAATTGTTCTCTTTCTTATTATATAGTATTGTTCTTTGTCTCTTGTTACTGTCTTTGTTTTAAAGTCATTTTGTCTGGTATAACTATTGCTACCCCAGCTTTATTTCCATTTCCATTTTCATGGTGAATGCTTTCCCATCCCTTCACTTTCAATCTGCATGTGTCTTTAGGTCTTGTAGGCAGCATATGGATGGGTCTTAGTTTTTTTATCGATTCCACCATTCATGTCTTCTGATTGGAGAATTTAGTCCATTTATATTCAAAGTAATTATTGATAGATTTCCATGTGTTACTTGTTTTGGTTGCTTTTGTAATCTTTCTCTGTTTTTTTCGTCTCTTACTGTCTTCTGTCATAATTCGTTGGCTTTCTTTACTGACATATTTGGATTCCTTTCCCTTTATTTTTGGCATATCTATCATATTGTTTTTGATTTTTGGTTACTATTCAGTTTTTATATAACATCTTCTCCATATAGCAGTCTATATTATGTTGATGGTCACTTAAGTTTGAACCCATTCTTTACTCTTTGCCCCTGCCCCCATGTTTTAGGGGTATAGTGTCACACTTTACATCTTTTTATTTTATGAGTTCCTTGACTTATTTTTACAGATATACTTATTTTCCCTGCTTTTGTGCTCCCTACTTTCCTTACTTAATGGTCTTTCCTTTCCACTCAGCATCCCCTATAATATTTCTTGTAGGTCTGGTGTAATGGTCATGAATTCCTTCAACTTTTATTTGTCTGGGAAACTCTTTATCTCTCCTTCTAGTGTTAATGATAGCCTTGCTAGATAGAGTATTTGTGGCTGCATATTTTTTCCCTTCAGTACTTTCAATATGTCATGGCACCCCCTTCTGACCTCAGAGTTTCTGCTGAAAAATCAGCTGATAGCCTTATGGTGTTTCCCTTGTATGTAACTGTTTTCTTTTCTCTTGCTGCTTTTAAAATTCTCTCCTGATCACTACTTTTTGCCATTTTAACTATTATGTGTCTTGGTGTGGACCTCCTTGGGTTGATTTTATTGGGGGCCCTCTCTGCCTCCTGGATCTGGATTTCTGTTTCCTTCCCGAAATTAGTGTCAGCTCCATGCTGTTTCCTGCAGGTGGCTTTGTGTTTATGCTCGGAGGTAAGGGAGAAAAATGCCAGCTTTTTTGTGAGAGGTATCTCCCAAGATCTCTGTCCCTCTGACACACTCTCTAAGATCAGTAAATAATTCTCCCTCCCATATGCCCCAGGCTTTTTCAAACTGCTGCTTCTATGTTGTATCTCCTTGGGTTGTTTGTTGTGCTGTTTCTAAAGGTGGGGACTCAGTTTCCTCTCACCTTCTTGTTTCTTCCAGAGCCAACTGAGCCCACTGATTTTTAAAATTCCAGGTTTTAAGTCCTGCTGATTGTAAGAACACACAAAATTCATCCCTTCTGGTTTCAGAGCTGAATGTTATGGGAATTCATCTTATCCATATGGGCTCCCTGGTATAAGGGTCTTTTTCTCTCCCCTCTTGCACCTTCTGCATCTCTCTTTCCTATGAATAGTTCCACAGTTCCATTTAGCTCCAGACTGCATCTCCACCCTTCCTACCCTTTTTGATGTGGCCTCCCTTCCTACCCTTTTTGATGTGGCCTCTCTTCTTCATATTTAGCTGTGGAGTTTGTTCTGTCAGTTTTTGAGTTGTTTTCTGGGTTATTTACACTGATATGAGTGTTATCTAGTTGTATCCATGTGACAAGATGAGTTTCTCTGCCATCTTAAATTTACATTTTTAAATGCTGACTTTCATTATTTTATAGAGAATTATAATGAAGGAAGAGATGTTTAAAAATTTAGGAGGCTCTTATAAATTAGTCCAGAAGATATATAATAAGAGTCTAAACTAAGACACTCTAAATACATAATATCCTAATGATTCTAGTGTTTCATTCTTTATGGAATTAAAAAACAATTAGTCTCTGCCATACTGCTACAAAATACCATAAGCTTTTATAAATACCAAGACTATTTTATTTTTTTAAAGTTATAGTTTAACAAGCATTTACCCATCTGCATTACATATCATATCGAATATTATTTCTTCTTTCAAAATAGGCTTAAGGTTTTATTTTCCCCCATACAACCATCTATTGTAACAGTAGATATATGCGAGTAGGATAATCTAAGAAAATAGAATTGTCTGAACCAGAATTAGAACTATGGGTTTACCTTAGAAATAATTCTTCATTCCTTGTATATTATATCACCTCTGTAATTCTTTTAATGTTGTTTATCTTCTTCTAACATGAACTCTTTAAAAAATTGAATTCCCTCTCTTCATGAGCTGCAGAATCAAAATAATTTCCATTAAAATAAGGTAAACTTTTGGTCCTATAACATTCCTAAAATGCCTTTGAAGATAGTTAGATTTTCCTAAGTCTAACTATTCATTCATTGCATTTCCTCCCATAGGATACTAATTCATTTCTTTTAATTCAGATATCAGCATTTTGTGGCATAAACTGAACTCTATCACCATTAGTATACTTTGAGTTGATCATACTCTTAAATTCCTTTATGCAGTGTTGAATGGAAATACTTGTTCCACATCAGTAAAAGCACATCAAGAAAAAGACACTTGACTTCTTTGGTCCTCACAATCTTTATTTGAGAAAGGAGGAAGTCAGACCACAGAAACTATAAGCTTTTTTCCAGCCTTAGCATTGTGTGATTCTACATAAAATCAGCAGTTTCATTAATATTTTATTTTAAAAAAATATATCTGAAATGTGCCTTCAGAGTAAATCATTTTAAAATTATTTTCAAAGATTTTATACTGTTTTAAATACTTCTAAAATAATTTATGTTATTTAATTATTATTGAGAACTTTTTACACTTAACATGTTATAAGTTATTTTAACAAAACACAAAATAAAACAGGGTCCTTGTCTCTATCTGCCTACACCTGATGAGTAAAGAAGCACTGAAATAATTAAACAGGGGAAAAACTTTATGAATTAAGAAAATTTTGTACTCAGCCAGGGTCATTTGTTCCACCCCCAACGCCTCATAGTAAAATGTTTTCCACCACACAAATGGGCAAGAGTGGGGAAGAGAGAGTTCCTCAAAGCAGAGACAGTTCTTCCTCCCACTAGAAGAAGATATGGCTTTGGGTGGCAAACTATATTCCTTGACTATGAATAAAAAACTAAAGTTTTAGATATTAGTAGGCAATAGAAAACCAATAAGGTTTTTGAACTGAGCAGTAAATATGATCAATGCTGGTCTTTATGAAATTGGTCTGGCTGCAATGAATATGACTGGCGTGGGAGATGGGTGGAGGTGATAAAAGTAGCCTTGAGACTGGTAACAAGTTTAAAGAGTCTGTGGTAGGATGGCGGTAGTAAGAGTAGTAAGGAAGAGTCAAAAGCAAGACACATTTGTGGGGTTTTTTGCAAATATTTTTTTCACCAGGACTAGGAAATTCTCAAAAGTACATTTAATATTAAATGCAATATTGGATTGCTGAAAGAATATTGTCATAAAGAAAAAACAAATGTAAATTATTTTAGTGTAATTTCCTAAATTGGTTTAATAGGAAGCCCAACTCTGAAGCCTCCAGGTTGTTTATTCATTTGGAAGAACATTGCTGCCATCTCCTAGTCACCAGAGTCCATGTACTTTTCTTCAATCATAATTCCCCCTGGCAGCCTGGGGTCTGCTGTGTGGGCTTCCAAAATTCTTTCCAGGTCTAATGCCCTGAACACCAGTTAATCCCATTCAATGTGTCAAAGACACAGAAAGGGCAAGTGGGCAAACTTTAACAAAATGTTCCTCCTTCTGATTGAACAATAAAAACCAATTAGTCATTTTAATTTGGGTCTACAGTTTTTTGACTTTTGTTCTCTCCTACACCATCTTTGAGCAGCAGGGTTTGAATTGTACAGATTATAAAAGAATGGTTGAATCACCACCAAAAGACTATTATTAATGATTTTTTTTTAAGTCCACAAGCATACTGACATCATCATTATTACTCAGCTTTTTAAAAGATTTAATAATACTGAATTTTCAATAGGCATTTAAAATGCATGAGGATTCACTTATTAATAAAATTTAACTTGATCAATACAAAATGTATTCTGCTACCACTCAACTCTTTAATTTAATTATAATGATTAAAACTAAAAGCAGTATTAGCACATTTCTTGCTGTAAGAAAGCTGAGTGTGCTATGATTTTATATCAAGTCCTCTGGCCACTGAAAATACAGTGAGATTATCTTATAAATAGAAGAGAACATGCATTGTGCTTTTCTCTTGCTACTGATGTTGCTCATGACTGTCATTGCAAAAGGCAAGAGCTAGCTTTGCCATACACTTACATCAATAAATAAACCACCTAGGCCACAGTTGCTGCTCAAATTTGATAGTACATACAAAGCCCTTGGGGTTCTCGTTAAAACGCAGATTCTGATTCAGCAGGTCATGGATGGGGCCCAAGAGAGTCTGCAGTCCCAGGAGACTGATGCTACTGGTCAGTAGACCACACTTTGAGTAGGAAGGGTCTTTGAATTTAAAATGAGACTTATTTTCTGGAACTGGGACCTCGTATTAAATCATGCCCATTTTAGGCTGCAAAACAACAATGTGAAAGGAATGAGATGTAAATTATCTTTGTTTTCTTCAGATACATTGCATGCCTTAATAATATGAATTACTTTGAGTTTGAGTTTAGCTGGGCAATCATAGCCCAGCCACTTCTAAGTCCGACTGTTGCTAATGGTGGTATTAAGGCCAGTGAATTCTATACCTGTGTACAGGTCTGGTTAGAAAAGATTCATTAGTAACCATTCTTTGCACAGTGTGTACAGAGACTTTATTTTGCTTCCTATGATGGTATTGTTTGAGCTTGACACATATTACCAATTCATCTTCAAAGTTGTTTTTCCATGATTCTAATTTTTAATATGAAAACTAGAAAATCCTGTGAAAGGTCAAATAAAGCATTTAGATGTTTGGCAGAGTTTTCCATTTTTATTCAAATACTTCTGGTAATCCAAGTGGCAGACACATAGGTGTTGCCACTTGTCTTTGTTCCAAAAGAACCACACCTTTTCCAAACTGCTGTATCTCTGGTTTGTTTGCCTTATGTCAGTTTACCTTATGATTCCCTGGAGTGAACAAGATTACACAAAGAGATACTTTCTCACCATTACTGAAATCAGAGGATAGAGAAAGTTATGCACATTTTCTCCTTTCAAGATCTTTTAAAAACCACCTATTTGCAATTCATAGCAAAAAAGATTTGCACAAATATAGTTATATTATGATTCAGCTTTTTGTTAGGTGTATCATAAAATCCTTAGCGTTCACTGGAATACAGTTCATACCTGCTTTATCTTATGGATTTTCTACTGGTATATCTATTTGCACATGAAGGTTTCTTTTTTGCACCAAAACACCACATTACTTAGCCAAAATCCTAAATTTGGATGGCAGTTTTTGGTCTAACCAAATAAGATGTATAAATTGCTAGCTGGTTCTGTGAATCAAAAGTATCTTGAAATACTGACACTTGGATTAATAGTCAAGATTTTGCTCACAAAGCTTTTATTTATAAGCTGTGAAGGAACTTTCTGTGCTGTAAAGAGGATTAAAGTTCAAAACTGAAGGGGAAATATTTGACTAGAAGAGGTTAGATGTAAACTTTTAGAGAGGGGAAATGGGAAGTTGTGGAATCTCTGTAGAGGTTTGTTTGTTTATTTATTTATGTATTGATTTATTTATTCATTTAAAGAAAAGTCTAGGTAAGTTTATCTTTCTGGGATGATATGATCTTATTCATCAATGTATTTCTGCTTTAGCACAGCACTTGCACATACTAAGTTCTTAATAAATATGAATGAAAACAGGGATGCCTTCACATATTCACTTACATTCCTGAGATTTGTGAATGTAGGGAAAACTAAATGAATTACTTAGGTTTTTAATAAATTATATACATTTGGGGTGCCTGGGTGGCTCAATTGGTTAGGCATCTGACTCTTGATTTTGGCTCAGGTCACAATCTCACATTCATGGGATCGAGACCCGCATTGGGCTATGTGTGGAGCCTGCTTGAGATTCTCTCTCTCTCTCTCTCTCTCTCTCTCTCTCTCTCTTTCTCTCTCTCTCTCCCTCTTCCCTACTCTCTCTCTAAAATAAAATTTAAATTAAAAAAAATTTTTAAATGATATATTGAGTTTTATCTCCAACTCTAGGTAGTTGCCATGCTGTGATGGCTCCTTGAATCTGTCATTAGATAATAGGAAGCATAGAATGGATTGGAATAGTTTGGCTCCACTATTACTTCATAGAATTCTAGCACCTTCAAATCAAACAGAAGAATTTCCCCAAGATCTTTATACCAATATGCTAGCATTTTACAATAAATATTTCCCTTCTTTTAAATTTGTAGAGCTTGACATCTCAGAAAATGGTCACTCATCTTCTCTGGAATGGAAAAAAGTCTGTTTACATAATCATATATGGTGGCTTATAATTTACAACTCCCTTTGCATGCATTCAGTCCTCAGCAGCCCTGTGTAGTAGGCTGGGAAGATATCTGCCTTACTTCAAAAATGAGAAAGTAGGGGTACCTCGGTGGTCCAGTTGATTGAGCATCTGACTTCGGCTCAGGTCATGATCACAGAGTTTGTGAGTTCTAACCCCACGTGGGGCTCTGTGCTGACAGCTCAGAGCCTGGAGCCTGCTTCATATTCTGTGTCTCCCTCTCTCTCTGTCCCTCCCCTGCTCATGCTCTCTCTATCTCTCTCTCTCTCTCAAAAATAAATAAACATTCAAAAAATTTTTAAATGAGGAAGTAGAGAATTAGTATACTTGCTTAAAAGAGCAGTGAGGTAGGGAGATGGAATTAGCATTTCTGCCTGCAGACTCCTATCCAGTTCTCTGTCCTATAAAGAACAATAAGACAGGTGGTACTTTACCTTTTACAGTTCCTATGAACATATCTCAATTTTCAGGATAAAACCATGAGTTTGTCATGCAGGGTTTGGATATAAAAAAGTTGAAGTCTAAAGAGGGTAAAGGGTATTTCCCAAAGTTAACTATTGGTGAAATCTAATAGGAATCCACATCTCCTGCCTTTAGAAGTCTTAATCATTTTGTGGTTGGCTGGTTGGTTGGTCAGTCAGTCCATTGTTTTTGGACCACAGACGTATTGGATTAGATTAATCATTTCTTTGATTTATGCCACTCTCCTCACTAGTCCATGCATAGCTGTGTTTTATTTATATAGCAATTTTTATCGGATAATACACATCCGTGAGTCACCACCCAACCTAATAGCTAAGACATTGACAATTAACCTTCATATAAAATGCATCCCCATTTCTTTCCCCTGCTTCTCTTTCCCTAGGATCACCAATATTCTGAATACTATATTCCATATAGTACATGATATATATTTATGTTCTTAGGGAGTTGATATATTTTTTAACTTTATGAAAGGTATATCATACTATATGCACTATTTGGGGGATTATATTATGTTGTATATAACTTGGGGGGCCGGTTGCTGTGTAATTGGAGATCTTATTACCTAACAAAACTAGGTAGTCACAGTATACATATACATATACATATATGCACATGTATATATTGTATATATATTTATAATGTAGAAGCTACATAAAACTATCCAGTGTCTTTAACTTGAGATATATCTAAATGCACTCTACCTGTATATTACATACTAAAGATCCATTCATTCAACAAATATTTTTAAAGTACCAACCATGCGGCAGGAGGTATATTGTGCTGATACATCCGTGCAAAAGCAGAAACACTCCTCTCTGATCGCATGGAAATAACATTGCATAGAGAGAGACAGACAATAAATAAAATATGTAAAATACATGGGATATTAGATGATGTTAAGTGCTAGGGAAAAAAACAAATCCTCTAGGGACTGGGGTTTGGAATTTTAAATAGGGTGCTCAAAAATGAATTGAGGGTGGGGTGAGTGGGGCGAGTCTTTATTCACTCAATAATAGGGAGGTAACTTGTGATAGCTAAATCAGAACAGAAGTAAACTCAGGGACACCTGGGTGGCTCAGTTGGTTAAGCCTCCGACTTGGGCTCAGGTCATGATCTGAGGACCGTGAGTTGGACTCCCACATGGAACTCTGTGCTGACAGCTGGGAGCCTGGAACCTGCCTCGGATTCTGTCTCCCTCTCTCTATACTCCTCCCCTGTTCGCTCTTTCGCTCTCTCTCGCTCTCTCTCTCTCTCTCTCAAAAATGAATAAACATTAAAAATTTTAAAAAAATTAAAAGAACAGAAGTAAACTCTTCGGAAACCCCCACGCTCAGCCCATTATGTCTGTGCGATGACAGGCTCAGTCGGTATGGATGGCCCTGGAGACACAATGCATTTTCCTCCCACTTTTCTTACATCTGACCATCTACTGTGCCGGAATCTCCGTGCAAGCGGCCGCCGCACCTGAACGCCTTGCGCGACCACCACTCACGGGCACTTTGCCGGCCGCGTGCATGCACCGCCTTCGGGCCTCTCACGGGCCCGCCGGGAACGTGCGCGCGTGCCCGGCCCCGCGGCCTCTCGGCAGAGACGCGGCCGGGAGGGCGGCGCGCGCCCCGCTCGGCAGCTGCTGCGGCGGCTGGTGTGGGCGCTCACGTCAGGGTTGGGAGGAGAAGGGGGTTCGTGACGAAGATAGAGAGACATGAGGCAGCCCGGCAGGAAGCGAGAGAGTTCGGTGGCGGAGTGAGTTTTAGAAACGCCCGGCGAAGCAGGACCTGAGCCTGCGGGTGAGCTTGGCCGCCTGGGCTCCTCATCTCCTCCGCGCGCTCTCCTGTGTCCGCTTTCAGCACCCCGAGCGGAGAACAGTTCCCGGCAGCCTACAGAGCGGCCAGGGGGCCACAGTGGCCGGGCTACCTGGAGCCTTCCACCCGGCTCAGGGACACCGTCTGAGAACACATTGTGCACGCCGTCTTCTCCCCTCTGTTGGTGTGCAAGTAAACACGAGGGAAAGCATCCGGCGGCCTCAGGGAGCCCTGAAGAAGCCGAAGCAGAATGTACCAGGGACACATGCAGGTAAGACATTTCCACCGAACTGGAAAGAAATCTTGGGGGGCTAATTTAAGAGCAAGGTGGCTCACTAAGTTATTGTGGTCAGGCGCTGCCTTCACACAGTTCAACAAGTGAAGTGGTGCAACATGACCATGACATTTCTGTCCAGTAAACTAGACAGGTTTCTGAGGGTGGGAGAAAGGGAGGAACGACCTCGGAACTTCAATTGGGGAAGTTTGTTTTCTGTGCATTCCCTGAGCCTGTTTCTTTAAACAAGATCAAGGAATCCAAACAGAGGAAACCTGGAGATGACTGTGTTTCCGTTGTAATCCTCTATTGATGCAACTCGGCATGTATGTCAACTGAAGGGCAAACAATAATAGAAAGACAAAGCTTTTCCTTTACCATCTGCAAAGGTTTCTTGACAGTTAGAACACTTTGCCGCTTTTGTATAATTTTTTAAAGTGATAATTTTTTAAATGGTTTGTGCTGTATTTTCCCCCTTCAGAGAGTGGGACATTGTCACCTATCTCTACAGTCACAGGATGACTTGGGAGGATGAATTTCAAACATATGTCCAAGAGACTCTAATGTTTTTCAGGGAAGATGCTGCCTCTGGTTGTTAATGCTCATCTGAGCTGAGCCTCTGCTTCTCTCTGATGCACTCTACTCTCTTGGGAAAAATTATTTTAACCTTGACTTCAGTTCTCATTCACATGGTTGGTTCTTCCTTACAAAGGCAGCTGTACACTTTGGGGAAAAAAAATACTAACTCAGCTTCCTAAAGTATGAACTGAGCTCTTTTTGCTGTTCTAAATGCTTTAGTCATCAGGTTTGATGTTTGGAGTTCCTTTCCATTCCAAAGATGGTCAAATATAGTCATCATATGTGGTATCTTCACACTAGTGTAACATGTGTGAATATTGACGATGTTGCTTCTGTGTCTTTGGAGCAATTGAAAATAGGTAGATATGTTATTTCATTCATAATTTAGTATTACCAAATATTTAATTTCTAAGTCTGTGGGGAAATTCTCTTAGACTGTAATTTATTTTTATATAAAATGGTATAATCAGTGTCATAAGTTTTGTAAGATTTCTGAATCAGCACTATCAGAATTCCAAAACCATTTCCCATATTACTGACATCATCCTGTTTGAAAATTATTAATGGAATTCTATCACAGTTGATGGACAATAATTAGTCACTGAAGTATATTTCTAAGTATATATAATAGATATGGTCTACATGTTTCTTATTAAAGCTACGTTAATTGGAAAGTTTAACAACAAAGGAGCATTCAAACATTCAGAAATGTTGAATTCAGACTGCTGAAAAAATTAACAAAGGATCATTACTATAGTTTTATGTTTCATATGTCCCTAAGAATGATACTTACAATTTTCTATATTATCTATTTATTATCCCTAAGCAGTTTCTTCACTGGAGTAAAATAGGAAGGTTTTACTGAATAGTGTCAATCTTCAGAAAATTGCTCATTCACACAAAATTCACAATTAGTTACTTGGGGAATTTACAAAAACTTTTCACATTATTTTTTTGTTGTTTAAAATATGTTTTTGTGAATGAAGAATTGAAGCAACAGTCTGGTAAATCCAGGCACCCAAAAACAATTCTAACCCAGTTTTCTGAATATTTCAAGGGAGGATGTTAGTGAAACTTGAATCACCTAGAACAATGTCTGAGGGTTTCATTTTACTTTGGAAGAATAAACAATATGTAAGATTCTGCACATGCTCCCAACTTCACGGGTTTTTTTTTGCTTGTGCACTACTGTAACAGCAAATATGATGGCTTGCAGTAAAACTCACAAATCTTTGCTGCCAAGCTTAACTTGAAAACATTACTAAATAAAGACTGTAATCAATATGCTTGCCAAAATTTCAGAGCACAATACTTTTTTTCCCTATTTACTATTGACCATTAATGTTAAATATAAAGCTTCTATGGCTTTAATAGTGTAGTAGCTATTAAATGATATATATGATCATCTGAGTGGGATTTCCTCTTCCCCAGAAATAATGCCTATTACAACCTGATTTATAATATTTGCTTACATTTGAAAAGGCCAGTCTCATTCCCAGAGAATAGTATTGAGCCTGTAGACAAAATCTCCATTGTGCTGATATATTCAGGGTAAATAAAGAAGCCTTCCTTATCAGAGATAGCACCATCTTTCTGTGTGTCCCTGATGGTAATCACAAAGGAGCAGACATATCGCCCAAACACTCCAAAATTTTAATTTTTAATTTTTTAATTTGTGATTAAAAATCTGAATATTTATTTGGTAAATTGGACTAGGAATGAGTAGATTTACTAACACTTCTGCCAACTTTGGAGTTCATTTGAAACACTGGTGTTACTTGGCTGATATCTTAAAATGAGAGTGAAAAAAAAACATTTGCAATCATTTGCTGTGCCTTCTAATTCTTCTCTTTTCTGTAGAGATTCTAAAATAAAATGTTTGTAAATGGGCAGTCTTGAGTGGGGAAGGTATTCACAAGAAGCCTTAAAAAATAGTTTAATTTAAAAACTCCTGGAGTGCCTTTGTTTTTACAACTAAATGATTTTGTAAATAAAATCTATTAAGTCTTTCACATATAGCTAATTTTCCAGTTTACCATAGAACCTGAATTCATTTTAGAAGCCACAGACTTTCAAAAGCATACTCTGCCAGCACCTTTGAAGATAAAAGTTGACATCCATTGTAGATAGATAAAGCAGAGCATGGCAGCATATATTTCTTGGTTTCATAGTAAATGCCACAGGTATATTTCTTAGGAGCAGGGCCCTAGAGTTGCACTGTTTTCCAACTGCCTCACTAGTTATTTCCAAGGGGAATTTATCACCCAAGCAACTTAAGCAAAGCTCGTTTCCTTAGTGACTATTTTAGATTTACTTTTTTTTTTTTCCATTTGACCAAGAGGGCCAATGGTGATTAAATATATTTTAGAATCAGTTCAGACCAAACTCTTTATTCCTATTAGATACCCTTCAGTCTTAATCCTTTCAATACCTCTGTATGCTCTGTACTGCAATGCTTATTTGTACATGTGCATGTGAATTAACAGTGCCAATTAGAGCAAAATAATTACATGTCTCTGAATATTTCCTTAGCCAAACTTTTTTTTCTGGGGAGGTATAAATATAGACCAATGTAATTTCAATTTTGAACTGAGGGTTTGTTTTTTTTTTTTTAATGAAGCATCCTCAGTAATGCTTTTGTTATAAAAGAAAATTATTTCAGAAGGCAGTCAAACAAAAAATCTAATTGTAATTGTAACTGATCTTCATTATGAGCCTTCTAAACCAGACTTTTTTTTTTATTTACTTAAGCTAGCTAAGGAAACATTCCACATCCTCTGGCTTCACAAGACATTAACTAAAGAAAATTTAAGTGACAATAATTGTAAGATTATTAACAGCTCTAAAGTAGCCGTTTTATTTGTTTTCCCCAAAGGAGTTTTGTGTTTGTATTTATTTTTGACATTACTTAGCTTTAAAAAAAAATCTTCATGAAGGGGAACAGGTTGGGTAACATGAATTATGCTAATAAAGTAGATCTGGCCACAGGAGATTCATTTAGTTCCACTAGAAACAACAAATATAAGAAGCCAATCCAAGATAAGATTATAAAATGTTATTTCAACATCTGTAATAGTAGTTTGTCATAATTGAGACCCTCAAGCAAAACTGTAAACTAAGTAATATTTGTCATGGGTATTTCCACTTCTCTAGAAGATCCATTTTCTCTTCCTTGATGCCACCATTTTCTATCCTTTGTCATTCCCTTTATCAACCTTTTGCTAACAAAGATATAATTAATACTAATACACCACATATACACATACACACACCCTGCAGTGGTATTTGCGTTTTCAGAGGAGAATCTTTGAAGATTAGCTTGCTGGAGGGGATGTTTTATTTTTATTTTTATTTTTTATTTTTTTAATTTTTTTTTCAACGTTTATTTATTTTTGGGACAGAGAGAGACAGAGCATGAATGGGGGAGGGGCAGAGAGAGAGGGAGACACAGAATCGGAAGCAGGCTCCAGGCTCTGAGCCATCAGCCCAGAGCCCGACGCGGGGCTCGAACTCACGGACCGCGAGATCGTGACCTGGCTGAAGTCGGACGCTTAACCGACTGTGCCACCCAGGCGCCCCTGGAGGGAATGTTTTAAAGAAAATGAGGCAATGCTGACCTGAGACTGGGGTTGGTTGTTTTGGTCAGATGTAGCTGCTGCCTTTCCCTTTCCCCCATCTCAAATGGCACCTGCCCAACCTCCTCAAGGTCTTCCTATGAATGATAATCAGCATTAATACTCATTTATTGAATGAATGTATAGTCTGAAATAGTATTAACTAGAATTCTGCTGCAGGAAATACATGTACAGTGGGGCTCATGCTCAAATTATGACACAAGCTCCAGCAAGATGTTGAAGTGCTTTCTGATATATTTATAGCAAATCATGCTTGATATGGGAATAATAGTGATCTTCTAACACTTAAAATTATAATACTTATGGTATAATATTGATTAACCTGAAAACATCATTCCCCAGTCATACTGGCCAACAGTTTATATAATACACTTACTAAAAGACACACAATATGTTCTTCTGAGATTTTGTTTATGGTTTATAAACATTCTTCCTAAAAACACATGTTTTAAGGAAAAAACCTCCAGCACATGAATGTTTTGATTATAACACATTTTTAAAGTAAAGACTAAGAAAAAGTTAGAAGAGAACTTGTTAATTTTAAAATCTTGAATCTCTAGTATTACTACAGCCAACCTAGGAAACATTAAGGTGTGATGTATCACATGTAGTCAAAACATCTGGCAGTCTCCTTTTTCACACTTTTCATTGAGATCACATGTTGCCAACACAGGCATAAGCTAGAGCTGTTTAAAGGTTTTATATTCTAGAATTAACTTCTTGATGCACCCATGGAATAACTAGTGTGCATTTCCTGCATTACAAGTGAAGGTAAGCCCCACTTTAATGTTTCCTTATTAAGAGACTTAAGTCCAATCTGAGTGTTTTGTGGCATCTAAACATGCTATAATTTCAAATACACTGATAGAGGAAATGGGGTTGCCAAGTTTCTGAAAATGTATCACCTTTTTATAATTAAGAATTTATTTACTACAGCATGTAACCCACGTATCAGGTACCAAGACCAGAGTGCTATGAATTAAGGGTTACATTTCTGTTAATGACCCCTTCCTTCATCTCCACCTCACCCATTTCTACCCCTCTTCCCTGTGCCATCTCCTTTACTAAGGAAACCAAATTGAAAACTTCTTTCCCCATTCTATTCAGAAAGATTTTTGTGTTTTATATATTAGCATATTATACAGGAAGATAGTTAATACCCTATTGGTTAAATATCCAGATCATTGCTGAGTGTTGAGACCTCAGAGTATAATATAACACACTGCCAGTGTTGTCTTAGTATGCCATTTTTGACTGATCTTTATAAGTGCCAGTATACTACTTCTATTGAAACTCCATTAGATAAATGACCATTATTATTCTCCGTGTGAAATTTTACTAAAATGATCATTCCTATGTATAATTTTTAGGCAATCACTGTTAGAGATTGCACAGATGAAAAAAAGTGAGCTCATTTAGAGAGGAAGAGGCTAGTTATCCACCATTTCATTCAAGAGTAACACATAGAAGCTTGCCAGCAGCTCTGAAATGGGGGGAACCTGAGCCAAGTGGGAGAATTTGCATTGAAGGTGCTTACAGAACTCCCCCAAACCCCTGCTCATGCATAGATTCCTCTGAAAAACAATAAAAACAACAACAACAACAGGAAAACCCTGCAAGTGGGACTTGGTGTAGTGAAAAAAATTTTTTTTCCAAATAGAATGCCATATGGTGATCTATAAAGTCATGAAGATTCCAAGAGATGATTGGTGTTGTAATGCCAGAAATTTACCTAGGTAACCACAAAATTCCCACTCTCACACACCCTCTTAAAATTTGTGTATTTTTTAAAGCAACTGGTATGGTAGAGGAATTCAAACCATTTTATATGATTAATTATTGAAGGAACTGGAGATGTTTAGTTTGGAAAGTAAAGGCTCAAAGAGACCGCGATGACTCTATATAAATGCTTGAAGAATCATTATGCAGGAAGAGGCTAGAATTGTTCTGTATGGTCTTGAGGGTTAAAACTGGTATTGTATCAGGGTGAAATGAAAATTCCTGTGATAATAAAAAGACCCTGGATACATTACCCAGTTGCTACTGAGTGAGATGCCTGTTTGGAGATGGACAAAGCCTAGAACGAAGGGAAGAGAGCTGAAGGTAGGCATGAGTCCCTGTGCACACACAAGCTTCTGTTCCTAGGCCATTATGCCTTGTGGGAAATAATCCAATAAAAAGCACCATAAGATGGTACATGTGTTTGTGTGTGCATGTCTGTGTGTCGTGCCAAAAATAGTTATAGTCGAAGTAATGATCTAAAATAATCAAAATTCATGATATGCTGGGGGATTAATTCATGGCTACCTAGAAGTAGACAGAGCCATGCCAGTAGGCAAAATGATCAAAAGTAGTAAAGGTCAGAAAATATGGAAGCTCTTTAAGGAAAAAAGAGACAGGAAAACATTTAAACATCATGAGAAGACGAAGCTGCTGGAGTTGTGAAACATCTTTTTACATCCTTTCACATGGGTGTTAACTGTAACATGCATGCTTATACTGAATAATATCCTTTGGTCACATGGGAATGTAACATCTGATTGGGCAGGTGATTATGTGCACATGAAACACTTGGGAGTTTGTTGGAAATGCAGAATCTCAGTTCCCACCCCAGACCTACTGAATCAGAAATGAAATTCCTCAAGATATCCAGTGATTGATATATATATGTATGTATATATATGTGTGTATATATGTATATATATGTATGTATATATGTATGTATATATACATACATACACATATATATGTATGTGTGTGTGTATATATATGTATATTTTTTTGATGTTTGAGAAGCACTTATCTGAAAACATTTACATGGAGAACAAGGCCTGATTTGTTGCACTGAGACCCTAGCAAAAAGCTTGATTCTTGGGTAGCTTTCTGAGATCACAGAGACATGATGGTGTCCCTGACAGAGGGGCTGATAAAAGCAACTATCACAATTATGTTTGAATAGAGTTTCCTCCTTATATCAGTATCATAACCTCCACCCAGTTGGTTGTAGTTTTTCTGTCTGGAGAAAACACAAAAAACCTATTATATTCCACCTGAATAAAACAAACCTTCAAGTAGCTAGAGAATTATCATGTCCTCATCCCATTAAATCTTTTCTTCTCCAAGATAAACAACCCAGTTCACTCAATAATTTTTCATGATGACATTTTTGATGTTTTAATGGCTCCACGAAAGTATGGCCCTCTGAGCAAGATACACTACTCAAGATGTGACCTGACCAATGCCAAGCCTGTGAGACTGTTTAACTCTTGGGAAAGACATCTATTCAGACAGCTTTACGATCTCTAGACTAAATTGTTCTCCAAATTGTTTTGATGTTTCTATTCTCTGAATAACTTGGGAGTTATCTCACAGTTGCTAATCTTTATACCAGAATAATCTAATGGATCCTCATTAGAATATTCTAGGTTAACAGTTCCTTATGTCTAGGTTAACAGTTCCTTATGTCTCCAACAATTGCACTCATGTTCAGTTTTGGGGTCATAAAATCCTGAGTTTGAAAGACTCTTGAAAGTGTTGTGTTCAACCATCTCATTTCACAGATGATGAAATTAAGGTTCAGAAAAGTAAAAAAATTGCTCACAAAGTCCCACACAAGTTAGCAGAGCTAGCACTTGAGGGAAAGCTGCCTTCCCCCAGTGTGCTATTTCCATTAAACTATTTTTCTTTATTTCAATATTTATTACAAGCAAAAAAAATCTAAGTGAAAAATAAACAGTATAATAAACTGCTCAATATCCCCAAATATCTTGGTGTTTAGCATTTAGTCACAAAAATTGACATTTTTCTGCTTTTCAGTTTTAGTCTATTTGATATTTTATATATTCAGTTTGGTAGTCATTTGGTTGGCAGTGGAAGAAAGTCTGATCTGTGCATGTGTTTTAAAGGGGGAATGAGGCACGGTGAAAAGTTGTATCATTTGTTAAAGGTGTTTCTCCTTGGACTGACTTGATTGACCATTTGAGTAAACTAGTTGGAGTCTTGGTGGTTTGATAGGTTCTTGGAACTAGCTGCCTAAATATACAAGTTAATCAGCCTTGGGGTTCTTAGCTATAAGCATTGGAAACCAACTCTGGCTCATTTAAGCAGAAAGGGGATTTATGAAAAGTATATATTGACAATTAATAAACATAGGAGGAATGATGAAAATCAAAAAAATCACCATTTTGCAATCCTCATAGTAAAAATTGATTCAAGCAAGAATGATAAATGGATGCTGAATCTGAGCTGAAGAAGGGGGCAGTTCGAGGAGAAACAGGACATTTATATAACATCAAAATATCAACCATCTAAATTACAAGAGAAAAATATAATAACTTTTCAGTGAAGAAATTGGACAACATCCTAACTAAGTAATCAAAATCAACATCACCAATATGGTAATCATCTGCATATTATCTCTGGATGTGATGCCCTGAGAAGGACACAATATCACTCATATAATATTACTGCTAAGAATTAGCAACTTGAATCTAATCATGAGAAAATCTCAGACAAACCCCAAATGAGGGATATTCTATAAAATAAACAGATTATTTTTTCAAATGTGTCAATATCTTGAAAAACAAGGAAAAACTTATATATTTACACATTAAAAGAAGACTTAAGAGATATGACAAGTAAATGCAATATATGATCCTGTGTTGGATCGTGGACTGGGAAAGAAAATTGTTATAGAGCACACTGTTGGCATAATTGAAATATGAATATAGACTGGAGATTAGATTAATATTAGTGTTACATTTCCTGAATTTGATAACTAAACTGTGACTGAGTAAGAGAATACCCTTGTTTTTAGGAAATACATGCTGCAATATAAGGAGGTAAAGGGGCGTAGTGTATGTAACCTACTCTAAAGTGATTTAGAATAATGTAAATAATACTATGTATAATATAATTACATAAAGAGAGTGGGAGAGAGAGAAACAGAGAAAGAGAAAGAAAAATATAGGAAATGTTAAGAATTGGTAAATCTGGGGAAAGGGTGTTATGGAAGTCCATTGTTCTATACATGCAGTTTTTTTGCAGCTAGATATTTTTTCAAAATAAAAAGTTTCTAAAAGTGTTTTTTTTAAGTACATTGGGGCACTCACAGACTTCTAGAACTAGGCTTGGGATGGAGAGACCAGGCATCAGGCAGGGCACAGCCTCAGTCAAACCTCAAACCAGGCTAGTGCAGACCCCACTGCTGTCCTCACAGAAAAGAAACCTCAGTTTGCACCCTTATACCCTAGACTTGGGCACTGGTTCAGCTGCTCCTCACTGCTGCTGCTTCCATGGAAACCCCTGTTGGATCTTCAGCTGCTCCCCCACCCATTTCCAGGATGAATTCTCTACTGTGACTGCTTCTGTGTGCCCCGAAAATCCCAATTCAAAGTGGGGACAGATGTGGCTGGTTGGTGGAGCTGAATCACACATCCGTACCCTATTTGCAAGGTAGTTTGGAAAAGTGCATATCTGCTTACTACAAAGACTCCAAAGGTAGGCGATTTTCCAAATACAGAGTTTATTTGGGAAAGTTAAAAAAAAAAAAGTCAATGCCCACTATTACATGTTATAGATATTGCTTGAAAGTAAAATAGATGCCTCTCTATATTGACTTGACTAAAGTCGAGTCTGCCTTCAGGGAGAATAGTTAAAAGAAAATAATTTTCTTTAAGCTTCTGTTTGGTGCTGCCTGCTATTACATGCAGGCCTATAGAATACAGTAAAACTAGAATATATTGGTTTATTAAATCATGCAGCAAAGAAAAACAGAATGATCCCTCCATCATCCATCAATGTCCATCTACTGCTCACTCCTATTCTTTTTGAAAAATTGGAAAGAGCTCTGTGAAGAATTTAGTAATTAATCAGGGAATTAAAATACATATCATGTACTTTAGTGATAAGAACATTTTTTTCTACATATGCAGGAATTCAATGTGGAAAACTGGACACGTTAGTGTTTCATATTCATTCAAAGGATGATTATAATAAAAATGCCCTGTGTATTTGAGTCTTTAATTACTGATATGAAATCTATTATATAAGTCTTTAGTAAGATATATGTAAGACAAAAAAAAAGTGTTCTTAAGCTTGAGGCAAGATTAAATGAAAATAGAAGCTTAGAAATATAAAGGTCTTTGGAGTTCATATAGCACAACTTTGTCACTTCATATATGAGGAAAGTGAGGGCTAGGTCTTGATGGAATTAATTGCCTCTCCTCAAAATGGAAAAAAAGTATGCTGAAAGCCTTTTGATGGCATGTATCATACATCACTTAATAATCCTCACACCTGAAGAGGCACAACATACTTGTGCTCCAGGATCAGACAGCCCCAAGTCCAAACCCTGGCTTCCCTAACATATTGTCTGTGTTATCTTGCTCTAATAATGTACCTTCTCTAAACCAATAAATGTACCCATACATTGTGATGACTTACTCAGGATTAGCTCTTTTGTTTTTATGGAACTGGCAAAGTGTTTTCTATACATTGTGTGTGAAGGAAGAGGTTCTGCCATAGCAGTGCCTGTCATAATTGGTTGTCTGCAGTAGTGGCAGACGCTTGATTTTCTTGTTCTCTCACTGTGCTGCATGTCTTTTTCATTTCCCCATCCCAAAAGCTTGCCTTCTGTACACTGAATATTTACTCATCCTTCAATATTGCACTTAAATGTTGTCTCTTCAGTGAGTGCTCTTCTGTGCCCCCACCAGTGTTCTCCCATATTCTCCCACACAATGCAGAATTAGCGATCTCCTCCTCAATGTTTCCTTAACATCTTAAATTCATCACTAATACAAATAATTACCATATAGCTTTAATTACTTGTTTCTGTCAATCTCCCCAACTAGTAAGCTTATCTGTGGCAGCGACTATATCCAATATATCTTTGTATTCCTGGAGACTATTAGAATTAGGTACATACTATTAATGTAGTATTTACTGAATGAATGAATGAATGAATGAATGAATGAATGAATGAATGAATGAAATACTGAGAAGAGTCCCTTACTATCCTGAATAAGGACTCCAAAGTGCGATTGGGATAGTCTTCCTGATTCTAAGACACACACAGCCCCAGAATCTGGTCTATTCCCATGATTTTCAGGAGTGAATGCATATGAAGTGAAGTTTCCACACACTTGAAAGGGAATCAATTACAGGGAAACCTTATAAGCCTTATAATTAGATTGCCACTGTAATTAACCAACACTCTGCTGTCAAAGCAGTCTACGCAATTTAATGGGTCCAAACCCTTTAAAGCCTAAGGACAGTCTGGAGCTGCAGACTTAGAAACATAATAGATTCTCCTAATGGTTTCTAACTATATCTATAAGTGACCAAGGTCATTTGGAATTAGAATCCATGCCTCTAAGGTTCTAGACACCTCTTCACCAGCTCAGATAGTTGTCAACAGACATTTTGACCATAGTGCTAACACACACACCCGTGAGACTGCTGAGATGACAGAACATCAGTTAGAACTGCCCTAGGAGGCCGTCATTTGCTTACACCCAGTTGTAAGAGGTTGCTTATACCTCCAGACCTCACCTCCCCATTTACACACACACACACACACACACACACACACACACACACGCACACACATTATTCCAAGGATCCAAGGAAGGAGCTGCACTCACAATGGTCATCCAAGGGACATGTCAATTTTGTAAGACTGTCTGAATATGGAGATATTCTTATGTTTCCCACAGTTATTTTGACATGGGAGCCTGAGATATGTAGGAGCAATTCTTCCCATCAGGTACAGGGTAAAAAGATTGAAATATTACATGTCAAAGCTTTCTCTAATAAGAGAGAAGAAATAGCTATGCCAGTGATATGTGTCCCACTTCTGATCAGATTATAAAAAGGGATCTTCCCTGGGGAGCCAAATACATGGACTCTCTTTTTTCCTGGAGGACACAGTCTCACACCCAGTCACATGATTTAGAAAGTGGAGTTAGGGGGTTGGATTTCAGACCTGACTTGTGCCCTCTCATCCAGACATCCTTGTACAACCAATATGTACAATCATATGTATGACTCTGAAGAGGGTCTCCTCTACAAACATTCTAATCTGTGGTGTGTGTGTGTGCGTGTGTGTGTGTTTATGTGAAGGGGCATGAATGAAAGGTGAAGAAGTGAGCTCTATTTTATCAAAGATATTCAAACACAGATTGGATGTGGGTTTACTAGTCTTTATGGAAGATGGTTGGCTTAGAGGATTACTGGCTTTCCTTCCAGCTCTAGGATTCTATTTTTATCAGGCCCTTAATTAGTGATACAATACATCTCTGAATGTTGGTCAGGGCAGATTTCCCCAGTTCACTAATAACCGTATCTTGGAAAATAAATTAAAAGGCTTTGCTAACATCAAGATACTTGTTATTTCTTATGAAGTCAAAGATCAACCTTCCCTAATACTTCAAGGGATGTACTGCTTGGGAGGATCCTGCCATACCTCTTCCCCTACCCTTATTCTGCAAATGACAAGAGATATTTTTCTACAAAGCTATCCTCAATATGGCAGAACTCTCAGCTATGATAGAATACTGATTATCTCTGCTACAATAGTCACATTTTGTGAAAGCCTTATAAAAGTTAATCTTTAGAATGTTTTAGTGAGGTTGGTATAGGATAAATATTTTATCTTTGTTATGCTGATAGAGAGAATGCAACTGACAAGGTTTGAGTGCCTCACCCAAACCCCTACATCAAATCAGTTGGGAGACCAAAATTTGGGTCTATCTGGTTTCTTTACTCTATTTCTTGAGCGTACATAGTAAATTCAGGTCACATCTCTACATCAGTACCTCACCTATTCCAAACTGACTCAACTAACAGTGAGGGTACAAAAAAAGATTTTGCAAGTTTTCTGGAATATTGCATGGTCTTGGAGGGTAGAAATCTCTGAGGCATTCTTTCTGTCATTTATACAGGACAGGTACTAAATCCATACAGCTTTATCAGTTCTCTGAATTCAGCATCTGCATATATTTATTTAGTACCTTGAGAGTACCTTTGTGTGTGATGGGGTACACTCTCCTAGTGGAGTACAGGGCAGCTGTGAAACACCCATATTTTTGTACAGAAAGCTTCCCTGGAATCAAAATACCCAGAAAGCCAGGAAAATAGCGAAGCTGTGGGATTCACCAGAGCTCAGAAGCCCAGTGTAGATCCCTCTGTGTTGCATGTATAGAAGCAGAATCTTGGGTTGTGTGTATAAATTAAGCCAAGATGTCCCCCCTCCAAAATCTGTCACTTACCTAAATATTTAACTTTTATGTTTTACTTTTTATTTTATAAAAAATTCAAGGGGCTCCTGGGTGGCTCAGTTAGTTGGGCATCAGGTTCTTGATTTTGGCTCAGGTCACGATCTCATGGTTCATGGGATCTAGCTCTGCATGGGGCTCCGTGCTGTCACACGGAGCCTCCTTGGGATTCTTTTTCCCTCTTTCTCTGTCCCTCCACTGCTTGCATGTGCATGCGTGCACTTTCTCTTTCTCTCTCAAAAAAAAAATAATAATAACAATAATAAAAAAATAAAATAAAATAAAATAAAATAAAATAAAATAAAATAAAATACGTGACTTCAGTATTGAAAAATTAGTCACTGTTTACTTGGGGGAGGTCTCTTATTTTCTTCCTCTCTTAGACATCCATTTTTTCAGGGAACGAGCAAATTCCAGCTTTGTTTAAAGAGAACTTCTAAATGGCAAGATCAAGATTACTGTGAAGGAAATATACATAGCTCTTACTAATCTCAATTGATGTTAAAATATCTGTTTAAAATGGAGACACTGCAAAGCATAAGAGACTCTTAAAAACTGAGAACAAACTGAGGGTTGATGGGGAGTGGGAGGGAGGGGAGGGTGGGTGATGTGTATTGAGGAGGGCACCTTTTGGGATGAGCACTGGGTGTTGTATGGAAACCAATTTGACAATAAATTTCATATATTGAAAATAAATAAATAAATAAAAATAAAAAATAAAATAAAATAAAAAAAAATAAATAAATAAAAATAAAATGGAGGCACTAGTCCCTGATTTCTTGAAATTGATTTTGAACTTTCCATTACTTTAGGAGCAGAAGGTCAAAATTAACATTATAAAAATCAGAATGTGATAGTATTGATCAACTAATTCAATGTAAAATTAAAAGTACCAAAATAAAAGTCATAATTTCTTCCATAGTTGATTTTATTCAAATTAATCTTTCAGGGATCAACTCCCAGCATGTTCATGTAATTTTTCCCTGGTTTCAGAATCAATGATAAAAGAATTTAAATGTTCTGTGTTATGTAAAGGAAGCATTAACTAATGTTCTGTCTGAAGAGTTAAAGTACAGTCTTTTGCACCTAGTTTGGCAAAAGTTATTTTAGCTGTAGCTTGTACTGTACATAATTCTGCCATTTTACTTACTTTTTTAAACTAATTCTTCCATTTTTAAGAAATGGATAGTCAGCCTGTTTGCAGGTAAAGAAATGTTAAAGTAGCTAAGCTGAAAACATAGTTAATCTGGCATCTGTGCTCATCTTAAATATATATCTACAAACAAGTTATTTTTTTCCAACTAAATACCAGTATCACTAACTGACCTCTACCTGGTCCAACCCAAAATCAATATGTCTCAAACTGGATGTATTATCACCACCAACAACCTCCCATAAAGTCTGCCTCTTCTCTTGTTTTCCAAGATTGTTTAATAGAACCACCATCTACTCAGTTACCTAAATTAGAAACCAGGAGCCATTCTCTCCTCTTCCTCCTTCATCCTTACTCCTCTTTCTTTCTTACTCCCAGAATCAAATCTAAATGTTCTAGCCCTTGCTTCCTAATTCACTCCTACCCTGTGCTGTCTCTCCATCCTAACAGCCATCATCTTAGATTACTTTATCACCCTTACCTAAAGAGTCACTCTGTGCCCCCCCACCCCCGCCCCTGCCTCCAGCCCCACAGCTAGTCCTTTTGCTCAGGGTCACATGTATTCTACCACTATCTTTTCTGCAGCATTGATTTGATCATATCACTCCTCTATTTAAAGTCCTTTCAAGGTGCACCATCATCTGTAACAGTGTTTTTCCAAATGCAATCTTTGATTGAATTGTTATCTACAATATTTGTTTAAAATCCAGATTCTTGGACCCCACTGCAGCCCTATCGAATCAGGCTCCATGAGAGTAAGGCCTGGGAATTTTCACTTTAACACTGTGCAGGTGAATTTAGTGCACACTGAAATGTGAAAACACTGGCCTCCAGAATAAGATACGACTTGAAGGGCCCACTTTCTGGCATTCTCATTTACAGCTTCCCCATGAGCACTCTGGACCCTAGTCTTGCTAAATTTTGGTGTTTCCCCAACTGCACCTGTGCTTCCATGTCTCTGGTCTTCTGTAATGATGTTCTCTCTGACCAAAACACTCACCATCTCACCAGCTTGGTTAATCCCTCTTCATCCTTCAGAACTCAGGTCAAGGGTTATTTCCTACAGTGAGTCTTTCCTGAGTTGCCAGGACTGAGGTAGATACCCTCCTCTATGCTTTCTTACACCATGTGCTTGTGCAGACCTGTGTCTTACCTCCCCTCACCCTATTCTCTGCTGAGTTCCCTTGGCTGTGTCTTGTTCATTTTTCAATCCTGGTGCCTAGCACAGAGCCTCCTTATGGTGAGTGAGCAATGCATGTTAGATTAAGTCATGAATCACTGAACTAATTCATCTTTTAATTAGCCTAAATTCATCTATTCAGTTTGATTTAAACTTCTGAAGTTTCTTGTAGACCAGTATAGACTGAACATCTTATCTGGGAACTTTGCAGATAGAATTAAATTAAATTATGAAAATGAACTATAGGCATACCTCATTTTATTGCACCTCACTTTATTGTACTTCACAGGCATTGTTCTTTTTACAAATTGAAGGTTTGTAGCAATCCTGCATCGAGCAAGTCTAGTGGTGCCATTTTTCCAACAGCATTTGCTCACTTCACGTCTCTGTGTCACATTTTGATAATTCTCACAATATTTCAAAATTTTCATTATTAGTATATTTGTTATGGTGATTTGTGATCAGTGATCTTTGGTCTTACTATTGTAATTGTTTTGGTGCACCACAAACCATGCTCATATAAGACAGTGAACTTAATCAATAAATGTTGTGTGTGGTCTGACTACTCCACCAACTGACCATTCCCCTGTCTCTCTCCTCCTCCTTTGTCCTCTGTATTCCCTAACATGCACAACAGTATTTAAATTAGGCCAGTCAGTCACCCTAGGATGACCTCTAAGTGTTCAAGTGAAAGGAAGATCACACATCTCTCACTTTAAATGAAAAGCTAGAAATGATTAAACTTACTGAGAAGGGTATGTCAAAAGCTGAGATAGGCCAAAAGCTATACCTCTTGCACCAAACAGTTAGCCAAGTTGTGAATGCAAAGAAAAAGTTTTTGAAGGGAAATTAAAACTGCTAGTCCAAGTGAACACATGAATGATAAGAAAGCAAAACAGCCTTATTGATGATATAAATCAAGTTAGAGCAATATGAATAGAAGATCAAACTGGCTACAATGTTCACTTAAGCCAACACCTAATTCAGAGTAAGGCCCTAACTCTCCTCAATTCTATGAAGGCTGAGATAGGCAAGGAAGAAGCAGAAGTTCAAAGTTAGCAGAGGTTGGTTCATGAGGTTTAAGGAAAGAAGCCGTGTCCATAATATGAAAATACAAGGTAAAGTAGCAAGTACTGATGTAGAAGTCACAGCAAGCTATCTGCAAGATCTAGCTAGAACAGTTAATAAAAGTGACTACATACACTAAATAATAGATTTTCATCATAGACAAAATAGCCTTCTATTGGAAGAAGATGCCATCTAGGACTTTCATAGCTAGAGAGAAGTCATTGCCTGGCCTCAAACTTCAAACATAGGCTTGACTCTCTCATTAGGGGCCAGTGCAGCTGGTGACTTTAAGTTGAAGCAATGCTCATTGACCGTTCCAAAAATCTTATGGCCCTTAAGAATTATGCTAAATCTACTCTGCCTCTCTCCTATAAATGAAACAACAAAGCCTGGATGACAGCACATCTGTTTACAACATGGCTTACTGAATATTTTAAGCCCACTATTGAGACCTTCTGCTCAGAAAAAAAATTCCTTTCAAACTATTACTGCTCATTGACAATGTGCTTGGACACCCAAGAACTCTGATGGAGATGAACCACAAGATTAATGTTTTCTTCATGCCTGCTACCACAACATCCGTTGTGCAATCAAGGAGTAATTTTGACTTTCAAGTCTTATTATTTAAGAAATACATTTTGTAAGGCTATAGCTGCCATAGATAGTGATTCCTCTAATGGATCTGGGCAAAGTAAATTGAAAACCTCTGGAAAATAATTCATTGTTCTAGATGTCATTAAGAACATTTGTGATTCATGGAAAGATCTCAAAATATCAACATTAACGGAGTTTAGAAGATGATGACTTTGAGGAGTTCATGAAGGAAGTAACTGCAGATGTGGTAGAAACAGCAAGAGAAATAGAATTAAAAGTGAAACCTGAAGATGTGACTGAATTGCTACAATCTCATGATGAAACTTTAACAGATGAGTAGTTGAGTAGTTGCTTCCTATGGATGTGCAGAGAAAGTGGTTTCTTGAGATGGAATCTACTCCTGGTGAAGATGTTGTGAAGATGGTTTAGAATACTACATATACTTAGTTGTAAACAGTGGTAGGATTTGAGAGGATTGACTTCAATTTTGAAAGAAGTTCCACTGTTGGTAAAATGCTGTCAAACAGCATTGCATGCTACAGAGGAATTGTTCATAAAAAAGGGGTCAGTCGATGTAGCAGATTTCATTATTGTATGATTTTAAGAAATTGCCACAGCCCCTCCAACCTTCAGCAATGACCACCCTGATCAGTCAGCAGCCAGCAACATCAAGACAAACCCTCCACCAGCAAAAAGATTATGACTTGCTGAAAGCTCAGATGATGATTAACATTTTTTAGCAATAAGGTATTTTTAATTAAAGTATGTACATTGTTTTATTGGACATAATGCTATTTATTACACACTTAATAGACTACAGTATAGTGTAAACATTTTTTATATGTACTGTGAAATCATAAAATTCATTTGACTCACTTCATTGCTAGATTCTGCAACCGAACATGCAAGATCTCTAAGTAATGGCTGTATTTCCTTTAAAAAACATTAATCCTGGGACGCCTGGGTGGCTCAGTCAGTTGGGCATCTGACTTCGGCTCAGGTCATGATCTTGCAGTTCGTGAGTTCGAGCCCCACATCGGGCTCCATGCTGACAGCTCAGAGCCTGGAGCCTGCTTTGGATTCTGTGTCTCCCTCTCTCTCTGTTCCTCCCCTGCTTGTACTCTGTCTCTCTCGCTTTTAAAAAATAAATAAACATTTTTTTAAAAATGTTTTAATAATTAATCCTGAGTAATGCATTCAAATGTCTGTCTGATTAATGAAGAGGGGTGGGGCAGGTGTGAGAAACCAAATAAAAGGAGCCAGTGGGCAAAAAAATTGGATCCCAGGACTCTTTTGGCCTAACTACTATAGGATTTGGGGAACACCTTTGAATCTCTGAGAGTCCCAGTTTTCTCATTCACAAAATAACTAAACAGAATTTTAATTTTTCCCCAGTACTATTATTTTATTATTCTAAACCAAAATTTAGTAAATTAGCATTTTGAAATATTTTAATGGAATAAAAAAGTAAGTTCAATAAATTATATATAGTCTTTATCATATACATATGTATATATATGACATTTGATTTTAGGGAAAAAAACTATTGATCCAACTTACCAAAACATTAAACCAATACTATATTTACTTTTTTTTCCTGCTTAGTTATAATATTTTGTCGTGTGGGTTTACATTTGCGTGATTTATTTATTATATGAAATGATAATCATCTGTTATTCATCTCCATGAATTATATTGCTATGAGTGAAATGAATATCATAGCATTATTTGGCTGCATAGATGACTTTCACATTTTCCTTATGGTTTTCATAGACAGGGGAAAAATTTTTGAAGGAGGTATTAATTTAAGTTATAGCATTCCCTATCTGTGTGACCTTGGACAAATTTCTTAACCTCTCTGAACATCTCAAAATAGAAAATTGAAGCATGCAATAAGTCATACAAAAGCTTAATTGATTTCTGACTCTTGATAATAAGAACACAGATTTGTTGCCAAATTCTAATACTAGATTCTCTGTTTAAGAAATACCCTTATATTATTGAGGGTGAAAATGGGTTGTTCACAGTATTTAATTAACATGGAGTGTCTCATTAAGGCAGTGACTAGCACTTTTTAAAAACTCTACAATAAGATTATCATAATGAAAATTAAACCTTCAAACTAATTAATGGAATAAGTTGGTTGCAGTAAAAAAGTATTTCTATGCCCTTTCATCCCTCTGATTTCTTCTATGAACCCCAAAGAAATGTGGGTATGGTTGTGCTGTTCACCTGATACAGCGCATCTATAATGGGAATGGGAAACTAGACCCTAAAGCTATGTTTCCACTTTGTATCACTAAAATTGCCTTTTTGAAAATTCAAAATAAGCTGACCTCATAAGTCAAAAGTAGAGACCAGAAGCTAAAACTCTAACCAGAGCCAGGAGCTCCCTTTTATAGGAAGCTAGCAAATTTAATATCTCAGGGCAGTGAAAGTTTCTGACTAATATTGATTTTATTAAAGAACCAAAAAAACTTGATCAAATAGGACGCATACTTAACAATCACACTTGTACTCTAAAAACACAGAGACTTTAGAGTTCAAATTCTTCACTTTACTCCCAACTATGATTCCATATGGCCTAACATAGCCTATTTGAATCATTCCATGGCCCTGTCCAGAGCTTGTTTGATGCTATCCCACTTAGTAATGAAAAGTTTATTTGTCATTTTTTCCCTCTCACTTCTCACCCCCCATGCACACAATTAAAATAGACACCAATGCATAGAGCTAAAAGAAATGCTTTCTAAATATTGACTATTTACACATGACTGTAAAATGTAATTGGTTGCACCGATCTCTGTGGCTCCAAAATGCCTCTACTAGAGTAGTCCAGAAACCCCAGCCCTACTGTTCTGGATCATAATGAAACTCCCTGACAACTTGAACAAACTGAATTTTTGCAAGTCTCCACGAGCCATCCCAGAGGCAGGGGGAGCCCTTTGAAAAGCATAGCAACTGGATGTCACCAAACAGGACAGGCAGGCGTGGATGACAGGCTTGTTGAGAACTGTCTAAATGTTGTACTTCAAGCCTTCTGTGAATTGGAGTGCTGCTTTTCAGAGAGGCAGCTAATCTCCTGTTACAGTGAACAAGGTCTCCAGGCCAACAGAATCTCTTTTCCTCCTACCTAAAAACAGACCAAACAAAAGGCTAGTTTGGAAATAACTGCACAGTCACAAATGTTTTCATTGTTTTTAACCAGAACTTTTTACTAAAAAAGAAAAAAAAAATCATGTTCTGATTTATATCATAGTTTATATTCACAATACTGTGGTCAATTCAGAAGGACAGGTCATATCACTAACAGAGGCACAGATTATTAGTTACTTGCCATTTCTGGTAATTGTCGGTTACAATGGTTAGTGGTAAAGCCAGGACTAGCCTCCCAATGCTTGTATGAGCTACACACTGCCCATATTGGTTCTAGCCCACTCAGTAATAAGGTTAGCAGACCTACCAAAGGATAGAAAAAAATTGAAAGCATAAAACTAGTTATAATTACAATTAACGTATTTTTTATTTATGAGAGGAATACAATATACAGGTGCAAAATCAGAACACTAACTTTAGAGGTAAAGGATATTCTCATGTAATATATATGTTCCATACAGCACCTGACACACTATACAACCATAACAAATATAAATCACTGAAATCCAATTTATTTTCTGGCTACACTCCCAGGAAAGCTTATCTGATTTCCAAGCTGTGGGTGCTAAAATAAAATCTGAGAAACACAGAGCAGAATAAGAAATAGATCTCTTCTGCATATCTGATATCCACCCAACCTGAGTCCTCATTCTTCGTCTTACTTTTTCTTTATTTTGAATCCTGATTCCCTTCTCTATACCTAAATCTTTTATGCAACGTGCATATCCAAGTTTTGTTGATGGAAGTAAATGCCCACTTATTCATTTATTATCAAATATTTTTGAGCATCTTCTCTTTTTATAGAAACAAATCTTTATAATCCCTCTCATGAGGGAATGTAAACTCTATCTGAAAAGATGCAAGAAAACTTGCATATACAAAGATCTGATTTAAATAAAATAAGAAAACAAAGAACATTCACAAGACAATATAATTAAATGTGGAGTATATGGAAAATGAGTATTTAAAATATGACTCAATTGTGCAGGACGTATAGAAGTAGCACACTCAGTCTGAGAGTAAATTAATAAACTATATATGCAGTGTATTGAATTAAATATCAAAAAATAGTCCCAAGACAAATAGATTAGTTTTTTTAATTCCTCTATTGAAAATGGCAGCTTCTCACATCGTTCATACTGACCACAGCTTTAAAATATATTTTAAGAATGTATAAAGGGAGAGAAACATGTGAAGGCATTCTGGGGCTTGAATCAGTAATCCATATGTAATTTTTTTAACATTATTTCATAGCCTAGATGTTATGTGAAGGAAAATGTCCCTTTCCAAAACCAGAGAGAAAATCATGAAAGATACTACTGTCTGGAGATAGGTAAACATTTCAGTTAGGTAAACGGCCATTTCAAGCTATTCATAAGTCAAAAATATAGTGGTCTAGTGGTTTTCCTGATATTTTTCATAACAAAAACTTAGATTCAAACCTGTAAACAGATCTTTTATCCTTTTATCATGACACAGCAATTTAGCCACTAGAGAGAATCTTTTATAGAAGTTAACCCAGTATGAAATTTCAGTATGAAAATATAGTTGCTTATACAGATATAACATGTTAATGAACATTATTCACTCTTCACTAAAAATTTTAATAATAATATTTTAAGTTAAATATTTGACTTAATGAATTAGTAATGCTCTATTCTTCAAGATTCCCATTGATTTAAGTGTATTGATTAGCAAAGCAAACAACCCAGACAATAAATGCAAAATTATGTACATTATAAAAGCATTCAGATATTGATGTGAATAAACCAACCAAAATAATAAATAGCAACATTTAAGAATAATACTTTAAAACTACATATAGTATTTATATCCTAAAAGTGATAAAAATCTATCAGCAATCTTCTGAATCTTTGGAAGCTCAGCATCATTCACCTTGGAGGTGAAGGTCAAGTCCAAAAACACATCACTTCCAGAGCTAAACCTAGATCCAGTTGCTCTGGTAGTATACATCTACTTTCAAGAGAGAAACCAGCAAGAATTTTCTGTGTTGTTCATCCTTGGACAGATAACCCAAGCAGATATATTCAAGGACAAATTAAACAATGGTATTAAAGGTCCCTTAGGGATAGAAGTTCCACGTGAGCACCTTTTAAGTCTCATCTATTTTAAATTAAAAATTCCTTAAAGACAGCAGTAGGATCTTATTCACATATAGAGAGAAATAAATATAGATATAAAAAATATTTCATAGCACTGAGCTGACATTTAGTTAATAGGGTGTTAACTTAAACATTAGAGATAGCAGCAAGGATTTATATAAAACTTTGAATCCTATTATCTAACGATCCATCAAAGTCATTCTTCTCCATGGTATGACCTGCCACATTTTCTGTGAGGATAAGATTGAGATGCCAGAATAAAATGAAGGATAGAATTAAACTCAAAAAGATGGAATATTTCATGTTATGTTGGTGATGGTAGTAGTAATAGCATTTACTTCTTGCTTTTTATGGAAAGAAATGTTTTTTCCTCAAAGTAGTCATGCCCATTTGTTGTTGCCTAAATTATGATTAGCCATTATTTTTCTGCCTTTATAAATTTAATCCCATTATACTTTTCTCCCATTATATTTTTCTATAATTTTACATGTTGATTATTCATTCCACTTTTACTCTTTTATTTATTCATTATATATTGATTGAGTGCCTAGTATGTGTCAAGACAAAAGTCCAGACAATTAATTTCAAAACTCTGCCATCATTGCCTCCCATTTTTTCTAACTTGGGTCCTTTCTACAATTTGGCTTTCTCTCCTGTATAGTGAGGAGATTAGCATACCGTATGATCTGAGAGAACCTCCAACTCTGAAATTCTGGGTCAGTAAAATAAGGCATCAGGGATGTTGCTTTGATTTAGTCTTTAATAATACAGAATTATGATCACTTTAAGAAAATCTTGCTATGTGAGACAATTATGGATGCTTGTACCATAAATGATGCTTGTTCTTCCTATTCTTCCATTATACTGAGAACTGATAGTATATAACATTACATCAGAATTAAATTTTTTTGTTGTTTTGCTGTTGTTGTTTTATTATTTTTTTAATTTTTATTTAAATCCAAGTTAATTAACATAGAGTATAATAATGGTTTCAGGAGTAGAATTTAGTGATTCATCACTTACATATAACACCCAATGCTTGTCCCAACAAGCGCCCTCCTTAATGCCCATCAGCCATTTAGCTCATCACCACACCCAACACCCCTCCAACAACCTTCAGTTGTTTTTCTCTATTTAAGAGTCTCTTATGGTTTGCCTCCCTCTCTGTTTTTATATTATTTTTGCTTCCCTTCCCCTATGTTCATCTGTTTTATTTCTTAAGTTCCACATATGAGTGAAATCATATGATACTTATCTTTCTCTGACTGAACTTCACTTAGCATAATACATTCTAGGGGCTCCTGGGTGGCTCAGTCAGTTAGGCGTCTGACTTGGTTTTGGCACAGGTCATGTTCTCATCGTTTTGTGGGTTTAAGCTGTGGTTGGGCTGTGCACTAACGGTGGAGCCTGCTTGGGATTCTCTGTCACCCTCTCTCTCTGCTCCTCCCTCACTCACACTGTCGCTGACTCTCTCAAAATAAATAAATAAACTGAAAAAAATACATTCTAGTTCCATTCATGTTGTTGCAAATGGCAAATATATATATATATATTTATTTATATATTATATATTTTTTCATATATATTATATTATATTTATATATTTATTTTATATATATTAATAAATATATATTATATTTATATAGTATATATTATGTTTTATATATAATATTTATATTATTAATATTATATATTTATATATATAAATGCAAATATATATATATATATACATACCACATCTTCTTTATCCATTCATCAGTCGATGGACATTTGGGCTCTTTCCATAATTTGGCTATTGTTGATAGTGCTGCTATAAACATTGGCGTGCATGTGCCCCTTCAGTTCAGCATTTTGTATCCTTTGGATAAATACCCAGTAGTGCAGTTGCTGGGTTGTAGGGTAGTTCTATTTTTAATTTTTTGAGGAACCTCCATCCTGTTTTCCAGAGTGGCTGCACCAGTTTGCATTCCCACCAGCAGTGCAAAAGGGTTCCCCTTTTCCACATCCTCATCAACATCTGTTGTTTCTGAGTTGTTCATTTTAACCATTCTGAGAGGTGTGAGGTGGTATCTCAATGTGGTTTTGATTTGTATTTCCCTGATGTTGAGCATCTTTTCATGTGTCTGTTACCCATCTGTATGTCTTCTTTGAAAAAGTGTCTGTTCATGTCTTTTGCCCATTTCTTCACTGGATTATTTGTTTTTTGGGTTTTGAGTTCTTTGTAGATTTTGGATTTAGAAACCTTTATTTTGGAGGAAACAAGTTGTCTGTAAGTTATAATTAAATTCATTATTTATTCATTGATTCATTCTCAAATTTGACAAAGGTAGGATTTGAGTCCAGAAAATCTGGTTCCAGAGTCTATTCAATTTGTGTACACTATTATTAAACAACCATGTTTTAAGCATTTTCCAGAGTGTTAGCAGTAAAAGATGCAAAGATGAATGAGGTATGGTCCTTTCCTCAAGGAGTTTACAAAATCAACTCATCTGTCAGCAAAGCATTTCTCTAAGGCCCTGGTAAGGAGGAAGACAGAGCCCTCTCTGCCCAGAATCCCTTTCCTTTCTCACAGCACTTTTACAAGTGGGTTATTGTTATTTGTGTTCACCTCTTGGATCACTTGCTTGAAAGGAATATACCTTATTTGCGATCATTCTCTGTGTTGGCACTGAATAAAATAGTTTTAAAATGATGGAAGTAATACACTGATATTTAGATGTAGTATGCATCTTATGGTAGGTACAGTGTAAGGATGAAATAAGAGCCTTTGGTGAAATAGCTATAATTACAAGATCAAAATCACCATAATAATCCCAGTTCAGACTTCAGGATGATTGAGTTTTTTCTCTACCAGAAAAAAAAAAATTTAATGGACAGAGATTAAGCTTATTTTTCATTAAGTACATATAAGACAGACCACACTTTTTATTATGCATTTTTAAGACTATTCTTATGTGACTTAAGAGTTTAGCTCCTGTTAAGCGAGACTACTTTCTGTTATCTTGTGTGTGTGTTTTTAATAAGTTCCCAGATTTAAATTTCTGATATGCTTTCTGGAAGATACAACCTCTTACCTTGTTTTTAAAGTTTTAATTAAAGTACGAGCTCTGTACGCCTGTTATTTGGGAATTTTGTGTCTCTTTTCTTGGCCTTTTCTTGGCACTTAAGTCATGTATTTTGCACATTGTCCCTTAATTGAAGCACAGAATTCAGAAGAATGGTTCCCTTCTCAACTAATAGTTTCCTAAGAGAGACCTGCTGACATGTCACAGAAAACATTAAACATATTTCATGAATTTTCAGTCTGCTCTCAGACTCTTCAAGGACATAAGCTTGGGTGCATCATCACATTTCCCATTTGATGATGCTAAGATTTCTCAATGTCATTAGTCCACACTTACAGTTATGGCAGTTCACAATGGAATATGATAAATAGATGTGCTAAACAAGTTCAACAGAAGTTAAAAAGCAATTACAAAATTGAAATTTGTTTTTTTATCATAAAAGCCTTACATGCTCATTGTAGAAAATGTGGATAATAAAGAAATAACACAAAATCATCCTCAATACAATAGTTATTAATTTTTTAGTCATTTTCCTGGACTATTCTTTCCATGAGTGGAGGTGAATATCCCCAGGAAACCATGAAATACCAATTATATTTTCTACCTGGTGTATGAATAATAATCATAATAGCCAAATTTTATAGAATATACCAGGCATTCTACTAAACATGTCATATACATTATTGAACTTATTTCTCTCTGGAAATGAAATTCTTTGTAGCTCCAAACCTCAGGTAGAGTCAAAACTAATTGTTTCAGTCACAAGTGATCTAAAATTATGGTAAATAAGTATTAAAATGATAAAGATTGGGGCACCTGGGTGTCTCTGTCAGTTAAGCATCCAACTCTTGATATTGGGTTAGATCATGATCTCACAGTTTGTGGGATTGAGCCCCACATGGGGCTCTGTGCTGACAGCGTGGAGCCTGCTTGGGTTTCTCTCCCTGTCTCTGCCCTTCCCCCACCTGCTTGTGCACATGTGCACTCTCTCACTCTCAAAATAAATAAATAAATGTTTAAAAAATTAAATAAAATGATAAATATGAAGACATGCATCTAAGGAATTTCTTTCTGATAAAAATAAGAATTTTAAACATAGTAAAACTTAACCTTATCTATTATTGTTATCCGAAAAAAAATGTTCATTTTGATTTACCGAGACCTAATTGGAAGAAAAATTAAAGTATTGAGAATTTTGAACACATACCTGCATGCACACACATAGGGACTTATACTAATATGTGTTACATTAAGTTAACCTTTAACATTGGTATTTTAGCATTAAATTAGCATTTAAAATTACTAAATGTATTATAGATAGTACATTGTTGTGCATTTTCTTAATTAGAAACCAATCATTTATAGTTTTGTATTTGTATAAAAGCATTCATGCATGTTTAATTATATAAAAATAAACACTAACTTATTCAAAAGAACAAAACTGATAATTTTTCCCAAGATGAAAACAATCTAGCAAAAAGTACTGCTATGAAAACTACAGAAAGCCCAAATGAGAAGCATTTGCAATTTCTTACTGAGGATTGCTGAATAATTAAAAAATTTGTAATCGTAACATAATTGTGAATAGAATTCTATTCTTTTTAGCTCATGGAATGAATACTTGATTTTTTAGTGTGATTAAGAGAGATGTATTTTAAAATTAACTCTGTATCTCAAAGAATAGTCTGATCATATAGTCAGGAAATATATACTAAAATAAAAACACTCAAAAGGATTATCATAGGGGCGCCTGGGTGGGTCAGTCGGTTAAGCATCCAACTTCGGCTCAAGTCATGATCTCACAGTCCATGAGTTTGGGCCCCACATTGGGTTCTGTGCTGACAGCTCAGAGCCTGGAGCCTGCTTCAGATTCTGTGTCTCCCTCTCGTTCTGCCCCTACCCTGCTCACACACACTCTCTCTCTCTCAAAAATAAACATTAAAAAAGATTTTTTTAGAGATTTTCATAGGTAATTTAATTTATTCTTCATATGTATATTACATATTCCATATACTGGAATTTATCATTCTCTTGCATAATATATATTTCATAAAATAAAGACTATTAACCTTTGTATTTTCTCCTTATTGTTGAAATCTTTTGTCTATTACATTATGTCCTTATCTTAATAAATAAAGTATGTTAAACATAAAATTAAAAACAATTTAACCCTCTTTTTGTAGTGCCTGAACCAGGGTCAACATTGTATACACCTATTCTCCTTGCTGAAGTGCTATAAGCATATAATCTTTCTAAGGAAGATACCAGGCTTAAATCATACTGACTTCCAGATAAAACAACCAGTTTGGGTTTGTTGCTTTCCTTTTATTTATTTACTTATATGGTTTAAACGAAATCTCTATTATCAGTTGGTTGTGAAAGAGATTATGGGAAAAGGGATCATTTGCCGCTTTCTCATAAAAAGATTTTACAGAAATACTCTACTTAATTGAATATTGTTTTATGCCAGTGTTCAAGTAACCCTAAATTGATCGTGGTTGATAGATGCTAGCATTAAAATTTGGATAAAGCAAATTATCTGTCTATTATCATAACATTTACAAATAAATAAGGAATCCTCTTCTTCCATGCTCATCTCAGAGTAGTTTTTAAAAGTCTAATTACAGATTGTATCACTACTCTGTGAGGAGCTATTTACCAAACCTGGGGCAAATGGGATTATCATAAAGGTGATGGATATAAAGCCATTAAGGATTAAATTATTTTAGGCTCCGTGATTCCTTTCCACTAGGCAAATTGCCATGAGATGATAAGAGGAGAAAATAAAATTAAGAGGGCAGGTTTGTTTTATTTCTGTAAGTGTTCCAACTGCCAAGTTAGATACTGAATTTTATGGTTTCTTCTTAGGTAGTTCTAAGAAGCTATACTCCTCACCATTCTTACCTTGCAAAGTTCAGCTCCTAGTTGCTTTCTGTCTTCAAAAAGACTATTGAAGAGTTTAAAACATAGCCCTTTTTTAAAAGTTTATTTATTTATTTTGAGAGAGAGAGAGAAAGAGAGAGAGAGAGAGAGAGAGAGAGAGTGCAAGCAGGGGAGGGGCAGAGAGAGAATCCCAAGCAGGCTCCGCACCGTCATCACAGAGCCTGACACGAGGTTTGAGATTGCTGTGAGATCATGACCCTAGAGGAAACCAAGAATCAGGCATTTGACTGACTGAGCCACCCAGGTGCCCCTAAAAATAGCCCTGTAGATGTGTTCTGGTGTCATTTCTCTGTAAAGGATAAAAAGAAAAGGAGAAGGAAGAAAAGGATGAAAGAGGGAGGGAGGGGTCACGCACTAATTGAAACTTATCATTCAATAAAGAGTAAAAAAGACTGTATTAGCAAACTATATCTCATTTGCATTCAAAATCTAACATTCTATTTCCTTTAAATTCACTTAAACAAATTATCACAAAGACCTACTAAACAATGCTCTTTATAATTTTCTATGATGGTAAAATATGGGATGGAGAAGGTCACATCATCAAAATGCTTGGCAACTTCTGAATTATTAAGTATCTTGTGACCATAGTCGCATGCATTCCCCTAGGTCATCTTTTCAGGGGAGGATGCTACTGTTTTCTTACAATATTGCTTACACTGCCCTTTTCAGTAATTAGTGTAATTTGACTCATTTGAAGATAATGAAGCCACCTGCTCTGAATAGCTAAATCACCATTAATGCTGAAAAGCTTTTCTTTCATCAACAAAAAGGTATGAAGCAACTCCTAATCCAACTTTGCTTTTGAAGTTTCATTTCCCAGAGAATTTTTAGAAGCATCATGATGTGGATGTCAATAATACACTGTAATTGACAACTAATGTTTTCTTTAGGTGGAGATTGCCAAGGAAATTTTTCAAGGTGTATTAGTTTCATTAGTTCACAGAGTATAGATGGGAAGGAAGGACAGATGTAGTGGATGGATACAGTCTTTTACTACGGCAGGCCCTGTGAGAGGGGTGTCACTTTGAACCTCATTTAACTGGCACGTTTTGTCCAAGACCACATAGCTAATCAGTGAAGAACCTTGTATTGAACACAGGTTTCCTATTGGCCAGCACCTTTTCTACAACCCTTTACCAACTCTCTTTTATTATTTATGGCATTTCACAGGGAGTGGTTCTTAAATTTTTTAAATACTTCAATGAATCACACAAAATTAATGGCAATTAATGCCACAAAATGTACACAAGAAAAGTCAGGTGGCAATGGCATAGAGCACAGATGAAAAGAGAGGATATTATTAAAGTTTTTAAAAGAGATGACAGTTTTATACAGTAAAAACATATAATTGATACTAGGTGTGAGAGAAGTTAACTGAGAAACGTGTTTTACCCATATATTAAATTTCAGTTGCCTTAAATGTAAGTGAACTAGAAGAAGCATTAGTTGTTGAGTCATTTGATAAGCTACACCTGTAATTCAGTTTTGCCTCTTTAGACTAATTGTTATCTTTTCTCAGTGAATAAATCATATAGAAAGTCAACTAGAGTTTCTCAACATCGGTACTATTCACGTTTTAGACTGGATACTTCTGTGTTGTCAGGAGCTGCCTTGTGTATTCTAGATGTTTAGTAGCATCCCTCTTGTCCACCCACTAGATGCCAGTAGCACCCTCCCTGTTCTGACAATCAAAACTATCTCTAGACATCACCAAATGTACCTGGGGTGGGGGGCAAAAATCACCCCCTGGAGAGAACCATTGGAGTAAACAAGCATTTATTTATTGAGCACTTACTATATAAGGCCAGACATACAGAAATGACCTAATCAATGGCACTGTTATCACAGAAATTACAAGACAAAAAGACTATATAATGCAGTGACAAGTGCTGAAAAGAAAAATAAGGCATAAAGAATGATGTAGATGACATTTAGATCAGCCCTATCTGAGGAGGTGTCTTGAGCAAAGACTTGAAGTGAGATGTGAGTATCTGGGGGAACAGTGTTTCAGATGGTTGGAATAGCATAGCAGACGTAAGGGCCCTAAGACAGGACCTAATTTTAATTTCTAAGAACAGTAAAAGGCCAGTTTTTGTTAAAGTATAGTGAGTAAGTTGAAACGAGGTAAATGATAAAGTCAGAGAAGCAGGCAAGGATCAGATCATGCAGACTTCCAGATCAGCACTTCCCAGTAAAACCTGCTGCTCGATGGGAATGTTCCTTATACTGTACTGCCCCAAACAGTAGCCACTGACCACATGTGGCTAGTGAGCACTTGAAATATGGCTATGTTAACTAAGGAACTGAATTTTTAATTTTATTTCATGTTAATTGATTGAAATGTACATAGACACATGTGGTGAACTACTGTATTGAGCAGTCTAAGTCTAGTCCATAAGGACTTGGGATTTTATTCTAAATATGATAGAAAACTATCAGAAGATTTTGAGCAGAGGAAAGACATGATCTCCTTAACTTTAAAAAGATGGTAAAAATAATAAAATCCAATATATTTTTCTCCATTTTAGGAGATCAGATCTAAATCTAGTGAGAATTTCAAATAAATAACTTGCATTGGGTTCCTATGATCTTCTAATTCCCTGGTCCTTTTAAATGCCTTTCCTTTTGTTTTTGTTTGTTTGTTTGTTTGTTTGTTTTTGCTTGCTTAATTTTGTGAAACTGTTTCAAATCCTTTTTGGAGTAAAGATAAATATAATCTAAATTAATAAATGGTAAATAAGTGGTAAAAGGTGGCCATAAATCCATTAATTAATGATTGCTAAAATTAAGCTATTGTGCTTTATGAGGACATGTAACAGGATAGAACCAAAAATTGAAAGATACTAAAATAGTTAATGAATGTGATCATGAAACAACCCTCTATAGTTACACATTGTAGTTACCTATAATTTTTAAGTAAATGAATCCATTAAAAAAAAATGCTGTCTACAGACTGTTTCAATTCTTGTGACCAAAATATGGAGAAGAGAGCCTAGTACATAAAGGTTAAATTCTGGTGAATGGAAAAAATAAATTATCTAAAAACTGGAAATTTTCTTAACCAGTTGGAAATAACAATGATGAGTAAAATTATCATTTACCCATCAACATTATGTTTATCATACACAATGAGATGAAGTTAAATTTCTGCAATTATTTGATTAATCTGAAGTATGCAAACAAATTAGTCAAACATACTATTCTAAAAATCAGCTTTTGAGCTGAGTGAAAAAGTCAGAAAATGGTACCAAAAGAGTCTGGCCATTAGTAAATATGATTTGAGGGTTCATTTTCACTTTTTGTGTTCTTCCCAGTGGCCCTCATTCCTCTTCCCCTAACTTTGTTATTTAAGAAAAAAAAATAGGCACGTTTATCTCTCACAGGCTTAGGACACCCTTTTGACTTTGTATGTTTGTTTACTACTGCATGGGTTGGGTTAATGTACCCTTGTTAACAAAAATAATTAATAAATAAGGAAGAAAGTGGTGAAGAGAATGTAAGACCTTGATATGAATGGAAATTAGGTTGCTGAAGTAATTAATTAAAAATGTCATAGACTGCCATTAAGGGGAGGATTAGCAATTAAAGCAGAGAGGTTTTCTTAATTACTCAAGGTTGAAGCACAGAACAACCTGAGAGCGATGAATCCATTAATGAGTATCACTTCAAGGGAAAACTGGGTAAATGTTTGTGTCACTTGATTAAAGGTGTATTGAATAAGTTTGAATTAATAACAAGAGCAGGAAACTTCTCAAAGATAAACATGAAAAGATGGATGCCCTTATGCCTAGATATTGCATGTGTAATAGTCACATATCACATTTATAAAAATTTCAATTTGAGCAGATAAGAAAGAAAAGTATACCTGTGCTAGGAGTAAATTAAGACTCATCAATTCATTTACACTTAGTTATTTTCAATTTTATTTTTCTGTTCTGAGAAGTAGTAATTTAATGCATGGTATTTTGTTAGAATTTCACCATTCTTGATGTCTATTTTTAATACATGATTTCTCTTCCAATCATAAATATTATACCCTCCTGCTATATATTGTGGGGGGAAAAATATTAGTGTCTTATGCTTAAACATTAACACAATAAGAAAAATAAGTTCATGAGCTAAATTTTATTTTAAAAGTCTTTAAAAGCTTTTGGAAGATTTCATAAAGTTACTTTAATATATTCTCGATGCTGTTTTTATAAAATGTTAAGCCAATTTTCACTAGTCAGATTCATATGAAATTCCTAAGTTTTAAGTAATTCTAGTCTGTATTTTGCATTTCTTTTATCCAAATTCTTATAGAGTGATTCAGATCAAGGTCAACTATATACTCTGCTTTGTCAAAGTCAGAGATGTTCAAATTTGAGTCCATCTGGAGTGCTTTTGAAAGCACAGCTCCCTGGGCCCCATCCTGGGGATCTGACTTCAGCATATCTTGGGTACAACCTAGAAATGCCATTTTTAACAAAAATCTAGGTAGTTCTGATGCAACAAGATTTTGAACCTCTGCAAAAAATCAACAAGTTAGATAACTCACTAGTAAGTTTCCATTTCATTTTGTTTGGTATGTGTTTGGGTCCCTGTATATATTTGATATCATGTTCATTCATATTAATATACCCAGTTATTTTGGATAGTATTTCAATATTTTATGAACCATATATAGTTCTCTTTAGCTTGACAAAAAAATTTTATGTTCAGTTGGAGTCTCCTATATATCTTCTCTCCAAATCTTACCAAAAGATAACCATGAAGTAAATATTCTTAATAACTAAAAAATGAATTTGGCTTCCCTGTTATGAATATAAAACTATGAAAATGTGATATGAAATGCTTTCACTAAATTTGGACATCTCTACAGCTAGCAAACAGACATCTCTAGAAACATTAAGTTTGAAGACCATAGAAATCTACTGGTAAAGTGTTCAGGATTTAATTTCCCAACCATTTTTTTATTCAGTTTAAAGGCAAAAAATAAATTATAGGATAGCCTTTCTAAACTCTTACTATTCAAATAATATTACTTTCAAATTGGAAAGGCTATTTCAAATAGCACTCTCTTCATAACTGAAATTGTCAGATGAAGGGAAAAATCTAAGATTCCCTATATAGACAGTCAAGGGAGATATTGATGGGAATAAAAGCAGTGATCAGTAGAGCGTTACCACACATGCCTCATTGGTAAATTCAAATCATGACTGTGCCTTCTTCACTTATTTGCACAACAGATTTCTGCTAGATTTTAAGAAATTTAATTACTCTTATAATATCACTTTAGTAATCAAAGGGAGCCAAAGTAGTCTTTTAAGGAGCAATTGGTAAGATGCAACTATTATTTATTTGCTTTTGTTCTTCTTAGCAACTTTTAAGTTAAATTCACAACATTTCATGTAAAATATATAAAACTATCTTCCAAATAGAAAAACAATTGTACCACAATTAAACTTGAATCAAAGATCTGAGTCCTCTGGAGCTTTTAAATATGAAAAGGTTCTATTTTTATTGAAGTTTATATTTTCATTAAACCTTTAAAAGAATGAATACATATAAATATAATTTTTGAGTGTACATAAGTTTAGATACATTAAAGGATTAAAATATCAATAATATAAATTTGATCAAATAATTATATCTTGGCTTGCTGCAGTTTGGCATTAAAATGTATATGGGTGCCTGGGTGGCTCAGTTCGTTAAGCATCCAACTCTTGATTTCGGCTCAGGTCATGATCTCACAGTCATGAGTTCAAGCCCTGCATCAGGCTCTGTGCTGACATCTCAGGGCCTGGAGCTGCTTTGGATTCTGTGTCTCCCTCTCTCTACTCTTTCCCTGCTTGTACTCTCACTCTCTCTCAAAAATAAACCTTTGTTTTTAATGTATGGCAGTTTGGGGGTTTTTTTGTATTTGTTTTTGTTTTTAGTACATAGTCTGAGGCCACAGAAATAAGACAGTCCTTTAAGCATAGAGCATAGTACAGATTGTTCTAATAATGGATTAAGACACAGATGTTTTTTGTGTTTCGCATGATAGAATAGAGTGAGCTAAGCTCCCTTTGGAGACAGTTTTCTGAATCAACTTGTTTACAGAGCTGCTAAGACTTCTGGCTTTATTTAGAAAATTCTCAATAGGGTATTTGAAGCCAAGCCCCAAATTCTCACCTGAATTGTGTCAGTTTACATCTCCGTGAATAACCCAAAATGGATCAGATTTATATCACTCTTTTCTCTGTTTGAAAAGGAAACTCTTTGGCCTCATCTATCATAGTTTCCTAGCCTGTGAAATGAGTGAGAATCTATCTAAAAATAACATTTAGGATCCCCTCCAGATTTCACATGCTATGAAGATATAATATCACTTAGATCTCTTATGGGACATTCTGTATTGTTATTGCAATTGTTTCCTGATTTAGCAAGATTATTGACTATACTTGTGAAATTATTCTGAAAGGAAGAGTTTTATTACATTGCCATTATCTCAGTCTTATAAAACACTTTGTTAGGTGGTCTCTCCACAATTCTAGGAGAGCTGACTTTCAGCGGTTGAAACTGAAGTATATAAATTTTTTGATGAAAAAGTTAAGAATATGCACCAAAGAAGATAAACATTTGATAGACAAATACAGGTTTGGAGAAATATCTGCAACAGTTCACAAAGGGTTAATAGCCATACTGTGCAAAAAGCTCTCAGAAATTGCCAATAAACAGACCGACAGCCTGGTTAAAAACTGGGGAAAAGATACAAGGGGACTTTTCTAGGGGAGAAACTCCCAATGGGCAGGCAACAAACGAAAAGATGTTCAAGTGAATTGACAGGGAAATGTAATGAAAAACATTTACACCCATCTGTCCAAGAAAAAATTTTAAAGCAATTTATACCTATTTTAAAAAATTAAAAGTATGTATACTCCTTTATTCAGCAATCCCACTCCTAGGATCTGTCCCACAGAACAAAAACAACCAGACTTAAGAAAAAAATGCACAACGATGCTAATTACAACATTGTTCAGAACTGAAAAAGAAAGGAAACCAAGTGAAATGCCCATTTAAAATAAAGATTGAAGGAGTGCCTTGGTGGTTCAGTGGTTTAAGTGCCAACTTCACCTCAGGTCATGATCTTGTGGTTTGTGAGTTTGAGCCCTGTGTCAGGCTCTTTGCTGATAGCTCAGACCCTAGAGCCTCCTTCATATTCTGTGTGTCTCTCTCTCTCTCTCTCTCTCTCTCTCTCTCTCTCTCTCTCTCTCTCTCTCTCTCTTTCTCTGCCCCTCCCCTGCTCATGCTCTGTCTCTCTTTCTCAAAAATAAAATAAACATTAAAAAAAACACCTTTTTTTAAGTTTTAAAAAGTCATGGGCATCCATGCCTGGGATAACATGCAAGCACTGAAAAAAAATGAAAGTTGATTTAGGTGATTGTTTATGAGATGTTTATGTAAGAGGAAAATAAGGCACAAAGAAGAAAGTATAATATCATACTATTTGTAAAACAATGACAATCCCAACTAATGTATATATGTATATGATTAAATGTATTTACTTACAAATATGTGTGTTTGACTATGACTGTGGCTATGATTGTTAGTTATGCATGAAATGGGTAGAATGATATAAATATATTGGGAAGCAGAAGATGTAGGCAAGCAAGATAATAAAACAAAACAAAGAGTAGACTATAAAGCATATGATATGAACCCATTAAAGTGTCAACTTACATATGTATATAATATATGCTTAAAATATTTCATTTAAAGTGATTAAAACTTAATGTTTTCAAATCAAATTTGCACATCATTGCTTGAAAGAATAATGAAAAAGAAATGTAACTAACATTATTTATCAACTGCAATTCAAAGGATGTACATGTGGGTTTAACTACAAGGACATGGTCTGAAGTCTTATTTTATGAACAATGACAACAAAACTTAATAAAAATTTAAAACGTCCACCACTAGTGTTAAACTATGTAACACTACACAGCCATTGAAAATGACATTGTGAAAATACACATGTTTACAGGAAGGAAGCTCATGATATATTAAATTAAAACAGTTATAGAAATACATATATATATATATTACAGTCCCCTTTTTATCATTTATGTATCTATCAAAAACTCAATAGAAAAATGGGCAAAATCAGAAATAACTGATAAGCTGGATTTCATTAAAATTAAGAATTTCTGCTCTGCCAAAGATAAAGTCAAGAGTCTTAGAAGAAGCAATAGACTGGGAGAAAATATTGGCAAAAGACACAGCTTATAAAGGACTGTTATCCAAAGATACAAAGAACTCTAAAACTGAATGACAAGAAAACAAACAATTTGACTGGAGAATAGGCTAAAGAACAGGAATTAAGCAAATAGATTTACATTTCAGCTTTAAAACTGACTAGCCAAGAGAACTCATGGAAATGGACCCAGTACCTTTACCTCTCAGTTTTCTCATTAATAAAGGAGGTATAATGAAAGTCCCAGGAGGTTGTTAAAATTAAATGAAATAATGTAAGTAGAGTGCTGAACAGAATTCCTGGGACAAGGTAGGCACTTAATAAATTATTGGTACTAACAATCAACAGTTTAGATATTATCATAATGATAGAACATGATGAGAAATAGGAACTAATGGAATAAAAAAGAGTTTAATGTTATTTTGAAATATAAGGGGTATATTTAAGTAAGATAGGGCCAGGATCTTTTCTCTATTGAAAATGATTGATAACAGTACCAACATGAGATTTCTAAATGCTACGACCAAACATTTTTTATTAGCATAGACACATAGACTGCTGGAGCTAGAAGACATTAGAAATAATCTCATCAAGGGGGGCCTGGGTGGCTCGGTCAGTTAACAACTGACTTCAGCTCAGGTCATGATCTCACGGTTCACGGGTTCAAGCCCGCATCGTGCTCCGCGCTGACAGCTTACAGCCTGGAGCCTGCTTCAGATTCTGTGTCTCCCTCTCTCTCTCTCTCTGTCCCTCCCCTGCTCATTCTCTGACTGTCTCTAAAAAGTAAATAAACTTTAAAAAAAAATTTTTTTAAAAGAAAGAAAGAAAGAAAATCTCATCGTATCCAATCCTTTTACATATAAGAAAATCAGGGTTCAAATGCTTCAAGTAACTAGCACAAGGTCAAATGGTATTGACTGATGGTGGCAACACTATGGGTGATGGGGATTAAGGAGGGCACTTGTTGTGGTGAACACCAAGTGTTATATGTAAATGTTGAGTCACTAAATTATTACCTGAAACTAATATACTGTATGTTAAATAACTGGAATTTAAATAAAAACTTTAAAAAGACAGCAAGGATATATCTTAATGTATACTTGACATATTTATATCAAGTGTTAGTGACTATATTAATCAATTTTTGTTTCTCATTAACTTTGCCTTATGCATTTAGATTATAAATATTCAATCAAGATATCCTGGTTTTTATCAACAAAGCACTATCCCATGAAACTACATCTAATGTTTAGCTTAATTAAGCCATACTTAACACTATAATAACTGTCCTCCATGTGAATGTTGGGAAATACGTGGTAAGGGGTTGATTAGAAAGTGACAAAACCAAATGTGATTTTATAATATCCAAAAACATACTCTTAATTTCAAGGCACCTCTATACTGATACATGAGTCACATTTTTATCATCTGAGTTGAAATGTACCTGTGAAAAACAGCTAAGTTTGATTCCTTTATGGCATTCTTTTAGGTGACCACTTTTTAAAACAAATATCATGGAATGATTCAAGTTTACTAGAAAAGTCACTATTCCCCATGAATCTTTTCTGTGATCTAAAATTTTTGAAAATTTTATATATATAGAAGGTCTGTTCAAAGTAGCAAATGATTAGTAGAAAAAGTCCCATTTAAGGTGTTATCATGCTCTCCTAGGAGATTGTGGTTATTGTTTATGTAATTCTATTAAGTATCTACACTTTAAACATTTGCTAAAGAATGCATTTAGGATACCAGGCTGAATATATTGGTTTTTATGCTAAGATGACTACATAAAAATTGTGTTTATATGAAGATCTTTGAGTAATTATTCATAGCAAGATGCCATCTTGTTGGGATGTGGAACAGTGGGAATTAAAGTTCAGAACATTTAAAATTTTTGTGATATGGGGGACACCTCATTTATTGACAGTATGATGGCTTGAGGAAAAATGGTAGTTGTGGTACCACTCGGCTTCCATTTAATATTTAAATTGAAAGCCATAGATAATCATAGCCACATCAAACTGGGGCAGCCAGAGCTCAGTTGCTCTGGTGTGTAATAAGTGGTTCATCCACATAGTTAAAGACAAAGAAATCTGAAAATATCGCTTAGCCCTCTGTGGACAAAGCTGGTCTAGGATACATTGGTCTGTCCAAATATTCTATAGTTATATATAATTAAGGTAAACTCCCTCACTCTATCACAAATTAAAAACAAAACAACAACAAAAAAACTATTGGCCCTGAATGCAAAACCACTAAGTTTTAAAGTTAGCAAAGGCAAGTTTTTGAAAGTTGGCCATAGTTCTTCAAATAGGAAACTTATAAGAATCACTTTAGTTCTAAGAAATCTTGGCTCATACCTGGTCTCATACCTGAGTCCTGAATCCATAACCTTGCCTGTTCACTTGTCCCATTGTTTTTTTCTGATGGTAACTACCTCTCTGTGTGCTCTCTGGAACTTTTTCCTGCCACACAATCAGGCTTTGGCATTCTACCTAAGTTTCCAAACCCCAATATTCTGATCTGCCGACCTGATTTAGTTTACCCCATCCAGGCCTACAATGATCATTATACCTGACCACACCTTATGGTGCAAAAGATGAAGGAAATCTTTAACTGTGTAGCCACACATTTAGAAATTTGTGTCAAAAAGGATTTCAGTGTATCAGTTTTTACTTTACTGGACTGCTATAATACATGGAACAGCTGATTCTATAGACCCAGGCTAATGGGCCATTAGCTCCCTTTTTCCCAGTGCTTCACCTTTCTGCTGCAGACATTAATAAATCTACCCTATATCATTTGGCCAATTAATACAGTAGACTCTTAGATTTCATGGGGTCTACAGACTGATCTAGATTGCCCTAAATTTAATAATTTCTTACACTAGTCAGAAATGCAATTATTCTGATTGTGAAGCACTGCTTAGTTAGGGATACTGGATTTACTTATGTAATTTTCAACCTTTAGCTTCACATTGGAATTACCTGAGGAGTTCTATTAAGTAATTATCCTTTTAAAGCAGTACTGATGCCCAAACCCAGTCTAGACCAATTGTATCAGAATCTCTGGGATTGGGACTTAGTTAGGCATTTGTGTAGATTCAAACCCTGGCTTTTCCTTGGGAGAGCTACTTCTCTTTTTCTCAGTTTCCTCATCTGTACTATGAAGGTAATAAAGTTCTCAGATGGTTATAGTGAGAACTAGATGAATAAATGTATGTAATACAGAATAGCCTGGCTTATCATAAATATTAGTTATTATTTCCTAGGGTTATAATGAGAACAAAATGACTAAAAATGTTCAATAAGTATTAAACTTATAGATAAAAGAATTTTGTAAACACTAATGTGCTATTCAAATGTAAAATATTTGTAATATTTTGTATTGCATGTGGTGTATGGGTCTGAATATTACAGGAATTTAAAGTGTACTTTAAACTTTACATTGCTATAATGCCAAGCACAATACATGTTCTTAATTCAAATCTTAAAGTTAATTTGGTTGCATTTTAAAAGATTATAACCACCAGAAATAATTCTGTAATGACTACTGAAAATCACTTGACAATACAGTGGAATGGGAAATTTTTGGAAATAGTTTTATCTAGATAGTGAGATAGGGTACTGGCCTAATTCATTTCTGTCTCCTGAGTGTTGTACAGTGACTGGGACATATTAGGAACATGATAAATAAAGGAAGAAATTGAGAGGTGTGGGCAGAAAAGGTGCATGTACCTCTCTTCATTGAATGTATGAGCCCAGAGGAAAATATTATGGAATATATTCTTTTATTTTTTTAATTTTTTTTTCAACGTTTATTTATTTTTGGGACAGAGAGAGACAGAGCATGAATGGGGGAGGGGCAGAGAGAGAGGGAGACACAGAATTGGAAACAGGCTCCAGGCTCCGAGCCATCAGCCCAGAGCCCGACGCGGGGCTCGAACTCACGGACCACGAGATCGTGACCTGGCTGAAGTCGGACGCTTAACCGACTGCGCCACCCAGGCACCCCTGGAATATATTCTTAAGGACATACATTATCTACTTTTTATTAATTTTTATTTTAAACAACTTAACTTTTCTGTGTGATTCAATTGTTTCATCTTTAATATTAATATTAGCATAAGAATTAGTATAACTATTCAACATGATTTAAAAATTTTGAATGCATTTTGTAAAAGTTTAACTTTTAGTTCAATGGTGGAGAAGAGAACAGAGAACTGGAAGGGCGGTTGGTTCAGATTAATTCAGTTGGTTTCATCAATACAACAGTACTATTTAAGCTGGGGGTAGGAGGAAGGCCAATCTTTATCAATCAAATAGTCAACTTTTAGTTTTATTGAGTGCCTGCTCTGTATCAGAAACTATAGTCAGTGCTGGTTGGACAAACAAGGCAAGTATAAGCTATGGTCCCTGGCTGCATGTAGTGGATAGAGTCAGGCAACTTATTTCTGTTCCATGGCCTAAAACGTGTTCCTACCACTGAGTTGCTGGTTTTGTTGGGAGACCTATGCAAAAAACATGTCAGTGAATTTAGTCAGTTCCAAGACCAATGCCAGAAAAAGTATTCCAAGTCAATCCTCCATTCTTCATGACATAATATGTCTGCCTTTTAAAGTTTTATCTTGATAATGGTATTTTACTGATTTTTCAGTAAAGAATCTTCCAACATAGCACAAAGAATATACATCCAAGTTTATTCATATATAAACCCCGACTTGCCAGGCCATGGCAATTTCATTCCTCTTGCTGATATCTTCATTCAGGCTTGTTACCTGTGATTTGGCTCCTAAATACATTTGTGTCTCCACTTTTCACTCCCTTCAGTGAATTCTACACCTTAGTGGCCTGATTAGTTTTTCTGAGCAGCTGTTTACACATACACATAAAAACAATTGAACACCAACATATTCCTTCTTGAGAAATATATTTTCACATCCAATTTCAACTACTTCTATTTGTTGCATTAGAATGGAGACTTAAGCTTGTTGTAGCCCTTCTAGTTAGTTAGGAAATATTGATTTTGAAAGAAATGAAGGAACTGTATGGAGCAGCTTGTAGAAAGCACTAAATCCCCCTCAGTATTTTGAATTAATGTTATATTTTATTAGGCTTAGCCTCTTTCTTTAATTAACAATTGTCCTCTTTCTTAATCACTTTTACTAATTAAGTGACTTGCCAATAGTTTAAAAAGAAATAATAGAATTAACAACATTAAAGATCATCTGGTACAAACCCCAACTTTGAAAGTCAAAAACAGCTCAAAAGAGTTGAGATAACTGGCCCTCTAGGAAAAAACTGATAAAAACAAGGCTAGTACCCAGATGTTGACACGACCAAAGTCCTTCACTACCTACTTTCCAAATCCATCATCTGTAGTCATTCTTTCTCTGTATCCTTAATATTTTGCACCATCCCTGAAACATACTATAAAAATCCAGTTTGTGTTAAAAGTAGATTTAACAAAGAGATGAACTTGAAAAGGATTAGCAACCAAGGCTCGCTGCTGGGGTCCTGCTCCAGTTACTTGACAACAGCATCTGAGTTCGGTTTAGTCAAGCTTTTTGTAAGGGAAACGTTAGGCCAGAACCCTTCATGTTGCTTGGTTTTAGGTTCACAGGAAAGCGAACCGTCAAGGGAATGTTTTGATGTATCCATGAACTGCAGCTAAGCCATTCAGGGTCTTCTTAAAATAAAGCTCCGCTGGGTTTTCTCAGTACAGCCTTCTAAAAGTTGACACAGCAAGAATTGCTTCTCACCAGGTTCTATTTTTAAATCCCAGTCAAAAAAATTTTTTTAACTTCAAGATTGAGTTTGAGACATCTTTGGTGAGTCTTACCATCTTGCTAGAAAGATTGTGTAGTGCTTATACCCTGTCAACTCAACCTGTTACAAGAGGGATGGAAGAAAAGGAGGGAGGGGAGAGGATGAGGGCAAGAGAAAGAGGGGAGACATAGAGGAGGGAGAGGAAGGAAGAGAGGAGAAAGGAAGGAAGAGAAGGAGGGAAAGATATCAGCTAATAATAGCTAATATTTATTGAGTGTATTAAAAGTGTCAAGTACTGTTCTCAGCACTTTATATGTATTAATTAATTTTTTCCCTCAACAACTCAAGGAGATAGGTTCTGTTATTATTCTCAAATGAGAAAATTTATGCATAGAAAAGTTACATAATTTTCCCAAAGTTATATGGTAGAGCTGGCTTTACCAAGAAATCTGACCTCAGAGGCTGACCTTTTACCTCTTTACTATATGCTCTGAGTTGGAACTTTATCTAAAAAAAAAGCACAAAGGGGTTGTTGGCTTTCCTTATTTTTTTCTTTTCTACTTAACCAAACATGCATTTTTGCATTAAGTCATCCAAACTGTCAATCAAATGGAAATATACTGGAGGCAGGGAGATGTGCTGAAAAGAATCCAAACTTTTGGATTGGTCAGAAAATCTTATGTTCTGTGTTTGATACTTACAGGTTGTATGACTTTGGACATGACCCTGAAAAATAATCCTAAGCCTTTAGGACATTCCATATCCTTATTCAAAAATTAAGAAAAAATATAAACAAACTCATGGTATTAGTGAGAATTAAATGAGATAACATATGTAAAGTCTTCATTCGGATGGATAGCAAACCATCCTCCACAAGGTGAATTTATTATAACAAACTGAAACTCTAAATGAGTCATTATCACCTTATTATTGTTACATGAAGTTGTATTTATATAGGAAATAAATCTTCCTAGCAACATGAGATTGTTCCTATGAGTGCTAGCTGTTATGATCATTATTCTTATTTGGTATCAATATGTGCATGTACTGTGTTGGGATCAATATACAGGTAGAATAATACATTAATATTTCTCTGCTAATGGAGGCACCTGGGTGGGTCAATTGGTTGAGCATCCAACTCTTGATTTTGGCTCAGGTCATGATCTCACAGTTCGTGGGATTGAGCTCCATGTCAGGCTCTGTGCTGACAGTTCAGAGCCTGCTTGGGATTCTCTCTCTGCCTCTCTCTCTGCCTCTCTCTTTCTCTCTCTCTAAAAATAAATAAGCTAAAAAAATATTTTTTAAAAAATATTTCTCTGCTAATGAACTACTCTTTCCAGAAACTCTTAGCTCCCTTAACTTTCAGAATCTGTCTCATCTTGTATCCCCAGACAAATCTTACCAGCATTGCCCCTGAACATCAGGTAGTTGAAGGGCTCTGCAGGAGCCACCAGGAAGTCTGACTCATGCTGTCATACTGTGGGACTTCTTTTTAGCCCTTTAGTGCTGAGTCCTCCTGCATCTGTAAGTAGCTCTCAGAAGCCTAGGTCAGAAGCAGGTTTCCTTGTTTGCAAGCAAAGTGGGACTGAGGTGGAGGCAGAAAGGCCCCAGAGAGACACTAATCAAGACCTACTGCATCTTTCTGAAGGAAGTAAGTAGAGAGGGGATCCAGGTGTAAAACCAATAGGACCAAAACTAGGAAAACAGAGAAAATTGGGTTTAAAGCTAAGATTGGAAAATCTTGTCTGGATTCTCAAGGCTCATCATGTGACTCCAGCAGCCTGAGATGGTGGTAGAAAGAAGCCATTAAAATGGATGATGTCCAGCAGCCATTCAATGCTGGTTTGTACTGGGCATGGTAAGAAGAAAACAGATATATTGCCCTATCTGCTCACATCTAAATTTGAACGCCGAGTTGAGGTGTAGTCAACAGCATATATAGAATGACCTCTGGACACTGTTCTGTTGTTCAGGCCTGCAGTTGTTCTGGAGCTTTTTTGTATGTCATTCATCTATTTCTGTCTTATTGACTGAGCCCTTTCATATTTGACCTAAGAGTTGGGTGAAACCCAAGCTACTCTGGCCTTATGCAGGGTAACACTGTTATGCTAAGTAGGAAAAATAATAATAACAGGACCTAATATATACAAAGCACTATTCCATGTGCCTTGGCTGGGAGAAGTCAAGACCTTTTACCAAATTCAAAATACTCAGCCCTTGTTTCTATTATACAAGAGCTGAAGTGCATCGTCTATGCTGATGATAACCATGAGATATTTTTTCCATCCAAAGATGCAAAAAGAGCACAGGACCAGAAGGTCAACAGACCTGAATTTGATTCTGTGTTCTAGCATTTTCTAGATGAATGAATCACTTTTTGTCTCTCATTATCCATTTCCTCAGCTTTAAAAAGGAGAATAATACCTACCTTCATGGAATGGCCAAAGAAAAGTAAAGGATATAAGCCATGTATGACTATTTGTAAATGTTAAAGCTATAGCCATTAACCGTAATTCAAATATATACTAAGTAACACACAATTAAATTTATCATAAGACTAACTGGGTAATTTTTGACATGGTCTATTATGTTTTACACCAGAATCCAAAAGAGATAAGTTGGCTTTATCGTTAAGAGAGAAGGAAAATAAAAACTAATTTTCCAAGGCCAAAGTGTTTTACCACCTCAAAACAAGTTTCTAGTCTTTCTAATTATAAGTGGTTTTCAAACTTTTGTCTCAGAGTCCCTCTGTATTCTTAAAAATATTAAAGACCCCAAAAAGCTTTTGTTTGTGTAGATTATGTCTTATTGGCATTTATTGTATTAGAGAAGAAAACTTTAAAAAAATTTAACCATGGATTTATTAATCTTTTTAAAATAGCAATAAAACATATTACATGCTAATACCACTAACATTTTTTTGTAAAAACTCTGTTTTCAAAACAAGTAGAAATTTTAGTAGGAAGTGTGGTATTGTTTTTCATTTTTGCAAATCTCTCTAATAGAAGAGCTTATAGAAAGTTGAATTCTTATACCTGTTGCTACATCTAATGTGTTGCAATTTTTTCTTTTTGGTTGAAGTATAAGAAAAAAATCTGTCTTCACAGAGATATATAGTTGGGAAAGGAAGTAGTCTTTTCATAGTCTTAAATACTTAAGGATATTCTTTGATTCTGCACCAAAACTTAACAGGTGATATTTCTTAAAATTTAGTAGCACTGCAGAATCTAAAATGATATCAATGAACTTTTTGTATCTTTTACCTATTAATATCCATTGGTTTTCTTTATACTCTGCATGTATCCTTAACTCATGCATAGTTTTGATAACCTACCATGCATTGGTCATTTGGAAAATATTGGCTCACTGAGTTATCCATATATTCAACTATTGCCATACTTCATTATATAATATCAAAAAAATTCTTCATTAGTACCTCTGATCTCATCAGAAATGTCTTTAACTAATGAGAAATTATTAGGCTGGCAGTGGTAGATATGTTTTTCAAAATTCTAGCTTTCATTGAAAGCTTGAATTTTGGCAACAAATATTGTTGTTTTCCTTGAATTGAAAATCTCCTTCATTTATTTTCAAGAAAGAAAGTGCCAGATTTCTAAGTTTATGTAAACATAGTTTGTCCATCATTTTTAAGTAACAATAATTTACATTTATTTTTAAACGGCCAGTCCTGTTCCCAGCTAGTAGTTTGGTGCCACCACCTTGATTTATGCTAAGGTGCTAATGGTTTTACCCCTGTTGCTTTTGCACTATCAATACAAATTTCAACATAGCAAAAATGTAAATAATGTTTCAATACTATTATGAAAATAGCTTTAACTTCACAGACCACCTGAAAGAATCTTGGCACCACCAGGATTCTATGGACATACTTATGTGTTATTTTCTTTTATGTGTTAAATGCATTCTTCATTCTGATGGCTTCCGGGATTTCTTAAACTTTCTTAACAAAAACTGTTAATGTAAGATAGATTTGGTTGTGTAATGTAGATATGGATGTGTGTTAACTTGAAAAAATATTCACAATATATTGTTAAGTAAAAGGAGTAGTTTAGTATTTGTACTACAATCACATTTATGTCATAAATATATATATATATGTATTTATGAACATATATTTATACATACATTCATATCTGTATATGTCTGTAAACTTTTTTTTTTGGAATGGCATCCACTAAGGAAATTAAGAGGGGCTAGAAGTTATGCAAATAATTAATCTTTTTTATTTTTTGTCACAAAGCAAATGTATTTCATTAAATATTTACTGAGTACCAGGGCGCCTGAGAGGCTCAGTCAGTTAAGCGTCCGACTTCAGCTGAGCTCATGATCTCACCGCTTGAGAGTTCGAGCCCCGCGTCAAGCTCTGTGCTGACAGCTCAGAGCCTGGAGTCTGCTTCAAATTCTGTCTCCATCTCTCTGCCCGTCCGCTGTTGGCACTCTGTCTCTTTCTCTCTCCCTCTCAAATATAAAAAAAACTAAAAAAGTAAAAAATGTATTTACTGAGCACCACCAATGTGATAGGCACACTTCTGTACTTTAAACAAAACTTTTTTAGTGTTTCTTATGAGGAGAAGATGTTGTTTTATAAGTTTAAAAAGCTTTTTCCATTTGGGGCACTGTACTATCCATGGCAATTTAGCTGTTCCTTAGTAAAGCATTGCTTCTTCTCTCTTTAAAACCCCCACACTCACCTACCCAGGACAGTTTTACAAGAGTACAGTAATTTTTAAAAGACTCTTCATTAAATTCAGTATCTACTTCCAAAGATGTATTTAAAGTAATTGAGCATCAGTCATTCTTCTTTGTCTCAGTAATATATTATCAATATATTATTCACATTGGGACATTAATTTGATATTGCAAGGAGAGTCTTCAAAGGAACCCTTACAGTTCTCTCAATCAAGTTCATGCTCTTCATCATTGATGAACATCAACATCTCTGCTCTGTGTTGTTCAAGAAATAATTCTCATCGTGTCTTCAAAATTTTGTGATGACTTCCATCATAGAAGCGTCTAAGATTTGAGGTTTTATTCCTGAGGAGGAGAAAAAAGGAAAAATGCGAAGATTAAAATTGAAAGAAGACTTTCAGTAGTCATCTGTACTCTGAAAGAAGTTCATTCTGTACCTTTCAGGTTTGCTTACACAGCTGAATATCCTTCAATATTTTTTATGTAACATGTTAACTATTTTTGAATATTGAAACAAAACAATGTCTCATTAAGTAGCAAGAGTCTCCAAACTTTGAGCAAGAAGATAAATATTGCAGTTGAGTCTGCCTTACTCTACCTTACCTTACTCCAACTTTCCCGCATTAGAGTTTTATCCTCTGACAAGTTAAAAACAAGTGAAATGCAATGGAAGCAACTGTTTTTGTTTTTTAAACCAAGGTCTAAATATGCCATCTCCAGGGACACTTGGGTGGTTCAGTCAGGTGAGCATCCGACTTCATCTCAGGTCATGATCTCATGGCTTGTGAGTTCGAGCCCCGTGTTAGGCTCTGCTGTAAGCTCAGAGCCTGGAGCCTGCTTCAGATTCTGTGTGTGTATCTCTCCTTGCCCTTTCCTCCTCCCCTCAAAAATACATAGAAACATTTTAAAAAATTAAACATGCAATCTCCACTCTCTTAAAAGCACATTACCGTTTGATGATATCCCGAATACACCTGAGTAAATATACATCTTTGCAACATTTTATTAATCCCTGGGTGGGAGAGTTCTTAGGTTTGCATAAAGATGTCAAAAATCACAATAAATCCTTTTAGATGTGCTGCAGCACTGAACAATTTCACATTGTATTTTCTTAAACAGTCTCTCTTTGTTTTTGTCCAATAACAAGAAACAACAAGAAAAGTTTAGATATTGCTTTGGGACTTTACAGAGTACAAAAATATGTATCCTTTGCTTAGTGCAAAATGTTTTCCTATCTTAGTCAAATTATATTACATCTCTCTCTAGCTATCCATCTATCTCTGTATCTCTCAAAAATCTTTTTTTAATTGGATTTTTCTAAAATAATTTTGCACATGACCAAGTTAAATGAGTGCCTAGAGTGTGTCACTTGTTGGCCCGTTCAGTGTTCATTTAATTCCTGACTACAGAAAATGTGGATACTTCTGTTACTTATAATGGCCAGTATTGAAGAAGTAATCTCATGATATAGAGTGTGATGAATTAAGCATGTCTTACTAAAACTGATGTGTGGTCAGCTAGCTCAACTTATGTTTAAATGGGACCCATGACTGTCACACACCAACCTCTTCAGTAGCCCCCATTTGCTCTCCTTGCCTCCAGTCTTCTTTCCTCCAGTCCATTTCCCACCATTTCCCTGTCCATTTCCCTGTCCATTTCAGTAGGGTGGGCTTCCTAAAGCACAGATACGATAATGTCACTCTCCTGCTTAAAACCCTGAAACTGCCGCACATTGCCTTAACATAAAGGCGTGATTTTTAAGATTCCACCTTCCTGCCAGCCTCATCTGGCATCCCTTCCCCAAACCTCCAATCTGCGCTAGCCACACCATCCTCCTGTCAGATGTTAGAAGGCCCTTCCATCTCTTACCTTTAGTCTTAACTCTTCTGCACTTGCTTCTTCATCACTCTTATTCACGCTTGCTCCCCAGACCCACACACACAGACCAGCCCTTCTGTTCCACTGGGATGGCCTCTCCTCATCATTTGGATCGCAGTGTCGTGCAAAGTATAAAACACATGAATAAAATGAACATACTTCGTGCTCATGCTTTGGAAAATTAAAATTGCCATATTTAAGAATCTTCTTATATCCCTTATCACCAAACAAGAGAGGTTTTATAACTGTTATTTTTTGAAGACCAGTTTCTTTCTTATTAGCTGATAAAGTCATATAAAATTTCCTGTACGAATCACCAAAGTGCCAAGACACCCTGTGTATTCAAATGCATTTGTGCTTGTTTTTTCCAGGAATGGAAAAATGTAATATCAAATTTGGTAAAATGTCAGAAGTAATCCACTACCTATTACCTTTTTGTGTGATAGCAACACACAACTGTATTGAATGAATCTAGCTAGCTTCCCTAGTGCCAAAAGGATGACCATGCATCAACATGAAGCCACCGTTGTTCAAACTAATACAATTCTGCCTAACAACCTCAACAGGTACTTGAATGCCCAACATTACCACATAATCTGCTTTTTATCTTCTTAAATTATTCTTGCCTTCATGACTCAAATACATAATCTCTAGGCATTAAACTCCTTTTTACTTGAGCCATGGATTCACAGAATATTTGAGCTCAGGTGTTTGGTCACAATACTTTATATAAATGAATTATTTTAACTTTGCCTGTAATTATAAGCTGCTGTGTTTTCCCCCTAATTAGTAGTAACACTTTTTATATCAACCAAGGTTTTAGTTGATGTTTTTCATAAAGTAATGTATGCAATTGGCTATGTCCTCTAGACTCTGCTGTTTTAATTTTTCTTTGATTACCACGTGTCCAGTGGATAAACAAGCTGTCTGTGGCCCCAGATCTTTCTTGTCCCTGTGACTTTGAAGAGCTTCTTCAACAAGTAATTACCCGAAAGCTTTTACCCATGAAGAAAATGGATAGGACCCCCAGACCTGCCCACCCTTTAGGGATTGCCATGTCTTATTTGTAACATTGTCATCAGTGAATTTATAAACCACTGGAGAAAAGGGATGAATTAAAGAAGCCATAGGGAGATTGATGGAGGAATGATGAGAATTGTGGTATGGATTTAGGATTCCTAAGGTTATTAAGGCCAAGTGGGAGAGCCCGAGATGAGAGTAATGGCTATGCCTCCGGGAAATGTCACTTTCAGGAACAGGAGGGATTTATTCAAAGCTGTCATGTCTGTCATGTCTGTGTGTAGATCCACATGGAGAAAAAAAATCCTCAAAATTCATTTGAGCCATAACACAAAAGCTACTTATAAATCCATCAGTCACATAGATGTAGCTTTAATGGTAACTTAAATGGTAACTTTAAAGGGTAACTTTTTGTATGGATTTTATGGCCAAAGCACAAACTTTGGTCTGGCTCTTTTGGAAACAAAATTTCATGAAACAAATTTTTCTTGAACATGTGTCAACGTGTCATAACAATGTGCTTGTTTAGAGAATGTTTGACAATAGAGGAATAATATATTTAGGGGGCAGAATGCTTATGGAAGCAACTCAGTTTTTTTCTTTATTTTTATTAAAATAAAAAGACGGCTCTTTTCCTTTATGAGGCATAAAATCATCATGCTCAGATCAATTGTTACAAAGAAAGTCAGTGGCAGGTGTATGCCAGGTGTGCTGACTACCAGCGAGAGAGAAAAGGACCACTGGAGAGGCTAATGATAAGCACAGCTGTGTTTGAGATTGGGTAACATGGTTCCATCCCATCCACTAGGGCCAATGCATATAAAAATAGGAAATTGTGTCAACAGGGATCAGAAGAACATCAAGTAATAGTTTAGTTTTAAATGGATTATTTCTTTTTTTATTCTTCAAGCGGCAAAGATATAGAATACATAGTTTGCCCTTTTATTCATTTGTTGTTGTTGTTGTTGTTGTTGTTGTTGTTGTTGTTTTTGTAGGGGGCAGAGAGGTAAATGTTTTAAAGTGATAGTAGTATTCATTTGCCATCTGGGGATCCAAAATAATGACAGTTCTCTCAGGTTCCTTACCTATCTTACACCACACCACTCCAGTCCTGCTGTTTGAGTGATGACAGGTGAAATTGTCAAATACGACTACTTGTTAGTTTCACCTTGCTTTAGAAAGAGCACCAAGACTACATAATGCCAAGAAATCTAGTAGATTAAAACATATCGTTTCTCAGTCATTGTCTTCAGCAGACGGAAAACAATTTTTTTAATGTATTAGTCATTGTATGCTACATACCACTGCACATACAGTTTTAAAAGCTAAGTCTACAGAAGATGAGAAAATTTATGTTTGTAGAGACAAGAATCTTCCAGATGAAAGAATTGGACTCAGAACTTTCCTGTGAAGAAGGACATCATATTTTGTTTTCTCTTTGAATGTAGTTTTGTTTGATTTGGGGACTGAGGGAGGGCTAAGAAGAGTTTACTTATTGTCCTCAAAGTAATGTGGAACATTGCTGAATCTGACATAACTGAAATTTCAAGTTTAATTTTTGTTGTCTGCCTACTTAATCTCAATAAGCCACCGGAGCACTACTGTTTCTCAGAGCATATGTAACCTTTCTGAGTAGGCATTAGCCTTCCTAGCCCTGTTGAAGCTTGCTACTTTGGTTGTCTGTTCCAGAGGTGAATGCTTGTTGTTTAGCCCAAAGTGAACTTGTTTACCAGAAACATTGATGATAAAAGGATATGAAATTGAGGACGTGATGATTAGTATCAACTGGAACTGCCTATCACAGCATGAAGTTGTCCCTTCGAAAAGTTGAGTTGTTTGATCACTTGCTTTTTACAGAACTATAAAAAAACAAAAACCAAAAAACAACAGCCCTTTGATCCAAAATCCTCTTTCCTAATTCTGGCGATAGGACCTACAATGAGCACTTAATGCTAGAAATGTAGTTCACTGATTTGCTTTTCATATGAAAGCAACAATTTGCTGTAGAGGAACAAATCCTGAACTTTTAGTGTTCTTAGTTTAGAAGCTTACTAAACAAATGGTTTTGCTTTTCTGAATTTTAAAAGTAAATTAAATAAGATAAGCCGTGGTGGGAAGAAGGTGTAGAAATGTGATACTATGCACTGTACTTTCAAAGTGTGTCACAGCAGATAGATGAATAGATATGCAAAAAAGCAACTTTAATAAAATGTTAGTGGTAGAATGTAGGTAGGAAGTATATAGGTGCTTGCTTTAAAATTCTTTTAAATTTGCTGTATGTTGGAAACTTTTCACAATAAATATTGCAAAGGTGTATGAGAAGGTAGATACCTAATACAGAATTTGTGTACTTAAGAAAATGCCATTGCATAATGATATAAGATTGAGTAGCCTTAATGACTGTTTATGTTGAATTTTCATCTTTGGAAAACTTGGAGAATACAAAATACTTTTAAGAAGCTTTATAAGCTCTTTAGGTTATTTTCTAAAGACCACAAGCCATGCTAAAGATAAGAAAGCCAGTAAGGAGGGACTTTGAGGCTACAGTGAAAATTGTATTGTGCGTCACTGCCATTTTATTATCCAACTATTAAATAATCAGAATGCCTATTTTCCCAGTTAGATTTGAATTAAGATTTTAAAATATTACTAAATATCTGGACATATGCCTATGACTTAAAACATGGTTTAAACTGCATCAACATATTTGTTGTCCTTATATTTCTTTTTTCAGCCAGAAATATACCTTTAGAATTGGGTTTGATTGCCATAGGTGATGTGTGCCCAAACCTGGCCCAAAACTCAAAAACTGTTCCCTGTGGCTATTTTGTTTTACCATATATATGTTTCACCATACCATAACATTGTTTTACCATATATGTTTACCATACCATACTGAGGGTGGGGTAGTGGGACACAACTGTAAATGTCTTTCAAAAACAAACAAAAAAAATAGTTTTTGAAAAATGCCAGACTTAACAAGCCCTCTGCAAATGATTCTCTTGATGATATTTTTCTTTCAGAAAGTTGATTTCCTCCATACTTATAAGAAAAATAAAAGATCTGGGGCGCCTGGGTGGCGCAGTCGGTTAAGCGTCCGACTTCAGCCAGGTCATGATCTCGCGCTCCGTGAGTTCCAGCCCCGCGTCAGGCTCTGGGCTGATGGCTCAGAGCCTGGAGCCTGTTTCCGATTCTGTGTCTCCCTCTCTCTCTCTGCCCCTCCCCCGTTCATGCTCTGTCTCTCTCTGTCCCAAAAATAAATAAACGTTGAAAAAATAAACAAATAAAAATAAAAGATCTAAAAATCATCCTTTTAGTTAGTAATGTGGTTACGTTCTATTTCAAAAGTCTGTCCAGGTTTATGTCCTAATCACAGGAACACTCTCTTATTCCAGGCCTTTGGGAAGAAACACTTCCTTCTCCCTTATTTCCTGTTTTCTCTTTTTACTGTTTCTTTGGCTCCTATAGCAGTGGTGTTTGTGGCTGTGCTGACACTGTGCATCTTTAAAAAAGAAGGGACATGGGACCCAAATGATAGCAAAGAATTGAGAAGCTTAATATTATAAAGGAGAGTCAAGAGGAAAGAGGCATATTAAATGCAATAAACAAAACATCCACTTCACCATACTACCACACTTGCCACAAGGGACGTAAGCAATAACTGTAGCATGAATCCCTACATTTTTTTACAAAATAAGCTTTTATTCCTCCAGAAACATAATAAAGGAAGGGTAAAGCCCTGACCCAGTTGTTTTTCTGCAAAGTAGACTTTAAATGAGTCTTTTCTATGGCAATTTTATGGATCTCTCAAGCAATCACACTTTGTTTACTTTCTTTTTTATTATGAAAGAAATCCATTCTTCTTTCAAAAAGTACTCCCAAGTATAAAGAGAACATATAGATCATGAATAATTCCATTTCCCAGAGAAAAGGACTTTTAATATTTGGTATGTATCCTTACAGATTTCTCTTCTATAAATATATGTCAAATAACTGTAAATTTTCAAAGAGAAACACGCAGTTTTTCTCCAAAAAGCGTTTGTTCTTCCTTTCTTGCCTCGTGAATTCTAGCCCCTCATTCTCTGGCATCTACCGTTTTACTTTCTTCACTAATTCCTTCTTGAACTATAAATGAACTTAGTACCTTTACACAAAGGAGGGGAAGCTACAATTTTCCCAGTATTATTTCCCTCTATTTTTGTCTTCCCACTCCATCTTCCCTCCCACCCTTTTTTAAAATTTTTTTAATGTTTATTTATTTTTGAGAGAGAGACAGAGATAGAGCACGAGTCGGGGAGAGGCAGAGAGAGGGAGACAGAATCCAAAGCAGGCTCCAGGCTCTGAACTGTCAGCACAGAGCCGGACTCGGGGCCAGAACCCACGAACTGTGAGATCATGATTACCCGACTGAGCCACCCAAGTGCCCTCCTCCCACCTTTTTTAAAAACTGTGGTAGAATACTTAACACGAGATCTACTATCTTAATAAATTTTTCCCTTTCTCTTTTCATTCAAGCTTTTCTAAAGGCAAATAAGTTCCTTTCTCAGTATCTGTACTCCCTTACCACCAATGTAGCCACTAATTTACTCTGATCTTGGTTCCAGGAATTCTTCCCTTCCTAAGGTCCTTGATGGCTGCTAGAATGTCCAATACAATGAGAGTGTGCAGTGTACATCCTTACCTAACCGTTCATCAGCATTTGACAGTAGAGCTCTTTCTTTGACTGTATCCTCCTGGTTCTCCTCCTACACATAGGACCGCTCCTATTCAGCCTCTGCCCATTCTTTAAACATAACAATTCCCAGGGACTCTGGCCTTAGTCCTTATCTCTTCCGCTTTCTTTTTTAATGAGCTCACCCAGTCCTGCAATTTTAGTTATCCCCAGCAATCCATATGTCCTGCCCTTATGTCTCTTCTCAGATATCGACCTGTAGTATCTGAGTGACCCACTGCATCTTTCCACTTGGAGGAACTTTCCAAAGACATCACAAACTCAGCATATATCTTTTCAGCACATCATTTCTTTTCCCAATCCTCCTCCCTCTCATGGAGACCCTATTCAGTTGGTGGCAACACCATTTAACAACTGTAATAGTGTAAATAACAGCAGAGACATTTGACACATTTGTCAAATTTGACCATTGAAATAAGTAATATTTACATTTATTTTGACATCTGTAGTCAATCACAAATTGCACTGGGGGCTAATTCATACTATGAGCTCTAAAAACAGACTGCTAGAGAATTTGATAATTAGAAGTCCATTGGTGACTGTGAATACAATTACTGTAAATTGCAACCTGATTGTAATTGGTTTAAAAGTGAAGAGAAAGGAAGGAGCTGTTACTAGTGAGCACAGACCAGCTTTCAAGTTTGACAGTGGGAAGATAAGAGAGATTAAATGAATGTCTTTAGGGGAAAGGAGATGTGAGGAAGTCATCTTTTAGAACAAGGAAAGCAACAATTTTGCTAGCTGTGGGAAGAAGGTGGTGGAGAAGAAAGGATAGAAGATAGGGATAATAGGAAGATAAGAATTGAATACTGACAACCATAAAAAAAAAAAAAGAGAGTAGGGGGATCTTTGTTGCTTTTGTCTATATTATATATTCTTCGTGTAACATTTGTTTTACTAAATTCAGGTCTACTATTTGTCATTAAATAAGTAACAGTAAAAAATATTTTTAAAATATTTACATGTAACTTTTTAAAGTTTTTGTTTAAATTCCAGTTAGTTAACATACAGTGTAATGTTAGTTTCAGGTGTACAGTTTAGTGATTCAGCACTTCCATACATCACCTGGTGCTCATCACAAGTGCACTCCTTCATCCCCTCACCCATTTAACCCATCCTCCCACCCACCTCCCCTCTAGTAACCATCAGTTTGTTCTCTATAGCTAAGAGTGGTTTTTGGTTTGCCTGTCTCTCTTTTTTTCCCCTATGCTCATTTGTTTTGTTTTTTAAATTCCACATATAAGTGAAATCATATGGTATTTGTCTTTCTCTGATTTATTTCATTTAGCATAATACTCTCTAGCTCCATCCACATCATTGCAATTGGCAAGATTTCATTCTTTTTGATGGCTGAGTAATTTTCCATTATATATAATGGAAATGTGTGTATATATATATATATATACACACATATATATACCACATCTTTGTCCAGTCATCAGTCAATGGACATTTGGGCTCTTTCCATAATTTGGCTATTGTTGATAATGCTGCTATAAGCATTGGCGTGCATGTATCCCTTGAAATAAGTATTTTTGTATCCTTTGAGTAGATACCTAATAGTTCAATAATGCAGTTGTTGGATTGTAGGGTAGTTCTATTTTTAACTTTTTGAGGAATCTCCATACTGTTTTCCCAAGCGGCTGCACCAGTTTGCATTTTTCTATGTAATCTTTAACCTTTACATTTATTTACATTATTATTCTGTAGTCAGGCAAAAATTGCAATTGAGGCTAATTTGCACAATTAACTAACTAATGTGTTTCTTTTCCTTTTGAAAATTTCCTTCCTGTATTCCATCACTAATAAGTATGAAGAATCCTTTTAATTCGACAGATGTCTTTCGGTTAAAACTCTTACTTTTTTTTAATAAACTCCTATTCTAAAATGAACAATGAGAGTTTCATTTTTCAAGTCTCTACCCCACCAGATTTTGTTGTTTTGTTTTGGTTTTTTGTTATTTTGCTTTTTTGTTACTACTTGAAGAATTTTCTTATATAATGCATCCTATATCTGTGGGCATGTATTGTTTTTCTATACAGTTTCCAAGTTTTATAGTTTATCTAATTCAAGTGAGTAAACCTACATTTCTGTTCTACTTTTGTGGATGAGAGAATTAAAGGTGGGAAGCAGGAGGTAGATAAGGTTAAAGAGAGATGGTGGAATGTCTGCAGAAAGGAAAGTTTACCAGTTAGACTCAAATTCTTAAGAAAACTATAGCTCTGATTCAATGGTATTAACAAAGTTATCAGCACTAACAAAAAACTAGGCAGTTCTCCTTGCAGTTACTCAGGAAGGATTCAGAATGGTGTGGGGAAGATGGGAGGGCTACACTGGACACTTAGCCAATGTCAAAGGAGTTATAAGGAGTGAGGCATCCTCAGCAAATGACTATTTTCTTTCTCTCTTTCCTCACTTCTCCGGCCTCAAAGTCCGCACCATTTTAGCTCCACAGCACTGACACTCCCTTCTCAGCTGCTCATAGATGAGCAGTGCACAGAATCTACCATCAGCAGGCAGCATGCTAAGGTTGTGGTGGAGAGGGCCTGACCTTATTGCCTCAGTTGAAATCCTCAGCTCCAGTGTCTGCCAGAAGAGGTGGGAGGGGCACAGGAAGTGACTACCCTCTGGCTTCTCCTCCCACAGAAGCCCTGCCTCCTCACACAGGACAGTAGAGAGGTTAGCTTTCTTTCTCCTTCTAGTTCAGTCCTTTGGCTAATGTGAAAGACCACGCAGAAGCTTTGGAGTTGCTTTTTGTGCTTGAAAAAAGTGCATAGATAGAAGACAGGGATTCCTGGCTGGGAGGAGGGAGGAGAGCTGAAGATCTCTGCCTGGGCTGGCTGAGCTAAGCAGTCAAAGTGGGAAGCTGAGTGCTTGAAAGAGGATTATGCTCGCACTAGAAATAAGCAGTAAGTGAGCGAATAACCATTATGGTTTAGAAAAGGATTAATCCCCCTGGGGTTATGGGGTGAAGTAGAAAATATTGCTTAACTCTAGAGTAAAACTGTAAGGCTTCTGACTCTGTATACAGTTGTGTGCTGTTTGGAGAGTAGGGGCTTAAATGCAAAATCAGAGCTCTAAATGCCTCCTCCCACTCTTGGAAAATGCCAGCTTCTACTTAGAATAGTTGTGGATATAATCTCCTTCCCTGACCTAGCCTCTTTCCAGGAAAATATATTCCTAAATCAGTAAGGAAGTTGGGATTAAATTGGAAAGGTGGAATTTGGTAGTGGTAGAATTGCAATCTTGAATTATGTTTGGTGAATGCTGACATTGTTATATCAGTGAGCAGTGATTTGTTAATCACAAGGAAGTCTAAGATTGGGGCATTAAAAAGGGAAAATTGAGAGCTTTTATGACAAGGAGGCTGAATAGTCTATATGCGTACGATGAAATATAAAAATGTATATAAGTAATAATAGATGGGGTGTTTTAAGGAGCATTAAAAGTAGAACAGCAGTCAGAAAACCTAGAAGTGCTCAGATAAAATTTAGTTAGAAAAGAAGAGATTTTAGTTTCAATGACTTTTTGTGCTAGCCAAAAATTTCACAATGTTTACAAAGTCAAGACAATGATTCAGGGATACTTTGATTATTGTCATACATTATAAATACTGTTGCTGGGCAAGATCTGTGGTTCTTTGGTCAGCAAGTTCTGGCAATGACACCACTGCCGCTGGTGCAAAGAATTCTGGGATGCCTGACAGTGAAATGGATGGAAGGACCCACATTCCAACTCTACTTAATGTCCTTTTGTCCAGAAATCGGGTCATGCAAATGAGCTACTTGGTACGTATATAGATCAATATTCGGAAAGGCATTTCTAAATGTTTTGTATTAGGTCTCTGGACAATATCTTATGGCAACCAGTAGACTAAAAGGATACAAAAACAAAAGTGATAGGAAGGAAGTCAGCTTGACTAAAACCAAACCTGTTCTTTTTGTTTTCCATCAATCCTGAAATGGAACCTCAAATGAGCAGAAGAATAATAGAGAGAAATACTGTGGCCATCTGTTCTGTTCTAAGTGGCTAAATTCATTAATATATGAATGAGAATTTAGATTTTATTTATGCATCCTAATACTTGAAGATTCAGAAATCTCTTTATTACAGAAAAACCCACGAAAATAAGAAGTATGTTTATTGGGGAGGAAGGGGAAAAAATAGACAAGAATTATATCCCACGGTATAAAGAAGATTTACATCATGTTCACTGAAGGATATAGTTCTTCCCTCAATGAGATGGGGATCCTAATACGGCACAATAGATGCAAACAAATATTTTTAGTTCCCTTAATTCTGGTTGATGCAGTTAATACAGAAAGACAGATGCAGTTAATTCAGAAGACAAAGAAAAGATTCTTTAAAAAATAATAACCTTGAACTACAGCTAACTATGTAGTGAATTTTATTTTCCTTTTCTTACTGGTCCTCTACAGAGGTACTATGATTTCTGAAATTATGAAGAAGCAATCTTCCTTTTCTAGTATTCCTATCAACAAGTGCACTGGGAGAAAGAAAAAAAAAGACTCAGATGTATTATCTTTCTCCTATAGCACAACAGTAAAATGGTTAAAATGATCTGTGACATTTTCTAACTTTACAACTTTTGCTTTGGGGAAGATAGTTGGGAGTTGGACCTGGGTGGGGGAAGGGAAGACAAAATGCCAATAAAGTGCATTTTTAAAAAATGGTCTATATTCTTCCAACTTTTCAAACTACATAATTTTGAAAACTATCTTACATATCTTTTAAAAATTATTTCTGAGTTATTTTTTCCAGTGTTAGTTTTCATCGGATTTGTAAGCAAATGTAGAAAATCTGTAGGTTCGTTATCTGAGTTGTATAGTGCTTATCTTATTCTTACAAATATAAAAGGGATTAAAATAAAACATTTAATCCTTGAAGTCTTAAGCATAGTGCAATTACTAAATGCAGTTTCAGTCTTTAATAAAAATGTGCTGGGACTCTTAAAGGAATTGTTGATCTATCTCAAATTACTAAATAATCTGTTTTGAAACTACAAAATTGGAAAAACATAACAATATTCAGAAAAAGATTAAAAGTGTAATTTGGATGGGAGAGGCTAGGCAGAAATACTTGATGCATAATTATAAGCCTGAAGTTTGACAATAAAAACATTTGCTGTTGTCCACGAGAGATTGATATAAAAAATGATGTATTTTGACAAGTGAACAAGGCTAAGTAAAGTATTTAAAAAGTATTAAGTGGAAATTAACATTATTAATGGAAAGAAACTAAATGATCATTTAAAATTATTCTTTCACAAGAAAAGTAAAGAAAAAGGATATGGAAAACTAAGCAGTGATGAAGACCTCGAAATAATTGTTGATCAAAAGCAGGTAAGTGAATGCTTACATACATTTTCTACTGTTGCACTGTAGATCTTTGACAACTGAGGCCCTTTGAGTGTTCGGTCCTGCCCTGGTGGCTGTATTAGCCTGTCCAGCTGAGGCCCGCTTAACAAGATAGATTTTGAGAGCAGCTAAGCCTCCCCCTATGATCCCTCTGATCCACTGACTTCTACATGATGTCAACATGCATGTTCTATATATAAAGACAATGAAAAATAGAACAAGATAAGAGGACTTTTAGAAAATTACATGACCCAGGGAAAAATGAATCAATACAGCAATGATAATTTGGTTGGAGAAAAAAAATTAAACAAGAATCAGAAAGTGTGTTATTTTGAAAGTGAGAAAGCTAACATTAGTGCGAAACAATGAATATGCTTTAAGGGAAGGGGGGTAAAAGACTAAAAATACTGGGAAGTTGAAAACATATACATTGCCCAATTTACATTATCAGAACATCTGCAATAAATATAGAGATCTTTTTTTTAATATAAAGAAGAAGCTACTTAATATTCTTTAATACTGCCTGTGATTTGAAAAACATCTAGCTTGGATTTTATATGGGCCCATAAGGTGGAATGAAAGCTGCTTAATAGACCATAAACAATGACATACCAGGTAATGGAAGGTTTCCAACTAATGCCACTGAATTGGCATTGGCCCTTAATATCTCTGTTAATTACTGAGGAGACAAGATAACTGCACATCTATTTAATGTGTAAGTGGTGCTAATTCTGAGGGTGATGTAAGCTCAGGTGGAGACTGAGAAATAATTCAAAGGAGTCTGCGTAGATGAAAAGGTTAGAAAGAAAGCAGTCAGCAAGTTACAGGAAGGCAAGTTGCATTTGGACAGTTTCCTAATTGTGCAGTTTGTTTTGCATCGTGACAACTGCATTAAAGGAGCCATTGTGTATATTTCTGAAAAAAAGAAAAATGACCACCAGAAGAGAGCAATCAGGAGCAGTTGAGTTAGAGACCTACTTCTTAGGTCTGGAATAATTGAAGTAGTTGAAATGGTCTTCTGGGAGAAAACTCACCAAAAAAAAAGCATCTCCCCAGAAGTGCAGAATATGTTGATCTTACAGGGTTCACTCAGACTACCTTCAAATTAATGTTTCTTGACTTATCTTTACTCTCCTGCTCTTGAGTAAATTGGGGGACAGGTCGGTGAGGACTTTGGCCATGTATTTCTACTTAGTGCCAAATTGTCAGGTTAGTTAATAGGATAAGTGTGGCTGGAGCTCGAGTGCTCTGCTGGGCTATTGGCTATCATTTTAACTATGCCAGATTAATTACTTGGAGCACACAATCTCCATCTCCCACAGATCCTATTCCTAGACTGACATTCTCATTGAAGGACTGGCAGATGAACTAATGAAATACAATTGAGTATATTATGAGAACACACATACCTATCCATTTCTCTATTAAAATGAAAAGTAAGTTATTTTTTTATTTCTTCCTTGATCATGTATAAGTCAAATGTTTATAATGTTTTTTATGATGTTAATGTTAAATGTTTTTTGTACTTTGTTAGTATCATCCTGCCCTCAAAGTCTGCTTTTCTTTTTCTTCCTTCCTTCCTTCCTTCCTTCCTTCTTTCCTTCCTTCTTTCCTTTTTTTTTCTTTGCCTTAAGCTTTTTGTTTGTTTGTTTTAACTAAATTTTGGGATTCAGAAAACCATAAATGTATACATTGAGATCTCTGGAGTGGAAAGCCCAAGAGAGTCATTGTTCTTTTTTTCTCATGGTACCTTTCACAACATGTATGTAGTTGTCCCTAAACGCATTTTATTAACTGTTAAGGGAACCGACTTTGCTTCTGTTTCAGAAAATAATGCTATTTTATACCTGGATCAAATAAGGGAGGATTTGATTTGCTCAGTCATTGTTTGCCTCTGTAGTTATCATGTTTCTTCCAGTGGCATTGCACCAGTTGGAACCAGTTGGCAGTGGCCCAGCTCTGCTGAGTCATTCATGTCAAAACACGTTTTAAAAGGCGAGTAATTATGAATATGAGTTGGCTTTCATGTTTGCTGTTGGCAGTAAGACTAGTCCTTCCTTTTCGGGAAGGTTTACTTGGTGGTGATGTGAGCAAATCCTAGGTTGAAATAATGACAATGTTGATAACTCAAAGCAAAACATTTAGGAAAACACTCTAATTAGTCTTTATAATACCACCAAAAATTCTTTCTGTGCTTAAGAGATCAACATTAAAAGTGTGTATGTGTGTAAAACACATTTGTTTAATATTGCTTCATCTCATAAATATTATATTGGGGAGGAATCTTTATGCTCAATTTATTCTTCCTATAACATTTTACAAACATGGTAGATATTTTTGTTAGTCAATCTTCATATAACTGCCAAAAGAAAATCTAGAGAAGATAAATAAAATAGTTGGAGTGCTGTGGTGGGCAGAAGTCTACTAATCTCATTAAATCTGTCATTCAGAAGCTGTCGCTCTACAAATGCTGTGCAAGCTATATGCCATTTTATCAGTCGTGTGATTTGCAAGACTTGTACTTCCACAAAAAGTTCACAATTTTGCTTATATAAGCAAATTAATAACAGAAATAGCACAGAGTGTGTGGATTTTGTTCTCCCTGACTGCCTCCATTCAAGGGGGTAAAAGGTGATTTATTTTTACATGAGAAAAAGTGATTTTGGAAATGTGTAAGGTTTTATTCTTAAAAGGCAATATTGTTCTTTTCTCTTTGTGAAATTTTATTAGAAAAATTTATTTGAAATACATATGAAAATGTTCTAGAGAATTCTTAGACTAGTGCTAATGTCCTAAAGTAACAGGTGCCATATGTAATCACACATATATACACACATATATAGTCATTTAAATATAAATGTATGAGACTGGCATCGGAGTCCATATTTTCCACTAGAAATCCCTAGAGTTTTCAAACTTCAAGCATAGGAAAGCAATCGAAGGAAGCATATTCAATTAAAATCTTAATGGTTCTAAACCCCAGACATTTGACATAAATATATGTGTATTGCATTATTTATATAATCAGTAATATAATTATTAAATTATTACATGTAATTATTAATAAATATATAATTAATAAATTATATATTTGGCTTTCTAGAATAAATATTAAAAGAGAAATTTTAAATGTATATTTTGGATCATTTTTATTATTCTTAAAATATTCTTTCCTGATTGATCTTGTAGATCTTGTTTAGGAATAGGTTTCATGTACATATTAATTTCCTTTTGAGATTTTAGGGATGGAAATAAGGGAGTAGATGGTCAAGTACCTTGAGTAAGGGATCAAAAACATTATCTACTTTGAATAAATAATAAATTCATTCTATTTTAAATTGCTATTTTTAATTAGAATAGAGCCACCTTCATTCAAGGTTTATGACATGCTGGACCAAGATGACTTTTCTTCTAAAATGTTTTCAATTTCCAAGTTAACTTAAAGGACCTAACAAAAGGTAACACAAAAGTATAGAATTTATGATTATATGAAGGATACACTCAAATATTAAATATTAAAAGAATGGTTTTAACAGTATGTCATGGATCCAATTGGTTATAGGACTCGGAGTTGCAGCTACATAGCCTTCATTGCAGTAAGGTGGGGAAATGTCAAATATCAGCCAGTTACAAGAGGAACAATTGTACAGCGATCAGAGCAGTGGTTCTCAAATCTTAGCAGCCTCAGAATCCCCTGGAAGGCTTGTTGGAGGTTTTGGCGTGGGGGAGGGGGGGTGAGGGAGGTGCGGGCATCCCCAGAGTTTCTGATTCTGTAGGTAAGAGGTAGGGCCAAGAATTTGCATTTCTATATCCTTAGCTCCCACTGCTGGTCCCAGACTACACTTTGAGAACTGCTGGACCAAAGGAAACAATTATTGTAGTTCTAAAGGGAAAAAATAGTTATATAAGGACTTGTAATAAATTCTACACTCTTCAACTGAGCATTACCTGGATACCTAAAGACTAGAATTCATAGACATCCAACATAATGATGCTGAAAACAAGAAAACCACAGCCATTTATACTCAAAGGTGCTTTTAAGACCCAGGTTTGTAGTATGACTAAATTCCACTCAATAGCCTTGTGAGCTTGAATCAGTTTGAGGTATTTATTTATTTGTCAAATATTATTCTGCTCTTACCATCTCTTAGAGTTTCTCTGAGAAGATAAAATCTATTAAAATGCTTTATAAACTGTAAATCATTATGCCATTTTAATTAACTAGTCATTACCACTATATCAGTCTGCTTCACCTGCCACATGAATTATCATAGACTAGATGGCTTAAACAATAGACATTTATTTCTCACAGTTCTGGAGGCTGGGAAGTCCAAGATCAAGGTGCTGGTATGGCCAGTTTCTGGTAAAAGCCCTCTTCCTGGCTTATAGATAGCTGCATTCTCACTGTGCTTTCTGTGTTTTCATATGGCAAGGAGAAAGAGCTCTGGAGTCTCTTCCTCTTATTAGGGCCCTACCCTTATGGACTCATTTAACCTTCACTTCTTCTTGTAGGCCCTATCTCCAAATATAGTCACATTGGGCTTCAACATATGAATTTGTGGGGAGGGATACAAGCACTCAGTCCCTAGTACCCCACAACCCCAATTTAGCAGAATATTGAGATCTAGAAAGGTGAATCAAGTTGCCCTGAGTCCTGATTAGGTACATAGAGAACACTGGAAGCCAGCCCTCCCTCCTGACAGTCCAATACTCTTTCTGTCACTCCATGTAGCTCTCTACAGTTGCCCATTACTGTCATCCCATAGGTGGGTCTTAAGAAACTATTTTGTTCCAGTGTTTTAATTATATAAATATACTAGGAAGTATCATAATTGGCCAGTATTTATTTATTGAACCCTCACAGGGATAATCTTTTCCATAAACACTGCTTAACTGTTTACTTCCCTCTTGGCCCCTATGGATTTGTTAGGAGAGAAATGCTCTTCAGAGTAAGTGTATACAGAAGTAGAGCTAAAAGGTTGTTGACATTCTGTTACTCTTCCCTTCCCTACAAAACTTCCTCAGAGAGGAGGCATGAGAGCACCATGGAGAGAGAAAAAACATACTTTTCTTGGCCCAAAACCTTTCTGAGAGTGTCCTTTTAAACTTATAGGAGAAGCCTGAGCAGAAAGCAATGGAAACTAGAATTTCTGTGATTTTTCTCTAAAGAAAAAGAAGAAACAAAGTATAGCCACCCCCTTGTATTTTCAGTAACATGGAAGCATTTGGATAGGATTGCAATTCTATCCTAGTGGTCATTGTGGGAATGAATCCTAAAGAAGAGAATACAAGCCATCATGAAATAAAAATGAAAGAATGAGAAAAACCAATGAACGGGAAAGGGTACCCAACTTCCCTCTGGTGTTAACAGATAGTGTGGTCGTATCACCATCTAAGCAGCTGACACGAGTCTTGGATTTATAAATGCTAAAGGGATGGGGATGATATGTGTCACTGCCTTGTACTCAGCACCATCTGGCCAGTGCTTTCTTTGCCATTACACTATGGCAGCTTAACTTAAATATAATTCAGATCCTATTACTTCTGAGGAGATTTTTAAAGTGTGAGACCATGTTTCTTGGTATCATGTGTAAAACTGGCCTGGAATACCTTCTTGGGGATCAGTATTGGTCACCAAGAACAGAAACCCCTCTAGAGTTGCAGAAAAGAGACCATCTGGTCAACCTGGAGATTCTGAAGCAGGACGCTCTGAGACACTGAAAGGACAAAGCACATTCTGCAGTTGTGGTTGCCCTCATTACTCTCAGAGCAGACAGATTCATTAGTGCTTTCCTTAGGAAAGACTGATAGATGAGAAATGGTTCAATGAAAATAAGGCATACGTATTTGTGATGAGAGAGACTGAAGCTATTCAAATTTGCTGTCTATCTGAAATCAACATTGTAGTAAACAAAGATTCACTACTGTAGCCCAATCAGTGCCATCTTGTCTGCAAAGCTATTTATCATCATAAATATTGTACAAGAAAGGGGAAAAGTTTTCCACTAGGTTAAGTAGAAAAATTACTGGAATAAAGGCATGATCACCCTGCGTTTTATTCCTGAATATTTCCTATTTTTGTCAAGAAACAGAAAAATCGTTCTGAGTTACTGGTAATTTGGCAAGGGTGGAGTGGGGGGAAGCATAGTAATGCAAAGTATTTTATTTTATGTTTTCCTTATAAACTCACAATGGGGAGTTTATTTTTGTTTGTTTAACTTCATGCATTTCAATTCAGTGTACCAATTCCCCTAAGCATCACCTCTGACTCTAAGAAAAACAAAAAGGGTAGACCTAATATCTTAATTTCAGAGTCTTCTGACATGTTACTGAGATCTGAAGGTAGAAGCCCAGAAGATGTAGATGGCCACTCTTTATAGAGTGACACAGAGACAAGCAAGAGAAACCTGAAGTAGGAGACCATCATTCTAGCTTCTAGTCTCGACATTGCTACTAACTAAGCAGAAGACACTAGAGTGAGCAATTTAAGTTCTCTGGGTTTCTATTTCTTTATCTCTAACGTGGAATAACACCATCTGGCTCAGATGTCTGTTGTGAGATTCAAATGGGGATATCCCTCTGGAAAACCTTGCATTCAGTTCATCCTCTTTTGGTCAGAACCAAGCCTAGAATCCAGGGCCACTGCAGCCTTTCTTTCATGTTCTTTCCACCAGCAGCTCATGCTTCCCTGAACATCAGGTTGGTTGTTGCATTGCAACATTTTTGCTTTGCTTATTCCCACTGCTTCACAAGTGTTCTGCATGCTTTCTGTAAGGTGCCATCAGGTACTCTAGTGCTGGCTTCTCTGTCCCCACAAGCTTTGGACATTGTGAATATATGACAAAGTTGTTACACAGTGGTAGGAACAGGGCTTTCACAGTCAGGAATCTGAATTAAATCTGAATGAAAACAGGGTATGGTCACATAATAATTTTATTATGAGAAAATTAACCACCCTCTATGAGCTTCAGCCTGCTGTCTATAAAATGAGAAAAATACTATCTATTTCATAAAACAGTTGGGAGGATTAATAAGTTGCTGTATATAAATGCCTAGCAAAATGCATGGCATAATAAGTACTTTATAAATGGAAGGTACAGGAATCAGGGGGGTGGTGATGGTAAAACTCTTAGATTTTTATTGGCTGTACAGTTCCCTTGGATTTCTTCAGGACTGAGTTATAATAATTCTAAACAACCAAGTCTATTCTGGGGTCATAGATACATCCTTCTGGGATCCACTAGGTACAGAAATGAGGAGAATAGATTGTGTATAAGGAAAATAGGGAGTGAGGGAGAAAGCCTCACAAGCTGGCCCCTCTAGAGGTGGCAGCACCTACCAGATCCAGCTAATTGCCATCTTGTTGGAAATTGGCTCAGAGTCACCACATATACTAATTTTTCAAGAGAAGCAATTTGCTGCTTTTTAAATGTTTAAAGTCAATTTAAAGTCGTTACAACAATGTGTAGTCAAACAAAGCAGTCTGAGTCTATATACAACCCTGGGGTTCCAATTTGTGACCTGTTATACTCATGAGATTCTAAAATCAAAGGAGAGTAGGATGCTGACATGGGCCTGGGTGGGCCTCTGCTCTCCCCTTCTTATTTCTCTCCTGCTTTATACCCTCCACCTTGAAAACTAACTTAACCTAGTTGTTGATTTGATGAAAATAATGAACATTAAAGTATAATTGTCGGATGGTTTTAAGTCTTCCAAGAAGTTCGAAAACCCAAAAGGGAACTGAACCATTTAACCTAAAATGTAAAAGAATACTCATCTGATAAAATGAGAAGGTCAGATATTATAAGCAGAAGGCATTGCCGGTATTTCCTCCTATTCAGGTCTTTGGCCACCTCTTGGCAGCCTAGCATCTCAGTGAGTACACAAGTTACCAACATTGTTGGATAGCAAGCATCAGCTTTCCTCTACCAGTCCATCTTCCCCAATTTTCCAGACAGTAATGAAAATAACAGGGCTCAGTTAAAAACTATAATCACCAAGAAAGATCATGAATTGCCACCTCAAGTTCAACAAATATGTATGCATCACAGATCTTTATTTTAAAGTATTAATATACAGTCTATGTTCATTACATACAACATGAGAAAAACCTGGACTTTCCAGTTGGAAAAATATAGATGTTAAGTAATTTTCAAATAGCCCATTTTTTTTTTCTTTTTAATCGAATGGGGAAAGGTGCTGGCAGCATGTTTAGTCAGTGAGAAAATAAAGCAAAATTGAAATGACATGAGCTGACATGCTGGGTGTAAAAATGATGTGATATATGAAAATAACAGCCAGAGATGGTAATACTTAAAAGCAGACTCAGCCGATTGGAATGCAACTTGAAGAGAAACCATTCAACCTTTCACTGTGGAAGATTTGTTTTGCTTTTACTGGCTGTTTCTGGTTTTGTTTTGGTTTTTTGGTGGTTGTTTTTGTTGCTGTTTTAAGTAGATTCATCTGACCAACATGAGAACCGTAGACATCAGAGCTGTTAGGAACTTTAGATAATCTAATCCTGGAGCTTTCAAACTGTGCTCTGCGGGGCCCATTCTGGATTGTGAATTGGTGGGGAGGGCTGTCTGTGATGTGGCACCATCCCTTAGAGAGCGAGTCAGCCACTGGGTGTGCAGACAGGCTTTGTTCAATGAAAGGGTGCTGCTGCTAAGAAATTTAATTATATTATTCTAGTTCCATCAAAATAAGTTAAATGAGTTTAAGAGTAGGGAGATAGCTTGACTGTGTCACCAGGTTATTTTTTATCAGGTCTGCAGCCTCTAGTCTTGGGTTCATTCATCTATCCTTGTAACTGCCTTTCTAAATTAAGCTGCTTATCCTTTCTTCTATATTCCCTCATGCTGGTCAGCTAAATATACCAACCAAGTCAGAAAAATCACTTGAAAGAAGTGTGCATTTCAAGTGCACAGCTTAATCTATGAAATTTGTTCTGGTAGATTTTTATGAAAGAATGTTTACATGAGATGCTTCCTACTTCATAAAGGGGATCTCACAACTTTGTGACAACTTCCCAGTATATATCAGGATTCAGGTATTAAGGATTTTAAAAGTGGAATTTGTATCTCCTAAGACACCCCTAACAAGATTAGCAAAATGCTTCCTCCATGCCGAAGCAGACAGTTTCTACAGCTCATCTCAGGTCTTCTCCACCTGGATCAGTTTATCATCTCCTTCTCCGTTGGCTGTGCGCATTGTGGGCTGTGTCCGTGGTTCCACATGGAGTGTCCCAGTCCATCCATTTTGAGATGCGCTGCCAGTGTTTCACCCTGCAGGTGAACTCGCTGATTACTGGTCGGATCGGTGGCTGTTGCCATAAGGGTTTTGAAAGCCAGGTGTGGGTGGAAATATTTATACTCATATTTACATTACATATTCAAAATCTGATAAATAAAGATAAAGGAGCAGACACACCATACAAATAATTTTTTTTTCTTATTTTGATATTTAAACAGCAGAGACAGTTAAGAGTGTAACTGTCTCTTCTTCCCCTTCTGACTTTGGACCCAGATGTCTGTGATCTGCCATGGCCCCGACCTTGTCATTTCTGTGGTTGTGCATTTATTTCTCTCCCATCCAGGCTTCACCATACCGAGGCCTTTCCTTTCTGCTCAGCCCCATTCTCTGATCCCTGCCTCTGGAATGTGTCTCTTATTCTGACACTGCATATATAAGCTTTGACAGAAACGCAGTTCTTGCAAAACTGCTTTTTTTTTTAATGCTCCACTGCTTCCTTCCCTTTCTCCAAAACAACTCTACAATTCTGTCATTTCCATTTTAAGTCATTAATTTTTCACATGGTCTACCCCCAATCATAGTGAGTACCACTTCCTTCCTATCTTGTGATCTGGGGAAAACACATGCATACACAAATGATCATTCAACACAATTGTTATTTATTCCTCACCATAGTATTTTTTTTTTGGCCAAATGATCTCATTCTTGAAATATATGAATAAGTGACTTATTACAGAAATGGTGAGAGAATGTACCATCTCGGCTTTGTGCGGGATGTTCTGAATAGAAAAAAACATTCATTCATCACTTTTTTCCAACAAAATTATCTCATTTGTAAAATTTGTGAATAATTAATGAATTCTTGTGGTAGAAAAACACTAAACAGTTTATGGAAGTAGTTTTCTTCCAGACAAAGTTTGTCCAATGATCATTTCCCTAGAGTCTCAGCTTCTATTTTTAAACTTTAAATGTGCCCCCAAAACTGACGCATTAATTTTTGTGAACTATGGGAGTAGTTTCTGAAAAACAATTACTGAGTGATGGTGCATTCGTTGATGGATTTTTTTAATCAACTTGTTTAGTACAGAATAAAACAAATTGAAGCTCATGAACAGGCTTACTCTTCAATTTTTATGCTAAAGATGGAAAACCTTGGAAACTTTGCTTTTGCAGAAAGGGAAACAATTTGTTTTTCACTAAACGAATGAGCAGTCTTATCCTTCCATCCAAACTCCAAGGAACTTGATTTAAAATCATCTCCCTGTGGGTCTATGAACCACAGTAGCCCAACAAGACATGCCCCGTGAACTCCAACACTGCTCGGCTTAGTGTAGCCCACAGGTGGTAGGCACCCAAGACTGCAGACAACCAAGGCTTGTCACTGTCTCCCAAATAAAATGCAAACCCTTCAGTTGAACTTGCATGCTGTGCGTGGCCCAGCCCCTGACCACCCTGTTATCCTCATTCAGTGCCACCTCCACTCTACACCCCATTCATATTGAACAACTTGAAGAACCCCAGGTGTGTAACGCTCTTCCTCCCTCTTGGCCTTCACCCTCTATATGTATACGTGCATACAGTCTGTATCACAGATCTTCTGATATGCCCCCGGGAGTGAAGGGTATAGGTTGGAGGGATGGAGGCCTCCTCATGGTTCTGACTGAAGCTTTCCCCTTTGCATATCCAAATGCTAAGAGAGGAGAGAGAAAGAACAGTCTCTCTTGGCTCTGTACACAAGCAGACTTCTTAAATCCTAAAAATGTGGGGAGAAATGAGGAAAAAATGAAAAACAAAAGTAAAGTCTACTCCTGAAGAGAAGGGGAGCAAAGGGGAAACAGAAAAACCTGAGAGTCTTTTCTTTATAGAAATTTGATATCTAAATAATTTTGCTACGTATTTTCAGTGACTTTGTTGTAGGGGAAAATGTTTAATTATGTTTAGTACATTTATGCCTTTTGTGGTTCTAAAAAAAATTAGAGCTTGATTCTGCCCTCTTCCCGAGGTTCATCCCCCCATGTGATATGCAGGGGAGCAGTGGAGAGAGAGCACAGCAGGACCAGCTCAGGGGATGTTGGCAACATTTAACTTTCCAGTATTCAAGGGAGACAACTAAACAGGGAATCATATATTAAAAATCGGTTCTAAGATAAACTATGTGAACAAAATTAAATTGTCTTTTATTTTTCTCCATTACGAAGTCACCTAATAAAATAACTTCTGGAGGAAGATACATGTTTTAAAAATATGTGTATTTCAGTGGAAATGATCTAACCTTTTAGATAGATCACTCATTTATTTTACAGAAACTTCTTGGCAGTGCATTTCTTGATAGGTGTTTGCCAGTTGCTGGGACACAGAGATGACATAAACATACTCATGGCCCTTGAGAAGTCAACAGTATGTTGCGGACCTTCTTAGATACCAACACTTAGCATTTACTATGTGCTACACCCTTTTGTAAAAGCTTTATATAGATTAACTCATTTAACCCTCCCAACAACTCCATGATGTAGGTCCTACTATCCCCATTTCATCATGCACGCTAACGCACAGGGAGTTTACACAGGTCTGCTACACTGCACAGCTATAAGGAAATGTGCTGTGTGCAGCAGTATATGCAGCCATGGGTCCCAGGAGTTCACAGTTAGGAGGTTATCTTTCCATCATCCTTCCCTGACTTATTAGGGAGATAGTAGATAGATATATTAGTAATGGTACTATCTTGACTGTGCTAGGAAAAATAATGTAACATGGTAGAATCTGAGAAAGCCTTTCTGTTTATAAAGGAAAGATGCATTTGATAAAGAAAAGCATAAATGAATTAAGATGGGTAAACTGGAAAAGAAATATTCTCCCTTCAAAAAAAAAGTATTCTTGTGTGTGTGTGCGTGTGAGAGAGAGAGAGAGAGAGAGAGAGAGAGAGAGAGAGGCAGAGAGACAGAAAATGTGTGAATACATAGCCATAAACCCACATACCCCAAAGCAAACCTATGAAAAATGTCAGTTGCCCAGTCCTAGAAGAAATGCCCACCTCTGAGGCCATGGGGACACTGCACTGCACTAAATGGTGGGGCCAGGTGACCAGACTGTCTTGCAAGGGAACCAGTAAAATGCACATATTGCATTGCAGTTGCTACATGTGCTTCATGTCCTCCCATTTGAGGTGCTTCTCATGATAAATCCAATCCTTACTTTGTGTCTAGAATTACCTCTGTGCTCCCCACATTTGAAAAATTCCATGCCTGGAAGAAAACCAGAAAGTTCGTCACTTCAGCCTTTGTTAAATAACTTTCTGTTATGGGAGTAGATTGCTGTGCTCTGAAAATGTCACTCTGACAGCTGCCCTACAGTGGCTGACCTTTCTTCTCGGGCTGAAGTCCCTGCTGAACTGTTCGGTAGAGCTAGTTTATCCCAACTTGCTGGCAGATCTCCAGTTTCTCTGCATGCCCATTTGGAAAAGTGGTCTGAGGGTTGATATTTTGCCACTTATGACTTTCACCCAAAACACCTCTGCCGCTCTGAGCTTCTTATGATCCCTGTATCCTCCCAAAAGCAGCGCTCTGGTCTTCCTCCACAAACCTTACCTGTTAGTGCTGGAGGGTCACCCTTGGGGTCCCTTCTCCCTGCTTACTCTGCTTATTATGAGTATATGAAACCCTCCTCAGAAACTGTGGATGAGGGGTGCTTGGGTGGCTCAGTCCATTAAGTATCAGACTCTTGATTTCAGCACAGGTCATGATTCCACAGTCATGCGATTGAGCCCCATATTGGGCTCCACACTGAGCACGGAGTCTGCTTGGGATTCTTTCTCTCTCCCTCTCCCCTGCTTGCACACTGTGTCTCTCAAAAAAAAAAAAAAAAAAAAAAAACTTTGGATGAGACAGGAAGTCTCACCCTTGCTCCCAGGGACTCTTCATTTTGCATACTCTCTCATTTTTGCATGGTCACAAGCATAATTTTCATTTTTTGCAGAGTTGCAGTCAGTATGCATTCAGTTTCATTTCTGTTTCTTTATGTAACATCATGCCACACTCACTTTTCCACATTGATATTTAGTTTTTATAAATGTCACTTTAATGGTTGCCTTATATTGATTCAAGGTGATCCTTAGGCATTTTTTTTCCATGACTTTCCCTGACTTGAGTAGTGACCATCCAAAGCTTTCTCTTCTTCTTTCAGGATGCAGGTTATCAAATAAAAAGAAAAGGAAGGGATTGCCAGAAAATCGTGTACATTACTATGATTAGACATATACGGATTGACCATGAATTATGCATGATGTTTATGGGAATTTGCACAGTGTCATCTTTTAATATCCCTGCTGCACCTTTAAATATCACTGGAGATGCCACCATGCATGTTGCTCTGCTCTCATAAAACCTTAGCTTTAAATCACAACCTACATGGCAGTTATATGGGATTCTGCTTCCTGAGGCTGACCACAGCCAAATTACAAACATTGATTTGCATAAATTTGGCTTGCATGAATTTTTAAGTTTGCTGAGAAGGGAAATTGGCTAAATATTGTTAGAGCCACAAATAACTTGGGATATAATTTACTTTTGTACCATATGGATTGAGGACACAGATGTATGGACCCACTAGGATATTCCTATGCCAAAAAAATATATAGACTTAAAGACGCATAAGTGAAGCAACTTATATGATGGGAGTGCCACTAATTGCGTTATAAAATTAAGCCCTATGACTTCTTCATATTGAAAGGCAATGATAAAAATAAATAATTATGAATGCATTTTAGAGTATCTGGTCTTTTCAGTGAGCATTCTAAATTAAAATTTTTTGCTCAGGTCCTAAAATGCAAAACTAACTCTACAGTTGCAAGGGGTGCAGGAAGTTTTTAGGTCTATTAGCAGAGCTAAAATACAACTAGGATGCTAAGATTCAAGTTCCTTGCTCTGCCGATGACTTTCTATTTAACCTTGAACAAATCTCTAAGCCTTGACTTTCCTATCAGCAAAGTGATAATATTTTCCTTACTTCTATCTCACAAGAATGCTGGAAGAATTCCTTAAAGAAAACTTAAAAAATAATCATCTGAACTACCCAAGAGGATTACTTCCTGTGAATAAATCCAAAACCGTATCATCTGTAAGGATGCCACTCACTAATGCTCTGGGGTTGTAAATTGACCTCTTGTGTTAAGGAGCAATTTAAAAATGAAATTCCCTGTAGAAAAATGAACACATCCATTATTATTACTTTTAGATCAGTAATGCTTGAGGAGAGAGGCAATGTGGCTTAATTTTATGAATTTGCAGGTGATAGAATTACATTGCATTTCCTTTTGAGTGATTCATAATTTTCTCTCTAATCATAATGAGAAAAAGAGTGGATAAGTTTTCATATTTATGTCTTTCGACTGTCTTGCAAAGATTTATGTTATAGATGGTTCTGAGGAAATAACATCAGTACTGATTTTGTTCTTTTTAAATGAACAAAACTTTTTCCTGGAAAAGTAAAGCTTATGCTGAGGCTTCTAAACTTTACTTAGTGGTTGAGAAATGTTACATTCCAAGTAAAAACAACATAAGCTATCTGTGCCTTAGGACTAGAAAAAGGCCTCCTAGATTAATTTTAACCCCTGAGCCTTCTTTTTAAAAAAAAAATGAAAAGCGTGTAGAATTCATAATGAGTCTTTAGCAGAAAAGTCACATAATATCTCTCAAAACACAGAGAAACCAAATTAACCTCAGCAAGGTAGGAGCCAGTGAAAGAACTTCTTCTCACAAAGTAAGTTGACATTTCAAACTGCCCTATATAGTTTGAAGAGAATTGGTCCCTTTATCAATAAACTGTCTTCAGAAAAGTTATTTCAGGGCACGCTGGTGCAAAAGGTTAGTAACCAGGAATGAGTTCTTATTTTTACTCATTTAGAAATCTGCTTCTGACATCACAAATAAGGCCTACAATCAGCTTCCACAGAACATCCAGCCTATCAGAATGGGGAAAAAAAATTTTTTTAAGTGCATAATCTTAAAGTTCATGGTGGAGCCAGAGTTAGGGACAGAGTAAAGGAGGGTGCAGAGAAATTTAGATAAATCAGTTTGTGCGGAGGTCATTTTAAACACTTGTGTAAGCATTGTAGATGAGATTGTTGGAATTGGTTGGAGCAAACTTTAAACCCCATCAGTCCAGTTTAGTTACATTATGACAGAAGTGGGGGGGAGGCAGTGAGAATAAAAGGAATTCACATTGTCAAGCACATGTGCTAGACAACAACCTAACAGGTATTATTGTTATTATGCCAATTTTTCAAAATGGGGGGGGGAACAAACCCAAAGCTCAGAAGGATTGAGAAACCTTTTTGAAAAGAGTGATATAACTCATAAAGCACCAGAAATGGAATTGAAATAAATTCTTCCTCCAAAGCCCATGTTCTTCCAGTCAGCTGCCTTTCCACAAGCCATCAAGAAAATTAAACTGCACCACATTTTGTTTAATTTAAAGACACAGCCCTTAGTTACTGTATATATTGCCTAGTACCCTTGGGAGTTTAAATAAAAGAGCCTTCTTTGAAAAAAAAGTCACAGATAGCAAAGAGAAAGGTGGGGCTGAGTCAGGGTCAAAGCAAAGCCCCTTCTGATCACCTGCTGGGGAATTGCCAGTCCCTACCTAGAGATTCTTTGAAAGAAGTTCAGTGCTGAATAATGGAAGTGAGCAGGCAGAGGGTTCTAGAATGCCGTGTCCTGTTTCCTACTTTGCACATAACCAAGTCTATATTTCACTCATAATTGGCCCAAAGACAAATTGTACTGGAAAAATGGCTCATTTCACCAGGCGTTTCTTCTATTCTGAGCACCAAAGCTTCTATATTCATGACCGATTTTCTTTTTTCACTGAAAGTTAATTCCTAAGCTTAGTTCTTGTAGATCTTAAGTTAGTAAAGCTATCCAAGGATGGTACAAAAGAACAAAAAAGAAATCTCTTTGGAACTTAAGAAGCAACAGGTTCCCCAGTTGGCAGGTGAGATCACGCTTACATCCCTCTTGGGATATATAGAACTAATAATGTTGAGAAACATAAGAGTTAAAATTTTTGTAACTTTTTTACAAGACTAAAGTAGACAAAGGGGTCACCTACACAGAATATTTCACTTTAGGGGGTATCTTGAGTCTCTCTGGCCCACTTTTAGCTTCATCATTCATTAGTTGCCAAACATTTGCTTTCTCACTACATTCATGTTGGTTGACCAGGTCTCCCCTTCCAGCTCTTCTACTTCTCTTATGATTTACTGCATTTTGGCTTTTGAATCTATTCCTCAGAGAGGCTGTCTTCCTTCACTTTTCGTGGAATGGATTTCCTAACATCATTCTACCATTTCCATCCTGAGTCATGGTGAGACCCTCCCATAGCTCAGTCTCTCCATCACTGAGGATGAGTCATTTAGAGACATTCCTTATAGCACCGTGGAAGCCATTTATAAATGATACAGCCTTCTTCATCTCAAAACAAAGCAAAATGAAATTTTTAACAGTTAAATAGGTCAAGACTTTTTATTAAACAATGCAAACCTCCTTGATTACGCCAGCATACAAATATGCCATATTGGATGGCATCAGTAGCAGAATCTTTAAATAAAATAACTGTGAACAGTTTAAGCCACTTTATTTCATTGCTTTTAATTTCACCACCACCCTCATCATCACATATTATTGAAAACCCACCTTGGACCATGTGGCATAAACATCGTCCCTGTTCTTGAGAATTATATGTTCTATGTATATTTAGGCAAATAATGCCTAAACAAAGTGGATTTTAAAAGGCAGCAGTTTGTCTCTCTCTCTCACTTAAAAGAAGTCTGTAATTACACTATTTAGGGTTGGTACAAGACCACTCCAAAGTCATCAGAGATGAGGGCTTCTCCCAGCTCTCTTTTCCACTGTACCTTGAAAGAGGCCCTGTTCCTCATATTCCAAAATGGCTGCTGAATCCCCATCAATCATCTCTGAGTTCCAGAAAGCAGAAGTGAGAGAAAGGCAAGGGAGCATCTACACCTCCTTTTGCTACTCTCTTCCTTTTCTTTTATCCACTTCTCCTTTTAAGGAGACTTCCCAGAATTTCCATAGAGTCCTTTTGCTTATATTTCATTGCCTAGAACTTAGTCATATGATCACCACTGATGACAAGAGAGCCTAGTTCCTGGGAAATATAGAGTTATTTGCTCCACATGGTAATATGTCCACCTAAAAAGCATGCTACTAAGAAAGATACTAGGGTAGAAAGTTAGCAATCTCAGCCATAATTGTCATTCCAAAACTATCAAAAATTTCACCTCTCAAGTCAATGACAAGGGAAAATAAGCATATATCACACTTTTTTTTCTGATTTTTTTTTAGCAATGTGTCTTACAAAATCACAAAGCTGAGTATTGTTCAATTAAGCATGGCAGGAGGGCAGGAAGAACTGTTTTTTGAAGGAATATGCAAAGTATCTGTAGTAAGAGCCTTCAGCATTTAGCAGCACAAAAGGGAATAGACTCATGCATATTCTAAAATAAGAAAAGGCCAGCAACACTTGGATCTTCCGGGAGGAATAATGATGGTGCCATCTGATACCCTTTGCCATTGGGCATCATACATATGCCCCCAGCACACATTTTGCTCTAAGCCACTTCTCATGTTTCTCAATTACAGAATCTTGCCAATTCCATCTCAGCCTTTCCTCACCCCTCACTCACTCCATCAGGAGTCCTTCAGTCTCGCCTGCACTCGTAGTTCCTTTGACCCGTTGGGGACATACAGTGTCAATGAGGGGCATGTTATGGTGATTTTACTTCTGTTTCGTACACAGTGTAGTGTATATTTTCACCAAGATTGTAAATGCCTCAACAGCTAAGTCCAGTCTTTACTCCTACATTAGGTCTCATAATGCTTCCTGCAATGTGGTGTAGGTAACAGGCCCTCGGTAGATGCTATTAGAGCAAGTAAAATATGTGAGAAGATAGGAAAGAGGGACTTTCTTTCAAGGCTGCCCCCATTTTCCAGCAGGTTTGACTGCGAGGCTTGCGGAGACCCCAGCAGCACAGGGCAGTGCAAAGGGAGGAAAAGCGGCCCTGAGCGTCAGGAAGCTGGCGGTGCAATGCAAGTGTCACTAACGGAGAAGGTTGCCGTGGCACTGGGATTTCAGGCAGCACTCTGTGCTTTAGCCGCAGTCTCACAACACCATGGGGTCAGTTCACGTACGACAGACCTTCAGCAAAGGCCGATGGTTCAGGGAAGGAAGCTGTCCATTGGTAGGGGAGGTGATCAGGGTCTCAGGCAAGATGATGGCAGGGTCCCAGAGCAGCTGAAAGTGAAACCCAGTTGGACAGATTGGGCCAACATTGCCAGGTCTTATGAGGAAGAAACTGCATGTTACTCATCTTTATGTTCCCAGCTGTCCACACTCTCCTGCTCAGCAGTAGGTTTCTAGTAAATGCTTGTTTCTCCTGTAGTTCCCTTGTCCATGACCACAAGACTACTCCAGACTCTACCTGCTGGTGGAATAAAGCTACCCATTCCTTCCACCTTTGAGCACCCAATTGGTCTTACCTTGCATGAGGAGGATAACATATGGTAGCTGGGTGGAAAGCCCATCTGCCCCACTCAGTTTCTTTGTGTTTGGAAACAAAACATATTACTCCCTATTGTAGACGGCAGTCCAGCATTAACACAGGCAGTTTTGTGTGCAATTCTACCAGATGTGTTATATAAAAAGAGAGACTTCATGGGTTCTAAATGCAAAAGATAGCAATTGGTTGGCCTTTCATTTTTTAAAATGGGGAAATAATTTCTGGTACATCCATATTAGAGAATACTACATACTTGACTTAAAATCATGCTGACAGAGTTGATACTGACGAGGCAAAAAATACAGCACATTAAGCAAAACACAAAGGCAAAACAACAATTTGGAGAGATCCAACTGTTAAAACATAATTAGCAAAAAGGACTCTAAGGAAATGTTCTAAAATATTAACCGTGATTATCTCTGGATGCTGGAATAAGTGATTTTTAAACTACTTGTCTGTTCTTTTTGGTTCTGTATTTTGCAGTTCATTCATTCTTCCAAGAACAATTTTTGAATATAAAATACCTCGAAACTGACTAAAAGTAAAAAATAATGGGAAAGACCTGTATAATTAATCAGAGCAGAAATAACGCTGTTCCAAACACCAGCCACAGAGAGAGGCACGTGTTTCATGTAAATAGAAGAGACACAATGGAATTAGAACTGGGATCTGCTTACTGTTGGTGTGGCCTTTAATTAAATATTATTAAAGTCTTTTCCCATGAATGTAGATATAATGATTGCTGTGCTTAAAATCAACATCAGCAAAAATGGTTTGAAAAACTTCTTAGTTGCCATTTTATATAATTGTGTTAAAAGCGCATTTAACAATGAGCATTAATAGCTTTAGCTGCTTCAGATTAATAAGCGAGTTGAGTTCTGTGCTTCCACAGAGAGAACATCTGAGGTAGGCATTCCTTTTGTTTATCTAGTACTTTGTTTTTTCAGTGGCTGGTGGGGATGGGGGATTGAGGAGAAGGGAAGAATCACAGCCGGCACCTACCCAGCTTTCAAAGTGATAGTGTCATCTATAATTTTCCAGGAGTAAACTGGTCACTCCAGCAGGGAGGAAATTTCCCTGAGCCCTAATTCTCTCCTTGGCCCCACACACCTAACTGTATTTCTCCCGTGCTGCGTTCCTGTTTGTCTCCTCACTCATCTTCTCTGGTGAGATAACAACTCTGTCAGTACCCGTTTCCAATCTCTAATTTCCCCCCTTGTAATTTCTCACCTTGCTGACCACAGTCAAACAGGAGACAGAGAAGCTGAGCTGTTTTTGGCAGATGCTTTAGATAAAGACCAAACACAAGCGAAAATCCTGCAGGAAGGAAGACAATTTGCTAAATAAGGATTGCATCAGGATTCTTTTGTGAGGTTTGATCATTTAATAGCTTTAGGAGGTGTCTGTGCCTCAAATGCAAAGACCATAATATGAAAATGTGGACTGAACCTCCAGGTCACTTGCTTTGAAATACAAATCCATAAAACTTATAGTTGTGGCAAGTCAAACACATTTTTATTTATTCCTGGATGTTAATTAAGAAAAAACATCTAATTAGTAACAGCGTTCTTCCGATTCCTCTTTTTACCATTCACTTTTCCCCCCTTTCAAAATCACTTTTTTTTTTTACTGTTTATTTATTTTTGAGAGAGAGAGAGAGAGAGAACCAACAGGAGAAGGGCAGAGAGACAGGGAGACACAGAATCCTAAGCAGACTCCAGGCTCCGAGCTGTCAGCACAGAGTCCAACGCGGGTCTCGAACCCACAAACCACAGGATCATGACCTAAGCCAAAGTCGGACGCTTAACCGACTGAGCCACCCAAGGCACCCAAGTAACTTTTGATTATAACATGTAAAATATGTTTATTGTAAAAAAAAATTTGAAACTACAGACAAAGGAAATAATCCTATTTCCTCCCTACCAGTACTATCTTTATATTGTTTCTGCTTTGCTTTGAGGAATCAAGCTACTGTAACAGAATGAGCATTTCAAACAAACCCGGGTTTTAATCAGAACTCTGCCACTTTCTAGATGTGATTATGGACAATTTCTTAACCTCCCTAAAACTCTTATCTTTGGCTAAAAATGATAGTTATACCTGCCTCATGCAGTTGGCATGAGAATTAGGAGTAATGTGTCCTTGGCACATAGTAAATGGTTAATTACTGGCAACCATAATTGTTATTATTACCTTCTATGTTTAAGACCTTAAATTTAAACTTTTTTATGGCATTTTTAATGCTTAGTAATTGCAATACTGCTTCTAATAGATGACTATACCTATCTGTGGAACCGAGAAAGACCACTGCCAGTTTCTTAGGTGAGTGCACTTGCCCGGTGCTGCAGAAAAGGATTTGCCACGTCTGCCCTGCTCATTAGTTTGTGAGAACCTCCGTTCAATAGAAAATTACCCGAGGAGAGGGGGTCCATGTCTCACCTACTGTGAAACACCACACAGCCAGTAACTGCTCAACCCATACCCACTGCTACTGATGTTGTCCCACGGAGCTAACAATACATGTCAGATACTGCTCATTGATCCTTCTCTTTCTGTCCGTGCAAAAATCCCTGTATATCCCAGCTCTATTTGATAACATGTAGAGGTGGGTCCTTGTTGTTCAGGAAAGCCTGAACCCACAAAAGCTACCTTCACTAATTGAAGGCCTTTCTGGTGCTGGTATTGGTAGGAGAGCCGCTAACTCCTGGGTTCTCCACCGCAGCCACACACTGCAATACTATGAGGACTTTGACAAAACACCGATCGTGGGTCCCACCCCCGGGAATTCTGATGTAATTGGTCTGCAGCTGGGGGCTCAGCTCTAGCTTAGCTCACCTCATCCCGAGCGCCCACTCTTTCAGTAGCCGCTGAAACCATTACCCTGCTCAGAGCTGAGTCCACGTGTGCTTTGCAAATTTATTGTTTCATCTTACTTGCTTCTTGTTCCTATCACCACTTCTATTTCTATCTTAGTTAATCACCTAACTTCTTCATCTCTGCTATTTCTCTCTCCTCAGTCTCCACATTGGACCATCAACAAGGAATTTCAGTGGGAAAATAAGGGTTGTGTGTAAGGAAGTTAGGAGAGGGAAGGTCTGTGGCAAACTAGTGAATGAGTGCCCCAATGAGAATGTTCAGATGCAAAATTTTCTACATTGTAGATTAACCAGACCCACGTCTTTTTTTTAATGTTTATTTATTTGAGAGAGAGAGAGAGAGAGAGAGAAAGACAGCCGGGGAGGGGCAGAGATAGGGGGAACAGAGGATCTAAAGCAGGCTCTGTGCTATCAGCACAAAGTCTGATGTGGGGTATGAACTCACAAACCATGAGATCATGACCTGAGTTAAAGTTGGACGCTTAAACGACTGAGCCACCCAGGCACCCCTAATAAGGACATCTAAGTGTCCACTGAATTTTGGCTACTTGTAGGCCACAAACTTTTAAACTTTTTTTTTCTTTTCCAATTTTGGAAACTACCATAGTCCTACAATTCCACTGTGCAACCACATAGAAGAGGCAGAAAATATACCGAGCAGGCCTTGAGTGGAATATAGCTGAGACGAATGAGTGTGCATAGAGGGACGAGGGTTCTGATCTGGACTGTGTAACAGCCTTCCCATCAGAGCTGCCCAGTAGAGGAAGTGGCTGCTGTGAAGCAGCAAGCTTTGCACCAGGAGAACAGGGCACTGAGCTAAATAAATCCCACAGCACTCCTAAGGAAAGGTTTCTTCCCATGGATGGATGGGAGGTATACTTCTGTTAAACATTTACTGAGCCTCTGGTACGTGCCTGTCAAGATGCAGAACCTTTGTGGAATCTGCAGTCCTTAGCTAACCCAGAATTGTGCTAAGAAGTTTATATACCTTCTTTCTTTCACCTTTATCATAACCTTGAGAAGCAGGTGCCATTAATCCCCATTGAAAGATTGAGGAAGTTGTTGAAGGACACAAGATAGTGGCAGAGAGAGGACTTTAACTGGGATTAGAAGTCTGTGCTCTTAATGACTATGCCAAATATCCTCTCCCTCAGTGGGGACACCAGCTTGGAATCCTGAGTCAGCTCAAGCTTTAGCCCATTGCACACTGTCTAAGTCATATCAAGAAGCAGCAACCTAAGAACCCCCATCCACCAGCTCCTTTCTGGTTACTGGGGATATGATACAGGGACTGCAGTTAACTTGATTCCATCCAGTCAGATCACAAGGGAACCAGGAGAAAATTATCTTAAATTTTTTTTACTCTGCTGTATCTAAAGCAGACAGTAAGACAGATTTTCTGAGTGCACGCACAGCACAGCTTTTCTCAGTTTAAATGTGACTTTGAGGTTAACATTGCAACAAAATATCAAGAAATAAATGTATTGAGAGGCAATCAATCTAGCTTTGTGAAGTGGACATAGAAAGCTTAGGAGACCTGAGTTTAAGTCTTGATTTGGCCACTTACTGGTTTATTACTCTTGCATTTCACTTTATTTCACTGAGTTTCAGTTTCTGCATGTAGAGAAATGAGGCTTGCAGATTGTTGTGGGGAAACACATCGCTCCATTAAGTGTTTGTGTTCCTTCCTTGAACAATGATAGAAAAACTGCTAAAAGTGACTTAAAATGGGAATAAATTGAAATCTTACAAGGTTTACAAAAACTGGTTCACAAACTCAATACAGTAGTAACAGGTGATATGTCCATTTTAAACAGCATAATTAGTTTTGTAAAACATATTTATTGTTTTAAAGGACGAAGAGAGGGAGAAGGGAAAGGGAAACTGACATTTGTTAAGCTCCTCATACATGTCAGGCCATGCTAGACCTTTCCAGACAGTTCATTTCATCCTCACAACAGCACTGTGAGATGGGCAGTTTTATCTGATTTTCACAAATGATGAACCCTAAGCCTGAGAGGTTAAGAAAATTGCCTGAGTACCCAAGACTGGATTTGAACTGAAGTTGCCAGACTGTCTGAGATCTTCTACCAGGGACCAGGGCGTCTTTTGATTCTTGTTGAACAAAAGTTTCTTCTCAGGAGGCTGGGTTGAGTATAAACCTTTCATCTCTGAAGCCAGCAATCTACTCTCATCTGAGTTAATGGTTGTTCTTCTAACAGAAACTCCTGTGGACCCATATTTCTAAAATTTCTGATATGTTCTCTCGACTCTCTAAGATTTGGAATAACTTTTGATGAAAGATATTGATATCATCCATTTTTTTTTGGTATGGAAAAGTAGTCTGTGCATCCATAAATAGTCCACATTGTAATTTCAGTGGCTATAAGTTGACAAACTTTTTCTACCATTGTAGTTTCTTTGGGGGTGGGGGATATATTCTTCTGGAAATTTTTTGAGACAGTCCCATGGAAATGAAGCATTTTTTGCTCTAATCTTTGAATTACCCAGTTTTACCAGGAAACTTTATTTGGTCCTGTTTCCTTCTGCTCTGCCCAGGGAATTTGAATAGTTGACGTAGATAGGAAAAGGGAGATGGAGTAGAATTAGTAGAATCAAGCATTGTGTTGAGAATTGTGACTGAGCCCTTCAAGAGACCTTTGTCTGACTTAAGCATCTAAGAATTCAAGCCCTGTTTTTCTTTCTCATAGATAATGACAGCAGTGGGCCACAGATGTCACATGCTTTGCATCCACCACCTCGTCTGTCTTTTTGTGATTCTTCATGTGGTAAAAGAAACCTTGCTCACAGAATTCAGATTGCATTCAGCTTCCCTGAGGATTAGTTTCCAGTGAGCAGAAACTGAGTTTCCATATCTAAATGCTATAGCAGAGAATTTGACTAATTGAACATGAGTTTCTGTTCTCCTCACAATAATTTACTGCAGGCTAATTGTTACACTTTTAAAGGCTTTGAATAATTAATTAAAAGCCAATTTTCATCTTCGTTCATCCAGCTTATTAGATGATTTCCTTTTAGGAAGTGAGGAAGTAGACGTAATTCATTTTGCATCAAATGAGCAATGCACTCATTTATGCAAGGAATAAGTATCAGCTTAGCTATCTCTGCACTAAAAGATGGGATGATTTTTTCCCCCCCTGTCAAGGTGACCACTGGGCACACAGTGAGTGCTTGTGCTCGTGCAGTACAAATGCTGATGGTGGAAATAACTTAGTATAAAGATAGTGCTTTAAGTCCAGGGCAAACTTCATGTACCATAAATAGAAAATTAAGCATGATTCTAAAAGAAAATATAGTTTATAAAAAAAATCAACCCTTGTATAGTACTTCATTTGTGCAAGTGTTTTGGTATATGTCATTTGATTGTTACACAACAACCTTGGATGTCAGTATTACTATTATCCCCATTTGATGAGAGAATCAAAGTTCAGATTACACTAGCACATTGCTGAAGGACACACAGCTTTTTTAATTTTTTTTTTAGTATTACTTTAATTTTATTTTTTTCATATTTACACCCAAATTAGCATATAGTGCAACAATGATTTCAGGAGTAGATTCCTTAGTGCCCCTTACCCATTTAGCCCATCCCCCCTCCCACAACCCCTCCAGGAACCCTGTTTGTTCTCCATATCTAAGAGTCTCTTATGTTTTGTCCCCTCCCTGTTTTTATATTATTTTTGTTTCCTTTCCCTTAAATTCATCTGTTTTGTCTCTTAAAGTCCTCATATGAGTGAAGTCATATGATATTTGTCTTTCTCTGACTGACTAATTTCACTTAGCATAATACCCTCCAGTTCTATCCACGTAGTTGCAAATGGCAAGATTTCATTCTTTTTGATTGCCAAGTAATACTCCATTGTATATATATACCATATCTTCTTTATCCATTCATCCATCAGTGGACATTTGGGCTCTTTCCATACTTTGGCTATTGTTGATAGTGCTGCTATAAACATGGGGGTGCTTGTGTCCCTTTGAAACAGCACACCTGTATCCCTTGGATAAATGCCTGGTAGTGCAGTTGCTGGGTCGCATCGTCGTCTATTTTTAGTTTTTTGAGGAACCTCCATACTGTTTTCCAGAGTGGCTGCACCAGCTTGCTTTCCCAAACACACAGCTTTTAAGTGGTAGAGTCAGGACTGGAACCTAGGCCTCCTGAGGCAATAATGTTATGCGCCTTCCACTGTATCTGCTTTAATTAACATTAAAGGAGAAAAAGAGAGGTCAACTTGAAAGCCATGCCCTTTGGTTGTTTTAGCTCCTATCACAAAAAGCAGCCTGCCTTGAGGGGCTAAACCAGGGTGTGGTATCTAGGAGGCTGAGTTGAGAGGTGAGCCTTGTCACTGCACATCATCTTCCATGTATGCACCCCAGAGAAGGCAAGAGCTTGGGAGAAACTACCCATCTCATGGGCCTGGGCAGGGAGGGAGAACCTGGATGTAGCTGGGGACCAGAAGATTCAAAAAGAAGGAGATCGCACTGCTCTCAAAGGAGCCTTGGGCACGCAGAGAGGGAGTGGTCAGAAGCTTCATCCAGATGATCACTTAATCCCAGAGTGCTTCCATTGTTCTGGCTTCTGTAGACACAGCCCTGTCCCAAACAGCCTGGTGATGTGCACCACACTGAGGAATGGCCCTCCTCAGACTCCACGTGTAAAGTGCTCTTAAACGGTCAAAACATCACAAGTACTGGCCACAGAAAACAGTGCTCAAAGGAAAAATGTGTCCTTTGCTTGCTTGGAGTGATACAGAAAAGGCGGTCACAATTATTTTCAGTCTGGCAGCCACTTCCTGGGAGGATTCCATGGAGTAATAGATGTATTTATGGCAACAGTTTGTTGTAAAAAGGCAGAGTGAACCTTAAATGTACATCCTCTTCTACCTATCAACCTTCTTTTTGAAATGACTGGTTAATGATCTTGTTACTTTCATAGGAAGAGATGTCCTATTCCTACAGCTAGTGTAAACTATATCAAAAAGGTTTGGGTTTTATTTCTTTCCTTTAAATTTTTGTAGCTACCCTGACTCCCCACTGTCACCTACTAGATTAATTAGTGTTATGGCAAGAGCTTGAGCTTTAGCACTCAAGACCAGGGTTCAAATCCAGGCTTTGCTACTCATTAACTGTGATTTTTGAGTCAATAACTTCTCTGATTATCAATTATTTCATCTGTAAAATGGGGGATATGCTACAAATCTGGCCGAGTTGTTGAGAGGTACATGAAGACTGCATGTTTAATGCTTACCGTGACATTATACTCAGTGAAACAAGCCAGGCATAAAAGGACTAATGGTGAGGGTTGCCTGGGTGGCTCAATCAGTTGAGTGTCTGACTTTGGCTCAGTTCATGATCTCACAGTTTGTGGGTTTGAGCTCCGCATCAGGCTGTGTGCTGACAGCTCAGATCCTGGACCCTGCTTCCGATTCTGTGAGTGTCTCTCTCTCTCTCTCTGCCCCTTCTCTGCTCTCTCTCTCTCTCTCTCTTTCTCTCTCAAAAATAAAATAAAAACATTAAAAGAAAAATTTTAAAGGACAAATAGTGTATGGTTCCATATGTATGAAACACCTAGAGTGGTCAAATTCACAGAAAGAGAGAGAAGAACGGGAGTTGGCAAGGACTTAGGGAGTGGACAATGGGAAGTTAGTGTTTTGTGGGTACAGAGCTTCAGTTTGGGAAGATGAAAAGTTACGGAGATGGATAATGCTGATGGTTTCACAGCAATGCAAATGTACTTAATGCCACTGAACTATATACACTTAAAAATGGTTAAACTGGTGCATTTCATGTTATGTGTATTTTACCATAATAAAATAAGTATTTTTTTTCAATGTTTACAGTAGTACTTGGCAAATAATGAGTAATAAATGGTACTGCTAATCCTGTGTCCCATGCTTTGCGTATGTCTTATATGCCATGTTTCACATTGTATTTTATCCACTGTTTCTGTCACTATTGTTATACTTCAATTTCCCTGAATGTAAAGAACTGCTGAGTATATCTTATTCATCTTTCCTGACTCCACACTGTCAGACACATGGTAAGCACTCAATGAATGATTTGGGGGAAGAGAGAAAGTTGCTAAATGCCCCTTCCCTCCTATCTTTTACATCTTAAAGCCACCAAACTTAGTCATAGTTCACTCATTTATCTTGGGTGTTAGAAGATCTTTATTTGGACTAAAATAATGCGGTCACACTACTATACAAATGTATTAGGTTCTTTAATCTTTAATAAGTGAGGGGGAAATTTCTCTAAATTGGGTCTCTGTGGATTGAATCCATGCTGTTCTTAAGGAGTTATATTTTGCTCTAAAAATACAGGCAGAACAAAAATGGAGCTTAAGGTTGCTATTCCTTTAGAGGGAAATGAATACTAGGTAGAGTTTATTTTACCTGAATATAACTGAAGCCCCACATGGTGCAATCTATATGCTGTGTCATTTCAAAGAAACAATGGCCAGTTGTCATAGCTTTGGAGAATACTCTAGATCATTAATGAAGTTTCCTGAAAATAGCGAGTGAGGAGTCGCACAGCACCTCACACAGAAAGTCTCCCAAAACCCTTCTGTGCATCTCTTCCCCTCTCATTAAACTTTCCCACTAGCAGGAGCTGCTAACATCAGTCCCCCTCTTCTGTCCCTCTCTCTCTCCTTCCCTCCCTCCCTGCCCATCCCGTCCTCCATACTTTGTTCTCACCCATCTCTGCTCATCCATGCCCAAAGTCCAGGCTCCTGGGACCTGACCGTGCCCTCTGTGACAGTCCCTGGGAAGCGTGGTCAGGTCCCCTGCTCTGACTAGAACCCAACAAGAATCGGCATGTATCCCATCTCCCTCCCTGGAATTCGGTGAATAAGTTTAAAATCCTGCACCTGATGAAATGCTGAAGAGCCCCAGTGCCAAGCATTTCTGGGCTGCACTGCTAGAGAACGAATTGGGCTATGATCATACCACTCTCATTTTCTTTTTTTATCCACCCTCATTTTATAGGATGATAAGTTGATAATAAATTATATAAATGCATCCTTTCTCTGGGTAAGTGCCTTGCAGCTTTTTCAGCTGTGCACCATCAGACCCTGCTCTTCCCAGGCTGCTCTCCAAGGAAACTCACAGACCTTGCCTGTGCCCCAGACCTGCCTGGTCACTTGACAGAGATCAAGGGCAGCAACTCCTGGCTCGGTTGTAACCCCTTCATGGCTCATGAGCATGTTAGTTGGGCTGCTGGACTCTAGGTGATGAAAGTTTAGGTGACAGTAAACTGTCAACTCATTGGACTTCTTTCTCTGCATGCATTAGATGACAGTAAACTGTCAACTCATTGGACTTCTCTGCATGCATATAAATGAAGGGCCTAACTGGGTTGTATGTTCTAAGATCTATTCCAGGCCTAAAAGTCTATGTGTCTAGTTAACACACAAAGGCACATGTATCAGAACCTAATGCCCAGCCCTCACTTTCTTCAGACTTCCTTTGAAGCTGTAATTTCCCCAAACCTAAACATCCAGCCTCATAAAAAGGAGTCCACATAGGAAACTTAATTTCACAACAAGGAAACTGAAGTGTAGTTCTTAGGTGCAGTGAGTTTCCTGGAGGAATTCAAATGGCATGACATCATGGGGCAGAATTCCAATAGCACAAAGCAGCATTTTCCTTAGTCCATGAGCCATTCATTCATTCACTAGACCAGGCCATCCGTTTAGGGCTTGTGTCTTGTGATCTCCATGAGTAAAACACTTCTGACAATTGCTGCATCAGAACTTAACCGCTAATCCAGTAGGTGACTGTACATTGAACTACAGAGGAGATTTAAGACTGGGGTCTAATGGCTTAAGACAGGCCAGCATTGGTCTCACAACCTGCAGGAAACAGCATTTGTAGGTCCCAGGGAACTTACAAGATGCAGCAATGCCCTGCAAATCAGTTTCTAAAATGGAACAATGTCTTCTTTAGATTTGAAACACTCTAAGAAAGGAATTTGAGCTTTTAGCCTATCCTTGCATATCCTCCTTGAGGCATGTCTAACTTGATAGCTCCTTTCCCCACTTAAAGTATTTACCTTTTCATTGTGTTTCTCTGTGGTATCTTCCCCCTAAAATCTTACTTTGTGGAGATTTGTTAATGAACCTTATAATGTCAATCTCAGTGGATACAGTTTTATTAAACACACTGTTTCCCTTACCCACCAAAGTGTTAAAGGATGGTTTAGAAGTTTGAATTCATCATGCTGATCTAATTATACTAGACAGCTCTCATTGAATCTTCTGAGTAACCAGATTTGAAGGCCTTTTGTGCAGATGCACAGTTCTGAAGCAGACTGAATATCTTCTAACTTCTCCTCCAACCAAGTTAGGAATGAGCAGGAGTCTTCTCTAGCATCTATACTCCACTGAACTTAATGGGAAATATGGTGGGCTGCTAGCCCACGTTTTAATAAGTGAAAGGAGGAATTTCTTCCCTGAATGTCATAAGCTATTTCATCTCTATGGAACTTTCCTTGAGAGGGTTCATCCCCATTTTTGTATTCACCTCTGAAGACTTTATCCCAAAGATTTTTGCCTCTTCAGAGCCAGTCTTCCTGATGTGAAGGGTTCTGATACCATAATCATGTGGTGGTGATGGTGGTGGTGGTGAAAGTAATGTTGGAGCTGGCAGAGGGAAGAGGGCCAGTGGTGGCAACAGTGGTAGTGGATGTGGTGGGAGCAGAAGTGGGGATTCAGGTGCAAGTGATCAGGTGGTAGACAGAGGCAGCAGAAGGGTGACGGTGATGGAGGTAGAGGAGGAGGTGAGGTGGGGGTGTTGGCAGAGGCTGTGGTAGAGGCGGTAGAGGTGGGGGTGCTGCTGCTATTGCTTTGTTTATGTGGTCAAGAGGAACCAAGCAATGCTAGAACTGCTAGACATCACCCCGATTTTCAGATGAAGAAACTGAAACCCAGCAAGGAGACAGCATTATCATTTCACACAAGACAGGCTTTATCTTCCTGCCCCCTTCCTGTTTCAAATGCACAAAACCTGGTGGTTGTTGGATGGTCTTGAGAAATGATGCTAACACCCCTGAACTAGGATTCCAGAATGACCAAATGCTTAGAACCAGGTATTCAGAAACACTAAGGACACCCTGCTTCTGCCAAGCCAAGAGCTGGCCTGATTCTACCTCATCTTGTTATAAATGTCTTCTAGCCACTGTAAGGGCAACCCAAAAACCACATTCTGTGCAGTTGGGACTTGCAGCTAAAACTGGGGAACACATTGGGCTTTCCCGGAGAAAATAAATTGAGGCAATTGTTATAAGATGGTTATGTAAAAGGAAGCCAGAGTTGACAGATTTTAAGTGTGCTTGAAGGCAAAACTGAGTGCTTAACGAACGGTATTTGATTTTTTTAAAACAAACTTTCTGTTTTAGAATAGCTTGAGGTTTACAGAAAACCACTAGGATTATAGAGATCCCATGTACCCTGCATTCACTTTCCTCTATTGTTAGCATCTTACATTACTCTGGTACATTTGTCACAACTAATGAAACATTGGTTCTTTGGTACATTACTATTAACTAGATTCCACACTTTATTTGGATTTTATTAGTATTTTCCTAAAAGTAAAACAATATGGGCTTTTTACAATTGCAACAGGGTAAACACCATCACACTAGTAGCTTAAAGCTCCTGAGGATAGGATCTACTTTTATGCATGTATTTATATTTTTTAGCACCTAGTATATAGTAGGGGCATAATAAGCATGTGTTGGCTGATCAAATGACTATAATATCCCATTAATTCCATTTTAGTATACAATAATGCACTCAGTCCAGTGATCATTTTGTACACCTGGAATTTAAGTGAGTAACCAGGGAAACTCAAGCTGTCATATAGGCTGTCCAGTGTACTCCACTTAAACTTTATTTTTAGAAAGCCCAGCCCAGGGCATATCTCAGTGCTGAAGGCAGTGCTTATAGCCATGGCATATGGGTTAAGCCTTCCAAGGCAATCTTAGAGACAGCACAAGAGAGAAGGTTTGGTAGGTCAAGGATCCTATAAATCACCATTCATCCTGATCTTTCTTCTTGGTGACTAGACTCCAGAGAGGTACATGACACCCTGTCCCTTCTCCTATCAGGAGCACCTACACATAACTATGTCCAGCCCTCTTGGCAAAGGCCTAATTTTTTGGTAGTCAAACTTCCTTTGCAGATTGAAAGTTTTTCTTAAAGTTAACAGAGCAAAATTAAGCTACCTAGAAGGGACTAAAAGGGGGAAATCATTAGATTCAAAGCTTAAATTAGAAACTAAGTAACTCCTTTTGATTCAATAATAATGGCTAACATTTCCTAAATGTCAAGTACTGTATAAGAAGTTTACTAACTCACTTTATCCTTAAGAACACAAGAAGTAGGCTCTCTCTTACACAGACGAAAACTTCTTCATCTCCTTCTTACTCCACATGTTCAAATGAGTAGATGGGTCCCATCTAACATGTGTTAGCATCTTTCATACTGAATTATGGTAATGTACTTTGTCAGTGTGTAAGCATGATTCCAAAATCCTGAAAATAGTAGCAGAAGAAAAATATCAGCATTCAGAAACTATTTTGCCTGACCGTACCACCCTCAGTTCCCAATTCCCATCCCTCTCATTCTCTCTCTTCTCTCTCTCTCTCTCTCTCTCTCTCACATATACATGCACAGATGAACTATGGTAGAAGATAGGCCACAACTATGGCTTTCAACATAATCTGTACCGCCTGCTTTAAGTTTTAATAAGGGAAGAATCAGTAGGTTAACTTTTTTAAAAAAGGTGATGCATTTCCTCTTATTAAAGTAATATATAGTCATGGTAGGAATGAATAACAAAAAATATGAACAGGTTTAAAGAAAACAAAAATGACTGTAAGCACATCCCAAAGATAGCCATTACTATTATTTTGTTGCAATGTCTCCAAATCTTTTTTCTGTGTATATATGGTTTTCCTTAATTGAAATCAAATTGCAAATAAACCTTGATTGTGCTTTTTCTCACATGTTATATATTACCATTTTCCTGTGTTATAAATTCTTCAAAAGTACCATTTTTTAGGGAATAATAGTATATTTAATAATGTAATTTAGGGCTAATGTAAGTCTTTCACTTTAATAGCCTACCCCCAGCTCCCCTGCCTCCACATACACAATGATTTAAGAAAATAATTCTCATATAATAACAAAATCACACAGGACTTTTAAGAAGCTCGGTTTCTTTTCTGGATTTGATTCACAGCCAGATTACTTCTGACAAAATCTGGTACTTCTGACAAAATCTGGTATTCAGAATGCTATAAAATTGACATCTGACCATTTGTAATGTGGGGAACACACAAACATAATGACTCTTTACAAGATTTCACTAGTAATAAAATAATGTTTTAAAAAGAATATTAATTCAGTCAAATGTCTACTACATAAGACAGTATTTTAGAGATGGTAGTTTCCAAGCAATTAGAGTAGCAGTATTGATCCTTTGTGTACTCAGCAAAAAGGCACACAGTCACAGTAATAAATGGTTTGCAGAATATAAATTGATGTTACATCCATAATACTATTACCTAATTAAATAATTTTTTACTTGTTCCATGTTGTGTTGATGAGAACAGAGACAATATAGACTTTGAAATCATATGTAACTGAATTCAAATTCCAGATATACTATTCAGTAATTTCATTTTTCTAGATAAGTTGTCTACCTCTGACATTGAGAGATCTCATTCACCAAATAAGCATCATAGGGCCCATCTCATTGTGTTATTGGTGCTAATCATTAATTGAGACACTTTGTTTGAAGGTTCTTAACAGTGCATGATAGACAACAGAGGCTTCATAAATGCTAATTCTCACTGCCCTTCCTTCTCCCTAAATAACCTGGTTTACCCAGCAGACATTTAGCTTAATTCCTGGTTCGGTACACACAACTTTTTAAATTGTATATAATATAATATAATATAATATAATATAATATATAACATAATTTATATATATATATATATATATATATATCTTGCCATATCCACTTACACAGAAATATGCTATATGGAAATGCAAATTTTACTCAATGAAAATACATATAGGATAATTTCCAGAGTAGCAGCTATTCATGTGCACAAATTGTGTGCCAGTCGGCTCAATCTGGAGAGGGTTGGTGCATACTGGATGTGAAAGCGAGCTGGCCAGGGCATCTGCTGTGCTCATCAATTGCCAGGCTGGATTTGGCAGATCTGCCTAGCTGGTCCGGAAGGATATTCCCTTCTTTTGTGTCTCATTAGGTCCTTCTGAATACTGGAACAAACTTCGCAGATAGAGAAGTGATCTTCTTCCATCAGGCATGTCTGAGTGGGCCACAATTCAAACTCAGCGTCAGAAAATGTAGGGAGCAGACTATAATCTGAATCATTGCTACTCAAGGTTTCCCATCAGCCCCACAGACTTACTGAATCAGAATCTCTGGGGATGGGCCTCTTCAGGGACTCTGGTGCTCACAAAAGTTTAATATGAAGTAGAACTACATTCATTCAAAGGATATTTTTTGCGCATCTGCCATTCTCCCCTTGCTCACTTGACACCAGAACACAGGCCTGTACCTTGAAGTAGGAAGAAGAAAAGACTTCACATTAACTAATTAAAACTCTTAAAATTCTACCTGTGTTTTATCAACATTTCTTGTTCCAAATTTCAGACTGTTTTCCAATTTCAGTTAAAAATCCATTTGAAGTGCTTGCTTTTTAGTAATAGACATTTTGCTGGTGTTGAAATTAGTTTTCTCAAACGAAGGGATTGTACTTGGCTCCACTGCCTCCAGTCATTTCATCTAGGACGAGCTCCCTGAAGTGCCAACGTTAGCAGCATTGGCTGGTACAGTGGGCGACAGCTCCCACGTGGAAGGCACATGTGCACAGAGCACTTGTGCAGCAGGTGGCCATAGTCATTTCCATGACTTGCTGTAGATTTCCTACTAACAAGAGTCACTGGTTATGTGAGCAGGAAGAACACGCATGGTCCAGAACAGCCATCACTGCTGGAAACAATACAAGATATATGTGCATAAGAGTCTGGGGTCACGAATTATGTCATCAAAGGTGTCCTTATAAAAAAAGTTAAGAACACAAATGGAGCTTAAATTAAATTTATTTTTCCAATTTGGAATAAGAATTAAATCAAATTATATTTGAAACCCTGTCACTTGTGACGTTTAAAATGTCTTAAATGTCTTTGCCTAGTGTATACTCATCAGAATATCATAAAGCAAAACCAAAACATTCAGCTTCATTTCATTTAAAATACAAAGATAGATCTTTGTTTTTTTTCTAATTATAAAGTTTATACCTATTCATGTATAAAATTCATGCAAACATAAAGAGCAAAAAAAAAAAAAGGCAGCTCAACTTCACCATCCTAGGGTAATCACTTTCAACATTTTGGGGGTTATCATTATACATGCCTACCTATAATCACACACACACACACACACACACACACACACACTTTTACATAAATATGATCATAATATACTTGAGATTTTGAACCTCACTTTTCCTTTCTTCCCTATGTCCTGGAATTCTTTAGATCTTGGTAAATATAGATATGATTTATATTTTTAACAACTCTGTAGAATTTTGTTTTATGGGTTAACATAATGTGTATAACTAATCCGAATTCATAAACTTTGGGTAATTTTCATTTTTCTATAATTTTAAATAATATTGGGATAAACATTCTGGTATATGGGCATATTTGTACTTTGTGGGTCATATCATTAACGTAAATAACTCAAAGCAAAATTATTGAATGAAGACTAGGCATTTAATAATTTGATTCCAAAACATAAAAAAAGTAAAAAGTTGATTCCATCAACAAACTGCCCCCCAAAAAGGCTGTTAATTTCCCTCCTCTTGACAGGGAATGAATATTATTTCCTTATACACCAGCCAAAAGAGTGTCACTCTTTTTTTTTTAATGTTTATTTTATTGAAGAGAGAGAGAGGGCAAGCAGGGGAGGGGCAGAGAGAGAGGGAGACACAGAATCCAAGGCAGGCTCCAGGCTCTGAGCTGTCAGCACAGAGCCAGACACAGGGCTCGAACTCAGGACCAAGTTGGATGCTTAACTGACTGAGCCACTTAGGTGCCCCAAGGGTGTCACTCATTTTAATCTTTGCCAAACTCATATACAAAAATTGATATCTCATTTTTATTTCTATTTCTTTTGTTACTAGTGAAATTAAAGAAAATTGAGTTTAAGATATGAACTTAACTGAATATTTCAGGACCTCTCTGATTAGCATTTGAGTTCTTGGGAGCATGCTATATCCAAGGAATTTTTCATGTATAAGCTTGGAAGTGACACTTCTTTGAACTTCTTTGGGAGAAAAACACATAGCAACTTTCTCTTAGAAGAAACAGATAAGAGTAATTTAAATACATCAGAGCATACGGCTTTGGGCATCTCGTCATTTTTCTAAGATATTTTTAATCTTGAAAAAAGTATTTGGGGAACAGTCATCCTTTCCAATGTGATTCTATCATTATAAATAATTGTCAAATGTGATTTCAAATGCAGGCTGAGAAAAAAATGATAGTCAGAAAGTCTGGGTTCTGTTCTGGTTTGCCATTAACCAGCCTAATGACCTTATAAAATTGACTTCACCTTTATAGGCCTCAGTTTCCTCCTCTAAAATAATGAAAGGAGCTGAATAGTTGTCCTTTGAAGTCTTTACAGCCTAAGATGTGATTATGACCTGCATTCTAAGGATAGTAGCTTTGTCTCCATCCTGGACACGACAATAGATATTGAGTTTAAATATTGATCAAATCCATGTAATCCATTTTGATTGTGGTAACATTAAGTTAGATAATTCAGAGAAATATATCTTTTATTTTTCATATGAATGTGTGTGTGTTCAGTCATTCATTTCTCAAACATTCCTTGAGCAACTACTTAATGCCTTACAAGCTAGTACTAGACTACAAGAATGAACAGGACAGATTTCCTTCCTTAAGAATCTCAACATGGCAGATGAGGAAGTGGACAAATAAACAAACAGGTATTGTCTGAAAGAAATGTTGAAGTTATTCTTAAATAATACTATTTCTTTCTCAAAAATCACATTTTTATGAGATGGCATTTCCCTTTTCCTCCATTCACTACACAGATAAAAGTGATGAAAGGTTTGAGCAAACATGAAATGGCTTTTGGGGAAGAAAGGACAAATTCAGGCCTTTTTTGGGATTAAGTTATCCAATTTGTTTTTTAAGTTTATTTATTTATTTTGAGAGAGAGAGAGCATGCTATAATTTGGGGAGGAGCAGAGACAGAGGGAGAGAGAATCCCAAGCAAGCTCCATGCTGTTAGCGCATAGCCCAACCCAGGACTTTATCCCACAAACCACAAGATCATGACATGAGCCAAAAATCAAGAGTCGGATGCTCACCCATTGAGCCACCCAAGTGGCCCTAAGTTAGCCACTTGAATGACAGATCCTAATACCTCCTCTTATTTTAGCACTCAAATGTAAACAACCTAGAAAGCATTTACTGTACCTGAAATCCAAACCTGGTTTTTTAGTCCTCATAAGTTACAGAACGATGAGATGTAGTACAGGACCTTCCCACTAAAGCAGGACAGGCCTAGGGGCAGAGCCCATCCATAGGAGACTCATCTGGATAGGCAAAGCACCAAGTTTATGGGCACCAGGAACTCCAGTTTTAGTTGACACTAATAGCTAGTTTCCTGGAGTTCTAATACGTAGGCAGAAGCTAACTATTGTGAACCCAGAGTAGGTGATATTAGCGTCCCAAGAGGGTGGCATTTGGCAACTGGGAAGCCATTCCATGCATAACAAGGGCCTACCTCCAAAGCCTGGGATTCCGCTAAACTTTTACACTGCTGGAAAGGAAATCAGATACTGTCTAGGAAAAAGAGCTTATCAAAGGCCATCGGTAACAGAAGAAAATCAAAGGAGAAATGCAGTTTTATGACCTAATCCAATAGTTCTCAAACTTCGACATGCATCGGAATCACCTGAAGGACTTGATAAAACTCAGATTGCTGGACCCTACCCTGAGAATTTCAGATTCAGTAGGTTTGAGTAGGCCAAGGATTTGCTTTTGCAACAAGTTCCCAGGTAGTGGTGATGCCTAGATCATGCTTTAAGAACCACTGACAGAACAGACAAAGAGCTCGCTCAAGGCTCAGCAACTCGGACATAGAAACTCTGTTTCCCATTGTGGGCTCTGAAAATAAGGAGAGTACTCTGGAGCCTGTGATTTTAGCCACAACTGTATCCTGATCTGATGAGCAGGTGACTGTGACAGCAAGGTGGGTGTTCGCTGACTATGGAGACAGAACAACAAAGTGGGCAAGGGCAGTGTGACCCAAAGTTGAAGAGCTACTTGGTTCTGGAACAGACACCATAGATGGGGTGTTGAGGAATACCCATGATCCCAGTTGTGGGGAGCAAGGAGAGGCTAAGGTAGGTTTTCACAAGGACTCATCACTCTCCCTTGAAACCAACGGCTGTTACTGGTCACAACATGTGCCTGTCCTTCATGTATATTTAAAGTATCTATATCTGAATTCTACTCCAAAGTATTAGATCTAACCCTTAGAAATTGCCAATATTTAATAGCTTTTGACACACAACGCACACACACATACACACACACATGCACACACACACAGGGCAATTTCATGAAGTCCAACCTAATATAAACTAGACTATGAACTGAAAGTAAATGCAAAATTCTTTATACTTAACTCAGCCATTTAAAAAAAATACATTTAAAATGAGGAATCAACTCCTGGGTTGTCCGCATTTAGATTTAAGCCCTTTGAGGATTTTTCCACAGCAAATTTTTCATCTTTGAAACTACTTTCAGAGCCAGAGCTGACTCTGATAGGCTGCCCCCTGCTGCCAGATGGGGAAGCAACCTGATTTTAACTGTATTTAGGAGGCTAGAGCTATTTAAAAAAAAAAAATCAGGATTTCTAAATGTCACTCAGGATTATCCTTTGTTTCAAATAATCCTTGCCACTGCTTTTCTCCATTATAAGATTATTAAGACTTGACAGGTTAAGTCATTATCATGTGATCCCTACTAGCCTGACATATTTCCCTTTGGGATATAACCCAGAGTCAGTAAAGACGGTAGAATTACAGTTGGACTCTCAATAACTCACACTAATGACAGGGACAACTGCTTACAGATTTCAGTCATCAGGCTAAAGAGGATGTAGTGAAAGGTAATAGAATAAAGGGGCTTCGAGTGTGGATCTTGGTGATTTTGCTGGAGTGAGTTTGCATTTAATTACCTTCAACAAAAACTGGGGTTTGTGCTCTGGTGGTTTTGTTCTCTGTGTGATAAAACTGAATGAGTATAAGCCAGCTCCAGTCCTTTGCCCTCAATTCTTCTCTGTAACACCAAAGGGGACTGCTGGGTTTTTATAAGAATCACTGAGCTTTAGATTTAACACAGAAAGAACTATGTGCTCCAGTTGGTAACTGATGGTTGCTTGTGGAAAATGACGGAAGTGCTTAAAATTCTATCCAGAATTAGTTGGAAAGTTTAGACCGTAATTCAGATACACAACTGTTTAAATGCCGCCCCATCCCCACCACCATTTTTCTTGTTTTTGAAGGCCACTGTATGCACTATTTCTGAAGCTTAGGGTGGGGAGGGTATGTGTCCCCATGAGGCCCTAGCCCTTCCTCATTCCCTGATTTGTAGGTTCCCTCCCCAGGAACAGTGAGCCTTGGACAAACCAGGGGTCCAAAGGGAGTGTTACAGGTGCTCCCAATTGGGTCACAGACTGCAAACTTTGAGAATGACTATTCTGAATTATAGTTAAAATTTAATTCGGCGAATATTATTGAATTTCTCTCTGTAATTCAGAAAGGCTCTGGAGACACAGGAATAAATAAGTCCCATCTAAAGGCTCACAATCTCATTTCTTATAAGTGCACATAGGTTGGTTTTACTCAGTTATTATTGAAGTAAAGGAAATTGTCACCTCAGAGTTTTTCCTCCCATGCAAACTGTGCATTAGTATGCCAACGACATGAGCATTTGCTGCACTTTACACCTATTTCTTGCAAGATGAAAACCAAAATCTTTAACTTAGCTCATAAAGTTCAGCCCAGAGCTGTACAAACTATTTTTACTGAAGGGCCAGCTTTGTTTTGTTTTGTTTTTTAGCATCTACTCTGTTGCGGATCCATGCTTTTATAAATGTGATAAAGGCTAATTACTCAGATAAATGAAACAGAAACAAAAAGTCATGCAAAATGCAAGCCCAACTTTTTTATTATTAGATTCAACAAAAATAAACTTACTTTGTGAAATTGCTGTAAAAATGTCTAAACGCATACTTTCAATGTTTAGACTTATTGCAGTGTGATGACAGACAGTGGAAACAGTTCACAAGTCTGTACAGCCCACTGAGTAACACAGCGTAGCCCCTTCCTCTCCCTGTCATTCTGTAGGCAGCCACGCTGACCTGCTTCCCCTTCTTACATGTGCCACTCTCCTGACACTGGAGTGCTGTCCCCTCTCCCCAACCCCTTCGCGCCTAATTAACTACAACTAGAACCACCCTTCAGATCTCAAATCACATGTCTCTGCCTATCCTGACATCTCAGATCTCAAGTCACATGTCTCTGCCTATCCTGACATCTCAGATCTCAAGTCGCATGTCTCTGCCTATGCCGACATCCTAGACCTGGTCAGGGCCCCTGTTCTGTGCTCTTGTTGTACCGCGTATCTCTCCTTATCCCACTTACCACCATTTGGAAAAATGTGACTCCCCCCACTAAGCTGTAAGCTTCACAAATGGAGTGCTGTCATCAGTCTTGTTCACCAGTGATCCCAATGCCTAGCGCAGTGGCTGGAACATACTAATTGAAAATACTTATTCAATTAATAGATAATTAAAATATAACTTGAGTTCATATCATTCAAATCCCCATTTTACAAATGAGAAAACTGAGCTGCAAAGAGATTAAGAGATTTGCCCCAAATTTCCAAAGATATGTATATATCTTACATATATATATATATACATAAAGATATATGTATATATTATATATATACATAAAGATATATGTATATATTATATAGATATAGATATAGATATAGATATAGATATAGATATAGATATATGGATCTGCCAAAGTCCACACCACTCCTTTTTTATGACACATATTAAAATGAGACATTACACAGACATTATGAAAGCTGTTTTGGATGATAGCATTTCTCTGAGTTGAAGCCTAGTTTTCAATACTACTCCATTTCCAAAGCTATCCAAAAATGCACAGTTAAACAAATTTTATTTTATAATCCACCTATTCATTCCACAGATATTTGCCGAACACCTATCATGTGCACAACTCTAAGTGCTATAGATTTAGCAGCAAATGAGAAAGTCCAGGCTCTGCAGAGCAACAGTCTCAGTCTAGCGGGAAGGACAGCAGCTAACACTTAGAAAAATACCCATGATTGGTAATAAGTTCTATGAAGAAAACAAATGCAAGATAAAAGGATAGAGAATGGTGGAAGTATTATTTTTTTATGATATGATCAGGGGCCACTTTGAGGAGATGACACTTGAGTTGAGACCTAAACATGAAAATGAAAAGGAGCCACAAGGGTCTGGTGGAAGACAAGAGGGATAGCAAGTACAAAGCCATGGGGGTGGGGACAAGTCCAGTTCTGTTCTGTGACAGGACACAGTGAATGAGCAGGAGAGGGTTAACCTCAATGTTGGAGAGGAAATGGGGGCCAATCATGGTTGACTGAGCCTAAAGGCAACATCATGATCTGATTTTCCTTTTTCAAAATCCCATCCTGATTTTTAAGGAGAATACTATGGGGGCAGGTGGGGAGGTGGAAGCAGGAAATCAGTGAGGAGCGGTCCAGGTGAAAGATGAGAGCAAGGTGCCATCAATGATGGTGTTGAGATGGTGTTCAAGATTTATTCTGAAGGGAGAGTTGAGAAAACTTGCTGAGGGATTGGATGTTGGAGATGAGAAAGAGGATTTTGATCTGACCAATTGAGTGAAAATTAGTGCCCAACACAGGAAGTTAGAAGACTTAAGAGGGGTCTTTGAAGGACAGAGATTGGATTAAAATCAAGAGTAAAGCAGTGTGTGCAGTAAATAATGCACAATATAGACCACAGAGAGAAAAGAGTTTTAAGTATAATCCAAGTAACTGAAACATTAACACTTTTATAAATATTGGTATAGTTTTTTGTTTGTGTCTGGCCCAAAATCAAGATAATTTTTCTAAATTTACAGATAATGAGTTACTATTGCTCCTGGAAAACATATAGCACTATGTTCAAGGTTATTTATTATAGCAATGATTTTAATGACAAAAAATAAGAAATAATCTAGTCATTAATAAGATACCAGATAAGTAAGTTAAGGTATACCCTTGCAACAGAATATCATACACGTATAATAAAACTGAAGTAATTCTCTGTGTACCGATATAGAAAAATCTTTAAGATGTATTAAGTGATAAAAGCAAAGTACAGAATAATTGGTATAGTATGTTACCTCTTGTTAAAAAGGCAGGAAAATGAAAATATGTGCAATATCTGTGTTTGCTTGTATAAGCAGAAAGACACTTTGGAGGGATATGTAAGAAACTACTCACAGTGGTTATGTATGGTTAAGGCACTCTGGATGGATGAATTAGGGAAATTGAGGATGGGGGTATGAGGAAGATTTGCCACTGGATACCTTAATTTTTTTCTTTTTGAGATATGTAACATCTATTCAAAAGAATAAATCAACAAAAAAGAAATATAACATTAGGCCGAGTTCCAAGAATGCCCAGTATTATTATTACTGAAAACACACTGCTGCCAATGAAAACTTTTTAAAGCAGGGCACTTCCTCTAGCCTCTGAGCATCTTCCCTGGGGAAGGAGAGGATGAATTTCTAATGTGAAATTCCATCTACTGAACTTTCCAATCCTAGTCTCTCAGGTTTGCACATAGCCTTCCAACTTGAGTTTAAAAAGAGCCAGAATGTCTGGCTTCTAAGACGAAAGTGATAAGTAAGTCGTTTTATTGTACTTGCCTGATTGCTTTCTTCTTATACTGCCAAGGTCAGCACTTTACAGCCCTTCTTTCATTCATGTATTCAACAAATATTGATTGAGCACCTTCTATGTGCAGTGCACTGCACTATATCCTAAAATACAAAGATTAATCTAATTTCTCATTGATTCTCTTAATATATTTAAAGTATAAAGTGGCAAGGAAATGCCATCCTCTTTGCAGCTGTGGATATTTCCATGGTCCTAAGAGATTAAGTACTTAACAAAAACAGGATATGTATTTGCCAATTGGTTCTAGGAAGCAAAATCCACTTGATCCCATTTTTTTCTAGGTGATAATAGGGATCAAATTTGACTTTGGGGGAAGGTAAGATAGCTTGTCTCTTTTCTTATGGTTAGTGCTTATCTACTGTGGTAAGAGTATGAAGTACATTGTTTCAGCTTTGCACTTAGGTTTGAAAACATTCATTCACTCATTCGTTGACTCATTCATGCATTCCCAAGACCCTGATCCCATCCCAAGGGCTGATACCATCCCATGATGGTAGGAGCTGAGGGAGGTATGAAGATAACTCAGATTTGGGTCCTGTCTCAAGAAGGTGATCTGGTTGGCCAATAATGGCATGCTCATAAATAACTGTAATACATGGCAGAAGTGATCAGTGTCATAGGAGAGGTTCAGAGAAAGAGTTCTAAAGAGAGAGATCAGCTGAGCTGGCAAGGCAACAAGGAAGACTTTATCCCATAGCCCCACGCAGAGGGTTAGGGATAGGTCAGACCTATCCCAGACAAAATTGAAGCCTGTGAAAGCCTCCTAGTCTGAGAGATGCTTCTCTATCCAGTGCTCCCAGTGGATGATACCTTTTGATTATATATGTTAGCTTGGAGGTTTTTTTCTGTGTCTTTGAAATACATTGATAGCTCTGATGACAGTTTTGATATTTACTGCCTTCTTGAGCATGATGTCACCCGGATTAGAAATAAATATAGCCCCAGCTTGTCCTGCAAGTAAACCAAATCAATAACCCATTAGTCCAATACCATAAATGAAAACAGATAAAACTCCATTTAAAATAGCCGCCAACACTTTTTAAATACTATGCTTACCTAACTTCACAAGCATTGCTTCTTTTAATGCTCACATCAAACTTAAAAGTTAGACACTATTATTACTGTGTCTAACATTCTACCAATATTTCTACTACGAAGAGATAGAAGCATAAGGAGATTGTTACCTATAGTCACACAACTACCAAGGGGTAGAGAGCTGGAGCTGTTTCCAGATCTGTCGGATTACAAACCCATGATGTTAACACTATGCTATTGGTTTTCAAACTTTAGCATGCATCAGAATCACTCATAGAGCTTGTTAAAACACAGCATGATGCCTTCATCCCTAGAGTTTTTGATTCAGTGGGTTGAATATGGGGCCAAGAATTTGCATTTCTAACAAGTTCCCAGGTGATACCACTGATGCTGATGCAGGAGCTGCATTTTGAGAACCACTGCAAATCTGCTACACGTGTACCAATGATAGCTTTCCCACTATTCTTTGGAGGAACTTGAACCCAATCTCACTGGATAAATACTTAGGCCAACTTTCTCTTTATTGGAATAATCAAGAATTCACTTGAAGTCTTTGAACAGACTGACTCACAGAGAATTTAAAGCAAATAACCAATATATTAAATTTCCCAATTTAATAATTCATTTCCTATGAAATGAATATGGAATTCTTTTTCATTAAGGGCAAGGATGATCTTTCTGCATGAATTATGAAGATATTTAAATTAGTTGAATAGCATTCTAATAACCAGCTTATGATAGTTTCAGTGAATGTTCTGTCCTTCAAACAGGGCTATGATATGAGAAATCAAAGCAGGGAAGCTCTGAACAAATACCATGTGATTTCAGTTATATGTGGAATTTAAGAAACAAAAAAAAAAAAAAAAGAAAAAGAAAAAAAGAGGAAATAAACCCCAGATTTAACCATAGAGAACAAACTGGTAGTTACCAGGGGGGAGGTGGGTAGGGGGATGGGTGAAATAGGTGAAGGGGATTAAGAGTACACTTACTGTGATGAGCACCAGAGTGATGTATAGAATTGTTTAATCATTGTATTATACACTTGAAACCAAGATAACACTATATGCTAATTATACTGGAAGTAAAAAATACATTTAAAAAAATGGGGAAGTCCTCGAATTCTAAAGGCTGGCACCGGATAATCGAGAGAGGAGATATTTTCCTGGCACATCTAAATAAAGAAAGAGGTATTTGTCTTACATCCTGCTATTGTCTCTTCCCATAATACCCTGTGCTTCTCCTTTATGGCACTTACCACACTTGAAAATATTTGTGTAATGTCACTCAGCCCTTCCAAATTGTAAGGATCACATCTGTTTGTCTTGTTTACCACCATCTCCCCAGCCTGTTACAGTTCCTGGCAGTATTTGCTGACTGGCTGACTTACTGCTCTCTAATCCATAATCTTATAGGCAACAAATAATAACCACAGCAGTTACAAACCTGCCTAGCTAGCACCAGAGAGAATTTTTTACAGAATATTCAATAAATACTTGTCCAGTGCAGGGAGTCGAGGAGGGAGAATTGTGTGAATACTCCATAAAACAGAAGGAACATGCTTTTTGTAGCCCATTCCTGAGCCTTTTCCTGAAGCACTTATCTGAGATGACTTCTTCCTATTCAATGATTTCTGGGCTGTAATATAAAAAAAACACATTGCTTGAGGAAAGCTACAGTTTAATGAGGCAAAAAATAAAAACATCCTATGAATCCAGTCCAGCTGTGTGGATATTTCCTGCCAAAAGGTGTAGGAGTTGGAGTAATAGGGGATGTGCATGAATGTGAATGAGAATGGATGTCTAGAGTCCCAGATGGATTGCAAGCTATATCAGGAAAAACCAGTGACTGTGTTCTCATTGTCATGCTCCAGATGACACAGTAGCAGTCCCTACCCTTGTACACCAAGGGAGAAGATGCTGACTGAGTCATCTCGCTCAGATTCTTGGATCACATATGTCTCTCTTCACTCTCATTGTGGTTGTGATGATACTTGGTGGGTTGCAAAGTACTAGAAGAATCAATCATAAAGGCTGATAGATATTAAAAACTTTGGACGGGCTCCAAGCAAATAATTAAACAAAACACATTTGTAATGTAGTTCAAATATGAGTTGCCAGCATCAGAGAGATAAGTACCATCTGTGCAAACTGAGACTTAAGTAAAAGTCTTCATTCTGCTAGTTTTTTAAGCTCATATTCGACTGACATGATGATGTTTATTGGATCATGCTCTAGTGTGATGCTACTGGCCATTATGGATAGACACAGTAAGAAACGGCCTAATAGAATGCATTCATTGTCATGTCTACCTTAAAGATATTTTTAGAACATTATTCATTATATTTTCCAGTGCCATTTCCTAGGACAAAATTCCTTAGGAAGGAGAAAATTTCTTTTTAGAAGGGCTATACATGTCTAGAGCAATTAGTTTGCTTCCTGCCTTAAAGAAACTAGATATTGTGTAACTGATTAGGATTCAGTGTTCCTAGTTAGAAATAAATATCTTAGAAAAATGGAACTTGGGGTGTCTGGATGGCTCAGTCAGTTAAGCATCTGACTTCAGCTCAGATCATGATCTCACAGTTTGTGTGTTCGAGCCCCGCATCGGGCTCTATGCTGACAGCTCAGAGCCTAGAGCCTGCTTTGGATTCTGTGGCTCCCTCTCTCTCTGCCCCCCTCCCGCTCCCACTCTGTCTCTGTCTCTTTCAAAAATAAATAAATATAAAAAAAGAAAAAAGAAAAATGGAACTCATGGTATCCATTTTAGTACTAGACTTGCTTTTGGCTTTATATTATGCTACCATTGTTTTTCTCCTTGAGTCTATACACATCTATTATGTGTTTTCTTTCTCTATTTTATTAATTTTGAAAGCTAATATATCCATTTATGTAGCACAGTGCAAATAAGTTCATTCAAAAATACTTTTGGAGTATCTATTAAGTGTGAAGAACTCTCCTAGGTGTTGAGGATTCCACATAAACAAAACTGATGTGGTTCCTATCTGTACTGATGGAACTAATGTTTGTGAAAACATGAAAAGTTTATTAAAGCATGTCTAGAAAATAGATATATTTTCTCTCAGTGCTCCTGGGCAAATTAACCTCTTTGAAGCTGTCTTCTTTTTATTAAGCTTGGGAATAATAAAACTTTCTTTCTATAAGATTTTTGTAAGGATTATATTAGATCAAACACATATTGTGTGCCTGTCATATAATAGGTTCTCCATTAATGCCTTTCGCTTTTCCCAATTAAAACCATAATATGGGGCGCCTGGGTGGCTCAGTTTGTTAAGCATCGGACTCTTGATTTTGGTTCAGGATTCTTGATTTCAGTTCAGGTCGTGATCTTGCAGTTCATGACATGAGATCAAGCCCCGTGTTGAGCTGTGCGCTAACAGCTGCCAAGCCTGGGTGGGATTCTCTCTCTCCCTCTCTCTCTACCCCTCTCCCACTCGTGTGCTCTCAATCTCTATTTCTCAAAATAAATGAATAAACTTAAAAAAAACATGATATGTTTTGTTTAAATGCTTCTGGTTTTACCAACTCTGCTTTGGAAAAATGGATGTTTTGGATTCTCTGTTAAAGCTAAGGAGTGGATGCTTAAACACAAGTTTCATTTTATTAAAGACCCAACCTAAAACATAAAGAGATTAAGAAGGAAGGAGGGCTTAAGTGAGTTTCCCTCTAAAAAGGAAAGGATTAAGAAAGAAGACCCCCTCGGAAGGAGAAAGAGCTGGTTCTGACTAGGAGAGACAACAGACAGATATGACAGAGCTTCCACCCAGATCGTAAGTTGAGGGCTCCCACTTTCCTATCCATTGTGTTTTGCCTCCATGAAATAAATTTGGAGCAGGGAACCTAGAGAAGCAGTTCCTTTTCTTTTTTCCTGACGGACATTTGTCAGGTCTCTCTCTAGGCAGCTAAGAAAGGCAAGCACTTCTAACACGCAGCTATATCAAGGAAGTTACCCTTAGCTATTTTAAGGAAGTTATTTGTTGTTTGATTTTTTTTCTTCTTTCATTTCAAAGAGAGTTGGGGGAAAGTCCCTGCTAAACTTGCCTTCTCATTCATCACAGGAATGTGCACAGAGCAGACGTCCCAGCCGTGAACCCCTGCTCCAGGCACAGCCACTACACGCCTAGTTAGTGGCAGCCTATTCTGTTCGCAAATTACTCAAAAGGAAATAAACATTCTCCCAAATGCTGACCCTGTAACTTCTACATGTGAAAAGCATGGAGCCTGAGTTCCATCAAGTGTGACTTAAGGTGCCTGTGAAAGAGTCCCATAATCATTCACCAAAATAGGAGACAAGGAGTAGTTCTGACTGGAAAGCTTTTCATAAGCCTAAGAACTGTCTCCATTTAGCTCATGCTTTATAAAGTACCTAAAGGAAGGCAGTCTGCTATAGTCGTAGGAAGATCCTCAGCTTCAGAGTTAAACAAAACCAGATTAAGTCCCACAACTGCCACCTTAACCCTCAGCATTATGAAAGGAAGTATGAGGACCTACTTTGCTGGAGTGTTTTAAGGATTCCATTTGATTTCCGACATAAAGAATTCGACAGAGTGTCTTGTTACTTCCCTGACCTTGCCTTTCCTTTTGTGCTAGTAACTGTGGTGTACACAAAAGACAATCTGGGATTTATAGATGTGAAGCCATGAGCACATAGAATGAGATGGTACTTGATCTGTGGAATGTGCTTCCCAATCCACACTGGCCTTGAGCTGGCCTGAGATATAAAGTACAGTAGAGAATTCAGTAGGGCTTGCAGTTGAAGTCCCTGAAAAAATTCTCAAATCTTTTCATTCCATAGGACCCCTTTTCTTCTCTACTGTCTGTGGATAAGTCTTACCAGTACACACAAATATACACTAATTGGCACGGTGCTTATAGCGTTTAAAAATGGTGACACTTTCTGCTTTGCCCAGGAGAAGAAAGAGATGAGAGAGAAAGGAGCAAGGAAAGAAAAGAGAAGAAACTACTGTCTATCAAGTGCCTACAGTGTTCACTCCCTTTACTGAGTTCTTCCACACAGCTTTGTAAAGTGGGTATAATTATTCCCATTTTAACAGATGAGAACGGAGAAGCTCAGAAAGGTCACTTTACCCAAATTCGCACCCTTGTAAGTTGGAGTGCTGGCATTTAAACTTAGACTTTCTGCCTCTTTGTCCAGAGGGAGGTAGAAAGGGAGTTCAGTAAAAACTATCCACTTCAATGACACTGAAAAAGCTGGTTTGCCATAGTGTCTTCAGGACTTTTCACAAAAGTTACCTAGTGCAGTACAAATTAAAGAGCATACAACTTGGGGTTGAATATGCCTGTGCCCAAATCCTGGCTCTCACCATACCCTCCAGCTATTTGACCTATGTAACAACAGGAATTTATCCACATGTGGCTACTTGGTATCCAGTGTGTTTGTCCAAGGAAGACATAAACTGCAATAGAAGTTCCACGGTATCACTGAGTAGAACATGGTGGTAGTAGAAAGGCATGGCTCACAGTGTGGGCCCCTGTGACAGACAGGCTTGGCTTCTAATCGCAGCTTTCTAGTAGACAATAAAACATAGCCGTCAAAAACAGACAGACTCTGGACTTTTGTCCCATCTCTGACACTTACTAGTTCTCCCACTGACTCTGTCTCAGTTTCTTCATCTGTAAATGGTTATAAGAAAGAAAAATATGGACCCTAAGGAGTTGTTGTGACCTAGGTACTGTTGAAATATATGCAAAGTACTCAGCACAGTACCTGGTACATTTTAGATGCTCAGTAAGTGATTACTGCTCATTACTACTACTGCTATTACTAGAGACCTATCTTTGGGCAAGTTATTCTCTGAGAGCTTCAAGCGCCTTTTCTGTAAAATGAGGATATAATCATATCCACTTCAAGAAGTGTTCATGACAATTCAGTTGGAAACTTTGTAGCTTGCTTAATACCATTTTGGTAGTTATTTTTATTAGCTAGATGCTCTGATGTTCATTTCTTCTTTGGACCATGACGCTCTTCAGATAAGTTTACTGTTCTGAGTAATTTCCTCAGAGGTAGAAATTGCTGTGTTCATTGTTAGATGTCAAGTAAAGAACTATTTTATTCTTGGCAGCTTTAAAATGAAGAACACATCAAATGCACAAAGCCTTCTTCTTCAGGGGTGACTCTCTAACACTGTCTCTGTGCCCCCTTCATTCTCACATTGTTCAGGAAATTGTTTCACTCGGAAAGTCAGAAAATGTTCTCTTGCCTTCCTCCAGGCAGAACACATAACCACTATATTTCTACGTAATACATCACGGCAATTTTCAACTTTTTCCAGTAATCTTCAAAATGCAGTGTCTTCTCCACATAATCTCTCAGCACTAAGTTCATTTGTGTTGGTTTCAAAATCACCGGACATGTACCAGTCCTTCCTTAAGACATCTTTGATTCAAGTTACAGTTTCTTCTCTTTTGCGTTATTTAACCTCTATGCCAGCTGAGGCTCCCTAAATCTTGAGATCAAGATAAGATTGACCCAAAGCTCTCCTGCACTGTGAAATTCAGCACCTCTCCATCCCCGCATCATTTCACAAGATTTCTGCAAATTTGAAGGTTGCTAAAATCTCTGGCTCTAAGCTCCTACTTCTGTTTTACCAGTCTTAGGTTTGTGGATTTTTAAAAATTCATTCAACAAATATTTAAGCACCCATTCCGTGTCATTTACTGTTTGGGTTCTTCATATATAGCACTGAACAAAACATACAGTTACTTCTCTGTTTTTCTCTCCTTCTTCCACACCTTGTCAATTTGAATGTGGAATTTGGCTCTATTCTTCAATTTTAAGCAAAAGGCTACATCTTACAGAAGATGTTTGTAACTCCAGCAGATATCACTAAAGGTTTGGGGTTATAACTGCAAGGGGAGGGAGGTTGAAGAGAGGACTAACTTACCATCAAAAATTTGTTTTAATTATGCAAGTTTTTTAAGTTTATTATTTTTTAGCACTCTCTACACCCACGCGGGGTTCAAGCTCATGACCCCCGAGATCAAGAGTCACATGGTCTTCCAACTGAGCCAGCCAGATGCCCCTAATTTTACAGTTTTTTAAGCCAATCTTCTTTCTCTCCTTTCTCCCTCTTCCAAATTGCTACTATATTTTAATCCAAAGTAAGTATGATTTCCAACCACCCCCACAAATGGCTTTGCAGAAAACATGAAAAGTCCATGGATGAGCCATAAACTCATAATAGCCTTTCCCTTGGCTACTAAAATGAGATCAAAAGGTTTTAAATTATTACTGCTAAGAATTGCATTATGTTCTTAGCCAGGAGCCATTCCTAGTCTGCCTGAGATGTTGGTGGAAGAGTTTGGGGAGGAGGTGGTTTGGAAGAAACCTCAAGAAGTCTTAGGTAGGCAGGACTATATATCATCTATTCATCCTTTCATGCCTTCATTCATTCAACAAGCTTTTCACTTAACACCCCTGTACTCACAAGACTGTGCTTGTAGCAACACAAAACAGAATATGAGTCTCAGTATTCAACTTCAAGGAGATCACAGTCTAGACTTTAACAAAGAAGAATGGTGATTGAGCTGGATATGAAAGAATACATAGAATTCAACAGGAAGAGATGAGGAGATGGGAATTCCAAATGAAGGGAACAGTAGAGACCAGAAACTTGCATCCATACAGCCTTAACCAGCATGGTGAGTGGTGCAGAAAGCTACCAAGTGAGGCGCTACAGGACAGGAAGTGATGGAAAAAGATTCTACAGACATAGGCAGAGATACAGACACAAAGTGCTCCCCCCCCCCCCCCCCTTCCAGGAAGAACATTCTATGATGCCAGGCAACTCCTACTGTTTGGACTGTCCTCTGTGGAAGTTTGATGCCCTGAGGAATACTGACTTTCTAAAACCTTTCTGAAAGTTAGTGAGACATAAACTTTCTGAAGCCCAAGTTAATCAAAGGCAAAATCCAGTTTGTGTATTTTTGTAAACCCTTGCTCTTGCCTGTGCAGTATCATATGGAGAGAAATATTATTAAATTTTTTTTTCAACGTTTATTTATTTTTGGGACAGAGAGAGACAGAGCATGAACGGGGGAGGGGCAGAGAGAGAGGGAGACACAGAATCGGAAACAGGCTCCAGGCTCTGAGCCATCAGCCCAGAGCCTGACGCGGGGCTCGAACTCACGGACCGCGAGATCGTGACCTGAGCTGAAGTCGGACGCTTAACCGACTGCGCCACCCAGGCGCCCCTGGAGAGAAATATTATTGATAAAAGATCCCAGAGTCCTGAAGTACCTAATTTCATTGTTCATTTTGAAGAAGAGGAAAGAGATAAAAATATTAATATGGTACTATGTAATTTTGAAATAAAAGTATAAACCTTCACAGAGTTTAAACTGAAAACAGATGAGTAAAATTCTACAGTACTAATTAAGAGAGACTTAAATGGACAATAAGCTCCATAATGGATGAATCCAAGTTAAATTCTTACAAAAACTGTCAGTCGCTTTCTTTTACTGGGGCATAGTTTGTGTCATTGCTGTATCTGAAATCACTATGGTATTAAAATATCCAAAGATAAGAAGTACACTTCTATTTCCAATTAAGTCTTCTCTAAGACAAGAATTTTTTTTAATGAGGGGAAAAATGCAAACAACTTCGTTTCTCCTTTTCAAAGAAAAGGTCAGAGTAACTCTAAGCCCACTGAAATAATTGTTTTTTAAAGTTGTTGGAAAGGTCAGGCAGAAAAAAATATTTCTGGAATTTCTAAATCTTGATGACTTTAACATAGAAAGTTCTACAACAGAGTACATTGTGTTTTTACTGAAATTTAAAATCTCTTAAAGCACATTTGTAATGAGGTCTGTACACAATTTATTATAAATGGAAATAACACTAGAAAATGAATCTCAATTTTTTTACACTGCTGCATTAAGTTGGCCATGATTTGCATATGGGTATAGATATAAATATGGATAGATATACAATACATACATTTAAGTATGACAGAATATATATGTGTTATACCTAAAAGCAACTGTGATCTGTGATGAACTAATGGGAAAAACAGGAAGTAGACCTTTAAAATAATTGATCTTCTTAGGGCACCTGGGTGGCTCAGTCAGTAGAGCATCCAACTTTGGCTCAGGTCACAATCTCACAGTTTGTGAGCCCGAGCCCCAAATCGGACTCACTGCTGTTGGCGCAGAGCCTGCTTCAGCTCCTCTCTCTCTCTCTCTCTCTCTCTCTCTCTCTCTCTCTCCCCCTCTCTCTTTCTTTCTCTCTCTCTCTGCCTGCTTGAACTCTCTCTCTCTCAAATATAAAAATAAAAACATTTAAAAAATGAATAAAATAACTGATCGTCTTGATGGTAACATTTGAGGAAAAGCAGTGTTTAAGAAATTAAAAAGAAATCTTTGTGTTTTTAATCTAGTGATATACGACAGCGTTTCAATTAACCAGAACACTCACAGCCATTTGAATGTCATATTTAATTGAAATTTTTCATCACATCAAGATTGACTAAAGGAGAAAAAAAAATTTTTTTTAAGCGGCAAATGTTTCTAAAATGTATTCCTACTTCTTTCTGCATCACTAAGTGCAATACACTATACCAAATTCTTTCTTTGAAGAATGGGGGTATTACAGGCCTCAGGGCTATTACTCTGGTGCATCTTTCCTGATTGAATAGTCCCCAGGTGTCAGAGATGGGCCGAATGAATATAGACTGACTGTGGTACGTAACTTGGAATCTTCAGAATCTTTCAAATGAGCTTATTTGCTTGTAAGTTAATTTTTATTCTAAACATGAAATTTTCTGGAAAAGTTAATTGAGAATGCTGGTTGATTAGGTGTTTGTTTTACTGTACCTGAACAGATTAATTGGCTAGAAGGAAGGAGATAATGTGGTATTGTTAATGTTGGTGGAGGGGGGAAAGAGGAGTAACTGTAAATTTTCAGATAAATTGATTTGGATAGGTGTTTAAACCATTTGGAGCTTTCTTCAATTTAGTGTTTATAGGAGTAGCTTAAGTAGAGAGGCCCCTGGGTGGCTGAGCTGGTTAAGCATCTGACTCTTGATTTCAGCTCAGGTCATGATCTCACAGTTTGTGGGTTCAAGCCTGCTTGGGATTCTCTCTCTCCCTCTCTCTCTGCCCCTTACCCACTCGTCTCTCTCTCTCTCTCTCTCTCTCTCTCTCTCTCTCCCACAAAATAAATAAATAAAAACTGAAAAAAAAGAAATAGGTAGAGAATCCAAGACCTCTTATACTTTCTGGGAAACTTTTAAAAGTTTTATAAAATTTGGCATATGTTGATATGGAAACAACTAGGATCTTCATGTTAAGTAATTAACTTTTTTCTGTACATATAACATCAACCTACAATTAGTGTAATTTCACTCAGTCTAATGAAATATCTGTACCATGTAGTTGCTTTTTTATCTTTGAACTTGAAAGACCATACTGTATTATTTAGCAAGATGAAATGAGTTTAGGCCAAATCTCTTTTAAATGTTAATTTAATCTATTTTGATATATATATCTCAGAGTTTGGAGGAAAAAAATTTAGAGGATAGCAGAGAATCTATTTTTAAGAGATTCAGAAAAACTTCATAGGCAGCTTAAAATTAACATTATCAAATTACTCTTCTGCCTATTTATAGTGACTTGGGACACAGATTATGAACATATTTCCAGTATAGGAGACACATACAATCTGCCTGAAGCAGAATGTAAAAATGACCCAACACTTTTGTGAACTAAATGGTTCATCAAACTGTTCTAGTTCTTCAGAATTAGAAACAAGATATGAATATGGTGCCTATTAATAATTCATCAGACAAACCAATGAACTAATTAGTAGAAATATATACTTTTAGAACTGCTGGAAATGTTTCAATAATCTCAAGGTTCTCTACACTGAATCCTTTCTTAGACTTTGAAAGTTGAGAGTCATCTTTGTTATTGTGATTATATAACTTTGGTTGAATACATTTCCTAATATGGCTTTATATTTGTCAATCCTAGAGCACATAAAACACCCTGTGAATTCTTTAGCAATCTAATGGTACCTTGGAGTTCTGCAGTTGTTGCTTGAATTGGCCAGATCTAGACTAGCTTTGGAATTTTATTGTTAAGGCAAGTTCATTAACTTTTTCATCTCACTGTAGTATGGCATTATCAAATTACTCTCAAAATAATAAATAGTTCTTTTAGATACTATAGACTCTCAAATACATATAGAAAATAATTTACTTAACAAATGAGATTTGGCTGATTTATAGAATTGTTAGAGCCTACGGAATGCTCACTTTTACATATCACCTAGTTGATTATCACAAAAACCCTGCAGAGTCAGTGAAGCAGTTTATAGTATCATTCCCACTAGTAACCTAGAGAAAACAAAATTCTCTGCCTTAGGTCACACAAGAACGGAAAGGGTAGTTTCTGAGTATTAAACCCTGGGTTTCCAACTTCATGTCCCATGTTCTGTGAACACAGAACTCAACTAATTAGCCCCAGTAGCCATATGTATATAAAGCCATGTTACCACACACCACTGGGTTAGAGTGTCCCTTGGCAGCTTGGAGTGGATAGATGAGCAAATGGAATAATACCAAAGGAAAGGTAGGAGCTTGAGCCATTTCCTTCCCTTCCCATTTTGTCAGTTGAAGGAGAACTTCCAAAAAAGGCAACGTGTAATATAGAGCACAGGACATGGGTCTAGACACAATAGAGACACTGGCTTCAAAACCACTAGAATACTGACTCACTGAATGGTCCACCTGGTTGTCCTTTCAACACAGCCTCTCGTCTTCATGGGTGTCCATACACAAGGTAGGGGAGAGAATCGAGAGGTTGTTCTTTCTTTTTTAATAGGTCTTTAAGTGGTAACTTCAAGAGCAAATTTCATACATCTATTGATATTTATAACAGTGTCCTACATTTGGAGTTAATCAGGACTGTGATTTTAGCCGGAAAGTTTGACAGAAGAGTAAAATGAACTGTTTTATGTGTCACCTGCATAATAATAGAAATGTGAGTTACAGATTTATGGTGATTAGAAAGAGGAAAACTGACTTCATTTAAAACATTCAGGCACTCCAGAAATCCTGATTCCTTTAAAGTCCCAAGCTGACGTCTTCATACAGAACAGTCCAGGCTATTATCTGACAGCCAGAGACAAGCCATAAGCTCTGCCACAAAATAAACTGCAGAGATATTAGCAAGAGATTGTGGGAAAGAAAAAAAAAACAAAACCTACCTGTAATACATGATTACTTCCCAATTATTCTATTTTTTTCAACTGTTCTATATTTATGTACATATCAACTATTTTAACTGATGTACATATTAACTAATTGAAGTCTCTAAGATGTATATAATTTAATAAACTTTTAGCTGGGAATAAATAACTTCCTTGGACAAGTCAGATTTTGAAATTAAAAGTGAAATGCTTTTTTACAAGAAAATTCTTTTCAAGAAGTTCCAAACTATAATTTGAGGTCATGTGGCAGAAACCTCAATTCAGTTTGAGAAGCACAGCTCCTGCTGGCGCAGGCTGACCACTCCAGGCACGATCTTCATCTGAGTTTCTTTTAGGCAATTCTCCCTGACAAGTAGGTCATAGTCCCCGACAGGACACGACAATAGTGGCCAATTGTGGCCACCTGCGTTCAGAATGTCTAGTTTGCAGTATCTAGAAGTCTCTGAGCAGATTAGAAGTAACAAAAGGAATTCTCTGCGAAAGCTTATAAATAACCCTGCTACATACTGATTGTCTTTGGATATTTCTAAACAGTTTTCTGAGGTACCAAAGGAAGACCACTTTGTAATCAGTAGTTGTTTACTTAGTCTATGAGCTTACTGGAGCTTCCATAACAAGTACCACAGGCTGCATGGCTTAACCAACAAAAATTTATTTTCTCACAGTCCTGGAGGCCAGGAGTCTGAGATCATGGAGTTGGCAGAGTTGGCTTCATCTGAAGCCTCTCTCCTTGGCTTCTAGATGGCTGTCTTCTCTCTATGTCTTCACATGGTCTTTCTTCTGTGTCCTGTTTTCCTCTTCTTAAAAGAATACCATTCATATTGGATTAGAGAACGCCCTAATACCTCATTTTAAAATCGTATCTCTAAATAGAGTCACATTCTGAGGTACTGGGAGATAGGCCTTCAACATGTGAATTTGGAAGGGAACAGCTCAGCCCATAACGTTTATTAATCCCAGCTCATTAGAAACTGGTTTCTCGTTATCCACTGGTTGCTAGATTCAATGTCCCAGTCTTGCTTTCTGATCCTTGATTTCTGTGCGTTACTAGTCCCTTTTGGTTTAGGTCATCCCAACGCTGGTGTTTGATTGTTGACTGCAGAGATTCAGACTTAATTTGCTCATGGATAAGACCTCTTATATGTACTGTGACTATTCTCTGCCTCTGTTGCTGTTATGGAAGTCTGTTTACTCTTTACACCTCTATTTTTCAGTTGTTTGCTCCTCATATATTCTCTGTGGCTTCCAAACTCAAATTCATTACAGTGTTTTCTACATTAGCCAAAAACCAGAAGCAACCCAAATGTCCATCAAGAGTTGAATGGATAAATATTCATTCATATGAATGGTGGTACATTCAGATGATGGAATACTGCGCAGTGGTAAGAATGTCATAACACTTACTCCATGGATGAATCTCACAAACATAATATTGCATCTTTTGCCATCCATCTCATAAGGACAATTAGGCCATGGAGCCCATGAGCTCAGCAATAACAGTTCATAGTTGACGAATTTTTATCGAATACCTACAATTCTTATCTTATTTAATTCTCACAAATTTGTGAAGTACTGTATCTGATTTTCAGAAAGTAAAATGAAGGTTTAGAGAAAATAATGTATAAAAGGCAGAGCTGGGATTAAAACTTCTGTCTTCTGACTTCAGTCCCAGTGTTGGTGCCCACATGTCGCATGGCCATCCCTCTTTCTCTTCCAAAGACTGTGGAGGCTGCACGGGGTCAATTAACTGGTAATCCCTTCAACCATACCTGGCCACACACTCATTAGAGTTCACAGCTCCAAGGTGTCTTCATTCTTTCCCTAACTCTTATCCACAAGGTGAGAGAGACTATTCATTCCCTTTCAAGGGTCAGGGAGGCATTAGGGAGGAGCCAACCCACACATTACCAATGACTCCCAGAGGACTATCTAGGTAAGCAGAGGTGCCAGAGACTGATCCAGAATTTTAGAATAGGAATTCCCACAGCCTCAGCTTCTCTCTTAGAGCTGTTTCAGGGAAGTCAGGCAGATGGAATACCTTAGCTGAGACTTTCTTGGCTAGAATTGGCCTAGTTTCTTAATTTACTTTTCTTAAGTTATGTCAATAAAACTAGAGCATTTGGTGACTGGGGAACATGCTGGTAAAAACACTTGCACCTTCCAGAAAATGAGGAAAGCCGCAAAGAAGGGTACTGGGTGCTCAGGCTCCAAGTCCACTACTCTTGTTCAAAAATTAGCAATAGAATTTACCTGAAACATTAATAAAGGGGACAAATTCCCCTTCACTAGCTAATAGTCCTCCTCTAGAAAAAAAACAGATGCAGTATAATTCTTCCTTGTGACATCTGGATAAATTTGCTATCTCGAAGTCAATAATTTGGTAGCAATATATTAATATATGGCCTTTCCATCTATTTTAAAAGGGGTGTGAGGACTCAGTCTCTTTGCTCTGAGATAACTGTCAACATTTAAAGGTCTCCAATTTAGTAGGGGGATGAAATTCTTTCTTGTGACTTGTTTTTGACTTGGTATATGGATATATTACTTATTAGGGGCAAGAAGTTGGGGGATGCATCTAATCACTGATTAGTAAGTTTCACAGAAACTGTTTCATGGTCTTAACCACATATTTACCTACAAGGATTCTTATTTATTGTATTTATTTTGGAAATTTTTCCAATCTTAGAAAATCTGGAAAAGACAGAAATGATAAAGAAACCATATTTTGTTTTTGTGACATGGTTCCTCCAAAGTTTCCTTCCCACCTACCTTCAACAGTCTAAGATCTTACATACTGCACTAACCTGGCTATTGCATATGCTTAGAAACCAGACCTCAAGACCTCTTCTCCTAATTCTTCTCAGAAAGAGGCCAGGTCTCAACTTCCTTACCCTCAAAGCACCATTGATTCAGATTAGTTGAAGCAACTATTCTAAGCACCCATGCTGGTGAAGAATAATTATCATACTTTCTCTTGAATGTTGGGACATCCATCCATTTGTGCAAGTAAGATTCAAGCAGTCTGGAGTACTTATATTTGGGGAGACGTTTTTCAAAAAGAAAATAATAACAAGGTAATCTTTAGGACTTTGTGTTTTTCACTGGTTTCCTTTTCTTATAAATAACCCCAGAAAAGTACCTTGTTTTGCAAATCATCTGAGATATTTAACAAGGGACTGAAAGTAACAAGAGTAACCTTTGGGGCACCTGGGTGGCGCAGTCGGTTAAGTGTCCGACTTCAGCCAGGTCACGATCTCGCGGTCGGGCCCCGCGTCGGGCTCTGGTCTGATGGCTCAGAGCCTGGAGCCTGTTTCCGATTCTGTGTCTCCCTCTCTCTCTGCCCCTCCCCCGTTCACTCTGTCTCTCTCTGTCCCAAAAATAAATAAACGTTGAAAAAAAAATTTTTAAAGAAAAAAAAGAGTAACCTTTAATTAAGATTACATTTTTGGTTGTGTATTTCACATATTATTAAAAGTCTCTAAAATATAAATATATTATAAAATATAACTTTAAATAACAAATTTTGGATTTATCATAGAAAACAAGAAAACAATACTTTATTCTACATTTACTTCTTAATTATCAAATTTATATTATTTACATAATATATAAATATATATTAAATAAAATATGTAAATATATATTGTTTATATTTATCTCAATGTTGAGATAAAATAGGTGCTAAGTAATTTAGAGCCACATTAGTCAGAGTAAACGTGATAGTAAACTTAACCAATTCATCACTGGTTATAGGTGAATGAGAACCGAGTGCTGTCACCTTGACCTTTTGTCAAGAAAGCTTGCTAAGCACACAGTTAAATAAGCCCCAGGGACACAGTGACAATTAGGCTTAGGCGGGAGAATGTTTAACCTTCTCAACAGAACAAACAAATGGTAAATTGTGGACAAATGGATCTTGTTAATTAAAAATAAGTCTTATCTGTCCTTCAGAGCAAATTTCAAACATATTTACTTGGCAACATATTATTAATATTAATGAATTTTTATTTAGATGCTTGAAACTTATTTAAATGTCTTTAAGACTTTTTATCTAATTCAGAATTCACTTCCTGTCAAAGTTGGCCATATTATGTGATTTCAGTATCTTAAATAACTTGAAAACAGCATCTAATACTTGTATTTATTAAGTAAACTTGAGTGTCTATTTTGTATCTAATCGTACAAAATGGTTCAAAAGAAATGAGCATAGTCTCCACCCACACAAGGCAGTTTTTTGATGAGACACAATCAGAAACCATTTTACAAAATAGAGGATTATAACCAGGTCCCTGGGAGGAGGCTAATCTTCATGCACAACTCAGGAATTTGGAGTGCAAGGCAGTGCTGTTTCTCTCTTGAGGAACAGAAATTGAAAAAAACAGTGAGGAAAACTTTGGAACCAGTTGGTGACTCTAGTCATTGAGGGCTGTTTTTTTTAATAAAAGTAGAGACACAGGGTGACTCAACTTTCTCAGAAGTGCTCCTGGATGGTCAGGAACACACCCTGAGGCAGGAGAGAATGAAGTGCTTAGCCTTGCTGTCTGGTGTGGAGAGATTACATTTTAAGAATCCCATCAATTTTACACAGCAATGTTTTCTGCCTCCGGCCTAAATGTTCCAGATTTTCTGAGTGTGTTTTAAGAACTACAAGATAAAAGCTACTGATTGGGCACCCAATAAGATTTGTAAGTACTGTTAGGGGAGACTCCCTGAATCCTAACAAAAATAGTGATAGCAGTGGCCATAGCAAAGGGGCCTGTTAGGGTGGGAACAACCACCGCCAAAATAGAGCCCCCAAAGATGACAGCAGAGCAGACCTGGGGACGCCACACTGACTCTTGAAAAGACATGACCCAGGCTCAATGTAAGCATTAGGCACTGTGGACACAGTACATAGGGCACTAGATGCTTTTAAGGGCCCATAAAAATGTTTTAATCTCTCTTAAAATCAGAGCCCCCAAAATGACTGTTATAACAATGGATGTGTAATAATAAATCCAGCCTGGATTACGTTTGTCTTTATAACAACACAGTCATAAGATGCGACTTTTGACTTTTTTTTTTTTTTAAATGGAGGAAGGGACCCATGAAGGCAAAAGTGCTAGGCCGCATGGTAGTCAATATCCCTCTGCACCAATCACTCAGGCCAAGGAGCGTGAATGTGCATGTGGGGGGCTCAGAATCCTGGTAGAGTTCCTAGAATAGGTGATGGATTGGAGCAGAGTGTACCTCTCATCTGGAAAAACAATGCTGTGGAAGAAAAACAGGATAGTAAGGAAGAACTATATGGAAGCCCTCACTGAACCAATAGTGAATACATTATGATTTGTGAATTCTATATATGAATCTCTAGTTAAGAATCTCTGTCCATGCATCCTAGTTGTTTACATCTGGATCTGTGCTTTCTTCTATATGATTAGAAACAAGGATTGGCCAGTAGACCCAGATTTAGTTCTATTTGTATGGCTTTTAAAATTTAAAATTATTCTGTTGGAGGAGGGGATGGGGATGAGTTAACTGTAACTGTGATAGAACCAGCCTGGTCTAAACCCTCCTCTAGTTTGAAGAAAGCTACAGGAACACACAAAATGGGAAAGGACACAATATGGTAGGCAGGGATCACCAGCATTCAGAGGATACCAGGAAGCATTGTTCTGACATTTTCCCATGTTGGAAAATGACACTTACCATGACATTTACCTTCCCAAGTAAAAAAAGGTTATCCTGTCTCTGCACGTGAGAGACAAGACAACCATCAGAAATTAGCTTTTTTGTGGGTAGTTTCTTATAGGTGCGTTTAAGTCCAGGGTCCAGAAGTTATGAGATTTATCATTTTTCAGCATATGCAAAACTGAATATCATTTCATTTAAAACAACGCTGTTCAACTAATATCAGTGGCAAGTATTTGCTTGCCTACATGTATATATGAAGAAATATATTTAATACACTCAAACTTGTAAAGTTGATGGTAGTTTGCCTATTCTTAAAACATTCATCCTAAAAAACTGTTTAATCTCCAATATTGTAAATATGAAACTTTGGGAAAATGCATGAAAATGTCAGGTTTGCTATTTTTATTTTTTATTAGTGCTTTTTCTTAATTTTTGGCAATAGCGTGTATTAATTTTTATAATTATAACAAAAGAAAGTCTATTTTTTAAATTCATATATTAGATAATTTGGGGTTAACAGTGATGTTTAGTATTATAGTCTTTTACTTTTCCCCTAACTTACTTTTTCTTCATTTCTACTTTTGAATATCTCTGTTGAAGGCACTCTGGATTATTGTTGATAGATTAAGAATAATAAAAATGATTTTTAAATTACAATCTGCATAGTAGCAGTAATAGAATTTGCAACTACAAAATTGCTTATGAATGGGACATGTAACTTTGGAATTGTATACTTGAAGTATTTTGTGCACCCAAAACCTCAGGACAATCCTAGTAAAGATGGCATTTAATAGCATCAAGTTAACATTTAATAAGAATTAAAGTGATGCTAAAGCTTATAAACCTGATAAGATCTACGGAATAAAAAGAAGTGTATACACATGAAATCTGTAGGTTAGTTTTCCATAATGATAACAGAAACAAAAACATTTCATTCAAAATATACTCATGAGTGAAGTTATGGATGGCTGATTCTTACTGACCGTTGCACACTGAAGAAAACATTTTTCAAAAATATTTCCTTAGACCCACACTCTGCGATTATACTGAGAAGTGGCTCCTTCTCGAAACTTAAGTGGTATAAACAACCTGCATTTATAGCAATCAGTGAGAGGGATGTGGGAGAGAAGGAAGCACACAGTCTGTGAGGTGGCTGTGCCTTCAGTCCTGGTTTAGCCACATACTGGCTTTGAGGCTTCAGCCAAATCACACCATCACACACACACACACAGCTCACTATCAATCTGGCAAAGACAGTTCGTGCCCCACAGAGCTTTCATGTGATGGTACAAATAAAAATAGGTAAAACACCTAGCAGAGTGCCCAGCACATAGCAGCTTCTCCAAATAATTTAGTTCTCCTCCCTATGAAACCGGCCTGGAGCCAATACCTCCACATCCAAAGATGTCTGGTAGCTTTCACAGCCTGGTGTCCAGCCTGCGAAGATCCTGTGACTTCAGTACTTTGTACTCTGTTGTTTATGTACTATGTTAACACAGACAAGTGAGCCAAAATTAGATTTTCTTAATAAATGTCAATGTCACTTGCTGTACTATCTGCATTTCATTCATGTATGCCTGATCTTATAATAGAAGTTAACAAAAAGATTGTTCTCAAGAATTATTATTTGTTAGAAAAGTGATCATTTTATATATATCACTGGTGAGGAAACAAAGTGATTAAAGAAAAAAAAAGAATATTGAAAAATTTTCTACAGAAAATCACCAAGAAAAATAGAAATCTCTACATATGGTGATGTTTTCCAAACAGTCAATACCACCTCAAGAAATTAAAAAAGGAAGTGAGGAAAGGTGATTTTGAAGTATTATTCGAAAAGAAATAGGCTGAAATAAATTGCTGGAAGGTGTCCCAGTGTGCTAATCAACTTGTAACATTGCACTATTCTTTTCTGTTGTTGCTAAGAATTACACAGAAGCATACAGGCTTAATGTACTCTAAATCCACTTGTATGCTTAAGCATATATTTCATTTTTGCTCTCTCTGTATTGTTTCAGATAATAGATTAACATTGAGTCTTTGGTGTGGTTATATTTAGAAAATTGAGCTTGAAGTCTAGATAATTATGCATACATATTTCTTACAATGTTTTAAGCCACTGACTTCAAAAACGAAAAGACTTGTATGGGTGTATCACTGTCAGCCCTGCACAGCTGCTGATAAGCAGAGTGGTATCGTTCCCTGAATTGTGAAATCCATTATCAGCCAAGTTCTGAATTCTAGAAGTGTTACCCCCACAAGATAAATGGGCATGTCAGAGATAACACAGCTTGATTTGAAGATACCAGGTGGAGGTGGCAATATGGTCTGGGGGAAATCTTGCTTTGCTATATGAGCATATTCATTTGATTTGCCAGTGGTTGTATACGCTCTGTCTGGAACCATGGAGATGTCATTGTGGCGGACCTTCCCGTTCTGTTCTCCGACGGTACTACACTTGTAGAACAGTGAGGCTCGTGGGGTAATAACTCAAAAGCCAAAAGGTGTAAAGAAAAAAAGTTGCTAGCAGGCACTAACATGGGTGTCATGACTCTTTTCAGGTAGTAGGTGTAACCTTGAAGAAAAAGTGGCACTGTCTTCAAAAAAGTGACCTGACCCTGGCTTTGGTGGGTTTTTCTGCAAGAAATAAAAAGCACCGCATGTGTTTATTATACATCCTTTCTAGCTGACCACTGCTTTGTTCTAGAGTTCAGCATGAAAGGACTAATTTTTGTTTTGTTTTGTTTTTTGTTTTAGTGAAATGGCATGTCCGTTGCTAATTCTAGCTATAATAGTTGCACATGTGAAAAATATCTGTATGTAGTTTATGATTGGTAGCATTTCAAATAAATGGTATATTGAAATATTGACCTGAAATTTTTTGAGATGCTTATCAATTGACATCTTTTTCTTAGCCCAAGAGCAGATTCTGAATTATTATTATTTTAAAAGTATACCTTGTTATTTTAAATACATTAGGAATTTAAATATAAGCATGCCACTTTGTTTATTGCTATATTATTAGAACTTCTTGGAGCATGGAAAGAATTCTTCACAAATGATTTTGCTCTTTTAAAAAAATAAGCTGCAAATATATTTGTTAAACTATATTTAGTCTACAAATGAGTGTAGCTTTTAAAGCGATATCACTTTATAGTATGTAATGTTTCATCCAAATAATGTTTATAGTTTGAAAAAGTGTTAAATAGTTTAATAGTGCCATAATAAATATTTTCCCAGAATTCAGAATTGTATGCATCTCCGTTTTAGGAAGTTCACATTGCTTCATAAAGAAAAAACCTGGGATCATTATGCACACCAATTTGTTATGCAGTAAATCATTGTTTATTTTTCCAGAAGTCAGTTATTCTAAGGATTGTGGCCATATAAACTTTCCAGAACACATATGGAAATTACTACCGTTATATGTGCTAATAAAATCTCTAGTAGTTGATATTCCATCATGGAGATAACACATTATCATTCAGTAATGTTAGTTCTTAAGTCAAAACACACCAAAGAAACTTTCCGCCTTGTAAAGAGATTCACACATGTTAAAATCTATAGAGAAAGTTTTTCTTTGTTTTCATAAGTAAAAGCTGCCACTCATTACATTTTAGAGAAGCAATGCCTGAGAAAATAGACAGTTTTGCTTCCTAGAGTAAACCTACCTTCTAAATACTTAAAAGCCCTCTTGCAAGCCCAAGATAATAATGCACTTCCATCCTTTTTTGCTGCATGGAAACTATCAAGATTTATCAACCTCTGGAGTTATTATTGACCCTAGCTCTTAATTACCTTTCAGATAACAAACCCCCATATGTTCATTTTTGTATCTTTGCCTATGATATCTCTATATGCTACATTTGTATTTTAAGTAGATTTACAGCACAGATATTCATATGTGCTCTTAGTATAAAATTATTTTCTCTAGGGAAGCTTTGCCCAGAGACCTGAGAAAATGGACGTTTTGTTTTTAAAATGGTTAGAGATTATTTAATTTTTACATAGTATAAGATGTTTCTAATTGGGTTGGGAAGGTGATATTTTGTTTTGTTTTTTCCATTATGCCATATCTACTCACAAAAACTTAATAGTCTGGTAAACTAAAATGACAGAAAGCCAGTATACCCCTTTACAGTCCCAAATTCTGCTTGTGGGAAACAAAAAATGTGGGGATACACACACACACACACACACACACACACACATATATCAGTGCCTCAGTTATCAACCATCCTTTATTTACACCTAGATTTATGGGATTCTCCAATTAAAAGACATTTCTAAACTTCTATTAAAATTCTTCAATCTCAAAAACATTGAGAATTGCAGACTTTTTTCACCAAGGTCATATTATCTCCACAAAATACACAAGCTGGGTGAATTTCTGTGATGTTAAGCCACCGAAGAATTTTTAGAAGTTTTATGACACTTTTACTCTTTTTATGCCCAATCCAATAAAAAATGACAGACTCCAGGGACCACCCAGCAAAACCCCTCTGTGGGAGTCAGACACTGATCCTAATCCCGATCTCAGATGCAGACTCTGTCATTCAAAACATTTAAGAATGTTATAGGAACAATTTGTAAATTAACATAATAGACAATCCATAGTGTTTTTAAATCAATACTATAAAAATTATGTTCATGTCATGCAAATTGCTTTAAAAAATATTATACATATAAAATACTATGTTAAAATTAAATATGTCAGCTGTAAAGGTGAAAAAGTAGGTAACTAAAAGTTCACAAATAATCTTTTTTCAGATTTTGTGTGTTTTCTCCTCAGCCAAAAGCCTCAAGATTCACTTGCAGCAGCCTACCTCTTCATTTATGTTGGATTGCTCTTTAAACATTAGAATATCTTGTAATAATAAGTTAAAGATTTCTCCTGACACAAGTCATTGTTGATTTCACTGTTATAGGGAAAAGGCTCTAGGGCGGCAGATAAGGCTGTTGCCATGGTGATGAAGGAGATACCGAGGGAGGAGTCTGCTGAAGAAAAGCCCCTCCTTACTATGACATCACAGGTGGGCAGACCCATAGGGTTCCTGTAGGAAGCTGACATATGTTAATCTATCAGACATTGTGATTTCTAACTAGCAAAAAGAAAAAAGAAAAAAAAAAAACATTAACTTGAACCAATTTTTAAAAAACACAGTTTCAATGAAATAATTATACAATATAAAATGAAAACCAAAATTGCTAAAAAAGGAAAATTCCATCATTTAGTCATTTGTGGATATTAATGTTCATTACTCAACTTTAGTTTTAAAAAAATGTATGTGCAAGTAAACCATGTTGCTTCTTTATAAAGGAATCTTGTTAACAACTTTGGGAAAGAAATAACAATTAAGCTAATGGTACATTTGAACAACAACCAAAAAAAAAAAAAATCAAATTCCTGTGAATAAATACAAGTTCTATTGTATACATATGTCAGTTTACCAGTAGAATATCTAAATTTTCTTAAATGTTAAATATATTTATGTTGTGACTATGCATACTACATATATGTCTATACATATTTATGTGGATACCTAATTTACAGGAATGAGCCAGAAGTCCCTGAGTCCCCATGCAGAAAATGGCATTTGTGACCTTTCTTATACTTAGTGACCTTGAAAACAAAAATATCATCTCTATTATACACACATGAGAGCCATTTTCAGCATTTATTATTACAAGTATAGAAAAAAGTTTGCATTTGTATGCAAAGACACGCTGAGACTGTGAATCCTGTATGTCCTCAGGGACTTTTGAAACACCCTGTAAAATCCACATAAATATGTATAGTATACTCATCACCACTCTGTGGAACTATCAGTTTTAAATTTTTAAATGAAAAATATTTTTACTTGCATTTATCTTATAATTTAGATTAGATTGTTATCTTAAACATTTCTTTTTTTTCTGTAATGCAATAGTAAATGCAGTGATTCAGTTCCAATTATATGAACATGTCTAGAATTAGAAACATGTCCATTTACAGTCCTCATGAAAGGCATTTATATCAAAAGCTAAATTATGGCAACTTATTTTTAGAATATCATCAGATCACATCCCCAGCTGCTGCCAACATGTGTGGTTTTATTTTATTCTAAACACTGTGTTGTAAGTAATGGAAATCATAACAACATACAACAATCAAAATTGAATAATAAAAAAAATTATTAAAGATTCCTAGGACTTTGGGTTAAATTTTATATTGTGAGATTTTTACCCATAAAGAAGAGATGCTTCTTCCCAGTCACACATAGTGGTAGTTACAAAGAAATATGCTTTATATTTACCAACGTCTCCATTCTTTACTTAATTTACATAGTAAAACATGTACAGTTTTACATTGATCTCCTACCTTTTGTAGGATCCATGTCCAAAATACGCAGTTCAGAGTTCCTCAGGTAAATGCTAAGGGAGGTGAGAACTAGTTGGGAGTTCTTGGCTAACGACAGAGCCATATTCATCAGTAGAAGACCTATCCAGATTTGCCATTGGCATAGTCGTACTACAGTATCATTTCAGATTATCACAAGTTAGGACAGGCCCCAGGACCTAAGATTCTTTCCCCCAAACCATGCAATGCTATGTGCTTTCCAGTAATCCCTTTCAAAGGTCCAAAATTACCATTATAACCTACACTTGAATTTAAAATTTAACACAAAATACATTTTTTATTTTTTTAATTTAGAAAAGAAATTGTGATTACCATTTTTTCATATTCAGAACATTTGTGTGTAGCAAGTTCCTTCTTTAATCCCTGTCTAATGTTTCATTAACTGTTTTTGAGGTTCTAGTTACAATTTTACTGCATGAAGATTATGTAATGCTTTCTTTGGTGCATCATATTCTTGTTGCATACTGGCTAGTTTATGAATCAGCAAACAGTTCTGATTCATAAAACATAATGCATCTGTTGTGATGATAATTTTATGGAATTAATTTAGTGACAGCTATGATACAATTATTTCTCAGTCAAATACAGCTTTATTAGTTGACATACTTTTTCCACTATACACAAGTGGCTTCTTCCCTGCTATGCACCAGTGGCGTGCACAAGCCAAAAAGCAGCAGAATGATCTGAAAAAGTGAGTACTTCTCATAGCAACCATAGCATCCAATCCGTGTACCATACCACATTCTTACTTGTTATCCTGTGTGAATGTATTAGTGTCTTGAAATGTCTGTCCAAGCATCTCCTGTATAGCCCCTTCTGACATAGCGCTACATACTGCTGACTACATTGACTCATCTTCATCACTGGTATGTCAATGCCAGCTGCCCATTCATAGATTCCAGATGTGTCTGAAACTAATTGCTGCTCTCTCGATAATGTCCTTAGAATAACCATAATTGATAAAGTACAAAATAAGTTCTTAAAACACTGAGTCCTAACTTGTTCACTAACTGTTCAGTCAACAGGTTGTAAGTGTAGAATAGCTTTTATTGCAGCATTTTTTGTATTTTGTGATTATTACAATCACTTTTAGAGAGATTTAACCAAACATAATCCAGTGAAGTCATTTATAGTACACTGAACAAATTGAACTAAAACGTGAGAGTTGGCCAGATGACCCGAATTCAGAAATTGCTAGGCCCTCTGAGAATTCCTCTTTTTGTTTACTTTCATTATTAATTCTGTATTAGCAAACAATATGTTAAGCACTTCATAGAAGCTCAGATTCATGCTGTCCTAGACTAACACTTGAAGTCAAGCAGTATGTAAACAAGTGTGCATTGATGAAAGGTTTGAAGGAAAAACAGTACGTCCTCAAGTCTTTGAGGGAAGGAGTTTCTCTAGACCTGTGCTGTCCAATACAGTAGCCACTAGCCATGTGTGGCTATTGAGTGTTTTGTGACTACCCATAATTGAGATGTGCTAAAAGTATAAAATACGCACCAGATTTTGAAGATTTTATTCAAAGAAAAGTAATATAAACTGTCGCATTAATAATGTTTATGTTGATTACACGTTGAAATGATCATTTTTTGGATACATTGGGCTAAATAAAATATATTATTAAATTTATTTCCTGTTTATTTTCAATGTTTTAAAAGCGGCTACCAGAAAATTTTTAATTAGCAAGTTTTCATTGTATTTCTATTGCACAGCACTCCTCTAGACTGTAATAGTATAAATTAATCCAATTTGAGGAAGAAGGAACAACTATGTGCCAAAAGATTGCTTATATCATAGAAAAAATTATTATTCTTTATGAAAATGAAATTGTTAGCAAATATTTTTTCTCATAAGGAACCATCAGAAATTTCCATTTTAACCACATCCCATAGCACTTTTTTAAGCAAGATATCTATAGAGTATAATATCTGAAAAGTGTGTGTTTCAGATCTCTTCTTGCTAAGGGAATTTTTTCTTCTTTTTTTTTTTTTTTTTTTTTGGCAAACTCAACCCTTGTTTTTCTATCTGTCCCCACTCCTGATACCTAGATACTGATATTATTTTTGTGTCTTATAAACATAAAAAGAATAATGTCCTTGATTGGAAAAAATGTTCTCAAGGCTGCTAAATATAGCATTGTTTGGGTTTCTATTACCAACTTGAAATAATTGCTTCATGTTCTCCTGCCTGCCTCAATGTTAGGACTACCCAAGCTGTAAACAGTAATATCTATTCATTTCCCCATGAACAGATTCACATTGTTTAAGTCTAACTATCCTGTCAGGAAAATATAGTCAGTTGGTTGACATTTAGATCAAGTCAAAGAGTTGCAAGTTATTACATGGTTATCCTTTACTGCGGTGGGGGGAGGAGGCAGAGCAGAACTATTAGTACGATTACTAGCTCACAAGAAATTACTTTGGTCAGGTGTGAGAGTTACCATGACAAAACTCTCAAAGTCTAAATATTTAAAGGATGCATCCTAATGATTTAATTAGTTGTCTTGGGGTTTCAGTGGATTGAGTCAGTTAACTTAGTTTTGACATGGTCACTATTTTGATGGGCACCACACAAATTTCTAAACTTGCATAGGACTAATAAAGCCATAAACAAGTAGTTCAATTATGAAATTATGAAAGAAAACCTATTTTAAAATGACACATACTTTGCATCAACAATGTCACAAATAATAAATGAATTTTCAAAATGCATAGATATACTTATTAAAATCATATTTATGTTTTTATATAAAACAAAACAATCTTAAATTTTTCAATTTTATTTAGATGAGGTAAGATACATGGTATATTATTACAAACTTTTTAAATTAACAGTTCAAATATGAGATACTTGTAAAATGTTTTTTAACTTATTAACTTTAACTTTTGAACTTTTAAAATTATTAAGTACTGGGGCGCCTGGGTGGCGCAGTCGGTTAAGCGTCCGACTTCAGCCAGGTCACGATCTCGCGGTCCGTGAGTTCAAGCCCCGCGTCAGGCTCTGGGCTGATGGCTCAGAGCCTGGAGCCTGTTTCCGATTCTGTGTCTCCCTCTCTCTCTGCCCCTCCCCCGTTCATGCTCTGTCTCTCTCTGTCCCAAAAATAAATAAAAAACGTTGAAAAAATTTAAAAAAATAATAATAAAATAAAATAAAATTATTAAGTACTAAAGTGTTTAAAAATAAAAAGAATATTTTACTTTAAACTAAAACAACAGTTTGAGATCAACAATCTGAAGTGTAAAAATTATGGAATAATGGATTATTATCCTTTACAGACATTGTAAAATGTATTTTGGTCTGGTTTTAATTCTTGGTGATATAAGTTATTACAAACCTTTATTTAGCTCTGTACTTTTTAATGAAATACCTAAGCAATATATTGTTCAAAGATAAATAAACATATTTAAGTCACAAAACAAACAATATAAACATACACTGGAGCTTAAGTAACAGGCAGTATTTAAAAGCAAAATACTGTACTTTCATCTTGGTTAAATATTCCCCTGTAGCTTAGATTACATAATAATTTAATTGTTAACACTGAAATTAGAGAAATCAAGTTGAACTAAGGCAAATGCATTTTTAGATAAAGTTTTCCAAGAGGCAATAATTTATTAAAGCTGATATTATTGTCTGCATTCCGTGCAATACTAAACACTGGATGTAAAGCAAGAACCAATTTGATCCTGTGGTGGTTAATAGTTGCCACATCAACTGACCAGTCTAAGTCATAAGTTAATTGAAGGCATTTGGCAGAATATTTCATTCACAACCTATGATTACAAGGAAAGTATAAATGTTCAATAGTCTTTGTGAATTCTGGGTGGCAAGGAAACCCCTACATGTAAGTGCACAGCTTTCTTACTTCTGCTCTTTCCTTTTGTTTCTATGTCCATTGACCATGTAAGGTTCTCCCTCAAAATCTTCAAATTTGAATCTCTGAATTAAAATCCCTGAGTGAGGGGCGCCTGGGTGGCTCAGTCGGTTTAAGCGCCCGACTCTTGATTTCGACTCAGATCGTGATCTCACAATTGTGAGATCAAGGCCTGCTTCCAGCTCCATGGGTGGAGCCTGCTTAAGATTCTCTCTCTCCCTCTACCCCTCCCCTGCTTTCTCTCTCTCACTCTCTCAAAAAATAAATAAAATAATAAAATAAAATATAAAATATAAAATAAATAAATAAATAAATTCCTAAGTGAGGTAGTAATGTTTTCTTGAAGTATCACTGGCCTCCCATTTGCACTGGGCCATGTCCTTCTTCCAAGAATGGCATGGGGCAGGCCTATGCCCTTATTTTTCTCATTAGGCATTCAAGCTTTGCATTCTTGACTGTTTGGTAAAAGCCTTGCATTTAGAAATGAACCTTTAGATAACTTTAAGTTTCCAAACATTTAAATGGCATGACCCAGGGAGAAAATGGACTTAGATTCAATGGTTTAAAGCCTGCCAGGAACTTGGTAAACATTTCTGAGGACCACTGGCCTGTCTGTGAGTTGATCAAACCCAGTATGAAATTGGGGATGCCCATGTAATCATTCTTTTGTACAATTCACCATTCAGTTAGACTGTAAATCAGTCAATGTTTATTAAACTGCTGCTATGAGATACAAAAGTTACTTGGATAAGGTCTCTAGCCTCAAAGAAGTCATAGTGTAGTAGGGGAAAAAACAGGTGAAACTAAAGTTATAAGACTGGGTAAAACATGACAAGAAGGAGATGCTCTAAGAAGACACTCACTGCCTCGTGCTGAAGAAGGTTCCCAGACAATGTGCCAGTAATGGGATCCTGAAAGAGAAGTAAGAATATCTGACCATTAGAAAGGCTTTGAAGTGTTTTAAATATTGAGAAGAGAAACAAAGGAGAATAAGAAATGAAAATTTTAAATGTAAACAAAGTAAGAAGACAAAGGCCCTAAAAACTAATGTAGTGGGTCATTTTAACTCAGATCTGATCATCTGATTAATCCAAATTGCAATTACTTTAACTCAATTATTTTAAAAAATGGAAACCTTTTGACTCACCTTTTATTATTTTTTAACATCAATATACTCTGTACTCAAATGATGAAATGAGGTAAGTTCATAAAGTATTTTCCAACTGAAGGAAGTAACTCTAAGAGAAAGTCAATAAGTCATCCTCCCAACGAATAAGGAGAGAATAGATTGGTCTACAATTTGGAAGCAAAGTTTAGAGGAACTCTTTGGGAGATTCAGTTCATTTTGCAAGTTTCCTTTAGGACCTAAAAGATTTGTTCTCAGGTCACCATAGGAAAACCATAAATTTGTTTGAAAATGAGGAGGGGGCATATGAGAAGCTATTCTTATTTATACAAATACAAATAAAATAGGACTTAGTATGGCTAAAATAATGATTCCCAAATTCATCCAACTGAAGGCGCAGTTCAAAATTGGACAGTTTGAGGTAGATATTTTTACATCCTCAGTTTCTGCAAAGTCACTGTCCCATTTGGTAGGCATTTATTGATCCCCTCGTACATGAAAACATTCTATTAGAAGTAGTGAAGGATATAAGTATGAGTAAGACATAGCCTCTGACCTCAGAACTTATAAGAAAAGATTTCATGATATTTCTTGTTTCATCTTCCCTATCTCCATCAAAACCAAAAAACTTTCAATTCCCAAATTACCTTCCCATGATATCTGAAATCTGGCCCTTTATCCTCTTCACCTCAGAGACCTGCCACCATCCCCCACTCCACCCCGAGAATTTCCCAACAGTTAAACTGTGCCCCATTTTGAAAAACACAGACTCAGAAAGTAGTTATTTCCTCTTTGATTTGTATCTATGCAAGAAAGCCACAGGAACAGTTCAGTTATGGAAATTAGGCAGATGTAACAACTCCATCAGTCTGGGTTTGATGTGTGCTCAGAAACAAGACAGTAGATGTGGAAGAAACACAGACCTTATGAGGCAGAGGAGAAGCCATACCTCAGTCCTGGATGCCATAGGGTCTCTCTGAACAGCCTCCTCTTTGGTATTTCTTTCTTCCTATGTTGAGAAAAGTCTGAGAATGCTAGAAGTACTTTCTCCAGAAAATAAGTCTGAAGTTTCATGAAGAGAGAGGCTCCAAAAAAATATTATCTTTGATAGATAGACTTACCTAAAAGGATAAGCCCTCTCAACTGCCTTTTCCTTTGTTTTTCCATTTAGACATTTTTATGTGGACAAAAGCCTTTCTAGAAATATTTTTATCAAATTAAGACTATAATTTTTAATGTTTACATCTAAATGTACCTACAGAAATCTAACACCCTGGTCTTCTAAAACCATAGTTAATCCAGGCCCATTTCACACATTTACTCACAGAGCGGTGATATAAGAATTATTATTAGTCCCTGTTTACAAAGGAATTTATATCCAAAATGAAGAAAAAAAATAAAGAAAATAAGACTTCATCTTTGTTTTATGTGTCTCTGAAAATGCAGACTTGCAAATCAGTATTTAAAAATCTAGAGGTTTTAGGCACATCTTTTTCTTAAGTAGAAAACTGGATGGTTATGTCCATTTTAAGATAGGCCAATATAAAAACTCCTGAAAAACAAAAACAGTTAATTTAGGAATTAACCACTTTAATGTCATGATTATATTTCTTCCCTTAACCATGGAAGCAGAACTTAAGGAAGTCTGGATTCTAAGAGGTGCAGAATAACTGAAAGTTAATAATTGGCTGCCACTGCTAATTACAGACCAACTAAAAATCAAACTGAAGATTTCTAAAATTAGAGAACAAGCCAATGGGAAAATACAATTGAATTGACAGAAATCTATTTTACATATAGATTTTCAGAAACATATCCACTGGATACCTATATAGTTAATATAACAATATTTTCTACTCTCCCAAAATAATGTTTGTTATGCTCTACAAAAGCATCCCAAGGAAATGTAAGAAGGATATGTGCCCATAGATGTCTTGAGTTTTTTTTAGAGAGAGAGAAAAGAAGAACTTTTATCCACACACATACAGATCTCTTGTGTTTATCACATAATACTGATGGCCCATCCTAAACAGAATGTGTCACCTCAATGTCTGGGGCCAGTATTATCAGGTCTCAGTAGTGTTTTGTCCAAGTGAAGAGTGGGATTGGTCCTTAGGAACTGTGATTCATTAAGTGTCATTTTCCACATATTGAAATTAGAATTCTAAAACAGTACTAGGAGAAAAAAAAGGCTTGAGCTTTAAAAACTGAAATTGGCTGCATCCAACATATGTTGACAGTGCTAAAAGGCTCATTCCCCATCCCTTGATATCTTTTTTCTTTCTTGCCCTTACCTATTTATTTATTTATTTATTTATAAGCTTGCTATTCTCATTTTGTTGCAAGGCTGCATTTTAATTCATCTGATTCTGCAGTGTAACAAAGCCCTTTGATACCTGTGTTCATCTGTTCTCAGCTGGTGAATGAACAGCAAGAAAGCAGACCCCTCTTGAGTCCCTCCATCGATGACTTTCTTTGTGAAACCAAATCGGAGGCAATAGCAAGGCCAGTAACGTCCAACACAGCCGGTAATTCTTTCACTTTTAACTGATCCTCAAGTAGAGCTAATTTTCACTATAGTGAAATGCATATTTTATTTCTATAATGCATTTTAGGTAGAATAATGTTTGCAACCAATGAAAGCTTAGAATATATACTATTCAACATAAAATGGTAAATCACTCTGTAATATAAAAGAAACTGCAATGTATATTACCCAACCAATTTTGCTGAATATTAGCAAATGAATCTTTTCTGTGCAGATTTACATCTTTGCATCTCAAGTCACATTACAAGGAATCTTTAAAACAAAAGCATCTATTTCAGAGTAAGGTTTTAAAGTTGTGGCTGGAAGTATTTTGTATGACAAAAGTCCAAAAATGTAGGCAGCCCCTTCAAGCGGATTGAAATGACAAAATTAAAAGTCCTAGAGACTTGAAATGTTGAAGAGCCAATTTCATTTTTCTGTCATGTAAATGTGTTACTTGTTTCCTCTTACAATGATTTCTTTGCATATTCTTCTGGAATTAAAACATACCCAAACAGTGAACTATCATCTGTGTAGGCACATACATATAGGCACTAATAAGTATTCATCCAATGAGTGGATGCAGGATCCCACTGGTATGAATCACATCTCCTCTAGTACCCTCTGCATTTGCCAATTTTCACTGATGCTAAAACTAAGTCACTTCGTTAGGGCCCACCCCGAGGGAGCTAGATAAGATGTGACGCAAAAGCTACTTTTCACCTTCTGTATCAGAGACAGCCTTTCTGCATTGATTTTATTCAGTCACCACTCACGTTCAAAGGCATCTTGTTCAAATAAGGATGAAAAAATGATGTTCAGAATCAAAGAACAAAGGCTATGTTAGATTGCAGGAAAGAATTTAATGGAGAAAGGAGAGAACAGTTACGTGCTGCCCTGTTAAATGCATCCATTTCCCCATCATGTCCTCAGCTTGCTGTTTCCTGGTATATTTTCATTATACTTTTAGGTAAGTGAAGAAAATCACGAGTGAAGGAAATTGTGGGGTTTTTAAATGCTAAAAATTACAATGGCAAAAGATAACATAAGATAGAAGCTTTATGCAGGAGTATAGTCTACAGTGTCTGGAGTCGCAGTTCACAATGTCAAAACCCAGCTGTGCCACTTAGCAGCTCTTGTCCTTGGGAAAGTTGCTTAACTAAGTCTGTTTCCTCATCTATAATGGTAACATCTCATAGGTTACTTGGGAAGATTAAATGAAGCAATCTACGTAAGAGCTTAATACCATGTAAGCTCTAACAGATGTTACCATTACTGTTAGGTATCAGGTTAGGAAAACAGTATACCCGATGCTTCTCTGTTCAAATGCATTAACTTTCTTTATATCACACCAAAGCAATCATTTTCTAAATTCAACTATCACTTTGAGTAATCAAGCAAATAAAATTATACTTGGTACATTTAAGCAGGAAATTAATAAGTTCAGATTTTATCTGATCAAATTTATCCTTCTTATCTATGAAACTAGAGCTCATTCCTCCAAAACTGGAGAGGAGCTTTGTGTCTCTCATTTCAGGAAAATCCATGAGAATTGGATGCACTGAGAAGTTCCCATTGTTCTAAAAAAAAAAAATCTGCAAAGGATAGAGTTCTCAGATCTTGATTCCAGTACCTTATGCACTTTCCAACTCCCACTAATGCTAAAATTAAGTCACTTAGGAAGGGCCCACCAGAGACAGCAACATAATACTTGATTCAAAAGGCACTTTCACTTTGATTTTTCCAACATATGAAAGAGATATATGAAATATTGGAGAAAAAATTCAAAAGAAGATGTAATTTCTTACGATTGCAATACTACAATATTGCCTTCTGTATACGTTTTCTAGACTTTCATGACAAGATACCACAAATTGAGTAGATTGAACAACAGAAATTTATTGTTTTGTAATTCTGGGAACTAGAAGACCAAAATTAAGGTATCAGCAGGGCCACTCTCTCTCTAAATGTGCTCAGGAAGAAACTGTCCTGGGAAGGACAGAAAGGAAAAAACTTTCCTTTTCTGGTAGTTCATTGGCTTGTGACAGCATAACTGTAATCTTCACATGACATTCTTCCTGTGTGCATGTCTTCCTGTGTTTGTGTCTGTCTCTGTATCCAAATTTCCCTTTTTCATAAGAACACCAGCCATATTGGATTCAGCACCTCTTCTACTACAATATGACTCATCTTAACTAATTATATTTCCAACAACCCTATTTCCAAATAAAGTCACATTCCAAGGCACTAGGGGTTAAGACTTCAACATATGAGTTTTTTTACGGGGACACAGTTCAATCCACAGCACCCTCCAAAGTAGGGGTTCAAGAATAATGGTAATTTGAGATTGTGAGGTTTTCTTCTCTTGTCCTCATCACTCAGTGAATCTGGGTCACACAGATTTTTATCCTGAAGGAATACTCTTATTTGATAGTGTGTTTTTTTAATCTTAAAAGTATATCTCAAGGAGGAAACTCCATATTTTTTTTAATGCCTAAGAAATACACTTTTTTCTTAAATGTTATAGAACCTACTATTGATACCTCAATATGGAACATTATTATACATCTCTAAACAGGAAAACTTTTAGCATACAAACACTTTGGAAAGAATTCCAACGTGGTCCAATAATTTTATAGCTAAGGTTTCTGGGGAAAATATATAGTTACTATTTTCTGTCTAAATTTTTAATAAAAAAATAATTTGAAATAGAATATTGTTATTTTATAGAATACTATGAAAGTACATTGATAAATCAGGACAGTCTTTGAACATTGTCTGTTACACCCCAGGTATTATGTATATCTTTATGCTTAAGGAATGGATATTAAACAATCTTGGAGTAAAATATGGAAGAAAACCTGCTTCTAGTTTATACCAAGTCCATCAAGAAGACTAAGAGAGTCACTTATACCTGGCATTTTCTTCCAATAAAAAATAAAGTGTGCCACCACCTTGGCATTTACTTAAATATTTAAAGAACATAGTTCTTATATAAATTAGCATAAAATAAACAATATAGGAAATATTTATCTCTTCCAAATGTCACTCAAATGATAGGATATTTTCCTCTACTGATCTTAAAAGAACATGTCAGTCTTCTGTCTCATAGAAGTTCTAAGTTATAATCTTTTTCTAAAGCATTGAATTATCTTTTTTACTTTCTGCTTGTTTCTACTTGTTCTGCTTGTTTAGGATTAACTTTTAGTCATCCAATAATGATAATATCAAGCTGATCAAATAAAGATGTTTTTAATTTTGTTGTCATTAATACCCCAAATTATCTTTAATTCATCTGTAATCTAGATGGTATCTAATTCCTTGACCCTCTCAAACTGTATCCCTACATGGTAGGTAAGGTAAGATCATTACTAATATCCTTGATTTTAAAATGACAAATAAATACATATTGTCACAGATGCAAATATCAAATGTTCAGAAAGTAACTAGACAATGGATATTTTAAGATCATGATTACATTATAGAACAACTATTTACTCTAAAATTTGCAAAAATAACTTGTTGGTCTATAATCTCCCAAAAAACCTAACATATGTCAAAGTGCAGGAAAGATTCTTTTCTAAAGACCAAGAAAAACAGGGGGTCCTTGGTTTGCATTTATCAATGTGCATAATCTAAAAAAATTTTATCCCCAAACTTGAGCCATTAGTTGGATACGATAGAAGAAACATTTTTCATGATTTAAAAAAAATAATTTCAACTCCTTATATGGGACCTGTGTACCTGCATAAGTGACCCATATGTATAAGGGAAGAGCCACCCTTAAAGTTCACACTCATGTCACAGCCACCCAATTAAATATTTTAATTGCAAAGTTAGTGTAATATTTACAAAATACATTTCTCTGAAGCCCAAGTAGCTGTGAACCCAATGGCATGCCTCTTGAGAGAACTTAGAAATGTAGGAAGTAGCTCTAATTACATATTCAGATAAAATAAGCAAAAATTTGTTGAATTATTTAAGTCCATTTTATCTATTTGATGTCACTGGCAAAATTATTCCTAAAGGACTTTGCTTTGTAGCCACTATACTAAAGAATACCATGTTTCTAGAATAACTGCGTAGCTTACAAAACAGAACAGAGATCTCATCAGCTCCTTGTGGCACATTCTGTGGCTACACCAATCAGGGTTGTTTCATGATCTGCTCTCTCTAACCACTCCATGTAGATTTATTCCTTAAGAGAAATACACTAGAAATCTGAGCCTCATTATACTGTAGTGGTGTAAATAGCATTGTGCTTACCACAAAGTATCGAATCAGAGCTTCATAATAGGTGCTATTTCATTCTAACTGTTTTAAGCAGCCTCACCTCCCACAGCCCAAGTAATCTAGCATTCATAAACATCTTCAGTGCCCTGTAGGAGCCTTGCAGTTCAATACGTTGTGATCTTCAATTAGGTATCCTTGAGATAAATGGAAACAAGTGCTTACATAGCATCTTACATCTTTCATCTTCAGGAAATTCTATCCAATGAAACTAGGTGATTTAAAAAAGAAGAAGTAGGGGTGCCTGGGTGGCTCAGTCGGTTAAGCATCCAACTTCGGCTTAGGTCACGATCTCACAGTTAGTGGGTTCGAGCCTCGCATTGGGCTCTGTGCTGACAGCTCGGAGCCTGGACCTTGCTTCTGATTCTGTGTCTCCCTCTCTCTTTGCCCCTCCCCTGCTCATGCTGTCTGTCTCTGTCTCTCAAAAATAAATAAGTGTAAAAAAAAATTTTTTTTTAAAAAGCAGTTTTTGAGATTACCAACTATTTAAATTCTGCCTCAGACTACCCAAACTGCCAGATTGGGAATAACCAAAAAAATAATCAAAGCCACACCAATATTTCTTCCAGGTTCAGATAAAGTGTAGTGAAGAGTGGTAACAAACACATGCTTGGGAGTGACAGGGCCTGTGTTTGCATCCTGGCATGGACACTGATCTACAAGCTGTATTAGTTTCCTATTGCTGCTGTAACAAATTACCACAAATTCAGTTGCTTAAAAACAACACCAGTTTATTGTCCTATAATTCTGTCAGTCAGCAATCCTAAAATCAAGGTGTCGGCAGAGCCACATTCCTCCTGGAGGCTCTAAAGGAGAATTTGTCTCCCTGCCATTTCCAGCTTCTGGAAGTACCTGGAATCCCTTGGCTTGTGGCCACTTCCTCCATCTCCAAAGCCAGCAACGTAGCATTTTTAAGTCTATTAGTTTCTCTCTCTCTCTCTCTTTCTCTCTCTCTCTCTCTCTCACACACATAAACATATACACACATTTTCACATCCACTGTAAGAGGTGGTTATCTTCATTTAGACACACAGATTCTGGAACTCAAACTTTAATGTGTCTAAGAGAATCTTTAAAATCCGGTTACAAAAATCAGCAGAACAGTACCCCCTTCCATGCCAAGGTATGCCTCCTTCGAAGCCCAGATGGAACAGTGAGACCCTTATTTCAAAACTATTAACTAAAGTGCATGTGCATGCAACACACTCACACACACGTACACACACACACACACACACTTGCTAAAATGCACTTGTCTTGCTCCAGAAAGCAAAAGGCTGCATCCATCCTTGTATGCTTTTGAAATTGTAGTCCCCAGGGACTCTCTCAGCTTCAAAGCTTACCATTCAACCTCCAAGCCACCCCCTTCATCAAGTGGGTAACAAATAAGGCCTTTTGTGTGTGCCAAGCATTTGTTTCATGTTTGCTGGGAAAAGAACAAAGGAACACAGAGCTCAGAACCAACACAGGAAGTGCTCAGGCCAGTTTGGAGAGGGAAAGAATGTTACTGAGCAAAGTTTGAATTTGCAGTTCACTCCTTTAGTAATTCATTTGTTCTGAATGGTGAGAAGCAGATATAGAATTAAATTAATACTCCATCAGTTATTATTCCGTAATAAATATACTTCCTATATACAAGTAGACAAGTCCTATATAATTTACTGCTAAAAGAAGTGTAGGAGCAAGTGACTAATTCCTAATTGTTTGTACAATTAGTAAAAAGACATATATGGCATTCCCGAGACTGTTACCCACTTCCTTCCTTCTGTTATAAGGAAATTTTGGTAGGCCTAGAATCTCTGCCAACATAATAGTGGCCTGGAAATTTCTGTTTAAACATTCAAAGAATATGAAATGTGTTATATCCTAGTCTATGTTGGCCGCTTGCCATGTTTAAATTTGAGACACCAAGCCAGGCGGCTTACCTCTAAAAGCCACTTCTTTCTCCTCACGTTGAGGTTCTTGCTAGCCACATAACACTCCTCATATTTCAGAGCATCTTAGCATTGGAAGGGGGTTCCCATCTCCTCCGGAAGACTCAGAGGAGATAAGCTGATGCTCTCAGGCCATTTTATGATAAATTTACTTCATAGCATCCTCTGTAACCAATATCTTTGTCTCATTCTCTGTTTTATTCCCAGTGATGTTCCCCCTTTCTGTCAGCGTATGGATCTGCTTCTTGCCCAAAATAGAAAAACAACAGGGAGAATAGGAGGAGATTAACAAAAAGAAAAGCATCACAAATTGGCCACCAAAGAACGGAAATAACATTTGTTGAGTACCTATTGTATGCCTAGCACTTCACATATTCAATATACAAATTAGATGAGTTAATCTTCACATCTTATCTAAAAGATAGACTTATTAATTCTGCATTTTTCAGAGGAGGAAACTGAAGCTCAGAGAAGTCAAGAAACTTACTCCAAGTCACACAACTAAGCAGTGGTAGAGTCAGGTCTTTCCACTTCACCATTAACATCCCATCACTGTGATTTGTAATTGAAATCAGAAACTGAGAATTTCTCAATTCTGTATTGAGAATACAGCTTGACAAACTATCCTATGGACGCTATAGGGGTGGTTAGCTCATGAGGACAGTGGTACTAAAGAAACCCAGGTTGTGAGTTCAATTGAGGTCTGACCCACTTGAGTGCAAGGGGGGAGCAGATGGAAGAATGTTGAGATATCCACAAAAATCCATTCCCTACCAGGAGGACCTGCTGGGAGATCAAAGAAAAGGAGTGGTTCAGTCTTGGTTGTAGACAGTGCCAGAAAGGGCTAACACAAGGATTTCTCTGTCACTTTGATGACTTTCCTAAACTAGCTGGGGGTAAAGTGATTCCAGGCCAGAAGTCAGCCTCTTCCGGTACTTGAGCTGGTAGAGAGGCAGGACTGGAGGGACCTTCCCTAATTGTAATTTTCCATTTCTCACAATGAGCTACTCAAACCCTGGTTACTTGCACTGTAAGAGAGAGGAGGATGAAGAGTCACAAAGCTTGCCTTTTTAATTCTCATTTGCCTAGTTTGCATCTGAACAAATGATTATTTCTGTCTTCATTAGAGTATTTAATACAATGTAATCAACCTGCTGGGAAGTTAAAGTGTAGCCCTTCTATGCCTTGTTATGTTGAAATTTAAATTTGCATATTAAACAGCAAAGGCATAACATGTGTACCTATTCATCAACTATGGATTATAAGATACTTCTCTAGTGTGAGCCCAAACAGCAAGCCGTTCTCTGATTGAACTGCTTAATTAAATAAAAAGTGATTAATAGCATTCCTTTATATCCTATATGCTTTAGTAGTTTGAAGTTTAAACACAAAGACATTTAAAAAGTTTTCCAAATCTTCCTCATAACTGTTTTGCAAACTTCCATCCCTGGTAAAGCTTGTCTAAGTCCTATTTTGTGGGTTTGTACTGTGCCAAGTAAAGGAGAACACACAGCAAACTTTCCAGTCTAAACACAGACCATCTGTACAAATCAACGGTCATCTAACTTAATTTCATACTTCTGACCACAATATTCTTCTGCACCCAACTGAATCCTATTTTTAAAAATAACTTCAGAGCAGTGAGTGGGCTTATCTTAACCTCTTCCATCTTTGATAGTATTGACCACAGGCTTAGATCTCCTTGACCTGAGTGAACCCGTCTCTCAAACCCAAACCAAAGCCAAGAAGTTGGAGGCCTCATCGAAAACCTCATCCCTCAAGAAAAAGGCTGATGGATCTGAACTCATCAGTGCGGATGCTGAGCAGAGAGGCCAGCCTCTCCGAGGCCCAGAGACTTCATCCTTAGATTTAGGTAAGGTAATAGCATGTGTCGCCTGCTGCTTGCCCCTGCCTTAATACAAGGAAATTCCACAAATGACATTAAAACCATGGGAAAGGAGTAGAAAAGATTAATTCCATGTAGGAAATGGGCAGCACACACTTTTGTTCTTGGATTAAATAGCAGTTGGGGCATCCAATTTTGCATAACTAACGTGGATTCATTCATTTATTTATTCAACCCACATGTGTCGAATTCTTGATAGATGGCAGGTGCCATATGAGGCATTGGAGTTACAAGTAAGAATAACACATGAATCTTGCTCTCTAGGAGAATTTAGTCTAGATTGGGAGGTAGCCAGTTGAGAGAGAGAGAAAACAATTTTAACACAAGGTCCAGGAACAGCCAGCCAGAACATGTAACATGCATGGGAATGTATCTGATACAATAATAACAGCTACCATTTATTGATGGCTTATAATGTCCAGGACTATGCTTGCATGATTTACATGTATTAGCCCATTAATTCATCATAACTCTGAAATAAGTGAGGAACCAGGTTTTCAAATTTAAATAATCTGCCCAAGATCTCAATATAAGAAAGAGCTAGAATTTGAGCCTAGTTCTGATTAACGTCAAAGCCCATCCTGTTTTCTACTGTACATCTTCCTGAAAAAGGAAAGCTTAACTCATCTCATGCAACCAGTCAAATTAAGGTCTGCTTTATCAGGAGAAAGAAAAACGACAAGTATTTCAGAACATGTCCCCTCTCCCCTGCCATGTCCCTCTCTGAGGCCTTTGTCTTTGGAGAAAAACTTTATAAGTATTTCCAGTACTTCCTCACTATCCATGTGTTCTAGTCAGTTGTACAAATGAATAAATGAAATTTACACACTTATTTAAGGATATATTAAGTTCATAACAATATAACACAATAAACTTAAAAATGAGACTTTTATGTCTCTGCTTTTAAGAAGATGTTCTGTGAAGAAGTCATAAAAATACCTAAAGAACTATGGAGGACATTGACTACCTCCTATCTTTCTATAAATTAAACCTATCTTTCTATAAATTAAAAAACTGGACCCCAAGGCTGTTTAAGTAATTTATTTACAGTCACACACTTATTAATGAGAATGAACCCAGCCAAGTTCTTTAACTGTAAGAATTAAACCACAGGGAAAAAAATTGTTCTAGCATTCTCTTGATTTTCTCCATTGCACCTTTACTTTCTCTTCCCATTATTAATTCACTCCTTTGATGAACTTAATCAGTTTATCCAAACCTGTGAAAAGTGTTCCACTTTCTTCTCACCTCCTTTTAACAGTGGGGCTCGGGGCTCCTGGGTGGCTCAGTCGGTTGGGCGTCCGACTTCGGCTCAAGTCATGATCTCACGGTTCGTGAGTTCGAGCCCCGTGTCGGGCTCTGTGCTGACAGCTCAGAGCCTGGAGCCTGTTTCAGATTCTGTGTCTCCCTCTCTCTCTGCCCCTCCCCCGTTCATGCTCTGTCTCTCTCTGTCTCAAAAATAAATAAAAAATGTTAAAAAAAAATTTTTTTTTTAAAAGTGAGGCTTATCTCTTTAAACAGATTTTTTTCCATTTTTTTTTCATTTATTTCTTTTTTTTTTAATTTACATCCAAGTTAGCATATAGTGCAACAATGATTTCAGGAGTAGATTCCTTAATGCCCCTTACCCATTCAGCCCATCCCCCCTCCCACAACCTCTTCACCAACCCTCTGTTTGATCTCTATATTTAAGAGGCTCTTATGTTTTGTCCCCTTCCCTGTTTTTATATTATTTTTGCTTACCTTCCCTTAAATTCATCTGTTTTGTATCTTAAAGTCCTCATATGAGTGAAGTCTTTCTCTGACTGACTAATTTCGCTTAGCATAATACCCTCCAGTTCCATCCACGGAGTTGCAAATGGCAAGATTTCATTCTTTTTGATTGCCGAGTAATACTCCATTGTATATATATACCACATCTTCCCGGATATTTGGGCTCCTTCCATACTTTGGCTATTGTTGATAGTGCTACTATAAACATGGGGGTGCATGTGCCCCTTCGAAACAGCACACCTATATCCCTTGGATAAATACCTAGTAGTGCAATTGCTGGGTGGTAGGGTAGTTCTATTTTTAATTTTTTGAGGAACCTCCATACTGTTTTCCAGAGTGGCTGCACCAGTTTGCATTCCCACCAGCAGTGCAAAAGAGATCCTCTTTCTCTGCATCCTCATCAACATCTGTTTTTCCTGAATTGTTAATGTTAGCCATTCTGACAGGTGTGAAGTGGTATCTCATTGTGGTTTCCATTTGTATTTTCCTGATGATGAGTCATGTTGAGCATTTTTTCACGTGTCTGTCAGCCATCTGGATGTCTTTGGAGAAGTGTCTATTCATGTCTTTGCCCATTTCTTCACTGGATTCTTTGTTTTTTGGGTGTTGAGTTTGATAAGTTCTTTATAGATTTTGGATATTACCCCTTGGTCTGATATGTCATTTGCAAATATCTTCTCCCATTTCATCAGTTGCCTTTTAGTTTTGCTGATTGTTTCCTTCACTGTGCAGAAGCTTTTTATTTTGTTGAGGTCCCAATAGTTCACTTTTGCTTTTGTTTCCCTTGCTTCTGGAGACGTGTTGAGTAAGAAGTTGCTATGGCCATGGTCAAAGAAGTTTTTGCCTGCTTTCTCCTCTAGGATTTTGATGGCTTCCTGTCTTACATTTAGGTCTTTCATTCATTTTGAGTTTATTTTTGCGTATGGTGTAAGAAAGTGGTCCAGGTTCATTTTTCTGCATGTCGCTGTCAAGTTTTCCCAGCACCATTTGCTGAAGAGATTGTCTTTATTCCATTGGATATTCTTTCCTGCTTTGTCAAAGATTAGTTAGCCATACGTTTGTGGGTCCATTTCTGGGTTCTGTATTCTGTTGCATTGATCTGAGTGTGTTTTTTGTGCCAGTACCATTCTGTCTTGATGATTACAGGTTTGTAATACATCTTGAAGTTCAGGATTCTGTTGCCTCCAGCTTTGGTTTTCTTTTTTAAGATTGCTTTGGCTATTCGGGGTCTTTTCTGGTTCCATACAAATTTTAGGATTGTTTGTTCTAGCTCTGTGAAGAATGCTGGTGTTATTTTGATAGGGGTGGCATAAACAGAATTTCTTTTTATAAACATGCAGAAGTGTCTCAAAGTCACCTCTTTAGCTAGAGGCAGGTAGGATAGTACTCCATATGTTCATTCCATGGGGGTTCCATGGACTCATACACAGAATTCAGAATGCACACAGCTCTTAAAACAAATTCAGGTAAAAGAACTTGATTGTTTAAGTAAACCAATGTTTCTTAATGGGTCTCATTTTTATTTAGCTGCACATGTTTTAATTAATTTTCATGCAACCTTAAAACACTGGTCTTAGGTTTAGGAGCATCAGTTGAGTGAAGTTCACTTGTATAAAACTTCTTAATCTTGATCTCTCTTCTGTCTGTATCTCATATTCCACTGTCCTTTTACCCCTTTCCCATCTCCTTCATAGACATTCAAACACAACTGGAAAAATGGGATGATGTTAAGTTTCATGGAGATCGAAATAGCAAGGGGCATCCAATGGCAGAAAGAAAATCATGCTCTTCTAGAACTGGATCAAAGGAACTCTTATGGTAAGATATTGTAATATCAGAAAATAGCTATTGATGTGTCAACTGTATGGGTATTTCTCCTATGTACTGAAATAGCCAATGAGTTAAATCAATCCAAATACTTGGTGCCGTGTATAACCCCCTATGTTTCAATGTTAGTTATCATAGCTTCTAAAACTAAGTATTAAATCTGAATTGTCAAAAATTCAACCAATAATGACTTTGGTAGATTAATAACCAGTATTCAATATTTCTTTAATATTTGTTGATAATTTTCTGAATGTGTAACTGAGCCGATCAATAAAAATAGGTTTATGTATGTACGTACATATGTGTGCATATTCAATATATTATATGAATGGCAGTTAAATTAAATGTTTCTGGTTACACAGGTAACCTTTTCTGACCATCTTAATCATCATTGTCAGATAATACACTAATTAAGAACAATCTGTGGATGCTCATGAGAAAAATTGGCCACCTGAATTTTACCATGTTTTTAAGTCTTCCTGAAGGGCAACATGTTTCAGTCTCCTGTTGCCCCTTGCACATCTCCACTTATGGTGACATTTCAAATTCTGTGTAAAGATCAAATCACACCTGGGTCACTGTGAGACACTCCCCTCCCAAAATACTTTTAATAAAGCAGAACCGTTTATAAGAAAAATGGGATTGTGTTTATTTACTTTTTGTACATAATTGAACTGAATTCTAAATCAATCAGATTTAGATTATGCCTAGCACACTGCAGCCACTTAAACTTCAAACGTGGTTGTGTAAAATTATATAAAAACTCTCTTTTTCATCAAAACTCTGATGAGAGCTTTGTTATCATGACTCTCAATGATCCAAATTAACTCAGTTTCTTGACTGCCTTCCTAGCTGAATTTGTTTCTTGATGTAATCTCCTTTTTTCATCCCCTCTAGGTCCTCAGAACACAGATCTCAACCAGAACTAAGTGGTGGGAAAAGCGCCCTGAACTCTGAGTCGGCTTCAGAATTGGAATTAGTGCCTCCAACACAGGTCACAAAGCTGATTCTTTAATCCACCCACCTTTTCTAATAGATAATTTATATCATAAATATTTTATTTAAATTTTCCCCCAAAAAAGTTTGAAGTATTTTTTTCTGTATTTCATATGCTTTCTCAGTAATCTGTCTCAAAGCTTGAGACAACTAATAATATATGTGTCTATTTGGCTGGAACATGTCTCAACGAATTCACTATATATTTAGCACTTTTTCTTTGTTCTACCATTTACTTTTCCATCGTTTTGCAATATAAAATCTCTTCTACTCCAGTATTAGCAAAATTTATATAACAAAACACAAAAAAGAGGAACTTACCTGTTGACTCTTCATTCACATGTATGCCCTTTGGACCAAGGTACTTACATATCGGGATCCTGACTGTCACATTAAAGTAAATTTCATGTTGAAGAATTAATAATTACAGTATTAGCAGTAATTATAATAGTAAGAGCTACCATTTGTGAATGCCCACTAAGTATTAGGAACTTTACTATGTGCTTTTAATATGTTACATCCAATACTCAAATAATCCTATGAATTGCTATTAGCCTCATTTTAAGGATCCTTTAAAGAGTCTTGGTAAAGTCAAAATCCTTTTTCTGAGACACCCAACTAGTCACTGATGGAAGTATGGTATGAACCGGATCTATCTGTCCACTACTTGACCCTCAACTCCAGTGTAACTGGCTTGTCTCTAACTAGTTCTCTCCTTTGGATAAAACTACAGAGAAGGCCAAAGTCAGCCTCAATCTTTTCATTGGCACAAACACTCTCTAAGGATGCAGCCTTGATCTAAAACCACAAAGATCTCTTAAGAAATGTGTCCACATTCATGCATTCTGCAATCTAGTTGAAAGTAAGTAAGATGGAGTAAGCAAGAGAAATTTTCTTGAATTTACTAGATCAGACTAAGAGATACTGTGAGGTGAAGTAAAGGGATAATTATGATAATAGCAAATATTATTGATTGTTATGATAAAGTCTTCTAATAATACATGTTAGCTCATTTGATCCTGACAAATGGCTATATGAGTTAAGTTTATTTATTACCCCTATTTCGTAGATGGGAAACTAAGACACAGTGAGATTAGGAAAATTGTCCATGCACCCAGAACTGGTAAGCGGCCTAGAGCAGGAGGACACGGATAAGAAATGTTGAGGCAATGGAAGGCCACTGGAATCAACCACTAAGAGAACCGACTCCTGTTCCCATTTCTAACATTCACTGGAGAGGAGTGGGCATTACTGCTTCCAGGACTCTGCTGGAAAACAAGTCAGCTCACTTCCAGAACAAATAAACCTAGAAAGCTTAATGAATTGTAAATATAGCATAAAAATGTATTTTCATCCTCTGTATTCATTCTAAATGTATTTTTTTAATTGATAACATTTATTAGAGAAACATTCTTATTAAGTGCATTAGAGATTTACATTCAGGTAAAGTAATTGGTACTGTTTCATAACCTGGAATCCTTGGAAAAATTTAATGTAGCAATGGAACATTTGTTTCTGTAGAGCGGGAGATTTGGCACAGGTGGGCTGTGTTCTACCCAACGCTGGAGGGGCAGAGGATCAACTGGGGCCCTCAGTTGCCGTGGAGACCCACGATGCATTTATCTTGTTATTCCAATGACTGCTCCTCTCCTGCTGGTTGTCTGATTTCATCCCACCACAGCATCCTTCCTCTTGCTCACTGGTGTGCCTTTAAGCAAACACAATGTGCTTTGGAAAATTTGTGTGGGATTCCCGATATTGTCCTCCAAAACATAATTTAAAATGCACCATGACAGTTCTGTCTAGATAAATTGTCATGAATCCTTTACAGGCTCACCAATTATATGTAAAGAATTTATCCCTTAATTTGCTTTTTTTTGTGTTTGTGACGTTTATCCATTTTTGAGAGACAGAGCACAAGCAGGGGTGGGGCAGAGAGAGAGAGAGGGAGACACAGAATCTAAAGCAGGCTGCAGGCTCTGAGCTGTCAGCACAGAGCCCAAAACAGGGCTCGAACTCACAGTGAGATCATGACCTGAGCCGAAGCTGGATGCTCAAACGACCGAGCCACCCAGGCGCCTCCCCCCTTAATTTGCTTTTTTAAAAACACTGCATGCTTTTCAAGATTTTTCTAAACTAGGAAAATCATAATCTCCTAGTTTTAAGTCTACCATATGATTAAATAAGGACAATTTCATGAATTGGGGAATTTAATCATCTGAAATACTAAATCACTCAAATAAAGCAGCAAGAGCATAGGCTGATTAACCTAATTGTAATAAAAGACAGGAAGGTGTTTTAACTGTTGGAAACATACAGCCCTTAAATATATGATCTTTCTAGGTAGATAAGATGATGAAGGTGATATAAAAATTCAACTTAAAACTGGCTTGCAGACTATTCAAATAAACAATTTCAGCTTACCAAAACTTATTTCTGCTCCACTATCACACAGATAGCTCATGAGAAAATCAAGGAAATGTTTTCTTCTCTCTCAAACCAACATAAATTATCTTAGGTTCAACAGGTAACAGGTGAGGAGCTATTTGCAAGCTTTATTTAAAAATCATATTTCAAGGGCTCCTGAGTGGCTTAGTTACGTGCCAACTTTGGCTCAGATCATGATCTTGCAGTTGATAAGTTTGAGCCCCGCGTCAGGCTCTGCGCTGACAGCTGGGAGCCTGGAGCCCACTTCAGATTCTGTGTCTCCCTCTCTCTCTGCCCCTCCCCTTTTTGCATTCTCTTTCTCTCTCTCTCAAAAATAAATAAACATTTAAAAAAATTCAATCATATTTCAAAAAATATATATTTCAGAATCACAAAGAAAATGGAGAATTCTTATGTCAGCTCCTTTTCTTTTCAAAATGGAGAACAGGAAAAGCATAGTCTGGTCTCTTTCAAATAGTGTTTTGAATACACTAATCAGTGGCAGGAGATTATGATAAATTATATAATCTCTATGTATTTAAGAATAAAGTTTCGGGGCATCAGGGTGGCTCAGTCAGTTAAGCGTCAGATTTGGCTCAGGTCATGATCTCGTGGTTTGTGGGTTCAAGACCATGTCAGGTTCTGTGCTGATAGTTCAGAGCCTGGAGCCTGCTTTGGATTCTGTGTCTCCCTCTCTCTCTGCCCCTCCCCTGCTTATTCTCTCTCTCTCTCTCTCTCAAAGATAAATAAACATTAAAAATTAAAAAAAAATAAAACAATAAAGTTTCTTGACATGCAACCATGTAATTAGTATTCCCTGAAGTTAATTGTTTAAAGAAATCATACAATCTGAAAAATTAGAAAACGCTTGAAATGTTGAGGCAAAACACAGGTAATGATGTAAAATTAGCTTTTTCTATAAGTGGGTTGAGATAGAGGTGGGGCAAAAGAAAATGAACCCAGCTTTTGCTGGAAAGTGACAGTTAAGCATTTCTTTGCCAAGTCTGGACACTGGAAGGATAGCTCCAAGACGGGTTCTTGCCAATTGAAGTTGGACTTAATGAGAAGCTGCAGGAACCAGGCTCTCCAGTACTTAGTCATAGTTATGCTGCTCTCTGATTTTGCTGACCTCCACATAGAAAATGCTTCCTTCCATATAATCATAATTCCATCAAGTTGGCAGTATCCCAAACCAGAACAATTGCAACTTTTAAAAAAAAATTTTTTTGACATTTATTTATCTTTGAGAGACAGAGACAGAGACAGAACGTGAGAGGGGTAGGGGCAGAGAGAGAGGGAGACACAGAATCTGAAGCAGGCTCCAGGCTCAGAGCTGTCAGCACAGAGCCCTACGTGGGGCGTGAACTCACAAGCTGTGAGATCATGACCTGAGCTGAAGTGAGACGCTCAACCCACTGAGCCACCCAGGCACCCCTGAACAATTGTAACTTTAAGATGCAAGTGCAGATATGTTTTCTAAATTCTTAAAGGAGCAATACAAACAGAAATGCATTCTTAATAGCTGTCCTATTACACACCTCATGTGTATAAATGAAATATTTCAAACATATTATTTGAAATTCTTGCAATAATCTTGGAAATTAATATCCCCATTTCTCACATGAGAAATTCACCTTGAAAAGAAGTAGCAAAGGGAAGAAGAGCCAGCCTCCAAATCACCCATCAGCTTCTAAAGCCCTGTTCCTACCCACAAGCCACCTCGTACCAACTACACCAAGCTTATTCACCCGAGAGAACTCACAAACCATCTATTTCCCTTCTCATTGCAGTCCCTGATTATTACTTACATTTCTAGGATTAAGATGAGTTAAGGGATTTTAAAGAATATCACTTTCTTCCAGAAGCTTTGTAAGATAAATTAGGATTGCCATCGGATCTGAGGCCGTGCACAATTTTGTGCCTCCCTCCCAAATTCATTCTGAACCTCTACTCTCTGCAATACTAATAGTTTGCATTTAAGCCCATTTCAGTTCAGCAAATGTGGTTGAATGTCAACCCTCCAAAAGCTACAAGTAAGGCAGTGAAAAAATTAGAAAAAGGAGTTCAATTATAAGAAGTATCAAGACCTTATGTCTATTAGAAACAATTAGATGGTACGCTATGTAGTTTTGCTTGTTGGAAGACAGTGCAGGATCCACATCAACATCCCTTTTTCCCTCTTGACAGCACACCAATGAGGTGTGAGTGAGCTACCAATGAGGAAGGAAGCAAAGATAGAAGGAAGGAGCAAAGAAAAGGCAGAAGGGCAGGAACAGTCGGAAGGCAAGAAGGAAGGAAAGAAATATGGAAGATCACTTTCAGCATAGTAGGAAATCTGCACATAGTAGGGATTCAACAAATACTTGCTGAAGTGGAAAAATAAGAGAATACTAACAGAGGAGAAACAACTCTTGTCAAATTTAACAATTTGAAATTAGTGGCTAATTATTGTTTAACTAAAGAGCAGATCAAAATAAAAATAACGTAACAAAATTTTATTCTTTTATCATTTTGGAAGCTAGTTTCAAAAATAATTTTTAGTTACTCATGATAACAGACTATCCCTCTCTTTTCAAAATCAGCACTGATTTGCTTCAATGTTCTACAACATAGAATTTCATAATGGTACGGAGATGGGAACCATATGTGCCCGCCTTGCACAAAGCTCTAGAAATTTGCTCTGACACATAAGATACGACTTTTTTGTGTGTACCTTCAACAATAAATATCTGTTGACTGATTAAGAAAAAAACTGTGACCATCTCAATGAGGCAAGAGTTTATCTGTTCTGTGTAAGGAACCAATTAGTCTCAGGGCACCTGTGTGGCTCAGTCAGTTAAGCGTCCAACTCTTAATTTTAACTCAGGTTATGATCGCACAGTTTGTGAGTTTGAGCCCTATGTTGGGCTCTGTACTGATACTGTGGAGCCTACTTGGGATTCTCTGTCTCCCTCTCTCTCTGCCCCTCCCCTACTCACATGTGTGTGTGTGTGCACATGCTCCCTCTCTCTCAAAATAAATCAATTAATTAAAAAGAATCTAACTAGTCTCTATTAACCACTAAACAAAAGTGCTCTAGATACAGATAATTTTTTAATGAATTTCTGAAGTCACACCTGACAAGCACTAACCAGAAAGGTGATAACAAAAGCCAGGTTTTATAGCACTATGTACTGAGCATTTTGTGTGTGCATTTACATGAGTTATTGTACTTAATTCTTGTATGGACTCTATAAGTGAATATACATTTTGCAGGTGAGAATACTGAGGATTATAGAGATTAAGTAATTTGTCCAAGGTCACCAGTTACTATTAAATCCAACCAGGATTTGGCCCCAGGCAGTCTGACTCCAAAGATTATGCTTTTAAATACTGTGTTATGCTGTTACCCAAAGTCTGCTAGTTGTTATAAGATATTTTTCCTTTCTACAGTTAAGCAGCTCCCATTCCCCATCAATCTCTTTTGAAAAGATACTGAGATTTTTAAAACTGTGTTTTGCTAGGAAATCTCTAGCAGTAATGTAAAGGCAATTGTATAAGGAGTTACGAAAGACTGACATAGAGGTTAGCCAACGGTTATTATGCTAGGACAACCACAGCTACAAATACAGTAATTTTCAAATCATAATTTTGAATAAAGAGAACAAAACAATATTCTTAAGGAGTTATTTAATTCTTCTTATCCTTCACCCAGTGCTTATCATTCAGAACAAACAGCAGCTGGGAGAAAAAAACAAATCCTTTTTCTTTAGAGAGTGTAATACCTTAAAATCCAATTAGCTTAAACCAATTAAAATACTATTTTTAAAGCCAAGGCACTTCCAGGAGGTTGTTGTAACTGTGGAGCATTTTTCAAAATCATGCGATGATGCAAAGTAATGCCGACATCAGAGTATATTTGTAAACTCCGGAGTTCCACTTGCCTACACGGAATGTCAGCATCTGATCAGAAGTTCTCATCGTGGGGCCCTACATCAGCAGTATCAGCATCACCTGGGAACTTGTTAGAAATGCAGATTCTGGCCCCCACTCCCACACTTACACGTACTGAAGCAGAAACCCTGGTTGTGGGGCCCAGCAATCTGTGTCTGGACAAGACTTCCAAATGATTCTGATGCCCACTCAAGCTTGGGAACTACTAATATAGCCACTGTGATACCAAAACAGCCACAACTCAAATTTATGGCTATCATTGTTTTGCTGACCATTCCTCTAGTCAAGTACTAAACAATATCTGCAGCTTACCAGCATTGCTTATCTGTTTTCCCAGACGACAGTTTTTTGCCTGTAAAGAAATTAGATTAAAAAAAAAAAAAGTCTTGGTTGAAAGAAAGGCTGATCTTTAGGTGTTAGAATCCGTATTTCACTGTCAATCCTAAACTAGCATGTCTGGGGGCTGAAAAGTTTCAGAACCTTTTTAGTTGCATATTACTCTTGGCTTGAAAACTGCCTTTTTGGCAGTGTTTTTCTATATTTTATAACATTTAGCTTAGCTTCCTTGGACAAAATAAATGGCTTTAAAATGTGAGGTAGACAATAACTTGTCTTAGTAATGACTTAAGGCCTTTCTAACTAGGTGGAAAATAGCACTTACCTAAATAGTAACTGTACTACTGAAATAAAATTTCATTTGCACAGTAGGATTCTGTTTACACTTGCTGTTCTAAGCGGCAAAGAGAATATGAACTGTAAGTCTAGAATCCTGAGAGAGAGATTTTGCCTCTTCTTCCTGATATATGGTGCCCTTTGCGTCCTGTGATTCATAATCCACTTGGGTCGTGAAACATTGATGAAGGGAAGCCAGTGACAGTAATGGAGTTCTGTTAGGTCAGGCTTCACAGGCAAGACAGATCATATTTCACTGGTAAAAAGTGCCTCTAATAAAAGGAGATGCCTTGGGACAAAAATATTAGTGCTTTCTCTTTCTTCTCATGCCATTCATGGGTCATTTATGACATTATTATATAAATACACAGCTTATTTCTCACCATGTGTCCACATTTTTAAAATTTATTTATTTATTTCATTAATGAGGGAACCAGCAGGAAGACAAAAGAGTTAGTTCCAAAGTAAAGGAACAGAGATGGTTGGGAAAGAAATGCCAGAAAAAGATTTCCAAGTTTGATACAAGATTGGTTAACTTTCTACAAGACAATAAAATCATATCATCTTTGGTGTTAACTTTGTTACCAGGCTATACCATCCTAACGACTTACCAGTTTTAAAAATTTGCAAACCATCTGCACCTTTATATTTGTAAAGTGACCGAAATGTATTGTGACCCAAGAGTGTCAGATAAGGGTGGTAGCAGGATGAACAGCCGTCCCCAAAAGATCTGTGTCTACATCCTAATCTCTGGAACCTGTGATAGTCAATCCCACTTATGTTTTTGGAGCTCTCTGCCCCCAGCCCCGCCTCAATTATCTGGGTTGAGAGAAAGTAGTAGCTTTCACAAGGCCCAGAGAACAAGAGAAGGTGCTTGTTCATGGTGGTCATTGAGCCTGGCCCACCTGAGAATGAGGCACTGATCCCCATGCAGACTTGGATGTGTCCTCATCGCCCTCCCTCTTCTGACCACACACACTATTCCAGAGGCCTTACCTCTGTGTTGCTAACAGGCCTAGCTCTTTACTAGGTGTTCCGCTAAGGCACCCTGCAGTCATTCCCCTTCCCCAGAATCAGGGCACGGGGCCTTGCTAACACAGACCTCTGCCACTCCAGGCACAGAACCAAAAAATAAGTCCCCTCTCAATTTCCTACAAGTTCCCCTTAGCCTCTTGGATTTACCAAGAAACCTTGACTGAGAACACATAGTGTTCTGGGAGTAGGGAAGAGAAATACCTTTAAGTAATTCATTCACATATTCTCCAACAGCATATCTTCAACAAGTATTTACTGACTGCTTATGGAGCAGCTACTGTTTGTAGGAGATACCAGGGACACAGCAGTGAATATATCGAGGAGAAAACATGAATTAAGGTTCCAATAAATTAACCTTCCTTGTTCATTAGTGCGAAACACAGTCTAAGACTGTTATTTATGCATAACAATTTACTTGTGCATAACAATTACATCATTATTGTTTTCAGCCCACTATATTCTTGAGGACTTCTTGGTTGATTCCCTCAACCGTGCATGAACCTCTGGGAGAGTTTTCTGTATTTTGCATCTTTCCAAAATGGCCACTTGAGCACAGCCTCCTGTGAGAGGCAGTATAGTGCAGTAGTTATGAACATGGCTCAGAGCATCAGCCCTACCACTTACTAGCTGTGTGATGTTGGGCAAGTTAATTCACTTTCTGTGCTTCAATTTCATGGAGTTGGTGATAATACCTACTTCACAGGTTATTGAAAAGACAAAGTGAGTTATAGTATCTAAAGGACTTGAGGCAGCATCTGGCATGTAGTGAGCTCTGGTATTACAACTGTGTGATAATAAGGGGGTAGGGGTCCTCTTGAGAACCAGCAATGATGGAGAAAAAAATGAAAAGCAGCTGAGCTATATAGATGGTAAGTGCTCAGTGAAGGGCAACATTTTGCTGTGGAACAATGGTTTTCATACATGACTGCTTTTCGAAATCACCAAAAGAGCTTTTAAACATTTAGTGCCCAGACCCTACCCCCAGAAATTCTTTAACTGGTCTAGGGTGGGGCCCAGGCCTGTTCAAGTAACCCCCATAGAAGCCAAGGTTGAGCATCTCTAAAGAAGAACAATCAAACACCTGGGTAAAAGGCAATAAAAGGGTGTAGAGAGCTTCATTCCACAAGCATCCCTCTTCCTGTTCCCCAAGGTCTAGCTGCTTTATCAGGACAGTCCCTCATCCTGCAGTCTGTAGGCATCTTTAGGGTATACATCACTTGTCAGGACCTAGGCTGGGTACAGGGGAGAACAAAAGTTCGCAGACAAAATCCTACCCTCATGGATCACACAGTGTAGCAGAAAAATAGACAAGAAAATAAGCAATTACGTGGAGAAAAAAATCACACCCTGAGTTCTCGTGGGGAAAGGTCTGAACAAACCACAGTATATACTTTACTAGGAAATCCCTGGGAAAGAATAGAGTGGATCTATAAATACTAAATATGGACACTCTCCAAGATATATTGTTGAATGAAGAAAAGTAAGCTATAGAATAGCATACCCTTGATGTCGCCAAAATTTTTGTAACACGTTACTGTCTAGGGTACATAAATATATATGCAACCAACAAGAAGCTCTAGAGGTACACCTCTTATTTTCCATGATTCTGAAAACATTAATTTTTTCAAAAAGAATGTATTTAGTTTTTGTGAAATTAAAAATTAGCAACATTTAGGGGCGCCTGGGTGGCTCAGTCGGTTGGGCGTCCGACTTCGGCTCAGGTCACGATCTCACGGTCCGTGAATTCGAGCCCCGCGTCGGGCTCTGGGCTGATGGCTCAGAGCCTGGAGCCTGCTTCCGATTCTGTGTCTCCCTCTCTCTCTGCCCCTCCCCCGTTCATGCTCTGTCTCTCTCTGTCCCAAAAATAAATAAACGTTAAAAAAAAATTTTTTTTTAATTAGCAACATTTTAAAAATTCCAGCAGATCTTTGTGGGGCTGGAGGCTGGTCTTCTGAATATTTGCATTTAGCTAAGTGAAGATGTCTTTCACAATGTCTGTTAATTGTGACAAACTTGTTGACATTAACGAACATGATCTTATCTAAGTGACTACCACTTAACAGAGCAATGTCCTGAGGATATTGGGCATGAGGCAGATGTGTGCCAATAGAGGGAAGGCAAAGGAAAGAGAATTCACCATGAGGATCTGCTGGGTATGTAAGGAAAAAGGTCTAGCAGCACCTTCCATCTCTGCAGCTTAGTTTTACCTGAAGCTAGTCCTAACTAACTGGAAGCCTGAATATCAGTTTTTAGGTCTAGGCTTCTAATGGAGATTCTCCATCTTAGCTGCATATTAGAATCCTATTGGAAGGCTACTAAGATATCAATGCCTAGAACCATGACCAATGAAAGTAAGATCTTTGGGAGGCTGGGCCTGGGCTTTGGTTTTAACATGACCAGGGCTAAGACCCACTCTCAGAAGAATCATGCATGCAGGCTCATACACATTTTGGTACCATCCCAGTTTGGGTAACATCATGCTTGCAAAGTACTCCAAAAATAGCATCCTTTGCAGATGCTTCTTAAACTGTAGGGAAATATGAGAAAAGGAAAAATATTTGTACTTTTGTATTCAGTAATTCTAGTAGTATAACACCATGCATTTGGTTTATTTCAGGCTCGATTGACCAAAGAACAGCGCTGGGGAAGTGCATTACTTTCCAGAAACCACTCCTTGGAAGAAGAATTTGAAAGGGCAAAAGCAGCAGTGGAGGTAACTTTCTTTTTAAATTATTTTTTCTGTTTCATGTTGCTGGGAGTGGAATTCAAAAACTCAGACTTCAGCAGGATACATATGAAATGAGTCTTACTTTAATGACACGAAGTAACCATGATAATGATTATTAGAATAAGATCTGTTACCAGAGAACTTGTGACTTGGATGACTAATAAATGCTAATTCCTGTGCCAATTCTGTGATAGCTTAACAATCTGTCTGAAGTCCTAGGTCAGAAAGATCTCTGACCCTCATCTGTGTTCCATGATGAACCTATGTAATGAATTTGCTATGCCTCTGTGAGGCCAAGTTTCATGCTTGATATTTCTGTCTCTCTAGCATCCAGCACAATGTCTGAAAGGCAGAGAAATTCATGTTCCTCCTGAAATATACATTTTTCTAACTGAGTGAGGTAAAAAGCAAGGCTTAGGTATTCTATGAGATATTCTAGCCAGTGGATATCCCATCTTGACTCGAGTCATAAATTTTTACTATTAAGATTGTCCAAAACAATGTCAATGTTGATAAATCAAATGAAATGCTTCATTTGAATATTTATTTCTTTTTTAAAATTGTTCTAATGTTTATTTATTTTTGAGGCAGAGAGCAAGCAGAGGAGGGGCAGAGAGAGAGGAAGACACAGAATCTGAAGCAGGGTCTAGGCTCTGAGCTGTCAGCACAGAGCCTGACGTGGGGCTTAGACTCAGAAAACGTGACAGCATGACCTGAGCTAAAGTTGGACGCTTAACCAAGTGAACCACCCAGGCAACCCCCTTTTTTTTAGCCTCCTAATAAGAAAAGCATAAACAGAAAGAGGAAGAAAAGGGGAAAGAAGGAAGAGAAGCCCCCAAAGAAGCAACCTTTGCTGTCTTTTTATCAATTTCCTCCCTGGTTGGAATCACAAAGAGTACATTACAGACACCATCTATGATACTCATCAAAGCCTTGCTAGATTGCTATGTAAGAGTAGAGCTTTTCACCAAACCCAAGTATGAATATTTTAGGATCTCTATTTCCATCAATGATTTGAAATCTTGAAAATTTAAAGTATTCCTGTGATATGGTTCATTTATGTGGCTATCTTACCACTAGGATTTGGAGGAAATCATTATTCTATGAGCAGTCTTTCAGGAACTCCATACTTGAATGGAGTTCATTCAAAACTTCATTCAATGGAAGTTCATTCAAAAACTTCATATTGAAAGGTTTTATAGTCTAGGAAATAATTCTAGCCATAATTTAATATCATCATTCATCAATCCAATAAGAACAACTTTATCCCATCACAATACAATTCACCAAATTTCTTCTTTTAATTTTATCCCTTTTTAGTTTAAAAAAAGTTAATGCATTAGTGTTCTTGAATGTGATCAATTGATATATTTGACTGAGACCAGCTGAGTGCAATCAAATTGTTCAACTCATGGAGCCTGTAACTCAATTTATCTTAAATGTAGATTTTTCCAGACTTAAGAGCTAATTTAAATTCATCTTTTGAATTCCTACTATGTGTAGCACACTGAATTACCACCAAAAAGATGATTTATAACCATAGAATCTTGGGTCAGTAAAGACATTAGAATTTATCTGGTCCCATTTACAATGAGAAACAAAATGGGTTCAACTCAAAAGACCTAATTACAAAATAACATATCAATAAGGAAAAAATTATTCATTTATCCATCGGTGTGTATGTGTACATATGTTCATAAAATCATTTCACCTTAGTTTTGGGGAGGCCTTAGTAGTTATCTATCCCAACCAGGAACATAGAACAAAATTTGTTTCTTTTCAAACACACTTAACAAATTATTTATTCAAACATACCCTGTTTCTATTTGAATACTTCAAATTAGGGGCAACTTCTTTTCTAGAAAATCTGTTTCTATTTTGGACAGTACTAACCATTAAAAAGCTCTTCTATGTATTATGCTGAAATTGGCCTACCAGCAACTTCCATTTCTCTTTCGTCTTGGCTTTGCTCTCTGGAACAAGGCAGAATTAGTTTAATCCCTTTTCTACATGATGTCCACCTGACACCACAAAGCCTTCTCTTGGCTTCTCCTTGTCTCTCCTGGAAATTGAGAAACTGATGTGTTATTCCAACTTATCACTAATAGCTAAATGACAACATACATTTCATCAACAAATATGGGCTTCAGTTTCCACACTTCTATGGTCCTTTCCAGTTTAGAATCCTTGGGGGCTGTAAGTCACTTCAAGTAGTTATTCATTCACCAAACACTGACTGTCTGCATGTGCTAACTTCTGAACTAGGTATGAGAGATAAAGAAATGAGCCAACCCAGCCTAGCTATCTAACAGCATGGACCAGAGGACCAACTTGGACAAATCACTTGCTCCGTCAACTTTAGTTTCCTCATCTGTGAGATGAGGGGCTTGGATTTCTAATATACTAAAATCCTATGAGTTTATGGCTTCAAGGGAAATGAATTTGTAAGTAAAGAATTCCCAGCAAATCAGAAAATTGTAAGCAGATTGGCTCATCTGGAAGCCTGGAACTGAGAAGCTTTCTTAGGGAATGAGGGAAGATGTTGCTGACCGGAAGGTATGAACAGGTGTGGAGAAAAAAGGCAGGGGATAGAGGGGAGTATTTCACTAAGCTGATGGTAAATCAGACCTACAAAACTTCACATGTATGTGGACTATTTACTTCCTAACATTATTCTTATCCAAGGGTATAATCTAATTCATGGAGAGGATATGATGAAAGGCATCAAAGTATACATGACCCAGCCTTTGACCCAGCCACTCAGAATTTATCCTAGAGAAATAAGCGTGAAATTTTACAATAATTTTTTAAATAGTGAAAATTTGGAATCAGTTTAAGTGTCCCAGAATAGAGAATTAGCTAAATTATATCTCTATAGTAAAATGCTGTGTAACCATTAAAAACTACATTATGGAAAATATTTAAGATCATGTAAAAATGTCCAGTGATGATTGGAATAATAATGTATTTTACTGACAGTTTTACAATATGATCCCAGCTTTGTAAAATGAAAATGGCATAATGCCTAACATGTTAAAGTGCATACAGTGTGCCAGTCAGGAGAATTATATGGATGATCTCATTTAATCCTCATATTAGTCTTATGAAGAAGGTAACATTACTATTCCTGTTTTGCAGATGAGAAAACTGAGGTTTAAAGAGATTTCAGACATTTCTATAGCATTGTATAAGCATTTACGATCGATTGAAAAATGAGTAACACTCATTTAGCAAGTTTCTAAGCCATGGTTTTCACCCAGACTCCAGGGCCCATATTCTGAATTACTGCAATTTATAAGCATAAAGAGAATCTGTTAACAGCAGTTATATTGGCAGGCTGGGTTTGGAGTGATCTTACTTCTTCCATTAGCTTATCTGTATTTTCCAAATGTTCCATCATAAACATGTATTATGTTGGTAATCAAGGGAAAACTGGTAAGTTGTAGACACTGTAGTGGGGCATGAGATTCTTAAAAGAATGAAAAGTGCCTCGTTCTTCATTGCAAAACAAATAAAGAAAGGTGCTGTGGATTGGCTTTATTAGAGACGGTTCTCACACTAGTAAGACATAGGAAAATCATGCCTGGAGCAAGCTGAATTTTTCCAAAGTCTCTATCTTATATTTTTACATCATCTGTTTCCAATATTCCTTCTATTTCATGTTTTATTCCATCTTTAAACCCTATTTTTCTGTCGCCATCCTAGCTCTTGACCTGATACCGGTGCCCTTTCCAGTTCCTTCTGCTCCTCAGTCCCCTGATGAGCCTCAGGGGCTTCCCTCTGTTCCTCTCACACAACTCTGCTCTGTCTGTTCCTGCTCTGTCTTCTGTGGGGACCCGCTCCCCCCAGATCTTCATGTGACAGTTTTCTTCTTGTCATCTAGATTTTAGCTTGAGTGCCAATGCCTCAGAAAAGCTGAACCTGACCACCCAGTTGCTATCACAGAGCCTAGAGTTTTGTTTTTCATCCTTATATTTATCACTGGGTCTTTTCTTGTTTGTTTCTGTCAGTTTGTTGTCTGTCTTTTTACTTTAAAATGTAACCTCCGTGAGAAAGGGGAACTTGTCTCTTATTTAGAGCAATGTCTAGAACAATATCTGGTACCTAGTAGGTATTCAGTAAATACTTGTTGAATTAATGGATGGCTGGCTGATTGTTAATCACCTAATGTGGTCAGCACTTCCTTCTCTCTGTTGTTGCATGTAAAGTACCATATAACCTCCTAATATAATTTAGTATTTACATTTTCATTGCTGATTGGAGACAAACAATTCTGTCTATGGCATATAGATTTCGGCCAAGGCTATGCTGAAGTGTCTTGTGTGGTTGTCCTCATCTCAACATCAGTCAGTGAGACACATTTATAACAATGCAGGTAGCACTGACCAGTCCTTGCCATGAGTAATATTAGGCATGTTTTATATTTTACATGGTACGAACTGGTTTTTACTTCCACAGCATAATACATGACAATGTACAAATCAAATAATGTTTGAGCTAAAATGCTCAAAAATAGTCTCTTCTACTAGAGAAAAGACATCTAATGCCACATGCACATTTATTGCATATCTTAAATGAGCTGGGAATCTGTTTATGTGCAAAGGCTGACATTGCTTAGGCTCAAGCTGAACTGTTAAATCAAGTAAGGCTTTGTACGGTGGAGGGGGAGAATGCTTTTGCCTCTGTATCTTCCATTTTATTGAAAAATCACCAAAATTTCATCTCTGTTCAAAAGTGTTGTAATTTTAGGACATAGAACCAAATATTCATATTCTAGACTTTAAAAGAAAAATCTTCCCTGAACAAGAAGGGAAAGTAACTTACTTTCCTCTTGGATTTTCTTTCTAGCCAATATCTAGCTAATGCACTGTCAGCTACAATGGGTCTCTAGGAAGGATGCACAAGGAGTCTCGGAAGTGAGAAGCAGGGAAGGAGCCCTGGGAGCTCAATGAGGCCTGAAGCTGCCTCCCAGGAATGGAGATCCCTAGTGGGAACTGTGTTGCATCTGTGGAGGAGAGAGAAGTCACGTGGGCAGTCAGCACACTTGCAACCACACATGAAAAGTATATCCTTTATCCCTATTTAGCAGGGAAGGAAAGAGCCAGCATCTGGTAGTATTGTATTTCGCTGGTTGGTCTCTCTAGGTGCCCCAGCCTTCAAATTAATTGGATTTAGTAACAAATTCCTTCTTAGTAACAAATTAAGCTCCTTCTATAGGCCAGGCACTATGCTGGGTGCTAAGAATACAAAATTGAATAAGACAGCCTCTGCCCTTAAAGAGCTGGAAGAATCACAGATATATGCACACAGCTCAGGGGATCACTCAAGTATAGCTTATCACATGATGTTGCTACTATGGGTTTACATGGCCACCTCCACACTAGGCTTTGACTTCTTCCAGGCAAGACCATGTTGCATCCTTCTTTATGCCCTCAGCACCTTTCAGAGAGTCTGGTGCAGAGCAAGGCCCTACAAAGTTTTGCTGGATGCATAAAGGAACAAATTGGCAATTGATTCCTCAAATGTATGTATTTCATCCAAGCATCTCTTCATTAGTGGGTGCTTAAGAAATGTCACAAACCTACTAACAGAAGATGAACTTTGTATCCCTGGAATCAAAGTCACATTTCACTTGGTCCCAATACTATCATAATGCTTATTGTACACGTTTTAATCAATGTTTTCACAGCTCTAATTTTACCCAGAGGGAGGGATCCTTGTGAGCAAATTTTGAAAAAGAATAATGACATGTGTGAATAAGGAAAAATGAAGATGCACAGACAAAAGGAATATAGTGGTCAGAAGCAAGAAAAAGAACAGGAAGTGTAATTTTAAATCCTCTTGGCTAATTAATTGAGTCTACTAAAACCTTTAAATTCTAGAAATCTGGTTTCTCCTCAGGCCCAATTCTCCTGTTGAGCCTCACTTGTGATATTGCATGTGGTAGTTTAAAATGTCCACAGATTCTTTGACATTCCCTTCAAAACATGGAGCTTAGTTCTCCTTCTCTTGAGTGTGGGCTGGGCTTAGTGATTCACTTTTCATAAATAGAATAAAGTCAAAGCCATGGTGTGTGACTTTGAAGATTAGGTCATACAAGCTACTGTAGCCTCCTTCTTGCTCGCTCTCTCTCTCTTTCTCTCTCTGCTCACTTGCTCTGGAGGAAATCCAGCTGCCATGTCATGAGAACCCTTGGCAGTTGAGAAGCAAAGCATTCTACCAACAGTCAGGGAGGACCTGATGCCTCCTTTCAACAGCCACGTGTGTGAGCCATCTTTGAAGTGGATCTCCCCAAACCCCATTAAGCTTTTAGATGACTGCAGTCCCAGCCAACAGCCTAATTCCAACCTCAGGAGAGACCCCAAGTAAGAATCACCCAGCTAAGCTACTCCCAAAGTCCTGACTCCCTCAGAAGCCGTATGACATAGTAAATGTTTGTTTGTTTAAGTTGCTACATGTTGGGTTAATTTACTAAGCAAATAATTATTGTGTTGTTCTACTCCTCCAAGCCCCATTCTATTTCATACTCTTCCTCATCTCCATTCCCAGTCCATTTCAGTACTTCAGAAATGGAAAGATTACCCTTGTAGAATAGAAAGAAGGTATTCATTCACCCTAGAATGTAGTCTTTCAAACCACCCCCTCCCATTTATTCTAGTTCTCAATTTATCTTCTCTGATCCCCAAGGGAGTATGAACAAAGACCTTTTAGTGACAGTCCACATTCCTTAGGGACATATTCATCCCTTCACCATGGATCTGGTCAGGGTCTTGCCTTTTCTTCTTCACAGTGTCTACACTTCTCTTCATGACAAGTCTCATTTTTTCCATTTCTATGTCCTATCACAAAGGACATGGCCCTCAAGATAACTTCTCTTCAGGCATCAGGCTAACTTTCCTTCTAGCAGAGCTTTATGAGAAATCACAGGCAAATTGGTAACTAGTGTTACCACTAATGAACATGGATAGTAAAAGAATTCCTTTTTCTAGAAATATGGGTGACCTTCTTTATCTCTCCATATTCAAAACAACCCAACAGTTAAATCCAGTTCTAGTGACATAAGCTAAAAAGTTCTTTCCATATAGAAATTTTGTTTTCACCTGAAGTTATTCTGTGCATATCTACCATGGATCTGATAGGAACCTCAGAAATAGTAAAAGATTGAAGGAAATTGGAGACCATCCTCTAACTGTTTTGATTAATATAAGATTATGTAAAACACTACTGAGTTGGGTGTACTCCTACCATGACAATTATCTGCCTTTATCACCCCCTCATATTTCCTTTTGCTTTCTATGACAGTGTCACCTCTTTGAAGAATGTAGAAGAGATTAATGGATTAAACATTACTTAAATCATTCTGACTTAGATTCAATATCCAAAAAGGAGAAAATCTTTTGAAAATATCTGAAAACATTCTTTGGTCAATATTGAAGGAATCTTGAGATTAACTACCAGGATACAGATATCCCAAAGCTTATAATGTCATGTTAGTGAACATGCTTCCCATGTCAACTTGTAGATAGATTACATAAAAATTAGATGTATTCTGCAAACTTGGGATACTGTGCATTGGGAAGCTGGCAAAAGTTCCTTTTTTCTCATAGTGAGCCATTTTCCTTTCATTTTACACAAACAAATTTCCAAAATAATATGAAGCATAGAGAAGAATTATTGCAGAATAACTGGTGATAAACCCTCATAGGTGATATGGATGAAAGTATAAAGAGGTGTAAGATGGTCTTAAATAAATTTATGGGCAGATGATCTATTTAAAGGAAGAGGGTTATTTAGAGTTTGCCTGTATTTTTTTAAAGTCAGTGCTATGGATGGTTATCATATTCTTCTACTGTCCCTTGATATCCACTGTGTAAATGCTAAAGTAATAAAATCTTTAACTTGACCCATTCTAACAAAACCTCAGCTATCCATGGATTGGTCTTCTAGACCATCATATTTGTATACTAGCTTCAGACCAAAAAGTAGCTTGGATATAAGCTCCAGACCAAAAAAGAGCTTAACTCCAAATCAGAGAAATATAGGATCTGCATTCTGGACATGATCTCATCAACAGACATTTACTAAGTGAATTGATGCAAAAGAAGGTGAACATGAGAAGATACACACTCCATCTGAGCCAGCCTTGAGCGGTTACAGACTGTTCTGTGCCCTGTGCGTTGACTAAACCTGGACAATAATTTTTATCCCTTCCTCTACAAAGAGATTTTCTAAAGATCGGTCAGACTATAGTTGAAAGTAATTTAAACCATTTGTTGGAAGATTCTGTACACAGGAATCACACGTTAAACTCACCTGGAAAAGGTGAGATAGCATATAATGTACATAGGAAAAGTCTCAAATTAAACGTGGATCCTGGTTCTACCCATGCCAGTATCTTACCATTTGGGCCTCAGCTTTCTCATCAGTAAAATGAGAGGTTTGAATTAGATTGTGTTTTATGTAGTTGGTCTATAAGATTAGGTGGAAAATGGATGAGCATTTTAATAATTATGCATTTATTTTAACATATATTAGAAAAATATAACTAGAACTTCAAATTGATGACTTTGTGGACATAATTTAGACAAGGATAGAGTAGACTTCACCTATTTAAATAAAAGAACTGTATCAATTACAACATACATTAAGTAAATAAGATAGAATATGGAAATGATAAATTGTAGTTAGGATCAAATGACTCAAGTTTCAGAAACACTGGGATTGATGATTGTGAGACCCAGTATTAGGGTAACACTAGCAGGCATACAATATTCCTCAAAATGCAATTGCTCAAACAAAATAGTTTATTTCTTCTGTTAAAAATAAAAGTGCCAGACCAGCAGGCAGATCTGCTCCATGCCAAAATTCACCCCGGTTCCTTAGGGTGTTATCCTCACTTGCATGGTCAAAGCCAAGTCACAAGTGCTTTCTTGCTCCACCCCCAACCAGGGGAAAGAGACGTTGGAGGAGGCAGGCCCACCTTCCTAAAAGCTCCAGCCCACATGTCATCTACTCACACTCTATTAACTGGAGCTTAGTCAAACACATCACATCACCACCACCACCCATTCCCCAAACTATAAGAGAGGCTAGGAAATGACCACAGTGCTATCACCACAGAAGAAAGGAGAGGATATTTTGACTGACAGCTAGCAGTCTCTGCCACAGGTACCTTCCAGTTCTGATATTTGTAGGAAAATTAGAATGCCTCTCCCTCTTCTCTTTATCTTTTTTCTCTCCCTCTGCCTGTCTCCCGCCCTCCCCCTCTCTCTCTCTCTCCTCTGGATTTCTTTTACTTTTAGGAGCAGTTATTAAATAACTCTCTAGGAAGTTTGTGTCTATAGGAAGAATAATGTAATTCTATTTCTCTAGAATATTCCAAACTCCATCTCTTGAATAACAATGCTGCCCCATATAAACCAATCATTAGTATTCTATAAAACGTCCTATAATGTTGAATATTATTATTCCCAATTTATTGAAAAGGAATAAAAATAAGATCTATAGGTTAAATGTCTTATTTCTGTCAAATAATGGAAGTCAGGAATAAAATAGTTCTAGTCTTCAGTTCTATAATTAATTCAGTAGAGCTATCTTCCCATTTTGGCTTTCAAAGGCTTTTTATAAAATAAAATCAAAACACTAAATGATGAGAGACATCTCTTTTCTGATGACACTTAAGCTGCACATTGGTTTAATAAGTAGAGCATCAAACACACAACCATAGAGAGTTCAGTGGAGAATCAGTAACCTCTCTGTGGGCAAAGTGTCATCTTGAATTTCCTTTATTCATTTGACTAAGGTATATGATATATCATATAATGCTGGATACATAATTGATGTTCAGTAAATAAATATTTCCTATTGATTAAGAAAGCAGTCCTTTTCCATGAAGGTAACGAGTTCTATCTCTTCTTCCTAAGTGATCAATCATCGGTTTCTTAGATCTTATATTAAGATTCTCCAAAGAAGCAGAATCAGTAGGCTACATAAAGACAGAAGAAGAGGGAGAGTGATGTATTAGAAAGACTTGGCTCACACAGTTATGGAGGCTGAGAAGTCCCACAATCCACTGTCTGCAAGCTGGAGACCCAGGAAATCTGGTAGTGTAGCTCCAATCTAAATCCAAAGACCTAGGGACCAGAAGAGCTGATGGTATAAGTCCCGGTCTGAGGACAGAAGACCAATGTTCCAGCTCATTCAGATAAGCAGGGAGAAGGAATTCTCCCTTCCTCTGCCTTTTTGTTCTGTTCAGACCCTCAACAGATTAGATGATGCCCACCCACATAAAAGATGGCCATCTGCCTTAGTCTGACAATTCAAATGCTAATGCCATCTAGAACTGCCCTCACAGACACACCCAGAAATAATGTTTAACCTTGACACCCCATGGCCCAGTCAAGTTGACACATAAACTTAAGCCTCATAGATCTTAATGATGGTCCCAGAGGTCCCCAGTCTTCTCTGGAAGAGGTTACTGTCCTACAAGAGATGTCACAGGCCATGTTAGAGTTGGTACCTCATACCAAGGATTTATAGGGCCCACTCCATCACTGCAGAGAAAGGGTTGAAATTCAGGGATGCTAAGGGACTTGTCCAAGTACACACTGCTGATTACTGGCAAGCAGAACTAGGGCCCATGTTTACACATTCCCTTGGAGCTAGTTTTTTTCCTGGCCTGGGAGGTATTGATAGAAGGAGGAAATTCAGAATTCAGATAGTAAATAATATTAAAAATTATTTGAACTTGAAATTTAATTTGGAGGTGTATTTTTTTCTTACATCAGATTTCTTTTATTAATATGTTTATTTTAATTTATATTAAAACTATTTGTTATTCTTTGAAATACACATCAGTCCCTGCCAAGGGCAGCCATCTTTTTTAATAGAAAGGCGAGAGGCAAGGACAGAGAGTAAGTAAAAGGCAGAAAGGTATTAAAGCATAACTGGAAATTATCAATACCACACATCCAATTTATCCAGATGAATTAGATTTCCTGTGAAATGCCGAATTGCATGATGAAATCTGAGAATAAAAGACTTACCGGGAATTCTTAGTTACTTTGCATCCAAAGAGTAAAAATGGATAACTAAATAACCTTAAGTCAGGCCCTCAAGTCAGAATGTCATGATTATTAAACACCAGTTATGTACTACATCAGAAAACTTGGGCAATCATAGTAGAGGGATGAGTGGATGAGCTCTCCATGTTTCTGAAGTGTTTCTGAAATGCAAACATAATACAATATAGACTGACTACCTGATCTGATGACAGAAGGGGAATAAGTAGATCACTCTATCATTAAACCTAAATGTGAAAAAAGATTTCATTTTCATAGAATAAGTAAAACCAATCAGAATGTGTTTCCCCCGGTTAACCTCAGGTGTGTTTCTGTGATAGGAACAGGATGTTTACCAAAATCATTTATGCAGCCCCCAAAGTAAAGGGGGCTTGAGAAAATTACATTTGAAGTTAACCACTGTGAGAAATAAACCCACTCACCCAAAGGGGGGACACAGAGACTCAGAGCACAAAGAAGTGAGGCTTTAATTAACATTCTTGCATTGCAAGAGTGGGTATCTGATGGACAAGCACACACCGGACAGTTACACCAGGCAATTTATCTCCTAACATGCAAGTCTCTACCCTGATTCTTCATTGGCTGAGTACTACAGAGGTTAAAGCCTTACCCAGAAGTCGCCTATGCCCATGTAAGGCAAAAAGTGCATTCCTTGAGGTGACACATAGACTTCTGTTCTTTAGTGCATGCTCATTGCAAAGCTAACGGAATGGAGAGGGGAAGAAGAACCAGGAAGTGAAGTGTCTAAGGGTTTGGGACTCCATTTTGGGAGGGTGGTTGTGTTTCATGCATATTTTCATTAGGTTGCAAACCTATTTTAACTAAATAGCACAACTTTTATTTAGTATTTCTGAAAATGAATCATCTTACTTCTCACAACCACTTCCTTTTCTAAATCATTTAAGATTCATTTGTCTTCAGCGAATTGTCTTCCTTTTCAAAATAAGCTGTTTTAGGATACTAAAGCATTTATTCTCTACTTATAGTAAATAGATATTGGATTGTGAGCATCAGATTTAAAAAATCACATCATAAATTAGGTTTTAGTTTTAACTGGCCAGGTGGCAATAATACAGTATGGCCTTCAAAATTAGAATTATATTTTTTATTAGATAAGTTTGATGTTATGGATCCACCAAATCACAGTGATTATTTTGATCAATAATAAGAATGTACCTTATTCAAAATAATAATTTTGCATCCTTCAGGTTGTCTGGGATGTTTGAGAACACACACAATGTGTGTTTATGCACACACACACACACACACACACACACAAATACACAAACACCACTGTAAATTTAGGTAGAGATCCTGATTTATTCAGGCAAGGACCCCACGCATAATGGAACTAAAATGGCCACATGAGCAAAAGCAGACACAGTTTCTCAATCTAGCTTCCTCTAGCCCCAGAGTCCCTAACCTAGGTGTGCAGCTGGTGATGACACTACCTACACAAGGCAGTCTTCTTACACTTGGGCTTTGCATCATTACTCAGGAAGAGTTTACATGGTCTGTCCTGAATCCGTTTGGTCCTCAGGCTGGATGCAAGTGTCAGGAAAGATGGGGCCTCATGCTATGTGTCCCCTGAGGGAGGGGGAGAAAAATAGCAAGGATATGACTCAGTATCCCCAAACAACCTGTACCTCTAGTTCCGTACTTTCCAGAAAGTCTACTGTTATTCTCAGAAACATAATCCTAACTTTTACAAAAGTTTAAAAGTATATATGGACCTTGAGAAAATAGCAGAAGGAAATGCAAAGATATCAACAATGATTAATAATTTATCTCTAGATGGTAAAATTGAGAGATTATTGACTTCCATTGGCAATTTCAATGTGTTTTCAAGTTATCTATAATGATAATGTATCGATTTCATAAACATACAAAAAGGTTGTTTGTTTTTGTATCAGATCAGGGTCAACAAACTTTGGTTATAATTCTCCTCTTCCCTAGCTGCCCTGGCAGGCTGGGAAAAGTCTCTTTCCCTCTGGGCCTCAGTTGTTACTTTTGTAACATGAGACCATGTTATAACTGGGAAGCTTTCAAAAATCCTGATTCCTGTGTCCCACCCCAGAGATTGTGATTTCCTTGGTCCTGGCTATGATCTGGGCTTTTTGAAAAGATTCCCATGTGACTCAATGTGCAAACAAGCTTGGGAATCTCTGGATTCCAAGATTTCTAAGCCTTTCTTCTGTTGAGATGGTCTTAGAGTCTCTGGTTGTCCACTTTTGCCTAGGGCTATCCCTGAGCATCAGTTCTACTTTAGCAATTTTAGCAATTAGTTAATTTAGTTCAATTTTAGCAGTTACCAAGAAAGAAAGAATATTCCAAAACTTTCCTAAGTCACCCATTTTGATGTCTTGCAATAGTGTCAGTCACAATATATATTTTCCTTGTGTCTACTCTAAATTCCTGCTGGAGCAATTTAAGCCATGATGGGTAAAAAGAACATCTAGTTAGGATGTTGGATTTGTTGTTGAATTCCTTGCATGAATTGACATCACCAGCTTGGGTCACTTTCACTGCTAACAAAGTTCTCTCATTACCAGATCTTTATCTAACAAGCTCTTTGTCAAGGTTCTAATAGAGGGAAAAGCAAGTTTACATACTGCTATAGTCCCAGGCTATATTTTCCAGTTTCTTCCAAAGCCATTTCTAGATCTGTGTTGCTGTGAAGTTCTTAGGGACAGTGTATTTTTAATCCTTTAATGTTTTGACCTGAGAATAATTTCAAAGAGAATATATCACTAGGATTGAAGCATTTGTTAAGAGATAAGCAATCATCTTCCTCCTTACCTACTGTATTTATATCTGTCTTTTCAGTTTCTTCCCATCTCTATCTGGCCTTCCTCATTGTCTTAATTGGCTGCTGAACTATATATCTTATATTTTTACATTTTATTTTAATATGTTTTATTATTGGTTGAATATTCCTTTAATGTTTCTTTTTTTTTTTAATTTTTTTTTCAACGTTTATTTATTTTTGGGACAGAGAGAGACAGAGCATGAACGGGGGAGGGGCAGAGAGAGAGGGAGACACAGAATCGGAAACAGGCTCCAGGCTCTGAGCCATCAGCCCAGAGCCCGACGCGGGGCTTGAACTCACGGACCGCGAGATCGTGACCTGGCTGAAGTCGGACGCTTAACCGACTGCGCCACCCAGGCGCCCCTCCTTTAATGTTTCTTATTGCCTAGCCTTCTTCCCAGATTTTCTCTATCACTCTTCAGTGCTTTTCTCTGCTTTATTAGTATACTTACTGAAGTTAACACATTTCAACAAAACTAGTTACAAGGGACACGTCACAAGACACAATCTGGGCAAATGCTCAAGGTTCAACTAAAATGGCTAAAAATACTGTGCCATTTACAAAATAATTTTATCCCACACTGAAAAAATACAGGTTGATGTTCTTTACATTTGCACCAGAATTCAAGAAGGATGAATGACATGAACATGAGCCCTCTTTTTACATTTTTTAAAAATAGGTTCCTGTTTTAGCTCTTAACACTAGCTCCAAAGCTAACTTTGTTCTTTATATATTTATGACCATTCAATGTGAACCTTTCTTACGTCTTGCCATGCCCGTTCATTTGCGAATGAAACTAGAAATAGTTCCCTGTCCTGGTTACAGAACTCTGGTTGCAGAGTCCTGGTGAAATCTGAACCGCATGGAAGGGCTTGGATCTACCTCACAGCTGTGTCACATCTGTGTTTTAGCAGCAGGCTAAGATGCAGCGACTCTAAAAAGTTGACGGTGCGTGTGTAGTATTGCCTCATTGTTAAACATGAGATAGAGCAGCATTGCAATCCAGTAAAATTTTTCTAATTCATTGGACTTCTTTACAATTTTTAAAGGATCTTTGAAATATCTTCAAAAGAACAGGAGCATTTTACATAAACCCATTTAACAATGCTGACTGCTAAGGAAACTTTATGATATGATTTTAACCACACTGTATGCTTTTTATTTTAGTTTAGTTTAGTTTAGTTTACATCCAAATTAGTTAGCATATAGTGCAGCAATGATTTCAGGAGTAGATTCCTTAGTGCCCCTTACCCATTTAGCCCATCCCCCCTCCAAAACCCCTCCAGTAACCCTCTGTTTGTTCTCCATATTTAAGAGGCTCTTATTTTTTGTCCCGTTCCCTGTTTTTATATTATTTTCATTTCCCTTCCCTTATGTTCATCTGTTTTGTCTCTTAAAGTCCTTATATGAGTGAAGTCATATGATATTTGTCTTTCTCTGACTAATTTCGCTTAGCATAATACCCTCCAGTTCCATCCACGTAGTTGCAAATGGCAAGATTTCATTCTTTTTGATTGCCAAGTAATACTCCATTGTATATACATACCATATCTTCTTTATCCATTCATCCATCGATGGACATTTGGGCTCTTTCCATACTTTGGCTATTGTTGATAGTGCTGCTATAAACATTGGGGTGCATATGTCCCTTTGAAACAGCACACCTGTATCCCATGGATAAATACCTTGTAGTACAATTGCTGGGTTGTAGGGTAGTTCTATTTTTAATTTTTTGAGGAACCTCCATACTGTTTTCCAGAGTGGCTGCACCAGCTTGCATTCCCAACACTGTATGCTTTTTATCTCCTCTACACCAGTAATATCTAAGTTGTGTCTGTGGTGCAATGGTGATGTTTCTAAAGCCTTGTCAGTGGAGGTTTCTCTCATATAAAATGCGGATGTGATATGTACAGAATAGAAGGCATCTTCTGTTTCAATAAAATAAGCACATGTAGAGAGCTCTGAGCCTGTTGTGCTCCCTTTTTCTGTGGGTTTGATAAGCTAACATAAACCTGCCTATGGAAGCTGAGGGAAATACATAAGGCAGGGATAACAACTTAAAGTCATTAAGAAGTTGAATAGATCCTCACAGATTGAATCATACATTCATTTATTTGCTTAAAAAGCATTACTTTATTTGTTTGTTTAAGAAGTAACTATTATTGTCAGATCTTACGTTAGGTACTAGCTAGAGATATCAAAATGGGAGACACTATCCCAGCCCTCAACTTACTCAAAATCTGGTGGAAGATACAGATAACTGAGAATTGTAATATGGTGTAATAAGTACTATGATACATGTAAGACCCTGGTCCCCTGAGGGCATACGGAAGGGAGATTTACTTTGTGTGGCAAGGACCAAGGAGGTTTCCCAAGAGCAGGCATACCACTCACAGTTGAACCAGAGACTGGGAGTAGAAGGAAGATGGCATTCAAAGAAGAGAGAAGAAAATGTGCAAATGCATGGATGAGTGTCTGGTGTACTGAGGTCCTGCAGGTGTTACTCTATTTGCTTAGAATGGAGGGCGGGATGCAGGTGTGGATGGGAGATGAGATGAAGAGGCAAGCAGAGGGAACAGAAGGCAGATCAATCATTTATGCTTTTCTTCAGCAGATTGTATGGAATATGCACTGTGTGCCAAGTGATGCATTGTACTAGCTAGATCCTAGTTTTTTCCTGCCTCAGAACCCATGCCTTCCCAGTCTCCTTTGCTGGTTTATCCATTTGTATCTTTCTTCTAAGTAGTACATAGCCCAGAACACAGCCCTTGCTCCTCCTCTCTTCTCCATCTACATTTTTTCCTTCTCCATCACTTTCAGTCCCATGGATTTAAATTCCACTTATAACCTGGTGGCTCTCATCCAATTTTTCATCCTTGATGTCTTCCCAGAGATTCAAAATTGAGTATCTATTGCTTACTGACACTACCACTTGGGTTCTAGTATCCATTATATACTCAACAAGTCTACAACTGAACTCTTGATTTCCCATTCCAAACCACTCCTTATCCCAATGCAGTAACAGCACCACAATCTGTTCACACCAAAATCCTGGAAAATGTTCTTCCTTTCCCTATTACTCCACAGCCAATTCAGTGGGAGGTCCTATTGAAGCAACCTCCAGACTAAAGAAATCACATTATCTCCCATGTTCAACCCTTCCTTCACACCAACAGCAACCCTGGCCCAAACCACAGCCATAGCCTCCTACCTTGTCTCCCAGCTTCCAGTCTTGCTCCCCTAAAGAATCACATATTCTCTTCTCAAGGGAGTACATCTGATCCTATTATTTCCCTGCCAATACTGCCAGTTAAAATATGCCAAAATAAAATGAGATACAAAGTTTTTATTTTATGGCCCATGGACATAATAGGATCCTGCTATCATTCCTTCTCATCCCTCCTCCCCACACAATAGGACATTCCAGCCACACTGGCTTTTCTGCCCTTTCATGCCTCCAAACTCATTTCCATCTCCATATTCTCTGCCTGGAATGCTCTCAACCAAACTGTTTAGGTCTCAGCTCACAGGTCACCCTCTTTGAGAGGTCTGCCTTCATCATCTTTTCTAAAACAAATCTTCCAGAATTATCCTATGTAACCATTTCTCTAAGAGCTCATAACTATCCAAAATTATACTATATTATTTATTTATGTATGTATGTATATATGTATGTTTTTTCTGTTAGTATATCCCTTCACCAGACTGGAAACTGCATGAGAATAAAGAGTTTGTCTTGTTTACTGTTGTATCTCCACTCTCTACAATGGCACACAGATATATAATCACAAACTGTGATTGCAAGTGAAGGAAAAGTACAGTAGTTATATGAGTTTATATGGCACTGGAAAATAGAATTCAACCTTTTATTCAATGTACCCAGAAAATCCTGTTTATTCTCTTCAATATAAGACAGTAGCACAAGAGCATAACTTAATAGTCTAGCACTCATTTGTACATTTCTGCCCTATTTTCTTTAGGAAACCTTGATCAAGTGGCAATGTTTATGATTTTGCAAAAGCTTGACTGAGGAGGTATCCCACTTATTTTTTTAATGTAATATTTAGATGAAGAACATAGCCAGTATTGTTTGTCACCATTTGAAAAACATTATGCTGAATTACAATATATTCAAAGAAAAAAATTACAAAGGCCTAGGAACAATTAAGTCTTTACTCAGAAACTATTAACAAGCAATTTATGTCAATTGCTTTTTAATTTATACCTGATTTTGTAAACAAATTTGAATAATCTTCTTGAAACTGGAATTTTTTCTGAATTTAGAATTTTAGAGTCAAACACTTATGTTTCCTTACCTTAAGGCAAAAGGGAAAGGAAAATCAGTAGCATTACATCATAATATATCACCTGCCATAATGAATCCCCACCTCTTCTACCAGAAAGAGTAGATTTTTCCCTTCTCAAAGGCAAAAGCCTCTCCTTTGACATGATTATCAGATTCTAGACTTGCTGAGTAGTATAGAGGCTATGGTCTCCATAACAACCAATATTAACAGCCTGTGTTGGAAACTTTTTCTCCTTAAAAGCCTGGCATTAGAGCGGCGTCTGGGTAGCTCAGTTGGTTGAGCGTCCAAACTTCAGCTCAGGTCATGATCTCGTGGTCTGTGAGTTTGAACCCCGTGTAAGGCTCTGTGCTGACAGCTCAGATCCTGGAGCCTGCTTGGGATTCTGTGTCTCCCTCTCTCTCTGCCCCTCCCCCGCTCATGCTCTGTCTCTCTCTGTCAAAAATAAACATTTAAAAAAAATTTTTTTAAAGCCTGGCATTAGAAAGCAAGCTACATCAGAACACTGAGGGAGGAAAATAATATTTTAAAAATACATATAGGGTGTTTTCTTCTTAGTGGAAAGAATCAATACACTGATTAAATTATTTAGTTTTCAAATCCTTTATTCTAAGATATCTTTATTTGCTGTTGTCCTACCATGCCATAACTTATTAAGCATCTATTATTTGTCAAATTTGTATTAAGCTTTGCACATACACTATCTCACTTAATCATCAAAGTAATCCTAAGAGTTAAATTGTAATAATCCATTTGCAAATGAATAAATTACCCAAAGGCACGCATTATACATTAGTAAATAACAACAGTCAGGATTCAAACCCAAGCCTTGTGGCACTAAGGACAGTGGTTTTTCTGTACAAAATGTTGCCTTCTCTAGAAATTTTGAGCAAAATTCCCCAAGTTTAATAATAGAAGTGGACCTAGAATCTAAATATTTTAACTCCCAGGAAATTTACACAACTTATCAGAAGCAAATGAATTTATAACTTCAAGAAAAGACATTGTTAGCATTTCTTCAAGAAAAGATATAGCAAAAATCTCCATTATTCTTTAATACAGTTGAAGTTGGATTCTTGTGTTTTAAGGATATATCAATATGTAGAGGCAGCTCTGGTGCAAGCATCCAAATTAAATGCAATTTAAGGGAAATTTAATCTTCTGAATTCTGAATTTTATTTCTCTGTTGTTAACCTGCTTAATTCCCCTGTCTCAAACTATTATTAAAATAATCAAAGAAGCAAAACACAAGTGGAAAAAACTCTTTGAAAGTACTGGGTAATAAGAATGAATGCCACTAAAATGCCAGAAACCTTGAAGAATTTCTAAAAGTATTTTAAGACTATTCTTAAAATAGACTACATATTGTCTTTATTAACAATCTAGGTCTGAAAACTTGATTTTTTCCAAAAAAAAAAAAAAATGAAACCTTGGTTTTTCAGTAAACACAGGAAGGACAAAGTAGAAGTAGAAAGGAGTAAAAGAGATAATAAATCTCTCACCTTAAATAAAAGAATTCAATGTAATATTTATTTTTGAATCAATAGTAAATAAAAGATCAAAATTGTTTTTAATTGAGTGGTAACTATGAATACAATAAAAATTAATGTAATACTTTCAAATTAATAAAGAACCAAAAAAGGAGAAAAAAGCTTATCAATAGGGCTAATGATGAGGGGAAAGAGCAATAAATATAAATGAGTTAAATTCTTCTATTAGAAAACAAAGATACTCTCACAGTGTTAAAAATTAAAAAAAATAAGTGTTTTCAAAAGAAACACAAACAAAATTATACGGGAAAATTCATAATACTGAGATGGGCAAAGCTATACCAGACACACTACCAGTTAAAGTAGAATACAAACCAAAAAGAATTAGGTGGAATATAAAAGAAAGATTATATTGATTAAAGGTAAATTTTACATTGAAGATATAATAGAAAATACAAAATTAGAAGTACAATGAAAGTTCTGCAATATAGTAGAATAGATACCCTCTGGCAATATGTATATAAATATTTAATATTTACATATAAATACAGATTTTAAATATTAAAACCATCTTTTTAAATTTAAGGTTAGTTTTAAAGAGAATAAGAGAAATCCTTAGAATCTAAAACTATGAAGTAGGAACATAAATTCAAAGTATAAACAAGCACTAATACTAGCAGCTACCCTAAATTATCTGCTAATCCCTTTTACCTACAGCTACGGATTTTGACAGTCACCCGGTGATAATTGACAAAATAGTGAGCAAAAAAACATAGGAAGTAAAGTTTTAAAAATCCAGAAGCCTTAAAAGACCATGCTTCAATAAGAGGGGGAAATGTGTATGTTATTAATAATAGATCAGGATGTATTAATAGACCAGAAACTTTGAGGAATTCTAAAAAAAATGTAGGGCTAGTTGGGGAGTAGTCCAAGACAATTTGGAACATTGAGCAGTCTTCATGCACATTAAGCTATAATTCGTACAACCTGCATGGTCCTAAAACTGTCAATCCAGGAATTCAATTTGAAGTATCCCCTCATGGTACCTACAGCTGCCAAACACTCATACACAAACACACATGCACACACACACACACACACACACACATATATAGACATCAACACACATACATGCATAAACACATATATACATAAACACATACACACATTCTCCCTAAAAGAACACTTCTTAAATGAAGCCTCAAGACATTGTCACAGAAGAACTTCCAAAAATATAGAAGTTCAAAATCAGATATCTCAAAACACATAAGAAAGGAAACCATGAGTGAAAGTCAGCAGAAACAGCAAACAGAATGATCAGACCTCAAAGACCTGAGATATATCAGACATAGAATATAAAAGAATGTTTAATATATTTAAATTAATAAAAGAGGGAATTGAAAACATGAGAAAAGACAAATGACTAGGAAAAATAACTGGGCAAATTTGGAAAAATAGAACTTTCAGAAAAAAATATAATAAAAATTCTAATTGGAGTCTAAAGTTTTGTGTTGTTCAGGGGGAAGATAAATATATTTATTAACTTTAGACTTTTGTTAATTAAGTATGTTAAATTTATTTGTAAAAACTCACTTAAAACATAAGGACACAAAAAGCTGAAAGAAAAATTTGGAAAATATGCCAGGTAAACCAAAAGTAAGCTGGAATAGCTATTGGTATCAGATTAAAAAAAAAACAAAACTTAAAGCTAAAAGGATTTCTAATTAATATAAAAGATTCAAAAGATTCAATTTGCAGGAAGATAAAACCATTCCAAACTTGTATGCAACTAAAAAGAGGTATTCCAAATATATAAAGAAAAAATGGACAAAGCTATAAGGCAAAATGAATAAATCTGCCATCATGGTGGATATTTTAATATGCATCTCTAAGAAATTTATCTTGAGCTGAAAGAGATTACTAGAGATATGAATATTTAATCTAATAGATATATATAAAATGCTGTGTACAAAAACTACAGAATATACACTCTTTCCAAGTACACCTGGAACAGTTACCAAATTCACTCATGCCATATAGCAAGTCTAACACATTTCAAAGGATTAGTTTCGTGTAAATCATGTTTTCTGATCACAATGCAAAACTCCATATATTTGGTCATTTAAGAACACACTTTAGAATAAGTAACTCATAGCCTCAAAAGAAATTATGATAGGGAAATTAATAAGTTCTTACAACTGAGTAATACTGAAATACTATGAAATGAAAACATAAAATATAGATAAAACAATATTTCAGGAGTACTAGATACTCTTAAATTTTTTTATGATTTTTTTTTGAGAGAGAGACAGAGACAGAGCGAGCAGGGGAGGGGCGGAGAGAGAGGGAGAGAGAGAATCCCAAGCAGACTGTCAGCATGGAGACTGATGCAGGGCTCAAACTCACGAGCTGTGAGATCATGACCTGAGCCAAACCAACAGTCAGACGCTTAACCAACTGAGCCACCCAGGTGCCCCTAGATACTCTTAAATATTTAGATTAGAAGAAAAGTCTAAACACTGTAGATTAAACATCAACCTAAGACATCTAAAAAACTAGAGAAAGAACATTAACTCAAAGAAAATGGAATAACAAAACAATAACCTTAGCATAAATTAATAAACTAGAAAACAAAGATATAATAGAGAGGAACAACAAAGCCAAAGCTTAGGAGCGCTTTTTTTTTACTCATAAAATTGACGAATTTCTGATAATGTTGATTTTTTTTTTTAAAAAGGAAAGGACGTAGGGGCACCTTGGTGGCTCAGTCGGTTGAGCATCCGACTTTGGCTTAGGTCATGATCTCACAGTTGGTGAATTCGAGCCCCACATTAGGCTCTGTGTTGACAGCTCAGAACCTGGAGCCTGCTTTAAATTCTGTATGTCCCTCTCTCTCTTTGTCCCTCCCCTGCTCGCTCTCTCTCTCTCTCTCTCAAAAATAAATAAAGATTAAATAAAAAATTTTAAGGCACATATAGATACTATTAGAAGTTAAAAGAGAGCTATATCTAAAGATAGCATATACTTAAAGGTAGTAAAGAAAAAAGTCAAAAGTTAAAAAATTTAGACAAATGGAATAATTCTTAATAGAATATGATTTACCAGTGCTGACTCAAGAAGATATAGGCAACCCAAATAGCTTTATGTCCATTAAATAAATTTAATCATTAAAAGTCTTCCCATCAGCCGGAGCAGGTTTTACAAATTTTCTACCAGGAATATGTATGTAGGGAAGAAAAATGTTCAGTTTCATTAGTTACCCTTGTGGGAAAGAACTATTTACAATGATAATGCTCAGAAGAAGCTTGCGCAATATTTCTGAAAGGCAACTTCACAATACATATCAAAATCTTCAAAATGTTTGTGCCTTTGACCCAGCAAGTCTTTAATAATCCTAGAGAAATAGTTGCTCATGTGCAATAAGGATACATGCCCAATTTATTTGGTGCAAATTTTTACAATAGGAGAAGGTGAAATGTATTAAAATAGATCCATATAATGGGATACTACAGGGCCATTAAAATGATGCAATAGTTGTGCATCTAATGACATGTAAATATGTTCATAATAAAAGGTTACACAACCACGTGTACAGGAAGGTTTCATTTCCACCAGTAAATAATAAAATAATTATAATTGCTAATGCTTATTGAGCATTTATTATGTTCCACCCTGCTATGTATTTTATAAGTATTATAAAATCTATCCCTCACAGCTATCCTTTGAAGTAAGTGCTTTAACTTCTTTTTTTAATGTTTATTTATTGTTGAGAGAGAGAGAGAGAGAGAGAGAGAGAGCTTCAGTGGGGGAGAGGCAGAGACAGAGAGAAGGAGAGAGAGAACCCCAAGCAGGCTCCGTGCTGTCAGCACAGAGCCTGACAGGGGGCTCAAACCCATGAACCATGAGATCATGACCTGAGCCAAAACCAAGAGTCAGACGCTCAACACACTGAGTATCTAGGCACCCCTAACTTCTTCTTATAAATGAGAAAACTGGAACTCAGAGAAGGAAGTAACTGGCCTGACACTCAGTTCATGCACAATTGTTTTTATAAGTATACATAGTGGGAAAGCCTAAATTAAAATATATCAAAGTACTCCCAGTTACTATATCTAAGTAGTAAATTTAGTAAGATTATTTTTCTTTTTATTCATCCATTTTTTGTCTACAAGAATGACAATTTGTCTACAAGGAGGACATTTTTTTTAAATTTTTGAAGCATTTTATCAAAAACTATCAACCCAAATACAAATACCTAAGAGAAACAAAAGGCCTGTCCTCTCAAATTTTGAATGAGTTTAGGAGGTCTCTAAAAATACACTCCTAACACTTACTTACATCTACTTTGAAAGATTTAGGTGATCCCTAATTTAAATCTGTTTTAATCCTTCTATTTTCTGCCATCTGGACAGTTAATGGGCTCTGGGGAGTTCACCAGATGAAAACAGAGCATGTTTATAGTTTATTGTCATTAAATACTTAGTTAAATGTGGGACCACAATTATCTCTGAAAACAGCCTTTTAATTATTCAAATGTCATGACAGCACAGCTTAGATGCAACAATTGACCTTTACATTTCTCTTGAGTCAGCAGTGTTCTTCAGATTCTAAATATCATTTTAAAAAATAAATCACAAGCTCTGGCTCCAAGGGGGGAAAAAAAAGCTCCTAATGTGGTTTTGTCCTCACAGAACTTAAACAGGATTGTTTGTGCTTGGCTAGTTAGCCCATTCATTATACTGACTGATACATTGTGTCACATCTCTTTGGACATTTAAATCATACAAGAAAAGTATTTTTATAAAAACAATAACACCACCTGATTCTAGTGTAACTCTTCAAGGTTTACAGAAAAAGTTACCTAACATTTGGAAATTTAAAAAAAGGTTGTTTGATATGGCTGATCACATCCTTGGGGAGTGATGGTACCAGGAGAAGAGTTCACGTCTTCTAACTTCTGGTCCAAAATAATTTTCAACACCCCCAAAAATTCCTTCCAGGCAACTGTGAGCTACTTGAGGTCAAAAACTGCCTTTTTCAGCTCTGTAGGCCACGAACATAACACAGACATAGAGTCTAGGTTTCAATCTATGTTGAGTTGATTTGAACTACACAACCTATTCTTTACATGTTTTCCTGTAGATAGACTTTTCAATTAGTCGTTTTAAGAACCAAAATTGCCACGAAAATAGATTCGTGCATTCTAAGTCTAAGAAATCTTTTCAAGTGAGGCATAGTTCTCTGAACACAGGTCATAGGGACATCTACCCAGTTCTTTCTGGACTAATCTGATAGTGTAGTGAAGCACCACTTACTGGAGTCAAGAAGACCCATGTTCAAATCCCAGTTCTGCGGCTCTATGCCATTTTCCTTGGACAAGTTATTTAATTCCTGTAACATCAACTTCATCATTTATAAAAATGGAAATAATGCACATAAGCTCATTTGAGAAATTAAGTGACATTAGGGTGTGAAAAAGGGTGCATCTCAGCAAGCTCAGGAAATGATTCATTCAGAACTATTTGTTGAGCACATATCAGGCACGAGGTCTCTTGGCTATCATTTCATTCATTTAATGGCAGAACTTGACAGAGTGAGAGTAAAAGAAAATTTTACGCTATCTTCTGCCCATTCAAACCCATTTGTGAGCTAGTTTTATCCTAGCTTCTGACTGAAATCATAGATTGGTCCTTTGTACTCATTTCCCATGGCTGTTGTAACAAAACATCACAAACAGGGTCACTTAAAACAACAGAAATTTATCATCTCAGTTCTGGAGGCTAGAACTCTGAAGTCCAGCTGTTGGCAAGGCCCTGCTCCCTCCCAACCCTACAGGGGAGGATCCTTTTTTGCCTCCTCCAGTTTCTAGTTGCCCCAGGCATTCCCAGCCTCTGCCTCAATCCTCACATGGCTGTCTTCCCTCTGTGTCTGTGCCTGCACATGGTGTTCTCCAGTCTGTGTGCCCTGTTGCCAAATTTCCTTCTGCTTATAAGGACACCAGTAGGACTGGAATGGGACTCACCATAAGAATAAGAACTTCATCTGGACTTGATTACATTTGCAGAGACCCTGTTTTCAAATAAGATCACATTCAAATAAGATACCAGAGGTTAGGACCTTACCATATCTTTTGGGAAAACACAATTCAGCCTATAGTTTTTGCAGTCACTCGAAGATAAAAAAAAGTCCTCCAGACACTTTCAGCCCCAAAAGCAGTGTTGTTTCAGTAACTATGACACACAGTCCTCTATAATAATTACAGGACTCCTTCCATATTCACAGCATAGAGCTTCTCACCACCCCCACCAAGCTAGGAACACCATTAGGCCCGATCCTCTGTTGTTGGGAAGCTGCCAGGTAGATCTTCTGGCTTCTGGCTCCACTTCCTCCCATTCTGTTCACTATTCACAGCCTCAGAGCCCTCCAGGGTGGGACCAGAGCAGTGAGGACTAGGGGAAGGAACCCAGCCTTACATGGCAGGTAAAATCATAGCCTGGCATAAACACTCTCTGGGCTCAGTGGGATATATAACATGTGTATATTCTCTCATGTTCTGCTTTCATGGGTCTCTCAGAGATTCTTCCTGGGAATATCCCACTTCAGTTCCAGTGAAGTCACCAATCCTCACCCTTCCAGGAAGTCCTCTGGGGTAGAATTCCAGATAGCTCCAGGATGGCTCAGCCCTTGGTGGCTGGGTAGCTTGGTAGATGGTCATACATCCTTGACCACTGGCTGGAAATGCTCTCTTCTGGTGCCTCCAGGATTAGCTCTTTGATAATGAATATAGGCAAAATGTTGGAAATATATATGTACATATATACCGTTCTTTTAACAAACCCTATATATGTAGTCAGGCACCTATTATTTTTTCTTTCCTTTTTTCGGAATAGCAGCCAACACTTAAACTGAAAGACTCCCATTTTAACATTCCACTGTAGTTGCCTTCATTCCTGATAGAAAAGAAGCCGAGAGCAGTATCAATGACCTTGTATTTCTAAACAGAATGAACTTGGTTTGTCTCAGAAAATTAAGTGACAAGAGACAAGCAGAAGGGCTTTGTTCTGCTCTTTCCTCCTATCAAGATAGTATTTGCCAAGCAACAACATTGATTGATCCTTAAAGCTAAGGATAGGTTACAGCTGCAGAGTAGGACAAGGGAAACAAGACTGCATTAATGAAAGGGTATAAGAGCAGGTATTAGAAGGTGTGGGCCTGGACCTGGTTCACTGATTAGCTATCTAGTGACCTTGGAAAGTTCACTTATGAAGGTCAAATAAGTTAATGCACTTGAAAGCTCTTTAAAAATTATGTACATTGAAGGTGACAATATTATTGATCTTAGTAAGAAGCAATGCAGTTTTGTTACTAAATCCTCTTATTTCTTCACCTAGAAAATCTCTGGTTCACTCCTTCCTCTCTGCTTTTGTTGCAATCACCCTGGCCTCAACCCAGATTCATGCAATAATCTAATTTATCTCTTCTCTGCCCTACCCCCACAATTCATCCCCACAGGAAGGAGTTGGACTAGATGCTCCTAAGGCCTCTTCCTTCCTGATACGATGTTCAGATTCTATGAGACAAAGAATAGGAAAAGAAAACATGGCTATTCTTTTCCCTAGTCCACTCACATCCTTAGCCTTGGCTACGATTCAAATAAGGCATTTGGCTTATCAGTTAAAGTTTAGATAAATGGGGGTGCCGTGGGCAGGGGCGGGGGGCTACCTGGGTGGCTCAGTCAGTTAAGCGACTTACTTCGGCTCAGGTCATGATCTCACGGTTCGTGAGTTTGAGCCCCGTGTCAGGCTCTGTGCTGACAGTTCAGAGCCTGGAGCCTCCTTCAGATTTGGTGTCTCCCTCTCTCTGCCCCTCCCCTGCTCGCTTGCTCTCTCTCTTTCTCTCTCTCTGTCTCAAAAATAAATAAACATTTTTTTAAAAATTTAAAAGGCATGAAATTGTCAGGGGAAAGCCAGTTAAATGAAGATCAGGATTTTTCAGATACTTCATAGTTTCAGTAACTCCACAAACACTCCAAAGATGGTTGTATGTACTATTACAATGTATGGCAGTGTCTTTTTATTCTTATTTGCCCTCAACCCATGGCAATCTGGCTTCTACCTCTATTCCATGGGTGTTGCTCTGGACAAAATCATCACATGGCTGTTCATGCTCACAGATGTGCTCCAGCCACAGCCCTCCACACTGATAAACACTTTTTCCACATAAGGATTCCCTTACTGGGTTTTCTCTCCAGTGAATTCTTCCTCCTCTATTACTTATTGCTGATATTCCCCAGAGTACAACTCTGAACAGTCTGCTCTCCCTCCTGATGTACTCTCACTGGTTCAACAAATCCCTTCATGTGATTCCAGTCACCACTGCAATCAGAAAATCTACAGCTCTGGCAGTCATTTTCTTCTTGAGACCAAACCCATGTAGCCAATAGCCTCCTAGACATCTGTGCTCCAACGTACACTAAAAGCACCTCAAACTGCACATGTCCAGATCTGAGGTCTTCACCATTCCCCTACTTCACCTTTTCTGTTATATCCGTCAAATGCAACACTGAATTCCAGGCACCATCTCTTACACAGACAACTCCAACAGCCTTGTAACTTATCTTGCTGCCTCCAGAGGGGATAGAATGCCCAGTTATTCCATTCTTTTCATTTCAGTCAGAGTAGTCTTTCTGAAGCACAGATCTGAGTCATGACTTCCCACTTATCCTTAGAATAAAGTCCAAATCATTGACCTAGTCTTATAATGTCCTTTGTGATCTGGACCATTCTTGCCTCTACATCCTCAGCTCTGACTCCCCACCTTAATGTCTACATTAGCATCATAATAAATCACCAATTCCCAGAATAAGCAATGTAATCTTCCTCCTAGCCTTTGCACATGCTGTTCCTCCCATCAGAAATGTTCTTTCCTCACCCCATTACCTGGCTAACTTCTATTCACCCTTAGAGTCTCAGTTGGCTTTCACTGTATCCAGATCCCTGAACTCCCAAGTCTAGGTTGAGTTCCCCTCTTCTTTGCTCCCAGAGCACCATTTCTTCCCTTATCTTACAGGCCTGGATTGCACTCAGCTATGCCCCACCACACTGCACACTCCAGTGGCAGGATCAGCATCTGTCTTATTTATGCTATATATACCCTGTATACTTTATAACATTGCCTGCTACATAGTAGACCTGTTAATAATTCTGCTAAATGAGTGTACTATGTGTAAGTATATAGAATAAACTATTTTGAGAAGATTCTACCCTTCAAATTTTATGAAATACTTTAATAAAAAGGGTTCTATATGAAAAAAAAATCCACTTTATACAGACATTATAAAAGCACTACTATCTTGTACATCTAAGTATTTCTTTTTAAAAGTATTGCATCTGGTCTTTCAAAATGTGTTTTAATTATAACATAGCTCCAAATACCAATATAGGTATATGTCATTTGTAAAAGTTAGCAAATTTTGCCAGTACAATCTAATAATTGAAAACAGAGGAATTTCAATCCACCCAGAACCTCTTTTCCATTTTTTGTTAGGTTCTGTAGAAAAGAGTGCTCCAATGGTGGATTTTTTTCCAGGGCCGATGGAGTCTCTGGCCTGGTATTATATTGGTCTTCTCTTCTGTGTTTTGATACTGGGAATGAGGCAGCCACTGCCAGCAAGCTAGATTCAATGCCTAGTATCTTTGGCAGAGAAAATATTTCTCCATTTCTATCCAAATTAATCCTCACAGGCCAATAAATCAATACACAAAGAGCATGTGTGATGATTTTGACCATCTGGAATTTTTCTAAGGCGTTGGTGGTCATAACAGAAACTACCTGGCTCCACAGTAGCTATGAGTATCTAGTTATTAGCTCAGACTAGCGTGAGCACATCCCCCTTTCCATGTGATAGCACCACCTGATCCAGGGCAGGGGAGCTCCTGGCAGCTTTTCCTTATCTTTGCCTGATCATTCAGTCAGCTAGTTTGATTCCAGCATCAAAGAAAACAACTTTAACCCATTTCTCCCCAATACTCTCATAAAATAACAAACTGGATCTAGACTATCTTCAAACCTGGTCAACCATTATAACAATCGGGTAGTCAAAAAGAAAAAGGAAAAAAGTCAAAATAGCAGTACAGTATGATCAATATACCAGTGATTTTTTAATCTGACTTTTCCAAAACAACTGACCCAATTTTTTTTTCCTTAAATACGCCCAAAGTGTGGGAGGAGGAAGCTTTTCACAGTGTAAGGCAGTGTCTACATGGTTATTAGATATAACAAGTTAAATTCTTTATCACCAGGAAAAAATGCTACAAAGGAACTGCTTCTAAACCAATGGCTCTAGTGGCCTTCCCTGCAGCTAAGGGAAAAGCTAAGGAAAGGAGAGGAGGAAAGAACCTGTTTCCATGCTCAGACAGTCTAAGGTTGCTTTAGTTGTACCAATAAATGCTACCCCTGGTGGGCTCTCTGTCCTAAATCCATTCATTATTTCACTCAGTGCTCACAGCAGCTCCAAATCACTCCCATTTGTCAGTTCGCAAACTGACGTCTGCATACGGAGGGCAAGGAGAGACTGAAGAAAGAGGCAGACCACTCCACATTGGTAGGAGGCAGTTTAATAAGCAAGGGAACTTAGTTACAGGGCTTCTGTTGGGCAGCAAGATGAGTGTATCTCTACACCAACCTGCCAAATCTTAAAAATTTATCTAGAGACATTAACTGGGTTCAGTCACATAATTCGCTGCATACGGTTGCAATAAAATCGTACTATCTATAAAGTCTACATCCTTAAAAATGGCTCCAACCATGGGAACTGTAGGCAGAATGTATATGCCAAGGACAAGGGAAGGGGTGAGGAGCCTCCAGTTGCTGGGGTCCAACTGAAGAATCAACCAGCAATCACTTCCTCTTAATAACCTCTTCTAATGTCTTACCTCTCCTGATTGGCTCTTAGAATCTTATGTGTCCCCCTCTTCTGCAATGTGCCCTGAGTGGTCAGCAAGGGTGTTAATAACATGGAGGTGGTTTGTTTGTTAGTTGTCTGACTGCACTGGAGGCAGATACTACAGCAACAATACAGGCAAATGTAAAAGAAAATAGATTAAGATGATTACCAAAATAACAATTTTTTCCATCAAGAACCCCATGATCCAAACCCCTGATTTACTTAGTCCCCTAGACTGGGGTTCAGATCACTCAGGGCATTCGTTATATTTTTATATGATTAAAATAGATGATACATACTAGATTCATCAGGTATGAACACATAACATTTTCTTTGGATAATGGCACAGGTGCCTCCCCACAAAGCAATAATAATGCCCAAGGCTATCCTATTTTGGAGGACAGCTTTTTCCATCAGAGACATTTCAGTATTCATTAAGGACAGGCTTTGCTGGCTATCAGTTAAGGTTTGTTGGGTGAATTTAGTAAGAGCTTCTGTGTGCACCATATCATCCTCCAGGCCAATGGAGAGAACAAAGAAGGCAGCCAAGAGATTTTATCAGTGGAAAACAGAACATACCCACCTGACCTTGAGGAGAGGGAGGTTGGCAGCTTTAGGAACTTGACCCAGTTGTACATACCATACATGTTGGCCAAGGGAGGCAGCGCTGTCAGGCGTAAGGAGATACAGTGGTGGTGGGAGATACTAGACCAGAACCCCTCTCTCGGTGACACATGTTCCATTCCATGTATCATGCATTTCAACAGGTTCAGCTTGTAGCAGGACAGTGGGATCTCAGTGGAGACTGAGTAGTTCCCCACACTTAGAGGTGTAAAATAATCTACCCATTCCAGTGGGACGTTTTATTGCAAATTCCAGTAGATGACATCTTTCCCAGGCACGATGGGGTTTGGTGTTCTCAGCAGCACATCACATTGATTCATGGTGAGAGCTGGGCAATGGCTGTTTACCATGACTTTTTTATCTTTACAACATCAAATGTCTCAGCAGCAGTCTCCAGTTTGGCATACAGGATAATAGTCCCTACTGGTTGATTATTCAAATGAAGTAAAGCCTGGGACAGTACTTTAGTCTATCCAGCCAGGGTAGTTTTACCTGATACTAATTTAATTTGTTGCTTCAATATTTTATTTTTTCCTTTCTTTAACCCTACTGCTTGTGGGTGGTTATAGGGGGCATGGAACCATGGAACATGGTCATGTTCTTTTGGCCAGTCTTGCACATTATCACTTTTGAAATGTGATCCCTGATCACTGTATTTTTGACAAAGGTGTCTGTACATGGTACTCAGCTTTTCTAATTCTTTAATGGTAGCAGCCTGGTTTGCACAGTGATGGGAAAACTTGGGTTAGGCCAGATACAGTGTCCCCATAAACCAAGGCATATTTAGAACCTTTGCTCTTAAGGGCGGGGCTAATATAATCAATTTACCAATCTTTCACAGGTTGGGAACTCCCATGGATGTCCCCAGACTTCTCTAGCAATTGTCTTGGGCATTATTAAGAACACACAAGATAAGCTTTTAATGCATTAACCAAGTCAGTGTATTTCAAGGGCAATCCTGCATCCTGCATCCCACCTGAATGCTAGTGGCCGTTTATTCCTATGCATCCAATCTTTTGTATCTACTGAAGAGTCAATTGCTAGCACTTGTGTACCCAGGCTAAGGCATCAGCTTCCTGATTGCCAGGAAGGATCAGTGTCTTATTATTTAAGGCATGGAAAATAGTGAGGACTGCCTCAGGCTCCTACAGATGAAACTGAATATATATCTTGGGATATGGAAACTGAATTTCCATATATCTTGACCACACAAGGGCATTCATGGTCATCCATCTTTAGGCTTCCCATTGTCTAAGCCATAGGGTTAATCCCTTTAGAACAGCCCAACTATATGTAAAGGGTTAACAACCAGGGCTCCTGAGCAATCACAGACAAAATGCTCCGAGTTCAGCCCACTGGCTGCTGTGATTCATTCTTGTTTCTAGGCATCTGTATACTAGGCTTCAGTGAGAATTTCCCCCATTCTCTTTCTACTGGCCACAAGGGTCCCATAGGAATAGGGGCAGGATATTTATAGGATCTACATATCCTACAGGGTCTAGTAGCACCTGCAATTCCAGAGACGGTGGGCTAGCAGACAGGGTGCTCCTCTGTTGCAAATAGGCATACCGTTTAGCCAAAGTGGGAGTTTGATCCATGGCAGAGGTAGATCAGTGAAACATATTTTTAATTCATCCGTTGATAGGAGGGGAAGTTCTTATCATGATATACTGTTCCTTTGTGAGAAGCTCTACCTAGAGGAGCACTGTGTCCACTGCTAGCAGCTGTTGCTCTGTGGGGTACATCAGGTTTCTCTCCCCTTCCAGAGCTGGGACAAAAATTGTAGGGGTCTTCTCTCCTTCTGTTGTCCCTGCCATAGTACCCAACCCATACCTTCTGGAGTCACAGACACATCTAATTTAAATGTTAGCCCTCTGTGAGAAATGTCCAGAGCTTTAACCTGCCTTACTAGTGTTTTTGCCTTCTCAAAAATGACTTGTTGTTTTGACCCCCCCCGTTCCACGTGTACCCTTTTTCTTAGTAGGTAGCATAAAAGGCAGAGGCGCTGTGCCAGGTGGGAATAAAAGTCCTTCTAAACCCCTAAATCTCTACAAAGATTTTCATCTCTCTCATGTTTTGTGGGAGTGGATAGGCTTGCATCGTGTCAATCATAGCTTTGGGGACAATGTGTGTCTTATCCAACCAAACAACTTCCAAAAACTTTATGGCAGCACCTGGGCCTTGAATTTTCTGGGGTTTATTGCCTATCCTTTCCTCACAGATGTCCAGCAAAGCCCACAGAGTATCCAGCAAATCTTCATGTGTTAACATTATATCATCAATGGAATCGGGCCATTGTATTGGGCTACCATCCCATGACATAATATGAAGCTTTGCACGTAGCCTTAGGGAAGCACTTGAAGGGTCCATTATTGTCTCTCCCACATGAAGGCAAATTGATCTTAGTTATTAGAAACCTGTACTTGCCAGAGTCTTTTCCATGAATCTCTTTGAAGATGAAGCACTTTTGCAGGAACATTTTTGCAAAAGCATCAGAGTAAAATAATAACTGTCTATAAATGACAAAAGACTTTAAAAATGGCCATCGTTAAAGATCTGATGAGAGTTCATTATAATGCAATTGACAAGGAGATTTAGTTATTTCTATGACATACATTTTACAATTGTGACTGATAACATTATATACCAGGACATATCAGATTTTTAGGAATTCCATATAAATATACCCTAAGGAAAGCTTATCTGATATGCACAGTTTTTAATTTAGCATATCAAATAAGCCTAATTAGTTTAATATCTCCCTTTGATAAGGAGAGAAAACACATCTTTTGAGATGTTCCAGGGATCTGAAAAATCCCTAAGTTAGGACAAGGTCAACAAGCCCTCATTTAAATTTGATTTGGTGAATTTTGTCAAAAATATCAAAAGATTTAAAACAGTTGATTAAAAAGGGTCATAGTTCACCATGAAACAATACTTACTTATCATTTTAACCAAAGTGACAAAGATTTGAAAGGCAAATACAGAAAGTCATATAGTTGTAAAAAAAAAAACTTAGCTCGGGGAGACTTGGTGGCTCAGTCAGTTAAGCATCCAACTCTTGACTTCAGCTCAGATCATGATCTCATGGTGCAGGGTTGGAGCCCCGCATTGGACTCTGTGCTGAGAGAAGGTGCCTGCTTGGGATCCTCTGTCTCCCTTTCTCCCTGCCCTTCTCCCACCCTCACGCACGTGCACACGCAGTCTCTCAAAAAAAAATAAACTTTAAAAAAAAATTATCCATTAAATAAAAATCTTAGCTCTTTTAATGGAGAAGACTCAGTTTTTCATAAGTAATCAAAGACCTGATAAAGACCATATGACGCAAAATGAAATTATTTTGATAAAACATAGAATCTTTGTTTTCTAGGCAGATTACTTAAAAGATAAAGGAAAACCTTTCATAATCTCATCAAGGACAAACCAATAGTCCAAGAAAACTTTGTCCCTGTAGCAGATGAAAGAAAATAAAGTTTCAGTTTTACATAAATACACCATTGATGTTAAAGCTTACTTTTCTTTAAGCCAATTAAATAGAGCTCTTTTGCAACTTAATTTTGGTAATTTTGGTAATTACCAAATTAAAAAGAAAAACATCACACATGTAATATATGTCCATGGACATACATAACAGACACACAGACACAAAAAAAGATCCCATAGCTTTCCTTCCAAAACTCTAGCCATGAATTCAGTACAACAATATAAAATTCACTAGTTTATAAAGCAGTTAAATCCAAATGTGTTTCTGGCAGATGAAACAAGTAAAGGTTACCCACTCATATGGCTAAAGTTTTTTATTACTATTTGTAGAGAAGACTTTTAAGATTTGTATGTGCCCTTTAATAGTAATCTTTTGGAGGCTGTGGACTAGATTTGGGGCAAGGGAGTTTCTATAGCAAACTGTATTTTAGAAAGCGTCTTTCCCCCTTTTCTCTCTTCAGTCCCAGGCAATCGTGGGCAGGGTTTTAGTTGTCTCCTGTGGTATTTAGATTTCCAGGGCATGATAAGACTTACAACTTCAAGGGACAGAGAAAGAATCCAAGTTTCTTCTAGGAGTTTTAGGGGTATATTTCTTCATTATTGGAAATCTAGAGTAGTTACTATTTAGATTTTCCCTTTGTGTTAGGAGTCAAACTTCACGAGACTGTCAGTTGTCACTGTCAATCACCATAACATCCTCCTCTTTGCTCTTGGCTCTCTTCACTTTCCTAGAGATTTCTCCTCTTAGTATCCCAATCAGGCTTTGTCACAAGCTCTTGGATCTTAACCCAAGGCATCTTGTACCCTTTTAGCTTTGCAAAATTGACCACCAAGTTCCTCAACTTATTATCCTCCTCTCCCACCTTTTCTGCCAGCCCCAAAGCTAGCAAAGTAGCGGACAACTGCTTGTCTTTCTATAGCTCAGCTCTTCCAACTTTCTAACTCAACTTCAGCCTCTAGTTGGGCATCAGTGACCAGCCAAGCTGCCCACATGAGAGGCCAGCCCACTGTGGCAGCCACTCATTTCCCTTCTTTGCTGCAGTGTGCTATGTGTAGTTTCTCAAACACATATATCAAACCTGCTAGCATTTTCAGGGTGTCCTGAGACTCACATGGTGGTCCACGAGCATCTAACATATGTGACCACCTCTCCTCACATAGAGATCGGTGGCCAACACAGGATTTCCCCCGTGAATGCCTCTTTCCCAAGGCCCATTACTTTGGTCTCCTAGCTGGCTCACCAACTGTTGGTTCCTAAACTGGGCCCATACACAGAAGGCAAGGAGAGACCTACGAAAAAGGCGACCACTCTAAATTGGTAGGTGGCAGATTTAATAAGAAAGGAAACTTGCATACAAGGCTTATCTTATGTGGCTGCAAGAAGAGATCTCCACACCTGCCCACCAGAATCTTAAAAAGTTTATATAGAGGCCTTCACTGGGTTCAGTCACATATACCATCCAGATGGTCTCAATAACACCTTCCTCTCTCAAGGCCGCATCCTTAGAACAGCTTTTGCTATGGGAACCGTAGGCAGACCATACATTCAAAGGATGGGGGAGTACGTGAGGAGCTTCTAATTACCCAGGTTTAGCTCTAGGACCAACTGGCAGTCACATCCTCTCAATTACCTCCTCCAACAACATCATTTTAATTTGGAAAAACTGGGACATAGACTTTGTAACTTATTCAAGGTCACACCACAGTTAAGTGGCAAGAATGAGATTCTGACCAGGTCTAACCCCAAAACTTCCACTCTTAATCACTATTTCTAATACGAAAAATGTTTGCATGTTTTGCAGACCCTGAACCAATCATAGAATTTAAACATTGTTGGTCACCAGAAAAAAATAATTTCTTTATCAAAGATTTTCTCTTATTGAAATTATTTTAAAAGAAACAACAATATAGGAAATCAGAAAGTTGGGGGAGGAAAGGCTAGCTAGGAACTCCTTAGAATTCCCATGACATTAATAAATTAACTGTTTTCATTTTTTTCATATTCCTTCCAGTCTTTGTCCAATCTGTATATGTAATTATATGTATTTTCAAAGCCATTTTAAATGAATAGCTAGTATTGAAATGATAAACTCATCAAATGAGTTGTCTTCTTAAAAACAGACAAAAAGCATTTTAATTCTTCCCTCCACATTCTGGGTTTCATTTCCTCTTCTGGAACAATAACAATGACAGATTCTTGAAGAATTCTGATTCATACAGCAGATGTGAGGATTAGAGAACCTGCTGGCTAATTGGAGATAAGTTTCACTGGAAAAAGTCACATGAAAACAAACTATATGTGGTAAATTCCTACCCCTGAGCTTCTCAGGATATACCAAATTTATCCCACCAAAGAGTTCTGTTTTTGTAGAACTTCAGATGCCCTGAGTCTCTACATCAGCATTTTCCAAGCTGTGTTCTAGAGAACCCTAATGACAGATGCACACTTAGAGTTTCAAGGTAAATACATTTAGTGACTACTGTTTACATCCCCGCTGAGAGATTTAAAATGTACATTAGCATATGAACATCCTGGGAAGTCATGCAGTAAGGAACGCGTTCACTTTTGTCCAGAAGTTGCAAACAAGCTACTTCCAGGAGCCAGGTGGGTAAAGATAGTGATCTGGTGGTGGCTTTGATGAAGTGGAAACTACACGTACCACCTGACAGTTGCTGCTTCTGGTCCACGTGGGCCTAATATTAGCATATCTTCATGAGATGTCTGAAATCTGGGTTTTGATGGAAATTTTACATCCAGTTTGAGTGGGGAAAAAAACATGTCTCTTGGCTAGATTGGGCCCCTAGGCCACCAATTGGCAGCCTCTGGGTTAATCTAAGGTTTCTCAAGCTCATTTGACTACAGAACTCTTTGTTTCTAGAATACTCTTTGGGGAAATGCTTCACACTTCATTCTCCTGCCAACCCTTTAAGGTCACTCTCTACATCTAGTCTTCCTCCTGTGCTCCAGTCTTCCAACCTAAAGTATGTTCCAGTTACTATGATTGTGTAATAAATTACTCCAACACTTGTGGCTTAAAAAAAGCAATATTTATTTTGCTCAAAAGTCGTAGTTTGGGTAAGTCTCAGAGAGCATGATTCATCTTTATTCCACTACATGTCGGTGTGACTCAAAGCCTCGTGGAGATGGTGAGGGATGGGAACCATCCAATGGCATTCTCAGGGCACCTGGCTCGTTCAGTCAGTGGAGCATGTGACTCTTGATTTTGGAGTTGTGGGTTTGAGCCCCACATGGCATGTAGAGATTGCTTAAAAATAAAATCTTAAAAAAAAAACAAATAAACAAACAAAGGCATTCTCACTCAAACGTCAGGCTTATGCCAATAGTCACCTGACACCTTAGCTGCAATGGCTTAGGTGTGACCTGCAATGTGACCTTTCTTTGAGGCCTGGGCTTCCTTGCTAGATAGCTAACCATCTAGATAGCTAGATTCCAGGAGTGAGCTGTCCTGACAGGGTTACAAGAGTGTGGGAGAGGTGCTGGTGCTTGTCTCACAGAGTCAAAGAATGAGTTTCATGGACAACAGAGTGAGCGAAACAATAGAGTTTATTGAGGAAAGTACAAAGCTCTCAAGAGTGAGAGGGGTCCCAACTGGGTAACTGCCAAGGATTTTTGTCTTTGACTTTTTATTGGGGCCTTATCAGAAAGTTGTGACACTCCACTTATGCACCTAACCCAGGCAGGTCTAGAATATGTTTATCCATTTTTTTTTCCAAACCCTGCCACAGCTTCAGCCTCCCACTTACAGCTGCAACCTTCCCAAAGAGTCCATTATCTCCCTGACTAACGTGAACCCTTTTCCTTCCCAAGAGGAAAAGGGAGAAGCAGGCAGAACCTGCATCACCTTGTAGGATCTAGCCCCAAAAGTCACAGCACGTCATTTCTGCTGCATTCTATTTGTCAAAGCAAGTATTCAAAGACAGGCAAGTGAGTCCACCTCCTTAAAGGAGGGTGGCAAGGTTCTGAAGAGGATGGGGGACCGGAAATACCATTTTAGCCAATTTGGAAGATGCAATCTTCCGGAAAAAAGAAAGAATGAGGGGCACCTGGGTGGTTCAGTCAGTTAAGCATCCAACTCTTAACTTCAGCTCAAGTCATGAACTCATGGTCCTGAGGTCAAGCCTGGCATCAGGCTCCATGCTGGATGTGGAGTCTGCCTGAGATTCTCTTTCCCTCTCCCTCTGCCCCTCCCCCACTCGCACATGCTTGCGCTCTCTAGCTATCTCTCTCTTTCTCTCTCTCAAAAAAAAAAAAATTCTGGCTCTTTCATTTAACAAAAATAATGTGACTTCGAGCAAGTGATTTCATCTCTTTTTGCACCATTTGTTTACTGTATCCTGAATTACAGTTGCCTCTGCTTTTACTTAGACTGTAAGCATCTTGAGAGTAGCACTCACATCTAAGTTTTTTGTTTTATTCTTTAATGCTGCTGTAATGCAAGTGCAGACACGTACTTGGGGTTTAGTACATATTTCTAATACCTTATTTTATTACAGCTAATAAGGAGATTCTCAGTAACTTTTCACCGCTTGTAAACATGGTCGAAGGAGACGAAATGCCCCCCCCCCCACCCCAGAACTGAATCACACTGCCTTTAGTTCATTATTGTTCTGTGTTGGTCTCAGCCTATCAATGACCAGTGCTGTGGCTGGACCAGCGCCTGTGGTTCTTATTATGATTTCAAGATGCTCTCAGCAATAACCACCAGGAAATTTTGAAAGAGAAAATGTTTCTTATAAGTTCTGAAAATTACATGGCCCACCTGGAGCCACACAGTGAGGTCATGGGTAGAGAGAAAGAGAGCAGGCCCAGGGTTCTGCTTTTATTGGGGTTGAGGGCAGGGGACCTAGAGTTTTGAGGGCTCATTCTTCATTGGTTTTAAACCATTCACTCATTTAAAACAGAAGTGCAGGAATTTAGAGCCTGGGAGGAGGAAAAAACAACCAGCCCAAATGGTCAGTTATTGAAATCAACCAAGCTGTCTAAAACAAAGTAGCCTTGGGAGTAGGGGTGGGGGAGGGGGCGATGCATGACCTGGCTCCTGATCTAACGGCAAGGTGTCTTTTATCAAGATAGCCATTTTGAAGTGGATGCCTCATCAATCAAAACTTAAGTCAGGCATTTGCCTTACAAAAAGAAAGCCAACTGTCCGGGCTTGCACTGCAACTATCCATCCACATGCCACTTCCTTTATCACAGGACTTGTGACCGTATGGATGTGAGGCAAGGCTCAAACCCCAGAGCCCTCCCATCTTCTTTTTTAACTGAGCCAGCCAGGCTTCCATGCTCCCATCTCCTTATGCCTATCCCAAAGTAGCCCTGTTGTCCTCTATCACCAGCTGCCCAAAGAGCCACCAGGAAGCCTGCTGAGAAATCGGCCCTACAAAAACTTATGCCCAAAGCAGCAGCAAACCCCAGGTTTGGTCTGCAAACCTCCAGGCCCAGTGCACCTATAAGAGTAGTTCTTTGCTGCGAATACAGATGCCAAATGGAGCCACAAACTGATATAATCTTGTCAAACTTTGGCTCCACAAAGGCATTCATTTGCTAATGAATATGCTAAAATCTCTTTCAAAAATGACCATACCCATTTGAAGGACAAGTTTTGCTCATTGTGCATTAATACTCCATTCCTCTTTGCAGCTTGCCCTGGGAAGAAGACTAGAAAGAACAGGAAAATATCTTAGATTCTGACATCCTCCTCAAGCTTGTATTAAATTATTTCTAACCTCCTGTGCCCTTTCCTCTCCTTCCCATCATTTCCAATTTTTCCTCCCCACATTTCTGCAGCCAGCCTGCTACCACATTGTTTGGTGAAAGCCTCAGGCTATTTGCCATGTGCCTGCCAACTTCTGCAGTGATGGCTGATTTCGTTAAACAAGGAAGCGTGTCTAACCCAGAGGCAACCAGAAAATCTATGTTGAGTGCTAGTACCAATATTTTTGTTTTTCAACATTTCTGAACCACGGAGTTAGCAAGTTATGCTATTGCACCCTCGCTATCCTGAGAAATAATTTTTTTCATTTATGAATATAAAATTACAGTAACTACTGATTCGTTTGTTCTTAATGCTACTAGTTTTAAGCACTTCACATACATTGTTTCACTTAATCTGCACAACCACTTCAGGAGACTTTCTACATTTTACAAACGAGAAACTGAGTTAAAGAGGTGAGCTGAATTGCCAAAGGTCTCTTGACAAGGGACATAGCCAGTTTTGCGACCTGTTTTACTTGACGCCAAAGCCCATGGATTTTCTTCCCTATACCATTTAGGTTGAGAAAGGGGCATGCGTGACCCTTTTCTTATCTCATAGAGATTTTATTAATTTTGAGCCTTCCTGTTTGACTCAGTTTGTCAGTTCATTGATAATGTTGCGATCAGACACACTCAGGGTCCTAAGGGACCATAGAATTCATTAGGTCAAGCTAATCTGTGAATCGTCTTTACAGCACTTCTCACATTGGTCATTGCACTTCTGTTTAAAGACTTCTAATGTTGGGCAACCCAGTCTTCTGAGGAGGAAGCAGCCCATTACATTTTCGGGCATTTGATTAAAATCTGCCCCCCAAGAACTGCCATTCATTCACCCTAGTCCTTCTGTCTGCAAGACAAGGCTAAACCTGCTTACTCAGCTCCATCACCCTGTGAGCGTTGCTTTACCAGTGAATTGTTTCATAAACCAGGTTACTCCTGCCTGCCTATTCACTCTTGCCTGAATAGATGCCAGTTTGCCAATGCCCCTCACTACATGGCCCCCCCAGGACTACACCCAGAGCTCAAACTAATTCTGACCAATCAAAATTCTATCCCATCCTCCATCAGGATGCTGACCATCTATTCTTGCAGCCCCAGGTTGAGTAGTTCTTTGGGCAGCCACATGGAATCTTGGACTATTAGCTTTTAGTCAATAAGATATGTGAGTACAGATGTTTTGGCCACATTTTGCTAAGCTGGGCTACTAGATCCCAGGGCAGTAAGGTCTCTAACTGATCCGCACATAATTTCACGTTACCAAAAACTGTTTGTGGCAAATATTTTACCCAAGCTTGCACAGTGATTTTCATTTCTTGCCATGCCTCTTTTCTTCTGCATATAGATAATGGATTGCTTAAGTTTTGATCCAGTGACAGTTAATCAATAGATGTCTAAAGAAATAAAAAGAAAGTCAGACTCCTCACAGACACAATGGGCATTCAATCTTACATCAAACAGTTCTTTCACAGCACAACCCCAGGATCCTTCTAATCAACCATTATGTTTGACCACAAAATTGAAAGTATCTCTGCTTTAACTCAAGGATGACCAAAATAGGGTAGTGAATGGGAACTGGCAATATGCTGTTCTTCCTTAAAAGTCCCTGGTTCTAAATTAAATTGCTGATTTTTTTTACTCTTTATATTTTAATTTCATTAATATTTAATTTTGTCATGGTTCTTATAGAAATTTTTATGTTCTAGTTTTACAGTCAAAAAGTAAAGAGAAAATGTCAGCTTTATTCTTGGGAAAATGCTTTAAAGTATAATTTTTAGAGATCAGTGAACAGACTAGAAGCCTGCTTTCCATCCCCCTTATTCTGATCTTTCGAGTCAATCTGCGTAAACAAACCTGAGTGTCTAATCAATTCAGACTTCTTACCTTACAGAGGACAAAAAAAAAAAAAAAAAAAAAAAATGTACAGGTGACTTTAAGCACACAACTCTCTTCTTTCCAACCAGTGATACAGAATATTAATTCGAAGGAATTCGAAGAAGCAAGAGATGCCTCTAGTGTAGGGTCTTTTGGAGAAAGACCATGGAGGAATTGAAATTGAAAAGAAGTATTTTTTAACCAAATCTTACTTTTTCACAAAAATAACGTGCTAGCAGGGCACCGGGATGGCTCAGTTGGTTAAGTATCTGACGCCTGGTTTCGTTTCAGGTCATGATCTCACAGGTGTGTGAGTCTGAGCTCCACATCAGGCTCTACGCTCGGTGCAGAGTCTGCTTGGGATTCTCTGTCTCCCTCTCTTTCTGCCCCTCCTCTGCTTGCTTGCTCTCTCTCTCTCTCTCTCAAAGATAAACATATAAACTTTATATTAAAAAAATAGGGGTGCCTGTGTGTCTCAGTCAGTTAAGCATCTCACTTCAGCTCAGATCATGGTCTCTGACAACTCAGAGCCTGGAACCTGCTTCAGATTCTGTTTCCATCTCTCTCTGCCCTTCTCCCGTTCATGCTCTGTTTCTGCCTCTCTCTCAAAAATAAATAAACATCAAAAAAATGTTTTTTTAAATAAAATAAATAAAAATAAATAACATGCTAGCAATAGAAAATTTTGGAAATGCTGTAAGATACAAGGAATGGTAATGGGACAAATTACTCACAACCATGAAAGTAGTACTATGGGTGCATTTCTCTACAGTCTTTTTTCCCCAACACGGTATTTGTTGTTGTTTTCTATCATTATGATCATACTACTTATAAAGGCCCAAGGCCTGCTCCATGCTGTAATAACTCTTCATAAATACCATTTTAATTGCTACATAACAGTTTTTTTCCATAATCTCTTAACTTTGCTCCTATTTTTGAATAATTAGGTAGAAGGGAAAGATTTACATAGAGGAAAGTTATCTAGAAGAGGGTGCGTATTTACAGCAAATTAAAACACCAGGATACTCATAGATGTATATTTGGGCTTGGAGGTTATAGGTGAGATCTTTGTTTTATTCTTTATATTTTTCTCAGTGATACAAAAACAGTAATAAACACACCTACACTTATTTAACATTCACCATGTACTTCATGCCACAGATATATTTTCTCATTTAATCCTCAGAACAACTAACCAAGATCACTGTTATATGTTCACTTTAAAAATAGGGAAAAATGGGGCGCCTGGGTGGCGCAGTCGGTTAAGCGTCCGACTTCAGCCAGGTCACGATCTCGCGGTCCGTGAGTTCGAGCCCCGCGTCAGGCTCTGGGCTGATGGCTCGGAGCCTGGAGCCTGTTTCCGATTCTGTGTCTCCCTCTCTCTCTGCCCCTCCCCCGTTCATGCTCTGTCTCTCTCTGTCCCAAAAATAAATAAACGTTGAAAAAAAAAATTAAAAAAAAAAAAATAGGGAAAATGAAGGGTGCCTGGGTGGCTCAGTCGGTTAAGCGGCCGACTTCAGCTCAGGTCATGATCTCGCGGTTTGTGAGTTCGAGCCCGCGTCGGGCTCTGTGCTGACAGCTTAGAGCCTGGAGCCTGCTTCAGATTCTGTGTCTCCCTCTCTCTGACCCTCCCCTGTCCATGCTCTGTCTCTCTCTGTCTCAAAAATAAATAAACATTAAAAAAATTTTTTTAAAAATAGGGAAAATGAGACCTAGCGGAGTTAAGGGTCTTGCAGAAGGTTAGTGATGGAGCCACATTTTTTTCCCAGTTCCACCTGAGCAGAGGGCTACCCTTCTCAACCACGATACCACATATCCCAAACTTTTCATGAATATCAACCACTGTTATAATCATTTTTAAAAATGAAAGTAGATTGCAAATAGCTCATTTCTGAGGTAGGCAGATAGCTTATTACCTGTAGAATATAAAAAACAATCTACCAAAATCCCAGAACAGCTACGAAAATCATCAATACATAAAATCCCTTCAGTCCTATCTACAATGGTTAAAATTCAAATATGTTTCAGGTTTCTCTAAGATTGATTAGAAATAGAAAAAAAGAAGCAGTGTTAATTGCAGTTACATGAATGAAATCTGGATTCTGAGACTGGATGAAAATTGTGCTAAAAGTAGTCGTCTGTAATTAAATGAAACTGTGCTGTGCACTTTAATTAGTCAGCATAATTTGTTCTAAGTGGTAAGTCCTGGAGTATCTCGTTAAATAAGAGCCTGACAGCCTCACCTTAACTGAGGTTCTGTTTCCTATAGCAGTCTTATTTATGCATCCACAACTCTAATTTGAAACTACAGGAAAGGTGATGCATCTTTTTGTAAACCAGCTGTACATGTTACAAAATCTTCTTCATTATTTCATTCAGAAGACTTGGGAAAATCAGTAAACATTATAAAATTCACTTGATAGATTTATCTTTGTTTCTATGCAGAGAAGCTGAACTACATTTTTGAAAAGCTATTCAAGAAAATGAGTCTCCAAATTTTTTTAAGTCTATTTATTTATTTTGAGAGAAAGAAAGCATGAGTAGGGAAGGGACAGAAAGAGAGGGAGAGGGAGGACCCCAAGTAGGTTCCACGCTGTCACCTGAGAGCCCACTGCAGGGCTCAATCCCCCAAACTGCAAGATCATGACCTGAGCCGAAATCAAGAGTCAGATGCTTAACTGACTGAGCTACCCAGACCCCCAGGTCTACGAAATTTTTTTCAAATTCCTCAGGACTTAGATATTCAGGTTTGTGGTATTTATAAAGGTCAGATAGTTGTTCTTCTTCATTGTTGTTTTGAACCTTTAAAAAATTATAACAGCAATGCATACTTAGAAAATTCAGAAAGTGCAAAAAAGTATAAAGCAGGAAAAACATCACCCATCATCCCTTCATTCAAAGACAGATTACTCTTAACATGGCAGTGTATGTCCTTTTAGTTTATTATCAAGCCATTGCTTTTGTATATTGGAGATCAATCTGTTTGCACAATTTGGAATTCTACTAAAAAGACTTGTTAAAAAATAAATTTTGGATTTTATTCCTAACCTTAACCTGGATGAGCGGTGGCCATTCCATGTGCTTCTAGCATCTCAGACACGGATTGTCAAGGTGCCTGCTGCCCTGAGCCTTCGTCAAGGGGAGGCCTCTGCTGAAGGGACAGGACCCATTCCTGTGGTAGGAAGGCATAGTGTAGACATAATAAAGAAGAATGACAAGACTGACTACTTACTTAGAAGCCTTGGATTAAACAGATTGGGTTGGCCCTTAATCCCGGAACATTTACTTCCGGAAGAAATAAGCTTAGAATTATCATTCGAGCAACTCTGAAGAGTTCCCACCAGAGAACAACCACTATCAGGCACGAGGGTAGAGAAGATGGTAAGATAGAAGGACTGAAAGGTGAAGGGCAACTCTGAAGGTGTCAGCAAGTCACAGGACTTAGAATCATAGAAATTGAGATTTGCAGGTAGAGCGTGCATGTCAGTCCCACACTCAGATGTTCAAGGGAAAATCCCTTGTTTTCTTTAAAGAAAATCAAGTGGTGTCTAAGCATCGCTCTTACCAACTGGAAAGTAACATAGTCTCAGGCACCAAATATGGAAGGATTATGGGGTGTCAGAAATCAAGGGCAGAGTCTTCATCCTCCATCTGTTCATGCTGATGGCTAACAGCCGACAAGCCCCAAGTGGTTCCTTGAAATCCAGTTTCTCTCGATGTCCCTGCCATGTGGGAATCAGAGTTCAAGTCAGCCCCCCAGCCATACCCTCTGGCACCCTCTTGGAGGTCAGGCCAGTTTGCAGGGGAAAACCTAAAAGCTAAGCACCAGTCTCCCATTCATCTCAGAACCCACCACCCTCCTTCTGTTTTCCCACCCCTGAAAATTTCCCCTTCCTCTCTTAGGTTCTCTAAAATATTTGCCCCTTTCCCCTCACGCCAGGACACCCAAAGTACTCTCTCCAGGCTTAACAAAATAGAAGCTAACCAGGGACAGATCTTGCAGAAAATTTCTGCTTCAGTCCTCCCCTGAAGTAAAGGAGAGCCAACGTCCTGGTTTCCCTTTTGGAAGACATGAAGGAAATTATAAAGAGAAAAACACAAAGTAATATTTTCCAAAAAATCATCCTGCCATTGGTAAGACCTTAACTAAAAGGACTCCATTAAGTTCACACCAAAAGAGAGTCTCCTTAATGTTTTAGCCCTATGAGGCCATGCTTGCCGTAAGGTGATGAGCATGGGCTTAGAAGCCAGACCGAGGTTCTGATCCTGTGCAATCCTAGCTTTAGGACCATAATCCTCTAGACTCAGTTTTCTCCCAGCACAGTGCTTGGCACAGAGTAGGGTTAACTAATGTTATTTTCCCTTGTTCATGGCCAGCTGCCTCCCCAAGTCACTGCCCTTCCAGTCCCAAAGCCACTGCTCTAATTCCTCATATCCTGAGAGCAACTCTAAGAAAGACCATCCTTCCTAAAATATGTGGCTGGTACCCACACTTGAAACTGCTCAAGTAATGGATTTTTAGTTGAATTTGGTATATATGATATTGGTCCTTCAGATGGTAACTATTTTCCTGCTGGAGAAAGTCACAACTAATCCAGTTCAACACTTTGACCACTAAGGACCCTCCAGAAACTCTTCAACCATGAGTATCATTGGATGTGACCAGTTTGAACATTTTATTCCTCCTAAGAACTCCTTTTGATCTATGAGTAAAACTGTCTTCCTAGAAATAACCCAAGTGACATAGCATGTTCTTAAATCCATCTGTCTTCATTTTTACTATCTCCTAGTCAGATACAGAGTTTTGGGATAAGATGCAAGCAGAATGGGAAGAAATGGCCCGGAGGAACTGGATATCCGAGAACCAAGAAGCCCAGAACCAAGTTACAATCTCAGCTAGTGAGAAGGTGACCAATTCTGTTCTTATATATGCTGACCAGTTTTCTCAACCTCTTTGCACCATATTTTTATAAATTAGTTAACAACTATTTTGTGAAAATGTTAAGAATTAAACAGACAATTTAATGTCAATCTGACCTAGAAGAAATTCTGGTAGATGAAAACAATATAATCATCCAATGTGTGAAGACAGCAAAGCTGGAATGGAATAGCCTTATTTTTATCAATGTTAATACGGTTTGGCAGTCAACAAGAGCTTGGATCCTGACTGCTGGCAAGTTACTGAACTGACTGACATTGAGGGTGGGTTGGAACAAGAACTGGCTGATCCCACAATGTTTTTCGTCAGTCATTCATGTGAGCCATGTGGATGAGCTAACAGAAATGGTATCAATGGACAGGGGAGTGAAGTGGGGGCTTAGGGCTACATTTCACAGGGTCCTCACACAGCTCACGAAAGAACTACATGGAAAAGATACCCTTCACACAGCCAGGTCCAGTCCCAAGGGGATTCCTCAAAGACATTCCCCTGATAGGAGCCCCAGCAAATGTGAGAGTTCAGTGAACAACCAGCCAAATTACCCATGATGTCCCAGTTGCCCTTGGATTTATGCTTTTAAAAACATTTTCAAAAATAAATTGAAATGATTCAAAAGATAGAAAAAAATATGGAATTTTCTAACTCAAGGGATACACACACACACACACACACACACATACATATATATGTTTGTATTATGGACTTTTTATGGTAGAGGAAGTCTCAATAGTATTTAGTTCTGGATAACTTCCATTTGTTCAATCCAACAAATATTTATTAAATGCCTACCTTGTAGTAAATATGATGATGAATAGTCTCCAATCTTAGGGGATTTTCAACCTACATAGTCATTCATTAAAACGTCTTCCTTACCATACCATTCTCTGTCCCTCGGTAGGCCAGGCATTCTCATAAAATCCGAAGAACTATCTTGTTAAAAATAACTCTTTTCCACAATGAAATCAAAACTAAGCAAGAAGAGAAGACATTGATACAGATTGTCAGACTCTAGGCTATAATTCGTGCACCTGAGGCATGGCTGGGCGCTGAGATTCTTGTCCCCGGGACCCCATATCTGTCATACCACTACATAAACTGGTCATACCCTGTGGCTTTGATAAGGGGGGTTGTCTTTCTCAATGCCAGTGGAGAATGAAGGTCTCCATTTAATGTATTTTAAAACCTTAGTAGCATCACCAACAGACTAGCTTATTTGTACCTATCAAATTAGAAAGACATTATGATAATCTATGCTGGTAAAGTTGCAACAAATCATTTCTCTCAGATAATTCCAATAAGAGTTTAACTTGAGACAAACTTTCTCAAAAACAGTTATACACATCAAGGGCTCCAAAATAGTTCATAACCTTAAGTCTAATGAAGCCCTCTAGAAGTCCATCCTAACGTAATAATCATATGCAGACAAAGATTTGAGCATGAGATCTTCACTTTAATCTTATTTATGATAATAAAAAAATTGAAAGTAGCCTGAATGTCCATCAGTAGAAACTTAATTAAATAAGTTTAGGCACAAGATAGATAATTTTAAAAACCAAATGGGGCACAAGCTACAAAACTGCATATATATATAAGCTTATTTATTTAATTTATATATTCATAAAAATATTAGATTATTTATAAATTCTGTATTTTTTACATTTTCGAAATAAAAAATCTATACCTTTAAAATATGCATTTTCAATGGGGCAGTATGGCCCACCATGGGGCAAAAACTGGTTCAAGGAGCAGGAAGGTAAAAAAAAAATCTCAGATATTGGAATGGTTTGTAGACCTCCAAAGGGCCAAAGCATATACACAGATGTACAGTATGTGGCATTAACATTTGAGGGGAACGGATGGTAGCACTTAGCAAAAATATGTCCAAAACTCTGTATTTTTTAAATCTTGGGGAGAAATGATTGAAACAAAAAGAACAAAAGAGCAACAGAGAAAGCAAACTCCAGAATATCAGCAGTGATATTTAGGTTGTAGCATTATGGGTAACTTTGCTTCTTTTTATATTATTCAATAACAAAATAATGTCATCTAAACTGTATACAGTGAGAATGTACTACATTCATAGGAAGGAAAGAAAACCAGTAATTTAAATTTAATTTTATTTAAAATAAATACACAAATTCAAATTCAAAAAGAGCTTACTGAACGTGAGAATGAAGAGATAAATCAATGGATCTTGTATTGGCCCTTCTCTGCGTTGTAGGGATATTACTTTCACACCGAAAATCCCTTCAAGGACTGGCCGGGAGCATTTGAAGAGGGCTTAAAAAGACTGAAGGAGGGGGACCTGCCCGTCACCATCCTGTTCATGGAGGCGGCAATTCTTCAGGACCCTGGAGATGCAGAGGTATCCTATCCCCTTCGTCCTGCCAGGCTCACAAAGTGACTACATGTAAATGAGGGACACAGGATGCCACAGAGTTCTACTGGGCTGCATTTTCTTCAGTTAAAGGTTCTCAAAGGAGTTAACCTGGTTTACTGTGCCGTGTGTTTGAAAGTTACAAATAGGTATACCTTTCTCTAACCAAATCTGCAGTATCTACAGTGCCCAAAATAAAAGGATGGGGACAAGAAATGAAAAACCAAAATTGCCAACCTAGAGGCTCAGCAATAGTTTTCAGGGGCCAGTGTATAGTTCCATCTAGGATTAGAGCCATACCCTATCTCACCCTTGATTTACTCACTCAATGTTTATTGAGCACATACTATGTCCCAAGAATTGTGCCAGACATGGGCTTCAAATATTGAGGAGCTGGAAAAAATGGAACCATTGAAAAGACACACTTGTGTTCGATCTGGAGAGACAAGTAAATAAATCAATGCAGTGTAAGAAATGCAGTGTTAGAGTATGTACAGGATGGTAGGGGAGCAGAGAGCAAGGGTCCTAAGCCAGCCTTCTCCCACAATTAAATCCAAAACTGAGCTTTGAAGGAGGGAGATTAATTAAAGACAGCAGGGGAGTAGAGATGTTAAGAGGCAGTGGTCTGTGAGTGGGCAGTGAGGCATGAAACACTGTGCCAGGTGGGGAGGGGAGAGGAGACAATGGCAGGAGAGGAGGTAGGAAGAGGTGGGTAGGAATCTGAACTTCATGAAAGCAGGGTCTCTACTCGGCAGAGGGATATAATCAGATTTGCATGTTTGAATTGAAAAACCCCTTTCGCTGAGGTGTAGAAGGTGATGGAGACCGAGGCCAGGAGACCACCCAGGGAGGCTCCCATCATCCTATTTTGGTCCACCGTGTTTCCAAACCTGCGAAGGCCTATAATTAGATAGCAGCAGGTGTAAAGTTTTAGTTCATGAGTAATTTTCAGGAATTGCCTTATAAAGAATCTTCCTTATAAGAAATTCACAGAAATTTTAGGGAGGGGTATACACGGCTCTGAGATGGCAGTATACAATAGTGGTTAAGCTTCTAGGCTCTGCTGGCCTAACTGTGTGGGTTCAAATCCCTGCTCTACCACTCATGAGCCATGAGCCATGTGATCTGGGACAAGTCATGTAAACCATCTCAGCTTCCATTTCCTTATATGTAAAATGGAAATCACATTACAATAACTATCTCACTGGGTGTTGTGAGGATTAAATTAGGTCATACAAATAAAGTGCTTAGTTCAGTGCCTGACACATCAGTAATTAGCCTTCATCGTTACTATTGACTGTACTTAAAGTCTGTATAGGAAGGACGAGTAAACTGATCACTAGGTTAAAGCCCTGGTATCTTGTTAGTCAAAACGTTGACAGTGACATGAGATTGAACTGAGAGTTGGAATTGTGAACCAAAATATTGGAACCCTGGAAGGTTAAAAAAGATGTATATACATTATTATCTCAGATTCATAAATGAGAACATTAGGGCACTGATTAACAAATGGATCCCAACCAAGGACCCAGGGCCTCTGAATCTTGGAGACCCCTAATTTTAGATAATGGGCAATTTGTGAACAGTGAAAGTGACACCCTGCTCAAAGGCTAACAAGAAACCCCCAGAGAAGAACTGTTTCATCAATCTTAAGAAGCATTCTAAGATGTATGGAAGGTGAGCTCAAAATAGGGGCTGCTCTGTGTACGTCTGAAAGATTAAAGAGAAGTGCCAATATTGAGGGGGGGTGGGAATAATCAGTATTTTTTATGAGTTGATATGGCATGGGTAATAGTAACCCATGATGGGAAAAGCCAATATAATTCTTACAGCATTTCAGGATGAGTGTAGGTATTTTCATGAATAGTTTTGCTTTAAAATGTCTGTAGGTGGGAGAACTATGCACTCCCCAAACCCTTTTAAATTCCTAAGACTCTAATACACCCCCATCCCCAGTAAATTTGAGGACAGTGTCAGCAATGAGAGGTTGGTTCATGTAGATTGCTCTTGTAATGGTGCGAGAATTATTGTTCTTATGAGTTTATAGGGAGAAATTCTTATATTAAAAACTTTCATTGTCGATATGAAATATGTGACCTGCTTAAAGACATTTGTCCCATTGTTGACAATAACACAGGGTGGGGGCAACCTTATAGCAGTAGGGAATTGGTTGAGTAAATAATGGAATATCCACTCAACAAAATTTAAATTGAAAATTCTAAGTATCATGATTTTGTAAAACCATTAAAAGCGTTTATGATGCATGATAAAGTATAAGTGTAGGCTATAAAATTATGTCTATATTATATTGCATTTTATATGTGCCTTATGCATTTTAACAGTGATATTAGAGCAGTGAACACATTGGAGTGGAAGATTTTGTTTTCTTTTCCCTAGTTACTAAATTTCCTTTACCTCTTATAATAACAGTCAGACTTGCATTTTTACAAGCTGATTTCATTTTGTACATCTTGAGATTCCTTACTATAAACTTTAGACTCTTCAGCTACATTTCTGGGTTATTTTTGCACCCCTTTTCCTGACAAATGCATAATTTTATATGTTTATCTTTTGGGTTTAAGACACCTAATATCATGAAATCTCGGATATTCAAATGTTTCCATGGGTCACAGGCGAATAAATCCTGAGAATTCGTAAGTAATAACAGAGGATCTTGACCCAGATGTCAGAAGAGCCTTTGGATAAAGAAATGCATGTGACATTTTTCCCTTTTACAAGACTCTCGCATCTCAGACAGGTTGCTCTGCACTGAGGAATCTAAAGCACAGGAGTGAATCTGCTTCCTCTTCCAATGTTGACCTCGGTTGTTTTTTGTAGGCATGGCAGTTCCTCGGGATAACCCAGGCAGAGAATGAAAATGAACAAGCAGCTATTGTCGCCCTCCAGAGGTACATGAAACTAAGTGCAAACTCACGGGCCTAGTGGACCCTGGCTAATGGACTACTGTTGTTTCAGACTTGTATTTTAACCCTTAGGTACATTATGAAGAATTTGGCCAGGATAAGTGCTGAGATGCCTCGTATTACACTTAGCTGTGGGAAACAAGAATTCATGAAGAAATGATGTTCCTAAATCACAGTGTTTTGTCACCTGCAAATCAGTTGACCATCACTGGCATGAAAGTATCCATGTCAAAAGCAGTCATAAAATAGACTTATTAAATATGTAGCTCCTCTTAACTTTGTAACCTTCTGCAGCATTTGAAGGTTTTCCTCAGGAGAAAATATACTCAAAATAATCTCAGTGTAATTTTAGCTCCTTGTGTCTACAGAGAATCTCCCAAGATAGTTTCAATGACCTGTCAATACCAAAGTATCACTACCGAGCCCCTGAGTAAAGGTCTAGGCTACTTTGGCTGGACGTAGCATCACATTTTACTTGATTAGAGCCCCTATTTAAACCATGAAAAAATATCCCTACCAAATAGACTTCCCCTTTCCCTACTTAATATATAACCACCCCACCTATATAATCTCTCGCTGAAGCACTGATGTAGGTACTAGGGGTTGCTATTCAAAGTGTTCTCCAGGGACTACCAGCTTCATTATCACCTTGGAGTTTGTCAGACCTGCTCAGGCTTGGGCCCACCCCAGGCCCACTATATTACATAATCTGCCTTTTGCCAAATCCCCAGATGATTCTCATGTACATCAAAGCTTGAAAAGCCCCCACTAGAGGCCAGTGGAATAGCGTGAGGGGAGCAACTGTAGCCTGTGCCTCCTGCAAACCCACCTCAGTTGTCTAGAAACACAGGATTCTCCCTCTCCTTTATAAAACACTGTACAGCCTTTCATCTTTGGATATCCAAATTTAGCTCAAATCAGTTTGCTTTGTGGGTAAGATACATTTACTATATTAATAGTAGAGCAGCGCTAAAACAGTGATATCCCTGCCTCATGAAATAAAGTCCTAAGAAATTTTGTGCAAGGATTAGCCACCTTTTCTATAGTTTTTAAAACCATTTAGGGGAACCTGGGTGGCTCAGTCAGTTAAGTGTCTGACTCTGGATTTCGGTTCAGGTCATGATCTCACAGTTGTGAGATTGAGCCCCATGTCCGGCTCTGTGCTGAGTATGTGGAGCCTGCTTGAGTTTCTCTCTGTCCCTCCCCTGCTCGCATGCTCTTTGTCTCTCAAAATAAATAAATAAATAAACATTTTAAAAAACATTTGTTAAATTACCAGATCTAGCACTCAGCAAGATGAGTTTTAACTTTCTTACAAATATACTTAGGTCCCAATTTTGACATAGATAAATATGGTATTTTCCAGGGGCTTAATATAAACTTCACAATGCTCTTGCACCATTTAATTAGTAAAGGCTTCAAATTTCCTAAAGAGCTGTTAGAGTCAGTCTCAGAAAAAAATCTGAAATAGGCTTTTTATTTATTTACTTATTTATTTATGCCTTGATGCAGGTGCTTAGAATTACAGCCCAACAACTTGAAAGCTTTGATGGCTCTGGCTGTAAGTTACACTAACACTGGCCATCAGCAAGATGCCTGCGAAGCTCTAAAGAACTGGATTAAGCAAAATCCAAAGTACAAATACCTTGTGAAGAGCAAGAAAGGATCTCCAGGCCTTACCCGGAGGATGTCCAAGTCTCCAGTTGATAGGTATGCTTCTAACTAAACGACCGTGGGCAGTAAACACCCATATACACAATTAGTCACCTTAAGGGTAATTAACGAGCCTCACCAGAGGCTCGTTCCAGAACGATTGTAGGACAACATCCTGCTAGAAGAGCATCTCTGATTAAAAAGATTGATGCTGAGACCAGAACCAACAATTGGACACATGATCAACGTTGTAGTCACTCATAGGCGTTTATCTGAGTACCATAATTCGAAGCAAAGTGCTGTGGACATATAATTAACCTAAAATAAGTTACAAAATGCACCACATTTCATAAAGACTGAGAATTGGATATGAGTAAAAATGGAAGTCCTTTCTTCTAGGGGTTTTGTTTCTATCAGCAATAAATCATGATGTTAAATTCTTTCTCATAGAGCCTTGGGGTTTTCCACATTGGCTCTCACAGGGTCAATGAAACTCTCCTTGGGAAGACTTGACTTAATACAGTCTTGTTTCTGTGTATGACAAAATATTTTATGAAAATCAGCAGGTATTTTTTATTGTGCAGTATTAGTCCTCTCATTAAGTGAATATATTTTAAGGAAGATATTTCTAGTTTGTAATGTTCTCTTAGAACAGTGGGCATAATAGTAAATAATATATGTTCAGACTATTTGGATTATAAATCTCATTTTTTCCCTTGCAGCTCTGTTTTGGAAGGAGTTAAGGAATTATATCTGGAAGCTGCCCACCAAAATGGAGATATGATTGACCCAGACCTACAGACAGGCCTGGGGGTACTGTTCCACCTGAGCGGAGAATTTAACAGAGCAATAGATGCATTTAACGCTGCCTTAACTGTTCGGCCAGAGGTAAGTGCCCAACAAGAAACCATAAGGTTCTCTGTTAAAAAAATAAGTTGCCGCAGGCTACACTTTGCACATTTCTGCTACACCTTATTTGCCTGCATCCAATGGTTTAAAAAGATGAGTACTAATGATATGCTTCTGTGGCTGTTAATACTTGAGTACCTAAAATAGAAACACGAACTACCTGACAGCATCAAATGATAGCTGCTCTTTGATGAATGAAAGTCATTTCACAAAGCTGTCCGTAAAATCATTTGAGTAATTTACCACTGTCATGGTCCCCATCCATGAGCACTGGATAAATTTTTCACCACCATCCTTCTTCTGCAAGAAATATGGGAATGCTCTGTCACCGTGACTCGTACTGGTTGTTCTAATTTTGTCATCAGGACTATTCATTATGGAACCGTCTCGGGGCAACCTTGGCTAACGGAGACCGCAGTGAGGAAGCTGTGGAGGCCTACACACGAGCACTGGAGATTCAGCCAGGCTTCATCCGATCCAGATACAATCTGGGAATAAGCTGCATCAATCTGGGCGCCTACAGGTGAAGTATGGTCACAGGCTGAGAACCATGAGCCACATGCAGGGCTGAGGTGGAATAACCTACCTGAAAGATTGTTTCCCAGTGAAAATACCTCCTTTTGTAGGAGTAACCCTCCTCCTCTTGTCAAGGGAAAATTTGAACCCTCGGATCCTGGGGCCTGTTGCTGCAGGAACAGTGTGCTTCAGTGTTTCTCAGCCTGTGGCGAACAGTGATCATGGAGGCAGCTTGTGAAATGTAGATTCCCAGGCCCCTCCCCAGAGATTTCCATTCAGTCAGCCTGGGTTGGGACAAGTTAGTAACACTTCCAAGGGTAAGTGTTTGAGAAACTTGAACATTCCAACCCTTCATTTCCCAAATAAGCAAAAAAGAGAACCTTGGGGGATAGGGACAGGGGAACCAACAAAATGAGTTAAGAAGGTCCAGGGTCAGTTTTTGGCAAAGCACAACAAAAAGTCCAGGTTTTCTAAAACTACTTTGCCAGTAAAGTTGGCTAAAAAATTATTTTAAGAAAAAATTTTAAATGGTGGGTTTATGGTTTAAAATGTCTTTCTTGTTCTGTCATGATTCCTCATCATCAGGTCTATATCGTATATACTATTTTTTACTCATCTACAGGGCCCATAAATGACCTTTATTTCTTTTAGGTAATGAAAGTATAGGTAATTTTTCCTTCTTTAGCTTTCTACTTTTTCGACTTTCTAAATAAATAGGTATTATTTTCGTAATTGGAAAAAAGAGAATTAAGTGTTAGTTTTAAATCCCACAAAAAATGTAACCCTTTCTCATTCTCAGAAAAACCCTGGCTTTTAGAATCAGACAAGCTCGGATTCAAATCACAGCTCTGCCATTTACTGGTTTTGTGATTCTGGGCACATAACTGTGAGCCTCAATTTCTTCACCTGCTTAAAAACAAGTGGTGATAATATTTATCCCGCAGGATTATTATGCAGGTTAAACGTAATTGCCTAGCACAGAACAGTAGTCAGCATTTATTATCATGATTCTGATCATTGCCATCATCATCAGTATCCTTATCATTATCTATTCAGATAAGTCATCAGAGAGCTACATAACTGGCTTGCAATCCCTTTGACATCTGAAAAATTGCTGTTTCTGAACTGCTTTGGGGATTGTGCCATTGGCAAATATTGACGTTTCAGAAATTGGTTGCTACATTTATACTAGAAGAATCTTAGAACAATAGTCACTGGATTACACCCGTCCTCCAAGAGGACCTTGTTCAGGTTAAAACCAGGAATAGCTGAGTGACTCTGCAGCAACTGGTTTGCTTTATTTCATGGGCACTGTGAAGTGTGCGACTGCAGAGGCCCTCCTAACATCAGCTCTGCAAAAGGTCACGGGAGAACCTTTGCTGCCCCCTCGCACATCAGCTGTCGAAGGCCTGGCAATGTCCATTTTGTATACGAAGTTCATTCTGGTCTCATCTGATTTTCCTAACCCGATTTTATCTTTACCCCTTTTAGTCACTTAACTTTCTAACTATGTCATATAGATGTATTTAATAAGATACCTTAGGTCCTTTGTTGGAACAAGGAGAGATGTAAATAAATATGTATGTACATGTAGTCATATTAACTTCTATCAGAGGAGGCTTTTATAAGGCTTCTGGTTGAGTAGTTCTTAACTGTAACTCCTCGTTACAGTGTAGAAAACAGTACTTGAGATGCCAATAAAATACTTTCTTGGCACTTACGTGTATAAGCCTCAGTAGGGCACCCGCTTGCAGGAGGCCTTGAAGGTCTGTGATAGGTAGAAATGGGCAACTCTACTGAGAATGGATTTTTAATCCTCAAGCAGAAAGTCACCTGTACAGGAGCAAGTCAATTTTAGAGTTGCCATATAAAATACAGAATTCCCAGTTAAATTTTAATTAGATAAACAGCAAATACGTTTTTAGGGTATTTTCCAAATATTGCATGGGACATGCTCATACTAAAAATTATTGTTTATCTGGTATTCAAATTTAACTGTGCATCCTGTATTCTTACTTGGTAAATATGGCAACCTTGATCAAATGGCTACCTAAAAATTTCAAAACATCTCAGCTGAGCTCTGTGGGTCCTTTATCGTCATGCTGGATGTGGGAAATTTTTATAAGTACTAAATATTTTGGGTTTTTTTTCCCCCTGAGAAAAAGAAGACCACCAAGTGAGACATAAACCTTAAATGAATTCTGAAAATAAGTTTAACTCGAGGTATAAGTGGATAGTTAGGAAATAACCCTCAATAGAGATGTGGCTGAGAAGAAGAGCCAAGAGCTGGTTCAGATACTTCCATACCCACCAGAGTCTTGGAATTTCTCCCTCAAGGACTGCAGGTGTCTATGTACATAGCTATAACACTTGTTGTTTGTCATCACACATTTTCTTTTTTGTTTATTGTTTAGAGAGAGGGAGAGAAAACGTGAGTGGGGAGAGGGGTAGGGGGAGAGAGAGACAGTCTTTTTTTTTTTTAACCTTTATTTATTTTTGAAACAGAGAGAGACAGAGCATGAACGGGGGAGGGTCAAAGAGAGGGAGACACAGAATCTGAAACAGGCTCCGGGCTCTGAGCTGAGCTGAAATGACCTGAGCTGAAATCAAAAGAGTCAGATGCTCAACCGACTGAGCCATCCAGGCACTCCTGTAATTGCACATGTTCTATAAAGAGTCAAAGCAAGTCCCCAGTACTTTATACAATTGAAATAAGGAAAGGAAATTGTTGGCGTGAAATGTGCAGCTCAAAATGCTACCCCTCTATCAGTAGGAGCTCCAAAGGATCTTAAAATTTTCAAGAGTGAGGACTCTTTTTAATGAAAACATAAATCACATCCCCTTTCATGTTAATGTTTTTAGTATTAATATAATGAGGGAAAGATATTACAAAATGAGGAATGCTTTTAAATGAATGCACTTTATTAATCAAGACATACATGAACAGCTTATTCACATATATGTGTGTGTGTAAGCCATTTAAAAACTATTCATACATATACATGTACAATCTTCTGAATCCCCCAGAAGGACTCTGTGTTCCCAAGTTGGAGAACAGATTGAGACTATCTTCATGGGGACCGCTTCACGTTGCCTGGCAAAGTTAGCATTTAGACTGTTCTGGTACTCTCCCTGTCCCTCAGAGATCACTGCCACACATGGGGCAGCTAGGAACAGCCTGTGCATGAGGAGATTCCGGGGTCTTTCTCCCCCAGAGCTCTTACGAGCCTAGGATGATGAGAGGAAATGGAATCCTTGTCATTTGAGCTGCCATCCTGGAACAAGGAAGCCAAAAAGGGCCTCCAAAGTAAACCCCACATGTGCATCTGTTTATAAACCCTCCTCTCTTGCTTGATTACTAAACATCCAAAAGAGATGATTAGAACCCCAATCCCTTCCATTAGCCAGGTTGCCAAATACAGTGGAACCATTTCCCAGTTGCCATTTATTTCCAGGCAGTCTAACAATACAGATGAACCAATGTCTAGATCATGTTCATTGGAATCAGAAGTCCAGCCTCACTTCAAAGCTTCTTACCAGATGCTTAATAATGACCTTGTGGGATTAAGTGGGATCAAATGTGTGAAAAGCTTTTAAGAAGAGTAAAGCAGATACAAATTAAAGCAGTGTCATCATTCTTAGCAAAGACCAGTTTGATACAGAATACATGCTTCTGGGGACAGAGGTCCTGAGAGTGAAGACAGAAAGCACACTGGGTACATGAGCAAGAGAGCAGCTGTGGACAGAAAGAGCTGGAAGGTTCACAGACTTGGTGTTCTCAGGACTCCTTTACACTTTTAACAATTATCAGGCACCTCCAAGGGCTTTTAGGTGGGTTGTATCCACCAATATTTACCATATTAGAAGTTAAACTGAGAAAGTTTATAAGATTCATTTAAAAATAATAATTAACTACATGTTAACATAAATTAGACATTTTATGAAAAATAATTATTCCCCAAAACAAAAAAAAATGTTTAGTGAGAAGAGGGGCATTCTTTTATCATTTTTGCAACTTTTAAAAATATCTTGCTTAGGGGCGCCTGGGTGGCTCAGTCGGTTAAGGACCAACTTTGGTTCAGGTCATGATCTCATGGTTCGTAGGTTCAAGCCCTGTGTCAATCTCTGGGCTGACAGCTCGGAGCCTGGAGCCTGCTTCAGATTCTGTGTCTCCCTCTCTCTCTGCCCCTTCCCTGTTCATGCTCTGTGTCTATCTCAAAAATAAATAAAAACTTTTTTTAATATCTTACTTAATAGAAGACAGATTCTCATATCTGTCTCCACATCCAATCTATTGGGATTTTACATATTGTGTAATCACTGTACAATTCCATTGTACATTCATGAGAAAATGAGAATAAGGTAAAATAATGTCTCGGAATTATTGTAAAAATAATTTTGACCTCACTGATCCTAGAGTTCCCCAGACCACACTTGGAGAACTAGTGATCTGATTTAATAAAAGATTTCACATAAATTGATCCAACTGTACCTCACACAACAAGGTTTTAAAATGACTTCTTGGGGCACCTGGGTGGCTCAGTCAGTTGAGCGTCTGACTTTGGCTCAAGTCATGATCTCACAGTTTGTGAGTTCAAGCCCTGCAAGGGGCTCATTGCTCAGCGCAGAGCCTGCTTCAGAGCCTCTGTCCCCCTCTGTCTCTATCTCTCTCAAATAAATTTTAAAATGACTTCCCATAGAACAGAACAGAGAGACAACTAACAAGGGCTTCAACTACATGTGGCCATGGGAAGGACCAAGTGGGGAAAAGACATTAGAGAGTGGATTCCATGTGGCTCAGTGAGATATTGGGGCAAAGGCAAGAATAGTTGAAGATGGCATTAGGTTTTGGTGCTGGGTCACTGGTTGGATGGTGATGCCATGAACAGAAATCAGGAGAACCAGTTGTAGGTTTCCCCCACCCCCATCCCATTTTCCATATTCTAAAATGAAGCATCTTTTTTTTTAATTTTTTTAATGTTAATTTATTTTTGAGAGACAGAGCACAAGTAGGGGAGGGGCAGAGAGAGGGAGACACAGAATCCAAAGCAGGCTTCAGGCCCTGAGCTGTCAGCATAGAGCCCGACACAGGACTCGAACTCACAAACCACGAGATGATGACCTGAGCTGAAGTCGGACGCTTAACCGACTGAGCCACACAAGCATCCCTAAATACCAGGTGTTAACAGGACTTCTAAGTGGAGATTACCAACAAATTATTAGAATCAGAGTCACAAAAGGGAAGAACTGGAATGAACTTATATCACCTAGACCATTTGGAGATGAAGAAAGTGAAGCCCTTCCTGATGAACTTGCTGACATCCCCAATCCCTTCTGGAACAGGGTGGGGTATTAATAAATGCATATGTTTAAAAGGAAAAAAAAAAATAAATGAATAAAATGAGTTCTATTATCCCTATTATACGGTTGGGGAAATGGAGGCTTGGAAAGATAATAAGTTTGCCTAAGGCTAAATGCTTAGGATTCCAACCCAGATGTTCTAAGAGCAAATCAATTCAGCCCCAGCCGCCTCCCATATTACTATCACTAATAGGAAAAGTTAAGTCACTTTGTTTCTGAGTAGGGCCAGATGCTTCCTCTTCAACCCTAGTTGTATAATTCACATTTGCAAATGGATTCTGTCTTTAAATTACCCCTGAGGTAGGGGGAAAAGGAATGCATTAATGAGTTAGCAATGGTTTTGCTATTACTCTTTCTGTCTCACATGACATTCTTAAAATAAAATTCCCTTTTTCTTTCTGGTTTTGCTATACTGAACAATGATTTTTCACAAAAGAATAATGAGACAACCAGAAGGTTGTTCCTCTGATGATCTAAAACACCTCAGAGAGGTGATTTAGGGTTTTGAACTAAAAGAAGTTAATCCATTTTTGTTTTTTAAGTTGCTAACTCTGAAATTTGTTGCATTTTTAAATGTCTGTTTTTCTACCCTCTTAGAGAAGCGGTCAGCAATTTTCTCACTGCCCTCAGTTTGCAAAGAAAAAGCAGGAATCAACAGCAAGTTCCTCATCCTGCAATCTCTGGGAATATCTGGGCTGCCCTCAGAATCGCACTTTCTCTGATGGACCAACCAGAACTCTTCCAGGCGGCTAATCTTGGTGACCTGGATGTCCTCCTAAGAGCTTTCAACTTGGATCCTTGAAGGAAAAGAAAAAAAAAAAAATTAAAAATGATAAATCCTTATCTGTGTAATTGTACTAAGAAATGCAAAACTATTTTATTATGAATTCCAAAAAGGATAAAACCAGATGTCCAAAAGGCCATGGTGATATGACACAAGGGAACTCCTACAGACGATGCCCAGTCTCTGTTCAGATTCAAAAGCACAAAATGTTGTAGAGTCAAGGTTGGGCTCAGAAGAAGAACTGAGAGACACAAAGACAAACCAAGATAAAGTAACCGTGTGTGAATACTCTTCACAAGCTGCAAGCATATTCAAAACACGTCCTTTGGGGTTTTTGTCCTCACTTTTGCAGCTGATGACACACCTAAGGAACTTGCTCATAGGACACCTGGAGAAAGCACTGCCTCTGATCAGGGAATTCTGACTGTTTCTGAACTATCCCCTGCAATTCCCCCTTTTACAACGTAGTTTGGGCCAAGGTGCATGCACATATATTAACCCTTGACTAAAGAGAGGCATTGCTTAGACCTGTTCCGATTTTAACTTTTACTGTAGCCCTTCGACTCCAGAGAGGGAGCTTTGCTGGCAAAAGCAGTTTTTGCACTAGAAATTTTTGCTGTTCCCAATCAAAACTTTTCTGGGACTGTATATACGCACTTTAATATCTTATTTATGCCTTGCTGGAGTTTTGTTCCGTTGCTCCAATTTTTAACTTAGGGGTGAAAGATTCAAGAACTCGGCCTTGTTAGATCAATGGACCAAATAAAAATTCCTGAAAATAGTTTTTCATAGTGTAGAGTTTTGAAGGAGTTTTTCTCAAAGCAGATAGGACACAGGGTGTAAATATGTCAAACACAGATCTTATTCACATGCTTTCTGGGACCGTATGAACTTAAGCAAGAGACATTGTACTGTCCCTTCATGCATTCTCTGCAGGGAGGAATTTGGATGATAACGGGATTTCTATAGAGCTAACATTAACTTGCTTAAATGTCATACTTTACTTGCTTTCTGACTGCCCTGCACACCAATATTCCTTTTAAACTTTTAATAGTTTAAATAGTATTTCGTAAGAGTGATAAATACATTTTTTCCTAAAAATTAAGTGTTTTCTTAGTTCCATAATAATCTGCATTGCTCTCCCTTCTGCATTCTAAGTGATAGAAGATCAATATTTTCTAGCTGAATCTCACTGAATGTCAGTGGTTTAATATGAAAGATGCATGCTCCTTTGGCTCTCATTTGGAACATTTATCAAGTGTCAGGAACCTTCTGTCGGTAGTGGTGTTTTATTTCATTGATTACATTCTACCCACTTCTGCAGGGTGTGTTGTGCCCTGTTGGGGCTTGGTGGTCCCATTCTTCTTTATTGTTTTCCCTTCCTTTCTTCCTTCCTTCCTTCCTCCAGAATCTTCCCCAAAGCAATCTGATCCCAACTTTTTCTTCGTGTTCTTTGGTTAATAGTAGCTGGTTACTCTCATGATTATAGTTACCAAGCAAACAGCATTTGAATCAAGACAGTTTAATTGACTGGAGAGTTAGCTTCTCCTGGTGAGGGCAGTGGAGGAGGGGAGCAGGGTGTGCAGGTAGAAATCCTCTCCTCTATTACCTTGGAAGTTCCTCAGGTAGGAAGGGACCTCAAGGAAACAGGAAACCACAAATCCTTGAAGTTCACGTGTGTTATAACGACAGAGTTTATAAAGATGAAGAGTTTTTAAGGTTTATGAGGACAAAGAGCCCTGTGGTGTGCCAGGCTTTCATCTTCACTGTCGAAGCTCACTTGGGCAAAGGTGATGCCCCCAGCTGGACAGCAGAAGGCAGAGGCATTAAGGCATTCACCATTGGGCAGTCGTGACAACCCAGTCTTTGCCTACTTCCTTCCAGTCTCAGCAGCAAATAAAGCTCAACAATATTTTCAAGAATATTCTTTATAATTTTAGAATCCTAGAATTCAGTCTAGGAAGGACTCTCGGGGCCAGAGTCGAAGTTCATGGCAGCTGCCTGCTTGAATATCCCTGAGAGAAGAACATCCATTCCCTGCATGTCCCTCCCGCCAATTCCCATGCATTCACTGGCTGATTAGCTGATTTGCGTCCATTGTAGTCCATTAGGAGCCTCTGAACGCGGGATTCAAAGCCAGCTTTGCAGGTTTCTGTTTATGATGCCACTCTATACTTTCAACAGTAACTGAATTTGCAGTAATAATAATAGGCTGTTTTCTTAGATTTGTTGGCCCTACATGCATGACATCAGTTAATAGTTTAAAGCCTGACAGTAGGGTAAATGCAGGATACTTTGATTTAATTTGATTGTTGCTAAGTGGTGACAAATTTTGCAGCCCAAGTTTGATTTTGCTGTCAGAATACCAAGTGAATTCAGAGGAGAGTAGACAATTTTCCATTCCCATCATACTTGGATCATTTCAGTAGCACTTTCTTCAATATATCTAGTGTCCATCAGAACCAAGATTTTCATAGTCTGTTGCCTATCAGGAAGTGCAGAATTATTGCCCAAGATATTTTTCAATAGTATTTTTAAACAAAATTAAGTAAAAACAGTTACTAAAAAATAAGTGAAAGTTTATAGAAATCAGAGCACCACCAAAAATTAGTAAGATTTTAGAATGATCTTCATTGTATGCATTTTTCAAGTATATACACATTTTTTAAGACAGAACTGGTTTTGGTATCTTACCCTGGTGGTATGAAATTGTCATTTATTCTTTCCATTTCAAAAGGCAGGGTGTCCTTGGTTCCTGTCTAAGGCACCCTGGGAAGGCTTTGAGTTCCTTTTTTCTGAGAGTCTTACTAAGTAAGCCTAAGATCTCTTAGAGGATGGTACTGGTTTTCTAGAATGGCCCTTCAGTTGCATGGATGTAACTTTTAAGAACTTATTTTCACTGGCAGATTGGATGAGAATGCAGAGAAATCCAGTGATCACTGCTGAATTTCAAGATATGTTACACCTATGTCTAGTGGGCTATTTCTATGTGCTGTTGTACCTTGACAGTGGGGATGAGGCTTCCTCTTAAGGTCATTCCCCATGACACCTAAAGAAAGGCAGATATTGTCCATCAGGAAGCTTTCAGCAGACACTATGAGCTGTGCTTTCTCAGCCAATCTGTATTTGAGCTAGAATGGCAAATTAGAGACACTTCACTGGGCTAGAATGTGCAGGACATACTCACCTTCAGAGTTGGATGCCACTCTTCTCCTTTTCTTTAAAGAGAACTATTATGTTGTATCTTGGGTCCATGTCTAGATACTCATACTAGGTAAGTCTTTCTAGTATATTCCTGCTATACAAGCAAGACTTGAACACAAGTATAGCTAGTCCCACATACAACAGGAGTTCCCAAAATCTCTTCCGTACACTTTATCCATGAGCTCTTTGGGAATATAGAGAAAGCAAGATGGTCATTTTGTGTCCCTTCCTCATTTGCCCCTGAATCAGTTCCACAAGACTAGACTGCACTTTAAGTTAGTGGTTGCTATTGTTTTATACCTTGAAATGATTCTGAAAGGATTCTAGAAACAGGGTATTCTGAAGGTTTCATTTGTGTACCAATTTTTTTGAGTCCTCATATTTTAGAAATTATTAAACATGCATACACATGATTTCAACTTTGTAAAATGATTTCAAATTCATTCCATCTCCAGATTTTACTGCACAGTTTCCCTGTCATCTCAGTATTTATAGAACTGGTTGAAATTAAACTGTTTTGAACTAAGAAGTAGATAGATATATATATATTTTTTTAAAGAGTGTTCATAGATGAACTCTGGCATAAGGTTTGTAAAAAGGCAATTTTTAAAAAATAAAACATATAACCTCAGGTAAAAAAATAACGCATGCATTAGTACTTGCAAATCTGCCTACTCAAATATTAACCAAAGCATGCAAGATAACTGTACTGAATGTAAATTTACCCAGTGCATGGTTAAATCTCATAGGGTAGCCTATTTTTCCTTGCTTCTGAGCAAGGAAACATTTTCATGAACTTTGCGTTATAGTTTTACTATTTGCTTTTAATATCTTCTTGTCAAGACTGTTTTCCTGCTATCACACTACACTGAACTTTACAGATATTCACACATCTGGCTTATGCAGTGTTGCAGCCAGTGCCAAACAAATCTACTGAGGAATCCAGGTACTTAGACATCCAAACAAGTTTTAAACCAGTTGAGGCACAACAGATCCAAAACTCAAACAAAATCCGTGTGTCTGAACACTAATAAATGCAATTGTGTTGATTGCCTCCACAGAGTTTTGGGTTCAAAATTCTGAATCGTGCATTTCAAAAATTTTCTAAAATTTAGGAGTAAATTAGAAATACTGACCTTCTAAATAAGGTGGGAAGGTTGGGGTAATGTCAGGCACATGAAAACCACCATAAGGCAAAGTGGACGTGACAGCTTAATTTCCACAAATGTCACATAGTGACTGTGTGGGTGCCACACCATTGGCCTCAACATGGCCCTATTTATATGATGAGTGAGTGAGCTATGTGGGCCCCATCCCTTAAGAAACTGGACTTGGTCTGTATGTCTAAAGACACTGAAAGTCAGAGATAATGAGGTGATTTCATGGTCACTCAGAATGAACTTGGAAGTCCTCTCACTGCCTTTTTCTGTAACCCCTGCTTCATGAAAAAATAAGGGCAAGGAGACCAGAAATGGAGGGAGCAAAGCTCACTAAGACAAAGCTGGGGGTGAGTCTTATGTTGCTAACAGCTTTGTCACCATCTCACACACCGCCAAACACACACATATAAGCTCAAAGACGGAAATCCTCGAACTCCTAGCAAAGACTCGTGTGGAGGCATTAAATGGTTAAAGAGGAGAAAAACCAGAAAATCAAAAGTGTGAAGTTTAGGGGCGCCTGGGTGGCGCAGTCGGTTAAGCGTCCGACTTCAGCCAGGTCACGATCTCGCGGTCCGTGAGTTCGAGCCCCGCGTCGGGCTCTGGGCTGATGGCTCAGAGCCTGGAGCCTGTTTCTGATTCTGTGTCTCCCTCTCTCTCTGCCCCTCCCCCGTTCATGCTCTGTCTCTCTCTGTCCCAAAAAAAAAAATAAACGTTGAAAAAAAAAAAAATTTTTAAAAAAGTGTGAAGTTTAACAACCTCTCACGTGGTATTTTGCCTTGAATAAAGTTTCCGCTCCCTGTGACCTCTGCAGACTTACCAAAATAACACACTCTAGAAACCAGTGCCCCAATCTCAGAACTGTTGTCTCAGGACCTTCTCTACAAGAGAAAACTAACTTGCAGTGTTGCAGGGTGTGTGTGCAAAACCCTGACAGGCTCTTCAGGACGCTATTAGAAACCCGCATTCGAAACAATATGAAGATGAAAAAAACAGCAGGCAGTTCTTTGCTCAACAATAAAATGTGTGTCGTTTTTTTTTTCTTTGAATTTCTTGGAGAGGGGAAATGGACTGACGAAACAATAGTAAGGGATATACATACACAGCTAGGTAGTTTGGCATTTTCACTGAGATATGTAAAAAATTAGCTTAGATACCATAAAGAATTGTACAATGCGAGAAATGGTTCATGATTGAATATGTTGCCAGTAGTTAAAGGAAATAAAGCAAACCTAAATTTTTACCAATGTCCCCCCATATCACCTGACTCAAACCCTCTTCAACTTTCATTGCCCAAATTTGTTTACATTGGTTGAAAAAAAAAACCTGATTAATTTAATAAACTTTTTACAAACTATAACAGGCATTTATTAACTATTTAGAAAAGACATTTCTATATATTTTGTATATCTACGAATATTGCATATCTAGTCTAATCTAAAAATATTAAGACAAATGGCAAATTCTTCTGTGATGCTTCTCTATGCTCAATAATGTTTAAAATCTTGGGATTTCATTTTTAAGCTGAAATAGATAACAAAAAATTTAACTTTAAATGTTTACATTGAGTTTTTAAGTTAAAACCAACCCAAATTAAGTGACCCATAGTAAATTAATGGCAATGGGGTGAGGGTGTAAAAGTTACGGGCATACTATGTGATAATGTATCTGTGTATTTAGTGAAATATTATGTATCATAGCCCAACTCTGTTGGATAATAAGGCTTCATCTTAGTATTTCCCTGCATTGCTCTTTGAAATAAAACTACTACCATAAAAATAACCTAACATATTGATGTGTTTAATTTACTCCTTTGGCTTATAATTTGCAAAGTACCAAGATTAAGGTAGTATTTTTGTACTATTATTGGAAGCATGCCTTCCCTTTTTCACATTACTAAATTGTATTTATATTTGTGCAATTTTAAACTATGTTTTCAAATAAACTTTGTCTGTGGCTTCAAGGTCTTTTGAGAAATCTTTCAAAATGGGATTTGGGGGTCAGAATTGCTTCAAATCATATATAATCCAATTTGTACTATTGATAAAAAAGGTCTTTTATTGAATAACCACCACATATGATGTTGCATGAGCTATCTGGGAATCAAGAATGCATTTTTACATATAAAACAAAACTTTAAAATCTTCTTCCTTTGTTAATTTTTTAAGAGTAAAATATTTAACCTGAAATTGGATTTTGTGATTTTTTTTTAGAATAAAAATATTAAAATATATTTCAGTTTTAGGGTCTGTTTTTTTTTCTTTTCTTTCTTTTTTAATCAGTCAATAAATATTTGAGGTTCTATTACGTGCACGTACTGTTCTAATGCAGGAGTGGTAAGTAAATCAAATCAAACTTGCCCTTGAAGAGCTTAGATTTCTGTGAGGGATCAACAAATACTTTAACACATAAGGATGTCATGTGCCAAAAACTGCTAGAAGGACAAGGCAAATGAGGTATTATGAGAGAAACTGGGGGCTCCTTTTTATCCATAGATGGTCAGGAAAGATTTCTCTTAGGTGATGTTCGGGCTGAGCTTTGAACACCAAGAAGCCCACCAAGTGGCACTGGGAACAGCTCTTTGAAATATTCTCAGCAGAGCCAACAGCTACCACAAGACACCAAGGCAGGAATGAGCTAGGTGTGTTCAAGGAGGAAGGAGCCCAGGATGGCGAGCGCTGTGAGCTGGGGAGACCTTAGGAGATGCCCTGGCAAAGCGGGAGATTGTTGGTGGCCTTCCTGGAGCACATAAAGGGTGGATTTGCCCTCAAGCAGAGAAAGGATGCCACTGAGACAGATGTTTCTGTTTCCAGAATGTTTACTAATGAAGTCCTTGAGTGGTCAGGTTGGTGATGCAGGAACAATAGGCTTGAAGAGAGCCACACAGGCACACTGAGCCCCCCTTCCCCCTCTTCACTAAGTCCTCTTGCTATAAAGCCAACAACCTGGTGGAAGTTCATTTTCTCCTCTATCAAATCAGGCTGTACCTCCTTCTTTCCCACTTCACGGTTATTTTACCCAGCGGTGAATTGTGGCTCCTCTCCCGACCCCTTGCATAACTTAAACCTTTTATTATGTCTCTTAATCCTTTTTAAGCGTGAATTCTATTTCCTCAAACAGCTGCTTCACTCCATGTGTATACATGAAAGCAGCCCAAGGTTTGAAGTGTTTTTCACATTCCTTTACAAGGCTCCTCACAGTAATGCCTTACCTATCCAGTACTTTAGGGCTCACAAGGATGTATGTATTTTTTTTTTCCTTACTTATACCTCATAATAAATAATGCTGCCTGAAAGGAGGTTAGAGGGGGAGCGAGCCAAAGCATAAGAGACTCTTAAAAATTGAGAACTGAGGGCTGATGGGGGGTGGGAGGGAGAGGAGGGTGGGTGATGGGTACTGAGGAGGGCACCTTTTGGAATGAGCACTGGGTGTTGTATGGAAACCAATTTGACAATCAACTTCATATATTGAAAAAAATAAAAAAATAAAAATAATGCTGCCTGGTTATCAACTTAATGAATCAGAACCTTGGAAACTGACAGTTAATTTTAGTATTTTCATCTAAGGAATTAAGCCATTTGATTCTTAGGAGGCCCCCTGCTTGAGTTTGCTCACCTGAGTTTAGAAGGGTGGAGACCAAGCAGTGCAGCCTTCCCAGGCCAAGGTCTTTGAAAAGGAAAAAGAAAGGAAGCTAACACTTACTGAAACCTGCCATGTGCCACATTCCTACGCCATTATTTCTACTACGCCATTTTAACCCTAATGCACACTCAGGTCCTCTGCTTCTCCCCTCCTAATAATACACACAGTCTATAATTAATATTACTGCAAATGATGAACATAATAGCAAAAACTGTGCCAGGTGGAAGAAAAACATCTTACCGATTAAGAACTGACTAAAGATCACATCTACTATTAAAAACTGCAAAAACTGGCCCAGGAAAAAGTAAGCTTGAGAGAAATCTTACCAAGACGATGGCTAAGAGTGCTTACAGGAAAACTGGCTACTGATTCAAAAACATGACAAAAGAACAAAATCTTGACAAAATCTAGAGTGGCAAAATTTGACCTGGTAAAGGTGGACCCGCTGGAAATCATGACCACAAAAGGGACTCTGCAATAGGAAAAGTTCTAATAGGGAAAATGTGATGAGGACCAAAAGCTGAAGACTCAGACTGTCTTCATAAAATTTACAGAACTGAGGGTGCCCGGGTGGCTTAGTTGGTTAAACATCTGACTCTTGGTATGAGCTCAGGTCATGATCTTGGGGTTTTGTGAGTTCAAGCCTTGCATTGGGCTCTGCATTGACTGTGCAAAGCCTGCCTGGGATTCTCTCGATCCCTCTCACTCTGCTGCTCCCCCACTCATGCTGTCTCTGTCTCTCTCAAAATAACTTGAATTGATACCAATTAAACTAATTTCATTAAAATAGAAAGGAAAATTGGGGCGCCTGGGTGGCGCAGTCGGTTAAGCGTCCGACTTCAGCCAGGTCACGATCTCGTGGTCCGGGAGTTCGAGCCCAGTGTCGGGCTCTGGGCTGATGATGGCTCAGAGCCTGGAGCCTGTTTCCGATTCTGTGTCTCCCTCTCTCTCTGCCCCTCCCCCGTTCATGCTCTGTCTCTCTCTGTCCCCAAAATAAATAAACGTTGAAAAAAAAATTTTAAAAAAAATAGAAAGGAAAATATAAAAGCTTGGAGAGAGTTCAACTGGATAACTGTTTCACACCTCCCCTCGCCTCAAATCTCCAATCTCCCCCACCCATGGTCCCTCCAAGCTGAGGATCTCACTTCTTACTTCCCTGAGCAAATTAAAGCAGGCAGGACAGAATCCCCAGACTCTCAGTGCTCCCACTCCTCATAGCCGCATCTGGCACTCTTATCTCTGCCTTCCTCCTGTCCCCAAAGACGGGCTCCCCAGCCGGTGTCTAAAGTCAGCTCCAACTGAGCACGAGATCCCATCACCTCTTGCCTGCTCAAGGGCAGCAAACTGCAATTCTCACCTTTCTGTCCTACATCCTCAGTATTGTGCCTATTTGACCATCTTATTTCCCATATTTAAAAACAAAAACCTCTCTTGTTCCCAGTCCACGTCTTGTCAGCCACCATCTCTTCTTTGCTTCCCTTTGTGGCAAAATTCCCCAAAGAGTGGTTTGCATTCATCTTCTGCAGTTCCTCCCCACCCCCCAAACTGTCCCCATGGAGTTCACCCATGACCTCCAAGTTGATCAATTGTGTAGTCAACTCATCTGACTTAACCTACCACAGTTACTTGACAGTTGATATCTGTTGCCTCCACTTGGCTTCCACTTGCATGCACTGTTCTCTTGATTTTTGCCCACGTTGGTGTTCACTCCTCTCAGAGTCTCCTTTGCTGGCTCATCTTCTCCTGGACTTCTTATATTGAGCCTTTGCTCAGTACCTGGACCAGTTCCATTTCCTGTCTTCCTCCACTGGTGAGCATACCCAGTCCCTGGTTTAAATGCCATCTTTAGTTTTTTTACTTCAGTCCAGACTTTTCCCTCAAAATCCGGAGTTGTATATCCAGCTTCCCACTCAACATCAACCACGGAGATCTAACAGGCATTTCAAATTCAACACATCCCAAACTTGCAATCATCTTTTCCCATCAATACCCCCCAATCCCACCAAGCCTTCCCTATCTTTGTTGATTGCAATTACATTCTTTAGTTGCTCAGAGGAAGAACTTTGGGGTCTAGCTTGGCTACTCTCATTCCCTCACATGCCACATCCTGCCCACCAGGAAATCCTGCTGGCTTTACTTTCACATGTATCCAGAATCTGACTATCCTTGCTACCTCTACTGCTACCATCCCATCTATGTGAGCCATCATCCTAGCTCACCTTGCTTACCACAGTAGCCTCTACTTTTATCCTTGCCTCCTATCAGCTAATTTAGAGAACTATCTTCCTGAAACTTTGGTCAGATCAGATCATTGCTCTACTTAAGAGCCTATGACTCCCAATGGCACTCCAGAGTCAAGCCCTTCCAATGCCTCCTGGCTCAGGCAATCTGGCCCCTCTCCAACATCTTCCCCTACTCCTCTTCCCCTCATTCCCTTCTCTCAAATCACACTGGTCCCCTTACTGCTTCTCTGACATAATAGATTATGCTCCCACCCTGGAGCCTCTGCTCCCATGAGTCCCTCTGCCAAGCATATCTTTCCCCCCCAAATATCCATTTAGATGACTCCTTCACCTCCTTCAAGTCTTGGTTCAAATCTCACCTCCAAAAAAATGCTTTCCCTGCGTACCATATTTAGTAGCAAAATCCACACCTCCCCCCATCCTGCTGTTCTTTTTTTCCATAGCACATAGTACCTTTTAACATATTATATAATTTACTTATTTCTTATGTTTAGCATCCGGCTCTCCCTGCTAGAAAATAAACCCAACAAGGGCAAAGAGTCTGGTCTGCTTTGTTTACTGATATGTTCTAAGAAAAGCAATGCCCAGCACATAGATACTCAGTATTTATTGAATGATGAACCATGTTATATACATTAACAAAATAAATTGGCTTAATGACATTATCTCCAGAAAAATACTTTGGTGGAAAAAAGTCATCAATGTTGGTATAATTCTGATTCTTTACAAAAAAAAAAAAAAAAAAAAAAAAAAAAAAAAAAAAAAAAAGATTTGCTAGGCTGAAATAAAGGGTCAAAACCTCCACAGGGTCAAAGTGCTAGTTAAAATAGTGATGTAAAATAGCACAGTAAAAATATCCTGTGCCACCAGACTGTGAAATGTTTGACGTAACTTATCTCATGTATTATTAGGCCCCCTGCACAGATGACAAGACTGAGTTTCAGAAAGTCAAGTCTCTATGCCTCTACTCTTGCCGTTCTATCTGCCCCCTACCTCACTGACTTTTCCTAGTAAATTTTTAAATAATAGGTTGCATGCGAATGAGAATAACTTACTGTTTCCTATTAAATTTCCTCACTACAAATGATTTGCCACTGACCACATTCGAAAAGTGGGACCTTAGATTCAAACAGTGCATACACGCCATGGTAGACTCTCCCACTGGGCACAAGGAGACAGAACAAAGTGAATGTAAGCAGCATCTGACTTGCAAACATTGTCCTAAAAACTTTATAATGTGTGAGTCATAAAAAAAATCCTCCATCCCAATCATTTCCTTCTCCTCTTCTCACCAAAACATTATGGCACAACACTGATGTTGGTCATTTTACTTGGATTTTTAAAAATGTATAGATTCTTTAAAATTTTTTAAATATTGAGGGGCACCAGGGTGGCTCAGTCGGTTGAGCATCAGACTTTGGCTCAGGTCATGATCTCACAGTTCGTGGGTTCAAGCCCCCCGTCGGACTCTGTGCTGACAGCTCAGAGCCTGGAGCCTGCTTTGGATTCTGTGTTTCCCTCTCTCTCTGCCCCTCCCTGGCTCATGCTCTGTCTCTCAAAAATAAACATTAAAAAGAAAAATTTTTTTAAGTATTGAATGGACATGTTTTAAGTAGTAATAAGCATACCCTATATGGTAGGCAAAATAATGCCTCCTCAAGGATTTCTATATCCTAATCCCCAAAACCTGTGAATGTGTTATCTTACATGGCAAAAAGGAACATTGCAGATGTGATTAATTTAAGGATCTGGAGATGGGAAGTTTATTCTGGACTATCTGGGTGGGCCCACTGTAATCATAAGGGTCCTTATAAGAGGGAGCAGGAGAGCCTGTCAGAGGCCATAGGACAATGGACACAGACACTAAGTGATGTCCATGTTGTTAGGAGGCCACAAGCCAAAGAATGAGAACAGAAGAGTTTCTAGAAGCTGGAAAAGACAAGGAATGGATTCTCACATAGAGTTTCTCTGCCAACAGCTAGATTTTAACCCTGTAAGACCCATTTTCATACTTCTCACCTAATAAATGTGCTCTCTTGAGCCACCAAGTTTATAATCCTTTGTTACGGCAACAATAGGAAACTCATACAACCTACAAACATGGTGCCATCGAAATGCTGAAATCCCTTGGTGCAACCAGTATTGAGCACGCTGGCACCTGCATTAGGGAAGCTACCAGCAAACTGAGAGCCACAGAACCACAGCAGGGTCTCCACTGACTCCAGTATTGCACCCGACATCCATTTGAGAAAGACTAAAAGACTTCCCTGCCTAGGCCTCTCCCTCCTTTACAGAAGAAACATCTTGCACCGTTGCTGATGTTCCACTACTGATGGGAATGAGGCGGCCTTGGTGCCCACACCAAGAAACCCTAAAGAGAAATAAAATCAGTCACTGTCTTGGGTTACCTGTTCCGTTGATGGATAAGAACCCGCCAAGGGCAGAATCAGTTTACTTGGCATTTTGCAAAAGAAAAAAGAGCCATAAAGGAACCTCAGATTGTGAGAATAGCTTTTAATTTTAAAACAACTGAAGCAATAAATCATCCATCTCTCTTTCCATCACAGGCAATGCTCTCCCCAAACAGTTGAGATATTTTAACAGCAGCTGTGACTAGTGCAAAATAAAATAAATACAAACTCTTTCAGGAGTCAACCTCAAACCTGCTGGGCAGGTGGGCGCAGGCAGCAGGCTCAGCCTCTGCCCAGGCCGATAGGAGCGGCAAGATTTACACCATACATCATCACACCCAGCTCTGAATGGACCACACAATACCTGGGGAGGGGAAACCACAAGAGAATGTTGCCTAAGGTGGAGCAAATATGCCCAGCACCCTCATGTAGCCAGCATCCTTGGCACATGGAAGATGCTTGAAAAATAAGTGCAAACTTAGCTTCTAAGCAAAGCTGAAGGAACGCGGTTTGGGGCTCATTTGCTTTAGTTTTGTTTTGTTTTGGTTTTTTTATTGGAGTCTTATACATACTGGTTTTTACATAGAAAGTCTTCTGCTGTCTGGAAGGCATTCTGTGCCTCACTGAGCTGACTCCAGCGAAAATATGTGTGTTGCTTCTGTCTATTGGGAGAATTACCTTCCACACGTGGCATCTCACTGCTGACTCCACACCATCTAGAACCTAGAGCAGCACCTGTCCAAGTGCAATGCCAGCCACATGTCTAATTTTAATTTTGGTAGCCATATTAAAAAAAAGAGAAAAAGGAATAAGTGAAATTTTAGTAACAGCTTATTTATCCAAAATATTGTCATGTTAGCATGTAACCAATATAAAATACTGATGAAATATTTTACGTTCCCTTCTTTTTGGTACCAAGCCTTCAAAATCTGGTGTGTGTTTTACATGAACAGCACAATCTCGATTTGGACAAGCCAAATTTCAAGAGGTCACTAGCTACATGTGGCTACTGACCCCTGCACCCAGTAGCACAGATCCAGCACATTTTAATACAAACTCTTTCAAGATGATTTACGGTGTAGGGAATCTTCATGGCACTGGGTAGGTGATCTTATACACCAACGTAAGAGTACAAAATCTTGCTCTGTAACCTAGGATTTCTGACCAAGGCAAAGGGTGAAATCACATTCCATCTAATCCCATCCCCTGCTCCTGCTCAGCACCTGCCATCTCCCCAACAGACTACAGAGATAGTGTAATTTAGCAACAGTGATGCTCACAAGAGGAAGAGACATCCTTTCTGTGACAGACAACTTTCTCAGTACTTACTTGGGAATCATAGCTATCACTGAATTAGAGTAAGAAAATCGTCTACACACGTTACAGATTTATTTGCTGAAAGTGGTGCCGAGCTTTTTCATCGCAGGAGGTGTTTTAAACAGACTTTTTCATTTTTGAAGGGGATGGGAACAAGGTATCTTGTGGACTAAGAAGTGGAAAGTTTCAAGAACGGGAGAGAAAGAGGATAATTACCAAAGGAAGTGGGAAGAGAAGTTGGGGTGGGGACACTAAAATGATGCAGATTATAAACTGGGGAGTACGACCTATAACAAAGCAACAAGTTACATCTAACCTCTGTGTGCTCCCTCATCCCACATGTCTAACCCCCATAGTAACTATAGGAAAATAAAAATAGAATCGAATGTTAGGGCAGGAGGGGACTTCTGAGCTGATCCAGCCTACCGCACTCATTGTAAAGAAAAAGGCCCAGAGAGGTAAAAGGCCCACGGCACCTGGAGTGGCGTCGGGCCACGAACCCGGGTACGCACACTGGACACTGCAGGTCATGGGAAAGAATGATGTTGGGAGTCACAGGCTCAAGCTACTTGTGCCGGGCTTCCTGTAGCCCAAAGTGAGCGTGGGGGAACAGCAGGCACATTCTCTTATAGTTGGAAGAAACAGCCGTGTCAATTCAAAATACCGAAGCAATGTTGACGTAAATGGCATTAAAACATGATTCTTCCAGTAGTCCTTTCTGCATGCTTTTTTCCCTTAAAAAAAAAAAAATCCCCCAATCTGAACCAAAACTGGATTTCTGATCAGTTATATGGGCATTCAGATCAATTGACAAAATAAAAACTTTGATACATTTTCCAAAGACACATTCATTGGGATTTTACACAAATGGATATCAAAAGATATTTACAGGAAAAAAAAGGTGCACTCTTTCACACGTACACCCACACACGGTGAGAATTTCACAATTACACCACCACGCCTCACACAGAGGACTCCTAACAGGCTGATAATCTGACAAAATCCACACATTATTCCAGTTTTCAGTCACAAATAATCTCGTCAACATACATGGTAAAATTAAGGAGTATGTTCCAGACTTTTATTCCAGGGAAATCTGCCTCGTATATATTAAGGTATACATATAAACACACTTTTAAAAGCAAGAAAGAAACACGTTATTTGCTCCAGTTTTTCCCCAACTCTCAATCTGAAATAAAGAATAGCACATATACAAAACTTTGCCTTGTAGAAATAGCCCTTTGTTTTGTGAGGCAGGAAAAAAAGGCAGCCATAGTAATATTCTCTTACAATATGTTTAGGCATCAAAAGGGCTAAGTTTATTTTTTTACTTGAAGAAATTAAATAATGGATAGCCTATAATCTTGTACTGATTTTACACCATTTTGCAAAGTTTTATTACAAAATTTTTATTTTGTTCAAAATACACATGCTATCTTTGTTCACATTTCAATCCAAACCCCCAGTTATCCCCCGACCCCCGAAGAAGGCCTTCACTTTGTAAGAGCATTGAAAACGAGTCATTTTTCACATGTGTTTGGAGTCAGTATTCTAGGACACTCAGCCAAGGAGACTGGATTTTGTAAGGCTGCTTTGTGTAGGAATTTCTACAGGAGCCAGGGACTCATGTGACAAAGTAGGGCTGCTTTAGGATCTCCAAAACAACACTAAAAGGCGGCACTGGTGGGCACAACCGAGTAGAGTTACTGCACCGTAAGCACCCTCCTCATGCCAATTGCATTTGTTCCCAAATTGAAGAAAACATCAGACAAGAGAAGGAGGGAGCACACTCTACTGGGACCCACATGGCATACCACCTGCTACTCTTTCAAGGGTCACCGTGTCAAACCTCACATATCTATCCTCAAAGCACAGCTGGAAAGAGAGAGCAGGTGTTATTGTGCAGATAAGAAAGCTGAGGCACAGGGAGGATGAGGGTCTTGCCCAGCTAGGGGCAGCACCCAAGTCTCCAGGCTCCCAGCCTCGGGCTCAGTGCTCCTCAGACATACAGCGTAGCTAATCTCCTGTAAAAGGAGCCCGATCTTAATCAGAATCCTGACTGCTCACAACTCACCGTGTTGTAATCCACTTGTCCATGTGGTATTTTACCCAACTGGTTCTACTTTATTTTCCTACAGTTTCTAGACAGATCCTTTCTACCAATCAAATGCACGTTAGGCAGACTGCAGTAGATCCTTCTTCATTTGACTGGATAATCTGAAATAGAAACTCCAGAGACTCTAGAATTCGGTACAGAGCTGCAGGAAGATTATAAACCACTCTTGTTGCACTTTTTCATCACATTTGAAACCCTGATCTAATCCCAGGTTGCAACAAAAATACTAAAACACCAAAATGGAAATGATGGTTTTTCACAATGTCATATAAAGCTTCCTTGCATCTGAAGCCCTGAAGGTGCCCAAGATCACACTGCTGGTCACAGCAAATAAGCAGCAAAGGCAAGTCAGGAGGTGATCAGCCCAGAAAGGGCAAAGAGGAGACTCTAGCCCCAGAAAAATGTAAAAATGGAGGCAGGCAAAGAGCTCAGGGACAAGAAAATTACAGACAAATTTGGGGCACTTAGTGTGATTCCAGGGAGTTGTTACATGTTATGGTAAGATTAGCTATTTTAACTAAAAATACATACTATGCCTTAGGGAGAAGGGCTGCTGAGAACCAGAATTCATCTACTTTTATGTGGCAAAGAACAACGTTGTGCTGCTGTGGGCATCCGGCATTCTCCCACAAAATGTCACAAACCCAGGTGGATTCTTGACAACACTTTTTTAAAGGGACAACTCAGCCCTTATTACTCCTGAAAATCTAAGTGGGGAACCAATTTTTAAAACTGTTCCTGAGTTATAGTTTCTTTAAAATAGTTACTTGCTTTTCTCAGCTATGCTTAAGACCAACTGCTTTAACCTTTAAAAACTAGCCCGTCATAGATTTCCTGGTTGACGATAACAGTCTCACCCTCACACATTCACACAATCACATTATGAATTTTGATACGATTAAATTAAAAATACCTTTCATTGCAGATGCTCTTATCTTCTATACATGGACAGGTCAGAAATTGTGTGTAATGAAAAAACTATGTCACAAATAAAGCCCATCCCATTACTGATTTTTGATATGAAACAAAAATGGGCTTCTCATTTATTTGGGGGTGAGGCCACACCATGGGCCCCCCAAAGCATAACAGAGGGCTGATGGCACATTCCCATTTTTGGTGTGACACTGGCAGATCCCCCACCAGCAGTATAAATACTTTTTTTTTTTAAATCATCCTCTCCTTGAACATTTATAAAAAGAAAAACTATCTACAGTAGTGTATCATCACTAATAGAAATTCCTTCCCAGTTCTATTTCAGAAGGCGTCAAATGATGTTCTTTAAATAAACTATAAATACCCCCATGTATTCCTTCATTTCATGTCTGGCTGTCCCAACTTCTGTTTGTTTTTTTTTGTTGTTTTTGTTTTTTTTTTTTTTTTTTTTGGCAAATTAAAAAGGCGTGTGGCTTCTTCTGGCCAACTGGCACATCTGAGGCTCAGCGTGGTACCCTGTGGTAAAAGTACATGTAGCCCAGGTCCTTAGGGGGCCTTTCTGAGGCACACACCCTGTGGTCATTGTAGATCACCCATCTGAAAACAAAAGAGAAGAATTCGATGATTTCAGTCAGTCCCAGGAAGCTTAGCGGAAAAAAAGTTACTGCTCCATCCTTATAATAGTCAAGGTGTTTTAAGACAAACCCAAGCCTGTTGTATAAAAAGGAACAGAACACTGGTGGGAATTTACTACTACTTTTTTTATTCTTGAGCTCAAAAGTGGTCATTAAAGGGGTTTCCAAACATTTTAAACCCTTTGATCTCATAGCCCCTTTTGTAGAAATCCATAGATGGCCTCAGAAATTAAGTCAAAGAATTATGTACGACAGCACTTATTTCAGCCTGAGACATATAACTAGGTAAAAATAAGAAGTAAAGAGTCATGTGGTGAACTACTGTACAACTATTAAAATGTCTTCAAGGAATATTTGGTAAAGTGGGAAAATTATTTCAATACAGTATGAAGTGGAGAAAAAGGTTAAAAAATTGTATGTGCTGTGTGCATACCTTACTCTTTTAGAAAAGTTGTAAATACATACGTACGTTTATATATAGCATATGTACATAGACATATACCCTCTCCCAACGAAAATGAAAAAACAAAGAGAAGCGTTATCAAAATACAAACAATGATTATCTTTAGGCTTTCAAATGACATATCCTTTGCTTGTTTCTGCACTTTACAAATTCCTTGCCATAAACTGTATGGCTTCTTAAATTATAATTAAGCTCATTTTCTTAAGAAGAATATTTTGCTTAGTAATAAAAAAAATTCTCACTATAAATCAAGTGTCTGTGCGCAACTGTTTCATTAATCAAGTTAAGATGACAGCACTAAAAGACATACCAAAAAGGGGCACAACCAAGTCGCAGGGGTGGGGGGGACGTGTCTCCCCTGCAGTGCATCTTGTTGTATAAGATCAACATCCCACCAGGACAGGGCAAGACTCCATTTCTCCAGCATCCCAGGGGCTGAGCATTGCCTCAAGCAGGAGGCCGACACACAGGCTGCTCAGAGGAAAGCTCAAGGAAGACAAACCAGTGGGGTGTATGGGGATCCAGCCCAAGGAGAAGGTTCTGAAGAGAGCAGCAACCTCACATGCCGTAGATGTCTTATTCCCGGCTCACCACACACATAGCAATTCTACTTAAGAAGCCAAGAAGCCCACTGTAAGGCCACAATAAGGCAAAACAGTGGATGTTTAGGGACGCCAGATAAAACACAGGATACCCAGTTAGATTTAAATGGCAGGCAAGCAACAAACAATTTTTTAGTGTAAATACATCCCACGTAATACTGAAGACATGTTTATACTAAAAAGTGATTCGTTGTTTATCTGAAATTCAAATTTCCAGGGCATCCAGTTTTCTCATTTTGTTGGCTAAAACTGGCAATCCTATGGAGGTCCCAAATATCTACACATTCGGCTGGAGGACGTATCTTTATTTTGGGAAGTCACTTTGGTATAATGGTTGAGAGAGGTTTTGAATACCAGCTACTTACAGGCTAAGTTCAAGCTATTCAACTTCTCTGAGCGTCCTGTGTCTTGATGTGTAAAATGGCTTTAAGAGTATATCCCTACAAAACCATTGTTGAGAGCCAAATGAAATAATATAACAATAATATACACCTAGTAGAGTCCCTGGCATACAGTAGGTGCTTAATAAAACATGGATATCATTTACCTTCTAAAAAAGACTTACCTTCCTTCCTTTTTAATATGGCAAACATAATGGCCACTCATTGTAGATGTTCCCATGTGACTGATGAACGCAAATAATTCATACACTATGAAAGAAGAAACACCTCTGTTACAAGGCAGCATTACCAGAAACCAAAGCTGCTTCTGATTAGAATTTAAAGCCAAGAACAGTGGGGGCGCCTATGGGGCTCAGTTGGTTAAGCATCCGACTTCGGCTCAGGTCATGATCTCACGGTTTGTGAGTTTGAGCCCTGCACCGGGCTCTGTGCTGACAGCTCAGAGCCTGGAGGAGCCTGCTTCAGATTCTGTGTCTCCCTCTCTCTCTGCCCCTTCCCCACTCTTGCTGTCTCTATCTCTCATAAATAAATGAACTTAAAAAAAATAAAAGCCAACAACAGTGAACCCCAGCAACTGTTTAGATTGAAAGACAAAGACTGTTTACCTTGCTATGCTGAGAACACACACATCCACCCCCCCACACACACACCCAAAGTGACATCAAATTTGACCTGCAAATTCATCACAACACAGGACATAAACTATCAAAGCACAGCTGACATTAGATTCCTATCTGGAAGGGGCTTTAAAATCCCATAGCCAAGTCTGGTGGCAAGCTCATGGGTCTAACGGGGAACTCCTGGCTCTCTCACTTCTAAGCAGCATGAGAGCAGAAAGTGGTTTCCTCTTTCTGAGCTCATTTCTTCACAGTGATTAAAAAATCCACCCACTTCACAAGGTTGTATAAGGCGTAAGTGAGCAATTCAGACTAAAATACTATACAAATGTCAGGATTATGAGAAAGACAGCAGAGAGCTGTTGTCATTTATAGAAAAGGATAATGCTTCACAGTAGGCTTCTTGTGGATTCTGACTTGCTCACAACGATACGGGACCAAAATTCAGACTTCATGCTTTCTGAAGAAGAAAATATAGAACCTTAGTGTAAGACCGATGTTTATTCTCTAATAAGTACCTCCTGCCATCTAGCAAAGTATTCTGGACATCCCCATTCTGAATGAATTTCAGCTCATGCTCGCCGGGCCAGGCCTCAATCTAAAAACACCGAGTGGGCTCCATGGACTGGTACCCGTCCACTCTGCAAACTGTATAGGCCACGACGGAGTGTTTACAAACCTTCATAATAATTTCAGAACAGTATTCATGTCTGTTGAATCTAATAAGGAAAGAAAATGAGCTTACCTGTTCATTTTTCTAGTGCTTAATTTGTATTGCATTTTCCAAAGTATTGTTTCTGGACACACTCTTTCCCTTGACCCTCCCTCTCTAATTCCTCCTCTCCTTTGCTGTTCACTCAGGCTCATCCACTTACTTTCCCACAAGTCCTGACCTTACTCCCCCTTCACTTCACATCACGCACTGCTGATCACCTACTCTTTCCTCAAATATTTGCCCCCAGGACACAACTGTCTCTTGGTTGTTCAGCTGCCTCGTGGGCTCCTCCTCGTCTCCCTGACCTTCAAACACTGATGACCTGGAACTTAGACCTCAGACCTTTCTTTTCTCCATTCTACACACACTCTCTCTCTTTGGGTGATCTCATTCCATTGCATGGAGTTAAATGGAATTATTTTCTTAATTTCTGGAATGTTCATTGCTAATGCCCAGAAATACAATTGAATTTTGTATGCTGATCTTGTTTCTTATAATCTTGTTAAATCCATTTATTAGTCCTAAAAGTTTTTAGTGAATTCCTTTGGATTTTCTATATACAAAATTATATCATCTGCAAATAGACAGAAGTTATACTTCTTCTTTGCTAACTTGGATGCCTTTTATTTCTTTTTCTTGCCTAATTGCCTTAGCTAGAATATTCTATTACAATGCTAAATAGAAATGGCAAGAGTGGACATCCCTGTCTCGTTCCTGACCTTAGAGGAAAAACATTTAGTCTTTCACCATTACACATGATATGAGCTATGGGGTTTTTGTAGATGCTCTTTGTCAGGTTGAGAAAGCTCCTTTCATTTCCAGTTTGTTGAGCATTCTCTCTTCGGCCTTATCCATCTCAGTTAATGGTGATTCCATTCTTCCATTCAGGACAAAATTTTGACTTCTCTCTGACACCCATCTTTATTTTTCTTTTTGGTAAATTTTTTTGAGCATAGTTGACACGCAATGTTATATCAGTTTCATGTCTCCTCAGGCTCTTTACACACATCCAATGCATCAGCAAATCCTGTCAGCATTTCCTTCAAAATATATCCAGCATCCAACCACTTTTTACCACCTCCACTAGTAATGCCTGATCCTAGTTACTTTAATCACTTGTCTGAATTTTTACAACAGCCCCCTATCTGGGCTCCTTGCTTCTTCCTTGCCCTCTACTGACTATTCTCAGTATGGCTGTCACAGTGGTCTTTAAATGGAAGTCAAACTGTGATTACTACTATTCAAAACCTTCCCAGTGGCATCCTGTATCTCACAGTAAACTCTTCCTCTCACAATGACCTATGAGGCCAATCTCCTGCCCCTCTCCCCCTCACTCCACCCTGGCTACTCCCCCTATCCCCCTCACATCACCTCAGCTACTTCCCCCCTCCCCCTCACTCCACCCCAACTATTCCCTTGCTCCCCCTCACTCCATCCCAGCTCTTCCCCTTCTCCCCCTCACTCCACCTGGGCTACTCCCCTTCTCCCCCTCACTCCATCCCAGCTACTCTAACCTCCTGGCTACTCCTCAAACACCCAGCATGTTCTGGCCTTCAAGCCTCTACACTTATTGTTCTCTCTCTGAAACTATTCTTTCAGATGTCATTTACTTACTTCACTCCTTACTTCATTGAGACTATGGATGAAATTATCACCTCGGAGAGGACTTCCTGAACCACCTTGTAAAAGAGTAACTCTCCCTTCCACCCCCACCCTCACTCCTAAGCTCACCCGCAACCTTGCTTTATTATTGTCCACACAGCATGAAGCAACTCCTGTCACATTACATACTTACTTGTGTGTTTATTTATTGTCTATCTCCTTTTATCTCAGATTAGAATATATCTCCGTAAGGATAAGAAGTCAGTCTGTTATGTTTACTGAAATATTCCTGACACAGAGAATGGTGGCTTAGCATGCAATAGACGCTTCATAGGTATTTGCTGAACATATAAATAAATGTATGAATTAGAGAACAACTCCGTTCACTCCATTTCTTCACTTGTTTTTATATCATCTTATATTGTATATATTTTATAAACCACCTACCAAAATATAAATTAGTAAAATAATTATTAAAAAAGGGGGTTCCTGGGAGGCTCAGTCAAGCATCTGACTCTTGATTTCAGCTCAGGTCACAATCTTACAGTTTGTGACTTCGGGGCCCACATCAGGCTGCAAGCTGACAGTGTGGAGCCTGCTTGAGATTTATTCTTTACCTCTCTCTCTGCCCTTCCCTCCCTCCCTCCCCTCTCTCTTTCTCAAAATAAACTTTAAAAAAAATAATTATTAAAAAAGATATCACTCAGAGGGGATTGCCTTTCCCATCATTAACTAAATTTTTGTTGTTAGCTGTCATATCAACTGATGACTAAATCAATCAATCAATCAATAAAATCCAAGTTTAAAACCTGAAACCAGGCAAAAACAATTATGAGTGGCAATCATTTTGCCTGGCACTTAGTTTTTGAAATAGTGACCCAAGCACCCTTTTTGGTCTTCCCTCCCCTTTGCCCCCCCAACACTAAGAACCTACCCTACAGTAAGCAAGGGAGAGTGTGGACAGAGACTGGTTCATGTTTCTAGACCCTGGCTGGTTTTTAAAACTCTTTGGAATGGGGTGCCTGGGTGGCTCAGTTGGTTAAGCATCCAACTTCAGGTCATGATCTCAGTGGTTCTCGGGTTCAAGCCCCACATCTGCCTCTGTGCTGACAGCTCGGAGCCTGGAGCCTGCAACCTGCTTCGGTTTCTGTGTCTCCCTCTCTCTCTGCACCATCCCCCCCCCCATTAACTCTCTCTCTCTCTCTCTCTCAAAAATGAATAAACATTAAAAAAATTTTTTTTAACTCTTTGGAATAATTCTATATCAAATTCCAATACTTCAGTCTGAGATACAGTACTGGTCTCCCAAAATGAAGCTGCTCTCTTAGAGTCTTCATGAAATAAAGACAGGACATGATACCCTAACGAAGACTTCCCCCCTCCCATGGAACTGATCCCCAAAACAATGACGTAAATAATTGAACAGAGTATCTAATGAATATTGCTCACATTAAGCACGGGTCATACAATGAAACATGGCTTAGACCCCAACACAGCCAATGAGTTGACAAAACAAGACAGAGAAAGGGATGGATCCATACATTCCCAAGCCCCCAAAGGCATTTCTCCTCTCTTTGGTTAAAAACAATTCAATGTATACTCAGAATCATAAAAATGAATTAAAGAAAAAAAGGATTAGCATAAATCTTAGTCCTATAATTAAAATTAACAATGTTTATCAATATAAGCAACCACCCCATGCATTATTCAAGACCTCCTGCTGGAACCGCCAGCAAAAGAGAGCATCTCTCCCAGTGCATTTGCAAAAACTCAACAGGTAAGAAATCTCAATTGATATTTGCTTCCAAAAGAGAAAGTGAAGGCGAATAAACCCAACAGGGCAGCTACTGCTGATTCTTCTCCAAGTTCCCAGAGGCCTCCCTCTAAAAAAACAGCATCAGTGCACACACTCCCAAAAAAATGTGCAGACCCCTCTTCACGGAGATAGAAAAAGCAGTTTGAGGGAAGGCAAATCATTTTTTAAATACTGACTTGCAACAGAGAAACTCTGGGAAGTACCCGGAAGAGCTGGACAAAATTGCCTAAACCACTATGTCCCTCTAGAAAGCCAGAATTAAACAGTGTCTCCAACTCACATCTTTCCCCCTCACTTCCCTCTCCCAACAAAACTTGTCCTTTTTTGAACATTAGAAAAATGTGTCCAACCTTCCTAATATGAAGAATGTTTTAATATCAAAATTTTACCACCACTGCCCCTAAACAACAAAACAGAGACTATGCCCTGATTTTATTCTTTGAGAAAGGACTGTCAGAAAACAAGGGTGGCACGTGGAAAACAGAGGAGCCAGGCAGCCTGCCCTTTCATGTCATATGGAGGAATGGCCACCCAAGGGTTGTCTAGGGTAGGGACTGGCATACTATGATGGCTCATAAGCCAAATCCAGCCCTCAGACTACTTCTGTACTGCCAAGGAGAAAGGAAGGAGGAGAGGGACAAAAATACCAGATGACATAATTATGGCCCACAAAGCCTGAAACATTTACTCTCCGGCCCTTTAGAGGAAAGGCTTGCTGGCCTCAGTCTAGGGGAATGAAAGTTCATCTCACTGCTTACTACTGACTAAAGGTCCCAGACTTAGTAAAGTTACTCGTTAACTTGTAGATTTTTGTTTGGTAAAAATACAAAAATTTATGTCCAGTGGAATGTATACCCTCAAGATTTATGACCCTGAGACACTAATTTTATATTTAACTCAGCAGTCAAATTATCTTTCAACATCCTGGCTTCTCCGATTTTTTGAACCAGTAATAAAAACTAACTGGTCCCCTCAGTAATTAAGGAGTCAAAGAAAATCTGTGATACATGCTCAGTTTATATGTACCTGAAAATCATGGTTTTACTTTTTGAAAATTATAGTTCAACAACTCATAATGACCTAAAGCAACTCTAGATTCAGGAGTGCAGTTCAATGAATTTATATTTGTTAAGCCATTATAGCATCTATATGCTGTATATCTGAAAAGCAGTACTATCTTGTAAGGGTGTGACACGTTAGTTCATCTACAGAGCGTGCACAGAGTACACAAACACCAACAGACTCCTTGAAAGGACCAGTGAGACCCCAGGGGCTCCACAGCTTTTTGGTAAGAAACCCAAACTGAGTCTTCCAACTGAATCTTCCTAACTGGAATAACTGGATCCATTACCCACCTCTAACTCCTTCTGTACAACAGTGGGGGGGGGGGGGGGGGGAAGATATCATTCCCAATTTATTAACATTTGACTCACAAATACCTTATATCTGCAAACAATTTCTACCCAGAACAGCTTGATTTCCTTCATCACTGCTCTGAGAAAAGAACACAGTGGGAGGTGGGGGGGGAGAGAACAGGGTAGATTTGGATTTGGAGCTTTGAGAAAACTTCAGAACTCCCAAAAAAAGCAAAAGGAGCATTTGGGTAAATCAAGAACAGCTTAAGGCAGCTGACAACAAAGACAGAGTCTTAAAGAGCCTACAAATGGGCTCCCCAACCTCAGCCAGCTCAAAATTACCAAAACCTCTTGACTTTCTTATACTGCCTAAAACTCTAAATATCAACCAATCCCCTCCAAAGCTTAATAGTTCTCAGTCATTCATACTTTAGTATAAATTAGCTTATTTCAGACTGGCTTCCTCTTAACTTCCAATAATGCCATTTAAAAAAAAAAAAAAGGCCTATAGAAATTACAAGCAGATACTGAAATGCATGGGCTCAGGAGCCCAGCTGCATTAAGTGTGTGTTGCTTTCCAGAGACCACTTGTGTTTAGCTCCGCTGCATGGTTGTACCTCCTGCTCTGTGGATCCTATTCCCGTTGCATCCCTCAGGGAGCCTGACACTTTGGGAGACCCACCATTATATAAATGTCTCTCTGCTCCCCTTGCTGGAAAATCTCAGCTGCAGTAGAAGCTGTCTGTGCCATTACAGCAATGCGGCTGAAGGAGCCAGAGCAGATTTTGAGTAATCACAGCCTAATCACATTTTAATTACATTGGCAATCAGTGAGTTCTTAAAAAAAAAGAAAAGAAAGAAAGAAAGAAAGAAGGAAAGAAAGAAAGAAAGAAAAAAGATTAAATGCTCGTTAAGCACAACACAGAAACAGAAATAATTTTGCAAATGGCAAAAGCCCAGATAGGTCAGACTGTAAGGCCTGATTTTTGCACTTTTTATAATATTTAAAAACTCAACAGAAAGTTAGGTGATAGCCCTAAAATGCGCAGAATATGATGATAAATAGACCCTTTTGAAAAACAGACTCCTCCTTCCCTTCCAATTTAGAAAATCTTCAGTAAGATGAAGGAGGAGGTACACAGGTTTCAAAATCAGACAGACCTGAATTCCAAGCTGGTTCTCCCACCACCAAGTCACCTAACTTGTCAGGTCCCCATTTCCTCATCTGAACACCCAGCCGTAAGAAGTGAAGGAAAGCTGTGGAGGAAGTAGCGGGTGCCTTAGCAGGCATTCAATAAGTGACATGCTATTTCACCCAGTGTTGTTAGCATTAACCGTTCTTTTTTCTTAATTTTTCTAAATGTTTATTTTTGAGAGAGAGAGAGAGACAGAGACAGAGTTCTAGTGAGGGAGGGGGAGAGAGGGAGGGAGACATAGAATCTGAAGCAGGCTCCCAGGCTCTGAGCTGTCGCCACAGAGCCTGATGCAGGGCTCCAACTCACGAACCACAAGATCACAACCTGAGCCAGAGTCGGACACTCAACCGACTGAGCCACCCAGGTGCCCCAGTACAAGTGCTTCAGTAATCCCTGTCCTTATATAGTCACTTTTTTCCTAATTCAAACACCTATCTTGCCATTATTTTCCACATTAACATGGTATAGTGATGTCCCAGCAGCCACTGTCCTCCTTCTTAAGGCAATGGTAACCTAATCTGGCTTGTAGGGTGGTGGTTCCCAAAGTTTGGCTGAATTAGAACCACCTAGAGGGCTTGCTGACTCCTAAATCGCTGGACCACCTCTGAGGTCCTAATTTGATAGGTCTAGAGTGGGGCCCAAGAATATTCATTTCTAACCAGTTCACAGATGACGCTGATATTCCTGGTCCAGGACCACTCCCTTCCCTTCTCAGATCACAAGCTAGGAAGGAAGGTCTCCACCCTCAGGTTCCATGATGGGTCCAGTGATCAGGGGAAGGCTGGGCAGCACATGACTCAGATTCTCAGGACCTTTGCTAAGAACTCCAGGACAGTACTCCGCTGGATTTTAACCTGGAGACATACATTGTAGGAGGCACTGGAAGTCACCTCAGGGCCATTAGGGAGACGCTGTCTGAGAGTGGCACCAACCCAGAGGAAGCAGAGCCAAGGGGAACAAACAGATAAAAGGGTTTCAGTCCCAGGGGCGCCTGGGTGGCTCAGTCAGTTAAGCATCTGGACTTGTGATTTCAGCTTAGGTCATGATCCCAGGGTTGTGGGATCGAGCCCTGTGCTGGGCTCCTCGTGGAGCATGTCTCTTTCCCTCTGCCCCCTCTCCCCCTCACACTAGCACATTCCGTCTCTCTCTCTAAAACAAACTTAAAAAAAAGGGGGGGGGGGGCTCAGTCCCAGAATCAAGGGCATGGTCTCCCTGGGACTGTCCAGGTTTTATGATACAATACTTCCCTTTTTGCTTAGATAAGTTTGGCTCAGCTCTCCTTCCACTTACAGCAGAACCGGAACACGGAGTTTGTTGGTTTTACTTGGTTTTCCTGTCGGTTTTGGCTCTTCATTTTGCCCCTAAATAACAATTACCTAAACCATTAAATTGTCTCCATTACCACCAAGTCAAATGTCTCCACCAATTCACCAACCCAAAAAGAGGTCCAAAGCAATGTTTTGGGAATGTAAACAACCTACCCCACACAGAATACACATCTCCCAAGGTGAACCTCTATGAGTTTAATGTAATTCTAACCGAATCCCTACAGAATGGCCAATTACAAGATCAGGAACTTTCCAAAATTCAGCAGTAACAATTTAGAAAACATAATGGGGAAAAATTATATTTAAAAATACATTAAAATTATATTCATAAGTAACAGAAAATGTAATTCTGAGAAGACACTAAACCACAAATACACAGGAAGTTTATGAAGAAAACCATATAGCTTTGCAGGGGTGGGCGAAGGGAGAGGTGAATAAAAAAAAAAAAAAAAAAAGGATAAATAGCAAGTTTCTGGCCAGAAAAACTCAATATTGTCGAGCTACCAGGTATTCCCAAGCTAATATGCAATATATGAAACTCTCATACAAATCAATAAAAAACAGATGAAAACCTCAATAAAAAATGGGAAAATGGACCAAAGGAAATGAGGAAGTGATTAACACAAGAAGAAAAACAACCAGCCAATACAAATATGAAAACTAAGGGCAGTACTTAGCCTGACGGCACTGGTGCGAGGGACAGGGGAGCAAGAGAGTCACCAGAGCTGGCTTTTGGGGGCCAATGTAATAATCTGCATTAAAACCCCGAAAATACACAGTTTTGACTCAAAAACTTCACTTCTGAAATTTACCCTAAGGAAATAATCAAATAATTTTTAATAGAGAAAAAAGTAAGGGAGCACAGAAGAGAAAAAAACTTAAACATGGAACAAATGGTTACTATCTGGACAGTGACTGAAGGAGGTATTTGTTGTACTTCTGTAAACAGAATTCATCCTTTAAGACATGTATTATTTAAAAATAATTGCTATTATCTTCTGGATGTAAAAATAACCCTATTATTTGAAACTCTTTCTACAACTGTCTTTTATTTATATAATGATTAGTTGGCCTAAAATCAGGTGTATAAATTATGGTACTACTGTACATGGGATATTATTGGCATACGTTCAACGATTTAGACTTACATATATGTACACACACAGGGGGAAAAGCAGGTTATAAACAGCATGTACAGAATGAATGTTTGCTTTTTTTATTGTGGTTGTTTTTAATTTTATTTATTTTGAGAGACAGAGCACACAAGTGGGGGAGGGACAGACAGAGAATGAGAATCCCAAGTAGGCACTGCACTGAGAGTGCCCACCCCCCATACCAACATGGGGTTCAATCCCACAAACTGTGATATCATGACCTGAGCTGAAATCAAGAGTCAGATGTTTAACCGACTGAGTCACTGAGACGTCCCATGAATGTTCTATTTTCATAAATATACATATTTATATTCATTTTTGTACAGTTTCATAGAAAGGCCTAAAGAACACACACAAAATATTAATAGTGGTTATGACTGGGAAGTAGGATTGTAAGTAATTTTTATTTTCTTCTTTTTATATATCTGCACTTTCTCAAGTTGCTAAAATTATTAAATACCCTTTTTAATTATAAGAAAAATAATATAAATGTTAATATTTTTAAAAAAAAGAAGTGACTGACATTTGAGTTTGGGAGTGCTAATGCAGCTAAGTATAAGAAATCATCTTTTTCTTTTCTTATGATTTATGTGATAGAACACAAAACAGTACACTACCAATTCCTCCATCTGGCACTTAATGGAGACAGCAAAAACTTCATCTCCCAACATTCATTCATCCTTCATTCAATCATTCATTTTTATGATCACCTCCCATGGGCAAGGCAGATGGTGCTGGAAAGTCTACTTTAAAAAGATCCGTTTTTCTTAAAAATCAGATACAAAACGCAATGGGTAAGTTAGGGTGGGTTATACTTCTTTGGCGTTTCATAATTAAAATTTTCACCTACTACTGCTTTTAGATACAGTATATTCTATACCTGATTTCTCATGGTGCATCACTGTCTCCTTCCCCACCCTCACCCACAGGAGCCCTAAATTTGGGGGCAGTGAAGAATAAGACCACAGAGCTTGGCCCCAAGTGCCTGCAACTTAAAGATGCTTAAAAGCATGATCGTGACATCCCATTCAAGGATGAAACTCAAAACCAGCAGCACCAGGAGTACCTGCAGATCACTCCAAGTCAGTAAGCCCAGGGAGATGATGTGGCTGTTCCAGACCATTAGTGACCATCTGTAAGAGAGTGACTGGTCCTTCCAAGCTCCATCAGAAAACAGGAAAATGTAAGGATCAGATTCTCCCTCTTTCTGCAGCCAAATATCTTGGCAGCTTTACAATGGCCCCATCTTGTGGTTTATTCCTTCCGTGAGGACGTACCATCCCCAAAGAAAAGTCCATTACAGAAAATCAAGGAAGAAGTGGACCGATAGATATGTAACATGTAATAAAATCCTGCTCATGAATTATTGAGTAACATCCATTTAATCACCAATTTCCAAAAGGTAATACAAGACTCTTAGAAGAATATGGAAGTTGGGAGAACTAGATCTCATCCTTTTCTTACCCAGTAGGGATAACAACAGTTTCAGTGAAGAAATTCCTATTTTATATAAAAGAAGAAGAAAGTTTCCCTCCCACCGTCTATCTCTAGAGGTAAATCAGATCCTGTAAGACCACTAATGCGTGGACCATTAATGAGAGCTACAGCTTTACTATTACAGGGAAAAATGCTGCTAATGTAAAATTAATTAAATCCAATTATTTTTTACTTGGTACTTTCTATGTGCTAGACACCATGAGCTTTATAAAAATAAAACAGCCTCTCCCTTCCACAAGCTCCCAAACAGGAGACGCAAATATTTACATAAATAATTTTATGTTGCAAGATGAATTTGAAACTTCTAATAACAAAAGAATAAACATTATGTTATAGGGGTTTCAGGCACAGGCTCTGGAGGCAGATTACCTGGATTGGAATTCTGATTCTATACCCATCACTAGCTAGCTATGTGACCTCAACAAGCTTAACCTTCTCTTCTACCTCATTTTTTTCATTTAAAAAATGGACATAATAATGATATCTACCTCATAGGATTACTGTGAGGATTAACTGTGGCACAAACGGAAGTATCATTAATATCAGTATAATTATTACTGGCATGAGATAAGGAAGCACTAATTATGAAGATCCTGGGAAGGCAGTCCCACGGAATAGAATCTGTGGCCAAGTTCTGAATAATGGTAAGGATTGTAGTGGGAAGTGATGGGAGAGAAGGGCATTTCACAATTAAGGATTAACCTGAGCAAAGGACTAGAAGTAGGGAGAGTCGATGCCCTGAGTAAGCTGGTGTTGTGGCTACAGCAGCAAGGCAGCTGAGCTATATGTGGTGGGGGAAGGAGGTGTGCAAAAGAAATAATGCTGAGCAATGAGGCGCGCTGGCATCTGACTCAAGGAGCTGGTGACCACCAGGCTAATAAGACAACACTCTTCTAGAGGCAATGACAGCTCAAGAAGCAGGGCATCATAGTGGTAAAGAACATGAGATTCTGGGTTTGAATTCTAGCTCCATCTCTTAAGAGCTGTGTGACTTGGGCAAGGACGTAATCTTTCTGTGCCTCTGTTTTCTCACATGTAAAATAGGTGTGTTGAAGATTAAATGAGGGTCTATATACCAAGTTCTTAGAACAAGTGTCTGGCACCTAGTGATACATATGTGTTTGCTATTAAAAGGTTGAATACTGTATGACTCTTGATCTCAGAGTCGTGAGTTTGAGCCCCATGCTGCGTGTAGAGATTACTAAAATAAATAAATAAATAAACTAACTAACTTAAAAAAAAGTAGAATACTGGCCTCTTCCTCTTGATAGCTCTTCAGAAAATTATGAGCTGTTGGTATGGGCAATGACAGGGTCAAGGGTATAAGACTGCTTTTCAATTATTCAAAAAAATACTACCATGAAAGTAAATGCTCTCATTTGGACAAAAATTTCCACGGTCCATGAAAAAAATTTATCTCAAAGGAGTGACAAACTGACAGCAATCACTAAGCTTAAGCACACACAGTTCTAGGCAACACGACTCTTGAGTTTGTCCAAGACTTCATCAGATCACCACGGCCATGCAAAAATGGCAAAATGCACCATTTACGAGAAGACGGTATCTGTGTTGATTTTGGATGATGGCAAAGGTTTTAATGTGAGTTGGGGTGGGGGGGAGGAGGGCATGAGCCAATGGATGGTCACGATTGCTCAGACGATCCCTAAGGCAAGAACTTACTTCCAGATCCATCCTTGACTCTAGGTCCTTCAGGCTTGGCCTCAGAAATAATGTTTGCATTGGCATTATTCTCCATCTCGATCACAAAGTCACTGTCCTCCTCAAACTCAGGGTGACTAAAGATCCAATCCAGGGCTCTTTCCAGGTTATTATTCTAATAAAATAAAACATTTTTACAATGAATGCAGTCCCAGGGCCTCATTATATTCTGCCCACTTGAACCAGGATGTCAAGCAGATAAGACAGGAGGCCTGAATTCATTAGTCCTAAGTGCTTCTGAGTGAGAAGCTCTGACCCTGCATATGAAATGCACATTTAGCTGGTATTCTCTGAGTCTCCCAACTGGGGTCTGTAATTGGATTCACCAGAAAACAGTTCTGAGCAGCAGACCAGCATTCCAAAGTCCATATCAGTCTTAGCTCAGTGTTCCCACAGGCTAATGCTACTGATGAGGTGCAGAATATCAAAGAGTATTGCCTATGTCTAAGAACAGCCCTTTTTCAGGCCACAATAACTGCATGCACCACATTCCCTATCAACTGTGTTTTCTGCAGAGCCATGCCAGGTAGAAGGGATGCCAATGTGAGTACCATGTTAGTGCATCTTCTCCCTCAATGTCAGCAGAACTGTTGAAATTGCAGTAGAGACAAGATTAATGCCTTGATTAATGGTGACAGCATTGGTTAGTTAGGTTATATTGTTTTAAACTGAACTCCATGAAGTTAAAAACAATTGACCATAAAAACATTTTCCTCTGTTTGTGATATCAATGGCAGGTTAAAGAATTTGTTTCAACATCATCAGAATCTCCAATGAAACACTCAGGCAGTAAAATAAGTGGGGCAAAGCAAGTACCCCGAATGAAAACTAACTCCAGTTGAGATATTTCAAGCATTTTAAAGGGAAACAGATTGCTCCAGCCACACCCCATGCATCAGTTGAGAACTGCTATATGACCTCAACAATGGACCCCAGCAGGCAACCAGTCAGGAAAGGTAAGAAAGAATCAGTAGCAGACATCCACTCAAAAATAGATATGGTGTGGCAAGGGAGGGTGGGTTGAAAAAAAAAAAGTACTTTCCCTCAATATTAAACAGGTATCTGTACTATAAGAGGAAGACTTCTATGTACCCTCTAGTTGCATGGTCTCTTCTCTCCTGATAACATCAGAAGTTCATTAATACCAGAAGCATCTTCTCTCTCCTCAGAGAGAAACGGAAATGGAAAAATTCCAGAAGCCATTCAGTCTTCTCTGTGAGGACTTTTGATAGACACTTCTCCAAGGTCTTGGTCTCAGAAACATAAAATTTCTCCTCAAGAACTGCCTTATTGAACACTGAATCTAATGCATCCTTCTCTGCTCTAAGGCCACAAGGAAGCTCCAAGTCAAATCTCAGACCCCTGCGAGTAATAAACACCAAGATGATACAGTTTCTTTAGGTTTGGTCATCTTGCCCTGGCTGCATTATCTCCCTATTTTTATTTTTTACTCCCTATTCTTAAACTGTCCATATAATTCCTCCCAATCATTTATTTTAGCTATATATATAATACATGCAAATATAATTTCTATGGGCCATGGTGGGGTACAGAGTGAGATGAACATGATTCCAAATGATCAAAGGACACTGGAAAGCCCAACGGCTACTGGCAGAAATACACATGACCTCCAATAAGTGGAGAGTATTCTCACACTATCTCTCATGCTTACCGTGGCTCGTAGCGCCTGAATAGCCTGATTCCGATGGAATCCCATGGAAGTAATGATAGCTACAATTTCCTCCGGAGGTTGGTTATCCAATCCAGTAGCACCAAAAACAGAGGCCCCAGCAGAAGCCGCTCCTCCATAACCAGGCATGGTCAGTGGTTCGGCAAAATCTGGGGAAAATAATCATTTTCAGGTCTTTTCCTTTTTTTAGTCTTGAAATAAACAACATTTTAGAGCTAAGAAGGAAAAATACCTACGAAGTTATAATAATCAGGACAGTTGGTACTAGCATTAAGGATAAACATATAGATCAGCTAAAACAGAATTCAGAGAGTCCAAAAATAAACCCATAGATTTATGGTCAGTTGAGTTTTGACAAGACCACTCAATGGGGGAGGGCAGTCTTCTCAACAGATCATGCTGGAACAACTGCATGTCCACATACAAAGAATGAAGATGGATCCCTACCTCAAGCTATATTCAAAGATTAACTCAAAATGGCTCCCTGACCTCAATGTTAGAGATCTTAGGATAGGCAATGGCTTCTTAGCTATGACAACAAGAACACAAGTAACAAAAGGAAAAACATAGAAAATTAGACTTCATCAAAATTGCAAACTTTTGTGCTTCAAAAAATACCATCAAGAAAGTGAAAACACTCACAGGATGAGAGAATATATTTGCAAATCATGTATATGGTAAGGTACTTGTATTGATTATGAAAATAACTCTTACTACTCAACAATAAAAAGACAAATACTTTCATTAAAAATGGGCAAAAGTTGGGCTGCCTGGGTGGCTCAGTCAATTGAGTGTCAGATTCTTGATTTTGGCTCAGGTCATGATTTCATAATCAAGATCAAGCCTCATGTCGTGGAGCCTGCTTAAGAGTGTCTCTCTCCCTCTGCCCCTCCCCGACTTGCACACACACATGCTTGCACAAGTGCTCTCTCTCTCTCTCTCTCTCTCTCAAAAAAAAAAAAATGGGCAAAAGATTGGATAGACATTTCTCCAAAGAGATTTAAATTACCCACAAGGACATCAAAAGATGCTCTACCTCATTAATCATTAGGGAAATGCACATCAATATCACAATGAGCTACCACTTTCACATCCACTGGAATGGCTATAATAAAAACATTAATAACAAGGGTTGGTGAGGATATGGAGAAATTGGAACCCTCATACATTGGTGGTAGAATGTAAAACAATACAGCCTGATTGTTGAAAAACCTGCACTTTTATGTTATGGAGATGGCTTCTTTCCTTCAATCTTATGAAATAACCTGTGCTAGCTTCACACTTTTCTTCTATGGCTTCCTCACCTCTCCCAGACTTCATAGACTGAAGAGAGTGAGGGCCTTGCTCTAGACTACGTTTTAGTTCAAGGGAATGTTGTGGCTGGTCTGATCTTGTGTCAAAACCACTAAAACTTTCTCCAAATCAGCAATAAACCTGCTGTGTGTTCTCATCACTGGTGTGTTCAATGGAGTAGCACTTTGCATTTCCGTGGAAGAATTTTTGCTTTGCCTTCACAACTTGGCTGTTTGGTGTAAGAGGCCTAGCTTTTGGCCTCTCTGTTTTCAATACGCCTTCCTCTCTAACCTGAATCATTCCTGGCTTTTAAGTTAAAGTGAGAGATGTGTGACTCTTCCTTTCACTTGGACACTTAGAGGCCAGCATAGAGTTATTAGCTGGCCTAACTTCAATATTGTTGTGTCTCAGGGAATAGGGAGGCCCAAGAAGAGGGACAAAGACAGGGGAATGGTTGGTCGGTGGAGCAGTCAGAACACACACATCTGTGGATTAAGTTTGCTATCTTATGGGTGCAATTTATGGTACCCCAAAACAGTTACAAAAGTAACATCAAAGATCACTGATCACAGATCACATAATAGAATAATGGAAAAGTCTGAAATATTGTGAGAATTACCAGAAACGTGACACAGAGACACGCAGTTAGCAAATATTGTTAGAAAAGTGGCACCAATAGACTTGCTCAACACAGAGTTGCCACCGACCTTCTGTTTGTAGAAAGTACAGTATCTGCAAAGTGTAATCAGATGAAGTGCAGTAAAATGAGATATGCCTATATTTCTAACTAAGAAATGATAAGGACTTGAAATAGAAAACTGTGCATGAAGAAATGGGGGTTGTTTAGTTAGCTTTCACTTCTGTCTACTTTATTAAGGTATAATTCACACACCCTATAATTCACCCACTTGAAGTGTACACCCAGTGGTTTTCAGTAAACAATATTGCCCACTCAACAGACTACAGTATAGTGTAAACATAACTTTTATATACACTGAAAACTAAAAAATCCATTTGATTCACTTTATTGTGGTGGTCTGGAACTCAACCTACAACATCTCTCTGACATATGCCTATATGTCCCACATCTTTCCACTGGTCTTTTTGCCACTGAATTACATACTTTAAAAGGTGAATTATGGGATGCCTAGGTGGCTTAGTTGGTTGAGCATCCGACTTCAGCTCAGGTCACGATCTCACAATTCGTGGGTTCAAGCCCTGCATCAGGCTCTGTGGCAACAGCTCAGAGCCTGGAGCCTGCCTCAGATTCTGTGTCTCCCAATCTCTCTCTGCCCCTCCCCCACTCACATTCTGTCTCTGTCTCCCAAAAACAAATAAACATTTTTAAAAAGGTGAAAATAAACAAATAAATAAATAAATAAATCTAAAGTACTCACTAAAAAAAAAGGTGAATTATATCTCAGTAAAGCTATTATTTAAAAAAACAGAGAGAGTGAGAGTAAAGATTAACACTGTGACTGCTCCACAGGCAAAGTGCCACCTCACTGAAGCAGAAAAAAAAGTGACCTAAAAAGTTAAATTATGAGGGAGAGGAAAAAGTGAGCTAAGAAGCTAAATCATGAGCTAAAAAGTCATTTTCTGGGACACATTCAGAGGACATGTTAGTATCTCCATGGCTTAGCAACACTGAAGATCTCATCAGACTCCAAAGCTATTCCCCTTTCCAACCACTGACCTGGCTCTTCCATGTGAACAATGATCCAGTTGAAGGCCACTTCAGCTCCCATATTTCCAGTAAAGTACACAGCCTTCCGACACGCTTCTAGAGGGAAACCCATCTCGGCCAGCTGCATCACTGATGACTCATCAATGTCTGAGGCTATGGGGCACAACAGAATATTCTGGTGTAAAAATGTAAACTCTCTTCTTGTCTTAACTTCTCCTCACCCACTATCCACGTGCTATCCAAACAAAGTGCTATATTTTTGGTGGTTTAACTTTGTTTTGTTGTGTTTTAAGTCATCCAAATATTTAGCTATTTGAGCTGAGTTTATATCTGACCTAAATAGGAACCATGTTAATTACCTGGACAGCCCAAGCATGGAAAAACAATTCCCTAATTTCATAAGGGGAGATTTGGTATATTCCCAGAACCATTTCAACCTCTCAGATCATCTCAAGACCTTTCCTATAGCAGTTCTTCTATGACTGAAATCTGAAGAGAAAAGAATTATCTACAGGCCTAAAAGCCTATTCTTTAAATCCCATAGGAAATTATACCAGGCCTTTAGGAAAATATATGTATTTTATATATACCAGGTGAAAGGAAATAATCAGCTCTGGGGAAATGGAGAGCCCAAATGTTAAGTAGAAAAGACAGAATATGTTCTGTAATGGTATACATTTAAGATTTTGAAAGAGATAGCCTTTATAAACCTAACTTGGGCTTGGACACAGAGCATTTTCTTTTCTTTTCTTTTCATAATAATAGATAGATGTTGGTGGAGATGTGTGTGCATACGTATGTGTGTGTGTGTGTGTCCATGTGTATACATAGAAGCACATGTCTGTATATGTATAATGTACAAAAATATACATTAAAACCTACAGGCATGTGTATCTATATATATGTACATGTACACACATACACACATAAATACATGCATGTATAATGCATACATATATATAGGCCAATAAATTTTTTGTATATATTTTTGCACAAGTATATACATGTTTATATAGATACACATACATGTATGCATAAATGCACACATAAACACCTACATAGTGCTCTCAAATTATCCAACAATTAGGGGGGAAGAGGAGCACAAAATATATCCCTCATGTTTTCCGTGTCGTGACGTCTCTACTGAAAATTCTGCCAACGACGGCAATTAGAACATAGTAGTAGTAGAACTGAGGATGAGAGATATCTTTTCTATAAAAATTATATCCAAAATGTATTTATCATACAAGGAATATACACAGAACATCCTATCAAGACCAAATTTTAAGAAAGCAATGATTTAAGACAACAGTGGCTCCCAAGTTGTGTTGTATGTATGGTCTTGTGTTCCAAGAGAGATGTCACTATTGAACCACAAAACAAGGGGTTTCCATGGCCAAATTAGTTTTAAAATCTACATTCTCTATTCTCCCCTTAGAAATTCACAAGGTGCATCAGCATAGTGAAGACTCAAACATCCTGTAATAAAGACTCCTACAGTAAAGAAACTAGGAAGCTCTATAGGATACCTTTCAACATCTTGTAAGACTCTAATGTTCCCTACAATGCAGTTTAAGAAGCGCAGCTCAATAAATGGTGTATGTATGTCTATAATAACATATTAGATTGAAAGCGTTTAATTCCATTTTTGTGAAAAATTAAGTGAGCCAGGCATGGGTCAAGGACAGGGGAAGGATATGTGCCAAGAGTTAACAGTGATTATAGACGGGTGATGAAACCATAGTTGGCTCCTACTGCTAATCCATAATTTATAAATACCTTTTTACTTTCATAATAAGAAAATAATCAAAGTTATTCTTTTTAAAAATCTGAGAAAGGAAGGATGCAAATGTTAAACAATCCCAGATCACTCTATTTCTCCTGTTGAGTACAGGTAATTGCTGATAAGACGGCAGGCTCAGATCTAGGAGGAAATCAATGGCCAAACCATTAACACTGGAAAATGGCTGAGTGCTTCCAATCAGAGACAGACTCCTCTGGCATTCAGGTCCAACCACCCATCACCTCCCCTGGGGCAAAAGCCTTGCAAGGACAGCTCTCTGGAGGATCTGGAGCAGCCAGCAAACCGCTCACATTCCAGACAAGGTCAAGTGGCATGAAAAGCACATTTGACTCCTAGATCTGGTTCTGGTCCCAGCTCTTCGGTCTCTGAAGTTTTCTGGGTCTTAATTTTATACTCTGTAAAAGGTTACCTGCCCTGCCCTTCTTACTGTGAAAATCAAATAAGAACCTGGATTTTGCATGAATAGTAAAACTATTTATCATTGGAAGAATTTATGAAATAATAAATGCAATATAACTCATGGTAACCATTTAAAAGTAGTAACAGCCATTGTTATTGTTATAGATTATGCACAGAGACAATGGCTTTCCCAAGACCTTTGCTGACCGTAACAGCTTCTTCTAGCAAAGAGCAAATTGTAATTGACCAAGGAAAAGAAATGTGGAGGTCTAAGCCACATGATCAATCATTTGCAAAATACATGAACTTCTAAATTAACAATAGTTTGTCTCCAGGAGAGCTTTGTAGATAAAAAGATTGAGAGTATTTAGTGTTAAACATTCCTTCTTCCTCCTAATTAATCTCTAAATATTCATTATAAATAGTTTATTATGTTCTTTTCAGAAAACCAAGAGTACCAATTCCCACAGGATTAAGGAACTAAAAGTCTACAAAATTAACACAATCCAATGACACTAATAACCTTTAGAGTATTAATTAATACAGCCATGTCCTGTCCAACAGCAGGAGTGGAAAAAATGCTGGGCCACAGTGCCATCATTGCTCTAGAGCCCTACTCATGGCCAGAGTGGGAAGAAATGGCATCATTAGCCCACCTTCACACCTGAGGAAACTGAGGCTCAGAGAAGTTAAGTAAATTTTTCTAGGTTGCACAGTCATAAATGGCAGGGCCAGGTTTCCAATCCGGGGCTGGTTGGCTTTCATCCTGATGATCACTCTTCTGAGCTACAGAGCCATTTAATCACCATGTCACTGGTTTATATTTACTGGTAACTCAAATTGCAGATGAAGAATCATTCCTACCCAGGAAAAAGCTATACACATACACATGTAGAGAACAATGCCCCTTTATTGAATTCCCAAAGATAAATGTCAGACCCATGACAACTGTAGGACAACTGAGAAAAATTTCGAAAGATACATACGGTCTATCAGTTGGTTCATCAGGCGATCTGAAAATTAAAGGAGAGGGAAGAAATGAGACCAAAGCATGGCAAAGAGTTTTAGAGAAAAAAAAAGAATTCATGCAGGGCACTCTCTAATCCCTCAACCCCGAGGGATTCCACACTGTTGTCAACCACTCAGCTCCCCCCAACACATACCACCAAGTCTGTACAATATGAAATCATCACAGTAGGGAGTGAAAATAAACAAGGTTTCAGGCATTTCAATCAGATAAAACATGATGCTCTGGTTATCACCTTAATGAATGAAATGATTTATCTCCCTGTATTTCTAAGAACTCTATATAATTACAAACTAAGGATTCTGTTAGAAACATCAGAGAAAGCAGGAGCAGTTCTAATGAACTATAAACCATCTTGTATTTCTCTGATGCTCACACTGATCTCTGCTCTCTGGCCCCTTGAATGGACCACCTATGCCACATAACAGAGTGTGCCACGTAGAGTTCCATTCCCTACTTTCCATACTCTACAATTTAGCATTTGCCTTAGCACTAGAGAATAATGGAACATAGATGCCTATCTTGAATATGATCTTGCTCCTTCTGGATTCACCTTACCCTTCTTTGGCACCTGAACTTGGTCACCAATAATATTCAATGCTCAACTAATGAAAAACCTTTGGTAGAAGGGGCCCAAAGTGCTCTATCACTATTAATTCACCTAATTAACTGATTAAAAAGGTGAACAGTAAATAGATACGTGAGCAAATGAAACCACAATGAAACCGATTTCATCAGTAACTGAGCTAACAATAAAACCAAGATTTTTTGTCCCTGTCCTCCGATCCACAAAGATGAAGCAATTCTTTTCTGTATGTCCTTTCCCTTAAAAAGTTAAGTATTCTAGGGGTGCCTGGGTGGCTCAGTTGGTTGGCATCTGACTTCGGCTCAGGTCATGATCTCACAGTTCATGAGTTCAAGCCCCGCTTTGGGCTCTGTGCTGACAGCTCTGAGCTCAGAGCCGGCTTTGGATTCTGTGTTTCCCTCTCTCTCTGCCCCTTCCCCACTCATGCTCTCTGTCTCTGTCTCTGTCTCTGTCTCTCTCTCTCAATAATAAACATTAAAAAAAATTTTTTTAAGTTAAGTATTTCTAAATAAAAATTTATTCTTCACAGAGCCAGCTGCTCCTTTGTATGAAACAGTGACTAAGCTGGGGAGGTAAAATGTGGTCAAGATTTTTAAAACCAACATGCACTATTGAACTTCCCTTCTGTCTGTCCAACCATACTCTCAAGAGGACACAGCTCCTCAAAACTAAAAGCCTACTGAAAACACACTCCTTATCTTCCCTACAGGTCCATTTGGGGGAAGGAGAGGCAGAGGAAGCCAGAGGCAACATAACCTAAAAACTGTTTGGAGATTTGCTGCCCTCTGTTGCCAGTGATTTCTGCAGGTCCATTTCATTTACTCATCATGGGTCTGTGCCTCCTCCCATGACTAATTTAAGTTTATTGTTGCAGCCAGGCCTCCTACTGTATGTCTGTGGTAGGTTAAACACAGGAAAATGGCCAAGGGACAACAGAGTGGTGGAAGAGAAGAGACTCTTCATCTTCGGGTGGGGCAGGGAGAGAACATCCTCCTGACAGAAGATGGTACCTTTTGAGTCATCAGGAATGACGATAGGGGGGCTGATGTCCGGAAGTTCCTCCTCTCCTGGCTGTAACCCCCTGGCTCGGAGATGGTTGATATCAAGTAGGTCTGGCATGTCAATAGAAACGTCTGAAAAATTAGAGAGATTACATTCACCAACTCTCCAAAAACCCACAATCACCCCCTAAAACCAGCACCTCTAACTCTTATGTACATGTGTCTAAGCAGAGCTAAGGGATGCTTTTCAGTTCCCTGGAGTAGATCACTGGACCAGTAAACTCACTGAGACTAGTTAGATTTAATGGAGAAGCAGAGGGAAAGTACAGAACATTTCACACTGAACAAGCAAGAGGTTGTAAACTGGGAACCCAAAGACTATTTGTGGCCCAGACACTTTCTGTTTAATGTTTTTAAAATGTTGGCAACAAATTCCAATTTTTAAATCATTAGATTTCATTTAAATATCCCTATTTCCAGCTTATTTTGAAAAACAGAAAGCTATAGCATATTCTCAAATGGTAATAACTGCCTGGGTCTAATTTTCAGCTTCCACTCTAGACAATATGTGCCCTAGAGCCTATCACAGACCTCACTGCTGCCTACTGATCCTGAGCATCATATTTGTGCTATTCTGATTCTTCTGGCAAAGAAATGTTTTTCTAAGCCATGTCTTTATCCAAATTGGAAATACCCAAGAAAGACCAAGATAGCCAGGCTACTCATTTCTTATATCCAATGTACTTCTTTCATTTACATTAATCCCTTTGCTTGTTAGGCATTTGAGTTTGCAGCCCCTAGATTATGCCTTTTCTCAGATCATGACAGGCACTGCGATCATTCTAACCAAGGTAATAAAGAATGAAGTTTTAAAGAAATAAAATTGAATCTTAAGTGTATTAGGCTTGGGGTATTTTTTTTTAACTGCTCAGGTCAGTTGTTATTGTGCTGACTTACTTAAATACAAAATTTATTAGTCTAAAAGTCTGCTGAGATTTAGTGTTCTATTCAGTTATGACAATAATGAAAAATGGGTCCCAATGTTGGTGTGGGATAGGTCTCTTGGGCTAGCACACAGAACCTGAAAATACTATCCCCAAAACTTGCTATGATGTCAGATAAATAAATCCTATTTTAAAACAACAACCCAGAGAAAAAGCTTAGTTAAAAAAATTTTTTTCAATCTCAGGGGATAGCAAAAACAAACATAATGTCCAACAAAGTCAATACAGTTGTTCCTCAACAGAAAAATTCAGGTTCATTAAAGCTTTGAGGCTCCTTTAAATTCAGCAAGTCTATGAAATCTGATCTGAATTTTTACAGAAAATCCAATGACAAAGAAAAATAAGAAAGCTGTTTCCAAAGCAGTTAAAAGCCTTTAGAAGAAAGCAGTTTTCTCTCTCAGGTACTTCTCAGGTCCACAGAGGAAAGGCTGAGTGATGATCATCCTGCCCACAAAATCATTTCACCAAGAAAATCGAAGATGTGCTGCAGAATCAGTCACGGCCCTGCACAAGGTCACGTGGCAAGCAAGTGCCATGTCAATGGAGTGCTAGAGGTTCTGGGGAAATCTGTCCTGCTGATTTTACATTCTTTCTACCTACCCCCTTCAGATGAGCAGATGAGTGCTTAAATAACCAGTATAAGACCTGAGTTATTTTTTAAGCCCTCAAAACCAGAAAATCTTTAAGACTGGCAAGCAGCCTGAGCTACCTGCTTGAGAAATGACAAAGAGTAAAACTGTCCATCCGGCACTGAAGACAGCCTAGTAACACCTTGATGTTGGATCATGACGATGGAGAAAATGTTCTCATACATTGTCTAGAAAACTAACCTCTAACAAAGGCTTCTGAAATTAGCAAGAAAAAAACCCAAGTAAGGCAAAAATCAAATCCCTTTTTTGACTATTTAATGCAACTGACTATACTCATTTTGTTATTAATAAAATTTGTATGATTTAAGTGACTGTTCTCAGCCACACCTGCCTACCTTAGAGGCAGAGGAGAAATAATAAGAGGAGCATGTACCTTCAATTACCTGCACCTCCAAGTGTGGTCTCTGGACCAGCAGCACCAGCAGCATCAGTATCACCAGGGAGCTTGTTAGAAATAAAGAATCCAAGGCCCCACCCCAGACCTGCTGAATTAGCACCTGCATTTTGCCAAGATCCCAGATAATTTGTGTGCATGTTAAAGTTTGGAAAGCATGGTTTATTTGATAATGTGGAGATGTCATTTTCACTCTCAGAATCCAGTCATCCCAGAATGCATCACTACAGGGGTGGGCAGCATGTGATAGTTTTTATTATGAGTGCAAATCATATACTGTGACTCAAAAGAGAAAGGTGAGGACAATGGAAAAAGAACGAAATGGAACTATTTCTGACAGCCAACCACATGGGCCCTTTCACACGCCATTTTTTTAATGGCTAATTTGATGTTTCAAGCAAAAGCATGCAAAAGATACCTACCAAATTTTTTGGGAACCCAGTCAAGACCAAAAGTGAACTTCTTTATCTGCACTACCAAGTATTCAGGGAATGAGGCAAAGCGAGATGTTCTGGGAAACACAAGGGGATTAGATCAATGAAACAAGGCAATCAGAATCATGATTATAGTTCATGAAGCATCCAAAGCTTTGTCTGAGGCACACCTGGCAGTTCCAGTGACTGCACTGAGAAGGAAGGACACTCAAACAGACACAAGCGGACACACACTCACCCGCAACCATTCTTCCTGGCCTTTTCCCAAGGAGAAAATGTTTAACGGAGGAGAAGGTTGTCCTTAGAGAGTGATTTGGAGCATGGTGCAAAATTACACTTTTATTTTGCTGTGGCATTTTGTATTTCTGAAAAGTACTTTTCAACTGTAGACATCTTTTACTAAAACCCTTGCTAGAATTTAGTACAGTTTAGTACCCCTGAAAAACGCAGAGGTTAGGGGTGCTGAACCCCCCATGGAATCAAAAATCCACATATAACTTTTGACTCCCAAAAAACTTTACTAATAGTCTACTGTTGACCAGAAACCTTACCAATACCATAGAGTCAATTAAACATATTTTATGTTATATGCATCATATACTGTATTCTTACCGTATAAATACGCTAGAGAAAATATAACACTGTACTGTAAAAAACCCACTGGACCCACACAGTTCAAACCCATGTTGTTCAAGGACCAACTGTGTGTGTGTCTGTGTGTGTGTGACTGTGTGTGTGTGTGTGTGTGTGTGTGTGTGTGTGTGTATTATCTACAGGATAATACGTGCATGTACTACATGTTTGTATGTGGGGTTTGAAAAGCTTCACAAGTTGGGGCGGCTAGGTGGCTCAGTCGGTTAAGTGTCTGACTTCGGCTCAGGTCATAATCTTGCAGTTTGTGGGTTTGAGCGCCATATTGGGCTCTGTGCTGACAGCTAGGAGCCAGGAGCCTGCTTCAGATTGTGTGTCTCCCTCTCTCTCTGCCCGGCCCCCACTCACACTTTGTCTCTGTCTCTCAAAAAAAAAATGAATAAACATTAAAAAAAATAAGAGGAAAAAAGAGAAACAGAAAAAAAAGAAAAGCTCCACAAGCAATCCTGACATACCCCCAATCTCTGCTCCCACAGAGAATCACTATCTTACAGCACAAAGTTGACATAAGGAGGGTTTATTGAAACTTTGGTTGAGGTTGACTACTGAAAATGCCAACACCTCATTAAAATACTACTGTTATCTAAAATCCATGATCATGTGAATCCTGAATATATATAAATATATATACATAATGAGATAAGCATCTAAAATATCTAAATCTGACCTTACATTTTTAAATTAATACATATGGTCAATATCTCGAGTTTCCCTTCAAACTTTCAGGAATTGTCTAGACTTTAGTTTGACAATTTCATGCAGACTATTTACCTACTATACCAAATTCAAGCCCCAAATTCAAGCTCATTCTCTCCACATTTATCACCTTGTTTATAACAACCATTTCTATGTGAGTGTCAATGTGGATATAGTAGGTTATGTAAAAAAGAAAATAAGCTGTAGACAGATACCATGTCTTAAAATGAAAGATTCTCGAACACCGTCCCCACAAACTCTACTTTTCATATCTAAGTCATTGCCTTCTACCTGGAATGCAGTGGGCCCAGAATTCAGAAAGCAAATACAAATGCATTGCTGCCCCCTAGTGTAGAAGAAAAGCCATAGTACAGGGACAAAACACTATCCAAAAATGGGTCAAAATGATGTGGATTTGGGTCTAGAATATGCTATTTAATTCACTCCAATATGGACAAATCACTGACCCTCCCTGAGGCTCCATTTCACATCTACAAAACATATTTCTTAATCATATCTACTTGCCAGGACTATGCAATGTTCATAAAATGATGTGAAAGCACTTGGCACACTAGAACATGTACTATGTATACCGAGGGAATTAGCACGATTATTTTGTCATAAAAGAGCTAGAATCCATGGCATTGAACACTGACTTGGTCTATCACTGACCTGTTTTTTGTCCCAAGCAAGTCACTTAACCTCTCTGTATCTCAAATTCTCCAACACAAGGATGGTAGAAGGGTCCAAGCAATAATGTAAGGGAGTTCTTTAAAAAACAGGAACTTAACGATCCTAAGGAACTTATCTATTATTACCCTGGTTCATTCTCCAGAAACTGTAATATTATCTCTAATTAGGCTTCCTACCTTCTGAGAAGCAATAATAAACATCATTCTTACTCCAATATAGCCAAGTCCTAATTTCACCAAAATCCAACCAACTCCAGCTGCAGTATTTTCAACTAATGTAAAAATGTCACCTCTCTGACCTCTTCTTCTTACCACACCAACTTAAAAGCTGGAAAATATGTAATAGTGAGATCAGCCAAAAGTCATCAGTATATCAGTTATTTCCAAAATGTGGTCGAAAAGCCCCAAGACTCTTAAAATTGCTCTGTGGTCAGTATCTGGGTGAGTAAATCAGCTGGTGATACCATGGGCAGTGCAGGGAACTGGAGGCTGGGGTGTGGTGGGAGAGGGGTGGATAATTTAACACATCCCTTTGTTATGGGTAACTAACTACCAACCTAAGAGTACTAGAAATCAGATTAGATGAGCCCACATTATATTTACCCTGTTAGGTAAACATGCTATATATTATATTCATCTTTGTAGCCTGTAGAGGGTCTCAAATTGAATCACACAGACAGTAACTGCTCAATATATATCTGTTCAAAATAATCTCAAAATCAGTAATGTGCATTCATTAAATTGCAGGTTTGGGGCATCAAGTGTGTTAGTTAAATCTAGCAAAAAGTGTAAATTATGCACCACTTACTCTTTTATTCCTAAAATTAATTCCTGGAAATTAAAATTTTTCCTGAAAGACCATTAGACTGTAAACCATTCAAAAAGATCTAGGTAGACACACAGCAAATTTACCTCAAAAAACTGCTATGGGGACTAAATCAGTTAGTATACAAAGTGCTTAGAATTATGCCTGACAACACTGTTGCACTGTCTACTGACAACCTATTATCATCACTTAAAGTATATCAATTGTTTGCCAATCATAATCAAGGCAAAAACACTATGAAAGCCTTAATAAGAAAATATATAAGCTGTCCTTCTCTGTGAAATTAATATTGTCCACTGTATTGAAAACCTGGCAACTAAAAAAATACAATTCTATTCTTTCCATTGAATATGTTGAAAATATGACAATTGGGGCGCCTGGGTGGCGCAGTCGGTTAAGCGTCCGACTTCAGCCAGGTCACGATCTCTCGGTCCGTGAGTTCGAGCCCCGCGTCAGGCTCTGGGCTGATGGCTCAGAGCCTGGAGCCTGTTTCCGATTCTGTGTCTCCCTCTCTCTCTCTGCCCCTCCCCCGTTCATGCTCTGTCTCTCTCTGTCCCAAAAATAAATAAACGTTGAAAAAAAAAATTTTTAAAAAAAAAGAAAATATGACAATTAATCAACCACAGTCCAACTGTATAACCTAAGGCAAGAAAAAAAAGGAAAGGAAAGATAAAAACAACGGTAATAGTAATTACAGCATGTGAGGCACTATACAAAGCACTCTGCATAGTTTATCTTGCCTTAACCTTCACCCCAACCCTAGGAAGAAACTATTATTATCCTGGTTTACAGATAAGGAAACAGGAGCTTAGGGAGATGAAGTCACTTGGCCAAGGTCACATATCAGTAAGTTCTACACTGGGGATTAAACACTGCCTGTCCATTCAAAGCTTGCACTCTGGAATCCTACACTGTACCTTCCTCTTCATAAATGATAAAAGTCCACACAAAATCTCTCCCTATTGACCCTTCCCCTGTGAGCTGCTTAAAGGCAGGAACTAGGTCTTGTTCAACTCACTGCCTAGAATATTCCAGGTGAACAATAATACTTGCTAGGTGAATGAAATGTCCAAACACTAATATTCTTCCCAGAGACTGTCCAGAACTATTTGAAGAAAGAGTCTTTATTCTGGTCTATACTGACTGAAGATCTACAAAAAGGACATGTCTTTGCCTCTTCCTGGTCTTTCAGTGTCTGGGTCTAACACAAGAAAAATTCAAGACCCTAAACTAATATAAGGAGATTGTGTCTACATTGCTAGAAATAAGAAAAAGAAAAAAAATCTTTTAGGAATCTCCTGAACTGTGTCTCCCAAAACTAATACTTGAAACATGATAAGGCATAATAAGGAATATGCAAGGCTTTGTATAAGGGTTATAAGGATATAAGCAGATACGAAATGATAAGGGAAATTGGATACTATGTAACAGAGGAATTAAGAGTTTAAACTTTGAACTCAATAGATCTGAATGAATTCCAGGTCTGCCACTTACTGGCCAATTATTTCTCCTTTTATCTCCTCATCCATAAAATGGGGAGAATGGCACCCACTTCACAGTAGTACCAAGAGGATTAAATGACAATTGATGGTAAGTGCTTAACACATGACCTGGAATAATAAATGGACCAAAAAATGGTAGCTGCTTTATTAACCTAACATTGTCTTCTCCTTTTCCACAAAGACCAGTTTTCAATTATTAACAACTGGATACATCCAGTATTAATTTTTTTCATATACATAAAAGAATGAGAGCATGTATGTATGTAAAAGACAGAGAAAAGGAATAAACGTGTTTAATATCTACTGTCAAGGATTAGAGAAAGCAGAAACCCCTCCTCTAGAGAGTTATGTTAGCACTGCCTACAACTAAATATTTTGTAGCGCTTGAGGAAAAAACCAGGTAAGCAAGCATCATTCCTCCATTACAGATGCAAGAAGGACACTGGGAGGTGACTGTGCCCTGGGATAGAACATAGGCTGGGAAGTGGACACAGGAGAAGGATCTAGATTTCCTGATCACTCACCCTGGGGTGAGAGCCTTTGTCTCTGGAAAGCTAATGCCTCCCAACTCCATTTTAACGATGGGCCTTTTCCAAGTGATAAGAAGGCTCCTTTCTGCAGGCCCAGAGAGTGTGTCACACCTTGCACTTCTAAGACACAAGGCTACTTTTCTGAAGAACAGAAAAGGGTAGCCAAGCAGACAGGTATATGAAGAACAACTCTGCAGCTTACATCTGATGCTGGGGACTTTCTAGGTGGCCAGGTCCCCTGATCACTTCTATATCCCATACATAAACAGAATTAAAGCGCAAAGAGAGAAGGATAACTGTTTGAGAAATCTTCCACCTACTGTCAATAATTAAAGCAAAACAAAACAAAATAAAATAAAATTGTTATGTTGTATACCTTAAACTTACACAGTGTTATTATATCTCAATATATCTATATATGTCAATATCTCAATAGTATCAATGATATCTCAATAAAGCTGGAGGAAAAATAATTAAAGAAAGTGGGTCTACCACTAAGATACTGTGTAGATGTCTAACTGCCCAATGATGTCTCCAAGTTGCAATGAAGTAAATTTCACACATTTACCACACCAACTCATCAATGTTTCTCTGCAGGGACACACATACAACACACACACACACACACACACACACACACAACACAGACCCTGTAACTCAGCAATCCTAGGATAAAAACTTACTTCACATTGAATAACTGATAAAGGAATGGAAAATTATTAACCTCATTTGGATATGAACAACATTTAAAACAATCATTTTAAGAAATTATGGCTTTTTTTAGCTCTTTGAAATAAATCTTTGTGCTTTCCCATTTTTAACATATGAAGTCAATCATCTGAAACAAAGAAGAATCCCAGGGATGGCTGTTCCAGAGAATAAAGGATTTAGGTTTGACGGCTACTTGAGGTGATAAAACATCCAGCAGTAGCTCTTCAGCCTTCATTCCCCTTTCACATCAACTAGATAGAGCTCAATTTTTGTCAGGAGGAAAGATGGCCAAAGAATATCTAAAAGGAGTGGGGGTGCCTGGGTGGCTCAGTTAAGCATCTGACGTTGGCTCGTGAGCTCATGATCTCACAGCTGGTGGGTTCGAGCCCTGCATCGGGCTCTGTGCTGACAGCTCAGAAACTGGAGCCTGTTTCAGATCTGTGTCTCTCTCTCTGTCCCTCCCCCACTCGTGCTCTGTCTCTCTCTCTTAAAAATAAATTTAAAAAACAAAGAATACCTAAAAGGAATAAAATTCCCAGAACCAAACTTCCAGACCTCCCTTCATTTTATGTGACTATGAGGACTTTACACATTTGACTGTATAAAATCGATTAAGGTGTCAAGTGCAGAAAAAAAAAACAAAAAAACTTATGTACCTGACAATGAGGCACACAATGTGGAAACTGAACACCTCCTAGCTAAGTCCTGAGCAGCTCATTTGAACAAAGAGCAGGAGCCCTATGTCCACTTTGAAATACCCTGAGAGCCCTGGTCACCAAGTTCTAAGCCAAATTTTTAATTATGGAATTAAACTATATCATATGGAGTTTAAATATTGAAGACTATCATGAGTATTTCCATAACTTCTTCATTAATATCATTCTTACCATGGGGTTGGGGTAGGGGGTTGTTGGAGTTCTTGACTACATCCTCTTGGAAAAAAGAAATTTCCTAATAGAGGATAAACCACAGCCTTGCCTTTAAAAAAAAAAAAAAAGCATTCCCTCCCTAGCACATAATATAAATTATGAACATTTTATTGGACAGGTCTCATACAAGTGAGCTCTATAATTAGGGTTGTATGATTCATTATCCCATCTCACGTGAGCAAGCATGTGCAGACTTATACAGTTCCCTGCTACCTCTCCCCTAGCCATTCCCCACCTGTCAAGGGTCCCCCCTCACCCCACTCCCACCATACAAGAACACACACACAGGTGCACACATATACACACTTACTTAACACCCGCAGACTTTGCTTGCAGGGCGCTGCTCCAGAAGTCATCGACATTTTCTGGTTCAGAAAAGGCCTGAAGGCAGGCACTAAATGGTATCTTGGCGCGAACCAACTCAGGAAGGGGTCTTCTGTTTGCTTCTGCTTCCCTTCTCGTTAATTCATAGGCAATCAGTTCATCTGAGTAAAAGAGCACATGAATGACCTTGTACTCACTCTTATCTTCTTAAAGTGAAAAACTCCCCCTTTGGCCAACCTTCCCGAAGGCTTCTGGGCTGGGGCAAGATTGCTTACTTGTTGCCCTCCACAGATCCAGAAAAGCCTGCTGAAAGGCTGATCTTGAGCCATCTTTAAAGTGGCACTGACAGACCGCATGAACCATTCATATTTTTTTTGCCTGTTCTTCTTTGAGACTGACAGGAGGGACCTGTGAACTCCAGCCCAGATCAGAGGTTCTGCCCTCATGTGTAATGTGAGTGATGCAGGAACCTGGTCTTTCATTCGTCCAGAGGTCAAGGCTGGGATTACCCAAATGCCACCTTCCAATCACAAAGTCTTCACACCAGAGAATTTCACACTGAAAGAGACCCAAGGGTCATCTCTTCATTCTGATTAGAGGTCATGGAGGGTATGGACCAAAGAGCAAGAAGACCTATAGGGGCCAGAGTCCTCTACCACACACAGCCTGTGATTCTAACCAATGCTGCCCAGACAACTCAGGTTGAGGTTACCCACCACCTCAGATAGCAGAGCCACCAACCTAGAAGGCCTTTTACACTATTCCTGCTCAAACAATTAAAATACCAAGGGAAAAAGAAAACATCACATCATCAACTTCCCAAGAGTCAGCAGATCTGCTCTTGGAAACTGCCTATTAAGTCAAAATTTTATATAATTTTGAAAGGGCCTTTTTGGGAATTCCTTTTGTTAACCAAAAAAAAAAAAAAAACAAAATAAAACAAATTACTCCTGAATTATCAGTTTTTAAGCACCCTTATGTACCTATGTGTTTTCTTAAGCACATCTGAGCATGGGTTTAAAATTCATTGTCCAGCCCACCATCAGTTTATGATGTACTTATATCTAGGATGCCAGCATTAGGTGTTCCCAACAATCAATTCCCAGAGACTAAATTATAAATCTCCTTTCTGAAAAAGAATAGTTACTACTCATAAATCATAAACACTGAGTTATAGAGGATCACAGAACTGAGTAGAATATCCCCAAGGCTGGCAAGAGAAAGCAATCAAGCCTTATTCTAAAACAGAAATAAGCCACAGACCCCCACCCTCATTTCTACATTATATAATGAATAAGAATTTTAAAACTGGTCCAAAGTTGCAGGAGCTTATAGAAAATGGAAATCATTTCATCTTAAAATCACCATAATCCTCATTAGCACAACAAACTGACCCCCCCCCCCAAAAAAAGGGAAAAAGGCCACCCACTGAGTTGTTGACCTTCACAGAAATGACCAGTTCATAGGACATAAGTAACATAGTAGATAATACCCTTCCTCTATTCTGCTTGGGAAGAACCAGATAAACAGACTGAAGGAACCTTCTCCTGAGACCCCAGCCTGGCCATGGTTCCTCTACCTTCTTCTGAAGTCCAGAGACCCTTCTAATGGGTCTTGGTCCTGCCCCACTTCATCTCCCACAAGAGGCATTTTCAATACTCAGAGGTCAAAGCCAGGTTATTTCGAGATCTCTGCTAGAATGTCTCACATCAAAAAATGCAGTTCTGGGGGCGCCTGGGCAGCTCAGTTGGTTAAGCATCCAACTTCGGCTCAGGTCATGATCTCACAGTTCGTGGGTTTGAGCCCCGTGTCGGGCTCTGTGCTGACAGCTCAGAGCCTGGAGCCTGCTTCAGAATCTGTGTCTCCCTCTCTCTTTGCCCCTCCCCTGCTCGTGCTCTGTCTCTCTTGGTCTCAAAAATAAATAAGACATTAAAAAAATTTTTTTTTTAAATGCAGTTCTGGGGCACCTGGGTGGCTCAGTCAGCTAAACATCTGACTTCAGCTCAGATCATGATCTCATGGTTCGTGAGTTTGAGTCCCACATCAGGTAAGCTCGAGCTACACTTTGGGTGAGCCCACTTCTCCCTTTCTCTCTCCCTTTCTCTCTCTCTGCCCCTTGCTCACTTGCGCCCCCCCAAAAAGAATAAATAAATAAAAAGAACGCAGTTCTGATCATTTCCCTCAGAACTTATAGCACAACTCATGAGTGCTAATGTTCAAAGAACTTTCCACATTTATAATTACAAATAATGTCCCACCAAATTAAGCTGACTCCAAGCCAACTGGTTGGTCAAATTTATAGGCACTAAAATAGGTTTGATCCGTAATCCCTCCAACAAAAACCTGTGATGCGTTGGACTCTTCTCACAAGAAAATCACACGGGGACTGAGGAAACGAGGAAAAGAGACGTGCCAACCAGACACCATCTGGGCTGGGTCTACTCCTGACGCAACTTGGCAGTGACTGAACCATATTCCTTCTCTCCAGTTCGAGGGTTTTCACGTATGAGAAAGCACACTGCTAGTTTCCCACTTTGGAACCATTACCCTTGTTGGTTGCTGCCTCCATGGCCACAGGTAACTGCATCAGGTAATCCACCCTCTCCGTGTAGCGGACTTTCCGGGTCTGACAGCACTGAATACGTTCTTCCACCAAAAACCGAAAAACATCACTTGGGTTTTCTGAGCCAATGCGGTTCCTCTGAAGATTAGATTATATCAGGTTAGTAAATTTAGGACTATTGAGCCATAAATAAAAACTGGCATAAAACAGAGTATCTATCAATCTGGTGTAGAGATTGGGCATTACTAAGCATTCCCTCTGGGCATGGCAGTTCACCTAGAGTACGTTCATAACAAAACACTGGCATTTCTCTAAAGTCAAAAAATGGGGGACTGGTTAAATAAACTGTAGTTCATCATGTGAATTAACATTATGCAGCCATGAACAGTTATGAAGGAGGGACTGACCTAGATGGAATCAGAAGAAAAGGGGTGAGGGAGCCATACTAAAGACAAGGCAGGGGGGAGGCGAGGGTAATAAAGGGTTGCCCTGGAAAAATTAAGGCACATATGATATGATCATGTAAATGCATTTGTGTAAATTATATACAAATAAAAAAGAAATCATGCTACATCCAAATATGTAACAATATGGGCAAAACATTCACAACAGGTTAAGTCGAAAGTAATGTTTATAGGGGCGCCTCAGTGGCTCAGTCGGTTAAGCGTCCGACTTCAGCTCAAGTCATGATCTCACAGTTAGTGAGTTCGAGCCCCGCGTCATGCCCTGTGCTGACAGCTTGGAGCCTGGAGCTGCTTCAGATTCTGTCTCCCTCTCTGTCTGCCCCTCCCCTGCTCACACCCTGTCTCTGTCTCTCAAAAATAAATAAACATTAAAAAATTTTTAAAAAGAAAGAAAAGAAAACAATGCTTATGAAACAGTCTGGAGAGAATTAATAAATGCACCCAGGGAGGCACCTGGGTGGCTCAGTCGGTTAAGCATCCGACTCTTGATCTCAGCTCAGGTCTTGATCCCAGGGTCATGAGTTCAAGTCCCAGTGGGTTTGAAACCTGCTTTAAAAAAATGCACCCAGGGGTGCCTGGGTGGCTCAGTCAGTTAAGCGTCCGACTTCAGCTCAGGTCACGATCTCGCAGTCCGTGAGTTTGAGCCCCACATCGGGCTCTGGGCTGATGGCTCAGAGCCTGGAGCCTGCTTCCAATTCTGTGTCTCCCTCTCTCTCTGCCCCTCCCCCGTTCATGCTCTGTCTCTCTCTCTGTCTCAAAAATAAATAAACGTTAAAAAAAATTTTTTTTTTAAATGCACCCAGAAAGAGACTGGTAGGTCAGACACCAAAATGTTAGCACTGGTTGTTGGTAGGGGCTGTTCTCACTGGTGATTTTTATTTTCTTTCTGCCTTTTTATATTTTCCACAAGAACATGTTTGTAATCAGGAAAAAGCGGCTGTTTTTTAAGAAGGGGAAAAATAGTTTAATCACAAATTCTCAGTAGCTTTGAAAAACCACAGCATTTAATGTGATTTGACTCTGCTGTAAGTAGAACGTGCCCATCTCTTCTGAGTGGTGGCACAAGGACACCAAAGACCACACCCGCCTCTTAAGGAAGTCTGTCATGGAGACCAAAAAACCTGTGAATGAAATTATGGACAAACACTCTTATAAGTACAAATTAAAGAAGAACAGGAAGATCCAGAAGTGCTAGAAAACAGGGACTGAGAAGCGACTCTGCCAAACGGGCTGCGCAGAGCAAGCCTCACACCAATGCCACACGAGCTTGGACCATGAGAGATGCGGGAAAGGGGCGGGGGGTGGGCACCCTGGCCACAACACAATGGGCTGCACCTGCGGATTGGGCACACCTCTTACAACGCTTTGAGCAGTTTGGAAAACCGCCTTCTCACCTCTACTAGATTCACCAGGTGCAAGAAGAACTCCTGGGCATCCTGCTGTCTATTAGAGGAGAATTCCGGGTGGCTCTTGCTTACGAAGGCCTTAAACATGCGTGGAGAGATCCCATTCTGTTGAGGCTGAGATGTAAAAATAAAACCAACTTACAAGAGTTTCACACACGTTAACAGCACTGAGCAGCCAGCAGGGTAGGGATAACTATAAGTCCCAATTTTCAGATGAGACCACTAAAGCCCACAGAAGTTAAACAGTGATGACAGCCAACGTTCACTGGACGTTTAGTGTGCAGCAGGCACCGCACTAACGAAACACAGGAGAAACACCTCCACTCTCTAAAGAAAGGCATTATTCGACCCATCTTCACAGGACATGCTCCAAGGCAGGCCATTATGGCCCACTTCAGGGCAGGCGAGAGAGGCAGGAGTGGGGGTTCTCTGAAGGAGGCCAAAGGGGAGGAGAGCTCTGCAGCACCCCCTTCCCTCCTTGTGAGAGAGTCTGAGAGAAGCCCCCATAGAGACGGGGGTGCAGCAGACCTCATTTTATCGTGCTTGACTTTACCGTGACTCGATGATACTGTGTTTTTTTACAAACTGAAGGTGTGTGGCCGCCCTGCACCAAACAAGTCTGTGGGCACCATTTTTCCAATTGCATTCGTTCATTTTGTGTCTGTGTGTCAAATGTTGCTTAATTCTCAAAATATTTCAAACTTTTTCATTATTGTATATTTGTTATGGTGACCTGTGATCAGTACTTACAACTCACTGAAAGCTCAGATGATGATTAGCATTTTTTGGCAATAAGGTATTTTTCATTAAGGTATGCACATTGTTTTGGGGGATTTTTTTAGACATAATGCTACCACACACTTAATAGGCCACAGTGTTAGGGCGCCTGGGTGGCTCAGTCGGTTGAGCATCCAACTCCGACCCAGGTCACGATCTCTCGATTCACGAGTTCAAGCCTGGAGCCTGCTTCAGATTCTCTGACCCTCCCCTGTTTGTGCTCTGTCTCTGTATCTCTCTCTCTCAAAAATAAGTAAACATTAAAAAAATAAAATTAAAAAAAGTAGGCCACAGCGTCGTATAAACATAGCTTTTATATGCACCAGGAAACCAAAAAATTCATTTGGCTCCCTTCATTGTAGTATTCCCTTTATTGTGGTGGTCTGGAACCAAACCCACATTCTCTTCGAGGTATGCCTGTACCTCCAAGAGAGGAAATGGCACAGCATGCCCCCAGTAACCGCTGTAGAGTGCTCAGGCTCATGAGCGTGCCCTTGGCTGTTTCTGGATCAGAGCACGGGTTGTTTCCAGGAGCTTGCCCCTTGCCTGGAGAAGCTGGAGGAGGCTAGCAGGAGCTGCCAGGATGACAGAGTGCAAAGAGTGGGTGGCAGGGACAACTCTGATAGATAAGGATATGTGAACTTCCCTGGAGACCAGAAAAATAGTAGCCAGGCTCCTTCAGAAAGGACACTGCATAAGATGATGGAAAGTCAGCTGGCAGAGGAGACTTGAAGCAGGAGCCAAGGTGGGGGTTACAGAAGTCAGTTGAACAGAAAATAGGGAAAGGTCCCTGTGGAGGTCCCTGAGGAGACAAGCAGGGAGGAGGGACACCTCTAAGGAAGCACTAATGTGCCCCTACAAAAAGGCTAACCATGGCAGAATACACTTGGCAGCCAAGAGGAAGCCAAACACACTAGCTCAGTGAAAGGCTCTGCCTCTTGTCTAGTATCTCCATCCCTTGATCCTTACTTGACTTTAGAGGGGCCAGAGCCAGAGGGAGCAAGGACACAAAGCTACCAGAGGATGCTGATGCTAGCTAGCCCTTGTGCACTGCTGGTTTCCATGACTCCTGAGCCTGGTAGGGGAGAGATGCTTTCAACTGCCTTTGATGTGAACTGGACTTTTTAATGCTGGTAATCTGCAGGAAATCACTGGAAATCTAGGCGATCTGCCTGAGATGCTCTGAAGAGGCAGAACAGGATGAGTCCATATCACCACAGAGGACAGAGGTGGGCTCATGATAAAGCTGTTTCCTGAGTCCCCTCCAAGTTCACCCATCTAATAATGGTGTTACATGTCACTTCACTCAATATTCACAAGAACCCCGCAAAGAAGGGACTTCCGTTATCCTCACTTGACAGCTAGAGGAACAGAGACAGGCAGAGAAGTGCCAGACAGATCTTTCAACTCAAAGAGGTCTTACGACCAGATTATCATGCAGCTAACAGAGCAGAACCAGAATGAACTCTAGTTGTGATTCCAATTCCAAGCTCTCTGAAGCAAAGATAGGGAGTGGCAGCTGTAGCACACAGTAGGTCCCAGTGAGACAAACCTCAGCTTGCCAAGCAAGCAGAGGAAGTGGTTCATGTACTGTGCAAACTGTGTGGCTGCTGCACACCTACTTCTTCTCAAAACCTCCACTTGCTATCCTGAGAAACTTAACAGAAACCCATGGGGGAGGGGAAGGAAAAAAAAAAAAAGAGGTTAGAGTGGGAGAGAGCCAAAGCATAAGAGACTCTTAAAAACTGAGAACAAAATGAGGGTTGATGGGGGGTGGGAGGGAGGGGAGGGTGGGTGATGGGTACTGAGGAGGGCACCTTTTGGGATGAGCACTGGGTGTTGTATGGAAACCAATTTGACAATAAATTTCATATATTGAAAAAAAAAAAAAAAACCTCCACTTGCTCAGCTTCTGGGCCACATTCCCCTCTGCAGTCCAGGGAATGTGGTCCCTGGGCGGGCCATCACTGAGCACACAGCACAGCGTGCCTCCCACTTCCTGTAACTTCCAGTCTGCTCTGGCCCACCTCCTTGGCCTCACTGCAGGCTTTAGCAGGTGGAGGCCACGTTTCACACTTCTATGAGATCTCCTAGACATCCAGGTCAATGCCTAGGGTCCAGGGACCATGTTAGGTGTGCACAATCACACAATCAGATGCAACGGGGGATGGGAAAACTCTCATACCCATCTCCCTGCAGTCCCATAGCGGCTCTACGTGTAAAATCTCCCCAACACATATTTCCTAAAAGCAACGTTTCTAATAAAACTCTGGTGATTTTTCCTATCTTGTTGAATATATATGTGACCTAACCCTGTCATCTAGTATTTACTAATCACCTACATCACGCAGAGCACTACTGGGGATTCTACCTTCCGAGAGCTGAGAGACCATGGGGAAATGAAAGACAACACACGTGTCCATAACAAATGCTGAGGAACACTGCAGAAGACCCACAACAGCGCCAGCAGCTCTTAAAGGAGAATTCTCCAAAGTGGGAGCATTTGGGCATCTGAGGACCTGGAAACTGTACATAAATGACCAGCTTACACACATGCGTGGCGTCAGATGTGCTTCCAGTGCTAGATGAAGACCAATTTACACCTGATAGTTAATGTTACTACCTGTATAAAGACCTCCCAGGGATGATGTAACAAGCGTAACTCTCTTCACTCACACTGCTTGATGCCTGTCTACCACACGGTGTCACCCAACACAAGCACACAAAAATAATGCCTTGCATCACGGCTAACATTTATTCATTCATTTAACAGAAATTTACTGAATGCTATAACATGTCAGCCATTGTTCTAGGTACTTGGATAAATACTTACTAGATGTCAGGCATAGTTCTGACTACTTTATACATGTATCTTGTTTAACTCACCTAACCTGACGAGGTGATGATAATGATGATGATTTTCTCCACTTGACAGATGAGGAAACTGAAGCAAAGAAGTATTAAGTGACTGGCCCAGGATCACACAGCTACAGAAGTTAGTTACTTGCTATCTCACTGTCTGTCTCCCTGTGTGTGTCTGTCTCTCTCTTTATCCCAGGTCTTTTTTTTTTTTTTTTTTTTTTTTTTTTTTTTGTAGAGAGTGCACAAGCAGAGGAGGGGCAGAGAGGAGAAGGAGAGACAGAATCCAAAACATCCTCTGTGCATCATCAGCGCAGAGCCCGACATGGGGCTCAAACTCAGGAACCATGAGATCATGACCTGAGCCAAGATCAAGAGTCAGACACTCAACCAGCTGAGCCACCCAGCACCCCTATCCCATGTCTTAATACTGCTAGTAATAATTACTAGCTCTCATCTCTGATGGCCCTGAGTCCATCTCACCAGTTGCTGAAAAAAGGAAAACAGTATGCCTTGGACTCTGACTGAGCCCTCTTCAAACCCACAAGCTTCTGGAGTCAACATTCCAGGCCAGTCCAGCAACTATTCCTCTGCTCTTGGCAGTGCAGAGGCACCACACGGAATGAGTCTTTTCACATTGAGCATTTATCTTTAGGCATTCACATACACACTCACTCACTGCCTGCTGCTGATGGCATTTCTTCCTGCAAGCTGCACTTCAACCCGATGTGGCTGCCAGTCGCCATCAAAGCAGCTGCCTTGGAAAGTTCAACAAGTCAGTAAATTCAGAAAAGCTGGCTGCTGCTCTGTGCCATTCACTGTGTGGTCGTACAACTGGGAGGAGAAGTTTCAACAGGGACTGTGGTGAGAACCCCAGCACCTCAGCCCCACACTGGGCCGTGGCCAAGCCTCATTCATTACCCACCCCCACACCTCTTCTCTTTCTGTGCCCATTTCATTTGTTTTCCCTGGACTGACCTTTCTTAATCCTTTGTTCGATCCTCTGTCAAGCTATAGCTTGTTTACCATTGAAAAGTTATTTGAAGAAGCTTCCTAACCAGAGAGACGCTATCTCTTCCTCTCCACGTCACACTGCAGACCAGCTCCCGGCTTTCACCGGGTTCAAGCATCTTAGTTAAAACTAGCTGAACTCCACAGTCAATGTCTTGGTCATCAGCTGGCCTGTCTGCCTGTGCCCATGCCCCACACCTTTTCTATCTGACTTCAGATGGAAGTCTTACTAATTCCCATACTCAACTATTAGTATGTTCCCTTCATATCTAGTATAGTCCAAAATCTTCCAGATCTAGCTTCCAGCTTATCAGGAACACAAGCTGAAAAAGGCAACAATCTTTAAAGCAATCCTGGGGCAGATGATTCAGCTCCTTCCATAAATCAATAGCTTGCAGAAAAAAAGGGAGGGGGATTTGTAAAAGTCATCTTTGATACTGCAGGGGAAACTCCGGGCATGGACTGCATATTAGATGATACTAAGGAATGGTTGTGAATTTTGTTACTGTGCTACTAACACTTTAAACAACTTTTAACATGATTTTTATGGGGTGGGGGGAAGGCATTCTAGTCACAGTTGCATACTGAACATGTACAGGTAGAAAAGGAGGATGCTTGGGTTTTGTGTTAAAATCCTGCGGGGAAGAGAAGGGAGAGGAAGGGGAGGAAAGAGGAAGAGAACAGGGAGGAAAAGTTGAGCTCAGGGGGGACTGCTGAAACCAGACTGGCAGAATGGTGATTGCTAAAGCTACACAATGCTATTTGTGTGCATATTTGCAAATTTAAAAAAAAAAATTTTTTTTTTTTTTAAGACCAGGCTCTGGATAAGGCAGTTAGTTAAAAGAAACCAAAAAACCAAAATAAGAACCAAAGAACGAAGTCACAGAAACCACATCTCTTAGTTGGCAGTGGGTCACTGACATCATCCCAGTGTCCCCTATGGGTCTATCACCACACAAGATGAGAGGGAGTGACCAGACCTGACCAAGAGTCGGACCTGCCTTCAGGAAGCATGCACTCTCACCATGAGCCAGCTCTTAAAACACCTGAAGCAATGGCTAGTCTCAACAACTAACTTTATTAAGAGGGAGCCCCAGGAGTCTCCAAAATAGCAACCACCTAAGGAACCTGTCATATTATAGGATACTGTACTTACTTTCTCCATCAGCAATTGCAAAACAGATCAGCTAAAATTAGCGAGAGGACTACGGTGTTCAGAATCTTTCCCACATGCTTATTTATACAGGTCTTTCTGTTTAACTCTGCACCAAGAAAGCAGCCAGATACTCTCCACTCACATTCTGCTGAGCCTAAAGCTTTAATTAATAAACACGCAGGAAGAGTGGGGCTTTGTATCACATTAGAGCAACACCTGTACGGATATTTACATTGTAAGACCACAGGAATAAAAAGAAAGCTAGATGCATCTCAGCCTGTCCCCAGTACACGTGTATGGCATCTGTTCATTTAAACTTTTATTAATCTTAAACCATAAACCTTGGGCCAGTAGTTCCTAACCCAGATTCAAACCCCAAATCTCCAAAGAGAAAGGAACAGAGGGCTTTCCCCAAGCTATTTTTCATATTTCAAAAAGTGAGTTAGAAATGTTACATTTTCCCCACCAAGAAAAATGGAGGTTAGCGAAAATAAAGCTCTTATGCTTGGGAGTAAAATTACATCACCTCAAAGCAGAACACTGGTAATCTCATGGTGATCAAAAACTAAGACCGGTAATTCCTCATCAAGTATTTTTTTAGAGGGGAAATCAAATGAATTGTCATGTAAGAAATGCAGTTTGTTTAAAATACAGAATTGTTTAAAACATGTTATCTTCGGAAGAAGAAATAAATTAGAGTCATTCAGCATTAAAATGTGTGAAAGCATGGTCTTAGAATGCATAAAATCAGGAGTATTTTTTGAAGAAGAAAGAGCGTCCTTTTATAAAAGTGAGGAGGTTTTATCTACAGCAGATGCAATTTAATTTTAAAAATCAATTCAACAAATTCATGTAGAAATGGCAGTGCCCAAAACAAATACAGCAAATCTTTTTATAGATGAAAATGTGCATTAAGCATGTGTACATAAAAACTAGATTTTGCCTTGGTCTACAGAAGACCAACTTAATACTAGGAAGCATGTAGCCTAGAAAGGACCCAAGATGTAAGACAGAGGTATTGAGAAACACAAGTTGCTGGGCCACCTGGCAATTCTGCAAACTTTAAGGACCCCCTGTTGTCATCCACCTACACCATCCACACACTGAGGCACTGGAAAGCCTGAAGCAAAGCCAGAACAACTATCAGGGATGCAGAATAATGTAGGGGTCAAATGCAGACTCAGGGGCCAGCCTGCCTGGTGTAAATCCCAGCTCTGCCACTCACTAACTGTGTAACTTTAGGCAAGGTTTCTGTGCATTAGCAAACACACAGGAAGAGCCAGGCCTTTCCTCAGCACTATGCAATCTTAGCGATTAGTATTGCTGGTGGTGGTGGTGGCCGTGTAAAAAGGCCTTCCCACCACATGGTGGCTCTGACTTCTCTCTCATGCTCTCTCCCTTCCACAACACATTCCTCTTGTAACCCATCCCCTTCTCTGCTTTAGCACACCTTCTTTCTTCTCTTAGGGCATTTCAGGCACATTACAAATCACAAAAGCCACAGGCCTGGGACAAGGCCACCTCACCAAAGGGCTCCTGACACCTCAGAGAAGAGTCTCACAAACTGGTTTCTCTGAAACCAACTGCCAGTGAAAATCCTGATACCTCAGAAAGCAATTCCCTCCACTGGGAGGGGAAATGGAGATTTTACTATGAATCACTTGTCTGTTCAAATAGCAGCTTAAAACTGACTCCCCCAGAGCCACAGATTGTATGGTCAACTCAAGCTCCTTTTGAATGTTAAAGAGACCCTGGTGATCTCTGAACCAAAGGCTCACTTGTATGCCACCCAGCTAGATGGTCTTCCCCACACTCCCAAGATGCACATTGTACTACTGGTCACATTCAGGATCCTTTCTCTAAGACCATTAGATCACGGTACCTTGGAGCAGGAAAGGATTTCACAGATCATCTAGATTAAAGGTCACACACTCAAATGCAACAGCATACTGGCCAAGTCACGAATCACAAAGGGACTGGAGCCAGCTGGGGACTGTGTGTCCTGTTTGAAGGGAGGGCTGCTACTCAGCTCCAGCCATCTGCTATCATGGGCCTGGAATCGCCACAGGGTCTTAGTGTTTAAGAGAAGCTGGAAATTCAGGTGTTTATGTGTGGGCCAAGGAAACATACCTACAGGCCAAATATGGCCCAAATGCTGGGTTACCCATGTTGGGCCAGACAAAGCTGGGGTTCCCACTTGTAGGCTACAGACCCTGGAGATCACAGAGCTACTGCACCACAGTCACTAAACCCAACAGTGAGGAGGGGGCAAGGGCCCCAAGCAGTCACTATTCATAGAATTTGAAAAAATATATGCCTTACTCATATAAGAACTACTTTTTTTCTAATGTAAAAGGACATTGTAATATTAACCAAACCAAACTTTACTTGCAAATATTACTAAGTTGATGATTTTTATTCTATATTTTCTCAAATGAGGAGACTCCAAAAGCACAACACCAGGCAGGAATACACACAGATTTTATTTACACTGGAGAGACAACCTTCACACCTGCAACAGTCACAACCACCACCCACACCAATTCTGCCATTTGACCGCTGGGGTTGGAAATTTGTGTGACTAGCCCATGATCTCACAGCTCCTTACAGAGCCAGGAAAGGAAGCCAGAGTCCCCGAGTCCCAATCCAGTCTCCTTCTCCTCCACCAAGGAAGGTGGGCTCTGACCCAGAAGTGTCCCACAAAGTGACACAGCATGGATGAAAACCCAGGATAAAATGTGATGAAAACAAAATGCTGGGCCCAGCTGTTTTCACCATCACCTCTTCAAGGATTCATGGGAGCTCAGAGGTGGAAGAAGCCTGAATAACCCCCATACTCCAGCCCCACATCCAAACCATCCCTTCAGCTGTGTCCCAGATGAGGGCCTTCCAGTCTTGGATGGATGAAAGACTCGTTATCTCGCCATGGTGGATACCAACGCATCTCCCTGCCCCCACACCACTCTGATCTCCCAGCCTGGCCATTCGGAGTATCTATTTCCCTCTCCACCCTCTTAAGCCCCTTCCTTCTCCCCACCTCTAAATGCTCCCTTCATAATCTCCCTTCTCCCAGCTTTTCCACTTCCCCCAACTAGCCAGCTTTGTTATGAACAAGCGTTTATTCACTTTGAATTCCTGCTGTCAGTCTTGTTAAGGATGACTGACTGAAGGTGGGAACACAGAGGTCAACACTTGAGAAACAGATTTGCCCACTAAGTCAAAACAGAGCACTCTGAGGGCAGAGCAGGTGGTAGAGAAAAGGGGCACGCACTCCATTCAGGCCATATGCAGCACCACGAGCCGGGCTGCCAAACGCAGCTGTGTAAGCTGTGTACTGCAGAATTTCAAGGGCACCTCTCAAAAAGACCAGGTTGTGAGCAGTGTCCTCTGGAGTTGAGCAACAGAACCACCCAGAGAGGGGTCAGTAGCCCATTCTGTAGGCACATGGAAACGCAAGTCTCCCTATTAGGAGACGGGGTGCATCTTTCATTTATTCTATCAATAAACAGTGACTGAGGGGCGCCTGGGTGGCGCAGTCGGTTAAGCGTCCGACTTCAGCCAGGTCACGATCTCGCGGTCCGTGAGTTCGAGCCCCGCGTCGGGCTCTGGGCTGATGGCTCGGAGCCTGGAGCCTGTTTCCGATTCTGTGTCTCCCTCTCTCTCTGCCCCTCCCCCGTTCATGCTCTGTCTCTCTCTGTCCCAAAAATAAATAAAAAACGTTGAAAAAAAATTAAAAAAAAAAAAAAACAGTGACTGAATGGCCAACTGAGTCTCTCATATCTGAGTGTGGTTTACAAATCTGCTAGGAGCTTACCAAAAACGAGAACCACCCAGCCCTCCCCAGAAATTCAGAATTCCCAACTCTGAAGGTGGGAGCAGGGTGGAGGAGGAGGTGGAATAAGAATGTGTGTGTTGCTTTTTAACAACCAGCTTCTTTTTTTAAAATTTTTTTTTTACAACGTTTATTCATTTTTGGGACAGAGAGATACAGAGCATGAACGGGCGAGGGGCAGAGAGAGAGGGAGACACAGAATCGGAAACAGGCTCCAGGCTCTGAGCCATCAGCCCAGAGCCCGATGCGGGGCTCGAACTCACGGACCGCGAGATCGTGACCTGGCCGAAGTCGGACGCCCAACCGACTGCGCCACCCAGGCACCCCTTTAACAACCAGCTTCTTGAGAAATCCTAGCAAACAAAGTTGAGGCCTAGGAGAAAAAAGACATTATAAGGGCCAAGATTATGCTGCCCAAGGAGAAAATGTTTGTATATTTGTATCAGGTTTATTCCTTCCATCTTAGCTCTACCTTATGAAGAACACTGTTCTGAAAACCAGTGACAATGGCACGCACATAAAATCCATAAAGCAACTATGACTAGAAACACCAACCCTAGCTATTTCTTACCACAACTTTTAAGAGCACACAGACACCCTAGACTCCAAAATGAAATAGCTATTCTAATACCTTCCTAAATTTACAGCCACCAATTGCCAAAACATAGGAAATCCATATTTTAGCTGGTTAAGTCCCCTCCTACCTGCATATCAATGTGGCAAACACTGGGACACATACCTTGTGTTCTTCCTTCATCACCTGTTCAATGAGTTCAGATTTCACTGGAGGCTTTGAATACTGGCCTGAGAGAAGGCCGTGTCCTAACTTAGTCCTGGACAGGAGGGACAAAGAAAAACAAAAACGTCATTGTTGTTTTCCCATAGAGATATTAACATTATCTATGAATGCTTTTAGCTGGAACATTTTATCTTGGTTACTCAAAAATAACTTATTTAAGGCGGCCTGGGTGGCTCAGTCAGTTAAGCTTCCGACTCTTGATTTTGGCTCAGGTCATGATTTCACAGTTTGTGAGTTCCAGTCCCGTGTCCAGCTCTGTGCTGAGAGTCTCCTTAGGATTCTCTCTCTCTCTCTCTCTCTCTCTCTCTCTCTCTCCCCCCCTCTTTCTGACCCTCCCCTGCTCACACTCTCTCTCAAAATAAATAAATCTTAAAAACTTTAAACACTAACTTATTTATTTCATTCTTCTTGATACCGATGTCATTTTTAAACTAGCCTCAGTCCTTTATAAATAACTATTAATATCTTTCTTCTTCTAAAAGTAACACACACTCATTTTATAACACTTTTAAAAATACAGAAAATAAAAAAGAAAAGACAATTGCCTTTAATTCTGCAACCCAGCAATAACCACTAAGAACACTTACTGGATGCTTTTCTAAAAAAACTTTAGATACCTTTTAATCAGCACTTACATCTGTGTGTTGAAATCCTGTGTTGGATCTAAAGGAGAGTAGTCAAATATTCTTGGAAGATTTCCCACATACCTAGAAAATGAGAAGGGAGAGTCAAAACGTAGGAAGTGAATGAACAGAAATAAAATAAGCTGCCATCCTAGCTAAGACCTTCTTGTCTTTCTATCAAAGTTAACTCATCCACCCAAAGAAAACTTTTCCTGAAATCTTACCTTTACAGCTATCTTCATGGCCTTCCATTGTGCTTCTATCAGTGGGCCTCAACCCTGGTGCAAGTTAGAATCACCTAAAAAGTTTCTCAAAAAAATACCAAAGCCAGGGTCACCCCCAGATGTTCTGGTGTTGTTGCCTGAGACTGAGGCTTGGGCTTTGCAATCTTTTCAAAGTCCCCCAAATGACTATAACATGTAACCAGAGTCAGAAACCACCGGCTAATGCCATCACAACTGCCATCTCAAAAACGAATGGTAAGGCTGGAAATTATCCCAATCATATCAAAATGAATAATGATGATAACAGGAGTAACAACTACTATCCCTTAAGGGGTCTCTATATAACCTGGTTGGGTCTTCATGAAAACCATATGAGGAAGGGATGGGTTATTGTTACCCATTGGAGAGATAAGAAATCAGGATGCTTCCAAAGTCACCCAAGGAAGAAGTGATGAAGCCCAGAGTGCACCCAGGCAGCCTGGCTCCAAACCTATGCTCTGAACCAGTTTTCTGGAAGTACCTGCCCTGTCTGTGATCCCTTGAGCAGTCCCCAACCCGTCCTTCTGACCAGTTTACATTGACAGAGCAGCGCCAACTTCCACCACCCACAGCTAATCTCACTATACAATCACTCACTTCTCAAGTTCACTTCCTATTTCATACCCTCTGTTCTGTGCTGTTCATCTTTCCATTTTCAAGCTTTAACTCTCTGAGTGTGAAAGCTCTAGAAAGAAGAATCTAGAAGCAGATCCCTTTCACTGGCACTTCATGCACTCTGCTCTGCCCACTTCTCTGACCTCATTCCCATCCCTCTCCCCTAGACCACAACACACCAGCCACATGCCCTTCTTTGCCAGGACATGCCAAGCTCACACCTGCTTCAAGGTCATGCCATCTGCTCTCTTTCCCGGAATGTTTTCTCCACAGACCCTTGCTCCATCTCAGGTCTGTTTAAAAGGCACCTCTCCACCCGTCCTAATTCCCTATCACCTGACCCTGGCTGACTTTCTTCTTGGCATGCTTCAGTATTTGCAATTCTATAATTTATTTATCTCCCTGTTTATCATCTCTCTAGAGATTATATACAAGAGTATAATCTCCATGAAGGCAGATACATGATCTGAATCACTGCATCTCCAGAACTAGAATAGCATCTGACATGTAAAAGGCACTCATAAAATATTTGTGGGGGGTGCCTAGGTGGCTCAGTTGATTGGGCATCTGACTCTTGGTTTTCCTCAGGTCATGATCCCAGGGTGATGGGATCCACCCCACATCAAGCTCCACACCCAGCATGCAGCCTCTTTAGGATTCTCTCTCTCCCTTTCCCTATCCCAATCCCTCGCTCATGCTCTCTCTCTCTCAAATAAAAACATTTTTAATTTTAAAAAGTGTTGAATACATTTATATTGTGTAACCATATAACCAATTTCCATAACTGACTACCTACAAACCAACATAAAAGGCATTACTATAATAAAGCCCTAGCAGAGAACCATGACAAATAGTAGTCAGCAATGACTTCTAATCAGATCCCCCAACTACTGGACACTTGTAGGCACCTGCTGTCTACAAACTCAGAATTTATTCCCCATATTATGTACTTATGCCAAAATTAACAGAGCCCACTTCTCTGGGACAGTCCCATTCAGATGGTTTTTGGATGTGTCACTAGGGCAACAATTCCATCTAGAAATTTTCTGTCGACCGAGAGCCAAATAAGAGATCAACCAAACTTTGGAACAAAACTGTCCACAGCCAGAGACTGTACTGAGGAATTGTTAAAACACAACATGATGAATTCATCAGCCCTCCTACAAACCAGTCTTTATCATATCTCGAACATGATATGAAGATGAACATTAGTGAAAAGGCTTATGCTTTCAGGCAAGATTGGTGGAGAAGAATAAAAAATTAAAGGTGGCAAATCTTTGATGTCAGAAAAGCCCATTTTGCTAGTAATTTATATTACTTTTCTAATCGACAAGAAATATTCTTCATTACAACAAAATTAAGTTAAAACACAGAAGCAATGCTGGATACTTTTTAAAATACGTATTATACCTTTAGTTTGCAATCTAGCAGTTCTCAAAGGAAAAAAAGTTTTGCTATCTGATAATCCATCTTAGCTCTCATTCAGTTTGTACACTACACCAGGTTACTTAGACTGGATCCTCATCAGAAGTATTCTGAAATGTAAACTGGGTTCTGGTGGCAGAAAGAGTATCGAGGAGTCAGGCTGACATTTCTAAATTACACTGTGGTTGTACGTAAGGCATTTAATCTCTCTGTGAGACACTCTTTCTACTTACAAAATGGAGACACTGTCCCCTGAATCTAACCCCACTGAGTTAGTCCTGCTGGGGAGAAAGGAGTCAGAAAAGCAAGTATTTCAATCAACTGACACTTGGTAAAAGAATGAGCAGACTGAGGATGAGTATGAATAGATTGCTCATGTTCAAATATATACAGTAAATGTGCAGAAATCAGAAAATTAAATGTTCAGTAATATCAAATTCTAAAACTCTTGAAACAACACTGAGCTGAGAGATTTGAATCTTAAATCCAAAACACAGATGTGAGGTACATTTTTCCATTAAAGAAAAAAAAATCAGAAAGATAAAACTGTTCATCAAACTTTGGAGGGTAGAAAGCATTTTCAAAAACTATAGACTATAAAGCACTGAAAATGTTGGATTTTGTAACAAAAGAACACAAGTTTCCTCCATTCTAGTTTAAAAGAAATAGTGATTATACAACACCTACCATAAGGTCTTTCCTTCAATATTTTTTTAAAAAATCCTGGACCATGAGACACATAAGACGAAGTTATACTGTCCCCCAAATAACAGTACAAGTAGGAGACAATGGCAAAAATTTGTGAAAATAATACGATGTGTGATACATAACTTTGAAAAGGTTTTCCCATCTCAGAGCTTCAAACTTGCTCTTCCTCTAAAACCCTCCGCCCCACTCCTCCTGCATATGGGTCAAGGTGTTTGCCCCTTTGCATGTCCTTTCTTCAAAGAGATCCTCCCTGATCACCTCTTCCCCTTTTCCTCCGTGGAACTTACTATGTTTATAACCATGCAGCTGCTCTTCTGATCATTTATTTATTCAGTGTCTGTTTGCCCAAGTGGGGCCAGGCACCGTGTCCTTTTGTTTACCACTGAACCCCTGCACCCAGCACACTGCTGAGCAGAGCAGAACCACTCCTCATTGGCTGGATATGAAAAGGAAAACTAGACATGCAAACTAACCACAAATTTCCAAAGCCAGAAAACAGCAAGAGGAATGAGTATCAAATACCAAGAGAGGAAAGAAAAGGATATTTGATACACTTTTGATTAACCACCATTAAAGCAATTAGCATTTCAACTCTACATGAGTAAAAAATGGTCCTGTGCTGTTCCTAGTGTGCTGCCTACCCCTCCATCTGTAAGCACATGTGTCCCCTTCCATACTTGAACCATGGTAGAAACCTACCCGCTCTGGAATACACTAGAGATAATTTTCTTTTTCTTTAATTTTTATAATTTTTAATTATTTGGTGGGGGGGGAGTGGGAGTTAGACGATCCAAAATAGGCTCTGTGCACTGAGAGCCCAATGTGGGGCTTGAACTCACGAGCTATGACATCATGACCTCAGCCAAAGTCAGATGCTTAAGGAGCCACCCAGGCACCCCAAAGATAATGTTCTAAACACCCACGAGTGCACAGCCACACTCCCAGTCTGTGCAGCGACCCATCTAAGCCCAGCCTAGGGAAGAAAAGGGCCACAGACACAGCTGCTCTCCCCCTCCATGTGGGAGGAAGAAGGCAGCCCCATACACACACAATTAGGAAGCACCCTACATCAGTGGCTCCCAATTATCTATGGTGAAGGGCCAGCTGTTTTATTTCAACTCATACAGGTGACTCCTTTAAAAAATATAATAAAAGAAAAAATGAAACACCTCTCATAAAGCATGACAATGTCAAATTGCTACAAAAACTTCTAAATCCTCACTCAATTTCCATAGTTATCACAGATCCCTATCCAGCAGTCCTAGGACCAGTGCCAGTCTGTGAACCACATTCTGAGTAGCAAAAAAAAAGAAAAGCTTAAATCCGCCAAGAAACTCCACTCACCAGGAGGGCAACACTGATCAAACCGATCACTGAATCTCTCCTAGAGCATCTATAGGAAGGAATGTGGCAGGCTTCCATGAAGATTGATGATTAATATTTTCTTGGCATAGAGGGTGATTGATGGTCTAAAAATGGAAGCCATTATTAATATGACAAACCCCTGTGAGTTTCTCAGTTACAAAGCTCTCCTAATCTCACCTGATTCCCGTCACACTTGACAAGTGTTCTCACCCAGCTCCAGTGCAAGAAGTCACACCATGAGGATGTGGTGAAATGTCCTGCAGCTGAGGAAGACAGGGTCCCCGGCACATGCTGAGTGGACTGGACGTGAAGTGGACGAAGGGCAGCGCTGTGCGCACAGGTCTGCAGGGGGACACTTACGCTCTCTGGAATTCTGGGATGCTGAAGATGGCCTGCATGACCGAACTGAGATAGCAGCTGTTGCCCAGGTTCTTGAGACCCGTGTACCCGGGGCCATACATGGGCTTCAGCTTCGTCCCCGTCTCCTGGATCACTTCCCACTCGCTGACCCGCGGCTTGATGTCATTGTCCCGAAGCCCGTTCTCTGTCTGGGGCAAAGTCAGTGAAGGAAACCAACCTTACTTGTAATTATCACCCAAATATCATGTCCCAAGAGTTATTTCTAACAGCAGTGGATGTTTCTGTCCCTTTATTCCTCCAGCTAAGCAGAAAAATAACCTAATTAAAGAGACTGAGGTAGTGATAGCTGCACAAAAATGTCAACACGCTCAATGCCACAGAACCACATGCTTAAAAACAGTTAAAATGGTAAATTTTGTTATGTATGTCTCTCCACAGTGAAAAAGAAACACATCTTTAAAAGATTAAAAAATGAAAGAGAGGGGGCACCTGAGTGGCTCAGTCAGTTAAGTGTCTGACTCTTGATTTCAGCTCAGGTCATAATCTCACAGTTCATGAGTTCAAGCTCCGTATCAGGCTCCGTGCTGACACTGCTGAGCCTGCTTGGGATTCTCTCTCTCTCCCTCTCTCTCTCTCCCCCTCCCCCACCCATGCTCATGCTCTCTCTCTCTCAAAAATAAATAAACTTAAAAAATTTTTAAATGAAAGAGACTGAGGAAAGGAGATAAGAGGAGGAAGAAAGACAAATAGGAACTGAAAGAAAGAAGCAAGTGGAGTGACTTCAAGGGAAGAGACAACACAATACTGCAAACAGAAAGGCAAGAAAGCTGGAGAGGAAAGCGAAGGAAAATCATGGGCCTCAGGAGTGCCCTGAAATAAGAGGGGGGTTTAAGAAGAGCACAGAACGTAAACTAGAAGGTGACATGAATGAGGATGAGGAGACAGGGGAGGAGAGCCTGAGGACAGGGAGGCGGGCTGGGAGGGAAGGGCCACAACAGAGCACGCACACTCAAACAGCTCCTCACAGGGACAAACATTACATAGGCATGATATCGGCTTGAAAACACAATATTAAATGAAGCAAAGCTTTTCCCATCAACAGTATGTTGGCTTGTTCTTTCCACCCCCGAGCTCTGCTTCCCTTCCTGAAATTAATTAAAGTGATGTCGGTCACAGATCATTTTAAAGGTCATCTTCCCGTACCTTCTCGCTTCAGCGAACAAGGAGTGATTCATGCAACTCTCCATCAGAGGAGACAGAAATTTTGCAAATAAACTCCAACTAAAACAAATGGTACTTGAGGAGGTGCCACTTTTATTATACCATTAAAAATATATTCTAAGCTGGTAACCAAAAGAAAATGCTAATGAATTAAATCCAAGAAGTAAATGCACACATTAAAACCGAAAACCTATAGAAGCAAGATTCCTGTTACAGGAATTACATATTAAATAAACCAAATGGTTCCCTCCCTGCAAGGAGGGAACACAGACAAAGTCGACCTTCTTACCCCGTGCATATGAAGCATATCAATTCCAAAATGCGCTAAGTGCTTGGCCAAATGAGGATCCAAAACAGGTTCCTCTTCTTGAAAAGAATAAACATCTAGAGGGTGAGGAGAAAAAAAGGAATGAGATTTTTAACCAAGTTGTTCAATATTCAACATGTATTTATTGAGCTCCCTCTATGCACCAGGCTTGGACATATCAATGAATAAAGTCAAGAGAAACCCCTCCTGAGTTTACACTCAAGTGGAGAAAGGAAAGATGATAAACAAGGAACATAATAAAGATAGATTTTGTAATTATTCCCATATATCAAGTCTTTTGACATCTCAAGAAGTAATTTTTTAAAAAGGATTTCTGGGGCACCTGGGTGGCTCAGTCGGTTAAGCGTCCGACTTCAGCTCAGGTCACGATCCAACAGTTCGTGAGTTCGAGCCCCACATGGGGCTCTGTGCTGATAGCTCAGAGCCTGAAGCCTGCTTCATATTTTTCCATCTCCCTCTCTCTCTGCCCCTCCCCCACTTGCTCTCTGTCTCTCTCTCAAAAATAAACAAACATTAAAAAATTAATTAAAAAAATGATAAAATAAAAAAAGGATTTCTGAAACAAAAAAATTAAAAAGCAGCATCTAAAGTTAAAATAATTGAAACTAAACAGATGTAAATGCCTAACAATTGATTGCCACGGCAGGGGGAGGCTGGGAGGGAACAAAGGGAACGCACAGGCGCTGGGGAGCAGCTGAATGGCTGGGGTGAGGTTTTAAGTCCAAGACAAAACAAAATTCTGCCTGTGGAATCCTCTATGGTCTCAGACCTACCAGCTCACCAACTTCCACCTCCCACCTGCCGCTTCATCCCTTCTTTCCAATGTTAGTGTCCACACCCCACTGGTGAGAGATTTAGTGAAGACTGTTCAGTACTTCCCAAATGCGTCCACCTCATAGCACACACAGAAAATGAGGATGCATGTGGCACAGCAGGGTAACTCAGGAGGTTCCAGCCACCCCAGGCCCGGTCCCTGGGCACCAGAGCCTGAGGGATTAGCATCTTGGCCTTCTTGGCAAATAACCCCAAAAGCTTTCCAAACTACTGTCTTCGGTGTCCTGACACAGCAGTGCAATTGTGGGAGAGGGAACAGATATCTTCAGGCCCATTTTGCAGGTGAGGAAAAGAGGCTCATATGGTTAAATAATTGGCCTCAAACCCCACAGGTGGCTCAGAACCCAGGTATCCTGACCCCCCCCCCCAGTACTTTTTTCTCTGTGCCATTCTATTTCCTTAGATCTCTCAGGAGACTCAGAGACTTGGTGAAGCATCATCACAAGCCCTTAACAGGAATGAAGAGTCAAAAATCACAATTTCTTGGGGTGCCTGGGTGGCTCAGTCATTTAAGCACCCAACTTCGGCTCAGGTCATGATGTCACGGTTCATGGGTTCGAGTCCCATGTCGGGCTCTGTGCTGACAGCTCAAAGCCTGGAGCCTGCTTTGGATTCTGTGTCTCCCTCTCTCTCTTTCCCTCCTCCACTCATACTCTGTCCCTATCTCAAAAATAAATAAACATTAAAAAAATTTTTTTAAAAAGATAGCATTCTCTAGAACAGGAAAAGACAGACTGTCCAAAGAGGTTCCTCCTCTTTGGAACATCACAGGGAGAATAAATAAATACACACACACACACACACACACACACACACACACACACACACACAGAAACTATGGTAACCTTCTGACCCATGTGGAGACTCATGGCCACCAAAGGAATTCAGTCTTTCTATTATTAATAGATTAAATGTTGTATAGCTTTCTCTGCTATCCCTCTTCCTCTAGGGACCCATTTTAACTTGTAGGTAGGCAGCCTTCATTTATATTCTTTCTTTAGTACAACTCCATGTTCTCAAAAGCAAAACAAAGGACAAAATCCCCAGCCCAATCAAGAAAAACATCCCCCTCAAAAGAAAGAAAGAAATAAAGAAAGAAACAAACAAAGAAATACTTCCCCAAAAGTTTAAATACTAAAAACACCAACAAAAATCTTTAAACTAATAATTTGAAACAAATATATAAATAATATTTTTTAATCTATGGCAAGTAACAAAAAAGTGCCACTCAAATACTAGCTGGGAGGTGAAAATGACATTCCCTAGGCACTTTCACTTTGGTTATTATTAACTAATGAAACAGTTTTGAAGACTTAAAGAGTTTAAGACTCTAATTATTTGAACTTTATTAGAAAATAATAAAATTGCCAGAACTGAACTGATGGCATTGGCTTAGGATTTTGAAATAAGTGAACATCACACAGCACTCTATAGTTGTTGTTAGGCTCATGCCATAATGAGAAATTAATGTTTCCTACCTCCAGTCATTAACTGCTCCAAAGATTTGGTCAGACATGATAGTTATTTTTTACCACAATGATAAAAACAGTTCTGTGAGTAACATATAAGAAATCTAAAAAGGAACTGTGACCCTTTTGGCAATCATGAAGAATTTATAAATGACATGTGACATGTAGTCATAGAAAAAAAAAATGTGAAATGGACTCAGGAAAGACCATCCTGAGATGTACTGAGTTGGCACAGGGGTTGGTGGGACAGGCTATTTCACAGCTGCTGTGGGCATCTCCAGAAGCTTCTCCTGCAGCCACCAAGGCATTATAGCTTCTTCTTAGGTAAACTAGTTTCACAACAGAAGAACAAAACACCCTCTCCTGTCTCTGTCCTTCCTCAGTCCCTTCCTACCAAGAACCTCATCCTTGCTTTGCCAAATCAATGTCTCCTCCCATAGAGGAAAGTTTTTTACTTGTTTGTTTGTACAGTGATCTGTTTCTTGGTTTGTCGCTGTACCCATGGAAACCCAGAATGGAATTTAATACGGGGCCCATTTTTACTACCCATGCCACCACAATGGCCTAGCTTGCATGGTCCAGGCTTCTTGGAAGAACTAATTCTAAGTTGTGACCTCAAGGTGAGTAGGAGTTTCTCACTGAACAGGTATATCCTTATTGGGGAGAAGGAAACCAGATGATCAGATCACATTGCCATTAAATACTTGAGTCCGCAACCTGCTTGGATTCCATGTGCACTAAGCAATATTCTAAATATAAGTCAGCTCCCCACAGGGAAGGAATGTACTGGTCAAGCCAACATAAACATCCCACTTACAGGCAGTTGTGGTTCTCACTATAAACTAAAAAATAAACACTTTCTTGTGAGTTGAATTAGCCTCGATGAACCCAGCGAATATGGAAATGGGACCCTTGGCAGTGGTACCTTCACCAGGAGGTGGCCACCCTAGACAGGGGGCACCATACCCTCCTAGGCCTCAATGTCCACAAGGCTCATCATCAGACATTAAAGCAAACTTCAGGTATGTTTTCATTAACTTATTTGACTTTAAAATAAATGAGTTATAGTTAGCAATCTATTAAACAGACTTAAAAGAAACTAAAATTGATACATCCGTAAACTAATATGATAATTAGACTAAAAATAATCATTGTGCAACACTGCATAAGGCAAGCAGAAATCAAAACCCTGATCTTTCTTCAAAAAGTGAACATTATTGCAGGTGAATCAATTCAAGAACCCTCATCACAAGCTATATGATCTACATCGCTGGTTGTCTTATGCCTTCTATGATAGAAACAGAAGTACTTAGGGGCGCCTGGGTGGCGCAGTTGGTTAAGCGTCCGACTTCAGCCAGGTCATGATCTCGCGCTCTATGAGTTCGAGCCCGCATCGGGCTCTGGGCTGATGGCTCAGAGCCTGGAGCCTATTTCCAATTCTGTGTCTCCCTGTCTCTCTGACCCTCCCCCGTTCATGCTTTGTCTCTCTCTGTCCCAAAAATAAATAAAAAAAAAAAAACATTGAAAAAAAAATTTTTTTAAAAAGAAACAGAAGTACTTATTCAAATGTTCTCAATTACATGAGAGGCAAAACCCTGAAAGTTGTCCCTCCTCTACGAAAAAAAACAGGGGAACCCATGTGCCTCAGTCAGTTAAGCGTCTAACTCTTGATTTGGGCCCAGGTCATCATCTCCCCGTTAGTGACATTGAGTCCCAAGTAGGGCTCTGTGCTGACAGCACAGAGCCTGCTTGGAATATCTCTCAATCTCTCTCTCTCTCTCTCTCTCTCTCTCTCTCTCTCTCTCTCTCTGCCCCTCCACCACTTGCATGTGCAGGCACGCATTCTCTCTCAAACATTTAAAAAAAAACAAAACAAAACCAAAAAAAGCACTTAACTGTGGCAGATAATGAATTAATATTCTTAGTAGCTAAAGAGTTTTTTTTAAACAAATAAGGAACACCTACACATACACTACTAGAAAATCAACCAACAAAATTCACAAATAGAACTACAAATGGCCAAAATTACTATGAAAAATGTTTAGCCTTACTAGTAATGCAAAACAAAACAAAATACAAGATTAGCAAAGGTTTTTAAAAGTTGTGAATACTTGGGGCACCTGGGTGGCTCAGTTGGTTAAGCGTCTGACTTCAGCTCAGGTCACGATCTCACGGTTCATGAGTTCAAGCCCCATGACAGGCTCTCAGCTGTCAGCGCAGAGCCTGCTTAGGATCCTCTGTCCTCCTCTCTTTCTGCCCCTCTCCTGCTTGCTCTCTCTCTCTCAAAAATAAATAAACATTTAAAAGAAATTGTGAATACTGAAAGTTGTCAAAGATTGGCTAAAATGAGTATTCTCATACCCTGAGAAGTAAATTACTATGACTGTTTAAAGAAATTCAGCAACTGAAAATGTAAAAGGATCAATCCTTGTCCATAAGAATTTATCCTAAATATATCATTAGACAAACATCCAAAGATTTCCATATATGTAAGGACACTCATCAGAATAGCAAAAAAATTATAACAACTCATAGAAGAATAGTGAAATAATTTATGGAACTATCATAGAATATTTATTGAAGAATATTTAATAACATGGAATATATACATACTTAATGTTAAATAGAGGAAAATAAGGAATAAAATTTTATACACTATGATTCCATTTTTGTAAAAATGTGGGGCAGGGGTTGAGGGTGCTGTTGAGTGTTGTGTAAGAATTGATCAAGGCCTTGGGGCACCTGGGTGGCTGAGTCAGTTAAGCTTCTAACTCTTGATCTTGGCTCAGGTCATGATCTCACAGTTCATGAGCTTGAGCCCCACATCTGGCTCTGCACTGACAGCACTGAGCCTACTTGGAATTCTCTCTCTCTTCCCTCTCTCTCTGCCCCTCCCCGACTTGTGCACTCGTGTTCTCTCCCAAATAGATAAAATTTCTAAAAATGTTAATTAAAAAATTTTAAGGAAAGAATTTATCAAGGCCTTAAAACATGGACAAAAATCTAAAAGGAAATACCCAAAATGTTAGAAGTGATTTGCCAAATGGTATTACTAGTGATTTTTATTTACTTCTCTAAGCTTTTCTGTTTTCTAAATATGTTACACTAAATATCTGCTTCTTGTCTAATCAAGGGGCAAATATAAAACATTCCTTCCTCAAGCTGTAAGGAAAAAAGCTTTAGATGTACTCTAAATCATAGTTTGAAAGTAAGTGTCATGCGGAAAAAAGGCTTCTGGAAATTTAAAGATGCACAGAGAACAGAATTAACCCCTGCCTTTATTATTAGCATACATTTAAATAGAATTTAATTATTTAAATACTTACATACCAATTGGTTTATTTAACAAAAGTATTTGGGCATACCATGTGTAAGATTTCATACAGAACCCAAAGATGAGTAAGACAGAGCTCTGCCCTAAAACAACTGAAATTTGAGAACTAAGCCATGTATACAAATAGTTGTAGTCTTAGGTTGTTCTGAGAACTGGACTTCTAATAACTGGTATTATCAAAGCACTATAAAAAACAACATAGAAATAAGACACATCCAAATTATTCTCCCCTTGCAATTTTGCCCATTAGAATTCCTACATTATAAACCCTTCCCTCTGTAGCCCCCTAAAAGGACAATGATGGTTGCCTCATACAGCAGTCATTCAACATAGGGAAGACCTGTAAGAAACTTGCTGTAACCCCCAACCCAACTTCACGTCCTGAATTTCTCCTTCAGATCCTAGAATTCTTAGGATTCAACCTGGCTTGTGGAGAGGTTTATCCATTTGTGGGAGGAAGGTTTGGGACCAGGAATTGGGACTTTTGCAGCTACTTATCTCTAATGAGTTAAACATTAGTCCACTAACTGTGGAAGCAGGAAAATAATCCAAAATGTGAATCAAAAGGTCTTGACATGACTAAACTGTCAGCCCTCAATTATAAAACAAATGAAAAACAAAACCTGTTTGATGGAAAAGGCATGGTAGACAAGAAGTATGCCACATTTGGTGAAAACACCCTAACCATTAACTCTGAAGCAGGCTAACTCAGTCCTAGAAAGAGAACAGAAGAAAAGACAAATGTCTTTGTACGTCTCTTAAAAAAATCATCTTACCTTAAAATGAAGAAGAAACAGAGACTAAAGCTTAGAAAGATGAAGAAGACTGACCTAGCTGTTGGTCCAGATCTATGCTTAGTAAACGTTTTCAATGACACTTACAAGATGGATTCTTATGGCCATTGCTCAGTATTTAAGTTTCTTGTTATTGATCCTGATATGATTTCCCTTTTCCATCACAAAATGGTAGATGGAATTAACTAAACAAACGTGGCCAAAAAGTAACACTTGAGAGCATACAGTGTGAGAGCATAAAGACAGCCAACTCTGAAGCTGACAGTACAAGCAGGAACCAAATCCAACCCTTTGCTGCCAGCTGATGTCACACAACAGCCTTTAAAACCCCTCTTCTCCATAATGAACCCATTTGTTCCTGAAACGATACTAACCCCTAATGAATTCTAGGGCTTCCCTCTACTGTGGTTTGATTATCCCTGTTCACTTCACAGGTCTTGGTTCCTACCCCTGTCCTCTTAACCAAGAGATATACAAAAAGATAATAATAAGAGTGAACAGTAGCAACTTTTATTAAGGCCTTAACTGTATGAACTGGGCTAAATACTTTATACACATTAGCCTCCCTCCCCTATGAGGGAGATGCCCTGATCATCCTCAAGATGAGGAACTTGAAGCTGAGAAGTATTTGAAAACTTGCCCAAGACCTCACAGCTAGTACGAAGCAGAATCAAGATTCAAACATGAGCTATGTCATGGCCTCCACCCTCCACCCTCCACCCTGGGAATGAAGGCACTGATTAAATGAAGACGGAGCCACTGCAAGTTCCCCAGGTCAGTAAAGACACACTCACCTGCCCCGTCAGGAGTGATGGTTCCCAGTTTCACAGCCAGAGGGTAGCCCATGTCTCTGTAATGCTCCAGCGCGTGGCCATTGCCCCCAGAGCTGTCAAAGAACCATTTCCCACACAGCACGGAGCCATCGGTCAGATTCAACCAGAGGTTTTCCCGAAGGTCACACCTGGCACACTTCCAACCACTGAAAAAGTCATTGAAGAGCAGTTGGTATGGCCAGAACTTAGAGCATAGTTAGAAAATTAACATCTAAGAAAACAGAGTGTCTCAAGCTGGGGGTCACAGGAAACGGTCAGTGGACAACAGAAACCAGTGCTTCTTTCCTCCTTTTCTCCCTTCAAAATATTAATGTCACCCCTCTCAGAGCAGCAGGACCAATCAGTACCGTCTGCCTCCACAATGGGTTTTACCTTAGAAAACTGACATAGAACCTGAGGTTGGGAGGGGAGGTCATTTCCTTAAAATTCCAACGTGAGGGACACTAATAAATAATACGTAAATCTAAGATACTAAGGATCCCATGTATATAAACATGTAAAGTTCTAAAGCATTAGCCACACTTAGTAAAACTAGTTTAAACAAATACTACTACACAGTAAATCTGTATTAAGTAGAAAGAATGTCAACTTCACTGAAGGTTAAGTGTCGGGTATGTGCTAGGTACCTTCCAGAAGTTTGATCACCTAATTCTCCAGAAGTTTGATCTCCTAATTCTAATAAACACCCTTCCGAATCAGTATTACCAGACCCATTGTCAAAGGGAGAAACTGAGGCCCAGAAGTAGCCTGTCTTCCCCTAAGACCACACAGAATGGGAATTCAGTACAGGCAGGATTCAACAAGACTAGACACCCTCCTAATCCATCCACTCTTTGTCTCGAGTACCTGCCTCTGAAACACAACAGACCTGATAGGAGATGCTAATGTAGACCAAAGAATATTCCAGCCAAAAATGAGACAACCAAAGACTTTTATAAGTTCGGGTCCCCTAGAAGCAGACTCTGAAACAAAGATCTGAATGTAAATAGCTTGTTTAGGAGGTGATCCCAAGAAGCACTGTAAGAACATAAGACTGGAAAGGTCAGGAAGTCAGTCCAGGCTTGTCAACAAGATGACCATCATGGGCAACTAGGGCTCAGTCCAGTTGGGGAACTCCAGGAGATAGGCCCACTCAAGGGGTAAGGGTCCAGGGTATTTATCCATCCACTCCACAGCCACTGGTTGAGGTTTTGAGGGCTGTTCCAGGAGGATAGGAAGGAACATTAACTCTGTGGCATTTCTTTTTAATTTTTTAAATTTTTTTTTAATGTTCATTTTTGAGAGAGACAGAGACAGAGCATGAGCAGGGGAGGGGCAGAGAGACAGGGAGACACAGAATCCAAAGCAGGCTCTAGGCTCTGAGCTGTCAGCACAGAGCCTGACATGGGGCTCATACCCACAAACCACAAGATCATGACCTGAGCCAAAGTCGGATGCTTAACCATCTGAGCCACCCAGGCGCCCCAACTCTGTGGCATTTCTAACTGATACATGGCCAGGCCTACCTAGCCTCAAGCAGCCAGAGAAAGCCCTCAAGCAAAGAGTTGCAGGTACCTGCCACTGGAAACCTAGGGGTGGGATGGGCTCAGGGGTATGGGTTCGACATGTTCAGAATCTACAAAGGTAAAGATATTTTTAGAAAGAATTTTGAGCTCATTTTTAATCAGAGGCATCTGGTAAAAATATGTGTAACTGCTAATTCAGAGAAAAGGTAGAAAAGTAAATATTCCTTTGCCCAGTTTTAAGGGGTAAAGTTCCATTTCACTAGCTGATGCTCACCTTGGAGGAATCCTGACTCCATTGTCCAACTGGGTAAGGTTATTGGCATATTTGGATACTGGCAATTCATTTTCCCATGTGTCTGGGTCCTGCTTTCTATATGGAGATTTTGAGCTGAGAACTGCATCACAAGCAATTGTTACCTGTAAGACAAACCCAGGTATCATATGTAAAAACAGTTTGAGAGAACATCAACTTCTAGAAAACAAATTTAAAACTTTATTAATAAATACAGGCTAATCCAAGAAAATTCAAACAGCAGTTGCCATAAAAGCAAGATCCTCGTTAGCTAATTCCAGCACTTTCTCCATGAATCTAGCTAGGTTTAATCCCTAACCTGGCGTGTGCAATATTATTGATAATGACACAAGATAGCAAGAAACCAAATCCAGTTTGTAAACCCAAGCACAGGAGTCAGATTTAACGATTTCTTAGCAAGCTGAGTGAAAAGTATATGGCGAACAATTTACAAGAGTGACATTAGCTACAGGAATGCCTAGGATTTACCCAACTAGTGTGTTTTCCTCCTAACAAATATACACCCAGATATCCAATATCCTCAACGCATCACACAATGGCATGTGGTCAAGGGCATTTGAATGGAATGCAAGCAGCACGGCTCCATTTCTTAATCTGGTGCAAATGTGACCCTGGATGGGGACAGGCCTAGGTGTCTCTGTGCCAGATCAGTCGACATCATGAGCAAATCTGTGATGTCCAGCTTGGCACCAACTGACCACAGGGGAAGGGGATGCAAATTCTCTGCTTTCTCCCAAACCGTTATGATCCTGGACATATGCCTTATCACCACATTTGCCATTTACTTAATGCTATAAAAACTATCTCTAGCTGTCTTTAAAAACATATTCTGGGGGCGCCTGGGTGGCGCAGTCGGTTAAGCGTCCGACTTCAGCCAGGTCACGATCTCGCGGTCTGTGGGTTCGAGCCCCGCGTCGGGCTCTGGGCTGATGGCTCAGAGCCTGGAGCCTGTTTCCCATTCTGTGTCTCCCTCTCTCTCTGCCCCTCCCCCGTTCATGCTCTGTCTCTCTCTGTCCCAAAAATAAATAAACGTTGAAAAAAAAAAAAATATTCTGGTGGGAATGTAAAATGGTACAGCCACTTTGGCAAACAGTTTGGCAGCTCCTCAAATGATACCTAGGCATCAGATGGTTAAACAGAGTTACCATATAACCTAGCATTCAACTCCTAGGTATGTATTCTAGATAAATGAAAATATGTACCCATACAAAGACTATTGTACACATATGTCACAGAAGTATTATTTATAACATCCAAAAAGCAGAAACAACCCAAATGCCTGTTAATGATAAGTGGATAAATAAAATATCATATGTCTACACAATGGAAATTCAACAATGAAAAAGAATGGAGTCCTGATACATGCTACAACATGAGTGAATCTTGAAAATATATGTAAGGTTTAAAAAAGGCCAGCCACAAAGAACTATGTACATCGTATGATTCCATTTATATGAAACGTCCAGAACACGCAGTTCCACAGAGACAGAAAGTAGACTAGTAATTGCCAGAGGCTGGGAGGGATGACAGGTTGAGGGGTGATGGCTGCGGGCTAATGAAAATATCCTACAATGAGATAGTGGCGATGAATGCCCAACTCTGAATATAATAAAAGCCACTGAATGGTTTTAATGGGTTTTTTTTCAATTTAGGTTTGTATTCTACATCACTAAGATCCCACACAATTAGCTGAACTTCATGCAGAGTATTTTCCCCTGGGTGGCCCTAGAATTCATTAAGAGACAAGGAAGGAAGTTCCCTCAGCTGCCATCCACCCCCACCCAAACCATGAGCAGTTCCTATCACTCCTACATAGAAACTCTATTTGGAACCTTCCTCTTCTCAACTTCAACCACACTCCTCTTGTCCCAGCCACTAAGACAGCTCACCTAGACGGCTACACAGCAGCCTCCTTGCAGTTTCCTTTCTCCTACTCCTGCCCCTCTTCTGCATAGCAGCCAGAGCGGTCTGCTGTGAACATCAAATCCTATCCTTCTGTGGCATAAAACTGCAAGGTACTACCAAGTGATGACACAGTCAGGAATAAGGAAGAGGTCTCTGCCTTCAAAAAAACTCATACTCCGGGGCGCCTGGGTGGCTCAGTTGGTTAAGCGTCCAACTCTTGATTCCGGCTCACAGTTCCTGAGATCGAGTCTCACATCAGGCTCTGTGCTGACAGCATGGAGCCTGCTTGGGATTCTCTCCCTCTCTCTCTGCCCCTCCCTGGCTCATATGGGCTTGCTCTCTCTCGCACTCTCATTCTCTCTCTCTCTCTCTCTCTCTCTCTCTCTCTCTCTCTCAAAATAAATAAACATTTTTTTTTAAAAAGCTTATACTCCATTACACGTCAGGCATCCATAAATATATCTAAACCTATTAAAGAGATATTCCTGGGGTACCTGGTGGCTGTGTCAGTTAAGCGTCGGACTTTGGCTCAGGTCATGATCTCATGGTTCGTGAGTTCAAACCCCGCATTGGGCTCTGTGCTGACAGCTCAGAGCCTGGAGCCTACTTCCGATTCTGTGTCTCCCCCCCTCCCCCCCTCATGCTCTGTCTCTCTCTGTCTTTCTCTGTCTCTCTCTCCCTCAAAAATAAACATTAAAGAAAAAATTTAAGAGATATTCCCATTCATCTCTCACTACAAACACTTTTATACAATACAATTAGTCTTTTCTTTCAATTATCAAAATTCATCTCCCACTTCATTCCAGGAATGACCCTAGAAAACAGAGCTGAGGTCACCATAAACCCCCTTCCTGATTCTATGGGTTTGGACTGCCTTAACACTTCTGTGCTGCCTTAGCACTTCTAACTACACATCCGAATCTTTTTTAGTCTGGTCTGTTATTACAATCTCTTTGTTGCTTCAATGACTACCTCAATCCCTTCCCTGTCCTCCTCTGAATCTTCTCCACCCCATTAGATCTTTTTAAAGTGCTCTGGTTTGCAATGCACAATAATGTTGACCAAGATTTGACTATAATATTCTCTCTTTTCTTTGAATACGCTTCTTGGTGACATTCAACAAAATAACCTTAAACTTCTGGGCCACTATAAAACACTGATCTAGTGTTTTCAGAGTATCATCTGAAATCACTTTAGTGACCCTTTGTATGGATCACAGCTGAAGATCAGAATCCATTATCCTGTAATTATACTATGAATTATCTTTCTTTGGTTCCCTGGATTTATTGTCCAGAGTGAAGAGAAAGAACGTGATACTAGTCCTGGCTCCATCCCAGGTCTCCATAGGCTTCAAATTCAGTAGTGTTCTGGAACTGACTCAAACTGGCTTACAAAATTGATTGTTAAATTTTAAGAAATTCTGCAAGACGGCTGTTAAGCACAGCCATTAGTTTTGTAATTAAATTACAAAAACTTACAATTAAGTAAAATACATTTTTAAAAGATAACAAATATTGAAAACTCTTCACTTCTTGTTCTACTATAACTTCCAATCTTCCGTGTGCTCTTGAGGTTATTTACATCTACGTTACGTGACTAGTGGAAATTCTGTAAAATGGTGTGCTACTGCGCGTTCTCTTTTCAACACTGCATTCAGAGACATCATGTTAGCCTGAAATCAGCCATGGTGGGAATATTTACACCATGGAAATCATCAAACACTACAAAGCAGGGCTTTTCCCCCAGGGAGCTGGTTGCTAAATATTTACAAGCACACCACTACTTGAGTTCCTGATATCTAAAATGTGGCATTGGATTTCAGGCTGTAAGATCCCTACTGAGCTTCAAATGCTATGTGTCTGTGAACTCTGCATCACTGAGAGGTGGTTTAACTGTCCGGGACCATCCAAGGAGTTCCTATCTTAAACGCAATTTTTTCTGTGCTGAGAAGCTCAAAAGATGAAGCAAGAGTCATCTGGTTGGGTGATTTTGAGCTCAATAATGTTTGTAATTTAAAAGCTTAAAAAGAGGATATCAAACACCAAATATGTAGCAGAAGCATAAAAAGAAAATACAGGAACTAGGTTTAAATAAATAAATAAATAAATCCTATTATTTTACCATCAGATAAATACAGGTGTTTCCTTCAATCTCTCCACCCCAACTTCCAAATAATCCTCCCTCTCCCCTTTTTTAAAAATTCTTTTTAAGTATTTCTTAATTCTAAAAGATTCTGTGTTAAAAATTATAACATTTATTGCTGGATTCAGATTCCTATGACACTTCAATTTTAACTAAAAGTATTCACACTTCAAATTATATTGTGAATACAGGAATAATTAAAAAACACTTAAAGGCTCTTTCATCAACTTTTTTCACACAGACTTTTCCTTCTTAAGTGAGTGAGATCAAAGTATATTGTGAATATAAGAATAATTAAAAAACACTTAAAGGCTCTTTTATCAACTTTTTTCACACAGACTTTTCCTTCATAAGTGAGCGAGAGAAAAACTATTTCTCATGGCATTTATTCACAATGTGCTTCTTTCTTTCTTTTCCGACAGCAGACATAAGAGTTTTATTAAACAAGGGCAGGCAGTAAGTACTCTCAGTATCATGGAGATACAAGCTTTAGTATATAATTTCAGGTAATGGGACGAGGTAAGACCATTTTGCCCACTCATATTTTATCCTTGGTAACAGCCACATGAGTCAACACAGGGAACTGGAGAAAGGAGAGGTAATTTAATTCTCTGTGCACTGCTAAACACTTTGCACTTAGCACTAAAAAGGACAGGTCACATATAATAATTAAAGGAAAGAACTACAATAGGTAAATACACAACATTTTCATTTCTGTGGTCTTGTATTTAGGGATAAAGTAGGTCAGGGGCAAAAGAGGTTGTATGGTAGAAACCTGGTCCCTAATGACATGGGAACCCCAAGCACAAACACCCTCCCCCTCCTGGCAGAGGCAAGTGAGCAGGTGGCTGTGGACACAGAGTCACACAATGTCCTGAAGATTCCGGGACCTAAACACCTGGCTTTTGTTCTGGAGTGTGAGGAGGGGAAAAAAAAGAACTAGCATACCTAAACTCAACTGACCCTGACCCCACTACTACTGGTGGCCAGCCTCTGACAATTCGGGGTATGCACGGATTGGAAAAGAGGAAAAGAAAGGGAAGAGAACAAAGCAGAGAAGGATGGGGTGAGGGAGACAATACAGGAAAGAACAGGAAACACAGTTGTGTCCTTGTAGGAGCTCCACGCCCCTTCACAGCCTCAAACTAAAACAGAACCTGGCTTCCTCACAACTGCTCAGGAAGATGAAAGTCATTCCACACACAAAAAAAAAAGAAAACAAAAGAAAACAAAAAACAAGGGAAGGGAAGAGAAAAGAAATCCACCACTAAATCTAAATGTTAAAACCTAGAAAGTAATCTTAGTCCTCATGAGGAACAAAACTTTCAAGGAGTCTCACATTACCACAGAGCTCCCGCAGACTTGTGATTTGTAAACGTTTGGTTATTTTTATAATCGTGTTGCGGTTGTTTTGGCAGAGAAGTCCTTATTTCTCCCCCAAACAAAATCTCACACAGAGGGCTAACATGCAGAAGATATAAAAATATAGCCACTCTTCTCACGAGAAGACACCCCTCTCCAGCAGCCCCTGCATATCTCAGGGGCACAGTGTGAAAATCTAAGCAACAGACTGTGAACTACAAGTAGCAAGAAGCCAGCTCGCCTGGCGGAGGCCAGCCCACCTTGGTGGGGAGACAGGGGACCAGCTCACGGAGCAGGAGTGGGGAGCCAGGCCACCTGGGGGGAGGCCAACCCAATGTTTGTACAGCACCGGGAGTAACGCACAGCAAAGGGTATCTGGCCCAACACTACTGAGACCTCACCCTGCAAGACCCTTTCACAGAGAAGAAGCAGTATGCTCATGATCGTGCTCATTCTCCTCTTCTCTCATTCAACCCTCCTTCCCCACCTCCACATGCACACACACCGCACACGCACACACACCTGACACAGAGAGTCACGCGCATCTAGCTAGCAGCCGTGCACACTCACTGACCAGGGCTGGTAACTCCTCAATATTTGGTAGTGCTATTTCATAGTGGTCTGGGAATATAACAAGTTTGGCTTCATCTTCATATTCATAATCGTCGCTATTTAAATCGTCATCAGTATCTAGATCTGAGGAGAAAACAAAAACAAAGAACAAGAAGTGAAGAGAAAACATTCTACACCAAGGCAGCACTCACTGGGAAAGCCAGAAATCCACAGCAGTGACAAAGGTCATGACATTTACGATTCCCTCCTCTGACAACCATCCATCTGCCCCAAACCAGGAGTAAATGTAGGTCTACCATCTTTCCTAAGTTGTGAATACTTACTAATAAGTGACAGATGTATAAAGACTGAGTCCTATCATAAAGCTTTACAATTAAAACAGATACACGTGCTAGATATTCAATTCTTAAAGATTTTTAAAGGAATAAATTGTTAATTATGATTTGCCGGGTACCAGGCTCCTGATTGCGTAAGAATGGGTTGGAATGTCTTTCATAACACTGTAAGATGGAAGAAAGCACAGGATTTCAGAAGTGATAACCCAAGGTTCGATCCCAGCTCCAAAATTTAATGTAACTTTGAGCAAGTCACAAACTCTCTAAACCTTAGTTTCCTCACGTGTAGAATGGAGATAACAGCTCTTACCTCACACAGTTTATACAAGGGTATGTAAGAAATTGTAGACAAGAGATCAGGCACATAACGGGTAGTCAATGAATGAGGGCTATTTTTTAAAAATAAAATGTCAACCTCCCTCTCTCTGTCTCCGTCTCTCTCTCTCTGTCCCCTTCCCCCTCTAGGAGTTATTAAAATACTGCATTGTAAACCAGAGGGGAAAACTCCATAATATAACTAGTCCTGTTGTCCTCAGGCTGTGCAGAATTTCCAGTAAGAAAACTGAGCTCCTCTAGCCTGTTATTTATCAAGTCATCACCTATCTGCTTGGCTAATCTCTGCTAAAGGTTAGGTGAAGGCTCAAGGAAATGTCTTGTCACAGTATTTCCTTGGACATTTCAGCCTTACATTCACATGGATGCCAGGATCCCAGATCATGTTTGTATATTTAGATGTTTGGAACTATGGTGACAAAGAGCGATTGAGCCATATTCCACTCACACCACACATAAACAGGTACACAAACATGGGTCTATAGATAGGAAGAAGTTATTTTCCCAGACGAAGCAGCTGCCTGAGAACCAAAGGATCTAGGTTCTGTTATTACCTTCTTGTTTGCCTCCAATCACAAACTTAGTATCTTTTTGTATACAGCGCTGCTCCTGAATTCTCAAAAGGAAGGCAGTGTTAAGCGGAAAATGAGATACAGGGAAACACAGTCTCAATAATTTTTAATAAAAGGTCCAAATACTAAGAATCAGAAATATCAAAATAAAGAAATAACCAACATTATTAGATAGCTGTAAGAGTTCAAGTTGACAAAAAGCAATGTCAAAGATGATTCTAAGAATTTAAGAAGTCACTAAAGGTGTTATTTGCTAGATGGAATGATGCCCAATTCATGAATCATTTAATAAAAGCAATTAGATCTTCAAATTTTTTTTAAAGTCACTAAAGGCATTTATTTAAAGGAAATGATTCACAGACATTTCTACATGTAATAAAAATTCGGATGCCCCAATATCTATAATTTTAAAAATTAGAACCTAAATGTTCAATGAGAATAGTGTTGAACCCAACAGAATATTATTTAAATATTTATTTAGACTATGTAGAAACATGGAAATATTTATCCTATGGCAATGTTAAAAATACAAAATTCATCTTCATGGTAATGACAACTTTGTAAAAGTTATGCCCACAGACAAGCAATAGAAGGAAACCTGAACAAATGAAAACAGTGAGTGTGTGGGCTTTTTTCTATTCTTTAATCTTTATTATATCTTTTATGACAATTTTAAGGAACCAAAGTACAACCCTTTTGTTTTTGTGTACATATTCGGCTCATATAACATATTATCTAAGTGCCTCTTGTCCACAGAAAACACACTCACTGAATGCTAAGTCAAATCTTACCTGGCCAAACACAATGACAAACTAAGTCCAAAAAAAATCCTGCTCTGTCATTTACTAACTATGTAATCCTGGGCAAATTCTTTCCAAGTTCATTTTCCTCAGGAGCAAGCTATGAATAATGTTATGTACCCCCAAAAGATTGTTGAAAAGATTAAACAAGATAAGGTTCTAAGGCATCTAATATAGGATCTGGCAGGTATTAGGGGCTCCACAGACAGCAGCCACCATCATCACCATCAACACCTTGTCTACATTCCTGACAACCAACATAATCAAAAGTGCCTCCCCTTCCCTTTGGTTACCCAGCTGCAAAGCAATCCTGAAACAAGTTTCAGAAAGACCATGACATCTGGTGGGGATCCTTCTATGAAATCTCGGTATGGAGAAGATATGAACTTCAAATGCTTCCAGACTGTAAGCTGTCACAGCAGGAAACCAGTCTTATTCACTTTACATACCCCCAGCCCCTGCACAGTACCCAGCACATAGCACACACTCAGTAAATGTCTGTGAAAGGAGACTCCAGGAAGTTAAAGACCCCAATATGCTACGGACAACAGCTAAGCAAGAGCATCAGAAGGGTAGTTGTGGGTTCGGGGTTTATTTAATTGGTAACTGATATGTGTTTAGCAATAAGCAAAACTGCTGTTGTGCAAAAAGCAGAACTTTACTGGGCTTTTTTTTTTCTTTTTCTAAGTAGGCTTCACGCCCAATGCAGAGACTAAACTCATGACCCTGAGAGAGCAAGACCTGAGCTGAGATCGAGTCAGACACTTAACTGACTGAGCCACCCAGGTAACCCCTTTGCTGAGCTTCTTTACACTTAGTTTAGAGTTGCTTTTATTTTTTTTTTAATGTTTATTTATTTTTTGAGAGAAACAGAGTATAAGTCGGGGAGAGTGAGAGAGAGAAGGAGACACAGAATCTAAAGCAGACTCCAGGCTCTGAGCTGTTAGCACAGAACCCGACACAGGGCTTGAACTTACAGACCGTGAGACCGTGACCTGAGTCGAAGTTGGACACTTAACCGACTGAGCCACCCAGGTGCCCCTGTTTTTATTTTTAATTCAATGGGATGGAAGGGGACATGATCTTTCCCAAACATTTTTATCCAAATGAGAGAAGAGTCAGCAGAAGTAACTTACACTCTGATTTTAAGGGACGAATCTACGGTTTCTCCTAAATATATATGACCCCACAGTCCTAAGTATAAATCTACAATTTCCAAATTTCTCTAATTAGAGTCTTACCACTCCCCAAAATATCTGGTTGAGGAACCTACAGAGAAATTATACCCTAAGGACCAGTAGGACTAGGACCCCCACCCAACCTCTCCCAGCAGGTACTTTCCACTACGGCTATTAACTGGCAATACCTGGATGGTCTCTTTTTCTAAATCTATAAATAAATAAATAAATAAATAAATAAATAAATAAATAAATAAAATTAGTCTTTATTTTATTTATTTTTTGAGAGAGAGAGAGAGAGAGAGAGAGAGAGAGAGAGCATGAGCCTCCACACTCGGCACAGAGCCCAATGCAGGGCTTGGTCTCACAAACCTCGAGACCATGACTTAAGGCTGAAATCAATGCTTAACTGACTGAACCACCTGCGCCCCTTAAAAATTTTTTTTTAATATCTTTTCCCACTTCTACTTCAATGATCCTCTCAGATCCCTGGGAGAAGTGGCTGGGACCATAGCCATTTCCAAGAAGTGACTTGCCTAAGCTGGGAAGAAGCACCATGGAAGAAAAGATCCCTGTATCAGACCAGGGCTCTGACGCCCAGCTCAGAGTTCTCCCAGCCTGACCAGATTAACTAGTTTGTACCCCACAGGTAAGCAGTTTGGCTGCTCTAGTGCTGTGAGATCTGCACTAGGTGGGGGAAATCTCCTTGAACACAGACCCTGTTCTGGGACCTACTTCAGAAGGAAATGGCAAAATGGAGTTCACTGGGTACAGTTGAGTTTTCTGAACAGGCCCACTCCTAGAATTTTTCACAAACGCTCTGTTTTCAACCTACTTCTCATCAAGTATGAATGCTAGGGCTAAAACCAAAAAGGTGGAAATTCAAGCTCTCTGAGGTTTAGTGACAGTTCTTCAATCAGTCACAAAAGAACTTGACTCATTTACTCCTACTTGTGAAAGTGGTGGGAAGGAGGGGAAGTCAATAAAAATGTGAATATTTAACACTATTTATGACATACCAAAGATATGCATTAAATGTACTAGCAAGTATTTACACATTTATACACATTTGTAGCTTGACTGTAAAAAAGTATGTAAGATGAGGCCAGAACCACATCATGAGTCCTGGAGTATTCTTTGAAGATCCTGGACCCCCTTATATTCCCCCCTTCTCTCCTTCCATCTCATAAAACAGTAAGTTTTGAATCAGCTTAGCCCAAAAATTCACAATCTCTCATACTGTTGTAAGTTATCTTTTAAAAGACAATCTAATAGCATCCCCTCTCTAGCTTAAAAGCATTAACACAAAGCTACCCACTTTCTCAGTACACAGCAGCGTAAAGCATCCCAACGATTTTTGCACAGCAGCCCTAAGCCAAAAGAAATGCCTAAGGGCTCTGTTTATTTAGTAGTTAGGTCCAAACAACTTAATAAATATTTATGTTCTAATGATTTAGTAACCATTTGAAAAAATATACATAAATTGAAAGAAATGTTTTATTTCACTCTTAACCACAATCCCTTATGTGTGCACCTGTTGGGCACTGCATAACTTCTTGAATCAGATGTTAACACTGCCTCCCTCATTTTCTGTTCCACATTTATCTTCACATGGTACCTGCCTTTTGCCATAGAAACCACCGAAAAATCAGCTTCACAAAGAGGTGAAGTCACTGAAAGGACTATAGGATACTCAAATAGTAAAACTACAGCAAGTTAATAGGTCATGCAATGTTGTGCTCGCTTCAGCAGCATATATACTAAAATAGGTCATGCAATGTTCAAGTACCACTGTCGTTTCCTTGAAGAGTTAAAAATATCTTGTGGTGCACCTGTGAACTCACTGTAGCACCCTAGGGTGCCTCAGAGTACAATTTGGAAACTAAGTGTTGATGGTTCCCAACTGCCTATAGGTAAAAATTCTAAAAGCATGATATATGTCTATACTATTGCTGTGAAAAATATAAAATATATATATAAATGTGCAAACAGAAAATACTGTTTGTCTCTGGGGAGAGTAATCAAGTAACTACGAGACATAGAAGCAAGAATAACTTACTTTTCATTATACAGCCCCTCATAACTTTTCAATTTTAAGCTATGTCCAAAAAACATTGTTCTAAAAACGTTTTTAAACCCTAAATATGAAAAGTAAAAATTTAAGTGATTCAAAAATTAATAATTGTCACTGTTGATTTAAAAAATAAAAAAAATACACCAGCTAAAGCTAGAGCTGAGGCAAGGATCCTTAACTGTGACTTCGCCTGAATGGACATCAAGGTAATCGGGAAGACTGACTTGAATGTTGAAGGGCAAGATGGTGCTCAGGAGACTTAGATAAGCCATTCAGCACCAGCTAATGGCCTCAGTTTCCCTTATAAAATCTGGAGTCATAAATGAATGATTATAATGTCACCGTTAGGCCAGTGGAAAAGGAATTGGTCACCAAGTCATGAAGCGACTGGGGTACAAGAAGCTTTGATGAGAACGCGTTAGTCAGCTGCATCTATTTTATGAGGGGAAGAGGAGCATCATGATGACATTTCAATAGCAATGGAAAAGTGCTTTCCAGTCACAGAAACAAAGAGACTATATAAGAGAGTTCTGCGTTCTCTTCCTCTCCAACAAGAGACAACCCAACATCCCTTTTAGGTAAGGAGTCTGTGGCAGAGGCTACCAGCTGCCTCCCAGTAGTCACTCTCCCCTGCGTCTTTAGTAACAGACTTCACTCAATGACGCCAGCTAATAAATTTTACGTACTCTCCAGTCTCCTGTACAACACATGGTACAGCCACGTGACCAAGTTCTGACCAGAAAGGTGTAAACAGAAGTGTTGCTTAGGGATCTGTGAGAAGGCTGACAAAAGTAACGACCATGAAGAGACCATGAAGTTAGACTCACAGGCCAGGATGGAGGGTGAAGCAGAAATATGGGAAGGGTCTAGATCCTGATGAACATGAGGGCATCCCATTAGCCTAGACTTGATACTTCCCTACATCCTCTACATGAGAGAGAAATATACATCTACTTTATTTAAATTCACCAATATTTTAAGTTTTCTGTTCCATACACCAGATCTAAGCCTAATGTGGTACTTCACTGAAATTAATGCACAGGCCACATCAACTTGAAAACAGCTGTGATCAGTGTAACAAGAGAAAAGTCACTGCTATCAGGGGACATGAAGCATCATATCAAGGGAGCTATAAAGGTGGGCTTGCAAAACCAAATTCTTACTCAGATGAAGTAACTAACCTCATTTGTGAAGCATCTGGGTAACAAACAATAGAGAGAAACAGGGCCTGGGCAAGCCCCAAAGTACCAATGACGTTCGAATTTAAATTTTTTTTTTAAACCTGGTACAGTCCAAATAGAATATCTTTGCTGGACTGTGAGTTTTAGGGATATTCTGTGGTTCCTGAGATATGGAATATTGAGTGAACACAGAACACAGTCTATAGAAATGGATCGACTGGAATGAAATGGTAGGTTAGCATTCCCCAATGAAAGAGGTCCACACACTATAATGCACAAAACCTCAGTGCTTACTTTTGGCTTAATTCTTAAAATAGCTAAGGGGCACCTGGGTGGCTCAGTTGGTTAACTATCCAACTTCAGCCTAGGTCATGCCCTCGTTCCCGATTTCAAGCCCCACATTGAACTCTGTGCTGACAGCTCAGAGCCTAGAGCCTGTTTCAGATTCTGTCTCTCTCTCTCTCTCTCTCTCTCTCTCTCTCTCTGCCCCTCCCCCACTCACTCTCATTCTCCCTCTCTCCCTCTCTCTCTCTCTCTCTCTCAAAAATAAATAAAACATTAAAAAATGTTAAATTTAACATAGCTACTTTACCATATCCTCTACCACCAAAATGATCACTAGAGAAATCAAACTGCAAGGTCTTTCAGGCAAAAGACACAAAGGCTAAAGGGCAGGAAGTCAGCTAACATCTTCATTCAATCAAGAAAATAATGAAAAATAACAACAGTAATCAAAAATGTTTAATTATTTCCACCTCTAAGAATGCCACGCTGATATCATTTAATTCAGAAGTTACATTATCTCTGCAAGCCAATTTGACAATAAATTTCATATTAAAAAAAAGTTACATTATCTCTACTAGTAGAAGGGGGCCTGCGGCTAATAACCAAAGCATCAGAATGCATACAATCATTTCAGCTTTGAGGCCCATTCTGAGCTGGTTTGGGGTTAGTTGGTTGATTTGGGCTGTGGTCCAAAGACCATAGAGAGGTGGGAAAGATTGGTCAGGCTGGAAAAGCCAACAACAGATAAGCCTCATAAAGTAAACCACTACTGAAAATCAGGGCAGAAGACTGCAAGCATGAGCTCAGTGTAGAGTAACAGAGAATCAAGGCAGGAAGGACACTCAGCTCCATGACTGTTTCCAATGGATTTCCTTTCCAAATAATTAATGTGTCTTTTCATTACAATAGTAGCACATGTTTGTTATAGAAAAACTTTAAATACGGATAAGCAAAAAGAAGAAAATAAAAATCACCTCAATCCCACCAATGGAAAAGAGCTACTATTAACAATCTGGAATATATTTTGCCAGATTTTTCCGGACTCTCAGTTATATATGTATACGTGTATGTATATACCCACACATGCATGTACACACACATACATATATGTACACACATGCATACACCCATACACACATATACACACACGCACATATATTGTATAGATTTTTTTTTACCAAAATGAAATCATAACATGCAAACAATTTTTAAATTTCTTTCAAACAATAATCCTAGGCATTTAGGGATATAAACTTGCTTGTTCAAAAATGATCAAACCACTTTTTCTCCTGGCAAAAACATATCAGAAGCTTAACGTGAAAAATTATCATGATTATAGGATATAGAAATTAACGCTCATTAGCATGAATAAAACTGGCTCTTCTAAATGAGGGAAAAGAAAATCACTGCTAGGCACATACCACAGTAATCATTGTGGCAGGCAAGATCCCATGACAGATGATAAAATTAGTGCACAAAACTAGGGCGCCTGGGTGGTTCAGTTGGTTGAGCATCCGACTTCGGCTCAGGTCATGATCTCGCAGTTCATGAGTTCGAGCCCCGCGTCGGACTCTGTGCTGACAGCTCTGAGCCTGGAGCCTGCTTCAGATTCTGTGTCCCCCTCTCTCTCCGCCCCACCCCTGCTTGTGCTCTGTCTCTCTCTGTCTTTCAAAAATGAATAAACATAAAAATTTTTTTTTTAATTAGCGTGCAAAACTTTGAAGAGAAACAAGATATCAGCATAATCTCAAAGTATTACTCCCAAGGTATTTATTAATTACACTGAATCTTCACAGTGGAGAAACCCAGCAGACACACCACCTTAAAAAGGGATCAAGGTTAACAGCACCGATATAAAGACACCTCAGCATCACATGCCCCCAATATCATGAACTGAGGAGGGCACATCACCTCTGTGGTGTTCTTGCCAAAAATGCAACACTTGAGACTTATAAGGAAACAGACAAAACCAAATTGAGGACCATTCTACAAAAATAACTGGCCAATACTCTTCAAAAGTGTCACAATTATTAAAGACACACACAAAAAAAGACTGGGGAACTATCAAAGATTAGACAGGACTAAGGAAACATGACAACTAAATACAACATGGGATCCCAGGAAGAAAGAAAGAAAGAAAGAAAGAAAGAAAGAAAGAAAGAAAGAAAGAAAGAAAGAAGAAAGAACACACTAATGGGAAAAAATGGTGAAATTTGAATAAAGTCTATAGTTAGGCTAATATTAAAAAAAGAAAAAATGTCTCTACTTTCAGAGCAGTGAAAAAAGAAAGCAGAAGCAGAATCACAATTAGTCTCCAGTCACTGTAAGTATAATTGCTTCAAAACACTAAACCCAACGAAGAGTACTAGAAGCATCTTTCACCACTATGTAAACACAAAGTGGAGGCAGATCATCCCAAGTTAGATTGGCACCTCTTATCCTTAAGCTGAGGAAAAATAAATAACCTATTATTCTAAATCAGACATGCACATGCACATACATACACACACAGAAAATCTGGACACACTATGGATTACTATTTACATTACCTAAAAAAATCTTGGAATTCCTCCTTTTTGGTAAAGCTCCACCAGATGCCCCTCTTACCTTCTGAAAAGAAAATAAGAGATTGTTAAAATGCAACATGCAGAAGAGACGACGGGGGGAGTTGGGGAGGGAAAGGGTTCTCAGTTGTTAACAAAAGGCGATAGGAAATACTCAACCTGACCAGAGATTCCAGGATAAACCAGAACTTGACCCAAGTCAATGGAGGTAGGTGAAGGGCAATGCTGTTGTTCCACCTGATTATTTTCATCAAATTATCAAGACCACTTCTGGAAAGGGACGTAGAACCGGGGATCAAGGTGAACTAGAAATTTCAACTTCAAATTGGCACATGCTCCCAAAAGGCTAGAGTCCATGCCCAATGATGGAACTATTCTGGAGAGATGGTGGTGGATCCCAGAGGGAAGGCTCTTGTTCCCCTGCTACCCACTGGGTCCCTGTGCTTGGTCCTGGGTATGCACAAAAATTACTGTTGAAAGAGCTAATAAATACTGATTAGCTGTCAATGATATTCTGGTCATATTAAATCTCAATCTAACCTCCCTAAACATTTTGGAGCACCAACTAATGGTTAGTTGCCATGTTAAACTTCATGTATTTTCTACCTCTGGTGGAAGTACCTGACAGCAATGAAATAAATGTCCATTCAAGTGGTTAAGCAAAAGAAGTCACTCATTACCTTTCTGACAAAAGGGTTTTACTTTTACAAAAAATTTTACTCTCAAACAGGATTATAAAATTTTTTTTTCAAATGGCCAGAATGATATTTCCACACTGTTTGTTCTCTCAGTTATTAGAAAAGAGTACATTTCCAGCACACCATGGTGTGCTGGTCAAAGCCCGGCATCTTTTCAAGTGGCCACATGTTATAGCAGCATCAAGGCCTTGCTGCTGCTTCAGTTTGTCCCATTATCAGTCTTAAGTCTCCTTTGCCACATTTTATCATTTGGCATTGAAGGGTGACTCATCTTTGTGATTCTCACATTAAGTTTACAGCTTCTACTATAAGTTTATGGTTCACATCTTAAGCATGTGAATATGACAGAACACATTAGCTCAAAAACCTGTCTCTCCAACTACTCGTGCCAAATTCATGTCACCTCTCTTAGAATCCCTCTCCACCAAGGTCTCAGAGCCCCTGCTCCTCTCCCCACCTTGTGCCTGCATCAAAAAAAAGGATGAAATAAAACCGGTAGGCACATTTAGCAATCTTAGAGTCACTTGAAATCTCTCTACAGAAGTTTATGGCATGCTTTTAACTTTTCCAACCTGTCTCCTCCACTTCTGCAGGATGATAGAGGGAGAAAAGAAGGAGAAGGGCTACATGAAAACCTGCTAGAATATGAGGTTCTCCTTGATTGTGAGATCCACACCTTAGACTTGGATTAGATTCACTTCCTTACAGGGGAAAAAAAAAACTAGGTCTTCTTTCCAAAAACCATCACCTCTGTGCCTGCCTCAGTCTCCACTAGAAATCAACAGGGTTTGAAAAAAGGCAACTCCTCAGTCAGCAAACATGACTGTGCCCATGGGTAAGGCTCTATGCTGGCACTGAGGCTGCAAAGTGAATGAAGACACGCTCCATTCCTTGATGATCCCACAGGCACAGTAGGAGAGCATATATACAAACAGCACTATAGATTCTGGTGAGTATTAAGGGAAGTGTGAAAAAGGTAGGATTACAAGGAGGAAATGACAGTTCTTCTGGGGTGGAAGCTGTGGGCAGAGCTGGTCAGATAAGAAGACCAGCAGGTCTGGCATTGAGCGGCTGCTCAGCAAATATTTATTTAATGGATAAATGGATGGATAATGGATAGATGGATGATGGATGAACGGATGAATAGACGAATGGATGGATAGATAGCTGGACAGATGGATAGATGGAGGATGGACAGGTAGATGAATGGATGGATGGATAAATGGATAGATGGAAGAATGATAGATGGATGAAGGTATAAATGGATGGATGATGAATGAATGCATGGATGGATGGGGGGATGGACAGGTAGATGGATGGATGGATGGATGGATGGATGGATGAATGGATCAGTGGATGGATGATGAATGGATGGATGGATGGATGGATGGATGGAGGATGGACAGGTAGATGAATAGATGGATGGAGAAATGGATAGATGGAAGAATGATAGATGGATGAAGGTATGAATGGATGGATGATGAATGAATGCGTGGATGGATGGGGGGATGGACAGGTAGATGGATAGATGGATGGATGGATGGATGGATGGATGGATGGATGGGATGGATGATGAATGGATGATGAATGGATGGATGGATGAATGGATGGATGAATGGATGCATGCATACATGCATGATGGATAGATAGATGGATATGCTGACCACAAGGATACAACAGGTATAAGAGAAACGAGACATCCCAGAGAGGAAAAACAGCATGTACAAAGGTATGAAATCATAATGTATTCCAGGAAGAAGTGGTTAGATATGTCTAGAGCACAAAGCTGACATAATAAAAATAAGAGTCAGAAAGGCTATAGAGGCCAGATCATGGAAGGCCTTGTAATCAAACGGAAAAGAATTTTGGATTTCATCTTGCAACAAAGGGAGATACAGAGATTTAAGCTTCAGAATGCTACAGATATGTGCATTTGAAAAGATCACTCCAGGTGTACCATGAAGACTGGGTAGGATGGAAGGCAGCAAGTTTGAAGGAAAGGAGATTAGTCAGGAAGCTAAAGCATTAGTCCTTTTAAGGGATAATGAGCCCTCAGACAAAAACTACAGGGATGGAGAGGACAGGATGGACTTCAGAGCCATTTGGGAGGTCCAGATAACTAGACTTGGTCACCAACCAGCCATGGAATGAAAGCAGAATCCAAAATGTCTAGGTCTCTAGAATTTAAGATGAAGGACAACTCTGAGAAAGAGGATTATTCATTGAGTCTGGACACACTGAGCTTGAAGTACCTATGAGGTGTTCAAGTAGGAAAAACCAACTCAGAGTCAGATGGTCAGACTTTGGCTCTGGAAAGATACTGATTAGTAAGTCATGAGTTCAGAGACAGTGATTAAACAAGTAAATGGACAACACTGATGAGGAAGAACAGTTTTCAGAGAAAGATAGTGCAAAGGCACCCTAGGAAGTGTGGATATTTAAGGAATAAATGAATGAAGAGATGCTAGTGAAAGAAAGTCAGAAAAGGCAGCCTAAAAAACAGCAGGAAGCCAGGAAAGAATGGTGCCAAAGAAAGCAGGAGAGGAGCGGTTCCAAGAGGAAAACAAGTTCAAATGCTTGTAAGGCCAAGTAAAATCAGAGCTGAAACATATCCACCAAGCATGATAAATGAGCGGTCACTGCAGCCCTGGCAGTTTAGTGGATTAGCAGGAAGATCAACCGGATGGCAACGCTGAACTTCCAGGGAGGTATAGTAGAGATGATGAGAAGTTTTTAGAGACACTTACTTTAGTTGAAGAATAAGACGACCAAATGAGGACACTATACAGAGACAATTAGTGATGTGTTCTTTTTGTTTGTTTCAAGTTTTTATATAAATTCTAACTACTTAACATATAGTTTCATATTGGCTTCAGGAGTAGAATTTAGTGATTCACCACTTACACACAACACCCTGGGCTCATCACAAATGCCCTCTTTAATATCCATCATCTAGATCCCCCACCCCCACCTGCCTCCCCTCTGATAACCATCAGTTTGTTCTCTATAGTTAAGAGTCTCTTATGGTTTGCCTCCCTCTCTTTTTTTTTCTCTTACCCTATGTTCACCTGTTTTATTTCTTAAATTCCATATATGAGTGAAATCATATGGTATTTGCCTTTCTCTGACTGACTTGTTTCACTTAGCATAATACACTCTAGTTCATGTCCTTGCAAATGTCAAGATTTCATTCTTTTCTTAAGGTTTATTTATTTTTTCTGAGAAAGACAGAGACAATGCATGTGAGCAGGGGAAGGGCAGAGAGAGAGGGAGAAAGAGAATCTGAAGCAGGCTCTGCACTGTTAGCGCAGAACCTGACAGGGGGCTCGAACTCATGAAGCATGAGATCATGACCTGAGCTGAACCCAGACGCTTAACTGAGCCACACAGGTGCCCCAAGGCTTCATTCTTTTTGATGACTAATATTCCATATTCCATATATATACTTATGGAATGTATACATATTTATGGAATGTACACATATATACATATATACACACCACATCTTCTTTATCCATTCAGCAATCATTGGACATTTGAGTTCTTTCCATAGTTTGGCTATCACTGATACTGCTGCTATAAAAATTGGGCTGCATGTGTACCTTCCAATCTGCATTTTTGTATCCTTTGGGTAAAAACCTAGTAGCACAACTGCTGGATGGCAGAGTAGTTCTATTTTTAATTCCTTGAGGAAACTCCACACTGTTTTCCAGACTGGCCACACCAGTTTGCATTCCCACCAACAGTGTAAGAGCATTCCCCTTTCTTCACAGGCTAGCCAACATGTGCAGTTTCCTGTGTTGTTAATGTTAGCCATTCCAACAGGTATGAGGTGATATCTCATCATGGTTTTGATTTGTACTTCCCTGATGATAAGTGAGGTTGAGCATCTTTTCATGTGTCTGTTGGCCATCTGGATGTCTTCTTTGGAAAAATGTCTATTCATGTCTTCTGCCCATTTCTTAACTGGATTATTTGGGGGGTTTGGGGTGTTGAGTTTGATAAGTTCTTCACAGATTTTGGATACTAACCCTTTACCAGATATGTTATTTGCAAATATCTTCTCCCATTCCGTTGGTTGCCTTTCAGTTTTTGTTGACTTCCTTTGCTGTGCAGAAGCATTTTATATTGATGAAGTCCCAATAGTTCATGTTTGCTTTTGTTTCCCTTGCCTCCAGAGACACATTGAATAAGAAGTTGCTATGGCTAATGTCAAAGAGGTTACTGCCTATGTTCTCCTCTAGGATTTTGATGGTTTCCTGTCTCACTCACATTTAGGTCTTTCAGTCTTTCATCCATTTTGAATCTGTTTTTGTGTATGCTGCTAAGTGGTCCAGTTTCATTCTTCTGCATGTTGCTGTCCAGTTTTCTCCACACCATTTGTTGAAGAGACTGTCTTTGTTTCCATTAGATATTCTTTCTTACTTTATCAAAGATTAGTTGACCATACAGTTTTGAGCCTATTTCTGGGTTTTCCATTCTGTTCCATTGACCTATGTGTCTGGTTTTGTGCCCGTACCATACTGTCTTTATCACTACAGCTTTCAAATATAGCTTAAAGTCCGGAATTGTGATGCCTCCAACTCTGCTTTTCTTTTTCAAAATTGCTTTGGCTATTCAGAGTATTTTGTGATTCCATACATATTTTAGGATTGTTTGTTCTAACTCTGTGAAAAATGCTGGTAGTGTTTTGATAGGGATTGCATTAAATGTGTAGACTGCTTTGAGTAGTACAGACATTTTAACAATATTTGTTCTTACAATCCATGAGTATGGAATGTTTTTCAATTTCTTTGTGTCATCTTTAGTTTCTTTCATAAGTATTCTATAGTTTTCAGCATACAGATCTTTCACCTCCTCGGGTTAGGTTTATTCCTAGATATTTTATGGTTTTTGGTGCAATTGTAAATGAGATCAATTCCTTAATTCCTCTTTCTGCTGCTTCACTGTTGGTATATAGAAATACAACATATTTCTGTACATTGATTTTTGTATCCTGTGACTTTGCTGAATTCGTGTATCGGTTCTAGCAATTTTTGGGTGGAGTCTTTAGGGTTTTCTACATAGGGTATCATGTTGTCTGCAAATAATTCTTTGCTGATTTGGATGCCTTTTATTTCTTTTTGTTGTCTGATTACTGAGGCTAGAACTTCCAGTACTATGTTAAATAACAATGATGAGAGTGTTGTTCCTGACCATAGAGGAAAGCTCTCAGCTTTTCCCCATTGAGGATGATATTAGCTATGAGTCTTTCATATATGGTCTATATGATGTTGACGTATGTTCCTTCTATCCCTACTTTGTTAAGGGTTTTTATCAAGAATGGATGCTACAGGGGCGCCTGGGTGGCGCAGTCGGTTAAGCGTCCGACTTCAGCCAGGTCACGATCTCGCCGTCCGTGAGTTCGAGCCCCGCGTCGGGCTCTGGGCTGATGGCTCAGAGCCTGGAGCCTGTTTCCGATTCTGTGTCTCCCTCTCTGTCTGCCCCTCCCCCGTTCATGCTCTGTCTCTCTCTGTCCCAAAAATAAATAAACGTTGAAAAAAAAAAAATTAAAAAAAAAAAAAAGAATGGATGCTACATTTTGTCAAATGCTTTTTCTGCATCTATTGCAAGGGTAATATGGTTCTTATCCCTTCTCTTATTAATGTGGTGTATCACATTGATTGATTTGCAAATATTGAACCACCCCTGAAGCCCAGGAATAAATCCCACTTGATCGTGGTGAATAATTCTTTTAATGTACTGTTGAATTTAATTTGCTAATATCTTGTTGAGAATTTTTACATCCATGTTCATCAGGGATATTGGCCTGTAATTCTTTTTAGTGGGGTCTTGTATCATTTGGGGAATCAAAGTAATGCTGGTCTCACAGAATGAGTTTAGAAGTGTTCCTTCCATATCTATTTTTCAGGAACAGTTTAAGAAGAAAAGATACTAACTCTTTTTCAAATGTTTGAGAGAATTCCCCTGGGAAGTCATCTGGCCCTGGACTTCTGTTGGGAGATTTTTGATTACTGATTCCATTTCTTTGTTGGTTACCAGTCTGTTCAAATTTTCTGTTTCTTCCCATTTCACTTTTGGTAGTTTATATGTTTCTAAGAATTCATCCATTTCTTCCAGATTGCACAATTTGTTGGCATATAATTTTGCATAACATTCTCTTATAATGTTTGTATTCCTGTGGTGTTGGTTGTGATCTCTCCTCTTTCATTCATGATTTATTTGGGTCCTTTTTTTTTTTTTTTTTTTTTTTTTTTTTTTTTTTTTTGATGAGTCTGGCTACGGGTTTATTAATTTTATTAATTCTTCCAAAATCCAGCTCCTAGCTGCATTGATCTATTCTAATGAATTTTTTTGTTTGTTTCCACATCATTTATTTCTGCTCTAATCTTTACTATTTCCCTTCTTCTAGGTTTAGGCTTTATTTGCTGTTCCTCTTCTAGCTCCTTTAGATATAAGGTTAGGTTGTATATTGAAGACTTTTCTTGTTTCTTGAGGTAGGCCTGTATTGCTATATAATTACTTCTTTTTTTTTTTTTTTTAAATTTTTTTTTTTTTTCAACGTTTATTTATTTTTGGGACAGAGAGAGACAGAGCATGAGCGGGGGAGGGGCAGAGAGAGAGGGAGACACAGAATCGGAAACAGGCTCCAGGCTCTGAGCCATCAGCCCAGAGCCCGACGCGGGGCTCGAACTCACGGACCGCGAGATCGTGACCTGGCTGAAGTCGGACGCTTAACCGACTGCGCCACCCAGGCGCCCCATAATTACTTCTTATAACTGCTTTTGTGGCATCCCAAAGGTTTGGGAAGGTTGTGTTTTCATTTGCATTTGCTTCCATATATTTTTTTTTCTTCTTTAATTTCCTGATAAACCCATTCACTCTTTAGTAGGATGTTCTTTAACCTCCATGTATTTGTGGTCTTTCTAAATTTTTTTCTTGTGATTGACTTCAAGTGTCCCAGTGTTGTGATCTGAAAATATGCATAGTATGATCTCTACCTTTTTGTACTTGTTGAGGGCTGATTTGTGACCTAGCATGTGATCCATTCTGGAGAATGTTCCATGTGTACTCAAAAAGAATGTGTATTCTGCTGAGTTAGAATGAAATGTTTTGAATATATCTGTTAAGCTCTCTGGTCCAGGGTGTCATTCAAAGCCCTTGTTTCCTTGTTGATTTTCTGGTTGGATGATCTATCCATTGCTGCATGTGAGGTGTTAAAGTCCCCTACTCTTATACTGTTATCACTGAGTTTCTTTATGTTTGTTATTAATTGATTTATATATCTGGGTGTTCCACAGTGGGGGCATAAATATTTACAATTGTTAGATCTTCTTATTGGATAGATCCCTTTATTATGATATAGTGCCCTTCTTCATCTCGTTACAGTCTTTGGTTTAAAATCTAGTTTGTCTGAAAAAAAAATAATAAAATAAAATAAAAAAATAAAATCTAGTTTGTCTGATATAACTATGGCTAATCCAGCTTTCTCTTGAGGTCCATTACCATGATAAATGGTTCTCCATCCCCTCACTTTCAATCTGCAGGTGTGTATAGGTCTAAAATGAGTCTCTTGCAGGCAGCATATAGATGGATCTCATTTTTTTATCCATTCTGATATCTTATACCTTTTGATTGGAGCATTTAGTCTATTTACATTCAGAGTCACTACTGATAGATATTAATTTAGTGCCATTGTATTACCTGTAAAGTTGGTGTTCATGGAGATTTTCTCTGTTCCTTTTTAGTCTTTGTTGCTCTTGGTCTTTCTTTCCCACTCAAAGAGTCCTCTTTAATATTTCTTGCAGGGCTGGTTTAGTGGTCACAAACTCCTTTAGCTTTTGTCTGTCTAAGAGTGGTGGTTTTTTTTTGTTTTTTTTGTTTTTTAAGGTGGGAGGAAAAAGCCAGAAGAGGGAGACATTGAAGAAAAGGGAGTTAAGGAAGGAGCAAGTTTATGAGGAGGAGGAAACAGAGCTGTGAGGACAGACAGAACATAGCTTTCTGCTGGGATGGAGGAACCAGATGCAATGAGTTCCCAGGAGGCAAGACAGGAGTTCAGGAAGTTCCTGTCCAGGGTCCCTGTTTTCTTGGTAAAGTACCAGTCAAATTGTTTTCTAAGGATGGTGAGAGAGGTCGTGGCAGCACCTTGAAGACTGCATCTAGAATCTGGAGTGGGAGAAGGTACAGGCCAAATTTGCTGGACAGTGAGTGCGCCCAGCAGAGGGGGGAAGACCAGGAGTCTGACATGGCCCCAGACCATGGTGGTGCAGAATTGCTCACAGTATGCACACAGAACCCATGATGATGCTGATGGCATGACTGGCTGGAGCTCTGGGGACAGTTAGGCGAGACAAAGGGCAAAGGATCTTTGAAGGCACTGGTGGTAAGAGAATGTTTCAAGTCATGAGAAGCAGGCTTAACAAACAGAAGCAGTGGCCGCCTGGACAAGTCATAGGCCTGGAAATCTCAAGGAGGGAGAACAACAGAGTGAAATCAGAATAAATGAGTGACAGAGCTAAACTGAGAGAAGGTTGTAGTCAGGGAGTGAAATATTTAACTGAAGACTTCAGAGGCAAAGTTAACCATGTGAAATTACCACCATTCTGCAATTCTGCCACAAGCTTAGTGAGCAAGTTATTTCAAGCTTCTGGGCCTCAGTTTCATTCCCCACCCCACCCTAGTTTCCTAAAACTTCATCATTTTATACTAGGACATCTGTTCAGGACAAAACGGACCTCATAAGAATTGCTATGCCCCACATAACAGGAGCAGTGAATGTAAATCATGTAATATCGGGCCAATATTTGACTATTTTAATCATTGAGGTGATGGCTTATCTGACCTCCTGGCCTCTCTTCCTCCTCTTCCTCCTACTCTGCCCATTGTCCAATTTTGGGATCTCTCCTTTGTCTGGAACTTAAACAGAGAATATATTAGGCAGGCTAGCATGAACGATTAGATGAACCTCAAATCAGCACTGACTAGAAGTTCCAACAGTCTACTAGCTATTAGGACTGAAAGCTGAATAGTGTTGCTAAGTATAAAAATCAATACTTGAAAATTAATAACATCCCCAAACATCATCAATAACCAATTAAAATATAGTAAGTAAAAGTTAGCAGTAACAATAGTTACAAAAATTACAGAGCATTTAAGAAAATCTTACAAAATGCAAGCTCTTTTACTGAAAATTACAAAATACTATCGAAGGAGACAAAAGAGAACTGAATACTGAACTGATTCAAAATGAACTATGTCATTTTGAATACTCATTCACTAAATATTTATGAAGCACCTACTGTGTGTTGGGACAGCTAAGTGCTGAGGGCACAGAACTGAACAAAACAGACAAAAAGCCCTGCCCTTGTGGAGCTTAACCAATGCTATAGATTATAATCTACAAATTCAATGTGATCCTGATCAAAATCTCAACAGGATGTTTTAAACTAGATGAACTGATTCTAAAATCTGTATAGAAAAATAAATTTCTAAACCCAGGAAAGTTCTGGAAAAAGTGTTTGTACCACCAGATATCAAGGCTGGCCACACCAATGCAGATTCAGAAAAATAAGATCAACAGAAAAGAACCAAGAGCCCCAAAGCAGGCCCAACTATGAATGGCAAGTTAAAATGTACGAAAAGAAAGGACAGATATCATATGTTTTCACTCATAAGTGGAATTGAGCAACTTAACAGAAGATCATGGGGGAAGGGAAGGGGAAAAAAATAGTTACAAACAGAAAGGGAAGGAGGCAAACCATAAGAGACTCTTAAGAGAATAAATGGAGCAGGGATGGGGGAATGGGGGAGAGGGGAAAATGGGTGATGAACACTTAGGAGGGCACTTGTTGGGATGAGCGATGAATCGTGGAAATGTACCCCAAAAACCAAGAGCACACTTTACACACTGTATGTTAGCCAATTTGACAACAAATTATATTAAAATAAATAAATAAATACATAAAATAGTTTTAAATGAAAAAATAAATAAATAAAATATACAAAAAGATGATACTATAAATCATTTAGAAAGATTGCACTAGCCTGCCACAGCAGGAAAACTGGTTTTCAGTATGGAAAATAAAAAACAGATTCCCATACTTCACACAAATACAATAAACTACAGATGGATTAAAATCCAAAAATGCTAAAACACACATATGCTCATGCAAATACACATGCACTTCAAAAAAAAGTATTAAAAGAAATACTGTTATGACCTTGAGTTGGGAAATAATTTCATAGATAAGATACACAAGGCACAATTCACAAGAGAAAAGGTTAATAAATCTAACATTGAATTCAAAACTTCTGCATAGAAGAATTCATAAATGAAGCAAAAAGATAAGCCATAGACCATAAGAAAACAGGAAAATCAGAGAAGAAAAAACCAGAATGGCCAATAAACATATATAAAGATGTTCAACCTTCACAAAAGGAAATGCCAGTTATTTAGATGCCACTTTACAACCGTTAGATTGGCAAAAATCAAAAGTCTGACCAAGTGTTGATGGGGGGTGGGAAAACAGGAATTGCTAATCAGTGCAGACAGAAGTAGAAATTGAGTGCAACCACTCTGGGGAAAGATTTAGCAATACCTAGCAAAAATGAAAATAAGTACCTCTACAAGCCAGCATTACCACTTTGAGATATACTTATTTCCGAAATAAATCTTACACATGTACCCCCGGGAGATATGAATAAAAATGTTAACTGTTGCACTATTTGTAGAAGCAAATAAAAAAAGGAAACAATCTAAATGTTCATTAATAGAACAAAAGAATAATAAATGACAAGGTACTCACAAGAGGGAATAACAAACAAATAATAAAATGAAGTAAGTACATTCAGGCACATCGCAACATGAATAGGTTTCAAGAACAATGTGAAAAGATAAAGGTCTACACAGAATTATAAGTAACAGTATGATAGTATGTATCTACATCTTTAAACCATATAAAGTCATTCTACATATTGTTCATGATTATCCATACGTAAATAAAATAGAATGACCTATATAGGAACGAGAACAAATTTGCAGCCATGGTTACTACTGGAGAGGGAAACAAAAGGGACTTGAACTTTCAGGAAAGCTCTTTCTCTCGCTCAAAACAAAAGAAAACAAAACAAAACAAAAAAATCTGAAGCAAAAATATCCCAATATTTTTTACTTGTGATTTTTGCATTTCTGGCATTATTTTGTGTACTTGTCTGTATTTTTTTGCTTAACTTTTTTTTCATTCAGTCGACCCATGTCTTCTTAACACCAATCAGAAATTCAGAGGAAGAGGGGCGCCTGGGTGGCGCAGTCGGTTAAGCGTCCGACTTCAGCCAGGTCACGATCTCGCGGTCCGTGAGTTCGAGCCCCGCGTCAGGCTCTGGGCTGATGGCTTGGAGCCTGGAGCCTGTTTCCGATTCTGTGTCTCCCTCTCTCTCTGCCCCTCCCCCGTTCATGCTCTGTCTCTCTCTGTCCCAAAAATAAATAAACGTTGAAAAAAAAAAAAATTTAAAAAAAAAAAGAAATTCAGAGGAAGAGAAAAATTAAACTGAGTTACACAGGGTTTGGGGAAACCTGTGAATTTCTGCAAAGGGTCCCATTTTTGTTTCCCATCCTCAAAAGGAATGAGAAGTCATGTGGGCACAGTAAACTCTCCATGTGATAAACCACACCATGACAATGCCACAGGAAAGATATCAAGGCCAGTTCTTCAAACGTGCAGCTCACCTCTCGCACATGTCTTTTCAGATGCATGTACACACTCTGTCCAGTTTTTCGAAAATGTCTTTCAACATGTTCCCTTCCAAAGGCCAAAAATGTATTCATGCATACATAGAGTCCACCTTCAGAATTCTAGAAGAAAGAGACAGGTCACAACATTAGCCAAGGATATCTCGCCAAGTCATTTAGATAAAGAAAAGGGAAGGGAAAGAGGGCAAATGATGAAGACAAAGCCCAGCAAAAGGCCACCTGGCTGTTGTAGTCATCTGCAATGACCCTCTGAGGCTCCACAGCCACCCACAGCATCAGCGTCTGCCCCAAACCTGGATTCCAGGTGCTCCGGACAGCTGCTCACAATCTCCCAGTCAGGCGAGAGCCTCAGAGGGCCTGGGAAATAAACATGCTTGTCAGACTCTCCAAACTTGGGTATGGGACCATGAGGGAAACGAGAAGCTTGGCCAGTGAACCAACTACCACCACGGCAATCCTGTCTCATCATTCTCCCTCCCTGATCAGTGCAAGGCTCCAGGAACATAAAGTTTTATATTCTTTTAGCAGGAGTTCTTCGATTCAAAGATATTCTTCTCTTCCTTCAATGACACAGAATATCTGACCGTACCCATTATAAATTAGGATAATTCAATAAATCAATAACTTAATGAGTAAATAATAAAGGATAGAGCCCTCTAATAATCCTAGCTACATATTTTTGCACGCCTGATATGTGCCAGGTGCTTCTCATGTATTATTTCTAACCCTAACAATACTACAAGCTGCTTATTATTATTTCCATTTGACAGTTGAAAAAAAGAATTAAGGGGGCATCTGGGTGGTTCAGTCCGTTAAGCATCCAACTTTGGCTCAGGTCATGATCTCACGGTACGTGAGTTCAAGTACCACATCGGGCTCTATGCTGACAGCTCAGAGCCTGGAGCCTGCTTCAGATTCTGTGTCTCCCTCTCTCTCTGCCCCTCCCCTGCTCATGCTCTATTTCTCTCTCAAAAATAAATAAAAATTAAAAAAACTTTTAATATTTAAAAAAAATTTTTTAAGAATTAAGGAGCAGTCACTTGCCCAAGTTCTCACAGCATGGAAATGTCAGTTAAATTGACTCTATTTCTCTTTGCAGCCTTCTATGCCACATTTCAAATATTATTTAATTACAGACACCCTGCCACAATGAACAGTCAAGGATATTGTTCACAGTTTAGATACTTGATTTTCTATGCCAATTTCATCTCTCCTTTTTCTCTCACTTTGCTTAACATGCATCTCTCTAAATTTTGCCTATAAAATCAACCACCTTTTCCTCAATGAAACTGGATTCTTATTAAGCTCTCATTAGTCTCGCCTCGCCACATAATTTTAAAAAACAAATTTTTTTTAAAAACCTGTCAGAATTGATAGCAAGCACCTGTCAAAATTCCTTACATTACATTTTAGTAGAGCACAAATTCAACATCAAAACAGGCACTGATGTTCACTACAAATATATGAAAAATAATTTGTAAGTTCCAGTAACTCAAGATTGTTTATTTTTTTAATTTCTACTAAAATTCCCCAACACTATATGGTTTATAAGCCAGACATAAAGGAGTCTTATCACAATGAGGATATTACAACAGCATCAGTTCAAATATGTGTCTATTATTGTAGCAAATACATTGCATAAGGCAAGAAAAGGAAAAAAGCATAAAGATCACAAAGAAAGAAGTAAACTGGGTCTCAATTTGCTGATGACATTTACTCTATATGGAAAATCCTTAAAAATCTAAAAACTACTAACGAGTAAAACTAATACATGAATTTAGCCAGGTCATAGAATACAGATTTATAGGCAAAAATCAATTGCAAGTTTACACTCTGGCAACAAACACTTGCAAATTAAATTTTTTAAATTTGACTATAAAATAGCATCCAGAAAACTCAGTTCTTTAGCTGGTGCTTCTGGATAACTGTTTCCCTTTGAAAGAGATCATTTGAATAAAACTAGAAAAGTTCTTCAACTGGAGGCATATTACATTCACTTGATCATCAAATTAAATATTTTCAAATGTTTTTTTTAAATAGGTGTTTTTTGCATAGTCATAACCCTTAAAAAACTTGTTATCATTATAATGACCAGTTATTCATTAAGCCCATTAAATTGAGCACCACATATTGTGATTTTTTTAAAAAAATAACACTTCCATTCTCTTCCAATAAAATGGAACCCAATCAAAAGAATTCAAACCAGAAGATATACCAGGGAAAATATGAGATTTGTAACCAGGGTCCTGAACTACCACTAATTAGCTCTGTGGCCTAAGACAGGTTGTCATTCAGTCTCTGAGCTTCAGGATTCTCCTTTACAAGCATGGCTGCAGCAATAATTCCCACCTCACATGGTTTTGTCAAGTTCAAAGAGGATGAGATACATTCTATACTATAAAGCATTCATAGCAATTATTTATTATGAGCTACAGGTCTGTGTGCTACACGTATCTCCTATTAGCTCAATCATTTTATAATTGGAGGAAACAAGGAAGAAAACAGTGAGCCAGTCAGCCACACAGGCTAGGGGCAACAAATATTAATCTATCAGAAAAATATGTTAAAGCAACGAGCAGGAGAACCAAGAAACCAGCAAGCAGAGGAAGAAAAATGTTCAAGTGCAGCATTTTTCTGGAGAAAAAAAATACACGATAGCTATATAATGCAAGAGTTTATAAAGTAATCTCTAAAATAATCACAAGGTCTTTGCTAATTTCATTGCCAAGACTTCTTGACTTCTTAGGAAATTTGATAAAAATTTAATATATCCCAAACATTCGTTCTCAGTCTGGAGTCACTTGATACTGTCACAAAGTCGATAATCAGAGAGGAAAATGCTTCAGCACTCACAGACAAATGGCCCCACATAGGAAAGGATTCTATTACAAACATCCATGGGTCTCCTCCATCTGACACATGCTGGCCTCTGAAGCAGTATGTGCCTGTCCACTAGGGGCTCTGAGATGGAGGCACTGCCCACAGGACTTGCCAGCAGTACGAAAGCTTCAGGACACAGTGAGACACACACCCCCCCAAAGTTACCCCATACAGGGGTAGCTTTAGTCTAATGGTCTAACGTTTTCTTCCCTCCTGCCTTATTAATGTCTAAACAGTGGCCCTATAAGACACTTTATTTTGCATACAAAGACAGTACTCCATGCCATGTGCTCTAAACAGCTTCTTTCATTAATGATGACCAGTGTATGCTGACAAGTCTATCCCTCCCGTTTCCTCTGTGACCAAAGCACAGAGAATAGTTTTAGAGCCTGGGATCAGAGCTGAGCTAACTGATTCTTGGTTTTCAAACTCTCAACCTCGTGTTCTCATTAACCAGCCACGCCCCCACTAAGATTACTGCCCCGGAAAATACCCGTAAAGCACTTGCCTTCCTGTGGCCAAGAGTGCAGCCATGAAATCGGGCAGGACCTTCCTTCATATAAGCACTGTGTCAAAACTGCAGAAACTAGGATCACATCTTGGTTTTTGTAATAATGTTGGCAGAGTACACACACTGCACTAGATTGTGAAGACTTGGGGGGAGCCTCTCTCTTAATGTCCTTCATCTCAAGATTTGATGCAATATGTCTTTAGAAAAAAAATTTTTTTAATGTTTAAAGAAAAAAATCATTGTTAGAAAACTACCAACGAACAATGAAATACAACTCAAAGAATATCAGGGCAGAATACAAAATAATACTTTTCTCAAGTCATGGTGGTAGAGTGCTTATTAAACCAGATTACAGGGCGCCTGGGTGGCTCAGTCAGTTAAGCGTCCGACTTCGGCTCAGGTCATGATCTCACAGTCTGTGGGTTTGAGCCCCGCTTCGGGCTCTGTGCTGACAGCTCAGAGCCTGGAGCCTGCTTCAGATTCTGTGTCTCCCTCTCTCTCTCTGTCCCTCCCCTGTTCATGCTCTCTCTCTGTCTCAAAAAAAAAAAAATTTTTAAACAGATTACAAATGAAATTCATATATATTGCATTAATATTTTAAATAAATGGTAGCATATGAATAGAGATTCCAAAAACACATTCTATGGTAACTGCTTAATATATATCCAACCACAAGAAATGCAAAAATAAGGGGAAATCACTAATAAAAGTTATTGGGGAAGTTAGATACCAGTATACAATAAAACTAACCTAGATCCACATCTTATGCCAAACACTGTATGTAATAAGGTCCAGAGAGCTCCAAGAGGTAAGCATTTAAAAAGCTGGAAATGAGCAGAATAGCATATTTTATCCCACTTATGAGGGGGAAATAATTTCTGGCCGTGAAAATACAGGATAGAAAGATGGCGTAATTGAGTATAAAAATGTAAACACTAATGAACAAGTTTTATACCACATAATATAATGAAACAAATAGAAAACCAATCATCAGAGAATGAGGAAAGATGACAAGTACAATGAAGAAAAGTTTATATCCAAGCTATGTAAAAACTGATAAAGTCACAAGACGTCAGCATTCAGGTTCAACTTGGTAAGTTTTTCTTTTAAGACCATTTAGTTTTAACTGTAAGAAAATATTAAAATCAAATCATCACATCCTCACTACCTCCTGAAGTAATAAGCATGGTAAAACAATCTCAGGGCAGGGGCGCCTGGGTGGCTCAGTCAATTAAGTGTCAGACTCTTGGTTTCAGCTCGGATTGTGATCTCACGGTTTTGTGAGTTCGAGCCCCACATCGGGCTCCAAGCTGACAGTGTGGAGCATGTTTGGGATTCTCTGTCTCCCTCTCTGGCCCTCCCCAACTTGCGCTATCTCTGTCTTTCTCAAAATAAATCAATAAACTTAAAAACATTAAAAAAAATCTCAGGGCAAGTATATGCCTACTAAACCAGCAGAAAGTATGAAAACTACAAAGCCTGAAGCCACAGAGAAAACCTGGATGGAGTCTCACAGTATAAATCGGTTCCATCCTTCTAGAGATCAATCCAACTGTGACTCTTTGACACAGTATTTCTCCTTTGGGTACAGACTTCAGGAAACCAAAATAAAGAGAAAAGAAAGCTAATTTGCACAAAATATTCATAGATACACTGTTTATAATAGGAAAAAGAGCTCCCAAACAAAGGAGCTAAAATATGTGGCATATAAACAAAGCAAAATGCTATAACGTTATTTAAAATGACATATTACGAAATATGTGTAATGTACACAGAACATAAGTATAGAATTGTGTATAATTTGCACAGAAAAATAATGTTCATGAAAAACAATACATGCTGATGACAGGGAGGAAAGAGAAGAGAAGAAGGGAAGTCTGTTCATTGACCAAGACCCGAAATGAAACTGGAATGTGATCAATGTTTTATATTTAAGTTCTTGACCTTGGGACTCACAGCCTTACCTCCTGTTACCTTTGAGCTTGGTCTAAAGAGGTGTTTGTCAAACTACTGTCATGAAGAACCAGGTTGTTTTCTGTTGTGTTTTGTTTTGTTTCTGTTCATTAAGGAAAGATATGTGGTCCCACTGCACATGACTAGTCCCTGGCTCAGCCAAATATGAACTTACTCCCACGTGTAAGTCCCACAAAACCCAAACGGGTCTATATGCTGTCCAAACTAATCTGCTCACACGCTTGGATGTGGCTACAATGTCAAGTTGCTATAGAAATTACTAAGTGCTGGGGCGCCTGGGTGGCTCAGTCGGTTAAGCACCTGACTTGGGCTTGGGTTATGATCTCACAGTTCGTGGGTTCGAGCCCCACGTCGGGCTGACAGTGTGGAGCCTGGAGCCTGCTTCGGATTCTGTGTCTCCCTCTCTCTGCCCCACCCCTGCTCACACTCTGTCTCTCTCTCTCTCTCTCTCTCTCTCAAAAATAAACATTAAAAAATAAATCTTTTAAAAAAAAAGAAAGAAAGAAAGAAAGAAAGAAAGAAAGAAAGAAAGAAAGAAAGAAATTACTAAGTGCTTACTCTCAATGTTTGTACTTATCTCTTGGCACCAGTCAGCTGACCACACTTGAGTAGCATTGGTCTAGAGCTAGTGGCTGCCATGTCCACACCCCATTCTTAGAACTGCCCAGTTCTGGAACGGGGCAGTTCTAAGAATGTGTCATGGTGAAGAAAGTGTGACTTCAAGGACCTTCAGAGACACCAAGCCTTCAGAGCAGCCCACATCAAAACTAGTTACACACACCAATGATGCCTTCACGACTGTACAAACGCCCCCGATTCCACGCCTGTCCACTTATCCACCTGCCAGCCTCTGCCCATGACCACATCTCCTGACTCCTCACCCAGTGCTGCCGGTCCTGACCTTCAAATCCGTTTTTATTTCAGAACCGTTAGCATCTCGCTCACTGAAATCTACAGCTGTGAGAAACCCATGCTTCCTTCATTTGAGGCCACTACGTTCAGATGCTGAATCACACGTTCACTCCTTAAGGGTAGGGAAATCATGTCACATTCATTACTAAATTCCAACAACAGTACTCTCTGGTGCAGAGCAGAACTGAACAAACATATGGAATGAGTGGAAAAGTTTGTGTAGTTATCTCTCACTCGGCTACATAGTTTAGTCTCTCTCTCAAACTGATCCTCAGTGTCCTTCTGATTTGGATTTAAAACACTTCAGAGCACAGGCTCCATCTCAAGTCACTAAACAATGAGGATCACCAAAAGAAAACAGATGACCGTGCATAGAAAAACAGCCTCAGGTGGCTCAGTCGGTTGAGCGACCGACTTCAGCTCAGGTCATGATCTCACAGTCTGTGAGTTCGAGCCCCGCATTGGGCTCTGTGCTGACAGCTCAGAGCCTGGAGTCTGCATTGGATTCTGTGTCTCCCTCTCTCTCTGCCCTTCCCCCACTCATGCTCTGTCTCTCTCTGTCTCAGAAATAAAAAAACATTAAAAAAAATTTTTTTTAAAAGAAAAACAGCCTCAGGCACCTGCAGGAACACTAGGTTTTCAGGTTTGTTCAGTTAAAGTCAAGCCCTTAGCAGCTTGGACACTTGAACCCCATTACCCCAGCTCTCCTACTTTCTGTGACCAAGCCAGCCTCCTTGGCTCTTCAGGACTGTGGCTGCCATGTCCACACCCTATCCCACCTTGGACCCTATCTGGCCCCTGCTTCCAGAGGTCACCAGCCCAGAACGACCAATATGCGCTTCCCTGCATGTTTTTAGCTAAATAAGATTCTAATTAGCATTTTCATGATGCACTAAACAGAAATGTGACCAATGTGTAAAACTTGATTTAGAAACCTGAATTCACAAGGAAGCCAAGAAATACCACTCAGGGCTTCTCTGAAGTTCTATAATGATTCCCATGACAATTCTCCCACCTCACAATCAAAGTAAGAGAGAGGAGCAACATTAGAAGCCCATATGTTGTTTAATTGCACTCTTCAAAGCATGTCAATATAAATACGATGGATACATAGCTGTTCATTTATTACTTTACATTGTATTATCCTACATGCCGTTCAGAAGTAACATCAAGAACGAAGTCACTTTTTTATACCGCTGCCATTTAAAAGAATATTAAAACTGAGGTGAATATAAAGGTCAAGGTTACATGTTTTCAGAATAGCAAGTGAACAGTCATTTTAAATAAAAATACACCACATTGTCAATCAGTAGGTGTTCAGAGAACTTTGTTTACGATGGTGTGTTCTTGGAGACTTGGAGACCAGCCTCCGCTGGAAGACAGGAAGGGAGAGTGAGCCTGTGTGAACAGTGCACTCAGGAAACCGAGCGCTGCGTAACACTTGTTTTTATAACCACTGAACAGTGTGGAAAACAAGCGGTCATTGCCGCAAAGAGAAACATGATGTAGGTAGATGGAGTCACAACAAATCCACGTCCAGGACAAATTACATACTAACACCCAGGAAGACTGTGACTCACACACGCATGCAAAAGGCAGATGAAAAGGACAACACAGTATTTTCTAGAACACTGATTTTTTTAAAAGCAAAGAAAAAGAAATCAACTGACAAGCTGCTTGTTACAGTAAAAGGAAATAACCTGAATGCCCAAGTATATGGTACATTCATGAAATATAACACTCCTCAGCCATTAAAATTGATTTGTAATGAGTAATTCCTGATATAGGAAAAGCACATGGTATTTCTGAGTGAAAGAAGCAGGTAACAAACCTGTATATGGCGTTACAATGGACACAACATGTGTGGACTACACGGCATGCGATGTTATCTCAGCATGAAGAGATAATGTGGGATTGCTTTCCTCATGTTGTCTTTTGGCATTTTCTCATTTTTCTTCAGAAAAAATGATTCCTTTTGGGGGGCACCTGGACAGCTCAGTTGGTTAAGCATCTGACTCTTGACTTCAGCTCAGGTCATGATCTCACAGTTTGTGAGATCGAGCCCCATGTCAGGTTCCACGCTCTGCTTGAGATTCTCTCCCTCCCTCTCCCTTTGCCCCTCCCCCACACATGCTCTCTCTCAATCTCTCAAAAAAAAATTGATTCAGGGGTACTTGGGTGGCTCAGTTGGTTAAGTGTCCGACTTCGGCTCAGGTCATGATCTCACAATTCGTGAGTTTGAGCCCTGCATCAAACTCTGTGCTGAAAGCTTGGAGCCTGGAGCCCCCTTTGGATTCTGTGTCTCCCTCTCTCTCTGTTCCTCCCTAGCTCACTCTCTCTCTCTCTCTCTCAAAAATACATAAACATTAAAAAAAATTAATTGATTCATTTTTAATAGTAAAAAACAATAAAATTTTTCTTAATTAAATATGTTTAGAACCAAATATACGTACACATAATAGAACAAATGCTCCCTTTTCTTAACCCAAGCTTTCCTTAGGCTTTAACAACCAACTTCATAGCTTTAAGAGTCTGTATCTTCTTGCAACTCACAATAAAAGTGTGACCTGAAAAAACTAAGAGATTATTTCAAAAGCTGTAGGTAAGGAAATTTGGGAACACACAATAAAAGAGGTGATGAGGAATATAATCTCAGGGAGACAGATGAGAATGTGATTACAACAAAAAAATGAAACAAATCAAGGACACTGTACCCCAGCTCAGGTAGACACCATGCATGTTTACAGAAGGGAGATTGAGAGATCGTCTGTGTGAAGGGCAAAACAGCTACAAAAGAGAATGAAGCTGTGATGCCTTCTCTGGGGGCAAGAGAAGTTGGTGGGGTGTCGAGCAGGAGGCGTTTATTCAGCAGAGAGAGAGAGAGAAGCATAGTTGGTGCTCTGATGACATGTAATCCTACTAAAAGATCACTCTGGCTACCAGAGGGATCTATAGGGTGGGGGTCAAGAGAGTATATGGTCATGAGGCTATGCAATCTAGACCCACGCTACCACTGGCCACATGTGAATATTGAAATCTAAATTAAGTTAAATTAAAAGTTCAGTTTCTTAAACACACTGGCCACATTTCAAGTGCTCAATAGCCACATGTGGCTAGGGCTTACCATATTGGACAGTGCAGATACAGAACAACTCCATCATCACAGAAAGTTCTTTTAGACAGTTCTTGTCTAACTAAGTAAGGCAAGATGGTGGCTTAGCCTGGGGGAGGTGGCAGGAGGTCAGGGAAGGGGACTCATAGCAGAGATGGGGAAACTTTGGCAGATGCAGGTTATAATTTTAGGATAGAACCCATAAGCAAAGAAGATGGATTAGATTGTAGGGGTTTATGGGAAAGAGCAGGATCAAGGACAGTTCCTGTTTTAACTCTTAGATTCGTAAGACTACCCACCTCTCTCTGCTCAACTCTTGCTTCCATCAAGCAACCACCTGTCTATTAATTCTGCCCCGCAGGTACTTCCATATATCTGAATGGTAGATATAAATATTCCAATGACCAGAGCACAGATTCCCAATACATTCTGGCTTCTAGAGCAAAACAAACAGACAGGAGTTTGTAAGTGCAAAAACTAAGTACAGGCAGATGGGAAACAAATGTGCAATAAGAAAGTAAAACAAGGTTCCAGAGCAAGGGCAGCCAGCGTGCAATCCACAGAAAGCAGAAATGTGATGGTAAAAAAAAAAAAAGCACTGTCAAAAAATAGTTCACCAGTAGAACAGAACTTCCAGAATGCAATATTTGCAAACTATAAAACCTTGCTTCCAACGGCAAATCCACTGAAATAAAATTATCCAAATAAATTAAGTAGCAAAAAACAAATGCATATAATCCCAGAAGAGTGTAGGTCTCTCTGCTGAACATCGATAAATCATGCTTGTAGCCGTGAAGTGTTAAGAAAAACTAGAAATATTGATGCAGTAATGATTCTTCCAGTTTGCTCCCACTTTGACGTTTTCCTCTCTGCAGAGGGCTCCCACGTATGCCTCAGAGCCATGCAGCCAACCCAGACAGCTAAAGGCAGAGTTCAAAGAGCTACATTCTGACACACCACAAATTTACTGTTCCACTGAAGCGTCATGTATTAGCTTTTTTCCTAAGGATAAAACCAAATGCTTGGTCTGGGTATTTGGAGCAATGAGGATGCTGTCACCAGAACGGATGGGGAAGGGTTAGGGCAAGGCCTGTGGAGCAGCTACTATGATGCTCATAGGACACATGGGCAGAGTAAAAACCATCAGAGTGAAGACACTGAGGTGAGCGTCCTCAGCAGTGCTAAACTGAAGCCACGATCCACCTAAGTAGTTCCCAGCTGACACACAAGAAGAGAAAATGTGAAACTACCTTGTCAAAGGTAAAAACCTTTTATACTCATTTCTTCTCATTTTTAAAAAGAGATGGCTTTCTTCAGGATGCATTTCCCCTGACAAACTCTATTAAATGTGAGGATTAGATTTCCAGGAGAACCCATAAAAGCCCATCACTATGAGCTGGATTTGAGTATAATAGAGCTGAACAGAGTACCCCCCGCCCAAGGAAGCCAGCACACATTCACGTCCAAGGCTTCTGCTGTAGGGCAGAACCTCATGCAGAATTGCCAAGTACGGGATGTCTCTCCTTGGCAACCCCAAGACCCTATAAATTCCCATCTCACCTTCTTCTCAGAAGGATCCCTGCCACGAAATCCCACTAGAGAGGTAGATAACATTAAGTAGGTTTAATGGGAAGCCATGTTTATAACAACCCTGCAAGGTAGGTACTACAGAGACAAAGGCCCGGCGAAATTCAATGAAAGTAAGGCACCAGCTGAAGTCATGCTGCTACTCAGTAGTAACAGTGAAGGGGGGAGGGGTGGAACCCAGGCCAGTCTGGCCCTCCACATGCTGCCTGTTGCAACAGAGAAGCAGATGCTGTTTTGGTGGCAGGAGCTAGGTGGGCAGCTGTCAGTAAGCACACGCCACCACGGGAGCTCGGAGAAAAGAGCAGTTTCTTCTTTTTTTTTACCAAAGCTGTTTCATTCCAGGAAAGCAGACCGGGCAGGCAAAGGAGAGCACACGAGTAGGTGGCTTGTGCCAGGTGTTCTGCCATGCTGTCCTGAAGGGGAGAAGAGAGGCTTCAGCAGGCCCTGCTATCTCCACTTCCCAAACTCGGAAGAACGGCTGGGGTCCCCGGGAGATGGCTGCTCCAGGCTGACAGCTCCCTGACCAGACAGCAGCGACACCCAACGTGCTGGGGTCCAAGACCCTGGTGAAGCAGCTGCAGGCTCTGGCGGCCCCACGGCTCACCCACCCTCATCAACTGATGTCCAGCCACTAGGCTGGATCTGTCAGTGATCCCGCTGCAGGCCTAGACATATAGTGCACATCAGCTGGGGCTCCTTCCAAAGCTTCAGGCTGGAGACTCAATGGCAGAACCTACCTAAATGGCACGTCCAAATGAGCTGAATTCAGCAGCTGTACCTAGAGGATACAATAGGTGAATTACTTTCACCCTTGACCCCTGCCTGCTCCTCTTTCCTCCTGGCCAGTCAATCCACGAATCCTACTAACAGACCACCAAGCCTATTTCTTTTTTTTTTTTTTAAGTTCATTTATTTATTTTTGAGAGAGAGAGGCAGAGAGAGAGGAAGAGAGAGAGAGAATCCCAGGCAGGTTCCATACTGTCAGTGCAGTCCCATGCAGGACTCTGTCACTCGAACCGTGAGGTCATGACATGAGCCGAAGTTGGACCTTAAAACGACTGAGCCACCCAGGTGCCCCTAAGCCTATTTCTAACAGCTGCTGGGACAGAGACATCTGTGTCCTGGTCACCACTGTATAGCCACACCCAAAAAATTAACCAAGACCAAAAAAGCAATCTTTGGTTTGATTAGGAGAAAGTTTCCATAAGTGCAACTCACAAGAGCTATTCGCCTCTAGGCCAATCGCCCATGGAGTCCATACGGGGCAGATTTACTCTATGATTTTATTTCATAAAACAGTAAAGTCTGCATGTATTCCATCTATGACTGCTCGTGCAACGTGATTATCTGTTCAAATTTCTAATTCCTGGAGGACACAGGGCCCCAAGCTCCTGAGTTTCTCCACACAGTACTCCCCCACCTGACTGACCATCTCACCTACCTCATGTATGCCTTTGATACGCTCCTTCTGTCAGGCTCCAGGCCTTGAAGTCACCTCCAGCTCCTTCCACGCCTTCACCCACTGCATATTCGGTCACTAAGCTACACTGATCAAAATTTCTGAGTTTGTTCCCGCCACCCTGCCATCTCTAGCCCCACTGTCATCACCCCAATGAAAGTACCCACCCCCAAAACTACAGGAGCCCTAGCTCGATTCGCGTTCAAGCTCTCCCCACCTCTCAACCTCACTTCTCACTCCACTTCCAGGACAGCCACAGCAAATAACCACTGTCCCCTAGCTCATAACTGGTGAGCCCATCCGGCCTAACCTTACAAGACCCACCATTACAACCCACAGAGGATTCAGTCCTGCTTTCCAGTCTCCCCCTCTTCCTTACATGTGTGTGGAACTTGGTCCCAGCTCCGTGCCTCGGTCCCCTCCTCCCACAAAATGCCACTTTTTCAGATCCCATCCAGGTGTCCAGACCAGTAACTTTGCCAGATTTTACTGATTATTCATTCTCATGTCTGAAATCTCCATACATTACAAGTGCCATGTTATTTAAAACTTAAATACCCTATTTAGTGCTGCAGGGTCTAACCTCCTGATACATCAGGGCTTAAGTCACTTCTGTGTCATATACCAGTCTTTGAACAAGTCCCTGAACAAGCTACCTAACCTCTCTCTCAGTTTCTTCTTCTGTAAAATAGAGTAACAATAGTAGTTATAATTTACAAGCCAGTTACTATTGTAATTAAATGAGATGTATATAAAAGTACCCAGTACCGTGTTTGACACCTAACAGATACACAAAATTGGCACTCATATTCCACCATGCTAGAAACATCCATGCCATACCCATCTTTACTGTGGTCCTGTTTCCCTCCTAAATACTCCAACTCTCCCAGGGCAGTGCTACATGCATTGTAGGTTCTAAGTAAGTATTAATGCTTGCTAATTAACACAAAACTTTTATTTAATTAATTAATTTATTTTGAGAAAGAGAGAGAGAGAAAGCCCAGGAGCACAAGCAGGGGAGGGACAAATAGAAAGAATCCCAAGCAGGCGCTGCACTGTCAGTGTGGGGCCCAATGTGGGGCTCGAACTCATGAACCATGAGATCATGACCTGAGCTGAAATCGTAAGTCGGACACTTAACTGAATGAGCCACCCAGGTGCCCCCAAAAAATTCTATTTTTAATCTCATCACAGGAAGCACATACTATTGTGTACCTCAAGCAACATCTCTAGTCTGCAGGCATGTTCCAGATTCATTCAATTCTTGTCATTATTGTATTGGCCTCCTGTTCCAGCCCTAAAAATAGCTGCTCTTGTTCCCATCTTCCCTATGCACGGGGACAAGGGGAGTCCTGGGCTGACGGCCCGCAATACTGGACGTGAGCAGCAGCACAGATGCCTGAGCTACATCCACAGAGACCAGCCCTCCTGTCACTTCCCTCAGGGCCACCATGTGTGAACACCTCTACCAAGATCCCTGTGGCATCTAGAATCACAACACACAAAACACTCAGCAAGTACCCAAGACAATTTTCCCTAGCTTGACAAGGGTCAAGCTTACAACTTTTCAGATTATAATATGACAGAATAAATATATGGTATTGGTTAATTTTAATAACATTTTTTATTCCAAAAGATATGCTCATGATTCTTAAAAAATAGGGGGAAAAAAGGGACAGATGCAGCATGACTAGCACAGGTCTACAAATGGCACAGTCTTCTGTCTTCTCTTTTCCCTTTAATTCTCTAAGACCCCAACTGTTCCGTGTCCTCGACAAGCAGTATCCCAACCATGATGGAGATGTACAGAGTGTTTTGAAAGCACAGGAAAACAAGTGTCTAACTCAGCTGGGGGGCGGAGGGGCAGTGGTGAGGGCCTCACAGAGAACAACCAAGCTGGTTTTTAAGGATCAGTGGGGTTTTCCCAGGGGGGTGAGAGGCTGGGAGAAGCCATTCCAGGCCAAGGGAAGAGCATAAGCCAACACATGGAGTGCTGAAAGCATGGAGCGTGTGAAGGCGGCAAAGTCCCTTGGCCAAAGGGACTGTAAGTAGAGGGCGGGTGCTAAATAACAACACTGGCAGGGAAAGTTGGATCGACTTGGTAAACTGATTTGAGGTGCTGTGTTAGGAAAGTCTCAATGGTGCTTTGAAAACATCTAGGCAGGGAAATGGCACGGTAAGACCCATGTTTTAGAAAAACTGAGTGCACTATGGCAGACTGGAAGGGAGGCAAGGTAGTCAGTGAAGAAGCTTCTTGCACAAGAGTCCAGGCAAGAGATGATAAGGGCTTGGGCCTGGGCCGAGGATAAGAAAGGAGCCTACACCAGAACTGGTCTCTAATGGGAGCCACACCACATCCACAGCAGCATTACACACAACAGGCAAAGAGTGGGAACAACCCAAGTGTCCAGCGGCACGTGAATGGATAAACACGATGCATTATACACATACATTGGAATGTTACTCAGCTTTAAAAGGGAAGGAAATTGTGACACAGGCTACAACATGGACACCCCCTGAAAACATTATGGCAAGTGAAATAAGCCAGTCAAAAAGGATGACGACCGTGTGATCTTGCTTAGATACAGGACCTAGAGCAAATTCATAGAAACAGAAAATAAAATGGAGGTTGCCAGAGGCTGGGAGGATGGGGCATGGGGAGTTATTGTTCAAGGGGGGGACAGAGTTTCAGTTTTGCAAGATGAAGAGTTCCAGAGATGGGTGGTGGTGATGGTTTCGCAACAGTGTGAACGTACCTAAGGCCTACTGAACAGCAGACTTAAAAACGGTGAAGATGGCAAATTTTATGTTATGTGTATTTCACAGTTTCTTTAAAAGCAGGAGAGGGAGAGGGAGGCAGAGTTGATAATATTGTACATCTCCTAGCCTGTGGCCCTAAATGAAGCACAGCACCTTTACGGAGCTCCAGTCCACAGAAGGACAACACAGGGGAGCGGAAAGAGAATTCGGAGTTGCACAGATGTCCAGACTCATTACAACTGAGAACAAAAACTTTCCCAAAAGGCTCCCTGACAGGATCAGCATCGTCCCTTACACTCCTGAACTCTAAAAACGATACAACTTAAAAGGTAATTAACGGCAGCCAAAAAGAGATAGGAAATGACTTCTTCATTACTCATTTGGAAAAGTGGGATTCTAGCGTACATGGGGCAGATTACACAAATAAATCAATTCACTCCTTTCTGAAACCCAAAGAAAAGAACTGTAAAAATGTTATTTTCTTTAAAGTGTATTTATTTTTGAAAGAGAGAGAAAGCACAAGTCAGAGAGGGGTAGAGAGAGACAGAGAAAGAGAGAATCCCAAACAGGCTCCACACTGTCAGTGCTGAGTCCGATGCAGGGCCTGAACCCACGAACTGTGAGATCATGACCTGAGCCAAAGTCAGACACTTAACCAACTGAGCCACCCAGGCACCCCGCAAAATATTATGTTTTTAAACACATAAACCATAGAAACAGGACTGAAGATGGAGAAGCACTAAAAGACTAAGACGAGCTGACAAAGCTGAACCCTAGGCCTGCAACAGAGAAAACCAAGACCCTATCTTACATATACCCCTGAATTTCCAAAAGGCTCCACAACCGGCAGCTCCAGGTAACTCTGGAAACTGGGGTGAAACAAGGGGTAAAACAAGACGGAAAGTTTGGGGGCGCCTGGGTGGCTCTGTCAGTTGAGTATACAACTTCATTTAAGCCCCACATCAGGCTCGTGGGAGCCTGCTTCGGATCCTCTGTCCCCCTCTCTCTGCACCTCCCCTGCTTGTGCTGTCTCAAAAATAAACAAACATTTAAAAAAAAAGAAAAAGGGAGAAGGAAGGTTTGGAAATCCATCCAGGTAAGCAGTCAGAAACCCAAATCCCTCCTCTACTCCCAGTGGTGCCTCCCACACTGGTAACCCCTGGAGATTTATTCTCTGAAGCAGGTAAAAACACAGCAGTCGGGTCTGTGGGACAAGGAGTTCAGGTAGGAATAAGGGTTCCATTCTGAATACATGGAGACTTAGAGGTGTATGTGTAATGTATGTCTATCAGTCCAGATGTAGACCCAAAATACCAACTATTCTAGGTATTTCAGGCAGGGAGGCATTTAACACAGGGCATTAGAGGTTTGCATAACAATCATGGCTGGAGCTGTGAGAGCCAAGGTCAAAGAAACCACCATTCATGTTCAGGAAATCAAGATGCACAAGCATCTTAAGAAACTGCAAAGATGATCCCAGCTCCCCCATGGCTGAGGTAGCTCGGAGTCCCAGACGGATACTCCGAAGCTGATGAAAATCCCACATCTGGTATGTGCCTTTGCTGCAATAGCAGTAGCACCTTCTTCTGAAACTCTCGCTGGCAGAACCGAAATCAGAACCCTCCTGTCAAAGGATTCTGGCAACTGTAGTGCCCAGGTTCCCAGCCCCTACAACATGGGAGATGGCTTAACAAAACAGGTTGAGGACCGGGAGACCGTACCCAGCCAGTATCCAACATCCAGATGCCAAGACCACCCTCGCGCTCTCCTCCCACTCAGTTCCCTGCTCCCCAAGTACCGGCGGGCAGACCTTCCCTTTCCCGGCAAAAGAGGACAAAAATCTCCCAGCCAGTGGCCAAAGGAAAAAAACAGGGTGCTAAAATTTTAGGTTCTCAGAGAAACAGCCCAGCCAGATCACACTACAGTGACGCTCACAGAAGAATAAGGTATTCTCATCTCCAAAAAGGCCAACAATTCCCAGCAAAGTAGCTGTAATTTTTTTCTAAAGGAGTCAAATTCTCTACATTTTAATTTGCTTCAAAAAAATGGACATGAGTTTAAAAAATAATGTACATGACACATGACTTCTATAGTTGAGCTAAGATTAACAATCAATTATTCAATCCCCACATATGTGAAAACGTGAACCCATAAAAGCCACAACACAGGTGAGATGTGTTACTGAAGCAGCCAGTTGTACTTTTCTTACCTAAACTCTAGATCTTCGGTTTTCAAAGTATGACCTGTCATGCCCCCAAACCCTTAGTGATCTACAAGGTCAAAACTATTTTCATGACATGAACTTATCTGCCTTTTTTACTCCTGTTCTATCCTGAGCGTACAGGGGCATTTTTCAGAAGACTACATGACATCTGATGACATCATCAGCCTAATAACTAACAGAGTGGAAGTTGTTTTCAATTTTTCTGTCTTAATCTCTAATATGGTAAATATAAATAGAAACCACACAAAATCTCTTTGGGGTCCTTGAAAATATCTGAGTATACAGGGGTCAAGAAACCTGAGAATCATTGCTATAAAACAATGTTTTAGAGGCGCCTGGGTGGCTCAGTCTGTTAAGCATCTGACTCTTGGTTTCGGCTCGGGTCACGATCTCTCGGGTCATGAGTTCAAGCCCTGGTTTGGGCTCAGCACTGCTGGTGCAGAGCCTGCTTGGGATTCTCTCTCTCTCTCTCTCTCTCTCTCTCAAAAATAAATACATAAACTTAAAAAAAATGTTTTTGTTAGTTGCTTTTAGAAAGGAACTTTTAATATGTAAACCTGATTAGAATTAGTTTGTTTATATCTTCAAAGAGGAAAAAATAAATGTTTTACTATCTTGTATCTGTTGATCCCTTAGGAGGAGGAATTTTCTTTTTTTTTTTTTTTAATTTTTTTTTTCAACGTTTTTTTATTTATTTTTGGGACAGAGAAAGACAGAGCATGAACGGGGGAGGGGCAGAGAGAGAGGGAGACACAGAATCGGAAACAGGCTCCAGGCTCCGAGCCATCAGCCCAGAGCCTGACGCGGGGCTCGAACTCACGGACCGTGAGATCGTGACCTGGCTGAAGTCGGACGCTTAACCGACTGCGCCACCCAGGCGCCCCAGGAGGAGGAATTTTCTACACAGATCCCAAATTATTTTTCCCCTACAGTAACCACCATGATGACAAGTCTCATTGCCTGGAAGGCAGCTCACAGTGAGTCCCTAACAGGAACTGTTCCTACAAGTAAAGGATCGCAAAGCCTTTCCCAATGGATATGTAAACCAGCCCCTACCATGAGGCCCCAGTTCCCCAGAGTTTTACAAAGACTTTCAGGAATGTGGAGAACCAGCAGTGACATCTCAACATCACCAAGGGGCCTCAGAGCTTCAGAGAATGGGAAACAAGATCCCTCTGACAAAATAATGCTGATGCTGGAAGGGAAGGAGAGGAATGAGGGACTCTCACATCCTCTCGAGCCACCTCTGCAGCTGCTTGTCACAGCAGGTGTGGCCTGAGACCTCTCTCTTCTCAGCAGCTGCTGGTGCTAGGAAGCCTGCTCAGCCCCTCTGGCACAAATACAAACCTCGAAGAGTGAGAGCATTTCACTCCTGGAGCACCTTTGATCAACAGACCACGGGAGCCAGTGGATAAACACTCCCCTCGTCCATGTCCCAGGCAGAGAACACTGAGATACATTCAACAGTTCCCCAGGGAGTCCCTGGCTGGATTGAGCACCAGTGGTCCACTGCGGCAGCCGGCTCCATAACTCACTCTTGGATTGGCTTTCCCTTTTTCCTTTTGTTATTATTCCCTTGGACGTTCTTCCTCTTATGTTCCCTGGGATACCCTTCCAAAATAAACTGCCCATGCTAAGCTCCTGTCTCAGTCTTTCAGTTGACCCCACCTAAGACAAGGCATAAGATAAGCTCTCCACATCCAGACAGGTGGGGAAGAGACATAGCACAAGAGTGGCCCTCCTTGTCCCCATTCCTAAAGCTTGGCAAAAAGCTTCACATCTAGCAGATGTTTTAAAACTCCCAGTTAAGTGAAAAGAGAAGGAAGTGATGACAAACTATGGAAGACAGACTGTAACTGCTCTGTTGTATGACATAGACTCTACGTAAAATGGGCTTCAGAGAAAGGGATGAAGTCTCAAGTAGAAAGGGAAGGCTGAGAAAGACTCCCAAAGATGATCAAGAAAGGAAGGTGGCTCCAGGAAAGGAAATATGAGTCTTAGCCACTGGAGACCCAGAGACTGGCCTCCCCAGAGCTGGCAACCTAGAAGCTGAGGGGAGGCAGGACAGAGTGTATGCAGATGAATGAGGGGTTTGACAACCAAGGAGAGAAGTAGAGTTTATATGGTGGTCCATGAAGGCTTGTGAGAAAAGTGCGAACCAATGTCTTCACTTAACCACACCAACCTTTCTATATAACTCTGAAGACTGGGCTTACAACCCGTGACTGACTCTCTTTATCTCTTTCTTTTCTTCCCATAGTGATTACTACTTGGCCAGGCACTCTTCACATATTAATTTATTTAATCCACAAAACAACTCCATGAGGTAGGTTCTATTATTGCCCCCATTTTACAAAGGGAGAAACTGGACCACAGACAAGTTACACAGCTGGGAGACAGAGCTTGGGTTCAAACCCTGCCAGTCTGGTTCTCCCTCTCACATCTGTCCCCCACAGTCAATAAAGTTACCACATTCTACATGATAATCCTACATGATTCCTTTCACACTGTTTCTTATATGTTGTATCCTCAGCATTTTCAGAACCTATAACCACATGTAATTCATACATTTCCTAGGCATTAGTTGAGTTCCTGGCATATACATATGCCAGATGCTGCACCAGCAGCTGGGGATAAAGATGCAAAGTCCTCACTCTCCAGGAAAGTCCCATTACACATCTTGCAAGATGAACCAAGTCATGGAGAGGTGAACCTGTAGGTCAAGGTGAGAAGATGGGCCTGGGATGAAATTGGGATGAATTGGTAGGTGAAAAAAAACAAATTCTCACTCATTCCAGAAGTGTTACTGAGTATCTGCCATGTGCAAGGTCCTAGAAGACAGGAAGGAAAGGAAGGAACACTGAAATGAGTTACCATACAGTCCAACCCAATCCTCATACCCACACAGGTGAGGAATAACAAAGCTGTTCACACCACGCCTGAGAAATAGTAGATACATAATAAAAAAATGATCAATTTAGTCTTCCTCTAACTCCACTTTAAATCACATAACTTACAGTTTTCCATAACTGACCACATAAAATCAAGATCCTGTTGTAGGTATTCAAGGCTCTCATCGTCTACTCTCTACTTACTTGGTTCTGACCTCACTACTTATTAAATCAATCTTTTTCTTCCCAATACATCACAGGCAAATAAGGAGAACACATTCACACCTTATGTGTCTGCCCATGTGATTTACCTTTACTGCACGTTGGTCTTTTTTTATTTCTATCCATCTTTACCTATGGCTACTTTCAAAAGTATCCAATGCTAGGATGATAATTTTTTCCACTCACATGGTTTTGGCCTTTCCTCTACCACAGTCCTGTGGCACTTGTAGATTAAAGCCTCTGGTGTGTTTGGCACCAGTGGATTTAACTGTTTGGCTCTCACAGTCGAGCATGTAGGAGCTGGCACACAGTAGGTGCTCAAGAACCTGTATGTGATTCATGATGAAGCAGTACCAGAAAGAAAGATCTTGCGTTATAATACATAGTGTTTTGACATCACTTGTTATAAAACCTTCTTTCTCTTTCTCCTCATAGATAATGAAATATAATGATTCATCAGCCTTGTAAATAAGCCCAGTCTCCCCAAGGAACTTCTGTGACATGAATGAAATCATCATTTTACACTGGACACGATGCTTCTAGAATGGTGTTTGGCACACAGTTAACTCCCAGTAACTATTTGTGGAAGTGAATTAAAACAATCAGCTTTTTTTTCACACCTGCCACATACTATATAATGTGGTAAAGATTTTTAATACCAAAGTTTTAAGAATTTGAAGAGCAGCACAGATCAAATACAGTAAAAGTAGCTTTATCCACTCTACATGTTGTGCTATCCTGAAAGACTAGGCCACTCTCTTCTTCCTGGACTTCACAATCGGTCAGTTGCTTCTTAAGTTAGGGAAGACCATCATCCCTCTCCACCCTTAGGAGCTATTAATGGGAACCTGCCCATCACTACACACAAAATCTGAAAATGGCATTTTCAAATACTTTGTGGAGAACAGGATTTAATGACACCGCTGACAGTCACTTTAAGTAGTGTGATCACAGTATGTATTAAATACAACCATCTCATTCCACTTAGACCTTTTTGAAAGAAAATAAGTAAGTAATGAATGAAAAGCAAAATTTTTATCCCCCAAATGATCTGAAATTAGCATAAAAGAAAAACGAAATATCCTAGAGAGAGGATATTAATTCCGGGACTCCAATGTATAACAAACAAATATGCTTTGACATCAGCCAATATCAACCCACCAGATAATAAAGGATACTTTGGAAAATTGGTCTCTCATTTGGTTTTTCTTTTTTTTTCCCCTTCCAACGATACTCTACATAATGTGAATAAAATGTGTTAGACTATTGTTTGAAACCTGCCTCAGTCCCTCTAATCCAATGCACCTCCCAGTTGCATTGAGATCTGCCGGTGACACATGAGATCTAAAGTGGGTGGATAAAAATAACCTGGTCCTCAAAAAGACATGATAAACGCCAGACAGCTGAGTCACTTTGAAGCCCATCTGACTCTTGAAAGGGACATTCACCCTCCTTTTCCTTGTCACACATATACATACCACCTGGTGAAAAACACCACCAACCTCCCTGGGTGGAAGGCGGTGACCTGTCGTAACTTCCCCCTCCAGTCTCAGGTCACAACCCGCGACTAAACTTTTAATAATTTATACTAATGCATCTCAGCCCCAGCTACTCATTTAGAAGAGGAAGGGGAAAGACTTAAAGGAACCGTAATAATCCAGTAGACCCCCCTATTTCTGCTGCCCAATTGGAGGCACCCGAAGGTTTCCTGTGACATTCTAACGGGAAGAAAAGGAGTGGGGGAGCAATGCAAAGTGGAGATAGAAAAGCTCAGCGAGGAAATCAGAATTGTCCAGGAGCGGGAATCCCTGGGCAGAGCAAACGGTCCCAGAAAGAGAAGGCTTGTGCGTGTCTACGGGGGATCGATGCGGTCCACCCGCCCGCCCTCCACTCTCGCCCCGGGGAGGACGCAAATCATCCGCAACGTGCAGTTCAGATCAGGGAACTCTTCCATTGGATCTACCTTTCAAACGGTGGCGGGGCTGGGGCCAGGCAGCTGGGAGCTGGGGCCCAGTCAGCCTAGGAAGGCTGGCGGAGCTAAGCCTCGGCGACCCAGTGCTCAGCTGCAGCAGCCTCGGGGAAAGCAGCGCCCGGCACGCAGCAGGCGCTCACTAAGTGTTTTCCGAACTGCAGTGCCCCTGAGCCAACTCCGCCGCCGCGGGAGGAGGTCCCCCGGCTGCCACTGCGCATCTTCTCCCCCGGCTTCACGTGCCGCCCAGTTCCGCGGCTCGCGGCCGCCACAGGCCGCTGGCACCGCGACCCTCCCCCGAGGCGCCGCGAGCGCCGCCGAGCCTCACTTACGGGGGAGTCGTACGAGAAGGCGCACTCGTTCTTGTACACCCTGTCCCCCGACCTGGGCACGCGGATCGTGGGCATGTGGGGCACCAGCAGCTCGCCGATGTCTCCCGCAGCCATCTTCCTGCTGCCGCTGCCGCCCGGCATGCCGAACAGGGCGCCCCGGCGCTGCATGGCCGCGGCGCGCACCCGAGCCGAGCCGAGCCGAGCCGGAGCGCTGGATCTGCCCGCGACGGCGGCGGCGGCGGGCTGCGCGGGCGACCGGAGCCGAGCCGGGGCTGGCGGGCGGAGCGGGCCGCGGGGCGGGAACGGGCACCGGGGGCCTGGGGCGGACGAGCGGGCGGGGGGGGGGGGGGGAAACGCTGCTATTTTTAATCCAATGGCGAATCGCCGGCCCAGCTGCAGCGTCAGGCGGGGCGCTGGGGAGCGCCAGCCGCAGCGCGCCGGGGAGGGGGCGCTGGAGAGGGGCCCTGCGCCCCGATCCGGCTCGGCAGCGGGGGGCGGGAGACGAACCCCCGGGGCGCGGGCGCGGGAGCCGGAAGCGGGCGGGGGGGGGGGACACCCCCCTCCCGCCCCCGCCGACGGGCCGCGGTGGGGCTGCCCCAAGGTGTTTTCTACCCTAGATCGATAGGTTGCGAAGGGGCAACTCCGAGGCAGCTAACACAAAGGGCAGAATTGGGGGGGGGGGGGGGGGCGTTTAACAACCGCTTGCTTTTAAAACAGCTGAAGATAAAAGCGGGTACTTCCCCTGCCTGGGTAGGGTTAGGATTCGACGTGCAAATCCGGATTGCACAGCTCCGGGCCCAAATCTAAATTTGCGCTTTGCACTTAGGTGTTAACCTCACTAAACCTTGTTCTTCACTTTTTTAGCATCTAAAGCTTATTGAAAGAGAATAGAATAGGATCCAGTGAGGATGGACGTATATTTTTTGCAATAATACAGATTTTTCCTACGCATGGAGAGGAAGATCAAGATTTTTTTCGGGGAGGCTTTATATTTTTCTCTTTGGAACGTATTTTGCGTGATGTGTTCGAGGCTTCTGCGTTGAACATTGAGTAGCCTCGTTTGAAGATCTTATTCAGACACACATATTCCTGTCTTGCAGGTCCAATTCCTCAAAATAAATAATGAAGGGGGGGGGGGAGGACTAATTTGCAAACTAGCTTGCCCTACAGCATACTCATTTTCTCCAAAAAAAATTCTTAAAACAGGTTCAGTTCCGCTGAGGTTCGCTAACTACACCCAATGTAAAGGGCGGTAATTCCTGACAATTACTGGAACGCAGAAATAGCAAGAAATAGTGAATAAAAATGCTTATTTCTATAAGCCTCTCCCAGATCAAATTGTCTTTAAAATATCGGGTTTTTTTCTCCTTCCCATTATTTCTGTTACTCTGCGTGATTCTGCAGATGTGCGGGTTCAGCTGGGAGACAGGAAAGGTACCTAGAATTTGATGTGAAACAGGCAGAGATGAAACCTCCCTTGCCCAGCTCTTCTTTTTATTTTTTTTATTTTTTTTTTTAACGTTTTATTTATTTTTGAGACAGGGAGAGACAGAGCATGAACGGGGGAGGGTCAGAGAGAGGGAGACACAAAATCTGAAACAGGCCCCAGGCTCTGAGCTGTCAGCCCAGAGCCTGACACAGGGCTCGAACCCACAGACCGCGAGATCATGACCTGAGCCGAAGTCGGCCGCCCAACCAACTGAGCCATCCAGGCGCCCCGCTTGCCCAGCTCTTCCAAATTCTCATACCAACAGGCAAGGCTCAAGCAGACTTCACATCCAGGTTCATGGATGATGCTTGCTTGTCTAATTACAGGAAAAACTTTACCCAAAAGCACTCAAAACCTACAGTTTAAAAATTTTTTAGATTAAACGCAATTTAAATCGAGACAGTTTTTCACCCTTCAGACTGATTAACATGTATTGCGTTGGCCTGGGTATAGGAAACAGGCCTCATATACATTGTTGGTGGGAGTAAAAACAGTAAACAATAACAATATTATTGACCATAATTTTATATGCATATACTGTTTCCAGTATATGACGCTGCAGATGACCAGGAATTCCTCATCTAGACATTTATGCTACAAATAACTTCACACTGTGTAAGGATATTTGTTAGAGCATTGTTCATAGTAAAAAAAAAAAAAAAAAAAATGGAAACAGCCTAAAGATCCATGTGCAGGAAGTGGTTAAAATACAGCACTGTTGAGAAGAAGGAAGCACTTGGTGTGTGGTGATGTGGAGCAATATCCAAATCACATTACTTGAGAAAAAAAGCAAAGTGTATATCGGTGTGCAAAAGCAAGGACTGCATGCAAGGCACTCTGATACACCCTGCATACCACAGGCCTTCCTTGCAGGTGGTTGCACCTGTGGTAAAAATTCTATCTATACACATCCAGAGGCTACTATATATATATATATATATATATATATATATATACACACACGCGCGCACGCGCACGCAAGCGTGCACACACATAGTATATGTGCATGCAGGTGCATGCATGCGTGTGTGTGTCTGTGTGTTTGGCCTTCAGATGTTTCTAGAAGACTACATAAGAAACTAATGACAGTCAGGCTCTATGGAGAGGAACATAAAGCCAGCGATTAGAGAGCGATCTACAGCCAGTCTTTACCTTTCTCTAGAAAGGTACGTTTTTATTATGTGCAACTATTACTTTAAAAAATAATTAAAGTAGCCTGGGTGGCTCAGTCAGTTGAGCTTCCGACTTTGGCTCGGGTCATAATCTCATAGCTGGAGAGTTTGAGCCCTAAGTTGGGCTCTGTGCTGACAGCTCAGAGCCTGGAATCTGCTTCAGATTCTGTGTCTCCCTTTCTCTACCCTTCCCCCACTTGCCCTCTGTCTTTCTCTCTCTCTCTCTCTCTCAAAAATAATAAAACTTAAAAATAAATAAAAATTAAAAAATAATAATAATTAAAACTCAATTATACACTCTAAGTTCAATAATCAGTTAACATGTTTTTGGTATATTAGGTTCACATACTTATATTGCTTTCAAGATGTCATTGCAAATGGGTAAAAACCAACATACATTTTGGCAAGACTGGAAAGACATGTAAAATTTAAAGAGTTATGTTTAGAATTTGGTTATAGGATTTTGTTTCTATTTTCAAAATGTCTTCAACGATATTACATTTGGTTTATAATATAAAAATGTACCAAGACAAAAAGAGAAACTTCACTGAAAAAACCTGGATCAATTACAGAAACTTTTAATTTAATTTTACAAATTCTACATATGAATTTATAACCGGACTATTTCAATGAGAAAAGTTTTCAACCAGCAATAGTGGTGCTTCATGTAAACCTCACTGGCACCAACACTGCCACTGCGCAAAGTTCAACCTGACTATTTTACTAATGGACCAGTTTCTGCATGTAGATCTTGATCAAAGAACAGGAATAAAGTGATGATGGGTAAACAATTTTCACTTCCAACATAAGTTCACAGTCCTTCTGAAGAGATGTCAGAGAACCTAAGACTAAGAACTAACTTGTGTCCCATCAAGTATTCAGTCCACCATGTCACTCTACTGCTCAAAAGCCTCTTGGTAGGACATTGGCAGTGAGTTTGCCTCCCATGGCCTTGCATTCAAGGACCTCGCTCTTTGGCACTCTCTCAGACTTGACTCCCACACCTTCTTCTGGTGAGGTGGATTATATTGTACCCAGGGATACATGTACTTGTCTCCTAGCCTTGGTTGAAAGCTCTCCGCTCTCATTTGTATCTTCTCAATCCTTTCAAGCCTTTTCTGACTGTTCCAACCCTCAGGGATGGGTCTTAAATTCAGACAGCCCCTACTGCCTGTGCCTATCATCGCATACTGCCATGTGACTTCTTTTGTACCGTTAATTCATCTTCGTTCCCTATCCTTTCCCTCTCTAGAGATAATACACTGAAAGAAACTCTGTTTCTTAGGATCCTTGCACATTGTGGAAACTCAGTGGAATAGTGCGCGCCCATAAAGGTACTGCTCTGTTTATTTTGGGCACCCAATAAGTATCTACGAGGTGAATGACTCACATCTGTGACATTGTAATAGATATGTTTTGCAGTCAGCTTTGTGTTTTATGTAAAATACATTGTTTCACAAATGCTGTTCCCAGAACTGACATAGGTTACATTAAAACATGACATGAATGCTACTGTGACTAATGCCAAAAAGGGGAATTGGGAAAATCTACAGAGAAAAAAGATATCTTAAGTATTTCAATTAGTGGAATAGCTCTTGACCTCAGATGCCCTCCAATAATGCTCAGTGATCTAGTAAAGCCATATACGGTGATAGCTTGTTGTGGGGCATATCCATAAAATTTTCTATCCTGGCAGCTAGCCTCCACAAGAAGCACAGGTTATTAAGTGTAAAAACAATAGGTCACTGCTTGAGAAATGTACTGCTTTTTCCAATTAAGAAAATCTCTAGGGACTCCTGGGTGGCTTAGTCAGTTAAGTATCCAGCATTGGTTCAGGTCATGATTCTTGTGGTTCATGAGTTCAAGCCCCACATAGGCGTGTCTCCTGTCAGCACAGAGCCTGCCTTGGATCCTCTGTCTCCCTCTATCTCTGCCCCTCCCCCCTCTCAAAAATAAACATTAAAAAAAATAAAATTCTATATTACCATCAAAAGTCATGTTATAAGAATATTCACTGACATGGAAAAATGTTCACTATAATGCAAACTTCAAGAATTGGTAATAAATAAACATATACACTATTATTTGCTTAAATACATATACACACACACACACACATATATATAGGCATAGCATAGAATAGGGATTAGATTGGAATGGGTCATATGTTAATGGTAGTTATCTCTAAGTGAAAAAAAGAAATTTTGTGCTTTTCTGTGTTATTGCAATGTTTTACATTAACTATCCATTTATTATTATTTTTTAATGTTTATTTATTTTTGAGACAGAGAGAGAGCATGAACGGGGGAGGGTCAGAGAGAGGGAGACACAGAATCTGAAACAGGCTCCAGGCTCTGAGCTGTCAGCACAGAGCCCGATGCGGGGCTTGAACTCATGGACTGCGAGATCATGACCTGAGCCGAAGCCAGTCGCCCAACCGACTGAGCCACCCAGGCGCCCCCATTTATTATTTTTTTAATAGGGGAGATATTAACTTTTTATACTATCACTGATTATGTCAATTTCTTGGCCACTTGCCCTCTTTCTTATCTGTTTGTCCCTTTCACCACGCATATAAAACTAAACAAGTTTCTTATGGACAATCTGCATAAGTAAAAGGTAGGTTCACACTGGAATGAGCAAACTCCTTGAACAATTCTTAACATCAAGATGAGATAAGCTGTTAGTCAATTTAAAAGGAAATCTGAGATCCCTGTTCACCTCTTGGGGTTCTGTGATGTGTAATACTCACCACAGTTCTTCCAGAAGCCTGACTCATAAGTTACTCATAGAGATAGGTAGGCATATTGCCTTTCAGGCCAGTCTGACACCATCCCTACTCATGTCCACTGTCATTTCCATGTACACACAGGAAGATATGTCCTCTGCTCAGGTGTAGAAAAGACTATTGAGTAAAACACACACACACACACACACACACACACACACACACACACACACACACCATGGGGCCACAGATTACTTTTCAGGCTTCCTAGTAAATGGGCAAAGCAACCTAAATATGATACATACTGGCTCCAAAATCCAAAGAAACTCATCAAACATTGTGCCTCATTGTTAGTGATAGGGAGCTCAAGATGAAGAACTTAACCTTCATTTTTCTATATTATTAAACTCCCCTCCGGAATTTCACTGGGATGGCAAGCCCCTGTATTTCTCAGAATATATCTCCTACCCTCTGTCACAGGACATCTGCCACTTCCTGCTCCCCAGGTCCTGTCTGCACATTGTCATTACTGTCGGGATTAACATGATGTCCTGTAGATGCTGATGGCCAAGACCAGGAGTCGGTGCACTGCGGCCCATGGACCAAATCCAGCCTGCCATCTGCTTTGTAAATAAAGTTTTGTTGGACTCCAACCACACTCATCCATTTGCATATCATCTATGACTGCTTTGGTGCTATAACAGCAAAGTGCAACAGAAACCATATGGACCCAGAGTATTTATATCTGACCCTTTATAGAAAAGTTTGCCAACCATTGGTCAAGATCAATACAGGTTATACGTTATGATCCAGAATCAGAGAATTAGCATCACTTTAGACTTGTGCTACTTACCTCCAGATGATGGCAAACCTGTTTATCTGAATGGAACAAATGCTTTCACCAGATCAGTAGCTGCAAAACAAATGCCAGGAGATGTGTTCATTTGCTTCAGTAAGGAGATCATCTCTAGAATACCAGCTAAGTTGAAATCACCACCCTGTTAACTTTACCCCAGTCCACCAGCATTCTCCATTCTAATGGTGAAAATAATAGGAAATGATGGGAGAAGGAATGGGAATATGATAGCAATCATCAACTCTGTGTCTTCCTGGTCTTTGATATAGTTTCACTGGAAGAGCAGCTTTATTTCATGTTTACACTGTTGTTAGGGAAAGAAAACACCAGTGGCTCCCTCTTGGTTTTTCCTACTCTAGTCATGATTACTCCAACAGGGAAGGGAGCCATTGTGCAGATCCTACAGTTCACTAAGGTCACGTATTCCAATAATACTTTCAAGAGCTAGAGTACTATCTACAGGATGGGCTTGGGTCCCTCTCTGCCTACCATGAGGCAAACAGGAGTCAGAAGCTCACACATCAGGGGCACCTGGGTGCTCATTTGGTTAAGCATCCAACTCTTGATTTCAGCTCAGGTCATGATCTCACAGTTTGTGGAATCGATCCCCGCATCAGGCTCTGCACAAATAGCATGGAGCCTGCTTGGGATTCTCTCTCTCCCTCCGTCTCTGCCCCTCTCCCCCTTTCTCATTCTCTCTCTCTCTCTCTCAAAATAAATAAACACTTAAAAATAAATAGGGGCACCTAGGTGGCTCAGTCAGTTGGGTGTCAGACTTCGGCTCAGGTCACAATCTCACAGTTCTTGAGTTCGAGCCCCACGTTGAGCTCTGCTCTGACAGTGAAGATCCCACCTCAGGTTCTCTGTCTCCCTCTCTCTCTGCCACTCCCCCGCTCATGCAGCTCTTTCTCTCTCTGCATGAGAGAGAGAATAACATAAACATTAAAAATAATACAATAAAAATAAAAATAAATAAAATAAAAATTACAAAAAACCTCATAAACTCACATGTCATCTATTCCCAATAAGCCTCTGCTCTGGCAGATAAGAGTGGCATTCCACCAGGCTATAGTTCTCATCAGAGCCAGTTTCCAATAGTCTCTAAAAAGTTTGGATATTTCTCATTCTCCAGGACACAGTTACTAGGGGAGTGGTTACGGAGAAGGCTAGAGGGAAGGTGCACAGTGTCCATATTTGGTAATACTGTAGTATCTTTCTTGAGGAACCCAGCCTCTTCTTCAATCAAGAAGCTCTGTAGTAGGGGCGCCTGGGTGGCTCAGTCAGTTAAGCGTCCGACTTCGGCTCAGGTCATGATCTTGCAGTTCGTGAGTTTGAGCCCCGCGTCGGGCTCTGTGCTGACAGCCCAGAGCCTGGAGCCTGTTTCAGATTCTGTGTCTCCCTCTCTCTCTCTGACCCCGTTCATGCTCTGTCTCTCTCTGTCTCAAAAGTAAATAAACGTTAAAAAAAACTGTAGTATCAACTAACTCCTGTCTGCGACTGTGACTATCTAGCATGGTGGCTTGATGCAGGTCATTGCTTGCTAAACTTGGATTTGAGGAGGGTGGGATACATCTTAGTGGAATGTCCACTGCTTGCACTCCCAGGATCCCCACGATAAACGATAGCCAGAGTTATCTGTGAATTAGCCGTTCCCTAAGATCTGTTAATCACGTTTAGATTGCTGCCTAATACCATAACCATGCCAGCTTTGCTCATGGTATCAATTACTACCACCCGGGGCATCTCTCTAAGACTCTTAGCCCCACAGAGATCAGAAAGCCCACTTCAGGGAAAACTTTTGTAAGAAGCACTCCGACCTGTTGGAATGATTAGTAAATTGCTTTTGAAAGACTCTGAGCCCCATTGGAGATATATTTGATAGGTCAGATTCAGCATTTCTGTGTCTTCAGTCCCTTCTTCTATGCTATGCCAAGGGACTTCTAACCCTTTTGTCATCCTTTAGCATGAGTCAGCATTTGGGCAACCCAAGTTTGTATTAGGATCATGCCCATGCCAATACATTTTATACAGAATTCCTGCTGAGTAAATACACATTGATCAAATTGGCTTGATCCAAATTCATGTTTTGCCCTGCTTGATTAAATATCCTCAAAATTCATTCCCACAAATATTGCCCCATTTTACAGAATTATGCTCATTTTATGCTCAGCTGATCCCCATGATTCCTTTGACTATAGCTGCTGAATTCTTTCCACTCTGATTCTGCAGTTTACCCTTAGGGACCAAGTTGAGTTATCAATGAAAACAGTTATCAGTAGAAAACACTGCAGGGGTGCCTAAAGGGAACAATGCTAACGAGAAGTGTTAGAGATGGAGTTCAGAAGGATTTCAGAATTGGGGATTCTCCATGTCTCCTACATACTCCTAGATTTTCCACATCAGTTATGGGGACCCTACTCTTTTCTCATCTGTGCTGTAACATGAACACAAAATAAGTGAAAAGAAAAGTGAGACAGCACTTTCAAAAGTTGGATTTGATTTCTGGACTCTGATTCTGCAGCTGCAAGCAGGAAATAATCATTTTATCATGGTCACATAAATACTTTGAGATTCATCCTATTCCTTAAAGACTATAAATATTTGAGCATGCCCATCTCTTGCATCAAAATTGTCCAATGTCTTTTAAAACAGAGCCCTGACATTTCCTTTTCCCTGGGGTCTAAGGCAGCCACCTTCCCCCAGATCTTTGTGGTTCTGGACATACAATCACAGACAACACAAATGCTACCTTGGTTGATCTATTTCACCACTGAATATTTATGGGCTGCTAGTTTCTGTCTTGAAATTTGAATGGAAATCTAACTGCCTTCTATTCAATTTGTAACTGAAAAACAATTCCAATACCCCCTCATCTCAGAAGCTGCAACTTGCAACACATTCTCTGAGACTCACAAAGTTAGAGTTCTTCTATTATAAGCAATAGAAACCAGCTCTGGCCTACCTAAGCAATAAGGAGTGTCTTGTAACAGTAATGGATGACTCCCAATACTGAAGGATAGGCTGAACTACCACAAACTAAAGGTCCAAGGTCACAGTAGTGGCCACTTATAGACCTTCTTTCCAGATGCTGCCACCTGTTAATGGGACAATAATTTCATTCCATCCGTATGTGCCTCTACTCAGGATCCAGGTTTTTGTCATGGAAAACAGGCCATTCTGCAAAGAAGGTATGTTGATCACCAATACATACATACATACATACATACATACGTGCATAATTGCTACTATACTCACCTTGCAGAATTTGTTACAAGAATTTGAAATATCTGTAAAGCTCTTAGTCGACTTCTTGGAACATGCTAACCATTCTTATTGTTTCTATCATTATCCACAAATCTGACTCTTTCCTTCCTGTCTATGGGAATGACAGCAGGTTACTTTGGGGAACTGCTTTCCTCCATACATATCTATAACTGTATCAGTCTACCCAATATTCATTGATTACTTCATGAACATTCATGCTTTTAATTTTTGGTCATGATGTACCCCAGTTGGAATGTATCTCCTTCATTCACTAGATTTATCTAAATTCTACTTGCCCCACATTGTCCAGAAAGCCTATCACATACACTTACTGTCTATACCACTCGTTAGCTACTAACATGTGTATATTTTTTTTCTAATTTTTTTTTTTTGTTTTTAGAGAGAGAGCGCAAGCCGGGGAACAAGGGAGAGGGGCAGAGGGAGAGAAAGAGAGAGAGAGAGACAGAGAGACACAGAGAGAGAATCTTAAGCAGGCTTTATGCTCAGCACAGAGCCTGATGCTGGGCTTGATCCCACAACACTGGGATCATGACCTGAACTGTAATCAAGAAGCAGATGCTCATCTGACTGAGCCATCAGGCACCCCATATATAAATATATATATATTTTGATCTTTTATTTATGCACTCTAAATTGCCCTAACTAAATTGTAAGCTGCATGCGGCCAGAGATCATTGTAATACGTCTTTGTATACCCAGGCCTAAACTTTGCTTCTACATAGAAAAGTTGCTCGCGATCCGTATCAAAATAACACCAACATTCTTCACAGAGCTAGAACAAACAATCCTAAAATTTGTATGGAACCAGAAAGACCCCAAATAGTCAAATCAATCTTGAAAAAGAAAAGATAAAAAAGAGGTGATACACACACACACACACACACACACACACACACACACACAATGGAGTATTACTCAGCAATCAGAAAGAATGAAATCTTGCCATTTGCAACTATGTGGATGGAACTAGAAGGTATTATGCTAAGTGAAATTAGTCAGAGAAAGACAAATATCATATGACTTCACTCATATGAAGACTTTAAGACACAGAACAGATGAACATAAGGGAAGGGAAGCAAAAATAATACAAAAACAGGGAGGGGGACAAAACATAAGAGACTCTTAAATATGGAGAACAGAGGGCTACTGGAGGGGTTGTGGGAGGAGGGATGGGCTAAAGGGACAAGGGGCATTAAGGAATCTGCTCTTGAAATCATTGTTGCACTATATGCTAACTAATTTGGATGTAAATTTAAAAAATAAAATTAAAAAAAAAGAGAGAGCATAAAAAAAAGAAAAAGGAAAAGGAAACCAAAGCTGGAGGTTTTGTTTCTTGTGCAGAGAAAGAGGGAGACAGAGGATCTGAGGCAGGCTCTTCACTGTCAGAGCAGAGAGCTCAACATGGGGCTCGAATTCAAGAACTGTGAGATCTTGACCTGAGCCAAAGTCTGACACCCAACCCAGATCAATGGAACAGACCCACAAACGTATGGCCAACTAATCTTTGACAAAGCAGGAATGTTTTTATGTGCTCACTAGATGAATAAAGAAAATGTGGTATATATATATATATATATATATATATATATATATATATAAAATGGAATATTATTCAGCCATAAAAAGAGTGAACTCTTGCCATTTGAGACAACATGGATAAACTTGGAGGGCATTATGCTAAGTGAAATAAATTAGACAAAGAAAGACAAATACTGTACGGTATCACTTACATATGGAATCTTTAAAAAACAGAAAAGCTGATTTCATAGAAACAGTGTGGTGGTTGCCAGGGGCCATGGTGAGGGAAAAGTGAGAGCTGTAGGTCAAAGGACACAAACTTCTTGTTGTAAGATGCACAAGTTTGGAGAATCTAATGTACAGCATGATGATTATACTTAATAATATGGTATGGTATACTTAAAATTTGCTGAGAGTAGATATTATGGGATTTTGCCACAAAAAGAAAGAAAAAAAAGAAAGAAAGAGAGAAAGAAAGAGAGAAAGAGGAGAGTTAATTATGTGAGACAATGTATATGTTAATTATCTTGATGTTGGTAATCATATCACAATGGGTATATATATCATATCATCACATTATAAGCTTTAAATATATATGAAAAAAAGAAAAGAAAAAAGAAAAGTTTCTCAAAAATGTTTGTTTTTAAGAATGTTTATTACTGTAGAAATATTGCTAATTAATTTCCAATAACCATCTCCTACTCCCTTAGAAAAATAAACTGTATAATATGCTCAGAAGGAAAACCATATGTTCCAAATTTGCATCTCAGTGCACCTAGTATGTTCTAGAGATTAAGATGTAAGCAGAAGGTTATGCCTCTCTGATGCCCAGCATCTGAATGTGACACCTGGAACTCCAGCAGCCATCTTGGAACTTGAGGTGACCCTAAGAATGGAATCCAAGTGTGACAGAGCATAAAATGGAAATATACTGTGTCCTTGAAAATATCTTAGAGCTGCCTTCTTCTGAATGGTCTTACATAAAAGTTAAATAAATTTTTATCTTTTATCTTGTTTGTCACCTTATTTTGAAGGGGTAGTCAGTGGGTGATGCTCCGTTACAAAGAGCTGAATATAATTTCTAAATGGTACAGCTACTATTAGAAAATTCAGACCAAATTTTTAAAACTCTGATGACTTATTATTTAGTACTAAGTAATTATACTTAATTAAAAGCTCTTATGATCTCATGACTTGTACAATAAACTAACAGCTCCCTAAAGATATTCACTTCCTAATTTCTGGAATTTATAAATATTGCCTTACATAGAAAAAAAAAAGTTTGTGCTTGGCATGGGTGATTAAATTAAGGATCCTGAGATGGAGAGATGATACTAGATTATGGTAGTGAGCCCTAAATGTGATTACAAATTTTCTTATAAGAGAGAGAGCAGAATGAGCTTTGACATACATAGAAGACGAAAGGGCAATGTGATGATGTAGGCAGAGATTGGAATGATGTGGCTACTAGCCAATGAATGCTGACAGCCACAAGAAGCTGCAAGAGGCAAGGACATGTTCTCTCCTAGAGCCTCCATAGGAGGATGGCCCTGGAGACCCCTTGACTTCAGCTCAGTGATACTGACTTTGGGCTTGACTTCCAGAACTGTGAAAAAATAAACTTCTGTCATTTTAAGCCACCATATTTGTGGCAATTTGTGACAGCAGTCATAAGAAATTAATACCACTTTATTTTTATTTTTTTGGTGTTTATTTTTGAGACAGAGAGACAGAGCATGAGCAGGGGAGGGTCAGAGAGAGAGGGAGACACAGAATCTGAAGCAGGTTCCAGGCTCTGAGCTGTCAGCACAGAGCCTGATGTGGGGTTCGAACTCACAAATGGGAAGATCATGACCTGAGAGAAGTTGGAGGCCTACCCGACTGAGCCACCCAGGTGCCCCAAATTAATACCACTTGAATTACCTCTCTACTTCTCTTCTAATAAGGAACTATACTTTCTTCTATAAATTACCTATTACCTTTTCAACTCCTACCTCCCAGCATCTCATGCCCGACACATCACCAATGCCCAAAATATAGTTGATAAATGTGTAAGTCCATACTTTTCCCTTGCTTACCTAAGATGCAACGTTTCACAAACAATATACACAGGGTTAATTGTCAACTGCATGACACAGGTAACAATTAGCTTACTGGGGGAATGCACAAAATAAATTCAAAGAACAGACTAGTTTGACAAGAATCAAGGATCCAGGAAGTTTATCATTGAAAAGAATATGACATTGCAGGAAGATTGGAGAAGGGAAAGGACTTTGGGTCTCCTTCTTACAGGCAATGGAGGGTCACTGAAAATGGTGAGTAGGAAAGTGACACACATGAAACTGACCTTTGAGGAAGATGAAGTTGGTGGCAAGATACGGCTTAAGTTGCAGGGGGACAGAGGCTGGTAGAAAGAGCCTGCAGGGGGATATTGTAAGAGTGCATGTAGCAAGAATGACCAAACCGGGGGAAGCCAGTGGAAATCATGTTATGTGAGAGAATTTGCAAAGTAAAAGTCAACAGGACATTGATTTGGGAGAGTGAAGGCCAGCACTCTGCTCCCAGCTGTGGCTATCCAGCTGTGCTTCCTACCTATATCACCTGAGAGAATCAGGTAACAACTCTATACTGTGTCTCTTCATCTGGAGAGTGTTCAGAAGATAAAAAATATATATATATATATATATATATATATATATATATATATATATATATTTCTTTTTCTATGGATGAAAAAAAAATGATATTAGAATTGCACCTTCCCTCTCCTTCGCACATTCATTAATTTCTGTATTTTTTTTCAAACTCAGACGTCTCCTAAATCCTCCTGAAAGGATGCCATGACAAGAGACCACACTGGGAGAAAGCTCCAAAATATGGAGGAAGTTAAGATGTGCTAATGAAACTTCTGACACATACGTGTGGTGTCAGTCATTGTGACTGTCATTGTGTTGTATCATTTCCAATGTCATCTTGACAGCCCCATCAAATTAAATAGTTTGCAAGTACAGCTTAAATAGATGAATATTTCTCAAGAAAAGTATGTCCTATGAAATTGACAAGAGAAGAAGGACAATAAAAGGATGAGGAGGAGGGGGGAGGGGGGAGAGGGAAGGAAAAGAGAGGGAGAGAAATAGGAAAAGAACAACAACATATTAAGCTTCTGTTACACCTCCAGCTACATATGTGTTATATCATTTAATCTTAGCAAAACCCTAGAGGTAGGGCCAGTTATTCTCCCCACTTCACAGATGAGGACATCAAGACTATACAAGATCAAATAACTTGTCAAGGTAACACCTCTAGGAAATGAAAGAATTAGAATCCAAAGCCCTAATGCCTGCCCTTTAAGAAGCTTATAGTTTCAGGGGCGCCTGGGTGGCTCAGTCGGTTAAGCGTCCAACTTCAGCTCAGGTCACAATCTCGCGGTCCGGGAGTTCGAGCCCCGCGTCGGGCTCTGGGCTGATGGCTCAGAGCCTGGAGCCTGCTTCCGATTCTGTGTCTCCCTCTCTCTCTGCCCCTCCCCCGTTCATGCTCTGTCTCTCTCTGTCTCAAAAATAAATAAAACGTTAAAAAAAAAATTAAGAAGCTTATAGTTTCAAAAAAAAAAAAGAAGAAGAAGATGAAGAAGCAGCTTATAGTTTCATAAGACAAAAGTTAAATACGTGGCACAAATGAAGAAACAAGACAAGACAGGATGGAATCAAGGTCCATGTTATATATTACATTATTTGTTCAAACTTGTTCATCCCTATTCTGCCCTTCTCATGCTTCCCTCTGGGTAGAATAGGGTCATCAAAGGTTGATTGAAGACACGTAGTGAAGAGCCCAGCAGACTCAAAGCTAACTCCCAGCCCTTAAGACTAAGAAATAGTTGATCATTATCATAAGCCACTGAGATGTTGGGGTTGTTACCAGAGCAGAAGCTGACTAACACAGACCTACATGTACAATATTGCTACTGGTATTCAAGTTTCCAGCTAAACTCTATTCCTCTTTCCATTTTTGCCAAAACAAAAAGCAATATCCCTTTATCCCTTTTTTTTTAAAGTTTGTTTATTTATTTTGAAAGAGAGAGGCAGAGAGAGAATCCCAAGCAAGCTCTGTACTATCAGCACAGAGCCTGAGGTGGGGCTCGAACTCATGAACCATGAGATCATGACCTGAGCCAAAATCAAGGGTCGGTTGCTTAACCAATTGAGCCACCTCGGTGCCCACCCCCCTCCTATTTTTAAAGAATATAGACAAAAATGTTTCTGGAACTAAATATTAGTTCACTCAGATAGAAATGATCATTACATTTTCCCACCATGGTGGTCCTAGAAATAGAAACAACATGAAAACATTGAGACAAAACAAAGTTAAAGGAGTAAAGCACAAAATCATCCAGAATTCTTTCACTCAGAGCTAACATTATTAATAATAGGTGAACTTCACTCCGGGTATCTCTCTCTGTATATCTATGGATTAAAAGGTAGATGGATGACTAGTCAGAAATAATTTCTTAAAAATGAAACACATGATACTTGAAGTAAGCTTGACTTTTCTACCTATAAATGATCTGAATTTTCTGCCTGGAAATTTCCCTACCCTCATGTTATTTTTTATTTTTTCTAATCCAACACGGTTTTATCAACTACAGTCACCATGTTATACATTAGAGTCTCAGTATGTATTCATCTTATAGCTGAAAGCTTGTACCCTTTAACCAACCTCTCCCTATTTCCCTCATTTTTAAGCCCTAAATGCTATTAAATTAGAATACGTTTTAGCACCTACTGTCTTTTTTAGCATTGGCTTAGTTTCTTCCTCCATTTCTTAGAAATTCCCTTCTTACCTCTCTACCTCAAGAATTTTAGTACTTGCTCCTATTTCATGTTGAACAAATGGGGCATTGGGCCAAAGGAGGGCTTCCCAAGAGGCTTATTCTCACTGCCTTCTCCAAGGAAGTGAGCTACTAATGCCAGTGTCCTTGGGTTCTTCAATACCTGTTACCATATTTCTGCTACAGCATGCCTCCCATCTCTTTCTCACTTCCTTCCCTCCCCAAAAATGTTTGACCTCGAGTAGGTAAAAATGAAAGGATACTCATGTCTGACTTCATTCTCTCTCTCTCTCTCTCTCTCTCTCTCTCTCTTCCCCCTCCTCTCCCTTCTCCCTTTCTTTCTCCCTCCTTCCCTTTATTCCTTCAAGGATCTGAGGTCTTTTCTTTCCTGTTTTCTTTCCTTTTCTTTCCTGTAAGGACTTCCCTTACCTTCAAGTTGGCATCAATCTTCCCCTTTTACTAGAGTCATAAAATGATGCTACAGTTATGAGAGCACAGAGTGTATAATAAAGATTTTTAAGAATCTACTTCCGATCCCTATGCATTCGTGCGAGCACAACATCATCTTTGGATCTCACATGTCACTGTTGGTGTACTGACATGATGTCCAGAGAAGACACAGCAACCTGGAAATCTCCCTTCTTAAAAATCCAACTTTTGAAAGATTTTCTAAAGTATTTTGCTATGGGAGCAAAAACTGTGGTCTCCAAGTAAATGCAACATAGCCGTGCTTCCTTCTAGGTATAAGGAAAGGCTCTGGTGCTGAAGAGCAAGAACACCATGATATGCAGCGGCGCCTGGATGGCTCAGTCAGTTAAGTGTCCAACTTCAGCTCAGGTCACGATCTCGCGGTTGGTGGGTTCGAGCCCCGCGTCGGGCTCTGGGCTGATGGCTCAGAGCCTGGAGCTTGCTTCCAGTTCTGTGTCTCCCTCTCTCTCTGCCCCTCCCCCGTTCATGCTCTGTCTCTCTCTGTCTCAAAAATAAATAAACGTTAAAAAAAAATCTTAAAAGAACACCATGATATGCATAACAAATGGAATGACATCTGGAAAACAATCCGGCTAAGGAGAAACCATGGTCTCATATCCAGGGTAAAGTGGTCTTCAAGTTTCCCAAGAAGGACTCTGAGACGAAAGATGCGCAGCTTGCCAAATAGCTGCCAGCCACTGCTTATGTTGATGGCACAGCTCCGTGCAAGGTCACATACTCAGTCCAAAACTGAGTCTGGGTCTGGGAAAACTTCCTTTTTTCCAGCCTTGAACATCACAACCAATGTCTCAGGGATACAATTGAAAGCCTGAGGGATGTGCCCCTGAATAAGACAATTGAAGGTGAAGGTGGAACACGGCAAAGCCATATTGCCGAACATGCTGAACATTTCCTTCAGGTCCATCACCCAGCAGGTGTTTGACAAAAGCAGCTCTTACAACCCCAAATGCTTTACATTCTTCCTTGCAGTAGGGAACCTACAATGCCATCAGCATTTGTGAACTGGTTCCCCCAGATGCTCCATCAGCACCCCACTCTATCATCAGTGGCTATAAGTGGGGCCCGACTGGCTCTGTGGAGACCAATTTCATCCTTAACATGATTTGGACTGGCAATGGTTGACAGAAGCAAATGTCAGGGAAATCAAAAGCTCACAGTGAAACATCAGGCACACAAGAAAACGCGTGATGAAGGAAGACAGCTGAAATAACCAACACACAAAGACGTGCCTGCAAGACTTCAGGTCCTTGAATTCTCAAACACAGAATATAAAATAACTATGATTATCGTGTTCAAAGAAATGAAAGACAGATTTTTAAATGCCTACAGGGAACAGAAGACTACTTTCCAAAGAAATGTGTTTTGTTGGCATTAATCATCTTTTATTGCAATTCAATGAAGATATCAAACAATTTAGTAAACAGTGTCAAATGCCAAGATCTGGAATGCTGAGCAAAGGTGTAAGGTCTGTGCTGAGTGGGACATAATATGTTGAGAATTCCAGTGTCAAAAGAAACAATCTGTGACAACATCGTACCATCAGGTCTTCAACAGACTTGAAGACTTTACATCTTTAGGCCTTGAGGAAATTGATGCCCTCTTACACAGTCTACGGGAGTATGAATTGGTTCAACATCGACAGGAGGGCAACTTCAAAGTCCAACGTCTAAAGCCTAAAAAACATACTCTTTGGCTAAAATCTCCCTTCTGGGAGTTTCTTCCAAAGAAAAAATTAAGAATGCATGGAAAGGTTTAATTATGATATTAGAAGCAATATAAATATCCAAAAATTAGGGATTGTTAAATAAATCATGCACATCCAAGGGGAAGGAGGAGACTGGGCACTTAGGAAGAAATGTGCTAGAATGAAAGTCACTTTGCTGTGTACCAAAGCCAGTCCTGCCCTTCCCCTCTGAGACAGGTATGCTTTTATTTGTTTATTTTTAATTATTTTTGAAATATGGTAGAATTTTTATGTTTATTTTTTTAATGTTTATATTTGAGAAAGAGACAACACGTGCACAAGCAGGGGAGGGGCAGACAAAGGGAGACAGAGGATCTGAAGAAGGCTGTGTGCTGACAGCAGAGAGCCTGATGTGGGGCTGCCACAAACTGTGAGATCATGACCAGAGCAGAAGCCAGACATTTAACCGACTAAGCCACCCAGGTGCCCACCCACGTGCCCCTGGTACAAGGTTTATTTGATGCAACCTTAAGCTGCTTACTTTATTTAACCTTCTGAGCCTCAGTTTTCTTATTTAAGTGAAAACAGTCATATCTATACTCCAGCATTATTGTAAGAAATAAATAGGATAAAATAGACAAAGTGCTTAATTAGTGTTTGCTATGTTTTAGACTCAGTAAGGGGTAGCTACTTCTAATTCATTTTTTTTTTAATGTAAAACACAATAAAATAGCATCACAAGAAGTTGGATATTTGAGAGAAAAACTAATTCTTCTACCTTATGTCAATGATTTTATCTCTTCTTGTTTCACTTTTAGATTTTGTTCACATTTGCCATCATGGTGGGCATACACTTATTTCTTTTGCATATTATTTAAAAACTTTTAAATTTTTTTTTTTTTAAAACTTTTAAATTTGAAAGTAATACAAAATAAAATAGTACAAGGAATGCTCACATACTCTTTACCCAGATTATCCAGAATTCTTTTACTTCACATACTTGAATTTGCACTCACTCCTGTGTGTATATAAGGGTGGTAAGTGAGTGAAACACACATACGTACACACACACACATACAGATATATAGATATACACATATGTTGCATTAGTCTACAAGTGCTACCAGAACAAAGCACATAGACAGAGGGACTTAACCAACAGAAAACATTTTTTCACAACTCTGAAGGCCAGCAGGCCAAGATTGGGGAGTCAGCAGCATTGGTTTCTCCTGAGGCAGCTCTCCTTGTAGAAGGCTGTCATCTCCCTTCATCTTCCCATGATCTTCTGTCTGGACATGTTTTGTTCTTTTTTAAAAAATGTTTGTTTATTTTTGAGAGAGAGACAGAGATAGAATGTAATGGGGGAGAGGCAGGGAAGAGAGGGAGACACCGAATTCGAAGCAGGCTCCTGGCTGCAAGCCATCAGCACAGAACCCGATGTGGGGCTCCAACTCATGAGCGGTGAGTTCATGACCTGAACTGAAGTCAGATGCTTAACTGACTGAACCACCCAGGAGCCCCGTACATATTTGTATTCTAATCTCCTCCCCTCAAAAGACCAGTCATGTTGGATTAGGACCTACCCAATGACTCATTTTAACTTAATTACCTCTTTAAAGACCCTACCTCAAATACAGTCATAGTCTCAGCTACTGAGTTAAGACTTCAACATATGAATTGTGGAGGAGACACAATTCAGCCCATAACACACACGCGCACACACACACACACACACACACACACACACACAGATCTAAACCTATATATAGAGACACACACAGATGCACATATACATAATACATGTATATATGTGTACATATATTCATATACATATGCATATGTATATGTATCTATACACATGCCTATGTGTACATATATATACACACATTGATAAATATAAAATATACACGATATTTTTTCTGAACCATGTGAGGGTAGGTCACAGACATATCACATATATCACCTTTACCCTAAATATGTCTATTTCCTAAGTTTCTCATACAACCATAGTGTCAACAACTTCTTACTGTCATGCTACTTTTATGTGATTCACATTCCACACTCTGATTTTGCCAGTTGATCTAATATTTTTCATAACAATTCCTCTCGCACCAGTGCAGCACAGTGTCAAGTATTGCATTTAATTGCATGTCTCTCTTCATCTTTTTTTAATGTGGAAGATTTCCACAGACTTTCCTGGTGTTTTATGGCATTCATATTTTCAATAAATACACTTCAGGTTTTTTAAAAAATGGAATACTTACCATTTTTATTTGGCTGATGTTTCCTTGTGATTAGGTTGAATTACACTGAGGTTATACATTCTTTTTTTTACAATTATTTTTTTATTTTTAATATAATTTTTGTCAAATTGGCTTCCATACAACATCCAGTGCTCATCCCAACAAGTGTCCTCCTCAATGCCCATCACCCACTTTCCCCTCTCTGCCACCCCCCATCAACCCTCAGTTTGTTCTCTGTATTAAGAGCTTGCCTCCCTCCCTTTCTGTTTGTAACTATTTTCCCCTCTCCCCTTCCCCATGGTCTTCTGTTAAGTTTCTCAAGATCCACATATGAGTGAAAACATATGGTATCTGTCTTTCTCTGACTGACTTATTTCACTTAGCATAATACCTTCAGTTCCATCCACATTGCTGCGAATGGCAGGAATTTATACTTTCTCGTTGCCAAATAGTATTCCATTATATATATAAACCACATCTTCTTTATCCATTCATCAGTTGATGGACATTTAGGCTCTTTCTATACTTTGGCTATTGTTGAGAGTGCTGCTTTAAACATTGGGGTACATGTGCCCCTATGCATCAGCACTCCTGTATCCCTTGAGTAAATTCCTAGCAGTGCTCATTCTTGGTTGGCATACTACATAGGTCGTGTTCTTCCTAGGGTATTATACATGTGTCCATCATATGTGGTGTTAATTTTTGTGTGTGTGAGGTCAGGCCATTAGGTCAAGGTGTTGCCTGACTTCTCCACTGCATAATTACTGGGTTTTTTTTTTTTTTAAAGCTCCTTGCTCTTTTCTTTCTACCTTTTTTTTTTTAATGTTTATTTATTCATTCTTTTAGACAGAGAGAGAGCGAGCAGGGGAGGGGCAGAGAGAGAGAGAGAGAGAGAGAGAGACAGAATCCCAAGCAGGCTCCGTGCTGTCAGTGCAGGGCCTGATGTGGGGCTCGAACCCATGAACTGGGAGATCATGACCTGAGCCGAAACCAAGAGTCTGAGGCTTAACTGACTGAGCCACCCAGCTACCTCCAAAATTACTGTTTAGTGTGCAGTTACTTTTGCATCCTGCTCTTTTCACTTAACATTATAGAAGATTGAAAAAAAAAAACAATATAGAAGATTGGCAGAGACCACAAGTTTCCCTTCAACATCCATTCTCCAAAATTTTAAGCTGGACACATTTCTTGAAATTGGTTATAATCACATGATTAGGTCCTGTCCAATGATGTGGGAACAGAAGTGACATGTGATTTCCAGGCCTGTGTTTTAGAGGGAAAGAGCATGTCTCCCTTTTTTATTTCCCTCTTCCCATGGGCTGGGATTTAATCCTGACAGTGGAGGCTGGATTAGTCATCTTGGACCATGCAACAGGAGCTGCATGTGGAGAATGGCAGGGCCACGAGACAGAAGGAGCCCAGCTAGCATCCTGCAATTTTCATGGGGGAGAGCCACCATACCTTCTGACACTTCTACAAAGTAAAAAAGTAAACTTCCATCACATTTGTGATATATTTTAGGTTTCTGTAATAGCTTCAGTAACTTTTTTTTAACATAGGTGTTTATCCTTGTTGCCACATAGTTTCATAATTGTTTTTTAACTGCTATATAATATTCCATCAAGTGATGTGCTAATAAATTAACAACCATTCTCCTATTAAGTATGTATTGCTTATGTTTTTCCCCTATTATATATAATGTTATAATTAAGAGTTTAGTATATATAACTTTTTCATTTTTGTGGATTATTTTCTTAAGTAAATTCCTAGATATGTGATTATTAGGTTAAAAATAGAAAAGAGATCACAGCTCTAGGTACGTTTTGTTCAAACGTTTTCCAAAAAAGAAATTCTGTGGTTGGATTCTGATATGCAGTGCTAAATAACTTATGCTTTTGGATAATTAACTTAATGTGATGCTAAGTGATTTTCTTTAGCAATTAATATATAGTTTAAAAACAAATCAAAATGTGAATTAAGGTTAGTTATAATTGATGCATGAGAGGATATTTATTTCCATATTTTCCAATGTCAATGGTACTTCCATCTTAATGAAGCATACAAATATTTGCAAAATGTGAGCGTATGTAGAACTACCATACAATCCAGCAATTCCGTTTCTAAGTACTTATCCAAAGAAAATGAAAACACTAATTTGAAAAGAAATATGCATTACTATGTTCATCACAGCATTATTTACAATAGCCAAGATATGGAAACAACCTAAATGTCCATGGATGAATGGATAAAGCAAATGTGACATTTATATACAATGGAATATTACTCAGCCATAAAAAAGAATGAATTCTTGCCATTTGTGACAACATGGATGGACCCAGAGAGTATTATGTTAAATGAAATAAATAAATCAGAAGAGAGAAATAACATATGACTTCACTTATATGTGGAATCTAAAAAACAAAACAAAACAGAAACTGACTCATAGATACAAAGAACAAATTGACGGTTGCCAGAGGGAAGGGCGTTAGGGGGATGGACAAAATAGGTGAAGGGGATTAAGAAGTACTAACTAACAGTCCTAAATAAGACACAGGGTTGTCATGTAGAGCACAAGGAATATTGTCAACAATATTGTAACTGCTTTAAATGGTGACAGATGATAACTAGACTTATTGTGGTGACCATTTCATAATGTATATGAATATTGAATTACTGTTATACACCTGAAACTCATATGATATTGTGTCAGTTATTTTTCACTAAAAAATAATATAAAAGCAAAAAAAAATGTGGACATGTTCCTGGAGGATATAATAATTCATCATATCATGACTGAATTACTGCTTTTTCAATTCTCCATTTGATTACATAAAAGGAAGCCTCGATTTGGTACTGGTATGTTTTAACACCACTAATTTCCTTTTAGAATTCTCCATTTTCAACAGAGAGAAAGCCAGGTCTCAGGCAACAGAATCTAGGTGGAATATAATAGTTATATCTGTGATTACTTTTTAATTAGGACAAGGGGCTGATTTTCTATTCATAGTCATGACATAACATTTCTTCTTTCAAACTTAGTTTAAAAAGGTCAAGGTTAAAGAGAATAACCATATATCATATGTGGAGGCAAAATAGAAATGGTTAAAATCAAGCACTGAAATTTGAAAAATAGTGACATAAGGAAAGGGATTGGGCTCGGGAATTTACTGCAAACTCTTTTTTGATCTCCAGCAGAGTGTATTTGTTTCTACAAGAACAGTATGGTTAATTTACATTGTAAAATTTGGTACATTTACACTGTAAAATTTGAACTTTTCCCATGATTTGGAACTAGTGTCAAAAACATTGCCTATTGGCTTTAGTCTATCTTTAACTCCATTATTCTTTGAAGTCAATAGGCCTGAAGCAGAGATAGTAAGGGATATTTAGTAATTTTCTTGAAAAAGGAGTGGACCATTTCAATCTTTAGTTGGCAGACATAAGTCTTTATCACCTATTATTTACTGGTGTAGTAGGCACTTTACATACATTGTCCCAGTAATCTATACAACAGTACCGGGGGATGAAGAACATAATCTCTTTTAGAGACAGGGCTCAAAGCAGTGAAGGAAATTTCCCAATGTAAGACAGAAGGGAAGATTAAATATAAAATTCCTAGTGTTGGGGTGTCTGGGTGGCTCAGTTAGTTATGCATCCAACTTCGGCTTAGGTCATGATCTCATGGTTCGTGGGTTTGAGCCCCATGTCAGGCTCTGTGCTGACAGCTCAGAGCCTGGAGCCTGCTTCGGATTCTGTGTCTCCCTCTCTCTCTCTAAGATAAATAAACATTTAAATTTTTTTTTTTTTTCAACGTTTATTTATTTTTGGGACAGAGAGAGACAGAGCATGAACGGGGGAGGGGCAGAGAGAGAGGGAGACACAGAATCGGAAACTGGCTCCAGGCTCTGAGGCATCAGCCCAGAGCCTGACGCGGGGCTCGAACTCCCAGACCGCGAGATCGTGACCTGGCTGAAGTCGGACGCTTAACCGACTGCGCCACCCAGGCGCCCCAGATAAATAAACATTTAAAAAAATTTTTAAATTCCTAGTGTGGTGCCTGGCACGTGTAGCAGATACCAAGTAGATGGTAGTCATCATTATTGGCCTAGTAATTAGCAACTCAGGATTTAGTCTGAGGTCTGCTCAATCCAAGCAGGTCCATGCCTTTGTGTAACACCATGCTGGGCTCTGCAGAATTGCAGAAGAAAAAAGATAGATAACCCAAAACAATAGTAATTCCATGTATCATCCACTCAACAGATCTTTACTCAGGTGTTTACTATGTTCCAGATGCTATGAAATGAGCTTACAATCATTCCATGTACACTCAGGCTAGCTTGGGACCCCACAGGTTGCTACAGTGCCCTTTTCTTCCTATCAAACCCAATGCATAGAATTATTTCTGCTTTGAAGTCTACCATCTATGCTAAAGAGTAAACTAAACTGTGGGGAGGAAACATGTTTACTGCGATGACCACTTTATCCCTTGTATGTATCATAGTGACCAATACGCTTAAATATTTGAATTAGAAAAAAAATGCATAAAAATCAGTATAAACATATATATTCTAGCTTTATATTAATATTTACCTTCAATAAACACTTAAAAACCTTAAAACACACACACACACACATACACACACCCCAAAAAACCCTATTATATATGATCCCGGCTATGGTAAAAAATAAAAACTGAAAGAAATTTCTCAAATTTCTTTATGGGTGGTGGGATTAATAGTATTTTTTATAATACTTTCCATTTTTCTATGTTGTGTTTCTTACATCTATATTAGTAGAAAATAGAATATAAAGTAAAACCTAATGATGACAGAAAATAACCTGTAAAGTCTAAAAAATATGAACGTAAATGTGCATATAGCATCATGTACAATTATCATACTCAAGACCTATATTCTTCCATTCTCCTTACCCTCTCCTACAAAACTGAATGATTCATGCAAACAGAGGCTTAGGGACAGCATACTCTTCTCTCAAATCCTTTGTTAAAAATATGAGGTGGTTGGGGTACCTAGGTGACTCTGTCGGTTAAGGAGTGACTTGTCTCAGGTCATGATCTCACCGTTCGTGAGCTCGAGCCCTGAACTGTCAGCACAGAGCCTGGAGCCTGTTTCAGATCTGTGTCTCCCTCTCTCTCTCTGCCCCTCCCCTACTCGCTCTCTCTCTCTCTCAAAAATAAACATTAAAAAAAAAAACAAAAAACGAGGTGGTAAGTAGACCGCATGGGGAAACCTTCAGAATGAAATTTGGAAGTAGCTAGGTGAGGCAGCCCTCTGCTGGGTAAATAAGAAAACACAGCTACTCCAGAGGATCTTGGCTGGATTGTAAAGGGCATTAAGTGCCTTCAGGGCATCAGGGAACTGAAAAGATATTTCCTGAAAATATGGACTTTTGAAGCTAGAGGTCATTCTGGAAGTTGAAGTGTAAATATTGATTTTTGTAAATATTGAATATGTGTTTAAAATCTGAGCCTCAATCTCTCCTCTGTAAAACATAAAGTGATAGTACCTCATAAGGTGATTTTGAAATTAATGTGAAAATGCAGTCATTTAGCATAGTGCTCAACCAACAGTAAATGCTTAACACATGACAACCATTATTTTAGCTTTTACTCACATTTTATAATCTTGGCAAGTAATCATTTTACCTTGTGGAACATCTCATGTTTACAAAAAAAGGACTCTAAGAATCTTAAAGAGATTGCATCTAAGCAAAAGATGTGCACATCTGTGTGCATTTAAAAAGAACAACATAGGGGCACCTGAGTGGCTCAGCCAGTTAAGCATCTGACTTCGGCTCAGGTCATGATCTCACAGCTCCTGGGTTTGAGCCCCGTGTCAGGCTCTGCGCTGACAGCTCAGAGCCTGGAGCCTGCTTCAGATTCTGTATCTCCATCTGTCTCTGCCCCTCCCTTGCTCATACTCTGTTTCTCTCTCTCTCAAAAATAAACAAACATAATAAAAATAAAAAGCACAATATTATACTACATCTGAAACTAATGTAACATTGTGTGTCAACTGTACTTCAATAAAAATCACTTTAATGACAAAAAAACAGTTTATGGCCAAAAAACATGAAAATATTAAACTGAGATTTGTTCACTGAAAAACTGTTTATTAAGGTGTCATTAAATGTGTAGATAGCTTTGGGTAGTATTGACATTTTGACAATATTTATTCTTCTAATCCATGAGCACGGAATGTTTTTCCATCTCTTTAAATCTTCTTCAATTTCCTTCATGAGCTTTCTATAGTTTTCAGCATACCAAATGAACAAATCAGGAGACTATAGATGCTGGAGAGGATGTGGAGAAATGGGAACCCTCTTGCACTGTTGGTGGGAATGCAAATTGGTGCAGCCACTCTGGAAAACAGTGTGGAGGTTCCTCAAAAAATTAAAAATAGACCTACCCTATGACCCAGCAATAGCACTGCTAGGAATTTACCCAAGGGATACAGGAGTACTGATGCATAGGGGCACTTGTACCCCAATGTTTATAGCAGCACTCTCAACAATAGCCAAATTATGGAAAGAGCCTAAATGTCCATCAACTGATGAATGGATAAAGAAATTGTGGTTTATATACACAATGGAGTACTACGTGGCAATGAGAAAGAATGAAATATGGCCCTTTGTAGCAACATGGATGGAACTGGAGAGTGTTATGCTAAGAGAAATAAGCCATACAGAGAAAGACAGATACCATATGGTTTCACTCTTATGTGGATCCTGAGAAACTTAACAGAAACCCATGGGGGAGGGGAAGGAAAAAAAAAAAAAAGAGGTTAGAGTGGGAGAGAGCCAAAGCATAAGAGACTCTTAAAAACTGAGAACAAACTGAGGGTTGATGGGGGGTGGGAGGGAGGGGAGGGTGCGTGATGGGTATTGAGGAGGGCCCCTTTTGGGATGAGCACTGGGTGTTGTATGGAAACCAATTTGACAATAAACTTCATATACTGAAAAAAAAAAAAAAGGTGTCATTATATTGTTAGTTCAATATACGTACTTTAAAATTCTGAATTACCTTTGAATAATCTAGATATCTACAATACAGATATGTATGCAAACTACTAGATTTCCTGATATTTAACATAATTAGACTTCTCTAATTTCTAATTATCAGACAATTAAAACATTAGACTTTTAAAGTTACACCATTAGTAGTTCGTAAATTTCTATTTGTCCAAGTTTTTTTTTATTATATGATAAACCTTAGAGGAAGCAAAACCCACAAATCAAGTCTTAATCTGCCTTTCACAGTGTATACCAAATCATCATAATGTACACTTCAAATGTCTTGCAATTTTGCCAATTATGCCTCAATAAAACTGAAAAAAATTAAAATCCCACACAAAATTTTAATCTCAACCAATGCTGAGAAAAAAAGCAATGGAAGATCTTTTATTCATCACGTGAACAAAAAATACGGAATATATTAATTAATTTTCCCCTAAAGAGAATATATTTTGTATTTAGAGAAACAAAGGATTAGTTGTCAGGAGTTGCTTTTGGAGAATGATCAATCAGCGCCTTGTCAATGGTTGGATACTGATACCAGGGACCATCGCCTCTTGCACGCATTAACTTTCGGACTTCTAGCTCCTTTAATCTGTAACAAACAGAACAGCAATACTGTGATTCCATCATTTCCAACTGCAAAATTAATGAATTATCTCCATAAAGAGAGTCTTTTGATTTTGTGTAAAGTATTATCTAAAGTACTTTATGTAAGGGACACCAGGGTGACTCAGTCGTTTGGGCATCTGACTCTTGATTTCAGCTCAGGTCATGATCCCAGGGTCAGGGGAGCGAGTCTCGTATCAGACTCTGAACTGACTATTCTTCAAATTCTTCTTCAAATTCTCTCTCCCTCTGCTCCTCCCATGCTCACACATACTCTCTTTCTCTCTAAATAAATAAATAAATTTATGTATGTATGTATGTAAAGTATTAATATACCTCCACAGATCCATGTGTATACATTTATCTGATATGCACCTATAAGAAAAATTTGGGGCTTATTTTTGACTTTCATTATCTTGCTTATGTAGTTAGCCCACAGATACTGTTTTTAATCACTAAAACATCACTTGAATTGGTAATCTATTCTTTCCTCTTGTCCCAGCTCTTTATCTGGATGGATCACTTTCACTTGAATAGTGGTAATGCATCTCCTATCTTCTTGCCTTCTAGAAAACCCTCTTGAGACCACATATTTTTGAAACAGGCCCTTTCCACGAAACCTTTCCTTTCCATTTTTATAGACTACATATTAAGTTTTTCATCTGACTGGAAATTTATCACAGTTAAATAATGCACTTTATTAACCTTAACCAGCTCGCTAACCCTACCTATGAGAGACTACCTACCTTTGTATTGTGTATGTAAGAGAGTGTATTCTTTTTTTTTAAGGATTATATATCATATTATCCTTTTTTTCTACTCTTTAGAATGTAATTATCCAAAATGCAAATATTAAAATATTCATAAGAAGGACTGGTTTTACCCTTACAATAGACTACTAGGCACCTGTTAAAAAGAATGAAGAAAATCTGTATATAGTAAATAGAGATGATACATATAGGGTTAGATTAAAAATGCAAAGTATAAAATGAGTATGTGTAGCATCTTCCCATTTCACTAAAAAACAGAAACTAATATGTATTCATACACATGCAGAGAGTATTAAAAAATGTGGAGGGCAAAAAATAATAGTTATCTTTAGGCAGAAACAATTATGGGAGACAGTCCCTTTCTATTTTGTATCTTTCTTTTATGCTTCAGTTTTCCAAATACCTATACATATACTTAAAAAAAATTTTTTTAATGTTTACTTATTTTTGAGAGAGACAGCATGAGCAGAGGAGGGGAAGAGAGAATCCCAAGCAGGCCTGATGCTATCATGGAGAGCCCAACGTGGGGCTCAAACCCATGAACCATGAGATCATGACCTGAGCCAAAATCAAGAATCCGACGCTTAACCAACTGAGCCACCCAGGCGCCCACCTAAACATATACTTTTTAAAAAACATAGGTACTCCTGTTCCATCCTCACAACAGCATCTTTCCTTTGGGGGTAGAAGTCACGCTTTTGTTTTGGTTTTTACTTTGTTTGGAAATTATTTAAAATCTCTATATGTCTAAGGAATTCTAGGATCTAACTTTTAATTGGAACTCAAAGGTGTATGTCTGAAGTTCAAAAAAGTCCAATGTTACTAAGTATGAGCCATACTGCTGGTTCCATGCTCTTAAATACATAACAACAATTCCATATGGTAACTATATACATGTATGATTACATATCTAGTTCTTTTAATCATTTAAATATATATATGTATATATATATATATATATTTTTTACTATCATAGCAATTTTTATAAACTATTAAGTTTAAAAGAGAATAACAGAAAGCAGATCAGTGGTAGACTGGGACCAAGAGTAGGGGATGGGGAATGACTGAAGGCACAAGAAAGAGGCTCAGTAGGTGATTGAGATGGTTACACAGCTATTTTCCTTGGTCAAAACCCACTGAACTTAATGGATGCATATGACTGTATGTAAACCTCACTACAAACACTAAAATAAATCTCAGACAGGATCACATTTAAAAGTAGCAAAAGGAAACATGAGTGAACATTAAAAAAAATAATAATTTGGACTTAAATATTTCCCTATTTAATTACTATCAAAAACCTATGCATGACACAAAATCCCAAAAGCTAAGGAAAAGGACTGACAAACTTGACAATAATTAAATGAGTAAATATATATAAAGTAATTAAAACACTGATACATAGTAAGTGTTCAGAAACACATTACCACTACTACACTTCTGTTAACCTGAAACATAAAAACACTTAGGCTGCAAAAAATTTTACACTATCAAAACACAAATGACAGGTCAGGAAAACATACTTGCAACACAAACAAAAAGATATTTTAGTTAAATGTATACATTAGTAGAAAAAAAGGCCATTTACGGGAAAGCAAATACAGCTAGTAGATTTACTTGTGAAAAAATACTCAACCTTACACAAAAAATACAAAGTTGAAATAATGAAATAACATGTTTCAACTATCTTATCAGCAAAATGTTTAGGCTTGATAAATTCCATTTACAGGGAATGGTATGGAAAGCAGAAATTATCATGTATTGGTGACAGAAAAAACAACTGATAAACAATGTTTTGGGAAAGTGTTTGGCAACATCTATCTAAAATCTAAACGTATAACATTTGGTTTATCAGTGCCACTGCTAGGAAATTTATATTCCAGATATACTAAATAAATATGCAGAAGTCTATGTAGAAGGATATTGACTACAGCACTATGTATATTATCAAAAAACTTATAAAGAACCGAAGTACCAACAAGGGACTGGTTAAAAAAATTAAGGTACCAGTAAAATATATAATGCAGCCATTAAAATGAACAGGGTACGTACTATTATAGAAAGATCACCAAGATCTATTTAAGTGAAATGAAGGCAAGGTACAGAGCGGTGTCTATAAGAGGATTCTATTTGTGTTAATATATTTTCCAATGATATACAAAATATATTTTTAAGGCATAAATTTTCTTCTAGGGACATATACAAGAAATAATTAAATAGTCACTTTTAAGGATGAGACTAGGTAGAGGAGGAAAGGAAATTGAGGGAGGTGGGGCATAGATGGAGGAGAGGGCTTCCCTGCATTTAAAAGAGTAAGAATTAAAAAAAAAAAATTTTTTTTAGTGTCTTTTTTTGAGAGACAGAGTGAGAGAGAGTAAGCCCAGGGCAGGGGGCGGGGGTCGGGCTGGGTGCAGAGAGAGAGGGAGACACAGAATCCGAAGCAGGCTCCAGGCTCTGAGCTGTCAGCACAGAGCCCAATGTGGGGCTCAAACCCATGAACTGTGAGATCATGAGAGCTGAGCCAAAGTCGGACGCTCAACCGACTGAGCCACCCAGGCGCCCCAAAAGAGTGAGATATTTTTTTTTTTTTTAAACATTTATTTATTTTTGGGACAGAGAGAGACAGAGCATGAACGGGGGAGGGGCAGAGAGAGAGGGAGACACAGAATCGGAAACAGGCTCCAGGCTCCGAGCCATCAGCCCAGAGCCCGACGCGGGGCTCGAACTCACGGACCGCGAGATCGTGACCTGGCTGAAGTCGGACGCTTAACCGACTGCGCCACCCAGGCGCCCCAAGAGTGAGATATTTTAAAAAGAATTCCTTTTACTCTGACAGATATTATCAACCAACAGTCTCAGTTTCCAACTCATAAACTCCACTCTAAACAGGCCAGATCCATCCCCATCTTCATTGTTTTACATGGAGCATCCTAAAGTGTTGAAACAGCTTAATTTTTTTTCTTATGGCTTACAATACTAAGGAAGGAATTTCTTTCCTGCCCCCCTCCCCTTTTTTACCGTAAATCAGCCTTTTCAGCTTCAATTCGAAGGATAGCCATTGTTTTTTCATAATTCTTTTCGGGACTATCAAAGAAAGTTCGGGCAATCCATCTTGAGATAGGATGCTACAAGAGAAAATTCGTTTATTATTTTCTGAACACTACTTTGCTTTTTCAGTTTACTATTCTTCAAAATGGCCATCTCTTGGGCATTGAGAAGGACACCTGTTGAGATGAACACTGGGTGTTGTATGGAAACCAATCTGATAATAAATTATATTTAACATTAAAAAAACGCCCATCTCAGGTAAATCAATAATACTAACTAAATGCTAACTACTTTATATATTTTTTAAATTACTTTAGCCCATTAGATGGATATTATTTTTGTCCCCATTTTATAGATGAGCAAATTTTGCAAAGTTATACAGTTACTAAGTGCCAGGATCTGGATGCAAACTGGGTCTGTCTGACTCCAAAATCTGTGCGTTTTGCCATTATACTACACTGAGGATCTTAAGTGGCTAATTTAGGAGCTAAACCCAGGGTTTGGTGATGAAAAACTGAAGCTCCTTCTCTCAGCACAGATAAACTATTTGTATGGCTTGCCTTAAGATATAATAATGCTATATTAATGATATATTTTTCTGAAATATAGTTCAGTCAGATAATAAAACATGACAGAATATACTCTACTCAAGGCCATCTCACCACAACACTTATAAAGACACGTAACAGAATTAACTTTAGAGATTCCCAAGCAGGCCCCACACCGTCAGTGCAGAACCTGATGCTGCTTTCGTAGCAGCCCGACGCTGCTGTTTTAGTAGCAGGGACAGTGTGCTAAAAGGACAGTGCAGGCTCTCAGATCAAGCCTGCGTAGGTTCAAATACTGGCCCTACCTTTTGGACAGGTCACTTCTCCTCTTTTATGCCTCAGTCTCCTCACCTCTGAATTGGGGATAATAATAGCACATTTCACATGCAACACGGTAATATTTACAAAACACTACCACAGCCCCTGCTACACAGTAGGTGCTTGATAAAGAATAGCTAAGCATTATTAGTATTGGTAAAATCTTTCCTATGGCATTGAACTTAGGATATGTTCTGATGGTTAATATGCTAGGATGAGAACACACTGCAGAGTCATTCTTTAAAAAACCATACAGCGTAAAGCAATAAAACAAATGACCAAAACAAGTTGCTTGTAAAAAGTGAGCACAAAATGTGTCATCTCCCTCACACCAAAAATTGAATATATCATAATTGCTAAATTGAGACATTAATCAGTACACTGACAAGACACCTAATGGAAAGTAACTTTCAATGGCCTATACCAACCTTGAAGTATTCCCAGTGTTCTGGGATATAGCCTTCTGGAATTTCTGCTAACTCAGCCTCACCTAATAAGAGAAAATAGTGATGTACAATTAGTATCAGCAGTTTGTAATATTACTTTTCCACTATTTAAGAAACCAACCTCTTGTGGTTTTAAAGAAAGCTCTGTACTAATGAAGATATCAAATACAGTTGACCCTTGAACAACATGGTTTTGAATGGCATGGGGTCACTTACACGTGGATTTTTTTACAGTACAGTACTGTATTTTCTCTTTTTTTTTTTAAAGTTTATTTATTTGAGAGGAGAGTGTGGGAGCAGGGGAGGAGCAGAGAGAGGGGGAGACAGAGAATCCCAAGCAGGCTCTGCAACTCAGCACAGAGCCCGATATGAAGCTTGAACTCGAACCATGAGATGATAACTAGAGCTGAAATCAAGAGTTGGACGCTTAACCAACTGAGCTACCCAAGCGCCCTTCTTTATCATTTTTTTAATAACACTGTCTTTTCTCTAGCTAACTTTATCACAAGAATTCTTTATCACTTTATACAAAGAATGCTTTGTATAATATAAAAAATACACAAAGTATGTGTTAACCAACTGTTTATGTTATCAGTAAGGTTTCTGGTCAACAATAGGCAACCAGTAGTTAAGTTTTAGGGGAGTCAAAAACTTATATGTGGATCTCTGACTGAGCAAGGGGTTGATACCACCACGTCGTTCAAGGGTCACCTGTATTTTAGATTAACTTTAATGTGGTTTAAAATCATTTCATTCATGGGGCGCCTGGGTGGCTCAGTCGGTTAAGCGTCCGACTTCAGCTCAGGTCACGGTCTCGCGGTCCGTGAGTTCGAGCCCCGCGTCGGGCTCTGGGCTGATGGCTCAGAGCCTGGAGCCTGCTTCCGATTCTGTGTCTCCCTCTCTCTCTGCCCCTCCCCCGTTCATGCTCTGTCTCTCTCTGTCCCAAAAATAAAAAAACGTTAAAAAAAAAAATTAAAAAAAAATAAATAAAATCATTTCATTCATTAGATATTTTTTAGATGTCTTCTACTTGTAAGGCATTGTCTATTGTCTAAGGCATGATAGGAGAGTTTCACATTGTTTTTATACAACGTAACAAAATATAATAAAAGACACATTATTCCCTCTGGTTTTCCCTACCACTACTAGACAAAATATTTTAGGAGTCAAGATGTTAGAAGTAGTTTGGGCAGAGTTTCCCATGAAAATCTAATTTGCACTGTCATTCACAGTTTCATTCTTTTTTAGATTATAATTTTACATGTTCCAAGATGCATAAAAAAATTCTTCCATCCTTTAGCCTCTCTTCCACCTCTATCTCTATTTTTTTTTTTTTTTTTTTTTTTATTCAGACTTGTCAAAGCTGGTTTGGAGAAATAACAAGAAGGAGGAAAACAAGGCTTTCTGAAGCCATTTGTGGCCTCTGTACAGAGTTGGTGACCTTCAAGGTTCTTGAAGGGAAAAAAAATCTTTAAAAAAACAACATTGTACCCTGTTGCAGATTGAGATCTGGTTACTGTAAAATAAAATCTCATGTTTATTATTTAAATAATATTTTCTTATAACATTCATAATTTCCTTCTGTTATTAATGTACATGGGTTTTAAAAATTTACCAGTTTGGTTGGAGAGGTACTTACCAATGAATATATTCACCAGAGTTATGCCAATTGCTACTGGAATCCCAGTCAACAAAATGTAGAATTTCTGTTGAGATTAAAAAATAGTTTTCACGTAACATAACCATTACCTAACTTTCTTTCCCCACTCTTAAACTGTCTTCAATTTTGGATTTCCTTCCATTGCCTGTCAAATAAATTTGCCATATTGGAGATGTGGTACCAAAGTATTTATTTCTGAGATTTTCTTTTGCTCTAACTTTTAGATGCCTATATTTGGAAGCAAAAATGAAAGAAAAAGTAAGGATTAATTGTAAAAGGGTAATACAATATATGTTTAAGTGATTTTCCCATTTTTGGTTAAGGCGATGTAATAAAAGTTGAGAAATTTTTGTATTAAGATGGGAAGTGCAAAAACATCTGGGGGTTGTTACCCACTGTAGAGTTTGAGTTGGTCATGACAAGAAAAGTGGGAGCTCACCCAGGAGAGTGAAGAGGGGCATTGAGCACAATGGGCGAACAAGAGGTCTAGAGGGCAGCATCCAGACAATCTTCTATCTGCCAGGCCTCTACTTTTCCTTAAAGAGCCTTGAGATACAAATATATAGCTGGTACCCCACTTCATCCTCTGAAATCAATGTTCCTGAACAATATAGAAATAAAAAATTGTAGTCCAAAATAATGTAGTTACTTTAAGGAAGTCTTTCAATGAGTTCCTTGGTATTTTAAAGAATATTTTAATAATATAAATAATTATCCCCAAATGAATCCATTTGCAAAGTTTAATAACTTATAGACTTTAGTGTATGTGTGTGGGTGTGTGCATGCACACATGCATGCACAGTGAACACAGATTACATTTCAAAACCCCACAATCTTGAGAATAAAGGAATGGCTCATTTTTTACCTCTAATACATACGAATCCTTTTTTATGAAGAACGAAAAGCTCACTAATTTAAAAAGAAATTCAGTAACAAATCAGACATTACAGTACAAAATCTCAATTATCTTTTAAAAAAGAAATGTGAATTTATGAAACAACACCTTTTACGAAATGAAAGATGCTTATTTTCTAAATAGGCCAAAAAAAAAAAATTTCCTATTTGTATATAAAGAGTTTAGTTTAGCAAAATTTTTGACTCACCATTAAACTCAAAAAACGCCTGTCATAGAATCCAGAAGGTTTGATGATAAACAGTCTTTTCCCATGATCTCCACTGTGTCGCACAGGAGCTGGCAATATTAAATTACCCTGTTACATATACAAGGCTCATAAACGTATACTGTTCTATTCTGACATAAAATCAGGTTATAAGAAAATGTATGTTCATAAATGTTTAATATGAATTAAGACAAAAAATACATACTTATTTGAGTACTAAAGGCAGGGCAGATAGGGTATCTTTCAACAAACACTAATGTACTATTGTAAACACTAGCTCTCTTCATTTTTATTCAGCTTTAAAGAGATATCTAAATAATTGTCTAAATTTGTTTCCAGAGCAGGCAGGGAGGTTAGATACTCTTGGTGGGCTAATTATCTTTGTTTATCTCTGCAATAAATATCTGCTAATGCTATAAAATAAATAAATTGTGTCACTTCATATGATGAGGAAATATACATCAGGGATTTGCAGCAAAATAGATGGAAAGATATTTATTCCACATATCTCCAGCAGGAACTTGAACTTGTTAAAAGTAAATACTCTAACATATCTTGATAAAATCGGTCTGTAAGCCATTTCTTTCTTTCTTTTCTTCAATTTTATTTGAGAGAGAGAGAGAGAGAGAGAGAGCATGAGCAGAGGAAAAGAGAGAAAGAGAGAGAGGGAGAAAAAGAGAGAGAGAATCCTAAGCAGGCTCCATGCTCAGTGCAGAGCCCAATGCAGCTCGAACCCACAACCCTGGGATCATGACCTGAGCTGAAATCAAGAGTCGGACACTGAACTGACTGAGTCACCCAGGCACCCTTGTAAGCCATTTCTGGTTGTGAATATTCTCCTTTTCAAATTCTCCCTTGGACAGTATGCAGTCAAGCCTCACTGGAGATAAACTGAGGCAAAATTTCACCCCTAAGCTTATTCCTACATGATTTCCCTTTCTTGGATGCCTGGAAGGATCACTGCAGGCACTCTAAGCCCTTGTGCTGAAAGCAGGAAAGGATCTCACTGTTACTGGGAAACTGAGATTATGGTTTCTGCTGTATGAAAGTGTATTCAAAAAAATTTCCCATGGGAGTCACTGCAGAATACAAAACTAATTCCCCATTAAAGTAATTTTAGTTATAATAGAGGTCACAAAGATTTGTATCCTTTGTTCAAGCTTAAATGTCTGGAATGCCTTTCCCTCTCCTGATATTATTAGGCCCAGATGACATTTTAACCTCCAAAAACCAACATTATTCCCAATCACATGAGATGTCTCCTACTTCTGAACTGTTGTATATTCTAGTGATATGCATACTTGCTTTCACCGCTTCCACTGAAATATAAATGTCTTGAAGGTAGGAACTATATTCTTAATTTTGGTATTACCTATAGTAGCTTGCAATGAATTTAGAAAGTTAATTCACAAGAGAATTCGAAGCTGGCATGCATTTACTGTGTACAATTCACACTACTAAAGTTTCTAAAATAACAAGAGAATGTGGCAAAGTGATTATATATTTCAGAAAATCATTTGAAAGGTACATTGGAATTCTTTGTGGACTAGATGCAAAAAAAAGAGCTGGTTAATAGTACAAACCACTCATTAATTCTATTCTACTATGTGTAGGCCCTGTGCTAGGCTATTCTTTCCAACAAAGGAAAGAAACAGGATGCAATGTCAGAAAAAAACAGGCCCGGAAGTAAGGTTCCTGTATAGACAGGATGGTGGAGATGGGGGGTATGAGGAAGGGGCATTAAAAGGTGAGAGAAGTAGCAAATTAGATGAATTTATAATGGGTAACTGATCGATTATACCCAAAAGGTGCTGATTACTTAATCCAACAACCTGCCAAAAGGCTCCATCCAAAGCTCTGAGAAGTTGAGATTTCTACAAATGGCCTGGATGAGGTGAAAATGGCATTCCTGATGACACAAAGCTACTGCTACAAGGATGGCTACTACACTAATGATGAAATAGGATCCCCAAAAGTCCTCACACACATGTATAAAAGGGTAAATCTAAAAGGATTAAATATAAGAATTGGAAAGTCCTGATTGGACCTCCCAAAAGTTGCTCACAGACTTAAGCAGAGTCATTGGTGTGATATGGTTACCAAGAAAGTCAAAGACAATTCAATCCTAATCTTCTGTACGAGAAGTGTAGGGTCAAAACAGGAGGAACACCCACCTCCATCTCCTTTTTTTAAATTTTTTTTTTCAACGTTTATTTATTTTTTTGGGACAGAGAGAGACAGAGCATGAACGGGGGAGGGGCAGAGAGAGAGGGAGACACAGAATCGGAAACAGGCTCCAGGCTCTGAGCCATCAGCCCAGCGCCTGACGCGGGGCTCGAACTCGCCGATCGCGAGATCGTGACCTGGCTGAAGTCGGACGCTTAACCGACTGCGCCACCCAGGCGCCCCCCCACCTCCATCTCCTAATTACACCTGCAGAAGTGTGTCCATCCCAGAGTATACTGTTTTAGACGAACAATCTGGAGCATACCCCAACTTAAGCAACCAGTATGGCAAACAACCTGGAAATTGATATACTGAAGCTTAAAGAAATGTAACTGATTGGCCTACAAAAAAGAAGTCTGGGTAGAAAGCAGAGAAGTGTCTTTAAACAGGTGAAGGGCTATCCCATAACAAAGGGTCACACTATTCTGTGCTGACCTGAAAGGAGGAACCAGGAGTAATTTTCAGCTTAATACAGGAAGAAGTTTCTAACCATTTTAGTGGTTCAAAATAAAATTGGACTGCCTCTCCAGTCCTCTTTTTGGAATTATTCAAATGTCAACAGTGGGATGTAAAAAGGATATTCTACAGGTTGGCCTAGAGGATATCTAAGGTCCTTTTCCTCAAAGAATCAGAACACATGGCCTGTCTTAGAACAAAAAGGCATACCTTTCCAACTTATCAGTCTCAATGATTTCCTTCCAACTCCAAGAACTCTTTCTAGACTTCAAGTTTTTGCACTCTTTGCCGAAAAGCTTTTCCCCAGGCTCTTTGAACAGTTACCGCCGCACCTCCATCCTTCAGGACCAAGTTCAAATGTAACCTCCTCGAAGAGGTCTTCTCTGACTACCCTATCCAAAGCTGGCCTCCTACTTATCCTCCGTGATATCATTTGGTTAGTTCTTTTAGAGCAATACACACTAAGCCTGATTATTTTGTTGAAGTCCATGAGGTCAAGGACTGCATTATTCAGTACTGTATCCCCAGTACCTTTTAGTGTCTGCCACATAGTGGATGCTCCATAAATACGCTGGAATTTACATTTCTTAAGTAAATTAAATGTCAGTTGGGATCCTTCCTCACTCTCTGAAAGTAAATCTACTCAGAAGAGACAGTGTACTCCCAACTTTCCCTTTCAACTGGGCAGGCAGGCAGGCAGGCAAACACACACACACTACCCAGAGAGAAAGACATGGATTAAACTCTACCTGGTTTTAGGGACAACTGATTATGCATAACACCACTAACAGATAAAAAAAATGTAACATAAAAAAACTATGGAAGAATGCTTGGTCTGGCTGTATTCTAGCAATATTAATGCAGTTAGGAAAGTGAACTGCTTGCTTGCTTTCCATATAATTACCTTTACTGTTAAACAAGTTATTCATGTCATTAAATGTGCTAAATAACTATTATTATTTTATTACTGTTATTATTATTATTGTTAACTGTTCTAAAGTATATTTCATAGCACTAAACTCTTCTCAAACATTCTGAGCCTTCATGATTTGTTGTTGATGTAGTCAGGCCACCTGCTTACAATCTAAAAATATTAGGGTGAATACTGCTTACATGGTTTTTGACAACTGTGATATTTGTGAAGATCAAATAAGATAACGTAGGTTTTGTGTCTCTAAGACAACAATCAAAAACTAGCCATTTTCTTTCCTTCATTCTCAGACTATTCCCAGTTAATGACTCCACCAACTCAATTACCCAGGCTAAAAAACTCATTCATCTTCCTTGCACCTACCCCTCATTCATCAATTGTCAAGGCCTCTTGATTCTGAGATTCAACTTTTCTTTCCTGCTCTCTTTACCTCACTGGCTTAAGTAACCAACACCCCCTTATAAGCCATCCAAATTCAGAAGCATCTTCCCAAAACACGCTACTGATTTGGTCTCCTGCTAAAACACTCTCTGCAGCCTACAAAACAGTTAAGATACTTTGGTTTTGTATTCAGTCCTCCACTCCCCCAACTTGGTCCCAAGTTCCCTTTCTTAAGCCTTTTCTTTCAACATCTACCTATCTCAAGACCCCCCATATTCAGATATATCAGAAAATACATCCTCTATTCTTCTGCCAATGGCAGCTGTTAAAACTATCCAGAATCCACTTAAAATGCCCCATCTTCTACATCTGAATTAACTCCATATCACTTTGTTTATGTAATCATTTAAATATTTCTTCTCAGTTTTTTTAAACCATAATGTGCACACATCAGTCTTCATATTAAAGCTACTGCAGCTGAGGGAAGAACTTAAACTCATTTCTATAATTCCTTGATATTAGACACTTAATAAATAATTTAAATAGAACACTTGTATCTGCTTATTTCCTGAGAAAAGTTTTCAAGGACGGCGAATGAAGATAACATGTCAGTACTACATGTATAAGAAAGGGGTGGCCACAGGGCCTGTTAGTAAACCAATGCTTCTAAATCTAGGTGCTGTCGATTTTCCCAGTCACTCTTCACAACTACCTTATGAGGCAGGTTAAAATTATCATCCTCTTTTTTTTTTTTTTTTTCTAACAGTTCTTATGGTAAGAGACAAGCACCTTTCAAAATGACATTCTAGAAAGATGCTAACTTATGCAGAAATATATTTCAGGATTATAAATACTTGTCAATAGTAAAGAGATTAGATTTATTTCCCTGTCAACAGAATATAAGCACACTTGTAATAAACATCTTCTTTTTTAAAGATAAAGAAACACAGGTTCCAAGCAATTAAGTACTTTCCATTTAGCTTCCAAGATATGATGACCCAAGGTCACATAGCTACTAACTCTGGAGCCAGGATTTGAATGTAGGCAGTCTAGCTCCAGAGAAAACAAAACAAGGTTTTCTGCTCCTGGGTCTTACAGTCTCATAGGGGCAGACATAAGCAATAACATAACGGATTAAAACCTTTCATTCCACAGTGACAAATGAAACCACCTGCAAAATACCTTTGAAAGCAGGTATCAGGCTGAAACACAGACTCTAATATAGCTATTAGATCCTTCCCTGGTCCCAGTGGAAAGGGTATAGATTATTGGTATTGATCCTTCCAGAACTCCAAGAAAGGGGGAATAACGTATAAAAGGGATCTGGGAGTGAGGTTTTCACCTGAGTTTATCTCCAGCAAGACATGAATAAATACTATCTCCAGGGAGTATTCGAAGAGGAGGATATTTGTAATCAGAAATGGCTTACAAAGGGATTTTATCAAGAAATGTTAGCACATGTAGTTTTTTTTTTTTTTTTTTTTAAACAGGTTCAAATTCCTGCTGGAAATCCTTGAATTCCACTAGTTGTTTCCATCATTTCTGTGACAAGTCTGTATGTGAAGTGACATAATTCAAATTAAATTGGGAGAAGAAAAAAGGGGTAGAGAAAGATATTTCGAGGTTGGAGATCTTTTTGGCTTTCGAGTACACTTCCTCTCTACCTTCTTGTATTGCACAGGGCAGACAGCTTATAGTATATTTTTGATCAAGAGGATTAAATGAATTAATATCTTGAAGATCTTAGGATGGTACATGGCACATAGGTGTTCAATAAATATTACATTTGGTGCTCTAGTGCATTATTTTTGTAATAACGGAGTCACAGTCCCTACATTAGTAAAATGGGGATAGTAACATTGTACTTACTTCGCAGAGTCTTTGAAAGAATTAGATTGAATACAATGCATCTGAGACTTTGCTATTATAATTATTCACTCTCCTAGAAGTCAATACAGTCTCCAAGAAGCTTCAAATAACCCTGGCATGACTGCATTATGACTTTCCTGGACCTAGGGATTTTTCCTTCATGGGCCCCTTCCACTGTAAGAAGATATTAAAAATTACTATTTTATGACTCCGTTGATATAAAACGAATACAATCCAGGCTGGATTCCTTGCCACACATTCATTAACATTACAGGTTGTTTTTGTTTTTGTTTTTTTTCTTCCTCCTGGTTTTAAAAGAAAGAGAAAACATTTGCAGGGACCCCTAAAAGTATGGTGTAGGCACTGTGCCTACTGAAGGAGTTAACACTGAGCCTCTCCACCTGCCTACTAACATCAGTGAGCTCCTGGGCAACATGACTTACAACCTTGTGGGACTAGAACCTAGGGTGGAATGTACAGAGAGAATCCGGTGCCTGAGACACCTAGGTCTCTGGTCTGTGCCTTTTTAACCTCAACTTCATCCGCAAATTAGCACCAACTGGGATGGCTGAGTGGTAAAGTGTTTGACAAATGCTAATTAATGATTTAAACACGATCGATCTGATTACCTCAGGAAAACCCTCGACCTCCGCACAAAGCCCACGCTCCATCTCTCCTCTCAAGCCCCAAGCCCGCAATTTCTCCCAGCTCCTTCCAGACCCCACCAAGGTCACTCCGGAGGAGCTCTTCATCTCTCATCCCACATCCCCTGAGCGCGCTTTTCCCAAAGCTAGCACCCACCGACAGTCTTCGGAAAGCCACGGGTGAGGAAGCCCCCGAATCCAAGTCGAGCGCCAAGCCGGCGGCCGGAGAGAGCGGCCACTGCAGTGACCGAGGCCCGCTGCAATAGACTCATGGCCGCCATGGCTACTACGGGCAATTGAAAAGCTGGGGCGAGTAACAGGAGCCGAAAGAGCCAATTTACCAACGAGAGCGAAGGCGGAAAGTGGCCATCTTGAGTGAGGGCAAAGCCTATTTCTGTTTTCTCCATCCGGTCGGCCTGAGACACAGGAAGTGACATCATTGTGGAGAAACCGCGGTAGCCTTACCTTCTGTGGAGACATGGCTGCGGCCAGTTTGGGCAGTGTTTGCAGAAAAGTCTTAACCGGGCTGAAAGCTTCTAAGTCGCTAATAAGTCTTCAGGCCCCACCTAGCACAGGGTAAGTGATGTGAGGAGTAGGTTTGTTCTCCTCTCCGACTTTGGATCTTGTTTGGTTGCCGAGATGCTGGAAAACAGCTGAGAGGCCGCGCGCATAACCGAACCCGAACTCACCTGCGTGAGAAGGGAATGCCCTTAAAGAAGTCGTCCACCTCCGACATTTCCGGTCTTTTCTCAGACTTTTTCTTGTCACCTAGTGCGGACCAGACAGTCCATGGGGTTTGTAGATAACCAGTATTTGTTGAATTAAACCTAGAGGTACAGAAGCATCTTCTTTGGATGGGTGAGTTGGGAAAAACTGCACTGAAGAGGATTTGGTTATGGAACTGAAGATTATGTCAAGTTTGGATGGATAAAAACCAAGGCGCTTTTGTATCTCCAGAATATATCAGAAAGATTTTTCAGTAAATGTGGAGTGAATAAGTGAAAGTAGTCAAAAGAACGGAAAGTAGCTCTGCTGGTGTGAGAAAGGAACATCCTACATATGGTGTTTATTATTTCTGGAAAGACAACCTGTCTTCTGGACAAACTGACAAGTTTATGGTATATGGTTTCCTCCCTTTTATTGGATTTTGTCTCTAATGGGTTGGATTTTATAAATCATTGGGTATGTCGGATTTTTTTTAAAGGAAGTAATGTATGTGTCCTTGAATCCAGCAAGACAATTGTTGAGCATCTATTATGTGCTATATATTACTTGCACTTACTTTAGAGATAAGCAATATTTTTTTCATTTTGCAGAGATTCACAGGTTGTACCTTGATAAAGGTGACAAACTTGGATCAATTGCCTGTAATTCACTGTCATTTTTTCTTAAAAATAAATTTTAGAGGGGCATCTGGGTGGCTCAGTGGGTTAAGCATCTGACTTCAGCTCAGGTCATGATCTCACAGTCAGTGAGTTCAAGCCCTGAGTCGGGCTCTGTGCTGGCAGCTCAGAGCCTGGAGCCTGCTTCAGATTCTGTGTCTCTCTCTGTTTCTGCTCCTCACAGAGCTCATGCTCTGTCTCAGAACTAAACGTTAAAAAAAAATTGTAAATAAAATAAATTTTAGATTTTTATTATCAAAATGAATATTGCTTCATTTGCAGACAATAAGGCAAATGGAAAATAAGGCAAGTGTTTTGAAGAAAATAATAATCAACTACAATTTTTGCCACTCAAAGATTTCCTTACATTCCTTTTTATATATACATATACATGTAATTCTTCTAAGTTTATTTTTTTTAATTTTTTTTTAACGTTTATTTTTTGGGGGACAGAGACAGAGCATGAACGGGGGAGGGGCAGAGAGAGAGGGAGACACAGAATCGGAAACAGGCTCCAGGCTCCGAGCCATCGGCCCAGAGCCTGACGCAGGGCTCGAACTCACGAACCGTGAGATCGTGACCTGGCTGAAGTCGGCCGCTTAACCGACTGTGCCACCCAGGCGCCCCTAAGTTTATTTATTTTTGAGAGAGAGAGAGACAGAGCAGGTGTGCGGGCGGGAGGACCAGTGGGAGACAGAGAAGAGGGAGAATCCCAAGCAGGCTCTGAGCTGTCAGAGCAGAGCTTGACTCAGGGATTGAACTCACAAACCATGAGATCATGACCTGAGCTGAAATCAAGAGTCAGACACTTAACTGACTGAACCACCCAGGTGCCCCCACATACATGTAATTTTAAAATAAAGCCAGAATAGGGGCGCCTGGGTGGCGCAGTCGGTTAAGCGTCCGACTTCAGCCAGGTCACGATCTCGCGGTCCGGGAGTTCGAGCCCCGCGTCAGGCTCTGGGCTGATGGCTCAGAGCCTGGAGCCTGCTTCCGATTCTGTGTCTCCCTCTCTCTCTGCCCCTCCCCGTTCATGCTCTGTCTCTCTCTGTCCCAAAAATAAATAAATGTTGAAAAAAAAAAAAAAATTAAAAAAAAAAATAAATAAATAAAGCCAGAATCATATTTACATGTATGCATCTTGGTGCTCTACCCAGTTTCCCCAATTTTTTATATTTAAAAATTTCAAACCAACAGAAAAATTGTAAGAGTACTACAAAGAATAACCACTCTTCATCTATATTAAGCAAACCTTAGCATTTTGTCACATTTTTATGTCTCTTTATACCCATGCTTATGTGTATTTTTTTCTGAGCTATTTGAGGCATTGTGACACTTCAGTATATGTCTCCTAAGAACGAGAACACTGTCTTTATAACTACAATACTACAATGATCACGCTGGAGTATTTAATATACTACTGTCGCCGTGCCTTTTCGTAGCATACAGTCCAGATTTTTTCTTAATTTTTATCCAGGGTCCAACCAACGATCATTCATTACTGTCGTTGGTTATCATGTCTTCTTAGTCATCTTTAATCCAGAACATTTTTGAGCAGATCAGCCTTTTCAGATTATCCTTCCATTTAGATTTGTCTGATTGTGTCCTCATGGTTAGATTCAAGTTAAATTTTTTTGGTAGGAATACAACACTTGTGATACACTTTGCTATTGAGTTTTACATTATTTCACCAGCTTATTAAATATTCTTTAAAAACGTGATTTTTAAATTACTGCATAATAAATTATTATACAAATGCACAGTAATTTTTTAACCATTTCCTGGTTGCATATTTACATTATTACCAACTTTTGGATATCACATATAATGCTTTAAAAGATATTTTTATTAATTCTCATCATATTTTTAGTTGAAATTTCTAGATGAATTTTGGGTTGAAGGGGGAAACATTGAGGCTTGTGATACATGTTGCAAAATTAATCTTCAGAATGTTTTTATCTGCTTATGTAACCACTAGCCAGGTATGAAAAGCCTAAAAGTGTTACCTTAAGTATAATTGTATCAAGGTACTGTCTCCAAAATTATGTGAATATATTAACCTCTGAAATTAAAGGGTAGCAGCATCTATAATGCAATATTGAAAATTATTTCTAAAGCATTTTATAAGTCTGTTCTTTGTGCAGAAACCCTGAGTAATTTTTTTTTAACATTGTAGATGAGGAAATGATTCCAATTATTGCTTGTAAACTCCAGATGTTGCAAAACTCTGATCACTTGTTTATATATGTTCAGTTGCAGGTTTTCTCTTAGTCTTTTGCCTAAGAATATAGCAAATGTCACATCTTTTCACCAGTGTAGATTACTTCATACCACATTGTCAAGAAAAGGACTGGAAGAATTTTTTGATGACCCAAAGAATTGGGGGGAAGAAAAAGTGAAATCTGGTAAGATATTTGGGTTGACTGATATTAAATATATTTATTAAATCCTCCATTACTTTGGGATTATTTATCCACCTTGGGGATCATTTAGGTGTTTCCTTTTTTTATTTCTTTTGGGAATGTGAGAGAAAATTAAAAGGACAATGTAATAGTACAGTTAATTGTTGATTGGCAGGTTGACAAAAGGCTTAGAAGAGGAGTAAATTGAAATTGTTAACTGAAGTGAGGTCAGAGATTTGGTTTAGATTTCATTTTTTAGAGATAATTACATGTTTATAATGATATGAAATATTTTGGTATTAAACTGTGGAAACACATTCTTTTTTAGTACTAACATTTTTTTAATGCTATTGCCAGTGACATTACTAATATTTTATGTGTTACCTAATTTAATGCCAGTTTAGTCCTAATTGTGTATTATACTATGATATGATAAAACTATGATATTTTACAGATAAGGAAACAGGTTTAGAGAAGTTGAATAATCTGCCACAAGGCACATAGCTAGAAAATTATTTCATGTTGTGAATTTCATAAATTTTTCTGTGTCTGTGAATTTCGTAATTTTAATAGGAGCTTCATGGACCTGTCAGCAATTAAGGAATAAAAGTAATGAAGATTTACATAAACTTTGGTAAGTATACTGAATACATTAATATGTAGGTGTTTGAAGCAGTTAAAATATGACAATGAGGTATAAACTTTACATCTATTTGATGTAAGAAATTGAGAAAGTGATTTGTCTTATAATACTATGGATGATATGTAAAACCAGTAAAGATTTTAAGACAAATGTATTAGTGTTCTCAAATAGTTGGGGATTAAGAAATTTTACTGTAACTGCTACCAGTCATACTAGCATCTTTTTCTTTAAGTTTATTTTATTTTAAGAGAGAAAGCATAATTTTTTGGGGGGTGGGGGGCAGAGAGAAACTCTCAAGCAGGCTCTGTACAGTCGGCACTGAGCCTGATGAGAGGCTTAAACTCACTGTGAGATGATGACCTGAGTGGAAATCAAGAGTTGAGAGTTTAACCAACTGAGCCACCCAGGCATCCCCATACTAGCATTTTTATACTAACAATTTTAGTAAACTAATAAAATGAAATAGGAAGAGTTTGTCACATTTAAGCCTTCCTCCTTTTTATTACCTTATCCATGGTCTGGAATCTTTAGCTTATTTGCCCTGGGGAAATATGTTGGAGGGTGCATTTAATTGGGAATTTAGCTAAATTTTTCTGGCAAATTTTCCTGATGAATTAGAGAGGGTTGAGAGGATTTAAGTCAGTGTGGTTTAATGCATCCATTAAGCATTTTTAATGGATGATTTATTTATTTATTGTATTTGTATTTTTATTGAGGAGTAATTGATATAACTCTGTATTTCAGGGATACACTGTAATGATTCGGTATTTGTGTGCATTATAAAATGATCACCTTAGTAAGTCTGGTTCAAATATGTCACCATACATAGGAAAGTTCTTTTCCTTGTGATGAGAACTTTCAAGATCTGCTTTCCTACCTATTTTCAAATATGCAGTACAGTATTATTAACTACAGTCACCATGCTGTACATTATATCACCATGACTTATTTTGTGGTAGGGTCCGCTCCCTAAGGAGAGAAAAAATGCAAAAAAACCTGAAGGCAACCTGACTATACACCTATGTGACAACATCCATCATGATCTTGTAACACGAGACCACTTAATCAGACTGCATGTTTGTGTGTTACCATATATGGGAGACAAAGAAATAGAAAACGTATAAAAAACTGTGCCGCGTGGCATTCGAGACTCAGTTTTTCTTGTAGGAACCCAACAAAGCAGTGCCTGCACGAATAAAGTTGTTTCCTGGAAAGAAAGGCCTCGGTGTCAGGAATCTCTGCAAGAGTCCTGCTACATTGTAACTGGAAATTTGTACTTTCTTACCCCCTTCATCCATTTTGCTATTAACCTAACAATAAAATAATTGGGGCGCTTGGGTGGCTCTGTCGGTTAAGCATTCAACTCTTTGGCTCAGGTCTTGATCTCACAGTTCATGAGGTTCATTTGGTGTGGTTTGTGAGATTGAGCCCTACATAGGGCTCTGCTGCTGACAGCATGGAGCCTGCTCACGATTCCCTGTCCCTCTCTGTGCTCCTCCACAACGTGTGCACACACACTCGTCTTTCTCAAAATAAATAAACATTTTTTTTTAATAGAATAAAAATAGGGGCATCTGGGTGGCTCCGTTGGTTAAGTGTCCTACTCTTGGTTTCAGCTCAGGTCATGATCTCGCAGTTTTGTGAGTTTCAGCCCCATATTGGGCTGTGCATTGATGATGTGGAGCCTGCTTGGATTCTCTCTGTCTCTGCCTCTCTCTCTACTCCTCCCCTACTCATGCTGTCTCTATCTCTCAAAATAAATAAGTAAACTTTAATAAATAAATAAGTTATTTTATCAGCAAAAATGGGTTTATTTGGGAATTAGACACTTGTAATTAAGGACAAGCAAGCTGTGGCAAAACCATAGACAAATCCAACAAAGGAATATTTTTTTATGGAGAAGGAAGAGGAGGTTGGAAGGGATTGTTTTGAATAAAAGTGTTGTACAAAAGCAGGAGTTCAGAGTGATGATGGTTACTCATTGGCTGAGTTTCAGAGGTAGTCAATTTCTTGTAGATGGCCTTGTTTATCTTTCCCTTTGGGGCCTGTAATTGATGATTCTTTCCTGTTGAGTCTTCTATTAGGGATCTGTAATTGACAGTTTTTCCTGTAATTGACATGGAATGGTATGGCTTCCCTTCTAGGATCTCCAGTCTACTTTAGTGAGGTTTCTTTTTATTAATTTTCACATTCCCCTCCTTTTTTTTTTTTTTCAATTTTTTTCACGTTTATTTATTTTGGAGAGAGAAAGAGTGTGAGTAGGAGAGGGACAGATAGAGAGGGAGACACAGAAGCCAAAGCAGGCTCCAGGCTCTGAGTTGTCAGCACAGGGCCCGAATTCACAAACTGCAAGATCATGACCTGAGCTGAAGTCGGATGCTAACTGACTGAGTCACCCAGGTGCCCCTCACATTTCCCCCTTTTGATCAAGATCTCTCCTTGAAAGCAGTGCTGAGGAAGAGTCCGTTTTTCTATATTTAGTGGTTTTTTCCTTCAGTGTCAGGAAGAACCTTTCCTGGTTGTCATGTCCTACCTTGGAGGGAAGGTGCCTAATCGTTGGAAACCACTTCAGATCACATTTAAGTAACAGGAAGATTAGGAGGGAGAATTCTTAGGCACTTCCCATCTAAAGTTTGTATTTTCTCTAGGTCCCAACTGTTGGCGATCATCTCCTTATTGGGTGCATCATTTTCTTTTTTTAAATTTCCAGTATAATTAACTTAGTGTTATATTAGTTTCAGGTATACAATACCTGATTGACCCAGTTACTCAGTGCTCTTCACCATAAGTGTACTCTTACTAATCTTCACCTGTTTCACCCATCTCAGTGCCTACCTACCCTCTGGTAACCATCAGTTTGTTCTCTAAGACTCTCTTTTTTTGTTTCTTTTATACTTTGTTTCTTAAATTCCACATATGAATGAAATCGTACGCTATTTGTCATTCTCTGACTTATTTCATTTTATTTTATTTTATTTTATTATTATTATTTTTTTTTAATTTTTTTTTTTTCAACGTTTATTTACTTTTGGGACAGAGAGAGACAGAGCATGAACGGGGGAGGGGCAGAGAGAGAGGGAGACTCAGAATCTGAAACAGGCTCCAGGCTCTGAGCCATCAGCCCAGAGCCTGACGCGGGGCTCGAACTCACAGACCGCGAGATCGTGACCTGGCTGAAGTCGGACGCTTAACCGACTGCGCCACCCAGGCGCCCCTTATTTCATTTTAACATTATACCCTCTAGATCCATCCGTGTTGTTGCAAATGTCAAGATTTCATTCTTTATGACTAATATCCTAGTGTACGTATATACCACATCTTCTTTATCCATTCTTCTATTGATGGATACTTGGGTTGCTTCCATACTTTGGCTATTGTAAATAATGCTGCAGTAAACATGGTGCATATATCTTTTCAAGTTAGTGTTTTAGTATTTTTTATTTATTTTTTTAAACATTTATTCATTTTTGAGAGAGACAGAGTGTGAGTGGGGGAGGGGTAGAGAGAGACACACACAAAATCCGAAGCAGGCTCTAGGCTCCAAGCAGTTGTCACAGAGCCTGATATGGCGCTTGAACTCACAAACGGTGAGATCATGACCTGAGCCAAAGTCAGACACTTAACTGACTGAGCCACCCAGGTGCCCCAATGTTTTAGTATTCTTTGGGTAAATACCTAATAGTGGGATTACTGGATCATTTGGTAATTCTATTTTTAATTTTTTGAGGAACCTCCATGCTGTTTTCTACAGTGGCTGTACCAGTTTACATTCCCACCAACAGTACACAAGAGTTCCTTTTTCTCCACATCCTCGCCAATACCTGTTTCCTGTGTTTTTTATTTTAGCCATTCTGATAGGTATGAAATAAGGCCTCATTTTGATTTTGATTTGCATTCCCCTGATGATGAGTAATGTTGAGCATCTTTTCATGTGTCTGTTGGCCATCTGTGTGTGTGCTCTTTGGGAAAATGTCTGCTAATGCCTTCTGTTTATTTTTTAATTGGGTTATTTGTGGGTTTTTTTAGTGTTGAGTTCTATAAGTTCTGGATATATTTTGGATACTGATGTTTTATCAGATATGTTATTTGCAAACATCTTCTCCCATTATAACTGTGTTGTCTTTTTGTTTTCTTGATTATTTCCTTTGCGGTGTGGAAACTTTTTATTGTGAGTAGTCCCAATAGTTTATTTTTGCTTTTGTTTCCTTTACCTCGGGAGATCTATCTAGAAAAATACTGTTAATAGCTGATATCAAAGAAATTGCTGCATATACCCTCTTCTAGGATTTTTATGGTTTCGGGTCTCTCATTTAGGTCTTTAATACACTTTGAGTTTATTTTTGTGTATTGTGTAAGAAAGCAGTCCAGTTTCATTCTTTTGCATGTAGCAGTCCAGTTTTCCCGACACCATTTGTTGAAGGTTGAAGAGACTGTCTTTCCCACTGTATAGTCTTGCCTCCTTTGTCAAAGATTAATTGACCAGATAATGGTGGGTTTATTTTTGAGCTCTCTATTCTGTTCTGTTGATCTATGTGTCTCTTTTTGCATCAGTACCATACTCTCTTGATTACTACAGGTTTGTAATACAACTTGAAATCTGGGATTGTGATACCTCCAGTTTTGTTCTTTTTCAAGATTGCTTTGGCTATTGAGAGTCTTTGTGGTTTCATATGAATTTTAGGAGTGTTTATTCTGGTTCTGTGAAAAATGCTGTTGGTATTTTGATAGGGACTGAATTAAATCTATAGATTGCTTTGGGTAGTATGGCCATTTGAATAATATTTGTTCTCCAGTCCATGAGCATGGAATATCTTTTTGTTTGAATCATCTTCAGTTTCATTCATCAATGTTTTAATTTTCAGAGTACAGATCTTTCACCTCCTTGGTTAAGTTTATTCCTAGGTACCTTACTATTTTTGGTGCAGTTATAAATGGGATTGTTTTCTTAATTTCTCTTTCTGTTGCTTCATTATTAGTGTATAAAAATACAACAGATTTCTGTGGATTGATTTTGTATCCTGTGACCTTACTGAATTCATTTGTCAATTCTAGCAGTTTTTTTTGGTAGAGTCTTTAGCATTTTCTATATATAGTATCAAGTCATATGCAAATAGCAAAAGTTTTATTTTTTCCTTACCAATTTCGATGCCTTTTATTTCTTTTTGTTGTCTGATTGCTGTAGCTAGGACTTCCTCATACTATGTTGAATAAAAGTGATGAGAATGGACATCCTTGTCTTGTTCCTGATCTTAGGGGAAAAGCTCTCAGTTTTTCACCATTGAGTATAATGTTAGCTGTGGGTTTTTCATATATGGCCTTTTTTATGTTGAAATATAGTCCCTCTAAATCTACTTTGTTGAGGTTTTTTATCATGAATAGATGTTGTATTTTGTCAGATGCTTTTTCTGCATCTATTCAAATGATCATTGGGTTTTTCTTTTTTCTCTTGTTGCTGTGATGTATCACATTGATTGGTGATTTTTGAACCACCCTTGCAGCCCAAGAATAAATCCTACTTGATCATGGTGAATTATTGTTTTTAATGTATTGTTGGATTTGTTTCACTAGTATTTTGTTGAGGATTTTTGCATTATGTTCTTTGGAGCTATTGGCCTGGAGTTTTGTAGTGTCTTTATTTAGTTTTGGTACTGCTGGCCTCATAGAATGAATTTGGAAGCTTTCTTTCCTTTTCTATTGTTTGGAATAGTTTGAGAAGAATAAGTATTAACTCTTTTGTAAAAAGTGTTTGATAGAATTCTCCTGTGAAGCCATCCGGTCCTTTAGTTTTGTTTGTTGGGAATTTTTTGATTACTGCTTCAATTTCATTGCTGGTAATTGGTCTGTTCAAGTTGTCTATTTCTTCCTGATTCTGTTTTGGGAGGTTATATGTTTCTAGGAATTCATTTTTTCTAGGTTGTCCAATTTGTTTTGGCATATAATTTTTCATAATATTCTCTTATAATCCTTGTTATTTCTGTGTTGTCAGTTATTTCTCCTCTTTCTGATTTTGAGTTCTTTCTCTCTCTCTCTCTCTCATTTTTTTTTAATGAGCCTGGCTAAAGTTTTATTAATTTTATTGATCTTTTCAAAGAACCAGCTCCTAGTTTCATTGAGCTGTTCTATTGTTTTTGTTTCTGTTTCATTGATCTCTGCTCTAATCTTTATTCCTTCCTTCTTCCTACTGGCTTTGGGTTGTTTGTTCTTGTTCTAACTCCTTTAGGTGTAAGGTTAGGTTGTGTATTTGAGATTTTTCTTGCTTATTAATATAGGCCTGTATTGCTATAAATTCCCCTCTTAGAACTACTTTTGCTGCATCCCAGTGATTTCAGAGTGTCGTGTCTTCATTTTCATTTATCTCCATGTATTTTATTTCCTTTTTGATTTCTTGGTTGACCCATTCATTGTGTTCATTGGATTTTTTTGTCCCCATTCACTGTTTTTAAAAAAAATTTTTTTTTAATGTTTATTTATTTTTGAGAGAGAGAGCACGAGCAGAGGAGGGGCAGAGAGAGAGAGAGAGGGAGACACAGAATCCAAAGCAGGCTCCAGGCTCTGAGCTGTCAGCATAGAGCCTGATGCAGGGCTTGAACTCACGAACTTGCTAGATCATGACCTGAGCTGAAATCAGAACGCTTAACCTACTGATCCAACCAAGCGCCCCATCCCATATTCATTGTTTAGTAGCATGTTATTTAACCTCCATGTATTTGTGTTCTTTCCAGATTTTTCTTGTAGTTGATTTCTGGTTTCATAGCATTGTGGTCAGAAAAGATGCATAGTATGGCTTTGAATTTTTTGAATTTGTTAGGACTTCTTTTGTGCCCTAACATGTGGTCTACTCTGGAGAATGTTCTTTTCTACACTTGAAAAGACTGTGTATTCTGCTGTTTTAGGATGGAATATTCTGACTATATCTTTTAGATCCATCTGGTTCCGTGTGTCATTCAGAGCCACTGTTTCCTTGTTGATTTTTTGTTTAGATGATCTATCCATTGATATAAGTGGGGTATTAAAGTCCCCTGCTATTATTGTATTACTGTTGATTATTTCCTTTATGTTTGTTATTAGCTGGTTTAGGTTTTTAGGTGCATAAATACAATTGTTACGTATTCTTGTTGGATTTTTCCCTTTATGATTATATAGCATCCTTCCTTGTCTCTTGTTACAGTCTTTGTTTTAAAATCCATTTTGTCCAGGGGCGCCTGGGTGGCGCAGTCGGTTAAGCGTCCGACTTCAGCCAGGTCACGATCTCGCGGTCCGGGAGTTCGAGCCCCGCATTGGGCTCTGGGCTGATGGCTCAGAGCCTGGAGCCTGTTTCCGATTCTGTGTCTCCCTCTCTCTCTGCCCCTCCCCCGTTCATGCTCTGTCTCTCTCTGTCCCAAAAATAAATAAACGTTGAAAAAAAATTAAAAAAAAAATAAATAAATCCATTTTGTCCATTGTAAGTATTGCTACCCCAGGTTTCCTTTCACTGCTGTTTGCAGATAAATGCTTTTCCATCCCTCTACTTTGAATCTGCATGTGTGTTTAGGTCGGAAATGAGTCTTGTGTAGGCAGCATATAGATGGATCTTGCTTTTTTTATCCATTCCATCGCCTTATGTCTTTTGATTTGGTGTTTAGTCCATTTAAATTCAAAGTAGTTATTGATAGGCATGTAACCATTTTGTTATTGTTTTATGATTATTTTTGTCCTTCTCTGTTCCTTCTCTTGCTCTCTTACAGTTTGCTGGCTTTCTTTAGGAATATACTTGGATTCCTTTCTCATTTTTTATATATCTATTACCAGTTTTTGATTTGTGATTACTATAAGGTTTATATATAACATTTTGTGCATATAGCAGTCTGCATTAAGTTAATGGTCGCTTGAGTTTGGAACCCATCCTAAAATCACTAAATTTTTACTCCTCTCCCCCTCACATTTTAGGTATATAGTGTCCTACTTTACATCCTTTTATTTTGTAAAATCCTTGATTGATTTTTATAGATATACTTAATTTTATTGCTCTTTGCTTCCTACTTTCCTTTGGTCTTTCCTTTCTACTCAGAGTCCTCTTTAACATTTCTTATAAAGCTGGTTTAGTGATGAATTCCTTTAGCTTTTGTCTGGGAAACTCTTTATCTCTCCTGTTATTCTGAGTGATAGCCTTCCTGAATGTTAGAGTATTCTTTGTTGCAGGTTTTTTTCTTTCAGCACTTAATATATATCATGCCACTCCCTTCTGGCCTAGAAAGTTTCTGTTGACAATCAACTGATAGCCTTAGGGGATTCCCCTTGTATGTAACAGTTTTCTTTTGCTACTTTTAAAATTGTTCACTACTTTTTGCCCTTTGAATTACTAAGTGTCTTGGTGTGTCCTTCCTTGGGTTGATTTTGTTGGGAGTGCTCTGTGCCTCCTGGATTTCTGTTTCCTTTCTCAGATTCGGGAAGTTTTCAGCTATTATTTCTTCACAAAACTCTTCTGCCCCCTTTTCTCTCTCTTCCCCTTCTGGGATCTCTATAATGCTAATGTTATTATGTTTGATGGTGTTGCTGAGTTCTCTAAGCCTATTTAAAAAATTTCTTTAAATTATTTTTTTTCTCTCTCCCATTCAGCAAGATTGCTGTCCATTACTCTGCACCCCAGGTTGTTGATCCATACTTCTGCTTCCTCTAGTCTAGCATTTATTCTATTTAATGTATTTTTTATGTGTGTTTTTTTTAAGTTTATTTATTTATTTATTTTTAGAGAGAGAGATTGAGATTGTGCACGCGTGAGTGGGGGATTGGCAGAGAGAGAGTGGGAGAGAGAGAGAATCCCAAGAAGACTCTGCACTGTCAGTGCAGAGCCCAACCTGGGGCTCAAACTCAAAGACCCGAGCTGAGATCAAGAGTTGGACGCTTAACCAACTGAGCCATCCAGGTACCCCTGTTTAGTGTATTTTTAATATAAGTTATTGAGTTATATTTTCTGTCTCTTTGTTGAGGGTCTCACCAAGGTCCTCCACTCTTTTCTCAAGTCCAGGGAGTATCTTTATGACTATTAGTTTAAATTCTTTGTCACAAATATTGCTTACTTCCATTCCGTTTAGGTCTCTTGCTGTGATTTTGTCCTGTTCTTTCACTTGGGACATATTCCTCTGTCTCCTCATTTTGTCTAACTCTTTTCATCTGTTTCTATGTGCTGGGAAAGTCAGCTATCTCTCCTGCTCTCGAAAGTAGTGGTCTTATGAAGAAGAGGTCCTAAAGTGCCCTGCACTTTACCCGAACCTGGTGCTTCAAGGGTGTTTCCTACGTGTGTGGCATGCACCTTACTCTTGCGGCTGAAGTGTGTCTGCCTTGTCGGTCATTCACAACAGTTCTCTGCATGTTGCAGGCAGGGTTTTGTTCCTGTGTTGTTAGTGGGCCTGTCTGGGGTAACCTTAGCTTGAGTTGGGTCAGACTAGGTGTTTGCCAGAGTTGCAGTTGCACTGAACTGTAGGGTATTCTCTGTGTTGTCCTCTAAGAAGCTTTCATTGTTGGACAAGGCCTGCAGTCACACCAGATGTCTGCCCCCAGTCCACTGCTGGGACCACAGTGGAACTAGTGTGTGCGGTTATCTTCCTCTTTCCCCGGGACAGGAATCAATTTGGGGTGATGCTAACCCATCAGGGCTGCTTGCACACTGCCAGGCTTGTGGTGTCACTTTGGATGGACGCCTACTGAGAGAGAGTTGGAGCGAGTCCACAGAGGAACACAGGGTGCACAGTGATAGCAGGGTTTGCTCAGGTCTGCTATAGGAAGAAGCTGGGTTGGAGGGGTAGATCTGCAAAAGTGGTTGGGGGCCAGGCACACTGTCAGTGAGCTAGGTAGAGACTATTTGCACTGCATTGGTTCCCACGGGTGTCTGTATCTAGGCTGGGGAGTGGGGGAAGGAGATGGTGCCCACCAATTCCTTTGTTCCTGGAGAAGTCTCCCTAAGACTTGCCCCTCCAGCATGGGCCCCCAAATTAGCAAACAAATCTCCTTGTACACCCCAGGCGTCTTTCAAACTGGTGCTCTGTGCTGAATCTCAGCGGGGCTATTTGTTCTCTTGTCTCTTTAAGGATGGGGACTCAGTTTCCTCTTGGCCTTCTACTCTACCTGACCCAAGCCTGCTGATTTTTAAAGTTCTAAGTGTTAAACCCCCCGTGACAACAAGAACTCAAGAAATTAAGCCCCTCTGGTTTTCAAAGGGAGAATTATGGGATGGGAATTTTATGTCCTGGGAATTTATCTTCCCAGTGCTGGTCCTGCATGCCTGGGGTGCCTGGTGTGGGGTCTGCTCCTCTCTCCTCTCTTCTGTGCCCACCCTGTCCGTCTTACAGACGGTCCTGTGTTTGTTTGGCTCTCTACTATGTCTCCATCCTTCCTACCCTCTTCGGTGTGGCCTCTTCTCTACGTTTAGCTGTGAAAAAGTCTATTATGCCAGTCTTTGGGTCATTTTCTGGGTTACTTACACTGAGGTGGGTGTTATCTAGGTGTGTCCATGGGATGAGGTGAGCCTGGGATCCTCCTACTCTGCCATCTTCCATGTGTCTGGGTGCATCGTTTTTACAGAAGTGTAACAGGAAACAAAGTATAAAAATTTTAAGTAATTATATGAAACACAAGAAGTAACATAATTCAAAATTGTTTTATGGTTCTAAATAAGACCTTAGGTCTGAAAGTAGTCAGCTGAAAATATTTATTGGCACTTTCTCCAACTTATAGGAGAAAGTTCTCCATACAGAGGCAAACTCCATCCCAGAGTCATGTATGCCTCCTGCAAGTCCCCACTTAAAGTGGCCATGAAAGCAAAATAGGGGACTCTGCAAGAGCTCATTGGAAGAATTGATCAAGTGCATTTTGGAAGATACAGTGTAGGTATACACATGAAGCAATAGTTAATGAGCTTTTGCAAAAAATAGCAAAACTTCAGAGATGTATTAAAACAGTATTATCTCAAAAGAACTATTTGAAAATAGACATTATCCAGGGGTGCCTGGGTGGCTTAGTTGGATAAGCATCTGACTTCAACTCAGGTCATGATCTCACGGTTCGTGGGTTCGAGCCCCATGTCGGGCTCTGTGCTGGCAGCTCAGAGCCTGGATCCTGCTTCCAATTCTGTGTATCCCTCTCTATCTCTGCCCTCTCCCACTCATACTCTGTCTCTCTCTCAAAAATAAAGAAATGTTAAAAAAAAAAAGAAAAGAAAATAGACATTATCCAGTGATACAACCTGTAAGGTTGCATATTCAGAGACTGTGAATTTGGATAAGAATCCAGAATCAGATAATAGGTTAGATGAAAGACTTTTGGAATTCTGAACCTTCTAACCCTTCAGAAAAAGCAAGTGAAAAAGTAGTTCATCACAAGATCATGATGAAGTTGTTTCTGAAAGCCCATAATGAGAAGAAAAGATGTTGCCCCCTTTCGCAAGCATTTGGGAAATGCACATAAGGGTGTTTTCTTTCCACACTCAGCTAAAGAGTTGGGAGAAGCAAACAGGAAAAGGTATGCAGGCCTGGTCTGGACATGTTGATAAAGCTGTCTTGTCATTTCTGCTTCAATTCCAGGAAATAATTTACTTTCAGGTCACTAGATGGTATGCAGGTCCAGTCAGGGTTTAGTGATTTCTTTAGATGTGTCATATGAATCCAGGATTCTATTCCTTGGAGTTTGGTGGCACGAGGGTTAGTTAGCAGTTTCTCATGCAGGTACGTACCTTCCCAGCAAGGTTGAAGAGAGTAGTTTTGGAGTTTGGAGAGTAGTTTTAGTCTTTTTCAGTAGATGAAATCTCCAGGTTGCAAAGTGTGATGCTTAAGGTTGCCATCTCCAGGGAGTGCACTGTGAAAAGATGGCTCTAACAAAGCATAGTTAGTTTTAATGGAAGTAATTGGGCCTTTACAATATTGACGTCTGTCTTCCTTCTGTCAGCTCTGGGTCACAGGAGGCAGGGGCCAACTACAGTGGATGTTCTGTGACTATCTCATGGGATGAAAGCTTATGAATTTCAAAGGGGGTAGATTTGAGATTTAGAAAGACTAATAGCAGTGCTTTTGGCCAGGGTATTTGGAGGGTCTCTACAAATTTTGCCCAATTGAGTCTTAATAGTGCTGTTAGTACATTCAACTACCCCAAGGTTTGAGGACGATATGCACAATAAAAGTGTTATAAAACCAGCCAAACAGCACAGACTGGTTGAAGCACCTAATCAGTAAAGTGCATTCACCAATCATTGTGGAGTTCAAGAGGGTTTCCCCAGGTAGGGATAATCTTTTTCTAACAGAATTTTAGCCACAGAAGAAGCATGAACCTATCTACAAGAGAAAGCTTTGGTGAGTGAGAAAACATACAAACCATGACTAAAACATATATACATCCATGAAACGGGGGAACTGTATGAAATTCATTTGTGTGAACAGGTTTCTTTGTATTGTATTTTGGTGGGACAAGGGAGGTAGGCACTTTTTGTTACCTTATTAACATTTCCCCACCAATATTGGTTCATGAATGCTATCATGTGAGTAGATACTGTTTATGCATATACAGTGGTAATTGGGAATTTTAGATTTTCTGGTAGGGCAGGATTGTTACTTGATCCAAACCAGAGTTCTCTCTTTCTTATGGAACAATTAATTAGATTTCCAATATTGTTATTCCCTCTCTGGGGCAATTGTTGGGTATTTCTGATCATTTTTTTTCCAAATTACTGTTTGGGAGAACATCCCTTTGGACCATGACAGAGGTTTGGCTCCTGGTTTCCTTGAGAGCAGCGTTTTAGGCAGAAATATCAGTGAGGTGGTTTCCTTTGGCCTCTAGGAAGTTAAGTCTGGAATCCCCTGGAATATTAATAATAGCCAGAGCTTTATATGTAAGTGATGAATCATTAAATTCTCTTCTTTTTATTTTATTTAAAAAAAATTTTTTGGGGGGCGCCTGGGTGGCTTGGTCAGTTAAGCGTCTGACTTCGGCTCAGGTCATGATCTCACAGTCCGTGAGTTCGAGCCCCACGTCGGGCTCTGTGCTGACAGCTTAGAGCCTGGAGCCTGTTTCAGATTCTGTGTCTCCCTCTCTGTCTGCCCCTCCCCTGTTCATGCTCTGTCTCTCTCTGTCTCAAAAATAAATAAACATTAAAAAAAAAATTTTGTTTTTTTAATTTTTTAACGTTTATTTATTTTTGAGAGAGAGAAAGAGAGAGCACGAAGAGGAGAGGGAGACACAGAATCCAAAGCAGGCTCCAGGCTCTGAGCTGTCAGCATAGAGCCCGATGCAGGGCTTGAACTCACAGATTCAAAGTCGGTCACTTAACCGACTGAGCCAACCGGGGGGGCCCTACTAAATTCTACTCTTGAAAGCAAAAAAAAATAAAATAAAATAATAGCCAGAACAGCCAGTAAAAGTATGGCATATTGGGACGCCTGGGTGGCTCAGTCGGTTAAGTGTCTGACTTCGGCTCAGGTCATGATCTCGTGGTTCGTGGGTTCAAGGCCACGTCAGGCTCTATGCCATTAGCTCAGAGCCTGGAGCCTGCTTCAGATTCTGTGTCTCCTCCTTTCTCTGCGCCTCCCATGCTCATGCTGTCTCTCTCTCTCAGTGATAAATAAACGTTAAAAAATTTTTTTTAAGTATGACATCTAGTAAATTGTGGACATACGAGTCATTTTTAATTTTATCCCCATTAGATGTAAGGAAACCTTGTTTCCATAATATTCCAAACTCATCAGCTACTCTAAAGGCATACCAGCCATTGGCATAAATGTTTGTGGTTTTGTCCTTGGCCACAATACAAGGATAGTGAAGGGGATCATATTACTATTTCTTTAGTGGTCTTAACTAAAAGGGTGGTGGCAGGAATGGCTCTGAGACAAGGGGGACTCCTGTGCCCCAGGGTGTAGTTGGTAGGTATAATGCCCTGTGTGTTGATGATGGTCCCCATGTTTTTGGGTGAGTACTCCCCCAAGGGCATTCCCTTCCCTCTTATCTAAGAGGAAAAAGGAAAGTTGATAATTAGCATTCCAGAGGGCAGGAGGCATTTATTAGGCTCTTCTTTAAAGTTCCCAAAGGCTATGTCTTCCCATCCTTTCCAAATAATAAGGTCAGTCTTGTCATTTTTTAGTAAAGCATATATAGAGTTAGAGCAGTAAGAAGTTTGGAATCTCATTTTCAACAGTAGCAAGTAAGTCCAAGAGAACCTCATAATTGGCACTTAGTTGTAGGTTTGGGGAAGTTCAAGATGTCTTGAAGTCTACCTGAATCCAGATGTCCTTGTTCCAAGATCAGGTGCCCTAAGTATCAAACCTGAGTTTGAGCAAACTGCAATTTTTCTTTGGAGAGTTTATGTCCCTAAAGCCAAAACTTGTAACAGGTAGATGCTATTTTCCTGTGAAGAGTTTTGAGAAGGGAAGCAAGGAGGCAAGTAATCTACATATTTTAATAAAGTAGAGCCTCCAGAAAACTCTGTCATCCGCATCAGTTTTTAAGGTTTCTAAAAGTAAGGACTTTCTAGTCCTGGAGCTTTATTGTCCAGTTGTATTTTCCATTCTTCCCAAGTGCAAGTTTGGCTATCCTCATCAACTGAAATACTAAAATATGCACTGCATAGATCAGTTGTGGTGAAAATTTTGCTTTCAGTAGGATTGGGTGTCAGTAACATGGGGGGAGGGGTTAGGAACAAGATGCCAAAGGATAACAATGTTATTTATTATTTGGAGGTCCTGGACAAACCGCCATCCTCAGCCATTGGGTTTTCTTATAGGTAAAATTAGAGGTATTACAGGAACTAGTGTAGTCTTTTATTATGGGCTTGGTGCCTTGCAAGGCTTCTTTATAGGATATTCATTAATTCTGGAGACAGGTTTTGAGGGATCTGTTTGAATCTTGATGGGAGATGAACTGTGGATTCTACCAATATCAGTTGGAGACCTTGCCCCTAAAGAGAACGGTAACGGATCCAATAGGGACAAATGATCAGTGTTCCCGGACTTCAGCTATAGTGCTGTCAGAGATGGAGCAAAAAAAGATGTCAAAGGGCTATTTTTTAAATTAATTATTATTTATTTTTTTTTTAGCGAGAGAGAGAGTGCAGTGAGCGAGGGGCAGAGAGAGGGAGAGAGAAGGGGTTCAAGGGTTCAACCGAAGCAGGGCTCATGTTTTTACCCAAAGCAGGGCTTGAGCTCACCCAGTGTAGGTAGGGCTCAAACGCACGAACCGTGAGATCATGGCCTGAGCCAAAGTCAGATGCTTAACCTACTGAGCCACCCAGGCACCCCAAAGAGCCATTTAATTTATCTGATTGGCTATTTTCATTACTGCTGTCAAATTCTAGAATTATTTCCCCATTTTGGAAGAAAGGAATTCTGGTATGGTATTTTTCTGAGAGATCTTCACCCAATAGGGGCAGAGGAACTGAGGAGAAAGAGTTCTGTCTCTCAAAGTGCCTAGACAAAAGAGAAGAGGTTCAGAGGCAGGAACCTGTTGAGGTCTGTTAAAGACCCCTAGTATTTGAACTGTTTTATTAGTACTCTGAGACAGAGGCTCCTTTATAGCAGTGGGAGATGGGATGCACTTAACACTGTAGCTCTCATGTCAGTAGAGACAGAGTGAGATTCATTCCCAATCTGGACAGTGATTTCTCTCAGCTGATAGGGTTTGTTTGGAGTGTACTGTTTTTAAAATTGGGAAATTTAACACAAAAATAAGGATTTCTGGTTCCTCTTAAATAATCAGAAGTGCACTCTGGCAACACTGGACCTGCCTTCCTGCATTGTAACAACTGGCTGCTGTATATAGCAACTGCCCCATCTAAATGGAGCCATACAGACCACTTTTTACCCATCTGTTCCTTCAGTGAGCCCACTTCACTTACAATTGTTTATCTGTCTAGGCAATGTAGTAGACATTTAAAGTTGTATCCCCTGATTTAAAGGTTATTTATCTTTCATGGCAGATTAAATAATTGTAAAATACTTATTAAAACCATTAATATTATTGGCTTACTCACGTGACAAAATAAGAAATATGTATTTGGTCTTTGTCTCCAATTCCTTGACACATAGCTCCTAAATCTCTTGGAATTTCCCAAGAGGAGTGTCTTTTGTTCTAATTCAGCAGCTTCTAGTGGGTCCTCCCTCTGGTAGCTTCAGGATAGAGGCTAGTCGCCACAAAGACTTGAGGCATGATTGGAGGGTGGGGCTTTCAGCCTCATCACCACCCTCATCTCTGGTGAGAGGAGATGGACTGGGATTGACTTTAACCAGAATCATGATTTAGTCAATTGTGCTTATGTATGAAACCTCCATAAAAATCCCTGAATAACTGGGTTTGAAGAGCTTCTAAGTTGGTGAACACGTGGAGGTGCTGTTAGGGTAACATACCCTGAAAAGGCAGGGTCGCTATTCACCCCTTCCACACACCATGCCGTATGCATCTCTTCTGTTTGACTGCTTCTGAGTTGTATCCTTTATAATAAACCAGTTCTATTAAATTATCAAACCAGAGGAGGAGAGATCATTGGAAACCGAATTTATAGTTGTTAGTCAAATGTATGCGGGCTTTGGAACTTGCTATTGGCATGTGAAGTGGGGGGACAGTTTTGTGGGACTGTACCCTTCAGTCTGTAATCTGGCACCACAGGTACTCAGTGTCAGAGTGCTGGAGAAGTGGTGTTGAAAAGTCAACGTGTATTGGGGCGCCTGGGTGGCGCAGTCGGTTAAGCGTCCGACTTCAGCCAGGTCACGATCTCGCGGTCCGTGAGTTCGAGCCCCGCGTCGGGCTCTGCACTGATGGCTCGGAGCCTGGAGCCTGTTTCCGATTCTGTGTCTCCCTCTCTCTCTGCCCCTCCCCCGTTCATGCTCTGTCTCTCTCTGTCCCAAAAATAAATAAAAATGTAAAAAAAAAAAAAAAAAAAAAGTCAACGTGTATTTGGCATCAGGATGGAAAAAAAACCTTTCATTTGGTGTCAGAAGTGTTATGTGTAGAACAGCACAGATTCATTGTAGAAAAATTAGTTGTATGAAAGCACTGTTACCATGGGTTACTGGTGAAGGGATAGGTAGGGCTGTTCAGTATTCATCTTGGCTAAAACCTGTTTATCTTCTGATTTTATCTCCTTCCCCAAAATTGTCTTCCTCCATAACTTAAAATACCCCAGTGCTTTTGTGTCATTTTCAGTGCCCTTGACATTTATTTCCTTTCCTTTCTTCCAGCTCTAATTCTCAAACATTTATTCACAAAACTTACCCTACCTTACCTTTGCTACTTTAGTACCTTTGGTTATGTTTGCTTTGGTTTCCTTTCCAGCCTAACAAAACCCATCTTTCTGAAGCTTGCTTTGATCATCCTGGCTAGAAGAGATGTTCTCACCTCTCCCACATAAATCTTCCCTCTCTCATGTGTACCACTCAGTACACCACATCACACCACATTTTCTGAGGCAGCCTAGTGAAGTAGAAATAAAAAGAATATTGCACACAGGGAGTCCAGATTATGAATCTTGAATTAGTTATGTGCCCCAGAATACTTTACTTCTGTCACCCTTACTTTCTTCTTTGACAAAGTAGAGGGGCGCCTGGGTAGCTCAGTTGGTTGAATGTTCAACCCTTGATTTTGGCTCAGGTCATGATGTCATGGTCATGGGATAGAGCCCCAAATCTGTCTCTGCGCTGAGCATGGAGCCTGCTTCAGATTCTCTTCCTCTCCCTCTGCCCTTCTCTCCAACCGCCTCTCTAAAGTTAAAAAAAAAAAAAAAAAAAGTGGAAATAGTACCAACTCCAAAGGGTTGATGTGAGAATTAGATGAGGTAATATATATAAAGCGCTTATTAGCACATTGCGTGGCATGTAATAGGCAGTAAGTGAATGTTACCGTCCATCTTCTCTCTCCAGTTGGAGTGTAGGGATTATTTTTTATATTTTATGTAACTCTCTTGGCACTTAATACAGCATGTGGCACATGGAAAATTTACTGAACAAATGAGTAAGAATTCATACAGCTCTGTTTAAACGATAATTCTTTGTAATGATGTTCTGTATATTGAGATTTCTAAAGGATTTTTGAGTACAGATCATTAGTTTTGATGTCAAAAACCATAGCCTTAATGTAATCATAGAGTGGCATCACAAGCTTTGTGTTCTTTGACACAGGTATGTCCTACTGAAAGAAAGAAACATGCTCTTAACTTTAGAGCAGGAGGCCAAGCGGCAGAGGTTGCCAATGCCAAGTCCGGAGCGGTTAGAAAAGGTAACATTTGTGGAGGCTAGAGACTATTGTGTGGGATAAAGGCCAAAACATGTAAGTCTATGGTTCCTGTATTTCTTGGCAAGTAGATTTCTTTTTTAAAGTTTCTGCTTGATGTTTAGTAAATGTACAGAGTTGTGCAACATCACTATTGTAGAATATCTCCATCACTCCAAAATGAAGTGTGATGCCAATCTGTAGTCCCTCCCCATTCCCATCTGCAACCCTCAACAGATGTGTGGACATGGGCTTTTATTTCTCTTGGGTACATAGATAGGAGTGAAATTGCTGGGTCATATGGTAAATCTATGTTTAACATTTTGGGAAACAGCCCAACTGTTCTTTAAAGTAGCTGCACCATTTTAAATTGCTGGTTTCAGTTTAGCCACTGCCCTACCAACCAGGTCAAAGTTTTGAGTGCATTTTTTTTTTTTTTATTGTAGTAAAAAACACATAACATAAAACTTACTTTCTCAAATCATTTTTAACAGTATAGTTTAGTAGTATTAAGTACATTCACATTGTTGTGAAAAGGTCAACTATTGCTCAAATTAGGTTTTCTTCATCATTAAAAAAAAATCCCCTTAGGTTCATGATTTCCACTCCTACAGGTAATTATTTGTATATGTTTCCTGTTTATCCAGCAGAATTTTTTTCTGCGTGTAGAAGTGTGGCTAATTATTTTTATTTACATAATAAAATTATTACATAATTATGTAATACATAATTTATCTAATTTGGTTATAAACTCTTAAAAACTCTCCTGACATTTGTACTTTCACTTACCTAGTATATCCTGGGTACTTTTCCCTTTCAGTATATGTAGATCTGCCTTTTCTTTTTCAAGGCTGTACACATTTTTTTTTTAAATGTTTGTTTATTTATTTTGAGAGAGACAGTGCATGCGAGTGTGGGGGGAGGGGCACAGGGAGAGTATGAGAATCCCAAGCAAGCCAGACGTGGAGCTCAATCTCACGACCATGAGATGAGACCATGACTTGAGCCGAAATCAAGAGTTGGACACTTAACCAACTGAGCCACCCGGGCATCCCAATGGCTGTACATGTTAAGCTATTTCTTCCATGTAGAAGTTTTGTGTTTTATTTAGTTGAATTTCTCAAGGTTTTTTGCCTGGATTGCTTACGAGGTTAATTCTTTGTTGATGTTTCTGTGCCATCGTAAATAGAACTCAGCTTTTTGCCTAACCTCAGCTGCTTCACGTTCGTTCATTTCCCCACGCTACTCACAGCCGTTATTGCCACACTGCCTCTGAGAGGGGTGGACCTAATATCCCTGCAGAGAGTCAAAGAATGTAGGGAGTAAAGTTTTAGTTATTTAGCCTCACTAGGAAGAAGTTATTCTGACTTAATGAAAATTGAATTCCATAGCGTATTTATTTTTATTTGAAACTTTATTTTAACACAACATGAGATTGACAGAAAAGTTAAGAGAATAGTACAAAGGTACCTTTCACCCAGTTTCCCTAAGTGAATATTTTACCCATTTGCTTTATCCTTCTCTGCTTCCTTCTCTAAATAACACATTTTTTCTTCAGAAGTTTAAGAGTCAGTTATATACATCCATAAATAATTAAGTATATGTTGTGAAAAAACAAGAATATTTCCTTACATAACCACTGTACAACTTTCAAAATCAGGAAATTGATATAATACTATTATCTAATCTGCAGATCTATTTCATCAGTTATCCGGGCGTTGTCCTCTAATTTATAGCAAAATAAAATTCTGGATCATTTTCCAGTTGTTATCTCGTTAGTCTTCTTTAATCTGGATACTCAGTCTTTCTTTGTGTATCAGAACATTGATTTTTTTGAAGAGTGTAGGCCAATTTGGGTTTGTTTAATGTTTCTCATTATAATCATGATGATTGGCGGAAGTATCATAGAAGTGATACAGTTTTCTTCACAGTACCTAATATTAGGAGGCACAGGATGTGGATTTGTTTTGTTACCGGTGTTCACATCAATAATTTTTTAGTGTGGGGTGCCTGGTGGCTCAGTTGGTTAAGAATCCGACTTTGGCTCAAGTCATGATCTCGCGGTTTGTGAGTTTGAGCCCCACGTCAGGCTCTGTGCTGACAGCTCAGAGCCTGGAGCCTGCTTCAGATTCTGTGTCTCCCCCTCTCTGTGCCCCTCCCATGCTTACGCTCTCTTTCTGTCTCAGTAATAAATAAACATTAAAAAATTTTTTGTTTAAATAATTTTTTAGTGTGATGTCTGCCAGGTTTCTCCACGGTGTATATAGTTACTAATTTTTCTTTGTATTGAGATCATATATAAACATCCTGTAATTTCTCAAACTTGCACTCACTGGGTTTAACATCTATTGATTAGTTATTACTACAATGTTTGCTAAATGGGCATTTTTTTCATCCCATGATTCATTCTACATTTATTGGTTAGCTTTCTTATGTAAGGAATGGCTTTCCCTTCACTTTCTTCTATCCTATTGCTGTGGACTCAGGGATTTCAGTTTTTGTTTTTGTTTTTGTTTTTTTTAATTTTTTTTTTTCAACGTTTTTTATTTATTTTTGGGACAGAGAGAGACAGAGCATGAACAGGGAAGGGGCAGAGAGAGAGGGAGACACAGAATCGGAAACAGGCTCCAGGCTCCAAGCCATCAGCCCAGAGCCCGACGTGGGGCTCGAACTCACGGACCGCGAGATCGTGACCTGGCTGAAGTCGGACGCTTAACCGACTGCGCCACCCAGGGGCCCCAGGGATTTCAGTTTTATTCAGTGAGTTATAATTCTTGAATACCTTCATCCCAGGTTTAAAGACCAGTGTGGATTCCTTCAGGCTCGCCCCTGTGTTCTCATCACTTTTATGAGGCATAGCAAGTTGTCCTGGATTCATTTTGTACGTTTCCTGCCCCATCCCTGGAATCAGCCATTTTATAGAGGAATACCCTGATTCCTTTTAATGACAAATGATATATTTAGAAACTAAGACCTGATGATTGCCACATAACATTTATAAAGCATTGAGATTTTATTTTCAGGATATTTGCTAATTCTGCTATTAAGGAAAGCTATGGATAGCGCATTGTTTATTTGTTGAATAAGCTTTTGTTAGAATGGTGCTGTTGTAAGACTTTTAAACTTCAGTAATAGATTACCCCATCTCCCTGCTATAAAAAATTACATTTCAGAAGTGAGCTTCATCCCCATAGGTCATATATATTGTACTTTCTGGATTAGTAAATTCCAAAAATAATGAAAGCTTTCTCCAGATAAACTGAACATGATCGTAATTTTTTTTCAGTTTTTTTTTTTTATGTTTATTTATTTATTTTTTTGATAGAGACAGACAGACAACATGAGCAGGGTAGGGCAGACAGAGAGGGAGACAGAGAATTCAAAGCAGGCTCCAGGATCTGAGCTGTCAGCACAGAGCCCAACGTGGGGCTTCAACTCACAGACTGCAAGATCATGACCTGAGCCAAAGTCAGATGCTTAACCAACTGAGCCACACAGGCGCCCCAATCATGGTTTTTTTTTTTAAGCCTCAAATGTATGCATCTTCTCAGTTTTGTGACATACTACTAAGGAAAATTTATCAAGAAAAAAAGCTAAAAAGAATCCTTCTCAAGATATAAATTGAAGGTGTGGAAGTGTGTAAGGACATTCTTGGCTCTGGAAGAGTTAAGCTGAAAGGAAAGAAAGCTCTCCAAGGTTGGCTTGTTTTGAATAAAGTGCATCTACTTGATATTTCTGGTTTTCCTTCTCATCTGGAGGCATGAGCATGAGTAATCGGGTATGATTTCCGTTAGGAGCCCCAGCAGCAACCTTGCATGGGCAAACCCTAATGTAGTCGGTGAACAGCCAGGCTCACTAGGTTCCTAAGGGCTACACGGCACTTCACTCTTCTAAGTTTGTCTGTCTTCCAAATAGGATTCACCATTCTCACCCATCTTTTATTTCTCAGGGGTTTTGTAGAAATTCATTCAGTTAAGAGGAGGTACGTGTGGATTCAGCTGCTCAGTGTGGCTTTGATTGAAGTAGGGGAGAGCAGATACATAGAGTGTGAGCTGCGTATACAGGTTATGAGGTAGTCTATCTAAATTTGTGGCTTTCACATCTCTTTTGGATGCTGCAGCTACCTGGAAGTTTAGCTTTATAATCTAATCTGCCACCCTGTTTTTGAGGGCTCTTAAAAGAAACAAATGTGTGTATACAGTATTTCTATTTGTTATGATGCTCACAGGTAATACACATAACCGAAAAAATGCCTCAGTATTTAGAGCTATGAAAAAATTTAGCTCATCTGTCATTAGAGTCCCCAAAGATGAATATTTATTTATAAAGAATATATTTTGCCCTGCTAATATATTACTGTATACATTTTAAACTTCAATAGAAATGTTAAAAGAAAGAGATAAAAATAAATAGGGGTTCCAGTAGGATCTTCTTGCATCTTGATGGATCATTGGAAAGTAGGATCAGGGTAGACTGATATTCCATTCTCTGTAATAGCAGCAGCTGCCAATCAAGTAGGAACATCTGTGTCGGGGCACCTGGGTGGCTCAGTTTGTTAAGTGTCCAACTCTTGATCTCAGGTCATGATCTCACGGGTTCGTGGGATCGAGCCTTGTGTCAGGCTCTACACTGACGCCATGGAGCCTGCTTGGGATTCTCTCCCTCTCTCTGCCTCTCTCTCCCTCTCTCCTGCTCACTGTCCCTCTCTCAAAAATAAAAAACATCCAAAAATAATTTTTTTTAATGAATTTTAGTTTTTCCACACCACAAGGCATTTGTGCCAAGGTGGCTAATGTGGGTTGACATCAAGGAATCCCTCCTCCTGGAAGCCAGGAGGAAGTTTCTCAAAACTAGAAGGGAAAGGTGTTTTTCCCCTTGTATCAGTCTAGCTTTGGAGATACTCTGTTAGTGACATATGCCCTCCCTCAAAACAACAATGAAGTGTTCTTTGTGCTAACAACATAGCTTAAAAAAAAAAAGTAAAACACGGGGCACCCGGGTGGCTCATTTGGTTAAGCGTCCGACTTCCACTCAGGTCATGATCTCATGGTCCACAAGTTCAAGCCCCGCATTGGGTTCTGTGTTGACAGCTCAGAGCCTGGAGCCTGCTTCCGATTCCCTCTTTATCTGCCCCTCCCCTGCTCATGCTCTCTCTTTCTCTCAAAAATAAATATTAAAAAAAAATTTTTTTCTAAGTAGAAGACAATTCTGCATTTTTATAAAACTTGATAAATAGTATTTCAAACTGTACAGTCACCAGAAGTACACAGTTATCAAAAATCACACACTTCACTTGGCATCTCCAACACCCTCAGCTTTCTGTGCCTGGTCTGTTTTGGCGTCTCTGTTTTCTATAGGGCCATCCCCATCCTTGCCAGCATCAGCTTTCCCCTTTTTCCCTTTGGGTACCCTTCTCTCCCTTTTGTGCAGGGGCCTTTTTAGGTTTGGGCTCTGGCTTTGGAGGAGCAGGTTTAGCAGGAAATCTTGCACATCTTCTCTGTGGCTCATCCTTCACCTTGGCTTTATGTCCATTAGCATCCCCTTCATTCTTTCTCTTGGGCATGGTGGCTACTGTGGCAGGACATAGGCACTGGATGTGGGGATTCAGTGGAGCACAAACTTTGGTGGGGCCCGGGGTCCTTCTCCCCACCTTTCTGTTGTAGGTGATTGTTGAAATTGTATCTTCCTAATCTCTTACCAGGTAATAGATTCCATGGATGCCTTAGATAAAGTTGTCCAGGAAAGAGAGGATGCCCTAAGACTTCTTCAGACTGGTCAAGAAAAAGCTAGACCTGGTGCCTGGAGAAGAGACATCTTTGGAAGAATCATCTGGTACATAGTTTCCACTGTGGTTTTTCTAAGATGAGAGTGGAAATCTCATGCCCCATTCTCCTGTCTGGTATCTTTTACAAAAACTCTTATATGAAATTTATTACAGATGTATCTAATGTAAACAGAAGTCTCCAGACCCCTTTGGAACCCCAAGATATGAATGAAGGTAGCTTTATTTGGTAGCCCAGGCACCCCATTCTCATGATTCAATTATTTTTAGTTTTTTTTTTACTTTTTAATTTTTTTTTATCTATTTATTTTTGAGTGAGAGACAGAGTACAACAGGGGAGGGACACAGAGAGAGGGAGGCATAGAATCTGAAGCAGGCTCCAGGCTCTGAGCTGTCAGCACAGAACCCAATGTAGGGCTTGAACTCACAAGCTGTGAGATCATGACCTGAGCCAAAGTCGGATGCCCAACCAACTGAGCCACCCAGGTGCCCCTGTAGGTTCTTTATAACAGTGGTGCTTAATCTTCTGTCAATCATGTGACCTTTTGGGAATCTGGTGAAAGTTATAGATCTTTTACCCAGAGAAATGTACATATGCACATAGAATTATAGAGCATAAATAAACACCATGAAGCTAATTTTAGGACATGCACCTGCCCATTAAGAACTTGAGATTAGGGGTGCCTGGGTGGTGGCTCAGTTGGTTAAGCTGCCGACTTCGGCTCAGGTCATAATCTCATGATTCGTGAATTTGAGCCCCGTGTCGGGCTCTGTGCTGACAGCTCAGAGCCTAGAGCCTATGTGGGATTCTGTGTCTCCCTCTCTCTCTGCCCTTCCCCAGCTCACGCTCTGTCTCTCTCTCAAAAATAAACAATAAAAAAATTTTTTTAATTAAAAAAAAGAACTTGAGATTAAAAAAAAGTTCTCAAAAAAAAAAAGAGTTTTCAGGGAATAAGGCCACATGAACCCTTTTCAAAAAAAGCATTGCTGCCATATCAGGATAAGCCCTAGTTCAAACTATGAAACTGTTTATTTTCATTAGTCTTTCCACCTTTTGTCCCCTGAGTCTAGCTCCCGAAGTCCTGTCAGACCCTGGGAAAGGATCTGATAATAAACATTCAAACTGAGGTATAAATAAATGAGGAGACCCAGTGTAGTCTCTGTCTTCAGGGCTTTATTTACATTTGGGTTGAGCTGCTAAAAGGAAGCATACTTAGTAGAATTTTTAATGTTGGTCAGCAAAAGAGGCATAGCAAAATAAGAGACCCTCCCTGTACTCTTGAAATTATACCACATAGTAGTGCTTATTCATTTGATAGGCTCTTTTTTTTTTTTTTTTTTTTTTTTTTTTTTTTTTTTTTTGTAAAGAGAGAGTGCACAAGTTGGAGGGAGGGGCAGAGAGAGAGAGTAAGAGAGAGAGAGAGAGGGAGAGAGAATCTCAAGCAGGTTCCCCGGGCTCCATGGAGCCCGACCTGGGGCTTAATCTCACAACCCTGGGATCGTGACCAGAGCCGAAATCAAGAGTTGGACGCTCATCTGACTGAATCACCCAGGCGTACCTGGTAGTCTTTTTTAATTGAGTTTGCAGTAATAGGGCTGCTTGGAGCAAACTGTAGGGGAGTAGCTGTATGTCTGTAATGGTATAATCCAGTACAGAAAAGAGAAATTACCAAAATGTCTAACTAGAAACTTTATTTTCTAATTTTTATTTGGATTAATACAATTGAGGTCAGTTAAGGAAGGGTGAGGATAGAGGAGAGAATCTGTATGAGTGCTAATCTCTTCCAGGTTTTTAAAATTTTGCTTTTTAACTTTTCCAGAGCTAAACAAAGTAGTAATTATATCATCTTTCCAACATAGCTTATTAACTCAAACATTAATTCCAGTACCTTTTCCCTAATTTTTTATTCCATGTTATAATATTTAAGGTAGCCTTTTAAATACAGAGCTCCTTCTTAAAAACATTTCATCTAAATTTTTTTTTCTGTCAAAAGAACATGTGGCAGTAATATCAGAGATTACTTTTTGGACACGTCATGCCCTTGTCTATTGAGGAGTAGTAGATTGTCATCCTGATGAACTGAGGGAAATATAGTACCGTTATCTATCCTGCTTAAAGCAGTGGTCCAAATTTCTTGTGGCACTGTCACATTATATAGTAAAGGCTGAAATTTTTATAAAGAGATTGGAACTTTGGCTTCTAATATTACAGATTAATCCTGGATTTAACCAATCAGAAAAGACTGGTTAAATGGCCTGAAATTAATCCTTTTGTTAACTTTTTTCATTGAAGTACTTTCAAATGAATGTTATATATAGTATGAATTCACAACTTTCTTTTTCCCGCTCAACATTATGATTTTTTAGGTTTCATTGTGTTGAGATAAATGTAGATACCTACATCAGTTGGTGCAATTTATTTATAATTTAAAAGCAAAAAACTATACATACACTTGTATGTATTATATATTATGTAGGTATGTATATACATGTGTATATAAAATAAGTACATACATACATATGTATGGAGTAAAAGTATGAAATACATCTGGTAGTGATACACTCCAGTGTATGGCTCAGAGCTGCTGTGGAAATACAGAACTTAACCTGTGTCTTTAAGTTTTTGTATATATTTTTTCAAAAGTGATCTGAAGCAGACATTGCAAAACATACATACACTCATGAACTCAGTGGGTTCATGTCTGTACTTTTTTCTAAGTTTAGAGTATTTCATAATTTATAAAAATTGTAAAAATCTTTTAAAAGCCAATTACATCTCATTTTATTGAAAATATATTTAGCTCAAAGATGGCTAAAACTCTATTTGTAAAAAATGAAAAACGTATGAAATATCTTCCATTAAGGCAATATCTCTTTGCTTTCTTGGCAGGCACAAGTTCAAGCAGTGGCCTATACCTTGGTACCTAAATAAAAGATACAACAGGAAACGATTCTTTGCAATGCCCTATGTGGAACGTTTTATGAGGTGAGCACAACCCAAATACCCTTTAGTAACAAAACTTACCTTTATATCAGATAACACAAGTTAAGCTTTTACATAAGTAATAAGTTAAGCTTTTACATAAGTAATACATGTGTATTGTGGAAAAAATAGAAAAATCGGGTAGAAAAGATGAAATTAAAATCTTACATAATCTCATCATCCAAAAATAACTTGTTAACATTCTAGTGTATATCCTTTCAAAAAGTTTTATTGCCTTTCTATTCATCAGTCTGTATGTAAGTACGTTACTAAGTCTTTCTGTAATGTGAAAAGGAAGGCCTAAATACTTCGGTTACATAAGATATGAGCTCATGTTACTGCAAGGTTGATGAAATGAAAAGGGGCTAGGGTGAGGAGACGAGCCTGCTGCATTATGTCTGCCGTCATGTTACCCTGCCGAATGGTGGTTTCCAAATATTTACTACAACAACTTTTTTTCTGCATGAGGTTTATTATAGGGCTTCTGTTATAGAGGAATGAAGTGATCCCACGAGCCCCCAGCTAATAATTATAAAAATGAAAGATTTTAGAAAATGGCTATTTTAGAACACTGGATCCACATCCAAAAGCAGATAGAAACCAAATTGAAGTTGGAAGGGGAGAGAATTACAAGTTTGTGGTTTCAGGGCAAGCATGCTACTCAACTTCCATGGCTGTCTGTGGCTGCAGAGAGAAGCTGGGTGGGGAAAACTTCAAAGTTACTGGCTAAAGGTGCTAGAGGTCAGAATTCAAGCAGGAAAGCAGCTGGAAATTTAAGAAGGAAATTCTAGCAGCACAAAAACCACAGCTTGTAACAACTGCCTTAGATATAATACAATCTACTTTCATCAAGAGTTCTTTAAAAACTGATGTTCTCTCCCAAGAGCTTGTTTCCATACCAAACAAATAAAAACACTTAAAAAAATAATTTAAACAGGAATGAAATGTATCTTTAAACTGGCTTTAAGGTGTCTTGGTACATTTTAGAATCACAATTAAAAATTTTTATCTTGGGGCGCCTGGGTGGCTCAGTCGGTTAAGCGGCCGACTTCGGCTCAGGTCATGATCTCGCGGTCCGTGAGTTCGAGCCCCACGTTGGGCTCTGTGCTGATGGCTCAGAGCCTGGAGACTGTTTCGGATTCTGTGTCTCCCTCTCTCTGACCCTCCCCCGTTCATGCTCTGTCTCTCTCTGTCTCAAAAATAAATAAATGTTAAAAAAAATTTTTTTTTATCTTCCCCATTAAACCAGCTCCCTCTCCTCATTTTCAGTTTTATCTTTGTGATGTGATTTATAATAAAAGGTACATATATTTGGTCTTCCTCCTTGTTCCTGACACAGGACTCCTAAAACCCTTGGAATTTTCTAGGTGGGGTGGTATCTTTTGTTATGTTAATGACATGGTTTTTGGGGAGCACCTAAGAATGGGAGCTAATTGCTAGAGGAACCAACTTGGAATAGATGGTTGAAACTTTCAGTCCCACAGCCTGACTTCTGGAGAGGGGAACAGGGCTGGAGGTGAATCGGTAGCCAGTGGACAATGATTTGCTTTAATCGACTGTGCCTGTGTAGTGAGGCCTCTGTAAAAAGGATAGGGTTCAGGAGCTTTTCTGTTGGTGAGCATATGGAGACTGGAGGAGAGTGGGGTGCCTAGAAGAGGGCATGGAAGCCTCATGCCCTCTCCCCACTCCTTGTCCTGTGTACCTCATGTCTGGCTACTCCTGAGTTCATATCCTTTTATAATAAATCCATAATAGTGAGTAAAGGGGTTTCCTGAGTTCTGTGAGTGACTCTAGCAAATTAATCGAACCCACGGAGGAGGTCTTGGTAGCCTCTGATTTAAAGTACAGGTAACAGCCTGGACTTGTGACTGCTGTCTGAAGTCCAAAGAGGGAGCTGTGGGAACGTCTGATCTGTGGCAAGTCGTTGGTTAAGAAGCATGTTTGACAACCTCTGACACGATCTCCACGTAGTGTCAGAATGGAGTTGAACTGTTGCTCATTCTGCTGGTGTCTGAGAATTGCTTGATGGGAGGGTAGAGGTGGGGGGACCACCACCAGTGGAATGAGGTCCAGCACCCCTTAAATAGTATATCCATTCTACATGGGCATTTTTCATCATCAGTGCCCTAGAAGCAGTCAGTCTTTGATTTCATTCTTCCTGCAGAAGGTCTCCAGGATCCGTCCTTTGTGCTCCCACTGTCTCTGCCCTGGTGCCCTCCCTTTTCATCAAGATGAATTATTGAACCTCTTCCTCACTCCAGTCCATTCAAATACTGCTTCCTGGCTAGTTCTCCTCAAACCTTTTTATCACATAACCTGTTCAGAAACCTATAGTTGCTTCTTGTCTACAGATAAATCCAAACTCCTTCCCACCCAGGGTCCCCACACTTTAAGTCTTACCTGCTTACCCTCATCAAAGTCAGACCTTTCTCCTTGTTTCCTAAACAGTCTTGCTCATTTTCCCCTCTTTTATGTACAGCTCTGAAATTCTTCCACCATTCACATTTAAAAAAAATTTTTTTAATCTTTATTTTACAGATAGAGAACGCACGAGTGGGGGAGGAATAGAGAGAGAGGGAGATCTAGAATCTGAAGCAGGCTCCAGGCTCCAAGCTGTCAGCACAGAGCCCAACGTGGGGCTCAAACTCCTGAACAGTGAGATCATGACCTGAGCCAAAGTCAGGTGCTTAACTGACTGAGCCTCCCAAGTGCCCCGTCCACCATTCACATTTTAAGGCCCAGTTCAGATACTAAGCAGTTGAAGACATTTAACTGCATTTTTTTTTCCTCTACAACTTCTCTAGACCTACCGTGCCATTGGTCCTTTTGTCCCTTAGTCATATAAGGTGAAGCTATAAACGACTATGTATGAGAATTTATGAATCCAGTGTTGCTTTTACAGGCCTAATACGTGTCCTAATTGTTCTATTTTTGAACCTATCTTTTTTAGCCTTACCTTCAGGGCATGCATCATAATCTTCTGAATATTCTTAAGAATAGCAAACCTTGGGGCGCCAAGGTGGTTCAGTCAGTTAAACGTCCAACTTTGGCTCAGGTCATGGTCTCATGGTTCATGAGTTTGAGCCCCGCTTCTGGCTCGCTGCTGTCAGTATAGAGCCCGCTTCAGATCCTGTCTCCTTCTCTCTCTGCCCTCCTGCGCTCATGCATGCAGTCTCTCAAAAATTAACATCAAAAAAATCAGAATAGCAAACCTTTATTCTTTATTTTTATGGGCTTATTTTTTTTAACGGCCAAAATTTAGTTGGAGCAAAGACTGAGGACTATCATGAGTAATCTGATTTCAGCTTTGCTTGATCTTTATACTTAAATTACAAAATAGCTCATATTTTTTTTTTTTTTAATTTTTTTTCAACGTTTTTTATTTATTTTTGGGACAGAGAGAGACAGAGCATGAACGGGGGAGGGGCAGAGAGAGAGGGAGACACAGAACCGGAAACAGGCTCCAGGCTCTGAGCCATCAGCCCAGAGCCCGACGCGGGGCTCAAACTCACGGACCGTGAGATCATGACCTGGCTGAAGTCGGACGCTTAACCGACTGCGCCACCCAGGCGCCCCAATAGCTCATATTTTTAAAGTACACACCTATCTTGGTCTTCACCCAAATAGAATTCTTGGCTCAAATTTCTATGACCATACTAAGTAAGTTACTATGATCTCTTATGTTGTTTTAAAATATACTTATGCCTAGTGATCAATAAAATATCCTGCAAAATCTTGTCTTAAGTACAGTAGTGGCTTGGCATCTATGAATTTATCATTTGCAACTTTGTCTTAAGTGACCCTAGAGGTCAAAATAATTTAGCTGAGGCACAAATGCTTCCTGCTGTGGAATGCAAACTCACATATGGACCAGTCTAGCACCTAACCATCATCTCTTAGCATAGTTTTATTCTCTTTGTTGTAGGGAAAATGATATGGTAGACTGAGGTATTTGGAATTAAGGAATTCAAAAAAGTCTCAGGATGTATCACGGGATACAAAAAATCTATTGTATTCAATAAAACTGGTGTTTTTAAAAGAGGAGAAAAGGTAGCCCAGTCTGCTACAGGCTCATAAGATCTGTTCATTTCTTTCTATGTAGGAAATAGGAAGCATTGGTGTAGGGTTACAAATGCTTTTGATTGTAAGTTTATCTTTGACTTATGTAGGTTTACAGTGATTATTCAAGTTTAATAACATACATGGGAACACCTGACTAGCCCAGTCAGTAGAGCATGCAACTCTTGATCTTGGGGTTGTGAGTCCCTTGTTGGGTAAAGACATTACTTAAAAATAAAGTCTTTAAAAAAATAATAATAATAATATACATGACACACCTAATACGAAGACTAGCATTATTGAGGCTTTTAAGTAATTGATTTGGATATCCTTTGAGAACATTGAGTAACAGGGAAATATTTTTGTATAAATTGGTGTTATGCTTTTATTCTAGATTGAGAATTGAGAAACAAGCCCGCATTGAAGCAAGGAAGAAAAGTTTAGAGAAAAAGAAAGAAAAATTTCTTCAGGAAAAGTTTCCACGTCATTCTGAAGCCCAGAAGTCAAGTGTTGTCTAAGATGTCTGAATTCTGAAGTTACTATTTTGTTTTCCTTGGATAACAATCTATATACAAAAGTAAATATGTATTAAGTAATTTATAAAGAAATTGTGTTTTTAGTTAAATGACTATCTCAACTGGTTTAAGGGTTAATATGGCATGCTAACTCTGGAAGTTAAAAATTCTGACATCTAAGCAAACTTTAACATCACCTGTACCTTAGAGTGGGAAAGTGATGTCAACTGCAATAGCAAAGGCAGTAAGGTCATTTTTGGAATTCAGGTAACATTTCTACTATTATATTAATAGCATATGAAGGGGGTGTGGACATTACTTTTAATAAACAATGAGTACTTTCACTCAAAATAATATAAATACATTTAGTAAAACTTAAAGTAGTTAAGTCACAACACAACAATAATTCAAAACATTTCTGGAATGGCTAATAACTTTTATTTAATTTTGCAAGCCTAAGGTAAAAAGCATAGGCAGTAAATTTTACTAGTCAATAAAAACCAATTCTACCAATCACTGGTAATTAATATACTAAACAGAGTTGAAAAGCATTTTACTGAAAGCAAAATATTTAGAGAAAATAGACATTTATACAAAATTATAAAATGCTTGTAATAAGAATAAGTGCATTTCAAGGAAAGCACAAACTTATCTTAATTTATAGAGCCAGTTAAAGCCTTAAAAAATTTAAGTGGAAATTGAAATATGCAAAAATGTATAAACATTCTACAAAAGATGGTCACTCTTTTCCTGAGTACACTAAAGCTGTGGAACTTAAGGTGACACGGGAAGGCAGAGGTCTGGGAACTCTCCTCAAGGGCATTTCCTTTCTACACACTGCTTCCCTCCTTCTTCATATTCTTGTTTGGAAATCCACATCTGTTGAAAGGTGCCCTGTAAAATGGAAAGAAAAATTATATATTGTGCCTTTTTGTTAGAACATACTTTTTAAATTATCTTTTTCATAACTGATTTTGGGGCGCCTGGGTGGCTCGGTTAAGTATCCAGCTTCGCCTCAGGTCATGATCTCACTGTTCGTGAGTTCAAGCCCCATGTCAGGCTCTCTGTTGATAGCTCAGAAACTGGAGCCTGCTCTGGATTTTGTAACTCCCTCTCTTTCTGCCCCTCCCCTGCTCACACTCTGTCTCTCAAAAAATAAACAACTGATCTTGCAGAACGCTTAAGCCCCTCCCCCAAATAGTACTCCCTTATATCTTTATTTCTGCCCTCCTCTAGAACACCCAGAAACATGATTTAGAAAGAATAAGTCTTTCTATACCTATTAAACTGTCATGAGGATTTAGAAAATGGCTGTGAAAGGAAGATGGATGGTTTAGCTATGATGGCTTGGTGCCAACCTGAGGCACCAATAGAAACTATCGGAAGGTTTCCTCCCAGTACAGAATTGATGTTCTAACACTTAACTAATGGCAGCATTTAGAACTCAGAAGTGCTTGGGGTGCCTGGGTGGTTCAGTCAATTAAGTGTCTGACTCTTGATTTCAACTCAGGTCATGAGCTCATGGTTCATGGGTTCGAGCCCTGTGTTAGGCTCTGCGCTGGCAGCAAGGAACCTGCTTGGGATTCTGTCTCTGCCCCCTCCCTGGCTCATACTCTCTCAAAAATAAACATAAAACTTAAAAAAAAAAAAAACAAACCCTCAAAAGTGCTCATCAGGAGTAGGATAAAGTTTTACAGGAACACACACAATAAATATAGTGCATAAGCACTATAGAAGATGGAAAGGAGGAAAATAACCAAAGAAGGAAGAAACCTAGGCTACGTTAAAAATAAAACATATAAGCAGGAAAAATCCATTCTCTAAGATTAACTCTATTCAAGTGGACTTGCAGTGGTATCCAGCTTTGATCTAAGATCTATTAAAAGACTGGAAATAGAATACATAGACACTTATGTCTATAATACATTTATGTATAATAATACACTCATGTATTATTATAAACTTTTACTAGCTTAAAAAGGTTTAGGAGTGGGGCTCCTGGGTGGCTCAGTTGGCTAAGTGTCCGACTTTGGCTTGGGTCATGATCTCAGGGTCTGTGGGTTCAAGGCCCACGTTGGGCTCTGTGCTGACCGCTCAGAGCCTGGAGCCTGCTTTGGATTCTGTATCTCCCTCTCTGCCCCTCTACTGCTCGTGCTCTCTCTCAAAAATAAATGTTAAAAAAGAATTTTTTTTTAATTGTTTAATAGAAATACTTCATGAAGGCACCTGGGTGGCTCAGTAGTTAAGCATCTGACTTTGGCTCAGGTCATGATCTCACAGTTCATGAGATCGAACCCCGCATCAGGTAAACACCAACCAGCCCTGCTTCCGGTAAAAAACAAAAACAGGCCCTGCTTCAGGCAAGCCCCATTTCTCTCTCTTCCCCTCCTGGGATTCTCCTTCTCTCTCTCTCTGCCCCTTCGCTCACTTGTGCCCTCTCTCTCTTGCTCTCAAAAAAGAAAAAAAAAAAAGAAGTACTTCCTGACATTTACTTTGGCTGCTCTGAAGTGAAGGGGAAATTCCCCAAGTCTAGGGTGCAGATAAATACAAGGACTTTTCCTCCTGATTCAAGGCAGGCACCCATCTGAGCAATGTGAAAAACCCAGCACCATGACTTCAACCATTTGCCCGAAGAACCAACTCCTGACTTCCTCAACCTCACCAAGAGGCCAGGGAACAACCAGAACCTGAGAAGGAATGATTTAAGTCCTGACCAGTTCCAATGGGAGTACGAAAAGGCACAAATATGTTAGTAGAATCCCCACCTTTGAGAAGGGAAACTGAAATTTAAGCTGACAAATAGCAACTGATAAGGCACTAAAGCATTTTGTTAAATTAGAACATGTAATTCATTTGATAGTTATACAAAGATAAATGATGCACTGAAATTATTTTTAGTCTTTTTACTAAACTTAGTTTATATTCACTGGTACACTTAAATCATTCAATAAGACTATTTTTCAAAGTAGTTTACTAACCAAAGATGCTAGAATGGAGCCACCAATCCATGAACTAAACCTCCGTTCTACTGTTGTATTATTTGCAATCAGTTTCAACCGCATACTCTAAAATAGAAAGGGAAGAATAAGTATTAGTACAATCAAGTAAAACAGGTGACTCAATTCAAAAAATTCAACTTTGAGGACTTCTTAACAATTGGTTCAAACACCAGTTACACGTGATTATTTTGCAAAAGCTAGGCTAATAGTAGGCATAGGTTGAATTGCTATATAGAAAGTACTTTGATTATGGTTTTTAATGTATAATATTTAATAATTACATCAACCTTAGAAAACTGCGTACTAAAGAGTATGGCATTCACAACAATATCCTAGAATAACAGCAAACACATACTTAACACTTACCTATAAATCAGGTATCGTGCTAAGTGCTTCATGTGGTATTCCATTTCTTCCAATACCAAATACCATTACTGTCCCAACCTGCCACCCTTTCTATAGTCCTCACCTTTCTAACTACTTTTTTAGTATCTTATCCTAATTCCTCCTATCTTAGGTCACTCCCCCCACTCCACTTCCACATCAAAATGCAGACATTAGATCTCAGGTTTTTTATTCATAACTGCTTTCCTCCCAAATGAGTGTTTATGTTTTGAACTCACACTCTCGATAAACATGGTTTTGTGGCTCAGTACTATTGCTTCCTGTCTCCCTGCATCAAGAGATTTTCCCCCTACCTAGGACTTTGTTTCCAGGGATAGTTCTTAAATTGTTGATACTCTATTATTTTATATGAACACATAGTTTGTGTTCATACAACAGTGAAATAAATGTATATGTTTCAGGAGTAAAATAAGTGATATGGGAGGAGAGGGTGCCGGGAGCAGGAGGGATGAATATGGATTTTTGTAGATGAGGAACTGCTGGGTATCTGTTGCAATGGAATTTTTTCCTGTTATTTCATCTATTTTTAATTGTCTCCTAAATGAGATGGATAATATCTAACTGCTCTTGACCAAGACCTTGGACAGCCCAGGTCTGTATTTGTTATTCTGGGACTTATTATCAAATCTAATGATTAGTATTATAATTAAGTTCTATTCCAGATCAGACTATATCTCCAAGAATGTAGTAAATACAATTCAAGTGTCAATCTTGTGCCTATATCAGTATTTACATTAACAACTTAATAATTACAAAAATGTGCCATATGTAAAATGTTCCTTTGTATGAGAAACAAAAAGACTGCCAAATATACAAATTCTACAGATACTATTAGGACCCATGTAACCCCTAAGTTTCCTTTGATGTAATAACTTAATACAAAGTACCATACAAAAAACTACTTGATAAAAGTTTTAAAATCTAAAGATTATGACTAGGGGAGCGTGTGTGGCTCAGTGGGTTGAGCATCTGATTCTTGATTTCGGCCCAGGTCATCTCATGATTTGTGAGATCGAGCCCCGTGTCAGGCTATGTGCTGACAGTGTGGAACCTACTTGGGATTCTCTCTCTCTCCCTTTCTCTCTGGCCCTGCCTGCTTGTGCATTCTCTCTCTCTCAAAATAAACAAACTTTTTTTTTTTTTTAAAATAAAGATTATGACTACTACTCTGTTATCAATGGGTACCAGACTTTCTCCCCAAACCACATTCTTCTAATCCTTTTAAAAGTTGTCACAATGCACCCAGTGATCTTTGTAAAACATAGGAGCTCTGCAGTCCCCTGCCAAATTTTATTCTGTAAGTTCCCTATTAATAAGCAACATGACCTGATACCCAACTGTGTGGGTGGAACAGTGTCCTCCAAAGAGATATGTTGAAGTTCTAATCCCTAGTGCCTGTGAATGTGACATAATTTAGAAATAGGTTCTTTGCAGATGTAATTAGGATACAAGTTAAGATAAGGTCATATTGGTGGGGTACCTGGATGGCTCAGTTGGTTGAGTGTCTTGACTCTTGATTTTGGCTCAGGTCATGATCTCATGATTCATAGGATCAAGCTCTGCATTGGGCTCTCCTCTGGCAGCAAGGAGCCTGCTTGGGATTCTCTCCCCGCCCCCCCTCTCTGCCCCTCTCCCACTTGCACTCTTTCTCTTGAAATAAGTAAACATTAATTAAAAAAAAAAAAAAGATAAGGTCATACTGGAGCAGAGTGGGTCCTTAATCCCATATGACTGTGGAGTTTTGGGGTTTCTTTTAATGTTTATTTTTGAGAGAGAGAGAAAGGGAGCTAGTGGGAGAGGGACAGAGAGAGGGAGACACAGAATCTGAAGCAGGCTCCAGGCTCTGAGCTGTCAGCACAGAGCCCAACACTGGGCTCAAACACACGAACCATGAGATCATGACCTGAGCCACAGTCAAGATGCCTAACCAACCGAGCCACTCAGGCACCTCCCTGGAGTTTTTATAATAAAGAGAACAGATCTGTGAGAGAATGCCCTCTGACAATGGAGACAGACTGAAGTGTTGGAGCTGCAATCCAAGAAACAACAAAGGATTGCTGGCAAACCATCAGATGCTAAGAAGAGGGAAAAGAAGAATTCTCAGCTCTACATTTCAGAGAGAGCATGGCCCTGTGGACATGTGGATTTCAGACTTCTAGCTTCCAGAATGGAGAAAGGATAAATTATCTGTTGTTTGAAGCCACCTACTTTAGTTTGTGGTATTTCATTACAGCAGCCCTAGGAAATCAATACATCATCCATCTTTCCAGCCATATCACTCTTCTCACTTCTGCAGACTACAAGCCAGCTACTTTGAAGTACTGGAATATGCCATCCTCCCTTCATATTCTGCACATGGTATAACCTCCACCTAGATGTTCTTTCATAAATTACCAACCAGTTGAACTCCTATTCCTTCAAACAGCTTCTTCATGAAGGAGTTAAGTGCTTGCTCCACAGTGTTCCCTAGGGTGTCTCATTCATGACATACTGAACCACTTAGCACATTATTTTTACATTTCTATTCATCCTAGCAGACTGAGCCTTTAGTGGGCAGGGACTGTATTTACAGCCCTAGTGCCTAGCACACTATAGGTACTTAAGGATGGAATCAACGAATAAAAGATTCAAATAGTACAAGAGTAACTAAAAGATGTCATCTATGAAAATTTGGTTAACAAGGGCTATTAACTTTAAGTAACACTGTATCAAGCACACACAGAATATCAATCGACTACTGAAAAACAAACCTTATCTATAAGACTACACCAGCGATGAGGATACCTGTGACTGAAGAATACCAGTAAAGAGCAAACAACTTACTGGGGGAGTTTTCTGAGAGAGCTCTCTATTCAACCTGTCAGTAAAGCTCTGTATTAGCGTGTTTCCTCCAGCCACTATAACACTGCCATAGAGACCCTAAGATAAAAAACAGAAACAAATTAGTTCCAAATGTTTCCAAGTTTTAATCACAACTACAACTAAAACGGTCTTCCTCTACAGTTTACTCTTTCTTTTTTAATATTTTTACTTCTATACAGACCTAGTAGCTTAATCCAGTGGCTCTCAGTCTTGGCTGCACATTCAACTCATTTATGGGATTTATAAAACGTCAAATGCCTGGGGCAATTAAATAAAAATCTGGGGATGGAGCCCAGATCAAGGTTTTGTTAGTTTGTTTAAAACTCAAGATGATTCTAATGTGCATTAAAGTTTAAGAACCACTAACTTAAAGCAATTATTCTAAAACCCAAGCATAATTTTTTGGCAGATAGCTGCCAATATTTAGAGGTATATTTTATATTGGCTTCATATTAGAAAGCTCATGTAGAAGCTGGCAGTATTTAAAATTAGACAATGAGATTATTTAATGATTATGATGGATAATGCATAATCTGATAACATCCCTAGCCAAAATGACTGTGACCTTTCTTTTTTGCAGGGTATTAGGCATCAGAACCACATGGGGAACTTTTTCAAAATCCACATGTTGATACCTCCCTAAAAAAAAATAAATCAATCTACTTATGAGTATATTTATCTGTAATTTACATGTATGGATCAGAAAGCTAAATGTCAGCCTTTTTTTTTTTTTAAGTTCTTACTGAATTCCTGTTAGTCAATATACATGTCAGCCTGTATGCTTTTTTAGTGGCTAAGTTCATATTTTAAAAATGTATTCCAGCGGTGCCTGGGTGGCTTAGTCGGTTAAGTGTCCGACTTCAGCCAGGTCACGATCTCGCGGTCCGTGAGTTCGAGCCCCGCGTCGGACTCTGGGCTGATGGCTCAGAGCCTGGAGCCTGTTTCCGATTCTGTGTCTCCCTCTCTCTCTGCCCCTCTCCCGTTCATGCTCTGTCTCTCTCTGTCCCAAAAATAAATAAACATTGAAAAAAAAAAATTTAAAAAAAATGTATTCCAGATGTCTAAATCATCTAACTTTTGAAAGAAAAATGGAAAACAAACATCTCCTCTGCAATTAACATTAGTTAACGAGAGGAGAAATTGCACTAAAAACAAAGTTATCTATTACACGCTTATACTTACTCCATACTTACTCCCTATCATCTTAGAAGCAGCAAGTGCCTGCTAGGTGGCTAGTTGAAACAAACATTTTGCATAGTCATCCGAAAGTCTTTTTTGAAACAACATGGTTTTTATACACCCCTAGCTATCAGTACTATGCTCTAAGCAAATGAATCAACTCCAACAATACCAAGGCAACATATGTTGGCTACAAATTGAATCTAGGGTTTAAATAACATATAATCAATCTAATAATTAATATGTGTATAATATGGAGTTAGTATTTAAAAGCTGGCAAAACACAAAAATTACGAAGGGTAAGAAGATCATCTAAACTAAACTCCATGTAAAAGTTACATAATTTAAACCCATACCTTCCTGAACAATAAAAACAGCAAAACTGCTACATAGAAAAAAATCAATAATATATATTTTGGCTTGTCACATTTTAGGAACTCTCTAGAACAACACTGTCCAAAAGAACTTCCTGTGATGACAGAAATGTTCCCTATCTGCATGTCATACAGTAACCATTCATTACATTTATAATGTGGCTAGTGCAACTGAAGAACGGAATTTTAAATTTTTACTTCTTTTAAATTGCCACATGTGGCTGGTAGCTAGTACACTGGACACCGTAGCTCTAAAGTTTTACATTTTTCCTTTTCTAATACTTCATATTTTTACACATTCTAAAATGGACTTCAAAGTGAATGGCCAAAGTTGCCAACTTAAATAAGGATTCAGGGGCATTTCATTACCCTAAAAGATACCTTTATACCGTAAACAGGAGGCTGACACTTACTGGTCTGATGTCAATATCACACATTCCAACGCTTGTAGTGACAACGTGACTGACTCCCAGCATTGTATTTCCTGATAATCCCTACAACAAAATGAAAATGAGTAGTCACACAGAAGAATTTCAAACACAGCACACCCAAAAATCTCTACAGTCGGTCTTATGTAGCTTTTATATAATTACACAAGATGTGCACACACACAGGAAAGGCCAAGCTGATTATGAAATGGTGCTCACACCTTTACGTTGGAAGGGTCAAACAACCCTTCAGGAATCTTTAACCGCTCTGCTCCAAAGTCACAGTTGTACCCGTTGGGGAATTCATAATGAACAGTTGGCATCTGTGCAGCTACTCTGAAAACATATTAAACAACATTAAACAAAAGACCAAAAAAATTCTTCAAAATTATAAACTAAGAAATTATCAACTTGTAAGAAAGCAGAGTGAGAATCTTTCTTTTATGTTAATCAATATTTCTTAACTTTTTACGTTTAGACCAGTTAAGCATACTCCACAATTTTTAACAAAACGAATCAATTTCTTTCCTCATTTATAAGTATTTGGTGTTTAGAAGATTAGTATGAAGGTTTCAACGAGCTATTTTAAGTCTTGTAGACAAGAAGACATACTGTTCATCATAGGTTGAATCTGATACTTGAAGTACTGAAGCTTGAAAATCCTGGATAACACACTATGGATAAAAAAAAAAAAAAAATTTTTAAGAAACAGGTTAGAAACAGGCAATCTATACTTTTGTAACACTGTAGAGCTGTTTTTTTTTTTTTTTTAATGTTTTTATTTATTTTTGAGACAGAGAGAGACAGAGCATGAGCAGGGAAGGGGCAGAGAGAGAGGGAGACACAGAATCCGAAGCAGGCTCCAGGCCGAGCTGTCAGCATAGAGCCCGACATGGGGCTTGAACTCACAGACCACGAGATCATGACCTGAGCCGAAGTCAGTTGCTCAACCAACTGAGCCACCCAGACGCCCCTATAATTTTGTAACATTGTATTTAAAATACTTTTCTTAATGAAACCGGATCACATTCCTGGATGGCTATGTCATTTCAAGGCTATAAATCTACCTAGCAAGGACTCTTGAGTATCAAGAAACCCAATTTTAAGCATTTGAACTAGAAGCTAAATTATATCATGTTTAAATTACAACAATTATGGAACATTGATGAGATAAAAACAATCTGAAACCCCCATACCTACCACAGTCCTGCATTACAAAACTGGTTTCGGAACATTGTTTTTTCCTTAAAAATAAGCCTAGACTTAAAGGCAAGATTTCATTTTCTGAATATATATACATGTGCACATACATGGCATCATATGTAACTTTTAATGACTGCACATAGTTTAAAACAATTAAAAATTTTTCTGTGAAATACATGTGACCTCTGGGCTGCTAAAGAAAAATCCTGTCTAATAGCTAGGCCAAACTGTTAGTCAACTTCACAATTTTTCCTTCTACTGAACACCCACAAAAAATCTTCATCTTAGGTGCAAAAAAATGTGAGATAGGATATATCCCTCACATAGTAAATTATGACTTTCAAATCCTTTTACTATTAGAAATGAATGTACATCTGTAGTGTGAGAGGTTTTACTCACCTGTACTCCCGTCAGTAAGGTATATGTTCAGAGAGGAATTTTTTAGTAAAAGAAACTCTTACTGTCTCCTTGCTATGAATAAGAACACTTTTTTTATATGGCTGACTGATGTTAAAGCAAACATAACTGAGCCATACTACCAGATCTCTATAGACTAAAACTATTTTCTTAGACAAAAAAAGGTACAGAATAACATAATGCTTGTTTTTACTCCAAAACCAAAGTTCCTTCCAGGTCTCATCAGAGTAATCCAAATGAATATATACTAGTTTGTTGAGATAATTAGTTTGACAAACACAAAAACAACCCTTTCTTCTCAAAATAATAATTTTGTTTGCAAAATATCATTAAAAATATTAAGTGCTCACATTCTATGCAAAAACTTACAGCCTAGGTGGTGCCTGGGTGGCTCAGTCAGTTAAGCATCTGACTCTTGATTTCAGCTCAGGTCATGATCTCACAGTTCATGCCCTCAAGCCCCTCATTGGGCTCTGCGCTTGACGGTGCAGAGCCTGCTTGGGATTCTCTCTCCCTCTTTCTCTGCCCCTCCCTTCCTCACATGCTCGCTCGCTCTCTCTCTCAAAATAGATTAAAAAAAAAAAAAACAAACACACAACTTAGAGCCTGTAATACTCCTGTAAAGAAAATAAGGGTACTTACATTACACATGTAGTTGTGCCAAGACCTTGTAACCTGTGGCAACTTCTCTTTTCTTTTCCAGTTTGCTGGAGATCCTTCACGAACAGCTTCCTGAGTACCAAGAGCATGTACTAGGTTAAGAGAGTTCATGACATGGGGCTGGGGAGCTGGAGATAAATTCCAAAATGAAAATTCAAGCATCACCTACTTTTGATGCAATCATATATGGAGGAATCAGCTCTATATTCATTTCTTGGAAGAGTTCTCTGCATTGCATAGTAATAAAGTCTCCAGCAAGAGGGGATTTCACGATGCCTATGAAAACAGATTAAACGAGGCTAAGACAGCATTGAAACTAAACTCCCTGGGACAAATTTCTTCTGTGTATTTATATATGAATAATCTTTTCAAGTAGAATCAACTGAACTATCTCTCTAAGCATGAATGAAGCCTTGCATCAGTTTTAAACATGCATTATATACTAAAGGTTTTTTAAAACTCCTAAAAAAAGAGATACTATTTGGAAACTGATATGACTTGATAGTCCAATTCACTGCTCTATTTCATTGTCTGCGTTGTCATGACAGCTAACATCATCTCCTGTTTAACTCGTGTACCCTAGTTAAATACATTACCTTGCTGAAGGACATAGCCATCATGGACTGGAATTGCAGTGGTATGAGTGGCTCCACTGTCCAAAATAAGACCCGTGGAACGACCATTAGCAAATCTAGTATAAAGCATTAAGGAAAAGAAAGTATCAAGGTTCCAAAATAATGTTTATTATAAAGGGAAAATTTCATTAAGGTATTTTTAAATGTGTATTATGGCTTAAAATGTGTTAATCTAGGGATAAATATTGGTGTGAAGAAACTCTGGCTTAAAGACAAATAACACAGGCAGGACTTCCGAAATGATGGTGAGAAGAAGTTAAAGAGACCTTTTATCCCAGAGAGACATCTGTTAAACTGGCCAAAATTAGCACAATCATTCAAACTCTCTGGAGCCAGAGTAAAGGACTTAAAACAAATTAAGAAGCAATGAACAAAATCAACAGAAAGTGGGTAAAAACAGTGGGGGGCTATGGCATTTGCGCTAGGAACTAAAACCATTCTCCACATAGGATTAAAGAAAAACCATCTCAGCAGTATGGCAGCTGAGTGGCAGTTCCCACAAGTCAATGGGAAAGCTATTCCAGGTGGATTCAACAGTCAGCAAATATTGGCAGATCCCATCTTCCACAGCTCTGAGCTGCAGAAGGCCCATACCACGTGAGCATCATAAGCCAGTATCAGGAGCAGGGCCATGCACTTGGTCACCAAATATTTACTGCGCATTATGTGCCTAGTGACAAGTCTGGTGCTTAATAAGAGAGGGTAGTCCGTCTGGCACTGGCATTCCTGTGCACAGAAGGCACAAAAAAGTGACCCCAAATTGACTCTCCCCTGAAGGATATCCTGTTTAGTACAGATCAGGAAAGCTGTGAAAATAACAGCTCAGGGTGCCCCAGGGGTATACAGGAGAGGCCACCTAACCAATCCTGGGGAAATCCAAGTAAGCTAGGGAGAAGACAGGGAACACAGGAATATGTGGGAAGGCCAGGAAGCAAGGGTATGCTGAGGTCAGGGAAGTGTAAGTAGTTCGGCAGAGCCTGAAAGAATGTGGACTATGATTCTGGCTTAAAGCAGCTTGGCAATTAACAAAGATCATTAGCATGGCAGTGGGAAGAACAGGGAAGAGAGGAGGAAGGGTTGCAGTAATCCCGGAAAGAGCTTGCACGTAATGCAGTGGCAATGGAGAGAAATAAATGGATCTGAGAGGTAGTGGGGAGAAGAAAAATCGGTCTTGATGAAGGACTAAATTTGAAGGGTTAAAGAGAAAGATTTCTGGTCTGGGCAACTACACAGAAGAAGAAGGAATAAATTCGAGGGGAGAGATTAATTCCATTTTAGACATACTGAGTTTCAAGTGCTTAAACAAAGAACAGAAAAAGTTCTACTAGGGCAGCTGATTGTGGGCCTGCAGCGAACAAGAAAGGTCTAGGACACAGAACAGATACAGATTTGGAATTTGTTAGTGTGTAACTGGGATCTGAAGCCAAGAAAATGGATAATTGAAACCAGAAAGAGCATGTCAAGAGAGATGAAGGGCTAACCGCAGAAAAGCAAGCAATGGGTAAGGATGATCAGAATCCATGAAATCGATGGCCAGAAAGACAGGTTGGTGAGTTATCTTTGCTATTACTGGTACTTTATTGACCTCTGGCCAACTATATACAAAACATTAATTTTATGCTCTGTAAGTACAATGTCAGATACAGTGATAACACACTAAAAAGTGGCATGAAGGTATGTGGACCTTCCTATAAATAACAATCATAAAATCTAGACAAATTATCTTAAATGATCATTTTAAGATTCTGGGAAGTGTTCAAAAGCAGTCAAAATTTACCCAAAATTTATTCTCATAAAACTGCAAATGGAAGGGGTAAGAAGTTTATAGCTAAAAATGCTCCCCAGCTCCATGGCTATGGCTTGGGAAAGCAGTGGTGGAAAACTGCAATTTTACCACCTTGAGGGAGCAGTAAAGGACTTCAGGGCTGAAAGAAAAGCTGGACACTTAAGGTAGAAATCCTAGAAGCCAGAGAACCACAGAATGGGTGAAAACCAAAATCAGAGTATAAGAGGTACCCAAATCTCTGACTGACTGCTATACTATTCAGGAGCAGGACTTCAGGGGGACCAACAAAAACATGGAGAACAGAGAGTAATCCACTCTTTTTTTTTTTTTTTTAATTTTTTAAATGTTTATTCATTTTTGAGAAAGAAAGAGACAGAGCACGAATGGAGGAGGGGAAGAGAGAGAAACACAGAATCCGAAGCAGGCTCCAGGCTCTGCACTGTCAGCACAGAGCCCGACAAGGGGCTTGAACTCATGAACCATGAGATCATGACCTGAGCCAAAGGCGGACACCTCACAGACTGAGCCACCCAGGTGCCCAGAGAGTAATCTATTCTTGAAAATCAGAGCAGCACCTAAGAGTTCTGTGATTTTGCTACATTTTTAGATAAATGCATTCTCCAACAGTTTGCAGCTTGGACAGCAGAAAACCCTCCTTACTAGCTTAACTTGTCAAGAGAACAGAGCCTGAGGTTGGCAGATATAAGAAACCAGCTATCAATGAAGTCAGATAAAACAATACTACTCTTCTCACTAATATTTTTGTTTTGGAAAATATAATTATCTTTTTCATTAAAATGTTACTTGTGTTAACCTTAAGGAGGTTTTTTTTTGTCATTATTAAGTGAATAAATAAATGTTAAACCAATTCTTAGTTTTCATTTCTCACAGTAATACTGACAGATATAACCAACATAAAGAAAATCTTTTTGGAGTCCTCAGTAATTTGTTAAAGTGTAAAGGAGTCCTGAGGGTCCTGAGGCCAATAATGTTTGAGAAGCCAAAAGAATTTTTAAAGTAATACTAAGATGTTATTTGCCTTTTTCACGGTCACTCTCTCATGAGTGTATAGGGGAGTTTTCCAGAGACCATGTCATGTGTGATACGGTACAGAATGAATTCAAAAGACAGATATGAGAATCCACTGTTTCCTATTAAGACTGACCCTAAAGAGATTTGAAAAAAAAAAAGTAAAATAATTCCACTCTTCTCATAACTTTTTTGGTTTTGGAAAACAAAACATGCCCCACCACATTTACTTCTAAAGAAAAGCTGAATGTTACTCTTTCAAGGATACGCTGTCAAAACTGCAGTTTTGCAAAGGAAGAATGCAGGGATGTTGTAGTGTTCAAACATTAACTCTGTCAGTTTCTCTCTCTTTGCTCTAGTATTCCACTTGAGAAGAGGGAAAAAGAAATGTAAGTTATTTACTGTTTAAAAACTAAAATGTTGATTTATCTCAAGATTCAATACAGCACTATATTAAAAAAATATAAACATTAAAAACAGAATACCATAGAAAATAACCATAGAAAATACCATAGAAAATTGTGTATATTTATATTTATTTGTAAATAAATTTAATAAATATAATTTAAAATTTATTATTTAATAAAAAGTAAAATTGTTGCTAGGAATTTTACAGGTTACAGACTTTCCACAGTACCAAAATCAGGATTCTTATAAAGTATTATTAAATCTTAAGAGTCAATCCAGTCATTTTAAACCACCAAATTCTCCTATTTAAGAGTTGCTACTCATAAAGGAAACTAGAGGTTAAAAACAGTAACAAAATATTGATAATTTATAATCATTATGCTAGCCTTCTGGGCTCTTTGTGGACTCTGTACCAAATGTATTTCACAAGAGACCTCAATCTAGTAATTTCTAGCCCTAGTTCCATATTTGACTCCTCTCCTGGAGAGGAGAATATAAAAGTGGATACACTCTGCCTTTGGGGCACAAGGGACAATTCATAAACCCAAATGGGAAGTGGCCCAAGGAATTCAAATGTTAAATAAATCCCTGGAAAAAATAAATAACCGAACCTCATTTAGGGTGCTTTGTTATTGTTCTTTGAATATTTTAATTATTAAAATAATAAAAACTTTATTTTTTTTTTTAAACGTTTATTTATTTTTGAGACAGAGAGACAGAGCATGAACGGGGGAGGGTCAGAAAGAGAGAGGGAGACACAGAATCTGAAACAGGCTCCAGGCTCTGAGTTGTCAGCACAGAGCCCAACGCGGGGCTCGAACTCACAGACTGTGAGATCATGACCTGAGCCGAAGTCGGCCACTCAACCGACTGAGCCACCCAGGCGCCCCATAAAAACTTTAATAGTATATAAAAATTAATCCCCCTTCCCCTAATTTTCAAAATTCAAAACATGAACTTCTATGCCTTTTTAAAGAAAAGGAAAACATTCTTCAAATCAGTTAAAAACAACAACAACAACGCGGGGCGCCTGGGTGGCGCAGTCGGTTAAGCGTCCGACTTCAGCCAGGTCACGATCTCGAGGCCCGTGAGTTCGAGTCACGATCTCGAGGCCCGTGAGTTCGAGCCCCGCGTCAGGCTCTGGGCTGATGGCTCAGAGCCTGGAGCCTGTTTCCGATTCTGTGTCTCCCTCTCTCTCTGCCCCTCCCCCGTTCATGCTCTGTCTCTCTCTGTCCCAAAAATAAATAAACGTTGAAAAAAAAAAAATTAAAAAAAAAAATAAAAGCACAGAACATTAAAAAAAAAAAAAAAAAAAAAACAACAACAACAACAACTAGAGAAATTCAGAAAAGAAAGTCTTTGTCTTACCGGTGCTTCTGACATGAGAACAGGATGCAGGCTGGCTTCTGACTTGACATGCATTTTGTAGGTATGATCCAAAATAGCCTGGAAACTATCCCAATCTTCAACTACAATATAAGATTAATACCTTCAAAACAACGCTTAGTTGAAGATGAATACAGAATCTTTTAAGAGACTGTTTCTATGTTTTAAAATACTTTAATATATAGAACCTATTTATTTTACAGATTTATTTCATAAGATAGCACTTTATATAAACATCATCTTTGTCTTCTATAAAATATGGAACCTCTTTTTTGTTCATCCAACCCCAACAGTATCACAACCCCTAAGACCTGTCCTAAATGTAATCAGTGCATCTAATAGACCTAAAATACCAAATAAATATTATTCACTAAGTACTTACTAGAGGCACAGTATACAATTCGAATGGTAAGAGGAAATACAAAAGAATGGTAGGATCTAAACCTGATATTTAGAAAGTTTACAGTCTACCTGAAAAAAGATTAAAAGATATAAATATAGATACAGATATAGATATAAACCCTCAGAGAATATAACATGCCTTCAATTTGGCTTCCACTTAAACATTCCATTGAAAGTGCTTGCATTTCGCTATGACCTTTTTTTTTTTAATTTTTTTTTTTTAACATTTTTATTTATTTTTGAAAGACAGAGCATGAGTGGGGGAGGGGCAGAGAGAGAGGGCGACACAGAATCCGAAGCAGGCTCCAGGCTCCGAGCTGTCAGCACAGAGCCCGACACGGTGCTCGAACCCACTAACCATGAGATCGTGACCTGAGCTGAAGCCAGACACTCAACTGAATGAGCCGCCAAGGCGCCCCTTGATATGACCTTCTAACAGACACATCCAGTGGAAACTTCACTTGTAATATAGCTTGACCTCTTTACATTATCTGACACTATTGACTGCTCAAAAGTTTGCAAACCAGTTCTGCCACAATCCAAAGAAGAAATGTCATTACTTGTACAACATACTCCCACAGTCCTATGAGGCTTTGGGGGAGTGGGGGGGGGGGGGGGGCCGGTGTCAATGAACTGCGTTAGTCATTCTAACTTTTCTCTTCCCTTCTTTGTGTAACTCTCAATGTCACAGCTGAGAACAATGAGAATCACTGGACTTCTATGCTTCCAAAACTTTTTCTTCTCTTGGCCTTCTGAATATTCTATATCCCTAACTGTTCTTTCTCATTCTCCTTCATGGGCACCCTTTCTTCTCTTTGGTTAAACAGAGAACAGGCTTTCACATGGAAACCCATCCTCAACCTTTTTCTCATATTCCACACTCTTTCTGGCTAATAAATAATGCAACTCCATGTCTTAAAATCTTCTCACCTGCTGAATAGAACAGCACCTATATTCAAATACTTTGAACTCAAAAACAAACTCATTTACTTGCTATACAGAAAAAGGCCTGCTTATAAGGCTGACCTTTTGCTGCCATCTGAGAACTTGACTGATAACCAGTTCCCTACAGTGATATAAAACTTTCCCTAAATGATAACAGTAGTTCACTGCACCTAAACTGTTTGTACAATGTGGTTTGTGCTGAACACCTTCTTTCCCTCTGGGAGTCTTGAATTTTAGTAAATTCTAGACACGTGGTACCTACATGACCTCCCCCAGTAAAAATGGTCTCTAATGAGCTCCCTTGGTAGACAACATACACGTTGTCACAACTCATCGCTGGAGGAATTAAGTACATCCCATATGACTCCACTGTGAGAAGACCCTGCGAAGTTTGCCCTAGATTCCTCTGGACGGACTTCACTCCATACCTTTTTTTTTCCTTTGTCAATTTTGCTTTGTATCCTCTCAGTGTAATAAACCTTAGCCATGAGTACCAACTATATGCTGAGTCCTGTGAGTCCTTCTAATGAATAAATGAACCTAACAGGGACCGCAGATATTACCAATACATTTGCCTTTGAAGACCGTAAAACTTGTTCCTTCCCATTCTATTCCTACTTCAATGTGTGGTACCCTCTATTCAATTACCCCAGTCAAAAATCTAGGAAACTCAATTATTCTCCTTTCACCTCTTTGATATCTCTCAAAGTCATCTCAAGATCTCAGCCATCAGTGATAAAATTTAAACCCTCTTCATTTCTCATCTGAATTCTCACCTCCCTAACTGATCCTCCTATCTCCAGTATCTCTCCCCAATCTAGCCTATGTACTGCTCTTAGAATAATCTCTCCAGCTGGCAAACACCCAACTGTTTAAATTCCTTTAGGGTTGGGATGCCTGGGTGGCTCAGTTGGTTGAGCAGCCAACTCTTGATTTTGGCTCAAGCCATGATCCCAGGATCATGGGATTGAGCCCCACATCGGGCTCCACACTGAGCATGGAGCCTGCTTATGAGTCAGTCAGTCAGTCTCTCTCTCTCTCTCTCTCCACCCCTCTCTCCCTGCATCGCACTCTCTCTCTCAAATTAGAAAAAAAAATTTTTTTAATTTTTTAATTAAAAAAAATTCCTTTGGGGTTCTCTTTCAGTTGCCAGCTTAATACACCCCTGGCATGGTTTACAAGCCCTATGATGATTGCTCTCTGTCCACCACTCCTGCAACTGATGCTAATGCACCCCACTGTTAATAGCCATACTTAATTGATGATCTTTCTAATAAACATGTAAGCCGCTTCCACAGCTCCACCTCTTCACACATGCTGGCTGCTCTCCTTTACCGAGCCTTGTTAGTCAGGCTAATCCTTATTTATTCGTCAAGATTCAGTGCAAAAGTTACCTCCTTTATGAAAACCACCACTGATCCCCAATGATGGGAGTTAAATACCTCTCCTCTCCAATCCCACTGCTTATCAAACACAACATTTATCCTACATATTTGGATATCTACATCTACCTCCCTATGAGTTTCTTGAGGAAGAGGAACATGTTTGATGCATCTTTGTATTCTCAGTGCCTGGAACATCAATTTGTGGAATTAAAAACAAAATACCTGATATTCAACTTATAAGAAGCCATTGTCTTATGTCTAAAATGTACCATATATACTCTATAAATCAAATCCATACAAGCAAACATCATACCCATCCCATTTTTTAGTGGTGAAATGGCCTCCGTATTCTCCCTGGGAACGCGCAGGGCATTAGTATCTATGTAATAGGTGGGGCCGCCTTGTTTGCCTTTATCACCATCTATTTCCATCAGTGTGCTTCCATCATCTCTTTCTACCACCATACCAATAGCTGTGGGGAAATCCACCTGGAAGAGTCAAAAACATAATACAAGTTTTACCTGCTTTATCAAGTAGTCATTTTTTCCCAACTAAAATCTTTTACCATAATTGAGTGAGAATTTCTGCATGAATTTAATTCTACTCAAGTAAATGATCCTTTCATATCCAATTAACTAACGCTACACTTACCTTGGGACAGTCCTCACCAGCATAACCAGCTCTCACAGTATAGGATCCAATGTCAAAAACAAGAGCTCCAACCTCATCTGAAAAAACAAAGGACAATTAACATTAACAACTTACAGGTCTCATATGAAAATTAAGAGTACTTAATGTGCTGGGGCACCTGGGTGGCTCAGTCGTTTGAGCGTCCGACTTTGGCTCAGGTCATGATCTCACAGTACATGGGTTTGAGCCTCGTGTCGGGCTCTGTGCTGACAGCTCAGAGCCTGGAGCCTGCTTTGGATTCTATGTCTCCTTCTCTCTCTGCCCCTACCCCACTCGTGTGCTCTCTCTCTGTCTCTCTTAAAAATAAACAAACATTAAAAAATTTTTAATAAAAAAGAGCACTTAATGTGGTTAATATGAGAATGTAAAAAAGTTCTATTAAAAATTAAAACAGGTATTACATTCTTATTATTATAAGCTTGAACTTAGTTTTAAATACACCTTAAAATAAAGATTCATTCAGTTAAAATATAACAAGTCATACCTTGTGTATCAGTAGAGGCTCAATCAGAAAAGAGATGGTACACTAACACTGGGTAATTTGCAAGAGTTTACTTATTAAAGGGACTATTTATAAAGATATAGGCACAACACAGGAAAACCAAAAGGGATAGTATGCTACCCTAGCACTAATAACAGATCTGTTGCCACTCTTAGAACTAAAGAAACACGGAGAAAGAATGGTTAGCAGAACCTGGAGAGAGTTGTGTTGGGAGGGCTACCTGATAGGAGCCGTGACCTTCAGTTGAGGGATGCAGTAAGCCATGGCTGACCCTGAGGGGAAGGAACCAGACTAATAAATGTCAACCTCTCTCTTCCTCCTCTCTACTGGCTAGGGTAATCTTACAATTTCTCACCCAAACTGGGCCACTTCTGAATGCAAAAAGGGTTCCCTATTCATAGTTATACAAGGACAAGAGGCATAAGGCAGGAAACATGGTTGCCCTACCACTGGCCAAACCACAGATTAACAGACCCACTGAGACAGTCAGTAAGGGTCACTCTTCAAGGGCACAAAGAGGGTGGAAATGGTGGAAAGTGGAGAGGCAAATGGAAGATATCCAGTACACTTAGTTGCCATTTTTTCATGTTAATAGAAATTATATTCTATGCAATTAGGATAGAAACTTAGCAAAACCCCAAAAAAAAGAGGAACCCTGAAGAGTAAGAGTTTAAAACATAATTACACAGGCCAAGTAAAAAGTTATCAAAGTTTGCACGTTTCAAAGATTTGTAGTAAAGTTTACTTAATGCTGCAAAGAAAGCTGATTTTTTTTCACATTCAAATTCAGAGAAAAGCCTCTAATTATACTTTGAAAATATTTCCCCCAAAACAGCAATCGTCCAAAAACAAAACACTTGGGTTTTCCAGGCACTAATTTTTCATTTTTTTCAATCATTAAAAATAATAAAGAGCTATTATTTATCTCCATTAAATTGGCAAAATCCATCTGATAAGACAAAGTATTGTCAAAGACATAGGGAAAGAGGAGCTCCTACACATTAACTAATAAAAGCTATAAACTGATACAACCCTAATGCTCAATTTAGTCATACACACTAAAGTTGAAAATGTTCATACATATGGTAATGCAAACTAGTGTAGCCACTCTGGAAAACAGTATGGAAGTTACTCAAAAAATTAAAAATAGAACTATCCTACGACCCAGCAATTTATCCAAAGGATACGGTATTTATCCAAAGGATACAGGTATGCTGTTTTGAAGGGGCACATGCACCCCAACGTTTATGGCAGCACTATTGACAATAGCCAAAGTATGGAAAGAGCCCAAATGTCCATCGACAGATGAATGGATAAAGAAAATGTGGTATATATATGTATGTGTACACACACACACACACACACACACACACACACACACACACTGGAGTATTACTTGGCAATCAAAAAGAATGAAATCTTGCTATTTGCAACTACGTGGATGGAACTAGAGGGTATTATGCTAAGTGAAATTAATCAGCTAGAGAAAGACAAATATATAACTTCACTCATATGAGGATTTTAAGATACGAAACAAATGAACATAAGGGAAGGGAAACAAAAATAATATAAAAACACGGAGCAGGACAAAACATGAGACTCTTAAATATGGAGAACAGAGGGTTGCTGGAGGGGTTGTGGTAGGCAGGATGGGCTAAGAGGCATTAAGGAATCTATTCCTGAAATCATTGTTGTACCATATGCTAACAAACTTGGATATAAATTTAAAAATAAATACGGGCGCCTGGGTGGCTCAGTTCGTTGGGCGTTTGACTTTGGCTCAGGTCATGACCTTGTGGTTTATGAGTTTGAGCCCCACATCGGGCTCTGTGCTGACAGATCAGAGCCTCAAGCCTGCTTCGGATTCTGTCTTTATCTCTCTGCACCTCCCCTGCTTGCTCATTCTCTCTGTCTCTGTCTCTCTCTCAAATATAAAAAAATATATTTTTAAAAAATTTAAAAATAAAAAATAAATTATTTTAAAAAGGAAGAACAAAAGTGGGAAACTCACAGTACCTTATTTATAGACTTAAAGTTACAGTAATCAAAACACTATGTTACTGGCATACTATGATGTAGATCAGCAGACATATAAGCCAACAAAATAGAGAATTCAGACACAAACACACACACACACACAAAGAAAATGTACACACACAGAAATTACACTTTTTATTTTCTCTACAGAAACTCTCTCACACACATCACAAGGAAACACGTTTAAGAATGTTCATTAGCTATGTGACCTTCAGTGATTTCTAACCTCTCTGCCTCAGTTTTCTCGTATGTAAACGTGCATAATAGTTTCTAACACATAGGATGTTATAATAAATAAATGTGTTAAATGCTTTAATGCACATAAGCACTTACAACAGGAACAGCACATAATAATCACAATAAGTGGGAGCTGCCATTATCATTATTATCACCACACTACTTGTCACAGGAAAAGATAAAAATAATCTAATGGCCTCTCAGTAGGGAAATAGATAAACTATAAATTATTCATACCATGAAATACTGTACAGCAGTTAAAATGAATGATCTAGATTTACATATCAATATGGATAAATCTAAAAAAAAAAAATGACTAGTTTGAAAAGCTAGCTACTATGGGCGCCTGGGTAGCTCAGAAGGTTAAATGTTTGGCTCTGGTCATGAACTCACAGTTTGTGAGTTCGAGGCCCATGGTGGGCCGTGTGATGACTGTGCAGAGGCTGCTTGGGTTTTTCTCTCTCTCTTTCTCAAAATAAATAAATAAACTGAAAGAAAGAAAGAAAGAAAGAAAGAAAGAAAGAAAGAAAGAGAAAGATAAAAGGCTAGTTACTATACATACATACACATTGTGATACTATTAAATTCATTATGGATACACACACACTTAGTATTAAAAATATGCATGGGGCCTGGTAATGCTGCATACCCAACTTCGGTTCTGTGGTTACCTCTAAGGAGGGAGAAAAAGGAACTCTATATGAATAACATTCTATTTCTTAAAATATCTCAGGCAAATATGGTGAAATATTACATCTATCACATACAAACTTACATATATGTTTCATTATTAGTATATTTGAAGTACTAAAAATTGAGTTTTAAAATAAAGAAAAACCAATGATTATACAGATATTCATAGTGAAGAGATGGTATCTTTACAGAATAATAATCTCATTTTTATTTAAATAAAGAGCCACCTATTTTTATTCCTAATTTGAAAAGAAGTTTCTTCATTTATTAAACTTCTCATTCTCGATACAATTCTCTGATCCAAATTATTTTGTCTGAAAATAGGGGTCGTTAAAAGCAGAACACTGCATTTGTTTTCACCATAGCACGTATACTCAAGTACAAACAGTAAAGTTAACAAATGACTATAAATTAATAAACTTTAACACTGACTAATTACAATGTTGGGTAAAAAAATACCTTAACTAAATGAATTAATTGCCAGGTTAACCAAAATATTCAACTCTCATTCTCAAGGATCAAGGCTCTTAACCTTTTCTGTATCATGGACCCCTTTCACAAAGCTCTGGGCTGAAGTGTTTCCCCCTAAAACCCGTACATTGAAGTCTTCACCCCTAGGACCTTAAAATATGACTGTATTTGGAGATAAGGTCTTTAAAGAGGTGATTAAATTAAAATGAGATCATTAGGATATGCCCTAACCCAATATGACTGGTGTCCTTATAAAAAGAGGAAATTTAGACACAGATATGTACAGAGGGAAGACCATGAAGACACAGGGGGAGGTTGGCCATTCCAAACCAAGGAGAAAAACCTCCGAGGAAAACAACCCTGCCAGCACCTTGATATCAGACTTCTTGACTCCAGAACTGTGAGAAAATTAATTTCTGTTATTTAAGCTACCCAGTCTGTGGTATTTTGTTACAGCAGCTCTGGAAAACTAATACAGATACATCAGGAAATTTAGGACTCCCTTCTTAGAATGTTCTAAAGTAGATTATAAAAGAAGCCAATTATACCAAAACATAATTCTACCTGTGGATTCCTTGGGGAGGTGAGGGACCCCCACACTGGAACCCCTCCCTTAATTTACCCTCCCGTAGGTAATCTGCTCCACTCCTATGGCATCAACTTCTACCTCAACTTCTACTAATAATTTCAAGCCAAATCTTTCTCTCAAGCCCTCACCTTTATCTAGATCCATGTCTCAAACTTTTTTAAAAAACCATCACAAATAAGATTTTTTATTTGTTACCATTAAACGTCTGGATTTTAAGAGATTCTTGGACTGATGGCTCATATCCATCAGCTCGTTCAACTTTAGCAATGGTCTCTAGGGGTGCCTGGGTGGCTCAGTTGGTTAAGTGTCTGACTTCAGCTCAGGTCATGACCTTATGGTTCGGGAGTTTGAGCTCCATGTCGGGCTGTGCTCACATCTCAGAGCCTGGAGCCTGCTTTAGATTGATTCTCTCTCTCTCTCTCTCTCTCTCTCTCTCTCTCTCTCTCATTCTCTCTCTGTCCCTTCCCCTGTCTTTCTCTCAAAAATAAACAAACATTAAAAAAAATTTTTTAAAACAAACAAAAACTTTAGCACTGGTCTCATTTTCAGTAGCTTTTCCTTTTAAAAGAAAAGTGAATTACTACCTTCACCATGAAGCTCCATGAGCTCCCAATTCAAACTTGGGCTTCTTCAGCATTTTTACTTTTCTAACAAAGACATCATAGAGTGGAAAAATAGATCGGCAAACCTTGTTTAGATCTTTTCTGATGGTGTCTGGAATCAATTTATTTACCACTTCTTTCAAGTCATTTGTCTGCACACCTCAGGTCATAATCTCCATCATCATTTTCTGGATTTGGTGGACCTGTTGGTACTGAGCATAAGAGGTCTTCCGAATTGGATTGTTGCCTGTTTCGGTAAAACCAACACAAACTAAATGAAGCAAATAACCATCGGCAACCTTGACCTCAACAGGAGTTTCAACCAAGGTTTGCCGTTTTTTTGACCATGAAGCACATCTTGTCATGGGTAAAATCCATGGCATGGAAATTAGTCAGGCAGTTTTTGCCCTGAACATCCTCAGTATTAGCTTAAATTTTCTAAATGCCAACTTCATCACTCTGCAGAAGGCTCACTTCAAAAACATGACCCTTAGGCAATCAGATACAATTTTGATTCCTTGAGTTCTTGTGACTAATGTTTTTCCAATATTTCTTATACTGAACACAGGTGGTGCTTTTACATCATACCAATTTTTCTTAGAAAACAGATCAGGAGCGTCTGACTGCAGCTCAGGTCATGATCTCACAGTCCATGAGTTTGAGCCCAGCGCCAGGCTCTGTGCTGACAGTTCGGAGCCTGGAGCCTGCTTTGGATTCTGTGTCTCCCTCTCTCTCTGCCCCTCCCCTGCTCATGCTCTGTCTCTCTTTGTCTCAAAAATAAATAAAAACATTTTAAAATTTTTTTAAAAAGAAAAAGAAAAACAAAACAGATCAACCACTTTCTTCTTGACTCCCTTTCTGCCACCTTTCATAAGGCACTTGCTCTTGATGACCGCCATGATGCTACTCAGAGAGCCAAAAGGCCATATGACAAACTTCTTAGTGTACAACATTGATTCCTCCTGATGTCCCATGGTTACCTCATATTCAACATATGTGAAGCACTGTCTTCCTTTCCCCATCTTACTTAACCTAATCTTAGCAGTGCTATCACAGTTAGTGGCCTAATCAGCAGAGACAAAAAACTAAGAATTGTGAATTCCTTCATATTTTCATACCCCTCACCAAGTTCTGCCAAACATTCTGCTAAATATTTCTCAATTCCCTTCCTCTTTACTACCACTGCCCCTGTCTTGAGTCAAGCTCTTATCTCAACAGGGAATTACTATAATTCCCTGTAAGTATTGTATTTCCCATCTCTTCATTTTTTCCACCCACCTTACAAACTACTGCACTGTGATCTTTCAAAATTACAACTCAACATATTGGTACATAAATCCTTCAACGAAAAGAGAATCATCTGGTGGTTTCCCATCATCTACAAAATAAAATTCAAGTCATTTCACCCAGTTGATATTCAAGACCTAGCAAAATCTGGCAGTAATCTCATTTCCCACTTTACACACTAGTATGACTGGATAATGTTGTCTCCTAAACACACCACATACTCTCACTCAGCTAATTTTTGCATATGCTGTCCTTCTCCACTCTTCTTCCATCATCCCTACAACCTCTCTTATAAAGTCCTCTGACTCCCCAACAATGAGTTAGTAACTTTCTTCTCTGTTCTACCTTTGTACCTTCGACATATCGTCATTACCGAACACACTTTGTTGAATTACCCTTTCTCATCAATATAAAATTTTATAAATGATAAGATACACCATCTCTTCATGCACCAAGAAAAAAAGCATGCTGCCAATTAAACTCTGCCACACCATCAAGAAATATTCCATGTCGGGGTGCCTGGGTGGCTCAGTCGGTTAACTGCGGACTTCGGATCAGGTCATGATCTCACAGTGTGTGGGTTCCAGCCCTGCGTCTGGCTCTGTGCTGACAGCTAGGAGCCTGGAGCCTGTCTCGGATTCTGGGTCTCCCAGTCTCTCTGCCCCTCCCCTGCTCATGCTCTGTCTCTCAAAAATAAACAAACATTAAAAAAAAAATTTTAAAGAAATATTCCATATTAATTATACTTGAATTAAAATTAAAAAAAATTAAATATGTAAAATAGACAAACTTCAAAAAGAAAAGAAATATTCCAACTTCAGCTCTTTAAATATGGGGAGGAGGGAATGTACAACTGAAGTAAATAAAATGCAGTGTCTATTTATTTGACTGCCTCACCTGTAAGACTGAGCTTCTTGGAGACAGAAGCTATACCTACCTGGTAAATTTTTTTATGAAATGAAAATCTAGGGGTACCTGGGTGGCTCAGTCGGTTGAGCACCCACTTTGGCTCAGGTCATGATCTCACGGTTCATGAGTTCAGGCCCTGCATCGGGCTCTATCTGACAGCTCAGAGCTGGAGTCTGTTTCAGATTCTGTGTCTCCCCCTCTCTCTCTGCCCCTCCCCAGCTCACACGGTCTCTCTCTTCTCAAAACTAAACATTAAAAAACAAATAAAAAAATAAAAATCTAATAAATCAATTATGTTCCTATCTTAATGAGAGGCAAACTAGACACAGACCTTTAATGTAAGACTCCTGATGCTTAGAATTTTGCATCTGCTTTTTTTTCCTTTTTCAAAGGTATAGGTCTATCTCCTGTACCTCGTGTTGTTAACAACTAGAACCAATGAACACAAAATAGAATGGCAAAGGGACATAGGAGACTTAAACCATAACCACAGAGGTCTGGATATTTAAAAACCAGGATACAATTTCTAATGGATAAAAGTCCTCAAGAGTTGGATCCCTTTGCTACTAAAAACACAGTTTTCACTTTTCTGAAGATATTGATGCTTTTCTGGAGTAAATGGCTTCCAAGTTTAAAGGTGTGGTGGTTTTTCTGGGAAAACATGAAACAATGGTGGCAATTTTCTAACCTGGTCTTAAAACATTCCAAGATAATACTGAAGGCTAATAACTTTGGGAGAAAGTGGGAAGATCATTTTTGTTTGTTTGTTTGGACAGGGTACACCAACTCATGGGGATGGAGATTTTGAAAAATTTTAAGGTTAGAGATCTGGGGGTCAGGAGTGCAGGAATGATGAAACAATTTATCAAAGATGGCCTGTTTATTTTTATAATGCAGAGTTTGAAGTAAAGGAACACCATGAGAGATAGTCACAGGAACAATGGGTAGGTCCAGAAACCAGTTAGAAAGTATAGAAATCTGGGTAAATTATGCATTATACCTAACGCTAAAGATCAATGTCAGATCTAGTCAGAAATCATTATTAGAATAAGACAGCCATAAATTTTAAAATTTAAACTTCAAAGATCTTTTCAATAAGCAAGTCAGTTAAAAATACAGCTTCTTAAGTTAATTATACAAAACCTAGGAGAGAAGAAGTTTGGTTTCTTCTCACAATACACCCTTTGGAAAATGTCACCCAATATAAATACTGACCATACAGTGGTAGCACAAACACAAAATCATACACTTATTTTTGTAAGTTTTAAATATTTTGTATGTGGAATAGGCTTTATGACATATTCCCCTCCTAAGCAAATGAGAAAAAGGACGTTTATTCTGAACACCTAAACCATACATGAATATGCTGTGGCTATACAACTAACTAAAAAATGACTTATGGAGAAACAACCAAAAAACTTTTTATTTTTAAAATAGGAAAGGGTTTTACTGAAATGCCATCTTCTTCAACCCAGAGATTCTTGTTCCCCATTTCTTAGGAAGTTCGATAACTCTTGGCCAGTTCATCTTTTCCATATTACTTTCTTATTCCGTAATACAGGGACAGCATTACCATCCCCTATATGGTTGTTATAGATTGGACTAATGCATGTATTAAATGCAACACATGAAAAGTCTCTGGGAACAGTTCTTAGTACACAGTATGCACTCAATAAATGTTTGCTGCTGGTATCATTAATATCCATTTCTGCCTCAGTCATATTAAACAATGCTTTCAAAGGAAATACTCCCAGACAGCCTCTAAGTCCTTGGATCAGTGAACCTAAAGGTCAGAATAGAGTCAACAGCCTCCGTAAGGCAAAGGGACAAAGATCCAGGACTGCATCTTCAGATGAGTTAGAGGTAAATCATGAAGATCCACTAGGCTTTCTCCAAAGTAAAAAATGGGAAACTACGGACGCTCACATGTGAGAAATCAAAACCAAGAACATAAACGGGAAAGAAGAGGCTGAGGGTCAGCATATTACTTCAAAGAGACTCTAGCTACACTCCAAAAACTCCTAAGAACTTTGAAAACCCAATTTCTATCCCCTAGCTGTAAAATGCCATCCTCTTCAGAAACAGTATCCATCCTTACTAGACACAGTAACAAAAGCAACACTTCAAATCTGTCTCCTTGTTCTGGAAACTCCTCAAACACAACACAAACCAGAATCATATACATCAGTGCTTCCTCTACCTGTCTAGCAAGAATGGAAGCTCTGATTCAGTATATGTAGACTGGAGCTTGAGAGTCTGCATTTCTAAAAAGCTTGCAGGTGATGCTGACTCTGCTGATCATGGACCACACGTTGCGGAGCCACGTATAGCATCATCTCATTGAATCTTCACAACCTCACCACTGGGCAGGAATTATCTTTCCCAAAATGAGCCCGAAGTTGAGAAAAGTTAAGTAACTTGCCCAAGGCTAAAGCGCTCAATACATGGTGGGGCTGAAAGTACAAGCCGGGTCTGCGTAACTCCCAGACCCGTGTCAATCTTTCCACCACACTACAGCCTGCCCAAGAAAAGCATCTGTAAGTTACAGGTGTTCCCATGGGTAACTATGGAGAACCCAGTCAACAGGCAGAAATTACGGAAAGGTGTGAGGCTGCTGAGCACGGAACGAGGAGGCTGCGTCGGGAGTGGCCGCCACTCCTCCAGGCAGTGGTACCTCTCTCGGCTCGCTTTACCCTCCAAGGGAGTTTGCGGAAACCTTCCGTCCACGCTTGCAAACTGCTGGAACCTCCCAAGTTTAAACACACGCGCGCGCCCCGATGTCGCAGACTTGTGGAGACACCGGGGGAGATGCGACCCTGCGGCTGGCCACTCAAGCCCGGGTTCTGCGGGCCGACCCCCTTGGATGAAGTGCCCGCCCAGCCCGAGGCCGGAGAGCACCCCCAAAACCCTGCTCCTCCGGGGGGCCAAGACTGGAAGGAACCGCAGGGGGCGGCGACTCCGGGCGCCCAAGGCTCTCAAAAGAGCCGGGTGGGCTCCGGGGGCGGGCAGAGCGCGGGGCGGGGATGGGGCGGGGAGGCCGGGGTCCCGAGCGGGGGAGACCGGAAGGGGCCGCCGTGGAGGGGAGGGCTGGGGGCGGCGGTTACAAAACCCACACGCTAAAAAGGCGCGCTCTCTCGTCCGGCCGCACTCACTCACCTCCCCCGTACACCCCGCCGCTCATGGCTGCTGTCCGCGCGACTCCTACGCTAAAGGCCACCGGGCGAAGTGACTGCGACGGCCGCGAGTGTGGGTCCCGAGAAGCACTAACCCCCTACCCCCTTAACTTCCACCGCCACCCCCCTCGGGCAACAAAGCCGCGTCCACACACCCCGGAGCTCAGTCACACTTGCTGTCTGCTCTTATCAGCCAATCACAAGAGGCCCGGGCACCCTTTAGCCAATCAGAGAGAGGTTGTGCTGCATCCCTGCCGCGGCACAGCCAGTTTAGCCAATCGAGGGCAGCCATGGAGGCGGGGAAAGGGTAAAGCGACGGAAGGAGGGAAGGAGTTGGGTTGCGGAACTGGCCCCAGGCGGGAGGGGTAGCTGGGGGCGGAGCTTCCTGAGCGGGCGGAGCTTCCTGAGTGGGCGGGAGAGTGCGGCAGAGGGAGCAGCAGAGCGAGGAGAGAGTCCGAGGGGAAGTGTCCGGGCGGGTCCAGGGGTGTGGCTGGGCGCCGAGCTGCGGTGGGACTCTGGTAGAAGAAAGTAAAACCCTGGAAAAGAGTCTGGAAATAACAGTGTCTCCACGCAGCGATTCCCAGTTTTGGGTTATGGGGGATGCATAATTTTTTTTTTTCCAGAAAAAGTATGTTCAGCTAACTTTTATGTTAAAAAGATTTTCAACTAACTTTTATGTTAAAAGCTCAACTTTGGGGTAGGGGAACAGTAAATCAAATAAACCTATAGGATCCTGCAATTTTTTAAATGGCTATTAATAATTAGAAGAAGAAAGAGATGACATATTTTCCCAACTAAATTTAGGTAGCACTTTAAAAAATATTTTTTCTTTATTCCTTAAAATATTTGTTTATTTAGGGGCGCCTGGGTGGCTCAGTCGGTCCATCGTCCAACTTTGGCTCGGGTCATGATCTCTCAGTCTGTGAGTTCGAGCCCCGCGTCAGGCTCTGTGCTGACAGCCTGGAGCCTGCTTCCGATTCTGTGTCTCCCTCTCTCGCTGCCCTTCTCCCGCTCATGCTCTGTCTCGCTGTCAAAAATAAATAAACATTTAAAAAAAAATTTTTTTTAAATGTTTGTTTATTTATTTATTTATTTATTTATTTATTTATGTGACAGAGAGAGTGTGTGGTCCCTGAACAAGGTAAGGGCAGAGAGAGAGGCAGACAGAGAATCCCAAGCAGGCTCTTCGCTGTCAGTGCAGAGTTGGAGGCAGGGCTTGAATTCACAAACCATGAAGATCATGACCTGAGCTGAAATCAAGAGTCACACCCTTAAACAACTGAGCCACCTAGGCACCCCTAAAATTATTTTTTAAAGTATCATTGATTTTTTTAATGTTTATTTATTTTTGAGAGAGAGGGAGACAGAGCATGAGTGGAGGAGGGGCAGAGAGAGAAAGACACAATGGAGAGCAGGCTGTAGGCTCTGAGCTGTCAGCACAGAGCCGGATATACACCCCATAAAAGTATCATCGCTTTTTTTTATCCTGTGAGACAGGTGTCAAACAATCCTCATCCAAGCAAGTACCTGATTCTAAATATATACCTAGCCTGTCTATTGTTCTTAGTCCTCTGTTTTTACCAGCCCAGTCCAGGTCACTGATATCTCTCCCTGGAATTGGTCTATCTAAAGTCTAGACATATAGGCTGCTCTTAGCCCTAGGAATAATGGAATAAAGTCCCGTAAGTCTCAGTGCCAGCAGCGCGGCAGAGTGGTAGTAGGGTGAGGAACAAAGCTATGAGAAAACAGTCCCATTCACTTAATAGTATAATCTCAGTGTATCTGATCATTTAGGAAATTCCCATTAACCCAATGAGATAAAGCAGAGGTCAGCAAATTACAGCCCCATGGCCAAACCCAAGCTGCTTTCTGTTTTTGTATGGCCTATGAGCTAACAATGTTTATTCCATTTTTAAATGGTTTTTAAAATTATTTTTAGGAATAATATTTTATGACATGTGAAAATTATATGAAATTCACATTTCAATGACCATAAACTAAGCTTTACTAGAGCACAGCCAAGCTTATTCATTTATGGCTGCTTTTGGGGTATAAGGCCAAGTTGAGTAGTTATGACAGACACTAAGCTGGAGAACATGTTTCCTATCAGACCCCTTGTAGAAAGAGTTTACTGACCCCTGAGATAATGCATGTAACACATCTAGCACAGTGCACTAAGTACTCTATGTTAATTGTTGCCCCATGATTATAGCTTTCAGTATATAGATACCTATCAAATCCTCAAAATATTCCCATTTCCACTCTGTGGTTTTATGCTGTTTGACTAATAGCTTTCATTGTATAAATACCTATCAAATCCTCAAAAATATTTCCATTTCCACTCTGTGGTTTTATGCTGTTTGACTAATAAAGCCAATGAGCTATAAAACACGTGGTACTTTGGTAATAATTAAATGTTGAAGCAATACTATTTGTGTTGAAAATACACAGTAATTCATTTAAATCAGTTCACAGTTTAAATGCATAGTAATTCAATATACCAACTTAAATGCATAGTAATTCAATATACCAACTAAAATGGATTATGTATCTTGATATCTCTCATCAGTATTATCTACAACCTCTCCCATCCATGGAGAAATAGAGTTGGGTTGAAGAAGTTGGGACGCTGGGGTGGCTCAGTTGCTTAAGCATCTGACTCTTGATTTCGGCTCCAGTCATGATCTCACAGTGTACTAACAGTGTGGAGCCTGTCTCTCATTCTTTCTACCCCTCCCCTGCTCGCTCTCTCTCTCTCTCTCTCTCTCTCTCTCCCTCTCAAAAAAAAAAAAAAAAGTAAAAGTAAAATATTTGTCCTACAACTTCAGTGTTTGTCAGAAAACAAAACAGTTCAGTAGGTAGGGTTAATGAGGACCATACTGCTAGCCTTCAGGGAGGCCTGAGATGCTGTGAATGTCTCCACCCATAAAGAACACACTGGAGTGCAGGAGAATCTTTAGTATGACAACACAAAGAACACAGCTTGAGAAAATGCTAGAAAGTCATGCTTAGTTGTTTTTGTTTATAATAAGGGCTTGGCTTTATTTGATAATTCAAAAAGATATTAGAAAACAGATCATTCATTCATAATTTCAGGTCAGCTTGTTCTCTTGATGTATCACAGGACACATTACTTTATATGATAATAAACCATTCTAATGAACTTCAAATGAACTGAACTTCAGAGTCATCTGGTATGTCAGGACTAATGACATGTTAATGCAGATAAAAGTGCACACTTAAGTCTTTCATTAATTTTAATCAGCAAAATTGTAATAGGGCACTAAGATTGTTGGCCCTAAAGTATTGAATTGCTGGAGGGACTGTTGAGAAAGGAAACCTATTCAGTATCCCAAGAGAACAATGTCAGAGAACTGTACATGCTTGGTAATAATGACATTGTTTCTTTCATGGTAAGACTTATACTGTGGCAACTTGTTTTCTTCCATTCTTCATAATTAGGAAAGCTGGTAGAAAATACATTAAAAGGAAAATACTGACCCAACAGAATCTACTTTGTGAAATATAAAATATGTGAGTGCTTGTGTGTGTGTGTGTTAATATTTCTCCTCTGCAGCCTAACATGTTTTCCCTAAAGTCTTGGCTGAGCCTACATTAACATTACTGAGAGCTAGTTGGATTAAAAAGCAACAACAACAGCAACTCAAGATTATTGTCTGTGCCAATTTTCAAGGGCATAATGTACCAAAACAACCAATGCTTACAATTTTCCCGCCTGAGCCAGCATTCTCCTTCTATCAACCTAAAAATAAAAGATATTGAAGTAACATGTATGTAAACTTATTAGCCTTTAGTAGATGCTCAGTGGTTGCTTCTGAATCCAGATCAATAAAAATAAGCGCCCTTTTAGAAATCCTTTGTAATCTCCAAGCAGCAAGAATGTCTTCTGAGTGAGGACCCAGTGTAACACTTGATTTTGCCTCACTGGGTCGCTGGTCTTCCATTCTTGTAATGCTGCATCAGCCTGCCCAAGACGCTGTACCTCACGCCTTTTTTCACCAGCTCTGGCAGAATTCAGACTATGGAATTACAGCACTCATTACAAAATACTACTGATCTCATCCCATCTCCGCCTTTATCAGTCTCAGAGTTGAAAAAAACTTCAACTTACAAATGCAAGCTAGGAAACAAATTCAGGAGATTAGCATTTGTTACAAATAATGACACAACTTATGTCCATTTAGAATTATTCATGCAGCAAAATATATGACATTAGTAATTATCAAAAACTGGGGCACCTGGGTGTCTCGGATGGTTAAGCATCCAGACTTCGGCTCAGGTCATGATCTCGTGTTTGTGGGTTCAAGCCTTGTGTCGAGCACTGTGCTGACCGTTCAGAGCCTAGAACCTGCTTCAGATTCTGTCTCCACCTCTCTTCCCCTTCCCTGTTATGCACTGTGTCTCTCTCTTCCTCTTTCAAATGTAAATAAACATTAAAAAATTATTTAAGTAATTATCAAAAACTAATTTCACTGTAAGCAATTTTGTGTGGATGGATCTGTGTGTGCGTAAAGAATACCACTGTTTAGTGAAATTCTGTGTGTGCGTAAAGAATACCACTCTCTGTTCAGTGAAATTCCAAAAATGTGACATGAATGCAAGCACTACTGAGATAAAGGATAAATATCTGGAGCCTAGAGCTTTTCACCAATAGAAATATGATCAGTCAGGGGCGCCTGGGTGGCTTAGTCGGTTAAGCGGCCAACTTCGGCTCAGGTCATGATCTCGCGGTCCGTGAGTTCGAGCCCCGCATCGGGCTCTGTGCTGACAGCTCAGAGCCTGGAGCCTGTTTCAGATTCTGTGTCTCCCTCTCTCTGACCCTCCCCCGTTCATGCTCTGTCTCTCTCTGTCTCAAAAATAAATAAACGTTAAAAAAAAATTAAAAAAAAAGAAATATGATCAGTCAGACTGACACATCTGTTTTCCATTAGAATAGTAAGAGATCTGCTAACCATTTCAGATATTATGACCTAGCTAGACAAAGAAGCAAATGAAAATATATGTGGTTATAGCTTGTACCTTTGTAACACATCAACAGGTTTGTCATGATATTCACAATGTGATCCCGAAAAGACAAATAAGGAAAGAAAAGAAGATGAAGTGCTAGATACTCTGTGGATTTCGCATGTGTTTATTTCATAATCGCTTTTAAAATCTCTTTGTTCACTTGATATGGCTCTTTTCAGAAATCACAACATGAGCAAACATTGTCAACATTTAATCAATTGGTGGTATAAAGTGGCACCACACCACCTGGGGTCACTTCAGGCCAATCATGGATTTCCCACTGATCTAGGTCAGTGCCAGAGCCATGTGATGGGGCTGTTACCTCCGCCACGTAGCAACACTCAAATGAGTCCAAAGTTCTTGTTCTGTATTGTTTCTTTAAGATCCTTGAAACTATTTTTGGAATACACAGAAGAAATGCCTCTGCCATATGGTAATAATGACTACAAATTACTGACCTAATAAGTGCTATCATAGGAAACACGCTTTATATTTTCTGTGTAATCCACACAACTTCCCATATGGGTTTTTTCATAAGAGGCCCAGAGATTTCAGCAAGTTGCCCAACATCACACAGCTATTGAAAGAGTCAGAGGGCGCCTGGGTGGCTCAGTTGAGCGTGGAACTCTTGATTTCCTCTCAGGTCATGATCTTGCAGTTGGTGAGATAGAGCCCCACGTGGAGCTATGCACCGATAGCACAGAGCTTGCTTGGGATTTTCTCTCTCTCCCTGTCTCTCTGCCCCTCTCCTGCTCGCTTGCCATCTCTCAAAATAAATAAACTGAAAAAAAAAAGTCAGGATTTGAAACTATGATTGCCTGATCCTACCAAGCATGCTGTTCCTACTTCCCAAGACACCTTTTCCTTTCTACTTCTTCTACGTGTCCGGTAAACTTTAAAAACAAAAACAATTTTAATTTTTATTATATATACCTATGTTTTTAAAATTAAAAGGTACAAAAAGTTATACAGGAATGTCTCCTTCCACCTGTGTCCCTAGCTGCCCCATTCTCTTCTTCAGAGATGTTCTATGCTTCTATGAGTAATTATGTAGATATATCTCTCCCCTCCTCACAGTTTTCCTGATATAAATGGTAACTCACACTATGATGAGTTCTAAAAGGCATTCTCTTGGGAAACTAATTCTGAGATGTTTACTTTTGAGCACTTTTGTTTAAAATAGTAGTCTATATACACAGCTTCAATTGAATACAAAAGAGTGAAAAAACAAGTCTCTCTCCCTCTAATCCTTGAAATTCCTTGTTTCTCCATCCAGATTGACCCACTCTTACCAGTTTCTTTTGTAACCTTCCAGAGACAGTTTTTTTTAAATGAAAGCATATCTTTGTATCCTTTCCCCTACTCTTTTTGCTTATTTACACATGCAGTAGCATACTGAACACGTTGTTTCGCACCTGACTTTTTTCACTCAACCATGATACCTTGGAGATCATTCCATGTCAGTATGTATAATTCTATTGTATTCATTTTAACCTCAGAAAGAATTCCATGATATGTATATACCATAATTTATTTCACCGGTTCTCTACATACGGACATTAAGTTGGTTCTAGTCTTTTGCTGGTATAAAGAATGCTTCGAGACTATTCTTTACTGTATGCGTATGTGAGAGAGTTTTTATGCAGGATGAATTCCCCGAAGTGGAATTGCTGGGTCACAGGGTATATGCCTTTTTTTCAATGGTCATTGCCAAATTACTCAGAGATTGCACAATTTACATTCATACATTAACATGTTTGGGAATATACTTTTCCCCCAAACCTCACCAGCGCAGAACTTTATCAAACTTCTGTCACAGTGGAGTTTCTATGTTTCATTCATTCATTCGTTAGCAGTTTAGGCAGAGCCCCTAATTATACCAACTGTATCATTAATGGTATACCAGATCCAGCAGTACATTTGGGGGGCTCTAGACTCTGGATGCCAAAAGAAGCTGAATCTTTGATCACCTAACTTATTGAATACCTGCTCTAGGCCAGGCGCTGAGGACACAAGGAGAAATGAGCAATGGCTGCACTCAAGGACTATAACAGTTCCCACAGTGTATGAAAATGGCTGCTAACACATTCCAGTTACTACTTGGAGAATGGATCCCAAATGTTCACTTAGGCTTAGGCTTAGGCTTCCACCAGAGCTTGCAAAGATGTGGGTGGTGGTTGTGCAATCCTTCCATTTAAAGTCTTTTATCTCCACTCTAGCATATGAATAAGACAGTTGCAAAGAAAAGAGAAAGCATTTGGCACACCTAATGGGAGGTACTCACATTTAATTGCAGTATGCACTCTGGCTCTAGCCGGGGAACAGCTTATAGAGTCTATTTTGTTGGTAGGTGTGAGAAGGTGTTTCTTTTGTTCTGTTTTTCTGTGTGTGGAGGGGAGGGCTTAAAGTTTTCTAGAAAAAATATATGAGAAACAGAGGAATTGTTAATTACAAAACCATCAGTCTAGGGGTGCCTGGGTGGCTCAGTCGGTTGGGCAGCCGACTTCGGCTCAGGTCATGATCTCACGGTCCATGAGTTCGAGCCCTGCATCGGGCTCTGTGCTGACAGCTCAGAGCCTGGAGCCTGTTTCGGATTCTGTGTCTCCTCTCTCTGACCCTCCCCCGTTCATGCTCTGTGTCTCTCTATCTCAAAAATAAATTAAAAAACGTTAAAAAAAAATCAAAACCATCAGTCTTTGCAGATAATTCAAATAACTGTTGTCTTCCGGCTCTACCTAAACTGACTATAAGAAAACCTGTATTTAAGCTTACCATTATGTTTGTTGATTTCTGATAAAAATGTCAAAAGTGCCCATATGCAGATGGAAAAACCCAAACAGTGAAGAATTTGAGCATTAAACTCGGTCATAAGTAGCCTATTGTACCTAATCAGTATGATGAGTTCTGAGCCTTGAGTCCAGCCTCTCTTTCCCACCCTCCCTTTTCCTCAGATATAGCTTATACAGAATCACATTATGCTACTCTGAGATTACTCACCTTATCAACTGTCAGACGTTGATAAAGTCACACAGGGATTAAAAAGCCTCTGATTTCACTGCGTGTACCATCAGTGGTGCACCAAATCCGGGAGTACATTTTTGGGACTCTAGACTCTGGATGACACAAGCAAGCAAAATAATTCACAAGCTAAACCTTTGATCATCTTGTATCATTCTGTCAGCTGTTAGAAGCATCAAAGTTATTCCTACTGTGCCAACTGGGCTATAGTAAGAAACACGGAGATAGCAATGCTCTGGGAAACTTTTTGGTGTCTATTCCCTGGGACATCTGAACGAAGAGATTCTGAAGGATTTTAGAATCCTTCTGAAAGGTTATTGAGTAACACTTGACAGTAACCTTTGTGAATGTGGTTGCTAGTTTTTCCCAAGAAGTCTTATTAAAAACTTAACCTAAAAATGGTCTACTTCACATCATTATCACTATGATCATAATCACAACTATTAACTAACATTTATTTTTTTATGTTTATTTTTGAAAGAGAGAGAGAGACAGAGTGTGAGCAGGGGCAGAGAGAGAGAGGGAGACACAGAACCCAAAGCAGGCTCCAGACTCTGAGCTGTCAGCACAGAGCTAAATGCGGGGCTCGAACTCACGAACTGCAAGGTCATGACCTGAGCTAAAGTCAGACACTTAACTGACTAAACCACCCAGGTGTCCCTTAACTAACATTTATTGAACTGTGTTTATTGGAAACTGCTGACCCTGAAGATATAACGGGAATAAGGCAAAGAAAATCAGGGGGCACCTGGGTGGCTCAGTCAGCTAAGCATCCAACTTTGACTCAGGTCATGATCCCGCAGCTTGTGAGCTCAAGCCCCATTGTGGGCTCTGTGCTAACAGCCTGGAGCCTGCTTCAATTCTGTGTCTCCTCCTTTCTCTGCCCCTACCCTGCTTATGTTCTCTGTCTCTCATAAATGAATAAATATTTTTAAAAGAATAAAAAAAAAAAGAAAATCAGGAAAAAAATATACACCTTGAGAAAGCATATAGTGCAGATAAAGATTGAAAGAGAACACAGAGAAATAAAAATGGCTGTACATAGCTAATAGAGTTATATGTACATTTTTAATGTTTTGTTTTGCATCATAAATTGCTTTTTAAATTTTTTTAATGTTTATTTTTGAGAGAGAGAGAGAGAGAGAGAATGAGTGAGGGAGGGACAGAGAGAGAGGGAGACAGAGAATCCAAAGCAGGCTCCAGGCTCTGAGCTGTCAGGACAGACTCTGACCCAGGGCTCAAACTGGTGCACCTAGAGATCATGAGCTGAGCTGAAGTTCAATGCTTATCCAACTGAGCAACCCAGGCGCTCGAGCATCATAAATTGTTTTAAGCATTATTTAAAAAAATTTTTTTTAAATATTTTATTTATTCTTGAGAGAGAGAGTGAGAGTGAGAGCGAGAACGAGAGCGAGAGCGAGAGAGAGAGAGAGAGAGAGAGAGAGGAAAAAAATGCAAGTGGGGGAGGGGCAGAGAGAGAGGGAGACAGAGAATCCAAAGCAGGCTCCAGGCTTTAAGCTGTCAGCACAGAGCCTGACACAGGGCTCAAACTCACAGACCATGAGATCATGACCTGAGCCGAAGTCGAACGCTTAATCGACTGAGCCACCCAGGCACCTCTAAGCATTATTATTTTTAAAAAGTCATTTAAAATCTTACACTAGGAAAATCATTTTACAATCCTAAATTGGGATACTAGTCTCCAGGTTAACATTTTGGTACATATTATTTCAGGCTTTTTTCCTTTGTACTATCTCTTTATCTATATAAGGGTATACATATATAATTACAATATTTTAATATTAATTACTGTTCTGAAACATGTATTTTTTTGCTTAATGTAATTTAAACAGGCTTCCACTGTATTATATGTAGATTTACCTAATTTTTACAAAAATTATTGTTTAGAAAAGGGATCAGCAAACTATAACCTGTAGATGGACCACATGTTTTTATAAATAAAGTTTTGTTGGAACACCCCATGCTCTTTTGTTTCCTTATTGTCTATGGCAAGTTTTGTGCTACAATTGTAGAATTGAGTAGTTGCAAAAGGGACTTCATGGCCCACAAGCCTAAGATATTTATCTGGCATCTTAAAAAAAAAGAAAGTCTTCAAGTTTCACTGTCGGGATATTTAATAATTTAAGCAATTGTCTTTTGACTGACATTTCAATCATTTCTAATTTTCTGTAGTTATAAACATACATAAAACAATAGTTTTATGTTGAGTTGTAAATATCTTGAAAGTCTGTCTTTGCATATTTGTGAATATTTACTGACATACAGAAGTTTAAAAATGTCTTACATTGACATTGATATTAGTCCATCAGCCTTTTCCTTTATGATTTTCGCCTTTAGTATCATGCATAGAAAGGTGGGTAGTTTACTTTTGTTAAAATAGTCAACCCAGAACTACTAGGAATGGGGGTGTGTGTGTTTTTGTTTGTTTTTTTCAGAATGTCTAACCCTCGGCTGCATTCTTCAATACTTGGATGGGTCTGTTTTTCCTCTTTCCATTTACATCAGGAAAACCACTCAAAAGCAAAGCAAGCAGAGGATAGCTGCTGCCCAGGGCTCAGCTGCCCTGTCCTGATTGTGCTCCAACTACTGGCAAGTGAGTTGATGTTTCCATGCTCTGGCTGAACTCCTTTATCTCCCTGCTAACTCTGAAATCTGACTGGCACACGGAAGTACCCCGACTGGGGGCCTGCCTGGCCTGGCTGTCTCACACTTGGCTTCCCCATTACTCTGTCTTGTGCCCCTGGCTAGCCAGGCATAGCTCAGCTCTCAGTGTGCAACCTCTGGGACTCCATACTTGCTCATGCCTTCCAATTTGTCTCATACCCTTAACTGCAACTTTTTTTTTTTTTTTTTTTTAATTTGAGGGAGAGAGAAAGAGAGAGAGAAGGAGCATGCAAGTAGGGGAGAGGGGCACAGGGAGGCGGGGGAGAATCTTAAGCAGGCTTCACAATCAGCAGACTCCATGCTGAGGGCAGAGCCAGATGTGGGGTTCGATCCCATGACCCTGGGATCATGACCTGAGCCAAAATCAAGAGTCTGAGGCTCGACCAACTGAGCCACCTAGCACCCCTAACTGCAACTGTTTAACTCCTGGCTTGCCTTCTTTGTTGTGTGGTCACCAACTTGGAAAGGCTAACAGAATCATTGCCAAATTAAATTCCTCTTCAAATAGCTCTCAGTATATGGGGTTTGTATACATGTGTTATTTGTTACTCAAGAAAAAAAATCCATTATGTAAGGAAAATCCAATTAGCTCTCTGAAGTAAAGCCTCACATGTACTTCAAAATCCTGAATTAAATGACAGCGAACCTCAAATACCATCCAAAAAAGATCGGGGAGCACCAGTGAGAAAGGTGAGAAGGACACGTCTATATTAATAAAATTAACTCTTAAAATTAGCTGGTTTAAAAAAAATTTTTTAATGTTTTATTTATTTTTGAGACAGAGAGAGACAGAGCATGAGCAGGGGAGGGGCAGAGACAGAGGGAGACACAGAATCTGAAGCAGGCTCCAGGCTCTGAGCTGTCAGCACAGAGCCCTTTAAGGGGCTCGAACTCACAAACCTCAGCATCATGACCTGAGCCAAAGTCAGACGCTTAACCGACTGAGCCATCCAGGCACCCCCAATTAGCTGTTTTTTTTTAAAGTAATCTCTACAGCCTATGTGGGGCTCAAACTCATAACCCTGAGATCAAGAATCAGATGCTCTCCTAAGTTAGTTAAGCTCCTACAATGAGCTCATTTTTAGGGAAAGTTAACTGATTCTGAAGACCTAGAAGGGCTACAGCATAATAATTTATACTACAAAAATGGTATTTTCTTTTTTTTTTTAATTTTTTTCAACGTTTTTTATTTATTTTTGGGACAGAGAGAGACAGAGCATGAACGGGGGAGGGGCAGAGAGAGAGGGAGACACAGAATCGGAAACAGGCTCCAGGCTCTGAGCCATCAGCCCAGAGCCCGACGCGGGGCTCGAACTCACGGACCGCGAGATCGTGACCTGGCTGAAGTCGGACGCTTAACCGACTAAGCCACCCAGGCGCCCCAAAAATGGTATTTTCAATAAATTTTTAAAAAAAACTTTCTTGAAAGTTTATGAGAACTTACAGCCACAAGTTTTCCTGGTTTCCCAAGAATCCATTTCCCCCCAAACTGCACAGAATATCTTGCAAAAACATAAATGCATGGAAGAGCTATTTCTAAAGGGCAGTATTTATTTGTTTTAACTTCTCTTTTACCATTTACAACTCTCTTGCATTGAATCTTTTCAGAAAGATTTTCCAATTTCCTTTGCAAACTGACAAACATAACTTCAAAACACCTTGAAATTTGCGTACAAGCATAGAGCCATTACACTAGTTCTGGAGAGAATTTAGCTTTTAGAATTTTAGCTTATTAGATTTTAAAGACGAAGAATAGCAAACAACTATTCCACACTATTTTCTCACCTAATTCCAGCCCTCAGTTTCTTGCCTTTTCCTAACATTGGGAAGTCAAAACCTGGATTCTCCTCATTCTTTCCTTAGATGTTGTGTTCATTTTCTATTGGTGCTGTGACAAAGTATCACAAAATCAATGGTTTAAAACAGCACAAATTTTTTTCTCTTACGTTTCTGAAGGTCAGAAGTCCAAAATCAGGTCTTAAGGGAATGAAGCAAAGTGTCTGCAGGGCTGTGTTTGTTCTGGAGGGTCAAGGGAACAGTCCACTTCTTGTCCTTTGCAGTTTTTAGAGGCTGCATATGCATTCCTTGCTCATGGTCCCATATCACTCTGTCCTCTGCTTCTGTCAACACATCCCATTCTCTAACTCTGACCCTCCTACCTGTTTTATAAGGTTTCTTGTGCCCACCCAGGTTAATCTCCCAATCTTTACCTTAATCACATCTGTAAAGTCCATTTTGCCATGGCAGGTAATGTATTCACAGGCTTCAGGGATTAGGATATATGGACATCTTTGGGGGGACCATTATTCTATCTATTATAGATAGAGTTCTAATGTGGTCAGATACATGATCTGCTCTATAATTTTGCCCAGACTAACACACTAACAGAAAAACACCATTAATATTTTCTGCCTTTAAAACTGAAGTATAGGGGCACCTGGGTTGTTCACTCAGTTAAGCGTCCAACTCTTGATTTTAGTTCAGGTCATGATCTCAAGGTTCATTAGATAGAGCCCTGCGCCAGGCTCTGCATGGACAGCGTGGAGCCTTCTTGGGATTGTCTCTCTCTGCCTCTCCCCTGTTCGTGTATACACCGTCTCTCTCTCTCCAAATAAATAAACATAAAAAAAAAAAAAAGTATAAAGACAATAGCTACACCCATGAAAAGAGACAAAAGGAGAGATTAGGGCAAATATACTTCTGTAATGACCTATTTCTGTAATTACACAACCACATGCCCTCTCTGCTAGCTCCCCACTTTCATACCTTGGCTCCATCTACTCTCATATCTCCTATGACTGGCCTTTAACTAGGATCTCCTTTTTGGGCAGTAGGAACTCCCTTTCCTAGGGTCAACAAGCTCCACTACATCCTTGAACACAGTTTCCTTTAAATATAGTTCCTACTTTACTGTGATTGGGTTTTCCCCCAATACACTGTCACTTTCAAAGGAGTCCACTTCCCATCATGTTTCCTACCGTCTCTCCACTGCCCTCTCCTCTCAGCACTGTACCTTTTTTTGGAAGGAAACCCAAACCACTCACTTATACTCCTCTTCCCCCACTTTCCCTATCATCATCTATGGAACTCCAGAATATTCTCCACTTTTGTTGATCATTTCAGGATCTCAGTCCTTCTCTCTACCTGAAGCACTGCCATCAATCTCAACAGCCACATGCCAACTTTCCAACAGTCTGGCCTCACAATTCTTATTAGGACCAACATGTTCCTTAGCCTTCACATGCCTCCTCTCCTTGACAACTGGGTCCACTTAACCCTCACTCAGTGATTCAACCCCAACTTTCCTTGGTCAAAGGCTTTCAGAAGCTCTGCATCATCATTTGGAAAGTTCAAAATCAAATAGACTTCCTTATAATTGAACTCTTATTTTTCAGTTCTAGGAACTAGGCTTTGACTTGATATCAAGAATTTACCAAGGAATAAAGATGTATTTATTTAAGATTTTATTTTTTTATTTTTATTTTTTTTTTTAATTTTTTTTCAACGTTTATTTTTATTTTTGGGACAGAGAGAGACACAGCATGAACGGGGGAGGGGCAGAGAGAGAGGGAGACACAGAATCGGAAACAGGCTCCAGGCTCTGAGCCATCAGCCCAGAGCCCGACGCGGGGCTCGAACTCACAGACCGCGAGATCGTGACCTGGCTGAAGTCGGACGCTTAACCGACTGCGCCACCCAGGCGCCCCTAAGATTTTATTTTTAAATAATCTCTACACACAATATGGGGCCTGAACTCACAAACCCGAGATCAAGAGTCACATGCTCTTCCAACTGATCCAGCCAGGTGCTCCCCCCATTTTTTTAAGTTTATTTATTTATTTTTTTAGTAATTGACCCTTCTCCCTTAAAACTGTGGTCCAGGGGCGCCTGGGTGGCGCAGTCGGTTAAGCGTCTGACTTCAGCCAGGTCACGATCTCGCAGTCCGTGAGTTTGAGCCCCACGTCAGGCTCTGGGCTGATGGCTCAGAGCCTGGAGCCTGTTTCCGATTCTGTGTCTCCCTCTCTCTCTGCCCCTCCCCCGTTCATGCTCTGTCTCTCTCTGTCCCAAAAATAAATAAACGTTGAAAAAAAAAATTAACAAAAAAAAAAACAACTGTGGTCTAGCAAAGGGCTAGTATCCAAAATCTATAAAGAGCTCACCAAATTCCACACCCGAAAAACAAATAACCCAGTGAAGAAATGGGCAGAAAACATGAATAGACACTTCTCTAAAGAAGACATCCAGATGGCCAACAGGCACATGAGAAGATGCTCAACATCACTCCTCATCAGGGAAATAAATACAAGTCAAAACCACACTGAGATACCACCTCACGCCAGTGAGAGTAGCTAAAATGAACAAATCAGGAGACTATAGATGCTGGAGAGGATGTGGAAAAACGGGAACCCTCTTGCACTGTTGGTGGGAATGCAAACTGGTGCAGCCACTCTGGAAAACAGTGTGGAGGTTCCTCAGAAAATTAAAAATAGACCTATCCTATGACCCAGGAATAGTACTGCTAGGAATTTACCCAAGGGATACAGGAGTACTGATGCATAGGGCCACTTGTACCCCAATGTTCATAGCAGCACTCTCAACAATAGCCAAATTATGGAAAGAGCCTAAATGTCCATCAACTGATGAATGGATAAAGAAATTGTGGTTTATATACACAATGGAGTACTACATGGCAATGAGAAAGAATGAAATATGGCCCTTTGTAACAACGTGGATGGAACTAGACAGTGTGATGCTAAGTGAAATAAGCCATACAGAGAAAGACAGATACCATATGTTTTTACTCTTATGTGGATCCTGAGAAACTTAACACAAACCCATGGGGGAGGGGAAGGGAAAAGAAAAAAAAAAAAAAAAAGAGGTTAGAGTGGGAGAGAGCCAAAGCATAAGCATAAGAGACTCTTAAAAACTGAGAACAGGGGTGCCTGGGTGGCTTAGTCGGTTAAGCGTCCGACTTCAGCTCAGGTCTCAATCTCGCGGTCCATGAGTTCGAGCCCCACGTCAGGCTCTGGAGCCTGCTTCCAATTCTTTGTCTCCCTCTCTCTCTGCCCCTCCCCCGTTCATGCTCTGTCTCTCTCTGTCACAAAAATAAATAAACGTTAAAAAAAAATTAAAAAAAAAAAACAGAACAAACTGAGGGTTGATGGGGGGTGAGAGGGAGGGGAGGGTGGGTGATGGGTATTGAGGAGGGCACCTTTTGGGGTGAGCACTGTGTGTTGTATGGAAACCAATTTGACAATAAGTTTCATATATTGAAAAATAAAATAAAATAAAATAAAATAAAATAAAATAAAATCATGAATTATTATGCAAAAAGAAAACAACACCAAAACTGTGGTCCAGGGGTGCCTGGTTGGCTTAGTCAGTTAAGCGTCTGACTCTTGATTTTTCAGCTCAGATCATGATCTCATTTTTGTGAGATTGAGCTCCACGCTGGGCATGGAGTCTTCTTAAGATTCTCCCTTGCCCTCGCCCTCTGCCCTTTCTCCGCTTGTATGGGCATGGGCTCTTCCTCTCTCCCTTCCTCCCTCCTTCTCCCAAAACAAAACAAAACAAAACAAAACAAAACAAAACTTGCAGTCCAAGGCTGGGGCTTCATCTGTGGCCAACTTTCCTAGTACCAAAACCTGTCTCTTTGTATTGTCTCAACTCTATGAATGTTACCTGGGTCTAGATCCCGGCAGCCGCGTTCACCCTGAGACTGACCATTCATCACTGGGCTCTCAATTTTATAGGTTCAACTATTCCCTAACACTGTGTTCTGACTGCTTGACAAGACTTTCTTTTGGTACCAACAGCTGGATCTTTATTCCTGGCACCTGCTCACCAAAGCAGACTGGTCCAACTTCAATTCAGTCTAGCTCACCAAGCTGCAGTGAACTTTTCTGTGACCAGCTATGGAAAGGAGATACAATAATACCCACCCCCACAGCTTTCTACCACTCTCTCACTCCTTTCAAACTAGATTTTCCATCTCCCTTTGTTCTCTAGTCTCTTAATATCTACTTTGCCCCACAGACTCTCTACTTCTTTATTGCACCGCTCCCTCACTGTTCCAGGACATTTCAACCATTTTAGATTCTCTCATGTCTTGATTTCTCTGCCATATTCTCTCTGCCAGTATTCCAAACCTGGCTAGTCCCTGGGATAATCATTAAGACCATTTATAAAACTTTCAGTTCTCTTCCCTCCAGGTACCTGGTAGTGTCTTACTTCTCCATTCCTCTACTTTGGCCAATGAAATGTCAATAATTTTGAGAAGACATATCTCCAGGTAGAAGCTTTAAGAGATAGTGCTTCCTGGGGTTCCTGGGTGGCTCAGTCAGTTGAATTTCTGTCTTCGGCTCAGGTCGTGATCTCACGGTTCGTGAGTTTGAGCCCCACATCGGACTCTGTGCTGACAGCTCAGAGCCTGGAGCCTGCTTCGGATTCCGTGTCTCCCTCTTTCTCTGCCCCTCCCCTGCTCGCCCCCTGTCTCTCTCTGTCTCTCAAAAATATAAACGTTTAAAGAGATAATGCTTCCTTTGTCATGATCTCTTTCCTTTTGTCTATATTATAAGAAACACGCTCTAAAGTGGGGAAAGTGGTCCCAACAGACCTACAATGCATGTAACAACAGAAGAAATAAATCTCTGCTGTTTTAAGCCTTTGAGATTACAGGTGTGTCTGTTATTATAGCATAACCTAACCTGTCCTGAAAGATACTGGTCCTACCACCTGTTTTTTCCACTCCTGTTCTCAGTCTGTAGTGGACCTGGTTGTTTTGCCTGACTGGCATTCCTCTGAAAAACCACCCCTCCCTCACTTTGGGTCCATGTTATTCATGACTTCAGGGGTGATTCAGGCAATCCAACTGTCCCAGCCCCTTAGCCCCAGGGATTAGTTCAATGTTGGGCACCTTATCCAAGCTGGGCCAATTATAGTCTCTACTAGGTTTTGGCTGGGAAAATTGGGAAAGAAGTGCTCTTTCTGTGTGGGCTTTTGCTAAAGCAGCGAGACTATGTTTTTGGAGCTGCCAGTGGCTATCTAGGAAAGCAGAGCCAAACAATGGAGAGAAATGTACTTTTGAAGACAATTATTTGAGGCCTTGGATTTAGCCTTGTCTTAAGACTTTCTTTAGACTTTTCCTGTTATATATGCCAATAGATTACCTTTAGACTCTAGTTTGAGTTGGGATTTCCTTCAAGTGCAACTGAAAAAGTGCTGACTAAAATAGCTTGAGGCATTAATGGAAACATCAGAGTACTGTAGAATGTTTCCTTGTACTTTTATGCTATAGACTATCTACTGAATTCTCATGGGGATGAGCAGTCTTTTGTTCAGCTTTGTTTACTTCCTATTATATTCTCATGGTGCCTATTTACCGAACACTTCCTATTCTCCTTAATTCCTTTCTTACTCTCCAAGGTGAGCTGGCTTTTCACTTCTCTGAAATCAAGTTCATCTGTCTTAAACTTCCTCCACTTAAACCCCATTCCTATGTATTTTCATCTATTCATCTTTTTTCCAAAGATAACCACATCACTGGTTCCTCCGCTGGTGGCTTTTGTGTCATGGCTTTCCTCTTCTATCTCTGACCACTCCTGTGCCTTCACTTCCTTCGACTGCAGCCTGGTAAGAGCTATTCACAGCCTCTATCTTTCTTTTCTTGCAGTGCAGATTCCCAGATAGCTTTGGCTCTATCTGTCACCCACAAGCAAACAGCTCTCAAATCTATGTATTCCAGTCCAGTCCTGCTAGACTTTTGCATTCACAAGTCCCAGTTGGAAACGCACATTGTACTCAACATGTCCAAAAGTGAAATTACTCTGCTGTCCCAAAATTCAAACTCTAAGTTATTCTGAGGCAATCATTGCCTCAGTTTCCCTTAAATGATCAAACTCCAGAAGGCAAGAAACAAAATGATGGAGAAAAATACACATTAAAGTAAGTTTTAAGTTGCTGCTTCTTGTCCAGGCACATATATCAGCTCAGGACTCTCTGTTGAATGCCTGCCAGAGATGTTATTCATGACTTGGGTCTCAGTATTTCCTATCTCCAATGATATCCTTGGCACACGTGGAAATAGTATATCTTAAGCTCAGTGACCATTGCTACACAATTCCTTTGTAGTCCTCACAGCCCCACTGGAAATTTCAAACATGCTGTTGTGAAAGTTTTCCAGAAACCTGTTTTCAGTTTCACTGTTTTCTTAGAGCATTCTCCCAGCCTTGTCCCAGACTCTATGACCTTGTTCCACTACTATCCTTTTGTATCAGGGCCTAACAATGTACAACATTATGTGAGCCTCAAATACAGATACATAAACCTAGAAGAATAATCCTCAACAGCAATAATCTACCCAGCCTCCCACCTTTCTTCTTTTTAGCTCGTTCTCTTCATCTGTTTCCGGCTCCCTTCCTGAAGGGCAGCATGGATCACATTACCCCTCTTTAAAAAGTTTAGTTATGTGGGCACCTGGGTGGCTGAGTTGGTTAAGTATCCAACTTCGGCTTACATGATATCACAGTCTGTGAGTTTGAGCCCTACATCGGGCTCTCTGTATGGCATCGGGCTGCCAGTATGGATCCTGCTTGGGATCTTCTGTCCCCTCTCTCTGCCCCTTACTGTCACACACGCACTCTCTCTCTCTCCCCAAAATAAATAAACATTAAAAAGAAAGTTAAAACATTTCGTTGTTCAAACTACAGGGTCCAATCCCAACTCATTTGCCCGGCATCTCAGACCATTTGGGCTTCCATAGCAAAATACCATAAACTAGATAGCTTATAAACAACAGAGATTTATTTCTCATGGTTCTGGAGGCTGAGAAGTTTAAAATCAAGGTACCAACAGGATTGGTATCTTTTGAGGCCTCTCTTCTTGACTTGTAGATAACCATCTTCTACCTCTGTCTTCACATGGTCTTTCCTCTGTGTGTGGGCGTGTCTGTGTCCAAATTTCCTCTTCTTGTAAGGACATTAATCATGTTGGATTAGGGTCCACCTTAAAGACTTCATTTTAACTTAATTACCTCTTTGATGAGCATTCATCAATATGCTGGTTTTTAAAAGGTAGCTTTGACTTAAACAGGCGGAGATAAAGAATGCTGTAGGGATGCAATATTGTGAGCAAAGCCCAGAAACAAGAAAACTTCAGGGGATGCTGAATGGCCAGTTTGGCTGGCTAGAGAACCAGGTGTGGGAAATGAGGACGGATAGGATGTGCTATGGGTTGAATTGGGTCCCCTCCAAAATTTGTATGTTGAAGTCCTAATCCCAGTACCTCAGAATGTAACTGTATTTAAAGAAAAATTCTTTAAGCAGGTAATTAAGTTAGGGGTACCTGGGTGGCTCAGTCGATTAAGCACCAGACTTTGGCTCAGGTCATGAACTCACAGTTTGTGAGTTTGAGCCCTGCGTCAGGCTGTGTGCTGACAGCTCAGAGCCTAGAGCCTCATTGGTTCTGTGTCTTCCTCTCTCTTTGCCCCTCCCCTGCTCACACTCTGTCTCTCTCTTTCACTCTCTCTCTCTCAAAAACATATAAACATTAAAAATAAAAAGAGGTAATTAAATTAAAATGAAGTCTTTTAAGGTGCGTCCTAATCTTAATACTAGTTATCTTTCATAAAGTCTTTGCAAACACAATTAGTTAATGTTGAACCATTGCTACTAAAAGGTATACAAGGGGACACCTGGGTGACTCAGTCAGTTGACTCTTGATTTCGGCCCAGGTCATGACCCCATGGTTGTCGCATCAAGCCCCACATCAGGCTCTGTGCTGAGCATGGAGTCTGCTTAAGATTCTCTCTCTACCTCTGCTCCTCCCCCCCCCCCCCCCAGCTTGCTCTCAACCTCTCAAAAAAAAAAAAAAATGAAGGAGATACAGGATTAGTTTCCCACAAACCTCCGGTCACAGTATCATCAACTGATTAATATGTAATCTTTTATGTGTGTTTCTGTTTAAAGATGTCTTATTTAAAATATATTGTTGGGGCGCCTGGGTGGCTCAGTCGGTTGGGCGGACGACTTCACTCAGGTCATGATCTCGTGGTCCGTGAGTTCGAGTCCCGCGTTGGGCTCTGTGCTGACAGCTCAGAGCCTGGAGCCTGTTTCAGATTCTGTGTCTCCCTCTCTCTGACCCTCCTCGATTCATGCTGTCTCTCTCTCTCAAAAATGAATAAACGTTAAAAAAAATAAAATAAAATATATTGTTGATTCATTAACATTGAACTAACAGTCAACAGAACTAGAACACATGCCTGAACAAAGCTTATGTAGCACATGTATTTTTTTCTGTAAGGTACATCACAGCCTTCTTGTGCTTAGGAATACTGGGCACCATTTCAGCACTATGCTCAGGAGCCATTTTAAAGAGCAAAATCACTGAGAAAAATCACAAAAATTGGAAAATGTGGTCCAAAATAGATCTAAAAGGATTACTTGTTTATAGTATGAGCTGAAGCAAGAAGACAAAGTATCACCTTGTTAAAACTCAGCTGGGAACATGTCTGTCAGGTGACTCAGATTTTTCATTGCACTGCACACGTTGACCAATGACTGCAAAAGTGCTGTGACATTGATTTGGGGATTACCAACAAATTCTAGCAAGTAGATGAATTTGCAAATAAGGGATCCATAAATGAGAATCAACTGTACTATTAATTTCATTTTATAGATGGGGTGCCTGTGTGGCTCAGTTGGTTAACCATCTGACCTGGTTTTGGCTTAGGTCATGATCTTATAGTTCATGGGTTCAAGCCCAGCATCACGCTCTGCCCTGACAGTGTGGAGCCTGCTTGGGATTCTCTCTCTCCTTCTCTCTCTCTCTCTTTCTCTCAAAATGAGAAAGGTCTCTTTCTCTCAAAATGAATAAATAAACTTAAAAAAAAGGAAATATTTTATAGATAAAGAAACTAAGACTCAAACAGTTAAAATCTTAGACAAAGTTACAGTGTGTAAAATTGGCACAGCCAGGATTCAAACTCCATTTTGTAGAAGAGGGAGTTGTTTTCACCTATACTGAGTCAGGATACGATAAAGGGACTTGAGGAAATCAGTAAAGCACATTAACACAGAGGCTGCAAGCAGCTAACAGTCTCTGCAAAAACTTGCCAGTTACACAAAGCACACTTTCTGGGAGTGGCAAAAGATACTACTGAAGAGCAATTTCACACTTTAAACAAAGACGATAGTTGTTAGAAGTACATTAGTAATACATTTATCTGATGGCCCCAGAGCCCAAGTGACCAAAATCCATAGCCTTTGTTTCTGCAGAGTTTATGTTGTCATCTTCTCAATACAATTCTGTTTTAAAAAAAGAAAAGAACATTCACACCCAGGCATTATGGGGTATACAAAAGAATAATCAGGGGGCATATTATAATAGCGCAATTCAAGGAATTAGTTGTCAAGTCTATAAAGGAGGTTTCATGCACCAAGAGCAAGCATTTATTCATCCAAAAAATCTACTGAGCTGCCACTGTGTACTGAATGTTAGGTTAGATACTCAACATCTGTGGTGAATATGAAACAGCTTCTGCTTTGGCCATAGTACTTGAGACGTGTACAGAATTTTGTGCACCCATGTGTGTGAACTCCTTGGCAATTCCTATCCATTTCCCTCTCCCTCCCATACCTAATGCATCTGTAGATTTGCACTGCTGCTGAGAGCCTCCAAGGAGAACTCAAACCATTTCCACTAGGGCTAAGGTACATACATACAACAAATCGGCTGATCTGGGGATGTCAGAAGTTAATTACTAAGCAATTTCAAGACCCCTGAGAGGTACAAAGGAGTCAGGGATGATAAGCTAGGGATCCTGAGAGTCCCAGGGAAATGGTGGCTTGGGCCACTTTAGGAGGATTCTTTCTCAAACCTGTCTTCGCTGAGCCACTACCCAGATACTCCGTGTTCCTGATCGTCTTCCCGTGTCACTGACTTCCTCCTTGTGGAACTCACCTCCTCTTTCCAACCTCTAAATAAGAGTCAGTCCTCAAATCTTTTTTCTTTTCTATCTCTTTGTACTCCTTAAGTAATCTCATCCAATCTCTGGTTTTAAATTCAGTCAAGGTACCAGCAGGAAATAGAGAGCAAACTCAAACTTAGGTCATTCAAGCAGAGTCCACATAAAGGACTGTTTACAAAAGTGTAAGGATATCAGTACTCTGCGACCAGTCAGGGGAGGAGCTGTCTCCATCCATGGGGGTGAAGGGAGGAAGCAACTATTGCATCCGAAGAGAGACAGCTGTGTGGAGACCTGCCTGACAAGGGCCGTGGATTTTCATGGAGGGACTCAGACAATTGAGGGGGAAGTTCAGGGAGGGAGCAGGGCGAGTAAACTACACCATCCTACTCTCCTCCCTTCTGATCTGTTGCTAGTCTGACTGAATCCAGCTAGAAACCAGAAGGTTGGAGTCCATCCACTTAATTGATACTGGTTAGCCTGTATGGAGGCAGAGAGAAAGGTGGAGAGGCACACAGAATTTGGAAGGCCTACAAAGATATAGTGAAGACCCCCAAGTTTGTATAGCTCTAACCCTAACATTTCAAGTTGAATCACAATGGCCTACTTGAACATCTTCACCTGAATTTTCACTTGATTTTCCCCTGCTTGGCCTGGTCCCCACCTAACCTATTCCTTCCCCAATCCCTTCCAGTTTTATCACCATTCACTTGGTTGCTGAGGCCCAAACCTCACTTTCACCCCCAAATTGTTTATTTCTCTTACACCCCATCTATGAGCAAGTTACGTCAGCTGCACTTTTAACAAGTGTCCAGAATCTGGATACTTCTCACCACCTCCACTACTTCTACCCCAGCACATACACACATCATGTCTTGCTTGTATGAGAGCAATGGACTACTAACTGGTTTCCTACCCCATTCTTACCCCCACTAGGGTCTATTCTACTTTTGGCCCCACTAGGTCTACCTAGTCAGTGTCTATCCCTTTACCCCACTTATATTTTCTTCCCAGCAACTATCTTCACTTAAATGCCTGATATATGTCTGTTCCTTGTCTGTTTTTTTGTCCTTTTCTCCATTAAAGTGTAGGCTTCACGAAGGCAGAGATCTCCTCATCTACTGAGCTGTCCCCTCAGTTGAATAGACTATTTCTTGAATGAGAAAATGAATAATGCTTCCGTGGAAGGCACTGCTAAGAGAATGAGAAGACACATTGCAGACTGGGAGAAAATGTTTACAAAAGACACATCTGATAAAACAAAAAACAAAACTATTGTCAAAAATATATGTAGAATGTTTAAAATTTCAACAATAAGGAAAACAAACTGCTTGATTTAAAAAATAGGCAAAAGTCCTGAACAGACTATATCACTAAAGAAAATATACAGATGCTTTTCCCATTCTCCATCATGGCACAGATCAGGAAAAAGAGAACCCCTTGGCACAGATGAAAAAGAGAACCCCATGTAGGAACTTTGCATCCACAAACTGCCGCAACGTCTGTGTTTGAGAGAGTGGAGACAGACTGATCCTGGCAACTAAGGTGCTGGAGCAGCTCAAAGCCAGACCCCTGCATTCTCCAAAGCTAGATATACCATCAGATCCTTTGGCATCAGAAGAAATGAAAAGATTGCTGTCTACTGCACAGTTCATGGGGCCAACGCAGAAGAAATTCCGGAGAAAGGTGTAAAGGCATGAGTGTATAAATTAAGAAAAATAACTTCTCAGATGCTGGAAACTTTGGTTTGGGATCCAAGAACACATTGATCTGGGAATCAAATATGACCCAAGCACTGATATCCACAGCCTGGGCTCCTATGTGGTGCTGGGTAGGCCGGGTGTCAACACTGCAGACAAGAAGTAGGGGACAAGCTGCCAATCACAGAATTAGAAAAGAGAGAGTTATGTGCTGGGGCTCCTGGATAGTTTGGTTAGTTAAGCATCTGATTCTTGATTTTGGCTCAGGTCATGATTGCAGGGCTGTGAGATCAAGCCCCTGAGCATGGAGCCTGCTTGGGATTTTCTCTCTCCCTCTTTCTCTGCCACTCCCTCCCTCTATCTCCACTCCCTCTCTCTATCTCTTTATCTCAAAATAAATAAATAAACATTAAAAAAAAAAGAGGAGGCCATATGCTGATTCCAATAGAAATATGATGGGATCATCCTTCCTGGCAAATAAATTCCTATTTCTATCCAAAAGGCCCATAACATTTTTTCAATGAAAAAAAAAGAAGATATGCAGATGGAAGATAAGCACATGAATATTATATTATAAGCACGCTGAATATTATATGTCATTAAGGAATTGCAAACCACTAAATACCCATTAGCATGGCCAAAATCCAAAACACTGCCAACACCAAATGTGGACAGGGATGTAGCGTAACTGGAACTCTCATTATTGCTGGTAGGAATGCAGAATGTTACAGCCACTTTGGGAGACAGTTTAATGGTTTCTAACAAAACTGAATACATTCTTACCATACGATCCATCAATTGCACTCCTTCAAATTTACCCAGATAAGATGAAACTTAAGTCCACACAAAACTTGCACACAGATGCTTATGGCGGTTTTATTCGTAACTGCCAAAACCTGAAAGCAACCAAGATGTCCTTCAGTAGGTAAATGCATAAACTACCATACACTTAGACAGTAGAGTATTATCCAGTACTAAAAAGAAATCAGCTACATCAAGCCACAAAAAAAAAAAAAATATGGAGAAAACTTAAATGCATATTACTAAATGAAAGAAGACAGTTTGAAAAGACAACATACTGTATGATTCCAGCTGTATGACATTCTGGAAAAGGCTAAACTATGGAGATAATGAAAGGATCAGTGGTTGCTAGGGGGTAGGGGTGAGGGAGAGATGAATGAGTAGCATAGAGAAGATTTTTAGGGCAGTGAAACTATTCTGCATTACACTATAGTGGTGGGTATGTACCAATATACTACATTTGTCAACACTCCGAGAACGTAGAACAATACTAAGAGTGAACCCTAGTGTAAATTACGGGCTTTGGGTGATAATGTAGTTTCAATGACTCCAACAAATTTACAATTCTAGTTTGTGATGTCAGTAGTGGGGGAGATTGTGCATGTGTAGAGGGCGAGAGTATATGGGAATTCTCTGTACACACGTTCTGCTCAATTCTGCTAAGAACCTAAAAATACTCTAAAAATAAAGTCTACTTAAAAAAAGAGGAAGAGTATGTAGAGAGACCCTGGAGAAAAGGGGACCATAAACCTAGAAAAAACTGTTCCACTAAACTTGGAAAGTAATCAGAACCCTGAAAAAAAATCCTGGTTTGGTACTCTTGTAAGAATGCAGTACATATGGGGATGCAGGAGGGGGAGAGGGGAAGGTATTGTATTGTTTCTGTAGCTTAAAACAGAAAAATCATAGCTGATTGGTCCAGATCGCATTACAAACCTACTTCATGACTTACTCAGGGGAATGGATGACAAGAAAGGCTAAGTCAGATTCACTTGCCACAGACTGGGCTGATCAGTCATGGACACCAGTAGGGCCATCCTTAAGGCTGATATCCTGATACATCCATATATATTGTTATAGAACCACTGCTGGACTCCCCAAGTACCTGTCTGCTGCCAGTTATGTTTACCCATGCCATGTTCCCTGGACCACCCTTCATCATCCAGCTATTCAAAGAGAAGTTTTTAGCACCCAGCTTGGCTGCTATGGCTGACTTGCAATTTGATCAACTCGGCTACACTGTTAACAGTTGTATTTTGACCAGGGTCAGCTTCATGAGTATGCAATCTGTGCAACCAAATGGACCCTGCACTTAGAAGGGCCCTACCCTTAGTTTAATACTTGACTGCCACCATCTTGGAATTCTTAATCAATTTTGAACAAGGTCCTTGTGTTTCACTCAGCCTCAAAAATTATGCAGCCTGGGGGCACTTGGATGGCTCAGTTTGTTAATCATTCCACTCTTGCTTTTGATTCAGGTCATGATCTTCCGGTTCGTGGGTTCAAGCCCCTTGTCTGGCTTTACTCTCACAGCACAGATCCTGCTTGGGATTCTCTCTCCCTCTGTCTCTGCCCCTCTCCTGCTCATGTGTGCGTGCATGTGCTATTTCTCTCTCTCAAAATAAGTAAACTTTAAAAAAATTATGCAGTCTGTTTTGATTTTGCCTTTCATCCCCAGAAATGGAGTATTATGATTACATGTTTGAAGTAGGGGAAAGCTAGAACAGAGCAGAAGTAAATGCTAGATATACTAATATTAAATGTCACTGAACATGTGTACTTATAATTTGAAAGATGAATGAAGTTCTTGGGACAGTTCAGGGGAGAATGCTCTTAGAAGTAATAAACCCTAATACAAAGATCTAAAAAATACTTTCAGAAATCAGAAGAGTGGTTGCCTAGGGAAGGCGGTTGGGGTGGGATTGAATGGGAAAGGTATATGGGCCCTGAATGGGTTGATAGTAGTGTTTTATATCTTGATAGAAATTTGTATGTGTTTTTCAAAATTCAGCAAATGTACATTTAATATTTGTGCATTTCATTGTTTATAAATGTTATATCAAAAGAAATGTTGAACTGTAGTTAATAATATGCATATTGAGATATTTAAGGGGAAGTATACTCATGTCTGCAATTTTGATGTGGAATGCATCAAAAAATAGATGGCTTGGGGGCACCTGGGTGGCTTAGTCGGTTGAGCAATCAGCTTTGGCTCAGGTCATGATCTGGTGGTTCATGAGTTCAAGGCCCACATAGGGCTCACTGTGTCAGCCTGTCAGCACAGAGCCCACTTCAGATCCTCTGTCTCCTTCTCTCTGCCACTTCCCCACTTGGGCTCTGCCCAAAATAAATAAATATTTTAAAAAATACATGGCTTAAGGTATGGATAAGGGGATGGATATATGGATGGATGGAGAGAGAGAGAGATAGATAGATAAAAGGAATATGTATGTAATAAGGCCAGAAGAGTAGAATGGTGATGACTCTGGGTAATCAGGTGATGAATATACAGGTGTTCACTGTAAAATTCTTCCAACTTCCTATGCCTGAACCTTTTCATATTAAAATGTTGAGGAAAATACTTTCAGAAGAAAAGATCAGCTTCCTTTTTTTTTTTTTTTTTTGAGATTTGCTAGTGCCATTTTTATGGACTTGTCAGTTATTGTGAGACCTAACATCTAAGCTAATAGCTGAATTGTATTTTGCTTAAATTAAAAACTCAAAGATACTCTTTTCAGATCTCACAATCTTAATAAGTTTATGAAGAATGTTTGTAAATGGAAGATTTCTTGTACTCATCTTAAAGCCATTTAGTGTCTGTATGAGCCTAAGAATTCGAAGTCCTCAGAATGATCTATAATGCATAGAGTGTATGCTCTCAGCAGTGTTTTTCCTCTTTTCTTGACGTCAGTTGCCATTTGTAAGGGTTGCCAAGGTAATGACCAGACACATCTAAAGACAAGCCTACAAGAAAGGACAGCATACTTATTTTTTCCCTTTTAGCATCAAATATATTTAAAATTCATAACACATTCAGTTTGATGAAATTCTACTTCACAGAGAACCAAACTTCACAGTACAGAAAAGAGTTCCCCCTCCCTTGTCTTTTCAGCTCTGCCTTAAAAGACTGGATTTTCTCAAAAACTGCACATATAGGCTCTTATATATGCCACAGTTTTCTTTTTTTTTCTTCCTGGGAAAAGATGTGAGGAGGTACGGTTGTATTTCATAAAATCATTTTGGCAAAGTCAATAGAAAGATCTAGCATACCTCAATGGCAGGCATGGGAAAAAATTGGGATCTGTTAACAAAAAAAGGAATATTTCATGTTCTCTGGAGAGTAGTTGATTTTTAAAAATAAATTAAGAAATAATACTTGGGATTATCAGTCAACATGTTTAATATGTTTCTAATGGGACAGACCTGTCACAGCACACTAAGTTTTATGTCAATACAAGTGTAAGATTTACAACTTTACACATTAATAAATATGTTTTTATTTTGTGGCCGCAATAAATAAACCATTCTGGGTTGAGGAGAAACCCCATCACAGTTAAGGTGAAATTCATTCTGTTTTGAAATGAACGCAATCTAATATTAGAAAATTAAGTTCTAGCTTGCCCATCGATACTCTATTTCTGTTGGTGACTCATTTCAAAGTAAGTTATTATTGTACACTCTTAAGTAAGTATGCTTTGGTGTTATTGAAATTCATTTATTTATATTTTTTTTTTCAACTTTTTTTTTTTTTGGGGGGGGGGACAGAGAGAGACAGAGCATAAACAGGGGAGGGGCAGAGAGAGAGGGAGACACAGAATCGGAAACAGGCTCCAGGCTCCGAGCCATCAGCTCAGAGCCTGACGCGGGGCTCGAACTCACGGACCGCGAGATCGTGACCTGGCTGAAGTCGGACGCTTAACCGACTGCGCCACCCAGGCACCCCTCATTTATTTACATTTCAAATGAAATCTGAAAAACATTAAGCAAAAGTTGTTTTCTAAGGAAATGTTTTGGAAAATACAGAAGTCGTTTTATGTTTGAACGAATATTTAAGAAATGTTTATATGAAGGGCACTTGGGTGGCTCAGTCCAGTAACTGTCTGACTTTGGCTCAGGTCATGATCTCATGGTTTGTGGTTTGAACCCTGTGCCAGACTCTCAGCTCTCAGTGCAGAGCCTGCTTGGGATCCTGTGTCTCCCTGTCTCTCTCTTTCTCTGCCCCTCCTCCATTCTCTCTCTCGCTCGCTCGCTCCCTCGCTCACTCTCGCTCTCTGTCAAAAATAAATACTAAAAAAAAATTTTTTAATAAAAAAATAAAAATTATTTATATGAGATACAGAGACTCTTTGTTCTTGAGTTTGCTTGCCTCTAGGATGTGAACCGTAGAGGATCAGAAATATACCTGTCCTCAAACACCCTAAGATTCTCTTAAGAGCCCATTATGAATTTCATGATCAAATATATTTACCTTTTTTTGAGACAATTTCTATTTTCAGCCTGAGCCATTTCCTGGGCAGAAGATTCCGTAGACTTAGTACCAAGTGTGTAAGATTATAGCATACCTCTTTTCAAGCTTCAAATCATGTGCCCTTTGGGTATAGAGTTTGATGGAAAATTCTGTCTCCATTGACACGCGCCACTGCTTTCCTCACTTCATAGGACTGAATCATACCACTTTCCTGAGTCTCTACCACAGGCCCACGACTCCTGGAGATCATTCTCTATCCTTTGGTCATTTTGGAATTTCTGCTTTGGATCTTCCCCAGCTCCATGATGTCTTCCTTGAGAGTAATCACTATTTCATGACATGTAAAATGGATTTCAGGCTGATCCTTAAAACAAATGAGTGGATTAATAAATGTCGAATGGTAAAGTCTCCATGGGGTAGAAGCAGCCGGTGTGAGAAATGGGTGGGGAGGAGACAGTTACAATTCGAAATACCCACTGGATTATGTTACCTTTCTCAAATTTTCTGAACCTCTGTTTTGCTCGAATTTTAAGGGTAAGAAACATCTGCAAATGAATCCCTTATGGGCAACTCTATGACAGGTAATCAGTCAATGACTATTAACTGAGTCCCTGCTTTGGTGCCTGGCACCACACTGGGATATTACAGTATCTGTGCCCTCCTGTGATTTCCCCAAGTATCAAGCTTCACTCTTTAATGCAGGCAAAATCCGCCCCTCCCTAAGTTCCTATCCCTCACAAATTCTCCCCAGCTTTGTGTTCTTTTTTTCTAACTCTCCTTGCAGTGATCTGCTCAGACCTCCTGCCTTGTTTCACCAGCACCAGCACCAGCTCTGCACCCCCCCGCAGCACGCCTGCCCTATTTGCTTAATTCTGGCACTTAATTCTGGCTATTCCCACTAACAGAGCCACTTCCTACTTGCCCGAGCCTCAGGGACCAACCCTGCCTCACCTTCCTCCTCCATCCCAGCTTTCTCCCCAGAGGAAAAGATTACAGTTGTTAGCTTATGCCAGATAGACTTAAAAAGTAGAGGGGGAGTTACTGAGCAGAACTCATAGAGCATTAATACTGGAGGCAGAATTAATTAATTGTGTGAACTTGGGCAAATTACTTAACAATTCTGAACATGTTTTCTTCTCAGTAAAATAGAGGTTATAATGCTCACTTCCCTGGTTTACTGGAGGGATTAAATAAGATAATGTATAGAAAACCTTACACAAAACAGGCATTTATTTATTTATTTATTTACTTATCATAACAGGCTTTTAAAAAGATGGTAGCAGACCCATTCAGTAACACGTATGAAATGCTTTCTATTTGCCAGGCATTGTGCTGGCAGTTGATAGCTGAGTAGATGTCCTCTCCTCCAGGGACTTGCAATCTAGTCAAGAAGACAAACATGTATATAACCATTTAGTGATATGTGACAAATATTGAAAGGGTCATATATCTGTGAGAAGTCCTTGACTCTGCCTGGAAAGGTCTGGAAAGACCAAATCCTTGTTTTCAATTCCTTGTAGGAACAGTGAGGCAAAGAGAAAAGTTTTTACACTGTAGATCTAGCCAGGGTTGAAAACTGGTGGTCTATGGGTTATATTAGGACTACAAATTTGTTTCGGTTCATCCACACATGGTTTTAAAAATCAAGATGATCTCACAGAAAAGTCCAGAATTATGAATTTTCTGAAAAATTACAAGATCTGGAAATTCTGGACCCAAATCAACTGGATCGAAACTAGCTGCTTTCAGTTTGTTTTATAACCAAACCACTTGACCCATCTGTTTGACCTACTTAGCCTCTGTAGGCATTTGAGATTTCAACCCTTCAACCAGGCAGACTTGGGTCCAAGTCCCACTTTTACCACTGACTAATTGTATTGCCTTCAGCAGCTGACTCTCCATTATCTGTCCCTTTAATGGGATCATCAACACCTTTTCCTCTTATAGAAAGTGGATTCTAGAAGAGCATGTATTTGAGCAGTGTTTGTCAAAATGTGGTCAACAATGTTTGTCAGTATCGCCTATAACAGTGCTTCTAAAAATTTACCTGGGGGCACCTCAGTGGCTCAGTTGGTTAAGTGCCCGACTCTTGATTTTGGCTCAGGTAATAATCTCACAGTTTGTGGGATGGAGCCCCTCAACAGATTCAGCATGACAGCATGGAGCCTACTTGGGATTCTCTCTCTCCCTCTCTCTCTGTCCCTCCTCCACTCTCTGTCTCAAAATAAATAAATAAACATTTAAAAAAATAAAAATATACCTGCATATTCTGCAGACCATGGACTTCCAAAGTCATAGAGCTGTGTCATCTACCACAATCCAATACAGTAGTCACTAATCATACATGACTCTAAATTTAAATGAATCAAAATTTAGTTCCTCAGTCACACTAGTCAGATTTCAAGCACTGAATAGCCATATGTGGCTTGTGGCCACTTTGCTGGACAGTGCGGCTGTAGAACATTTTCATCATCATGGAAAGTTCTATTAGTGCTGTAGACAACATTGTCTAATAAGTCCACCTGAGATCTCCTGGTGCGGATGTAATTTTGTTTGATCTGTTCTGTTTTGTTAGTTAGGGTTCCAAGCCTTTAAAAGTAGATGTTAATGGGGGCACCTGGGTGGCGCAGTCGGTTAAGCGTCCGACTTCAGCCAGGTCACGATCTCGCGGTCCGTGAGTTCGAGCCCCGCGTCAGGCTCTGGGCTGATGGCTCGGAGCCTGGAGCCTGTTTCCGATTCTGTGTCTCCCTCTATTTCTGCCCCTCCCCCGTTCATGCTCTGTCTCTCTCTGTCCCAAAAATAAATTTAAAAAAACGTTGAAAAAAAATTAAAAAAAAAAAAAGTAGATGTTAATGGAGAGTGAACTGATGGTTGCCAGAGCAGAGGTGAGGGGATGGGCAAAATGGGTGAAGGAGTGTGGGAGGTAAAGGCTTCCAGTGACAAAAAGAATAAATCATGAGGATAAAAGGCACAGCATGAAGAATGTAGTGAATGGTATTGAAATAGTGTTGTATGGCACCGGAAAAACAAATAATACAGTTAAGAAAATGGGCAGAAGACATGAATAGACATTTTTCCAAAGAAGACATACATATGGCTAACAGGCACATGAAAAGATGCTCAACATCACTCACCATCAGGGAAATACAAATCAAAACCACGATGAGATACCACTTCACATCTGTCAGAATGGCTAAAATTAACAACACAGGAAACCATAGATGTTGGCAAAGATGCAGAAAAAAAGGAACACTTTTGTACTGTTGGTGGGAATGCACCTAAGAGTTTATAGCAGCATTATCAACAATAGTTAAACTATGGAAAGAGCCCAAACGTCCATTTACTGATGAATGGATAAAGAAGATGTGGCATATGTATCACACACACACACACACACACACACACACACACACACACTGGAATATTACTCAACCATCAAAAAGAATGAAATCTTGCCATTTGCAACGATGTCGATGGAGCTAGAGTATATTATGCTAAGCGAAATAACTCAGTCAGAGAAAGACAAATACCATATGATTTCACTCATGTGTGGAACTTAAGAAACAAAACAGATGAACATATGGGAAGGGGAAAAAAAGATAGAGGGAAGCAAACCATTAAAAACTCTTAATGATAGAGAACAACCTGAGGGTTAATTGAGGGAGGTAGGTGGGGGATGGGTTAAATGGGTGATCGCATTTATGATGAGCACTGGGTGTATTGTGTAAGTGATGAATTGCTAAATTTTACTCCTGAAACCAATATTACACTATATGTTAACTAACTAGAATTTAAATAAAAGATTTGAAAAAAAATAGTGTTGTATGGTGACAGATGGTAGCTACACTTGTGGTGAACATAGCATAATGTATGGACTTGTCAAATCACTATGCTGTATACCTGAAATTAATGTAACATTGTGTATCAACTACATTTTTTTAAAAACCCTCAAAAAGTAGATAATGTCTAGAAGTTGTTAAGTTGCAAGTTATTTTTGTCCTCTAGAGATAAAAATGATTTACATACGATAGAAAATAACCCTAAATGTTTTAGTTTTATTGCTCTGTAGAACATTAGTCAGCTCTCTATTCTCTATCTTTTCAATCTTGTCCAGCATTCTTTTCTTCCATTGATCACACACACACACACACACACACACACACACAATCTTGTATCCTCTCCGTTGAACCAGCTAGTTCCCTCCTAAATGAGGCAAGTAAATGTTGGACATTATATGTTTGTATAAAGATCATTTTTCTAGTTTTAAAAATGTGTACTTTGACAGGGTCAAACTTTAAATTTATACTTCAGGCAAATGATTTAACGTGAAAAGTTTCAGTTTGCTCACTTATAAAATGAGGAATAACTTCTAAAACAGGGACTTTCCGCATTGGGTTCTTGAGACTTAAATGGGATGACAAATACTAAACAATTATTATAGTTCTTGGCATGGAAGAACGGCTAAATAAATGTTAGGTATTATGATTATTATTTAAGAAGACTTCATCAACAGTATTTCTAGATACCTAAGCATCTCAATTTCTACTTTCATGTAGTTCCATTCAAATGCTGGAAGTTGCAAATGTATTCTGGTCACAATGCCTGTATCTCCCAACTCTGGCTTCACTCCATGTGCACTCAGCACCTTTTCATCTTTTGTGCAGGAACAGGAGAAGTTTTCTGGCCAATATCTGGCTTCAAATTGTGAAAGAAAGTCTTCCAGGCTGAGAGCAACTAAAAATTCGGTGCCCTGCTCAGCTCTCCCTCCGCCTTCTCTACTCCTTCCTGCCAGCAGAAGTCACTGACTCCCGGCTTCCTGCTTTGCACTATAAACACTCTCTCCAGCTGCTGCCTGCATTCACTCAAGGTTTAACTATTTAATTGCTAATGGCCCTTTTTCCAGAGCAATGCACATACAACATTCTTATTCTCTGGTTGGAGAATTATTCACAGAACTTCTCTCCTCTTTCCCTTAAGCCTCCTTATGCATTCTATCACGACCATTTGTACTGGTCATATATAAAAGCAAATTTTGTTGTTGTTAATTCTGGGAATGATGCCAAAAATAGTTTTTCTATAGTTCGGTTTATTGAGGATCATCTATGTGTATAACACTGTAATTTATCTATCCTGTAAGGAACTATGCAATAAAGAAAAGAGAGAGGAAGATTTTGTTCTCTGTTTTTCAAAGTTTACACAATCGGACTAAGAAAACTCAATCTAGAATATAACTTGACAGGGTCTTGGCACAGAAGCACAGTTCAGATTTGCAATAAAGATAAAAAAGACAGTGTCGAGTTAGGGATGGAATAAAATAGAGATGTCCAGGAGAGAGATGGGCAGACCATGTTAACAGAGCTTTATAGAGCGGCCCTCCAGGGTTCAAAGGGTAGCTTTCAGCTTTATAGACCTAGAAACTCCATTTTTGGTTTAGCCATTACACTCTTATGAGGAAGTTTGCTCAGATATCTGCAAATTGAATGCAATGTGTTTTTATCTTCAGTGATATTGGAGTGAATAGAGGTAAAGAAAGCTTGACTTCAGCTTGAAGCCAAATACTCACAGGACCACAGGTAACACTTAGTTTCATCACAGAACTTATATTCTACTTACATTCTGAGTTGCACCTGAAAATAAACAAATTGTCCTCAACACATTGTCAAATGGCAATACTTCCTATTAGAATGTTAATAATATGGACATGTATCTAGGTATTAAGTAATTCCACTTGTATCAATTTCAGTTCTGCATTTCTGAGCTATAAAACCCGGGGCAAGTTACTGAACCTCCCTGTGCCTGGCTTCTTCATCTGTGAAATGGGCATAGTAATAGTAACTACCTGATAGGACTGTTGTTAAGGGTTAAATAAATCAATACATGAAGAGCATTTAGAGTATCTGCTACATTGCAAGCAGTTGGCTTTAATTGCCTTAATTTTATTGTTGCTATTTTTATTATTAAATCATTTTACCTGAAATCACTCATTGTGCTGAGATCGTGACTTTTCAATGTTTGTATAGAAGCTAGCATACTGTTGACGTGAATGGGGATATTCAATACCAGGCTGTCACACTGAGTAAAAGCAATGGAGTCCGTCTCTCGTGTTTCAGTGGAGAAGCAAAGTGTGAAGGCTTAAGAACAATTCCATTATTTTAAAATATGATTATTCTAAGTCTGTTGTTTAGTAAGAACCAAGAAATGTTCTAAACCAAATGCTAAACTCTATGTGTGAGTCTGCTAAGGCTGCCTCAACAGAATACTACAGACTGGGAGCTTAAACAAAAGAAATGTTGGGTTTTTTCCACAGTTCAGAAGAAGAAGAGTGGAAGTTCAAGACCAAAATGTTGGCAGTGCTGGTTTCTTACTGACTTATAGATGGCCACCTCCTTGCTATTTCCTCACCTAACCTTTTCCCTGTGCACAAACACTCCTGTTGTCTCTTTACCTTCTTACAAGGACACCAGTCTTATTGGATTAGGGTCCCACTCTTATAACCTCATTTAGCCTTAATTACTTCCTTGAAGGTCCTGTCTCCAAATATAGTCTCCTGGGGTTTAGGGCTTCAACCTGTGAATGGCGGGGAAGGTGGTGATGTCACAATTCACTCCATAACACTCTCCCTCATTCCCTTGCTTTGAAACTTTTAAGGTCTCCTTACTGGCTTCAGAGTAGATCCAACCTAAATCATGGTGCCTAAGGGTTACTTCCCACCACACTTCCCCATAGGCTCCTTCAATGCCTTAAGCAAAATGCATTATACATTGTTTTGCTTGAGGTATATTCCTTTTTGTCTGTACTCATGCTGTTCCCTGCTCCTAGAATGCCTTTATCCATCTCTATATGTCCACATCATACCTACATCTCAGAAACCAGCCTAGATGCATTTCCACCAGGAAGCTTTTTCCAATCCTCCCTGATGGAAATCCTCCTTTCTCAGCTCTCAAAGCTTGGTGTCTCTCTTTCATAACTTTACATTTTCTCTATTTTATATCAGTGCATGCCTCAGATCCTCTATGAGTTCCTTGGAGGCCAAGTGGTTCTGGCTCTTCTGTCATAATCCTTTCCCAGTACAGAGCCTTATTCTACATAGATGCTACAAAAGAATGTGTTGAATTAAATGTCAGTTGCATGCCAATGACAACCAGATAATTGTAGACAGAGCATGAAGGATCAGGAAGAGTAAACACCAAACTTGAGCTGTGGTTATCCATAAACGAGTAGAATTTCAGAGGTCTTTCATTTTATATTTTCTTTATTTCTGAATCGTTTGAATTTTTATGCTATATACAAGTACATTATTATTTTTAATAAGAAAAAGCATAAAAAATTTCAGTCATTTTTTTAAAAGAGGTGGGTGGGAAAGGAAAGATTGATGTCAGGAAACATGGCTATTATATCTACAACTCAGTAGGAGGAGGGCTTTGGGGGCACCTGACAGAGGTATGTACATGTACAAAGTGTCCATTCTAAAAAATAATCCACAAGGTTTGCAGAATTATTTGATTACCTAAAATACGTGCATGTACAACTGACAATAAATGCCTTAAACTTACTTTCTGGGGCATTGAAAAATTTTAAGTATGTGTAATACAATCCATTTTGAAATGTAATTCCTACCACAAATTGAACCTGCATCTTATCATTTCTTATTTTTCTCTTCTGGTCCTCACTGTCACATAGGAAGCTATACCAGCATTCCAGAGAAAAAAACCCAGAGATTGTTTTTGAAATTAAAAAGAATAAATATTTTGGTGATAACTGGTGAAGACACATTTGTAGGGTCAATAATAACATGTTTGGAAAAAAAGAAAGTAAAATCTATTTCAGAACATACCTTCAGGCTCTTACACATACCTTTAGGGTTATCTACATGAAACTGAATTACACACACACACACACACACACACACCTCCTACTAAGAAAAGCTCTAGATATTTATGTTCATTATATTTGACAACGCATATGTGTAGAACCTAAAACTATGGTTGGTTACTTTTACTCTGCTTTGAACACAACATAGAAATGAGTCCAGAGAAAACATGAAGTGTGTTTTCCCAGAGTCCAATCCTGCCATCAGACACAGTGAATGTTGTCCTCTGGGAGAGAAGTAAGCCATTTAAATTCAGAGGACAGATCCTCAACACTGGCAAGCTATTTATAGCTCAAGCTGTAGCTTAATTTGGAATCCAACCAGTTGAGGTCTTGCCTTTTCCTTGGATTGATTTTTTTTTTTTTAATGGCAGGAGATATCTATACATATGGAAGAGGAGTTCTCCAAAAGTAGAATGTTAAATGTTCTTGAAGAATATGTATTTTAAAACTGGTTTTAAAAATGTTCATGTTAGATCTTTGAAAGTTTTTGTTTATCTGTATGCTGTTGTTGCTTCTAAATTCATGGTGTATGGCCTTAAAAAAAAGAAAAAGGCTCTTATTTGGCTTATTCAACCACAGGTCTGGGGGGATGTGCTGACCTGCATGGCTACCTGACAGGATAGCGACACTGCCTTGATCAGGTGCCTGGCTGGGGAGGGCTGACCAAAATAAAGATGTGGGGGAGTTTATTGGCTTCCAGGAGACTGTGCTACTCATGCTCAAAAGGATGTCTCTGGGCTTAAAGGGTAGCCAGATTCTGTCAGCCATGACGATTTGGCTGCTGTAAGAATTCCTGCTCCTGACTGTCCGTCGGGTAGTCTAACTTCGAATTCTAATTAACTCAAATTAAATCAAATTAAAAATGAATTTCCTCAGTCACACTAGCCACATTTCAAGTGCTCAGTAGCCACATGTGGCTAGTAGGCTATTGTATTGGACAGTGTGGAGCCTTTCCGTCATGACAGAAAATTCTATTGGACAACACTGGTCTACCCCAATGACAAAATAACATTAGTCAGTTTTGTGAAAACACTAGATAGGGAATCAAGAAACCCAGAATTTGGTCCTATTCCAGCTTCTACCCAGCATATATGTAATGCTTACTATGGAGCAAGTATTTTAAGCACTTTATAAATATTATTTAATCCCTATGATAACTTTGTGAGCTGATACAATTATCCCTATTTTCCAGATAAGGAGACTGAGGCACAGAGACATTAAATAACTCACTGAGCCAGTAAATGGTAAAGCCTGGATATGAACCCAAGCATTCTGCCTTCAGAGTCTGTGGTCTTAACCACTACTTAATGCTGCCTTTCTGAAAATTCATGTGATTTGGGGAAATTGCTTTACCTCCTTCATCACATAAGGAAAGCGGAATGAATGCCTTCTAAGGTTCTTTCCACTGCCAAATGGTCTGGGATTCACTTAAGCAGTTGTTGTTGAGTGACTACTCTGGGTAGGGACTATATTAGATGCTGGATACACATGGACACACAAGGCTCACGTGGTTCCTGCTCTCATGGTGAGAGAAGCAGACATTAATCGAACAATAAATACATGGACGATTGCAATGGGGAGCCATGTGACAAAGGATTGGCTTTTGGTACTGAGAGTGTTTATTGAGATTTGACCCAGTCAGAGAGGCCAGATGTGGCTCTTTTAAGCAGGTGGAACTTGGGCACTGCAGCCCACACCGAGAAGGGGAAATCAGGGAGCCTCCACCGTCCTGGCGACTGCCAACCAATGAGGGTCAGTTGTGCCCACGTTTCCCTGCAGTGGTATGGGTCTCTGTGGTTGGGGGACAGGAGTGAGAGGGTGAGGTTGGAGGCTGTGGGTGAGCAAGACCACAGAGAAACAAAATTTGCCCTCCCTCAGGGCACTTTTCTCCGTGGTTTGCCCAGATTTGTGTCTCCTGGGCAACCAGTGCATGTGCCTACGTCAGAGTTAAAAATGGAACACAGGCTAACATCTGTAATGGGGACCAAAAATAATCTGGATTTCAGCCTGTGCCCAGCTTACACCCAGTAGATAGTCAAGTTCATGCCTATGTCATCAATGTCAGCATGTGCAAATGTACACAGAAACTCAGAAACTTGGGTTTTTTTTTTTAAGTTTATTTCTAATGCGAGAGGGAGAGAGAGAACGAGCAGGGGAGGGGCAGAGAGAGAGAGCGAGAACGAGAATCCCAAGCAGCCTCTGCACTGTCAGCACAGAGCCCCACGCGGGGCTCAAACTCATGAACTACAAGATCATGACCTTAGCTGAAACCAAAAGTTGGACACTTAACCAACTGAGCCACCCAGGTACCCCAGAAACTCAGAAACTTCTATTAGAGATTCACTTCAGGGCCTCTGACTATAGAGGCTTTGCTTCAGAAAGCATACTGATTCTCAACTCCATAAGTGGGAACTTCTGTTAAAGAAAAAAAATTAGGGGCACCCGGATGGCTCAGTCGGTTGAGTGTCCAATTTCAGCTCAGGTCATGATCTCATGGTTTGTGGGTTTGAGCCCAGCGTCGGGCTCTGTGCTGACAGCTCAGAGCCTGCAGCCTGCTTCAGATTCTGTCTCCGGCTCTGTCTGCCCCTCCCCCACTTGTGCTCTGTCTCTCTGTCTCTAAAATAAACATTAAAAAAAAATTTTTTTTTAAAGAAAAAAAAAGAAAAGAAATTAAAGGGGCACCTGGATGGCTCAGTCAGTTGAGCGTCCGACATCGGTTAGCTCAGGTCATGATCTCGGTTCGTGGGTTTGAACTCCACTTCAGGCTCTGCACTGACAGCTCAGAGCCTGGAGCCTGCTTTGGATTCTGCCCCTCCCCTACTCACGATCTCTGCCTCTCTCTGTCTCTCTCTCTCTCAAAAATAAATAAACATAAAAAAATTTTTAACTAAAAAAAGAAAAAAATTAGGGGTGCCTGGGTGGCTTAGTCGATTAAGCATCCAACTTTGGCTCAGGTTGTGATCTCACTGTTCATGAGTTGAGCCTTGTGTCGGGCTCTGTGCTGACAGCTCAGAACCTGGAGCCTGCTTCGGACTCTGTGTCTCTGTCTCTCTCTCTGTCCTTCTCCCTCTCGTACTGTCTCTTTCTGCCTCTCAAAAAAATGAATAAATGTTAAATTTAAAAGAAAAAAGAAAAAAATGAAAAAGAGGGAAATAAGCAAATAGGAGCCCCATTGTGAAGAGGTTGCTTTTCTTCCTCTCACTTTTCTACTGTGGGTTTTCCCCAAGGCCTGGGCCTCCATTTCCTTCTCTTCAGCAAATTCGTTCTATTTTGTGGTGAGAGCCGGCTTGTCAGTAGCTGGTGCAAATGTAGACAGGAGGTCAACAGAAGAAATCATGTTCTGGCCTGGAACCTGGATAATAGGAAGAAAGATTGCCTTCTGAGAGTTAACTACCTGACAAAGGCAGTGGCTCAGCAGAGTGCGTGGTCCTGCAGAGATGACTTAATAGCATGGTTGCAAACTCAGTACTTGCAAGACTGGTTAAGACAGGGGACATGATCTCACGGTTTGTGAGTTTGAGCCCCGAGTCAGGTCCTGTGCTGACAGCTCAGAGCCTGGAGCCTGCTTCAGATTCTGTGTCTCCCTCTCTCTCTGCCCCTCCCCTACTCACACTGTCTCTGTCTCTCAAAAATGAATAAATGCTAAAAAAAAAATTTTTTTTAAAAAAGGGGGGGACAGAAACTAGTGAACCAACTACTCAGAGTCCATGGTGAACTGGGGATTCTATGCTACTCCAGTTAATTGTTGTGCAATTCCTTATATTTTTCTGGTATTTTCTTTTTTTAAAGGAGAAGTCAGAAATCTGTATTTTTATGTGAAATGTGGGCAACTAATGTTGTACATTAAATGGTACAACAACACATTTGCAGGGACAGATGTGGTCTTTTGCTCTTAAGACTTGATAGTCTCATCGTGTAGAAAGAAAGAGACTGCTTGCTGGGAGGGGAGTGGCCAGAACAAAAACATCCTGAGGAGGTGACCAGAGAGTGAACAGAGGCCAAGGGGCTATACTCCTGCAATACCAGATCAGAAGAGTGAAAAAATCCTCTCCACATAGCAGATACATATCGAGTTGAGTCACCTGTGTGGAAACGTCTGATCAGATGATCATGGCTTGATAACATCAGCCACTAGGATTATCCAGCAAACTCTATTCACTCTGGCTTGCTGCTCACCAGGCTAATTTTGCTTATAATTTGCTTTCCTCAGATCTGTCCACAGATAGAGAATGCAAATATAAATAGCCAGTTTGGTAGTTTAACTTCACCTTCTAAAGTAATAGTCATTCTGATTTTACAAATTGACCTCTTTTGGTTAAACCAAGTGTGTTCCCCGGGGCCTTATCGCTTAAGACATGCTGGATAATTAAACTTCTATATGATGAATTAGTATATATATATATATACACACACACACATGTATCTCAGGTCCTAGATCTGGAATCACTCATTTCTGCATGGAGCCTTGGCTTCTTGAGTGGGAAATGGTATTTAAAGGCCACAATCTGTGCTGTCATTACATCTAGGCCTTTTCAGTGGTCAGAGCTATAAAATACATATTTCTGGAAATTAAAAAAATCACAGGCTCCTACTGATATTTCCAATTCAAATTTAACATTACAGGGGAGATATATATACTACTGTGGGAAATCTTGATTCCTAACAACATTAACATAGTTAACATTTGCTTTATCCTGCAATGTAAAAAATAGTTTCAAAATAATACTAATGTGACTGTTAACACAACTATTTAATGCATGCCGTTCATAATTTCTTTGCAGCTCTATTTGTTCTTAGAATACATCACACTGAACATATGTATTAAAACTACAGCATTAATAACTTGAATTGTTTTCTCTGTGTAGTTCTATCACCAACTTGTTCTAGAGCTAAAAATAATGAAACATTCATTTCAATTTTTAAAAACTTTTGGGGTGCTTGGGTGGCTCAGTTGGTTAAGCAACCAACTCTTGATCTGCTCAGGTCATGATCTTATGGTTTGTGAGTTCAAGCTCCAGATCGGACTCTGTGCTGACAGTGTGGAGCCTGCTTGGGATTCTCCCTCTCCTTCTCTCTCTGCCCATCCCCTGCTCACTCTTGCTGTCTCTCTCTCAAAATAAATAAATAAAAACTTGAAAAGTATTTACAAAAACCTTTTTAGGGATTGCTTTTTTAGCTATCTTTTGCATATATAAAATACTAACAAGATACCAAATCCAAAACTATGTATCTTTGCAGTGTTTATTTTTACAGTGCTTTGCTTTATTTTATTTTATTTTATTTCAAATATAAGCAGGTAGGTATCTATTTTAACCCCGTCCCCTTGCATGATACTGCGGGAGGGAGCCTCACATTACTCGGGATGTTGCCATGCCAGTAAGAGGTCAGCTGTGCCAATGTGTCCCCTATAATGATGCATTTGTCATGGGTCTGTATGAGTGGGAGCATGCCAGTTATATAAGAAAATGTCTTTAAACAATCTGATTTAAAAATTGGCAGAGGACTTGAATAGACTTTTTTTTTCCAAAGAAGACATACAGATGGCAAACAGACACATGAAAAGATGCTCAACATCACTGATCATCAGGGAAATGCAAATCAAAAACCTAATGAGATATCACCTCACACCAGTCAGACTAGCTGTTATCAGGAAGACAAGAAATAACAAGTATTGGTGAGGATGTGGAGAAAAGGGAATCCTTATATACTGTCAGTGGGAATGCAAAGTGGTGCAGCCACTATGGAAAACAGTATGGAGGTTCCTCAAAATATTACATAGAGCTATCATGATTCAGCAATTCATTTCTGGGTATTTATTCAAAGAAAACAAAAACCCCAATTTGAAGAGATACATGCACCCCTATGTGCATAGCAGCATTACAACAGCCAAGATATGGAAGGAACCTAAGTGTCCATTGACGGGTAAATGGATTTAAAAAAAAAAAAAAAGTGGTATATAAGCACAATGGAATACTATTCAGCCATTAAAATGAGTGAAATCTTGTCACTTGCAACAACATGGAGGGACCTAGAGGATATTATGCAAAATGAAATAAGTCAGACGGAGAAAGACAAATACCATATGATTCACTTATATCTGGAATCTAAAAAGCAAAACGGATGAGCAAACAAAACAAAACAGAAACAGGCTCATAGATAATCTAACAAACTGTTGGTTACCAGAGCAGGGAGAGGATGGGGCTGGGGAGGGGCAAAATAGGTGAAAAGGATTAACAGGTAAAAACTTCTAGTTATACAGAGAGAGAGGCAAACTATAAGAGACTCTTAAATACAGAGAACAAGCTGAGGGTTCCTGGAGGGGAGGTTGGTGGAGGGATAGGTTAAATGGGTGATGGGTATTAAGGAGGATACTTTTTGGGATGAGCACTGGGTGTTATATGTAAGAGATGAATCACTGGGTTCTATTCCTGAAGCCAAGACTATACTGTATGTTAACTAACTCGAATTTAAATTTAAAAACAAACAAACAAACAAAACTTACCTCCTTAAAAAAAAAAAACAACTTCCAGTTATTAAATAAATAGACCATGAAGATATAATGCACAGCATAGGGTATCCAGTCAACAATATTGTTATAAGCTTGTATGGTGACAAATGGTGACTAGACTCATCATGGAGATCCTTTCACAATGTATAAAAATATCAAATCACTATTATGTATACCTGAAAAAAAACCAAGAAAATGCCCATATTTCTCTTTTCCATTTGGATACTGTCGGTTAAAATTCATCATATATAAAGCCAAAGCAGCAGCCTTCTCAAACTAACTCTGCCTCCACAGTTCCCTGTATCTGTTCTCAGCTCCTAATCACCCAATATCAAAATTTTGGTTACCTTGGATTTCTCCATTCTGTTTGGTCATCATATTCTATCAACCACCAAGACATCTAATATCCACATTTTTTTGAGCATGGACTCTATGCCCCAGCATGTGATGAATCAGACACAACTGGTGACCCCAAGGAGCTTACACTGCAGTGGGAAGACACCGAATAACTAACCAATCCTAGGGTGGTGGGAAGTGCTGTAATCAAAGTAGGCAGGAGATGGTTTGGGAAGACAAAGGGAGAGTAGAAAACGCTAACTAAGAAGGACTTCACAGAGGAGGTGATGCCTGAGCTGAGTTTTTGGGGAAAGTGGAAGTGGGATTTTAATCATGAGAAGGGGAGGAAGATGGGAGAAAGAACAGTCCAGTAGGGAGAGGCCAGAGGTAAATGAGAGTAAGATGTATTCAAAGAACCACATATTTTTCAACATGCATGGAGTGTCATAGTTTGGTGGAAGAAGAAAGATAATTAGAGACTTGATAGTGAAGCATTTTGTCCCCTCACTATGTTACGGATTTTGCTGTTTTTATCTGAAGTCTGAGTTTAAAATTGTGCAGTGATGTAATCAGAATTGTATTTTTTTTTTATTTTTCTTTTTTTAACGTTTTTATTTATTTTTGAGACAGAGAGAGACAGAGCATGAATGGGGGAGGGGCAGAGAGAGAGAAGGAGACCCAGAATCGGAAGCAGGCTCCAGGCTCCGAGCCATCAGCCCAGAGCCCCAGGCGGGGCTCGAACTCACGGACCGTGAGATCGTGACCTGAGCTGAAGTCGGATGCTTAACCGACTGAGCCACCCAGGCGCCCCAGAATTGTATTTTAAAAAGATCACCATTGGGGTGCCTGTGTGGCTCAGTTGGTTAAGTGTCAGACTCTTGATTTTGGCTCATGTCGTGATCTCAGAGTTTGTGGGCTTGAACTCCATGTAGGGCGCTGCGCTGACAATGCAGAGCCGGGTTGAGATTCTCTTTCTCTCTCTCTGCCCCTCACCACTCACATGCACATGTGTGCATGCTCTCTCTCTCTCAAAATAAATAAACTTAAAAAACAAAGTAAAGATCACCACAGATATTCGTCAGAAAATGAAAACAGAATGAAGGAGGGAAAATCTGTAAGCAAGACTAACACAGTAATTCAGGGGAGAAATGATGAAGGGCTGAACTAAGAGCGGTGGTGGAAAAGATGGTGGGAAGGAAAGTAACTTGGAGACATAAAGGAGACAGAACTGTTATGGGTTGACAAGTGGATGATGACTCCAGGACATTCTCAAACTTCTGGTTTGGCCACCTACATGGATGGTGGCACCACTGACTTAGAACAGGAGCCCAACAGGAGAAGCCACAGGTTGGAGGGTAGAGAGCAATCATGAGGGTATCCACATTATTGGAATAACACTAGGAAAAAAGTATTTATTTAACAAATCTCTATTAAGCATCTACAACATGAAAGACACCATGTTTTCTGGGAAGTGAGCAACAGATTGTAAGGTAAGGACAAGGATGTGTAGTTTATTTAAAAGAGAGAGAATGGATTAGAGAGGGTGACCTAGACAAGAAGAGATGGGAAAGAGAAGAGGGATGAGTAGTATTGGGGATGAGGGTAGGGAGCTCACATTTGGAAAGTCTGAAGGATGGGGCACCTGGGTGGCTCTGTCGGTTAAGCGTCCAACTTCAGCTCAGGTCATGATCTCGGTTTATGGGTTTGAGCCCCGCGTCTGGCTCTGTGCTGACAGCTCGAGCCTGGAGCCTTCTTCAGATTCTGTGTCTCCTTCTCTCCCCCTCCCCTGCTCATGCTCTGCCTTGCTCTCTCAAAAATAAATAAAACATTTTTAAAAAAATGTGAAAAGTCTAAAGGAAGTAACCCATCTCAAGAATCCAAATAGTGCAGTGACCTAAAATTGCTTCAATATGAATGAATGCTGAAGCCCCAGAGAGTGTTACAGGCTGGTCAACTAAGGTCTTGTCAATTTTGTTTTTACAAAACTTCCTGCATCTTCCTTTTCTTTCTCATTGCTATCATCAGAGCTCAGACACTTTCCTCCTATTCCTTTAAATTATACATTTCTCCTTCTTTTTGTTTGTGCTTTTTATTTTGCTTGAAAGTGTTTTACATCACTCCGACTCATACTTTATTGGCCAAAGCAAACAACATGGTCAGGCCTGATGTCAGTGAGTAGGGAAGTATCACCCTGTCACATGGAGAGACAATAAATCACTGGAGACAATAATAAAGTCCACCTCAGCTCTAAATTCTTATAGATACCTGTATTTTGTTTGTTCCTTATGTATCATCTTTATGAACTAGCTGGATTTTGTGGGACAAAATTATTAAATAGTTTTTTTTCCCCCTTAATGTCTTTTAAATATACCTGAATGTCATCTCCTTCCCCGACTATGGACATTATCTGAAGGAAGTCCGAAAGCTTTTCTTAAAACTTTAAGGTATTAGCACACAGGCTTGTCTTCATGAATTAAAAAGCTCAATTTGATCAAAGTAAGAACTTTAATCTCTCATTCAGCGTAAAGCTCCTTCTCTCTTCCGTGGCTTTTAACCAGACCCAGGTTTGGACACGTTTAATGAGAGGGTCTGCCTTTCACTACTCGTTTTGCCTCACCCCCTAGTCATTTAGCTTCACTGATGCCACATTGGTATAGGCCCTTTGTCTGACGGATGCAGAATTGCTGGCCATTTCTTTCAGGGGATGTTTATGTGAGTTGTTTGAAGACTCCTTTCTGGAGCTACCTGCTGTGCTGTTCCCTGATATGGGCAGGCATCTTCCTGCTGACCCTGCAACTGCTCCCATAGTGCCTGCTTCTGGCTTTCCATTCCAGGACCACCCTTTCTCCTAGAGCCATCTTGTCAGGCAGACAGACCTCTAGACCTCTAGAGTGGCTTTAAGGCCACTCATGCTGGCCTTCTACTGCAGTGTCCACTCTGCTTCATGGCAATACTCACATTTTTGCTCGACCAAATTCTGAAAGTGCTGACTATTCCCACTAATTCTGAAAGTGCTAGAATGAGAGCCTTCACCCTTCACTCTGTTATCAGGGACAGCTCTAGTTAGCCCTTGAATTTAGACTTTTCCAGGTGCAAGTCAGCCTCTGGGTCCTCTAAACATCTGAAGACACATGGCAAGCTCTCTGAGATGTTCTCCTACTGCTCCTTATCTCACCTAAGGCCGGGATGGAATGGGGAGTCTGCAATGCATAGTGTTCCAATAACTGTTTCCAAAAGTGATTCTTAACCTCCAACGGTCCTCATCTCATCAATAGGCTGGAGGTGGGAGATAGGCTTACAGTCACAAAGTGACTTTTACAACCTCTTTGCAGGTCCTAAAAGCTAGGTCAACACCTCCTTTTGTTTACTGTTTTGGGGCAAAAGCCAAAACCAAGACAAAAGGATATCGTATATATTTAGAATATATATTTTCCACCTGTCACATATTTTATACCTAACCTGATTAGCATCAGGCCTGAGTGAGAGATGGGAAAAGATGATATCTAGTTATTTTTATAAAATTTTGCCTCTTTCTTACATCTAAGATAGCTGCATGAAAGAAAGTCACTATTTTTTAGTTTATTTGTTTATTTTGGAAGAGAGAGAGAGGGAGAGAGAATACCAAGCAGGCTCAAGTCAGCACAGAGCCTGATGAGGGGCTCGATCTCACAAACCATGAGGTCACGACCTGAACTGAAATCAAGAGCTGGATGCCTAACCAACTGAGCCACCCAGGCACCCCACCATTATTATTATTGTTTTAAAAAGCACAGACTTGTGAAACCTCCAGCAAGGTGGAAAGTTCAGAATTATAATTAATGAAAATGATTATGATGTCAGAGGAAAGCTTACCTGTCCCATCCATCCCCGGAGACTATGATGAAAAGGGAAAAATCAGTACACTTAGAAAGATCTGGGAGTTTGGAACTCACAACCATTCCCCTGTTTAATTCAACTTAGTTTCATCTGTTATGACTCTTACAACTGAAAGAAAGCAGTGCAGAGACCTGACAGTAATGTTTCAAATCTTGGATACTAGCAAATGAAAAGCAGATTGAACACGTTAGGCTTGTGATTCATCCCACAATTGAAAGCCACTGCCCTTTAATTTAATCTTTTGAATGCAACTATAGTAGGTTTGCATCCTTGTATTCAGATAATAAGCCAACCCACCATGAATGCTGAAGGCTGTGTCTGGGACTGCTTGCCGGCACCAGATAACACTGAATGCTATGACATTATGCCTCCAACAGTGTTAATTATAAGGGCCTTAGAATAGAAACACAGAACAGAAAATCAAAGATGTTCTTACTTCACCACTAGTAAATAAATGGCAGACCGCATATGGCAGAGGCTCCCTTTGTTGGAGGTAAAACCACTGAGATATTGACCAGCTATTAAGGCCAGAATACTGTAATGAACTGTGTAGTTGATAATAGGAATTTTTTTCTGGACATTTTATTATGAAAATTTTCAGACACACCAAAAAGTTGATAAAATTGTAACCTCTCACATATTTACCACCTAGATTCTATAATTAACATTTTGTTATATTGGCCTTATTAGATAGATATCTACTGATGTATTCATTTTTCTGTCTGTCTATGCACCAATCCATCTCATTTTTTAAATCACTTCAAAATAAGTTGCAGACATCAGTACGCTTCACCTCTAAACACTTCAGCATGCCTATTATTATCTAGAATTGAATATTTGTTTATGGGTTATTTTGGTGGTAAAATTTACATATGGCAAAATACACAAATCTTAAGTGTCCCATTTGATAAGTTTTAACAAATGCATACACCGGGAACATCGAGTTTTAATCTCCAATTAAAATGGCTATATTTGGGGACTCCTGGGGGCTCCTGGGTGGCTCAGTTGGCTCAGTGTCTGACTCGATTTCAGTTCAGGTCATGATCTCATGTTTTGTGGGATCCATCCCCATCTCTCTCCCTCTCTCTCTGCCCCTCCCCCATTTGCACTCTTTGTCTCTCTCTCTCTCAAAATAAATAAATAAACATTTTTTAAAAATAGAATGGCTATATTTTTCTCTCTGGGCTGCATATTTCATCTTATCAAATTATTGAAGTTCAGGGTTTTTTTTTTTCAAAACCTTGAATTTCAAAGACCAAGAAGAATAAACCTCAGGCTACCACGACCTACTCATTATTCTCTCCATTTGTTAAACAAATATACTGGCAATAGCAGACTAGAAATTACAGTAAGAACAATGCCATTCCCAATGGCATCCAAAATACAAAAATGTCTACCTCAGAATAAGTTTATAAGAGAAGTGTGTGACATAAATACAGGACACTATAAATCTACTGAAAGATAGGAGCGCCTGGGTGGCTCAGTAGGTTAACCATATAACTTCGGCTCAGGTCATGACCTTACAGTTCATGGGTTCGAGCCCCCTCGCACCCCGTCGGGCTCTGTGCTGACAACTCAGAGCCTGGAGCCTGCTTCAGATTCTGTGTCTCTCCCTCTCTGCCCCACTCACACTCTCTCTCAAAAGTAAATAAACATTAAAAAAAATTAAATCTACTGAAAGATAAAAGGTTTGAATAATACAAAAAAAAATGCTATATTCCTGAGTGAAGGCATTAAACATTGTAACAATGTCAGTCCTCCCCAACTTAGTTCATAGGCTTAAGATCATTGAAATTGAGGGGCACCTGGGTGGCGCAGTCGGTTAAGCGTCCGACTTCAGCCAGGTCACTATCTTGCGGTCTGTGAGTTTGAGCCCCGCGTCGGGCTCTGGGCTGATGGCTCAGAGCCTGGAGCCTGTTTCTGATTCTGTGTCTCCCTCTCTCTCTGCCCCTCCCCCGTTCATGCTCTGTCTCTCTCTGTCCCAAAAATAAATAAACGTTGAAAAAAAAATTTTTTAAAAAAAAAGATCATTGAAATTGAGCTATCAGTGGACATTTCCATGTATAATATAATAAAATTATCATGAATTTTTATGACAGTAAAGTTTAAAATAGAAGAGTAAGAGGGAATCTAATTCTATTAAATAAATACATGTGCTATAATTACAGCAGAAGATGATGGTGCTTGGAATAAAAAGGTAATAATGGAAGTGGTGAGAAGTGGTCAGATTCTGGACATTTTATAGGTAGAGAAAACAGAGTTTGATGATGAATACACAGCATGAGAAAAAGAAATAACTCGGTGAAAGGGTTAAAATGTACAAACTTCCAGTTAGAAAGGGAGGAAGAAAGAGAGAAAGAAAGAGAGAGAAAGAGTAAAAGAGGAAGGAAGGAACTCAAGGGTGATGCCTGGTTTTTTATGTGTGTTATTCTTAGAAATGGGGAAGACATCTCAGTAAATATTAGAAGGGAGAAGGAGGGAATCGGAAGTTTGACTTTAAGTTTTCAGTGTTAAGCTTTAGATGCTCATTATACTTCCAAGAGGAAACATGAAGTAGGCAATTGGATATTTGGGTCTGAAGTTTGGAGGAGTGAAGAAGTCCATGTTTCAGGCTGGAGTTATAAATACAAGATAAGATCACCTATGGAGTAACCGTAAAGGAAGAAGAGAAGGGTCTGAGTACTAACAGCTTGGAAGACAAAGATGGGTATTGCCAGATTCCCCTTCAGGGAAAGACTTGCAACCCTACTCCTGGGAGAGCAGTCAGCAGGAAGCCTCAGCTGTTAGCTCCTTCAGGAGCTTCCTCAGCTGAGAGAGCCACCTCGTACTAGGTCCCAGCCTTTCTAAATTCATGAAAGCACAACCATTTTTGTCCAATTGCAGGACAACTCTGACCAGTAATATTTGTTCCAGGCATCCCACTGGGTAGATAGACCACAGCCTTTTGGGTCTGCATTGACCCATTTCTGCTTTCCCTTTCTTCCTTTCAGAGGTATTGAACCCTATAATATATCTCACACACTAATCTCAGTATCTGCTTTCAGAGAACTTAACCTATAACAGAAAAACAAGGAGAGACCAGATAACAGAGGCCTTTGAAGCTGGAGAATAACCAAGAGAAAAAGGGGTGAATTAGAGGCCAAAAGTTCAAATGGTTACTCCGTGTACCCTACATCAGAGATCTCTGGGTGTCCTTCAATATCTGTTCTTCTTTCTCTGTTTTACAACTCCCAGATTTCAGATGGCCAACCTGGCTGTCCAAAATAAAGACAAAATTTTGCAATTTCCCTTAAAGCTAGGTGTGATGATGTAATTAAGTTCTGGCCAAGATATGTCAGTGGCTGCTTCAGGGAAACTTTCTTATTAAAACAAAAACAAAAACAAAACAAACAGCTGGGCAAAATCTTTGCCCTTCTCTGTCCCTTCCTTCCTGTTGCTTGGAACCTGTCTGGGATGACTACAACTCAATCTGCACAGGGACAACAAGGGCCATACTTAGGAATGGTGAAACAGAGGTGGCAGTTGGTCTAATCAGATGATGGTAGAATCTCTACGCCAGCACTGGAATGCCTTCATCCAGACCTTTATAAGAGCAAAAATAATGATTTTTAAAATTTTTTAATTTTTTGGTCTCTGTCACTCTTGGGCTAATCTAATCCTAATATGTCTACCCTAATCCTTCTGTATCCCTTCATCCACCAGGTTGATCACTCCTTCTTTCTGGCCCTGCTTCTCTTTGTTCATACCCCTATCACAGCACTTTCCATAATGTTATTGTTACAATTTAGGTATTTTAGTAGGTGACCTGGTTTTATTGAAATCTATGAATGGATTGCAATTTGTCGATTTGGATCTTTATTCTCTTTTGTATTATTGTAATTTAAAATTTTCTTATCCTTCCAGTTAGATTCCCATAGACTTTGAACACACGGACTTTTTCTTTTTTTTTTTTCTTTTTTTTTTTTAATGCTTATTTATTTTTGAGACAGAGAGAGACAGAGCATGAACGGGGGAGGGTCAGAGAGAGGGAGACACAGAATCTGAAACAGGCTCCAGGCTCCGAGCTGTCAGCACAGAGCCCGACGTGGGGCTCGAACTCACGGGCCGCGAGATCATGACCTGAGCCGAAGTCAGCCGCTCAACCGACTGAGCCACCCAGGCACCCCCCACACGGACTTTTTCTTACCCATCTTTATAAAATTTCCGTTTGGCTCTTCTTTATATTTTCTATTTCTTTGCTCATAATTTCCATCTTTCTATTTACCCTTTTTCAGGAGTGTTTACCCTTACTTCTTAGAGCATTTTTATAATAGTTGCTTCAAATACTTTATCATATAATTTTAATTACATGTCATTTTGGTGCTGGCACCTAATGATTATCTTTTCCCACCTGGATTGAGACTTTACTGGTTCTTTTGATGCTGAGTAATTTTGGATTGTGTCTTGGACATTTTGGATATTATAGGGTCTTATTGAAATCTTATTGAAATCTTAGGGAGGACGGTGATATTTTCATTTTAGCAGCAAATTGACCTAGTTGGGTTCAGGCTATAAGTTTTGACTGCACTTCTGGGTGTGAGGCTAACTTCATATCAGACAAGGGAATACTGGAAGGGTAAAAATCAGAAAGTCACTGCCAGTTCAATGATACTTCAAATTCTCGACTTCTCTAATCCTTTTTCTACTACGTGCTTTTTCAGAGTACTAAAATAGCTGTTTCATGCATTTTTGTTTTATTATTATTCCAGAGAGCGAGTGAGAGAGAGAGCATGTGTGCACACCTGTTTGTAGAGTGGGAGGGAGAGGGGCAGGGAGTGGAACAGAGAGCGAGAATCTTAGGCAGGCTCCACACTCAGGGCAGAGCCCAACATGGGACTTGATCCCACAACCTTGGGATCATGACCTGAACAAATTTCAAGAGTTGGACACTTAGCCAACTGAGCCACCCAAGTATTCTGTTCCATGCATTCTATCTAGATCTTAGAGTTATATTCAGTGGGTGAAACAAAGTGAATTGTTATCTTACCTAGAACAGAACCTTACTAAGTCATTTTTGAAATTTATGTCCTCAATTTCTACAGAGGTTAAATAGAAGCTATCATAAGAATGGTTCTCATTTAAAAAAAACAAAGGGGGGTGGGTGCCTGGGTGGCTCAGTCAGTTAAGCATCTGACTTCGGCTGGGGTCATAATCTCACGGTTCAGAAGTTTGAGCCCTGTGTCAGGTTCTGTGCTGACAGCTCAGAGCCTGGAACCTCCCTCAGATTCTGTGTCTCCCTCTCTTTCTGCCCCTCCCCTGCTCGCGCTCTGTCTCTCTCTCTGTCTCTCTGTCTCTGTCTCTCTCTCAAAAATAAATTAAACAAAATAGAATGGTTTTAAACATTAAAAAAAATAGAATGGTTCTGACGAAGCTGCTTGGTGGCTCAGTCAGTTGGGCATCCGACTTTGGCTGGGGTCATGATCTCCAAGTTTGTGGGTTCAAGCCCTACATTGGCTTGCTGCTGTCAGGATGGAGGCTGCTTCAGATTCTCTGTCTCCCTCTCTCTTTGTTCCTCCCCAGTGGCACTCTCTCTCTCAAAAATAAATAAACATTAAAAAAAAAAAAAGATGGTTCTGAGAATTGTTCTGAGTTTCCAGTAAAGTCCTTAAGATACATCCTGATCCTTTACAGGGTTTAAAGCATTCTGTGCAATAAATAAATACTAAAAGAATTAATTAAGTGTTCTGTACAAAGTGGTTGGGAAATGTGGAAAAAGCATAAACCTTGGGATTAAGCAGCCCTAGATTTGAATCTATATCTCATAGAATGCAAAATGGGTTAATTTCATGCTCACGGAGATGATTAAACCATATGGTATATGTAAATATCCCACCATACATAAAATAAAAAATAAACATTAATTCCACTTCCTTTTAGAATTTAGTATCAGAAAAAGAGTGCTTGAAGAAATAATATGCTTCTTTTGGTCATGGTAAGAATTATGTAACTTGCATTTTCTTTTATTCTTTGGCTGACAGGGGACTCAGAGCTAAGTGTAATAAGCAATCAGTATGTTCATTTGTGGAATTAGTATATCCACCTTGGTAGAATGGCATGGTAACATGGCATTTTACTTTCCATTTTTTATTGAAATAGCCAAATTGTATAATGTGACTTTTATGGTAAAATATTTTAAGCTTTTTGGATGTAGATAGAACATAGCCAGAAAAAGCTAGTGTATACTGTTCCTTGCCTTTTAATTTACATGGTATTACTGTATGTTTTATATTCCTTAATTGAAAGTTTGCAGTTGTTTCCTTATAAAATAAATTGCTTTGAATTAAAATAGTTATTTTAGAGGCATGAGCACTTCATCACAGAAAAATCACATCTTATAACTGAAATTCATGTTTTACAATTTAAGCTATCATTTTTTTTGAGCTATCATTTTATTTTATTTTATTTTTTATTTTTTATAAAAAAAATTTTTTTTAACATTTATTTATTTTTGAGACAGAGAGAGACAGAGCATGAGCAGGGGAGGGTCAGAGAGAGAGGGAGACACAGAATCCGAAACAGGCTCCAGGCTCTGAGCTGTCAGCTCAGAGCACAATGCAGGGCTTGAACTCACGGACAGCGAGATCATGACCTGAGCCGAAGTCGGACGCCCAACCGACTGAGCCACCCAGGCGCCCTTTTTATTTAAAAAAAAAAAATTTTTTTTTACATTTATTTATTTTTGAGAGACAGAGAGACAGACCACAAGTGGGGGAGGGGCAGAGAGAGAGGGAGACACAGAATGTGAAGCAGGCTCCAGGCTCTGAGCCATCAGCACAGAGTCCGACGTGGGGCTTGAACCCACGAACTATGAGATCATGACCCTAGCTGAAGGTGGATGCTCAACCGACTGAGTCACCCAGGCACCCCTGAGCTATCATTTTAGATCTCAAAACTGGCTTTGTTCCTATATATGATCCCCCCCCCCCTTTTTTTGAGAGAGGGAGAGAGATCAGGAGGGAAGGAAGAGGGAAAGAGAGAATACCAAGCAGGCTCCATGCTCAGCACAGAGCCCAACACAGGGCTCAATCTCACAACCCTGGGATGAACATCTGAGCCAAAATCAAGAGCAGGACACTCAGGTGACTGAGCTACCCAAGCACCCCTGTATGTGACCCATTTTTAAAACATTTTATATAAGATACTGATAACACGTGAAGAATATTTTTCTAACAAAATAAGATGTTGTGATAAGATGCAGTTGTATAATCTTCCTTCAGTTGTGATTAGCATATTCATCACAGTTAACAGTATGTTAACTTTGCTAAACACTGTAGGAATTGGTTTGTAGTCTAAAGACATTCATAGTAAGCACATGTTGCATTAAATGATTCTTATTTAAAATAGGTTTGGTTAGATTTTGAAACAGTAAAGTGTCTCATGATTCTAATGAAAGCTTTCTCTTTTTGTGTTCAGATTTTTCTTAGAAGGAGCCATTTTTACACAGAATGCTTTCTGATATCAGGCCCGGTATCTCAAGCTTGATTTATGCCAGTATGTTTTTAAAAGTGTTGTATGATTATGTCGTGAGGCCAGATGTTTAAACAGTTTTGTTTTGTTTTGAATTCGCAGGCTCACCTTTCACAAGACAACACAATTTCCTAATTGTTGATTGAAAGCTATTTCTGAAGGCTTAGAGTTTCCCTAGTAATTCGGTTCATGGCAGTGCAGCAGTAAGCTTATGCACCCACGTTACTGAATTTGAGGCAAAACTTTGCTTATTAAAATGAGTTAGCCACTTAAACAAAACAAACAAACAAAACAAAACAGAAACAGACTCATAAATACAGAGAACAAACTGGTGGTTGCCGGAGGCATGGGGGATGGGTGAAAGAGGTGAACAGGATTAAGAGGCATAAAGGAAATAAGTGGATGGTTAGATGGATGGATGGTTGGATGGATGGATGGATGGATGGATGGATGGAAGGGTGGGTGGATAAATTAGCCAGCTTCAACCTACTCAGATCTCTTTTGAACTTTAATGTGCTTGTAATTTGCCACCTCAAGTGAAATAGGATCAAAACCTTCCCTGTGTCACAGGAAATTCTTGAAATTCGAATCTTCTTGAAATTAGAATCCTATGACAGCTCATTGACTTTTTGCAGAAGATGTCAGGGACATACTTGTTTTCTTTTTACATATTCTTACTCTTGTTTGACTGAAAAATACAAATACTTGTCAACTTAAAGCAAAATTGATGACTGTAGATGGGAATTGGAAAAGCTAGATTAAGAGCTTCTCAAATTAATATCACAATTTTAAGATGGAGAACCATGCAAAAGAAGCTGGGAAAGTTCACATAGTAGGGGATTTATTGGGTAAATAAACCTGTGAGTATTTTACATTGTTCAACAGAAGAATGGATTGAAGAATATTCACAACTAGTAGAAAGAAGGTGGTATAGAACCTACATCCCAATCCAGCCTCACCCCAGGTTTGCAGTTCCCCAAGCCCAACACATTGCCTACCAGAAGAGCCTTTTCCCAAGCTACTCCTCTCCCCTTATTTTCTTCAAGTTTCGGCTTAAACATTACTTCCTGACCTCTGGAACTAGGATGGACCTTGTTTGCTTTACGCACTTCAAGTTGGCTGCTAAAACAATAGTGGGAGGTAGGAAGGTTGGGTAGTTATTAACTTTATTTAGAAAGGAGAGAGATGAGGACACTGAGGCCCAGAGCAATTTGATGATTTACCTGTGATCACACATCTACTAGAGTGAGTGACACAACTTGATGAAACCTCTTCGGTGCTACTACAGCAATGGCTCTTCTCATTAGTAGTACTTCCTAAATTAGATCCTCAAAACTTCTAAAAACAAACAAATCTAGGGACATTATCATAGTTTGAATCACCACTTTACATTTGGGCTAGGAGCAAAGTAATGATATCATAACTGTATAACTGAAATAAAAGCCTTCCCAAAAGTAGGGATAGCAGGAAAGGATTTAAGAGTGAGTAACAGCTTAACATGTATTTAAAGGGATGACGCTTAATAAATAAATAAATAAATAAATAAATAAATAAATAAATGTAAACAGAAATAAAAAAATAAAGGCATGACATTTAATAGCACAGGAAACTGAGTTATGAATGTTGGAATGCAATTCTGGAGTTAGAACAAGGGAAAAATGCACTCCACACGGCACTGGTCAAAACGTAAGCAGGGAAGTATATCTTGCTTTTTGTTTTGCAACTTAAGGGGAAAGCAGAGAACTTTGGTGGGGCCAAGACATTTTACAAAGCTAACTAAATATTACTAGAAATGCCTGAAATTTAGAAATACGCAGAAGGGTAACAGGTGTTCTGGTGGTGCAGTGCTAGGCTTGACTTGTTATTTACAGGTCTATTTTATAACTCCGCAGGGCAGAGATTTATTTGTGGATATAATCAGCTCTTATTATTCCCAGTAGTGATATTCTATAAAGTCACCATGAACACTGACTGTATATATAGTTGATTCATTAACATTGAACTCTCGGCCAGTAGCACCATAACGCACATCTGAACAAAACTCACACACACGTAAGGCATATCACAGCTTTCTTGTGCTAGGAACACTAGACAGCACTTCAGCACTATGCCTGAGGGTCATTTTAAACAGAGGAATCAAAAAAATAAATAAATGGAGGAATCACCAACCAAAAAGCACAAACATGAACAAAAAAATACATGGCACTAAATAAACCACAAAAAGTACACTTGTTTACAATGTGAGAGCTGAAACAAGAAGGCAGAGTGTCACTTTGCTTGACCTCAGCTGGGAATGTGCACGTCAGACAACTCAAATTTTTTTCTGCTCTGTGCATGTCCTTGAATGACCATGAAAACAGGGTGAATATTGATTTAAAAAATCCAAATAAATTTTCATGAGTAGGCGAATTTGCAGATACAGAATCTACAAATAACAAGGAATGACTTTTTGTCTAGTAGAAAGGCAAATGATTTCTATCCAATGAAACAGAACCCCATAGGCTATGATATGTGGTCCTGCTAGAGGGTTAGACAATTTTATACTTAAGAAAGACATCAGTTAGATTGCCTATATAAATCTAGTTTATCAATTGCTCTTATCGGTTTTAATATCCTACTGGTTCCCTCACTAATTACCAAGTTAAATACAATTTTTGACCTGTGTTCGTTTTCTTATTTATCTGAGAGTCATGTTTGTTTGTTTTTTTTTTTTACCATTTGAAAATTGTACTATATCCATTTTCGGAAACTGAGACATAGAGAAAATATGCCCATAACTGCTAAATGAGGAGATTGAATGACAAAAGTTCTAAGGTCCTTTCTTTCAGGTCTAGATTCTGCAGTTTTAAAGGAATAAACAGCTTTGAGAAGAAACAGGTGAGGGATAATTCAGAAATATGTAAACTATATTCATTGCAGTAATATTTGTTAGATATTTTCACCTTAATTAACATTTTCTAACCCTTATCTTTATGAGTACACTATCAGAAAAGAAAAAAATTCTTTTGAAGTCAAAAATGGAAATCTAAATAAATCCACATCTAACTACAGAGGTAGCAGAGGGTAAGTTAAATCATTGTCTGGTCAAAGGTAACACTTTCTCAGGCTTAATAGTAGAGGTTGTGTTTAGTAGCATGAGAAATAATTGCCTGTTTGTCATAGGTTTTCTGCCAGTTGTGATTTGATTTGATTTGATTTGACTTGATTTGATTTGATTTGATTTATTTTTTGAAAGAGAGACAGAGACAAAACATGCGAGCAGGGGAGGGGGTGAGGGGGAGAGAGAGAGAGAGAGAGAGAGAGAGAGAGAATATCTCAAGCAGGCTCCACGCTTAGCACAGAGCCAGATACAAGGCTCAATCCCATGACCCTGGAATCATGACCTGAGCTGAAATCAAGAAGTGAGCACTCAGGGCGCCTGGGTGGTGCAGTCGGTTGAGCGTCCGACTTCAGCCAGGTCACGATCTCGCGGTCCGGGAGTTCGAGCCCCGCGTCAGGCTCTGGGCTGATGGCTCAGAGCCTGGAGCCTGTTTCCGATTCTGTGTCTCCCTCTCTCTCTGCCCCTCCCCCGTTCATGCTCTGTCTCTCTTTGTCCCAAAAATAAATAAACGTTGAAAAAAAATTAAAAAAAAGAAAAAAAGAAGTGAGCACTCAACCCTGAACCACCCAGGCGCCCTGCCATTTGTGATTTTAATAATAGTTTCATCATATACATCTACCATATAGTCCCCCACTGAATTAATGAAGGAAAGTGAACTTACGCTGATTGTTTCTTTCTTTTAGCTTTAATTGCCAGGCAGTTTAGAGTGAAATTTGAAGGTCAACTATAACAACTATATAGTTTCTCGAGACCTGTGCCTTTGTAAGCCTTTTTATATCCCTAATTTTATTGCTAATTTATACCACTTATAAATTGACTCACATAAATGTACTTACAATATAGTATATATTAATTCATCACAAAGTTACTACTATTTGTTTATAATTTTCCCTGACCTTTAGCTCTTATTTCTATTTTATTCTTTCATTTACATGTCTTTTGTTGTCAGCCATACAATTCTGGAATTAGAAGGGAAAACATCTTCATCTCCTTTGTGGAAGGGGGCAGAATGTGCACAGGAAAATAGAGAAATAAAGGAAATAAATATATAAAGAAAAATGTTAAATTGGCTTTTGGATAGAAAGAGAACAAGCCATTGTTTTCCTGCAGGCAGAACTATGTCTATGGTTCTTACATATGGGGGCATAATGGTTTTATTATCATAAACCGGGGTGGCCCCAGTAGATAACTGGCTCACTAGCCAATTATAGCTAGAAAAAGAGGTTCAGACCAATGACTTCTTGTACTTGACATGGTAAAGAATAGAAATCATAAAAATGCTCACCAGTTTTTAGGGGGAGGAAGATAAGATGCTTTGTTTCTCAGGACAACTTCATATGCTGAGGCCAGAAAAGTCAAACCTCCAATACGCTTTCTACCTGTCTGATGTTATCCACGCTATCTCCCTTGCCTCAAGAACAAGGGTCATAAAAAGCCTCAGAATAAGGCCAAAATTACTCAGAAATATAAAACAGTTAGAGAAATTAATGTCTTTGTAGAAAGAAGAACTGCAGCCTAAATGCCTCAGGCTCTTGGTGGAAGTGAGGATTATGAAGAGATGAAGTATGAGGAGAATTCTGTCTTTTATTTTATTTTATTTATTTTATTATTTTTTTAAGTGGGCTTCATGCCCACCGCAGAGCTCAACGTGGGGCTCAAACTCACAACCCTGAGATTAAGACCTAAGTTGAGATCAAGAGGCAGACGCTTAACCAACTGAGCCATCCAGGCAACCGTTAAAAGTAAATATTTTTGCCTTTCAAAATATACAATATACTTATTTTTAGAACATTTTGAAAAGCTTAGAAAAGTTCTCGGAAGAAAATGATTATTTGCCACACTACCAGTCAAGAGATAACCTATCGTAACATCTGACTCTCTGTCCTAGTCTTCTGATCTTTGCTCATGTATGCACATGTTCTCTGTCTGAGGATCTGTGGCATTACAGAAAGATCACTTAAAGAGAGAACCATAATTTTACTGTAAATGATAAGTAAATGTTTGATTGAAACTTGATCTTTTGAAGAAGGAACTTATGAAAGTAAGTTCACTTTATCTAATGTTGAACAAAACTCAGGTTGTGGTGGAAATGATGCATGAAGTCTGAGAATGAATTGAGTCTTGACTTTGTTTTGGAGCAATTGATGGGACAAAATATACATGATCCTTGCAGCATAATTTTAAAAGATGGTTCATCAATTTATTAATTAAAGCATTCTTTTAAAAATGCCTCTTGTGTTATGGTTCTCCTCTCGTTTCTTTAATTAACAAGTACAATCTTAAACTTTGTCAGATCTTTCTTATCAGAGGACGTTAGAGGGAGGGAGGTAATAATCTTTATTTCTCAGGACTTATTTTACAGCAACGGACCTCATAGGATCCTGTCATGTTTACCAGGATTTACAACTTCAGTTTGCAATCGGTTGGCATTGTATTTCCATTACTTCAGCAGATGTTTAGCATATCTGAAAATCAGGCAGAGATGACTACCCAAACCGAGGATGCCAGGGGCAAGGAAAAGCCGTCATGTTAACCATGTGGGATTTTGAGCAGTCATTTCATTAGTGAATATCTTCATGTAACATTAAATTTTGCTTCTTCACACAGTATCTTATCTGTGTGGATGCGGATAATAAACACAAACCCTTCTGTAGTTGAAGATCGAGTGGGTGGGGATATGCATGCTATGAGACAAGAGCTGTGCAGGAGACAGACTCTTTCTCAGGCTCCTCCTAGAGGAAGCTAAGTCCGTGGGAATGACTGGTTTATAATGGAGAGAAGGAAAAATAAAGAACAAGAGTGAAAGAGAGACAGCATATGAAAAAGTGCTCAGAGCTATGTACGTGAAAATCAGTACTGTGGTTATAATAGGGAGTCAGAATAGCTGAGTTCAGCAACCAGATGTATCCAATACCTTTAAGCAAGTACTTCCATTGGGGGCACTTACTATTCTTTTGTGAAATGACAGGTTGGGCTGCATAATCCTTAGGATTTCTTCTGTTGCTCAATTCTGCAATTCTATGACCCAAGAATATGCAATATTTCTAAGGGATGCTGGAGCACATCAGAACATTTGAGAACTGTATTAATCCTGATATTTCCTATTTAAGAAGAGATTGTAGCTGAGTTTTTTTTTTTTTTTTTCCTCTCTCTCTAATATGTACTCATACACTGGGCACTTAACTGTTTCTTCTGCTTTTAATTGAACTAATCAATTAACTCAGAGGATGCCTTTATGTGGATTAGGAAAATCCTCCTCCCTCACCATGGCAAAAATAACGGGAATTTTTTTGCAGCATAGACACTCCTTCCATTGGATAGCCAAAGCCAAATTATTCCTGTCCTGGGCTCTAGACCTGAAAAGTGGTAGCCCTATGGTCAATAATCTCACTTGATTTTCTCCCAAATAATTTTTTCAACATCTGTGGGAAGTGAACATAAAAATATTAAGATATCTGAATAGTTATGGGAGACAAACACAAGTATTAGGCAGGAAATTGGGTCAGCTGGGCACTTGGATATGTGTGTTGAAAGAAGAGGATTCCAGGGTGCCTGGGTGGCTCACTCAGTTAAGCGTCTGACTTCAGCTCAGGTCATGATCTCATGGTTCATGGGTTCGAGACCCATGTTGAGCTCTGTGCTGATTTTTTCAATCCTCAGTATTTTAAGTTATGCTGAAACCTTAACACCTTACAAACGACAGAGAAGTTTTTATCAATTAAGGTGCTCTTTTCTGCCCTGTGTCCTCCTGCCTTATATCAGCTAAGCTGAGCAGAGGAATTGCCGGTACCTGGTAAGGCAGACCCCCAGCACAGATGCACTCTTGAACCGAAACTGTATCTCACAGGTTACATTTACTCGTCCATACGATAGAAGAAAGTATACAACATAACAGGCTGAGATTTCTTTTCTTGCATCTGACTCAGGGTTAACCATGGGTAATTAGGGGAAAAAATATTACACTATTTTCAAAATAGAGAAATCAAAGGGACTGGAATTGCCTTTACAACGTACAACACTGCTGCTCAGCATGAATCTCAGACTGTTGGAATAAAGAAATTAAATCCATCAAATAATTCATGTTTAAAAGTTGCTTCAAGAAGAAATTGGGTGAAGGGCACAATGGATCTCTCTGTATTATCTTTGCAACTTCCTGTAAAGCTGTAATTATTCCAAAATAAATTTTTTTTAAGTTCCTTCAGTATGGGAAATGGACTTTTAACCTTGGAAAGAATTACTGTTAATTCTTGAATTTAGCAGAAGAATAAGGAAAGGGATGTCTGTAGTCAGACCTTTGTCACTTTTCACAAGTATTTGGTGTCCGTCATTGGAGGGTCCCTTCTTCCAAATCCGTGGCAGCAATTAAAAAAAGGGATAGAGGGGCACCTGGGTGGCTCAGTCTGTTGGGCGTCCAACTTCAGCTCAGGTCATGATCTCACAGTCCGTGGGTTCGAGCCCTGTGTCGAGCTCTGTGCTGACAGCTCAGAGCCTGGACCCTGCTTCAGCTTCTGTGTCTCCCTCTGTCTCTGCCCCTCCCCTGCTCGTGCTCTGTCTCTCTCTGTCTCAAAAATAAATAATTTAAAAAATTATTTTAAAAAAGGGATAGAATGTTCCATCAAAAACCCTTGCCAACTTTCCTCCCTTTTCCAACTCAAGACTTGAAGTCAGAAGCAGTAATCAAAGAGTAGCAACTACATATTTTGTTAATTTATGTTTTTCCTAATGATAGAAATAATACATGTTCATTACAAAAAGATGATAAATATTAAGAGTCATAAATTAATTAAAATCTCCCACAATTTAAAAATTAAAAATACTGTTGATACTTTTATATATTTCTTTACCTTTTTTCCTTTCCTACGTAAATAGTTTTTCATAAAATTTGGATCATACTTCATTTTTATTTGGAGAGTTTATCTTTACATTTAGCGTGCTATGAACTTCTCCCAAGTCAAAAATAAGATTATACTGGCTGCATATTATTCTGTTATGCGGCCACATCATAATCTAGCTCATCATTTCATTATTATGTGGAATATCTAAGTTATTTGTAAGTTTTCACTAATATAGCTAATGGCACATAAAAATTTTTCATTCCTGGGGCACCTGCATGGCACAGTCAGTTAAGCGTCTGACTTTTGATCTCAGCTCAGGTCATGATATCACAGGTTGTGAGTTCGAGCCCCATATCGGGCTCTGCACTGATGGCATGGAGCCTGTTTGGGATTCTGTCTCTCTTTCTGCCCCTCCCCAGCTTGTGCTCTCTCTCTCTCTCTCTCTCAAAATAAAAAAATAAACTTAAAAAAATTTTTTTTAATTTTCATTCATTAATCTTTCTGTGCATCTTTGATTATGTATTTTACATAAATTCTCGGAATGGGCATCATTGAGTCAAAGAGGTTTAGTGTTCTTAAACATATTGCCAGATTGCCCTGCAGAAAGGGTATACTAACAAACATCCACCTGAATTTGAAATTCTGCTAGCAATGGTCTCTCCATTTGACTTCCTCACAGTCTATTTCATCTATCCAACCGACAGCTCTTTCATGTGAGACTAATACAAGCTCACCCAAAGGCCAGTATAGTGACTAGGAAAGAACTTCCAGTTAATAGGCTGCCATTCCTCAGCCTCAGCATAGTGCAAGTGAAAAAGAAGCCATCACTTATAGAACCTTCTTGCAATCATATTACATTAGTATCTTTTTGCATTTTACAAGCCCATGTTAGTCTAAATTGTTAATGGACACTAAAGAATCTCAAATGACTCAGACTGAGGTGGAAAAAGAGGGAAAAATGATTTCCTAGTGTTAAGGATCTTAGAATCCTTGACATGAACAAAGGACTTTATTCATCAGTGCTTCTCAAACTTTAATGTACTTATAAAATACCAGGATCTTTTTTTAAACTGAGGTACAATGGACATACATTACATTAGTTTCAGGTGTACAACATAATGATTCAATATTTGTATATAAGTCTAGTTACCATCCATCACCATACATAGTTACATAATTGCTTTTCTTGTGATGAGAACTTTTAATATCTATTCTTTTAGCAACTTTCAAATATGCAACATGGTATTATTGACTACAATTGCCATGCTATACATTATACCTGCATGACTTATTTATTTTGTAACTGGAAGCTTGTAACTTTTAATCCGTTTCTCCAACCACCTACCCCTTTCTCTGCCAATTTGTTCTATCTATGAGGTTGGTTTATTTGTTTGTTTGTTTCTCTTTTAAGATTCTACATATAGGTGAGACTATGAAGTATCTGTCTGTCTCTGTCTGATTCATTTCACTTAGCATAGGGTCCTCAGGGTCCACTCATATTGTTGCAAATGGCAAAATCTCTTTCCTTGTTATGGCTGAATAACATTCCACTGTGTATATATACCACATCTTCTTTAACCATTCATCTACTGATAGACACTTAGGTTGTTTCCACATCTTGGCTATTGTAAATAATGCTGCAATAAACACAGAGGTGCATATATCTTCTCAAGTTATTGTTTTCATTTTCTTTCAACAAATACCCAGAAGTAGAATTGCTGGTAGTTTTATTTTTAATTTTTTGAGGAACCTCCATACTGTTTTCCATTGTGGCTGCATCAATTTACATTCCCACCAACAGTACACAAGTGGTTCCTTTTTTCCACATCCTCATCAACACTTACTATTTCTTGTCTTTTTGATAGTCATTCTAACAGATGTGAGATGATTTCTCATTGTGGTTTTGATTTACATTTCCCTGATGATTAGTGATGTTGAATACATTTTTTGAAAGTTTATTTATTTATTTTGAGAGTGAGAGTGAGAGGGAGCATGCACAGGGTGGGGGTAGAGAGAGAGAGGGAGAAAGAGAATCCCAAGCAGGCTCCACACTCAGCACGGAGCTCCATGAGGGGCTCAATCTCACAACCGTGAGATCATGACCTGATCTGCGATCAAAAGTCTGATGCTTCACCAACTCAGGCGCCCCAAGTACATTTTCATTTACCTGTTAGCCATCTATATATCTTCTCTGGAAAAACGTGTATTCATATCTGTTGCCCATTTTTCAATCAAGTAGTTTGGATGGTTTTTTGTATTAGGTTTTTGATTACTTTATGTATTTTGTATATTAACCCCTTATCAGATATATGATTTGTAAATATTTTCTCCTATCAGTAAGTTGCCTTTTCATTTTATTTATGGTTTCTTAATATCTTTTTGCTTATTTTCATAATATTTATTTAAGTAGTCTCTAATTGCCCCACCCAATGTGGGGCTTGACTCCAAGATCAAGAGTCCCATGCTCTTCTGACTGAGCCAATAAGGTGTCTCACTAGGTATCTCTTTAAAATGTAGATTCTACTCTGTAAGTTGCGGGTCAGGGTCTGTGATTCTGAATGTATAACAAACTCCACAGACCACTTTGAGTAACAATATTACTAATGTGCACATTAATTCTTTTCCCCTCCTGCAGAAGCAATGGCAAATTTATTTCAGGAAATTGTCCTCAAAAAATATGATAAATTTCTTCTGTTTTAGAAGGCAAAATAGCCAATCTCCCACCATATGCTGGGATGACACTGTTTCTTTTCAATATTTTATTTCTGAAAGACATAGTACAGGATGGACAGCTTTAGAGAGAAGTGAGCTTGACTTCTATTTGATTTCCAGGGGCTTTGTTGCTTTGAGTGACGAGAGATATTGCTCCCTGACTCAGTGAATATACTATCCACTAATAAAACTCCTTCAAGAAACTGAAGGAAAAAAAAAATCTCTTCTTCTGCTCTTTCTTTTCTCAGTTAAACTCCTTTAACTCATCATTTTTTGGCAATTCTTACACTTTCAGTACAAGCTTTCTGTCTCTTTTTATTCATTAGCCTCTGTTTACTCTGTTCCAACTTGATTACTTTTTTGCTACTTACAAGTGAGATTGGGTTAGGTAGAAAGAATCTTCTTTTTACTTATAATAACTCAATGCATGAGAAAGGGGAAGTGAATCAATTATTTTATATAGATTAAAAAAAATAATAAAAAAGCTCAGAAAGGTAGGTTACTTGTCCAAAGTCACACAGCCCATAAATGAGAGGCATTGTCTGAACTTAGAGTTTTCCAACCTCATAGCTCACGTTCTTTCAAGCATACCAGGCTTACTCTCAAATCAGAGAGATAAAACAATTCCACAGGTTATTATAATTTAACCCAAAGTGGGCAGTATGATGTAAGTACCCAAGAGTGGTATAAACAAGGTGCTGCAAAGATCAGAATCAAGGAAAGATTTTTTTTCAATTGGGAGGATCAGGCATGGCTTTGTGCATGGGTCTCTGTACGAGGTGAGGCGTTCTAGTTGGTGAGAAAGCACGAGAAAAATGGGAAATCCCAGGACCTATTCTCAGAAGTAGGAAGAGCCAAGTTTCAATGGAAAATACCATAGAGACAAAGCTGGAAAGGACAGGTTAGGGCCAGATAATGGAAGGTTACACATACCAGGTGAGGCAGGAGCATATAATTCAGTAAACAACCTGAAATTGTTGTAGATTCTTATCCAAGAAGTTACTTAAGCAGAGCTGAACTTTAGGAAAATAAATTTGACAATAGGATAGTAGATGGATTAGGGCAGTAAAAGTCAGAAAACTCTGTTTGGTTCCACAAAGGATACAAAGGTGGTTCAGACTTGGTTTATATAAGACTCTATATAAGACTCTTCTCACACAATCACTTTTTATACAATCAAACAAACAACTTCAAAAGGCACAGAATTTAATAACTGCCATTAGAATTTACAAAATGCTATGGTATCTGTAGGATGAGGAAGAAAAAGATGTGGAAAGTTATTATGTTTTCAGTTGGTCCAGGGTAGATTTTTAGGCAATCATTGTCAATGAGGAAAACAAAACAAAACAAATATGTCTGATTTCTTGGCAAACATTTCAATTGGGGACATTTAAAACGTCCTTGAAATGTATATTTCAGCTGATATGTGGACCTAACGAATTAGCACACCATTCCCAAACCAAGCAGTTTCTTCCAACTACTAATACTTAGAGTCATTTTAAAAAATTGTATATTGTTTAGATGTGCAGAAAGGCAAAGTTAAAGAGTTTGGTTTTTAACATAAAAGAGAAAAGAACAAATCTACAGTAAGTTTTATTTTTAGAGCTACTGCTTTATCAACTAAACCAAGATGAAACAGTTACTCATTAGATGACAAAGTTCTTTTTTTTTTTCTCCTTAAATTCATTTCTGAGTTAATACAAATCTGACTCATTGTCACCAAAGAAGAGGAACCTTCTTGCAGAGATTTGTGCAGCTGCCCCACTGGTCAGTCTCTACAGAAAATATACTTACCTTTGAGCAAGGCTAATCATGTAAATGCTAGTTAATTGAATTCTGGGTTTGATTGTAACGAAATCAGATTTTTAAAAAAAATTTGTTTAATGTTTATTTATTTCTGAGACAGAGCGAGACAGAACATAAGCGGGGGAGGGGCAGAGAGAGAGGGAGACACAGAATCAGAAGCAGACTCTGGGCTCCGAGCTGTCAGCACAGAGCCCGACACGGGGCTCGAACTCACAAACCATGAGATCATGACCTGAGCCCAAGTCGGTCGCTCAACCGACTGAGCCACCCAGGCGCCCCCGAAATCAGATTTTTTTTTTTAAATTAGTAAGTTGGGGGGCGCCTGGGTGGCTCAGTCGGTTGGGTGGCCGACTTCGGCTCAGGTCATAATCTCGTGGTCTGTGCATTCGAGCCCCGCGTCGGGCTCTGTGCTGACCTGCTCAGAGCCTGGAGCCTGTTTCGGATTCTGTGTTTCCCTCTCTCTCTGACCCTCCCCCGTTCATGCTCTGTCTCTCTCTGTCTCAAAAATAAATAAACGTTAAAAATTTTTTTTTTTTAAATTAGTAAGTTGGACTAGAATTTTCTTTGAAAAAAATGAGATTTAAAAAATGAGGCAATCAATCTTGTTACTTGAGGAGATGCCAATTCCAAAACACTGACTCATCTGCAGTGAGAAAGTCCATGAAATTCTCAAAAGTAATATGGAGCAGTACAAACATCAGTAATAAGCAGTAATGCCACTTTGCAGGAAAGGTAGGATCAATGTCCTTCTTATTCAAAGCTTTTAAGCTAGGAAATCTATCTGACGGTTGGGATAAGAGCTCAAGTTTATTTCAGTTGAAGCAAAACAGGAAGAGCAGTAAGTAGCTAATCCTGATAAGGGAGGGCCAAAAAGGAGTAGCAAAGAAGTTGATGTTCCCAAATTGAAAGAATTTGTGAAGTCTCTGGGACTTGGGTAAGTGTTGGGGCAAGTTGGATGAGGGTGGAGTGGTTAAATTCTCCACCTGCCAGGTTTTATTTATGAGCTACAACTGAAGGGAGAGAAAAACTTGAGGAATTCATTAGCCAGAAGTTTTGCTCTGATTTATTCAGAAGGAAATGGAATATTCAAAATGAAACCTAAGTGAAAGCAGTTGTGTTACTGCTTGGAGGGGAGGCTCCTAAAAGCAGGGACAGGAACACACCCAAGAATTAAGCCAGAAAGTTTTGGCCCCTATGTCAACGCCTGCCATTTATTAGATGTTTGATTGGATACAGGAGGGTCTCAGAGGCTAGGGTATTGCAGAAGGAGGGGCATGTTTAGAAGCTACATTTCCATAACATCTGCATAAACCTTTTGTTTTAGATTGTAAAGTTACCAGAGTAGCTTTAAGGGCTGTTGGAGATGGGGATAAGGGAGGGGTAAGAAGCATGGCCACCCTCTGGTGCTGCCTCAGGACCTTGGGGAAGATTCTACTCTCTGAGCCTCCTTTGCAAGAGGAGAATAACATTTCCTCATAAACTGGTTATGATAGTAAATAAGGTAAACAATGTGAAGTGCCAGCTCCTGAATACTCAGTAAATGTATATAAACCTAAAAGATATCAAAGAGGAAATACTGCATTATGTCTGTTCCAACGACAAATGTTTCTATTGGGAAAAGTCTTACCTCTGCCTTGTTCCTAGAGCACTTTAGACATTTATTTTCAATATTTTGTTCCAGTTGTTGCTATTCCCCACCCCCCACCCCCCCATAGGTAAAGAGGAGAAAAGCAATTTTGTTTAAACCATCAGTACCCTGCTAATATTCTGTCTCAAATCAAAGGGCTGGGCTTTCCCACAGAGCACTTAGAAACAGGTAATGATATCACACCCATTAGTGCACTCAGCACATGCTATGAGAACAGAAGCTGGCTTTTGCCCAGTAGCTTTCTCCCATGCTTGGTCCCTGAGGAGAGAGAATTGCTCCAGAAGCCCTTATTAGCAGCAGTCATTAGGATGACAAAATGTTAGAGCAGCCCCCTTGCCCTTCCCCACATTAAGAACTAAAATGAGGGGTGCCTGGGTGGCTCAGTCAGTTGAGCGTCCGACCAGCTCAGGTCATGATCTCACACTCTGTGAGTTTGAGCCCCACGTCGGACTCTGTGCTGACAGCTAAGAGCCTGGAACCCACTTTAGATTCTGTGTCTCTCCCCTCTCTCTGCCCCTCCCCTTCTCATGTTCTGTCTCTCTCTGTCTCAAAAATAAATAAAAACATTTGAAAAAATTTTTAAAGAACTAAAATGACATCAGAAAGAAAAGTAAGCTGTAAAGGTAGTTTAGTGTTCATATGTTACCTCAGAGTGAAGGGGAAGTGTAAAAACTATTCCAAGCCTTAGAACTTGTGCCTTACTTCCACCCCCCCCCCCCCCACTTGACCATCTCACCTGCCAGGAGAAGAGTGCAGCTTCTAGAAGCATTGATGTTGACTGAAGCATGTTGTTAGCCTGATTCTATTCATTCCCAAATAGCTATGGAGATATCTTTTCGTCTGATAACTCATTACTTACAAATGAATGAATGAATGATGCTCCCAGTGCCCTCCCCTTAGCACTCTCCTTCCTTCCTTCCTTCCTTCCTTCCTTCCTTCCTTCATTGCAAAACAATAATGGATTCCTACTATGCGCAGGTGCTGTGCTAAGACTGTGGATATAGTGATAAGATCTGAGTCCTCTAAGAATGAGATTTTTGGCATAAAATAGTCATGCAATTGCAAACCTCTAGATCATACAAAATAATATGTTATGTTCTAGACACAGTAATTATGGGCATAATTATACAAGAAGGAAGCTATGTAAATGTGACTTGAATACATCACACACTTGACCTGAACTGAATTTGCTATCATTAACAGTTTCACTTGATTTCCTTAGAATTTATAAGCGCTGGTGGAAACATGGTTTGGATATCCTGGTCTACTTAGAGAAGACGGGTAAGGAAGTTTGAACTCATAACTCCACTCCTTTTTTCTCTTAAATATTCCTTGGAGCAAGCAAGCAAGTTCAAAGTCATTCCCTTACTCTTAGAGATTTGTTCTAAAGTACAGGTTCATTAATGTTTGTTGTTACTGATACTAGGAATGATGTTTCTACCACTAACTAAAAATGTTTAGAGCAATAATTGATTTATGGAATTTCTTTTCAACTTTTTTTTAACCTCCTAAAGTCCAGGCAAAGTGACTTAGTATCAAACCAAAGCAATTGTTTCCAACAGAATATTATTAATGTTGTTAAATTATTCTTTCTCAGCTTCCAGTGTTAAAGGGAACTGACATATTGTTGACAGCTATCAGAACTCTTCATGCTTTAGCAGAAAGTCACTTGAAAAATTACCATATCATTAAACTCCTATCTCAAAAATGTTTCAAAAATCTCCCCGAGAACTTCTAAGACAGAGTATGGTTACTATATATTCATTCTTTGCCTTCCAGTGTTCAGACATTGGTTAAAGGCGGAATGGGTTTGGGGAAGGAAATGTCCTGAGGCAAATGCATGCAGCATCAGGAAGAGAGATTAACCCCCTCTCTACTTTGGTTTCTCTCCCCTTTCCAAGGGAGGGGCACCCAATAGAATCTTTTGGAAAGTTGTTGGTCTCTATGAGTAAAGGAGCCCCATTCCGTAGCCAGATACCTGTCCACTCCTGGCTTTGCTGACCTTCCCAGGCAGGAGGGTCCTCTAAGAGCCTGGGAAGAGTGTCTGAGACAGAGTGCATAGCATTGCATAGTGGTACCCCAGGCACAGAAGGGCAAGGACAGTCTCCTTCTATTTTTGGTTCTTGAAAGATACTGAAGGAAGGATGGAAGACTCAGTCTGGGGAATAGCAATGAGAAAGATAAAAAGGCAAAGAACCTACTCTCCGAAGAGCACAAGGACTGGATGGAGTGAAAAATAGAGTAGAGTAGTAAAAGATGGGCCTGGAGAGGTAGGTTGGAGCCAGATTAAGTAAGGCCTTGCATGCCAGGGCAAGGAAGGTATATTCCATTCAGTGAATAATTGGAACCATTGTACAGTCTTTGAGCCAAAAAGGGATCTAATCAGTGTTGTGTTTCAGGAACATTAATTTGACAGAAATGCATGGAATGGATCAGGACAGGAAAAGGCAGGAGATAGCATGCATATGTGACGCTGAAGAAGATACAAAACAAACCACTATCAGGAGATACCACTCCACACTTATTTGAATGGCAACATTTAAAAGGAATATAAACTGACAATATCAAGTGCTGGCAAGGACTCAAGAGCATCTGGAACTCCCATACATGGCTGGTGAGAATGAAAAATGAATGATCCACTCTGGAAAATGATTTTGCAGTCTAAGGTTAAGCATATACTAAGCATATAACCCAACAATCCCACTCACAGTTACCTAGAGAAATGAAAACATGTTAATATAAAAGCCTGCACATTAATGTTTATAGACACTATTCATAATTGCCCCAAACTGGAAAACATCCTGAATATCCTTGAGTAGGTGAATGGATAAACAAAGTGTTGTACCTTCATACCATGGAATACTATTCAGCAACGAGGAAGAACAACGCATTATAGTGAAATAAGTCAGTCTCAAAGTTTTCATACTGTATGATTCCATTTACATTATATAATGTATCTATATATTATATAATGTATGTGTGTGTGTGTGTGTGTGTGTGTGTGTGTGTGTGTATATATATATATATATATTTTTTTTTTTAAGTAGGTTTCACACGGAGCCCAATGCAGGGCTTGAATTCATGACCCTGAGGTCAAGACCTGACCTGAGATCAAGAGTAGGATGTTTAACTGACTGAGCCACTCAGGCACCCCTACATAATACTCCTGAAAAGACAAAACTGTAGGCATGGAGGACAGATCAAAGATTGCTGGGAGTTTGGGAGGGAGGTGAGCCACAAATAATAGTAATAACAACAACAACAATAATGGAAGTTTTTTGAGGGTGATGGAACTATTTTGCATACTGATTGTAGAGGTGGTTACATGAATCTGTACTTGTGTTTAAAATCATGGAGGGGCGCCTGGGTGGCTCAGTCAGTTAAGCGTCTGACTTCGGCCCAGGTCATGATCTCACAATTCGTGAGCTCGAGCCCCGCGTCGGGCTCTGTGCTGACAGTGTGGAGCCTGTAGCCGCTTCAGATTCTGTGTCTCCCTCTTTCTCTGCCTCTCCCCAGCTCATGGTTGCACTCTGTCTCTGCCAAAAATAGATAAACTTTAAAAAAATAAAATAAAATAAAATAAAATAAAATCATAGAACTGTATACCAAAAGAAAGAGGCCAATTTTATAGTGTGATAATTTTAAAAATTAAAATTAAAACAAGAAAGCAATGCTAAACAAATTAACAAGAAAAGCAAGGTATTTTCCCTTGTTTGAAATATCTATCAGGCAGAGTATATTAGCATAAATAAAGTCAATGCTAAATAGGAAGAAGGAATGGAAAAACAAGATTCTTAGACTGTGAGACTCATAGATTAATCCAGGGTTAGCAAATATGCTTGTTTGTGGCAGACTATATTTCCAAAAATGGCTGCAACAATATGTGTCAGCCTACGTGATTTTCTAGAACCTTGCTACTCCTCCATCAAGAGGTCTGTGTCCCTATCACTTCAATTTGAGATTGTGTACATCAAGAGAGTATTGAGAAAGCTGCAGTGTGTGCTTCCTGAAGCTAAGTCATAGAAATGCTATGCTCTTTCTCCTGTTCCCTTAGAACACTTGCTCTTAGAACCCAGCCAGTGTATTGTGAGGACTTCCCAGTATGCCATGGAAAAGCTTATGTGAGAAGAACGGAGGTCTTTGTCCACAGCACAGGCTCATCTTCCAACCAGTAGCCAGTACCAACTTGCCAGCCTTATGAGAGCCATCTTGAAAATAAAATCAAACTAGGTAAACGGTCTAGAGCAGAGAAGAGTGTGTCAGCCAAGTCCTAAGTTGGCTATTCATGAGCAAAGTAAATGATTGTTGTTGTTCTAATCCACTAAATTTTGGGGTGGATTTTTACATGGTAATAGATAGCTAATAGAATGTTATTAATCAACATCAACAGATGAGAATGCCTTCCTGGCATTCCTGGGATGGGATGAGGCTTAGAGGAAAAGAATGCATGACTGATCAGTGAGGTTATATACATGTTCATCTTACATTTGAATAAGAGAGTGAAGGCGGGTTGTGATCTGCTCAAGGTCACACAGATATTTTGTACCAGAGCCAAAACTCTGAATCAAGTCTTCTGACATGCAGTTTAGTGTTCTTTTCACACTGCCTGTCCCTTCCCAATAACAGATTCCAGAGATCTGAACCACAGGATCTGCTTCTCCTTGCCCCTCTCATGCGTGTGACAGACATCATTAATTAAGTACAGCGCTCTCCTAAGGTCACCGATGAGCATGCAGAGTGTGGACTCCAACTACCATTAAAGAATCCAAGCAGAAAGATGCAAGAACTGGGGCACCTGGGTGGCTCAGTCGGTTGAAGGTCCGACTTCAGCTCAGGTCATGATCTCGCGGTTTCTGAGTTGGAGCCTCACATCAGGCTCTCTGTTGTCAGCACAGAGCCCACTTTTGGGTTCTCTGTCCCCCTCTCGCTACCCCTCCCCCCCCTCTCAAAAGTAAATAAACTTAGCAAGAGCTATAACTGATTTATATCGGGAGTGTCAGAAGAATACAGCAAACTCAATCTCAAAATATAAACTGTAAAAAGATCTGAGATGGAAATGCACATGAGAGAAAGGGAAGTATTTAGACATAACCATTTGGGATCAAGGATGTGTGAAATAACACATAAACTTCTTATAGAATAGACTACAGAATAACTTCTCATATCCTTGAGGAAATCTATTGTGGATCCTGTTAGACAATTTTCATTTAATATTTTAAAACCCATTTGGTTGTTGTTGGAAGAAAACCTGTTACTTTAGTTCTATAAAGGATAGTGCATGAATAAAATTTGGCCTCATCTTGAATACCAAAGGATTGAAATGCATACAACCCATACAACAAAGCAGTACTGGAATATTTTACACTTTGATGGCTCTGTTCTTCATAATGCACTTGTCATTGAGAACAAACTAGGTTCAGAAAAAAAACAGATGATTTCTAAGGTATCATTTAAAAGTGTAGGTTGTAAAGCCAGGACACTGTGAATTTTAGGGTGGTTCGCTGAGAGCCAGATTCAGATTCATTCAACATAGGACCAAGAGCAGAGCTTCTCTGAACTTGATAACAGAAGAGCAAAACGCCCTGCAGAAGTAACTGAAATTCAACTCCCAGAAAAATAATGATCACTGTCTCCCTTTCTACGATTCTGAATAGGGCAGGGGGCTGGGGTTAGGTATGAAGATTATTTGAGTAAACCAAAGTGATCAAGTTCCTTCATTCATTTGTTCCCTGAGTACCAACTACATGTAAGGTATTCTATTAAACACTACTCAGAATACAAGGATGTTGGGTGCCTGGGTGGCTCAGTCGGTTAAGCATCAGACTTCGGCTCAGGTCATGATCTCACAGCTTGTGGGTTTGAGCCCCGTGTGGGGCTCTGTGCTGACAGCTCAGAGCCTGGAGCCTGCTTTGGATTCTGGGTCTCCCTTTCTCTCTGCCCCTCCCCTGCTTGTACTGTCTTTCTCTCAGGAAATGAATAAACATAAAAAAAAAATTTTTTTTTTTTTGAAAGAATACAAGGATGAAACGGGTTTTATCTTCAAAGGTTCTCTAGCCGGGACCCCATCATCCTCTTTTAATAGAGTAAAATTTGAGAACATGAGCCTAATACGTTAGAAATCTAAATATCACCCAGTGGCACCTAAACACAAGAGTACTGGGTTTAAGCATTACAAGCAGGATATATCACTGCGATTGTCTAAACAAATCAGCAGTCTTCAAAAGTATTAACATGACCTTCCCTCTTTTCTGTTCGTTCGTTCTTTCTTTTCTTTTTTTCTTCTTTCCCTTCTCTCTCTCTCTCCTCCTCCCCAACTCTCTCTTGCTTTCGACATGGATTACATTATCATTTGTAATATTACCAATTGCTAGGCCACTTAGATGCTTTAGTGTACTCTTAGGAAATTATTCCTGGTAATGAAATTCTTTTCATCAGTTCCACTTTCAGATTTGCAATACAGGCTTGTCCTTTAACAATTAAGTGTTCTTTTCAAAAAAATATGCAGCAGATGTGGCAAAACAGAAATGTAATATTCTTGGAAGTGGGCTAGTTTGGGTAACAATTCAACTTTCCTTTTTCGTACTTGGACTTTATTCTTCTAGTAATTTCTCTGTCCATATCAAATTTTCAAAAAGGTCAAAGTCATCATTTTGTGTAATTAATTCTCAAATCTTCAAACAAAGGTCAGTTAAATTCTTGTTATATCTTTTCAGGTTTTTGTAGTTAGGACTTATTGTACTTGTTGATTGTTGTAGTTGTAGTTGTTGATTTATGTTTCCCCTAATCTTTTCTGGAATAGAGTATCTCAATACTTTCCATCAGGTTTTCCTAAACACCAGCAACTTGTTTTTCAATGAATAAACTTAACTCAATGTCCTCTCAAGGTCTAGAATGTCTCTTAAGTTCCAGTGCACAAGAACAAGACAGAAAATATCTGAGGAAAGTGGACTTGGAAGTCAATCCAATCTGGGTTCCATGTAGGCTCTGCCCCTTCTCCTGGGACTCTAGGTAAATTCCTTAATCTCACTGAGCCTTAGTTTCCTTATCTGTAAAATGGGGATAAAGTGCACATTGCAAAGTCACTATGAGAACTAAGCACAATACAAGAAAGCAGAGAGACTGGTGTATAACAGAGCTCCTTAAATAATTTCCCTTTATTTTCTTCTAAAAATGACCACAATAAAGGTCAGGATTTAATCATTAAAGCAAACTGTGAGAGATGCAAACCATTCAGGTCTCCATCATTTTTTCTGACATTTTGATATGTAGAATATTTGACATTTCTCCTCTTCTAAGTGGAAAAAGCACCCCACGTAAGGGAAAATGAAAATCGGGGTGGGGGTGGGGAACACCAATAATTTCATAATCCCAGCACTTATGACAGTTTCCATTTTTGTCATGGTCTGGGTTTTATACCAAACGGCCACATTTTCTCCAGAGTTGCACTCGGCCTGTGCTTAGCATGGCATCATGTCTTTTAAGGTACTAAAAGATTTATTCCAGGTGATAGTGGGAAGCTGCCCTGGAGGAAGGAATGGAAGGCTGCGGAGGTGTTAAAGTTCTTTTACATTGTTCAAGCCTTTCTCCAGCACAGAAACTCCACAAAGAACTCCTCTGCAGTGTTCGTTACCCAGGGCGGTTTCTTTAAATTGTTTGACGTCAGAGAAGGAATGCTATAGCAACAGTCTGTCAAACTGGAATTAACTCAGAAGAAAGATGGGGGTGGGGAAAGGAAAACTGCTCCCGGGCGGTACTGACTTCAGAGGAAGCAAATTGGATAGTTGCATTCATTTTATGACATTTTAAACCTAAAACACCCGGAGAAATGTGGGGGGGGGGGGGGAGTCGGTTGAGATGCTTTGTGTGATGTTTTAACTCACGCCGAGATGAGCGACTTGCCAGGGTTATCTGAAAGGCCTACTTTCATCAGTGACGATGGTAACAATAACTTCCAAGTATTGATCATTTATTTGGAGGCAGGCTCTGTGCAAACGGTGCCTCATTTAGTATGTCAGCACCTTTATGAGGCAGGTATCACTATCCCTATTTTGCCAATGACCAAGCTGACTACCTGAGATGTACACGATCAACCGCCCAGCGACGGTAGAGCTGGGCTTGCAATGCAATTTTGTAGGACTCTGGACTCCAGTTGACTTTCTTACACGGAGAATTCCAGACTGTTAAACCTAACGGGGACTTGGGGTCTTCTAAGTCAGCGTCCCCCCGCCCCCCATCCTGCCAGGAGCAAAGTGAGGCTTCTATGGTGCCAGGAAGGAAACCGGCCACACCACTCGGGCGCAACTCAGAAGTGTGCTCCGGCGTCCAGGCGCCACAACGACAAGAAAACGAAACTGCCTGGGAATTAATGTTTTTCTTCTTCTTCTAGCAGGAAACGAGAGAGAAAATAGGAAGCAGAAGCTGCGCGCGGCACCCGCCGCCTTCGCCCCCCGTCCCCCGCCCGGGCGGCGCGCGCTCCTGGGTGTGCGCGTGGCCGCGGCGCGTCCCCAGCGGGCCCGCGCGCCTCGTGCCTCGCGCCTCGCGCCTCGAGCCACGTCTCCGCCCCGGCCCCGGCGCGCCGCGGAGTTGGCTGCTGGGCGGTGCGGACCTGGGTGTGGCCGGCGGATCTCGGCGGCGCTGGTCTCGGCGGTGCGCTGCGCTCTGCACGCCGGCTCCGCGCACGGGGGGCTGCTGAGCGCCCCGCGGACCCAGCAGCGGCCGGTCGACGCGGAGCCCAACTCCTTTCAGGTAGGCGGCGATCGCGCGAGCTGCAGTTCGTGGGTGCGCCCCACGCGGGGGCCCCGGGCTTCCCGCAGGGGGCGTGAGGCGCCGCGGGGCCCCCGTCCCAGCGGAACGCCGCCGGCCGGTGGCGCGGGGCTGGCCGGCTCGGGCGTCCCGGGCTGCCGGAGCCTGCCCGGGAGGGACGGGGCGGGCGCGCCTTGGTCGCGCTCTGCTGCCGCGCGGGGGCCAGCCCCTCGGCCGCCGCCTCGGGCACTTCCTGGGGGGCTCGTACCGCTCGCTCTGGGAAGCGAGGGAGCGGCCCATTAGTCCCTGGCCTCCAGACCCCCAGACCCCCCAGCTCCCTCCCCACGCCCTGAGGCCCCTCAGGGGGACTCAGAGCGCGAGCTCGTGGTTGCCCCGAAAATAGCGGTTATTCGGGACTGCCCAGAAGGGTTATTGGGTGGAGAGCTCTGGGAAAGCTCATAAAAGTTTTCCGCTTAGTGCTAAAAATGAGACTAGTGGTTTCGTGTTAAATTTATTTTGGAAATGATATGTCCATTATTGGGGAGGGGGTAGTGGATAGGAATTCTTGTAAATTCTGAACATGGTAAAATGTTTTTCTTTTCTCTCCACATTCTTTTTCTGCTTCAAAACATAAATGATTGCCTTCTACTTTGATATTTATTGCTATACGGTAAGGCAAGACTGAATTTCCAAAAGTTTAAAAACAGACTTGAATTTGTTTATAGAAGCGATGCTTTGTTATCTTGCCTCTCTCTCTCCCCCTTTTCTCCCACTCCTTCCCTTTCTCTTTTAGTAGAGGATGTGGATACATCTTTCTCTCTTTCGGCCACGGACTGAATAGCTCGGCGGCGTTTGGATAAAGCACCCTACTGGGAAGTTTTCTTAAGACATTCGAGATTTAATTGTTGGTCAGAACGCTTTATTATCATTCCTTCTTAGTGTTGCAAACTGAGATTGTGACCTTAGAGTACATTTTCCTAGAACACCGAGCACACACTGCTTATTTAAGATGAAAGGGAAGTCATTTCTAGACGTGGAGGAAAAGGACGGTTTGGATACATAAAATTGTATGCTTTGAGTGTCTTTTCCATTGTACATTTTAAGACTCTTTAGTGTGGGGCTTTTTGTTTATTACTGATCCTAGGCTCTGAAGGTTTATTGTGTATTTCAGTATTTGGCTAAAGATCATTTTAAGATTTTCCATGTTGCATTTTGGTTTGCAGATGAATTTGAAACTGAAATGGAAACTTTTAAAATACCGTTTTATTGAACGTGGTTAACCCTCTTGTGCATACACATTTATAAAATTATAAAATTGGTTAATGTGGCTTGCAATACATTCAGGTTCATCTCTTTGTGAGCCATAGGCATTATTTTGGTGGTTATTCTGAGTCATCGGTCTTTGTTAATCTGTAGAATTACTTTTATTATTTTTTCCAGCTTTACTGAGATATAATTGACATCTAACATGGTATAAGTTTAAGATATTCAGCGTGTTGACTTGATACTCATGTATTGCAAAATGGTGACCATAGTAAGGTTAGTTAACACATCCATCACCTTCCATAATTACCTATGTGTGTATGTGTGTGTGTTTAGCAACTTTCAAGTATAGAATACAGTGTTAACCATAGTAATCATGCGGTACCATGCATCCCCAGAACTTTCTTATAACTGGAAGTTTGTACCATTTGATCAACATCTCCCCAGAATTGTTTCTTTAAAGTCATTGGCGCTTTAGTATGTCAGCACATATTTTTACACTTTAAAAATAGATTCTGGGACATTTTGAAAATTGAGAATTGGAACAAAGTATCGGACATTTTTCTGCCCTTAGCAAGTACTGCCTGAGATGGTGTGATTTCTGATTTTTTTTCAGGCATGTTACTAAAGTGCACTGTGTCACTAGTTTCTTTACCTTGCTGACTGGTTTTGCCTGTATTTATTATAGGAACTATTTATTTGACATTTCTTCTGGTCCAGGGGGTGATGCTGTACATTTTTCTTTTTATGTCTTACATGAACTTGGCAAAGGGGACATTATTCAGTTCTAAAGGTAAGGAAACTGTGCCCCTGAGATGTTAAGTAACCGCTGATGGTCGATGTAGCTGTTAAGTAACTCATCTGGGATACAAGGCCAGACCTCTCTGAATCTGAAGTCCACGTTCTTTCCTCTGTGCCACATTGACTTAGTGCCAGGACATGAGGAATGACCCTCAATTACTCGTTAGCATATTTGTAAATTTTCCAAGACATGCCAGAGATACAGATTTGTTTTTCTAGCATTATCATTACTATCCGTCTGTGTTGTTATACAGATTCTCATGTCAACCATTCTCTTCTCACTTCTTTATTCCTGGTTAAATGTCTGGCTCAGGGTTCAAGACCTCCCTCTTGCGAGGGCAGATTTTCTCCTGTCGACATTAATAGGTGGTGAAAGCTTGATGATTCTTCCAAAATAATAACCCCCTATTAATGTGGGGTTTCTAGAGCTGTAGATACAACTATTTTGGAAGGTTATAAACAGTATGGCAATCTGTTTTGGACTATGGGAACCCTCTGAGATTCCTCAAATTAAGCCAGATGATATTTTGATAGATGTTTACCCCTGCAGTTATCCTGTCTCTACTACAATTTCAATTCAGTTTCTGCAGAATCATTTATATCATTATACAAACATTCTGTTATGTCTCTCATCTTAAAATTATTTTCTTGATCCAGTATTCTGCCCCACTTCTCTGGCTCCACTTTGAGAAGGCATAATTTTTTTTTTTTTTGAGAAAGCATAATTTTTTGATAGAACAAAAATAAATACAGGCAAGGATAACCAGAACGTAATTAGTCATCTACAGGGGGTGGGTAGGAACTGAGTAGAAGGCAGTGGAGGGAACAGCACTGTGGCAATTATATCTTTTTGTATAGTTTTGAGTTTTGGAAACTTGTTTATGTTTTATATGTTCAAAAATAAAATTAACAAGGTTGAAAGCAAAAACCTCCAAAATTGAATATAAACAGCAACAAATGAACCAGCTATATTTCAGTGAATAACATGAACTCTGTGAAGAAAAGAAAAATCCAAGTAAGTCTTTAACACAACACTTGGACTGTCTACCCTTAATCTAAAGATAGAAAGGACTGCAAAACAACAACAACAAAACCAACTTGAACCTGGTATAGCAAACTGGTTTTTTATGGTGGTAGGAAAAAAAGCAGTTCTTGAACTATTTTGTATGTGCTGTAGGAGTGAGCAAATGAGTAAATTCATTGATATTTTTTGAGGTAGGGTTTACACTGTGGGAGAAGGGAAATAAAGATATGGAGTGGAAGAAGACAGTGAAACACTCTCTGGTGTTGGGTTGGAATTAGAGTTATCATATATTTCCTAGCTCTGCCTGATGAACAGGTGTAGACAGAATGGCACCCTAGTAGCAGTGAGCACAAGTAGTGCCCATATCTAAGTGGCTGGTTCCAGGGCTGGGGCAGGGAAAGTAGAAGACGAGCCTAGAACACACAAAGTAAGGAGTTGTTCTCCAAAATGGTGGTGGCATATCAAAAGGACATAGGAAATAGCTTGAACGGCTAAATCTGGGAAAATTTGAGCCTCGAAATGAATAATGATAGTAATGGATTGTAACCTATGGAATAAAATAAGAACCCACAAGTTCGTAATAAATAAGGGAAAGGGGAAAGCACTCTCAAGTAGACTGCCAATAAAAATGTATAAGGAGCAAGAGAATTCATAAAGTGACTAGCTTGTAACCACCATGGTCACGTTGATTCAGGCAAATGTTACTAATGGAGAAAGTTTGATGGGGAAAGGATATTAATACAGTTTCTAGTGGTCTCTCTAGAGGTTAATGACCAAGGGGAAAAGCAGTAACTTCACAGTACAGAAGTCTGGCAGACACCATCTCAGTGAAGCGATCAGTGTTAATATCACCAGTAGTGGGATAAACAGATTCTTCCTGGTGTGCTTGGACTGGGGACATCAGTATTTTTCTAAAGTGCATAATCAAAATCTATGTAGAGGAAACAATTGAGGAACCTTAATTGAGGGCCATTCTACAGAGTAACTAGCTTGTGCTTTTCCAGTATGTTAATATCATAAAAAGACAAAGGCAAAGGAACTGTTGCAGATTAAAGGAAGTTTAAGAGACCTGACAGTAAAATCCAGTGCATAATCCTGGATTGGATCTTGGATTGGAAAATCCAGTTGATCTAAGACTATTATCAGGACATTGGCAAAATTTGAATATGTACCAAATATTAAATAATAGTATTGCATCACTGTTAAGTTTCCTGAATATGATAATTGTGCTGTGGTTATGTAAGACAGTGTCCTTGTTCTTAGAAGATACACAGTGAATTATTTAGGACTAAATGGCCAAAGTATCTTCAATTTACTCTCAAACGGATGAGCAGTAAGAATTATTATATATGAAGAAGGAACTTGATAAAGCAAACATGGCAAATATTAACAATTACTGAATCAAGGTGAAGAGTCTAAGAGTATTCACTATATTACTTTTTTCTTTTTCTTTTTTTTTAATTTTATTTTTTCTTTGTTAAAATTTACCTCCAAATTAGCATATAGTGCAACAATGATTTCAGGACTAGATTCCTCAGTGCCCCTTTACCCATTTAGCCCGTCCCCCCCCCCCACAACCCCTCCAGTAACTCTCAGTTTGTTCTCCATATTTATGAGTCTCTTCTGTTTTGTCCCCCTCCCTGTTTTTAAATTATTTTTGTTTCCCTTCCCTTAATGTTCGTCTGTTTTTTCTCTTTACTTTTTTCAACTTTATGTTTTAAATTTAAAAAAATGGAATGTTAAAAATAAAACTTCAAAAAATAATAAAGTTACTTTGTGTCCCAAAACAACAAAAACATTTTTGAAGGAGTCCATGTAAGCTGTATCTGCTCCTCAACTCCCCTCTTGTTCTGAATTCGTTCCAGAGAGACTTTATCCTTCCTGTGCTGAGAAGAGGCCATTCTTCTCAAGGTCACCAGCAATGTCAGTCCTTCCACATTAGATCTCTCGGCTGCATTTAACTCAGGTGATAGATAACTTCTTCCTATTGAAGCATTTTTCCCTTGGCTTCTGGGACACTGATTTTCATCCTGCTTCACTGGCTATGTAATCTCCTCAGTAACTGGTGTCATCATCTACCCAGCCACTTAGGCTAACAATCCTAAGAGTTCTCTTTAATTCTCCTGTTTCACTCATCCTACATCTATTCCTCCATTGGCAACTATGATGGGTTGTGACTTAAATATTATTTCAAATTTGGCTGTATTTTATTTCTACTGCCACTACCCTTGCCTCAAACCACCATCTTCCCTCTCCTGGACTACAGCAGTAGCCCCTAACTGGTCTTTCTGCTTCCAGTCTCAGTCAGCAGAACCAATTGCTGTTAGATAAAGTCTGAAGTTTTACTGTGGTCTGGAGGCCTACATGATTACATCCCCACCGGCCTAATCTCTTCTGCTTTGTGTACTCCCCTCTAGCCTATCATCTCTGCTGTTGATTCTGCATGCCAGGTTAGTTTCTGCCTCAGGACCTTTGCATTTACTGTATATTCTTCCTGGAATGCTGTTCTCCCATTTAAGGCATGGCTCATTTGATCATTTTATTCAGACTTTACAGATTAATTTATTTAAAAATAGCCTTCCTTGTCACTAACTTCTTGCAGTTTCTTTTCTCTTGCAAAGTACTTATCTGTACTTGAAATTGTTGTTTATTTATGTGCTTTATTATCTGTTTCCTAGACAGATATAGAATAAAGCTCCATGACAACAGGGCCTTTTGTTTGTTTTGTTGACTGCTAAATCCCTAGAGCCTGGAATGTGTCTGGCATGTGGTTAGAACTCAGGTATTTGTTGAATGAATGAATAAATGCATAGATTAATATTTGCCAACTTTTTTTAAATTTAATACTATTTCAAATGGAGAAGACTGTCTCAGAGAATCCTGTAATGTTAGTGCTGTTTGAAGTTTCTTGGTGATACTGCTTAGCTTCTCTGGAAGTTATCAAGTTGTCAATTTTGTTTCTCAGCTTCACCTTCCTTTTGTCTGCCCTCTGGTGGAGGTAACACAGATAACCAGCAGAGGAGAACAATAGGTTACTAGGAAGAAACAAAAAGTGAAGAACCTTGACTACAAACTGGATAATTAACTTCTAAATTACAAAGATGTAAAAAATTTTAATTTTTGATAAATCAATTCACCTATTAATATTGGAAAGATTGACAAGAAACGGCAATATTTAGATTTCAAGAGATATCTAGGATGAAGAAAAAAACCTATTTATCTCCAAAATGTTTTGATTACTTAACATAATTCCTGTTTAAATATACTTCGTTCTATTAAAATATTTTTAATATTTTTCCACTTTTAGTAATATTAATATTAATTTCAGTTCATCTTTTGACTTTTCTGTATGTCAGTAACATATACCAATGGAGAAGCCAGTATTCAAACCCCAACACTAGAGGGACTAGAAGCAGTCTAGACTAGAGGCAGCACTCTTAATATTTATGCTTCACCACAGCCTTCCTATTGTGCTGTGATGAACAATATATGTTCCTCAATACCATTTTTCCAGTATGCATTGTGGAGAGCCTTCTAGAATTGCTGAAAATTATATCTTATTTAATTTGTTTTGAAGTAGCAATCACATTAAATGATTTTAACACCCGTGTGCTACTGACTTGCTAAAATAATGTAAATTTAAAGTTTCTCTTAATGTCCATCTTTAATATTTAAGGCAATACACAGCTTAAATTACTGCCCCCTTCCCCATTTTGGCTTTGCAGGGTTGTTTCCTGGGCTGTATAGTTTTTACCAAGAAAACTTAATATATTAACTTAATATATTAAGGGCAAACACCCACTGAAATGCTTATCTTACAGTTGGAACCCCAGAAGGGAGCATTTGTTCAGGGGTGTCATTAGTACTGGCATCTTTGCAAGTATTTAGAGCTCTGATGTTCTCATCTTAAACAGCTACATAATATTTCATTGTATGGTTATGCCACATCTGCTTTGCTGTTTTATGTTTGTAATTTTTTTTTGCAATTTTTTGTTATATAAACAATTGGATAGTGACTGTCCTTAAACATTCATTCTTACTGTGTTTTTAGAAGTCTTACTGTTTCTTCTTCATCATCTAGTTTTTTAGCTATGGAGAAATTGATAGAATCTGTACCACATAGAATGAGAACACTACTTTGGAATAGACAAAGATGAAGACAGTGGTTCCTGTGCTCAAAGAGCTATTTGTCTCTTGGCTTGTGTATAAGAATTTCTGATACTTTTGTTATGGTAACATTTAGCAATGGCTTGACTCATTTTTTCCCCTTCAATTTTTATGAGTTCCCCACCTACACACCATTACCCTGGAATTGCTTAACGAATGAAAATTGGGCTTTAACTATTTGGTTATGTGAAATTAAAAATCCAGTAATGCAGTTTAAGCAGAATGAGACTTTGTTGTCTAACTAGCATAGATTATACATTGTATGTAGGATAGTTAACAAGGCTTATAGTGACCAGGTTTTTATAAGGAAGTAATTTAAACATTTTTTATTTGCTAGACTTCTGTAAATTAAATTATGTGCTTAATGGAAAAATGGTAGACATTGAAATTGAAATTCGTCAACAAGGGATCTTCATTATGTGCATTACTTATGAATTGGGTCTCTGGGGAAGCTGTTGTGGGGGAAGGAATAAAATTTTTGAGAAAATGTGGTAATGGAGTGCCTGACTGGCTCAGTTGGAAGAGCATGTGATTCTTGATGTTGGGGTTGTGAGTTCGAGCCCCTCATTGGATGTAGAGATTACTTAAATAAGTAAATATTAAAAAAAAAAAAATGTGGTCTTGTGTCCATGATATGAAAAGCAAAAACAGTTGATATTTAAAATTTTTAAACCTTAGATATTAATTTTTATGGTTATATGTTAACCTTTATGGGAACTAAAATTTATCAACAAGGGATTTCATTATTTCATTAATTAATGTGCCACTAGGGAAGCTTTTGGGGAAAAAATACTCAAAAACAGAGAAATACTCCTCTGTGACTTAGGATATAAAGAAGGGGAGACATGTTCATACGTAAATTTCACCCATGGTTTTGTGCTAACTTTCAGTGAGGAAACAATCCTTGTAAAGTTTTTAGAGATGATGGTGAGACATGTTGTGAAGGGATGATGAAACATCAGGAGTAATGCGTGTTTCCTTAATGCTGCTGAAGAGTGAGCTATATTGGTATATGTGATAGTGAGTGTTGCAGGATGAAAACATTAGTAGGAGAATCAGAGCAATAGAATAAAACTAAATGTGTCTAAATGTAAAAAAAAAAAAAAAAAGGGAAACACTGTTCAAGCCGCTTGGGAGAGATAAGATGTATTGATGGATTTTGAGAACATTAGTGGTCCTGGAGGGAGTTGAGGATGGAGTGGAATCACGAATAGCTAGTGTGGGTTATTAGCTGTTAGTATAAACCCAGGAAAGCAATCATATAATGTTTTTGTAAATAAAGTGTGATCCTGAAGTAGCATTCGTGGATATCTGTTCCTCTCAGACCAATACCACATAGGTGTATTTGCTTTTTAATTATTAAAAAAAAGTTTTACTTTGTGCCTAGGCATTATGGCTTTGTGTTAGAAAGAATGAAAACTGTACTGAAAGAAAGACATTGAGTGTTGTACTCTATTTCCACTTATTGGTAACTTTAAGATAATTTTACTTTTTAATTTTTTATCAAAAAAATTTTTTTTAATTAAGTTTATTTTATTTATTTATTTATTTATTTTTTAATTTTTTTTTTTTTCCAACGTTTATTTATTTTTGGGACAGAGAGAGACAGAGCATGAACGGGGGAGGGGCAGAGAGAGAGGGAGACACAGAATCAGAAACAGGCTCCAGGCTCTGAGCCATCAGCCCAGAGCCCGACGCGGGGCTGGAACTCACGGACCGCGAGATCGTGACCTGGCTGAAGTCGGACGCTTAACCGACTGCGCCACCCAGGCGCCCCTTAAGTTTATTTATTTTTGACAGACGAGTGTGAGCATGCACTGGGGAGGGGCGGAGAGAGAGGGAGACACAGAATCCAAAGCAGGCTCCAGGCTCCAAGCTGTCAGCACAGAGCCTGATGCAAGGCTCGAACTTATGAACCATGAGATCATGACCTGGGCTGAAGTCGAACGCTTAACCGACTGAGCCACCCAGGTGCCCCAGTTTAAAATTTTTTTTTAATGTTTACTTATATTTAAGAGAGAGAGGGGGGGACAGAGTGCAAATGGGGGAGGGGCAGAGAGAGGGAGACACAGAATCCGAAGCAGGCTCCAGGCTGAGCTGTCAGCACAGAGCCTAATGTGGGGCTTGAACCTGTGAAATGCAAGATGGTAACCTGAACTGAAGTTGGACACTCAACCCACTGAGCCACCCAGGTGCCCCTAATTTTGCTTTTTTAAAAAACATATTTTACTTTTACTGAAGCTGTGAACACATAGAATTATAGCTATCTTTCCATGAATATGTTAGTTGCACATCACATTTTGTCCTGTGAAGCCAAATTAGCAAATAAGCTAGATCATGATGCCTGTTGGGCACTTACATTTGTTGGATGAAATGCTGATCGCCGCAGTTGTCATATTTATTTTAAATCAATTTGATTTGCAAAGTCAGTCAAAGTTTTTTATTATTTTTAGAGGGAGAGAGAAAGAGCCTGCACGGGCCACTGTGCAGGGGAGGGGCAGAGGGGGAGAGAGAATCTCAAGCAGGTTCCATGCTTAGCACTGAGCCCAACATGGGGCTCTATCCCATGGCCCGGGGATCATGACCTGAGCTGAAATCAAGAGTCAGATGCTCAACAGACTGAGCCACCCAGGTGCCCCCACAGTTGTCATATTTTCATCCTTTAGTGGTAGGATTCATTTAAACATTTTTTAGATATAACCAAGAGTAATACATAACCAATTCTGGTAAATATAAGGGGTTTCTGGTCTAAGACTGTGTGATGTAGTGATACGGAGATGAACCATACATGGTCCTATAAAAAAAATCCAAGGGGTAATAATACTTGAGTGAAGTCATAAGAGAAAAGATAGTCTGAAAAAGTTATGATTTACATAATTTATTTTCCTAATGTTTGGTTCAGAATCTTAAAAATACTAAAACCAGAGGCGTCTCAACTTAGAAATGGTAGGACTTAGAGAAGTCCTTTTAGACTAAGTAAAAGGAAATTCCCTGCCATTTTACATAGCTGCCAGTGAATCTATAGAACTTGTTGCTTTAAGAGGTAGTACAGCTAAAAATATAAGCATACTAAAAACGGTTTCAGTTTAAGGGAACTTAGTGTGGTGAGTTCAGCCATATTCTCAGGAAACATTCAATTTTGGTGACATAACATCCTAAATATGTGCTGTTTCCACCCTTACATCCTAATATAATGATTATTACTTACCTTTCTCATGAGAAGATGAACTTTTCTGATTGTGGTGGGTCAGTGCCTGTACCTAATGTAAGTCGGTGTTAAATACATGTTTCTTGAGTAGAAGAATGAATCACATGAGTTGGATTGACAGTAGGTCGGGACAGTGTTCATTTCTTACATGTTTTAGAATTATAGCTAAAAATAATAGGAATAATGCAGGAAGAAAAACCTTTTGAAAGGTTTTCCCCAAATGTTGACTGGAAAAAAGCTAAACTTATTCACTTAAAGCTTCCATTTTCTTTCTGTATATGAATGTAAGATACACTAAAAGAATGGGAAAATATCCACTCTATATTTAAAACATACACTCTACATTAGGTTTTCATGTAATAGCTGATATTATTATAAGCTTTGTTACTACCTTTGTCTCAAAGACTCCTTCCCTTTTCCTTGATTTAAAGGATACTTTGTATAATTTGTAATTTAAAAATTAAACCCAAGGAATTTATGATTAAACACTCAGCTTTTATAAATGGCAAATAGTCTAAAACACTACAGGTGTCACACGTATTTAATTTATAACACAAATGTAAAAATGTATGGGAATGAAACAAAGTCTGTTTTTAATTCCATGAATTCCTATCCATTTTTTTTCCTTTCATTCATGACATTTTATTGGGTCATGGAATTTACTACTTCAGTTTAGATTTCTACCAAGATGACAAATCCTGTTCAATGACAGACCCCCTGATTCTTATCCAAAGTGTTCACCTCAGTGCATCTGTTTATGATACTTGGATGAAGAATTTGTTTTCTTGTTGATTGATTTATGACTAGGTGTGGCCTGATCTTGTTGTGACTTAAGAAAATTTAATCACAAGTTCTTTTTTTTTTTTTTTTTTTTAATTTTTTTTTTTCAACGTTTATTTATTTTTGGGACAGAGAGAGACAGAACATGAACGGGGGAGGGGCAGAGAGAGAGGGAGACACAGAATCGGAAACAGGCTCCAGGCTCTGAGCCGTCAGCCCAGAGCCTGACGCGGGGCTCGAACCCATGTACCGCGAGATCATGACCTGGCTGAAGTCGGACGCTTAACCGACTGCGCCACCCAGGCGCCCCAATCATAAGTTCTTAAAACAAACAAACAAAAAGCCATAAAAGCTTCGTTTGGCATTTGAGCATCTAAGGCCCTTTTTAAATTAATTCCAGAGGTACATGAAACACAGGGGGTCTTTTTCACATACTTTGTTACTTCAACGAAGATTAAAAACTTTTCGGGGCACCTACCCGCTTGGTCAGTTAAGCGTCCGACTTCGGCTCAGGTCGTGATCTCACGGTCCGTGGGTTCAAGCCCCGCGTCGGGCTCTGTGCTGACAGCTCAGAGCCTGGAGCCTGTTTCAGATTCTGTGTCTCCCTCTCTCTGTGACCCTCCCCCACTCATGCTCTGTCTCTCTCTGTCTCAAAAATAAATAAACGTTAAAAAAAATTTTAAAAAAATAAATAAAAAAAATAAAAACTTTTCAAGTATCTCTTTTTTCAGGTGTTATGGGTATTTCCTGATAGAAGATAGCTGGTTCCTAAGCCATCCTTCCAACTCTTGAGTTTATTTCATTCTTCTATTTCTTAAAGAGTAAAGCAAGACCAACTACAGGTGGATTGTTTTAAAGAAGGCAGTGGCTGCCAAAATAAAAAAAAATCAGGTTATTGCTAGATACATTATTTCCCTTGAGGAAAGGGAAGCTAACACCTGAAATACATCAAGGAATCGTTAACGATTTCTTTGTAAAGGCATGGTTAAGTTGTATTTGAAAAATAGGAAATTTATATGGGACCTTGTCTCTCTTTTTTCTCTCTTCCCATTCTTAAGCCATTCCTCAGGAAAAAAAAATCAAAAAATTTTCACCATTCAGATATGGGAAATAAGTCTGCTCTATTTAAAAACTGATAAGAGGGGCGCCTGGGTGGCGCAGTCGGTTAAGCGTCCGACTTCAGCCAGGTCACGATCTCGCGGTCTGGGAGTTCGAGCCCCTCGTCAGGCTCTGGGCTGATGGCTCGGAGCCTGGAGCCTGTTTCCGATTCTGTGTCTCCCTCTCTCTCTGCCCCTCCCCCGTTCATGCTCTGTCTCTCTCTGTCCCAAAAATAAATAAACGTTGAAAAAAAATTAAAAAAGAAAACTGATAAGAATGGGAATGATTTTTTTCTATAATTATGTATTCCAACAAATATATTTTTTTAAAGCATTTAGATGTTTTGTTTGACCAGGAAGATAGTATAAATGCCATTTAGCATTTTTAGGAACTTCTTAATGCATGAACAAACACATTCTTGAACTTTCACCCAATCAAATGGTTTTAGATTGATTTCCTAGGTAAACAAGAGTTTAAACTTGTGGCTCTCAAACTCTAGGAGGCACCAGAAACACCTGGAGTGCTTGTTGAGCACTGAACACCAAGCTCCACCCTCAGAGTGGGAAAGGGCCTAAAAATTTGTGTTTCTAGCAAGTTCCCCAGTGCTGCTGATGCTTCTGGTCCCCACACTTTGAGAACCACGGCTTGGGCTATTTAGTTAATTAGTGGTTATTAACCACGTTTCTTTCCTCACGCACCTGAAAGGTATATATAACATTAACAGCTTCAGTCTAAGAATCAAGGCATTAGGGTGGGGGTAGGCAGCATGCTGGGGTGTGCCAGGAATTGATGTCTTCACAAGGTGGGTGTAGTTTGAGAAAGGCCTTCATGTGAATGGATGTTTTCTCTCTTACCCTGTTTCCCACCTTGAAGCTTTTTTCTCTCCTCCGCACTCATTAGAGTGTCTTGGTGTATATAGTAGGGGATAGGGATAATGTTTTCTCCTGGCAGACAGAAGAATATAGTCTCTAGACTATAGAGACTATATAGAGAATAGAGTTTCCAGGGAGGGATCTTCAGTGCTTCTCAAGGAGTTACGGAGAGAACAAAGTGGTTATGTTGCAGCATAACTGAGATGCTGAGCCCATGACAGAAATTCTTTCTGGTAATAATTGTATTTTTCTCTTTTGTTTCAAGTATTTTGTATTATATCTGTTGATCCAGATAAAGATATGGGCCTGAGTAGTGTTTCTGGTTAGAGTGTCTTTGTATATTTCCCTTGCTGGGCAAATTAGCCCTTACTTAAATATCCAAGGGCATTTTGTGAATGTGTATATTTAATTCCCAAAACAATCCCATGGGGTATCTCCACTGTACCGAAGAGGAAATCAAGACTCAGAGCTGTTAAGCAATTTCTGGGATCACACAGTAAGTATAATGTGAGTGAGTCAGCAAGCTCTATTAGGTTGTATGAACTTGGGTAAGCGCCGTAACCTCTATAACATGTAGTTTCCTCATCTGTAGGATGGGGATGATATTAACCCCTACCTACTGAGGTCAATTTGAAGTGCTCAAATGAGTTACTATGAAGAGTTTTGAACAGTGCATGGCACATAGTGCTCAATAAATGCCATCTCTTGGTTGGCTAACTCCTACTAACTCCTCAGTTCTGGGGTTGTCCTAACTTTGTGCCAGGTAATCTTCCCCTTATATACTATAGGTCAGTAGTCTCTTATCCATAATTTGGAGATCCAAAATGCTTTGAAAACTGCAGTGTTTCTTTGTTTTGTTTTTTCATAAATTGTTTAGTGGCAAAATTTTATGTGATTTGGACTCATTTTGTGCCACAACATGGCCTGAACATGAAACTTGCTAGTCTGTTTTTCCCCCCTAGTTGTGAGTGTGCTTATTTTTTTTTTAATTTTTAAAAATGTTTTATTTATTTTTTGAGAGCGAGAGACAGAGCATGGGCGGGATGGGGCAGAGAGAGAGGGAGAGGGAGACACAGAATCTGAAGCAGGCTCCTGGCTCTGAGCTGTCAGTGCAGAGCCAGACATGGGGCTCAAACTCAAAAACCGTGAGATCATGACCTGAGCTGAAGTTGTACACTTAACCATCAGAGCCACCCAGGTGCCCCATGAATGTGTTTGTTTTGTTGCAGAAATACTCCTTGATTATATGAGGTGCTGCCTCAGAGTCCCATTGGTATGTTATGCAGTATATGGACACACCTTTTTAAAATCTGAAAACTTCCAAATCTGAAACACCTGGTGCTTCAGCTTAGGGTAATGGGTTACGGACCCATGTAAGCATGCGCATAAATGTCTTTTTCCTGCTTAACTGTGAACTGGGGAACTGTCCTACTCATGTGTACTCATTGTACATGATAGGCATTCAGTAAACGTTTGGTGAAAGAATGAGCTGTGGCACAACATACCGTTAGGTGAAGGGAAACAGACTGAAGAGTGGCATCTTATTTTCTGGAACATAGACAAAACAGACCACCTTCAGTTCTCAAGAGGTGGAATTCTTTACTTTGGGGGCACTTAATTGCGATGAGAAATTTGCTAGCAAAACAAAACAAAACAAAACCTTGATGCCCGTGCTACAGTTTCAGCAGCTCTAACGTTAGCTTTCACTTCAGTTTTTCTGTTGTATCCATCCATTTGCCCCATGCAGCTCCAGGTTTTTGGCTAACTTCTTGTAAAAGCCACATGGGAACATCTGTATTTGGAATACTTGGGGTGGATAGGCAAGTATGTTTTGTTGTTGTTTTTTGAGAGAGCGAGGGGCAGAGAGAGGGAGAGACAGAATCCCAAACGGGCTCCGCACTGTCAAGGCAGAGGTTGAAGCAGGGCTTGAACTCATGAACCACAAGATCATGACCTGAGCCAAATCAAGAGTGGTCTGCTTACCCAACTAAGCCACCCAGGTGCCCTGCAAGTGTGTTTTTAAATTCCATGTTAAGAATGATCATAAAAGCTTTGAATACCTTACCTAATTGATTATGGGTTTAGGGTTGGGTTTTGTTGTTGTAGTTGTTTTTTAGCTTTACAAAGTATAGGAATTATAAAGACTACAAAGAGAAAAGTAGAACATTAGAGAATTATAATAGCAGCCTTGAATTTTTCTGACGAATAGACATGGTAAGCAAAAGTAGTTTTATGCTTAAATTTAAGTACAATTTAAAATATTCTTTCATGCCTTATGAGCTTTCACGTTTAGTATGAAAAATATTAGTAGCTAAAAAATATTCATATTTCCTTGTCTCATAGAGATGAAGATGGTTGTTCACCAGTGTAGCAGTATAATTGTACAGGCTACATAATGCCTTGCTTTAGTAAAACTTCTGTGGACATTTTAAGAAGTGGAGAGGGAAGGTTGTTTGAATTATACAACTGTATTTTTTTTTTTCGATTCATTTAATAAATTGGCTTGGATACAGTGACTCATTAGTATTTTTTGAGTATGTGTAACTGGCACAGCTGAACTTTTAAAAAGATAACCAATATGCTGCTTTCTTAACATACAATGCTTTCACTATAGAATAATTTCAATTGTGTTAAATGAATCCGTTGTTCATGTTGAAAAGAACTTGGTCAAGAAGTTATGGTAACTGAAAGACACTGTGCTTATATTAAACTAATTTCGATTGAATTATTAGTTTAAAATTGCTTTAGTCTGCATTTTCAGTACTACTTCAGAGATTGTAATGAATAGCTCCAGTGTGACCTAGCGTAAAAAAATCCCCATTGGTGAAATTGAGAATTACATTCTACCCTTCTGATGTTTTTTGTTTGTGTGTTTTGTTCTTGGTGTGTGTGTGTGTGTGTGTGTGTGTGTGTGGTGTTGTTTGTTTTGTAAAGGAATGTAGTTGGCTCATAGATTATCTCATATTCCTCTATCTTTCCTTCCTCCCAGGAGGGAAATTTCTTGACCAGTTGGCTAAAGATAGACCCTGGGAAACCAAAGTATTGAAGATGGTGAATGGGGGTGGAAGGAGTCCACAAAAAGACAGAAAAAGAATAGTGAGTGAAGTATAAGGAGGATCTAGGAAGTTGGGGTGATGAAAGCCGTAGTAGTAAAGTGCATAAAAAGGGAGTGTCATCAGTCATATTCAGCAGAGAAGTCTAATGAGATGCCCTTTGAAAAGAGGCAGTGTGGTAGGGTAGTTGAGATCCTGGGTTTCATACTTGGATTCAGTTCCCAACTGTGCCTCTAATCTTAATAAGCAAGTTATTTAACCTGTCTGAGCCTCAGTTTATCTTTGGCTTAAAAAAAAAAAAAAAAATTAGGTAAGCTCTATGCCCCATATGGGGCTCAAACTCATGACCCTGATGAAGAGTCGCACACTTTTATGACTGAGCCAGCCACGTGCCCCTCTTTTTGTCTTTATGTCCTTCCACTTATACTATGGTTGCCATTGGACTTGGGGTATGGTAAAAGATAAACTGAGGCATATTAAATATTTTAAGACTGTTTTAAAGCAAAAATCGATTTAGTTTGGGCAGTGGTAGGGCAAGATTTTTATAGAGCTGGAAGCAAAACAAAACTATTTGAATAGTTGATTAGCTTCTGTGGTTTCCCTCTTTGGAAGGCCTAGTTGGCTGCGATTGGTTGTCCTTAGGTTTTGACTTCGTAACCTTGAGAAAATTACAGGCTTAGTTTTGGATTGCTTACATAGTATTCTACTGTATTAGAACCACCTCAGTCTAATAGCCTCCTTGTTTAATTAGTGCAAGAGTTCGATTAACTATAAAATATTTATTGTGGATCCATGTGTGACTTACTTTTATATATTTAAATTTGGTTGCTTATTGATAAACATAAATACCTGTAAAGCAAATACCCAAATCAGGAATTCAAAAATTAACAATCACTTGTAACTGCTGTACTTGGGTGCTTCTCCCTTGTACTGTTTTATCATTACCTTGAAAAACTTTTATTACATATGTATGCATTCCTAAACAATGTATTTCTTAGTTTTAGTTGTTTTTGAGTTTTATAAAAAGTATAATGCTGGCATGTGTCTTCTGGAACTTGCTTCCCCCTACCCACATGATATTGTTCAGATTAATCTATATTGTATACAACTGTAGTTCATTTGTTTTCATTGCAATAGAATTCAACATGAAAACACTATAATTATCCATTCTCCTGTTGGTTGGCATTCGTGTTTTAGTTTATTGCTATTACAGGTAGTACTGTATGAACCCAACTCTTGAGCAACATGAGCACATGTACTTGAGTTTCTTTTAGGGCTTCTATACCCAGAAATGGAATTAAATCTTTTTTTCTTTTTCCTTTAAGTAAACTCCATACCCAGTGTGGGGCTCGAACTCACCACTCCAGATCAGGAGTGGCATATTCTACCAACTGAGCTAGCCAGGTGCCCTCAGAAATGGAATGGTCAGATTGAAAGATAGACATCACCTTTGCTAGATATTGGCCAAATTGCTTCCCTAGAGTTTTCCCACCTGAATGGAGTTAGCATTTTCCCCCAACCTTGCCAATTCTGGGTTGAGATAAAATTTTATCAATCTGATAGATATGAAATAGTTTTTTATATGCATTGCCCTGATTACTGAGGTTGAATATCTTTTCATTTGTATATTGGCTTCCACAGTTTTTCCTATTGTGATTTGCTGATTCGTATCTTTGTACATTTTTCAATTGGATCATTGATCTTTTTTTCTTAGTTTGGAGAATTGCCTTTAAACTCTAGACGCTAATCCTTTATCTTAATTTTAGCTTCTAATTATCTTTTCCCTATCTGTGGCTTGGTTCCCCCTCCTCCGTAGAAGAGAAACTCTTCTCATCATGAATACACTGTCCTTACACAACAGAAGATGCTAACCCTTCTAGCTGACCTTTTCTCCTCTTCTTAGCCTTCTTATATGCATGGATCATTGTAAGAATTATTGTGTAAAGTTGTGTTGTGGGTAGTGGTGGTGTGCCACAGACCGTTGGGCTATTCAGTAAGCCTTGAGGTTGATTCTGCTTTCATATGTTAGAAGCTTTAAAAAACAGCATAGAGGCGCCTGGGTGGCTTAGTCGGTTACGCATCAGACTTTGGCTCACATCGTGATCTGACAGTTCAGTTCGTGAGTCTGAGCCCCACATCGGGCTCTGGCTCCGTGGTGACACTGCGGAGTCCGTCTGTCTCTCTCTCTCCACCTCTCCCCTACTCTATCTCCAAAAAGAAAATGTAGCATAATTGTTGTCTCTGCCTTCAGCTTTGGGGCTGTTCACTACATCTGAGTCCTCAGAAGTCCTACTCGGTTTTCTGTTAGGCACATGACCAGCGTAGATGAAAACCTTACTTTCTGTCTATAATCACTTCCATTTTTTGGTCATTAATTCATGTAAGGTCTGATCAGTGAAAGAGTATGTTTTGGTTTACTTCTCAGGTTGGATTCTTGATTATTTTAAACTTTAAGGAAGATTTGGAGTTAGTTTATGTGGCAGTTGGCCTGGCCATCCCAATGGAGAATTTCTTTAGTTGTGTGTGACTGTTTTATTTTACTGGTTTTCTTTCCTCTGCCATTACTTTTCATATCCCCTTCCCCCAACCCTCAGGTTGAATTCACAATTAAAAAAAAATATTTTGCCATTTCCTTGATTTCTTATTAACTGTGGCTGTAAAGTAACTGCAGGAGAGCCAGCAAGTGGTTGGATGACTCTGTTGTTATAGTCAAATATGTGCCCTTGAAGACTTACTTGGCTTTAGATCTATAGTTTGAGGGAGCTACTTACTAAATTGTACCTGATGCAACAGTATTGTTCTCAAGAATTCAGAACTTTTACAGCCGTAATCAATACACAGACCGACCACTTAGGTTGTCCTTTAGCCTTTCAAAACATAATGTAGTAGGATTTGGGGGTGTCTTATTGATTCATTTTTAACCCCAGTCAGCCTCTAGGCTTGTATGGAAGTAGTTTATAATCTAGTTTATGTTAGATCTTCTCTTTATTGGTATTCTCAGGAATCCAGCAATTGTCCTGTGAGAAGAAAAGATCAACAGAAAGCTTGTGTAATCAAAATAATCCTTTCTCCTTAGTGACAGAACTAATAAGTTGGCTTTAAAGAGTGAAAAATTATGGGGCACCTGGGTGGCTCAGTGGTTAGGCGTCCCACTTCGGCTCAGGTGGTGGGTTCAAGCCTGCATCGGGCTCAGTGCTGACAGCTCAGAGCCTGGAGCCTGCTTCCGATTCGGTCTCTCCCTTTCTCTCTGCCCCTCCCCCGCTCGCACTGTCTCTGTCTCTGTCTCTCAAAAATAAATAAAAATGTTAAAAAAATAAAAAGTGAAAAATTAGTTCCTCCTTTTAGCAGCAGATGTGGAAGAGGGGGGAAGGCAGCTTGAACATTTCTTTTTAGGCATCCAGAAAAAATTTATGGTCTTCTCTGTAGGGGAGGAAGAATAATTTTCCCTTTACCCTTCTGAGTTCTTGACCGAGACCCCCTGCGGTAAAAGATAAATGAGAAAAACAAGTTTGTGAACACGTATTTCTCTGGTAAAGAGGGAGATTCCCAGGGAAAAACTCCCTTAGATAGCCCAAGGCACCAGCTTAAATACCATCTTCAGCTAACGACCAAAGAAAGTGTACCAAGAGTACCGGTGGGAGTGGATGGGGAGGGGCCGAATCCTGGAGGTTATCAGGAAAAGCAAGGGTAAACAAGGGTAAGATTTGTTGTGCAGATTTAAGCTGGTGTGTTCTCCGTTGGTTAAGATTTTCTGGTGATAGAGTCCTCTTTTTCTTCCTAGTAGGAGAGGGAGACACCCTTACAAATGGAAATTTTCTTTATAAATGTACATTTCCATTTCAGAGGGGTGACTTCTCTTTTGTTTTCAGTTTCTCCTTAGTTTGCTGTTTCTGAGAATAATCCTATGCCACATCCTTAGGCCATATTTGGGGTGGCATATTCTGCTAGCTTTCATTTGGTACAAACATCACAAGGACTCTGATTTTGCCTCTTAGAAACCTTTCCAACACAGTCCCTTGCCTTATAAATGCCCCTGCCTTTTCCATGATGACTGCTTAATCTTACCTGAAGTTGGCTGGGCATGAGTGGTGAGGCTGGAGAATTTATATTTCCTGTGAAGAAATGGGGTTATGTATAGGCAGCTCTCTTTGAGAGTTCTTAATGAAGGACAGGAAGAGGAGTATGAGTGATAGTGAAATGTCAATCAAGGTGTTTGGTCTTTCTCTCCTCCCTCCCCCCCCCCCTTTTTTTTTTTAAGGGAGAGACTTGGGCATGTTTAACCCTGATAGAAAGGATGCAATTGAAAGTGGAAGGTTACCCACAGGTGGTGGTTTGCTAGGTAAAAGTGAGGAATTACAACCTTACAATAAGCTAAGCTGTTAACACCTAAATATACTGACTAATCTTAGCTTTTATTAAGTTCATTCTGATATAATATGAAGTCTGCAGTGTTACCTGGAAGTATTCCTGCCAGACACATTGAACTTGAGTATCATCTAGCATGTAGCTCTAACTTCCAGTCGATTGGCAGGATAGAAGATAGAGAAACAAGTTCAACAATAACATAAGGAAGTAAACAGAATGTGAGTCACTGTATAGGACAGTGGCTCATTCTCTCCAGTAAGTCAGTATTCTAGGGGAAAAAAAGAAAGCAGGTGGTGGATACTTTTAGATGGGAGAGACTTGAGACGTAGCCAAATGTACTACATAGTCCTTAGTTGGATCCTGTTTTGAATAAATCAGAGGTAAGATAGTGGTGGAATAATCGGGGAGATTTGAAAATGGACTAGGTATTAGCTCCTAATTAATTACTATTAATTTTGGTAGATTGATTAGTTATTATGGTTAAGTAGAAAAATGTCCTAATATTTTTGGAGATATATGCTGACGTATTTCAGAGTGAAACGTCTTGATGTTTGTAATAACTTCAGCAAAAATAAGGTAAAGTAAATACAACAACATTAGCAACTTGTAAATCACGTGGTGGGTATTATGGGTGTCCATTATAACTAATATCTTTACCTTTTTCTGTGTTTGAAAATCATCCTACAAGACTAAAAAAAGGAGGAAAAATGAGAGCATGAATATTCTAGAAGAGATCATCAGAAGTGTAACATTACTGAAAAGATGATAGATAGGATTTAAATCATAGGTGGAAGAATTGGACCAAATGACCGAAAAGTCACTTGCTCTGTCTTTTTTTTTTTTTTTTTTATAAAATTTTTTTTTTTTCAACGTTTATTTATTTTTGGGACAGAGAGAGACAGAGCATGAATGGGGGAGGGGCAGAGAGAGAGGGAGACACAGAATCGGAAACAGGCTCCAGGCTCTGAGCCATCAGCCCAGAGCCCGACGCGGGGCTCGAACTCCCGGACCGCGAGATCGTGACCTGGCTGAAGTCGGACGCTTAACCGACTGCGTCACCCAGGCGCCCCTCACTTGCTCTGTCTTAAGAGAGGGGAAAGAGAATGTGATGAGTCAGTTATGTTTGTGTGGTTTTATATATTTAGTAGTAGAAAATGGAAAGAGTTCATGTCTGATGGCTTCTGCTTTCTCTGTGATGTAGAAGGCAGTCATCTGCAAGAGGGGGTATGAAAGGTCAAAAGCTTAAAGAGTTCAAAGGAACTGAAATAGTTGATAGTAAGAGTGGAAGTGATAAAAAGCTGCATAGGCTGTTGGGTGGTTTTGAGGGCCCATTTGAGATGGGTAAAATGAATTTGTAGTGTCACTAATATGCCGTTTGACTTTTTCGATCAATGTTTGGTCACTTCAGTACTGGCTGAAAGAAAGTAGGTAGTTGGGTTTATGAAGGTTGTGATTTTTGTCTGTTGAGTATGACAGAATAAAAGGGTGGGGAAACAAGGGTGCTGGCAAGATTGTTGATCAAGTGCTGGATCTGGAACCTAATCCGTATAAGGAGGAAAATGCAGTTTGCAAGTAGCAGATGAATAAGCTCTGGGGGTCTAATGCACAGCCTAGTGACTACAGTCAACTGCACTGTGTCATATACTTCAAAGTTGCTAAGAGTCTCGATCTCACATGTTGTCTTTACAAAGAAAAGATGGTAATTGTGTGATAGGGTAGTTAACTCCTTGGTAATCATATTGCAATGTAGAAATCACATTCTTTAAAACTTCTACAGTAACTACATTATATTATATGTCAATATATCTCAAGAGGTACCACAAACTCACTGTGTTTCACACTGGACTCCTTATCTCTCTTATGAACTTCTCCTTCGAGGAGTCAAGGACTTGAAAGTGTCTGGGATTTTAAGTACTTGCAGGACGGTCAGTTAGCCTATTCCTGTTTCATGGATGCTAGCTGACCACAGAGACTCCTTGGTCAGAGACCAAGGACCACCTTACTCACAGCACAGCAAGTAGCATATCCTGGTGTTGGTTTGTGTTAATTTCCCCATGTCTTCAGTTTCTATGAGGTTAACACAGGTGGGGCTAGATGGATGCCACACATACAGTGGGGTTTGTGTCACAGCCCAGAAACACTGAGCTTGCAGAATTGACTGATTTTACAGTTAGGTGGAAGCAAGCCTGCTGTGTCTTGGGGTTGAGGAGACATTGTGTCATCCCTCAAGGTTGCTCGCCCCGAATACATCCCTGAGAAATGGCCCAATTGAAAGTGACTAGGGCCTTACATTTTGGCTCACCCAGGAGAAATGTGTAGGGATGTCCAGGGACCATGGCCTCTCCCAAAAGTAACCCATCCACAGAGTGGTGGTGATGAGGGAACTGCTTTTTGTCATTCCTGTTCATGGTACCTCCATCCTTTTGGACACCCAGGCTAGAAAATCTCATTCATTTGGTACATACCATAGTCTGTTCTGAGTAGCCCTTGCCACATGCTACTAGCCTTGTTACCTGAAACTGGATTTGCCTCTTGATGAATGTTGAGCCAAAACACACAACCAAAGAACAGGAAAAGGAAGGGTTTTACTTGTCATAAGTAAAGGAGAATACCTTTGTTTGTTTCTTCCCCAAAGCAGTGTCTCCCTGACTGACAAAATTGAGGACATTTTAAGCTGAGGGTGAGTACATATTCATGAAGGGGTTTAGGCAGTGGGAAATACAGCATGGAGTTGGGGCAAATGTCATCTTAAGGTAACTAGGTCCAGGTCAAAGTCACAAGGAATGGTAGTGCTGACCTCTGCCTCTGTCATTTCTCTGGCTCCAGTTGGACTGATATCTGAATGCTCAAAGGGGTGTAGATCTTGCAAAGTTAACTCTAGAATGTGGGTCGGGTCACCTGGCCTGATAGTGGCTGTTCTCACATTCTTTCCTGAGATGTGTGGGGGCCTCAAATGACTTTAAAAAAAATTTTTTTTTTCAACGTTTATTTATTTTTGGGACAGAGAGAGACAGAGCATGAACGGGGGAGGGGCAGAGAGAGAGGGAGACACAGAATCGGAAACAGGCTCCAGGCTCTGAGCCATCAGCCCAGAGCCCGACGCGGGGCTCGAACTCACGGACCGCGAGATCGTGACCTGGCTGAAGTCAGACGCTTAACCGACTGCGCCACCCAGGCGCCCCTCAAATGACTTTTTAAGAAAGCTATGTCTGTTGGTCTTTTTCTGGGGCCCCCTAACTCTTTGTGTTTACAGTTGGAGATAAGCTCTTCTGTAAAGGGTCATTTGTGTGTGGGTGGCTTTGGGTGGAAAGGCAGTAGTGAGTGGGTAAAAAGTGGCTTTGAATACCCTGTAACTAATGAGATCTGTTAGAGCTCCTTGGTACTCCTTTTGAGTACATTAGCAACTCAGTAAGCAAGATTTACACCAATTTTACTTGCTTAGGAGTTTCTGGAACTCAGGAAATGAAGAAGCATCAGAACCAGAGTTTTTAGGATTTGGGGGCCAGCGATATCTTTGGTATGATCCAGCATGGGCAGTTAAGGTTGTGAATTTAAAGAACTTGTGAATGCTACTTACCTTCAGTTAGGCAGAATGATATTCCAGATTGGCTGTAATCCAGTCAGTCTGGTAGTCTCTGAGGAACATACTAAATTATTAAACAGTAGGACTTTGTCATGAAATGGTTAAGACTTACAAAGAAAGTTACCCAAATTTGCTGAAAATTTAGATAATGGAGAAGTATATTACAAAAGTAAATTGGAAATGGAATATTAGAAGGATGTCAGCTCTTCTCAAATGTATTTACAGTTTAATGCCATTCCAGTCAATCCCAATAGATTACTTTGTTAGTTTGACAAAATAAACTTAAAATTAACCCTGAAAAATAAACAGATATACTACAGTTGAAGTGAATGAAGGGTAGACACCAGAAACAAATTTTCTCTTATGGGAATCAGAGTCTCTCTTATGGGAGTTTGGGGTTGGGATAGTCTTTTGGGGCTCTAATTTTGACCTGAGGAAACACAAACTGGGTCTTGCGCTTGGAGAAGCAGAAAAAAGTTATTTTGTAGAAAGAAGAAAAACAAAAATATGAAGAGAAAAACAGGACAGGTAGAGAAAGAATACTATCAGTTTTCAGCTTCTAGTTTTGTGCTGAGGTAGTAATATTCTTGCCTTGTGGTTCTGTGATTCATCCTAAATACTTAGCTTAATAAATAAAGGAAAATTTTTCTATTTCAAGTTAATTTACTGGAGGAGTGTCTTGCGTGCTAGGGATGTAGAGAAAAAAATAAAGCGAACAAGGTTCCTGCCTCAAAGGAGCTTTCATTCTACCACGAGGAAATGGACGACAAATAAGCAAATACATGCTGGGTGGCAGCGTTAAGTGATGTTATAGGATAAGGCACGTACATATGTGCTGTCAGTAAAGATCCCTCTGAGGGGGTAACGTTTGAACAAAAATCCAAGAGCAAGCAATGAAAATACCAGGAATAAGAGCATTTCAGACCCAGGAAAGAGCAAATATAAAGACACTGAGGCTGGGGCCCCTGGGTGGCTCAGTTGGTTAAGTGTCCGACGTTGGCTCAGATCCTGGTCTCATGGTTCATGAGTTGGAGCCCCACATCAGGCTCTTTCCTTACAGTGCAGAGCCTGCTTTGGATAGTCTGTCTCCCTCTCTCTCTGCCCTCCACCCCCCTACCTCAAAAACAAACTTAAACAAAAAGCAAAAAACACTGAGGCCAGATCCTAGTTAGTGTGTTCAAAGGACGTCAAGAAATCTTCAGAGTGGCTGGAGCAGAGTGAGGGGATGGTGTGATTGATAAGGTCAGAGAGATGTGTGTGAGAGGTTGTGTAGAGCTTTGTAGGTTAAGGTAGAGAGTTAGGTTTTCCTCAGAATGGGAATGGAAAACCATTGTAAGGCTTAAAGCAGAAGAGAGACTTGTGGGTTGTTTTTTTTTTTTTTAAGTTTATTTTGATTTTTTTAAAAAGTTTGTTTTGAGAGAGAATGGGGGAGGGGCAGAGAGAAGAGGATCCCAGGCAGGCTCTGCACTCTCAGAGCCTGATGTGGGGCTTGAACTCACAAACCATGAGATTATAACCTGAGCCGAAGTCGGATGCTTAACCTGCTGAGCCACCCAGGCACCCCGGGAGACTTGTGTTTTAAAGGATCACTTGGGGGGCACCTGGGTGGCTCAGTCAGTTAAGCGTCTGACTTCGGCTCAGGTCATGATCTCATGGTTCGTGAGTTCGAGCCTCTCATCTGGCTCTGTGGTGACAGCTCGGAACCTGGAGCGTGCTTTGGATTCTGTGTCTCCTATCTCTGCCCCTCCCCCACTTGTGCTCTGTCTCTGTCTCTCAAAAATAAATAAATGTAAAAAAAAAAAAAAAAGATCACTTGATTGCTGTATTTAGAATAGATTGGGAAGTGGTCATCCACAGTAGAAAGGAGACCAAGTTAGATGGTGGTGGCTTAGACTGAGGTAGTCAAGGTGGAGGTAATCAGAGTTGGTCAGATCCTAAATATTCTTTTCTGAAGGAAGAACTGGCATGCTTTGCTGATGGATTACATATAGGGTGTGAAAGAAACAGAAGTTAAGGATGGCTCCCAGGTTTTTGGCTGAAACAGTTGGAAGGACTGAACTTTCATTTACGGAGACAGGGAAGACCTGGGGGTAGAGTGGGGTTCAGCTTTGAAGTATGAACTTTGAGGTGCTGATTAGACATGTATGTGGGGATAACTATTGGTGCCCTCTGACATATTGTAAAGTACTTCTTACTGGTCTGTATTCTAGTACTAATGATCTGTAATTTAGTCTTTTTATTTTTATTTTTATAATTACCTTTTTTTTTTTTTTAAGTTATTTATTTTGGGAGAGAGTGTGCATGCTCTAGCAGGGGAGGGGCAGAGAGAAAGGGAGAGAGAATCCCAAGAGGCTCTGTGCTAACAGTTCTATCCCAGGAACCCCTGAGATCATGACCTGAGCTGAAATCAAGAGTCTGAGCTTAACCAACTGAGCCACCCAGGCACCCCTGAAAGTAGATTAATATGTAAATGGACAACTAAATCAGTCTCTGTCACTGTTTTTGTTTTGTTTTGACAGTTGCTTTCACTTCTTAATTTCTGAGGTAAACAAGTTAAAGGATGAGTGAACTGGAACAGTTGAGGCAGGAAGCTGAACAACTTCGGAATCAGATCCAGGTAAGAACAGTTTCTCGTTTTGAAATTTTAACACTTTTATTCAGTACCAGCAATGAATAAAATTTGTTCATTATTTCATCAGTCTACATATATTCAATCTATAAGGCTTGAAATGGTCAATTTGTTTTTATCCTACCTCTGAAGTATTCTGTAAAAATTATTCTTGAAAAATATCTCTGTGGACCTATGGCCTCTGTGTCCCTAAGAAGTTAATATTATATATGGAATTCCTGCTGAAAGGCAAACATCATTCTCTTCTTAGTTACATACCTGGAATTGTAGTTTAATTTTTTATGCAATACGATGAGGCAGGTATTATCACATTGCAATTGTAATACACTAGAAAAATAGGAAACTCTAAAACATTACAGAAAAACATTAAAAATTATTAGTGGCATAATAAAGACGTGTGTCTGTCATCTTTCACTCTTGGAAATCAACTCAAAACAGCAAAGATCTTAATAAAGTTCCATCTTAAAACAAAATTAAAAGACACTTAGGATTTCACACCAAGAGTCAAACGGAGTGATCCATCTGTGAGAAGCCTCCAGAGAAAGGGTTTCTGCAAAGTGGGGAGCACTCCTCAGCAACAACACCAGTAATCCTCTTGGGAACAGTGGAAACAGATGTTTCCTGGACAGAGGAGTATCAAGGAGCAGAGATAAACGATGGTGTGTCTATATTCCTTCATGTTTAGGAAGCCTCTTAGTGAGCAGGGTGGAGGAAAGAGACTGAGCTGTAGCCTGGCGCTGCCTACTTTTTGCAGGGAAAGCAAAGGCTGAAACAGATACAAATGAAGAACTTCAGCCCGAAGTGAGGAGAATCCCTAATAACTTGGAACACTGCTGACTGCTCCCCTCCACCCTGCTGCCCCTGCTCTGAACCTTTTGCGATGGCTGTTTCAGAAGAAGTCTTCTGGTTTGAAAGTGAAGAGTAAGAAGAAAGGAACAGGCACAGGATCTATAGAAGGATATTAACAAGAGAAGAGAGGAAAGGAGCAGGAAAAACAGGGGTGGCTGAAGAACATGCGCAAAGAAAACATTGTTTCTGATTGGATTGAAATTATAACCAAATGTTACTGCCAGGAATTCAAGGAAGTGAATTTGGATGTGAATAAGAACTCTGAGTTTGATAGTGTAGATGTTTGAATAAAGCTGTCCAAACAAAGAAGGGATGTATTTTGCCTGTGATGATGAACGAAGGCTTCATAGAATAATCTGTAAATTAGATGATGTTGCCAACACCAGAATGAATTCTCAGTGATCTCTTCTTGGTATCACTTGCTCCACATGCTGAACAGGACTGACTCCTTGGCTAAGCACATAGTCACATGACCAACTATGTCATTTAAAAAATTCTATTCTCTGTATATGAACTTGGCTTTTTAAAAATTTTTTTAGGGGCGCCTGGGTGGCGCAGTCGGTTGAGCGTCCGACTTCAGCCAGGTCACGATCTCGCGGTCCGTGAGTTCGAGCCCCGCATCAGGCTCTGGGCTGATGGCTCGGAGCCTGGAGCCTGTTTCCGATTCTGTGTCTCCCTCTCTCTCTGCCCCTCCCCATTCATGCTCTGTCTCTCTCTGTCCCAAAAATAAATAAACGTTGGAAAAAAAAAAAAAAATTTTTAAATTTTTATTAAATGTAAGGGAGATCATATGGTATTTGTTTTTTGTCTGACTTGTTTCACTTAGCATAATGCCGACAGGGTCTACTCATGTTGTTGGAAATGGCAAGATCTCTCTCGCTCTCGCTCGCGCTCGCTCGCGCTCGCTCTCGCTCTCTGTTTTAAGTAAGCTTCAGTCCCAGTGCAGAGCCCAACACAGGGCTTGAACTCCTGACCCTGAGACCAAGAGTCGGATGCTTCACTGATTGAGCGCCCCAGGCGCCCAAGATTTTTTTTTTTTATGGCGGAATACTATTCCTGTGCATATGTACATTTTCTTTATTTACTCTTTTATTGATGGACACTTAGGGTGTTTCCATGTCCTAGCTATGTAAATAGTGCTGCAACGAATATGGGTGTGCATATATCTTTTTGAGTTAGTATTTTTGTTCTGATAAATACCAGAAGTTGAATTGCTGGATCATATGGTAATTTTATTTTTAATTTTGTTGAGGAACCTCCCTATTGTTTTCCATAGTGGCTGCACCAATTCACATTCCCATCAGCTGTGCACAAGGGTTCCCTTTTTTCCATATCCTTGCCAACGCTTGTTATTTCTTGTCTTTTTGATACTTGCCATTCTAACAGGTGTGAGGCAATATTTCATGGGGGTTTTGATTTGCATTTCCATGATGATTAGTTATGTTGAGCACCTTTTTGTGTGTCTTTTGGCCATCTTGTAGGTCTTCTCTGGAAAAATGTCTATCCAGGTCAGCTGCCTTTTTTTTTTTTTTTAATCATTTATTGTCAAGTTGGCTAACATCCGTGTATAGTATACAGTGTGCTCTTGGCTTCCGGGAGTAGATTCCCATGATTCATCGCTTACATACAATACCCAGTGCTCGTACCAACAAGTGCCCTCCTCAATGTCCATAACCCATTTTCCCCTCTTCTCTGTTCATCCCCCATTACCTTCAGTTTGTTCTCTGTGTTTAAGAGTCTCTTATAGTTTGCCTCCCTCGCTGTTTGAAGCTATTTTTTCCCCTTCCCATTCCCCATGGTCTTCTGTTAAGTTTCTCAAATTCCACATATGAGTGAAAACATATAATATTTGTATTTCTCTTATTTTACTTAGCATAATACCCTCCAGTTCCATCCACGTTGTAGTGAATCTCTGCCCATTTTTTGATCAGATTGTGTTTTTTTGGTGTTGAGTTACATCAATTCTTTATATAGTTTGGACATTAACCCCTTATGGGACAGATCATTTGCAAATATCTTCTCTTATTTAGTAGGTTGCCTTACTGTTTTGTTGATGGTTTCTTTTACTGTGCAAAAGCTTTTTATTTTAGTGTAGTTACAATAGTTTATTTTGCTTTTGTTTCCCTTGCCTGAGGAGACCTATTCAAAAATATGTTGCTAAGGTTTTTTGTTGTTAGAGAGAGAGAGAGAGAGAGAGACAGACAGACAGACAGACAGACAGACACAGAGCACGAGGCGGGGAGGGGAAGAGACAGGGAGACACAGAATCTGAAGCAGGCCCTAGGCTCTGAGCTTTCAGCACACAGCCAAACATGGGGCTCAGACTCACCACAAGACCATGACCTGAGCCAAAGTTGAGTGCTTAACCAACTGAACCACCCAGGCACCCCTGGTTATTCTTTTTTTTTTTTTTTTAAGGTGTTTTATGTTTTATGGTTTCAGGTCTCATGTTTAGGTCTTTACTCCATTTTGAGTTTATTTTTGTTTGTGGTGTAAAGTGGTCCAGTTTCATTCTTTTGCATGTAAATGTCCAGTTTTCCTAACTCCATTTATTTAAGGACTGTCATCACCCCCCCCCCCCCCCCATTGCATCCTTTGTCATAGACTAATTGGCCATATAAACATACATATATTTCAGGGCTCTGTCCTGTTCTGTTGATCTGTGTGTCTATTGTTGTGTCAGTACCATACTGTTTTGATTACTGTGACTTAGTAGTATGGTTTGAAATCTGGAATTGTGATACCTCCAGCTTTGTTCTTTCTCAGATTGGCTATTCAGCTTTGGCTATTCAGGGTCTTTTGTGGTTCCATACGGATTTTAGGATAATTTGTTCTGGTTCTGTGAAAAATGCTATTAGTGTTTGCCTGGGGATTGCATTGAATCTGTAGATCGCTTTGGGTAGTATGGGCATTTTAACAGTATTCTTTCAATCCATGGGCATGGTATATTTTTCCATTTTTTTAAATTGGATTGTTTTGCTTTTGAGTTGTCCAAGTTCTTTGTTTTGGATCTTAACCCCTTATCAGATACAGGATTTACAAATATTCTCTCCCTTCCAGTAGGTTGCTTTTTCATTTTATTGATGGTTTCCTTTGCTGTGCAGAAGCTTTTTGGTTTGATATAGACCCACTTGTTTATTTTTGCTTTTGTTGTCATTGCTTTGGGTGTCCAATCCAAAAAATCATCACCAAGACAGATGTCAAGGAGCTTACCACCTATGTTTTCTTCTAGGGATTTTATGGTTTCAGGTATTCAAGTGTTTAACCCGTCTTGAATTTATTTTTGTGTATGGTGTAAGATAGTGGTACAGTTTCATTCTTCTGCTTGTGGCTCTCCAGTTTTTCCAACACTATTGAAGAGACCATCTTTCCCCTGTTGTCATAAATTGACCACATATGCATGGGTATATTCCTGGTTTCTCTGTTCTTTTGATTCATATGTTCATTTTTATGCCAATACCATACTGTTTGGTTACTGTGGCTTTGTAACGTAATTTGAAATCAGAGAGCATGATGCCTCCAGTTTTGTTCTTTTGTCTCAAATTTTCTTTGAAACCACAAAAGACCCTAAATAGCCATACAGATTTTAGGATTATTTGTATTTTTGTGGAAAATGTATTTTGTGGAATTTTGATAGGGATTACATTGCATCTATAGCTTGTTTTGAGTAGTATGGGCATTTTAACAATATTCCTTCAATCCACTAGAATAGAATGGCTTTCCATTGATTTGTGTCTTTAGTTTATTTCATTTTTTCTATTTTCAATACACAGGTCTTTCACCTCCTTGGTTAAATTTATCCCTAGGTATTTTATTCCTTTTGATGCAGTTGTAAGTGGGATTGTTCCCTTGATATCTTTCTGACAGTTAATTATATGTGTATAGGAACACAATAGATTCTTGTATGTTTTGTATGTCTTGCAGCTTTACTGAATTTATTTCTAATGGTTTATTAGTAAAGTCTTTAGGGTTTCCTATATATAATATCATATCATCTGCAGATAGTGACAGCTTTATTTCTTCCTTTCCAATTTGGATGCTTTTATTTCCTTTTTCTTGCCTAATTGCTCCGGCAAGGACTTCCAGTAACATTAAAGTGGGAAGTGTGGGCATCCTTGTCTTGTTCCTGATGTTAGAGGAAAAGCTTTCAGCTTTTCATTGTTGAGTATGATGTTATCAGCTTGTCCTTTATGACCTTTATTATGTTGAGGTACATTTCTTTTATACCCACCTTTGTTGAGGGTTTTTATCATAAATGGATGCTGCATTTTGTCAAATGCCTTTTCTTCATCTACTGAGATGATCATACAGTTTTTATCTTTCATTTTGTTAATGTACTATGTCACATTGATTTGTGGATGTTGAGCCATCCTTGCATCCCTGATATAAGTCCGACTTGATTATGGTGTGTGATTGCTTTAATGTATTGTTGAATTTGGTTTGCTAATATTTTATTGAGGTTTTACATCTGTGTTCATCAGAGGTAGTGACCTGTAATTTTCTTGTGGTGTCCTCGTCTGGAATGATTGGCCAGGCACACGGTCACATGTTGATCTCACTTAATCCTCATAGCAACCTGTGAGGTAGATGGTGTTGCTTTGTTTTACAGCTGAGGAAACTGATCCTCAGTGAGATTAAATAATTTGCCAAGGTAACATAACTGCTCGTCCAGATTTTTTGAAGTCCAGATTCAGGATTCAGTTCAGGTATATTTTGGTGCCAGAGCCTGTGCCCCAACACCACTGCTGCACTGCCTCCCAGCTCTGCAGTCTGTACCAACATCCTGCTCTACATCCTGTGTCGTAGCCATATATTTCTGGTGGCCAGTTTCTGAACGTGCATTGCTCTTTCCCAGTTTATCGCTCTTTTACAAGTTGTTTCCTTTGCCTAGAATTATGCTATCTTTGCTCCAGTTTTGCTCCTATGGCTCCAGTTCATTGAGTCCCCATCATCTGAAAAGACTCACCAGAGTCCTCCAGTTGGATTTATTCTCCCATTTATTGGAAGGCCTCATGGTGTGGTAGAAAGTGCGTGGGTTCACATTTTAATTATTCTGTGGCCTTGAGCAAGTTTAACTTCTTTGATGCTTGGTAGCTTTGCTGTAAAGCAAAGGTTGGTGGAGACGATTAAATGGAATGACCTGGAAAGAACTTACTAATAAATGGGAAGGCCTTACTCCTGTAGCACTTTGGACTTGTGTTATAGGGCTGATCACAGCTGGCCTTGTTTTATATAGCTCCTTGTGCACATTTGCCTCTGCTACTTGTACTTGGTTGGAGAATTCTGTGCCTTAATCCCCTTTATATCTCACCAGCCTCCCAAACACAATTGCATGGGTGCAGGTGCTCACTGAATCATCTCCTGTGATTTCAAGTAACCACATGTATGTAAAGTGACAAAATCATGACATGTTATATTTAAAGACCTTCCCTCTTGCTTTCCCCCTCACTTCTAGAAATATTAGCTAACAGTATATTTAAGTATGGTATAAACACATGACACAATAGAAATGTATGCAATTTTATGCAATATGATTTATTTTAAATTAAAAAACGATTAAAAAACAGAAAAACAGATTTTTCCTTTGTTACTTGGAGTGGGAAATATATCTCTTTTCTCTTGTACAAAGATGTCTTGTATTATGGTAGACAATATGAATTTCAGCCTTTATTTGGAATAATTTTATATTCAGTTTTATAATGGATAAGTGTTCATAAGAGTAAGTTCTCTGAATGTGAATAGAGTCTTTGCGTGATTGGCAAGTAACTGTTATTTGTAGTATGCTTATATTCCAACATTTTGATTTCTACTGATTTGCACTATTTAGTAATTTTAATGTGCAGTTTAATTGTGCTGTTAATATTACAAGCCCTGTAGGAGGGCCAGGATTTTTGTTTTGTCTGCTGCTGTAACTGTGGTGCCCAGAATAGTACCTGACACAATGTTCAATGGATTTTTTTTTTTTTACTGAATGACTGAATTAAGAAAGACAACCTAAGCAAGGATTTTCATAAAGCTTAAAATCAGAGAACCCTGTTTTTAGAATATAGTCTTGGACTCTACCATTTTTGGAACATGGCTCAGGCCATCACTATCCTTTCTGGAAATTCTTTTCATTGTCGGAAAATGGACTAAATTATTCCTTGCCAAATGAAGTTTCTCAGCCCACAATTTGACTACGAATGAGAGAATCAAATCGTGTTTGTGTAACTGCTTAAGAACATCCTTACATAGAGATATTCTAAGTATTATAAATAGGTTGAAAGGGCAACTAAAAGGATCCTGTGTTCCATCTGGTCTTTGCTGCAAGCAGAGGCAGGCATTTTCCCCTTGGCTGACTAGAACAAGTTGTCCATTTGGGGCATTTATTCAGCAAGTACCATGTGCTGCCTCTTTGCACAGGAGTCGACTAAGCTCAGTAGGGAAAAGCAGTTGAAAGAGGATACTACCCTAATTTTTGAGAGGAAAAAACAGTTTCAAGTCTAGTAGGAAGAATTGTGCTTCTTATTTTCCCATGTATATGAATCCTCTAAATTTGTTGGGAAACTCCTTTGAAAACATTTTGTTGCTTAGTAAATGTTATTTTGTCATATTGATTCCTGTTTCACCATCTTCTTTTTGATAATTTCCTTCAGATTTAAGGTCATTTTGAAATGCTATCATATAATGCTTAAGCATAAACATCTGCTTACATAGAAGGGCCTTGCTATTAATATAAAAATATAGATGTGACTCAGTATCAGCTGTTCCTTATTAACATAAATTATTTTCTTGATGTATCCTATCTTCATATTGGAGCTAAAATATTTTATTCCTAATTACAAGTATGCTGTATATAGATACTAAGCATTTTAAAGATGTGTTGTAGACATTAAAAAATACTTCTGAAATGACCTGGGTTATGCTATAAATATCCTTCCCATCACCTCAACTTCTAAATGCCAGAACAAACCAAAAGGGAACCCTGAACCTTTTTGCTGAAGCTTAGTAATAAATATAACTCAGGATACTATGGGCTTATTAAACCAACCTAGTTCATTTTTACTCATGGGGATACAATTTAAAATCTTTTAATCATAAACCAAAAGTATATTTGCGCAATGGAATAGAATTGAGAGTCCTTAAATGAACCCATTTATCTAGGGCCGATTGATTTTCAACGAGGATAACAAGGCCATTTGAGAGAAAGAATAGTCTTTCCAACAGATGGTGCTGGAACAACTGGGTATCCACATGCAGTAGAATGAATTTGGACTCCTACCTCAAACCATTTACAAAAATTAACTGAAAATGGTACCTAAATATAAACGCTAAAAGTATAAAATTCTTAGAACTAAGTATAGCTGTTAATCTTTGTGACCTTGGATTAGGCAATAGTTTAAATTTTAATGTTTTTGTTATTTATTTTGAGACAGCGAGCGTGCATGAGTGGAGGAGGGGCAGAGAGGGAGACACAGAATCTGAAGCAGGCTCCAGGCTTTGAGCTGTCAGCACAGAGCCTGATGCAGGGCTTGAACTCACAAACCGTGAGGTCATGACCTGAGCCAAAGTCAGACGTTTAACCAACTGAGCCACCCAGGTGCCCCTGGCAGCAGTTGAATATGACACTGAAAGCCTAAGCAACGGAAGAAATCGATAAATCAGACTTCATCAAAATGAAAAACTTGTATGTAAGGACAGTAATGAAGAAAATGAAAAGACAGTCTACAGAATGTGAGAATAATTTATAGTATAGAATACTATATTCTGTAGAATAGTTGCAAATCCTATATCTGATAAAGGTCTAGTACCCAGAATGTATATAAAGAACTCCTACAACTCAACAATAACATAATTGAAAAATGGGCAAAGGGGGGACGCCTGGGTGGCTCAGTCAGTTAAACGTCTGACTTCAGCTCAGGTCATGATCTCGCGGTTTGTGGGTTTGAGCCCCGTGTTGGGCTCTGTGCTGACAGCTCGGAGCCTAGAGCCTGCTTCATATTCTGTGTCTCCCTCTCTCTCTGCCCCTCCCCTGCTCACGCTCTGACTCTGTCTTTCAATAATAAATAAACATTAAAAAAATTAAAAAAAAAATGGGCAAAGGATTTGAATAGACATTTCTCCAAAGATCTACAAATGGCCAATGAGCATATGTGCAGATGCTCACCATTACTAATCATTAGGGAAATGCAAATAAAAACTATAGTAAGATACTACTACTTCACAACCATGAAAATGTCTATAATAATAAAGAGAACAGTATTGGTGAGGATGTGAAGAAATTGGAAAGCTCCTAATACATTCCTGGTTGGAATGTAAAATGGTACAGCTGCTGTGATAAAAACAATTTGACATTTGATTAAAAAATTAGAGTTAGCATATCACCTGCCATTCCTAGGTATATACCCAGAAGAATTGAAAACGTGTACACACAACTTGTATGTGAATGTCCACAGTATCGTTATTCATTAAAAACCAAAAAACGGAAACGTAAATGTCCATCAGTTAATGGATAAACAGTGGGATAAATCCATACAGTGGAATATTACTCAGCCATAAAAAGAAATGAAGTACTGATGCACCACAATATGGAGGTACTCTGAAAACCTACATTAAGTGAAAGAAGCCAGACAAAAGGTCATATTCTAGGATTCCATTTATACGAAATGTCCAGAATAGGCAGTCCATAGAGATAGAAAGTAAACTAGTGATTATCAAGGGATGAGGGAATTGGGAAGCACAGGGTTTTTTTGTTTGTTTTAATGATAAATGTTCTGGAATTGATGGTGGCAGTTGCACAACATTGTGAATGTACTGACCACTGAATTTTAAGTAAAGATTATGTGGTACAGTAAAAGGTATATTTGTAAGTCTACATTTTCAATGAAAAATAGCATTTTAAATCCTATTCAGAGATTTCTATGTTTAAATGTATTATAATCATCTTTCAGGATGCCAGGAAAGCATGTAATGATGCAACACTTATTCAGGTAAAGTTATTTTTTTTCTTCGTTTTAGTAATTCACATGAAATAGCTTAACACTGATACAAATGACATGTAGATGGTATTTATGAGTATTTAATTGAAAAAAATGAGATCTCTATTTAAAAACACTTTGTAATTTGTCAGATGCTGTATATATGCTATTTAAAGCTTACTCGTTAAAATAGAAGACTGTGGAAAAATAAATAGTATAAAAACATGTAGATTCATATGTATTTTTTAGGTTAGCTTCTGACTCGTTTTGATATGCCCTGATTAACTTTTTTTTTTTTACATAAACTCTTAGGAAGGTTTCATTAGCTTAACTAATACTGATAATTTTTATTAAGGAAATGTATGCTAAAGCTTGCTTTCCATAGACCGTTAAAATTATACATGTTTCATTTGATCATTTGATTTTTACTTGTTGCTTTTTTTTTTTTTACTAAAGTTGGGAGGTATGTCTATTCTTTTTAAAAGTTGATAGTCTGTAGTAGATATTCTCACTGGAAGGTGTGCCAATAGGATAATTTCAAATCATACTTTTTCTTCAATTTACTGATCCTATATCTATAATGACTCTGGAATTATTTAAACTACCTTCAGTTGCTATCAGTTTGTTTTATGTCTTATGCCTATTGTTTCTACCTTATTTTCTGAGCTATATCTAAGGTAGAGAATAACATTCTTGGTGCTTTCTAAAGATCACATCAAATATGGATTCCGTGGGTCGAATACAGATGCGAACGAGACGTACGCTGAGGGGTCACCTAGCTAAAATCTATGCGATGCATTGGGGATACGATTCAAGGTTTGTACCTGGCATCATCCAACTATTGGAATTATTTTCATTAAGATTCCTCATTTGCATTTTCTTTGTTTTAAAACAAGTAATGTTATGAGGTGTTTATAGAAAATGCTTCAAATATGAACATTTGGCTTTTACTAAAAATCATTCATTGCCACTTTAAATGTTTTGAAGCCTTTAATAGGGAAAATAAGTTTCCCTCTGAAAAATCTCCTTTATCAGATGATCCATGTAAAATGGTTAGGATTTCTTTTCTTTGCAGTGTATTATTATTACTGTTTTTCTTAATGTGCCAAAGGCAGCTTCATTGTATATTGATCTTAATTTCAGTTAATAGGCAATATTTGAATATTATTGCTATGTACAAGTTACTGTATATTGCTATAATTACTACCTAAAAATCACAAAAGATGGAATTACATAATATAAGTACACTCATACATCTTCTGTTTCCCTACCCCAGTATGCAAGTGCATGTGTATGTGTGCACACATACATGGCTGCTGTCTGGTTTGCATTGGATGGTTGGTCATAGGCTTACAGAGTAACTACAATTGCAGATCGGCCTGCTGCCATAGTGGTTGACTTGTTTCTTTGATTAATCTCGTTGGGAAAATCCCAACTAAAAAATTATTTCCTTAAGTTTACTTATTTTGAGAGCGCGTGCGTGAGCAGAGGAGGGGCAGAGGGAGAGGGAGAGAGTGAATCCCAAGCAGGCTCCATGCTGTTAGTGTGAGCCTGATGCAGGGCTGGATCTCACAAACCATGGGATCATGACCTGAGCTGAAATCAAGAGTTAGGCGCTTAGCTAACTGAGCCACCCAGGTGCCCCAAGAAATTATTTTTTAATAGAAGCTGCACATTTATGCTTTCCCAGGAGAAACTAAAAAGGTTGTGCCTACTTCAGGTGTCTTCCTGTTTCTTGGCATATCTCAGTGTAAATGGGATACTTGGGTACAGTATTATATTTATTATTATTTTTTTAATGTTTTTATTTTTGAGACAGAGACAGAACATGAGCAGGGGAGGGGCAGAGAGAGAGGGAGACACAGAATCCGAAGCAGGCTCCAGGATCTGAGCTGCCAGCACAGAGCCCGATGTGGGGCTCGAACCCACGGACTGTGAGATCATGACCCAAGCTGAAGTCAGACACCCAACTGACTGAGCCACCCAGGCGCCCCTGGGTACAGTATTATAGAAATGTGCCTCCTATGGGGTGACTGGATGACTCAGTTGGTTAAACAGTCGCCTCTCAATTCCAGCCCAGGTCGTGATCTCAGAGTCGTGAGATCAAGCCGCACATCAGGCTCTGGGCTCTGTGCTGAGTGTGGAGCCTGCTTAAGATTCTCTGTGTTGTGTCTCTGTCACTCTGTCACTCTCTCTACAAAAAAAAAAAAAAAAAAAAAGTGCCTCCTAGGAGGGGGAAAAATAAATAATGGACAGGTGGCATAAAGTTAGGCCGAATGTTTTACTGTTTATCTTAAAGAAGTTTAAGATAAAAAAAAAAGTCTGCCCATTGCTGCAGCGAACTTTTCACTCAAAATATAATCACTTGAAATAATTACTTGAATAAATTACTTTCCTCAGAATTTCTCAAGACTATTACTCTTCATAGAAAAACATCAAGGAACCTGTCTTTATCAGTTCATCACTTAATAGTTCTTCTCACCACCATGCTGATGATGCCAATTGATTTTTTTTTTTTTTAAGTTTATTTAGAGAGAAAAATGAGAATGAATCCCAAGCAGGTTCCCTGCTGTCAGTGCAGAGCCTGATGCAGGGCTCAATGTCACAAACCATGAGATCATGACCAGAGCTGAAATCAAGAGTTGGATGCTTAACCTTCTGAGCCACCCAGGTGCTCCAGATGCCAATTGATTTTTACAGAATCTATTTCTGGTTCTGTCTTGCATCCTAAAGTTAGATCTTCCCTTTCATAAAGGATTTGCTGCAGTTGCTACATAAAGTCCTGCTAATGTTATATACCTGTGGGGAAGGAGGGATCTGGGTGGGTTGGTGACAGGGATAGGAAGGTGACTTTTTGTCACTGGATTTTTTTTTTTTTTTGTATCTTTTAAATTTTATACCATAGTGAAAAATTTCCAAAGGAAAACAAGAAGTTCAATAACTAATAGTTACTTAGAGTTCTTATTTAGCCAGCAAACAAAGCCTTCTGCAGTTGAAGCCCAGTCTGCTTTTCTCACCTGTTATACCCATTTCTCACACACTCTCTGCAACTGGAAAATTCACAGTTCTTGAAACACTGTATTTTTCTACCTTTTGTCATTGAACATAGCCTCCTCACAGAATATAGACTTTTCTCTGCCTTTAGCTCTCAGAATTCCATTTTTCATCGTGCATTTTTAGCAAGACTACTTGATTAACTCAACCAGCACTTATTTGGCCCTCTTCTGTTTTTCTGTGGCGTTGATTATATACCACCCCTCTGACAATTTGCACTTAATTTATTGTGAACATGTGTAAGTATCTTCTCTGCTAGATGCTAGAGACCTCAAGGGCGGGTGGCATATCCTGCACCACACCTGTAATTCTGCGTTGCATTCACAGGCTCTTAGTTGAGATTTTTATATGAAGTGAAATATGGTTGTTAGGCTTATATCTACTCTGTTGTCTTTAAAGTCTGTAAATAATCAGTAAGCTAATATCTTCAGAATCTTGAATAGGAACTAGAATGTTGCAATAAAAAAGTTGAATCATTAAAAAAAAAAAGTTTAATCGTAACCAGAGACATTTTTAAAATGTTTAAATTTTACTCAATTGTATTTATTGAAAACTTTGGCATGCAGAATAAATTTGACATGATATTTTCTGGTATCAAGTTTTTAACTAGAAAAATTGTATTTTTCTTTTCTGAAGTGTTATACATTAATGCAGTGCATGACTAAACTTTTTTTCTTCTAAGTGTCAAATTATTTTTGTGTTTGTTCCTATAGGTTACTCGTCAGTGCTTCTCAAGATGGAAAATTAATTATTTGGGATAGCTATACAACAAATAAGGTAGGATTTCTTAAAAGAGTGATTAAATAACCTTTTATTTGGCTTGGTGTCCAACAGTTTTTTCCTTTATTTGTTACTTCAGACTTTAATTTCCTTCAAAGATAAATTTATTTTCTCTATTTTAATCTAGTTCCTCTCTTTGGGCTTAGTGTTTGTTTTTAATATTAAGCCCTTTTATGTTCCCAAGGACAACCGCAGGAATATTGTTCAGTGTGTTTTACTTGAGTCTCATATTTTGTATTTGAATATTAGAAAAGAATGTGCATCAGTTTTAAATATGTGATTTTTTAATTTTATTTAAGTTTTATTTATTTCAGTAATTTCTACACCCAATGTGGGGCTCGAATTCATGACCTCGAGATCAAAAGTTGGATGCTCTTAAAAAATAAATAAGTAGGGCTCAGTCAGTTGGGCGTCCTACTTCTGCTCAGGTCACGATCTCGCGGTCCACGAGTTCGAGCCCCGCGTCGGGCTCTGGGCTGATGGCTCGGAGCCTGGAGCCTGCTTCCGATTCTGTGTCTCCCTCTCTCTCTGCCCCTCCCCCGTTCATGCTGTGTCTCTGTCTCAAAAATAAATAAACGTTAAAAAAAAAAATTTAAAAAAAAAAGTTAATAATAGTTATATGCTCTTCTGACTTAGCCAGACAGGTGCCCCTGTAAATGATTTTTTTTTTTTTTTTTAATTCCCATTTCCTAATGTGGCATTGACCCTGAGATTTTTGTTTCTAGTTGTGGGTGTGCCAGAATGCTACTGTGAACCCTTTCTTTGGTACTCTAGGCATTGATTTTTGTTTCTGGAGTGCTCAGAAGATGCAGTAGATTAGAGGTGGATTACATCTTCTAGATTACAACTTCTTCCCATCTTTTGGCAGACCCCAGGGGGTCTTGCTGTTTTGTCCATTGGAAGGAATCCTTGATGAAAAAGTGTGGAGTGGTAGGGGAAAAGCTTCAGGAAAATTTACATCAAATACCTGTTAGATTCTATATATACTTATATCACTATTTTTACTAAAGTTTTAAAAGTACAGTTTTGTGAAGCAAACAGCTTCAGTCTGGTTGAGATTTTAAAGCTAGCAAGACAGATTTCTAACAGTTTTTCTATATTAATCAGCCCATCCAGCATGTCTTTCAACTATATTTTCCTAGAACAAAAATAGAGTTTTAAAGATATTTTAGATTTAAATAAGAACATAATAGTAATAATACAATGTGTTGATTCTCTGAACTATTTAGCCTTGCTATTCCCATATACACTAAATTTTGCCACCTACTTGGAAATAATTGGTATTGGGTAACAAGGCACCAGAATGGTGTAGGCAGATCAGTGCAAACTATTACCATTTTTTGAATTTGAGCACAGAGTATATATCCTATTATTAGAAGGACATACTGCCATCTTTTCATGGAAGAGCCATTTTAATTGCTTCTGAGACTTGTGTCGTTCAGTGCTATAGTGGAGGAAATTCCTCTTTTGAGTGTTATTGCCAAAACAAAGAATTTTATTCTTTAACATTTTGCATTTAAAGTTTTGAATGGGTAGATTGATATTGAAACATCCTGTGTCCTTGCTTCTTTTAAAATAATATTTTTTTAATGTTTATTTGTTAATTAATTTATTGAGAGAGAGACAGAGACAGAGAGAGAGAGTGTGTGTGTGTGCATGCGATTAGGGGAGGGTCAGAGAGAGAGAGAATCCCAAGCAGGCTCCGTGCTGTCAGTGCAGACCCCACCACAGGGCTCTAGCTCCTGAACCGTGAGATCATGACCTGAGCCGAAATCAAGAGTTGGACCCTTACTGACTGAGCCACCCAGGTACCCCAAGAGAATTTCTGATGAGAACACTTAAATCTGAATGAATTGAGGTTCATACAGAAAAAAATAGGTATTTTAGTATGTATTAGTATTTTTCATTGTTCACTTAAACCATTGCATTTTTAATTCAGTTTATTTTTATTTATTTATTTATTTTAGAGCAGGCGTTGAGTGGGGGAGGTACAAAGGGAGAGTGAGAGAGAATCTCAGGCTCCATGCTCAGCATGGAACCAGATGGAGGGCTTGATTCCATGATGCTGAGGTCATGGCCTGAGCCGAAATCAAGAGCCAGATGCTTAACCATGCTAAGCCACCCAGGTGCCCCTCAGCTTATTTTTAGATGCATTTAATTTTTAGTAATATTTGCTTCATTGTAAATAGGTTTGAAAAGTGGACTGTTTTTGTAATCTTGGTAACAGTTTTTGTGTGTTATATTTGTTGTACAGATGCACGCTATTCCTCTGAGGTCCTCCTGGGTGATGACCTGTGCCTATGCCCCCTCTGGTAATTATGTTGCATGTGGAGGACTGGACAACATCTGCTCTATATATAACTTAAAAACCAGAGAGGGAAACGTGAGAGTGAGCCGAGAGTTACCAGGTCATACAGGTGAGCTTCACTAAGTAGTGTCCTTTCCTTCCAAGTAGGAGGACTCCTAAAGAATGAACCAAACCGATCAAGGGGAATGAGTGACAGATTGTGCCTGGCTGCTGAAGGTTGAGTGTCAATCAAGTGAGAGTAGAAATTACTATGAATCAGGAACACACATACTTTATACTTATACAAATGATGACCATAACTTTAATAAAAACATAAAAAGAAAGCAAAATAACTTTGTTTTCTCTACAACCATCTAACAATGATGGGATTTTGGCATCTGTACTTAGTTATGTAACTGGAAGTATGTATTAGATACACAGTGTAAAACACTTAAAAATGTGATAATGCATTGCTTTATTTGCCAATATGTACACCTGAGTGTGTATACAGTAGTGTATAGCATTTGCTTGGTGGTGTTAATAAGGAATTTATTTCCACGCACCAGGTTTCTGCCTCTCTGAATCCTTGACCGTGTTTTTTTACAAAAATCTCTAATGTCATTTTTTTGCCTTTTCCATATTTGAAATACTGGTGAATTCTGAGCATTCACATGACCCACTCTTCCCCCCCCCCCCCCCCCCCATGAAGCCTTCCCTGAGGTGGGTCTAATTTCTCACAGTATTGTTGAAGGATTTCCCTATGTACTCAGCCCAGTCTGTCATAGATGATAGATACTTGTGTAAAGGAATCTCTCAGGTAATTCTAGTAGACAGAAGGGACTCTTGCCTTAATTATAATTCTCAGAGCATCCAATAAGATGCCATTGACATAGTAAATATCAGAGCTTTTGATACAATTTAGTTGCAGACAGTATAGAACTTGAAGTAACTAAAAGTAGAACTACAGATTATACTAACACTTGTTGCCCGTGTATTGATTTAAAAAAATCTATAGTATTACTATTTCACATGGTAATTGAGTTCATGAACCACAGCCAACCTAAAACGTGTTGCTTTCATGCTTGTAGGCTACTTGTCCTGCTGTCGATTTTTAGATGACAGCCAAATTGTCACAAGTTCAGGAGATACAACTTGGTAAGTGTGGCCCACAAGAATACTGATTTGGGGGTTGAGGGTGGTAGTAGGAACTAACATAAGAACAAGATATAATTGTCATTATTATAATTTATTTTTTATTATAGTGCTTTGTGGGATATTGAAACTGCCCAGCAGACCACCACATTCACTGGGCATTCTGGAGATGTGATGAGTCTTTCTCTGAGTCCTGACATGAGGACTTTTGTTTCTGGTGCTTGTGATGCCTCTTCAAAATTATGGGATATTCGAGATGGAATGTGTAGACAGTCTTTCACTGGACATGTGTCAGATATTAATGCTGTCAGTGTAAGTAAATAGAATTTCTAAGGAAAATTTATTGTGCATTTAAACTGTTGAAGTCTACAACATGATTTTAACAACAAAAACTCCAAATGGGTAACCACAAGTAGTTTAAGCTCAAATAAGTACCCAGTGCATATGAGAATGAACTAGTCATATGTAGTTACAATTATTCTATGTATGTCAGATGCCAAACTGTATAGATGTGACTAGGATTTCCAAAAGTACTATGATTGCAATTTTTAAAAAATTTTTCTTTTTTAAGACGAGAGAGCAAGCCAGGGAGGGGCAGAGAGGGAAACAGAATCTGAAGCAGGTTCTGCACTAACAGCGCAAAACCTGACGTGGGGCTGGAACTCACAAACCGTTGAGATCGTGACCTGAGCTGAAGTTGGATGTTTAAGTGACTGAGCCAAGCAGGTGCCCCTCAGGAGTAGAATTTAGTGATTCATTAGTTACATACAATACCCAGTGTGCATCATAACAAGCACCCTCCTTAATTCCCATCACCCATTTAGCTCATCCCCCAACCCACCTACCTTCCAGCTACCTCAGTTTGTTCTCTATAGTTAAGAGTCTCTTATGGTTTGCTTCCCTCTGTTTTTTTTTTTTTTTTGTTATTTCATTTTTCCTTTTCTTCCCCTCTGTTCATCTATTTTGTCTGTTTTTTTAAATGTTTATTTATTTTTGAGAGAGACAGAGTGTGAGCAGGGGAAGGGCAGAAAGAAAGGGAGACACAGAATCTGAAGCAGGCTCCAGGCTCTGAGCTGTCAGCACAGAGCCCAATGCAGGGCTTGAACTCGTGAACCACAGGATCATGACCTGAGCTGAAGTCAGATGCTTAACTGACTGAGCCACCCAGGTGCCTCCATCTATTTTGTTTCTTAAATTTGACATATGGGTGGAATCATCTGGTATTTGTCTTTCTCTGACTTATTTTGCTTAGCATAATACACTCTAGTTCCACTACGTCATTGCAAATGGTAAGATTTCATTATTTATTTATTTTTTAATGTTTATATATTTATTTAGAGCACATGTGCACAACTGGGGAAGGGGCAGAGAGAAAGAGGGAGGGAGGGAGGGAGAAAGAGCAAGAGCACAAACTGGGGCTGTATTTCCATGAACCATGAGATCATGACCTGAGCTGCAATAAAGAAATCGAGGGTCGGACACTTAACTGACCCAGCTACCCTGGCATCCCAAGCTTTCATTCTTTTTGATGGTTGAGTAATAACAACACTCCCATTTCCCCCCGCAGCCTTTGTGCAGTTGTTGTAATTTTACTTTTATATATTTTAAACTCCACAGTACATTGATAACTGCTTTTGCTTTGAGGAGCTGATACTCTTTAAGGGACATTTAAAAAATAAAGTCTTTGTTTACTTACATAGCTACCATTTTCTGTTTTCAGTCTTGTTTATAGATTCAGATTTTCATCTATTTTCCTTCTTCTTGAAGGGCTTCCTCTAACATTTCTTATAGTGTAAATCTGCTAAAGTCCTTTGGCTTCTGTATGTCTAAAATATTTTTGGGGTGCCTGGCTGGCTCAGTCAGAAGAGCGTGTGACCTGTGAACCCAGGGTTGTGAGTTCGAGTCCCGTGTTGGGTGTGCAGATTAACTTAAAATCGTTAAAACAGTTTTTTTTTTTTTTATTTTGCCATCATTTTTTAAAGGTATTTTCACTTTTTTTTTTCTTTTGATACCGTAAAGGTGTTATTCCATTGTTTTCCATGTTGGTAGTGATATGAAATGTGCTTTCATGCTTATATTTGGTCTCTACACAGTGTGTCCTTTGTTTTTCTCTGGCTGCTTTTAATATTTTCTCTTTTGGTTAAGCAACTTTATTATGATGTATCTTGTGTAATGTTCTTCACATTTCTTGTGTCTGGATCTGTGGGTTACAATTTTCGTCAAAATCGGAAAATTTTCAGCCATTATCATTCAAATATATTTTTCGTCTCCTCTCCCTTGGGGGCTCCAAATACATATATATTAAGACAGTTGAAGTGTTCCTACAGTTCGCTTCTGCTGTGTTACTTTTATTTTTCAGCCTTTTTTTTCGCTGTTTTTCACTCTGGATAGTTTCTGTTGCTAGGTCTTCCAGGTCGCTACTCTTCTGCTGTGTCTAATCTGCCATTAAGCCCATATGGTGTACGTTTTAATCTCAGACATTGCTTGCATCCTTCTCTGTTAATCCATGACATTTTTGGGTTTGTGTCAGCTGAATGATTTTTCTAATTGTGGGTCATAGCTTCTTTTTTGTAGGTCTGATTTTCTTTTTTAATTTTTTTTTAATGTTTACTTATTTTTGAGAGCGAGAGAGACAGAAAGTGAGGGGGGGGGCAGAGAGAGAGAAGGAGACATAGAATCTGAAGCAAGCTCCAGGCTCTGAGCTGTCGGCACAGAGCCCAATGTGGGGCTTGAACTTATGTGAGACCATGACTGATCTGAAGTTGGACACTTAACTGACTGAGTTACCCAGGCGCCCCTCCCCCCTTTTAAAATTTCTTTTTAGTGTTTATTTTTGAGAGAGACAGAGCATAAGTAGGGGAGGGCATGTCTGATTTTCATTAGATGCCAGCCAGACATTGTAAATTTTACCTTATTGGGTGCTGGATATTTTTTTATTTATATAAATATTGCTTTGTTTTAGGCTATAGTTATTTGGAAATAGTGTGATCCTTTCAGGCCTTACATTTCAGTTTTGTTAGGTGGGACCAGAGCAGCATTTTGTGTATGCTTAAGTTTGCCCCACCAGTGAGGGAAAACCTCTCTCTTCCCAGTGAATTATGAAGTTTTCCCTCTTGCTACAGTTGGACAAGCATCATTCCTGGCCCTGCATGGGCATCAGTTTCCTGTTATCTTTATGGGTGTCTCCCCTGCTTGAATAGTTTCCTCACACACCTGTGATCAGTTTTCAGCTGAGTACCTGAGAGGCCCCTCATCATCTCCTGACTTTTCTGTCTACCAAGCATTGTCCTCTCTGGTGCTCTGGCCTGTGAACTCTAGCTGCCTTGGACTCCCTGGATGCCTAGCTCCGTCTCCTCAACTCTGGGACATCAGCAGGCTTCATCTGGGTTCCCCTTCCTGGCACCATGACCTGTAAACTCTCCAGGCAGGAAGGGGGGGTCAGTTATGGAGTTTACCTCATTTGTGTCTTGTCTCTCAGGGACCACTCTTCTTTGTTGACTCATATCCAGTGTCTTTAGAACCATGTTTCATATATGTTGTCCATTTCAATTGCTTTTTTTCAGCATAGGGGTAAATGTGATCAGCATTACTCCATTTTGGCTGAAAGCAGAAGTATAGCCAAAAAATAATTTTTTAAGCATAAAGTGAGCTGAAGAAAGAAACCAATTTTGAGGGGCTTGCCAAGTACTTGAAAGTAATTTTAAAAGACCAACATAGAACCATCCTCTTGAATTTAAAATATCAAACCATAAGGACCAAAAAATCCTAGAAATATTCAAAATGAAAAAGTAGATTACCTAGATACCAAAAAAAAAAAAAAAATCAGGCTAGCCTCACACTTTTCCCTAATAGACAGTGCCTAAAGGCTTCTGAACAATATCCACTGAGTGTTGAGGGAGAAATATTGTGAACCAAGAATTTTAAGTATCAGAGGTCATATTTAATGTAGGGAGAAAAATTCCAGTAAATATGACATAGGATACGAGATTAAGACCAAATATGAATAACTCAGGGCAATACATGTGTATGGTTGCCACTATTAAAAGATACAGAGTAAGTCATACTCTGTGTTTACAAGAGCTACATCTAAAACAAAATGGCCCAGGATGGCTAACAGTAAAAATGAAAAAGTGGGCACACCTTAAACTAAAAGAAATGTTAGTAATATTACTATATTTCTATTAAACAAAATAAAATTGAAACAAAAGTTAAAGAAGTTTTATGTTAATAAGAGATGGTCTGTAGGGAAGCCATAACACTGAAATGCCCGTAAAGCCAAAACCATTAGAAATGAAGGGAGAAATGAACCCAAAACACCATTGTGTAAGAGAGTTTTGTATACAACTTTGAGGTATTGATATCCTAGGTAGTCAAGAAAAAAACCCTAAGGATTAAATAATACAGTTTAATAATGTTGACTGAATACACTTACTTCACTCTGCACCATACGGATAACCATTCACATAGTAGGCCATAAAAGAAAGAATAAACCTGAGGTTGAATAGCTCAGGACTTCGGAAAAAGGAAAAAGAACAGTTCACACCAGGAGGGTGAGAGGAAGGAGCTGGTAAAGAGAAAAGCAGAAATACAGATTGAAGTGAGAGCCTTTACCTGAACCAACAGGCTCTCCATGATCTACCCTCTGCCCCTTACCTGCAGTCCATCCAGCCCTGGAGCAGCTGCACCTGTCACATCTGCAAAGTTCTGAAAGACATTCTTTCCCTTCAGTTTAGTGTAGACTTACTCTGTGGCAGAACCTCACTGGAAGGACAAAGAGCTATTTGTATGTAGTCTCTACTTACCCCACTTAGTCTGACCGTGTTGCTCACTCAATACACACCGTTGTGTTTATTTATTACAGTGCACTACTTCAGGACCCAGTGGAATTTTATATACAGCATATTACTTTTCTAAAATCTGGAAAACTGTCCCAAGGGGTTTATATCAGCCTGTTAGGTAGGGCTTGTGGGCCTATGATCACCAATTACCCATGCTGCCTACCTCTTCCTGCAATCTGCCCAGTCCTCACTCTGCCTCAGTCACGCTGGCCTCCTTGCCCCCCACCCCCACACATCCCCCATGGGGGCTGTCACCTTCTAGCTTCCCCCCTCCCTCAGTCTTCCCAGCAGAAGCCCATTGTTCACCTCCTACGGGGCAAGGGGAGGTGTATTTACTAAGTACTTCTCAGTAAAACCTTCCCTGGACACTCTAAGCTTTTGCCCATGCTCCCTTTCCCTTTTCCTGCTTTATTTTTTTTCTCCTTAGTACCTATCTAACATGCTTGTTTTTTTACTTTTTGTGTTTATAGTATGCTTCACAAGAATATAAGCTCCACGGAGACAGATTTTTGTCCGTTTTGTTGACTTCTGTATATCACCTGACTAGCACTCAGAACAGTAGGTGCTCAATGAATATTTGAATGAACATTTAGAAAATTTCAAAAATAGAAAACTATTAGAAAATTTTAAAATTCAATAATTTAAGACTTTGCTCCCTAAATCTCTAGTAAACTTAAGAGGAAAAGGATAAAAATTGCAGATATACAAAATGAAGATACTATAGTAAAGGTTATATTACTCACAGATAAAAGATTTTGTTTTATTTAAAAAAATTTTTAAAGACTTTGAAAATCTTAAAATATATACTGTATAACTTATGGTCATTCTAAATAGTTTTCCAAAAACTGTCTCAATAAGTAAAAACTTGCATAGCTTGATAATTTTCTTCAACAAAAAAATAGCTTTAAAAAAACTTACAGACCCATGTATGTTTTAGGCAAATAATTCATACTTCATTTGAAGGAACAGAAAATTTGAGCACTATTAAATCTGTTCCTAAACACAGAAAAAGGGTCAAAGTTTTCCAGTTTATTGTGTCAAACTAGCATAACCCTTACACCAAAACACAAGACTGGGTACCCCTTAAAACTAGATAAAACCATCTTAGGAGAAATTATAGCAAATCAAATCCAAAAATGTGTCAAAGTAAGAAGAAAAATATTAAGTAAAAATTAGTTATAAGAATGATTTAATGGGGCGCCTGAGTGGCTCAGTCGGTTAAGCGTCCGACTTCGACTTCGGCTCAGGTCCTGATCTCACAGTCCGTGAGTTCGAACCCTGTGTCGGGCTCTGTGCTGACCTCTCAGCATGGAGTCTGCTTCAGATTCTGTGTCTCCCTCTCTCTCTGCCCCTCCCCTCCCCTGCTCATGCTCTGTCTCTCTGTGTCTCATTATTTTTGAGACATTAAAAAATTTTTTTTAAAAAAGAATGATTTATTATGGAAATTTTTGTTAATATATTTCCTAATATCAGTTTGTCAGTATTCTGGATACTGAAAGCTGGCTGATAAAAAGCAAACACCCATTATTTTTGTTTTTTTTTTAAGTTTATTTATTTATTTATTTTGAAAGAGAAAGTGGGGGAGAGGCAGGCAGAGAGAGAGGGAGAGAGAGAATCCCAGGCAGGTCTGCACTGTTAGTGCAGAGCCCAGTCAGTGCAGGGCTTGATTTCAGGAACCTTGAGACCATGACCTGAGCCAAGGCCAAAGTCTGATGCTTAACCGACTGAGCCACCCAAGGTGCCGCCAAACACCCATTCTTAAAAAACAAAGAATTCAGTACTAGAAAGCTCTTCTCTGCCATTTAAAAACAAACAACCCCCACCACAAAACCCACCTTAAATGAACTGCCAACATCACACACACTTTTGAGTGTATATTAAATCTGCCAGATGCATTTAAATCTATATATTTCCTGCCGTTCTAAAGGCTATCTTACCTAAGGGCTAATTTCCTGTAGCTCTGAGAGCAGTTAAAACTAGTTCATTGTATTGGTAGAGTGAGCATATATCATCCAAACTGGGAAATGTGAAATTTTCAGTGTGAAAAAGTGCAGTTATTAATTTTGCCAGGGAGAAGGGCATAAACAGAGACTATCCTGTGCAAAATGGGATGGCTGGTCATCCTGTCTCTTGAACATAGAATGTTGGCATGCTGTGGCCCCCAAACACGGAGCCAAAAGGGTCGTCTTGATTGGGTGTTCTCCACTAGGCGTCCTTTAGTGCAGGCCCTATAGCTTCGGTTTTGGTCTGTGGTAGAGAACAGGGTTGAATCCATACATGCTGATAAATGTATGCAAATGGCATTGCTGAACTTCCAGCAAAGGAACAACACAGAGGATCTTGCTAGCTGGTAGAATGGAAGGAAGTGGTCAAAACCATTAGCCTCTAGCAGTAAGGGTTTGGTGAAGTGTTTCACATTACTGTTAAAATACAAGTACTTGATTTCTGAGAACCTGTTAACCTGTTAGCACTCCCTTCCTCCACCATCATCTGGGAGTGTGAGGGTTTTTACATTCCATATTCATGGGGCACCTGACTGGCTCATTTGGAGCATGTGACACTTGATCTTGGGGTTGTGAGTTTGAGCCCCATGTTGGGTGTAGAAATTATGTAAAATCTTAAAAATAATAATAAGGGCCACCTGAGTAGCTCAGTCAGTTAAGCATCAGACTCTTGATTTCAGCTTAGATTGTGATCTCATGGTTTGTAAAATAGAGCCCTGTGTTGGGGTCCTCACTGACAGCAAAGAGCCTGCTTGTTCCTTCTCTCTCTCTGCCCCTCCACTGCTCACTCACTCACTCAAAAATAAACATTTAAAAAGTAAATAAAATTCCCTATTACTGAATGAGAAGACTGCATATTGTAAACCAATCATTTATTCCTCAAACTAATTTTTAGGCTTAATACAAATTTCAGTTTAAACCCAAGTGGATTTTTTTTGAGATGAGTCAGAGGAATATGAAGAAAAGAAATTTGATCAAATATCTGTGAAATTCAGGCGGGGGGAGAGAAAAAAGGAGAAAATAAAATGATTTGAATCAGAGTAATATGAGTATTTTGCCATACCAGATAGAAAAATTTATTAAGTTATGATTAAAAAAAAACATGTGGTAGAAGTACAAGAAAGACAGAACTAATGTTTTTGTGTATATAAGAGTTTAGTGAATTAAAGGTGTAACAACAAAATCAGTAAAATTATTTAGTCAATAGCTGGACAATTGCTTGACTTTTAAGAAAATTAAGTTAGATCCTTATACTGAATGCTGTATATCAAATTCCAGATGGATAAAAATTAAGATGTGAAAAATTATTTTTAAAAATTAGAAAAAAAAATTGAATATCAGGTAATAATCCTGAGAAAGGACTTTATTCATAAAAATAATGGAAATCTCGAAAGATGAACTTGACTACATAAAAATGAATATTGCTAAAAAAACATTGCTTTATATTTTAAAAAAACTATAAACAGTAAAATGTTTGCAAAAAACAAAATTTATATTCATCTAATTCCTTCAAGTACTAACAGCATAGTTAAAATAAACAAAGATCATGAAAAGTCAGTTCATGAAAGTAATACAGATGACCAACAGGTATATGAAAAAAGCCTTTGTAAAAAAACAAAACAAAACAAAACGTTGAGTAGTGCCGGTTTTGAGAAAAAGGGATTTACAAACTAATAATGCATAGCTTTCTAACTAGCTTAACTTTATGCCTAGCCTAGCTGGGATGATTTATGTTCTTTGCTCTAAAACGTTTCCTATTTATTTCTCCTAATGGGATTTTGGAATGTTGAAGAGTACACATACATAAATTCTACAAATAGTAATGTTCGATTTAAATCTTTTAATAAGCCATATGGAGGAGGAACAGAGCCAGCATTTACTGAATACTTGGTATGTGCTAAACCATGTACCTTGCATGTTAGTTCATTCAATCCTAACCAACACTCTGAAACTAAGGCCCAAAGTGTTTAAGAATTTTCAGGGCCCAAAAGCTTTTCACCTGGTAAGAAGCCAAGTTGGAATTCAAATCTAGGTCTGTTTTACCCAGAGTCTGTCATCCCACCATAGCACGTGGTTTTTGTGTACTTTTACAGAATAAATGTTCCTTTTCTTTCTAGTTTTTCCCAAATGGATATGCCTTTGCCACTGGCTCTGATGATGCCACTTGCCGGCTTTTTGACCTCCGTGCAGACCAAGAATTACTGCTGTATTCTCACGACAATATTATCTGTGGAATCACCTCTGTAGCTTTCTCAAAAAGTGGGCGCCTCCTGTTAGCTGGTTATGATGACTTCAATTGTAACGTGTGGGACACGCTAAAAGGAGATCGTGCAGGTTAGTAAAGAAGTCCACATTAGGTTTTGATTTTGTTAGGAAATGAGGTTCCTATCAGTTGTCGAGGCCTGGACTCTCCTTAGAGCTGTGGGGAATGATGACCTGGCAGTTCTCATTCATGGTCCTTGTCCTGTGAGTGCGTTTCCAGCCCATAAACCATATTTATATTCCTGTTTTCTGAAGAGTAACATCTAGTTCTGTAGTAGCTTCTTGTTTGGTGAGTTTTGCTCTAAAGAGAAATAGTGAATATAATTCAGCGTGGTGTTTTCCAAATTACAGTTTCTTCTAACCTAACAGGAAACTAACTGCTCTGAATCATCTTCCTTCTGAGCAGATCCTGTCTGGGACACAACCTAGATCTGCACTCTCTTCCCTTAGCCCCATGCTCTGAGTTCTCCCCTGCAGCTTCCAGAATATTAGTGAAAGTATCAAGTCCTCCTAGGGACTGTCATTAATAACAACTTACACAGAGTGGTATTGTGTATATTTTTAGAATCAAAATTATGCTATGGAACCAAATAAGTACATGGTTTGTTCCCAAAACAGCAGCCCTCTGGCCCTCAACCCACATTTTCTGTTCCCAAAGGTAGCTCCTAAGTATTCATTTCTATATCTTTAAATAACATGCCTGTATCGCTTTTATTTGATGTGTGTGTGCACGCACACACACATGTGCACCCTCCAGTGTGGATTATTTAGTATCCACATGAGGGAGCAGTGGGAGGAGTGATGTTAAGGCTGAACTCTCAACAGCGAATAGCTATAAGGCTATTTTCTTAAAATATTTATTTGTTGAGAGAGCAGGGGAGGGGTAGAGAGAGAATCCCAAACAGCCTCCACACTGTTGGTTGTGGAGCCCAATGCAGGGCTTGATCTACTGAACCATGAGATCATGACCTGAGCTGAAACCAAGAGTCTGACACTTAACTGACTGAGCCACCCAGGTGCCCCAAATGCTTAGAAGTTTGTTTTGTTTGTTTTAAAGCTAAAGTCTTTTTTTCTTTTAATTTTTTTTTTTAATGTTTATTTATTTTTAAGAGAGAGAGAGAGACAGTGTGAGCAGGTGGAGGGCAGAGAGAGAGGGAGACCCAGAATCCGAAGCAGGCTCCAGGCTCTGGGCTGTCAGCAGAGCCCAATGTGGGGCTCGAACTCACAAATGGTGAGATCATGACCTGAGCTGAAGTCGGACGCCTGAGTGAGCCACCCAGGTGGCCCTAAATGCTTAGAAGTTTAAAAACAACAATTCCATTGGGTCATGATTTTTTTTTTTTTTTTAAACTTCATGGCATGCTCTGTTGAGGGTTCAGCTTTAACATCGCTCCTCCCACCACAGCCACATCCTTCCCATCATTCAGTGTTTGTTTACCTGATTAGGACTTTTTAAACAGTACCTATTGCAGAGCAATATACACTTGGTGTATATTAGGTTACGTTAATTTTTTGGCTTATATTCTTAGCTTTGATATACTTATTAATCATCAAGCTTTTTGCTGGTTTTTAAAAAAAAAATTTTTTTTAATGTTTATTTACTTTTGAGAGAAAGAGGTGTGAGCAGGGGAGGGGCAGAGAGAGGGAGACACCAAATCCGAAGCAGGCTCCAGGCTCTGAGCTGGCATCACAGAGCCTGATGCGGGGCTCGAACTCCCAGACCACGAGATCATGTCCTGAGCTGAAGTTAGACGCTCAACCGACTGAGCCACCCAGCCGCCCCAACTTTTTGCTGGTTTTAATAGATCTTGGAGTAGATCCATTTTCTTCTTGTTAAGAGATCATCTCTCTCTTTTTCTATCAAATAAGTCTCTAGGTTTATGCCCTGGTACAAGATGATCAGTCATCTGACTCAGAGTAGAGACCTGCGATGTCCGATTCCTGAACACTTTCTCATGTAGTCTTAGTTTCTTTCCCCATCTTTGCCCCTTTCTGTTTCCAGAGATGGCTGGTTCCACTAGCATGTAACCCTTGTAGAGGTTCCGCGGTGTGAATTGATTTCTCGGCATACCACAGCATTTGCTTTGAACTCAGCATTTTGTTTGGGGTCCACTAACAGTACTAACAGTACTACCATGTAGCGTATAGTTTTGTTACCACTGCCGGCTCGGTCCTGTCCTTGTGGGTTTGTATTCTTACCTTTAAACTCCTATACAGTTGTTGAGACTTCCGAGGGAGTAGGGGCAATGTTAACATTCCCGTGAATAACTTTCTACATAACAACCTTTCCTAAGAGATGGCAGAAAAGTTCACAGTTTCACATTCTGCCTGTAGAAATTTGGAGATACTCTTGTCCAAAGCCAATTACTTTTTCAAGAGGTACTAGGCGTTTTGCCTGGGTTGAATCAGTTAGTATCCATAACAAAATTTAAAATCTGTTTCTTTTCCATGTTTTAGCCTATATTTGAGTTTGAGTGTTGCTTTGCTTACAGCTGCTTGGTTTCAAGTGGGCTCAACTGTATACTTTCACAGTAAAATTGAATGGTGACTTGTGAATTGCTAATTCATTTTTCTTTCCAACGTGACTTGGACTATTTAGTCACTGTTCGTTTTTTGTAATTTTAACCTGTAATTGTAAATTTGCCCATTGCTAAACATTGCCATACTGGAAGTACTACAGAGAATATTAGGAGTTAAGAAAGGATGAACTTCTGTTCCTGAAGTTGGGGGAAAATGATAATGCTTCATTGTATAGAGATCCTGCAGACTCAAACACAGTAAAGAAAAAATCTTGAATTTGATATATTCCAATTTTTCTTCTACATCTTCACATTTCTCATTTTCCTCCCAATTATTTGGGAATAGCCCATGTGGTGATGTGAATAGCAGATAAATTTAACTGTATTTATTCAAATGAATTTAACTTTAATAGACAAAACTAAAACTAGATGTGTTGGTTTCACAAAGTTATAACCAAATATTGCAGTGTTTGCTGTTTAACAACGAAAATATATAAACTGTGTTGGTATTTTTGGAAGTGGTAATGTCAGGCAATTTCATTCTTACATTTCCCACACCCCCTCCTTTTTTTTTTTTTTTTTTTTTTTTGAGGGGCGGGGGAGAGACTCTAAAGCAGTCTCCATGCCCAGCACAGATATCAAGGGTTTAACTGACTGAGCCACCCAGGCATCCTGTGTTCTTACATTCTTTCTGTTCTTGTGAAAGGCTACTTCACTGAACTTCCTTTGGAATTTTGTTTTTGTTGAAAATAGCGTAGAGCAATGGCAGCATCTGGAGTATCATGAACTTACTAGAAATGTAAAATATAATCTGTTTTAGATATAAGCATGATTATAAGATCACTTTACAGAAGTGATAAAAGCATGAGCCAACGTACATGTCAAAAATTCACATAACGGAAAGAATTGTATTTTGTACACATATGTAGCTTACCCCTGGGACCAAGTCTCCCCATTTAGGTTTTAAATACCCTCTTAGATCTTTATGCACATAGTTGTTTAATTCTGAAACTTGTCTGTTGCTAATTTTTTTTACTGAACTTTTTGTTTTTTCAGGTGTTCTTGCTGGTCACGATAACCGGGTCAGCTGTTTAGGTGTAACAGATGATGGCATGGCTGTGGCAACAGGCTCTTGGGACAGTTTTCTTAGAATCTGGAATTAATAGCATGTGCAGGTTTTTCTGTTCTCCGTTGCTATCTGGAGAAATCAGTGCTACAGCCTATAGCTGTGAGAAGAAAATTCTACCTTATATTTGCAGGTGAAGATTTTTCTATTGAGATAATTATATACAAAAAGAAGCTTTCAGTAAACTATAAAACAAAAAAGTGGAAAAAAAAAAAAGGCAAGGGTGCTTGCTGAGATCAAAAGGACCAGTGCATTAATTTGAGTTGAGCTAATTTAACTTTGATGAATTTTTGCTTGTACTCAGATTCTTTATTTTCTTTGTGTAGGACAGAATGTACACATTATAGCAGTCTATCATGTTTGTGTGTTTGCATTTTTTTTAAGAACTACATTTTTAACTTTCTATACATAAGAATATCACATTTTTGAGTTCTGTAATGGAGGAGGTAGGCACAGTGATAGATGGAAGTGATTCCAGATGTATGTGTGCTGTATTTGAAGAAAGTCTTCTTGAAGTCTGACCTTCCTTTTTGATGTAAAAGACATTTGGTTGCCTAATGTTTAAGTATACTAGCAGGCCTAGGTACTTCTGAGGGGAGACCCTTTTGAGTATCAGTAGTTTCTGGTGCATCCTTGGCCATCCTGTGAATTTAAAGAAGTGCTTGTTTTCAGTCCTTGGAGGGGGAGATAATCTGAAGGCCAGGGAATCAAGATTTCATTCTGAAATTTTAGACATACATAAGAGACTCCTATATATTTTTTTTTAAATTTTTTTTTTCAACATTTATTTATTTTTGGGACAGAGAGAGAGCATGAACGGGGGAGGGGCAGAGAGAGAGGGAGACACAGAATCGGAAACAGGCTCCAGGCTCTGAGCCATCAGCCCAGAGCCTGACGCGGGGCTCGAACTCACGGGCCGCGAGATCGTGACCTGGCTGAAGTCGGACGCTTAACCGACTGCGCCACCCAGGCGCCCCAGAAACACCTATATTAATAGCAGTAATTGCATAAAAATTATTGACATTTTAAAAATGTGGTTATGACCAAAACACTTTCAGTAGACCTCTAAATAGTTGGGCTTACTTATCTAGAATTTGATATTCTAGAACTGAGTTTGTAGGTACACTCATTATTTCAGATTGATGAACGATTGGACTGTCCTTGAATCTGAAGTTTTCCCCAGTGTACTCCATTGACCTACATGTAGATAGGAAATAATGTGATGACATTATATTGTTGAAAGAAGTGTAAAATCTAATCAGTCACTAGACTTGATTAGTTCTAATTGTGTAGTGTAACAAAGTGGCTTTATGAATTTATGTTCAGATAATACAAAATCTGAATTGATATAAATTTTCTGTGACTTAAATTTGAAAGAAATATTAAAGCTTTTTGCTCTTCTGTAGTACTTCTTCTTTTGGCACAAAATACTGGTTTCTAAGTGAGTTTTGCCTCAAAGAATGCTTAGATCCAAGTGACTCCACTTGAAAGCCAAAAGAAAAATTCTAAGAGCAGCTCTTTAAGGAATCAGAGGAAAATAGTAAGCAGTTCCTCTGTTCGTAAATGGTATAATGTGTCTGTTACTAGAAGGCCTGCCCACCCCTCCCTCACGTCAAATTTAAACAAAGATACTTTTCCCCTTGGATTTTCTTCTATAAAGGAAGCTAAATGACAATAGAAGATTGTTAGTCTTGCTTGATGGTGAAGTCATGGGTTATTCTGATATATAGAAGTGCATTGTTTTGTGATTTAGTGAACTGCATCTGTTACTGTTGAGACAGGTCTCAACTTTTCATCACCTGTAACCCTAACCTAAATACTCCCAAACTGTACTTGTGAATTTTCATTTTTATATTGTGAATGTGCTAGTAAGTGAATCAGCTATAATGTATCAGTTTTAAGAACAGCTGATAATAATAAAAAGGAAAATGGATACAGGAAGATTATGATACAGGACCAAAAAAATACATTGTAGATGGCAGGCATGAATGTATATTTATAAACACATAAGATTTCTATGAACCTTTTGCAGTTAATGTTTGTGAACTGTCATTTCATAAAGAGCAGTTCTTTGAGATAAGGCAAGAGAATTTGAAAGGAATGTACTCATTTCCCCAAAAGGTGAGGGTCTGCCATGTAGTTCAGCAATTCATTCCAAAAGCCTATTCAAGAAAGCATTTCTGCCATGTGCAAAGTAACATATATATATACATATATATATATATGTATGAGAAGTATCTCTTCTACTTTGAAATTTAATAACAAGATACTTTCGTCAGAGGCACAGCCTACTTCCATGGTCTTAAACATGTTGATAGAATGATTTAAAAAATCTTGGGTAGATTAATTTAAAAGCAGCTCCCATAATTAAATATGTACTAGGCAACTAAAAACCAACCACTGTTGTGGTTTCTACATAATGACCAAATGGTGACCTCATTAACTTTCTAGTTAATGACCACATTAACTTTCTAGTTAAACCTTTGCTCTCCAGTAATATAGGTTCCAGTTGCTAAACATATTTGTTTACTGAAGCTCAAGTTCAGCTGGTGGTCTATTTAAGTGCTGTGCGTAAGACTTCCTATAACCAGTTAAGAATAACATAGTATATAGAGGCACTGTATAAATTTTAGTTCAAGACTAAAATTATGTCCAAATACGGTTTTAAAGAATTCGATCAAGAATGTTGCATTTATTTGGTGCCTATTAATTTTCTTTTACCTTATAAGAAGCATTTAAACATAATATGCCTCAGCATTTTTATTTGTAGACTCCTCATGAATCACCTCATAAAGAGTGTTTTTTTCAGATCTGGCAAGAATTTTTTTTTTTTTTTTTTTTTTTTGAGAATCTTAGGTTCCATGCTCAGCACAGAGCCTGACACAGAGCTTGATCCCATGACCCTGGGATCATGACCTGAGCCTAAATCAAGAGGCAGATGCTCAACACACTGAGCCATCCAGGTGCCCCATTGCAAGAATATTTTAAGAGCACATTCTTTTCTAAAAAAAAAAAAAAGTTAGCATGATTGCCATGTGGTTCAGCAAATCATCCCAAAAGCTGATAGTAAGGGCCTCTCTACTTTGATGGACAGGCCTCATTTTTGGCAGCTGAATTAGAGGTTTAGACTGAATGTCCAAGGTCCCTCCCTAGCTCAGATTTTTATAGTTGTAATCCCATGGTTACATGCACCATATTGAGTTTTATCTTCAGAGGCAAAAATCTGGGTTTAATATTTTAATCTTAAGAGTCTAATAGACAATTCTTATTTTAATTTAGTAATTTAGACGCAGCTGAACCCATACTGCAATGATAGTAAACTAGTCTCCTAGACACAATGGATGTAGGTACTTCTGAATGTGTTGAGCCATTTTAAAGTTAACCTATTAAGAGAAATGGATCTTGACTTCTCCAGGTGACAATGAAACTTTAATTTCTAAAATATACTGTGCCAATATTATAACTGACTTTGTCCAACACTATTGAGGTCTTAGATTTAATAAGATTTTAACCTTTTTAAAAGTGAAAACATTCAGGGAAATTTATGCTCTGATTACTGTTGAATGTTTCACATATTGAACAGTTACGGCTTATCTGTTGACATTTAAACTTACGGAAACTGATTAAACAATCTTCTAAATTGGCCTATCATTTTAACAATATTTCTAGAATCTTTAGGGTGTAAGTATAAGGCTTAAAAATTTTTGCTTTTAAAGTAAGTACTATGTTCAGCTTCAAATTTCCCCTTTGCCATTGTGGAAAGCAAAATTTTAAACTGTCTTATCTCCTGTGAGAATTTAAAACATGCACAAGGATAGACCGTCTTTCTTGTGAGAAATTTAAAGTAAAAGGTGAACTGTTTCATATTTACTAGTGTTTCTCCCGTTGTTCATTTTGAATTGTCTTAAATTCAGTGGTGTATTTAAAAATATTGGTTACAATAGGTACTCATTAAGATGGTTTGTAGTTGAATGTCTAAGCTAGCGATGTATTTTTTAAAAGTTAGTCACAGATTGATGGTACACCTTGTATTTAGCCAATTTGCATGTTGATAAAATTTCCTGAGTCTTTTTTCCTTAAATCCAATTACTGATCCTATAAAATAGTTATAATGCAGCATCATGAAAAAACTGGTTATGTGTTTCAACTGGTTTTAAGTGTTCCCAACAAAATCTTACATCATGTAGTATTTATTTTTTACTTAATGGAATTTCAGTGATACTTGGTGGATATTTCAAGCCTTTTTGTCTTTTACACAATGGTGCTCTATTCTATTGTTTTCAAAGAAGCATTTGAACACTTGGATTTGTGTATTCTTATCCAAAGGCATCCACAAATAAGTGGGTTTTTAAAGCTGATTATTTTTTCCCCACTTACAATGGATTCTACAAACTCGTAGCGAATTGACTCTGAATGTCAGTAGAATGACTTGGGGAAAGGTGAACGTAGATTAAAGCTCTTATAAAAGCTTTAAACCAAACTATGGACTTGTACCATGATTTAATAGTATTCTTGGATCTTTTCTTGCACAGTGATTCATTCCTTTATTTGTACAGTAGCTCTGTGAAATATTGCTGTGAATTGATATTGTAATCAATAAAGTGCTTTTAACCAGACTGCATACAGCATGTTTTAATTTTAAAAATCACACTAAAACTTAAGTCTCAGAAGTAAACTCCAAGCCCAGTCATTTCATGCTCAGCCTTTTTTCCTTTATCTAAACATTGGCAATTATGAAATGAAAAATAGGCTGCTGGAAGCAAGGAATAAATGTACTTCACTTTACTGCCTTATGAATGCCAGCTTACTTATTAACCAGTTGATTGCTTATAGGATGTAGATGAAAGTATTCACTGTTGTCATTTCATCTCCACACCGTTGGAGGGAGTTGAGTACTTGACCCAAGATACCTATAGCCCTACTGCAAAACTTAAGATTAAAACTCACTAATGCCAGTAAAAATGTTACATTTATCAACTATCAGGCAAACAAGTTTTATTTTCACCTTGCATACTTATAAAAATGTAGTTCTATAAAAAGTTTAAGGTTATACAAAGTTTATAAATAATCTCGCAAACGTACATAGTAATCAAGTATGTGCAATAACTTTGAACTACAGCTGTGAAATACATAATTTCTGTATAATTCACGGGCTTAGTCATTGATGCACTTATCTCCAGGCGTAAAGGTTGAGTTTCATTATTTTAGTGTTCTGTTTCCAACATTCATGCATTTTCAAACTTGATCAGGTGGAAATGCATTCAAACTAGTGATGGAAAACTTACTATAAATTGACTATACCAGAACCACTATTCCAGTATTACCCCAACTTTAGTGTGCATCAGGATCACGTGGAGGGCTTGTTAAAACAGATGGCTGGTTTCCAAACCTAGTCCTGGATTTAACAGGTCTGGGGTGAGACCCTGCAATATGTATTTTTTAGTTCACAAGTGATACACAGATAATCCAGAGGTCAAACTTTGACAGGCACGGTACCATATTAATGAGGTGATACCAAACTACACTGTGTCAAAAGTTCAAGTACTTTTCATATAAAGATTAAGGTCTTGAACTTGTAACCTAAATTAGCAGTACCCAGAATCTTAGACATTAGTTTTTCATGTGGAATTTGTTACCTAATCCCATTTGTTGGCAGCCTGTACTATTTTTGGTTATAAAGCAACAAGCTATAAACTAGTATTTGGATTTGAATAGTGCATCCTAGTATCTGCTCTGCATAAAAACATTTTTGAAAGGCTTCTGTGGCCTAAAGAATATTATTTTCTCCTTAAGATATCCTGAAAAATAGTGCTGCACCTGTTATGAAAAGACTGAGTAGCATCCAGAAGCCTTAAAGGCACAAGAAAGGAAATAGTATTAAGAATAAAAGAGCCTAACAGGTTATCCCTCTACGGAAAAGGAGAAAGTATCCCTTGCCAAATGCAGCCATTATGCATCTAACAAGCATCTAGATGCTGCTGCTTTGGTGATCCTCAAGGCTACATTTTGTGTAGCAAAGCCCTAGAATGTCATTTTTTCACGTTTCCATATAAGTTTAAATTAGTTTTTACACAGAAACAGACAATACTTGAACTCACGAACATTTCATTAAGTTAAAAAGTACAGTAATATTAACAGTGCCCTGGCAAATTCATACAATTAAATAAAAGTAAAGCCACCCGGGGGGACAATCCAGGAGTATCCTCTGCAAGTACCTTCTGAAGAACAACGGCATTGGTACAGGAATATAACCACCCAAAAGTCAGAGCTCCCGTATCTTTGGCTATTTTTATCACTTCAAACTTTGCTCCTAAAACTGAGATAGAAAGGTTTCCTCGCTGTAATCATAGTTGAAACTGAAAATGTTTCTTTAGAAACAGATCAGGCAACTATTCAGACCCAGAAATTTTTATACTTTTATAAGAGACTATAATAACAAACCTTTATACTATTTTACATCCATTTTAATGGGAAAAAAGAGTAAAAACAGTGTATTTATTAGTGGTTTACATACCTGCCAGGATGGCAAAAGTGATTGTAACTTGCATAAACAATACACTCAAGAACATTCCACTCTCCTTGATAGAGCAATGCAGTTTATAAAAGAAAAAATGACTATTCCCATTAAAGTAGGCATCAAAAATTAGTTTTGAGAAAAGATGAAATGAGCATTCTCTAACTCCTGGATGCCAGGAAGCAGAGTTTTTTCAGAATCAAAAACAAAGAGAGCCCTAATTAAGAACAAGGCCCCACCCCTCAGGGGTCACATAGTTGGTTCTGTTGCTTTTAATTCATTTTAAACACAATTTAGCCTTTTCTTTACCCAAAATTAAAATTAAAAAGACCTCATATAATACTCTTCAGAAATGCAAACACCCTGAGATAGATCATTATCAGAATCTACACAAGGATTTGCTACTTAGGTACAGTTAGTATAATTCATATTTAAAGTCATTTCATAAAAAAACTGTCCCAATCTTCCAAGTTCCATTTTCTCCTATGATGATCACCAAAGCAATCTCTACTGTTAAGATTCTTCTTCATTGCTTGAATGTAGAAACTGCTTAGTAAAATTCTCCAGCTCATTTTCAAGTTGAACGGCTTTATTTCTAATTTAAAAAAATGAATAAAAATACCAATCTAATTATCATAAAGGCCAGTGAGAAAGAAATGCATTCCATCCAATCTTCAAAACAAAACAAAAAATCACTAGTCAGGTGCTACTACATGTATCTGAACTCCTATTAAAATATTATCAACCTTTTTAGAGTACGTATGTGTGCTACTATGGCTCTGCTGTAAACGCAGAATCCAATGTCCAGAACTTAAAAAGGTATACTGAAATAAAAACTAAAAACCTGACTAAGAAAGAATGAAAAGCATTAAGAGACCATGGAGTCCTATTACCTTACATGGGAGTTATATCCTAAGTCACAGAATCATAATTGTCCCTGAATTCCCTTTAAGTTAAACAATGTATAGAACGGGTTTTATGTATACATAAAGTAGGTGTCAGATGTCAAAGGACTGTGTATACCAAAAATCTTTTTAAATACTAGAATCATACTTGATGCAGCCAAATACCCTAATGAGATGAAAACAGGAACTAGAAGAACTTCTACTAGGAAGTAGAAGAACACAGATTTGCCTCCCATTCTCATACCATGCCAGGGCACACACACACATACTTGGGTGAGCTTTTCTCTCTTGGTCTTGTTGCTGGGGGCATATAGTCAAGGTCATATAAGTTAATGGACACATGAACTACACTGTATGCTTCTTCAGGCAATTGTCTTTTAATTAGGTAACTTAAATTCTATCTGAATTGCGGAGCCTAATTAGTAACAGTGGGGATTCTAAATATTACGGGATTTATTTAGAAAAAGGATTAGCACATAAAAATTATTCATGCTTAAGTCCTACAAAAATAAAAAAGCTACAGCAAGTGCCAATAGTATCATTTGTTTTACAAGATGAAACACTACTAAAAAAAAAAAACCTAAATAAAAAAAAACCAACTACTGGATATGGTTTTACTAAAGGCTGTATTTGGGATGATCTAACTTAAAAGAGCTGCAATGGGATAAATGAAATTTACTTGGGAGTGGGAGTGTGTGTGTGTGTGTGTGTGTGTGTGTGTGTGTGTGTGTGTATGAAAAGAGGCTGGGGTCTAAGTGATAGGCCGTCATCTTTTGCAGAGATTATGAAGCCAAGGTGCAATAACAATGTAACTGCTGATCAGATTAAGACACCATGGATAGACATGACCACAGGTGTTTATGTCCCAAAATTCAGCTCACAAGGACAGCCTCTATGATTTGGAGACATTGCAGGCTGCTCTTATATGGGCATTTTATGTAACACAAGCCCTGATAAGTAGCAGCAGGAATTAAATGATGCTTAATGATACTCATAGGTGAGCCAGCTAATTGGTAAAAGCTGAATGTCAGGACTACCAACAAGGAGCCACCTCATGGTGACACTTCTGGTCAGGTCCCCAAAAGCAAACTTTAGTTAGACCCCACAGAATCCATGATAAATCATATTAAACCAGAATTCCACATATTAGGATATCTTGTTTACTCTTGTTGCTTCAAATTTTAAGCACATCCACATCCCCCAATGAGAATGGAAGTTATGGGTCTTGGATATACAGGACTAAAAACTCACACTTTTTAATTTTAGAACATCTGTTATGAACGGGGATTAATATAGCTCAACATAAAGTTCTATCTAGATAAAGACCTAAAAAATTCCTTCTAATTCAGATTTGTTTTTTCTTGTTGAAATTAGCTTTCACTGAAAATGCAAAACATATGGAATTAAATATGGATGGAATATAATAATTAAGCCAATGCAGAAAGTTTTAATACAATTATATTTAGGTAATGAGACCAATAAACATTCATATTATCAAGAAAAATGTTCAAATACCTTAAGAACTTTGAATTGCTTTGTATTTTCTCCAGTTGATCTATTTCTTTGGATAATCTAGCAATTTCTTCTTCCAGATGTCTTTGTGTAATATCAACTTGTTGGCACAGGCGAGCAAAAGTGGTTGCCATTTCCCTTAAAAGAAAAAATGATGTTTTCAGCAGTCATGAATGTCTTTGAAAATGAATGAAGCTTTAATTTAAAGCTTATATAAAAAGATCACAAGTTTAAAATATACGTAAAGTGTAAGGTATCAAAGAACACTGTTAGGAATGGCATAAGGGAGGATATGGCACTAAGGCTTAATACCACTGTAGGCTTAATTTCATCTGGCCTCAAGACAAATGCTCAATAGGCAGTATGAACCTCTACTATATGGTTGTGAATATGAATAAGCTATAAAAAGGCAAAAGATGGGTATATTTCCTCAGAAACACAGTAAGACTTACGAGTCCTTTGCCTACAGAAATAAATTACTGAGAACAGGCAAGAAAACTTCATGAGCTTTTGTGACTTGCACAAAAAACACTATTTTTTTAATGTCTATTTTATTTTTTTTTTTTAAACATTTTTTTTTCAACATTTATTTTTGGGACAGAGAGAGACAGAGCATGAACGGGGGAGGGGCAGAGAGAGAGGGAGACACAGAATCGGAAACAGGCTCCAGGCTCTGAGCCATCAGCCCAGAGCCCGACGCGGGGCTTGAACTCCCGGACCGCGAGATCGTGACCTGGCTGAAGTTGGACGCTTAACCGACTGTGCCACCCAGGCACCCCCAAAACAAAAACTTTAAATCATAGCAACATTAACCATATTCCTACAACCAAATGGCTCAATTTGTGTGCTAATCTGTTAGCTTTGGCAAACATATTTTTGCAACAGGAAGGATGTCTAGTAGGCGTGTACCTCTGGAATATGATTAACTGACTTTTCTTTGCAACTATTCTCCTGTGCATATTCATCTTTCCTATGGCCTTTTTTCTCTCCATTCTCACCCCATTCTACCATAAATCAATATTAGACAAATTAAGCATCTTGCATTATTTCATATTGCATTAATGTTTAGCTCATATTAACTGAATAATTATTTGAGGCTGCTTCCATTAGAATGTAAAGTCTTCTAAGAAAGAGGATCAAGTTATCTCTAACTTTTTATTTCCCACAACCCCCTCTAGCAGAATTATTAGCACACGGTAGGCAATTAATGAAGACCAAATGAATGGAAAGCTTAACTTTATTTTTACATATGTGACCTGAGATGATTTCTTTTGGAGGTCTAGGTATCTTTATTAGAGAAAAGATCTTCCTTAATATAAATAAAATGAAAACTACTGTATAAAACAGGAGTTCAATAAATATTTGGTAATATTCAGTTATCTCAAATCTGTGCCCTGTTTCCATTCTCTACAGCTCTATGTTAGTACGGGCTTTGACCTTGTGTCTGAAAGTTTAATCTCCTTGCAATTCTTGTCTCCTTAATCTAAACCGTTCTATATGCCACACCACTGCAGTTATTTGTTCCAGAGCTAAACGTTAATGACATCTCTCCCCAGACTTCTAATTATCTAAGCTCCTGTCCTAGTGTTAGGTTTATATTCAAATGTACCCCTCTGATATACATATCTGTCACATCGAAATTTTCTCATGTTTCTGAACACACTTCTTTATCCCTTTCTTTGCTTTGGGGTGTTCTCTCTGCCTACATCTTTTTATTCTATTCTGGCTACCTTGTAGGAAACCCTTATTGACCCACTAGCTTTCCTGATTTAAGATTCTAAAGCCTCACATTATGAGGCTTACTTACCACTTTTCACTTATTATAATTATGTGCATGTTATTTCCTTCACTAAACTACAATCTTCAGCTCAGAGAACTTTTTAATTTAGGTCTCAGTAGCATCCAAAAATTGGCTATTTTGCATTGATTTAATTTGAGTTCTATATATTTTTACTAGATCAATGAAACAAATTTTAAGACACATAAAAGAAATTAGTGGACACCAGTATTATTATAATAAAATTCCCTTGAGTTCTAAAAGAGTTATGCCTTTAGGGGCGCCTGGGTGGCTCTGTCGGTTAAGCGTCCGACTTCGGCTCAGGTCATGATCTCATGGTCCATGAGTTCGAGCCCCTATCAGGCTCTGTGCTGACAGCTCAGAGCCTGGAGCCTGCTTTGGATTCTGAGTCTCCCTCTCTCTCTGCCCCTCCCCCGCTCTCACTCTGTCTCTCTCAAAAATAAAGATTAAAAAAAATCTTTTAAAAATAAAAATAAAAAAATAAAAGAGTTATGCCTTTAAACTTGTAAACCTGGGCTGTGACAGTAAAAATAAATTACACTTGTCATTACGCATTTTTGAACCTACTTGGTTGGTATCATTCGATTTTTTCACCTTGGTGGTGATTACAAAGTGTGTTCACATTGTGATAGTTCCTTGAGCAGTACTTTTGTGCATTTTTTACATGTATGTCATAGTTCAATAATTAAAAAAAAAAAAAGGAAACAAAGACACATCTTCCAACTTACTGTTGTACTTGATGGCTACAGTTTGCACTCGTGAAGCTGACAATCATCTGCAGTTTTTCAGTTGCATAGTTCACAAACTGCTGTTTAAAGGCTCTCTCCTTAGCACGCGTGGTCCAGGTCAGCCTTTCATAAAGATACAAAGCTCCATACATACTCAATGAAACAGATATGAGTTTCCAGCCTACAGTTTTCCAAATCTGTAAAGATAAATTCATAGGCTACTTTGAGAAAGAAAATCACCATTAGGGGCATTATATATTAAGGCATTTTAGCAAACTCATCAGCTCCCTAAAGACCTTTGACTCAAATCCATTTTTTAAACAAATATCAGACAAGAACTTTTATAATCCGCCAGACATTTATTTGGTAAATTGATCTAATGTCATCTCAAAAATGGATGTGAAATTTTTTTTTTTTTTTTAGGTCACAGATTTTAAAAAACCAAAACAAGTAAACTCATATTGTTCATGATGTGAAAAAATATTTTACATATATGTACCACTACTAATATTTAATCATCTTTAATACTTGAAGGCAGATCCCTTTGGTATTCAGAGAAGGCTAGATAAGGAACCTGGATCATTCTTATTACACCAATGTACAAATATCATTTCTTTATGTGCTGTAATGTGAAAATAAGCACTGTTTAAAGGACTAGTTAGTTGGTGGTATTTTTCTCCCTAAAGAAGTATTTGGTAAAAATTTATACTGTGGAAATCATTTTGCAATATCCGCTTTTATGAAATCATTATGTTGTATGCCTAGAACCAATACAATATTATAGATCAACTATAGTTAAATTTTAAAATATATAGTTTTAAAAACTAAAGATTAGACCTGTGAAACTCCTCTTTATTCACTAATTTAACCAACAACTTTTCGTGTCATTTTATAGATCCTGGAAATAAAAGTAAATATACCTTTCTTTTCATCATCTAACAAAAAGCTCTGCACAAATTCCAATTTTAATTATACTAAAAAGGACTTCTTACCACCCCTCCAACAACGATGATGCCCATAGAAGTTCTAGATGTGAGAGAAGCTAATCCCGTTATTAAGGTAACCATGAGTTCTTCCTGTGATGCATTGTCTGGCGTTGCTGGATTAGTCGGAGCAGTGGGAGTAGAAGCTAAAGATCTGGGGAGCTGGTAAGGTTGGGGAAAAAGGATTATTATAATTAAACCACTACAAATGGTACAGTTACATTTATAAAGTTCTATTGTATTTCTTTTATAATTACAGTAGTAAATCTATAAAAAGAATGACTCCAATGAGTTCCCAATACATTAAGAAAATAAAAATGGCCTGAAAATTATTTTCTGTGACCAATATTGAACCAATGATATCACGACAAATAATGAATTTTCACACTATATTTCACACTATAGTAGGCCCTCAACCCTCAAGAGGAATTAAAACCTTATTTAAAAATTCTCACACCAAAAACACATCCTCAAAAAAAATTGGGCTTAAAAATTAAAATCTTCTACACTTCAAAATACACCATAAGAAAATGGCTTAAAAGCCAAGTCACAGACTAAAAAAAACTTATTTGGATATCATCTGACAAAGGACTTCTATCTAGAGAATATATACAGAACTCCTGCAAGTTACTAAGAAGCCAAATAACCCAATTTAAAAATGGGCAAATGATCTGAATAGACATTTCACAAAATAAGATATACAAATGGCTAATATAAGCACATGAAAAGATGTTCAAACTCTTTAGTCATTAGGGAAATACAAATCAATGGTACATGAGATACCATTTCACACCCACTGAATAAAAAAGATGGACAATAACAAGTCTTGATGAGAATGTTGAGAAACAGCTGGTAACAGAAAATAGCGTAGCTGATTTGGAAAACAGTTTGGCAGTTCCTCAGAAAGTTAAACATGGAGTTACCGATTGGCCCAGCAATTTCATTCCTAGGTATATACTCAAGAGAAATGAAAACAGATGTCCACATAAAAACAGTACATGAGGGGCACATGGGTGGCTCAGTCGGTTAAGCATCCAACTTCAGCTCAGGTCATGATCTCACAGTTTGTGGGCTTGAGCCCCACATCGGGCTCTGTGCTGACAGCTCGGAGCCTGGAGCCTGCTTCAGATTCTGTGTCTCCCTCCCTCTCTGCCTCTCTCCCACTCATGATCTCTCAAAAATAAATAAATGCTAAAAAAAAAAATAGTACATGAGTGTTCAAGAGCATCATTATTCACAGTAGCTAACAAGTACAAACAACTCAAGTGTCCATCAACTGATGGATGAATAAAATGTGTGGTATCTGTAATGGAATATTATTCAGCCATTAAAAATGGAATATTTATATATGCTACAACATTCATGTACCATGATGATGAATCTTGAAAATACTATGCTAAGTGAAAGATGCCAGTCCCAAAATGCCACATTTTTAATGACTCCATTTATAGGAAATGTCCAGAAAGGGCAAAATATGATAGTTACAAAGCTAACTAGCAATAGGGCTGAAGGTAGGAATGATTGATGGACTACAAATGGGCACAACGGTACCATTTGAAGGTGACAGGTTCTACGACTACATTGTGGTGATGGTTTTACAACTCCATAAATTTTCTGAAAAATTATCAAATTGACAGATTCAAAACTTTTTAAAAAAATGTTTGTATTAATCTAATTTATTTGAAGTCAAAACTTCAATTTTATTTGAAAACAAAAACTTCTGAGAAAATAAAAACCCATTTCAAAAACAAATGTGGAACAACCTACAACAATACTGGATGAAAATGCTGGGATTACCTCTCCCTTTGCATAGTCTGCCTAATTCAGAAATGGCTCTATTTGACAGACATTAAATCATAAATATGCAAATTAGACACAGGAAGTTCTATTAGGGAAAATCACATAAGCAAAATAAAAAGGAGAATCTCAACTCATAGAATCAAACATACATAACTGTGTAGTAGAGCAATAATCAAATAAAAAGCTTGCTCAAAAAAAAAGAGAAAAAAAAGGATACCTGGAAGATGGGCTCTGATAATCCTAGCAGCACCCTCTGAGCATTCGTCGGGCCCAGGAAACGATGGACAAGGGAAGACCAGCCCAGGGAAAAACGAAATACAATATCCTCTTGAAAATCTGAACATAACTTATGGCAATTTAGGTCATAGCTGAGATCAAATTTCTTGCAAGGAATCAGTGTATGTAGTTTATTTTGTATACCAGCTGGAAGTAATGGCTTCAAATTTTCTAGACAAAACAAAATTGTATTTAAGAAATGACAGTAAATAATGTTTTATGTTGTATAAAAAACCTAAAGGAAAATAAACCCTTTACCAATGAAATAAAAAAATACACGTAAACTTGTAGATACAAATATTACCAATAATTTCTTGCTGGGATTGAAGCATTGAAGCATTGACTTCGCTTGTGCACCGATCGGCTAAATTTCTTCCCATGCCATCTTCTATGTGCTTATTTAACTCCTGTTAACATGATAAATGTGCCCATTATTTTTTCTCTAGAACATACATAGATTTTACAAAAACTTTAAAAATGTAGTAAATGCTAAATCTTATTCTTAGAGGATACCTTTTCTGCGTGTTCTGTATACATAGTAATGTAATTATCACAAGAGTACACAGGAGGTGTAACACTTTAATCATAAGCTGGTTGCCATGAAGATGCTATACCACTAAATATAAATGTACAATAAGGTGAGGAAACTGTATCTAAATAACTTTAAATACAATTTAACTTACATTTTTATATACTTTCAATACACTTGGAGTAGGATGAAACTCTGAACAAAATTCATCAACCAACACAGACAGTCGGCAAATTTCATCTGTCATTGCACATGACACCTGAAAATATGAAGTTAAAAAAATTAAACAAGATTACCAATTACTCCAAAAACTAAATTGAATACCCCACCCACTGAGCCAGCCAGGTGTCCCCTTCCCAGAAATTTTAATCATAAATTCACCAACCCACCTTGTTTGCCACCTCCTCTGTAACCTCCCTGATTTTTTTCTTAACATCCAGTGTTAAAAGGTTCATCTGGTTTCGGATAAAGTCCAGTCTATCAATTTGATCTTCCCTCTCTTCCATTGAATAAACCCTATTATAGTATGAAGAGTAATTAATTCTTAGGATATATTAAAGTCCCAAAGCAATTAAGTGAGGGTACTCACTTATGCACTGAACAATCTGTTAGCATGATACAAGAAAAATAATCCTGTATTTTCAACATCTAAAAGGATTCAAATAATATTTCATCTTAAAATATTTATAGAAGACTGGATATAAACTACTTTGTCTCTCTGCCCATGAAGTATCTGAATCCCACAAAGAATCCACCCCCCCCCCCCAACTAAGAATTAGGAAGGATTCTCCAAACACAGATAGGAACAGTCAAAATAAAACAAAACTCAGTACTGACTTCATTTAATAAACAAGGGTTACCAAATGACATCCTGAAAGCCAAACCCAGCCAGCTGCTAGTTTTTGTTAAGGTTTTCTTAGGATATAGCTATGACCATTCATACATGGCTACCTTTGCTCTAAAACTGAAAAACTGAGTAGCTGCAAAAGAAACAGATGACCCACAAAGCTTAAAATATCTACTATCTGGCTTTTATAGAGATTCGTCAACTACCAGATGGTATAGGAAAACAAAGACCTGAGACACTTTTAAAATTATCTTTAGCTAAGAGTTCCCAAGACACGATGATACAAAACATCCTCAAATCACATCTTCTTTGTGGCATGTTTAGTTCAATGTCCTGTATTTTTAAAATTAGTAATATTAAGGTCAATTGGTGGACCAAATACTCACTTTGGCTACTATAATAAAGCAATTGAGCTGAAAGGGGTGTAAACGGCAACACAATCCCATACAGAAACAGTGGGCAGGGCCTGAGATCAGCCTGAGTTCTCAGTCTTGTGTTTTATGTGCTGGAAAATCTCTAATTCTATACATAATGCATTCCACTAAAAGTGTCAACATTAGGCAATAGATTTAGGTATAAGTGTTTGTCTTCCCAGTAAGATCAAATGCTTTTAAAAATTCCCAATTTAATGTCATCTTTAACTTAATCTTTGATGCTTTATAACTTTCCTTTCTTTGGCTGAAACCCACTGATGGTATAATTAAGGCTGAACACTGTTAACTATCATCATATCTAATAACATCATCTTTGTTTCAAGTGTACCAACTTTGTGAGAACTACCCTTTTCTTCAATAATGTTGGCAATTTCATGCATTCATTTTTGTCTTTATAAGATAATAAATGGAATAACAGCACAGTACAATACGACATATAGGGTAGTGCTTACCAAACTGACTCTGGCCGGCAGGTAATATCACCTTGTTTGTTTACCAGTTAATGAAAAAAACCACAACTGGCATCAAAGAGGCATTTCAAGGTATCAGTGTATGAATATATGAAAAATTGGTCATAGGTTGAATGTTAACAAAAAAGAGGGTCACCTCTTTTTTGGACTTCTTCAAAAACTTCCTCTTGAAGAAATGGTTCTTCCACTGCTTTAAAGATATTGTAAACTATGAAATATGTTATGATTTTACTCATGAGAATACTGAGATCCAAGGAATGTAAATGATGTATGCAAGGTTGTAGAATAAATATAATTTCAAATATTCATTTTAAAACATGCAAGTAAATTGATGACTTTAGTATGAAAGTACTTAAAATATAACAATTTAAAACCTTAGTCTAAGGAATTCATATCGATACAAAATGGCTTTTATTTTGCAATAAAGTGAATTCCTACCTTTTCTCTGCTGCTGCCACGTTTACTGAATCCATTATGATTTTCACAGTATCTAGTATCTGTTTAGCTCTGATAGTGTGCTGTTCAAACTTTGTTCTCACTGCTGACTGCGAGATACACTCCTGCGAGGGGCCCAAGCCATAACACATTACTGTAATTCCATCCCAACATTTTCAGGAATTTAAACACAAAAACTTGCTGTATGTAACATTAACCAAAACATAAATAAAGGCAGAAAGTAAATGCATGATAAACACAAGTTAAAATAACAAAGGCTAAAAAAACTACAAGGAATCAAAAGTAAAAAGGGCCATTAACAGCAAGTTCGTATCTTTGTGTAATTTTACACAGTAATGTGCAATGGTTTTTTTGACTATTTTTAAAAATAAATAAATAAGCAGGGTATTGTTTTCAATGTTTAAAGCTTCTCTGTTAAAATTACTAATTTTATCTGATTACCTTTAATCTACTTCTATCTTGATTTTTCTCATGCTTACAACAGATAACCTAATAAAGTTCTTAACTGAGTTATGAATTAGAATTCTACATTTTAAGAAATGAGTTGAATGACATGTTTCAAATAAGGTTATTTATTATAAAGGAATTCTACCAATTAAAACTTGAACAACTTGAAAGATATTCTTTAGCAACAAACAACCTAAATAATATTTTAAATTATTTAAAAAAAAAACGGGGCGCCTGGGCGGCTCAGTGGTTACATGTCTGACTTCGGCTCAGGTCATGATCTCACGGTTTGAGAGTTTGAACTCTGTGTCAGGGTCTGTGCTGACAGCTCAGAGCCTGAGCCTGCTTCAGGTTCTGTGTCTCCCTCTCTCTCTGTCCCTCCCGCTCACTCTCTCTCTCTCTCTCTCAAAAATAAATAATAAGCATTTAAAAAATTTTAAAAGAAAAAGGAAAATATTTACAGCTATTTCAGAGACAATCCCTGTTAATGCCCTTGGTCTACAGTTTGTGTACACAGGTCCCAATGATGCCCTATCTCATTTGTTTCACCTTCAAGCTAATTGTAGCTAATAAATCATTTACTGTACAAATCTGTTTCATGACCAGTGTTTTTTTAAAACAGAATACGTTAGAATGCATCACATATAGTAATGGATACATTTATACTGTAAAATTGTTTCAATTTTGTTTCAATTTCAATGTGCATGCTACTTGTTATTTAAAATATTTACTGTGATTCATCATTAAATGTTAGCAAAATTATCATATTAAAATTGTCCTTTCATTTTTACCTCATAGAAAGTCAAATTCTGTACTGAAATAACATTTAAAAACAACTACGAGAGTTTACAGAGAAAGGCTATCTGGTCTTTGAACCATCAAGAAATGCTTGTCTGGGTCACAGCAGCAATAACTGACATAGATGTTTTGTAGGCAGCCACGTTTATTTTCTGTGAGGAATTTTTCAAAATCTTGTATATATCTCCGTAATTTCCATGAATTCATCTTCTTGAACCTCTTTTTATATGTAACCAGTAGTAAAACTGTAGTAATTACTATCTTCTGTCAAAATAGCTTTCAAACTTTAAAAGGTATTCACTTAATACTCTAGTATTTGTCATCTTGGAATCATTAGTATGTTAAACATTCACTCAATATATTATTTATAACCTATGGTTAGCCTTCACATCTCTGAAGTGATTATCTGTTTCACTAAGACAGAGAACATTTTTAAAATTTCTTTTGCCAGTTTAGGTGTCCTTTTCAGTACTTTGAGATATGAAAAATAAAAGAGATTTACTTCTTTAGCCAAAGGATACATGAGGGTAATTCATTTAGTTAACTGTTTATAAAGCCTTAACTCAAAGCCCATTACTTTCCTTCACCGCATAGCCTAAGTTTTGTTCATGGGTAAGCTTATTTACACATCACTCAACATCACTAATCCTGAATAGATTAGTTGAAGGAAGTTGGGGAGGGGGGGATTTCCCCCTCCCCCCACCCCTGCACCTAGAAAACCCACCAATAACTACACAATATTAAGTGTTTAAAAGTATAAACTGCTTATTTTTAACTGAATCAAAGCTTTTTCTTTAAATAACTGTATCTCATAAATTGACAAACTGCCACAAAAATTTTGATAAAAGCATAAAAATATTTTTAAAAGAAAAAAAGGTTAAAAGAAATTCTATGTTCCTCGATGAAGCAGATCTAGATATCAGCAATGAAGACTCAAAATTTGTAGATGACAGCACAGTATTAGAGCTAGACCAGAAAGAAAATATTTCCAAAAGTTATTAGGCAATATAAAAGTCATTCCTTGATTTGAAAACATATAATCATGAATAAATATAAAGAAAAAAGCAGGAAATCTTCCAATTAAGAAGTATCCTACACTGATGCTCCTCCTGATCAGAAAAATACCAAGCCAACCTGCAAAAGAAATATTCTATTCTGAAGTGTGGGAAATGCTAATTTAAATACAGGGTTTTTCAGTGTATTATTTCTCAGAACCCTTGCTACATTAATATGCTTATGAATCCCCATAGGGAACATATACAGTAAGCAGCAGTTTCCAGACTTACTTTATCAGGAACACTAATTTTCCAAGGAGAAGGTTAAAATACTACACCAAACCAATTTAAATTCTATCTTGTCAGAGTATCCTGTAGATTATCTTAAAACTTATTAAAGATCTGGAACCAAAACAATAATCCTAATATCAGTTAAGATAGTTTTCTAACTTTCTAATAACATCTTAAGAAGCCAGCTGGTAGTCAATTATAATTACACATTTGTAAATATTAATATTTGTCATTAGGACATACAAATTTGTCAAATCCCTGTAACAGACTGCAAATGTTCATAATAATATGCTATTCATCACTCCCAACTTATTATTTTGAAATACTTTTAACTAAGAGGACTACACAAGAAAAAACACTAATAACACACTATGCCTTTCAAGTAAACATTCCAAGTGTTAACAATCAGCCCCATTTGTTTACCTTTCCCCTCTCTCCATATAGATATATGTCTATACATAGAAATACACATGTATTTTTATACGTATTGTTTCTACTCAACAATTTGACTGTTCTTTGCAGACATCACAGCTTTACTACTAAATATATTAACATATGTCCCAAAGAATTGGGTCATTTTCCTATACAACCACAAAATAATTACTGTGTTCAGAACATTATCATTGGGTCAATACTATCAACCTAGCACACGGTCAATTTTCAAATCTTACCAGTTGTCCCAGAAATGTCCTTTACAATAAATTCATTAACATTTTATAAAAGAGTTATTTTATACATACCTCTTTTCTATCTTATAACCAAACTATTAAGAATGGCCAAATATTTGAACAAAGAAATTCAGATGTCTAAATCATCTTTAGAATATACACTTGCTCAAATACAGGTTTAAAACAATAAGAAAACATACTGACAGAATTAACATTGATTTCCTTGATTGATTTTAAGTGGTTTAATTTTCAGGCCTTATTTTACTTGATACTCTAAATAAATGTTCCTAAGGTTTTTTGATACTTTGGAAACAAGGGAATCTCAAAAAGTCTGTGGCAAGAATCAGATTGCTAAAAATGATTAACTTGGTACAATTTTTCTTTCCACAAAAATAATTTTCTAAAGATTTCCAAAAAAAAAAGTGAATTCAAAAACAAAGAGAAAATGTATATAAAAGCCATATTCTGTGACCACAATGCATAGAAACTAAGATATCACCATAAATTAGACGAAAAGAATCAAAACATCTGATTCTTTTTTTTAATTAAAAATTTTTTTTTCTTTTTTTTTTAAATTTTTTTAATGTTTATTTATTTTTGAGACAGAGAGAGACAGAGCATGAACGGGGGAGGGTCAGAGAGAGGGAGACACAGAATCTGAAACAGGCTCCAGGCTCTGAGCTGTCAGCACAGAGCCTGACGCGGGGCTCGAACTCACGGACCATGAGATCGTGACCTGAGTCGAAGTCGGACGCTTAACCGACTGAGCCACCCAGGTGCCCCTCAAAACATCTGATTCTTTTTTTTTTTTTTAATATTTTTTTTTCAACGTTTATTTATTTTTGGGACAGAGAGAGACAGAGCATGAACGGGGGAGGGGCAGAGAGAGAGGGAGACACAGAATCGGAAACAGGCTCCAGGCTCTGAGCCATCAGACCAGAGCCCGACGCGGGGCTCGAACTCACGGACCGCGAGATCGTGACCTGGCTGAAGTCGGACGCTTAACCAACTGCGCCACCCAGGCACCCCAAAACATCTGATTCTTAACAACTCCTGTAATGAATAGGAAATACCAACAAGTATAACTAAAAAAAATCACTAAACAATGAAAACTGGATACTGAAATCCATGGAATACACCCAATGTTACGTCACAAATTCACAGCCCTAAATTCTTTCCTAAAGAACAAAAAGCAAAAAACAATTCCACTTAAAAAAAAAAAAAAAAAGTATAAAAAAAGCAGAAGGAAACTATGGTTAAAGATTAATATAGAACTTAAATAAAAACCAAAAAATGCTGTTTATGAATGGAAAAATTAACCAAGGGCTGGGGCTAGGTTGTTGGAGGATAAAGCAGAGCAGTTAAATCACTGACAAATTAAAGTTAAAATATATACTCATTGGGGCGCCTGGGTGGCTCAGTCTATTAAATGCCTGACTTCTGCTCAGGTCGCAATGTCACAGTTCATGGGTTCGAGCCCATGGCGGCTCTGTGCTGACAGCTCAGAGCCTGGAAACTGCTTTGCATTCTGTCTCTCTCTCTCTCTGCCCCTTCCCTGCTTGTGCTCTCTCTCAAAAATAAACAAATAAATAAATATTTGAAAAAATATATATACATGTGTATGTATCAAAGAATATAAAAGTTTTAAAAATGAACAATTTTATACTACGAAGTTATAAATTCTCAGAAATACACCGATTTATAGAAGTCATAAATTACCAAAATTGATTTAAGAAGTAACAAACGTTAGCTCTGGGAAAAAAGCTGAAAAGAATTGTCAATGTAATCACCAAAAAATGCTTTGGCCACCAAAACAATTTTTTGTCCATCTGATTATTTCTTTAGGTAAGTTCAAATAATTTCTAGCTGATTCTCATATTAAATCTATCATACTTTTAACTGAACAAAAATTTCAAAGTCTAAAGTCTGATGTTCTCTACTTTATGTAAAAGCTCGTGCATAGTTTTTTCATACATAATTTTTATATTCCCAGTGAACCATTGTAACAAACTGCCAAGTTTCTTCTAAAAACATTAAAAAGAAAAATTCCTAGGTCTGTCTGGTTATTCCAATCCCTTGAGGAGCTTTGAATATTTACGGATTCCTAGGTCCATCCTAGCCCCACTGGATCGGTCTCTGGGATAATTCAGTAGTCTGCAGTTCTCTAAGGCACCTAATGTGATTCTCATGATCAGCCAAGGTTTAGGAACTAGTGCTCTACAGCACAGCTTTTATTCTTCTCATTCCCACCTCTTCAAGGAGATATTCTGTCTGGGTAGCAGGAATCAATATGAAAAACATTACAAATGCATAACAGAACAGTATGATTTGAAAGGAGAAATAAATGACATACACACAGAAGAAAGAAAAGGTCAGTAAGACAAAAGAGATAGAACAACAGATCCTCTTCCCAATATTTTCCCCATGGATGAAATAACTGATCTAAAGAGTAAGGAGAGCACTGAATCTCTTGTGAAAGTGAAAGGGAAAGAATATAAACAATGGTCTGAGTGATTGGGACTTCATGTAATCTATAGCTTAGCTTGGGAGGACATATGCTGATAACCCAGGAGCCTCTGATAACTACTGGTGGGCTTTCCTTCTTAAATATTTTGTCTTCATCTACTTAATAGTCTGTCTCCAACTCACCAAATTAAAGATGGGGGATAGTGAGCAAATAAATGTTTAGTTAAAAAAATTCTGCCGAACACGTTCAACATTCACATCCTTACTATTAAAGCTGTTATTACTTATAAGGAAGAATAACTGCAGATGCAAGTTTTTTCAGTTCTGAAGTCTTTGTGTTCATTCATGGGTGAGAAGGGGATATGCAATCTAAGCAGAGCTGGATCAAATAGGGCTAAATAAAAGTTTAGAAGATTAACACCTAAATAAGAGTTTAGAAGATAAACATCTAAAGAACTTTTCAGTCAAATGTAGGATGAGTTTTAATGTCTTTGAATAAAACACCAAAATATTAAGACAGTATCCTTCCTCCCCAATGCTGCAAACGCATTAGTTATGTGCCCCAGGTGTTCCTACCACAGGATTCCTAAGGTACAAGACCTGTATCTTAATGTGACATTAACTACATTCTCTGTCTATAAACTGTATGGTACAGAAGAAAAAAGATGATCTTCACTTTGCTCTATTATCCACCCCAACAGCAATTACATTTATTTAATCTTGCCTCAAATTATTGAATAAAGAGAATTTCACTCATTGCACAACACATACAATATTAGAAAATAGTTTCTCATTTAAATACAAATATATAAGAAAAATAAGAAATTACAATCTTTAGTTTTAAATTCTTACGGATCATCCATTTTGCAGGGACTTCCTTTCTTCAAACTTGTTTCACTTGCTGTGGCAGAAACTATACTAAATAACAGCAAAGGTTATTTGACAAAGATAAACACTAAACACAGAAGGTTATGATCATTCTCCAACCAATGCTAGGGTTTTGTATTAGTCAATACATTTGCAAAATTCCTACCTCAAAAATTTGTTCAAAATTCTGAAACTCCTGTAATCTTGCCTGGAATCCTTCAGCAAGTGCCCCACCTATAATATTTATGTAAAGAGTTTAAAACCTAGTATACAGCAACATTAAGATTTCTAGCATGCTGTTTCAATAACTATACTTGTATTTCGAAAGACAATCCATAATAATACATACCACCTTCTGGCATCCCCTGTGCTTTGTGCTTTCTAGCAGTAAGAACTTCCTTTGCAGAAACAAAGAAGATACGATTCTGTGCCTCCAAAGGATCCACAACTTTAAGCTCCTCCACCAAGAAATGCAGGCATCTTTCCATGTGCTGTCTACGTACCTAGAGAAAACAAGGTACTAAAATAATTCGAGTAATTAAACAACAATATAGCTGACAGCTACAGGCCTATAATACTAAACTCCGTTCATAGTGATATTATAGTAATAGTTTCCATATACTTAACAAATCCAAAAATTCTAATAAATGAAGTTTTAAACTTGCTGACAGATTTTTTCTCTTAAAGATCCTTCCTTGACCATTTAAAATTCTGATGGACCACCAAATATGCAGCCATTACAAAACATATTATAGACAAATATTAACACTTACTGCCACAGGAAAGAGTTCTTATTGTATTAATGATGTATATGACTATACTACAAAAAATGATACGTGTATACATATGTGAAAATTAATAGGTGGCATGCAGGCACAGGTGGCATTTTATTTCTTCCTTATGCTCATTTTCCAAATGTTCTACAATGAAGCTATTAAAGTTTGATATCAGAATATAAGTACAATTAATTTGCTACAATGAAGACATTTTTATTGTGAAATCAGAACACAAATGGTCTCTTTTTCTTAAAAAAAATGAGAAATTTGGGGAGAATGCATCAGATAGGGATTAGAGCTGCAATGTTAGGATTAAGATTAGCACTTGGGTAATTAAAATTAGGACTACGAGGGGCATCTGGCTGGCTCAGTCAGTAGAGCATGCAACACTTGCTCTCAGAGTCATGAATTCAAGCCCCATGGAGGCATAGAGATTACTTAAATAAAACTTTAAAAAAATTAAAAATAAAAAAAAATAGGGCTAAGGGTTAGAAACTAATTAGGGTTTAGTACTAGCCTTTAGCATTGTGGCTACGATAAGAAATCTCTATCTTAAGACTTAATAAAAACTAAGCTAAGGGGCACCTGTGTGGCTCAGTTGGTTTAGTGTCCAACTTCAGCTGAGGTCATGATAGCATAGTTGGTGAGTTCCGAGTCCCATGTTGGGCTCTGTGCTGACAGCTCAGAGCTTGGAGCCTGCTTCAGATTCTGTGTCTCCCTCTCTCTGCCCCTCCCTTGCTCACACTCTGTGTGTGTCTCTCTCAAAAATAAATAAACATTTAAAAAAAATAAGCTAAATAGGAATGGAAAAGAACCTGGGGATATTTCCTAATTCTCTGATTAAATGAAACCCCAATTTGAAAAGAGTATAATCATACAACAGTTAATAAAAGCAGGATATATGGGGCACCTGGATGGCTCAGTCGGTTAAGCACCCGACTTTGGGCTCACAGCATGATCTCACGGTTCGTGAGTTTGAGCCCCGCATCAGGCTCTGTGCTGACAGTGTAGAGCCTGCTTCAGATTCTGTGTCTCCCCTCTCTCTCTATGCCTCCCCTCACCACTCAGCATCCACCCCCCCAAAACACACACTCTCTAAAAATTAAACAAACATGAAACAAAAATAAATAAATAAGGATATAAAGCTTCATATTAAACAAAATTCCAATTCTGGGGGTGGGGGAAAAGAATGAAAGCAAATAATCTAACACGTGAACAGTGATGGGACAGTGTAAATTTTAATTTTTTATGCATTTTCTATTTTTATAAATAAACATAAACTACGATTAAAATCAGAAAAAGAAATATCAAGTAAATTAAATATTTTTTATAGATCACAGACCAAATACCAGATACACTATTGTTTTTAAAAAGGAGTTTCTAGGGGTGCCCGGGTGGCTCAGTGGGTTGAGCATCTGACTTCAGCTCAGGTCATGATCTCACAGCTTGTGGGTTTGAGCCCCGCATCGGGCTCTGTGCTGACAGCTCAGAGCCTGGAGCCCGCTTCAGATTCTGTGGCTCCTCCATCCCTCCCCACTCATGTTTTTTTTTTCTCTCTCTCTCTAAAATAAACATTATAATTTTTTTTTAAAAAGAAAAAAAGCAGTTTCTAAAATCACCACCATGACTAAAATTTAAAACAAAAACAAAAATACCAAGTGTTGGCAAGAATATAAATCACCTGGAACTCTCAAACTGCTTGGGAGTATAAGCTGGTACAAGCACTTTACAAAACTCGGGCTGTGTTTACTGAAACAGCATATTTACATGCAATCCACCGATTCTACTCCTAGATATATACTCACAGATTACTGATCTCTGCAGTAATGACATTTTGAATCAGATAAATCTTTGGTTGGGAGGGGCTGATCTGTGTTACGGGACTTTTAACAGCACCCCTAGCCTCCAGTAGGAGATGCCGGAGATGCCAGTAGCATAGTCCCTGAGCTGTGACAACCAAAAATGTCTTCAGGGGAGCCTGGGTGGCTCAGTCGGTTAAGCGTCCGACTTCAGCTCAGGTCATGACCTCATGGCATGTAAGTCTGAGTCCCACGTCAGGCTCTGTGCCTGTGACAGCTCAGAGCCTGGAACCTGCTTCAGATTCAGTATCTCCCTCTCTCTGCCTCTCCTCTGCTTGTGCTCTCTCTCTCCTTCAAAAGTAAACATTAAAAAAAAAAGTCTTCAGACATGGGCCAAATATTCCCTGGGGATCAAATATGCCCAATCCTTCACACTGAGAACCACTGGTATATATCCAACAGAAATATAAACCTGTGTGCACCAAGAAGACATATATAAGAATGTGCACAGAAGCATTATTCATAACAGCTACATTCAGGAAATTTACCCAAATGGCCATCACTAGCAGAATGAATAAATTTCAAACGTAGTTATTTATAGGCTGAAATATACAGTAATGAAATGCACTTTATGCACAAAGGTATGGACACATATCACAAATGTAACGTTGAGCAGAAGAAAACTGGACACAAAAGTAGATACTATATATGATTCCATTACATAAAGCTGAATAACCAAAAAATTAATCAAGGGCATTAGAAGTCATGGTTAAGTGCTCATCCCTGCTGGAGGATGGAGGGGGTGCATTCTGAAGTGCTGCGAATGTTCTGCTTCTTGAGTTGGACACTTATGATCTGTATACTTTTCTGGTATGTTATACTTTAATAAAAAATTGTAACAAAGTTTCAAGATCTAAAATGATTACATGGTACTTCTATAACAGACTTTTCCTTCAAAGGAAAAATATTATTCTTAATATTCTGGTTTCTATCACGTATCCACTTCAGGGTTTCTATAATTACAGTCTTTTCTCAAGTAAGAGAACAGCTGCTTATGATGCTTTATTATATAAGGTATACTGTTTTCTCAGATAACAGTGTACATTACTATATTTCAAAACTTAAAAAAAATAACTTACATCTTCCATATATTCTGGCTCTGATGCAGAGGCATCCCAACGATTATTCAAAATGAAAATGTTAGGTTTGGAAAGTCGCTCATTTACCTTGTGAAAAAACTGCTTTTCCTATAAAACATCAAATACCAGTGTTATGTTCACTTTTAACAGCTATTTTATATTTACATTTATAACTGAAGCTCTAATCTAAAAGTTTGAACCATTTAGACAACAGTGATTAATGCCCACTGATAAAGGATCCCAAAGCACTCTGAACATTAAGATTCTCAAAGGTGAGAATATTGTAAGAAGGCAAAAGTGAAGATTTTCTGCCCTTGCCATGAGTCTTTTCTGAAATTCAATTTAACAGATATTTATCTGTCTCTACTATTTGCCGAATACAATAGGTACCGCTGGATATAAACATTATATATTTTCAAAAAGCTACCTCAAATCTCTTTTAATGTTTAGACTAAGTAAATTAATAACAATTTAAGACCTGTGTACATCATAATAAACAACAGAGAAAGGTATGTGCCATAAATGCTGCAAATACATGCTATGCTTACACAAAGAAGAAACACCCTATCTAGCTAGAATTAGAAAAAGCTCCATTAAGAAAGTGGTGATAAAGATAAAGAGCTTAAAAGTACTGACAATGGCTTTCTGAAAGATGAGAAGCTGGGAGCAGGAGAACTGTGTGCAAAGAAGAGCATAAACAAAGACGGAGAAGTCAGAATGTACATCAAAGTTTGTTTACCCAAATAATGGAGTTACTCTAACAAAGATTTTAAACATAGATCTGTTTTTTTAATCATCAGACTATAAACTGTCTGTGCTGTCAGAGTAGCCTGGTCTATGTGATAACAGATTATTGGAGGGCACACAACTAACAGTGACAAAACAGAGGTCTGGCTGGTAACACCTAGGTTATAAATGATCTTTGCCCATTTATATACTTTCCAGGAATAACAATTTTAAGAAAATCATACTATAGGTTTGGATATTAGATACCTATAAACTCGAGTTTATTTGGGATGAGTCTGGCTCTAGACATCCTCAAAAATCTGTGAAGTCTGACAGCACTTTAGAATGCATATAGGTAAGCTGGAACCTAGTGTGTACATGGGTAAAGCTGGAAAAGGCTGACAAAACTAAAAATATGAAAAGCCTTGTCTGCCAGACATGAGGGTTGGGGGGCAGTGGTGAGGTGGGAGTGTTAAACATTATTCAAAAGGCTTAAGTCATCATCCTAACAATTCTGGTGCCCATTCCTTCCGAAACTGGCAAATAACCACAATCAATGTCAACAACATACATGTATCACACCTTGAATATAAAGATTTACTAGCAACTAGAGCCATCATGCCCTAGATTCCCAATGATACTCTGGGAACACTCAAGACCACAATCAGCTCTTCAGTCCCATGGAAACACAAACTCCTTTGCTCTCCCTTGATACTAGAGCTTCTTTCGAATCCAGGATCTGGATTTCCCTTACTTTTCAGAATTAACAGACACCATTTCATTTCCTACCATTCAAACATAATAATGATTAAATCCTACCGTGTTCATTAGTGTTGATTCAGAGTTTGCAACCAAAACGAAGACATCAGCATCTAAGCAAAATTTATCAATCCAGCTATCCAGCTCTGTAGTGACATCTGTACCCGGACTAATGGAAATAAGATAAACTTGTATTATATAACAATATTTTTTAAAAAGAAAATGTGATTATAGAAAGAATTCTTTTAACTTTTATAAATTGTTTGAAGTCTAAAAACTATTTCTACCAGTTTTCAGCACAAAGCCTAAGAGATTTACTTTATCATGTATAAGAGAGCATTTGTGGCAAGCTCAGTCTCTGTTTTATAAACTTCTATATTTATTCTGCTGACAAGGAACTCTCAGAGCCTAGCCAATTAACAACAAGTGCTAAAAAATTTTACTTACTAAAGACAACCTTGTAATTTTTGATAAAGCAAGTAACATGGTCACTATTACAATCTTTCAAATCTTTATGCTCTGAAAGGATGAAAAATAAGTACTGAAAAAAAACAGGTAAATAGGTAACAAAAATGAAGGTGCAAGCACCCATGTCCAGTACAGCTCAGTAAATACTTCAGTGCTCGTGAGCATAAAGAATAAAACACCCTCTGCTAGGCATAAGTTTAATATATAATTGATACCATAAAAATTATAACGCAACTGTCCATACACTGGTTTGATGTATCCCTGTAACAAGGTGGCAAGATGACAGGCGGGGGTCATGGATACAGTCTGGTCATGAAATAAAGCAAAATTAAAAGCTCATCACCAGAACCAATATGGTTTCCAGAGAATGCTAAAATTTTAACTGAAGAAAACAAAAGAGCATACCAAAACTTTAAAAAAATCATTTAACTACCTTTTTTGGTAGGACATTGCTTAGATATACATTATCATTTTACTAAACACCAATGTAGCAAAAACACATAGTAAATGAAGACTAATCAGCAGAGTTGAAAAAAAATTCCCAAAGTACTTAATTCTTGAACCATGAAAAGTTATGTGAACTGTCCAGGAAAGTTATTTTGGGAAACTTGGTCTCAAGAATGAATTTATTACTAGTTAAAAACTTTACCTATCAGAGTTATCTTTATCTCTCTAGTTATTTAGAATTAGACAGTCTGCAAGGTCCAGCTATTTATCCAAACTAGTCAATATAGAGGGGGAAAACAAAGTGGCTATCCTTGAAATTTCTTGTAATAGAATTAGACTGGGAAACTGGCACTTTATGTAACCAATAAAAAACAAAACCAACACCTTATGTGTTCTTTAACAATCTAGCAAATGAGCAGCAATTGAGCACTTAAATTTTTATGTGTTACATGCTAAAACAAGCAGTATTATTCTATTAAATGAATCTTTAAAGGAAAAAACCAATTCATATGTATGTAATTTTACCTGTCCACTAAAACCAGGTCATCTCTCAAGAGGGCACATTTTGCCTTTGGCCAAAATACATGCACAAGACAGCCAGCTTTCAAGTCTTTATCCATATGAAGGGCATGGGCCAGCTGATTAACTGTCTAAAGTAGAAGGGAAAGAAAATACAAAACTGTGCTTATAATAAAATTCAATAAAAAACACTATGATTTGGGGGGTTCACTTTTGCAAAACATGTATAAAAAGCAGAAGTTTAAGTAACTTGAAATAAAACCATCTCAGCAATCTCGAGAAAATGAGTTTTAGAATTACCAAGTAGAAAAAAAATGGTACCCTTGAAACAGTTTACTCATATCATTCTGCACAAATAATCAGAGCTGGTAACATTCTAAATGTCCAACAAATGATCTCTGGCAATGGAATCCTATGCAACTCTTGAAGCTGATATTATATATATGAAAACAAATTCACAATATATTAAGAGAAGTCAAAATAGCACATATGAAACCATTTTGTTTACAAAATACTAAGAAACACACATTTAACTCTATACCAAAGGCAAGGACTTCCACTGGTTTTGGGAAGCATGTGAGTTTTGGAAATACCATTAGTATTTTCTGTCTCTTCTAAAATGTATTGCCTTTTTTTTTTAATTGTTTTTTTTAATGTTAACTTATTCTTGAGAGAGACAGAGACAGAGTGTGAGTGGAGGAGGAGCAGAGGGACACAGAATCTGAAGCAGGCTCCAGGCTCTGAGGTCAGCACAGAGCCCTGTGGGGCTTGAACTCACAAGCCATGAGTGACCTGAGCTGAAGTCGGATGCTTAATCAACTGAGCCACCCAGGCGCCCCTAAAATGTACTGCTTAATAAGGGGTGAAAATAGAAGAAACATCATTATTAACAAAAGTTTAAAAACACCAGAGTAATAATAAGACCAAAGTGAGGCACCTGGGTGGGTCAATCAGTTAAGCATCTGGCTCTCGGGTTTTGGCTTAGGTTATGATCTCACGGTTTGTGGGTTCGAGCCTCACACTGGGCTCTGCGCTGATAGCGTGGAGCCTGCTTCAGATTTTCTCTCCCTCTCTCTCTTTACCCGTCCCTGGCTCTCTCTCAAAATAAACTTAAAAAGAAAAAACACCCAAAGCAATATGAGAAGTTCAATACACATTCTTTTAATAAAGTATTTTTCTCACCAGGCAGTCACTTACTCACATAAGCATGTTTAACATCAATGACTATACCTTCTCTTTCCATTTAAACTCACTAAAATATTTCTATTTCTCAAGATAACTTCTGAAATATACTAATTTGTTAATGTGTTACTTTAGTATCTTTCATGTGTACACGTTAAATACACAATAAATACAAAGAGCTTAATATAAAATTAATATTCAAGGGGCGACTGGGTGGCTCAGCCAGTTGAGCACCCAACTCCTGATTTCCGCTCAGGTCATGATCTCATGGTTTGTGGGATCGAGCCCTGTGTCAGGCTCTGCACTGACAGCGAGGAACCTGCTTGGGATTTTCCCTCCCCCTCTCCCTCTACCCCTCCTACACTTCCATGGTCTCATTCTCTCTCTCAAATAAATAAACATTAAAAAAAATTTTTTTGTTTTCCATTAAAAACACCAGGGCACCTGGGTGGCTCAGTCAGTTAAGCATCTGACTTCAGCTCAGATCATGATCTCATGGTCCATGGGTTTGAGCCTCAAGTCAAGCTCTGTGTTGACAGCTCAGAGTCTGGAGCCTGCTTCTAATTCTGTGTCTCCCTCTCTCTCTCTCTCTGCTCTCCCCTGCCCATGCGCACTCTCTCTAAAATAAACATTAAAAAAAATTTTAAGTAAAATTAATATTCAAGGAAAGGGCACCAGCACACATATCTTTACAATTAATCTGTGCTTTGTATCCAATTTTAAAGGGAAACATCTATTTTCAAATGGGCACAATAGTCCTGATCAGGGTTGAAGTGAATCTTCACAGTGACAATGTTAGCTAGGTTTTAGTTTTGTTTGCTTTCATCAACTTTTTGATAGAATTATAAATGTGTACCAATGTCTTGATGCCTGGTCTATAAAATTAAGATAATAAAAAGCACCTATCTGATATAGTTGTGGTATGACTGGAGTTACTGCAGGTATTTAGAATAGTGTTTGGTACTTAGCAAGTGTGCAATAAAGCATTAGCTGTAATTAGTGCATTTCTTTTACTTTTTTTTAATGCTTATTTATTTTTGAGAGAGAGAGAGAGAGAGAGAGGAAATCTGAAGTAGGCTCCAGGCTCTGGGCCGTCAGCAGAGAGCCTGACGCAGGACTTGAACCCACAAGCTGTAAGATCATGACCTGAGCTGAAGTCCGACACAGGTGCGTGCCCCAGGCATTTCTTTTACTAAGGAAAACTATTACAGCATGAAACTCAAAGTCTATACTTTAACACAGGCCACTGCTTGAGGTGAACAAATTTAAATTTTGGAGTAGGGGAGAGGAGGAAAAGAGTATGAAGGATTGGAAGTAGAGAGCACAGACCAAGAAATAGGAGGTAACTACTTTAAGGATCTAAAGCCACAGGTAGTTTGAATTTTGATTTGGTAAAAACTTGATCACAAAATAAATGATTCCTTCATTTATATGGGTTAAAAGTTTGAAAATATTTTCAGAGGGGTGCCTGGGTGGCTCAGTCAGTTAAGCATCTGACTTTGGCTCAGGTCATGATCTCACAGCTTTTGAGTTCAAGCCCCACATCAGGTTCTGTGCTGATAGTATGGAGCCTGCTTCAGACTCTCTGTCTCTCTCTCTCTCAAAAATAAATAAAAAATAAAACATTAAAAAAAATTTTCACAAACATCACCTCCTTTATTCCTTCTAACTAATCTGAAGAGTATTACACAGATGAAGTTACCTAAAGCTAGCTCAAACAACTCACAGAACAAGAACTAGACCGATGAATTCAACTCAGTTTTGCAAAAATTAAAACAGCATGGATCTTTAAACACTGAACTTTTGCGCTTGTGGAAGAGATCTTAAGACACAAGTGGATGGGGCACCTGGGTGGCTCAGTCAGTTAAGTGGCCGACTTCCGCTCAGGTCATGATCTCGCGGTCTGTGAGTTTGAGCCCCGCGTCAGGCTCTGTGCTGACAGCTCAGAGCCTGGAGCCTGTTTCAGATTCTGTGTCTCCCTCTCTCTGACCCTCCCCTGTTCATGCTCTGTCTCTCCCTGTCTCAAAAATAAATAAACGTTAAAAAAAAAAAAAGAAAGTGATCATAGTGAGAAACACTTTTTTCTTTCGGCTGAAGGAACTTAGTGGCACTGAACTCCTTAAGAAATTTGTTAAAAAAGGGGCACCTGAGTGGCTCAGTAGGTTAAACATGTTTTTTTAATTTATTTAAAAAAAATTTTTTTTAATGTTTTATTTATTTTTGAGACAGAGACAGACAGCATGAGCAGGGGAGGGGCAGAGAGAGAGGGAGGCACAGAATCCGAAGCAGGCTCCAGAGCTGCTTTAGTACAGAGCCTGACGTGGGGCTTGAACTCACAAACAGCAAGATCATGACCTGAGCCAAAGTCGGACGCTCAACCGACTGAGCCACCCAGGCGTCCCTTTTTTTTTTTAATGTTTATTTATTTTGAGAGAGAGTAGGCGAGGGGAGGGGCAGAGAGAGATGGAGAGAGAGAATCCCAAGCAGGCTTAACATTAAGAGGATGGAGCCTGATGTGGGCATGATCCCAGAGACTGAGATCATGACCTGAGCCAAAATCAAGAGTCGGATCTTTAACTGACTGAGCCACTCAGGCACCCCATGCATCCAACTCTTGATCTCAGCTCAGGTCTTGAGATCAGGGTCGTGAGTTCAAGCCCTATGTTGGGCTCCATGTAAGGCATGGAGTCTACTTAAGAAATTTATGAAAAGTAGGGAATTGTCACTGACCCTTATCTGATAAAACTATTACATTTATTCACGAATGTGCTTATTAATACTCCAAAGATAAAACAGTTTCTAAAGACACAGACATGCATCAAACACATGCCAAGGCCCAATTTTTTAAACAAAGTTTTCTTTTAAAAGATGAGAGTAGATGAGATTAAACAGCAACAATACACTTCAATAATGTTATTTTCAGAACATTATTTTTAAAATGTAATAAACTTTTAACTCTAGTTTACTTTAAGGACATATTTTATTTTTCTAATAATTTAGCTCTGAAGCAAAGGAATTTTAGAGAATTCAAAATATTAGTGATGGCTTTAAAAGCTATGAATTAAAACATCAGTAGTTCTTCCATCTCTAGCAATGCAGACATCCTACAAAAAAATTTTTAAAAAGAACAAGTTAAGGGCATTATTTCAGGTACATTATGTTGCTAACAGTCAAAATATTATACCTTCACGCTCTTTTTTTCATCTGATCCTTCTGTCATAAGATAGGCTTTATCTCCATCAGTTCCTTCAACACTCAGGAAGCAATTGGTTGTATGGCCAATCCCACTAGGGAGGACTTTATCCCACAACATTGCATTGATAACAGAGCTCTTCCCACTGCTCGTCCTGAAGAATGAATATATAAAATCATGAAGACAAAATAGAACAGTAAAAACTTCAGAGAATAAATGAGAAGAAATACTTTAGACGCAGCAGTCAGGAAAGGTTTCTGAGGTTATAACATTTAGGAAAGGTTTGAAAACTGAGAAAGAGCCAGACATAGATAAAACAAGGCAAAGGGAATTCTAGGTACAGGAAATCCCAAGTGCTAAAAAAAAGCCCCAAGATGGATTTAAAAGGCCTATAAGTTAGTTTAGTGAGTAAATAAATGCTTCTGTTGATACATAGCACATGATATTGGAGCAAACAAGTATGGGCCTAGTCATTTGTTTTTGTATCCCTAGTGCCTCATACAGTGCATGGCACAAAGGAAGTTAACAAATGATTCCTAAATGAACATATAAGCTGTGGCAGAGATCACACCGTCATTCTCAACAGTTATGTTAACAAATAACTCTTCCTACTCTCCCCCTCTCTGGGAATCGTGGGGCTGAGAATTCTTTCAGAAGACATACCTGGTAATAAGAGAACTTTTAAAAAGTCAAAAATTATGCATATCATTAACCCGTATTTCTATGCTTAGGACTTGGCTAAGAATCCAATTCTTAGAGATGAGCATCCTTAAAAAATAAAAATATGACCTCCATAAAGCCTTTTATACCAAGAACTAAAATGAACAAATTCTTTTAGATGCTAATAGCTTTAGCATTTAACACAAGGAGAAACTCTTACAGGGAGAAGGGGGAGAACCATCCCTTGCTGAAACATCAGAAACAAAGTTGTGGATAGGACTTAGAAAACCTGATTTCTGGAAACTACCCTTGAGAGAAATAATAAAGGATTACCTGCCAAAAAATGCCACTTTCATATGCCTCCGAGACAGCACCTCACCAATGATGGAAAGCTTGTTTTTATAACCCTGTATTTCTATCAGATCATCCTCAGTAGCTATTTGATCAAGTTCTGGATTCTTGTATGTTGCTACAAAATTGAAATGGTGTTAGAAAAAGTGGTAAAGATGAACATTAAGTGAATTATACAAAGGAATAGCTAAGATATGCATATATTTTGGCTTTGCTCTGTATTAATGTGGCCATTTAAAAAGTAAAAATGCCATACTATCTGAATATTTGGCAAAAGGTGAATACTTTATTGCAACAGGTCATAAGAATCCTGCCCAAAAAAGCTTCAAAATTATTAAAAATTATAGGGGCCCAGTCCAAAGGGTATTTATTATTCACCTAAGTCTCAAAAATACAAGATACTCATCTGAGACAGGGACACCTGGGCGGCTCAATCGGTTAAGCATCTGATTTTAGTTCAGGTCATGATCTCATGGTTCATGGGGTCGAGCCTCCTTGGGGTTCTCTCATTCCCCTTCCCTCTCTGCCCCTCACCCACTTACACGCACGCTGTCACTCAAAATGACTAAACTAAAAAAACAAAAACAAAAATACCCATCTAAGACAAAAATGTTTTTCTGAACAGAGAAATTAGAACCTAATTATCTACCTATTATTGTTCCATCCTGACTAAAGGGAAAAGAGGGATCCACATACTAAGAAATAGCGAGGTTTGTGAATGGCCACCCCTATAAAATAAAGATATGGTTCAAGTGGGTCTCCAAGCTAGGTAAGACATCGCTACCTTAAAACTTCTTGTCTTCTCAGAGGAATGGAGCAAAACAGCTCATTTAACATAAAAAGAGAATTACCAACTATATCCTACTCCAGTCAGGCTAGAGGTAACTGCTCATCCCAGACATAACCTCTTGTCCTCCAAGGATGGGGGTGGGTGGAAAAACTTGGGTTTGAAAAGCAGAAGCCTTTTAGTTTTGTTTATATTTCAGGAACATACACTTTTACATTTACATATATATTTTAAGTGGTTACTACAGTATCCATTACAGACAGTTTTCTATTTTTTATCTTTTTTTATTGAAGTATAGTTGACTTACAATGTTGTATTAACTTCACCCCAGTGAACTGACAACTTACATTTTCATTATCTCATTTTAAAGGTAAAAACATGGAGATTCGTTTGGCTGTCTGGTACTAATGAGACACACACACACTGACACAGCTTGCCCAGTGCTCATGTAATTAAACTCCAGCTTTTACAAATCTCATCATCCTTTTCAAGCACATTAGTAAAATATATGCAGTTAGGTGAATAAAGATGAGACTGGCTTAAGTATCATTACATTCACCTTGTTTTTCATGTTATTCTTTCTCTTCTATGTTCTTCCTAATTTATCTTTTTGTCTCTTTTTTGCAAGAGATTTTCTGTGAGATTGTAAAAGCAGTAAAATTGAACTCGGACTATAAAGCTGTCGTTCACTAGTTCCTAGTATTATGCTCAATCTGTAATGGGTTCAATACATAGAAGATATTGCATTTAATTTCACTTCCCATCAACTTTGTTTTGCTGACCTACCAACTTTTTAAAAACAATTTAAAAGTCACTGTGCCAGCTCAAATTCTTTCAAAACTGGAAACATCCCTGTCTCATTCAACAAAACTTGAATTGTGTCAGGTTTGGTGATAAGGACGCAATAATAAGGCATGATCCCTATCCTCAAGCTAAAAATCTGGTGAGGGAGGGTTAGGAGGGACAAGGACAAAGTTTGATTTTACCAACCCACCAAATGTTTCCTCCCAGTCACTGGAGAAGTTTATAAAATCCCTCTCTTTTCATTGTACCGTTGATGGTCATGTAATCTTAGGAACCGGAAAATATTTCAACAGTTCTCTCCAAAGCAGTATTCCCTAACAAGACATTCCTCACCAACCTTGAACAGTGACACTCAAAGAAGATTTCTTCTGCCCTTTCCCCACCGAATTCCTGCCTCATTTGAGAAGATAAGATAGTTCTGAGATCTAGGCTGACAGCTGACTTGGGGAAAAGAGAGGAATAATAGCTTAAATGTGGGCTGCCTGACTTTTAAGTCTGGGCATTTACTAGCTAGGTGCTCTTGGGCAAGTTGCTTAAATTTTCTGTGTCTTGGTTTCTTCATCTTTAAAACAATTATAATTAAAATCTGTTCCAGTGTTGATATTTAATGCATTATTGATATAATAAAGTGCTTAGAATAGTACCTCACATGCAAGCACTTATTTCTTAAGTTGTTATTAATAACATTTAATCTTCCTCTTATGGAGGGCAAAAATGGGTTTTGTTATGGCATCTCTCCTAGATTATAACACAATGCCTTATATATGCGTTCTGTAACTAAGGGTGAAAAGGATAAAACACCTAATTTTCTTAAAAAAAATTTTTTTTGTTTTTAATGTTTATTTTTGAGAGAGAGAGAGACAGAGCATGAGCGGGGGAGGGGCAGAGAGAGAGGGAGACACAGAATCCAAAGCAGGCTCCAGGTTCTGAGCTGTCAGCACAGAGTCCAACGCAGGGCTTGAACCGACAAACAATGAGATCATGACATGAGCCGAAATGGAGCGCTTAACCAACTGAGCCACCCAAGTGCCCCACCTTCATATTTTTCATATATTCTCAACAGTAGTATTTAAAAAACTTAGAGAAACTAACCTTCAACAAAATGGGATCCTTCAGTAACAAACTCCAGTAATTGGTCAAAGATTGCAGTAATTGCCTTCTTAGCCAGCACAAAGTGCTTCAGTGGAGAAGCAGTTTCCGCCATTATGTTACTGGGGAAAGAAAATAAAAGTTAGAAAGGACAAATTAAACTATACGATAAAGACATGCAAGTGAATGACACCTTCCTGCCACATTAATTCCCCAGTAAAATAAACTGCCAAAATACTTTGAGATAATTTTATTTTGGGGAGAAGTGTTTTAAACTTGTGATACTCCACCAAAATAAGTTAACTCTATTGGACAAAACCTTGGTTGCCAATTTCTACTTTATTTCCCTTTGGTGAAGATGAAACTAATTGTGGCTAAATTGTGACTACTCCCGACTCTTAGGCACATCAAGGCACAGGGTTAGCAAGAAGGAGCAAGTTCACAAACAACAAGTTTCTCAACCTGAAGCTCTAGAGGGTGGAGGTGGATACAGAATGAAGAAATAAAATTCCAAGATAATGTAATACTGCCACTTAAAAAAAAAAAAAAAACAAAACTCTCATCACAACAAATAAACGCGACCATTAACGTTTCCAGCTAAAGTACCAAGAACTTCAAGGAATTTAAGTTCAAAATTTTTTTTCTGGCAACTTCTCACGAAAAAGACTAAACAAAAACGATTACACGCCAGTCTTTTCCTGCTGTGTATGCGTGTGGAATGAAACGGAGTGGCCATGAAAAAAGAGCTGAGCCTTCCAGAGGGTCAGGAAATGACTGAGTGAAGGAGCTGCGTGGGAAAACCGGGGTGAGGGCAACGAGCCGGTTCAGTCGGGTGTGAACACCTACCTTGGGGAAAGGCCTTCCACACCGGGCGCTGGAGCCCCGCTCACAGAGCTAAGGGCCGGACCTCACCGCTGTCCCGCGTGCGCCAGCCCCGGACCGGGTTCCCCAGCCCCCGGGCTTCAGGCCCGAGCCTCGCGGGCTCCGCCGGCCCGACACGGCCGATGGCCCCGTTGGCAGACCTGCCGGCTAGCTGCTTTCACGCAGAACCGCGGCGGCGCCTCGTCACACAGCGCCCGCGCGACTCTCCGCCCCCTGTCCCTGGCCTCACGAAGGTTACCCAAAGCGAAGTGAAGCGGCCGGCGGCCGAGGCAGGAAGCACTCACACTGTCCCGGCTCCGGCTTGTCACCCGCCAACCGCAGACCAGCCTCAGCCCCTAGGCCTCCTCAGCCTCCCTAGAGGGGTTGGGAGGCGGAGAAGAGGTAGGAGGGGTGCCAGCCCTTAGGCCTCCTCAGCCTCCGTAGAGGGGCTGGGAGGCGGAGAAGGGGTAGGAGGGGTGCCAAAAGGGCGGTCACTTCCGGTCTCTTGTCCTCCCCTATTTTGTTTGGTTCCGTGGCCGGAAGTGCATCTACGCTGAGCGCCATTTTTGTTAAGGGCAGAAGGCAGGGCTTGTTGAGGTTAAGGAATGCTACCGGAATTGTTTTCCATTTCCCCCGTATTTCTGCCTTCCGTCTCTTCTCCCTTCAAAGTCTTCAAAGCTCTGTCTAGTTTAGGCGTGGGTGGCTTCTAGCGTAGCGAGGGAGAGCTAAAAGGAGTTGGGGTGAAGTGGGATGACGTGGGGTTAGGACTGCCAGATGAGGGATTCCTGCTTGCTGTACTAGCCGCAATAAAGGAAAACCTTTTCACCACTTCACTACTCTCTTCTGTTGTGTAATTGCTTTCTGGGCTGGGAGTACAGCTGTGTTGTGTGTGTGTGTGTGTGTGTGTGTGTGTTCAATTACTTTCGAGGTGAGACTTAGGAAACTGATGTATTGGTGACTAGTGCTTCTCAAACTTTATACTTAAGAATCACCTGGGGATCTTGTTAAACTGCACATTCTGATTCTTTGGGTCAGAGATGAGGCCTGAGAACATGCATTTCTAACATCCTTGGATGCTGCTGGTCTGTACATAGCTGAACAGATGTCCTGGAGATTTCTTTCCAGAATTAGTGAGATGCAGTTTTGCAAGTGAAGCCACTTCACCTTTCTGAACCTCAGGCACTTCACCTGTAAAACTGGAGTACTAATTAATAATACTTACCTTATAGGTTGTTGTGAAAATTAAATGGGTCGATAGCATGTAAAGTCCTTATAATATTGCTGAGAATATAGTTAGAAATATTGATCTTCTATTGGAACAGATGAATATCAAAAAATGAAATAAATTACATCATTTCAGACGTGCTTAGTATTCTGAAAAAGAAAAAAAACAATAGGATAGACTAGATGAAGAAAAATGAGAAAAACAGCCACATAGGTTGATCTTTTCTGAGAAGGTAATATTTCCTTGATTTTTCCCAGGAAGCCAATCCTTGGAATATCTGGAGGAAGAGTGCCCAAAATAGTGGGGACAGGAAGTCCAAAGGCCCATAGAAAGGAGAGTGGTATGCTGGGTGAAAGGAAAAAAAGGCCAGTATATCTGAGATGCAGAGAGGGAGAGAAAATGTGGGAAGTTTAGAGATGCAGGAGGTTTAAAATCATATAGGTCAAGGTCTGAAGTTTGGATTTTATTGTAAGTGCAGTGGCTAGCTGTTTTAAACGTGGGGACTGATATGATCTGATTTTCCTTTTAAAAGGTCACTTTGGTTGCTCTGTGGGTGGTGGACTCTACCAAGATTCCACAGACAATGTTTATTAAAGGGCCCAGTCCACTGGCTGGAATTAGAGACCTCTCATTTAAAAAATGGATTTTAGGGACGCCTGGGTGGCTCAGTCATTTGAGTGTCCGACTCTTGATTTTGGCTCAGGTCATAATCCCAGGGTTGTGGGATCAAGCCCGGCATCGGCTCTGTGCTGAGCTTGGAGCCTGCTTGAGATTCTCTCTCCCCCCTCCCCTGCTCCCACTTTATCTCTCTCTAAAATACAAATTAAAAAAATTATTAAAACAAACTAAAAATGGCTTTTAATAATAATATACTAAAGCCCTAGGCATAATTGCAAAATAAACTAGAATCATTTGACTTCAGTATTTTATGATTTTTAATCGCTTATCTCTTCTCACCTCTCCATAAACAAATACACACAAATACAGTAAGCTAATCATTCTGCTAAGAATCCTTATATTGTCCTCTATCAAAATTTGTTTTCCAATAAAGTTCTATTTCTACAATAGATAAAGATCTGCTTATGTAAAAAACTTCACATTATGATGTAAATGACCAAGGGCAGTCGTATACTTTTCTGGCAGGAGGGTTACAGTGTGTATCAGTCAGGGTTCACAGGGCAAGAAACTTATCACAAAGCATTAGCTTCTGTGATTGTGACGGCTGGCTAGGTAAATCCAAAATATGTAGGGCAAGCCATCAATAAGGGTAGAATGGAAATTCTTGGGCAGGAGATGATACTGCAGCCCACAGGCACCATTCCTTTCTAGAAAAACCTCTTTTCTCCTCTTAAAGACTTTTAGCTGGTTGGATCAAGCCTACCCAGATTATCCCCAAATAATCTTCTTCATATAAGATCAAAGACTTGTAGATGTAATCACTAATATTTTCCCAGAAACATCTAGATTAGTGTTTGAATAACTGGGTACCATCGTCTATTCAAGTTGACACGTAAAACTGTCTATCACAATGTTATTGTCTATTTGGGAAATTATTCAAAATTTATAATGTGAAGGCCTTTTGACGTAGCAATCCCAGGAAAGTAAACATGTGGACAGACACTTAGCTATAAATATATAACTGGGGCGCCTGGCTGGCTCAGTAGTAGGGGCATTCAACTCGATCTTGGGGTTGTGTTTGAGCTCCACATTAGGTGTAGAGATTGTTTAAATTTTTTTTTTTTACATTTTATTTATTTTTGATAGACAGAGCACAAGTAGGGGAGGGGCAGAGAGAGACAGAGACACAGAATCTGAAGCAAGCTCCAGGCTCTGAGCTGTCAGCACAGAGCCTGATGCAGAGCTGGAACTCACAAACCGCGAGATCATGACCTGAGCCAAAGTTGGATGCCTAACTGACTCAGCCACCCAGGCGGTCCCCCCTCCCTTTTTTTTTTTTTTTTAATTTTTAACGTTTTTATTCATTTTTGAGAGACAGAGTGCAAACAGGGGAGGGGCTGAGACATAGGGAGACACAGAATCCTAAGCAGGGTTAGCTGGCAGCACAGAGCCTGATGCGGAGCTTGAACTCACAAACCGCGAGATCATGACCTGAGTGGAAGTCAGATGCTCAACCGACTGAACCATGCAGGCGCCCTGGCGTAGAGATTGTTTAAATAAAAAAACAAAACAAAACAAAACAAAAAAACCTTGAAATGTATAACCAAATATTATAAATATATTTAAAAGTACAAAGAGATATAGAGTAAAATATTATTTAAAACCATGAAAAATTGTGAACAATTTAAGTGTTCCCCCAGAGGAGAGGGCTTAGATAAATTATGGTATGTGGACAGGATGGAATATGATATAGTCATTAAAGATTGTTTTAGAAAAATATTTACACAGACTTATTCACCAGTATATAAAAATATTTTCATAAATTATGTGTAATACATATATTTTACTTCTGGATGACGATATTACATGTGATTTTTTTTCCTTTGTACTTCTCGGTTTTCACATTTTCTATATTGAGCATGTATTTCTACAATGAGAAAATATAATACATCGTTTATTTTTAAAATTTTTATATGTTTAATTATTTATTTTGAGAGAGAGAGAGAGAGAGAGGGAGGGAGAGAGTCCTAATGCTGACAGCACAGAGCTTGACATGGGCTCAAACTTACAAACCTACTGTGAGTCATGACCTGACCTAAAATCAAGAGTCAGAGGCTAACCCACTGAGCCACCCAGGCACCCCACATAGTTTATATTTTTAAATTCTTCATAAAACATATACATGTCTATTACCAATACTGGCTCGTAAGTACTATAATTTACAATGGTGTCAAGGCATTAACCAGAGGGATGAAATTTTAAGGATGAATTTCAAGCATCAACCAGCATGTGGAGGGTGAAAGCCTTTACCACTTTTAAGATCTATTCATATGTTCATTCAACAAATACCTATTTAAGGAGAAATCTTTTAATGGTAAAGTGTGCAACTTGAAATCTGAAGACCGTAGTTCAAGTCTAGACTATGCCACTTAATAGCTATGTGAAATCCTTAACTACTAAAATCATTTTTGAGCATAGGGAATCTCAAAGGGAACTTTCACTATATTTATATTGTTTGAATTTTTAAAATCATCATAGTAAAAATCATGATTAGTTCTGTAAACAATAATTACATGCTTAATGTAATTATTGTATTATATATATTTAAAAATTTTTTAGTGTTTATTCATTTTTGAGAGAGAGAGAGAAGGGCACAGAGAGAGACACAGAATATGAAGAAGGCTGCAGGCTCTGAGCTGTCAGCACAGAGTGGGATATGGGGCTCGAACCCATGAACTGTGAGATCATGACCTGAGCCGAAGTCAGATGCTTAACCAACTGGGCCACCCAGGTTCCCCTAATTATTGTATTTTAAAATAAAAATCACATTGTTATAAATTATATTATAATAAATATATTAATATAATAAGTAATAAATAATTTAATTCATTGCTTTTCTTTTAATGGAGCAGACTTTGTAAGCAAAGACCAACAGAGTAAACATAAAGAAGACAAAAACTGGGGTGCCTGGTGGCTCAGTCTATTAAGTGTCCAACTCTTGATATCCACTCAGGTTGTGATCTTGGGGTCTTAAGATCAAGCCCCATTTGGGCTCCACGGTGAACATGGAACCTGCTTGGGATTCTCTCTCTCTCTGCCCCTCCCCTGCTCGTTTTCTCTCTCTCTCCAAAAGTAAATAAATAGTTTTTTAAAAAGAAGAAAAAATATATAAAGGCTAAAACAGATACAGATTAACAAAAACTAAAATGTAATTGTTCAAAAACCTTACAAATTTGACATTCCACTGCCAATCTGTTCAAGAATGTAAAAAATGGGTGCCTGGGTGTCTCAGTCAGTTGAATGTTTGACTCAGGGTTTTGGCTCAGGTCATGATCCCAGGGTTGTGGGATCAAACTTGCAATTGGACTCTGCACTGAGGATGGAGCCTGCTTAAGATTCTCAGATTCTCTCTCTCTCTCTCTCCCTCTCCCTCCGTCCTTCGGTCTGCCCCTCCCCTACTTGTGAGCACACTTTCGAGAATGTCGAAAACAAGAGAAGACATAAAGCAAGGGGGAAATAACTCCAGATATATACTATAAATACCAATAAATTTGAAAACTTAAATGAAGTGTAAAATTTCTTGGAAGCCATCAAATACCAAAATTGTCCCAAGGAAAAAAAAGAAAAATTGACTAAGTTAATAAGCATTCAAAAAACTGAAATGGCAATTTCCAGTGTGTGTGTGTTTTTAAAAGCCAGGCCTAGATCATTTTAGAGGTGACTTTTTACCAAATCTTTTAAAAAGAGATTAATCTTATCTCAAACTTTTTTTTTTTTTTTTTTTTTTTTTTTTTTTTTTCCTGAGAACAGAAGAGAAGAAACAGCCAACTCACTTAGAAGAGTAGAATAACCTTGAGGTGTAGCTGGGTGGCTCAGCTGGTTAAGTGTCCGGTTCTTGATTTCTGCTCAGGTCATGATGTTGTGCTTTGTGGAATTGAGCCCTGGGTAGGGCTCTGCACTGTCAGCAAGGAGCCTGCTTGGGATTCTCTCCCTCCCTCTCTCTCTCTCTGCCCCTCCCTGGCTTGCCTGTGTGTTCTCTCTCTCTCTCTCTCTCAAAATAAATAAATAAACTTAAAAAAAAAGAAAGGATAACCTTGATACCACACTGGATAGGCGATATAAGTAAGGAAAATTACACTTAAGCAAGTTCCCTGACAGGAACTGGTTCCCTTTGGGATTTTGGCTGGGGGATGGGCGAGGAAGATGGCGCTGGCGAGCGCCTTTGTTCCCCAGCAAGCTGAGCTCTGTCGTCCGTCCAGGACTCAGCAACTCTCCCTCCCGTTGTCCTCCAGCTTTCCCAGAAAAATTACACTTAAGAACACAGAGGCAAACATTCTCTATGAAATGTTAGCTAACTGAATCCAACATTAGATTAAAAGCTTTTAGGGTGCCTAGATGGCTCAGTGGGTTCAGCTTCTGACTCTTGATTTCTGCTCAGGTCGTGGTCTCTCAGTTTGTGGGATCGAGGCCCGCATCGGGCTCTATGCTGACAGTGTGAAGCCTGCTTGGGATTCTCTCTCCCTCTCTCTCTGTCCCTCCCCCACGCATGCTCTCAGTCTCTCTCAAAATAAACAAAATAAAACAAAGTTTTTGTCTAAATAGGATTTTCCTAGGAATACATAGATAATTCAACATCTGAAAATCAACCAATGTAATTTATATTAGCAGAGTAAGGGAGAAACCTCACATATTTATCTTAATAGGTACAGAAAAAGTCATTGCTTAAGTTTAACACCTACTTACAATAAAAGTTCTTAGAAAACTAAGGAACCTGATAAAACTACCTACCAAAACCTATAGTAGATATACTTTAAATATACTTACTGGGGAAACTTTAGGAGTCTTACATCTAAGACTAGAAACAAACAAAAAGAATGCCTGCTATTGCTACTTCTCCTCATTAATAATGGTGCTCATTAGTAATAATAGTGGAAGTTACTACCAAATTCTGTGATAAGAAAAAAAGAGCTATTAGGGACATTTAATTCCTTAAATTTATGTCATTTATAGCAGATTATATGATTATTTACAAATTAAGCAAAGATAGCTACTAGAACTAAGAAGGCAAAAACCTGAACAAGGTATGTGTATACAAAATCAATGGTTAAAAAACCAGAAGCCTTCCTATATACCTGTAATAACCAGTTAGAAAATAAACATGTCAAAGCAACCCAAACTGTAAAGAATCCAGGCCTTGACTTTACAAAAACTACAAATGACCTTTATGAAAAAATTGAAAAGAATGTTAAAAAGAGACATAAGAGGAGAAATACACAATTTTTACAAAAGGAAAGATTTTAACATTGTAAAGATGTTAATTCCCTCCAAAATGATTTATAATTTTCATGTAATTACAACAAGACTTTAGATGGAATTAGAACTAATCCTAAATTTACATGGAAGAAGAAAAAAGTCCACCAATAACTAAAAAGTTCTCAAAAAGAATAGTAGAGGAGGGGCACTTGGCTGGCTCAGTCAGAAGAGCATGCAACTCTTGATGTCGGGGTTGTGAGTTCAAGCCCCACGTTGAGTTTAGAGATTATTAAAAAAAAAAAAAAGAGTAGAGGACATAAGTTCACACTACCTGATGTTAAGACATATTGCATGGCACAAAAACAGACACATAGACCAATGGAATAGAATAGAAACCCCAGAACTAGACCCACAAACGTATGGCCAACTCATCTTTGACAAAGCAGGAAAGAATATCCAATGGAAAAAAGACAGCCTCTTTAACAAATGGTGCTGGGAGAACTGGACAGCAACATGCAGAAGATTGAAACTAGACCACTTTCTCACACCATTCACAAAAATAAACTCAAAATGGATAAAGGACCTAAATGTGAGACAGGAAACCATCAAAACCTTAGAGGAGAAAGCAGGAAAAGACCTCTCTGACCTCAGCCGTAGCAATCTCTTACTCGACACATCCCCAAAGGCAAGGGAATTAAAAGCAAAAGTGAATTACTGGGACCTTATGAAGATAAACAGCTTCTGCACAGCAAAGGAAACAACCAACAAAACTAAAAGGCAACCAACGGAATGGGAAAAGATATTCTCAAATGACATATCGGACAAAGGGCTAGTATCCAAAATCTATAAAGAGCTCACCAAACTCCACACCCGAAAAACAAATAACCCAGTGAAGAAATGGGCAGAAAACATGAATAGACACTTCTCTAAAGAAGACATCCGGATGGCCAACAGGCACATGAAAAGATGTTCAGCGTCGCTCCTTATCAGGGAAATACAAATCAAAACCACACTCAGGTATCACCTCACGCCAGTCAGAGTGGCCAAAATGAACAAATCAGGAGACTATAGATGCTGGAGAGGATGTGGAGAAACGGGAACCCTCTTGCACTGTTGGTGGGAATGCAAATTGGTGCAGCCGCTCTGGAAAGCAGTGTGGAGGTTCCTCAGAAAATTAAAAATAGACCTACCCTATGACCCAGCAGTAGCACTGCTAGGAATTTATCCAAGGGATATAGGAGTACTGATGCATAGGGCCACTTGTACCCCAATGTTCATAGCAGCACTCTCAACAATAGCCAAATTATGGAAAGAGCCTAAATGTCCATCAACTGATGAATGGATAAAGAAATTGTGGTTTATATACATAATGGAATATTACGTGGCAATGAGAAAAAATGAAATATGGCCTTTGGTAGCAACGTGGATGGAACTGGAGAGTGTGATGCTAAGTGAAATAAGCCATACAGAGAAAGACAGATACCATATGGTTTCACTCTTATGTGGATCCTGAGAAACTTAACAGGAACCCATGAGGGAGGGGAATGAAAAAAAAAAAAAAAAAGAGGTTAGAGTGGGAGAGAGCCAAAGCATAAGAGACTGTTAAAAACTGAGAACAAACTGAGGGTTGATGGGGGGTGGGAGGGAGGAGAGGGTGGGTGATGGGTATTGAGGAGGGCACCTTTAGGGATGAGCACTGGGTGTTGTATGGAAACCAATTTGTCAATAAATTTCATAAAAAAAAAAAAGACATATTGCAAAGCCCTAATATTTTAAGCATCCTGTATCTGTTAAAGCCTGTGATACTGTTGCTAGAACAGAGGAATATAATAAGTACAAAGATTCATATACCAGTCATGCCCATGAGGAGTTGATATATGATAAAATTGATATCATGATCACTGGGGGAAGATGCATTATTTAACAAATAGTATTAGGGAAATTGTCACATTTGAATGAAAAAACAAACAACCTGAATCATACCAACACACAAAGAAACTCAGATGTAGACATGAAGGGTATATCCAGAAAATTATTAGGGGAAAATGTAGGAAAAATAATTTTATGACACTGGGGTTAGAGAAGATTCTGTAAACAAAATGCAGAAAGCATAACTTGTAAAGGGAAAATGTAATGGATCTATCTACATTAAAGATTTCTGTTCAACAAAAGACATTAGTAACATAATAATCTGGGAATTTTTTTTGCAGTGTATATAGAAAACAAAGGACTGATATTTACAATTTATAAAGAACTTTTGAAAATCGACCAGGAGAGGCAGTCCACAAAATAAGAAACCAAAATGTCTCATAAGCATACGGACATTTCCAATCTTGTTAGCAATCAGATAATGCAAACTCAAATAAAAATAATGTACTACTTTATGCCCCTACGATCTGCAGAAAATTAAAAAGTGGTATGATACTAATTTTTGGTGAGGATGTAGGGAAATGTGGTCTGCTGATGGGAATATAAACTCTAGCTACTCTGGATAATATTTTGGAAGTATTTCAATCACAGGTATACTATGTGTATGTATATAACTCAACCCACCCACACACCCCCAAAGAAAACCAAAACAAACCCAAAAAACTTCAACACATAAAAGAATGTTATGACAGTCTCATGCATTAAAAAAATACTTAGAAGTGCAAAAGTCACTCAGTTTGGTATTTAACTGAATTGACTTCAGAAAGGTGACAGAGAAGCGTTTTCTACCTTATGTGGTAAATCTCTTTGAGGACAAGAACCGTAGTTTATTTATTCTTATATTCCTGAACTTGATAGTAAATATCCTATAGCTATTTGTCAAACTGAAGAGTAGTGAAATAGACGTTTTTAAGGAGCTGCAGAGTCCATGAACTGTTTGAGAAAAATTTAGTAACATTACATCCACTGTCCGTGGTTACAGTCACACAATTATAGTTAGCAAACAGGGATCAAATATCAAAGTCATATGCTTTGGTCCAGTACTCTCTAATATGTCATTTTCTCTCTTTAGGTGTCTGGTATAACATTTTGTGAAAAAAATGGGCACATTAAAAAATTTTTTAAAAAATATTTATTAATTTTTTGGGACAGAGGAGAGAGACAGAAAGAGAGAGAAAGACAGAGAGAGAGAGAGAGAATGAGTTAGGGAGGGTCAGAAAGAGGGAGGCACGGAATCTGAGCCAGGCTCCAGGCTCTGAGCTGTCAGCACAGAGCCCAACATGGGGCTTGAACTCATGAACTATGAGATCATGACCTGAGCTGAAGTTGGAGGCTTAACCAACTGAGCCACCCAAGTGCCCCCCAAATAGGGCACATTTTATTTTTCTAAAGAAAATTTTTTGAAGTGTAGTGGGGAATTAGAAGTTTTGTTTATTCTAGCTTAAAAAACATTTGACTAATGGTATTAGAGAACCATTTTTCTAAGCTATAAACAAGAAGCTTAGATCAGGATTTTGTATTCTCAAATTTTAGTCTTTCATGTATCACCTACACTCCTTTTTCCATGCCCATGTATCATTATTATTTACTTCATATTTTTCTTCAAATCAATTTGTTTTTTTCTTAAAAAATCAGTTTTGTCCTAAGTAAAAATATTAATAATCAGATTTGATGTGATAGTTAACATATAATTTACAACCATGAAAATAAAACTTATACCACATACAATTATGTTTATATGTTGTGCACTTTGAGTTTGGATTAGATGACCTCTGAGGTCCCTCCCAGATAGACTAACATTCTTTCATTCTAGGTTAGTTCCTCTACCTGAGCATTTTAATTATTCAGTAAACAAAACTGATCAGTGCCATAAGGAACTTAACTATAATCTTGTAACCATAAAGAAGTATTTATTAAGATCTGTGCCATGATATTCTGCTTCATAAAATCCAAGATAGATATGCTGAAATTTATAAATTCAGTACAGCCAAACAGCTGTTAGATTGGAACATATAAAATATTTATAGTGTATAGAAAAAAGTGATGTGGTATATGGTATGAAGGAAGTAACTTATTTTAAGTTAGGGGAATAGAAGAATTAAAGAAAACAAATTTACTCTCACCTTGTTCATTGGGAAAACTTTACTCTTTTAGACCTTCTGGAGACTCAAATGGAGATGTGTAAGAGTTGCAAAGATGAGGGTAATTAACCACAGATTTTGTCTGAGGAATATGTTTCAGAAACAGGAATAAGGCCATAAAAAGAAGAGGCAACCCTAATAAAACGAACAGGGTAGACAGCAGAAGAGAATTTAATGTTCTCAAACTTCAGCCAATCAAAATTCAGAACAGAATGGTGAATGGCTTTTAAATAGAGAATTAAAGAAGAAAAAATTACCCACCAGAAATTACATTTGATGGGTATGATTCCAATTCTTGGTCTCAGGTTACTCTGAAAAAGAAGGGCAACAAAAGTGTCAATTGTTTCAACTATAATGTTTTTTGGTAGTGGACACTATCTGGGTAAGATTAAAAACTAGAAAACTTTTGAGTTTTCATTCAAAACCTACTTTTTATTAAAAATTTCAGGGCATAAGTCATTCAGCTCAATATTTTTAGCAAGAGAAAGCCTATCCAAGTTATATTCATTTGCTTTTTTAAAACCAAAAATAAGTAACAATTTTAAAGGTTTTGGTAACAAAAATTCTTTAAAAAAACTGTGTAAATAGTGGTGCCTGGGTGGCTCAGTCGGTTAATCATCTCACTCTTGATCTCAGCTTAGATCTTGATCTCTTGAGTTCAAGCCCCGTGTTGGAGCACGGAGCCTACTTAAAAAACAAAAACTGTCTAAATAATCATCCTTCTTTAACTGTGGGAATAATACTAGTAGATAATATAATAGTCCTATGTAGCAAAGTGAGAAAATTTCTTCTTTTTAGAAGAAATTACTCTTCACAAATGTGATTTATTTTGGGTTTGAGTAGTTACCTGTTTAACACTAAGATTATTAAGGAGAATGAACTTAAGGAAGTGTGGTAACTGATGCTTTAAAATGCAAAGTCTTTATCCAGGAAAATTATTTTTCCATCACTTGTATGGAAGTAGGCTTCAAACAACTGTTACTCTTAAAATTTTTAGTTTTTAAATTTACAAATTGAACATATCACTTCATATAAACGTGAATTACATATCATAACTTTTAGTGTTTTGTTTTTTTTTTTTTTTGAGAGAGCACAAGTGAGCAAGGGGCCAAGGGGAGCAGAGAGAGAGAGAGAGAGAGAGAGAATCCCACAGGGGAAAAAGAGGGAAAAAGAGAGAGAGAGAGAGAGAGAGAGAGAGAGGCGGAACTTACCCGAAACGGGGCTCATGCTCATCCCATGTGTGTCTCAAACTCATGAACCCGGACATCATGACTTGAGTTGAAGTCAGATGCTTAATGACTGAGCCATCCAGGCACCTGACAACTTTAAGCTTTGTGAATTTATATTATACAATACAAATGTACACATTCTTCTTAGATTTGAATGTTGTCTTAAAAGATTAATTTATGGAAAGTTAAACCAATATAAGGAGTATATGTAAATCCATAACCGAAGTACCATGTCTAAAAATTCTTGTAAATACTCTATCTTTGGTCATCAGAACTGAAAGTTACAGGTAAAGAAATATATATCCCCAAATTTTATTTTATTTTATTTTATTTTATTTTATTTTATTTTATTTTATTTTAAAAAAAAATTTTTTTTCAACGTTTTTATTTATTTTTGGGACAGAGAGAGACAGAGCATGAACGGGGGAGGGGCAGAGAGAGAGGGAGACACAGAATTGGAAACAGGCTCCAGGCTCCGAGCCATCAGCCCAGAGCCTGACGCGGGGCTCGAACTCACGGACCGCGAGATCGTGACCTGGCTGAAGTCGGACTGCGCCACCCAGGCGCCCCTCCCCAAATTTTATTTTAATTTATAGGAATGAGACTACTAATTGTAGGGTAAACCTGACCAACCAAATTTGCTTCTCCGCTGGGATTAACATTTGGCCTTAACTACTTGTTTTCACCTAAATTCTTAACGAGTATTGATATTTGGTAAGCCAATCTACTTTCCGAATGTGGCCATTTGATTTTTTATTTATTTTTAAGGCTTTTTTTTTTTTTTTTTTTTTTTTGAGAGAGAGAGAGAGAATGAACATGAGTGGGGGAGAAACAGAGAGAGGAGGGGGGAAGGGGAGACAGAGAATATCCCAAGCAGGCTCCATGCTCAGCCCAACACGAGGCTTGAACTCACAAACTCATGACCTGAGCCGAAATCAAGAGTTGGACGCTTAACTGACTGATCCACTCAGGCACCCCATGGCCATTTGATTTTTATTAGCTTTTTCAAATTATAGCTTGTAGTGCTTTTAGACATAAAAATTCTACTAAAAAACTAATCATAGTAGTTTGGGAAATATATTAAACTTCTTGCAAAAGGTAGTTATACTGACAAAAACAAGCAAAGTAAGGTTAATGGTAAAGTGCCAGGAATTAAGTAATACAGTGCTTTGCAAATCAGATTTAAAAATTAGGGACAGTGTTAGTCTATTGGGAAAAAAAAAAAAAAACAACCAAAAAATAAAAACTTGTATATATTACATCTGCCAACAACTCAGCAATCACCTAACAGGCTATAGGCCCTGTGAAATGGAGAAACTGGTTAATACGTGATGACACGTATTCAGGAAACCGAAGACAGGTGATTTTAAACGGTAAAACTGGCAAATTTGCAGGCAGAAAGAGAAGCTTTTGAGTAGTGCACAATCACTTCCAAATTTTGGAGTACAGGGGAAATTTGGAATTTCATAAGTAATAACTAATAGTAACGTGAAGACAAAAAAAAAGCAAGAAAAAAAATGGCCCAACACTACTGCCAAGAATTCTTGATGCCAAGAATTCTATTGTAGTGCTAATAAACATCATTATCAGTTATGTATTCTTAGACTTGAAATGTGGTTCAAGTCACAAAAGAGATCAGCGGAGTTGTTTCTGAGGAGAAAAAAACCAGAGTAACGAGAAAAATTTCTTTTTAAGTAGGGTTGTTTTTACAAAGAAGTTTTTTAAGCTAGAAATATAGACCAGCTATCCAAGCAATTTGTGGTGTCATCAACTTATCTGAAAGCTGAGTCAAAGTAAAAAGTTTTTATTGGACAAACTGTCAGTGAGATGTGGCCTTAAGCTGCAGATTCATCAAAAAGTACAAAATTATATATGGTTCTGAAACTTGGATTAATATTTCCTGAGGTTTCCTTACAATCACTTTGATTACTAATGTGATCAAATGTAAAGCAGTAAAATACAGAACTGAGGAAAAAAACAAACAAACAAGGCATTACTTATTTAAAGTTTGTTTCCTGAAAAGAAAATTCCTGAAGCTGGATGTATATCAAAAAAGCATAAAAACAGAATTACCAAGAAGGTAGCCGAGTGGCTAGGTCAAGTAGTCATGGAAAACACACCAAGGACAAACCTTAGATCTTAATGTAACATGGTGTAATGGAAACAACACTAGACTAGAAGCCAAATAACTTGGATTCCACTCCTGTCTGCTACAACTGATGTTGTGACCTTGGCCTATTTCTACAATAGAAAACTGGAGGGTTTACACCAAATGGTTTCTAAGATTCCCTGCCTGTTTAAACCACTATGATTTTAAGTCTTCTAAGAAACATTTCTATCAGGTAACCCTACCTGGAATGTTCCAATCAGATGAGTTTCTAGGAATATAACTATACAATATATGACAATTGTAGAGATAAAAATGGTTTTTAAAAAACTTGTTGCTGCCATCATTCTCAAAATAGGCTACATTTCCATGGTTCTTGTAGTGGGAGAACCATATGTTGTAAATTGGTCTTTTCAACTGTATCAATATTCCTGAACAAGAATATTGTTAGCAGCAGTGTTTATTAGAGTCCAATGATAGACAAAATTCTATTTTTGTGATACTGCTATTTAAGAAGCTGCTATTGAATTGTAGTTGTTATGTCTCTTCCTCCCATCCTCCAATTCATATGTTGAAGTCCTGAGCCCCAGTACCTCAAAATATGAGCTTATTTGGGGATAAGGTCTTTACTAGGTTAAAATAAGATCATTAGCGTTAGCACTAATCCAGTTATGACTGGTGACCTTATAAAAGGGGAAATTTGGGAGACAGACTTGTACACAAAGAGAACAGCACGTGAATAAAGACCACCATCTACAAGCCAAGAAGAAAGGACAGGAACACCTTATCTCTCAGATCTTCCTAATTCTATGTTAACACTACAGTGTTAATATACCCACTATAGTGGGTTTTCTCAGTTAATAAATGATTTGACATCGGAAGTTTGGGCTGACTTTGCTGTTGCATAACTTAAAATAAATTGTGAACAGGTTGTGAGTTATAAAATGTTACTTTTTATTGTCAATGCCCTTACCAGTTCCTCCTCACTCCTATCTTAAATTATTTAACTCATGGATAGGGGTTGAAACAGAATAAAATAAAGACTGCCAACAAAACTGGATCTTCGCTTCCTATTGTAACATTTGCCTCCTAGTGTTATTAAAAGAATTACACAGATGGAGAGTCTACTGACAGCCTTGAGGATAATTCCTGATGGGGCATGCAAGAGGGAGAGTCTGGGTTCTTATTAATGGGAGTATCAGTGGACTTAATTGTATGTTACGTTGCATTTTAATGACTTTATATATAAAAAACTGAGCTTGTCTTGAGTTTAAAAAAGTTAATAGCACTCATGGTTACAGAAGGAAAACTGTGGTCTAGTTTCTTTAGTGTATCTCTTTCTCATCAATTCATGAAATCAGAGCTTATGTAAGAAACAAGACGACACCAATAGTGGTTAAAACTATGAACTACCTGCATTGAAAATACCACATTTAGGATACCATTATAAATGTAATGAAAAATGTAGCAATGCTAAGAAAATGGGACAATTAAAAAAAATCTTACTTGTTAAAGACGATTCTCATAAGTTGCTTAAAATCATCTATTTTAACATCTCCAAAAGTCAAATTTATTATTTTACATTAATATTATGGCAGTTAAAGAAAATAATCAAGTTGTCTCATGGACTGGAAGGTGACTTATTAATTCCCTCTCATTTCCAAACCTCATCAAGCAGTCACTACATTTATGAGGTAAGTCAGCTGCATGCTTAAAATCTAGATGAATTTTAAGATCTTCAATTTGTCCTGTTGAATATTCACAGTATTGACATAAATAGATCCCTTCAGATAAATGTGAATTTAAATGTTTGCAATATTCTAGCATACTTGAAAAGCCTTTCCCACAGTCATCACAAACATGAGGAAAAATTTTAGTATGTTCAATAGCAACATGCCTGTTAACATTTGTATGAAGTCTACTCCGAAAACCACATACTTGACATACAAAGAAGTTTTTACATTTGTCAAAGGTAATTTTGCTTAAGAGGCTATACTGTCCATGTTCTCCATTGTTATACTTATCACTTAACTCAATTAATTTACATGCATGTTCATTTACCACGTGGCTATGCAAGTCTTCTGGATCATTTGTTTCATGTTCACAAAACTGACACAAGTACTGTTCATCACAGCTGTGCTCCTGGAAATGTAGGTAGAGTTCACTGCTTGAGGAGAACTGTACATCACACTGCTCACACCAATAAAGGTGGTCACTAAAATGGGTGTCTGCAATGTGCTGGCTGAGGTTCTCAAAAATCACTGTTTTATAATCACAGTATTTACAAATGTAGGGATCCTCTTCATGCAGTTTGGCGTGCTCGATCAGAAGCACATTGGTAGAGAAACTTTCCTTGCATACTCGACATACATTTGAATCAGTACGCTTATGCTTCAGGATCATATGCTGCTTTAAGTCAGAAAAATATTTGCTGTTGAACTCACAAAGTTCACATTTATAGAGGCCACTGCTATTAGCTCTCAGTAAAGGCCACTTCTGCTGGGCAGTCACATTCAAAGCTTGGCTCTTGTCAAGAATTTTGCAAAGTTTAGATGGCGGCTCCTCATCAGTTTGGTCTTGGAGACTCTCAGAGGAATTGTTTTCTGTTTCTATATCATAATCTTCAGAAATTGCATGCACTTCTGCAGCAATTGGAACATCTTCAGCGGTGTGAACTTCTATAGGACTCTCTTCTTGAGTTTGTTGGTTGACTGATTCAGGTGAGTCACACTCTTCATCACAAATTTCAATATCAGCAGATTTTTCTGAAAAAATGTAATAAGTCTATTATTATCATTAAATAAGACCTATTAAATAAATAATTGGTACAAAATTTATTTTACACATTTTATTAATGTATATAAAATAAATAAATGCGATTAACTAGTTTCCCTAACCTGTAGAAAAGGCAGTGTGGTCTAGAATTCTAAGTACAGGACTGGGAACCAGGTAGTTCTGATTTCTATTTCTGGCCTTGATCCCATCTGTAAATTTTGGCAAGTCATTTGATGTCTCTGTATCAGAATCATCATCTGTAGAAAGAGATTTGCAAAAATACTTATTATTTATACCAAAGTATTAAATATTAATTATTACTAAAGCACTAAGCGTTTTCAATATAATTTTGAATTCTGATAGGAACTAAAGGACTTAGATTTAGCCAGGAAAAGAGATGTTATCCATATACCACAGATACCCAAAAAATCTGTCCAATCAAGCAACTGCTTTTGCTTCCATGCGCCCCATTTGTACTACAATCTACTTTTTAAAGTTACTTAGGAATTTTAAGTTTAAATTTCTGACTTTGAATAAACCTTTATTCCCTTAGCCCAGCCCCAATGTTTTAAAGTTAGCATGGGGAAACTGAAATACAGGTCAATAGAAAAAGCTGGGCTTCAACATCATGTCAGTGTTGTTTTTAACAGACTTGAAATTTTTAGAAGTTCTCAGAAAAAAAATTTGAGAAGATTGTACGCAGAATTCCCACATAACCTGAATTCAGTTTCTCTATTCTCTTACAAAAAGATGGTACATTTGTTCCAATTAATAACCAATACTGATAAGATGGTATTAACTAAAGTCCATACTTATCCAGATTTCCTTAGTTTTTACCTAATGTCCTTTTTCTGTTCCAAGATCCTAAGATTCCACATTACATTCAGTTGTCATCTCTCTCTAGGCCTCTGTTAGCTGTGGCAGTTTCTCAGACTTTCCTTGTTTTTGATGATCATGACAGTTTTGAGGAGTACAAGTCAGGTATTTTGTAGGATGTCCCATTAATGAAATGTTGTTTTTTTCATGATTAGACTGGGATTATGGGTTACTGGAGGTAGACCAGAGAGGCAAACTACCATTTTTACCACATCATATAAAGGGTACACACTATTAACATGATTTATTACTGTAGACTGATTACCTGGTTGAAGTAGTATTTAGCAGGTTTCTCTGCTGTAAAGTCACTCTTTTACTTTGGAAGGAAGTCCCTGCTTGCAGTCCTTACTTAAGGAGTGGGAAATCATGCTCCAACTCCTTGAGGGAGGAGTGTTCATATAAATAACTTGGAATTCTTCTGTATAGATTGCTTTCTTACATGAGGGTGCCTGGGTGGCTTGGTCGGTTGAGCATCTGACTCTTGATTTCAGCTCAGGTCATGAACTCATGGTTCCTGAGTTTGAGCCCTACATCAGGCTCTGTGCTGACAGTGCAGAGCCTGCTTGGGATTCTCTCCCCCTCCCCATGCATGCTCTCTTTCTCTTTTAAAATAAATAAATAAACTTAAAAAAAAAGATTTATTTCTTATTTACTTAGTCATATCAGTCATATCAGTATGAACTCATGTGTATTTATTTTATACTTTGGGTTATAATTCTTTTTTTTTTTTTTCCTCTCTAATTGTTTCAGCTTTGGCTGCTGGGAGCTCTTTCAGTCAGCCCCTGTGTTCCTTTGACATACCTGTATTGTGTGTGTATGTGTGTTTTGAGTACCTCCTTATTTTCTGGCACTACAAAATGCTCCAGTCTCATATATTTCCTGCTTCAGAACTAGAATCAGCCATTTCTCTAAGTACCAGTTCTTTTTACTGGAGAATGGTTTTAGAAACCAAAATCTGGGCACTGGTGTGCTCACTCCTACTGGGGTGTCATTTCTTTTCGGCCCTCTCAGCTAACAGACCAAAAATGTGTGTACACTGCCAGATATATAGAGACATATCTATAAATATCTCTGTATGTAACCATCTATGTCTCTATTAAGCCAAACAGGAGTTCACACAGATGTCTCCAACGCCTCATGTTTTTTAAAAATTTATGTTTCTGTGTCTACGAGAGGAGTTCAAGGAAACTGGCAGTTTTGATGGTTGCAAAGAAAGAACAAATGCAAGTTGTTATCATTTACCCAATGCTCTAGAAAAGCCTCAATAGAAGATGCAACATTGAAAAACACTAAATCATTCACCCTGTTTCTTCCTTCCACTAGCTCTCTAGACTACAGCTAAGTGGAAGAACTGTATGTAATACTATTCTTAACCTTTCTTCATAAATCCTCCCAACTCTGGATTGGTCTCACTTTGCCATCAACTCCTAGCCACCTAAAATGGACTTAGGAGAATGTGCTTTTTATTTATAGGTCTGAAATAACATTAAAAATAAAAAATTCACATACTTGTTTTCTTACAAAAAATTGTTTCCTTACATTTAAACATTAAACACTTGCCCACTTAGAAATCATCATTTTCACCCACATTTTCAAAGAAATACAAATACATAAAAGCAACTTAAAGAATATTTTGGAAAATATTAGATATACCTTTGTTGTCAAAATATTTTAAGTCTGGTTGTCTCATAGAACAAACACTGTAACAATGATCAGAAAAAATTCCATTGAATCCATCTGCAATTCTGCTTATTCCAGAGGAATCTGAACATAAGAGCAAAATTTTACAAATTCCAGGTAAACATACATACACTTAATAACAGCCATCCCATTATCCAACATATTTTCATATTTGAAATTTTCATATTTGTAATAAAGTATTAACATTTCCCTTAATTCTGAAAGCTTCTACATTTCAGACCTGATACTGAACTGAGCTTTGAAAGAACCACAAATTACACAATTTACAATATAACACCTTGAAGCACACAAAAATAGACTTGCCTTACAGTCAGAATTCCACAAATTATAAATATGTGATAATGTACTAACTGCAAAAAACATTGAATTAACTACCAAGATCTGCCATATAGTGAAGACAAAACCCAAGGCATAGGGGAAATGGTCTGAGGATCAGTTAGGGCTTCTGAAGAGTCATTTCAAGTCTTGTCTGGGATGAGCTGGCAAGCGCTGAACTAGATTTAATTTCCTCAGATATGAAGAATGTATAGCTTGGGTGGGTTAACAGGTATGCTAGAGACTGTCTCAAATACATGTGGTCACAAAGACTTCTCTTCTTAAGACCTCTCTTGCTGCCAAGACAGCAGAGCCAACCTCAACCAAAAGATCTAAAATAACACAATCAAAATGGAAGTTCACATTTCTGAAAATAACATACAGGATAAAACATTTTTTTCCGCAATCATGCAAAATATCTCCCACCAAGGTTAATGTTGTGCCTTAAGAACAAGTCTGGGAATCACACAGACAAATCTCAATTATGCTGTATAAGCATGCAACCTTGGGTATCTAATTTTAAGTATCTATCAATCATTAAATTGTATTAAATAATGTTTGTAAAGTTCTGATGTGTGCCTAGCACATGGTAGACAATGAACAATGTATATTCAGAGAATTTAAAGTTTTCTCTTACCTGAAAATGGACCCAGATATTTAACTGTTATCTGATCCATTTATGAGAAAATGGGTAAGAATACAATTGTATGGGAATTAATCCATGGCCCAACTTTAAAAGTCTACTGACCTGAGTAACGAGAAGGGTGTAATGTCTTCCTTTTTCTTTTTTTAGGATATTCATTCATATCTTTTCAATCTGAAAATGGAAAAATTTAACAAAAGTATCAAAAATAAAGACTGTTAATATTTTATAAAAATTCCACCTAACCAAAGAATTTATTGGCAATAAGAAATGTGTGTGCCACTTGAAAATCTATTTCCTAAGAGAAATGTTAAATAATGCCTCCATTTGTATTTTGGATTTATTTTTCTGATCAAGTTTAAAAGTAGGACACCAATAACTGCGTTGTTTTTTTGTTTTTTTTTTTTTCTCTTGGTGAGGTTGAGAAATCCATTTCAAATGTTGATGTAACTGTGAATACTGGACAATTACAATAAGCCGTACTCTTAGCTTTTATTAAAAAAAAATTGCTCTTATGGTACCATGTTAAGAATAAAATAAGTCCATTTCTTACAACTGAGAATATTTTGATACACTTTTCAATCTAAAGGTGGATATAATGCCTTCAAAAAATATTGTCACAAATCTTTATCTCCTGACTTTCAAAAAATATACTCATCACATAGAAGCTCAGAATACAATTTTCAAGAAAAAATCCTTTTCTTACTTGTAAGGTCACATTCAACACTCTACTGAGAACAAAACAGGTAGCAATCATTTAATGATTAATCATTTATTCAAACAATTAATCAAATCATCATTAAGTGATTGAATTTCCACAGACTGTTACAAAATTGACTAATTGGTTTTGCCACATTCCACTTACTTGGTATAATTCTTAATACTGTGGTGAGGAGAAATGAATTACAGGGAAGTTTTCACAGATGGTAAAAAAAATAGCCTGTAGCAAAATACACAACAGAAGTCATATAAGCAAAAATGTAGTTCACTTCTGAGACTCAAGAATACAATGGCACCAGGTCTTTAATTAACTGGAAAATTATATGGAAATAATTCAAGTATAAATAAGCTTTTGGATATACTGTATAAACACTAAAAATTGATAAATATATATGTGTCATATTTCTCTGAAATAAACTTACCTTCTAAAGCTATAGCTATATTTTAACACCAAAACAGGAATATAAATCAGCCTACTTTATTCAGCCATAATGAAAGCAAATAGAATGAAAGCAAACCAAATCAGACTTCAAACTGTTTAAGTCCTTATAGATTATCCAACAATATAAGAACAATGACCACTTACTGAGCACCAATCACGTAACAGGTTGTGCACCTACTTTATCTTATTTAATCCTATAACATGATAAATGTACAACAGTCTCTCAAAATTATTTACCCCTTGTTATTGATGAGGAAACTGAAGCACAGTAAGATTAAATAAAGACAATTCTTAATAACTGGTAGAGTTGGAATTTGAATAAAGATCAAATTTTAAAGCACATGCTTTGAAAACAAATAGGGAAATAAAGAGATCACCCCAATTCAAGTAACAGATTAGTGTCAGAATCACAACTACCTCTTCCATTTCAGGTTAGTGTTCCTTCACTGTAGAAATGGGCAAGTAAGGAATGTCAGAAAAAGATATTGAAGTTTTCTCCGCCAGCTTTACATGCTGCTTTTCTTACCATCAAAGCAATATATACAGCAGGTAGAACTTGGTACCATTAGTGAGACCATCTCATTTCTAATGATAAGTGTACATGCTGTCTGCTGCTTCACTAGGTTCTGGGTGTATTAATTAGCACTACAGGTGATGTGATAACACAGTATTAAGACAGTGCTTTTTAGTTTACTGAACATTTCTCTATCTTATTTTACTGATGAGGAAACAGATTCAGGGAAAGTCAAGTCATCTAAGTTGCAGAACCAGAGATGAAAAAGCATGCCTTCTGAGTTCTGAACAGCTAACTCTGTGTAAGTAATTTTCACTGCTAATCACTATTACCAGTAAGTTACATCTTGGTTCCAGTTCTTACTTAGCCACCAACGGGAGGAAGGGAAGGAAATCACCCAAAGAAACAGACAACAGTGAGATTTATAGAAATATCTATCTATTATATCTATCTATCTATCATGCCTCACCTACCACAAACATCCCAGTCAAGTGCCTTAAAAAATCAAAAATTTCCGATTATGTAATAAACTAAAATTTCAAGACTCATTCCTAATACCTCTTCTGTATGCTTCTAAAATTTAAAAAGCCCAGAGCATCACACTTCATGTTGTAAATGCTCTAAAACTGTCAGCCAAACATTATAGTATCTTCTTGCAATTTCAGAATACACTTCAATTCTTTCCAACCAGAAGAATGAAAAAGTAAGGAAAGGAAACCAAGCATAGCATTAAAATTGATGTTGCAAGCTGGCACGGATTCAGGTGAGAGGAAGAGGATCATCCTGATCAGGAAAGGTCTGACTCCTACTCAGGGCTGAACAATATCCAAACATTTATCAGACTCCCCCGCTTTGGCAGGATGCTAAGATGCCTACTCAAGACCAAAAATGCTATCCATCCTTCATTTCAGCAAATATTCTTATGGACTTTTTGTATACATAACTACCCTGATGAAGAAGTTTGGCTTTTTACTCAGAGATGTCACATAAACATTTGCTCACTAGTCTTCCTCTCAGGGGTAAGATTCTGAATCACATGCAACTTATCATTCACTCCCTCTTCTCCACTTAAACTGCACATGTAATACATGTCACTGCAGGAAAATTAAGAAAAGGTTTAGAAACCAAGTTAATTAAATCACCTAGAATCTATTCACCCAGAAAAACCATTAGCATTTTGGGGTATAGACATCTAGGCATTTCCCTATGTTAAGGTATATATAAACATTTTACATTTTGTAAAAATGTATATGTTTCATGTTTGACACATGAAACAATTTTTTTTAAAAGCAACTTACAAAATACATATCAGCCTCTTTCCACCTGTCATTTTTTTCAATAAGAATGTACAAAACACCACATTAACAGGCAGTTAGTACCTGTATCAAAAAGATCAACATTTAAGGCCTTTCACTCAGTGTAAATATTCTCTAGCAGATACAAAAAATAAGGCAAGTATTTACAATCAAAAGCTCTATTTTTACAACAGCATTTTAACAGCAAGTTCTTTTCTAGCCTCATTTCAAAATAAGTATATACGCTCCAGATGTTAAAAGAATTGAAACATAAAAATGTTTCGGGAGAGTCTTTGAACTAGAACCAACTGTGTGCCCAACTTGAGTGTCAGTCTTTCCTGAAATACAAATTTTTATCTCTTTGTAAAGACAGAAACTGCTTCAAATTACTTGCGTCCCAGGTTATGCTGAAAAAGAAAACCAAAGGGGTGTATAAGCACCCTAACGAGGGGCCGAGGCCACCGCCCGGAGACTGGAGCGCCAGAACCAACGCCTGCTTTCTGCGGCTGTGGCTCGGGGCGAACAAGGGATGCGCCGCCAGAGGGTCTCGAAGCCGCCCCGCACGACCCGGGGCGGGAGCCCAGCCGCCGTAGGACACGACTGTCGGAGGGGCCGCGCAGGAGCCTCCGGGACCCAGCCGCCTCCACGCCCGTGCCACGCGCCAGGCCCACAGGGGCCGGGTGACCAGCGGGGACTCCCAAACCCCGGCCCCAAAGGCGCCATAAGGAAAAGAGCCGCAGGGGGCCTAGGCGTCCTCCCCGGGAGGGGGAACTGCCTTCGGGATGGGGGAGGGGCCGGCATCCCGCCATAAAACGGAGGCAGGGTTTCAGTTTAAAAGACGCCGTCCGGTCTTCCATGTCCTCTCGCGTGGGAGGCTGCGCCCGCACACCGCCGGCCCGCTCTTCCCTCACACTCACCGGGACCCCAGGGCCTGTCCGGCCAGCCCAGGCGCAGCTTCGAGGCGGCGGCGGCCAAGGCGCCCGAGCGCGGGAGGAGGGGCCGCGCCACTGTGGCCCTCGCGCTCCCGGGCGCTCCTGAAGGGCAGCCCCTCTCCCTCCCGCGCGCCTCACGCCCTGCCCGCCAGGCCCCAGGCCCAGGCTTGGCTGCCGCACTCACCGCCTCGCTCCGCGCCTGCGCCGCGCACCTCAGGGGCCCGCCGACTAGGCGGGGAGGTGACTAGGTGAGAGTGAGAGGGGGTTGGGCGGGGGGGGGGGGGGGGGAGATCCGGCTGCGAGGCCACGCCGCACTCCAGACCTGGGAGGGACCACCGGCCTTTAGCCCCGGGGGTGGCCCATCGGCCCGCGCCCCCTGCTGGCATCTCTGCGCCGCCGCAGGCTTCTTCCGGACAGGGTACCGCCCCTCCCATGCGGAGCGGGTGATTCCACTCCCTAGAATTGCTCCCGACGAGGCCACCAAGGGGACTCCCCCCGCCCCGGGCGGGCTTTCAGCCCCTTCTCCCGCCCCTAGAGAAGTGGGAGAAGCGCAGCTTGCCAGCGGCCCCTTTCCCACCCGGCTCCTCCAGGGGGCGTGCTAGAGTGGTCTGGGACGGGTTAGGCGTGGCAAATGGCATTTCAACCCCCAGAGTGGCAGATGCTTGCTGCGTATGTAAAGGGAGACGGCAGAGTCACGGTTTTACCGAGGCCCCTTCAAAGAACTACGCAGGGCTGTGATGCTGTTTACCAGGGCAAGAAGGTGAAAATCTTGAAGATCGATTAGTCGTTACTAGGCTTCAGTGGGAAGCCTTGATTCAAGAAAGCCCGGTGGAATGAATGTGAAATTATAGGGGATTGGATTTGATTATTTAATTCTTTTTCCGACTGTGAACTTCTAGGAGCAGATGTAGAGAGGATTAAATTGAACAAGCATAAGTAAATTTGTGAACACGGTTTCATAAATGATCTCTGTATAAGTGTGGTCATATGTTTAATCTTTAATAATAAATTGAAGTTGTCAGTCCCAATTTACAAATTAGAAAAGCAAAGGACTAGACACTAGATTTTATTCCTTTTTGTAACCTCAGCACCCGGGTTACAATAATTGTTAAGTAGATGAATGAGGCCCATGTGGATTATCACATGCTCAAGGTCACTCGGATAGTTAGGGCCGCAATCTGTGTCTTTTCATCCATGGCCATTGTGCTTTTTCTGATTACCACATGCTACCCAACCAAACGCTAGAGAGTAATAATCACAGACCTTACTCCGATCCCTCCAGCTGTATCCCAGAAGATAAAGCCTTATTTTAAAGAGACAGTTTGTGAGGCTCAATTTTTATGACCTCAACTTTTAAGTGTATGCTCGGCCCAAATAAGTTAATGTTTACGAATGCAGCCATGGCCTGAATAAAGTAAGAAGATATTTAGTGGTATCTTTTAATCCTAGTATAGTTAGTACCTGCCACCGAATAGGGAATGGACACGTTTGTTGAATTTATGAAGAACAGTATGCCTCCTTCTCTCCTCTGGCTGGGCTGTTCCCGGATGTGACACAGTGGAAGCCACAAGGGGGTGGTATGGGACCATTTTAAGTTACTGTTTTGCTCACTCTTAGCCTCGTGCCAAACGAAATCATTACATTTTAGGCTGAAGTTTTATTTCAAAACATTTTGCAGTACGAGAAGACCCCACCCCCCCCACTTCAGCGCATTACTTAAACAAACAAAACAAACAAACCCACATGATTTTCCCTAAACCAGAGAAGTAAATAAGAGCATCACAATGTTTACATGTCCTTTAGCATAATCACAAGGCAGAGGCTACTTGATGTTCTTTGATTAGCTGGAGTATGTATTCCAGTTTCATTTTTTGCCTCTCCGTTTTCCGCTCCTTCCTTTTAAAGGGAGGGTGGTGGCGGCAGGGATGAAACCCTCAGATCTCAAAAAAGTACCAAGTTGTAGAGTTTGCGATCTATAATTTTGACTAAAGGGCTATTGAATCATCCTTTCTTCCAACTTTTTAAAATCACATTTGTAGCACAGCTTAATTTTTTCCTGATTAGAAAAGGCATACATCTTTATTCCATAATAGAGACATTAGAAAGCTATGAGTAACAAAAGGAAAAGGTATCATAATCCTACAACCCAGAGCTAACTAATGGTAACATTTTGCTCAAGAGGTGTACATTTTTAAAAAATCTATATCCATCTAGAATTTGTTTTAAAAAATTTGGATATTATTGTTTATGTTATTCTATAACAGCTTTTCCCCCCACTCAAATATGGCATGAATATTTTTTACGCTATTAATGTTAATGGCACCTTGGAATTCTACTATAAGCAACCATACAGTTAAATAGTGGATGGTTAGGTTGTTTCTATTTTATTTATTTTTATTTTTTTATTTTTTTATTTAAAAAAAAAATTTTTTTTCAACGTTTATTTTTGGGACAGAGAGAGACAGAGCATGAACAGGGGAGGGGCAGAGAGAGAGGGAGACACAGAATCGGAAACAGGCTCCAGGCTCTGAGCCATCAGCCCAGAGCCTGACGCGGGGCTTGAACTCACGGACGGCGAGATCGTGATCTGGCTGAAGTCGGACGCTTAACCGACTGCGCCACCCAGGCGCCCCTAGGTTGTTTCTATTTTAAAAAATGCTTGCCAATTTGCTAAGTAAAATACAGTATTCCATTTTAATTTATATATTTTTTTGTGAACTTGAATGTTTTCTCGTGTTTATTGGCCATTTATATTTCTCTTGAGAATTTGCAGTTGGTATTCTTTGTCCATTTTTGTTATAGGCTATTTATCTTTTTAAAGAAAATGGAAATTTTTAGCCTTTTACCTGAGATATATATTGCATATATTTCTTTCTAGTTTGTTGTTTGCTTTTCAATTTTGTTAATGGTGCAAATGTTTTAAACTTTTGTGAAATCGTGTCTATTAATCTTTTCCTTTACAGATTCTATTATTGGCCATATGCTGAAATAAACTTTTCTTCTATCCAATATCTAGTTGCATTTTTTACTTTAGCTTTTTAGTTTGTAATTTATTTTGGGGTGTGAGATGAAGAGAACTCTCTCACCCTCTTTCTGTCATAATACTTTTTTCACATTTCTCTCCATCTTGGATAGCAGACTGAAATTAAATTTGTAAGAGTAGCTTCATCTGATGCTCAATTAACTTCTTAAGGCATTGGTTTTCAAACTTTAACTGCATCAGAATCACTAGCAGGTCTTGTCATACTATAAGTTTCTGTGCACTAGCCCCAGTTTCTCATTGGATAAATCTGGGCTGGAGCTGAGTGCTGCTGATGTTGTTGACCTTAGGATCATGCTTTGAGAGCCACTATCCTAAGGCTTTCCCCACCCAACCCCATCCTAGCAAATAGGCTTTTCACTCTTCCACAGACAGGCTCTAGCTTTTCTTGCCTGTGTGGTTCAGCATGTTTTTTCTACCAGCAATTTCTTTACCTTGTTTCTGTCTGTAAGATCAAGCTCACAGTTTATCTATTCTGTGAAATCTTTGACTTTCCCTAGCAGGGATATCTTATCACTCTTCAGAGACTCAACAGTATTTGGTACATTGGTCCAATTACACCAGAGATGCATTTACTGTGAAGGAAACAATGCTTAAGCCTCAAGTCCCCTCAATTGCATGAGCCTCTTCCAAAATGAGGTATTTGTAATTTTATATTCTTGTGTAATTTTGTATTTAAATTAAATCACATTTTGTATTTATAATTTTATATTCTTTTTCTTAATTTGGCTCCCCCAATTTGCATAAACTTCCTTTCTCACAAACATTGGCTTCACCCCTGTTTATCATATTGTTTCTCCACAGACTTTGAATTCTGGTTGTATTATATTCCAGTCTGCTCCATCTCCCTGCTTAGCAGTGTCTTGCATAGACCCTTATTCATTTTTAATTAAAAAAAGTGTTTTATTTTTGTATGTTAACTAGCTTGGATCTAAATTAAAAAATAAAGTAAATGTTTTCTTTTTTAAAAAATATTTATTTATGGGGTGCCTGGGTGGCTCAGTCGGTTAAGCATCTGACGTTGGCTCAGGTCATGATCTCAGTTTGTGGGTTCGAGCCCCGCATCGGGCTGAATGCTGACACCTCAAAGCCTAGGGCCTGCTTTGGATTGTGTCTCCGTCTCTCTCTGCCTCTCCCCTGCTCATGCTCTGTCTCTCAAAAATAAATAAATGTTAAAAAAATTTTTTAAAAATATTTATTTATTTTTGAGAGAGTAGGGAGGGCCAGAGAGAGAGGGAGACAGAGAATCTGAAGCAGGCTCTGCACCATCAATGCAGAGCCCAATGTGGGGCATGAACCCATGAACTGTGAGATCATGACCTGAGCAGAAGTCAAATGCTTAACCGACTAAGCCACCCGGTGCCCAACTCATTCATTTTTTAGGTAAAATATTCACTGCACATATACCTTTGGTCCAGCACTATACTAGGTACTAGGGATACAGTGTGATCCGGATAGACATAATGCTTGCCTTGCTGCTCTTTATAGTACAGTAGGGAAGATAGGCAATTAGATGGCACTAGAATGTGATGACTAAACTTATATAAAGTAAGTGAAAAATGTTATGGGACCATATGACAGGTTGCCTTACTTGGTCTAAAAGGATGGGGCAGGTAGAGAATCTAGGTATTCAACTTATTGTCCTGGACACCTAGCTTGCTGATCCTAGTGCAGACCTGACCGAGTGACATACTTATGACTCAGACATGAGGCAGCTGTATGCCATAGCCTAGTGTCAGGGACCTTACATCCCCAATAGAGACAACTGGACTCCGTAATTTTGAACCACTGAGACAGAGGTCCTCTAAACAGCCAGTCCAGTGCTTTTTTTGTGTAAGTTTATTTATTTTTGAGAGACAGAGAGAATGCTAGTGTGAGAGGGGCAGAGAGAGAGGGAAACACAAAGCAGGTTCCAGGCTCTGAGCTGCCAGCACAGAGCCCGACCCAGGCCTGAATTCACCAACCACGAGATCATGACCTGAGCCAAAGTTGGACACTCAACTGACTGAGCCATCCAGGCGCCCCAGCCCAATGCTTTCAAAACCAGCAACCAGATGTACGTAGTCAGCCCACTCACACTCTGCTTCCTTAAAATGGAACAGAGACAGTCTTTTAGCTTTAAAAGACACTCCATCTTCCCTTCCCTGAACCTTATCATTGAGAGTCTACCTAGACTGTATTCTGGATCAAGTTCTCTGCTTGGCTATCAAACTTTTCCACTCAGTGCTGAATCTTCAACTGCTATTAGTCTTTATTTTTTCTTTAATGGAATGAACAAATTAATGAATGATAAAATCTGACTAGACTTCCTTATTATAATATTAATAATAACTTGTATACTGTACAGCACTTTTTATTTTCTAGAGTACTGACTTTACAGCATCTGGGAATGAAGGTCAAGAGTTGTATCCATTTGATAGATTTAAATTCAGACATATATACCTGCAAAGATCTGAAGACTGAACCATATTAAGGGAGATTGAGATTAATAGATGACAAAGAGGAAGCATTTTCCCAGTAAATAGGTATATTTGTTGTCCCTAGGAAGAAAACTCATTGATTGTATAGATTTGTGGAAGGTGTTACTATTGTTGCACAATATCCAATGTCTGGTGCTCTCTGCTTTCAGGCATACAGGAGATTATACTCCCTGCCCTGTTTAAAGTTAGGTAGAACCACATGATGTGCATTGGCCATTGAGATGTCTGTACAAGTGTTATGTGTTACTTCTAGGTGGAAGCATTTCATTTCTAGCACTTGCTTCCCTAGCCTCCCCTTCCTCTGACTGAAGAGCTATCAGCACTCATAACAGACATGACATGAACAAGAAATTTTGTTGTATGAAATTGATAAGCTTTGGGATTGTTATTGAAGAATCACTAATTCATCAATAATCACTGACTGATATACGGGCTGAATTTATACATTCCCTTCATTGTGGTCTGAGGCCAAAGAACAGAATCTATTAAAATCTGTATTCCATTAGAGTGTCTTTGGACTTTAAGTTCAATTATTTATTCAATTAACAAGCATTTATGAAAGCCTACCATTTGTAAGATAACTATAGTAGCCACTGTGGAGGGGAAAAAACAAAACTATGTTTTTGATTACTTTTATGGCAGTCTTACCAGGTCACACTGAAAATCCATGTAAATCTATTAGAACTATAATTTCCTTGTAGTATTTTCATGTAGCACTTCTCACATTTCACACCAAGTGGTGCCATATACCAAATGATAACCATGGGGGCTGCTTTTGATGATTGGGAATATCCAGATGACTTACCTATTTCAAACTTTGACTAGCCCAAAATGAATAGCATTGTTTTCCTTGTTGGCAATGGGAGTCAAAAAATTGAATGCATAATTATTCATTATGAATGCTAATCACCATAAAATACCACTTCTGGGAGGGGGTGGATAGGAGCTCTGTGGCATCTTCCCAAGTGGACTGTATGCTTTGTGAAGGTAAGAAATGAGTCTGCCTTGTTGAATGTAGATCCTGAAGCCTAGCACAATGTTGACACAGAGTAATCACTTAATATTTATTGTGTGAATGAAGGAAAAAAGGAAAGGATGTCTGAAATCTGTACCACAGGTAAATATTGGTAAAATGTTTAGCTCATTTTGTGTGTTCAATCTATGTTTAATAGTAAAAATTTACTTAGTCCCATTCCTTCTCACTTTAAGCTTTCCTCCAAAATGTGTTTTGAAATGTGAAATTCATTCTGAAATAGAAAAATTGATATGGATCCTTAAGAGAGGGTAACATCGAAGCAAGTTTAGCTTAGTGACTCCATGAAATGTAATAACATTGGTATCATTGAAGTCCCAGAAGAAGAAGAGAGAGAAAATGGAGTTTATTTGAGGAAATTGTAGCTGAAAACTTCCCTAATCTGGGGAAGGAAACAGACTTCCAAATCCAGGAGGCAGAGAGAACTGCCATCAAAATCAACAAAACCAGGCCAACACCAAGACATATTGTAATCAAAATTGCAAAATACAGAGATAAAAAAAAAAATCCTAAAAGCAGCAAGGCAAAAGAAGTCCCTAACTTATAAGGGAAGAAGCACATGTCTACTTGGAAACGTGGCAGGCCAGAAGGAAGTGGCATGATATATTCAATGTGCTGAATGGGAAAAATATGCAGCCAAGAATACTTTATCCAGCATGGCTATCATTCAGAATAGGAGAGATAAAGAGTTTTACAGGCAAAAACTGAAAGAGTTCATGACCACTAAATCAGCCCTGCAAGAAATATTATAGGTGACTCTTTAAGTGGGAAAGAAGGACCCAAAGCAACAAAGACTAGAAAGGAACTGAGAAAATCTCCAGAAACATTGACTTTACTGGTAATACGATGGCACTAAATTTATATCTAGCAAGAATCAGTCTGAATGTAAATGGACTAAATGCCCCAATTGAAAGACATAGGGTATCAGAATGGATAAAAAAGCAAGAAAGATGTATCTATATGCTGCCTGCAAGAGACTCATTTTCAACCTAAAGACACCTGTAGATTGAAAGTGGGGGGATGGAGAACAATGTATCATGCTAATGGATGTCAAAAGAAAGCTGGAGTAGCCATACTTATATCAGATAAACTAGATTTAAAATTTGTTTTTTAACGTTTATTTATTTTTGAGAGAGAGAGAGAGAGAGAGAGAGAGCATGAACAGAGGAGGGTCAGAGAAAGAGGGAGACACAGAATCTGAAACAGGCTCCAGGCTCTGAGCTGTCAGCAGAGCTCGACGCAGGGCTCGAACCCACGGACCGTGAGATCATGACCTGAGCAGAAGTCAGACGCTTAACTGACTGAGCCACCCAGGCGCCCCAAGATAAACTAGATTTTAAACCAAAGACTGTAACAAGAGATGAAGAAGACCACTTTATCATAATAAAGGTATTTATCCAACAAGAAGACCTAACGATTGTAAATATTTATGCCTCCAACTTGAAATAGCTAAATATGTAAAATGATTAATAAACAAATAAATTAATTGATAATAATACAATAATAGTAGGGGACTATAATACCCCACCTATATCAATGGACAGATAATCTAAGCAGAAAACCAACAAGGAAACAATGACTTTGAATGACACACTGGACCAGATGGACTTAACAGATATTCAGAGCATTTCATCCTAACGCAGCAAAATACACATTCTTTTCATGTGCACATGGGATATTCTGCAGCATAGATCACATACTGGGTCACAAACCAGACCTCAACAAATACAGAAAGATTGAGATCATACCATGCATATTTTCCAACCACAATGAAATTTTGAAGTCAAAACCACACACACAAAATAAAAGTTTGGAAAGACCACAAATACATGGAGGTTGAAGAACATCCTAGTAAAGAATGAATGCGTTAACCAGAAAACTAAAGAAGAAATAAAAAAAAAATACATAGAAGCAAATAAATATGAAATCATGACAAGTCTAAAACCTTTGAGATGCAGCAAAAGCAGTCATAAGAGGGAAGTATATGGCAATACAGGTCTACCTGAAGAAGCAAGAAAAATCTGAAATATACAACCTAACCTTACACTTAAAAGAAATAGAAAAAGAACAGCAAATGAAGCCTAAAGCCAGCAGAAGAAGGGAAATAATAAATATTACAGCAGAAAAAGATGATATATAAATTTAAAAAAAAAACCAAAAAACCGAGTAGAACAGATCAATGAAACTAGGAGCTGGTTCTTTGAAAAAATTAATAAAGTTGATAACCCCCTATCCAGACTTATCAAAAAGAAAAGAGAAAGGACCCAAATAAATAAAATCATGAATGAGACAGAAGAGATGACAACCAATACTACAGAAATACAAACAATTAGAATATTATAAAAAATTATAATGCTAATAGTAATCTGGAAGAAATGGATAAACCTAGAAACATATAAACTACCAAAACTGAAACAGGAAGAAATAGGAAATTTGAACAGACTGAAAACCAGCAAAGAAGTTGAATCAATAGTAAAAAATCTCCCAACAAACAAAAGTCCAGTGGCAATCTGGAAGAAATGGATAAACCTAGAAACATATAAACTACCAAAACTGAAACAGGAAGAAATAGGAAATTTGAACAGACTGAAAACCAGCAAAGAAATTGAATCAATAGTAAAAAATCTCCCAACAAACAAAAGTCCAGGGCCAGATGGCTTCCTAGGGGAATTCTATCAAACATTTAAAAAAGTTAATACCCATTCTTCTTAAACTGTCCTGAAAAATAGAAATGGAAGGAAAACTTCCCAAATTATTCTACAGTGCCAGCATTACCTTGATTTAAAAACCATACAAAGACTGCACTAAAATGGAGAACTACAGGCCAATATCCATGATGAAAATGGATGCAAAAATTCTCAACAAAATACTGGCATATCAAATCCAACAGTACATTAAAAGAATCATTCACCAAAATCAAATGGGGGTTTATTCCTGGGTTGCAAGGGTGGTTCAATATTCACAAATCAATAGACGTGATACACCACATTAATAAAAGAAAAGAACCACAGGATCCTATCAATAGATCCAGAAAGCATCTAACAAAGTACAGCATTCATTTTTCCCCCAACATTTTGTATCTTTAATAACATACACAATGGTTACCAACCATATTCGTAATGAAAGTTATTCATAAAATATACCTAAAAATAACATTTTCCCACTTTTTGGTGTGAAAATGTTGAGAATGTCCCAGTGGGGGGTGGGGGTGGGTTGAGTAGGAAGATGGGGTTGGAATAGGGGGCCCTTGATTCCCTACAGCCTGAACCCCCATATCCCCTCCCTCCACCTGGGCTCCAGCACAACTCTTCAGCAGGAATAGAGAGACCAGAGGGTCTGTATGACTCCATGGCTGGGACAAATCTCTGGGTTATGATATAGTGTTCCACTTAAGTGAGATCATGACAGAGTAGGGGGTGGGGAAAGGATCAAAGAAAAGTCGGTGGGGAAAGAAACCAAAAGCCAAACAATCCTCTTTCCCTTATTCTTTACCCCCATGTCTTTCAGCAAGAAGACCTGGGAGTGGACAAGGGTGTGTATTGGTTGTGGGAAGGGGATGTTAAGGCAACAGACTTCCTGACCTCACTTGCTGCCCTAGTTTCTGGCCTTCAACCTTTGCATCTGGAGAGCCAGGGCTGGGGGAGGGGCGGGAAGTGGGGAAGATCTAGGGGGTCTGGAGGAGGGTCTTGCTTTGCCCTTTCCCCTCGTAAAATTCAGGCTCCCCTGCCACTTTCTTGGCTCAGAGAGAGGCCTGGGGATTCTAAAAATGAGAGGGAATGATAAGAGAGATAAACCATTAAGAACTATATAAATATGCATCTTAAATAGGCCAAAGAAATTAATTGTAGAGAACCTCTGATATAAACAGGACAGAAAGGAAGTGAGGGAACGGAGGGTGGCTCCTGTCCTCGGGGAATGATGGGAATGGGGAAGGAGAAGAAAGTGGCGAGGAGAGAGAAAGAGGCTCCTCCCCTCACCCACCACCTTCTCCTCAGCTCCTCTCAAATAACATCCAGGAGAGCAGGTTATCTACCCCACTTCTCTCTCTGCAAATGTCAGATGGTTCTGAGCAGGCCCCACAAGACAGGAGGAAGCTGCTCCCTTGGGAAGAGCAGGGGTGGCACGAGGCCAGGTTGGGGATGAAGAAGGGAAGGAGGGGCAGTTGGGCTGGCTGGTCCCTGCCCCCTTTATCCTGGTTGCTCCCTACTTACCTGAGCCTCCACAGAGATCCCTCATTGAGCCTGGGAGTGAGCAAGGCATGTGCCAATGTTAAACAAAAGTTAAAAGGATGAGAGGGTAGAGAATTATTAGCATGTATAGCTGAGCCAGCTCACCTTCTCACTGTCATGGAGAAGCCCTTTGGGGGTTAGCCCTCCCCCACTCCACCACCACCCAGGGAAGCTGTGCGTGCACTAGGCTGTGGGTCCCATCAGATGGTGGAGGTTTTGTCTGTCCCATCTGTGGTGGGAAAGGGAGGAAGGGAGGAAGATCAGGAACTGGTGGGAGGCCCAAGATAAGGTAGCCTGTCATCCCAGTCAGGTCCTCCCTGGAGGCTGGGCTCCCCTGGGGACCCCTCAGGATCCTCTGAGTTGCTCAGTTCAGAAGTGGAAATGGTCCTGGGTAGGTGGGAGCTGGGTCAGGGAAAGAGGAAATGCTCACCACCCAAGGTGTGTTCTGTCATGGTCAGACAAAAAGACTTCAGAGTGATCAGGCCCAGGGACCATGAGAATGGCCTGGGGTGAGAAATGGACAGGGAGAGAATGGGTGCTCTGCACAGAGCTGCGGCTCTGGCTAGACATGTTGTTGCTGCCTCTGGAGTTGGCAAACCACAGGTTCTGTGGGCTCTGACTCCCAAGTCTGGGGCTAGTGTGGGCATGTCGGGGAAAGATGCCCCCAATGCCTGAAGGGCTCAGACGGCCCATCCTGCCAGGCGGGAAGGCCTGGGGAGGCATGGGGAACCACCGCTGGGTCCCCCCCGGCCATCCCCATCCACACAGACCCAGGTACAGGAATTGAGTTGGAGCTGAATGCCCAGCCTTTCTGCTGCTGGTAGTTCTGCATCTCTAATGCGGCTTTGTGTGGGACCATCCTGAGGAACTTCAGCACTTGCTGTTTCTAAGACAGCAGCTGTTTCTTCTGCATCTCCGTGAATGCCTCATGAGTCAGGCACTTTTCAGTGAGCTGGAGGTAACTGGTGATGTTCTCCTGGTCTGGTCAGGACACCAAGAGCCGGGTGCACACTTTGCCCATCACTAGTATAAACTGGCTGGGGATGTCTCCATTGCCAATGGGAACCTTCGCTGGCTCACTGCCATCAGTGGGAGCTGGAGTATAGCTCTTTTTATTCTTGATAAAAGCCCTCAACAAAGTAGGGATAGAGGGAACATACCTCAACATCATAAAGGCCATAAACAAAAGACCCACAGCTAATACAATCCTCAATGGGGAAAAACTGAGAGTTTATCCTCTATGGTCGAAAACAAGGCAGGGATGTCCACTCTCACCACTGTTATTTAACATAGTCTTGAAATTCCTAGCCCCAGCAATGAGACAACAAAAAGAAATATAAGGCATGGATATATAAAGCATGGAAATATAAAGCATGGAAGAAGTCAAACTTGACTATTTGCAGATGACATGATACTCTATCTAGAGAACCCAAAAGACTCCACCAAAAACCAGCCAGAACTGGGGCACCTGTGTGGCTCAGTTGGATAAGCGTCCGACTTCAGCTCAGGTCATAATCTCATGGTTCGTTGGTTTGAGCCCCGCGTCAGGCTCTGTGTTGACCGCTCAGAGCCTGGATCTTGCTTCATATTCTGTGTATCCCTCCCTCTTTCTCTCTCTGCCCCTCTCTCTCAAAAATAAATAAACATTTAAAAAAAAAACCCATCCAGAACCGATATACGATTTTAGCAAAGTCATTGTACAGAAATCTGTTGCATTTCTATATACCAATAATGAAACAGCAGACAGAGACATCAAGGAATTGATCCCTTTTACAACTGTAACTACAATTCCAAAACCTATATAAGACATCTAGCAATAAACCTAACCAAAGAGGTAAAAGATCTATATACTCTGAAAACTACAGAAAACTTATGAAAGAGATTGAAGAGGACACAAATAAACGGAAAAACATTCCATGCTCATGGATTGGAAGAACAAACATTGTTAAAGTGTCTATACTACCCAAAGCAATCTACACATTTAATAAAATCCTTATCAAAATATCACCAGCATTTTTCACAGAGCTGGAATAAACAATCCTAAAATTTATATGTAACCACAAAGGACCCCAAATAGCAAAAGCAATCTTGAAAAAGCAAAACAAAGCTGGAGGCGTCACAATTCCGGACCTCAAGCTATATTACAAAGCTGAAGTGATCAAGACAGTATGGTACGGGCACAAAAACAAATACATAGGTCAGTGGGACATAATGGAAAATTCAGAAATGGACCCACAACTCTATAGTCAACTGATCTTTGGCAAAGCAGGAAAGATTATCCAATGGAAAAAGGTCAGTCTCTTTAACAAATGGTGTTGGGAACAACTGGACAGCAACGTACAGAAGAATGAAACTGGATCACTTTCTTACACCATACGCAAAAATAGATTCAAAATGGTGAAACACCTAAATGTGAGACAGAAAATCATCAAAATCCTAGAGGAGAACACAGGCAGCAACTGCTTTGGCATCAGCCATAGCAACTTACGAGACATGTCTCTCGAGGCAAGGGCAATGAAAGCAAACATTAACTGTTGGGACTTCATCAAGATAAAAAGCTTCTGCACTTTCACTTTTTTTTCAGAGAAAAAAGTCAGAGAAAAGACAAATACCATATGATTTCACTTATACGTGGAATTTAAGAAACAAAATAGATGAAAATAGGGGAAAGGGAAAAAAAGAGACTCATCTATAGAGAACAAACTGAGTGTTGCTAGAGGGAAGGTGGGTGGAAGTGAATGATGGGTATTAAGGAGGGCACTTGTGCTGAGCACTGGGTGTTATATGTAAGTGATGAATAACTAAATTCTACTCCTGAAACTAATATTACACTATATGCTAAATAACTAGATTTTAAATAAAAACTTGAAACATTAAAAAAAAGAATTTTTAAAGAGATTATGTCATTGATTTGTTCATAAAAACGATGAGGTTTGATGTATTCAAAGGGTAGTTTATTTGGATGAGAATCTCACTTAAATTTATTTTTTCCATTTCTTTTAAAGATTTTTTTTGATGTTTATTTTTGAGAGAGACAGACAGAATGTGAGTGGGTTGGGGCAGAGAGACAGGGAGGCACAGAATCTGAAGCAGGCTGCAGGCTCCGAGCTGTCAGCACAGAGCCCAACGCGGGGCTCGAACTCATGAGCTGTGAGATCATGACCTGAGTTGAAGTTGGACGCTCAACCAACTGAGCCACCCAGGTGCCCCTATTTTCTCCATTTCTAAAAAATGTTTATTTATTTATTTTGAGAGAGATAGAACTAGCAGGGGAGGTGCAGAGAGAGTGGGAGACAGATAATTCCAAGCAGGCTCTGCATTGTCAGCGTGGAGCCCTATGAGGGCTTGAACTCACAAACTGTGAGATCGTGACCTGAGCTGAAATCAAGAGTAGGTTGTTTAACTGAGCCACCCAGGACCCCCTATTTTTTCTATTTTTTTTAAATAAAAAATTTTAAATGTTTTCTTATTTTGAGAGAAAGGGGGAACACAAGTGGGGAAGGGCAGAGAGAGAGAGAGAGAGAGAGAGAGAGAGAGAGAGAGAAAGAGAGAGAGGTAGAGAGGGAGAGAATCCCAAGCAGGCTCCATGCTCTCAGTGCAGAGCCCAATGTGGGGCTTGATCTCACAAACTGTGAGATCAAAGTCTGACCAAAGTCGGATGCTTAACTAAGTGAGTTATCTAGGCGCCCCTATTTTTTCCATTTTTAATCTGCATGCTCTTTGGGTATTTTTCATAGCTTTTATAAACTTTTTCAAATGTACGTTATAGAGAATAATCAATGAACCCTCATATACTCAGCATACCATTTTCAGTAATTATCAAGCCACACTTTGCTTGCTTTATCTTTTCTTTTTCCTTTTGGTCTCCCACCCTCCCTTACTTCCTTTTATCCTTTCTCACTTGTCTCAAGCATTTTAAGAAGATCATAGGTCATTTCAGTCCTACGTAATTTTCTATAGAAAATGGACATTTTCACACCTAATAAAAAGAACATTAATCCCTCAGTATCATCAAAGACACAAATTTCTGTTCTCCTAAATATCATTTTTCAGTTGGTTTGTTCAAAAACAAGATCCAATAAAGCCCATAATGAAAACTAGTTGTCATGTTTATATAGTCTCAATTAAGTCAGAGAAATCCCCTTTCCACATTTTTCATATCATTGATTTATGAAAGATGAATTTTTTACTTTCATATATTCAAATTTTGTTACAAACAGAACTCCAAAGATTTGTACTTTAAGGAATATTTCTAGCTCTTAGTCTTTGCCAGTTTACAAAAAGCAGGCAGAATTTCAAAACACAATAACCAGTCTTATGGGGTGGGGATATGGAGAGGGAATTACTCTGTTTCTATTAATTTATTTGGCTTCATGATATTAAGCAGAGAGGGAAATCTCATTTTTCAAGGAGAAACTAAACATTATTGAGTGCAGCATAATTCATTCTGTCACATTTTCCTAGATTATCACTATTAACCCTTCTTCCTTCTCTGGTTGCTTCATTTTTACATCTATAAGGACCTCTGAAAATTAAAGGTTAAATGCAAATCAAGATAAATTGAGACTGAGATTTTCAGTTCCCTATCTTGCCTTCTTCCTTATGAACTAAATCCTGACTTGATGTGAGGCCAAAGTGTATTTTCCAGACTTCCTTGAAGATAGAGGTAGTATTAAAATAGGTCTGGCCAATAAGAAGTAAGCACAGTTGGTTGTGAGGAGGAATCAAGGAAACCTTTTAAAAAATGGAGACAAAACAGTTCACAGAGAAAGAAATAGAGATGGCCCTTAAATATATGAAAAAAATGCTCAAATTAATCCATAATAATATAAATACAGATTAAAGCTATCCTGAGCTATCATTTCTCACTGTCAGATTGACATAAATCCAAAAAATTGAAAATGAACTCTTTCAGAGAGGTTTATGGGGAAACAGGTGATTTCATGAGTGCAAAATGATACAACACCTGGGGGAAAATCTGGACAATACTAGCAAAATTACAGATAAATTTGCCATTCGATTGATACATCCCACTTCTCGAAATTTACACTTAAAACATACCAGCACAAATATGAAGTCACACATGCACAAGATGTGCGTGTGTGTGTGTGTGTGCATGCGTGCGTGTGTGTGTTAGCCTCTTCCTGAGTTTCTTAAATCAAGCAAAAATCGTAACGTTATCTAATGTGGTGCACACTGTGTGTAAAGGAAATACATAAGATGACTCTTTTTAAAAAGTGGAGAGGGCAAAGGGACCTAAATGAAATAAGGTTTCTACATTTCCCATGAAGTGGTAAAACATTCATACCAGTAAGCTATGGTAACTTGCATATGTATATTCTAATAAAAGAACAAATACTAAGAAATCCATACAATGTTAATATACTAAAAGAACACTTCAAATCAATCAAGATGGAATCCTATGTGTCTAATTAATCCATAGGAAGGTAGGAAAAGACAAACAGGAATGAGATACAGAGGAAACAAACAGAAAACAAATAATAAAATGACGCTTAAGCCCTTACATATCAATAATTACTTTAAATGTGAGTGGTTTAAATATATCATTAAAAGATTGGCAGTATGGATTAAAATTTTTTTTGATCTAGTGTGAGGATGAGCAAAATGGGTGAAAGGGAGATGGAGATATAAGCTTCCAGTTATGGAATAAATAAGTCAAGGGGATAAAATGCACAGCACAGGAAATATAGTCAGTTGTATTTCAATAGTGTTGTATGGTGACAGAAGGTAGCTATACTTGTGGTGAGCATAGCATAATGCATAGAGATGTTGAATCATTATGTTGTGCATGTGAAACTAATGTAACATTGTGTGTCAACTATACTAAAATAAAATAAAATAAAATAAAATAAAATAAAATAAAATAAAATTTGATCCAACAGTATGCTGCTTATAAGAAACTTACTTCAAATTCAAAGGCATACGCATAGGCTGAAACTGAAAGAGAAAGTAAAATGACCCAAAAAATATTTATTTGATTATTTTGGTAAACTTTTGCTAACATTATTTAGTGACATTTTGTTCCAAATTTTTATGGAGAGTGCAAATTCAAAATTGTTTTTATTTTCTGCCAAAGTCTTTGATCCATTTTTAAATTATTTTTTCCAGCTTTGTTGAGAGATAATTGATATATAATATTCTGTAAGGTTAATGTGTACAACATGATGATTTGCTATATGTATATGTCACAAAATGGCTGCCACAAGATGGTTAGCTAACACATCTATCACCTCACATAGTTACCATTTTATTTTTTGCATGTAGCAAGCATGTTTAAGATCTACTCTCTTAGCAACTTTCAAGTATACAATACAGTATTGTTAACTGTAGTCACCATGCTGTACATTACATCACCAGAACTTATTTATCAGTGAAAATTTATTTTATCAGTGAAAATTTTATCAGTGAAAATTTTATCAGTGAAAATTTGTACTCTTTGACCGCCTTTAGCTACTTCCCTCATCACCTCCCCAATGGTCCCTGGAAAGCACCAATTTATTCTCTATTTCTAGAAGGTTGTTTTTTTTTTTTTTTTTTTTTTTTTTAGATTCCACATACAAGTGAGATCATATAGTATTTATCTTTCTCTGTCTGACTTAACTTACTTTGCATAACACATTCAAAGGTCATCCATGTTGTCACAAGAGCAGAAGTTCCTTCTTTTTTATGGCTGAATAATATTCCATTTATCCATCATCCATGGATGGACACTTAAGTTGTTTCCATGTCTTGGCTTTTGTAAATAATGCTGCAGTGAACATAGTAGTGTAAATATCTCTTCAAGACAGTGATTTCATTTCCTTCAGACGTATACAAAGAAGTGGAATTGTTGGATGATATGATAGCTCTATTTTTAGAGCTTTTTGAGGAACTTTTTGAGGAACCTCCATAGTGTTTTTATAGTGGCTGCACCAATTTATATTCCCATGAGCAGTGTACAAGTGTTCCCATTTTTGTAAATACATGTAGCACTTGTTATCTTTTTTTTGATAATAGCTATTCTAACAGGTGCAAAGTTATAGCTCTTTGTGATTTTGACTTACATTTCACTGATAATTAGTGATGTTGAACACCTTTTCATATACCTTTTGGCCACTGTATATCTTTCTTTTGGAAAAATGTCTGTTCAGGTCTTTTGTCCATTTTCAAATCAGATTGTTTTTTTTTTTCTATTGAGATGAGTTCCATATATATTTTGTAATATTAACCCCTTATTAGATAGAAGGGTTTGTAAAGATTTTCTCCCATTACATAGGTTTCCTTCCCATTTTGTTGGTATTTTCTTTTACTGTGCAGAAGTTTTTTAGTTTGATGTATTCCCACTTGTTTATTTTTGCTTTCATTGCTTAGTTTTGGTGTCATATAAAAAAATTGTCAAGATCAATGTGAAAGACTTTGCTACCTATGTTTTCTTCTAGTTTTATGGTTTCAGGGCTTACATTAAAGTTTTAATCCATTTAAAGTTAACTTTTGTGAGTGATGTAAAAAAGAGGCTTAGTTTCATTCTTTTGAATGTGAATATCCAGTTTTCCCAGCACCATGTATCAAAGAGACTATTTTTTCCCTAGTGAGTATTCTTAGCTACCTTGTAAAATATTAGTTGCTTATAAATGCATTGGCTTATTTCTGGGTTCTCAGTTGTGTTCTATTGGTCTTTGTGTCTGTTTTTATGCCAGTATCTGGTTTTTGTTTACATTTTCTTGAACTGCCATATTTTTTTTTTGTTTTTATCTTTAATTCCAATTAGTTAACATATAGTTTTATGTTAGTTTCAGGTGTACAATATAGTGATTCAACACTTCCACATATCATCCTATGCTCATCATGACAAGTGTACTCCTTAATCCCCAACACCTATTTAACCTATCTTCGCACCCTCTCCCCTCTGGTAACTATCAGTTTATTCTCTATAATTAAGAGTCTGTTTCTTGATTTGTTTTTCTCTTTCTCCCTTTTTTTCCCTCCTTGGCTTGTTTTGTTTCTTAAATTCCACATATGAATGAAATCATATGGTATTTTTCTTTCTCTGACTGACTTATTTTGCTTAGCATTATACTCTCTAGCTCCAGCCACGTCATTGAAAATGGCAAGATTTCATTATTTTTTATGACTGAATAATATTCCATTGTGTATACCACATCTTCTTTATCCATTCATCAATTGATGGACACGTGGGTTGCTTCCATATTTTGGCTATTGTGAATAATGCTGCCATAAATATATAGGTGTATGTATCATTTGAATTACTGTTCTTGTATTCTTTGGATAAATACCCAGTAGGGAGATTTCTAGATCATGAGGTAGTTCTATTTTTAACTTTTTGAGGAACCTCCATACTGTTTTCCAGAGTGGCTGTACCAGGTTACATTCCCATCAACAGGGCACAAGTGTTCCTTTTTTCTCCATAGCCTCGCCAAAACGGTTGCTTCCTGGGTTGTTGATTTTAACCATTCTGACAGGTGTGAAGTGATATCGCATTGTAGTTTTGATTTGCATTTCCCTGATGATAAATGATGATGAACATCTTTTCAGGTGTCTTTTGGAAATCTGGATGTCTTCTGTGGAGAAATGTCTGTTCATGTCTCCTGCCCATTTTTAAGTTGGATTATTTGTTTTCTGGGTGTTGAGTTTGATAAGTTCTTTATATGTCAGTAACAGTTCGATTACTATAGCTTTATGATATAGCTTGAAATCAGGAAGCATAATGCCTCCAACTTTGTTCTTCTCTCTGAAGATTTCTGTGGATATTCAAGGCCTTCCTCCATACAAATTTAGGATTTTTTTTGATTTCTGTAAAAAAATTGCCATTAGAATTTTCATAGGGATTGCATTGAGTCTATAGATGTAATAGATGGTTTAGGCAGTGTAGACACTTTAACAATATTTTTCTGGTCCATGAGCACGAGTTATCTTTCCACTGATTTGTATCTTCTTTAATTTTTTTCATCAATGTCTTATAGTTTTCAGTGATCAGATTTTTTCATCTTCTTGGTTAAGTTTATTACTAAGTGTTTTATTATTTTTGATGCTATTGTGGATGGGATTGTTTTCCTTGTTTTTTCGGATTTTTCACTGTTAGTGTATAGTCTGATTAAATGTTTGTCAATTTTATCTTTTCAAAGAACCAACTCTTAACTCTCGTTAATCTTTTCTATTATTTTATTATTCTCTATCTCATTTATTTCTGCTCTAATGTTTAGTATTTCTTTCCTTATGCTAATTTTGGGCTTAGTTTGTTCTTTTTATGGTGTCTTGAGGCACAATGTTAGGTTGTTTGAGATCTTTTTCTTTTCTTTTTTTAAAGTAGTCTTCATGCCCAAGGTGGGGTTTGAAATCACAATCTTGGGATCAGGATTTGGGAGGGGTGCCTTCGTGGCTCAGCTGGTTAAGCGTCTGACTTCAGCTGAGGTCATGATCTTGTGGTTCACGAGTTTGAGCCCTGTGTCAGGCTCTGTGCTGACAGCTCAGAGCCTGGAGCCTGTTTTGGGTTATGTGTCTCCCTCCCTCTCTGCCCCTTCCCCACTCATGCTCTGTCTCTCTTTTTCAAAAATAAATAAAGATTAAAAAAAAAAAGAGTTGGATGCTCTACTGACTGAGCCAGACAGGTGCTCCAAGATTTTCCTTTTCCTTAATGTAGGTATTTATAGCTATAAACTTTTATCTTAGATTTGCTCTTGTTGCATCCCATAAGTTTTCATATGTTGTGTTTCTATTTTTGTCTCAAGATATTTTTTAATCTCTTTTGATTTCTTCTTTGATCTACTGGTTGTTCAGGAATGTGTTGTTTAATATCAGCATATTTGTGAATTTTCCAGCTTTCCTCCTGTTATGATTTCTAGTTTCATACCATTGTGGTCAGAAAAGATACTTCATGTAATTTTTATCTTCTTAAATTTGTTGAGACTTGTTTTGTGACCCAATATATGGTCTATCCTAGAAGATGTTCCACTTGCACTTTGGAAAAATGTGTATTCTGCTGCTTTGGAATGAATGTTCTGTATATGTCTGCTAGGTCCATTTGGTCTATAGTGCTGTTCAAATCTGCAGTCTCCTTTTTGATTCTCTGTCTGATCTATCCATTGTTTAGAGTGGGGTGTTAAAGTCCCAACTATTACTGCATTGGTGTTTATTTCTCATTTTTGTTCAGTTAGTATTTGCTATATATATTTAGGTGCACTGATGGGTACAAGAATATTTACAAATGTTATATCTTCTTTATGAATTGACCACTTTATCATTATACAGTGACCATCTTTGTCTCTTTTGACCATTTAAAAATTTTTTTATTATTATTATTGTTATTATTATTATTTTTGAGAGAGGAGAGACAGAGTGCACATGTGTGCATGAGCAGGGCAGGGGGAGAGGGAGAGAGAATCTTAAGCAGGTCCCACACCCAGCATGGAGCCTGTTGAGTGGCTCAATCTCATGACCATGAGATCATGATCTAAGCTGATATCAAGAGTAAGATGCTCAACCAACTGAGCCACCCAGGCCCAGGCACCTCCTTTCCATTTTTTAACTTAGTCTCTTTTAGTAAAGTCTAGCTCTTCTTTTTTTTGGTCAATATTTGCTTGGAATAAATATCTTTTTCCATCCCTTCACTCTAGCCTACATGTGACCTTAAAACTATAGTGAATCTCTTGTAGGCAACATATCATTGGATCTATTTTTCTTAATTCACTCATCCATTCTATGTTTTTTGATTAGAGAATTTAATCCATTTATGTTAAAGTAATTATTGATAGTTAAGGACTTATTATTTCCATATTGTTAATTGTTTTCTGGCTGTTTTGTGGATCCTTTGTTCATTGCTTCCTCTCTTCTGTCTTCCTTTGTGATTTGATGACTTTTGGTGGCAATATTCTTTGACTTCTTTGTCACAATGTTTTGTGTATCTAAGATAAGTTTTTTCTTTGTGGTTACCATGAGGCTTACATAAAATATACAATTATAGCATCCTCTTTTAAACTGATAGCAATAATTTGTAGAATGCATATTATGTGCCTGTGTTTTGCTACTTACTGGGGAAGGCAAAGTTGAATAAAAGAAAGCCCCCACCCATGAAAACCTGAGAGTCTTTTGGGTTAGACAAATATTCTCTGGGCTGGTGAGTCCACGGTGAAAGGGCTTCTTGGAAAATTGGCCGGAATTAGCCATGTGGTAAAGAGGGGAGAATTTATTGGCCAGAGAGAATGCACATACAAAGGAAATGAGAAACAACATGCTTTGGCATTTCTGGAAGAAAGGGTTACATTTGAAGGTGGATGCGTTCTTACACTGGAGAAATGGAACAGTGACCAAGTATGGGAGGGTTTTGTTTATCTAACCAAGAAGCTTAGAGTTTATCCTGTAGCCAGTAGGAACCTATTGATAAACAGTAGCATAAACTTCAGATTTGCATTTTACCAAGAACAGTATGGAATAGGGGTTGCTTCCCTGGAGGTAGAGAGAAGAGTTAGAAGCTATGGCAATGTTCTAGGTGACCAATGATAAAGACTCTGAAACAGGGTAGTAGCATTAGGGATGGAGGAACCAACACAAATTCGAGAAATATTTAGGAGGTAAAATTGTCACAACTTGGTGACAATAGGATGTTTGGAGGTGAGGAAGAAGAAACAGCACAGACAGAATTCCCAGTGTCTGCCTTGTGTGACTAATTGAATGATAGATTAACTGGCTTAAGCAAGGGGGAGGGAAGCAAACCTGGTGGCAAAAGAGGATGAATTAAGTTTTCGTCCGGTTGAATTTGACATACAATTGGAGTTTGGTAGGCAGGTCTAATACTTTGTAGAAGGACTAGGTCTGAAGATATACATATGTGGTCAGGATTCAGTGCCATAGCTTACATGGCTAGCATGGCAGATGCTGTGTCAGATTTGTTCATTCATTGACTCCTGTCTCAGTATACTTTCTTCCTTTAACACTGGCAAGAACCCATTGCAAGTGATAGAAATCCAATACAAAGCATCTTCAGCCCTAGAGTATTGGTCCACAACAAGCGGGAGAGAGAGAATACAACCTCAGAGAGAGGTCAACAATATTTTAGAATCTGGAAGGTAGATGCACAAGGGTTAGTTAATTTAGCAGACCACAGAGAGCTCTGCGTTCTGTCAACATTCACCAGGTGGAGCACACCAGAAACACACCTGGAGTTAAACAAAGTTATGTTTATTTAGTTTTCTGCAGCAAGAGAGAACACATGGCAGAGGAATCTTGGAAGCATCTCAGTAAGGAAGAATTGGGAAGGAATTCTTACAGGATTGGTCTGTGCTGCATGATTCTAAAGGGGGATTAGGAAAGAAGTGTGCCATCGCTGGATGGGATGTAGTTGAGAAATAGGGGAATTTCAGCAATTGGATATCTCAGAAATCTTTGTTCAGGAAACTGAAGGAACAAAACCAGACTGGGCATGTCACTGATAGCAAAGCACCAGTCCCAAGAAAAGATTGTTAGTCATTTTGGCAGCTGTGGTGTAGCTCTGTATAGAAATACTGTCTATGTGACCTTGTCCCGTCCACTGGAAACATTGTTTATGTTCTTTTAGGAATATCACAGTATGATTACCACCAGGGCTGATTTTCATTTTCTCAAATCCAACTGCCTATAAGAGGGTAACTCCAAGAAGCAAGCCAATTTTCACAGCAGTATCCTGGAAAGACTTGAATTAGATACAGCAGGCATAGGAATGAGTGAGACTGAACATTTGAGAAAGTCTACATGAAAATTAAAGTCTACTTAAGAAAGGAGTTAGGACTTGTTATGGACTGAATATTTCTGTCTACTACTGTTCCCCCTTGGCCTCCCCACCCCCCCCCCCCCGCCAAATTCATATGTTGAAATCCTAACCAATAATATAATGTTATTAGTAGGTGGCACCTTTGGGAGGTGATTAGGTCATCAGGATGGAACCTTCATGTTTGGGACTAGTGCCCTTATAGAGACCCTAGAGAGTTCCTTTGTCAATTCCACCATTCAAGGACACAGTGAAAGGATAGCTGTCTCTGAACCAGGAAGCAGGCTCTCAACAGACACCAAATCTGCCCATGTCTTTTTAAAAATTTTTTTTAAGTTTATTTATTTGTTTTGAGAGAGACAGAGACAGTGAGAGTGGAGGAGGGGCAGAGGAGAGAGGGAGACTGAGAATCCCAAGCAGGCTCTGCACTGTCAGCTCCGAACCTGATGTGGGGCTTGAACTCACAAAACCATGAGATATGTCCTGAGCCCAAACCAAGAGTCAGGTGCTTAACTGACTGAGCCACACAGGTGCCCCTCTCATTTCTTGATCTTAGACTTCCCAGCTTCCAGAACTGTGAGAAATAAATATTTGTTGTTTAAGCACTCAGTCTATAGGGGTGCCTGGGTGGCTCAGTCGGTTAAGCATCTGACTTTGGCTCAGGTTGTGATCTCAAAGCTTGTGAGTTTGAGCCCCACATTGGGCTCTGTGCTGACAGCTCAGAGCCTGGAGCCTGCTTCAGATTCTGTGTGTGTCTCGCTCTCTGCCCCTCCCCCACTCATGCTCTGTCTCTGTCTCTCTCAAAAATAAATATTAAAAAAAATTTAAACACTCAGTCTATGTATTTTTGTTATAGCAGCCATAACAAATTAAGAAAGCCTCTAGAACTTTTTTTCTCTACATACCTAGGCTCCAATTCACTACCTCAATAGAAGATGGAGAGTTTACTCTGTAGAGAGGTTGAATTAGAGAGACTAGTTTGGGGAATATGAGAAATAGCAAAGGGGAGGGAGATTCTACTGGAAGTGAGGGAATAGTTAGACTCTGGCCTCCTGCCCCAGCTCAGTTGTCAGAAGACTAATTTTTGGGATTGGAAATGGGAAGATTCTTCTCTCGGGATGCCAGTTGTTCCAAAGAAAAAGCTTACAGATACGGCAGCAGGGAAAGTGGGCCCCAAAAGAAATAGCTGGGTCCTAGCCTGATCACCCTATAGTGAAGCCCACATTTAGTTTCTAACTAGCTTTTTTTGTGCCTTACTCTTAAACATGGACAGCACCTGAGGACCATGAGAGACTTGAGAAAAGTATTTAATATGGATGAGAAAATAAAACAAACATTTAAAACATCTAGAGGAGAAGAAGCAATCCGAGGAGAAGATATTGAATCCATGAGATAAGAAAACGGTACTTTAAACATGAATATTCAGTGGTCAAGAAAGAGGATGTTTTTTTTTATACTAAAAATACATTAGCTAATCTAAAAATTAAATTAATAGAAGCCTTGGAAGATAGACTTCTCCTTCACAGTAGGAAAAAAAAGGTCTGAATTAGGAGAGAAAGTATAAGGAAAGTATCAGAACCAATTTTCAAATAAAAGAGTTCCCAAAAGACAGAACATAGAAAAGACAAGAGGAAATAATCAAGGAAAAAAATACAAGAAAATTTCTCAGAACAGAAGCACAGGAGTCTCCAGATTGAAAGAGCCCACTGAGGGCCCAGCAAATTGAATGAACAACAACAACAAAAATCCCACACAAAGACAAAAAATCGTGAGATTTTCAAATGTTAGGGTTAAAAAGAAGGTTCTAAAACTCTAGGGATGAGAGGGGAAGTGATCATATACAAAGGAGAGGAAAGCTGGACCACCATAAGGCAATGCCTTCAAAATTGCAAGGGAAAATGAAATCCAATCTAGAATTCTTTTTTTTTTTTTAGTGTTTATTTATTTTTGAGAGAGAGAGAGAGAGAGAGAGAGAGAGAGAGAGAGAGAACATGAGCAGGGGAGGGGCAGAGAGAGGGAGACACAGAATCCGAAGCAGGCTCCAGGCTCCAAGATGTCAGCACAGAGCCTGACTTGGGGCTTGAACTTGCGAGCCAGGAGATCATGACCTGAGCCAAAGTCAGAGGCTTAACAGACTGAGACACCCAGGTGTCCCTAGTGGTGCTCCTTTCTTGGCAGAAATTGTTCTTCACTATTTATCGCTAAAATCTTGTTAGAAATGCAGAATTCAAACCCCAGAATCTGAGATTCATTGTGCCAGAATCTAACTTAGTTACCTTGGCGCATATATATATATATATATATATATATATATATATATATATATATATATATATATATATATATTTTTTTTAGCACTCCAGGTAACTAGGTTGTTAACTAATGGTCTGAACAAATCATAATTGTGTTCCTACTTATTTAATATTTGTGACTCAGTTAACAGAATCAGTGTTTCTCAAAAATTTGTATTCATATAGATCACCTGGGGGGTCTTTTTTTTTAACTTTTTATTTCAAAATAGTTGTAGATTCACAGGAAGCTGCAAAGACAATAGAGAGAGCATCTGGGTACCCTTCACTCAGTTTCCCCTAATGGTTACATTTTGTGTAACTATAGTGCAGTAGCAAAACCAGGAAATACATGTCGGTACAAATATAGAACTATTCCATAACCACAAAATTCTGGCTTATATTATCCCTTTACAATCACATGTACTCCTTTTTCTCCACTTACCATTTAACCTCTGACAAGTAATATGTGTTCCATCTCTATTTTTTGTCAGGTTGAGAAATGTTATATAAATGGAGTCCACAATATGTGGCCTCTTGAGATTGGCTTTCCTCACTCTGCATAAATGCCCTTGAGACCTATACAAACTGTTGCGTGAAGCGATAGTTGTTTCCTTTTCCTTTTTATCTTCAAATAATTATAGATTCACAGAGGATTGCAAAAACAGTACAGAGAACCCCTGTTTTCCACAATGGTACCATCTTAGATAACTATAGCACAATGTCAAAAGCAGGAAACTGATATTGGTACAATCCACAGATCTTATTCAGATTTTATCAGTTTTATGTGCACTCGTTTGTATGTTAATGTCTATGTAGTTCTATGCAATTTTAACATGTGTAGATTCATAGAGCCAACACCATAATCAAGATTCAGAACTACTCGATCACCACTCAGATCCTTGTGTTACCCCTTTATGGTCCCCATCCCCCTTCCCTCTTCTTCTCCATCTCTAACCACTGGCAACCATTAATCTGTTCTCCATCTTTATAATTTTGTCATTTCAAGAATGTCATATCAATGGAATCATGCACCTGTAACCTTTTCAGATTGGCTTTTTTCCCCCACATAGTGTAATGCCCTTGAGATCCATTAACTTGTTGCTTGTATCAATAGATTTCTCTTTTTTTCTTGAGGAATGGTATTCCATAGTTTGTTTGTTTCAGGACATTTTGCTTGTTTCCATTTTGGGGCTATTATAAAGGAATCTACCATGAACAATCATGTACAAAAAGTGTGCATGTGTGTGTGTGTTTAAAAAGCCCAGCCTCCAGACTAAGTAAATCAGGATCTCAAGGGTAAAGCCTGACGTCAGTTTTTTTAAAGTTTCCTTGAAAATTCTCATGTGCATCAAATATTTCTAAAACTTAATTTAGAACCTAAAATCAAAAGCCTTAAAACGTTAAATTTTAGAAATCTGTAAATTCTGCAGAATCATTTATTAGCGACAGTATCATTATTATGAAACTGCGAGATGCTAGGCATTGTACTTATTTAAACCTCTTAACCCTGTGTGGTATATATTTTACTCTCCCTTTACATATGAGGAGGCTGAGAGGTGGGTGAAATGGGTAATTGTGGTAAAAAGGTAAAAACATCCTTAAAATTTTTTTTTCAATGTTTATTTACTTTTGAGAGAGAGAGAGACAGGGCATGACTGGGGGAGGGGCAGAGAGTGAGAGGGAGACAGAGAATCTGAAACAGGCTCCAGCCTCTGAGCTGTCAGTACCGAGCCCAACTCCGGGCTGGAATTCACGAACTGTGAGATCATGTCCTGAGCCAAAGTCAGATGCTTAACGGACTGTCCTTTTATAAAATAAGTAAGTCCTGGGAATGTAATGTACAGCATAGCAACTATATATGATTATAATATATAGTATATATATAATAATATATATAGTATAATGTAATATAGTATGATTATTATATGAATATAATGTAGTATAGATTATATATTATATTGTATATAATATATTATATAATCTATAATTATAATCTATAATATAATATATTATAGATTATATGTAATATAATACCGTATTGTATATTTGAAATTGCTAAGAGAGTAGATCTTAAAATTTCTTATCACAAGAAAAAAATTGTGACTCTGTGGCAATGGATGTTAACTAAACTAATTATTAAGGTAATCATTTTGCAATATATACAGATGTGAAATCATTATGTTGTACACCTGAGCCTAATATATGTCAATTATTTCTTAAAAGAAAAAAATCATTCCTTAGAGATATCTGTTAAGCATCCTATATTATAAATTAATTGTAGTTCAAGAGAGAAAACTTTCAAGAAAAGGGTATTCTTTTCTCCTTTTAACTCAAGAAAATATTTTAGGATAGAACTTCAAAGAACCTTACAGGAAAAAAAAATCCCACAATTTATAAATTATAAAGAAAAAAGGATTTGTTTTCAAAACGGTATCTTACACAATTAGGAGCCAAGTGAACTTAATTACCATGCAAATGATTCAGAAAGGCAAATTAACTGTAGTAGGATATTTTGGTCTATATCCGAATTTTGATTCTCTATATCCATACAACTCAGTGAAATGTGAACAAAGAAAAAGGAAATGATCTGTATCTCAGAATAGCCACATTCATTGACCAAGCTACCCTACTAAAGTGTGTGGACCAGAAGGAAGTGAGGGAGAGAGACTCCAAAATCTCTTCAAGTAGAAGTTTTGAGAAGACTGTCCTAGTGCTTCACAATACCACATGCCAGGGATACCAAACGTCAGCATAGAATGTTCACTGAATTATTTGATTATTGGCTAATTGTCAGATGGCCTGAGAGAGAGAGAGAGAGAGAGAGAGAGAGAGAGAGGAAGAGAGAAAATGATGGCGTCAGCCTTTGCCTGTGAAGTTCGCAGTTTGAGCCTGCCAGATCTTCCCTTCCTGACTGCATGTCTTGCAGATTTTGGATTTGCCTAGACGGCCCTCATAATCAAAGAAGCTAATCCCTTGTGAACACACACACACACACACACAGAGAGAGAGAGAGAGAGAGAGAGGGAGAGAGAGAGAAGATTGAAGGGTTGGGGCTGAAGACATAAATTTTTGGAGTCATGATTGTAGAGATGCTTATCTCACAAAATTGGTTGGGATCACCAATAGAGAGTACATAGAGAGAACATGAAGGGAAATGATTGAGTCCTGAATGGCCCAACATTTAGAGCTCCAACAGAGCAGGGAAGCCAAAAAGAACATGGAAAAGGAGTAGTCCCTGAGGTAAGAGAGAACGAGAGAACTGTCATGTCACAGAAGCCCCTAGAAGACGGTGTTTCAAGAAAGGAGAGGCCAATTGAGTCTAATACTGGTGAACTGTTGAGTAAAGTAAGGTGGCCATTGGATTTGATAATGACAATGACTCAGTGTTTGTATAATCCATTTTGGAACACTTTTGTGAAAACTGGAATGTCAGTTTTTTCTTACATGAGTCATTGGGAGGTTGTTATGGTCATTATTATCTTTCTTTTCTTTAACGTTTATTTATTTTTGAGACAGAGAGAGACAGAGCATGAACAGGGGAGAGGCAGAGAGAGAGGGAGACACATAATCGGAAGCAGGCTCCAGGCTCTGAGCCATCAGCCCAGAGCCAGACGCGGGGCTCAAACTCACGGACCGCGAGATCGTGACCTGAGCTGAAGTTGGACTTTTAACCGACTGAGCCACCCAGGCACCCCTATCTTTCTTTTCTTAATGAGGAACCTAGGTTCAGATTTCAGGGAATGGCTCAAGCTTAAAGTAGCTAGTTATGGCAGACCTGGGTGAGAACCAGATTTCTTCATTCCAGATAGGTTCTCTGATTCTAAATCCTGGTTGGCATAGGAATCACCTGTGGAGCTTTCTAAAAATGGAGCTACTCTGAACCTACTACAAATATGTCTCAACAAGGAACTCTGGGGAATGAGCTTTAAAAAGAAGAAATACAACCCAGTGAGAAGTTCTAATGAGTGGCCAGGATTGAGGGTCACTCAATTAGTTTCTAGTGTGTTCTGAGCAACCTTACAATTAGACTTCCTAGGATTAAAGTCTATGCAGTGTTTGCTTAACCTAGTTCACAAAGATCAGCCGAACTGTCTTTGAGCTTCCTCAGGGTGGAAATGCTAATTAACCCAACATGTTAATGCCTCAGTTCAATCTGCTAAGGTGTTTTTCTTATAATTAGTCTCCTGCTTCTGAGTGGAGAAAGCATTTCCCCAAAGACACTTCTTTCCTTTGCAATTGAACTTCCAAATTAAACTTAGTTGTCTCATCAGGTGAATTTCCATGACCAGGTCCTCAAGAATCATTTTGGGGTAGAGATGCGACTGATGGGAACGTGTGGAGATAATGATCTATTGTAAGTTCATGAAATAAGAATGGTGTCCAAAACAGTATTTTTACCTATTACAAAAGAGAAAAATGTGCTTTATAGGTAATTTAAAACAAGGACTCAAATTTATTAAATTCTGAGGTAATTTTTCTAAAATTTTAGCAACGTATGTTCACTCACTGGGCATTTCCAGCCTTTCCTTCCTTCCCTCTTTCTTTCTGTTCTTTCTTTCTTTCTTTCTTTCTGTCTGTCTGTCTGTCTGTCTGTCTTTCTTTCTTTCTTTCTTCTTTCTTTCTGTCTTTCTTTCGCACAAGCAGGGGAAGGGCAGAGAGAGAGAGGGAGAGAGAGAATTCCAAGCAGGCTCTGTACTGTCAGTGCAGAGTCCAATGCAGGGCTCTAATTCATGAGCCATGAGATCATGACCTGAACCAAAACCAAGAGTTGGGCATTTAACTGACAGAGCCACCCAGGCACCCCCATTTCCAGCCCTTCGGTAAGAAGAGGTCCTGCTGTACCTCTTCTTTTTCCTGGGAGTGGTCAGTCCACCCTAAAGCAACCTCAGGACTAATCCTTAGACATGGCCCCTCAGGAGGACCATTTTGCATTTGCCTTTCATTTATTTTTCGACAATGTATTTTTCCACCTCTTCCTCTAAGGACTTAATACACATTAGAATCACCTGTGAGTTTTTTTAAAAAAATGATGCCTATGCCCCTACCTCAAGGAGTTTGATTTCCTTAGCTGCTGCTTCTATAACTGTATGTTTGGACTTGTACAGTAGCCTCCCCACCTTTAGTCTGTTAGCAAACTAATATATACTACATATTCCTGACAGGTAAATCTTTCTAAAACCTAAATTGATGTGTTTAAAAGATTAAAGGTAAAAAATGATCTTCTGCCTCTCCTCACCATGCACAAAAATTAACTCAAAACAGATCAAAGATTTAACTGGAGGAGCTGAAAGTATAAAATTCTTAGATGAAAACCTAAGTATGAACTTTGTGACCTTGGATTAGACAATGATTTCTTAGACTTGACACCAAAAGCACAAGGAATAAAAGAAAAAATAGATAAGTTGGGCATTATTAAAATTAAAAACTCCTGTACCTCAAAGGACACCCCATTTCCCACAGACTGGGAAAAAATTTCCAAATATATATCTGATAAGAGATTTGTACCTAGACATATAAAGAGCTATTACAACCTAATACAAAGATAAATAACCCAATTTAAAATAGGCAAAGGAAGAGGCATTTCCCGAAAGATAGGTGATGGCCAATAAGCAGACGAAAAGATGCTCAACATCACTAGTCATCAGGCAAATGCAAATCAAAATCACAATGAAATAACACTTTGCACCCAGTAGGATGGCTATAATAAAAAAGTTAGATAATGACAAGTGTTGGTGATAAGATGGGAAAATTGGAACCCTTGTTCGTTGGTGGGAATATACAATAGTGCAATAGCTTTGGAAAATAGTCTAGCAGTTCCTCAAAAAGTTCAACATGGAACCATATGACCCAGCAATTCCACTCCTGGGTATTTATACCCAAGAGAATTGAAGACATGTATCCACACAAAAACTTGTATGCAAATCTTCAGAGCAGCATTATTTATAATAGCCAAAAGGTGGAAACAATCCAAATGTCCATCAACTGATGAATGGATAAATAAAATCTGATATATCCACACAATGGAATATTATTCATCAATAAAAAGAAATGAAGTACTGATAACATGCTGCAACATGGATGAACTTTGAAAATATACCAAGTGAAAGAAGTCAGTTCCAAATGACCATATTATCACATGACTCCATTGATATGAACTGACCCAAATAGGCACATCTATAGAGACAGACAGTATATTAGTGGTTATCCAGGGTTGGAGGGAGAAGATGTAGTGGGGAGTGATGGTTAGGGGTAGGGGGTTTCCTTTTAGGTAATGAAATGTTCTCAAATTGACTGTAACAATAGATACCCAACTCTATGAAGATACTAAAAGCCACTGGACTATACACTTAAAGAAATTACCTTCTAAATTGAAGAAGATATAAAGAAATGGAAAAACATTCCATGCTCATGGATTGGAAGAATAAATATTGTCAAAATGTCAATACTACCCAAAGCTATCTACACATTCAATGAAATCCCAATCAAAATTGCACCAGCATTCTTCTCGAAACTAGAACAAGCAATCCTAAAATTCATATGGAACAAAAGGCCCTGAATAGCCAAAGTAATTTTGAAGAAGACCAAAGCAGGAGGCATCACAATCCCAGACTTTAGCCTCTACTACCAAGCTGTCATCATCAAGACAGCATGGTATTGGCACAAAAACAGACACATAGACCAATGGAATAGAATAGAAACCCCAGAACCAGACCCACAAACGTATGGCCAACTAATCTTTGACAAAGCAGGAAAGAACATCCAATGGAAAAAAAGACAGTCTCTTTAACAAATGGTGCTGGGAGAACTGGACAGCAACATGCAGAAGATTGAAACTAGACCACTTTCTCACACCATTCACAAAAATAAATTCAAAATGGGTAAAGGACTTGAATGTGAGACAGGAAACCATCAAAACCCTAGAAGAGAAAGTAGGAAAAGATCTCTCTGACCTCAGCCACAGCAATTTCTTACTTGACACATCCCCAAAGGCAAGGGAATTAAAAGCAAAAATGAACTACTGGGACCTTATGAAGATAAAAAGCTTCTGCACAGCAAAGGAAACAACCAACAAAACTAAAAGGCAACCAACAGAATGGGAAAAGATATTTGCAAATGACATATCGGACAAAGGGCTAGTATCCAAAATCTACAAAGAGCTCACCAAACTCCACACCTGAAAAACAAATAACCCAGTGAAGAAATGGGCAGAAAACATAAATAGACACTTCTCTAAAGAAGACATCCGGATGGCCAACAGGCACATGAAAAGATGCTCAACGTCGCTCCTCATCAGGGAAATACAAATCAAAACCACACTCAGATATCACCTCACACCAGTCAGTGTGGCCAAAATGAACAAATCAGGAGACTATAGATGCTGGCGAGGATGTGGAGAAACGGGAACCCTCTTGCACTGTTGGTGGGAATGCAAATTGGTGCAGCCACTCTGGAAAACAGTGTGGAGGTTCCTCAAAAAATTAAAAATAGACCTACCCTATGACCCAGCAGTAGCACTGCTAGGAATTTACCCAAGGGATACAGGAGTGCTGCTGCATAGGGGCACTCGTACCCCAATGTTTATAGCAGCACTTTCAATAATAGCCAAATTATGGAAAGAGCCTAAATGTCCATCAACTGATGAATGGATAAAGAAATTGTGGTTTATATACACAATGGAGCACTATGTGGCAATGAGAAAGAATGAAATATGGCCCTTTGTAGCAACATGGACGGAACTGGAGAGTGTTATGCTAAGTGAAATAAGCCATAGAGAGAAAGAGAGATACTATGTTTTCACTCTTATGTGGATCCTGAGAAACTTAACAGAAACCCATGGGGGAGGGGAAGGGGGGGAAAAAAAAAAGGAAGTTAGAGTGGGAGAGAGCCAAAGCATAAGAGACTGTTAAAACTGAGAACAAACTGAGGGTTGATGGGGGGTGGGAGGGAGGGGGGGTGCGTGATGGGTATTGAGGAGGGCACCTTTTGGGATGAGCACTGGGTTTGTATGGAAACCAATTTGACAATAAACTTCATATATGGAAAAAAAAAAAAAAGAAATTACCTCTGAGTTTTTTGAATGACTTAGCCTGATTTTCACTGTTATCTAGGGTTAGGCTTCTGCTCTGTTCAAACTTTAGCTTTATCTCCTTTTATCCTCCGTCTGTGCTAGCCAAACTGGACTTCTCCAAATTTCTCCAACAGGTCTTGTGCTCTTCTTTCTTCTTGTAATGTGCCTCCTTTCCCCCTCTGTGTGTTGTGCCATATCCTCAAAAGTCCAAGTGAGGTGCCTTCTCCTCCATCTCTGCCCATCTCAATCCCCATACTATGTTTGCTCAGTCTGCTATGTGCTTAGTTTTGCTAGAAGATGGAGGAAAACCTTGCCTCTCCTCCTCCACCTTCTTATTCCCCAGGGTGTCTCTTTCATTCTCTCTTCTTAATTATTGCAAAACATGTGAAAAATGTAGTCAAAACTACTTTGGGGGAGGAGTGGGAGAGTTCAAAGTACACTTGTATTTTTCATTTTGCTTAAGTTGTTTGTGAAAATGTTCATATATTCCTATGCTAGAGTGCATCGAGACGCTGACCATCAAGGTCAGGTTGCTCCAACCAGAACATACCTGGAGTGAGAGAAAGCTGGGAGTGAGTCAAGATTCCAGATGTCCACTTACAAAAGCTCCCCTTTCTCTGGAGGGAGTGGGATGGTAGGCACATTGAGTAGTTCCTCAGCTGTGGGTCCTCCCACACCATCTGCTGCTGACCTTGTGTGACAGCCCATGTGCCTGGTTGCGGGAGGCCGTGGGCAGCTCCCAGACACGAGAGGGGAACAGGAGGACTACCCCTCGATAGCTTTGCCTAGAGTGTCCCTCTCTTCCTTTACCCAGGATGCAGAGGGTATTTTCCAGGTGGCGATAATAAAGTACAAGAGGAACCTAATGATTTGTCTTTAATCACATGTGTTAGTTGTGAAATTAGAAATTTAAGAGGGGAAGCAGGAACACAAAACCCTACTCCGGAATCAGAAAGAAAACTTGAAGAGTGTCGGGTGTGCAATTTTAAGGTCCCAGATTTTAACAGAAACTTGAGAATTCAAGAATTGTTTTGGTTGAATTTATCTTTCCATTCTAAATGTCCCTAAATTAAGATTTTGGAAAATTATAGAAGTTTCTGGTTAAGGTAATTTAAAGTGAAGTTTGCCTTACACTCCAAAGCATTATAGTTTTTTTCTCATTGAAAATTGCTTGAGTAATAGTTGGTGTGGTAAGAAATTCCAGTACTAAGGAAGCAAATATCTGGTTTGTATGTACAGCATTTAGCTGATCATCTCTTTGTGTTTTCTAAACGAAAAAGCACTATACCATGAGTAAAAAGGCATGGGCTATGGGGTCAGACAAGTCTAGGTTCTAGCCTACTGGGTGTTTTCCCTTGGGTAAATTGCTTAATCTATCTGAGTCTGTTTCTACAACTGCCGACCTCCTGAAAGGATTGTTTATGAGGATTAAACAAGATAATAATGATTAATGATTTAGCATATAGTGTTTGGAACTTGGATAAGTTTCAGCAATTGGGAACTAACAAGAGAAGTGCATATACATGTTCTTTTTTACTCAATTATAAGCCCTTTCAGGACAGCAACCAGTTTTTATCCCCGCAATGCCTAACAGAGTTGAGACTCAATAAAGTTTGTTGAATGAATGAGTGACTGAGCAAGTGAGTGAGTGAGTGGAGTGGTCTTTATTGAAGTCCCTGATATAAATAAGTAATGAAACTTTCAGTGGTGCAATTGTGTCTTGCATTTTTTTTCCTGCATGTTTTTCTTTTTTCTGAAGTCACTTGCTTGAAGTCACTCTGCTTTGTTTTTTTTTAAGTAAACTCTACACCCAGTGTGGGGCTTGAACTCAGACCCTGAGATCAAGAGTCACATGCTTCACTGCTTGTTTGTTTTCATAGAAGATGTGATTGAAGTTTGTTTTTTCTGAATGAAGTTTTTATATGCTCTGAATGCTTCACTTGCAAGTGTTTTTTCCCCACTATTTTCCCTTACTGCAGGGTGATGGAGATTTAGAGAACTCAGGGATTTATATCACAGACTTTGCAGTGAAATTAGCACTAGAATGTTTAGGCTTCACAGTCATAGAATTCTTTTTTTTTTTTTTTTTTATTCTGCTAAACTCTCTTTTCTTCTGCTTTTCTATTATGTATAGAGAATCTATTATATAAACATCATCTCTAAAGTTCTTATTTCTTGGGGCACCTGGGTGGCTCAGTCAGTTAAGCTTCTGACTTCCGCTCAGGTCATGACCTCACCGCTGGTGAGTTTCAGCCCCGAGCCAGGCTCTATGCTGACAGCTCAGAGTCTGGAGCCTGCTTCAGATTCTGTGTCTCCATCTCTCCCTGCCTCTCTCCCGCTCACGCTCTGTCTCTTTATCTCAAAAATAAATAAATGTTAAAAGAAAAGGAAAAAAAGTTATTTCTTCACTTCCCACAGGCGAAAAATGGTGTTCCAAGTAAGAAACATCAAAATTAATAAACCATCCAGGTGAAAGGTGAGGGAGTTGATTGATGGTCTATTTAGCTTGCCACCCCCCCCCCCCCCCAGCTTTTAAAACACTTCTATTGTAAAATATTGCACATTTGTTCAGAAACATGCAGCAATGTATCTGTGCAGCTTAACAAGTATTTATAGACACCCATGTAACTGGCACTCACGTTAAGAAATTGAACATTGTGGGGCGCCTGGGTGGCTCAGTCGGTTAAGCGGCCGACTTCAGCTCAGGTCATGATCTCGGGTCCGTGAGTTCGAGCCCCGCGTCAGGCTCTGTGCTGACCGCTCAGAGCCTGGAGCCTGTTTCGGATTCTGTGTCTCCCTCTCTCTCTGACCCTCCCCCGTTCATGCTCTCTCTCTCTCTGTCTCAAAAATAAATAAACGTTAAAAAAAAAAAGAAATTGAACATTGTGAGCACTTCGTCCCAATCCAGGTATTAATTTCATGTTTTTTTAATTATTTTTAAAAATTTTTTTTGGGGGGGAGGGGCAGCACAGAGCCCGACATGGGGCTTGAACTTGTGAACCGGGAGATCATGACCTGAGCTGAAGTGGGACGCTTAACCAACTGAGCCACCCAGGCGCTCCTCCATGTATTAATTTCTGATCTCAACCCCTATTCTCTCCCCAAAGGTAATTGTTATCTTTCTTTTATGTTAATCATTTTCTTGCTTCTCTTTATAGTTATACTGCTTATGTGTGCAATATCCTTAAACAATATTGTGCAGTTTTTGCCTGTTTTAAAACTGTATATAAATCATACTGTATATACTCTTGCATCTTGCTTTTGGCAACATTATGCTGTAAGTCACCATTATTGTTACATGTAGTTGAAATTTATCAATTTTGTTGCTGAGTGATATTCTTGCATGAGTATACAGAATATATACTTTTATCCATTCTACTGAAAATAGGTTGCTTCCTATGTACATTTTCATATATGTATTCTGGTTTACATGTACATACTTTCTCTAGGATATATACCCAGGAACATACTTGCTACATCACTGGGTATGCAGGTCTTCAACTTAACTGGATACTACCAAGTTGTTTTCCAAGGTGACAGTACCAACTTACAACCTCACCAGCAATGTATGAATAGAGTTTCAGTGGCTCTGCATCTTTAACAACATTTAACTTTCCTTTTCCTTTTTCCTTTCCTTCTTTTTGTAGCAATTCCACTGCCAGTAGAGTATATATTGTTGTGGTTGGCATTTGCATTTCCAGGATGACTAATGAAATTTAGTGCCTTTTCATTGGCAGTTTGGATTTCCTGTTTTGTGAAGCATCTGTTTAAGTCTTAGTCATTTTATTTGTTGAACTGCATACCTTTTTCTCAGTAGATTTGGCCTGTCCTTCCTTTCATGAGTAATATAGGTGGATGTTGACAGAGAATGGAGTCTTGTGGTCATTGCCAACCTTTTTGAAATCTGCCAAAAGCAGTTTAAGTTTTTGGGGAAGAGGTTGTAACCAGTCAGTTCTCCTTTTCTGATGTTACCTCCAGGTGGTTCATGAATTTTCTGCCCTTGAGCCTGAGCAAGTGACTCTTGGTAAGATTTGAGTAAGTGCCATTGAGGGAGGGCACAGGAAAACTTTCCTACATGTTGCAATCAGGAAATCATTTAATGGAGGACATCTAAGGATATTCATTGCTTGGGGAAGGCCTCCAGTTAATTATTACCTAGAAGCCAAAAGCACAGCATGGTCTGATCAATTCCCAAACTGGTGAGTCCCCTTTAATCAGTGTTTTGAAGACATTTAAATTCCCATCAGACTAATTAGTTCATCTGGAAACTAATGTTTACTTGGAAATGAGTCAAATGAGAAAGGGATGCTCTGAAACAATTTCCTGGAGGAATGTGTCTTCCCTCTCCTTAAAGTGGAGGATAGAGAGGAAAAGTAGGATAGAGTTACTTGCTGTTACTAATAAATAAGCTCCTGGAGCATTTCTGTACGTCTTTAAATGTTGTTCTAAACAGAGGTGACAGGTTGACTTTGCAACATAATGACTGGTAGTTCCTACATTTGAACATTTTTTTTCTATCCAGGAAAAAGTTTTTCTTATTAAGAGTATTTTGTTTGTTTGTTTTTTAATAATGCTTGAGATGGTTGAAATTTTGTAAATCTTTATTTCTCAAAGAAAAATGGAATTACAGCTTTTGATTAAACTCCACAAGGGCAGGAGTTTGGGTCTATTGTATTCACCACTGTTTTTCCAGAGCCTAGAGCAGGGTCTGGTGCATGGCAGGCACTCAAACATTCATTGAATAAATGAATGAATAAATGACTTTCCGGAACTAGGGGGTATTGAAAGCTAATAGCTTAGAATAGAAAGAAACAAAGATGATGCTTATTATTATGTGAACATATGCAGGCACACACAGTCACTGCTTTGATTTGACCATGTTCATGACTTTCTAGGCAAAGAGATGGAAAATTTCTGCCCTTTCGAGGAGAGTGTGTATAAATAACTAATGAGCACGAGAATAGTTTTACAGTCATAAAACTACATACAGTCATATCTTAAAGAAAAGTTTTAGTTCTTGAGGACAAAAATTGCTTTCCTCTCTTCTATTTCTAAGGATCCTGTGTCTTAGAAATGCCTAATATAGCTCTGTACGTGAAAGGTTTTCAAAAAAGTGTGCAAAGTGTGAACACTGTTTCAACACAGTTTACCTGGAATTATAATTTAATTCATTGCAAATCAACACATTCTTTGCAGCATTTTTTGTCTGTTGGAAATAAGCCCTGAGGCAGGAAGGGTGTGGGTGGGGCAGCATCATAATCATCTTTATGTTCTTAGTGAACATTACGAAGCATATAATAGGACTCAATCATGTCAGTTGAATGCATGAATCAATCCTATAAAGAAGAGTTGAGGAACCAAGGATGATTAACCTGGAGAGGGAGAGGTCTTGGGGAGGAGACAAGATCGTAGTCTTTGGATACTTGAAAACCTAACCTGTGGCAGGGGAGTCAAATGAAGACACTATGTGGATGCTTCTAACAGGCAGATTTTTATTTGTCACACATCAGCAGAGGAACAACTTGATCTCAAAACCAAAATCTGGAAATAAGAAAAATTGCATTTGTTTGTATTTATTTTTTGGTCTTATTTTTTCTCAGGATCTGTTGTGAGGCACCTCATTTCCCCCTATTATTCATTCCCTTATTTTCTCTGAGGTTCATTGTACGAGTTCCTTATTCAGCAGGCCAACTCCAGCTCTCCTTCAGCATATCTGTTTCCTAGGGAATGATGATTCTTTCTGGGTCATTCCATACATATTTCAAGGCTTAGGATTCCATGCTACAATCAGCTAAGAACAATACCGGTCTACCTTTGTCTATAAAAATGAGATCTAAGACGTGTGATAAGATGTGAATCAATTTCAGGACTAACTAGACCTCCACATTGCTCCTGATGAGTATCTTATTGCTAAGGACTCTTCTCAAATCAATGTGAAAATTTAGTCTCTGTAGACAGTGCTGTGTCTGTTGCTCTTGGTATTATTTATACATCACCTTGTTACTAACATGAATGGCATCTTGAATTAAATATACTAGTTTTATCTTGATTTTTGTTTGGACAATAAAAGTCTCAATTATTGGGCTATTCCACATCAATCTTTTCTGCTTTAAATTCAGACCTCATTCCTTGTTTGAAAAATACAAATAATTTGAGAGAAATGCTATGACTGAGAAGAGAGCTAGACCCAGGGCAGAAATAGAAAATGTCCCAACCTGAAGCATGCTCCTGAATTCTTATATAATCTTAGGTAGATTGCCCAATTTCTTAGCATCACATTCTCCTACCCATAAAGTAATGTTACCAGGAGAAGTTCATTATATTCTTCCTGTTGAAGGATGGAAGTCTGCTTAAAAATTCTTGACATGTAATGTTAAGTTGTCCCTGAAAATAGTGTTAAAAGGACTAACTTTGAAGTCATTTAGTCATATATTAAAAAAAAAAAATCTTTATTCATACTTTTAGCTTTCTTTCTCAATGGGGCTACATGGGACTCAACTTTGGGGCACCCAGTGTCTGAGGTTTGCAGAGTGAGTGAATCATGGTGAGGAAGCAGGAATCACGTTGATGAACTTACCAAGGAAGGAGAGGGCTGGGATAGGAATGTGGTTAGTTTGAGGGATGATCCCCAAAATGCCAGCAAATCACCCATAGTAGCCCATAAGTTCAATAGTGCCTAACTACTGGTGGTGTGGTAGAAAGGTCAGTGTTAGGAAGTTTGGGTTAGTTCTGGCTCAGCTACCAACTGGCAACAATGCTGAGTGAGACACAACCTCTTTGGGCTTTGGTTTCTTTGTAAGTAAGTCTAGAGGGTTTGGGCTAGATCTACACTGTCCAATAGAGTAGCCACCAGTCATGTGTGGCTATTGAACACTTGAAATGTGGTTGATGGGATTGAGAACAACTGAATTTTCTAATTTAATTTTATTGAATTTGAATTTAAATTAAAAATGGAAGCAGTGTAATAATTTTTTCTTTTAAATACAACCTTAAAACAATTTCTTTTTACATTTATTTATTTTTGAGAGACAGAGGGAGACAGAACACAAGTTGGGGGAGGGGCAGAGAGAGAAGGAGGCACAGAATCCGAAGCAGGCTCCAGGCTCTGAGCCATCAGCACAGAGCCTGATGTGGGGCTCGAACTCATAAACTGCAAGATCGGGACCTGAGCCGAAGTCGGATGCTTAACTGACTGAGCCACCCAGGCGCTCCTTAAATACAACCTTATAACATTGGTAGGACTACATTTTATTTTAACTGTTCAAAATTTGGCATCCTTACTGAGATGTGTTACAAATGTAAAATACACACTGCATTTCAAAGTATGCAAAAGATGGTAAAATATCTCATTAATAGTATTTCTGTTTGTATTGGTTACATACTGAAATGATAATATTTTGGATCTATGGGGTTAAGTAAAATATGTTATTAAGATTAATTTCACCTGCCTCTTTTTTACTTTTTAAAATGTGGCTACAATTTGTGTTGCCTGTGCAGCTCAGTCAGTTAAGCATCTGACTCTTGATTTTTCCTCAGGTCATGATCCCAGGGTCATGGGATTGAGCCTGGCTTCAGGAGTGCAGAGCCTGCTTGGGATCCTCTTCTCTCTGTCCCTGCCCTACTCTCTCACATGTACTTTCTCTCTCAAAATAAATAAACATTAAATAAAATGTGGCTTCTAGAAAAATCTGAACTACATACATTGCTCACATTATATCTAATTGGATAGTATGGGTTAGATGATTTCAATCACTTCGCCCAGATATGCAGCCTATTGTTCTAGGTAGCTATTGTAAAAGTTCAGCTCTGAGTGGCTTGGAGCATGAATTTCAAAGAATTTAACATGAGATTGTGAGTTGTAAGCTCCCTGTGCTAGCTGTGTGATTTGGGGCAGCTACTTAACCTCAATGGGCCTCAGTTTCCTCATTTGAGGAATAAATACATTTACCTCATAGAATTGTTGTAAGGGTTATATGAAATAGTATATGTAAGGTACCAAAGTGCATGTGACCATGTAGAAATAAATATTCTCCAATCGTCTCATCTCTCTGATTGTAATTTTTAATACCCATGAGGACCAAAAGAGGAAGTCAGGACATGAGGGTTTTAGCACAAGCTCCAGCCCTTATGAAGAGCCAAGGTGAGAAGAGTTTAGGTGGTCACGGAAAATGGGTGGCTTGGTTAACAGGAGTCCGCTATCCTCAGGTTGGATCCTTGATGTGATCCAGGTGCTCACTTTCTAGCCGCATATGGTCATATCTCTCTCCCTTTACCCTCTTCCTTTTGCCTTGTCTTTGTAGTTAGTTGTAGTCCAGACTTTTGAAGCGTCCTGTCCTCGGGATGTAGGAATGTTGGAAGACATAATTGAGACTGTTTGGGAAAGAAGACACGTGCCTTCCTGTCCTGGGTATCACTGTGGAGCATGGAGGTTCCCGAGGAAGCAGATGAGAGAAAACCCTGCAGCAGGTGCCAGCATCATCCTACTTTGTATAGGCCCCTCACGGCCTCCCCATGAGTCTAATCACCAACCGAGTTCCCCAGGCAGAATGTTGAAAAATAAAAAAGGCAAGGAGTCCACACAACACTTTCTTTAGGAAATGGGGCAATCTGAAATGTTAAAGATAATAGATTTATGGCATACTCTAGTTTTATTGAATCTATTTATTCATCACAAGTTTTAATTTTATTTTATCATTATTGATTATTCATAGTGATGAGAAAAATAAGCCCTGGGGTGAGAAAAACCTAGATTTGGATGTTAGTCATGATACTCACTACTGTGTATTCTTGGAAAGTGACATGCCCTCTCTGGGTCTAAATTTCCTTCTGTGATGGCAAGGGCTTCCACTCATGGTGAGGGCTCGAGAAATGGTTGTTATTATTTATTGATCTTGTAATATTTACTTACTTAAGATTATTATTCAATTATTACTTAACAGACACATAAAACTCGTCTTTTTTGGAGCCACTTTTCATCTCTTGCCTGATTTCTGTTATGGTTACTTTATTTCTTTGGTATCTGTGTAATCAGTTCACTTTGACGCGTAAAGCAAAGAATTATAATATAAATCAGGAAAGACAATATCCTAACTTGTGACTTGTAACTCTAAACATTTTCTTGTCTCAGAGGGTGATTGTTTCAGTTATGTTGTCCCTGTGGGTGGTTGAAGTGGGATTCTTCTATGTGTCCCTTGAGTCAACTAAGGCGACTGACGTCATTTGATGTCCTCAGCTGCTCCCTGCCACCCCCCAGCAGTAGAGATGCTCAAAGGATCTGATGAACTTGGCACTAAGGTTTCCCCTCTAGAAAATGGGGAAAACCACCCAAGGGATTAAATTTAAAAATGTTTGGGCGCCTGGTGGCTCAGTTGTTAAGCCTCTGACTTCGGCTCAGGTCATGATCTCACAGTTCGTGAGTTAGAGTCTTGCATTGGTTGAGCTCGAGCCCTGCTTCAGGTAAAAAAAAAACAAAAACAAAAACATGAGCCCCAGTTCGGGTGAGCCCTGCTTCTCTCTCTCTCTCTCTCTCTCTCTCTCTGCCCCTTGTGGGATGCTCTCTCTCTTCCTCCCTCTCTCTTTGCCCCTTGCTCACTCGCACCCTCTCTCTCTCAAAAAAAATTTTTTTTAACCACCTGTTGTTTTTATTCTTTTTTTCTTTATTTTTTCAATGTTTATTTATTTTTGAGAGAAAGACAGAGAGTGAGTGGGGGAGGAACAGAGAGAGAGGGAGATACATAATCCAAAGCAGGCTCCAGGCTCTGAGCTGCCAGCACAGATCCCCACGTGGGGCTCGAACCCACAAACCGTGAGATCATGACCTGAGCCGAAGTCAGACACTTAACCGACTGAGCCACCCAGGGAGACCTGGTTTTATGCTTTAACACCAGCCAATCAGTAGCAGAATCCTGGGAAGAAAAGGCTAAAGGAGTCATCAGCGTTTAGGATTCTTGAGTCATCTTCTCCGTGGGCTATGGAGCATCAAAGGTCAGCCCCACACCTCACTACTGCCCAGGAGCTGTGCGTTGGGAGTGGATCTGGAAGCTAAGAAATCTTCCTTTGATCCAGTATGAATTGCTTTCCTGGATGCACAGGAATGAACCATGAAGGAATGTGCAGAGGCATCCAAACCCTGGGCTGCCGTGGATGTCAAACAGGATGTATAGAGCCATTTCATTACTTGACCAGGTTCCCATGACCCTTTGCACATACCTTTATTTCTATACTTGTCACCCACAATTATTTTTTTTATGGCTTTGTCCTCCGCAGGAATAGGAATGCCTCTGGTAGGGTTGTAAACTGCCAGGGGCACCTTTCACATGGTAGCTGGTGTGAATGGTGCCTTCCTGAGGTGTGCAGCGCACAGCCTTAGCAGTCCTGCGGCAGCTCAGCTGGGGATGGGTTGGAGTGGGTGTAGTAGATTCACCTTGTGCATCTTTTTTTTAATTTTTAAGTTTTTAAAATTTTTATTTATTTTGAGAGAGACAGAGACAGCATGAGTGGGGGAGGGTCAGAGAGAGAGGAGACAGAGAACCCCGAGCAGGCTCTGTGCTGCCAGTGCAGAGCCCGATGTGGGGGCTCGACTCCATGAAATCATGAGATCATGACCTGAGCCAAAACCAAAAGTCAGATGCTTATCTGACTGAGCCACTCAGGTGCCCTGCCTTGTACATCTTTTATCCTGACATCTGGTACATGGCACATACTTACTCAACAAATATTTTTTGAATGAATGACACTGGCCCTATCATTTATTTTAAGTTGATTTGGCCATTTTCCTAATCCTGTTATGATGAGCCCCCCTGCTCCCTACCCCAAAGGATTGGTGTTATTGATGTTTTTGTGCATCCAGCAAAACTCTTAGAGAGGTGAGCTCCCACATGGAGGGGGCTGGGGAGTATTCAGGCTGCTTAATGCCACTGGGGTCTTGCCTGCTGGAGTGAGTGGACCTGGGGAGATAGTTGTGTCTCTGCTTGACCCACTTTGGATGCTGAGAAACAACTCAGCGACCTTCTGGCCTCATTTTCAATGTCACAGATGTGGCCCTGGAAAAGGAACCAAGTTTATAGTTTCAGAATATAATAGCACGGAGTTTGGGTCACAGCTGCAGCAAAATCAGCCCAAAACAGACACACAGGATGTAAACAAAGTGGGAATGAATTCCGTCCGTTTTCCAAATTTGGAGTTTGGAGCTGAGGAGTGAGATTGTGGGTGGATGATCTGTTTTGGATTCTTCTGATTTCCTGAATTCATATTTCAATGAAGAGAAAGTTAGCCCTGAACGCTAATGGCACCAGGATGGGAAAGCCCTCCGGTTGTGCCCTCACCCCTGAGTGTCTCCAGTTCAGGTGGGTAAGAAGTTACTCAGTGCCCCCCTGGCACAGGCTTGAGACGGCCTTCAGGGATTTTCACCTTACACCACCAGCCTTGTGTTCTATGGGAAAAGAAGCCACCTCCTCCTATGGTTTTGAAGAAATTAAACTTCTGAATTCACCAGACCTGCTTCCTCTTTGTTGAAAAGGAACATAAAGGCATTTAGCAAATCCTTTTGTCCTGCAAAGCCTGGCTTCCAAAAATCTATGGTGCTCCTGTTGATCCCAAATCATATAATTGGATGTCAGAGACTGAGTACTGAGTCTTTCTGCTTGACATTTCTGTGGTAAAAACTCTACCCCTCCTTATCTCTCCCTAGGTGTCCCGGGATGCCTGTAGAGAAGAGATGACGCAGGTGAAGATGCAAAAGCAGAACTTCCATTACTGTATTTTCACAATGGTTTCTGTAGGGGCACCTTGGTGGCTCAGTCAGTTGAGCATCTGACTTCGGCTCAGGTCATGATCTCACAGCTTGTGAATTTGAGCCCCGCATTGGGCTCTGTGCTGACAGCTCAGAGCCTGGAGCCTGCTTCCGATTCTGTGTCTCCCTTTCTCACGCTCTCTTTCTCTCTCAAAAATAAATAAATTTAAAAAAATGTTGTCTGTAATCACAGAATCCACGTCAAGGCAAGAGGCTCCACAAATCAGCGTCTTGAGGAGAGAAAACACTTCAGGAAGGAAATAGAAAGAGACACAGTACCAAGTGTTAGGACACGAGAATGTAGTTTGCCCTCAAATTTTCTCAGGCAGCTTATGTTGCTGTCTTACACCTGACCTCTCACCCCACACATCTGAATTACCTCACCCAAAATGGAAGCATGGCTGGGCACCTATCTGGTTTGTGAAATTAAGCTTTTATAGTTCTCTTCCTGAGGAGTGAATGGAAATTCATTTGGTTTATTAACAAAGGCTTAGTAAGGATCGACAGGCCATGCTATAAAACACAGCTTTGAAGAGGGTAAGTAGATCTTTGCATTTGGTGCTTGGGATCCAGTCAGGGTTATGACTTGCGGGGTTTCCTTTGCAGCACCCCCACCCCCCACCTTTGTTTTTAATTTGGCAGAGAAATGTGACCTAGATTTCTCAGCTTGGGTGAATCAGATGGGGTAATCTATGAAGTTGCTGATTGTTTTTGCCTCTGTGGCTGCAAAGCCAGGCACCTAGTTGTGTGCTCTGGAAATAATACTGGTATAATATGTCCTTAAATGGAGGCCTGTTTCCCTGTTGCCAAAATAATGGGCATCTGATAATTTAACTCTGCCAGTATTGGTAGGTAGTTCTGGGCTTCAATTTATGATTAATAATTGGCACAGAGAACAAATTTGTTTTTCTAGCTGATTTGCTCCTTTGTAAATCATTAGGCATTTAAGGTGGGTAAGCTTGGGAGGGCATCTGGGTGGCTCAGTGTGGGTGGCTTAAGCACCTTTGATCTCAGCTCAGGTCTTGGTCTCAGGGTCGTGAGCACAAGCCCTGCGTTGGGCTCCATGCTGGGTGTGGAGCCCACTTAAAAAAAATAATAAAGTGGGTAATTTCACATGCTCTCTTCATTATCTTCAAAAGTTTCTGAATGGGTCAGGTTTCTGTAAAGGAAAGAAGAAAATAGGGATAGTTACTTCTAAATGGCTTAGAAATTGACATAAACTCAACTCTAGCTTCAGCAAAAAGTAAATTTATTGACTCATTTACCAGGGAAATATAGCCAGGAGTGGATAGCTTCAGGCACAGCTGGATCTGGGGGTTCAAACATCATCATCCAAGCAACTTTCCTGTATCTTTTTGCTTTTCCTTGTCTGTTTTACAGACGCCTTAGAGGGGTGACAATAGCCCAAGGCCCATATTCTCTAGCTTAGCAACCCTGAGTGAATATAGAAGGTTTCTCTTCCATTGCCATGACATTCTCAAAGAAAATTCTCATTTGCTCAGGTGGGGCCTTGTATTCATCTTTGAATGAGTCCCTGTGACTGGAGGGATGGTACATGTGAACTGGACAGTCTGGGCCAACTACTCATCCCTGTGGTGGAAATGGCAGGTACTAATAATTAAGTCACATGCCCACCCCAAATCACACACTTGACCAAAGAGTGTGATGTTCTGATTGGCCAGGACTGAGTCTCCTGTGTCACTTCTGGAGACAGAGAAATAAGACAAGAATTGAGAGTGAAGGAGGAGCAGTACCAAAAGAAAATTGGTGCACCGACAGAAGGGAGAATAGAAGTTGGCTAGCTAAGGCAACAAATATTAAGAGACTTCAATGAAAGCTTGCATTTTTTAAAAGTAAGCTCTATGCCCAACATGGGGCTTGAACTTGCAACCATGAGATCAAGAGTTGCATGCTCTACTGACTGAGCCAGCCGGGTGCCCCAGAAGCTCGCATTTATCGTTTACAATTTTGAGGTTGGATTTGTTTTCCCTTCTACGCAACACTATATTGAGATCTAAGGAAACATAAGCTTATCCGGATTATAAATACCTATACTAATAGAGCTTTTTTGATTTTACAAAGTTCATCCACCAATCCCTATAACAACCCCATGAAGTTTGTATCTGTTCTCATTCCACAGGTGAGGAAATGAAGGTATGGAGAGGTTAAGCAACTAACCCCACACACAACTGTAACCAGAGGAGCTAGCACTCAAACCCAGGCTGTCAGATTCTATAGTTCCTGCCTTTTCCACTCTGCCCTGTGAGAGAAAAAGAACACTCAACAAAAGCAGGTCCAGTATGAATGAGCAGGGCATAGATTCAAGAGATAGTTCAGAGGAGTTAGCAGCAGACTGGAATGACTCACTGATGGTGGGTGGAGGTGGAGGTGGTGATGAAGGAGAGGAGATGACTCAGCCTTCCAGCTTGGGTGACTGATGGGGTGGATGCTGCTGCCATTAATTAAGATATTGCTCACAGGTGGAGATGATCCCCAGCCTCTCAGGTACATCCCTCTTCTCAAGTCAGTTCTTGAGCCACTACTGATGAGCCCTAGGCAATAACCATCCCCCTTACTCCTATGCCTGTCCCTATCTGGTGGGGCTCCTTCCTCTAGCCCTGGGATTCAAAGGTCTAGCTGGATCTAGCTTTTATGGTGGTCTAGCGGCCTAGCCTTTACATCTTCTCTCAGAGTGCCTCCGGGACTCAGGTTTCTTTGCTGCCAACTTGGACTCTAGGAGCTTGATGACCCTGGGAGTGAGTCCTGGTGCTTGAGCAGCCAGTTTTAGAACACAGTAAGCTGCCTCAGTTTCTCCTCCTTAGTTTTAGTATTCTAGTGCTGCCTTGAGAATGGGTCTAATGGCTGGGCCCTGGTGTCCTACTTCTGTCTGATTTTCTGGCATGTTGATTAGGGCCATACCTCACATGGCCCTACCTCACATACCTCACAAATATCCCTCAGTGATGTGCTATCATCTTGACTCCTGAATATTGGCCACAGCTGGGATGCCCCAGAGTGTCACTCTGCTTGACTATTTGCATGGCCAGGGGTCAATAGGTTTGCCTCTTCCAAGGCTCTCAGATCCTGCTTCCCCGAGTTGGGTGTCCCTTCCATAATCATCAGGTTTATTCTTGTTCCTGTTGCTGACCAAACTTTCTCCCAACCTCTGAGCCTTTGCACTGGCTGTGTCCCTGCCTGCAGTGCTCTGCTTCCTGGCCTGCTTGGCTTTTCCTTGCCATTCAGGTCCCAGCTTAAATGCCATGTTCCCATTCAATGTAGCCTGCCCTTTTCCTGATCTCTTTCCACATCATCATCCCATTTCTCTTTCCTCATCACATTAATGTATTTGGAATTCTTCCATTTGGGTCTTTGTTTCTTATCTGTTTCCTCGCTAGGATGAAAGCTCCTACAAGGTAGGAACCTCCCCTCTTGTGCTCACTGTTATATTGGAAGGCTTAGAACAGTGCCTGCTACACAGTAGGTGCTCAATAACCTATTTCTAGAATGGTATTGAATGACTCTTGGTCGCTGAGACCACATCATGTCTGGTCTACGCCAGGGAAGGAGATGAGATGGACCTTGTGATGGCTGAACTGGAGGGCTGTCCACTTGGAGCCGTCCAACTCCCTGTGTCAAAACTGCCCACCTGGTCTGTCAAGCAGACTCCTAGATTCAGTTCAGAATTGTCCTCTTAAACACCTTTCCTTGCCCTGACCTCGAGAGTGGTACTACTCATTCCTCTTCCTTGCTCTGGTAGCAGCTCTTCCCAATATTTAATTATACACCATCACATAGCATTGTGTACTTGTTTGCTAGCCTGTCTTTCTTCCCAGTTGGACTGTGAGCTTTTTGCCAGCTGGAAATCTGCAGGGTTTGTCTTTGGATCCCTGGTGTCTAACACAGAGTTGCAATTCAATCCTACAATTATTTGTGTGGGAATATACAAGTTGGAGAATGCATGAGGAAACTGGGTGTGTGAATCTGGTATGCAAGAGATAAGTCCAGATTAGTGACGCAATAATTAAATTAACTGATTTAACAACCATTTATCCAAGAATCATGTCACTAGAGAAAAAAGTCTTTGAAACGTGGGCCATTCCATTGCAAAAGAGCTCACGTCATTATTATCGTGTCAAGTTACGTTTATCTGAGCCAACCTCTTATTCATATCCTATTCACATGCTCCTATTCACAAGCCTGGGATAGAAATCCGGAGTTGTGTCCTGACCCACTTGGGATAACTCCAGAGTCATGGTTCTGACGTTCTAAGCTTTTGAATGACTCTATTTTCATCTAACCTGAGTTACAGTCACTGGCTTTTGTGAGACCAGCCTCATCAATCATAATAGTGTCTGTGCTGGGGAGGATCCCTACCTCATTGCACCCACATGCAGATTTAATGACATACAACCTAAGGGTGAGCTCAGGCTCATTCTATTCACGTTTGATTCACTGCATCCTTTGGTCCCATGTGTTATCACAGATTTGAGATCCAAAGCCATAATTCAGTTGGTAATTTTATGTAACGCCATCCTGGAGATGAAAGTTTAACTGTGAAAGAAAATCAGTTGTTTACTCACTAACCACTTGCAAGTTGTGGATTACACGGCAGGCCTTATGCTTGGGCCTGAGGACAAGGATGAGTAAGATCAAGTCCTTGTCTTTGGGGAGCTGACAGTCAAAAGGACAACACGAGACAAAAGGGTAGATGACTTTAGTCTGATTTGTGAGGGCCATGTTAAGGTGAAGTCTTGGGGGATGAACACAAATTGGTCAGACAAAGGATGGGGGCAGGGAGGGAACGGCAAGAACAAAAGACAGGAAAGCATGGACAGGGAGTGGCATGAGACCAAAGCAGAGCAGGCTCTGGCCCATGTAAGGCTCTTGAATTTAACCTTCAGACTGTTTTCCAAAATATATTTTATTTTATTTTATTTATTTTTTAAATGTTTTTAAATGTTTAAAATATTTTTTAAATATTTTATTTATTTTTGAGAGAGTGCAATTGGGGGAAGAGCACGGGAGGCGGGGGGGGGGGGGGGGGGACAGGCTTGTGCACTTACAGCAGCCAGCCCACGGGGGCTTGAACTCACGAACTGCAAGATCATGACCTGAGCTGAAGTCAGATGGTCAGATGGTCAGAAGTCAGATGGTCAACTGACAGAGCTCCTCCAAAATAGATTTTAAAGAATACTTGTTTTGTGTGATAACTGCTTTTGCACTGTAAAAGGGTTTATGATTAGCCAAATTTGGGGGAACGCTGACTTAAATGGCAGTATTAATACTGTCCAGTTGGTACCTGATTTTCCTGAGCACTGTGTGTTATCCTGTGATAGGCAGGGGAATACAGGGGAGAACAATATATACTGTCCCATGCTCATGGAGCTTGCCAGGCCAATGAGGAAAGTAGGAATTAAACAAATAGCTACAAATGACTTGTTAAGTCTATACAAATGAGAAAAGTCCCAGAAAGGAGACTGTGTTATAGGATGTAGGATAGAGTGGTTAATAAGAGCAAGAACTGACATTGTTTTAGTCCTGCCATGAAGCAGACATTGGGCTAAGGGCTTCGTAAGCATTATTATGTCTAAACAAAGCTAACTGGGACAATATGCGAATACGCTTTTTGCATTTCCTAATGCTGGACACAGTATTAAGGCATTTCCCAAGTGGATCTGACCATGGTATAGTTTTTTCACAGAACACCCATTCAATTGTATGGCAATTTTGGCATAGGGAACCATTGAGGGGTTCTCGAATGGGGAGAGATATGGTTAGGTTTAATTTTCCAAATGGTAGAAAACATTTACTTTGTGATCTTGGTGGCTTAGAAGTGGTCAGAGATTTTAGAAAAAGTTTAGGGATCCTCAACCTTGTCAATAAAATACAATTACCTTCACTTTTTGAAATACTGACCTATTAAATCTGAGTTTCCTAGAGCAGTCTGTAGTTTATAAAACCTCTGGGTACACAGGAAACTAGTAACGTTGGTTGCCTCTGGAGAGGGGTCCTGGGTGGCTGGACTACAGGGACAGGAGGAAGACTCCTCACTGTAGAGTGGTGAGCCACGGTTGTATATTACCTATTATAGAATAAATGTGTAAAGTAAAAAAATCCTTATGGGTGATCTAGATGTAGCCAGGATAAAGAATCACTGGTGGAATTAATTAGTGAATTAAAAAAAATGTGGGGTGCCTGGGTGGCTCAGTCAGTTGAGAGTCTGACTCTTGATTTCAGCGTAAGCCATGATCTCACAGTTCATGAGATTGAGCCCCACATCTGTGCTGTCAGCACAGAGCCTGCTTGAGATTCTCTCTCTCTCTCTCTCTCTCTGCCCCTCTCCCCTGCTTACACACACACTCTAAATAAATAAGTAAATAGGGGCGCCTGGGTGGCGCAGTTGGTTAAGCGTCCGACTTCAGCCAGGTCACGATCTCGCGGTCCGTGAGTTCGAGCCCCGCGTCAGGCTCTGGGCTGATGGCTCAGAGCCTGGAGCCTGTTTCCGATTCTGTGTCTCCCTCTCTCTCTGCCCCTCCCCCGTTCATGCTCTGTCTCTCTCTGTCCCAAAAATAAATAAACGTTGAAAAAAAATTAAAAAAAAATAAGTAAATAAATAAATAAACATTAAAAGATAAAAACAAAATAATGTGAAACAAGTGATTAAAATTTCCTATTACAAGTAAGATGTGCTAGATAGATTTGATCATTACTCTTAAATGCTTAAAGCAAGCAACTCCCTAGGAATGGGGAAAGGAGGTCAGACCATGAGGGATAAAAGAGACAGAAAAAGGGAGAGCAGAGGGCAAAGACTAAAGTTTTCTGGTGGACAGCAACAGTGTGGACTGTTGGAACCCTGATGTCTCTACTCACTAGCTGATGAGCCATGGGACTTGGGGGCGTTTCTTAGTCCTCCCCGCTCCCCATTCCTCACTGTGTCATAGGAATAATATTAGCTGCCTTAAAGGGTGGTTGGGAAAATCAAAGGAAATAATGAATGAAGGTTTTACACACACACACACACACACACACACACACACACACACCCTTACTGCCTGGTTTAAGAGAGAAGAAGAGAGGAAAGGGTAGACCTGGACATCTTTGTAGGGAGAGTGGAAGATGGAAGTTATAAAAGTGGAGACAGATCAAGATCCTTCAGAGGACAGAAAAGGAGGAGAACTCTTTTCCTCTGGGAGGAAAAGGAAGAAGAGGGTGGGCGGGTAAAGAGGTGAGGTGGCAACAGACATTTCAAGAGGGAGGAGGGAAGCTGAAGGAGATGAGTTAAAAAATCTTACTCTTCTTCTCTGCAAAGGAAGAGGCAAAGTGGGAATTTCATCAAATGTTTCAAATACTCACAATATTGGACACACAAAAGCCATGTGTTTTGGTTAAAATAAATTGGTGCCAGTCTGCATATCTGATAAAAATATAGGCAACCTCCCTGCTGTGTCACCTCCCTGCTTCTTTTTCTTTTCTTTCTTTCTTTTTTTAAATTTAAATTCTAGTTAGTTAACATAGAGTGCAATATTGGTTTCAGGAGCAGAATTCAGTGATTCATCACTTACATACAACAGCCAGTGCTCATCACAAGTGTCCTTCTTAGTACCCATCACCCATCTAGCCCATCCCCTACCCTCCTCCCTCCATCAACCCTCAGTTTGTTCTCTATTGTGAAGAATCTCTTGTGGTTTATTTCCCTTTCTTCTCTCCCCCACCCCTTCCCATATGTTCATCTGTTTTGTTTCTTAAATTCCACATATGAGTGAACTCTTATGGTATTTGTCTTTCTCTTATTAACTTATTTCACTTAGCATAATACACTCTAGCTCCATCCACGTTGTTGCAATGGCAAGATTTCATTCTTTTTGATGGCTGAGTAATATTCCATTGTATGTATATACCACAGTTTTTTTTATCCATTCATTAGTCGATGGATGTTTGGGCTCTGTCTGTAGTTTGGCCATTGTTGATAATGCTGCTATAAACATTGGGATGCATGTATCCCTTCAAATCTGTATTTTTCCACTCTTTGGATAAATACCTAATAGTGTAATTGCTGGATTGTAGGGTAGTTCTATTTTTAATTGTTTGAGGAAACTCTATACTGTTTTCCAGAGTGGCTGCACCAGTTTTCATTCCCACCAGCAGTGCAAGAGGGTTCCCCTTTCTCCACGTCCTGCCAACACCTGTTGTTTCTTGTGTTGTTAATTTTAGTTGTTATTGTTATGCCCAGAATTCGTGATCCCCAAAGACCACCAGGGAGCTGAGTCCGATGCAAAAGCAAAGAGCCTTTATTTGAGCTAGCTCGAGCTCAATCCCCTACCTGCACCGACACAGCGGTGAGATGCCAGGGAAAGAGAGCGAGTTTCAAAAGCGCAAAGGTTTTATTGGGGTCTAGGGGCAGTTGGTGAGGTAATGGCTGTGGCCTCAGTTGATTGGCTGGGGAAGGGTCGGAGTCCTGTTACGCAGGTTACCGGGCGTGTTTTGATCGGGAAGTTTGAACAGGTGAGTGGGAGGTTACTCAAGGGGAGGAGGCGTGGTCAAGGTGGAGGACACAGAACAAGATGGAGTCGGCCGGCATAGGTCTGCCCTTTCATTATGACAGGTGTGAGGTAGTATCTCATCATGGTTTTGATTTGTATTTCCCTGATGATGAATGATATTGAGCATCTTTTCAAGTGTCTGTTAGCCATCTTGATGTCTTCTTTAGAAAATTGTCTATTCATGTCTTCTGCCCATTTCTTAACTGGGTTATTTGTTTTTTGGGTGTTGAGTTTGATAAGTTAAAGCAATTTTTTTAATGTTTATTTATTTATTTATTTATTTATTTATTTTTTCAACGTTTATTCACTTTTGGGACAGAGAGAGACAGAGCATGAACGGGGGAGGGGCAGAGAGAGAGGGAGACACAGAATCGGAAACAGGCTCCAGGCTCTGAGCCATCAGCCCAGAGCCTGACGCGGGGCTCGAACTCACAGACCGCGAGACCGTGACCTGGTTGAAGTCAGACGCTTAACCGACTGCGCCACCCAGGCGCCCCTAATGTTTATTTATTTTTGAGAGAGGGAGAGAGAGAGAGAGAGAGAGTGGGGGAGGGAAAGAGAGGGAAGGAGACAGAATCCAAAGCAGGCTCCAGGCTCTGAGCTGTCAGCACAGAGCCTGATGCGGGCCTTGAACCCACCAGCTGCGAGATTGTGGCCTGAGTCGAAGTTGGACACTTAACTGATTGAGCCACTCAGGTGACCTGAGTTTGATAAATTCGTTATAGATTTTGGATACTAACCCATTTGCAGATATGTCTTTTGCAAATATCTTCTCCCATTCCAAAGATTGTCTTTTAGTTTTGTTGATTGTTTTCTTCACTTTGCAGAAGATTTTTATCTTGATAAAGTCCCAACAGTTCATGTTTGCTTTTGTTTTCCTTGCCTTCGGCGAAGTATTTACTAAGAAGTTGCTCTGGCTGAAGTCAAAGAGGTTTCTGCCTGTGTTCCCCTCTAGGATTTGGATGGTTTCCTGTCTCACATTTATGTCTGCCATCCTTTCGAATTTATTTTTGTGTATTGTGTAAGAAAGTGGTCCAATTTCATTCTTCTGCATGTTGCCATCCAGTTTTCCCAACACCATTTATTGAAGAGACTGTCTTTTTTCCTTTGGATATTCTTTCCTGCTTTACTGAAGATGAGTTGACCATATAGTTGTGCACCCATTTCTGGGTTTTTTATTCTTTTTCATTGATCTATGTGTCTGTTTTTGTGCCAGTACCATACTGTCTTGATGACTATAGCTTTGTAACATAGTTTGAAATCTGGAATCGTGATGCCTCTAGTTTTGTTTTTCTTTTTCAGGATTGCTTTGGCTATTCAGGGTCTTTTGTGGTTCCATACAAATTTTAGGATTGTTGATCTACCTCTGAGAAGAATGCTAGTGGTATTTTGATAGGGATTTTATTAAATGTGTACACTGCTTTGGGTAGTATAGACATTTAAAAAAATGTTTACTTATTTTTGAGAGAGTGAGAGAGAGAGACAGAGTGTGAGGAGAGGAGGGGCAGAGAGAGATGAAGACACAGAACCTGAAGCAGGCTCCAGCTCTGAGCTGTCAGCACAGAGCCCAATGCGGGGTTTGAACTCACAAACCATGAGATCATGACCTGAGCCGAAGTCAAATGCTCAACAAATGGAGCCACCCAGGTGCCCCTGGGTAGTACAGAAATTTTAACAATATTTGGTCTTCCAATCCATGAGCATGGAATGTTTTTTTTTTCCATTTCTTTGCGTCCTCTTCAATTCCTCTCATAAGTGTTCTATAGTTTTCAAAGTACAGATCTTTCACCTCTTTAGTTAAGTTTATTCCTAGGTATGTTATTGTTTTTCCTGCTTCTTCTTTTTCAATCTTCTGTCACAAATATCTTCAAGAGGCCATTTATTCATTCAAGCCTTTTATTTTGAGCCTACTGTGTGGCAGGTCCTAGAAGACCAGGGAGGTCAACATACTGAGGACAGTGTGGGGTGATAAGGATGAGGAGGGGGTGGGGAAGCAAAGCATAGCTTTGCTCTTCTTATGCATGGTATGTGAGCTTAGAAACTCAGAGAAGGCTGGATGTTTTCAGCCTGAAATTCCAATTTCAGGTAGGAATTGTGTGGGTTTCTCTTTGTATAGCACATTGAAACAGACTTATTTCCCTAAATGAGCTGATTGAGATGGGATACAAATCCACTTGAATAGACATGTTCCCTGTGGCCCAAGAAAGATGATGGCACTCTGTATGGAAAAGCGTGGAAAAGAATATGTTGAGTCAAGCTTAAAAAAAATTCCTGCAAAATAATTGTCCACTTTCTTAACAACAAGGATAACAGTAGTAGTGTTCAATCCCTTCAGACCCAATGCCTCCTTCATAGCAAATACTTTACTATTCTGAAATGAGATTCATTGATGATATAACCTACCCATATACATTTAAAAAATAACATAATGTGCAAACTTTATTATATGGGGAAATTAAAATTAAGTTACCATTAAATATGTAATTCTCCATGTAAATACTTGAGCATGGCTACATCAGTAGTACAATGAAATACACAGATAGTGACACCTATATGGATAATCACTGTGCATGTGGCAGCTGACAATGTAGGTCAATTTGGGTATTTTATTATATTAGTAACTTAAATGCCAATTCAAACAGCTTTGCTGATGGTGGTGTGATTTCCTCAAATGTGAAGAACTTTTGATGAATTTCTGGACAAAGTGGGTACACATGTCTCTGAATTTACACCATAGATGCATTTTTGGAAAATTCAGTGGATATTGAAAAAAGTGCAAAACAAACACAGATATTTTGTGTTTATATGTAAAATGAAGTTAGGTTTTAGCTCAGATCATTATAAACACACTTTTCATCTACATGAATGCCCACTGACACATGGAAAGTTCCATGGCACTCAGGGCAATTCTTTGTTGTGTGGGACTTTCTTGTAACTTGCAGAACATCTGCCCCATCTGGCTGTCTCCTCCAATCATAAGGACAACCAAGAAATACTCCACAGATTTCCAAAATGCCCACCAGGGGGTGGCACCATCCCCTTTGAGAACATAGCGGCAGAATATGAATGTACTGGGAGAAGCTCACTAAATGCTTGTTGAATAAAATGATTACAAACCTTGAGGATCCCCACAACCAACATTTAGAACTTTAATTCACACTGTGGAGAGCCTGTAGATATAAATGGGAGACCTAGACAGGGATAGCCAAATGTTTTCATCTTTCAAGCCCACCTACCCCAATTGGTTAGAAGTAGTTGCCCTTAATATCATATAGAGAATAATTTTCGAGGTAGTGTCCATCTCATTCAATCGCTCCAGAATGATTGACGGAGCACACGTGCTAGGCATGGTCCTAGGAGCTGGAGATACGGTAATGAATAAAACAGACACAGATTTGGGCCCTCACAGAGCTAACATTTTGAGTTCAGGAGGAGCTGACATAAAGGTGTCTGCCATGAGATCAGGAACCCACTGGCCACAAATGTGTCTTACCTGGAACAGAAGAGTTAACCTGAGTCATTACTAACCCAGGAACTCTCCTGGAATTTTCTTAAAAAATAATTAAGTTTCTGATACTCATCTATTTTCCTATCATTTGTCTTTTTTTCCTCAGAAAGAGAAATAGCAAAAAACAACAAAACAAAACAAAACAAAACAACCCAGACAACTTCTAGTTAATTGATAATTCTGATTGAGTTCTAGTGAATAGAGTTATTTGATAGTTTGTAAAGATGTATTAAAATTAATGAAGAGACATCACTTGCCAAGAAATTGGTCAAGTCAGGAACAAGAATTTATCTAAAAGTAATTAGGACACACTCAATACCCATCAAAACGTATGACCATCTGGTCTCTGTGAAAACCTGGCCACCAACATTCCTGTGAGAACCGGAATAATAAGACACATATCCTGGGGTGCCTGGGTGTCTCAGTCGGGAAAGTGTCCAATTCTTGATTTCGGCTCAGCTCGTGATCTCAGAGTCATGAGATCAAGCCCTGTGTAGTAGTTCCATGCTAGGTATGGAGCCTGCTTAGGGTTCTCTCTCTCCCTCTTCCTCTGCCCCTCTCCTGCTCTCTCTTTCTCTCTCTCTCTCTCAAAAAACAAAAACAAAACAAAACAAAAAAACAACAAGACACATACATATCCCTAGCTACTGAGAGAGGAGGCAGGATATTATTGTCAATAAAAGCATGGGCTTTGAATCTGATCTGTTTTAGAGGCCTGGACCTGCCCTTGATTACTGTGGTTTTATGATTTGGGGCAAGTTATTCAGCATCTCTAGGCCTCTGTGGCCTCATTTTTCCAAATTAGTGAAGTATCTACCTCTTTGGGTTATGTGACTGAGGGAATAATGTTCCCAAAGCACTGAGCACAATCCCTAGTGCGGGGTTGATCAGAAGCCTGTGATCACTACTTCCAGGAGATGTGGGGTGGGGTGGGGGGTTGGGTTCTTTCCTTTCTAGGTGAGCACTGCCACTCAGCAGCTGAGGTAAGGAGTTCTTACCTTATTGTGAATCCAGGAGAGGAGATAACATTTTCTTGGAAACAAATTTATGGTTTCATATATTTCAGTGGATCTTAAAAGTGGAAAGTACATTAAATCATCTGCTCTAAACCCCTCACTGTACTGAGAAATAAGCTCAGATCCAGGGAGGTCGTGTGATCTGGGACTAGAGACAGAGTTTAGTTTTCCAAGGTCAGGCTTCCAAGACCTATTTAACCCGTAATGTGACCTGGGGGTTTCCAAAGAATGAACATAGGACCACTTGTATTAGAATCACATGAGGAGCTTTTAAAATGCAGGTTCCTGCATCTTATAACCAAGCTGTTTTATCAGGACCTCTAGAGATGGGACCTAGGAACCTGTATTTCATAGCAGGTCACACTTAAAATCAAGTGCCACTCATGTAGCGATCAATACCTTGATTTACAATATTGTAAAGCATGCCCAAACCCAGTGCCACCTGAAGACTTGGTTGCAGTGGATTTGAAATAGGACCATAAATCCAGGGCTGTTGAACTATGTAACAATTTCAGCTATTGCTTCTATTACTTTCTGCTTCAATTATCCAATGAGTTGTCTTTATGCCAGGAGACGTTCAGTTCTCTGGCTCCTGTGAAATTGAATAACTCAGTGTGGCTCTCTACTCTTGCAAAAGCCCAAGGAATGAATTAATACATGTAAAGCCTTAGAACTGTGCCAGGCTCATAGCAAGTGCTCAATAAAAGGTAGTTATTAGTATTATTTCTCATTAGAGCAGGAAGAACATCTGCAGAGGGGTGATGTTGGTTTCTCTGACATGAGCTTAGGTCATAGGATCAGTGTCAATTTGATTAGGGAAGATGGCTGGAGGCAGTCATTAAGATAAAGGCAATGGAAGATCCCGTTAAGACTCCCTAAGTGCGTGGCACAGATCATACTCCCTTGTTGTTTTTGTTGTTTTTTTCCTGTGAAGAGAATGTAAGATCAGATATGACTTTACTTTTGATACTTTAAATTGTTGCTTGCATCAGCAGAAACTACTCATAACGGGATGATGTTTCAGTTGGGGATTTATTTATTCTCCTACCTACAAACACACAGACACACAAGAATGTAGGCTGTTTATACTTCTTAGGTTGCTGTAAATGACTCGTGCATGTCTAAATTTGAAAAGAGAGCCATCGTGTTCACGAACATGGAGAATTTCAGCTACAGAATTCTTAGCTGTGATAGGTAATGTGTAATTGAGAGAATGTGAAAAAGAATGAGGAAGTAGGTTCTCCAGCATGATAAAAGGGAAAAGTAGTTCTTTTTTTCCCCTTGAGTAAAGCATTTGTTAAATGCAAAGGAAAATGACTATGGGCTCTGGAGCGAGGAGTCCATGATGCCAGCATTTTACAATAACATCCCCTTTCATCTACACATCTCACAACAGTTTATGGGCACTAATTAAGCCTCACCATACTCATACAATTCACACTGTGTTTTATTTACTCCCTTTTTACTGAGCAAAACCAAGGCAGTGAAAGTTTAAAGGGTTATTTGGGGTTACAAAGCTGGGATTTGAACCCAGTACCCAAAGCTTCTGGCCCAGAGAGGAAGGGGACCCACATGGTGGGTTTGACAGTTGACTCATAGCTGATATTTGGTGGAGCAGGAAGTGATCTCGGGCAACTCTGAGAGGAAGGCATAAACCAGGAGCTCAGGGATGGTCTAGGGGACCAAGAGAAGGGACCAGACGCCCTGATATATAGTGAGGGCACATGTACCTGGTGTCTCTTACACCACACTCCTTCTGCCTTATTTGCCATGTCCCTGAATAGACACACTGGCATTGCAATTCATACTGACAATTCTAGATTTTTGGGACTGTGAGTCTTGAGTGAAGTATGTATGTGCAGGGGACTTGCTGTAGGGGCCAGAGGGGGGTGGGCTGGTAGTGGTGGGCAGAGGTGAGTCACCAAGTGAAGCGGCAGTAGGAGGTAAATCAAAGGGCAACAGGTTATGTTACTCCTTTTCACCTGTCATTGACCCTATTTAAAAGGGAAGAGAAAACAAAGCACTAGGTCTGAGATCAATCTCAGATGGTCAATTGTGACAGCTATGCCTCAGACATATTCAGGCCCTGACTTGTCTAGGACCTCAAACAAATGTCTGGGTCTCTCAGAACTCTTGAATGGAGACTAAAAGTAATTGGAAATAACTCACTTTCTCTCTCTATACCCTCTTAAGATGAATTTTTAAAGATCATGTGTGAGGGTTTTCACATAATGGAGTAAGAATCAGAAAAAGGGGACGACCAGAAGGCCCCAGGAAAGGTGGATTCAAGTCCCGGGAGCCATGTAGGGATCTCACAGGCTCAAACATTAGTATATTTTTGAGATTGAATCAAATATGTAAAAATAGTAGCAAATTATTTACCTCTTCAAAGAGAGTTACATACCAAATTGCAGGGGAATTTATTAGCACATCTACATCTGAAAAAGAAAGGCTATATATTTATAAGGCTAAGTTGCAAGGAGGGGGCAGAAGGGAAAAAGTTTTAGTTGCTATTAGATTTTATTCCAAATTATATCAGTTCATTAGAAACATATGGTTTATAAAAGACTTAGGCTATAACTCTAAGAAGTATATCAATACTAATGTATTGATCAATACAATATCAATACAATATCATACTCTCAGAAGTATATCAATATATATTTTAAGCAATATTAAATAGCTGCAAGTAACAGTTAATCTGGCTACATATACACGGATATTTACAGAAGAGATTATGCGTACATTCTTGCCCATGGTAATGTTTTGGAAAATGGCAAGATGATATTACCCTTATTAAAAACATATGGCAAAAGGGGTCTATCTGACATTTTATTATCCACCTTTTAGTAAGCGACAATATAATGCTAATTGATGTTCATGATTTGAAAGTATTGAAACATCTCCAAATGTGTTCTGGGTTATCAAAGAAAGATAACATGATATTCGATACGGTTTTTTCAAACCTTGATACATTTTATTTTTATTTTTTGTAACTAGGTCCCACACCCAGCGTGGCCCCCAAGGGTGCGGGGAGGGGGCTTGAACTCAGGACCCTGAGAGATGACGACCTGAGTTGAGATCGAGCCAGATGCTTAACCCGCTAAGCCATCCAGGCGCCCCTTGATACAGTTTTAATGGTGAGTTATTTTATGGCCCTTGAAAATTTGGGAAATCACATATGGTATAAAAATGAATTCTCTTAATTGGAACATGCAATTAACCGGAAAAATCCACTCTCTACGCTTGCACTCTAACAGACAATTTGTGAAAAAGGAAACGTAGTCAGGGCAAAACATTTCCTCTTTTTATAAACCTTGAACTGAGTATGTCCCTCACCAATTACATAGGGTCCCTGGGGCCTCAACTTTCCACAAGCGGTTAGGTCTCTATGGCAATGCAGCTGGCTGCTGGAGCGGAACCCAGGTGACAAAGCGGAACATAGGTGACAAAGCGGAACACAGGTGACTAGGCGGAGGCAGGCGCTGGGTGACCATGGGGAGAAGGTCTGGATGCAGAAGGTCATTAACGGTCTTCTTGAGCGTCTAGGATTGATACTCTGCTTTTTGAGAAAATGCAGACCTCCCCCTCACCCCCTCACCCGCCCCTGCCCCAGGCTGCCTCGACTTCCCACGTCTCCTGGAAAGCGGGCGCTGTGCACCGCTGCTCCTGATGGCTGCCTGCGCTGGGACTGGCGGCCCCCTCTGGGACCCCACTTCCGTTGATGCCTAAGCTTCGCCCTTCTTGTGCCCTCAGAGGCTATGACTCAGGTGAAAGGAGTCCATTTTGGCCAGGCCCCTGGTCTCATGCAGCCGTTCAGCATCCCCGTTCAGATTACACTCCAGGGTGGCCGGAGGCGCCAGGGGAGGTAAGCCACCACCAGAATCTCTCTTGCTGCATAGTGGCTCCAAGAGCGGCCATAAGGAGTATGAGGTTAGATTTGGTCGTCCTCCTCTAAGGGTGCCCACTTGCCATGGCTCCTGAGGGACCTTGGGGCCTTCTCGCCCCAGCAGCACTGACTTCAGGGGGCTGCATCCTTTCTTATTGGCTTCCTCCTGCATTTGCATTGCAAAATTTTAAAGGCCAGGGACCTTTTTTTAAACTCCCCTGTGGCTCCCTAGCACTAGGACATGGCCCAGTACATGTCTGGTGCTGAATAAATATCTCTTGAATGAAGGGATGAAGAAATTGCCACCAGCATTTGGTCCCCCTGGTGAAGCATGCTTGGGCCTTGGAGTCACAACTGAACTGAACTGAATTCAAATCTCAGTTCCACCACTTAACTAGCTATATGACCGTGGGCAAGCCATGTAATCTCTGTCTGCCTCATCTCCTTGTCCATAAAGTGGGGATAGTAACAGCCTTGGCATACTTCCTAATACTGCTCTTGGCACTATTCCATTATACTTTCTCTATATTTCAGCCACTGTTTTTAACCACCCACCTTTTAAAAAATGTTCATTTATTTATTTTGAGAGCGAACAAGTGTGCGCATATGTGAGCAGGGGAGGCGCAGAGAGAGAGAGAGGGAGAGAGAGAATCCCATGCAGGCTCTGCAGTGTCAGCGTTGAGCCCAACTCAAGTCATAGGACTTGATCCTATGAACCATGAGATCATGACTGGAGCCAAAATGAAGAAAGAGTCAGGCACTTAACTGACTGAGGCACCCACTTCTCCTTAAGGGAGGAAGTGAGAGGGGCTATCTTCAGGACTTCTTTTTCTCCCCCAGAGAAATGCAAAGCTGAGGGGCTGAGAGCCTTAAATGAAGCTGTGGTCCTTCTGTCTGCTCCTGGGTTTGGGCCAGTGGGGTGGTTGGAACTGGGCACCGAAATTGAGAGAAGAGCCATGCTGGAGGGTGTGTGAGGAATGGAATATTAAAAGCTTGCCAGTTTGCTCTTGGAAGGGGCACACCTCACAGCCAAGTTCACACACTCTATCTGGAAAAAAGGCTGGTTTGTTAGTGGCTCCAATGGAGTTGGGAGTTGAGAAAATGGAAACAGTAAAGACCACAGCAGCCATCACATTCATCCTGTAACTATACTCATGGGAAGTTGAGTGAGAACGAGGGAAAGTGAGGTAGAGGGGTTTGGGGGGAGGTGGGGTTGGAGAAGAAAGGAGCAGACCAGAAGGGGAAAGACGTGGGGGCAGAAGCACTTCTCTCCTAGAAATGCACTAATGCTTTTGTGAAAAGACAATTAAAGTGAATTACTCTATGGCAGAAGGTCAGATGACGAACATGCAAGGAAGCAAGTTTTAGTGCCCTCTTCATAACATAATTAACTAGATATAAGAATAGTTGTTTTTTCCCCAAAGCAATAGTCTCCCATTTTCGTTTCTGAGATGCACAATTGGATTATTGCTCTTTCCTCTTGCTGAACTCTGTGAACCATGCTGACTTTACTCAACCTCATTTGCTGTTTCAAAAGAAGTTGTTAAATAATTTTGTAATTTAAAAAATATGAGGATCAGAATAATCACCCAAATCGTCTCTGTAACACCAACAAATTACAGGGAAATGTTAATTTCACATCCCAATGCTTAGAAGTTGCACACACATGTGAAACGGGTGTCAGATGGATTATCAAGCTTTGATGAACAGCAGCATCTTCCCAAGGACGCTTCTCACACCAGTTACAGTGTTGGAGGAAGAGGCTGCTGGCTTCTGCAGGGATCACAGCCAGAGAAGTATGTTCAAGCTCTTTGAAACTGAGTTTGCCTGAGGCTAAGCCAGAAGGTGCCTGTAGCAATGTGTGGGAAAGAGCTGGTGGGAAAGTCAGTTCTGTCTGCAGGGAAGCAACAGAAGGGGGTGGGGGCTGCCTAGACTATGAATACAACATCTCCAGGTAACACATTGGCTAGAAGTGGAAATACTTTGCTGGCAAAAAGGAATAAAAATGCTAGTCATCTCACTGGCTAGAGAGTAAAATGAGATCATTCTGAAATGCTTTGAAGTCCTTGGATGAAAGGTGCTTGTAAATACCACAAAGTTAATTACAGGGATATTTATGGTCTCAGAAACCTGTAAAAAACCCCTCAATAATTAACAATAAGGAAATAGGTAAGGAATTTATGGCATATCCAATTGATGGAATATTATGTAGCCAATAGAAGGGTTACAAAGAAATGTTCATGACATAAGAAAGTGTTTATTATGGTAAGTGAAAAGAGATTAAAAAAATATAACCTATATCCAGAATGATCTCATTCTATTTAAAACAATATAGAGGAGGGAAATAACCTAGTAAATGAACAGAAGTGATCTCTAACTGGTAGAACTGTGGGTGAGTTTTATTCTCTTCTCTAGACTTTTCCACACTTTCTGAGCTTCATAACATGAGCATATGAAAAGTACATTACTTGCACGAGTCCTTTGACATTGGTTGGGGCTTTCTTTATGGCTCCATTTATGGTTAGGTCTCATAAATGTCCTTATATCTTTGAGAAGAATATATATTTTGCAGGGGATAGCATTCTATATTACCATTTAGAAAACATAATTGCTTAGATAATATAATTACTTACAAAGGACATCCCAAACATTACAAAGTAATGTTACAAAGTAATGTTACAATGTTAATTACTTTGCTGAAATCTATTTCCTTACTGATTTGTCTGGTTATCAATTACTGAGGGAGGATGCAAAAATATCTCATCATTTGTTCCTGAGTTTTGTCTGTTTCTTCCTATAGTTCTGTCAGTGAGGGAATGCTATTAGGTACATATAAATTAGTATTGTTAGCTCTTCTAGGTGAATCTTTAATCAACATTATTACCTTCTTTATTTCTAAAAAGCTCTTTAACCTTAAGGTTCATATCAGCTTGCTTGTCATTAGACTTTGCCTGACAAATTTCAACCTTTCTACATCTGCGCATTTCCCATGGTCTCTCTCAGCCTATTGGCAAATATTTCTGCCTTCTGGTTGCCATTCCTGTTATGGAGAAGTAAGATCTCAGCCTGTCATTCCTTTGGGGTTAATCTGTCTTTTTCTCTGGCTGTTTTTAAGATTTTCTGTTGTGGTGTCTGTGCAATATCTCTGTGATGTGCCTAATGTGGGTTTCTTTTTATTTTATCCCACTGGGTTTCTGTAATCTACAGACTGGGTTTTCATCAATTCTGAAGTTTATTATCTTTTTAAAATATTGCTTGTGACTTATTTCCCTTATTTCTGAAATTCTGAATAGATCACATGTTAAACATTCCCTTTTTATTTTCCATGATTCTTCATCTCTCTTCAGTATTTTCCATTACAAAAAATTATTCCGTATTATACTCTGGCTATTTTGCAGATCTATTTCTATGTTTACTAATTATATTTTTAGATGTATCTAATCTACTGTTAAATTTGTCCATTGAGTTTTTATTTAAATTATTTTATTTTTCATTTCTAGGAATTATATTTGATTCTTTTAAATATTGTAGAGTCTTGCTCTTTCTGATATTTCTTTTTTTTTTTTTGGTCTTTTTAAAAATTTTAATTTTATTTTTAAAAATTTACATCTAAATTAGTTAGCATATAGTGCAACAATGATTTCAGGAGTAGATTCCTTAGTGACCCTCACCCATTTAGCCCATCCCCCCTCCCACAACCTCTCCTGTAACCCTCAGTTTGTTCTCCATATTTATGAGTCTCTTCTGTTTTGTCCCCCTCCCTGTTTTTATATTATTTTTGTTTCCCTTCCCTTCTGTTCATCTGTTTTGTCTCTTAAAGTCCTCATATGAGTGAAGTCATATGACTTTTGTCTTTCTCTGACTGACTAATTTCACTTAGCATAATACCCTCCAGTTCCTTCCAGGTAGTTGCAAATGGTAAGATTTCATTCTTTTTGATTGCTGAGTAATATTCCATTGTATATATATATACCACATCTTCTTTATCCATTCATCCATCGATGGACATTTGGGCTCTTTCCATACTTTGACTATTGTTGATAGTGCTGCTATAAACATGGGGGTGCATGTGTCCCTTCGAAACAGCATACCTATATCCCATGGATAAATGCCTAGTAGTGCAATTGCTGGGCCATAGGGTAGTTCTATATTTAGTTTTTTGAGGAAGCTCCATACTGTTTTCCAGAGTGGCTGCACCAGTCTGCATTCCCACCAGCAATGCAAAAGAGATCCTCTTTCTCTGGATCCTTGCCAACATCTGTTGTTGCCTGAGTTATTAATGTTAGCCATTCTGACAGGTGTAAGGTGGTATCTCATTGTGGTTTTGGTTTGTATTTCCCTGATGATGAGTGATGTGGAGCATTTTTTCATGTGTCGGTTGGCCATCTGGATGTCTTGTTTGGAGAAGTGTCTATTGATGTCTTTTGCCCATTTCTTCACTGGATTATTTGTTTTTTGGGTGTTGAATTTTATCAGTTCTTTATAGATTTTGGATACTAACCCTTTGTCTGATATGTGGTTTGCAAATATCTTCTCCCATTCCATTGGTTGCCTTTTAGTTTTGCTGATTGTTTCCTTCGCTGTGCAGAAGTGTTTTATTTTGATGAGGTCCCAGTAGTTCATTTGTGTATCTTCATGATTAAAAAAAGAATGTTTATTTATTTATTTTGAGAGAGACAGAGGGAGAGAGAGGGAGTGCACGTGCACATGAGTGGGGGAGGGGCAGAGAGAGAGGGAGAGAGAAAATCCCAAGCAGGCCCATGCTATCAGCACAGAGCCTGACACAGGGCTCAAACTGATGAAACATGAGATCATGACCTGAGTCAAAACTAATATAATATTGTATGTCAATTATACTTCAATTAAAAAAACTGCATAACCTGATTCTGATCTAATTTAGAAATAAAACAGACCTGATAGTATACGAGACTATACTTTTTCTTTGTAATATTTCCGTCGATTTCATTCCAATGCTTTATGGAAAGGTGACAACCTCATAGATGTGTTATGAAGCAGCTTTTTCACGTTTGGGAGGAAGGATAATATAGCCACTAAAAATGAATATTCAGATATATTTTTATTATTATGAATTGATAGGCTTTGGTTTCACCAGCACTGTGAACGAGATACTCACTCTAACTGCAGACAACTAAAAAGTTTTGGTCAAAGCTTACCAAAAGTTGGAAATACTCAAAGGACAAAAACTATGTGAAAGTAGGAACCTAGAGGGGGGGAAAATGTACTGAAGTAAATTTTCACCTTGAAGACATTTGCACTGCAGAAACTGATGGCCTTGAGCTTCAGTCTCACAGTATGCGGGAAGGACACAGGGATGAGAAACACTGCCCAGGGCCTATCCAAGGCATGGGAGTTAATATACCACTCAACTAGAACTGAGACCACCAAGGCCCTCATACTCAGTATAAAAATGAACTAGAAATAATTACTCTCACAGCTCCACAGGACACTGCAAGGAAAATGCCTTTCTCAAACCTTGACGCTGAGCAGAGCAGGAAAATTACAATCTTCCCTGAGATTTTCTAATCTCAACATAATCTTCAAGACAGTTTCTGCCTGAATTCACACTACCTAAACAATCCAAAACACTTAACCTAAGAATTGTGTTTAATGTTATCTCAAGTAGGTCGTACTCTTTGGCAACTGGCAGAAGCAAATACATAACTTTTCTGTAAGAGCTAACCTCTAATCTAGGCTTCAGGGGAGTCCTATGAAGTTTCAAGGAGTACGTGTTCTCATTCAAAAGTCATAAAACACAGTAAGGCCTTTGAGTGAGAAACAGAATCGCATCCACAAAAAACTTCAGGTATTTGGGCAGCATATAAAAATGTATTTTGGGGCTCCTGGGTGACTCAGCCGGTTGAGTGTCTGACTTCAGCTCAGGTCATGGTCTCACAGCTCATGGGTTCAAGACGCACATTGGGTTCTGTGCTGACAGCTCAGAGCCTGGAGCCTGCTTCAGATTCTGTGTGTGTCTGTCTCTCTGCCCCCCCCCCCCCCACTTGCTCTCTGTCTCTCTCTCTTTCTCTGTCAAAAATAAACATTAAAACGTTAAAAAAAATTAATAAATAAATTAAAATGTATCTCGGGGCACCTGGTGGCTCAGTGGGTTAAGCGTCCAGCTCTTGATTATGGCTCAGGTCATGATCTCACAGGTTGTGAGTTCGAGCCCCATGCCAGCAGAGAGCCTGCTTAGGATTCTCTCTCCCTCTTGCTCTCTGCCCCTCACCCACTTGCTTTCTGTTTCTCAAAATAAATGAAAATAAACTTCTAAAAAGTGTATCTGGGGGCTCCTGCGTGGCTCACTTGGTTAAGCATCCAACTCTTGATTCGGCTCAGGTCATGATCTCACAGTTCTGACTTATTAGAACCATATGGTTCAAGCCCTGCATGGGGTTTTGTGCTGACAGTGCAGAGCCTGCTTCGGATTCTCTCTCTCCCTCTCTCTGTCCCTTCCCTGCTCTCTCTTTCTCTCTCTCAAAAAATAAATAAGCTAAAAACATTTTTTTTAATGTATCTGTAATATGTTTAAAGAAACAAAGAAAGGAGGGCACTTGGGTGGTTCAGTGGGTTAAGCATCTGATTTCAACCCAGGTCGTAATCTCACGGCTCATGTATTCAAGCCCTATGTCCAGTTCTATGCTGACAACTTGGAGCCTGGAGCCTGCTTTAGATTCTGTCTCCATCTCTCTCTGCCCCTCCCCTGCTCACATTCTGTCTCTCTGTCTCTCTCTCTCTCAAATATAAATAAACACTTGGAAGAAAGAAAGAAAGAAAGAAAGAAAGAAAGAAAGAAAACATTAGAAATATCAGAAAGAGGTTTTTTCCTGATTTCTCCTTGAGGATTTTGATGGCTTCCTGTCTTACATTTAGGTCTTTCATCCATTTTGAGTTTATTTTTGTATGTGGTGTAAGAAAGTGGTCCAGGTTCATTTTTCTGCATGTCGCTGTCAAGTTTTCCCAGCACCACTTGCTGTCTTTATTCCACTGGATATTCTTTCCTGCTTTGTCAAAGATTCTTTCCTGCTTTGGCCATACACTTGTGGGTCCATTTCTGGATTCTCTATTCTGTTCCATTGATCTGAGTGTCTGTTCTTGTGCTAGTACCATACTGTCTTGATGATTACAGCTTTGTGGTATAGCTTGAAGTCTGGGACTGTGATGCCTCCTCCTTTGGTTTTCTTTTTCAAGATTGCTTTGGCTATGCGGGGTCTTTTCTGGTTCCATACAAATTTTAGGATGATTTGTTCTAGCTCTGTGAAGAATGCTGGTGTTACTTTGATAGGGATTGCGTGGAATATGTAGATTGCTTTGGGTTGTATCGACATTTTAACAATATTTGTTCTTTCTATCCAGGAGTATGGAATCTTTTCCCATTTTTTTTGTGTCTTCTTCAATTTGTTTCATAAGCTTTCTATAGTTTTCAGTGTATAGATTTTTCACCTCTTTGGTTAGATTTATTCCTAGATATTTTATGGTTTTTGGTGCAACTGTAAATGGGATGGATTTCTTGATTTCTCTTTCTGTTGCTTCATTGTTGATGTATAGGAATGCAACCGATTTCTGTGCATTGATTTTATATCCTGCAGCTTTGCTGAACTCATAAATCAATTCTAGCAGTTTTTTGGTGGAATCTTTTGGGTTTTCCATATAGTGTATCATGTCATCTGCGAAGAGTGAAAGTTTGACCTCCTCCTGGCTGATTTGAATACCTTTTATCTCTTTGTGTTGTCTGATTGCAGAGGCTAAGATTTCCAATACTATTTTGAATAACAGTGGTGAGAGTGGACATCCCTGTCTTGTTCCTGACCTTAGGAGGAAAGCTCTCAGCTTTTTCCCATTGAGGATGATATTAGCGTTGGGTCGTTCATATATGGCTTTTTGATCTTGAGGTACACTCCTTCTATCCCTACTTTCTTGAGGGTTTTTATCAAGAAAGGATGCTGTATTTTGTCAAATGCTTTCTCTGAATCTATTGAGAGGATCATATGGTTCTTGTCCTTTCTTTTATTGATGTGATGAATCACATTAATTGTTTTGCGGATATTGAACCAGCCCTGCAACCCAGGTATAAATCCCACTTGGTCGTGGTGAATAATTTTTTTAATGTATTGTTGGAGCCAGTTGGCTAATATCTTGTTGAGGATTTCTGCATCCATGTTCATCAGGGAAATTGGTCTGTAGTTATCCTGTTTAGTGGGGTCTCTGTCTGGTTTTGGAATCAAGGTAATGCTGGCTTCTTAGAAAGAGTTTGGAAGTTTTCCTTCCATTTCTATTTTTTGGAACACATTCAAGAGAATAGGTGTTGACTCTTCCTTAAATGTTTGGTAGAATTCCCCTGTAAAGCCATCTGGCCCTGGACTCTTGTTTTTTGGCAGATTTTTGATTACTAATTTGATTTCCTTACTGGTTATGGGCCTGTTCAAATTTTCTGTTTCTTTCTGTTTCAGTTTTGGTTGTGTATATGTTTCTAGGAATTTGTCCATTTCTTCCAGATTGCCCATTTTATTGGCATATAATTTCTCATAATATTCTCTCATTATTGTTTTTATTTCTGCTGTATTGGTTGTGATCTCTCCTCTTTCATTCTTGGTTTTATTTGGGTCCTTTCCTTTTTCTTTTGGATCAAACTGGCTAGTGGTTTATCACTTTTGTTAATTCTTTCAAAGAACCAACTTCTAGTTTCATTGATCTGTTCTACTGTTTTTTTGGTTTCGATAGCATTAATTTCTGCTCTAATCTTTATTATTTCCTGTCTTCTGCTGGTTTTGGGTTTTATTTGCTGTTCTTTTTCCAGCTCCTTAAGGCATAAGGTGAGCTTGTGTATCTGAGATCTTTCTTCCTTCTTTAGGAAGGCCTGGATTGCTATATACTTTCCTCTTATGGCCGCGTTTGCTGTGTCCCAGAGGTTTTGGGTTGTGTATCATTTTCATTGACTTCCATATACCTCTTAATTTCCTCTTTGACTGTTTGGTTAGCCCATTCATTCTTTAGTAGGGTGTTCTTCAGTCTCTAAGTTTTTGTTACCTTTCCAAATTTTTTCTTGTGGTTGATTGTTAGTTTCATAGTGTTGTGGTCTGAAAATATGAACGGTATGATCTCGATCTTTTTGTACTTACTTAGGGTTGATTTGTGTCCCAGTATATGGTCTATTCTGGAGAACATTCCATGTGCACTGGAGAAGAATGTATATTCTGCTGCTTTAGGATGAAATGTTCTGAATATATCTGTTAAGTCCATCTGGTCCAGTGTGTCATTCAAAGCCATTGTTTCCTTGTTAATTTTTTGATTAGATGATCTGTCCATTCCTGTGAGTGGGGTGTTGAAGTCTCCTACTATTACGGTATTACTATCGATGAGTTTCTTTATGTTTGTGTTTGATTTATATATTTGGGTGCTGCCACATTTGGCACATAAATGTTTACAATTTTTAGGTCTTTTTGGTGGATAGACCCCTTGATTATGATATAATGCCCTTCTGCATCTCTTGATACAGTCTTTTTTTTAAAATTTTTTTTAATGTTTATTTATTTATTTTTGAGACAGAGAGAGACAGAGCATGAACGGGGGAGGGTCAGAGAGAGGGAGACACAGAATCTGAAACAGGCTCCGGGCTCTGAGCTGTCAGCACAGGGACCCGACGCGGGGCTCGAACTCATGGACTGCGAGATCGTGACCTGAGCCGAAGTCGGTGCTCAACCGACTGAGCCACCCAGGCGCCCCTCTTGATACAGTCTTTGTAGATTTTCTGATATAAGTAAGGCTATTCCAGCTTTCTTTTGTTGACCATTAATATGGTAGATGGTTCTCCTTCCCCTTATTTTCAATCTGAAGGTGTCTTTAGGTCTAAAGTGGGTCTCTTGTAAACAGCATATAGATGGATCTTGTTTTCTTATCCATTCTGTTACCCTATGTCTTTTGATTGGAGCATTGAGTCATTGACGTTTAGAGTGAATACTGAAAGATATGAATTTATTACCATTATGATGCTTGTATAGTTGGAGTTTCTGGTGGTGTTCTCTGGTCCTTTCTAATCTTTGTTGCTTTTGGTATTTATTTATTTATTTCTCTCTCTCTCTCTGTCTATATATATATATATATATATATTTTTTTTTTTTTTCTTTTCCATCTTTTCTCCCCTCAGAGTCCCCCTTAAAATTTCTTGCAGGGCTGGTTTAGTGGTCACAAACTCCTTTAATTTTTGTATGGGAAACTTTTTATCTCTCCTTCTATTTTGAATGACAGCCTTGCTGGATAAAGAATTCTTGGCTGCATATTTTTCTGATTCAGCACATTGAATATATCCCGCCACTCCTTTCTGGCCTGCCAAGTTTCTGTGGAGAGGTCTGCTGCAAACCTGATCTGTCTTCCCTTGTAGATTAGGGACTTTTTTTTTTCCCTTGCTGCTTTCATGATTCTCTCCTTGCCTGTGTATTTTGTGAATTTGACTATGATATGCCTTGTTGATGGTCACTTTCTGTTGAATCTAATGGGAGTCCTCTGTGCTTCCTGGATTTTGATGTCTGTGTCTTTCACCAGGTTAGGAATGTTTTCTGCTATGATTTGCTCACATAACCCTTCTACCCCTATTTCTCTCTCTTCTTTTTCTGGGACCCCTATGATTCTGCTGTTCCTTTTTAATGAGTCACTGATTTCTCTAATTCTTAAATCGTGCTCTTTTGCCTTAATCTCCCTCTTTTTTTCTGCTTCATTATTCTCTATAAGTTTGTCCTCTATATCGCTGATTCTCTGTTCTGCCTCATCCATCCTTGTCGCTGCTGCATCCATCTGTGATTGCAGCTCAGTTATAGCATTTTTAATTTCATTTTGACTATTTTTTACTTCTTTTATCTCTGCAGAAAGGGATTCAAATATATTTTTGACACCAGCTAGTATTCTTATTATCGTGATTCTAAATTCTGGTTCAGACATCTTGCTTCTATCTGTGTTGGTTAAATCCCTGGCTGTTGTTTCTTCATGCTCTTTGTTTTGGGGTGAATTCCTTCATTTTGTCATTTTGAAGGGTAGAAAAGGAATTAATGAGGTAGAAAAATTAAAATTAAAAAAATTAAAATTAAAAAAATATTAAAAGTAAAAAATTAAAAACACACACATTCAGAAAAAAAATTGAATGAATGATGCTAGATCCTTGGTGTATTTTGGTCTGGGTGTTGAAAGTGGTTTCACAGATTAGAGAAAAAAAGGGGGAGGGAAGGAAATCATTTGAGAATTTGAAAAAATGAATACACTGAAGTAGACTAAATGAAATGATGGAAGTAAAATAGAATTTGAAAAAATTTACACAAAAGTAAAAAATATAGTAGGAAAAAATTAAATAAAAATATTTTTAATAAAAATTAAAAATAAAAATGAATTTTTTCCCTTTTTATATTCAAAAAGAAAAGAAACAAAAAAGAGAAAAAAGAGAAAAAAGAAATCGTTTGAAAATTTGAAAAAGTGAATACACTGTAGTAGACTAAAATAAAATGATGGAAGTAAAATGGAGTTTGAAAAAATTTACATAAGCGCAAAAAACATAGTAAAAAATTTAAAGAAAAATATTTTTAATAGAAATTGAAAGTAAAAATTAAGTTTTTCACTTTCTGCATTCAAAAAAAAAGAAAAGAAATGAAAAAAAAGAAAACAAGGAAATTGTTTGAAAATTTGAAAAGGTGAATACACTGAAGTAGATTAAAATAGAATGATGGAACTAAGATAGAATTGGAAAAAATTTACACAGAAGTAAAAAATATAGTAAAAAATTAAAGAAAAATATTTTTAATAAAAATTGAAAATAAAATGAATTTTTTCTCTTTGTGTATTCAAGAAAAAGAATAGTGTAAAAGAGAAAAAAAAAAGAAAAAAGAAAAAAAAAGAAAGAAAATTGAATAGATGGACCTGCTAACAGATTGAAATAGGGCTGAAATTACTTCGTTTTCCCCCAGAAGTCAGTCTATGTAGCGCTTTATAGTCCATAAACTAAGCCGGTGGTGAGACTTGTATTCTTGAAGAGCGAGGTTGGCCCAGTTGGGCGGGGCTCAGTGAAACAGCTCTGTTCTCCACTAGATGGCGCTGCCAGCCTACTGGGGTGGATTGTTGCAGGGCTTGTAGATATGTATGCACATGCGCGGGAGCAGTAAGATGGCGTCATCCAGATACCCAGTCTCTAGTATGGGAATTTTTCTCTCAGATCAGCAATCGCACACCCATCCTCTGTCTTCAGCTTTCGTCCGCTCCTCGCTTCTTCACTGTCCGTGACCAAGCCCCAGGCAGTACCTCTCTCCCGAGTTTTATCTCAGATGAGGCTGTTTTCCCTGGCCCCTTACTTCTGAAGGACTGCGGCTTTGACCCTTTCCACCCCTCTGCGGGAGGGTCTCACCGAGCAATGGCCGAATGCCGGCTGTACCCAGGAACTCCTGCTGGACCCTGCTGCTGCTGGTACCCCGAGACTACAGCCAGGTGCCAGCCTGCCCCAGAAAAAGTTTGCGAGATAGTGTAGCAGCAGCTTTTCAGGGACTGTGGAAAATCACAACACACATCTGTCACCAGGCTTCACCCTTAATGGCCTTGTTCCAGCACCAGCGAATGTGGCCGCCTTCTGGGGTCTGCTGGGACCAGGTGGCTTCAACAGTCTCTACCAAATGTCCTTCCAGCAGTGGAACCATTTTTCCCCGTGTGGCCCGAGAACCTCCCAGACCCCACTCTCTTCCTGGGGATTCACCTTTCCCACCAGAGCACCGCCAGGTATGGAGCTGCAGAGTTGCAGCCTTTACGCTCCCCTTGTTTACAGTCCTAATGGAATTTAAACCCTCTCCTTTCTCCTTTCTCCCTTTTTAGTTTAGTCCCTGCGGCTATTTCCAATTTTCCACTTTCTCTCCAGCTGCTTTTGGGGAGGGGTGCTTTTCCCATATTCTCCCCTGACCAAGTCTCTGTCCTCGCTCTGCCTGCAAAGGCGACTCCCTGCCTGCCACCGGCTTCTCTCTCCCCAGGTTTACCTCTCTGTGCCACGTACCTGCTGAATTCTGTGGCTCAGGTTGTGCAGATTGTTGTGTTAATCCTCCAATCATTTTTCTAGGCGTGTTGGACGGTTTGGTGTTGGTCTGTCTATATTTCATGGATGTGAGACATAAAAAACTTCCATGGTGTTCCGCCATCTTGGCTCCTTCCCATGACTTTTTCATTTTATAACTGGAAGTCTATACTTCTTGTACTAATTCATTAAGTAATTAATTAAGAGAGGGGGGTGTGGGGAGAGAGAGAATCCCAAGTAGGCTCCACGCTCAGCATGGAGACTGACATGACCCTGGGATCATGACCTGAGCTGAAATTAAGAGTTGGACGCTCAAATGACTGAGCCATCCAGGTGCCCATGGAAGTCTGTACTTCTTGATTATCTTCCCCTATTTCGCCACCACACCAAACTTCCCTCTGGCAACCATCAACTTGTTCTCTGTGTCTTTGAGTCTGGGTTTTACTTTATTTGTTTTGTATTTTAGATTTCACATAAAACTGAAATCATACAGTATTTGTCTTTCTCTGTCTTATTTCAATTAGCATCAATATCCTTGAGGTTGATCCATGTTGTCACAAATGGCCAGATTTCATTCTTTTTTTCTGGCTGAGTAGAATTCCAATATATATCTTCTATATCTTCTTTATGCATGCATCCAATGATGGACACTTAGGTTGTTTCCATATCTTAGTATTATAAATAACGCTGTTATGAACACAGGGGTACACCTATCTTTTCATATTAGTGTTTCATATTCTTCAGATAGATATCCAGTAGTAGAACTGCTGGATCATGTGGTAGTTCTCTTTTTAGTTTTTTGAGAAACTTCCACACTGTTTTCCCTAGTAGCTGCACCAATTTACATTCCTACCAACAGTTCACATCCTCACCGATACTTGATTACTTCTATCTTTCTGATTCTAGCCATTCTGACAGTTGTGAGGTGATATCTCCTTGTGGTTTTGATTTGCATTTCTCTGATGATTCGTGATTTTGAACATATTTTCATGTGTCTGTTGGCCATCTGTATGTCTTCTTTGGAAAATATTCTTTGGAAAATATTCAGATATTCTGCCCATTAAAAAAGTTTTTTTTAATTATGGTTTTTTTTAAAGTTTATTTATTTATTTTGTAAGAGAGAGAGAGATATAACAAGTGAGGGAGGGGGAAGGAGAGAGAGAATCCCAAGCAGGCTCCATGCTCTACACTGTGCCTGACATGGGGCTCCATCTCATGATTACAAGATCATGCCTTGAGCTGAAATCAAGAGTTGGATGCTTAACTGACTGAGCCACCCAGGTGCCCTCTGCCCATTTTTTTTAAATTGGATTTTTAAAGTTGTTATTGAGTTGTAGGAGTTATTTATATATTTTGGATATTAACCCCTTATTGGATATATGATGTGCAAATATTTTCTCTCTTTTGGTAGATTGCCTTGTCATGCAGAAAGCTTTTGGTTTGATATAGTCCTGTGTGTTAGTTTTGCTTTTGTTTTCCTTTTCTTTGGAGTTAGATCCAGAAACACATCGTTAAGACCAATGTCAAGGAGCTTTCTGCTTATGTTGTCTTCCATGAGTTTTATGGTTTCAGGTCTTGCATTCAAGTTTCTAATCCATTAAAACAAAATTTTTTTTAAATTTTATTTCTCTTTGAGAGAGAGAGACAGAATCTGAAGCAGGCTCCAGGCTCCTAGCTGTCAGAACACAGCCCGATGTGGGGCTCAAACTCATGACCTGAGCCGAAGTGGGATGCTTAACTGACTGAGTCACCCAAGCACCCCTGTTTTCATCCATTTTGAGTTAATTTTTGTATATGATGTAAGATAGTGGTCCAGTTCCATTCTTTCACATGTAGCTGTCCATTGATTGAGGAGACTGCCCTTTCCCACTGTATATTCTTGTCTCCTTTGTTGTAAATTAATTGACTATATAATCCTGTTTTTATGCCAATACCACATTGTTTTGATTGCTTTAGGTTTGCAATATAATTTGAAACCAGGCAGTGTGATACCTCTAGTTTTGTTCTTTTTTCTCAAGATTGTCTTAGTTATTCTGGGTCTTTTGTGGTTCCATATAAATTTGAGAATTATTTGTCCTATATCTGTGAAATATGCCATTGGAATTTTGATAGGGGTTATACTGAATCTCATTGGTTTGGGTTTTTATGGGCATTTTAACACTATTCATTCTTCTAATCTATGAGCACAAGATATCTGCATTTATTATTTCTTCAAGTTGTTTAGTCAATGTCTTATAGTTTTCAGTGTACATATTTTTTTACCTCCTTGGTTAAATTTATTCGTAGGTGTTTTATTCTTTTTGTTGTGATCATATGGAATTATTTTCTTGATTTCTCTGATAGTTTGTTTTAGTGTATAGAAACACTACAGATTTTGTATATTAATTTTACATACTGAAACTTTCTTAAATACATTTAATAGTTCTAATAGTTTTTTGGTGGTCTTTAGGGTTTTCTATATATAGTACCATGTCATCTGCAAATAGTGATGGTTTTTCTTCTTCCTCTCCAGTTTGCCTCTTATTTCTTTTTCTTGCCTAATAACTGTAGCTAAGAGTTCCAATATTATATTGAATAAAAGTGGGCATACTTGTCTTGCTCCTGATTTTAGAGAAAAAGCTTTCAGCTTTCACCACTGAGTCTGATGTTAACTGTAGGCTTGTCATATATAGCCTTAATTATGTTGAGGTACTTTCCCTCCATACCCATTTCATCAAGAGATTTTATCAATAAATTGATGTAGAATTTTGTCAAGTGCTTTTTCTGCATCTGTTGGGATGATCATATGGTTTTATCTTTATTAAAAAATTTTTTTTAAAGTTTATTTTTGAGAGACAGACATAGCATGAGTGGGGGAGGGGCAGAGAGAGAGGAAGACAAAGAATCCAAAGCAGGCTCCATGGGGCTTGAACTTATGAACTGTGAGATCATGACCTGAGCTGAAGTTGGATGCTTAACCAACTGAGCCACCCACGTGCCCCTTATCTTTCATTATTTTAATGTGGTGTATCATATTGATTGATCTGTATATGTAAAACTGTCCTTACATCCCTGGAATAAATCCCACTCGATCATGGTGTATAATTCATTTAATGTTTTGTTGAATTCAGTTTGCCAATGTTTTGTTGAGAATTTTTACTTCTATGTTTATCAGGGATATTGGCCTATAATTTTTCTTTTCTTTTCTACAACTCTGGGCTTTGTTTTCTTTTTCTAATTCCTTTAGGTATGAAGTTAAATAGTTTCTTGTTTCTTGAGATAGGTTATACTGCTATGAACTCCCATCTTAGAACTGCTTTGGCTGTATCCTGTTGATTTTAGTATGTCATATTTCTGTTTTCATTTGTTTCTAGGTATCTTTAAATTTTTCCTTCGATTTATTCTATGATCCCATAGTTATTCAACAACATGTTGTTTTATCTCCATGTATTTGTAGTTATTTCAGTTTTCTTCTTGTATTGAATTCTAGTTTCATACCACTGTGGTCAGAAAAGATGCTTAATATTATTTCAGTCTTCTTGAATTTATTGAGACTTGTTTTTAGCCTACCATGGGATTTATCATGGAGGATGTTTCATGTGCATTTAAGAAGAATATAAATTCTGCTGCTTTTGGATGGAATGTTCTAAATATATCTATTAAGTCCATCTGGTCTAATGTGTTAAGGCCAATGTTTCCCTATTGATTTTCTGTCTGGATGATTTAGCCATTGATGTAAGTGGGGTGTTAAAGTCTTCTACTATTATCTTATTGCTGTCAGTTTCTTCAAGTCTATTAATATTGGCTTTACTTTAGTAGTATGTTGGATGCATATATATTTATAAATGTTATATCTTCTGACTGGATTGACTCCTTTATCATTACGTAGTGCTCCTTTTTGTCTTTCATTACATTCTTTGTTTAAAGTATATTGTGTCTGATATGAGTATACATACAGCAGATTTCTTTTTATTTCCATTTGCATGAAATGTCTTTTTCCCACCCTTCACTTTCAGTCTGTGTGTGTCTTCTGACGTGAGTCTCTTGTGTGCAGTATATAGATGTGACTTGTTTTTCTTTTTTCTTAATCCATGCAGACACTCCACATTGATTGGAGAATTTGGTATGTTTACAATTAAATTAATTATTGATAAGTGTGTACTTATTGCCATTTTGTTAATTGTTTCTGGCTGTTTTTATAGTTCCTCTCTGTTTCTTTCTTCTCTTTTTCTCTTTCCTTATATTTTGATGAATTTCTTTAGTGTTGTGTTTACATTCCTTTCTCATTTTTGTATGTATGTATTTACTTTCAGGTTTTGCTTTGTGGTTACCATGAGGTGCACACATGTCATCTTATGTCTATGACAGTCTATTTTAAGTTGATAGCAACTTAAATTTGAACACATTCTAAAACTACATTTTTACTCCTCTTTCCCTACTTTATTATATTTTTAAAGTTTTTTTTCACGTTTATATTTGAGAAGAGAGAGATAAAGCATGAGCAGGGGGAGGAGAGAGAAAGAGGGAGACACAGAATCTGAAACAGGCTACAGGCTTTGAGCTGTCAGCACAGAGCCCAATGTGGGGCTCGAACTCACGGACCGCGAGATCATGACCTGAGCTGAAGTCAGATGCTTAACTGACTGAGCCACCCAGGCACCCCGTCCCTACTTTATATTTTTGATATCACATTTTACATGTTTTTATTTTACGTATCTCTTAACTAATTATTATGGTTTTAGTTCATTTTACTACTTTATAAGTGATCAATCCACTACCTTTGCTTTATATTTACCTGTTCCAGTGAGGGTTTTTTTTTTTTTTCCTTTGGTATGTTTTCTTGTTATTAGTTAGTGCCATTTCTTTTCAGCTAAATGAAATCCCTTTGACATTTCTTGTAATGCCAGTTTAGGAGAGATGTACTTCTTTAGCTTTTGCTTATGTGGCATACTTATCTCCTTCAATTCTGAATGATACTATTGCTGAGTATTTCTTGGTTGGAATTTTTTTTTTTCTTTCAACATTTTGACTATGTCAGGCCACTTCCTTCTGGTCTGTAAAGTTTCTGCTGAGAAATCTATTGAGAGCTTTATGGGGTGTCCCCTATACATAACAATTTGTTTTTCTCTTGCTTCTTTAAGTTCTTTATTTGAATGTTTGACATTTTAATTATAATGTGTCGTGATGTGGATCTCTGTTTGTCTTATTTGGAACTCTCTGGGCTTCCTGGAGCTGGATATCTGTTTCCTTCCTTAGGTTAGGGAGTTTTTCAGCCATTATTTCTTCAAGTAATTTTTCTGTCCCATTTTATCTCTCTTCTTTTGGGACCTCCTATAATGTGTATGTTATTCTACTTGATGTTGGTCTCTTAAGTGGTCTTCATTTTTTAAAATTCTTTTTTTCTTTTGTTGCTCTGTTGGGATGAGTTTTATTGCTTTGTCTTCCAGCTTGCTGATGTGTTCTGTTTCATCCGTTTGCTCTTGAACCCCTCAAATGTATTTTTCAGTTCAGTTATTGTGTTTTTCAGCTCTGTGACTTCTGTTTAGTATTTTCTTATAATTTCTCTCTCTTAGTTCAAGTTCTCACCTTATTCATTCATTCTTCTGAGTTTGGTGAGCATCTTAATGACCATTACTTTGAATTCTTTATCAGGTAGATTACTTATCTCTGTATCATTAAGGTCTTTTCATGAGGTTTAGTGTTGTTTTTTCATTTGGAACATATTTCTTTGTTTTCTCATTTTGCTTGACTCTGTGTTTGTTTAGGCAAAACAGCTATTTCTCTCAGTCTTGAAGGAGTGGCCTTGTGTAAGTGATGAATGTTCTTGTTCACCCTTTCCCTAGCTCTTGGTTGTTTCTCAAAACTTTGTGGTTGTCTAAACTGCCTGATTTATTCTTTGTATGTCCCAGCTGTTAAGGGTGTGTTAAAACCTGTCAGTGTTCCAAGGGAAGGAATTTCATTTAGCACCTAGTTTAAGGCTGATTGGAAGCCAGACCCTCAGGCAGCAGCTGTAAAAGTATGCAAATATATACAGTCCTGAGGGGCTGCAATTGGAAACCTAGTTGGCCTTCAGACAAGGTGATCTAGAAGTGTCTCCCAGATGAGAGTTGCAAAAACTGGGGCTCCAGACAAGCTCCTTTCTGGGAGGTCTTGTCAAGCTATAGCAAGACCAAGAGGGTGTGCAGGGATTGTATATCCCTGCTTGTGTTCCCTGGGAGTGCCTCCTTAGCCTCTAGATGTGTAGGAAAACTGAAGCCTGTACTTTAGGCTGAAGCTCCAGAATAAGGAGATAGGCCTTTTTCACAGGAAGATTGTGTATTTTAGTCTGCTATCTGTGCAGTACCTTGGGGGGTGGTGGCCTACCAATAACTTGTCTTTCTAATCATTACATTCCAGTGGCACTCAGGAACAGCAGCGTCTTGGCCACCAGGGTCAGGTGATCAAAGGTGTCCCCTGTGTAGATGCTTCCCATGCACACTGAAATTATGCCGGTTTTCTATATCAACAATTATAATTGGGTCTGTTAAATCAATATATGAGAAATGCAGAGAGGCCTTATAATAAGCCTCTTCATGTGTAGATTCCATGGGTATCTTACAATAAACCTCTGGGATGCCTTATAATATGAAGCAACTAAAATCTAGTTTCAGAACATGAGGGAAAAGATGGGATATTGGGTATTGGAAACCCCACAAAATATCCAAATCTTAGTTTATGGATGAAACTCTTAATCTATCATACTTGTTGACAAATTATAAAATGTACTGGCTCAAATTTCATTAAAAAAGTTTTTTCCTCTTCCCATTTTCTGAGGGTGGCATGATTGAAAGTGAGTGAAATATCAGAGGAGACTAAAAATCTCCAAACCAGGTCTTGAAGTCAGAGTAGTATTAACCAGGGAGTGTTGCTGTCCTCTGAAGCCAGTGCTTCCTGGTGTAGGCTCCTGGAACATCCTGGATAGCCTGACATTCCCCTCACTCTCTTTGAATTCTGAAGATGTTGCCAGAGAGAAGAGGAGCTAGGGAGAGAAAAGGAGAAGGATGTGGGATAAAGTATAAAATACACTTTTGGAAGAAAGCAAGTAGCAATTCCTTTGACAGCGTTTTTACTCAGCTTTAACTTTTAGTAAGCTTTTTAAGCAGCCTGATGGTGCCTGAGTTTCTACCATTAAAGCTGCATTCATTTGGCTTAAGATTTCGATAAGACTCTTAAAGTGGAAATACCTCTGGGACTCATATGCCTAATGAGCAAGGAGTAGCAAACCAATGACATTGACCATAGGAAGTGGTGGGACTCTGGCAAATTGGAGAATACATGCCTGTCCATGGGGACAGCCTCTGTTTGGCTCGGCCAGCTGCTCATAGGCAGGAGTATGGGATCTTATGATATTTTCAAAAGCTAGTAATCAGTATTTTTATGAGAAATTTCATGATTTTTAAATTGTTAGCAACTAATTCCACATTGAACACACACACACACACACACACACACACACACACGCACACACACAGAAGGCCAAACAAAACACATTTGTGGGCTGGATGCTGTCCATGGGTCACCAGTTAGCAACTTTTGTTTTGGACTTTACTGTTCACTGGACCCCCCCCCCCCCCCCCCCCCCCCGTGAAATAATTTATCGCATCCTTTGCCGGTACAGAACAGAGGGAAGGAGAGAAGAAATGTAGGACCATTCACACAGAGCTGTGAGTGAACAGAGAGGAGATGAGCGGTGAGGGGAAAGAAAACAGCAGTGAAGGCTTCATTATTCTGAGTGGACTGACCATGGGTCACCAAGCCCCATAGTAGATATGCTGCTTTTCCAACAGCTGAATATAAAAGAACAAGTCAAATCCTACTATTTCTGGATGCTGTTAATTCCAAACCTTTTAAGTCATTCTTTACATATGGAACTTATAAAATAGTGTAAAAATCATTTTCATGGGTAATGTGCAGTATACCTGACAGAGAAGTAAGCTCATAATACTTAGTCACATAATACAAATAAAAACTACAGACAGTCAATTGTTTCCTAATCATTGATTAAACCGATCTCTAAAGACTTTCTTATGATTGTTTGTTATATGTAAGAAATAATATTATATTATATTACATTATATTTTATAACACATAATTTTAGCTTGTTTAGATGGACTTTTAGCCAAGCTCTGAACATGGGATTTCATGGTGTTGCACTGAACCTGCTCACAAACCTGAGGTGGACAGCAAATGGGATCATCCCTCCACCCACCATGGGTTGGTATATGTTTCCATTTCTCTATGGGCTTATTGAAATATCTCCTTCCTACTTCCTCCAAAGGACAGCCTTTTCTGCCTCAGGCAGAAATAGAAATATAGACCACGATGATGGAGACTTACCAGATGTGCACAAGAAGCTGCCATCCAGTGCTGGAGAGGACCGAGCCTTGCTGCTGGGCTTTGCAATGATGGGCTTCTCAGTCCTCATGTTCTTCTTGCTTGGAATTACCATCCTAAAGCCTTTCATGCTCAGGTAAGAAACATAGAAAGGAGACCCAGAATTTTCAATTCGGATCAGATCCAAGCATAGTGGTAGAGAAGAGGAAGCTGGCTTTGGCCTCTTCAGCCCTCCTGACCAGTGTCTAAGGGATGATAGAATCACCTGTTTCGTTATCAGTGCTGGGAGGCAGTTGGGTGTAGAGAAAGGTGTGGTAACAAAGTGGAAGATACTCCTTTACCACTCCCCCTTGTCAATTTGAAAAGTACTTCCAACAGCTGATCCATAAATTAGATATGCATGGAAGGAATAAATTCTTCCTTTAACAAGCAGATATCATAGGGAAAGGTTAATTTAAGTCTTCTATGTGAACACAATAAAAGTTATTTAACTCTGAGTTTTTTGAGTTTGACAATATCTACCTAGCACATAGTAGTTGGTCAATAAGTGTTTCTTCCCTTTTGTTTTATTCATTATTAAATATAGCAAATAACAGTTACCATTTATTAAATATATACTATATGCCAAAATATACTATATTTTATCCTATTTAAATCTATAGCAAACCTATCATGGTAGCATTATTTTATCATTTTCATTTTATTTTTTTATTTTTATTTTTTAATGTTTATTTTCGAGAGGAAGAGAGAGACCACGAGCAGGGAAGGGGCAGAGAGGTGGGGAGACAGAGAACCCCAAGCAGGCTCTATACTGTCAGCACAGAGCCTGATGTGGGGCTTGATCTCAGGAACTGTGAGATTATGACATGAGCTGAGACCAAGAGTCTGATGTTTAACTAACTGAGCCACCCAGGCGCCCCTTAATTTTCATTTTATAAATGAGAAAGCTGAGGCTCAGTCCAAGTAACTTGCCCAAGGTCACCTAGCCAGTAAAGAACTTGCCTGTCATTTTGATATAAGACTCCTGGTCTCCTAATACTTAAATGAAGTTTGTAGCAATGGGGGTGGGGGATGGGAGGTTTCATTAGGGCAGGGGAGGAGCTGTTTAATTTTGGAGGATGCCTTTTACAACATGGGGTACTTTGAGGGAGGGCAGTATTGGGTAGGGGGACAGCAAGGGGCACTTTCCCTTTTGTTAGCCAAAGAGTGATAGAAGGCCCAGGGAGAATAGGGAGAGGGAGGCCTAGGAGTTAAGAAAAAGGATCACAGAATAGGAAGTAGGTGTCCTGCTTTTGTTATTTATCAGATTCATCTCCTGCCATTCCTAAGTTACTATTAGGGCAATAGTGTGGAGGTCACCATCACTACAGAACACAGCGCCACTATTAGAAGCATTCAGGATAATTTTCCCTCTGGTATTATCACCATGTTCTGCTTCTCATCATCCAGCTTACTTTTATTTAGTAGACACCAGGAAACTTATATGTGGTTATACTTCCTTCATTGCTTTGGCTGCTAGGAAGCTCAGAGCGAAATTTGTGGCCCAGTTCTCATAACTGTAGGGGATCTTATGGTTTTCAGTTTACGTGCTTTACCTTACTCTTGACTTCTAGCTTTCTACCTTCCTTTTTCTATTACTCCATTATATGTAGAGAGATATCTATCTATTGCCTATCTCTGTCTACCTACCTACCTACCTACCTTCCTACCTACCTGATCATCTATCCTTCCTTCTATCCATCCATCCATCCATCCATCCACCCATCCAATCATCAATCTAGCTGCATTACACATACCTATGTAAGCTGAATAAATTTGTGTGTGTGTGTGTGTGTGTGTGTGTGAGTGTGTGCGCATGCATGTGTGTGCATGTGCATGAGTGCTTGTGTGCAGGTCCAGGTCAGATTATTTTCTAAAATGTGATAATTTGTGAGATGTTTTGAGGATACCTTCTGCAACCTGACACCAAACTGTTGCTCGTATTTAAATTTTACTTTGCTAAGCATTTCTGGAAATTGTTTGCTTAAAGTAATTGAGTGCTTAAGAGTGGTGAGTTCTCATCTGTCTCTTGCCTCGTGATTTTGTGCCACCTCAGAGAGTGGTTTTGCTCCATGGAAGATGGCCTGCTCCCACGCCCTTCGACCATCATCTCTCAATCAAATGATGGATTTTGTCTATTTGTAGACAAATAGACACACAGTGCTGTTGAAAGAACATGCTCATGTTTCCAGCTCTAAATACATGCCTGGTTCCAGGTGCCTGGGTGTCTCCGTTGGTTAAGCATCTGACTCTTGATTTCAACTCAGGTCATGATGGTGCGGTTTATGAGATCGAGCCCCACATTGGGCTATGTACTGACAGTGCAGAGCCTGCTTGGGAGTCTCTCTTTCTCCCTCTCTCTCTGCCCTTCCCTTTCTCTCTCTTTCAAAAAATAAATAAGTAGACTTTAAATATGTCCCTGGCTCTCCCTGAGAGAACTGGCCTGACCCTTGTGCACAGGAAGAAATATACTGCTCTCCATAATGGAGCTTTCTGAAATCTTCAAGGAAGGTTCCAACCACACTCAGTTCAGCATTTGATTAGGATTCAGAGAGCCTAAGTTCTGACACAGACAAATGGGCAACTCTAAAGAATTATTTTAAGATGCCTAGTCTAAATAAGTACAGAATTTAATTTTGTGGAAAAGCAGCTGGTGTTAAACCTGTGAAAGAACCTTATTTTTCATATTTGTATTTTCACTTGCCCAACATTTTATTTATAAAATTTATAAAATATATATAAAATATATTTATTTAAAAAATCCAATGATTTTTTAATGCCCTGGGCCTTGAGATTATTTTAAACTGCACTGTGTCTCAAGTTTATTATATTAATACAGAAAAATGTTTACTTATGGCCAAAGATCTTAACAGGAGAGCAGTATGAATCCAGATAAATGAGGCTTTTCAAACATTCTAGACTTTAGAATTTGCTAATCTGACTTCTTGTGTTGAGGTCACCAGGAAATAAGGTCAGGGACCCACCTGGGTGTGAGTGTGAGGGCCCCCAGGAATGGACCTGTACATTGTCAAGCATTTCTTCTTACCCTACTTTACTTTATCTAGGACTTGTTCTCTAACAATTTCATACATATTTGTCTTTTCAACACCACCACAAAATTTTCGTGGGCAGGAATTTTGTCTACCACTTCTCATGGCACCTAGAACATTCTGTGCATGTAGTATGTGTGCAAATACACAAGGAATGTTTTCCAAATCAAACTTTCATTCAGTACAACATGTATTGAGCCTCTATGTGGGAGGCATGGTGCTTCTTGCTTTAAGGAACATGAAGATGAATAGGACATAGCCCCTCACCTCAAGGAACCTACTGACAGTGAAAACATGGTAAGTTTTCTGAGACATTCCTTCTATGATTTGTATTTGCCTCTTTGGAAGTAGAATGAGTAAATGGAATTGTACCTTGTTACTAGAATTCTACATTGACTAAGGGTCACATTGACTGTGGTTGGAACCTTCCAAAGGCACATTTTCATCAGGACGGGCCAATGGGTGCATCTTGAGATGATAAGGAATGGAAGAGGATAAGATTTCTGAGTATGTGGTTACAGTAATATTTGTCAAAGCATGGTTCGCCAAATACCTGCATCTTAAATACTGCTGAATATACAGATTCCTGGATTTCAACTCAGATCAACTAAATCCAAATCTCTGGGTGTGAAGCCTTAGAATCCACAAATACTTCACTCTTAAACTCGCTCAGGTGATTCTGAAGTTTGAAAACCATTGCTCTAAGGGTTGGTGTAGTAAGAAATATGCCAAGGGGGTCATAACTGAGAAGAAACTTAGCAATATGCTGTTGTTTCTCTCCTATCTCAATGTTCCCTAATCATTATGTACCTTCTGTAATGGTTCCACATTCCCTGGAAATAGACACGTCTTGGGTTATCACATTACAACTATAAAAGTAAATTTTCTAGAGGGTGAAGATCATTTATCTTTTGCAATTGAAGTATTCAGAGAGAAGAGTCGAACTGTACTACCATCCACACTCATATCACGGACGACTGGATGGACTGCGCTTTCCCCTGTGGTGTAGGCTGCCGAGGCCGGGGCGAGTACCCATGTCTTCAGGTGTTTGTGAACGTCACCCATTCAGGTCAGAAAGCTCTCCTACATTATAATGAAGAGGCTGTCCAGATAAATTCCAAGGTAATTTCAAGTTCATGTAATTAAAGAGTTCTCATTACAGCTGCCCTTCCATGCCAGACTGTCCCCTGCAGAGTGCAGTACCCAGGACCATCTCTGGCAGTAAACCCGTTTCCTTCCAGTGAACACCCCTACAGTGGTCAGATCGGGATAAATGAAGCTAAAGGCATTCTTGGAGGAAAAATGGGGGTTACAGAATGGAAAGGAATCATGCCAATTTCACACACTGGTGTCTGGAATTTACAGGCTGAGCCAGTGGACAGAGTCATTTGTAGGCAGTTTTACTTGTGGAAGCCCAACTCCCCATTGTATCAAAAATGTTAAAATGTACTCAACCCATCTTACATCAAGTAAGCAATTTTTCTTATCAAAATAAATGTAAAAATTATTATAATTTTGATTTTATACATTTCTTGATTGGTTCATATGATGTATAGTGCACATTCTCACCTAACTATGAAAGTTAGGTTGTATCAGATTAGTTGACATACTATGCTTTGTTGTCTTTACTTACTTAGGCACTTAATCAATCTGATGATCTCGGTTTTCTATTTTGGATGCAATAGTTTTTAAGGCCTCAAACATTTTTGTAGACCCTAAGCACAGTGCCTCGAGTGTCTAGTGGATATGCTAAAAAATCTCAGGCATTTTTCAAAAAAAAATCACCAGCTGACATATCCCTTCTTCACTGGTTCTGCCACCCAGGAACCAAAGCCCATGTAGGACCCCTCTCCATGGGCCTAGGGCAAAGGCTTCAACATGCTATCCTTTAGGTAAAGATTTTACTGTAGGAAATCAAGACAAAGATGATAGAGGCATTAATAGGTGTTGAGAACACATAGTGAGCTCAGCAGATATTTGTTGAATGGACAAAGACCAAGGGGGCCTGCATGGTCCTTATGAAGCTGGTCACTGCCTCTTCTGAAATATTTGTATTCTAAGAATCCCTTTCCACATTTCTACATAGTGCCTGGAAATGGCCATATCACTCTGTGCCCTCCTGCCCACACTTCCCCATGAGCTTTACAACAGCTTCCATTAGCTTCTGAGATTGCAACTCTCCATGAATAGCTTCAGTCTGAAGCTCTTTCAGAATGAAAACTGTTGTTTAAATGCTTGGTTTGGGGGACAGTGCCTTCATCTTTCTTCTTCTTCCATATTCCTAGTGCTTTTACACACCCAAGTGTCACCGAGATAGGAATGATTTGCTCAACAGTGTGCTGGACATAAAGGAATTCTTTGATCACAAAAACGGGACTCCCTTTTCATGCTTCTACAGTCCAGACAGCCAATCTGAAGATGTCATTCTCATAAAAAAGTACGACCAGATGGTTATCTTTCACTGTTTATTTTGGCCTTCACTGACTCTGCTAGGGGGTGCCCTGATTGTTGGCATGGTGAGATTAACACAGTACCTGTCCCTGCTGTGTGAAAAATACAGCGCTGCACTCAGAGATGAGGTAGGTGGCAAAGTACCTTATATGGAACAGCATCGATTCAAACTGTGGAGTTTGGGGAGGGACAAAGAAAGGGGCAGAAAGATCTTAAGACAGTGGCCAGATTAAAGTCCTGGCCTTCAGATACCTGCAATTTTTTCACCTGTGGACCTAATGACGCCTGCTCGCAAACTAACCACGTAGAGGCAATTCAAACTAAGTACATTTCTTTTGGGAAACATTTTTAAAAAGCCTCACTATGTATTCCATTTATTCTATGCATACATACAAACTCACCATCTTTTTTCTACCCCACATTTCTTTCCACATGAGCCAAGGAAGTGCTTTTTGTCTCCACATGGCGAAATGAGCTCACAGTAGCTGTGCTTTATCTAATTTCAGCTCTAGCCGAACTTGTCCGCGTGGAAGTAAATGATGGAGGGTATCTAACCTATTGAGTACTGAACAGCCAGCCTAGGTCTATGCAACACAGTTTACATCAAAACATTTCCCAAAAAAGTGCTTAGTGAAGAACAGGTCATTCACTGTTAGGAAGATAATAATCTTGTAATTTCAAAAAAATGTGGGCCGACCATTTTGCTTCACCATTCATGATAAAGGAAAGCTGCTCCTAGCAAATGGCACTGAGTTTAGAGTTCTCTGTACTTAACCTTGCCATGTACCATGTAATTTTTCTTTCAGCAACATTCTCCTAGTTAATTATGCTTTCCATAAGCTCATTTTCTTCTTTGTGCACATTCTGGTGGGGGTGGGAGAGATGGCCAGAAACGTGAAGTAGGGAGAAGCTGTATTGGATGGAATTTAACATTCATCTCAGATAATCTGCAATTGTAGAAAAGTCCCACGTGGACAGTCAGCAAACATCTGTACTTTAATGACTCAACCCTGGTTATTAACTAATGAATGTCACAAGGCTCTCCCAACAAGTGCTTTCCAGAATAAGCTGAATTGGGAATTGAAAACATGTATTTGTTCTGAAAACCAATGTGCCTCAAAGCATCTCTTCAATTTTACTAAAAAAGTTTTACATCATGGTCCACAGAAAGAATGAGACTTTGAAGCAACTTTTATATGCAGATGTAATTAAAACAGAAATTTTGATTCCAAGTAAATATTATGCCTTTTAGCAGTTAATTTCAAATCACAAATTACTGAAGAGACTGAATGATTAAATAGAGCAATATTGACTTGACAAGTAATGAACAATTTTGGTACTTTCTCCTCCTCCTAGTGTGGAATAGTAGAAAACACATGTGTTTCAGAGGATTTATTTGAATTCATAGGTCATAACTACAGCTTTTCAGATACGTATCCCCTGGAAGTTCAGCTGAACTGAAATGAAGGTTCAAGCCTCTCTCTTCTCATTTATAAAATGGGGATAATCTCTTCCTTCATGGGGTAAAGGAAGAGACAAGGTAGAGTATATAAAACACCTTAGTTTCTTGCACCTAGTAAAAGTGCTCAAAAAATGTTAGATAAATTTTTTTTGCTAAGTTTCAATATTCAGTCAGCCTCTTTTGGGTATGTATCCAAAGGAAACGGAATCAGTATCTCCAAGAGACATCTGTATTCCCCTGTTCATTGGAGCATTATTGACAATGGGCAAGATATGGAAACAACCAGTGTCCATTCGCAGATGAATAAATTGTGATCTTACACACACACCCACACTGTACACACATATGTGAGGTGTGTATACATATACACAATGGAATATCATTCAGTCTTAAAAAAGGAGATCCTGCCATTTGCAACGGCACAGATAAACCCAGAGGGGATTATGCCAGTAAAATAAGCCAGACATAGAAAGGAAAAAACTGCATTTCACTTATATGTGGAATCTAAAAATGTCAAATACACAGATGCAGAGAGTAAGATAGTGATTACTGGGGGTGTGGTCAGGTAGGGGAAATGGGGAGATGTTAATTAAAATGTACAAACTCTGTTTTAAGATGAGGTCTAGAGATCTCATGTACAGCATGATTATGGCAAGAATACTATATTGAATACTGGAAATTTGCTAAGAAAGTAGATTTCAGGTATTCTCATCACATAGACACACATACACACAATGTGAGGAGATGATACATTGATTAGCTTGACTATAATCATTTGCTGTACGTGAATATCAAATCATACTGTACACCTTAAATATATACAATTCTCATTAAAAAATAAAATAAATTCAGTCAGCCTTGGTACCTTTCACTGGACAGCCGGTTATAGGGGCTAGCGTAGGGAGCTGTAGGAGAGCATTCCTTCCCCTTGTCTTGGCGAAATATAATATGCATTTAAGATTCAGAACGTGCTGCTTAAAAGGTTGCGGTAAATTATTTTGTATACCAAAGACTTTCCTGAAATAAAATAGATGTAGGCACACATATTTTAAGTCATTCTACAAATTGAGATTCTATAGATTGCTAAAGGGCAGATCTCTATTCCATTTCTTAGTAAGTTTTGACACCCATCTAACAACGTGCAGTTCTTGGGATTTTTCTCCTAACAAATTCAAAACCACTCGTTTAAAGCCTAAAAAGTGTGTGAAAGTGTGAAACCTAGTGTTGCAATTACCAGTTTTCCACTCATACTGTGCGGCTACTTGGTTCATCTCGTTACCTCATCTCAGGAAAGAGGAACATTATGCTTGGAGAACAAAGTCCATTTAGAATAATGTTAATTCAAAGTCACGCAAACCATTTGGCAAAGAGACAAAATGTGAGCAATCATTTGCTATTAATTGCTTAGAAGTACAGAGTATCAACACTCACATGTATGTACTCATCCAAGTACAGACTCCCCTTTTGCAAGGTTTACGATAACTGAAAGTAAAATCAGTTTGCTTCTAGCCCAACCTCACTTCTAGGTTCTGGTCTTCAACTGACTTGAAAATAAGTCTGTCTGCATGTACAAACACATTCATATGTATATGTGTATGTTTCTGCTTGAAACACAAACATACAATTCTTTTTGCTTAAAGGAAATGAATATTCAAACAGATATTTCTCTAATATTCATTACTGGGGCAGACAAATTGCTTTTAAGGCATAATAGTTTCAGGTTTTCAATCAACTATTCTTAGTTGTTACTGATCAGAACTCAAGTTCAGCTAAATTTTGATTATTAGCAACACCGGTTTGCTTGTAAGTATTCCAAAAAAATGGCAAAGTATAATTATCACAGTTTTTTGTTTAAAATATGTAGTACACTAAGGACTGCTTAGACACCAGTAAGTTTTTTTTTTTTTTTTTTTTTTTTTTTAATAAACAGCGTGATGTTACAGACTGCAAAGTTAAAAGAAAAGCAGACATTGACAGTTTCTGATGAGCACAAACAGTAAGTGCAGTCACAGGCCAAACATCTTGCTAGGAACAGCAAGACTGGGAAGAGGTCTTAAATTTAGTGACACTGTATTATTCTATATTCTCAGTACAATAACACATGAATCTTGCTGTGTCAAACCTTTTTGGGCCATCAGTAAAAGAATATGTAAAAACATTTTTCTCCTAATGAATGCAGTATACCACAGGACTTCAATTCATTGAATGACAAAATAGAAATAGATTTGCTACAATTAAAAGGGGCCAAAAGAGGGTGGTAGGGGCTGTTTTTTGAAGCTTCCAAAGTCAACATTTGATGTGCTTGTAGTCTTCTTTTGGTAATGCCACATTCCCCAAGATAGTAAAGTGTTATGTTCCAAAAGGATATATTCTTTTAGATTGTATTCAACCCAAGGAAGTCTGAGGACTGAATCACATCAAAACTATCAATTGTATTTGACTTAGGTTCCGTAGCCAAAAGCATTTCTAGAAACCACATGAAGTCCAAGCTCTCCAACCACTCTTCAGAACATATATTAAATGTGATAGGGGCTTTTTTTTTTTTTTTAAATGAAATTGATAGATCATGACTACATTTGTAAATTCATACTTGAATTAATAAGTCTTATTAAAGATATTTTGAGAAAATATAAAACAATGAAATTTTTCTTCCTCCTTGCTTAACCTAGAAGGAGTAACAAAAATAAGAATCACCTAAAAATATACATGGCTTTTAGCATAACCACAAAATTATTGTAGTGACAGATTAAATAAGGTTTCAGATAAGATTTAAGACTTAACTGGCTTACAAAATGCATTAAGAAAACCTTTCCATACTTACCAACATGAAGAATGGAGTCTACTGTTGGTAGTGAAAATCAGTTACCTAAACTACACTAACCGTACAATGGACTGATCCCCTCCCCCCGCCCACCAACCGCCCCCAACCCCCTACTAAAACTCATATATATGTCATTGTGTAAAAAGTGAGAAAATTTCCTTATGGCTCATAACTGTCACTTTATGCTAACTAGCACGGCTGTAATATTAACATGTCTAAAACTAAGGAAAAGGAACGACGCTTCACTGATAAAAAGAAAGTGTAAAACCTTAATCAAGTGAAATACTTGGATGAAATAAGTTTATTTAAAAACTAACATCCCAACTCGGGAAACTCCTAATGAATTCTAAACACTTCTGAGCTTTAGAACCTGATGCTTACACCTTTTATGAACGATACTTCTTGACTAGGACTAGCGAGCAGTGTGTAGGCAAATAGAAATGTGTGCAGATATACACACACCAATTTCACTAATAATAAAGAAAAGGAAGACAGCTAATTTCGAATGCCGAATTCAAGAACCTAGTACCACAAACCTTCTGGCGCTGTAGCCTTTTCCATGGCTGGAGCAATGATTAAATTTTAACCAAATTTTTTTCTTAATGTCTCCAATGCCATTAAAAACAAGGCATGCCAACTCTGACTTTTTATAAATCTAAACTACAGTGCTCTGGAAATTTCTGTAACATCAGAGCCTGGTATTGAGTTGTGACTCATTTACTTTTTTTCTTATTAACCTTCTGAGGTAGAGTTACCAATCCAATTTTATCAGGACCATAGTTATCTTGAGCTAAACCCCATAATCTTTTCAGAAAATGAAAATAACTTTGTAAAGAAAAGAAGAAAGGCTTTCCAGGCCATGGCGCGTAAGATACATTTATAATTTTAATGTAACAATTAAAAAATAAAAATGGTTTGTGTTTATATTTTAAAAAACAGCCCAGCTGTATTTCTCTGTCACCAATAATTGTTATCTGAGGATCCTGTCCATGCTGAGTTTTATACTTCAGCCCTCACAATGCCGTCCTTGAGGAAGAGTTATTTCCCTCCTGGTATGCACAGTATACTCACAGCTTTCTGCCTTGTCTTTCGAAGGCCCCGTCTAAGGCTTCCCTTAGAAGCGCCTCATCTGAGCAGGATGGGCACGAAGAATGTAATTCATTCAAACAGACTCCCCCTCTTCTTCTGCCCCCTCCTTCCACATTCCCCTCTTCTCAAAAACATCTGAAGTATGAAAGTTGTTTTTAGATAGGAGAAGCACCACAATCCATTAACACCGCATAGGGTCTTTAAACTCAATATTTTAGTGATGTCTTGGACATCAAAATCGATTTTTAAGGTGGATTCCAAGTATGTGGGTCCAGCCCAGGTCTGCAGTTTGTGTAGACATAGAAACAAAAGTCAAAACATTCAGAAAAGGTTAACCTGCTGACTTTAAAATAATGCTGGAAATCAATTTTTTTTTTTTTTCAAAGAGTTGGCAAGCATGGGCTATTGGGTCAGAATAGGAATTAAATGGATTTATAAAATCGTTAACAAATCCAAGTTTATGTGTTGTGAAATTTCCATGGTTCTTTTAAAACAGATAGGCTGCTCATAATTTTTTTATGATGCTAGATTGCTCAATTTTTGATGGAAAAAGAATACAGATGGACTGTGTTTTACCTATGTGAAAATCACCAATCCATTTAAAATAAAATCCAAGAGGGTATATACATTCTAATCAAGTCATTGATTATTTTCCTGATTAATAAGAACTACACTTTACACAAAATACTTTATCAGCAGCTGTTTTCATCAAAAACCAATAGTCATAGTTTCACAGTTGAAAAAATTACACATTAAAATATTTTACAATTCATTGTATATTCACCAGGTTCCCATTTCCTAAAGGGCTTATAATATAAAGCAGATTAGAAGGGAAAACCTCAAAGTTGATTACTTTGACACTGAGTTTTACAGAGGACACTAAGAACCACAAAAAGCTTAGGTTCTATCAGAAAATAGTGACCAAATTCCATTCTTCTTTAAAAAAATCCAATTAGAAACATCTTTTTTAAAAACCAAATTCTACAATATGATTAACAGATTTCAAATTAACAGCAGTCTAAAAATCTTCAAAATAAATGATTCTGTATAGCTGAGAATATGATAAAAAGTTAAAACATGATTTTCAGATTATATCTTACTAGAATGTGTTTAAAATTAGGTTTTATTTTCTTTAGGTTCGTTAAACCTGCTTGGTTTTTTTTTTTCCTCCGAAAGTCATTGAAGGAAGTTATTTCTCAAGTGACCAAATGAAACTGTCGAGTCAACAGTGGGTTATACCACATTCAGTGACAAGAATGGTCGGCCACAGGAACTGACCAATCCATTGGGTGGGGGGGGGGGGTGACCAGACACTGCACTACCTGGAAACGGCTTACCGTTGACTTGACATCTTAGTCACCCCATGTAACATTCAATTCAATTTTTGGTTCTTTGCCTTCTGAGCACTACCTGGCCTTTTTTTCTTATTTTTAATGTTGTTTGCTTAAACTCCGCTTGGATTTGTTTAAAACTTACTTTGCTTTTAGCGAAATCACTTAACCTATAGAATCTTAATTCTTAGTAAAATTTGTCTATGCTTCTTCAAACAGAATTAACTTGGTTGTAATAACTATTGAAAATAAATGTAAATGATGAAATAAGCTGTGTGGCTTGTGTTTTAATGGTGGAGAGGTCCCAGGGGAAGGGAACTATCTGGGCTCATGTGAGAAATGCACAAATTATATACATTTTGTGCAAGGAAGCTCAAAGCTTTTTTGGCACTCGGGTAAAACATGGTTCTCGGTTAAATCTCCAGTTTCTACCATCAGAGTTTCAGATTTGTACCATTTCACTGAGTTTTCCTGTAATTAATCCCTGACATAGAAAAGACTGGGATGTTAGCATGTGTTAATTGAATATATCTAAAAGGCACAAAATGTTAAACAAATTTTAATAAGTTATGAAACCTCTATCTGCAAAAGAATCTATTTGGCTTCCTGCTTAAAATGGGAGTTTAAATTCTTCTTAACTATTCCAAGACAGTTTACAGAAGTAAGTTCCCCTAATTTTCAAATTTATTTTTCTTGTTGGCAATATTATGTACATGCTTTAGTGAAGTACCTAAATCTCCAATAATTAGGCCCTTTAAGGGTTCTAAAACAGCCAAATATTAAGAGTATTTGTATTAGAGTCCCTTGTTCGCTATTCAAGACTTCTATTATAGGTAACTGATTTCATAAGTGAATATCGTTTAAGTGATGCTGTTTTACTATAATGTACACTTTTTATAAAGTTGTATTCCAATAATATGCCTAATCTAGAAAACTGTCAGTAAATTATTGCACTTTTTCTGGTGTGGCACCTGGACGTTTGCTAAAGCTATTTCCTAGGGCATTAATCATTCATTTCAAATACTGACTAAAATAACAGATTCTAGAGTGATGACTAGCATTAGCCCCTACATCTTGGGTTAATGTTTTCCAAAGTGTTTAAGAATGCATCCTGTACTCAAATGCAATTTAATAAAGTTGAAGAGTGAGCCCTAACCGCTTGGAAATGGGACATGATCTTAAAATGGTTTAAGGTCCTACTTTTATTATCAAGATATTGCATAAACAGCCTAAGAAGGTAGAAAGTTCATGGTTTCTATTCCCCCATATTATAAAGTATTATTCATGAGCATACCTGGGTAGAGGGGCTGAAGCAATCAGGAAGATATGCTATATTGTGTCAATTTTGGTAACTAGTTTCATGATTGAGGCATTATCAACTATAAAAGAAGGTGGAAAATGGGGGATTCATATGAAAACAGAAATAAAAGGAAAGAGGATGAACTGTAATCTGTTTTCCTTATTAGTTATACACTAGTCATTGGTATAAATGGGATAGTGCCTGAGCCTCACCCACGGACCGAGAGAAAAGCTGACCATGCTGCTACAGACAATAAAAAATTTGGGGTGCAAAACAATGCATGACTATGGGACAGATCATGTAAATAAAGAATATATATTAATGATAGTTTCTATAATATAAATAGCCTTTAATAAAAAAAATAATCTTTTTAATAACATTAATACTCACTTCTATTTTCTGGAAACATGCATGAAAAATGTATTCAATTCAATTGCAAAAGGAGAAAAAAAAAAATCAACCTAAGGCGAATACTGTACAATTCTGGAGCAAGAGCTTTTCCTGCTCATTCTTTCTCTATGATGATTATTGTACTCTGTGGGAGCCCAGAATTTCCCTGGGAAATAAGAATCAGATTCTTGTAAATACTGTCCAGAAAAAAAAAAAAAACAAAACCCAAAAACACCACCTTATAACAGGTCTCATTTGTGACTGCTTCCAAAACTTTGCAGATAAGACCCCATATCGTCAAAAGGTTTGATTTATTAAAAAGGAAAAGTCTCCGGTGAAATCTCAAGAGTCCCTTCCACCCCAAGCAGTTTTCTTCATTAAACAAGGAGTCAAAAAAATCCACTTCAAACTATAAATTGAACAGCAATGGAAAAATAAGAAATCTTCATTATTTTCTAATCTTAATGCAATTTAACATCAAACTTCAGTTTCCTTGGACCTAATGCAATAATAGACTTTGTTGTGTCCACAATTTCAAAACATAGAACATTTGCAAGACAAAAAAAGAACATCATTCTTTTTCCTTCTCCACCATTTCTATATATTTTGGGGTTTTTTTGTTTTGTTTTCTTTTTTAAAAAAAGATACAAACAATCTTCAAAGTTTACCTTTTTGGACTTAAGGCATAACATGAAATTGCGCATTATTCTAAAGCTTAATTTTGAAATGAACTAGTTTAGTGCTCTCAAACCCTGTTTGCGTTTACATTATTTAAATTATATAGTATTTTATTTCTGTTCTTGTGTAAATTCTAATGCTGTTCATGGATTGTGCAATTCCTATGCAATCAGTCTTTGCCTGTTGACAGTTATTAACAGTGCAGTATAGAATCCAGATAATGAGCTTTTGGTTTCTCAGTTATCATTTCAGTTCAAAGCATGCTGCTTAATTGTGTGGAAGATCCAATCCATTTTTGTTGTCCAGCCACCATGATGTGCATCATTCATTTGTTTCATGAAATATTCCAAAGCCTCTTGTTCAGTTTTATCTAAAGCTAGGGTCTTTCGAATGTATGCAATATCATCAAAAGATTGCAGTTCTGGCATTCCAGAGCCAAGCATCATTGAGAAGAGATTTATGAAGAGATTGGCATGCTGCCGAATAGCTAGATAAGCCTTGTAACACATCTCCTGAAACCTATAAGTAATAAGAACAGTTTCATCAGTATGGAACAATTGGGGTTAATATGTTCAGGTCTCTGCTCAAATGTCACGTCATTAGAGAGGCCTTCTTGGGCAAACCTATGAAAAATAGCATTTCTCTTCCCATTCCCCTTACCAACACTTTCTCTTTACCCCACACTAGAATGTAACCTCTGTGAGTCCATAAGGATTTTGTTTACTGCTTTATCACCAGCACCTAGAATGATGCCTGGCACATTAGCAGTTTACCAAGGATTTATTAAATGTTTGAACTGGTCCATACTAAAGCCTTTAGGGTTTGGGCTACGGCCAGGATAGAGTTACAGACAAAATGAGATTTTAGAATTTAAAAGTACTTTAAGGTTTGAGATAGACTGATGATATACCAGAAGGTGGTAGGAAAAATTATGAATACACATGGTAATTACGGTTGACTGATTTCCTCAAATTGTAGGACTAAAAAATGTTGTCTTAAGCACTACACATTATTTGTCAATGTAGAGAAGGTGTAGTCCAATCATTTAAACAACAGTAAATAAAAACTTTTAATATATTAAGAAGATTAAGAATCACTTTCTTAGGCCTTAATTAACTAAATAAATCATTTCAGGCCTTAGTTAACTTAATAAATTGTTTTCCTCCATTTTTCATAGCATTACACAACAAATAAATAAACACATTAAAATATTCAGTTATGCCAAAATGTTAACATTAAGTTGCTTGAAAAATATCACTTATTTTTGATAGAGCAGCAAGAATTCGGTACTTTGCATTTTTGATTTCTGGAACTTACCTTTCGAATTCTCTTGTCTTTGTGCATTCTTGGGCTCCTTTACTAATGACTATTAAGAAATCTTGTGTCAAAACAAACGGCACACGTTCCCGTTTATAACCAAATTTTTTCTTCTTATGATCCAAAAAGTGTCCAAAATCTATATGAAATAGCTTTCAAAAACAAATAATTATATTATAGTTTGACCAATGCAGAATACAATATCCTGAATTAATAAATTTAAGAATGCCAAAACATTTTAAAAAGAGAAAGCTATTACTTGTCCATCATCTTTAACCATGATGTTACTATTGTGACGATCTCCGATTCCCAGTATAAAGGTAGCAACACAATATCCAGCACATGAACGTGTGAACAGGTCAATGGCTGCATCGTATCTACAAAGAAGAAATAAACACCTTTTCAGCAGTGTGGAAATACAGAGTAAGCCAGTCCAAATTGGGAAAAGATGGTCAAAGTCTCTACTGAAGAAGGAAAACAATCGCTGACATTAAGAAAAGGAAGTAATTATGTGCAGAGATTTGAGACAGAAAGTACATTTCTACATATCCTCTGACTAAAGCGGAATTTTTATTATAGTGAAAAAATACTGAACATGTACATGAAAAAAACATTTTTTCTAATCATTTCAACAGTGACCTTGAAGTATATTTTGAAATGTTCAATGATCATTTTTTTTTTTAAAGAATAAGCAATAAGAGAAACACATTTTAGATACCTAAAACTGGATGTATAAAGTTGGATATATAGGATTTCACCAAAATTATAAGCAATTCAATTCTGATCATTCAAACACAAAATCTCAAACATTTCAAATGCTGAGCATAGTTTTTTCCCAGGTAAGTACAAATGTCTTCTCTGGTCTCAGAGAGATGTACACAACCATTAAAAGCCTCAGCTAACATAAACTTAGATGAACACAGGAAGACAAGAATAATAAACTCACATTTCGCCTTTGTTCTTGTCTTTGAGCCACTGGTGTAGAGTGTGGCTGTTGAACTGCAGTGCGCCTTTCAGGCCACCTTTGCATTGAATCTGCATAATAGTATGAGAATTTCTCACCACCTCAATAAGTCCCACACAGTCACCGATTGACAGACAACCATAAGGTAACATTCTGAAAAAGATCAAAAACATTTGCAATTAAATGATGGCATTTTAAAATAGCAAATATTTTAATAGCCTAATTACAGGAATATTCTTTTTGCAAATTTGTCATGCATCATCTTCACTCCTTTAATTTTAATTTTCTTTTATTACAGTATGACAAACATTCCTAGAAAAATCCTCAAAATTATCTGCCATCATTTGTTATAACCTTCAAATGAGAAAGCATTTAATTATGTAAGAGAAAAACATTAAGAAAATTATTGTGGCAATTAAAATTGCGTAAATATTTATGACTTTAAAAATATGGGTGAATTTCAATTTGTTTAACTGACATCTAAGTAATACTTCAAAGCAGCAGATGTTTGGTCTCAGGACTCCTTTGTTCTCTTAAAAATTACCCAGATCCTAAAGAGCTTTTATTTATGTGGGTTATATCTACTGATAATAGAAATTAAAACAGAGAAAATAACAAATTAAAGTATTAACTAATCTAAAAATAAACTATTCTGTAGTAATATAAATAATATTTTTTTAATGAAACGAAGAACCTTATATTAAAATAATTCTTAGTAAGAACAGTGACACAATCCCCTATTTTCAAAATCTAATGTCTCATTCCACAGTGCTGAGCTGGATGCTCATGTACACCTTCTGTACTCAATCTAATGCCATGTTTTAATTGAAGCATATGAAGAAAATCTGGCCTTGTACTGTTATGTAGGTAGAAAAAAGAGGAGTATTGGAATAGCTTTTTCAGATAACTGTAGATATTTTTCTTTGATACTATTCTAAAACTGGATAAGAAGTAGTTTCTCAAGTTGCAGTTTGGAATATGAAACCATCTTAAACTCTTTACACTCTGTTACATTAAAATCCATTTGTCTATCTTGCCTCTGAATCGAACTTTTACCCACATGTGACTTTATCACATGCTGCATTGGTCACTTGGAAGATACCAGTTCACTGAGTTATGAAGATCTTTCAAATGCTGGTATGTTTCATCATACCAGCTAAAAAAATCACAATTGTTAATAACACCACTGATTTCCTCAGTAAAATCTTTACTTGGAGGAAGCTGTTCTGCTTACACACAAGTTTTTCAAAATTCTGATTTTTGCTTGAGAGCTCAAATTTGATCTTTGACAATAGTGTCAGTTGTTCACCTTGAAGGGATAGGCTCATATCAACTCATTTGAAAGAAAATGTCTGCCAAATACCTATGTCTCAATAACCAAAACTTATCTATTAGTTATTCTTTAAGTAAAAGTGGTGTTCCATGAAAAAAAAAAAAAGTAGCTAGTTCAACTTACAACTCTAATAACCCACAAATGCTTTTTCTTGATAGAACCATACTTGGATACACAGAAGTGCTGTATGGATTCCTCCCATTCATCACATGGTATTAAAAAGAACATGTAGTCAAGGGAGATGTGAGGAGGAGTTAAAGAGACAATGAAAAAAAAATACCATTTGGCACGTAAGTACTAAAAAGTATGGTTTTTCTTGCTCTGTTGTTCTCATAAGCTACTGGCACTTCTTTCCATCTTTCTTTGACTTAAGTTCCTAAAAGATTACAATCCACACTTATTTTCATTTTCTGAATTCCATGTAGCATAACTTCTACACCTACTACTCTACTGACTCAATTCTTCTTACAGTTAACCATGAATCATCAAATCCAAGGGCTTTTTCATAGTCCTTACGGTCTTACATCCCCTGAAGCACCTGATACTATAAACTGTTTGTGACTCTCTCCTCTCTTTTGGATTCTGCGAATTACAAATTCTGGTTGACCTATCCCTTTGACCATTTCTTTCCTGGAAGCTTTCCTTCTACCTGCCCTGATAAATACAGGGATTTCTTAAGGTTGTACTCCTGCTCATTCTCTCTTTACATTTTAATTTTATTACTGTTGAACATGCTCATAGTTTAAAGAGTCACATACTCCTGTAAGGCTTGTTATAAAAAAAATAAAGCAGAGAATCCAAGTTTTGTTAAGAATAAAAATGCTATGATTTTGTTTAAATTTATATTTTATTTATAATTAAACTTAAAAAATGTTTACTTAAATTACTTAAGTTAAAGAAATTTAGAAAATATTTTAAAACTTAAAAACTTTTTGAAGATCCAACTTACCTTCCAATGATCTAGCGTAACTTTAGGTGCTTTTTTAGCATAGTCTCTAATTCACAATTAAATATTGTAATTACCAGAGTTACAGTTAACTTCTTTACTCTGTCTAGTTCTGCATTCTCTCTTTTGTTTTGTACTTCCCTGGGGACAGTGGTAGTAATGGCATGTGTCTCTCAGATATAGAAAATTATACCAAAAGAGGAAACTTGATCAATATAACATTGTTTTTGGAAAGCAGAAGGGATTAAGTCAGGAATTAAAAATTTGAAGATGATGACTCAATTTTGTACTTTAGCAAATTACTTGATGTGTCCATTTTTCTTCTGCAATAAGAGAGTTCTACTATGTGTCGCTGATACATCTTTATATAGCAGCTACCCTCCATCTTTAAGAGGCATACAAACAGACCCTAATCTACTCTGCTGCTGCAGCTAGAGTTGACTCCTATGCTCACTTAAACAGACATTTTTCTTTTGGAGAGAGTGGCCTTTGCTGGAATGACCCTAGATTTGCAAAGAGATAAGAAAGAAAAGGAAACACTACGAGACAAGAAATGACCAGGACAAGATGAAGCATGACAGAAAACTTAAGGGATAATACTGATAATTGTAGAAAGTTGGGCAGAAATCAACAGAATGGCAAAAGCTTTTTTCTTTTCTTTTCTTTTTTTAAAAAAAAATTTTTTTTTTTCAACATTTATTTATTTTTTTGGGAGAGAGAGAGACAGAGTATGAACAGGGGAGGGGCAGAGAGAGAGGGAGACACAGAATCGGAAACAGGCTCCAGGCTCTGAACCATCAGCCCAAAGCCTGACGCGGGGCTCGAACTCATGGACCGCGAGATCGTGACCTGGCTGAAGTCGGACGCTTAACTGACTGCGCCACCCAGGCGCCCCTCTTTTCTTTTTTTAAAGCTTATTTATTTATCCTGAGAGAGACAGAGACAGTGCGAGCTGGGGAAGGGCAGAGAGAGAGGGAGATGGAGAATCCCCAGCAGAATCCGCACTGTCAGCACAGAGCCCGACGCTGGGCTGGAACTCATGAAATTGTGAGATCATGACCTGAGCCAAAACCAAGAGTCGGAGGCTTAACCGACAGTGCCACACGGGTGCTCCGAAGGGCAAAAGCTTTGAGTTCTTTTAGTTCTTTTCATAAATTTTGCTATCAAACTGATTCAAGATTAGAGGCTTTATAAAGTTTTAAAATTAGAAAATTTATATTATGAAAGAAATTGTCTTTAAACCTCTTAACTTCTGAATGAAAATAGGGGGCTTTTGTGTCTTCTATGTCATGTCCCAAACACTAACACTCCAGACACAGTTGTAGAGCCCTTACCAGCTTATTAGAGATACCTCTTCTTACCTACCTGAATCTCTTAGCCATTCTAAGGCAAAGAAGAGGAAGACAAATGAAAGTAGTGTAATCGACTAGTATTACTCTACTCCATACATTTCCTTATAGATAAATGCCCCGTTATGCTTTATAACTGATATTTACTAATAGTTTACTTTCTCAGGATAACTTTTTTAACATACATGTTGCCTTACTTGTTACCTACCGAAGATCAAGGCCTTGATTTTGCCAGATATTTTCCATAATGCGAATGATCTGCAGTGTTAACATATCTTGCCGTAAATCTGCAATTCAAATGATATGTACCACCACTTAATGCCATAAATGCAAATTTGGGTGTCATGTTATCACACTGCTTTCAAACAGAAAATAAATACAGCTATATTTACTTTTCAAATTGATCTATAAGGAAGCAATATTTTGATTCTTTAACCCACTCTAAAGTATCTGCATAAACCATCTGCATAACAATGTAGGATAAGCTACTATGTATTTCAGAAAAATTTTAGACTAAAATATTTAAAGTACTTATTTTTCTGAATCCTTAGATTTGAACTTGTTTATATTAACATATTGGGGCTAATAGAATTCAGTGCTGAAATGTCATTCCCCAAAGGCAACCCATCAAAAATCCTTCCATTGCTCCCCCAGCAACCTGTTTTCCAAGTACATTAGAACCTTCTTTAATATTTCTTAGTAGACTACACTTTTCTTTTGTAGCATAGTGTAATTCTATTTTTGTAATTATTTGTTTAGTATCTCTCTTCTCCCTGCTAGACTGTAAACTTTAAGAGGGCAGGGATTCTGTTTTATTTTTACAATTTGATGGCTTAGCACATCAAATATTTATGGAATGAATGGATACTCACACAGCTAAGCAAATAGTTAGAAAGTTATTTCAGGCCATTTGGTTCTCAATTTAGTACTTCTTTTCTTTTTAATAATCATACATACATGTTCTAAAGGTTAAGACATCTGTTTAATATTATGTATTTTAACCACATGCATATTCCTTAAATGGCTTTCAATAGTCTTCATAGTTCATAAATATCCTGTGTATAAAAAGATAGCTAAATTCATGCATCATAAGTTCATTAATACTCTTCCTTACCATCCCCATTTTTAAAGATGATCTCATTGTTCTGAAAGAGTAACTCTGACATGATGTCTGGGTTCTCCCAATTCAACCACAGTGGCCTTTTTGCAGAGGACATAATTCGACACTCTTCAAGCCTTTAAAATAGTTAAAAACTTTACCAGGTACCTTACATTGTTTATTATTTTACCCTCAAATTTATTTTAAAATACACAGTATAGTTTTTGAAGTCTTATAAAAACTTAAAACCTTCTCACTTCCATTTATGAATTCATTTCTAAGGGGAGTATAAAGAAAAAATAAATATTAAGGTTAAAAATTTCTTATATGATAACATAGGAATTTTCAACAAATATAGGGACATACCACTAGTTTTACACATATTACATTTCTTTTTTTTATTATTATTTTTTAATGTTTATTTTGGGGGGGGAGGGGCAGAGAGAGAGGGAGGCACAGAATCCAAAGCAGGCTCCAGGCTCTGAGCTGTCAGCACAGAGCCTGATACAGGGCTGGAACTCACAAGCCGTGAGCTCATTAGCCGAAGTTGGACGCTTAACTGACTGAGCCACCCAGGTGCCCCCAGATACTACATTTTTGTATTGTATGAAACCAGAAATTCTGGCCAGAGAAAGTTTTAAACTGTATTATTAAAGTAGTAAAAACTCATTCTGACTAAATGCAGTTCTGAACTTAAGGAAATTGAACAACTCTTATTTTGCAGGGTAGGATAACAGGAGAGAGAAGCATATATAATTGAACATTCTAATTATAATGGACACTTTAACTTTTCTCCAGATTTTCTCCAGACAGGGTACTTGTTTAAACATCAATAAAACTTCCAATAAGGTACGTTACCTGAGATTTCCTAGTTGATGAGCAGGATTTAGAGGAGACAGAAAACCCTGTAGAGCATCCATGAAATCTGGTCTCCGCATTTGCTCAACTAAAAACTTCATCTGTACCTAATAAATAAGCACAATCATGGTTAGACTTCATAAAAGGTAACACTAACTGCTAATCGCTTTTATATGCTGGAACCTCAGTACTGTATAGTCTGTGAATCCATATCCTGTATTTCGATCAGAAGGATTTCTATTGCACAGAGCAACACAACTCAGGCAGAGGCAGGAGGGGCAGCACCGTGTATTCCCCTGTGACAATTCTGCACACTGACACAGACATGTTTTGCCAGTATAGCAGGGCTTGGTCAACTATGGAGGTTTTTGTAAATCAAACTGCATTGGATGTAGCCATGCCAATTTATTTAGATACTGGCTGTTTTCACACTAGAATAGCAGAGTTGAGTAGTTACAACAGAGACTGCATGGCCTACAAGGTCTAAAATATTTACTATCTTGCCTTTCAAGAAAGAGTTTTCTGATCTTTGTTCCAGAGGAAAAACTATGGAGACATCACGTCAGCTTAGTAACTTTACTTTTAAGCTTTGCAGAAAACACCATATTCATTTCTCTGTTGAGTGTTAAAAAACATCTAGTGAAGCTAAAAGAAACTGCTCGAAAAGTATTTATAAAAACATGTTACACTGAGTCTCACGCTATACTCAGGTTTAGTATGTATGCAGAAACATCTCTTTTTACTCAATTTTTAAAAAAGATTTATTTTATTTTGAGAGAGAGTGTGAGTAGGGGGAGAGGGACTAAGGGAGAGAGAGAGAGAATCTCAAGCAGGCTCTACACTCAGCACGGGAGCCTGGCATGGAGCTCAATCCCATGACCCTGGGATCCTGACGGGAGCCGAAATGAAGAATTGGGATACTTAACCAACTAAGCCACCCAGGTGCCACTCTTGCTAATCAATTGAAACCAGAGCCCAGACTGCTGAATTATATAGCATGTAATAACTGCCATTTTATTTTAGAAAATCTTCATCTGTCAAAAATATAAAAGGTAAGTGAGGGACGAAAGAGGTTAGAAGCTAAGGAACAATAAATAATTTTTGTACTGTAATTTTAGTAACAAAGCTTTTTTTTTCTTTTTCTTTTTCTTTCTCACTATGGATGAGTAGCTAGAAAATGCAGTTATCACTGACAAGGGCAACTCTTGCTCATGTAAAGGCATTTCTTTTTCTACCATTATCAACCGTAATGTTAGCACACTGCTTCCTATGCTTTACCATGGTTATGCTAAAACACGACACCAAAGAAACGCTTTTGTACCTACAGCATTCTTAGTTTCCTGTCACAATCCTATTTAAGCCAATACTAATGTAATGACTTTCACGTTCCTAATTAATCCACTGTATCAGAGCCAATCTGTGATATTAGGCTGTGAAAAATCTAGCTTTAAAGAAACCTTTATATTTGCAAATTTAATATCTAGTTTCTTTTTTCTTCAATCAGTTACAATATAAATATAATAAGTTTTATTCTTTCAAAGCAGACTAGTCTACTCTTGTTCATGATTCCCAGAATCAGAAACAGTACAATTATTTTCTAACAACCTTTATTTGAACTTACATTTCACAAGTTCAATAAAGTCAACTCAGTCACAGACTCTATGACATTTAGATTAATACAGTAACTGTCTTTTAATTTTTTTTCATGCAATATTAAGGTATTGGAAAAATTCATTCAGTAGTGCTAATTTATATTCTTGTGCTTGGGAACTCATCAATATACGGGGATTTTTTTTTTTTTTTCCATTTCATTAGAGATGAGGAATGATCTCACTTTTACTATAGGATGTGGTAGATTGAATAAAGGATAGAGAGGAGGAAAGGTCATGAGAAATCTTTACATTTCATATTCCTCAGTTACACTAAGCTAGACTGCCGATGACGAGTGTGTGATAATGCTCACTGGGTGACTAAGAGTCCATTTTATTGTATTTATTGTATTTTGTATTTTACAGAGAGAGAGAGTGCATGTGAACAGGGGAGGGGCAGAGAGTGAGAGAGAGAGAATCCCAAGCAAGCTCCATACTCAGTGCACAGCCCAATGTGCGATCGCAACAGTGAGATCATGAGCTGAGCTGAAATCAAGAGTTGGAAGCTCAACTGACTGAGCCAACCAGGCGCCCGAGTCCATTAAAAAAATTATTTTTTTTGAGAGAGAGAGAGACAGAGTGCAAGCAGAAGAGGGGAAAGCAGAGAGGGAGAAACAGAATCTGAAGCAGTCTCCAGGCTCTGAGCTGTCAGCACAGAGCCTGATGCCAGGCTTGACCCAGAAACTGTGAGATCATGACCTGAGCCGGAGTTGGATGCTCAATCAACCGAGCCACCCAGGTGCCCCACCTAAGAGTCCATTTGAAACTTAGAAACATACAAATTAATTTCCAAACACTTATTTTCAAGGTCATTACTAAAAGCTAATAAATGACGAAAATTACGAAAAAAATCATTTTACAAGTTACGGTGATGTAGAAGAGAAGGAAGGGAAAGAACAGAGTACATTTATTGAGTACCTTTTGTGTTCTGGGGACTGTGATATGTGCTTCAGCATTTGTCATGTAATTTAATGCTCACAACTACACTACGAAGAAAGTATCGGTACGATTTATAAATGAGGAAAATGGATCTCAAGCACTAAATAACGTGTCTAACATTACACAGCTGAGAGGCGGTGGAACATGGATCCAAATTCTGATATGCTTGATTCTAATGTTCACAATCTGCATCTACATCGGACTCTCAAATTACCTTGCCCCACTGCAATGAAGGGTCTCAAAAGCAATCTAAAGAGTCACATACCTTTTGTGTTTCATCCTTCTTTTCTTGTTTGAGAATGTCAGTTAAGTTAATGAGCTTTTCCATAGCTTCAACTTGCCTATTTAGGTGCTTCAAATACATCCCACATGCACGACAATACGACTCCAAAAGCAGGCCAAACCTCTGACTAACTGTTTTATTGTGCATCTCAGATCTAAAAAGAACAGTGTAAGATTAAAAAAAAAAAAAAAAAAGAAACCCATACACACACACGCACGTGCACAGATGCGCACACACATTATATCTATATATATACATGGTCCTTTAAAAATTTTTAAATGTTTACTGTTAAAAAAATTATTTAATATTTTTGAGAGAAAGAGAGTGCGCGCGCGCGCACACACACACACACACACACACACACGCGCGCGCGCAAGTGGGGGAGGGGCAGAGACAGAGGGAGACACAGAACCTGAAGCAGGCCCCAGGCTCTGAGCTGTCAGCACAGAGCCTGATGTGGGGCTTGAACCCACAAACTACAAGATCATGACCTGAGCCAAAATCAGATGCTTAACCGACTGAGCCACCCAGGTGCCCCTATGTGGTCTTAAATGAGTATACGTATATAATCGCTTTTAAGAAAATAAGAAAACCCATTTCTGAAATCCAATAAATGTTATAATCATACTAACAATAAAGTGATTCAAAACCTATCACTTGTAAGCAAAAATAATCAAGAGTTTAAGATCATTCCTGGAATTGTGAATTTAATAAACTAGATTTTAGGCCTATTTCAACTACTTTTCATTTACTAATGTCAGCACAAAATCTATTAACTATATAGAACTGATGGCTACCAGAGAGGAGGTGAGTGGGGGTGGGGGTGGGGGATGGGTTAGATGCATGGGGATTAAGGAGAGCACTGCTGTGATGAGCACTGGGTATTGTATGGAAGTGCTTAATCACCACATTGTACATACTATATACCTGAAACTAATACACACTGCATGTTAACTGGAATTTAAATAAAAACTTAAAAAAAATATAAACAATAAAAAAAGTAAATTAGGCACAAAAGTAATAAAACGAATAGGGAGGGAGTGAAGAGCTCAGTGAGTACTATTTAACTCTTCTGGCATACATTCACCTTTTCTATACTGTCTTTGAATTTAAGTTATTTTAGACCTAGCTTCAAGATTCCACCTTTGATTCATTTTAACATTAAAAAAATCAAGTTAATTTTAAATCTTTCTAAATTTAGAAAACAGTGTATGACTTGTGATGACACTGAGTATTAGATCATATTCTACAAAATACTTTTTATTCTTAATTAGCTTGTTTGCTTGTTTTCTAGTAAGAAACTTGGGATTTTTATATTATTGTTCTGAATTCTGAGGTAGGATCTTTTTTTTAATTTTGGGTATTTTAATCCACACATACAATGAAACCAACTGCAATATTAAACAATATTAATCTAGCAAATTTTGTTTTGCTTAAAGAAAAATATAAGTCTTTAAAAATATTTCAGCTCTAATTTCTGTATAAAATTCAGTTTGAATTTTATTGCTTATTTAAAAATTTGAGGGGAGGGGCGCCTGGGTGGCTCAGTCGGTTGAACGTCTGACTTCAGCTCAGGTCGTGATCTCATGGTTCGTGAGTTCGAGCCCTGCATTGGGCTCTGTGCTGACAGCTCAGAGCCTGGAGCCTGCTTGGGATTCTGTGCCTTCCTCTCTCTCTGCCCCTCCCGTTCATGCTCTGTCTCTCTCTGTCTCAAAAATAAATAAACATTAAAAAAAAAAATTTTTTTTTTAAATGAAAAAAATCTGAGGGGAAGCTTACAAATATACTTTCATTATGGAATAGTCTTCCAGACAAACAAAACAACAGTATATAAGTAACGAATATTTATAGATCTATTAAGAAAGCAAGTAATATATAGCTAAGAATTTAATGGGAAAATAGCGTGACTTACTTTAAATGCCAAAAGAAAAAGTGCCCAATCCTTTGATTAGTCAATGCTTTCTTGAGTAAAAATCTCACAAGCAGGTTATCCAAATACTGTTCATATTTTAGGACCTATGTGATTAAACACAAACATAAAAACAACTTTGCGTTAATCAGGGTCAGTTTCTGCATGGTTAGATTTACAGAGAATTTTTTAGAAAGCAAGTAGTCACTACTGATAATAAAACTGATTTTTAAAAAAGCATAAAACCAGGGTAGATAAAGATCCACGGTTTGGGTAAAGTTGCACAGATTTAGAATAAAACACTATTTTTCTATTTTACATTATTTTACCTGTACTAGCTGAATTAAGTACTGAGAAAGCTTGTCATCTGTTAAGTATTTTTCCAAGCATCGAACAGCAAAACCTCGAACCATAGGATCTGGGTAATTACAATCCAGAAGCTCCATTGCCTGTTCAGGTTTGATTGGAGGCCAATCTTTTACTAAGCAGTACATCTGTTATAAGAAAGACAATAAATCGTATTTAAAAAGCATAGGATAGTTGTGAGTGAATGCTGTTAAGACACTGTCTTAATTTCTTATTTTAAAATTGGTTTAGATAAGAGCTCTTCTCATGAATTCAGTGCTTAAAATGTTCAATTCTAATTAATTTTATCAGTAGAAGCAGTTTGAATGGTATTTTTCTCCACCATATTACCATTATTAATATAAAACATAGTCTATTTCACCTCTTACATTTATGCAGACTTTCTGAGAGAAAATGATTTGAACAACATACCAATTTTATACAACAGTTATTCCGTAATCTCCAACATGCATTTACCTGAGCTACTTCATCTCTAGAATTCCATTTAACAGACAGAAGCAGTTTGGGTAGAATTTCAGGGATAGTTACACAATAGTGTCTGTGTGGAAAAGACAAAACAAAACAAAAAACATTTCTGCATGTTATTCAAAAGGCCTACATATCTAAATCTTCAACTATGTAATCTTTAAGAAGTTCCAAACACTTTTAAAACTCACCATTACTAGCCTTCCTTAAAATCAAAAGAAATCAGTGTTTAACACTATAGTTGCATATATACGTACATGTATCCTTAGACATAGTTATAATGGCAAGGAAGACAAAAGAAAAATCCAAATGGAAGACAAATACTTAGAAAAAATTATGATTTTATTTCATAACACTTTTTTTTTTTTTTAACATTTATTTATTTTTGAGACAGAGAGAGACAGAGCATGAATGGGGGAGGGGCAGAGAGAGAGGGAGACACAGAATCGGAAGCAGGCTCCAGGCTCTGAGCCATCAGCCCAGAGCCGGACGCGGGGCTCAAACTCACGGACCGCGAGATCGTGACCTGAGCTGAAGTCGGACGCTCAACCCACTGAGCCACCCATGCGCCCCTCATAACACTCTTTATATAGCTCTTTTAATTTACCTACTTATGCAACAGAAACCATGCAAAGAGTCACCAGTTCTACTGTTAAGTCGCTGGACAAAATTTCTGCAGAAATGCACTGCAACTGCTTTATTTAAATAAACCACTGTATATTTTCCAAGTAATGGGATAATTTCTTCATAAGTGAAAATAAAGCACTGCACTATTACTTTGAGGAGGTATAAGAAAAAAAAATGGAAGTAATGCCTTAAAATGGAAATATCTAGACCAACTAAATCACAACTAAATTGATCTAAAACTACTAGTTTTTTTTTTGGATCTTGAATTTCATTAAAAAAAGCTCCAAAAACCAAATCCTAAAAAAGTGCTATTAGGGATTTAGAATTTTAAAAAAGGCTTCAAGGGTTTAAGAGTCAAGGTTAGTACCAAAGGAGCGTGGTTTGCTAGAAATACTGATCCTCATCCACAGCTTTAAAAAGAATAATGTTTATAATAAAAAAGTCATGTAAATTATGCTTTATGTACTTTAACAGGCATGATAGAATCTGTAAGATAAGCCAAAATCAGTTCTTTCTCCTTAATAGAAGAAACAGGGAATCTCCATTTTAACATTTACCTGTGGCTCCACAGAAAATCTTTCTCTTGCTCAGTGATTTCAGATAGAGGATCTCGGGTACAAATTGCTCGGAGCTGTTCTTTATCATTTTCTCTTAATTCGTTGTCTCTAGCTAGTCTGTTACTCTGTAAAATAAAGTAATATCTTATATGATTTTCTTTGCCATATTTTCCCCTGGATTCATGAGTGATCTACAAAAAAAGAAAAGTGCCAATAACTTTACACTGCTTATTAACTGTTGTGAAACAGTTTATTCTCATCACAAGACTTTATTTTCAGGGACAGGAAAGAATCAACTTAAGGCAGTATTTGTGGAACAAATCCAGTATCTTACTAAGTTAACATTACCACCAACCACAGAACAGTAACTGCCAAATTAGTCAAGGATAAGCCCAGACTGGGATACTAGGGTGTAGCAGTAAATAATTTGTCTTACTGGTGAGGCCCCTTCCTAGTATTCTATTAACTAATCTGCTCATGTTTCTGGAATGTAAATAAACAATAGTAAAATAATAAAATAAAAATGTAAATTCTTTCCTAAGAATTTATTTTATTCCTAATCTTTGCTTGAGTATATCCTTATAATCACTGCAAGGCTTTCAAATTTAAAAGGTAAAAATAAGAGAAAAAGGAAAAGAAAAACCCCTATTAAAACACTGAACATTAAGTGTTCAGAAACTAAAATGAAAACACTATAACTTTTAGTATAATTCCAAGATTCCAAGTAATGTATTTATTTCCTTTAAATACAGATATATTAACTGCATAATAATTCTGAATTTATATTAATTTATTATGAAAACATATACATTCCTTCAAATGGGTTACACATATCCCCAATGGCTAAAAATGAAAGCAGGCATCCATGCTACTTGGTTTTTATTAACATTTGTTAACATTATACTAACATTTAAATATTGTTTTTATATAATAGTTCACAGAAATATCATTGGCACATGTCCATCAACAAATATTAAAACATGTACTCTGTGCCTTGTTTTGTTCTTCCTGCTGGGGTCTTAAATAATAAAAGAACCTGCACTAACAGGGTGTCCATTATAGTGAAAAAATTCAATGAACAAATAAGAAAAATATTCGAGAGTTGATATACTCTGGGTGATGTAATGGAGAATGACTGAGTGGGCATGTAACACTGGGTGTTTGGAAATGGCCTCTGAGAAGGGAATATTTAGTTTGTGATCCAAATGACAAGAAAGAGCCATCCACACTTAGATGAAGGAAAAGACAACTGCAGATGGAGGAAACAGTGAAAGTGACCCAAGGAGAGGAGTTTGGCAGGAAGATCTGTAAGCCTGAAGCCTAGTAGATGAGGGGGAGGAGAGACAGGAGGTCTGTTCAGAGCATGTAAAACTTGCAAATCAGGATGAAATGTCTGGATTTTTTTTTTTTTTTTTTTTTAGTGAAAGCTATTTAAAGGATGAATATCATGATTTGATTTGTTTCATAAAGGTTATTCTGGCTGCTCTGTGGACTGAGGAAGACCATTTAGGCTATTATAATACTCCAGGTAAGAGATAATAAATACTTAACCCTCAATTCACCAGGAAAAGTCATCATTGTCATTTGTCATTATCATTTATCATCTTGGTCCAATGTACTCAGTATTATTTGCTTATTTTTATCTGTTTTTACTTTTAATTCAAAATAACTTACAGAATAAACAACTGTGAAAAAGCTTTGTGAAAAAGCTTTGTGAAAAACAATTGTGAAAAACAATTTTTTAAAAAAAAATTTTTTTTCAACGTTTTATTTTATTTTTGGGACAGAGAGAGACAGAGTATGAACAGGGGAGGGGCAGAGAGAGAGGGAGACACAGAATTGGAAACAGGCTCCAGGCTCTGAGCCATCAGCCCAGAGCCCGACGTGGGGCTCGAACTCATGGACCGCGAGATCGCGACCTGGCTGAAGTCGGACGCTTAACCGACTGTGCCACCCAGGCGCCCCGTGAAAAACAATTTTATTAGACATCTTATTAAGAATTTAAACACAGTAGGGGAGCCTGGGTGGCTCAGTTGGTTGAGCGTCCAACTACGGCTCTGGTCATGATCTCACAAGTGGACTCATGGGCTTAAGCCATGCAATGGGCTCTACCTATGTTGACAGCTCAGAGCCTGAAGCCTGCTTCGGACTCTATGTCTCCCTCTCTCTGCCCCTCCTGCACTCACACTGTCTCTCTCACTCTCTCTCTCTCACTCAAAAATAAAACATTAAAAACCATTAATAAACAAAAATAAAACATTAAAAAAAAAGAATTTAAACACAGTAAAACTAAATTCATAATCCAAAATGGGCAACATACTTTGAATGCCACTAACTCCTTGCTCATCAACGGTCATGCAAAAGCCTGGAACATACATAATTTATCAGTATATACTGATTCCTAATTTCAAATAGATAGCTAATAAGTTCTAGCTTATCATTACTTCTGGTTTTTCTTCTTGTACTTGAATTGTCAAAATGTATTACTTTTGAAAACTCGGACAGTAATCCAAGAAATTAAAAAATTTCTACGTCACCTTTTTCCTTCAATCATCTTTGTATACACACTTGCCTGTGATGTTTCTTCACTTAAAAAGTGTATCAGGTAAATTTTAGTGTACAGCATCATGAAAACTGGAAGAAGGATAAGGCATGGTCCAGGTTCTTGTAAAAAAAATATTGTGTGATGAGGTTATTCCTGTTGAATGACTGTGAATATCACATTTCCTTTTTGTTCTTGGAAATATGTTGTTCACTCACCATTTCTTGAGTTTGAGAAAATTCATCTAAGATATTGTTACCTGATGTTTAACCTATATGATCAATTTACTGTCAACATTAGAGACTGGAGTAGTGGTTCTCAACTGGGGTGAATTTGTCCCCTCTACCTCCCAGGACCTTTGGGGTATCATTTGTATCCTAGATTTATAAAAGTTTTCAACAGACCCAAAGGTAACTGAAAAACTGACCCAGTTTTATTCTATAATAAAAATAAAAAATTTTTCTTTTTCCTTTAAAGAAAAAATTCTTCCCAGAAAGAAAAGAGTAATAAAATATTAATCCTTACAAGGAGTTAGAACTGCTCAAAAAAGAAAACAAAACAAAATGTCAAAAGCTAATTGGCACAACAGACTCTGATGGTAAACTGAATTCAGTGATGAATGTATGAATAAAATAGGAAATCAATGAGTTTTAAAGTGAACTTGACTCTGATAATTCAAATGGTTTATAGGTATACCTAATCAGACAAGACTATGGACATTTTATGGGAATGAATGCTCATCAATATTTCAATCCCAATTTCAAAATTAAGGAGTTCCTGTTCAGTTATAGCAGAAGAGTTAAGAGTGAGAGGCTCAATACTTATTAAACAGTGACATTGGAGAAGTTAAACTTAAGCCTGTTTCCTTACTGGTAAAACAGGGATTATAATAGTACCTACCTTCATAGAGACTGCTTTTGAGGTTAAATGAGACAGAATGTGAAAAAGTGATTGGTATGACTTTTGGTACACAGTAAGGACTTGACAAATGTCAGCAATTATCAACAAGAAATTAAACTGAAAAAATAGTAGCTACATTTTTCAAGAAAAAGAATTCCTTTTCTAAAAAACAGTTTATGTATTCTGAGAGAGACAGCACAAGCAGGGGAGGGGCAGAGAGACAGGGAAAAGAGAGAATCCCAAGCAGGATCTGCACTCTCACCATGAAGCCTGACACAGGGCTCAATCCCACTAACTGTGAGCTCATGACCTGAGCTGAAATCAAGAGCTAGACGCTTAATGGATTGAGCCACCCAAGTGCCCCAAGAAAATTAATTCCTTTTTAATGTGAAAAAAGTTAATTGTACTTTTAGTATCTGATAGAATTCAGTGATGATTTTAAATTAATTTGTACTTACCAAAACGCCTGCTACATGTGTTTGAAAGTATACAGGCAGGAAGGTTATGATTATGATTCTTTTTTTAATGTTTATTTATTTATGAGACAGAGAGCAAGTGAGCGAGGGGCAGAGAGAGAAGGGGATACAGAATCCAAAGCAGGCCAGGTTCCGAGCTGTCAGCACAGAGCCTGGTGCGGGGCTTGAACCCATGAACTGTGAGATCATGACCTGAGCTGAAGTCAGATGCTTAACCGACTGAGCCACCCAGGCACCCCGGTTATGATTATTATTAATCAGTTTACAAAAGGGATTTGTAAACTCCTTACTGAGAACATAGCTGTAAACTAATAAAGTTCCTCAGTGCAGGATTCTAGCTGGCCCTGGGTATTGCCGTTATTCAGGCAGGCGTATTTCAGGACCTCTTGACCCCATATTCATTGATTGGTCTATCTTAATGTAAAACCAGGCCAAAGAAAAAGTGATAAATTTGGAACTAGGGAAAGAGACAACAAAGAGCAAAAATAACCTTTTCTCCTAGCACTGACACCTTTGCCCTTGAGATATAATAGAGAGTTAGTGGTTCTTAAACCCAGGTATATGGTGGTTCCAAAGTAATGGCCAAGATGAGACAACTTGATCCATATTTAAACTCCATTTTATATGTAATTTCTCTAGGCAATCTGGAGTATGGTGGTAAAGTTATTTCCTCTGCTTCCAAGCTCAACTAACAACATACTCATACTTTTGTTTCAACTTCAAAGTTACTATCTCAGAGAAATAAGTTCTTTCTTGAATCCAATATATATTAGCTTTTCCCCCCCACCCTCTGTAGTCATTCTTGGCACACTATTGACTTTTCCTTCATAGCACTTAACCATGATTTATAATCTTTTATTCCTGATTTTACCACTCTGATGTCTATTTTTACCATTAGACTGCATACACAATGGAGGTCTCTTTAGGTCACAACTTTATTACTCAGTACCTTTCATACGATAAATATAAACATATAGTTTACATTCAATAAATACTTATTAAGTGAAAGCAGGAGGGCTCAATAAACTAAGAAGAGGAAGAGCTGCAGTAAAAGTATTAGCATATGGAGAATGGGATTATATCACAATACCGTCTGAGAGCCCATAGGAGCTAAGAAAACTCAGTGATTTGCCTTACCAGTCCTGCATGGGAATAACTAAATCCTGCTTCTCGAGACACAGACCAGTTGGCATGCTCTTCAATCACTGACATATCTGGGAACTTTACCACACTGCTGAACCAGTCAAACTCCAACTCTAAGCATGGGGTTTCCTAAGAGATGGAATAAAAGTTATCATATATATTATGCTTGACTATAATGAAAGAAAAATTCTAACTTATGATAATAAAAAGCTTACTTTATTTGGATTTGACCCAGTAACACCAATAGGGTTCAGCAAATCTTCTAATCCATGAGGTACTGGCCAAAGATTCAAAGCCATTTTTCCAGATACTAGAGTATCTGTGTAATCAAACAAGTTTATATTTCCCCAGGCCAATGGACAGTGTTCCTTAAAAAACACAGAGAAAAGTATTCACTACTCTGTGGATTAAATTATAAAATGCATTTCAAAACACTTTTCTTTCCCAGAAAGAATTCAATAACTAATCATTACAATTATATCTATAATAAGTCATACTAATTTTTTTGAAAGTATAAGCACTCTCTGTTTCCCCATTTGAAATTACACGTATTTTTCCTTACTTATGAGTAAGTAACATGAACCAAAGCAAGCTAGGAAGACATTAGCATGTCGTCATTTAACAGGTATTTGTGTGCAGTCACTTTGCATGTTTAAAAAATTGTATCAGTGTGAACTCAGGAAATACTCATCATAAATAAATTCGGGAAGCTCTCCAAAGGTACTTACTCTTAGACACATTCATTTATTAAAAATTTTAAAATATTTGATCAATTTTTAAATGACGAAAAAATCCATTTCTTGATAAAAATTCAAATCAGCAGTTATAATTAGGAGCTTTTAGAAGTAAATGTAATTATTCTTTCTGAAATACTTTACCTCTTTAGCACCCTTTCGGCCTTTAACAGAACAAATGGAAAGGCAAAGTCGAGCAGCACGAGGAAGATCAGGAATGTATATATCGTAATTTAGCCATTCATTCCACCTATGTAAAATGTTAAAGGAAAAAATAATTTACCATAAAAAGGCTTCATCCAGAGTATATAAATGACTCCTACAAATCATCAAGAAAAAGAGAAATCAAATGAAAAGCAGGCTGGAGATCAACTGGAACAGGCATCCTTCACAAGGTCATATCCAAACGGCCAATAAACATAAAAAAGTAGTCAATATTATTTACCATGCAGAAAATGCAAAATAAAACACCATGGAGATATCACTAAGGTAAGGATGTGGTTAAGGAAATCAGGAAATCAGGAAATCTCATATACTGTGGAGTGATGAGTATTTGAGTATTTGCAAATATCCCCCAAATACAAACCGTCCAAATGTCCAAAAGTGGAATAAATTGCAGGATAGTCACATAATGGTATACTATACAGCAATGGAAATAAACATGTTACTTACAATATGGATGAAATCTTACAAACATGAGTGAAAGAAACTAGACACAGAAGAAAATTGGTGCCTTGAGTACATTTAGATACAATTCAAAAACAGTTCAAATGAACAAACAATGTTAGAAGTCAGGATAGTAGTTGTCTAGGGAGGTGAGAAGGTTAATGGGAAGGGGCAATGTCATATTTCTGGTAAATGTTCTATGTCTTCACCAGCATGGTGGTTAAATGGGTATTAACTTTGTGAAAAGTCAATGAAATATACAATTAGATTTATATATTTGTATGCATTTGTGCTACACTTTAGTAAAAAAAAAATTAAAAACAAACCAGCTTATAGAAAAGGCACACAGAAACTAAACAAGAAGCGTGAGATTTCCTATTATGATTACAATCATATTTACTCTTATATATGGTGTAGTGTTACTCAGAATAACCCATTAAATAAGACAGTATGTTAATAAAATGAAGGACATGTAAGCAGAAGTATTTGAAGTTGAACGTAACTCCTTCACGAGAGGTAATACTTAACGTTCATAATAAGGAAAGAATTAAAAGTTGCTATAGAAAGTGATGATAAAAAATTACTCAAATATTTATGATAAACTCCTTTCAATTTACTGGATATTACATGTGAAATTATGTCTATTTTGTTGGACATATTTGTAAAGAGCCAAGTATAACATATTGTTTTGTTTTGAAACAATATAGCAATAGCTACAAAACATTATAGCAACAGCTACCAGTTATAAACTCAGAAGTCAGACTAAGTTGAGTAGAATCTTGTTTCTACTATTTTATTAAATGTGTAACCCTTGCTTTTGTCTGTTTTCTCATCTGTGGAATGAGACTAATAACAGTATTTACTCTATAAGGTTGTTGTGAAAATCAAATGAGATAACACAAGTGAAAGGGCGCCTGACTGGCTCAGTCAGATAACACAAATAAAGTGATCAGAATAGTAACTGGTCCATGGTAAACGCTCAAGTGCTCGGTATTAACCAAGAAAATTTTTCAATAGGCTTTTTCATAACTCTATTTTTTATTATAAGTAAAAAAAGACAATAAAATGACACAAAAATTCTATTTTTAATTAGCCAAACTAGGGTATAAACTTTATCAATAAAATAAGTGCTATTTATGGGCAAAGATGAAAAAAATACGGTCTTTTGATGCAGAGAAAGCTTACATTTAATGGGAGAATTTAGTAATGAGGAATTCTAAAGGGAAAGAAACAATAATTATAGGCAGAAGAAATACCGTGGGTTTTGATAAGTCTACAGTAATTTAAGAAAAATTAAAGACACAGGTACTTAAATGTACCTGTTTTTATTACTTCTAAATCTTTAGAATTGCTCATAATTAATGAGGAATATTCCACACACTTTCTAAGAGAGATATATCCTATGAGTGTAGTTGTTCAATACTATGCTAATTGACTAAAGTATGTTTCTCTGTTTCTCTAAAGTCCATACAGACATGTGTGCAAACACCAATTAAGTTCTTTATTTTTATGCAATGGTTTGATATATATAGTCCAAACTGGTTTTGATTTTGGGAGAGAACTGGTAACCTCTATGAAGAAAGCATTATGTATCTAGTTTATCTCATATATGGGAAGCATGGATTTGGAACAATCACTTAATCTCAGTAAGAATTTTTAAAAAATCTACTTTTCTACCTTTCCAATAACTTCATATTCTTTTATCCTTGACTTTAATTCCGTAAATACAGAAAAGTTAAAAAAAACTACTTAAATCCTCATACTACTACCATAGAGATTTTACCCTCTAACCAGAGAATTTTTTTAAAGTTTTATTTATTTATTTATTTATTTATTTATAAAATTTTTTTTTTAACATTTATTCATTTTTGAGAGACAGAGAGAGACGGAGCATGAGTGGGGAAGGGGCAGAGAGAGGGAGACACAGAATCAGAAGCAGGCTTCAGGCTCTGAGCTGTCAGCACAGAGCCAGACACAGGGCTTGAACTCACAAACTGCGAGATCATGACCTGAGCTGAAGTCAGACACTCAACCAACTGAGCCACCCAGGCGCCCCAAAATATTTTTTATTTTAATCCAATATAGTTAACATACACTGTTATATCAGTTTCAGGCATACAATATAGTGATTCAAAATTTTATGCAGTACTCAGTGCTCATCATGATGACTGTATTCTTAATCCCTATCCTCTATTTCTCCCATCTCCCCGTGACCTCCCCTCTGGTAACCCTGTCTGTTCTCTATGGTTAAGAGTCTGTTTCTTGGTTTGCATCTTTCCCCTCCTTGGTTCATTTGTTTTGTTTCTTAAATTCCATATGAGTGAAATCATATGGTGTTTGTCTTTCTCTGACTTACTTCACTTAGCACTATACTTTCTAGCTCCATCCATGTTGCTGCAAATGGCAAGACTTCATTCTTTTTTTTTTTATGGCTGAATACTACTCCATTGTATATATATACCACATCTTCTTTAGCCATTCATCTATTGATGGACACTTGAGTTGTTTCCATAATTGGTGTATGGTAAATAATGCTGCTATAAACACAGGGGTGCACAGATCTTTTCAAATTAGTGTTTTCATATTCTTTGGGTAAATGCCAGTAGTGGGATTACTAGGTCATAAGGCAGTTCTCTTTTTAATTTTTTTGAGGAAGATTCTTTGGGTAGTATGGACATTTTAACAATATTTGTTCTTCTAATTCCTGACCATGGAATATCTTTCCATTTGTTTGTGTCATCTCCAATTTCTTTTAACAATGTTTTATAGTTTTCAGAGAAAGGTCTTTCACCTCTTTGGTTAAGTTTATTCCTAGGTATTTTATTATTTTTGGTACAACTGTAAATGGGACTGCTTTCTTACTTTCTCCTGCTGTTGCTTCATTATTGATGTACAGAAATCCAACAGATTTCTGTACACTAATTTTGTGTCCTGTGACCTTACTGAATTAATTTATTAGTTCTATGGGTCTGTTGGCTAGAGTCTTTAGGATTTTCTATATATAGTATCATGTCATTTGCAAATAGTGGAAGTTTTACTTCTTCCTTGCCAATGTGGATACCTTGTATTCCTTTTTTTTTTTTTTTTGAATGATTACTGTGTCCAGGACTTCCAGTACTATGTTGACTAAAAGTGGTGAGACTGAACATCCTTGTCTTGTTCCTGATCTTAGGGGGAAAGACCTCAATTTTTTACCATTGAGTATGATGTTAACTGTAGGTTTTCTACAGATGGTCTTTATTATGCTGAGGTAAGTACCCTCTAAACCTACTTTGTTGAGAGTTTTTATCATGAATGGATGTTGTACCTTCTCAAATGGTTTTTCTGCATCTGTTAAAATGATCATATGGTTTTTATCCTTTCTCTTAATGATGTGAAGTATCACGTTGATTGATCTGCAACTACTGAACCCCTTGCATCCCAGGAATAAATCTCACTTGATTGTAGGGAATTTTTTTTTAAGTTTACTTATTTTGAGATAGAGACAGAGAGAGACAGAGAGACACAGAGACAGAGAGAGAGAGAGAGAGAGAGAGAGAGAGAGGGAGAGAGAGAGAAAATCCCAAACAGGCTCTGTGCCACCTGAACCCATGAACCTCGAGACCATAACCTTGAACTGAAATCAAGAGTTGGACACTAATTTGACTGAGTCACCCTGGTGCCCTGACCCTGTGAATGACTTTTTAAAAATGTATTGTTGGATTTGGTTTGCTAATATTTGTTAAGGATTTTTTGCATCTATGGTCATCAGAGACACTAGTCTATTGTTCTAAACTAGGGAATTCTTCAAGAAAAGATAATCAAATGAAAGTCCTTTCTAAATAGTTAATTTACTAAAATTTTGAGCTTTTAATCTTGTATTATTAAACAAATTTACCTTCTACTTTTATAAAACTAGTTTATTTACTTTTGATACTTGAAACAACTAGGACAGATCTACCCAATATTATTTTGGGGTCTTTGCTTGGGATTGTTGAACTCCTTAGATTGTTTATAGGTTTCACAAAATTTAGAAAATTTTTGGCTATTATTTCCTCAAACATTGTTTTTCTCTTCCTCACACAACCACCCCACCCAACCTGTGACAGACATGCAGTGTGGATGGTAAATAAACTTTTGCTGTTATAACAAAATTTTAAAAGATCCTGTAGTTGTTTGTTTCACAGTGCAATCTAACTTAAATGATGTGTTTTCTGACTGACAATTGTTCAGGTAGGGCAAGGAACTATTTCGCTTCTTCCTGGTAGAGAAGGCTATCATCTCTTTGTACATCACCTAAGCCCTAGAATGATGGCCACATCCAGCAGCTTAATTATGTACAAGACCAGAACTTTTTCTGGACTCTTCTAGAATTCAGTCTAAATTCATTATAAAATATACTTCTGGATGTTTTACTAGTTGTCTTTATTGCTAGTCTACAAAAATCCATCTTTAATCTTAATAACAATCTGAGTGCTCTTAAAATATTTCTATTATATTCATGGGTAGATTCTTTTAAAAAAAATTTTTTTTTAAAATATTTATTTATTTTTGAGAGACAGAGTGAGACAAAGTGAGACTGGGGGAGGGGCAGAGAGAAAGGGAGACACAGGATTGGAAACAGGCTCCAGGCTCTGAGCTGTCAGCACAGAGCCTGACGTGGGGCTCGAACCCACAGACTGTGAGATCATGACCTGAGCCGGAGTCGGACGCTCAACTGACTGAGCCACCCAGGCGCCCTGCCCCCATGGGTAGATTCTTAATTCCCAAATCATTCCACAAAGAGCCAAAGAAATGGCAGTATGGCAAACTGTTGGATTATATTACCTTTTATTTCTTCATTATATCTCGGCAGTAATCATTTAAAATGTTCCTTAAAACTTCCCCTCCTTCTAAGAAACTGATTTGTTCCCAAAGACTCTTCATTTGAATGTCATAAATACTTATTCCTGTGAGTGATGTGAGTGCCTCAGAGTAGTCTAGCTCTGCAGTTGTCTGCCAACTCTCACTTCTTCTTAATGTAAATGGAAATGGAGAGATGAATAAAATGCTAGGTTTATTTAGCATTTAGATCTAAGGTGGGGAATCATCATGGTATAAAATGTAATCATATTCTGTTTTCTACTTGATATAACGGAAACAGAGAATCAGAAAAGTCTTTCACATAAAATTTTACAGAGACTCCATAAAATGATCTTGTGACTGATACTCATTTGACCGAAAGACCTTATGGTTCTATATGTAAGTGTCTGGTAATTTATATGAGTTGTATAAAACTAATGATGCCAAAAAAAAAAAAATGCTTCTTGTATTGATTACATTGCTAAACACTAACAGGGCTTCCTTACCTGGGATTAGAACAAGGTACTCTTTGAGTGTTCACATTATCACATAAGGGTTCTCCTCCATGATAGATACCTGTTCGAACATAGATCTTAAAAAGAAAAAAAAAAGTATGTGTATACAAATATATACAAACATAATACACACGGGCGTGCACACACACACACACACACTACAGAACCAATAGTAAAATAATGTAACTGATATAAATGAAGAATCTATTAGAGGTTTCTGTTCAGATATAGCTTTTCTGTTCTCCCTTCACATATATAATAAGGTATGTAATTTAGAGTTTTTCATATTTTAGGAAGATAAATTAGTACATATACTAAATATTACTTCATATTCTTAGCAGCTGGAACAGCACTCCATAAAGACATTAATATTTCTGCAACAAATCACATTAATATTTATACTAACTGGGATATAAAAAGACTATAAAAATTCCTGTTTCAGGTTGGGTCAGGTTTTGCTGACAAATGAATTCTGTAAACACTTGGTTTTAAGAACTTAGATTTATGGAAATTAGAATTATTAGAATATTAGAATTATGGAAATTAGAATTGCAGAGAAAGGACTGTACACTGTGCAATAGCTAAGGCAGAGGAGCAGTACTGTAGCTCTCTGAAACACAGTGCGGGTCAACAGATTATTATATACAATGCAGTTAAAAAGTTTATGTAAAATAATTTATATAAGATAATAAGCATCAACACTTGACTTCACCTTGTCGATGTCTCGAATATTTACATTCACATAGGTTGCACAAAGGATTTTTATTCTGAGTGCACTATTTATAACCCAAAGGGACTTTGTAGATGTTTCTCCATTCATATATGGTGTAGCTGTGGAGATGCGTCTGGAATAAGATGGCATTGTGAAACAGTCCATTGGCAGTTGGGAGTAAAGGCTTTCTTTAGCCATCAGCATCAAATTGGGCATCCTCCCAAGCATTATACAGCTTCTTATGTACTGTAAAAGATGAAGAGGGGAGGGGAGAAGTAATTTCTTATAAGGTATTTCATTTTAAAAGCAACATGTAAGCAAAAAACAACAAAAAAAAGGAATTAAAAACAATGACCAAAGGATATTCATTATGAAAACACTGTTTATATCTTTTTTTTTAAGTTTTATTTATTTAAGTAATCTCTACACCCAACATGGGGCTCCAACTCACAACTCCAAGATCAAGAGTCACATGTTCTTCCAACTGAGCATGTGGTGCACCAACACTGTTTATATCGCAATAAACAATTTAATCAGCTTATCCATATGTCTACAGTCACACCTCAAATATTAAATACATAAAACCTAAGGAAGAAAAGCATCTATTCTCTCAAATTAAACACATCATCAATCTCTCAAATTAAGTAATTATAGTATTAAAAATAAACACATGAATACCAATCATTAACATTAATCACTGAATTTTCAAAAAGTATGTCCTAAAAGTACAGATATTTGCCCCAACTTTTAAATTTAAATTTAATATTTTTGAAGCTTGTTACTCACCTTATACTGACTTAGAGGATATTTTTCAAGGAAGTATTCATCACATCCACACACTTTTAAAATATACTTGCCCTGGTATTCTAAAACACAGAGTTTTAGTTGTTCAGATGATAGCAACATACTTCGAGTTTTTTTCCTGATTGCTTCAGCAATTACTTGTTCTGGCACACAGTCATGGTTGATTTTCAGAGTATACTTCTGCTTGTCATTATTTGGAGAAACTATTACCCAAATCACCACTATTATTTGCCCTGTAACAGGAAAACATTATTAGATGCAATCACCATATAAATTTCATTTGACAGATTTCAAAAAATATGCACTACCATTATTCTAATCAAAATCGGAAATTACTTATAATCAAACTAATTAAGTACAGGTAAATATCAGGTAGAAACCATAAATCTTCAAATACGATAGGGCTGCCAGACCATGCTCAGATCTCATGTTTTATGGCAAGCACCCAACACTGTGATTAGTGGGTCACAAGTACCTGAGGCCAAGCTAATTTCCATTCTAAACTTCATGACATACTTCATGACTACAACCCCTGTGAAAAGTGACTTATGATGCTATCAAAGGTTCAACAGTACTTAAAATACAGAAGACTTTCTGGCAACTATGGGAAAGAATCGTGGAGACATGAAGAAAATGCTGAATCAGAATAAAAGAAAAGATGGTGGAGGAAGGAAAAGAGTATGAATCTTTAAATGTTTTCCTTCTAAGATAAATTAAGCTGGGAGAAGGGTGGAAGATGATGAAAATGGAAAGATTTAAACGATGGTAGAGTGGTCTGGGTGTTCACAGTACAATTCTTTCAACTTTTCTGCATGTTGGAAAATTTTCATAAAGAATGTTGGAAAAAAATGAAAAGAGAATTCCATTAAAAAATTTTTTTTAATGTTTATTTACTTGTGAGAGAGAGACAAAGCATGAGCAGGGGGGAGGAGTAGAGAGAGGGGGAGACACAGAATCAGAAGCAGCTCCAGGCTCCAAACTGTCAGCACAGAGCCCGATGCGGGGCTTGAACTCACAAGCCATGAGATCATGACCTGAGCCAAAGGCGGACGCTTAACTCACTGAGCCACCCAGGTGCTCCCAAGAGAATTCCATTTTAAAAGGTATACTAGAGTAGAGAAGATTTTCAAATGAAGACCTTATGTTATACTGCATTAAACTACTTTGAATATTTTGGGTGGAATAGTAATAAGATGTCTTAACGTATTCTACTATCAAAATTTTGTATTTAATTGTGTGTGAGAGTTAACTTATTCTGTAACTTCAAATTGAAGCCTTCACTTTGTTATCTTGGAAAATACAGATATTTATCTGATACAATGATATTTTCATTTCCCAAACTATAATATAGTTTATAAATTTCCATGTTCACTTAATTCTAGAAATTGATTCATTAAGTATCAAAAGTCAATCTATATATTATTCACTATCAGATTTAATTATTGCATTTACCACTAAGAAATTTGTTTTTCTTTCTACATATGATAAAAGATAACAAGAATGTGCAAAGTTTTCCCAAAATTTCATAAAGTATTTCTATTTATAATTTTTTTGGTAAAAAGATAATTGATCGTAACTGTGTAATAATGAATTTCACAATCAAAGTTCTTTAGTTTTATTCTAAGATACAGAATTCACCAAGGGATCAGCACCATATGCACACAATTCATTCAATCAATAAATATTCATTACATACATATGTATTTGGCAATCAGCTATATCTTGTCAGCATAAGCAGTCCCTGCCTTCAAGAAGCTTATCATCCAGCATCTAGTAAAAAGACTAGGCACAGATAGAAATTTTTATTATAGTAACCAATTATGGTAGATTGACAATTTTCTTACCTTTATCTAGTTTATTATATATGTGCTTTGGCAGTTCTGGTGAAGATTCTACATTTGGAGGATAGACATACATTGCTCTACTATGAGGTGAATTAAGATCCCGAAGATCCACAGCTTCTTTACAAACATTCAGAATATTTCTTCGGAAGTCCTGTACTTCTGGATCTTTAACCATATCAAATTCACACACTGGCATGCCAATAGCAAAACCTTAAAAAATTACATAAAGAATATAACATTCTATTAAACATAAAGTATGAACATGTTTCTTACAAATGGGGAATTTGACAGATCTGGAAGATCACAATAGAGTAAAGAGGTCTCTCTGGGTTTAAAGAAATTTTAATAAATACATATAGTAAAGTAAGAGTTGACAAGGACTCAAATATCTTTAACATACAGAACATAATATATTCAGCGATTTGGATCAGAGGTAGCAAACATCCGTGTAATTTTTTTTTTTGAAGAGTAATACAACAAAACTGGACTATAACAAATCTAAGCCAACCCTACAAATGATATTTCTTAAAGAAAAATTTAACACCAAGGTGTTAAAAATAGTTTCTTAGCCAAATAATCAAAAGATTATTATAGATTTGTAATGGTTTTTATTTCAAAATCTATTTACCTGAGATTACAAAGGTAATTAACTGATTCAGACAGAAATATTTTAGTAATGAGAAAACAGTTAAGTTTCATAGTTATTTGCTTTTAGAATAGGACGACAATGCCATTTAGTTAAAAACTGTGTCATACCAATTTCTCGATTGAGGATCTTTTCTTCACGGTTGCCTACTGGCTCAATTACTTTTAAAAAGGGTTGAAAAAGCCGAAGGTCACAAAGTCGTCTTGTTTCATCAAAAAATTCTTCCCTTTCTGCTTCTTGGGTAACACTTACGAAAATGTAAGAAGATTCATCTTGAAGAAGTTGATGGAGAGGATATTTTCTTGCTTCTTTAAATAATTCATGCTTTATAGTTATTAATGTAGCCTCACGGAGGCATTCTAACGTCACTATCATTCCATTTGGTAGTAAACATTCTACTAGGATTCTTGGGGGCATCAAGTGGATGCCCCACAGTTCACCTGATGATGGTCTTGGAGGCATTGTTCTGATCCTTTACAAGTTTTACATATAAAACTGTTTCAAGGAATTAGATGCGTGGCTGTCCCAAAGCAGAAATCTAAACCGAAGGGGGGAAAAAAAACATATGTTAAAACAAAAACAACTATAGAAGAGTACATTTATGGCATTACTAAATGTAAAAACTTTTTCTGTAGTTTAATTGTTAGGGCAAGTATTTATCTTAAATATTTTAATGGAGACTGTTGCTCCAAATTAGGCTGAAGGAACTGATTCCAAAGCAGAAATTAGAAAAAAACAAAAAAACAAAAACAAAAACAACCAAAAAAAAAACCAACCAAAAAACCACTTGAATTTAATTATATTTAATAAAATCACTAACTAAAAACATTTTATTTTACTAGATTTTTTAAGTCAGGTTTTATCAGACAGAGCTGAAGCTATGGGAAGAATGAACAGTAAATTGTAACTGAAACTAAAATTCCCATCACATATCACCTTTATCATTCTCTTCTATTTTCTAGAGCAAGAGAATCTGAGCTGGAAAGGATCTTTTAGATCATGGGTCCATTGCTCTCAATTTAAAGATGAGTAAAGGCGAGAGAAGTCAAATCTTCCTTTTCACTCCCTATCTGTACTCTGTGGTAATGGGAAATTACATGGCTTAGTCTTTTTCTTAAATTAATCTTTGTAATTTCCCTCTTTGTACTGATTATTGTCTAAGTGACTTCATAGACCATTCTGCTTTGAAAGTATAATTTAGGTATATATTCACTATAATATAAAGTGTCATCAATGCATTTTCCCTGAGATATGATGAATTTGAATGATTCATCTACTTTATCAAATAACCCACTAATACTTCTGATTGAAATGAATTGATCTACACACAAATGAGACCCACTGACTCTCTTTGTTAGTACAGTGTTAGAGTAGTTGTAATATTTTTAAAAATATTAAGTAGTATTATGATTAGAAGCCCTAATTTTTAAAGATGTCAACAATCTCGGGGATTCTTTAGAAGATACTACAAAACCCACAAAGCACAAGTTCATTCTTGCTACTTATGTTTATATTTTCTTTTATTCAGTAAGCTACACTGTAAAGGCAGTAAAAAAGGTAAAGTGAGAGACACTAAAGAAATAAAAAAGAAACGAAAGTCAGGCTAGAGAAATGAACCAAAGGCTCAGGTAACTTCAGGCACTGTGGACAACAGCCATAAATGACACTTTGTTTATTAACTAAAAAAGTACTGGGGCTAAAAAAAAAAAAAAAAAATGTACTGGGGCTATTCTACAGGACCATGTTAGGTCCTGGGAATATGATAATGGGATAAAATAGACATGGCCCTTGTCCTTACAAGGCAAAGTCAAGAGTATGAAGATTATGTGTTTGTTGGGTATAGGATAATTAAAATCACAAGTAATTAAATCCAGAAACTTTCTTTCTCTGACTCCTGTATGTCATGCCCATCAAAATCTAATCCATCAACTTTGTTAATTCTATTCCCTGAATCTGTATACTCCACTACCAGTCTTAGTACCCTGGGTCAGGCCACTACTATTTCTTGTCTAGACTGCTAAAGCCTAAATTGTCTCCCTAGATCTAGGTTTGCCCCCTACAATCCATCTTTCTTTCACCTTACAGCCAGTAGGAGCTAGAGGGCAATAGGGACTACTTTGGGTACACATTTCCACTGGTCAGTTGCAGACAAGTGCTTACAGTATGCTTCAGAGTTCTAACACATGAAGGAGTTAAAAAATACAAATAGAAATTTCAAGCCCTCTCGCATCTCTAGAAATACAGAAATCAACTGGAAGACAGTAAAGAATATAAAACTATTTTTAATAGTTGAAAATGTTTCTTCAAGTTTATAAAAGAGTCCCACTGAAGTTATAGGATTTAAAATATAATTATTCTATTTCCTATACTTTTAAATGAAAATTCATTGGTTACTAAAAAGACCAGATGGATCAATCTGTGTGCATAATTATAGAAGTGACTTAAGCTAAGCTTTTTAAAACATACAAAAAAATTTGAAGAATGCAAGGGAAATGCCAAATGACTACTTTTAAATGATGATCTGCCTGCGTAAAAAAGTTCAAATAAAAACAAAACAAAACCACAAGCCACACTAAAACAGCAGCTGTGTTTATAGTTTGCTTTGTTGAATAGTAATAACAGGTCTATGGTATGGAATCATAGGGGCACCTATTTTATATAATAAATAACATCTCAGAATCTCATATGTTCCCTAAGAATTACCAAGAGGGAAGTCTAGTACAGTAGAGAGATCATGGATTCTAATCTTTATCCTACTACGGTATATTTATGGGCAGTTAACAACCATTAAATATTCAAGACACACTCTTCTTATTAAAAGAGTAAATGTGATCATAGTCATAAAACACTTGGAGATCATGGAAGCCAGGCACTGGTTGGCACTATGGTAGTACTAACTAGAAGACAGAAGATGCTAACTTTCTTATTTGTCTTATGTCAGGCCTTATTCTGTACAAACCATTACCTCAGAGCTCACATAAACAGAAGCGTAGAAGAAGGGAATGGAGCTAACATTACTGTTAGTCCGCATATATCATACACTTAGGTGGGCAATAACCCTTTCAGGATAGGCATTAACATTTTACACATGATAATGTAAAATGACCTACAGGAAACTGAAGGCCAGAGATGTGAAGTTATTTGCTATGGATTTTGAAGCCAGGTCTAGATGATTTCAAAGTGCACACTATGACCATTCTGCTGTTTGGGCTTCAGTTATAGCCAGGTGATACTCATTGGTGGTGAATAAGAAAAATGGGTCTGAAGTTACACAGGATTTAAACTCTCCCTGTCGGGTGGGGAGGGCGGGGTGCCTGGGTGGCTCAGTTGGTTAAGCATCTGACTCTTGATCTTGGCTCAGGTACGAGCCTCATGTTGGGCTCTGCGCTGACAGCATGGAGCCTGCTTGGGAATCTCTCTCTCCCTCTCTCTGCTCCTCCCCTGCTTGTGCTCACACATAGTCTCTCTCTCAAAATAAATAAGTAAACATTAAAAAAAAAATCTCATTGCCTTAGTAAGTAGCTGCCTTGGGCAGTTTAATTCATCTCACTGAACTTCATTCTTTCCACCCCTCCTTAGATTGCTAAATTGGCATAATGGCAGAAAATTCATCAAATTGTTGTATTAAATGAGGCAATATATGAAAAACATGTAAGCAAAGAGACTGGCATACAGTAAACACTCAATAAGTGTTAAATATTACTAATAAACCTGTAAAGTACACCCACACTATCTTTTCAAGCTATTGTGAATTATCCAGGAATGGTACCAGATGGGGATGGAAAAAGGGGTTTGAGTTCTCTTAGGGAGGCAAGTAAATGAGCCTTATAAAGCAGTGCTAGTTTCAAGAGCTGAATCTTGAAGGTAGCACTGGCAATGCAAGGCTGACACACAAGTCTGGAATAGTACTGAGTGGCTCAGAGGCTGGCACCTTCGTAGCTGTTTCTAGTTCCCCAGACTCCTAATATTCCTATTTAAATGGTACAGCCATCTACAGCTTAAGTAAGGAATCCCTTGTCCCTGGTTATTCCCCCTCCACCTTTTTTTTTTTTTTTTTTTTTGAGAAATATCTACTTGTGCTAGGCTCTAGACTAAATATGCTATGAAAACTAAAGTAAATAAAATGTGTTCTCTTTGGTTGTTGAGGGACTCATGGTTTATTGGGGAATGAAGTTAAAAACAACTTTGAAAATGGAAAAGTTGTTATCAGAGAGAACATGCACTTTGGAAGAGTCACAGGAATTGTCCCAACTGCCTGAGGAAGTTAGAGAAGGCACCAGCAAGATAAAATTTAAGGAGAATATTATAGATTAGTAGGGATTTTGCACAGAAGGTAGCTTGGACATGGGTGAGATGGATGAGGAAAGCATTTTAGATTGCCACAAGAGTACACGTGCAATGTCACAGACTGAAAGGACACAGCCTGTTACCAGCAATACAAGTTTTTCATTATTTGAGACTGAAATGCATGGGAATGGGTAGGGTGTGTGACAGGAGGGAGACGGGAGAGGTAGGCAGGGGCCAGAAAGGTGGGCAGACCCCATGTTAAGGAGTTTAAATTTTATGTAGTACATTATAAGTAAAACAGAGTCTTCTAAAGTATTTTGAATAAAGAACTTTATGACACTTTTTTCCATGATTTTAAATTTCAGATTTTTAAAAAATATTTCTTTTCAGGGGCACCTGGATGGCTCAGTTGGTTAAGTGTATGACTCTTGGTTTTGGCTTAGCTCATGTTTTCCTGGTGGTGAGATGAGCCCCATGTAGGACTTCACACTGGGCACAGAGCCTGCTTGAGATTCTCTCTCTCCATCTCCCTCTGCCCCTCCCCAGCCTATACTCTCAATCTCTCTAAAAAAAAAAAAAATGTATTTATACACACACACACACACACACACACACACACACACACACACTCATATATATGTATAGAATTTTTTTAAATACAAGATATAATCAAATAAGCATGAAATCAAGGTACGAAAACATACCTTCTCAATTCCCCGAATTTGGACAAAAAAATCCCTAAAGTTAAGAAATCAGTGTATATACATATATAACATTTTACATAAAAGGGCCTTTATAGAAAAAAAACCAATTGCTGATAAAGAAGGTTTATCCAAATGTAAGTGCATAATCTATTTACAAAGAAAAATAACTTATTTGAAAAGCAATAGAGGGCAACAAATCACTATAAAACTAATACTCTACTGGGCTTTTGAGTTCAGAATGCCAGGACTAAATATGCATATACTGAAAAATCAACAAGTATTCAGGATTCTTAGGAAATAAATTGGTTTTACATATCCTAATTTTTTAAAATTTATTTTTGAGAGAGAGAGCGAGAGAGCGAGCAGGCACGTGCATGAGCAGGGGAGGGGCAGAGAGAGGAGAGAGAGAATCCTAAGCAGGCTCTACATTCAGCACAGAGTCTGACAGGGGTGTCGATCTCATGATCGCCAAGAGATCAAGAGTCAAAATCCAGAGTCAAACACTCAACCAACTGAGCCACCCAGGCACCCCCACAATTTACCCTTTTTTTGATGAGTTACAGTCTTCATTATAAAACCAATTACTGTGTTATTCTGAAACACAATACAGCAAAGCTCTTCAACATTATTGAATACTCTGAGTGTATTTTTGGCCCTAAACCCAATGACCCCAGGTTGGAGATGGTACTTTTAAAAATGTCCCCATCTCCTTGTTTTCTAGCAGTCAATGGTTACTTCTCAGCTGTGGCCTGCCTGCATATGATAGTAGCTTCCTCTTCTTCAGTTATTCATTTCTAGTCAGCATCAACACTTGACTACCATTTTATAACCGTCTATACATTAGAGACCAACAGACCAAATGAGGACACGAGAACCTTTGCAATACAAACTTGGGAGCACAAAATATGTAACAGATATCAGAGATTTTTGTATACTTCCTTGTCCCGGTGTTAAAATTACTGTTAAAAATTACTGTGTTTGGGCAGGAGGCACTGAAAGTCTTTGGTTCTTGGAAGATTCATTACCAGTCCAAGTGAGATTGATGGGTTTGCTCAGGTGGAGTAAAGACAACTTTAAGCACAAAATAAGCAACAGAAATGAACAGCAGAAAATAGTGTCAGATTCTCCATTGTCACTTGACTTTTATGGTGAAAGGTTTCTTAATTCATTGGACAATTCAACTTAAACATCAGATGTGCACTCTTTCAGTCTAAGAAGACAATGACATTTTGACAATTTTTAAAAATTCCTACATTCAAAGCCTCTCCTCGCTTATATTAATCTAAGGGTATTTTCAGGTTTCATCATTTAAGGCAAAGATTGTCAGACTATGGCCCACATGCTAAATCCAGCTCACCACCAGCTTTTGCAAATAAATTTAAATGGGAATACATCCAATAAATTGTGTTTATATATTGTAAATAATGCTTTCCCACTATAGCAGCAGAATTGAGCAGATGCTATAGAGACCATGTGGCTTAAAACATTTAATATCTGGCCCTTCACAGAAAAAGTTTACTGATCTCTGATAAGTTATCAGAATTAACCCGATATCAACTGGAGAGTTTTCTAAATGCATGCTGCTTAATAAATCATCCCTAACCCTGCCTTTTTTTTTTTTTTTAAACCATAATCGTATACTTTCACTCAAAGTCCTTTGGGGCTGAGATGGAGAGGAAGCATTAATTTTAAGCCAGTGAGGTCAAAATCCTGAAATAGGAAAGTATCTCAGAAGTCAATTAATTGGGTATTTTCAGCTTGGGGAGGTCACTGCCTGATACAGAATTTTTTGTGGAGCATTTCTAAAGTTATCCCTAAACATTATTATTTCTAATCTTCATTCCATACTTTCTGTCTTTTCTACCTCTTCACATGCTTGTCATGTTAGAATTTTTTCTGGGTCTTTTTACCTCCAGTTCCTTTAGCCATAATTCAAGCAAGATAGTTTATCATCAGCTTCTTTGTCATCACTTAATGTATTAAATACTTAAATACTTAATACTTAAATATTAAATACTTAAAGTATTCTTTTGCTAATACTCATCTCAAAATGCAGCAACCAAAATCTAGTATGTACCTGTGAATTATGAATCTCTGTAAACACACCCTAAGACTGCAGAGACCTTTTCGGACTTGATTACTTTAAAATATAAAGTATATTTTAGGTATTTTAATTCAGGTCTCAATTTCAAAATGTATGTTTTAAACACATTTAATTGTTTTTAAAATAATCAATAGTACATCTGCATCAGAAAGTCATTAAAAATAATACGGGGCACCAGGGTGGCTCAGTCTGTTGAGCGTCCAACTTCGGCTCAGGTCACGATCTCATGGTCTGTGGGTTTGAGCCCTGCATTGGTCTCTGTGCTGACAGCTCAAAGACTGGAGCCTGTTTCGGATTCTGTGTCTCCCTCTCACTCTCCCCTTCCCCTGCTCACACTCTGTCTCTCTGTCTCTGTCTCTGTCTCTCTCTCAAAAATAAACATTAAAAGAATTTTTTTAGAAGTCACCAGAAATAATAAAGCTATTTTGAAGTGTACACTTGGAAATTTAGGGGGTTATCTATACTGACTCCACTGGCAGCTTAATCACCTCAAACAGCCATAATTTTGCTAAAATAAGCAGCTTGTGTTTCCTAGAGATCTATGTTCCACAAATACAGAAGCTTCGTGAGTGTTTACTAAATGACCAAAAGTTTTACAAATACTTATTTCTCATTTAACTGATACATTTAGCCAATGCTATTTGATTTAATGGATACATTTATAAACCAGTAAGTGTATTTGGATATATGTTGACAAGATATTTTCACCCCTCATTCTCAGAGAGATCAACAAGGAAACATTAACATGTAGTTTTATTGCTAGTTCAGTTCCATCTTTTTATTTGCTCATTAACTAGAAAACATGCTTTCCTGTTTTTAATTACCAAATGAATCCTTACTTTAGTCTGATATAAAACAAAATAAAAAAACTTCTGTACTTTTACAGAAAGAACATGATGAAAATCTAGACTATTAATTCTATACTCTGATTACTCTCCTTAAAAGTTACTTTAAATACTTCCATTTAGTTACTCTCTTTCTTAATGTTACCCACTCTCTTACATATATATCTATGACTGTTTATTCTTTTTATTTTTTTAATTTTTTTTTCAACGTTTATTTATTTTTGGGACAGAGAGAGACAGAGCATGAACGGGGGAGGGGCAGAGAGAGAGGGAGACACAGAATCTGAAACAGGCTCCAGGCTCTGAGCCATCGGCCCAGAGCCTGACGCGGGGCTCGAACTCCCGGACCGCGAGATCGTGACCTGGCTGAAGTCGGAAGCTTAACCGACTGCGCCACCCAGGCACCCCTATGACTGTTTATTCTTAATAAAGTTATTAAACATATCCATGTTTGACTTGCTACTAGACTATGGACTCTTCCAGGATAAGGTCTTTTTTGGGTCACCACAGCCCTAGAGGATAAGAAGTAAGCAGGAAAATTAAATTGTTGAAGTTATCCCAGAGAAAATGTAACAAGGGCCTGAAACAAAGAGAAGTACCAATAGTAACAGAAGAGATGGACACAGATACCTGATAAAGGGAAATCAAAAACATCGAAAGACTAACTGGATTTGAAGGGTAAGAAGCGTGATTTTAAACAAATTTCACTGCAGTGGACATGCATGGGAAGCAAGTGTTTTTTGGTATAATTCTTCATGAGCCCTGGTTAGGGCCTCTAAAATTCTCTTCCTCCAAGAGTCACTGAGCTGTTGTTGGAGTGAATCCAAAGGGACAGCTGTAATATACACTAGTGCTGGAAGGATGTATTTTATCCACTTCTTTCAAAATGCTGTCCTTTACTGACCTTTACAAGCTGACCATGAGAAAACAGATTTAACTCATTCTTTTAGTTATTCACAGACCTTAACAACTTGGGGGTGGAAAATCGAGTTCTCATGACTGGTATGTAGAAAATTCAAATTCCTTTAGAAGGGCATACAATTCATTTTCACTATTAAATTCACAGTGCTGTGAAATACACTTGAGAGATTTAATGGGTTATTTAAAACAAGGGTTCCCAAATATGAGGTTCATAGATGGGCTTAGGAAGGGTCTGTGCTAATGGATTTTTTTAAAATAACGGCAAACAGTGAAGGTCTAAGTCAGTAATGCCTATGCCAATGTAGATTTGTGATTATCAATAAATGTGAATAAGGACTTTATTTAGGTGGGTTAAAAGAATCCAAGGTGAATAGCAGAATCAAATGGGGTAAACAAGCACAAGAGCCATTAATGAAGTGAAGTATAGATTAACAAATACTTGATCTTAGGTTATTACATAATGAATTTAAATTCCATATTTTATATAGATATGTAAAGAAACCTTACCAAATCTCAAAACATGTAATCACTAATTTTACCAATTTGAACTTTAAAAGTTCAAATTTTAGTGTGTGGTAGAATAAAATTTCTTAAAATTTAAGCTCAAAAGGAGACTAAATATTCACAGATAGAGATGACAAAGGGATAGATATGATTATGAGGAAAGGTAAATGTAGTTAAACCATGTGGAAAATACAAGAGATATTTCACAATATCATACAATTTAATAAGACAAATGATTCCACAATGACATAGTTTTCCAGGAAACGTTTCTTTTCTCTTTGTGAGGGAGTAAAGGTAGATTATTATATCTCCACATAAAACAAGCAGCAGGCAGTCAGAGGTCAGTGGTATATTAGGCAACTTTAGAAACTCCATTTACTTTTTTAGATCAAGATGGCAGTACGTGGTAAATTATGATTTCAAAATATAGAACTGAAACAATGACTAGTACTTCAAATGATAAAAATACATTAAGATTTCACCTTGATTTTCCTTTTTTAAAAATTTTTGTTTTTTTTTAATTGTTACTTATTTTTGAGAGAGAGAGAGAGAGAGAGAGCGAGAGCGAGAGCGAGCGAGCACCAGTGGGGGAGGCACACACAGAGAGGGAGACAAAGAATTCGAAACAGGCTCCAGGCTCTGAGCTGTCAGCAAAGAGCCTGATGTGGGGTTCGAACACACAAACCTTGAGATCATGAACTGAGCTGAAGTCAGATGCTTAACCAACTGCACCACCCAGGCGCCCCTCACCTTGTTTTTTCTGGTAGTAGTATATTTTTGCTATAATTCTTTGGTTCCTCCTTATTAGCCAGCACACCTTGTGACTGATGGCATGTACTGATAAGACAGGTGGACAGAATTAAGGGTGACTTCTTTTGCCCAAAGAAAAGGACAAAGCTAATGATTCCATAAAGAAAATCTAACCAGTGACTTGAGCTTTAACATCTTAATACCCCGAGCAAACAATCAATGGACCTGAAAACATTTTGGAAACTTCTACATTTTTTCAACTATGGTATTATTCAGTGTTTAACAGCAAAGAAAACAACATAAATGAGAGTAGTCTAGTTCTAAGGGTACAGCAGAAATGGCCTAACCAATGTTTCTGCTTTGGTTCAGATCACTGCTCCATCATCCTCAGCTCTACTGACCCTCTGGAGAACTCTGCAGTCCGTAAAACCTCCCCAGGAGTTTTCTTATTTGCACAAAGTGAATAAAAAGTTATTATCCCACAGTAACTTATAAGAATCCAATGAAATAACACATATAAAATCCTTAGCACAGTGCTTAGAGTATGAAAATTCAATAAAATTTCCCTCTCTTATCTACTGGATCAATTCTATCAAGATCCATGGGTCCAGAAAAGGGCCAGAACTTTATGGTTTCAAGCCGATTTCATAATTATGAAAAATTTTTTGATGCAGAGTATTTTGCTTATGTACTTGATATTTGTAGACATGTTTCTGTCCTCATCTTTATATTTGTCTCTGTATTCTTTAAAAAAAATTTTTTTAAATCTTTATTTATTTATTTATTTATTTTTCAACGTTTATTTATTTTTGGGACAGAGAGAGACAGAGCATGAATGGGGGAGGGGCAGAGAGAGAGGGAGACACAGAATCGGAAACAGGCTCCAGGCTCTGAGCCATCAGCCCAGAGCCTGACGCGGGGCTCGAACTCACAGGCCGCGAGATCGTGACCTGGCTGAAGTCGGACGCTTAACCGACTGCGCCACCCAGGCGCCCCTATTTTTGAGAGAGAGACAGCGTGTGAGAAGGGGAGGAGCAGAGAGAGAGGGAGACACAGAATCCGAAGCAGGCTTCAGGCTCCGAGCTGTCAGCACAGAGCCTGACGCGGAGCTCGAACTCATGAACCATGAGATCATGACCTGAGCTGAAGTCAGATGCTTAACCGACTGAGCCACCCAGGCGCCCCTTGTCTCTGTATTCTTAATGAACTGCAAAATGCCTAAAGGATGAGACCTGTATCTATTTAACTCAGTTTGTACACTCTGAGCAGAGCATAAGCATCAAATGGGTATTTGACATATTTCAATAATGATAAAACAATCACACAAGTCAACAAGAGACATAAGAAAAAAAACATACAGAACTACATGCCAAAAAAATCTTATTTTAGAATTATGCTATACATAATTTGTAAAATCTACTTCTTCACATTCATGCATGAGATTATACTAGTTTTCTTATTTAAAGAAATACAGACAAAAAGGAATGAGCAACAGAAACAAAAATGCAAAGTCATAGTTACAAATACTTTTGGCTCTTGGACTGAAAAAAATAACAACCAGTTAGGAAAAGAGAGAAGTGAAGGCAAATTACATAGACCATACCACTGATTTCTCTTCATGTTAAAAAAAAATGCCTTTTAATCATATTTGGTTTGATTGAAAATGGGCAGGAATGATCTTTTGGGGCTAAAACCCAACAACACAGCCCATCTTCTACATTAAGTAATTGACTATCTGGTTCACTTAAAGGAAATTTGGTATAATGTGGAGGATAATTTTTTTTTTAAGCATAAGAACAATTTATTTACAAAATGTCAAAGTCAGCTGCCTCATATTGGAGGATAAGTTTTTAATGAGGAAAAAAACCACTCTCCTTATAAATGGTTACAAACTAGTATCTTTATATAAAACAGAGAAATAACCCTAAGGTATTTAAATTTTATAGCTGTTTCTACATTGAAGGGCCAAGAGTATTCTTCAAGAATACAGGGAAAATAGAACCTTAATTATACACCTGATTGCCTTCATGAAAATTTAACCAATATCAGATCAATGGAGACCAGCCCAGGAAGGAAGGAAGGAAGGAAATGCAAAATATGGAGGGGTTCTTGAAATGTTACTCTAATTTCCTGCTAATCAAATATTTTAGCTCCCATGGAACATAAAGAGAAAAGGGCCTGAAAGATTAACCTTTCATAAGTAAGTTTATAAACTTATTACTGATGATACCCAAAATATGGGGCTCACAGTCCTTTGTAATTCCCCTTTACAAATGAGACTCATGTCCTATCTACTTCAGGAAGAATATCAATATATTACTTGGAATTATATAGATGTTGCCAACCACACATTGTTTCTTTCTTGATTGACGGATTAAGGAGTATAAAAGGACTCTAACTTTTCTGATTGAAGTTTGTATGAAAACTAAGTCTCCCCTCTCTTTCAAAAGCCTGGGGACTTCACCAAAAATAACTTCATTCATTCTTGCCCATAGAAGCTAACACCATCCTGGATTTGGTTGATTTGTAAAACTGTTATTTCCTAGCTGCTAGTGATTTACAGAAAAAGAAGAGACAAAAGAGTACATTATTCAGGTCCCAGCTGGATAAATTCACTAAAAAGTTTAAGAATATCCAGATTAAACATCTGAATTAAGAACATCTAGCAAAAGGTAACCCTAGCAATATGTCTTCCAGCTCACTTGACTTTATTCTTTTAAAGATCTGTAACACACTGAAGACAAAATGTTTCCGTAAGCCACAAACTTCCTTCCTAAAGTTTATCAAATGACTTTTTCTTATTTATTTATTTATTTACTTACTTATTTATTTACTTACTTACTTACTTATCTGGTATAGTTTAATTCCTTCACAAGCCTTTCCATGGCTTTGAATACTTCAACAATCTTCCAAGTCTTCCTGCTACTACGGGTGAGGGTGGATGAACTTCGGGAAAACACGTGCTTCACAGCGTTCCCTTTTGTTTTCTACATTCACCAAGAATGAACAGCTATCTTATTTCTTTATGTCACAGGATGAAGACATACTTTAATTACTACGGGGGCTTCTAGTCAAGTACTATTCCTTCTGGTGGTAGCCTGCTAGTGTCTAGATGCATTAAAACCTGCCTGCACTCCACCAATTAACCATATGGTCTTTCTTGACAATGGTGAAAAGATGAGTCTACTGCCATTATAAAGTGAGACCTGAGTTAGCTACAGATTTCTCAGTAGATTCAGTTGTTCTGTCTTCCTCAGAATGAGTAGTTTGTGACCACAGACAAAGAGAAAAGAACCCCCAAGTGACAAAATAGTAAATGTTCAGTCTAGTCCAGTCCAATAAGGAGAGCTAGCTTTGACTGGGGGTACTAGCAGACCCAATATATTCACCAGATTTATTTCACAGAAGGTCTCTTTGCTTTGGAGTATTATTTTCATTTTTGACCAACTCAACATTGTAAACCCAAAATCTGCCATCCACTCCATTTTCTGGCAATAACAGAATAGTTTAGTATTTAATAGTAAGGGCAAAAAACTCCACTGAATTATTGACCAACTTTAATCATGATTTATCATCCTTCAATATTTGATCTCTGATAAAAAGGCTATTTCACTAAAGCAAAATTTTAAATAATGCAGAATAGCTGTTTGGCAAGCAAAGGAACACAGACCTCCCAGAAGTGCAATCAGAGAGAGAGGGGCTTACTTTCAGCACAAGTATCACCTACTGACATGTGAACAGAAGAGTTCTATGAGTGATAGCAACAACAATGTGGAGGCATGGAAGCACAAACATTTTTAAAAATCATTTTTTTTTTCAGCCACTCTGATATGGGCACAGTACTTCAGAATCCATTTAATGATGAAAGAGATATATTAGATGGTCTTTGCATTTTAAACATTTACTGTTAACTTATACTTAATATAGTATAATACACCATATATCTGGGAAACTATAGTTGCTATCCCTTAAAAGGAGAGCAATGAGAATGACAAATTGAAATGTGTAAATGTGTAAAAATAGCAACATAAGCAATCAGTACATACAGTATTTCTATTTTATTCATTGATGTTCAATGTCACCAGTTGACCACTTAAGGTATATAGTTTAAACAATAAAAAATACCTTATAATAATTCATTAAGTTAAACTGCTTCCTTAGAAAATGTATCAACTGACAGGAACTAGTTATTTAACCTAAGTCATTAAACTGTCTATTATCCCAACAACTACTTCACACATTATAATGTATTAGGTAATCTTGCTGAAATTAAAGGCACAGAGAAAGATGTAAGAAAGTTTGAAGAAGAAAATTTAAAGGGGCTAAAATTCTGGACCCTCACTATGGAGTAATATTCAAGAAAGGGAATGAGTGTGCAAAGAGAGAGATTGTGGGGGATGATAAAAGGGACTTTTGAGTCTGCGCTCAGTAATGCTTACTACAGGGATGGATACGTGATGGAGAATGCTTAGGTGAAAATTTAAAGTGAGAGCATCTATTATGGTAAAGAGCACATTCAAACTGCTATTTCTAAAATTGCAAGATTAAGGTTAAACTAAAACTGGACTGTCTAAACTTTTTTTTTTTTTTTTAAATTTTTTTTTTAACATTTATTTATTTTTGGGACAGAGAGAGACAGAGCACGAACGGGGGAGGGGCAGAGAGAGAGGGAGACACAGAATCGGAAACAGGCTCCAGGCTCTGAGCCATCAGCCCAGAGCCTGACGCGGGGCTCGAACTCCCGGACCGCGAGATCGTGACCTGGCTGAAGTCGGACGCTTAACCGACTGCGCCACCCAGGCGCCCCGGACTGTCTAAACTTTTAACTTCATCTAGTCAATGCTTATACTTCCTATCATTTGACAGTGGCTTCATGGTCTAAGGGATCACAGTTTGATAGTCTCGTACCAATTTGGTGGGGCATAAGAAAAAAAGGCACAGAAAAATTCTATAAAGTATTCCCAGTGTCAATACTGGAAATCATAAATTCACCTTTTATCTCAACCTCAAAATGATGTTTTTTTTTCTTTTAAGATAAAAGTATGGGCTCTATTTTTAAAGCATAATTAACAAAACCACAATAATTAGCTTATTAGTTTAAAAAAATCTACTTTAATGTCCCTAGGAATCGGCTAATTAAAACCTGTGCTTGGTCCCTTTGTTTCAATTGGCTTTACAATACTAGTGTTCTTACCCATCACTAGTCTCTCACAATGGTATCATTAGCACTAAGATCCAAATAACAGTGCTGTATTTATGACTGCACTTTAGTTTACACAAAAGCAAAATTCTGAGAAGAGCATGAGTCATTATCCCCAGGGTAAAAAAAAAATGTTTCTTTGGTCAGAATATGAAACTTATTACTGAAACCAGTAATTTAGCCTAGAAATTCCTTTTCTGAATAAATGGAACAGAATGTTTCTTTTCTGTATTCGAACACTCCGAAACTAGCAGAACTGTCCATCTGTCTGCTTTTACTACTCTACATATCTGGTGTGTGGTGACAGAAAAACAACCTTTAATCTAACTATTTTCAGTACTGCTCTTTTGTTCTGTCCTGTCATAATCATAATGTCATCTTCCCAGGACAAAATACAGACACAGACACACACACACACACACACACACACACACACACACACACACCCCTACCTCCCCTTCACTATTTGAGTAATCTATTACAAAGTCACTGCAATAATGTAGAGAACAGTCTAAAAGTGGATTATTTCCATAATGTTAAATGTTAGGAAGTTCTCAGGTTCGTATTCTATATCTTGTCTTAAAATATCTTCATAATTGAAAGGTAAAAGTTACAAAGGTAAGGAACTATTGATGTTTTAAATGATTTAAACTTTCCCCCCAAATTTCCCCAATAAAAGTCAAAATAATCTTTCTAGGATATTTTCCTGGCCTCTTTTAATTGTTTTTCTTGTTGGTACCTCTTACTCTGTTTATTCATGACACCACCACTCTCTCAATCTCCAAGGCTGGACCCTTTGGAGTTCTCAACTTCTCTTGCATGATGTCACTTCCACCCATTCAATCACCCTCAAATGCATCACTTTGGGGGGCATCTTCTCTATCACTTCTGAACCCTAATGAGTTCTCATATGGAACAATGACAGGTCTCTAATTCAACAAGCCTTCATAAAGTAATTGCTATCTATTAAGACACTGGCAATTAAAGTGAAGGGATGACTGATGGAAAAGAAGAGGGAAAAGATCATTCATATGTGTATATAAATGAAGGTGAAAAGAATAGAGTTCTAATACCTTACAATCTGAAAAGCAGAATATAGTAATTACAGGACAAAGCGTATGTATGCGCTTAAGGGAAAGGTGCTTAATGAATGATAGGATTTCTGACTGGTACAAAATAGCAGCAGTCTAAGTGCTGTATGAACTAAGGCAAAAAGCTGTGAAAGCACAGTATTTAGTTTCTTCCCTCCCCAATTAGTTAGCCAGTGTGAGGAATACTGGCTACCTAAAACATCTACCTAATCACATCACTACTCAATTAAAATAATATGGTGAATTTCTAGTATCTACAGAATATAGTTCAAACTCAAAGCCTCACCAACCATTACAACTATGCTCCCCCCCCCCCCTTACTCTTTTTCCCCCCACACTCCAAGCTCTAAGCTTTCTAGATCAATCATTTTCCCTTACAGATTTTTTTTTGGTTTTGGAAAAAGGGTCCATGATCTTTCTCCTACCTCTATTCCTATTCATTGCCATTTCAATCATACCTATCCCTTCAATTCAGCCCAAATGCTTTCCATTCAGTCCCATTAAACCTGGTTTCTAATTCCAAATTAACTTCAGATTCATTTCGTTAAAGTCAAAACAAAGATCAAAGCAAAACTGGTATTTTGATTGAGAAACTCTGATTTCTACTAGTTTAGGGAGGCATACTTCCTATCCAACTATGTACTTACAGTTTTCTGTTTTTCAATGTTCCTTAGTAATAACTTTTTAATTGTACTGTAATTAACTCACAGTGAACTGCACTGTGTTCTTAACTGAGCTTAAGTGTTCAATTTGATGACTTTCAACAACTTTTTATATCCATGTAACCACCATACAAACCAAGATATAGAACATATCTATGAACCCGGAACATTATTTCATGCTCTTTTCCAATTCATTTCTCTCTCTGCCCCTTGATTATCACATTTTGATTTCTGTAATCATAGGTCACTTTTGCAGGTTCTTGACTTCATATAAATTGAATTATACAGTGTATATACTATTTTGTGTTTGGCTTCTTTTGCTTAACATACTGCATTTGAGATTTATGCATGCTGTTGATATATGACCAATTAATTCTTTTTAATTGCCAAGTAGCAGACCAAAATATATTTTAGCTCATTTATCCATTCTCCAATTGTCGAATATATGAGCTGTTTCCAGTTTTGGCCACGAACATTCTTAGTTTTTTTGTTTTAGTGGACATATACTTTCACTTCTTTTGGTAAATACTCAGCAGTAAAATACTGGGTTGTAAGGTATGCAGACTGACTACTTGTCCTTGAGAAGGCCTGCTTGCAAAGTTGGCCCTTGGCTGGTATTTAGGAAGTTGGATCAAGGAGTTTAGTGAATTCTTACTCCCTAACTGATAAAAGTGGCTCACTGTGCCTAAACTGTTTATGAAAACAATATGGTTTATATTGAGTATCTGCTTGCCTTCTGGAATTTGGGTATGTGTTGGGCAGAAGGATCAGCCTCAAAACATTTGTGTGCTGAACCCAACAAGCTTTCCTGGTTGTCTACATTTCATACATGTTGTCTCAACTTCTTGCTGGGGAAATTAAGTCTACCTTGGGTGACTCCACTACAAAAGGACCCTTGGAAGCCTGCACGTAATCTCCCCTGGATTTCTCCCCATGTACCTTTTCCTTTTGTTGACTGTGGTTTGTACTCTTTGATCATACATATGATTACACACCAAGTCCTATGAGTCCTCTTGGCTAGCAAACAAACCTGGGGATGGTGTTGGGGACCTCTCAATACATAAAGTAAACATTATGTTTACCTACCTACCAGTTCTCCAAAGTGACTGACCATTTTGCATTACTGCCAGCAATAAGTGAGAACTCCAGTTGCTCTTTATCCTCATAACTAGTTAGTGGTATCAGTTTTTCCATGTAAGCTATTCTAGTGGGTATATAGTGGTACCTCTACAAATTAAAACCATAGTGTTTTACTGTTTACTGATGACTAATGATGTTGAAATTTCTTCATGTGCTTACTGGCCATTTGTTTATCTTCTGTGAAATGTCTGTTTGAGTATGCATTTTTGTATTTGGTAGTTGATTTTTTATAATGTTGATTTCAGAGGTTCTTTATATATTCTGGTGTAAGTTCTTTTGTCACTTCTGTCACTCAGTAAAAACTGAGAATATTTTTTTTCCCATTCTGTCTTTTGATGAGCAAAAAATTTTAATTTTGATAAAGTCTTATTCATCTTATTTTCTTTTACTAGTGCTTCTTGTGTCTTGTCCAAGAAATCTTTGCCTTCTCGGTAGAGTTTTAAAAGATTGCTTCATGTAAGTTCTGCTATGGCTTACTAAGTTTATTTCTAGATAAGTGATCTTATTGTTAATTTTATAAATGAGTTCTTCTCGTCCATTATATAATTGGTTATTGTTCATATAAAGGAAAACTATGGTTTATTTACATATTAATGGTATAATACCAAGAAGACATACGGGAAAAAAGTGGATAAATATGACTAAATAAAAGTAAAAGATTTTGGTCTGGCAAAAGTACTACAAACCAAATTCAAAGACCACTGGCAAACTGGTAAAGATATATTTACAACAGATAGGACAAAAGGCTAATTTATTTTTGGTAATTTACAAATAGTTTGGACAAGTCAGTAAGAAAAAGATGAATAAGAAAACATTGCAAATAGTTTGCAGAAAAGGAAATTTAAATGGGATAAGCTTAAGGCAATAATTTTAAAATGAAAATAAAAACAATGATATATTCCCATTTTTTACTTATCAGATTAAAAAAAAATTAAGCTTGATGAAACCCATTACTGCAAAAATAGCACTCTTAGAAAGTTGGTGGATCGCTTCTCAGCCTTTTGGCTAAGATCAAGTGTAGAAAGTTGGTGGAAATGTAAACTTTCTAGAAGACAATTCTAACAATATGATTAAATATTTATTTATTTTGAGAGAGAGAGAGAGAGAGAGAGAGAGAGAGAGAATATGAAAGCAGGGTAGGTGCAGAGAGAGAGGGAGAGAGAATCTCAAGCAGGCTCTGCACTGCCAGCACAGAACCTGACGTGGGGCTTGAATTCACAAACTGTGAGATCATGATGTGAGCCAAAATCAAGACTTGGACATGTAACCAACTGGTCTACTCAGGCACTCCAATATGATTCAAAATTTAAAATGTACATATTCTTAGACTAGGCAATCTCCCAGTAGAAGTTATTATATGGATATATTTGTACAAATTTACCAAAAAGCAGGTTAAAGAATATTCAAAGAGGCAATGTTCATGAAAGCAAAAACTGGAAACAACCTCATATTAATAGGGTAATAATTATGTAAATTATAGTAGTGTAATTTATGAAATCCTACACAGCTATTAAGATGAATGATGTAGATCTATGTGTACTAATATGAAAAGAACACCAAAATACACAAGGAGGTTGAGGAAGAGCTGTAGAACAGTGTGCTTATAAAAAGGGAAGAAACAGGGGCACCTGGGTTGGCTCAGTTGGTTAAGCCTCCGACTTTGGCTCAGGTCATGATTTCACAGTTCATGAGTTCGAGCCCCGCGTTGGGCTCTGTGGTGACTGTGGAGCCTGGAGCCTGCTGCCAGTTCTGTGTCTCCCTCTCTCTGTCCCTCCCCTGCTCATGCTCTGTCTCTCTCTCTCAAAAATAAATCAAACATTAAAAACAATAAAAAAAATCAGACTTCTGATTTCAAAATATCAGGGTAAAAACCTCTGTGCCTCCAATAACTCCCAAATAAGGAGAATAAGGTAAACAAACACTTTCTTTGATAAAGTCAGAAAACTGTAACCCTAAACCATAACATATAGACAGGCTAAAAAAAAAAAAAAAAAAAAAAAAAAAGAGAATGCTCATTGAGATGAGGAATATTAAATTTAAGTGCCTATAGATAAGAAGCAAGCCAATTCTTAACCTCAGAAAGGTTTGGAGCTAGGAGATACCTGGAACTATTAGAATTCCAGGTTAAGTCCACTTAGTATAGTCAATGACTTCCCAATCCTTCAGAACTCAGAAGGTAGAGTTTCTGGAAAAATTAAACCCAAGGGACTTTGGACTTGAATAGATACAGAAGTAGATAAGGGTAAAGTTGTGACTAAAACCAGAAGATTATAAGAAAGACTCGAAGCCCCTTTCTTCAGTATGGCTCAAGAGCACTTGCAGCTCTACACAGGAGATAAATTTTCTCCAGAAAAGGATCCAAAACTGACTAACCCAGAGAAAGATCATGACATTTAGGGGTTTCCTAGAGCATGGTCCACCAACAGACAAGAGCTCTGCTCTCAAACTCTATTTTCCACCAGCCTTTAAATTCTTTTAAATATGAATGACAGTCAAAAATTCTTATGCATTTCAGGCAAGTCTCCAATACTAAAGACAGAGACCAAAACATCATAGGAGTGCTGAGAAACAATGATGGAACAGAAAAAAATGTCAAGAAAACTAAGATATTCTAAGAGAAAATACTATTATCATTAACCAGATGAGCAATCAACAAAAGAATAATTAGACAATAAGAGCTGAAAAAAGTTCAATGAAAACTTGAAGTTACAGTCAAGGCAATTTTCCACAAGGCAGAAAAAAGAGAAAGAGATGAGTAATAGAAGGGAAAGGTAAGGGGCGCCTGGGTGGCGCAGTCGGTTAAGCGTCCGACTTCAGCCAGGTCACGATCTCGCGGTCCGGGAGTTCGAGCCCCGCATCAGGCTCTGGGCTGATGGCTCGGAGCCTGGGGCCTGTTTCCGATTCTGTGTCTCCCTCTCTCTCTGCCCCTCCCCCGTTCATGCTCTGTCTCTCTCTGTCCCAAAAATAAATAAAAACGTTGAAAAAAAAATTTTTAAAAAAAAGAAGGGAAAGGTAAAAAATTAGAAAAAGAAATCCAGGAAGTTTAATACCTGATTTGTAGGAATTCCAGAAAGACCAATGAAAACAGAGGTGAGAATATATAAAAAAAGGCAAAAAGTTTCCCAGAGCTGAAGGATGTTAAGTCGGCAGGAAGCAAGGACCTACATAGTGCACAGTACGATAAATGAAAAATACAATGCTTTAAAGTTTCAGAATACTAGGCATGAAGAGAAGATAATAAACACTTCCAAAGAGAAAAATAAATAAATAAAAGATCAGGAACCAGAAATGGCACTGTACCACTAAATAGCACAACTGGAAACCAGAAGAAAAAATACTGTGAAAATTCTGAGTAAAAATGATTTTCAATCTAGGATTCTACACTCATCTAAAATATCACATAATTGTAGGAGTAGAAAATGACATATTCAGGTATGCAAAAATCTCAAAAAATTTACCTCTCAGTTATCTCTTTTCAGGAAGCCACTAAAGGATATGCTCCTATAAATGAGGGAATAAACCATGAAGATATAGGGTACAGGAAATGAAGGCTGCAACACAGGAAGCAGGTGTAGGGAATTTCCAGGATGAGAGCAAAGAGAAGTCTTACCGAAACAGCTGTGAAACAGACCTAGGGAGCAGTCAAGATTAAATCAGAGAAACTGAAGTCTCAAGGAAGGGTATCTTTGGAAAATAACCAAACTATCTCATGGGTGAATGGTATTACAAAGAGGCTCGAAGCATCTGGGAAGAAACTCAGATATGATGGTTTAACTAAGCAAAATTTTTAAATGAGGTAATTAATTTAAACAATAAAAACAAAAATATTGTACCATAAAAGATATAACCACATGCACTATTTGTTTCATTACTGAATAATATTATGTGGTCATAATAATAAAAACACTAAGTGTATATTTAGCCAGAAATAATACACTAGGACATGAGATAAGGCAAAGTAAGGCATTAAACGAGGTAAAATCATGTTATAAGAAGAAATTAATGGATGTCAAATATTGGTGGACCAAGAGATAGCACTATACCCCATTATTATAAGTGGTAAATATGAGCAGCTGAAATAGTTGAAAGTGGTTTTCCTGAAGAATTACTTAAGGCAAGACAAGTTTAGGGGACAGGATGGGAGGAAGGAGGAGTGCTAAACTTTTTAATTAATCTTTCAGTAGTTTAAAACAACATGATTGTATTTTTATTTATCTGAGGTAATTTAAAATTTGGTTCAATGTGTCTTGGTAAACGTGTAACAGTTGTGAAAATTACCACCACAATCAAGTTAAAAACAGCTACCTACCCCTATAAGTTTTCTCCCTTTGTTGTCAATCCTCAATCTTCATTCTTACCCTAGGTCCTAGGTAACTAATAATTTGGTTTCTATCTTTGTATGTTTTTTCTTATTCTGGAGTTTCACATAACTGAAATCATTCAGTATGCAATGTTTTGTGTCTAGCTTCTTTCACTTAGTAGGATGTTTTCATTTTTACCATTTATGTTTAGGTCTAGGATCCATTTTGAATGAATTTTTGGGGTTTAGCGTGAAGATTGCGTTAAGGATCTTTTTAAAAATTTCTCCAAATACTCAGGTCACTATCTCAAGGGTTTGTGAGTTTGAGCCCCGCGTGGGGCTCTGTAGAAAGTGCAGAGCCTGCCCAAGATTCTGTCTCCCTCTCTCTCTCTGTCTGCCTCTCTCCCACTCTTTCTCCCTCTCAAAGTAAATGAACTTAAAAAAGTTTTCTCCAAAAAAAAAAAAAAGTTTTCTCCAAATGGACATCTAGTTATTCTAGAACCATTTTTTTTGAAAAGATTATTCTTTCCCCCTTGAATTATATTAGTACTTTTGTAAAAAATCAATTATCCTATTAAGTATGGTTCAATTTCTAGATTCCAAATTTCCTCCATTCATCTATATGTCTATCCTTATGCTAATACTGAACCATTCTGACTACTGTAGCTTCATAGCAATTCTAAAAATCAGGTATTTTAAGTCCTTAGATGACTGTGCTTAAATTTTTTTTTGCTGCTACTTTATGCCTTTGCATTTCCATATAAATTTTAGAATCATTTTGCCAATTTCTATGAAAAAGACTGACAAGATTTTGATTGGGATTGCATTCACTCTATAGCTCAGTTTTATGAGAACTGCCACCCTAACAATATTTACTCTTCTAATTCAAAAACATGGTGTATCTCTCAATTAATTTAGGTCTTCTTTAATTTCTGTCGGCAATACTTTGTAGTTTTCAGTGTAAAGGTTTTGCATATCTTTTGTTGAATTCATTTCTAAGTAATTATACAATATTACCGTGGTTTTTTGTTTTTTAATTTCATTGTTGGATCATTCATTGCTAGTATGTAGAAATATAATTAGTTCTTGTTTATTAACAATCTTCTACAGCCTTGTAAATTCACATACTCATCCTTTTTTGCAGGTTTCTTAGAACTTTCTATATACATGCCACCTGTGAATAATAATTTTACTTCATTCTTTCTATTCTGTATGTCCTTTCATTTCTTTTTTTTGCCTTAATGCACCAGCCATGACCTCCAGTGTAATACTGAATAAAAGTGGTGACAGCAAACATCCTTGACTTGGTCTTGATCTTAAAGTGGAAATGCATAAAATCATTCACCATGAAGTATGTTAATGGTTTTTTCATAAACATCCTTTATCAGGTTAAGGAGGGTGCCTTCAATTCCTACTCTGCTGAGAGGTTTTATTGTAAGTCTGTACTGAATTTTGTCATCTGTATCTACTGGGATGCAAATATATTTTTTTCAACTTTATCTTGGTAGCATGGTATATTACATTGAATTGATTTTTTGGAAGCTGAACCAGCCTTGCATTACTAGGATAAATCCCACATGGCTATGATGTATAATTTTTTTTTATATACTGCTAGATTTAACATGCTAATATTTTGTTAAGGGTTTTTGTGTCTTATGTTCATGAGGAATATTGGCTACTATTTTTCTTTTCTCACAATGTCTTCATTTGGTTGTGGTAACTGGGTAATGTTGGCCTCATAAAGTGAGTTGTGACATTTTTTACTCCTGTATTTTTTGAAAATTTCTGTAGGACTGGTATTTTTAATTCTTTCATGTTGTCAGAATTACCAGCTATGCCTTCAGGGACTGGATTTTTTTTGTTGTTGGAAGGTTTTAAATTACTAATTGAATTTCTTTATGTAAGTCTATTTACATTTTCTATTTCTTCTTGAGTCCATTTTGGTCATTTGAATTTTGCAAGGAATTTTTCCACCTCATCTAAGTCGTCAAATTGGTTAGTGTAAAGTCGTTCATAATGTTCCTTTATTATATTTTTAAGTATCTATAAAATAGATACTTAATATTATTAATTTGCATCTCCTTTTTTCTTGATCATTCTAGTTAAAGGTTTGTTAATTTTATTGAACTTTTTAAAGAACCAGCTTTTCATTGATTTTCTATTTTCTATTTCCTTGATTTGTGCTATGATCTTTATTATTCCCTTTCTTTTACTTATTTTGGGTTTAATTCACTCTTTCTTTGCTAGCTTCTTAAAGCAGCAGCTTAGATCATTGATTTTAGACCTTTCTTTTCTAGTAGGTCTTTAAAGCTACAAATTTCTTTGTTAGCACTGCTTTAGCTATATACTGATTATTTTCACATGTTGTTGTATTTCTATTTTCATTCGGTAAAAATATTTCCTAATTTCCCCTGTGAATTCTTCTTTCACCCATGGGTTACTTAGAAATGCATTATTTAATTTCTACATATTTGGGGATTTTCCTTATTTCTTTCTGTACTGATTTTTTTGTATTGATTTTTTAATTTAATTCCTTGTGGTTGCAGAACACAATGCATAATTTCAATTTTCTTATATTTACTAATACATTTTATGTGTGTGGGTCAGTAGATGGCTCATTCTGATGAATGTTTCAAATCCACTTTGAATGCATTGGGTATAATTTACTGTAGAAGTCAATTAGGTCAACTTGCCTTACTCAAGTCTTATTTATCCTGTTTTTCTGCCTACTTATCCTACCCATTTTTGACAGAAGTGTACTAAAATCTCCAACACTAAATGTTGAACCATTTCTCCTTTCAGTTTGTTGGTTTTTTGCTTCCATGTATTTTGTGCCTCTGTTACACTGATATACACTTAGAATTTTTATATTTTCCTGTTGTATTCATTCCCTTATACCTCTCTGTCTCTAGTATTACTCTTTATTTTAAAATATATCTTCACTGCTATTATAGTCACTCCAGCATTCTTGTGCCTGTTTCCTATGGAGGAGAATCACCCAACCTCATCATTCTGTGATTACTGGAAGATGCAATTATTTTAATGATGAAAATTAAATACAAATTTAAAAAGGGAATATAATGATAGACTCAGAATATACTTTTAAAAAGAAAATGTTGATTATAATTCTACACTAATAAAATGAAAAAATACAGATTATATTCCTTTATCCTCTTCTATTTCCCCCTGCCCTAGAATTAATCACATGCTATTAACATTGGCTACACTTGGAGGGCAGGATATGAATGGGAAGTTAGGATACAGAAATGGATATACAAAATGAAAAGCAAAATTTTCAAATAATAATTTGTCTCCTCCTTTGTTATACTCATTTTCTTTCCCTTGTCTAACTGTATCAGTGTTGTACACCAACACAAATAAGAGAAGTTATTGATTGTTCCTTATGTTATTCATAACATGAATGGAGTGTGAATCTTTCATTATTAAGCCTGACTAAAGCTTCTGGTTTGGGACATTTACTATTTAGTATGTCAAGTCATCTTTTACTAAGGTTATGTGTTTATGTGTGAGTGATTAAGAAAATGTATGTGTACATGGGCGTTACAGATTTCCTAGTGTTAATATGACCCATTGTAGGGGCGCCTGGGTGGCTCAGTCGGTTAAGTGGCTGACTTCGGCTCAGGTCATGATCTCACAGTCCATGAGTTCGAGCCCCGCATTGGGCTCTGTGCTGACAGCTCAGAGCCTGGAGCCTGCTTCAGATTCTGTGTCTCCCTCTCTCTCTGACCCTCCCTTGTTCATGCTCTGTCTCAAAAATAAATAAACATTAAAAAAAATTAAAAAAAATATGACCCATTGTATTTCTAGAATAAATGCCATTTGATTGTGCAGTGTGGAGGTGTATGTTTTCACAAACTATTCAATCCATTAGCTAATACTTTACATAAGATAATTAACACCTGAAGTGAGGCTGTAGTTTTGTGTGTGTGTGTGTGTGTGTGTGTGTGTGTGTGTGTGAAAGAGAGCCTTTAAAACAGTCTAAGAAGTTTCATAATAGCTTTTATTATACTGAGTGTTTAAAAGAAGGATAATTAGGGGACACTAGCCTAATAGGCATTAAAGCTTCAGTTATAAAAATAGTATATATAGTATTGGCTGATGCAGATCCAGAGAACAGAACTCAGTACAGCAATGAACACAAGTAGTTGCTGCAATTTTGTATGGGAAAAAAAAAAAACCCCAGAATTTCTAAGTGAGGTAATAGGATAGATTATTTACTAGATGATCCTGATAGCCACTTGGAGGGGGAAAAAGTTTAATTTTTACTGCTTTAAGATAAAGAAAACTTTAAAATGTTTCTGAGTAAAACAAAAGACTTGAAGGAATGGAGAAACGTATCATGTTCTTAGATAGAAAGACTCAAATTCATAATGATGTCAGTTCTCTCTTAAATAATCTATACATTTAACATGATCCAAATTAATACTAGTATGATTTGTGTGTGCAGAACTTATTATGCTGATTCTAATGTTAAAAAAAAAAAAGAAAAGCAGAAAACTCAGGAGAAATTAGAGGAGGGAAAAAAGAAAGGAGAGAAAAGGGGCTAGTCCTACACCAAATATTAAAATATATAATAAAATCACAATAATTACATGGTTAAGATGTTCACAGCAATAGAACAGAAAATTTAAAATAGACACAGAATGTATTATAAATAAGGATGTCATTTCAAACCAATAGAGAAAAGACCATTTGTAATAACTGGCTGGACACTTGAAAAAAAGAGAGGGTTCCCAACTTACATTCAGATAAATTCTACTTAGAATAACAATCACAATGTAAAAAAAAAACATAAAAATACAGTTAAGAACACGTGAGATGACCCTTCTACATATAAGTCTTTCCTAAGTGAAATCAAGATGCCATAAAAAGATTGATAAATCCAATTACACAGAAACAAAAATTCCTGTATGCAGTCGAAAAATACCATAGGCAAAGATAAAAGATAAACTAGCAAAAATTATTTGCTACTCATATAATTAACAATGGGAGAAATCCCTACTGTATATATAGGAACAACCCAATAAAAAATGGACAGAAGGATATGAACTGAGAGTTCACAGAGAAAGAAATGCAAGTTGCCAAAAATACCAGATAATTACTCATCTTTATTCATAATAAAATGCAGATTAAATGATCTATCTCACCTACTGGATTTTCAAAATTAAAAAAAAAAAACTGCTAAAACACAGAGCAAAAGAAATGTATTGAAAATAAGGGGTAAACAGATGTAAGATGAATCAAAGAGGTCCAACAACCAAATACTTATTATTCCAGAAGAAATAAGAGAAAAATGGAGAAAGAAAATTAAAGAAATAAAAAACATATGAGCTGGAGAGACCTACATGTTTAGATTAAAAGAGACAACTGAGCAGAATAAATGGAAAAAAAAAATCCTGCATACTATATGATAAAAGACAAAGATAAGAGCCTAAAAGCTTTTACAGGGGGGAAAATAGGTAATAGGTAGTATGTAAAGGGACAATTATCTGACTGGCAACAAACATTCTTCTCATTAATAACCGTGGTGAATATTATATAGGTGAAACACTGGATGTTAACTGCACTGGAATTAAAAAAATAACAAGTGAAAAACTATGCAGTAATTAAAATCTGTTGGAAAACAACTGACCAGGAATTCTATGCTCAACAAATTATCATTGTAAAGAAAAAAAATAAAGGTATTTCCATGGGTTTTCCTTCCATGAATCAATTCTGAGGGACCTGATTTATTATTCTAGCCAACCACAGATGGAAGTCAAGAAAGAAGAAGATATCCTATACTAGAAATGGTGGAACTGACCCAGTGGCCAAACAACATAAATAATAAGAAAAAGCAATCCTAGGATAAAGTTTTATCAATTGTAGGAAGAAATAAACCCAAGATAGAAGATGAAATCTGTATGGCCCAAGTAAAAAATATTCAGGAAAAAGAATACAACTGGCTCTAAGCAACAGATAAGGAAATTGAGGAGTTATTAGTGGTATTAAAGACATGTATATAAAGAGTGTACATGACTATTTTTACAATAGAAAAAAAAGGCAATTGGAAACTTTGGGGGAAACTCAAAATATGTAATAAAATTATGCTCAAAATATGAAGCAAAACAGCACAATTTTGAGAAACTTATACGGTGTATGAAGAGGAACCATGTGACTGGAATGCTAAAAATATTCTTTGTGTGGCTCATGATGTTGAACACATAAAGAAATCTAATCCTAGGGTTCTTAGTTGTGGAATGAAACATTTTTACATAATCATTTTAATATAACTAACATTAGTTTCAACTATTAAAATCTACCTATAGTCAAAACATAAGCAGGGTTAAGTATGGTTGTAGAATAGAATGTAAATGTTACCATTACTTGACAATGTAAAATTTGTATAACGTTTGTATAACATGGTGAAAGGGTAGGAAAAGACTTGAAAGGAAAAACAGAATAATATTATCATTGTCTAACATAGTGGGGAATCAGGGCTATTACTTAAAGTTGACATGATACAAAATAGACATTTGACAGGGGCATCTGGGTGGCTCAGTCAGTTAAACTTCCAACTCTTGATTTTGGCTCAGGTCATGATTTCACGGTTTGTGGGTTTGAGCCCCACACTGGGCTCTGCGCTGACAGCATGGAGCCTGCTTGGGATTTCCTCTCTTTCTCTTCCTGCCCCTACCCTGCTCTTCTCTCTCTCAAAATAAGTAAGTAAATTTAAAAAGAAAATGGAGATTTGAGTATATTAAAAGTAGAAAGATAGCAAAAGCTAAACAAACGGAGAATTGGAGGATAGTGAGATGCTGATTAAACATGGTAACAAAATTAAGAAACAACAAAATTTCAAAATGAAATTAAAATGCTCAAATTTACTTTAATAATCTTCAAGACCAGTGGCTATTTATAGACGCAGTTTTTCAAATTCTCTAATGCTCCTATTATTTACCAATGCATATATTTCAACTTAATATTGGGGAGGGTTACTATAGGTATTTGCTTTTTATAAACATCCTTGAGAAACTGAGGAACTCTATTTGGAAATCTTTATAAGGTATAACAGTTTTTCAAGTGTTTAGTGTATGTCAAAGTATGGTACCCTAATTTCCATTTTCTTGATTTCAGTTCCAGAAATATTGGCAGAAAAAGTAAAAAGCTGACAGCTGGGTATAAGGATATTACAAGATGACTCTAATTATCTAAAATGTTTCTTTTAAAAGAACAGTTGCTACTAAATATTTCATTGCTAACATTTGGTTGAAGCCATAGCTATGTGTATTCTATGGCACACTGGATCTGAACCTTGTAGCTGGTGGTTGATTTCCATCAACACCTTAAGGCTGAAGTCTACAGCAAGGCTAAACACATTTAAACTATGAAAATGGAGCTTTAAAAAATATGATGGAGAGGTGTCTGGGTGACTCAGTTAGTCTTTCAATTTCGGCTCAGGTCATGATCTCGTGGTTTGTGGGTTCGAATCCTGCGTCAGGCTCTGCGCTGACAGTGCAGAGCCTGCTTAGGATTCTCTCTTTGTCTCTCTCTCTCTCCCCGCCCCCCCCAACCCCTCCCTCCTTCCCTCCCTCTCTCTCTCTCAAAATAAATAAATAAACTTAAAAAAATATGACAGAAACCTACTTGAATACTTATACATATATAGATAACTTTTTGTCTTGTTGCAGAAAATGTTACCTACGTAAATGTCAGCTGAATTTAATTAAACCAGCATTTGTGGAAACCCCATCAGGTACTATAATATGGTTTCTGCAAAGGATACAAATAAGCATCACGAAGTAGAGCATACAGGGTTGGATGTGAAACAGGGACAAAGAGCTTAATATCCAGTAACCAGTTCTTAATCTGGAGGGATAGGTTTTATTTTATAAAGAGTATGATAAAAAAGTTTATTGAAACATCCTTTTTTATTTTTGAGAGGGAGAGAGAAAGAGAAAGGGAGAGAGAGACAGAGCATGAGTGGAGAAGGGGTACAGAGTGAGGCAGACTCGGAATCCAAAGGAGACCCCAGGCTCTGAACTGTCAATACAGAGCCCAACACACGGCTCAAACTCAGGAACCAGGAGATCATGACCTGAGCCAAAGTCAGACGCTTAACTGAATGATCACCCAGGAGCCCCTATTGCAACATCTTCTGCCCCAAACATGATCAACTGATAGGTGAGTGGAGGGGGATGCTTAAAAAAGGGATGTGTTTGTGTGTAATTTTACTATGACAGTCTACCTTTCCTGTAAGGACCAGAACCAGAAGAGAAGCCAGGTTATCTTGGGGGTGTGAATCTTAAGTCTATAAACTCCCAAGATGGGTAACTAAGCAAATACTTAAGACCTCATTTTTCTCACTGAAAAGTGGAACTAATCACTCCTCCCCCATCTTTACTAGATTGTTAATTACATGACATACATGTATTTTAGCAATTATTATGGGTCAGGCTTATGCTAGAAGTAAAAGATAAATAAAATGACATCCCTGACTTCAAAAGGCTTATCATCTATTGAGGAAGACAGATATGTAAATAAATAAGCAAAACTTAGTACAGTGTGTGCGTGCTGTAATAAAGAGGCTATAGGAAACAGAGGAGGGAGAGACAGACTCTGTCTAGGAGAGCTGAGTCCAGGAATACTTTACATAGTTTACACAGAAGCTCAAGGTAGTGTGCCAGGTCAACAGGTTATTGGGTAGGAGCAGCCATAGCAAAAGGGGCTCTGAGCAGCAGAAACAGGATGAGCTTGATGAGCACAGGAGTCCAGAAAGGCCTAGGTGAGCTGAGGCAGCTCACAGTGGCTAGACTGCAAGGTGTTCAGTGGGAAAGTACAGAAACTATATACAGAAAAGTGGGCTGGTGCGGAATTGTGAGACTGATAGTAAATTAATGAGATTGCACTTTATTCCAAGGTCACTGTTCCTCAAAATTCTGTCCTGGGATCACATGTATAGGACCAGGAATAGGAAGTCTTGTTAAAAATGCATGTTCCAGGACCAGAGATGCACTGAATCAGATTTTCTGGAGTCTGGGTAATTTACATTTTGGGAGGGGGGATAATTTACATTGTAACAAGTTCCCCTGGTGATTCTTATACACCCAAAGCTTGAGAAGCAGTAATGCAGGCCACAAGGAACTACTAAGCTTTAAGCAGATCAATTTTGTATTTTAGGATGAGTGATATTTTGGCAACTGTGTGGAAGCAGTGTCAATCTCTCCCCTGTTCTCTTCCACAGAATCTATTTATTATAGCACATTCATGAAATTCTGCTAGTTATTTACATGTCTGATAATTCTGGCAGCAGTGTGGAAAGTGAAAGTGGAGAGACTAGTTGGGGTACTTTAGTGATACAGGAAAGAACTAAAATAAGGCAGGGACTATGAGAAAAAATGGCAATGAAATCAAAAGCCATTTCTAAGAAAGAAATACCCAAGATTTGATGGTTAATTGAATTTTGGTGGGCCAGAGAGTTTGATAAAGTCAAGGTTAACAGAAATTCTTAGCTTAGCAAGTAATGATGTCATTAACAGAAAAGGATCATATAAAATATAATTGTGAAAACATTTTGAAGACTGGAAATCTGAGTGTAAGATATTAATCAGGTTCCTTTCTAGAGCACTTCCCACACTTCTCCTTTTCTTAACTTAGATGTGGATTATATTCATATCTCTTTCAATGTAAAAGTAACTCATGCTTATTATAGAAATTCATTCACTTAAAAACCGACTGAAAGATCTGGGACTCTGCCCTGTACCTACTTAAAATGCAATGGTGTACAGATGAATGAGGAAACAAAACAGTGAAAAATGCATCTGAGACAACCATTATTACCATTTCTTATGTACTCACAGGTTTTTTTTTCTATGAGTATTTTTTAGTTTATTTTTTTGGTTTATATAGTTGTGCTCATATAGTATAATGATTTTTATCTTGTTTTTTCACTTCAAAAACATTTTCTCAAATTATTGTAAATTTCTCATACACAATAGTGATCTATGACCACCTATTTCTATGGAAGATATAACTGAATACATTTTTACTTACTGAATACTTAAGCTGTTTTAAAATTTCCATTATTATATAAAAAACCATAAAATACCTAGGAATAAATCTAACCAAAGAGGTGAAAAATCTATACACTGAAAACTACAGAAAGCTTAAGAAAGAAATTGAAGAAGACATAAAAAGATGGAAAAAGATTCCATGCTCCTGGATAGAAAGAACAAATGTTGTTAAAATGTCGATACTACCCAAAGCAATCTACATATTCCATGCAATCCCTATCAAAGTAACACCAGCATTCTTCACAGAGCTAGAACAAATCATCCTAAAATTTGTATGGAACCAGAAAAGACCCCAAATAGCCAAAGCAATCTTGAAAAAGAAAACCAAAGCAGGAGGCATCACAATCCCGGACTTCAAGCTACAGTACAAAGCTGTAATCATCAAGACAGTATGGTACTGGCACAAGAACAGACACTCAGATCAATGGAACAGAAGAGAGAATCCAGAAATGGACCCACAAGTGTATGGCCAACTAATCTTTGACAAAGCAGGAAAGAATATCCAATGGAATAAAGACAGTCTCTTCAGCAAGTGGTGCTGGGAAAACTGGACAGCAACATGCAGAAGAATGAACCTGGATCACTTTCTTACACCAGACACACAAATAAACTCAAAATGGATGAACGACCTCAATGTAAGACAGGAAGCCATCAAAATCCTCAAGGAGAAAGCAGGCAAAAACCTTTTTGATCTTGGCCGCAGCAACTTCTTACTCAACATGTCTCTGGAGGCAAGGGAAACAAAAGCAAAAATGAACTACTGGGACCTCATCAAAATAAAAAGCTTCTGCACAGCGAACAACCAGCAAAACTAAAAGGCAACCGACAGAATGAGAGAAGATATTTGTATACGACATATCAGAGAAAGCGTTAGTATCCAGAATCTTTAAAGAACTTCTCAAACTCAACGCCCAAAAAACAAATAATCCAGTGAAGAAATGGGCAAAGACATCAATAGACACTTCTCCAAACAAGACATCCAGATGGCCAACCGACACATGAAAAAATGCTCAACATCACTCATCATCAGGGAAATACAAATCAAAACCACAATGAGATACCACCTTACACCTGTCAGAATGGCTAACATTAACAACTCAGGCAACAACAGATGTTGGTGAGGATGCACAGAGAAACGATCTCTTTTTCATTGTTGGTGGCAATGCAGACTGGTGCAGCCACTCTGGAAAACAGTATGGAGCTTCCTCAAAAAACTAAAAACAGAACTACCCTACGACCCAGCAATTGCACTACTAGGCATTTATCCACGGGATACAGGTGTGCTGTTTCGAAGGGACACATGCACCCCCATGTTTATAGCAGCACTATCAACAATAGCCAAAGTATGGAAAGAGCCTAAATGTCCACTGATGGATGAATGGATAAAGAAGATGTTGCATATATATACAATGGAGTATTACTCAGCAATAAAAAAGAATGAAATCTTGTCATTTGCAACAACATGGATGGAACTAGAGGGTATTATGCTAAGTGAAATCAGTCAATCAGAGAAAGACAAAAATCATAGGACTACACCCATATGAGGACTTTAGAGACAAAACAGATGAACATAAGGGAAGGGAAGGGAAACAAAAATAATATAAAAACAGGGAGGGGGACAAAACAGAAGAGACTCATAAATATGGAGAACAAACAGAGGGTTACAGGAGGGGTTGTGGGAGGGGGGATGGGCTAAATGGGTAAGGGTATTAAGGAATCTACTCCTGAAATCATTGCTTCACTATATACTAGTTTGGATATAAGTTTTAAAATATAAAAAATAAAATTAAAAAATTTCCATTATTGTATATGATGCTGCAAAAATGAAATTATGGGATCAAAAGGTATGTTAATTTTAAAGGCACAAAAATTGCTGACTTGTTTTTTTCCAAAAGTGTTCAATCAATTTAGACTGCCAAAAGAAATATATGAACAAGCACATTTCATGGCATATTCACCAGCAACAAAACCATTAGAAAAATTTCCTGGTAACTCAAAAAGTAAAAATATATCACTGCAACTTAAAAGTTTCACTTCTTTGAAGATCTGTCAAGGAGAAACATTTCCCCATTTGCTTTTATTTTCACTTTAGTAAATGAACCTGTTTTCTCAAGTTCTTTGCTCATTCATGTACATTGAACTTGGTGCTTTTGAAAGCATTTGTAGGAACACCTTAAAATTTAAAGGTAAACATTTGGCTTTCTGCAACTGTGAAGTTGGAGAGATCCTGGCCAGGCCAAGGATGTTGGATCTTATTGGTCTCCCAGCTGTTCAACCCTTCCCTGGAGCCCCAATAAAATTATCTGATCCACATAAACAAATAGAGATAAACCTCTGCCTGCTACATATTTGCAAATTTCTAATCCCAGTTTGCACATCTTTAATTTATTCATTTGTACTGGGGGGAGGGAGGTGGGAGAAAAGGACAAAATAAATGGCAATGTTCTGAGTCAATGTAATAAATTTTCCCTTCATGAGTCCTTCCAGTTCTTTAAAGTTTGGAAGGTATTTCCCCATGCACATAAATTTTTTTTTAATTTTTAAAAAATGTTTTATGTATTTTTGAGGTGAGGGGGAGGGTAGGAAGAGGGGCGGAGAGGGAGGGAGACAGAGGATCTGAAGCAGGCTTTTGTGCTGACAGCAGAGAGTCTGACACTGGGCTCATGACTGGGAGATCATGACCCCAGATGAAGTCAGACGCTTAACTAACGGAGTCACCGAGGTGCCCCCACATAAAATATCTTTCTTAAATGAAACTAGCATAAGGATATTTACTCTTTTTCATCTAACTCTTCAATTTACCTTGAATTTATTTTGGTATATAAGATGACATAAAGATTCAAATTTATTTTGAATACTATTTACTACTCTCAAAAACATGCACTGAATGTCTTCCTTTTTCTGATTTCTGATGATTCTTTTATTATATTTAGAATATATATTTCTGGGATCTCAATTCACTTTCACCAACTTTACTATCAGTGCTATGCCAGTACCCTACTCTTTTATTTATTATAGTTTTACACATGCTTTGATATCTGATAGGGCCACAGGGTTATTAGCTCTCTGGCACTGTTCTTGGTTTTTCACCTAAGTTATCTCATTTTTACCTCTAGTTTCTTGGACAAAACTAAGAATTATCTTGTTAATTTCTCAAACATATTAAAAAAAATCAGAATTATGCTAAACCTCAACCTCTAAGTTAACTTGAGAAAAACGGATATTTGTTAATAGTTGGGACTTCCCATTCAGGCACATGATGTTTTTCTCCCTGCAACCCCCAACCCCCCACCCTGTGCGTATCCCAGTAATTTTCAGGTTTCTCCACAGGGGCTCACACATTTCTTATTAACATAATTTTATATTTTCTGTCCTTGTTATAAGCGACTTTTTCTACCATATTTTCTAAACAATTACTGCTATTATAAAGGAGAACTACTGAGTTTAAAGTATTTTCTTAAATCTAGTTACTCTACCTTCCTATTAATAAGTTCTAATAACTTCTCAGGTGACTCTTGGTTTTCCCAGGAATGCAATCATACCACCCAAAAATGGGATTGTAGAGCTTTTTTTTTTTCCCAGTATTTACTACTCTTCATTCTAATTCATTTCTTATTATATTGGTCAGAACATCCAGAGGAATATTATATAATAATGTAGTGATAACAGGTCTCTGAGTTTTAAACACTCATTGCTTCTCTAGTGTTTCACTATCAATTTTTACTTTAGCTTTTAGTTTGGTATGTTTGTTAAGGAAACTTCTCTTTATTTCTGGCTTTTAAAGGGACAAAAGGAAATTATTATTTTCTTTTCCATGTTTACCGATATGTTTACTTTCCTTATCAGATCTATTGACCTACATATTATAAAATTTCATATTTACCCATCTTTGCATTCTTAGATATTTGATAATCATAAAAGACTTAATATACTTAATTATTTTTATTTCTATTTTATTCATAGCTATTTGAGTTCTACATTCATAAAGTTTGCACAGGCTCATTTCTGGAATACAGCACCCTGGAAACATCTCTTTCAGTCACTAGCCATCTAGTGACAACTTTTCAGGCTCACAAAACCTAAGTGGCTTGATCAGTGTCATGTGGTTGGCAGGCAGGTTAGATATTCTGGTTCTGATCTAGAATTATAAGCAAATGTCCTATTTCAGTGCATCAACCCTTTATTCTCCCCCAATGTGAGAGAGAGCATCTCTTTTCAGCCCTTATCTTCTGGACAGCTAGAAAGACGGGCACATGGCAGCTCAGGGTACACTCTTCTAAGACTCTAGGGGAAGTTCCACCTCTCCACACAGATCATTCAAAAAGTGGGTGTTTGTACAAAGGGAATGAATATTCCATAAGGAGGTGAGAGTAACATGGAGATATGTTACCTTATTTATATATGTCCTGTCTTTTACTTTTTCCCATTTCCCTAGGTGAAAGTGTTAACAGAAACCTACTCAGAGTTTTCATAAAATAAATTCTGTGTAACATGGCTGAGTTTCCTTCAGCAAAATAAGTAGTTAATTCTTAACTTTAATTCCTAGGTTAATCACAATGACACAGTATGGCAATGAACGCTTGGTTAGTACTAGGGCAGTCCACGGTCATGTTTTGTTTTGTTTTTGGTTTGTTTTTTTCATTATGCATACCACCCCCTAGAAGAGACGAAATTCTATATATAGTTTTACACATATAAAAAATGTTTGAAAGTATGCTTAGTAATTCTTTAAAAGTAACAATGAAAAACTTTGAATAACTGTGCCAAAATTATAGATCCTTTGTAAAGCAATCCCCATATAAACTAATTATAACAATTCATGTAGTTTTAAAAAGTACATGGACTTTATTGTTTACTATCAACCTGGTGAATGAGAAATACAGACAATAGGATCATCAACTTGAGAAGAATAAGTTATGGTGTGTGACCATCAAGAGCAGTCTAAATTGCTAAAAGTTAAGAGGTGAGAAAACATAAACACGTATCTTTACCAAAAACTTAAATATGAATATTCTCATTTATGTAAAGTGCCAATACGATGATGCCACAAAAACTTGTATCAATGATGCCAGGTAGGTAACTTAGTAATTAAAAGCAAAGAATTAGAGACTGAACTCATGTTAAAATCAAAACACATGGTTGTTTTCCTTATTTTCACATACATGACTTGTAAGGTTTATACAATGTCCAATGAGTACAAACCAGGTAACAAACAAAATGATATATAAAAAGAGTAAATACTATATTTAATAAAGACTTCATAACAAGTATCATGGGTAAGTGAAATAGAAGCAGCTTCCAACATGACATAAGAATTCTATAAAAGTCTTGTAATATAGGGACTATATGACAATAGGACACAACTACAGACTTTAGTGCATGAGGGAGGACAAGGAAAGGAAATGACTGGTAGCATGAAACAAGTGCTACTTCAATGGCTATTGAATGCTATTAAGATATCTGCCAGGGATTTTGAGATTCCAGGAATTGACAGGGAAAAATCAATCCATGGGAACATCAGACTAGATGTGAAATATGTACATCCGTTTCTTAGTATCTTCTGCCCATCAATACCTCATTTCCATCAAGCTAAATCTCCATGTGCTAACTTCTTTTAGGAGTAGGTGTGAAACACAATTCAGATTCCTAGAGTTAGAATGAAATTTTAAGTTGTAATAGAACAAAAAGAACATTACTGCTTAGTAATCAAGAAACTTGTTAGAAGGCAGCCTTACTGTTCACTCTCTAGAGACTGGATCCATTAGTAAATCCTCAGAATGGACAAAATTCAATTCACTACATAATGTTAAAGCCCCCAAATAAACTGATGAATAGGACACAGTTTGTGCTCTCAAGGAATTTACAAATATTTGTCGAGTGTTTACTACCAACTAGGCACTGTCAAAAAACTTTAATGTATTAGTCATTTAATCCTCACTACAATGTTATGATGTAGGTATTGTTATCATCCCTCTTTTACAAACACGGAAATATGTGTTAATAACCCAGAGAATATTTAACCCAGACAGGGTAAATAACTTGCTTTAAGCTAAAAAAACTACTAATCTCCATAGTCTGGCTCCAGAGCACATGCTCTTAACCATTATGACGTATATTTTGGAGAAAGAAAAGAAAACTAAAGAAGCCTAAGTACACTAACTGTATTTTGTGAATATTCGAAGACTGTCCTGCCTTCAAATATTCCTACTGTCAAATTACTTACCTTCATTTTGATTGGGGAAAAAAATTATTTGCAGGAGAAATGTACTAATTTACATGCTTAATATTTATACTCAACAAAAAGACCACAGCATGATACATTTAACTGTTTTAGTCATCGTACATTAGTAGATACATTTAACTATACAATAATAGTGTCCATGAACATTATTACATGGCTGTAAAAATTACTACCTTTTATTGTACAGAATTAGTGAAATTGAATTTGAGGAAATCTGGAGTCCCATAATATCATTAAGAAACTTGAAAGTTGGTCATTTCTAGTGAACAGAAAATGAACAACCAATCTCCACACTATAAAATTACTAATATTCCAGACAGCTTTGAGTGTTGCTACCATTATAATTATCAAGACAAGTACAGAAGCTGCTTTGGAAAAGTCCTGTTCAACTTTTACAACTGCTATATAGTTAGAGAAAAAGAATACAGGGGTGCCTCGGTGGGCCAGTTAGTTGAGCATCAGACTTCGGCTCAGGTCCTGATCTCCTGGTCCATGAGTTCGAGCCCTGTGTCCGTCCGGCTCTGTGCTGACAGCTCTGAGCCTGGTGCCTGCTTTGGATTTTGTGTCTCCTTCTCTCTCTGCCCCTCCCCACTCACATTTTGTGTTTCCCTCTCTCTCTCTCAAACATAAACAAACATAAAAAAAAAAGAATACAAGTATCTTTCATAAATACTTTAAGAAGCTGCCTTTTGGGGTCTCAAATGCAACTGATAATAGCCATTAGATTTTAAGGAAATCTTCATATAGAAAATAACTTTAAAGTGATGTTACTATTGGGTGCCTGGGTGGCTCAATTGGTTAAGCGTCCAACTTTGGCTCAGGTCATGATCTCACGGTTCACGGGTTTGGGCCCCATGTCAGGTTCTGTGCTGAGAGCTCAGAGCCTGGAGCCTGCTTCGGATTCTGTGTCTCCCTCTCTTTTTGCCCCTCCCCGGCTCACGCTCTGTCTCTCTCTCTCTCTCAAAAATAAACATTAAAAAAATTTTTTTTTAATGATGTTACTATTAATATTTATAAATAAAAAAATGACAGTATCACACAGTTTTTCCTTTCTTTCCTGTCATGTGTGGTTTGATTTCAGATTGGACTTTAGTAGTTCTAGTTTCAATCTTTTCCCCCACAATTTTTCCCATTAATGACGACGTGCTCTATATTTGATGACATACCCTACAAACCTATATTATTCACAGAATAGTAGCTTAGCTGGCAAAAAACTTTAAGGTTTTTGCACTTGCCAAGAAGTTAACCTCCTCAGACTCCTAAGGAAAACACACACACACACACACACACACACACACACACACACACACACACCACTCACTTCACTCACTTTTTAAGCTAAAGGCAGTCAATTGTTTCAAAATGCAACAATAGTACTTTCAGGTCTAGACCTGTAATAAGTCCATCAAAAAAGTACTTGAAAAAGTACAATCTCTCAAAGAAAAATAAGGTACAGAAATGTGCTTAGCTTGTTGAAAAATGAGTACATACTCCAAATAACATCTCATAATTTGAACAGTTTGTTGGCTACAAAATATTCAAACCCTGAAGGTGAGTAATTTGAACGTTTATAGAAACAAATCAGTGGCATAAATACCAATGCTTTCCAATCAAGGACAATTATTTTTGTCATCTTTCCTTATATTTGCACAAAAAGGATATATCTAGAAAAAAGGCTTACTATGCCTCTTGATTTATAGTCCTAAGATTAGAACACATTTTCTGAAAAACATTTAGTGAGATAGGTCATCAAAGGAAATTGTGGAACATACCTTCCTAGAAGTCTTTAACAAGTAGGGATGGTGACCAGAGGTATTAAGGGTGCTGTGACAGGTTTGCTGGCCTTCATAACTCTGTCACCTGGTGTGCAATAGATGACCTACTCTCAATGCCTATCAGTCATTTAACTGCTCTCAATGCCAGTAACCAAAACAGCCACTCCTACAGTAAGTCTGATTCTACAAAATCCCTGATGGTTTCAGAAAGAAAAAAAATCTTTCCAGTCCATTCTTTTTCTGATGGCAGCTTGTCTATGCCACAGAATTTCACACAAGAGCCTTCAAATATGTGCAAATTTATAAGCAAGCAGACAAAAAGATTTTAGCTTCTGAAAATACAACAGACATGGACTATCCTCCCTCGAGAGAGTGGCTTACTCTTCCCTGAAATCAGAAATAGACTTTAAAATACTAGCAATATCCCAGAATTTTGGAATAGCAAAGAACATTAGATGTTTTGTAGGTAAAAGAAACAATTGTTGAAAGGTCAAGCTCCAAAACCAAACAGCTAGTTAACAGTTCAATACAGAGTCTAGATTTTAGATTCTTGATCCAATGTTCTTTTCATCATAACACACAGCCTCTCCTTAACCTATCAATCTTTGTTAAAATTATCTCTAAATAGCAATAGAAATCTGCAACTACTTAGCAACTTACAGAAAAGTGTTTCTGATATACTTCAATCCTATACTCAATAAATGATCAACTAAGACTGGCACAGAACAATTTACCTAGTTTTAGATAGTTTGAAGTATATAGCTACAAACATAAAAGAAAATTATTTTGATTCTCAATTATGATTCTACTGTGAAAATATCAATGCTTAGTGGCCAGTTATATCCAGGCACTATGCTAGGTGCCGAAGATAATAGGAATGAACATCCTGTCAAAAAATTTATGCTTAAAAATATCTTTATCATATTGTTTTAAATTTCTATAGTGCTGGTTTTTTTTTTTAATGTTTGTTTATTTTTGAGAGAGAGAGAGACAAAGTGTGAGCAGGCCAGGGGTAGAGAGGGAGACACAGAACCTGAAACAGGCTCCAGGCTCTAAGCAATCAGTACAAAGCCTGACTTGGGGCCTGAACTCACAAACTGAGATGATGACCTGAGCTGAAGTTGGGCGCTTAACTGGCTGAGCCACCTGGGTGCCCCTCTCTATGGGAAGTTTGTACGATGCACCTCTCCATTGAGTCTTACTAACTCCTGAGTTAGTATTCAGTTTGGCAAGAGAATTAAGATCAGAGTAGGATGATTCTATCCTGGTACAGCTTTTTCAAATCAAAACACTTGACTTTTTTTACACAAATATTTAAAATATGATGTGTACCAGATAGGTATGGTCTGTAAAAATTCTTACTACATTTTAAAATCCCACCTTTATTTCAAATGGCAATGCTGGCTTTGATACAAAGACTCCTTTGTAACAACTGCAATTATATGCTAAAGGTTACTAAAACTTAATCTAGCAATTTAGATAAATTATCAAGGTAACTACTAGAATACTACAGAAAAAATGAGTATTTAATTGTTGGGCTAAATATGAAAGGTGTTATTCTTGTATTAGATGTAAACTTAAAATAATGATTAGTATGTATACATTCTTCCTTAATAATTTTATGTAATTTTAGGGATCATTTAAATTATCTCATTAATTACATGAGTTACTTAGCAAGCAACATATTAGAGTTCCTGTCATCTCAATGCAGAAAAAGAGGCAAAAACTTGATATAATCTGCCTCCTCTCCCCCATACACATATATAAAGCAGCAGTTTGTGGCTGGAATTCAGTCCATTAGTCCTCTAGATCAGAGCTCTATAATCCACCCTAAGAACAGCTTCACCTTAATAAATATTAAACTTGAAAAAGCTCTAAGGTACCACATTTATTACAAATTTACAAATTCTTTAGTGGAACATTTTAACTTTAAACTCCCCAAACTATGATTTGGGGACAGGGAGAAGAAACACCTAAAAATTCCTTAACCAGGATCAATCAATCAGTTCATAGAAAAAAGGGTTAAATGTGAATAAGATACATAGCTATACAACATTACTGGTATATCTAAGGTCTAATAACCTTTTTTGAATGATGGAAATCTCAAGCCTTCAAGTTGAATCCTCAGACTTCATTCACTATGTGTTGCTTCAAATTTCTTTATGCCCTAACACTTCAGTTTCTTCTCCCCACAGTTTTCAGTTTTTATTATAGAATTTTTCTCCAAAATGGTAATAAAATTCACTTTAAACATAAACTTAAGGGAAAACTCAGGCATGCCAATTCGATTATATAAAAATAAGATCGGTATCAAAAAACTTTAGCAAAGAGATATTAGTACACTGTAAGGTTGCTCTCTATTACCAAATAAATCCTAAGATAACTATATAAAAAACATGGCTCCCAAATAAACAATTTCAGTCTGTTGATATTTGAAATTGCTACTGTGACATCAAGAACAATCTTATCTTCTGGAATTGGCCCTGACCAGAGGTATATTTCCTATATCTCCTAGAAATTACCAAATAATGATTCCTGAGTTTTAAGCTTTGGTGAACAGAGACTTCACCAAAATTGCTGGGTCTTCTTTTTATAAATCACCCTTAGTTTTAATTTGTCCCCTTCTTTTGGAGTGGTCAAGTCTGATTTCACTTATCTTTGTAGATGGTATAAGGTCACCAGACTCTCTCCTCCTTCAAATTATAGATGTATTGATAGTTTAGCATTTGATATCCTGTCATGATTGAAATTTCTAAGCACAATTATTTCCCAAGCTAACATGTGGGTATTTGACAGTCTAATGGGGTTCTAAGAAAATGAAACTAAAAGCCACAGTTGTTTTGGTCCCTAGTCACATCTGTAATGCTAGCACTCAGCAAAGTGGAAAACAGGATTTAATACATAAACTATGTCTTTCTGTTATCTAAGTCCACTCATGAGATCTAACTTCCTAAGGGGAAAGGAAATGAAAATTTATTAAGTACCTAACACAGGACAAAAACTCTTTTAGATCTATATTATCTCATTTAATTCAACAACAACTCTACTGAATAGTAATTACTCCTATTATGCAGATTAGGAAATCTGTCTAAAGTAATCCTGACAGCAACTCTAAGAGCCAGGTATTAAATCAAGGAGCTTCAGATTCCAAAACCAATTATTTTTAGTTTTTTGGTACTCATAAGACTTAAGGCCAGATCACTGAGTACCATGTAGAGCACCCAATACAATCTCTCTGTGTTACAGATGAGGAAACAGAAGCCCCAAAAGACTGAGACTTACCCAAGGACACAATGCTTGTAGTGAAACGGATTTGAATTCAAGTCTCCTGATTTCCTGGGCAGTTCTGTGCATAATAATAATCCTTATTTTTGTTTGTATGTGTTTGGGGTTGAGTCACACTTGATGTAATTCATGTATAATTTATAACATCTCAACTGTCTCTAAACGAAATTATATGTGTGGCAAGTTCAGGGATAGACACTTTTAGTGACCAAAGATATTAAATGTATTTAGCAGAAGTAAAAACTTAATTGGTGTTCATAAATTATTACATGTTGTAAAAAAATCTGTTGCCAATATATTTATTCAGTTAATAAGTGCCTATTATCTGCTGGCTACTGTGCTTGGCAATAAGAATACAACTGTATATAAAATAGAAAAATTCCCTATCCTTCACATAGAATTTATATCCTGGTAGAGGATACAAATAAACAGTCAATTATAATGCAGTGAGTCAATGCTATGACAGTAGGAATACAAGATGCTATGCGAACAGGAGGCAAGGATACCTAACCCAGACTAGACTTTTAGGAGGAGGAGGTATGAAAGATGAGTAGGAATCAGCTAGTTAAGGCAGAGGTATGGAGTGCGTGAATATTTCAGAAAGAGCATTTGCACATGAAAGCAGGGAAAGGTCAACGAAGCTCTGGGAGGAGAAATTAACCTAGAAAGACAAGCAAGGACCAAATCATACAGGTCCTTGGAAACAAGGGCTTTACAATTTTGTGTATTAGAATTACCTGGGGAACTTTAAAACAAACAAACAAACCACAGATGTCTAGGCTCCATTTCAAACCAATTAAATCAGAATCTCTGGGAATGAGGCCCTGGCACTGGTAGTTTAAAAAAGCTAACTAGAAGATTCTAATGTATAGCCAAGATTGAAAACCACTTTTAAAGCTATATAAGGAATTAAAAAATATGCTTATTACTGGAAATCATGAAAAAGGTGGTCTTAAGTAATTAACTTTTCTGGGCCTTAGTTTGTCTATCAGAAAGCAGGAAGAAGCAAGTTAGAGATAGTCTGATATAGTGAAAGGAGTCAGAAAACATTGGTTTTGTCAATGAATCTGTCACCTGACACCTGTATGACCTTAGATTAAAATGTCACTTCTCAAAGATAGTGATACTGCCTGCCTACAGGACTGCTGTAATTCAAGACAACACTTAAGAAAAGAGCTTAATAAATGGGCTAATAAAATAGAAACTAGAATATTCCAAGATTTATGCTGCCAAAATTGCACAATTTTAAAGGTCATAAATATTTTCACCAAGGATGAAATCTTGTATGATGCTTAAAGAATACATTTCATTCATTTAAAGAATAATGCCTACCTTGGAATTCAAGATATTAAAAAAAATAAAATAGGGAACTGATCCTTTTAATGCTATTCTAGTTGCTAAAGAGATCAAATGGGATTAAGTTAGCTCTTTTCAAATAAACAGATCAACAGAGCAAATGCCCTTTAATGGTAACAACAAATGTTTAAAACTCCTTTGTTCACTAAAGGGCTCTAATCATGAAAGCTACACATAAAGTAAACTGTCTTAGGAAAAACATTATTATGATCTACCTTATTATACAAGTATTTTATTTATAAATTTAGTGTTTTGTTTTTTTTTTTAAAGGAATACTTCTTTGGGATGGAGAGGATCTTATCCTCACAGGAAGGAAGCTCTGCCTCCAGAAGGACTGTTCCATACACAGAGCCAGGCAGTCACTTGTTCTTTTAGCCTCCCTTTTATACATATCCAGCCCATGAGAATATACACTTTCATGAAGTAATCTTTCAGTTCAAGTACAGTATTGTATCCAGTGATATCTCTTTCATGTTATATCTAATTTACTTAACATTTAAAAACTTTATATATATTAAAACAATTCTGCATTTACATGTGTGGTTTATTTTGAATTCTTCAAGTAAAACTGACAGAAATGCCTTTCAAACTTTATACTCATAGTTGATAGAATATTAACTTAATATTAATTTACTGTCTTGCTATTTCCCCCATGGAGCTATTACTATTATGATGTGCTATCATTTCTTTCAATCACCTATTTTGTGATTTTAATAGAAAACCGCTCCATTTTATAATGATGAAAATTGCACAAGAAACTTGTGAAAAAAGTTATGGATGAAATTTTAATTTTATCCCAAAACACAGGATGAGAAAACTTAAAAAACGAAACAAACACCAACACACACACACACACACACACACACACACACACACACACCCTACTGGGCCCTCTTCAGATAATTTTGGTTGATGACACTGCAGAACAGTTAATCTGATAATTAAAATTTTCCATACCATGTGATGTTTAGCTAGAGATCTACGCTATCAACCAGAATTCAATACTTCAGTTAAAAAAATCTTAAAACTTGAAAACACAGACATATTAACAAATTCTTACACTTGCAGTTGCTCTGAGGGCTCCTTAATAAAGACGTAAAGTGTTCTGATCTATCCAAGTTAAATTAGCAACATGGTTAACTTAAGTATTTCCAGGTCTTAACATCACACAATCCAGCACACAAGCAAATTTGTAATACCCGAAGAATCTATTTTCTAAGCAGGAAAACATGCAACCAATATTGCCCGCAGTGGTTCAAATGTTGGCCATTGAAATCACCCGACTTGAGTTACCAGGAGTTCATCTACCCAAGTTTTCTGGGGGTTCTCCCAGGCCTCACAAACTGGATTCAAAACATCATCTCACAAACCCATGTCCCGCATGTGCACAAAGTCGCTGGAATGAGGAAGCTTCTCAAAAACGAAATCACAACTCTAATTCATTAAAGAATATGCAGGCTGTTTTCTACAAAGCCCTCTCTTGTCGCGCTCCCCTTATCGTTCATATAACTATGTAAACAGTTCCCCCGTTATTGACATCTAAGAAAACAGTTTTCGATCCCCAATTCTGGGAACAAGCCACCATCACCACTATTCCTTTAGCATCCTAAAATAAACCCCTCAAGCCGCGGTCAAAACACTGGCGGAACGTCTGGTGTTTACATAGCCCAATCCTGGGCGTACCCTACCTTTCTGAACCACTTAGGAGCTATGAAGCAGACATCGCATAATAGACTTAGTAAAGACACAAATCACGAGACAGTGTCTCAGGTCTATGAATGAAAGATCCAATACGTTTGACTGTCTTGGTTAAAAGGGGGAAAAAAAAAAACAACCTCGGGAGGAAGGGTGGGAGGGGAACTGCGGGGTGGGGGGAGCGGTTTTCCTTCCCTGCCCCAGCCGGGCGATTTAAACTCAGCGTGAGGCAAACACGGGGTCGCCCGGCTGGCGGGGCCGGAGTCCTGGGGCATGACAGCAGCCCCTCTGGAGCAGCTCGCGGCTCCGCCAGGATCCCTCACGCCGCGCTGCTCGCTGCAGCCCGGCCACCCGCGGCGGGGTGGGCGTGCAAGGGTGCGGGGGACCGAGCTACCGCGACCGGGGCGGCGGCCCTTGGGTGCGTTTCCTCAGATTCCAGCCGCCCATCCCCAAAAATGAGAAAGGAAGGAAACGAGGAGCGAGGCGGAGGCCAGGGTGGAAAGGAGAGTAAGCCGCGAGCCCTCGCCTCTGCATCTGGGTGAGGCCAGCGGCAGGCGGGGAAGAGGGAGCGGCGATCGCTGGCGAACTCCGCCGCGGGCCGACGCTGGGAGACGACCCGTGGGTAGCCCCCGCCCAATACGACGGGCGCGCCGGAGAGGCCCCCACACCCACCCCGTTCCCATCCCAGCCGCGCCCGCTCCCAGCCATTCCGCGCTGTACTCACGCTCGGGGCTCCTCCAGGCTCCGCGGCTCTAACCGCATCGGGTCCCAGCCCCGCGGGCGGCGGCGGCGGCGGCGGCGGCGCCGAGGGAGAGGAGAGCGGGCGGCTCGGCCCCCGCCTCCCGGCCCCTCTCCCCCGCCGCTCCGGAGCTGCCCGGCCGGGCCCGAGCCCTGCCTCGCCGGCGGCCCCAGCCCCAGCGGCCGCGGCAGCAGCAGCCCTAGACCTCAGCGGCCGCAGCGGCGGCACCGGAACTGCCGCTTTCTCCTTCTAGCTCCCTCTCCTCTCTAGCCCCCGCCACACGCCCCCGCCCCCGTCTCCTTTCTCTGTCACCCTGTTTTTTTTCCTTTTGTTTCCAGAATAAACTTTATTGGTCTCTTTTCCGCTCACATCGTGTAAACAAACAACGAACTCTTCCCCACCCCCTCGACTCCCCCCCTCCTCGGGCAGAGGAGGGTAAGAGCTGAGGAGGGGCTGAGCTTACAATACCCCGGAAGTAGATGTGCAAAGGAGGGAAGTGAAGTTGCGGAGACCTGGAGGGGGCAGTGGGCAAATCGGGTAACAGTGTGCCAGTGCGCCTGCGCCTTGCTTTTCCGCCCGAAGTTCGGGTGTTTTGTGTGCCGGGGTGGGGGGGCCTCTGGCGCGCGGGTGTTTATGTTCCGTCTTTTGCAGCAGTGGGGATGTTGTGTCATCTTAGGATGGCATATGTGTTGTGTGTCCATTTCTGCAGGCACCAGGCAGGCCTGGGTAGAGAAATAGTGTTAGGATCGAGTGAGTTCATTTACGCTCTTGGAGGAAATGAGCGAGAGAAAGGGCCTCGGTGGCTAACCGCGGCTGTCAGTGACTAACCAGAAGCGGTTATGGATATTAGAAGGCATTTTACAAAGCGTTACTGAGTGTCCTTCTGCCAACATAAAGTTAAGTTGTAGCCCAAATTGGAAGAGAAACTGCTATTGCGCTCTGCAATCCTTTGACTCACTCCGGGGAGACCTTTTGCAATGCTCTTTTTTTCAGATTTGAATCAGCTTGTAGGAATAAATTCTGGCTTGAGAAGACGAGTTTTTTTCGCGTAGTGTCCACAGAGACTTCAGAAAAGCCATCTCAGCTATAGATTAGATTGAAGCTTTGTGCTGCGTGCCGTAGAAACCCACTCTCCCCCCCCCTCCCCCCCCCCGTTTTTTTTGAGAGTAAAGCGATCTATTGCTTTTTGAGATCGCTACTGGTAAGGGTCCAGCGTTCTGCGTATTTCTCCCCCTGGTGGTCTTTCATTGTATTGAAAAGGCAAAGGAAAGTGATTGAAAGTCTTCGATACAAGTCCCCAAATATCCGTTTTCCCTTCAATTTTTTAAGTAGAGGACTTGGAAATGACCCGCCCTAGAGATGTTACAGGCAGTTTCATTTGTCATCCAAGAGCCAAAAACTTGACCAATTACCAATTTTTGTTGGAACACCACACGTTCATAATCGTAAATGAGATCCATTCCTTTATGTTGCCCTAGTTTTCATTTGAGTGCGTTTCTTGTTTTCTTTCTTTTCTTAAGCTCTGGTTTCCATCTCACATTCCAAGGGTCTATGTTTCTAAGTATTTTTCTTGAATCTGTTTTTTTTCCCCACAGTTTCAGAACATTATGTTTCACCAGAGCAGGGAATTTAAGAGCGGGGCCGGGGAGGGAGGAGAGGGAGGGAGGCGGGAGCAATAACATTGCATCGCGAGTCAAAGTAAACCTTAAGGCAGCACTTCCAAAACTGTGTTTCCAGACAGAGTTCTGTGAGATACTAATAGGTAGTCTTTGCTAGGTATATTTTTCCTTCTAAAATGTATTTTTAAATAAGAAAATGCTAATTACATTATATAATTTTTGTTATGTGATGACAACCCTTTAAGAAATGTGTCATAGCAGAAAATGCCATGCCTGGTATTTGAATGCATGATTATTCACTGTGCAGGAGTAGCATTTTTTGCCCACTTCACAGTTGATGCATTTGGTTTATTTGGTGACCATTGATCTATCATGTGTTTTATCTTGCTTTCAAAGGTGTTTGTACTATTATTCAGTGTATAGAATATGTTAGACATGTATATGACAAAACTCATTGGTCAAGGTCCTGTGGCTGTAGGAAAAATGTTTTATTTTTTAATTAAAAAATGTTTATTTATTTTTGAGAGAGAGTGTGTGTGTGTGTGTGTGAGCAGGGGAGGGGCAGAGAGACAGGGAGAGGGAGAATCCCAAACAGGCTCCACATTCAGCAAGGAGCCCACCTCGGGGCTCAGTTTCACAGCTGTGAGATCATGACTTGAGCCGAAATCAAGAGTCTGATTTTGTTGGATTTTGGCCTACCATTTTATTATTTTATTATTTGTTTTCTGTTTGTTCCTTATGTTTTTTTCTGTTTTCACTTTCCTGCCTTATTTTGGATTATTTGAATGTTTTTAATTTTCCATTTTAATTTATATATTGTCCTTTTGAACATTCTCTCTCTCTCTCTCTGTTTTGTATTTGCTCTATGGCTTACAGTATATCACCATAAACTTTTGCAGTCTACTGAGTGTTAATATTATATCACTTCAAGTAAATTTTAGAAAGATACTTTGCAATCATATAGGTCCTTTCCCCCATTCATTGACCTTTATTTCATAGCTGGTATATGTATTTGGGAATCCCATCATTTTTGCTTTCAATAGGTATACATATTTTTTGTATGTATACAATATACATACTATTGTATACAATAGTTATACATAGAGAATTTAAATGGGAAAAAAAAGTCTTTTATACTTAGCCATCCATTTCCATTTCTCTTCTTTCATTGCTGAAAATCCATGTTTCCTTTTAGTATAATTTCCCTTTAGCCTGAAGAACTTCCTTTAGCATTTCCTTTAGAGCAGTTCTACTGGTGACAAATTCTCTTAGTTTCTCTTCATTTGAGGAAGTTTTATTTAGTTTTTGTTCCTGAGGGATATGTTAGCTGGTTATAGAATTCTGGCGTTAACAGGTTTTTTCCCTCTAATATTTTAGAGATGTTGTTCTCTTCAGGCTCCACCTGAAGAGACCTGTGGTCATACAAATAGTTTTCCCCCATATGTACTTTGTTACTTTTCTCTAGATTATTTCCATATTTAACATTTTTTCTTTCATTGTTTTTTTCTTTGAGTTTATTCTACTTGGGTTTGCTGAGTTCTTTTAAAAAGTTTGTTTTAATGTTTTATTTATTTTTGAGAGCAAGAGAGAGCATGAGCCAGGGAGGGGCAGAGAGAGGGAGGGAGACACAGAATCTGAGACAGGCTCCAGGCTCTGAGCTGTCAACACAGAGCCCTACTTGGTGCCAAACTCACAGACCATGAGATCATGACCTGAGCTGAAGTCGGACACTTAACTGACTGAGCCACCCAACACCCCATGGTTTGCTGAGTTCTTAAACTTGGAAACTTACATGTTTTGCTAAATTTGGGAGGTTTTCAGCAATTATTTCATCAAATATTTTCCTATCTCAATTTATTTCTCCTCTTCTAGGAATCCAATGACAAGAATGTCAGACATTTTGATATTTTCCTACCTGTCTTTAAGGCTCTGTTAATTGTTTTTGATCTTATTTATTTCTCATATTGGAAAATTTCTGCTGATCTGTCTTCCAGTTCACTTAATTTTTGTCTCTTTTATATCCATTTCTGCTACTGAGCCCACCTAGGAAACTTTAAAATTTCAGAATGTTGTATTTATCAATTCTTAATTTTCTCACTGGCTCTTTTTTTTTTTTTTTTTTTTTTTTTTTTAAATTTTTTTTTTCAACGTTTATTTATTTTTGGGACAGAGAGAGACAGAGCATGAACAGGGGAGGGGCAGAGAGAGAGGGAGACACAGAATCGGAAACAGGCTCCAGGCTCTGAGCCATCAGCCCAGAGCCCGACGCGGGGCTCGAACTCACGGACCGCGAGATCGTGACCTGGCTGAAGTCGGACGCTTAATCGACTGCGCCACCCAGGCGCCCCTCACTGGCTCTTTTTTAATGGTTTCTATATCTCTATTAAGAACCAGTGTTTTCCCATTCATTTCAAATTTGTTTGTCTTTACCTCAGAGACTATAGTTAGTAGTATACCTTGCAGGCATTTTTATGAGGCTTAGTGGGAGAAACAGCTCCTAAGGGAAGAATAGCCAATTTTACTTCCTTTAAAAAAAAAAATCAACATTGCTAAGAAAAATTGCACACCTTGACTACAACAGAGAACAATTTTCTTATACTCAATAGCTATGGTTATAATTAAATCTGCAGTTACTAAAGATATTTGCAGTGCTATTATATAGTCTAAGGTTTTTCACAATACTCTGTTAAAATATTTCTACCTAGGAAATAAGAATATGTGTATTTGTGCTAACCCTGTAGTTAGTCAGACCAGTTGTATGAGAAGAGTAGGACCATGAGGTTATTTATTTATTTATTTATTTATTTATTTATTTATTTATTTATTTTTACATGGGCTGTATGCCCAGCATGGAGCCCAACACAGGGCTTGAACTCATGACCCTGATGTCAAGACCTGAGATGAGATAAAGAGTCAGATACTTAACTAACTGAGCCACCCAGGCACCCCTTGAGTTACTGATGGGTCAGGTGAAACAAATCTTTTAATTTAGCCAAATGATTTTTAGTGTTCCCTGACTCATAAATACCTAAATATTGAAAAAACCAGCTGTTTATTTTCTTCTTCCATTTGGTGAAACATTCTCATGTGAAACAGAGTTTTTGCATTATGTAAGAATAAAAGCAATTTGTAGAAATGGACTTGATTTTGCAGTGAGTAAGAGTATCCATTTCAACAAACATCATTCCTGGTAGTGGGTATTATAGGATAAGGCAGAAATATTTATTCTTATTAAAATGTTGGCTTTTTACAAATGTAATTTTATAAGAGCTTACTCATTAAAATATTATTTTTATTCCTTTAAAAATAATACATAATGACAAAGAAACAACTTATCAAACTCAACACCACAATAATAAATAATCCAGTTAAGAAATGGGTAGAAGACATGAACAGACACTTCTCCAAAGAAGATACACAAATGGCTAACAGACACATGAAAAATGTTCCACATCACTCACGAGGGAAATACAAATCAAAACCACAATGAGATACCACCTCATACCTGTCAGAATGACTAAAATTAACAACTCAGAAGCAATGGATGTTGGTGAGGATGCAGAGAAAGGGAAACCCCCTTACACTGTTGGTGGGAATGCAAACTGATGCAGCTACTGTGCAAAACGGTGTTGAGGTTCCTTAGAAAGATAAACATAGAGCTGCCCTATGACCCGGCAATTTCACTACTAGGTAATTATTCAAAGGATACAAAAATACTGTTGGAAGGGGCACAAGCACCCCACTGTTATTAGCAGCACTGTCAACAATAGTCAAGTTATGGAAAGAGCCCAAATGCCCATCGACTGATAAGTGGAAAAGGAAACATATACAATATATACAATAGAATATTACTCAGCTATCAAAAAAAAAATGAAATCTTGTCATTTGCAATGATGTGGATGGAACTAGAGTGTATTATGCTAAGCGAAATAAGTCAGAGAAAGGCAAATACCATATGATTTCACCCATATGTGGAATTTAAGAAACAAAACAGATGAACATAGGGGAAGGGAAGGAAAAACAAAATGAAAAAATAAGAGAAAACAGAGAGGGAGGCGAACCATAGAGATTTTAACTATAGAGGACAAACTGAGGGTTGCTGGAAGGGAGGTGGGTGGGGGATGGGCTAAATATGTATGGACATTAAAGGGCACTTGATGAGCACTGGGTGTCATATGTAAGTAATGAGTCACTAAATTCTACTCCTGAAACCAATACTGCACTATATGTTAAATAACTTGAATTTAAATAAAATCTTGGAAGAAAAATAAATTCAACCCATTAAAAAATGTTTAAAGGGAAAAAACCCAAGCCTCCCTAAAAGATAAAGGATGGTTATTTTTACTTTGGTATACATCTTCCTAGTCTTTTTTTCCCCCAATGTATATACACAAGTTATTTTACAAAATAAGTAACCAAAAATTATAGCCAACGTAGATGTTTTTCAATAAGTGAATAGTTAAACTGAAATACTAATCAGCAATAAAAATCAGCCCTGAAATACTAACCAGCAATAAAAAGGAACAGACTCCTGATACATGCAACAGCTTGGATGAATCTACTGAGATTCATCTTTTGTAAATGATTTATCTTGCTTCTTTGCCATTTTCCTGGTCTCTTCATATATTTGAAATGCCATATTTTTAATGTAATAAATTCCTGCATACATCTGAATCTGTTTCTGGACTTTACTCTGTTTTATTAATCTCTGTCTATGTTAGCATGGCAGTATTTGAATTATGGTAACTTTATTATTCATTTTGATATCTAATACCTCACTATTCTCTTAAAAATGTATTGGCTAATCTTTTGGAGAAAATTTAAATTCAGAAAAGTACAAAAATAAGATAACAAACACTCATTTTCTTACCACCCAGAATTAACAATTATTTAACAGTCTGTTATACTTGAGTGAAATTTGTTTTACATCAAAGAAATAAAATATTGCAACAAAGCTGAAGTACTTGACCCCTTACCCAAGTTCAATCCCAATTCCCTCTTCCCCAGAACTAACCATTATTTTCAATTTGGTATTGTTCCTTCTTAGTTTTACCTGTATTTTTTCATATTTTTACCTACTTTTATCTAGGAACAAGAAATAGTATTATTATTTTAAAATTATTTTAAAAAATAGTGTCATGTGGTATGTTTACTTTTATAGCCCTTTTTACTCAACATTATGTATTTAACATCTATCCATGCATATATATGTTGATCTAGTTTATCTATTTTATTTAAATTTTTTTTTCAACGTTTATTTATTTTTTTTGGGACAGAGAGAGACAGAGCATGAACGGGGGAGGGGCAGGGAGAGAGGGAGACACAGAATCGGAAACAGGCTCCAGGCTCTGAGCCATCAGCCCAGAGCCTGACGCGGGGCTCGAACTCACGGACCGCAAGATCGTGACCTGGCTGAAGTTGGACGCTTAACCGACTGCGCCACCCAGGCACCCCTAGTTTATCTATTTTAAAGGCTTGGTACACTCATCTCCCCACCCCCAACTCCTATACTCACTTGGCTTGCTCACTTATTTTTTTCTACTCTTTATTCCAAATGTCAGTATGGATTTCCTTGTCCATCCTTTAAAAAAACTATACACATACTCTTTCCCAGGGCTCCTGTTATCCCTCCCCACCTTTGTTTTTCTCCGTAGCTCATATTGGCATCTAAAATTTTATTTATTTCTTTATCATATGTCTCCCATGAACATACAAGCTACATAAAGGCTAGGATTTTTGTCTGTATTATTAGGTTATATTTCAAGTTTTCAGAACAGTGCTTGACAGACAACATCCATTCAGTAAATATTTGTTGAATGAACAAATGAATTTTAGTGATATGCCAGTTGATAGACAAGCTATTTTCAATTTTTCCATATTACAAGTAATGCTGTGTTGGCTAGCCTTCTACGTCTCATGTATGAATGTAAGTTTCTAGGCAGTAGTATGTGCACGTTTTCAGCTTTACTTTATTGCTAAATTGCTTTCCACAGTTGGTCACAAATTTACTATTCTATCAGTTGTGAATTTCCCCTTATCTTTCCTGACTATTGGTAATGTTCGAGTTTTAAACTTTTGCTAATCTATTGAGTAAAAACTGATATTCCATTACCAATTTATTTCTTTTTAACACTATTGCTGGTGAGTTTCCTTATGTTCTTTTCTTTTTAAAGTTTAATACAGTAACACATGCACATAATGGAAAAGAATATAATACTGAAAAGATTATATAAAAAAACAGTAGTTCTCCACACATTCTATTTTATTTTATTAAAAAAAATTTTTTTTAACATTTATTTTTGAGACAGAGAGAGAGAGAGAGCATGAACAGGGGAAGGTCAGAGGAAGAGGGAGACATAGAATCTGAAACAGGCTCCAGGCTCTGAGCTGTCAGCACAGAGCCTGATGCGGGGCTCGAACCCACAGACCACGAGATCATGACCTGAGCTGAAGTCGGACGCTTAACCGACTGAGCCACCCAGGCGCCCCCGTTCTATTTTATTTTTGAAGCCAAACACATTAAACTCTTCTGTTATTCCAGAAATTAGTATTATAGAACTATTTTCCAATTTCTTGTTTTAGCTTCTTTAAATAGATACATATGTAGTCTTCCCTTTATCCTATACTATCGGTATAAGGATAATTTTCAGTTAAAAATCAATATTTACTCTATGACTATATTCATATTGTTAATGTCACAGCAAACTAGTACATACTTTTCTGTCTTGATAAGCTTTTAATTTTCTTAAGGGACATAATTGCATCATTTATCCTGTGTATACCTTTTCTATGTACCTATTCTTACTTTTTTCCCAATTATTTATCAATTATGTCATATGCCTAATACTAGTTCTCATCCTCGTTGCTCAGATGTATCAGATAATCTATTAATTCCACTTGTATTTTCTTAGAGACCTCTTCCTGGAGCCCTTCACCCCAACGCTCCAGTCTGGACTAGTTACTGTCTAAGCTCTTGCTATCTGTCATCTGGAACTTCCCTTTGCTATTTCCTATCTTACTATCCTTGTTTCCTGAATCCTGTGTTTTCCTCTGTCTTGCTACTTCCTCATTAGTAGCTTCTTGAGAAAGGGTCAGTGGAAGTAAACTCTTTGAGATCTTGGATATCTGAAAAGGGTTTTATTCTATTCTAGTGGTTTTCAACCCTGGTTGAATATTGGAATTATAAGGGAAATTAAAAACAAAAGCAAAACTTCTCAAGCCCTGCTTCAGACCAACTAAGTGAGGAGTCTGATGTTAGGATTTAATAGTTCCCCAGGAGATTCTAATGTGATAACAGAGTTGAGAACCAGATTACCTCAAACTTGAAATGAAGTTTTGGTTGGATTTGTTAGGCAGAATTCTAAGATGGCCCTCAAGATTTCCTCTCCCCGATGTACATGACTTGCATAATACCTTTCTGTTGATTATGAGTGATACTAGTACATATAATGGGATATTATTCCCATGAATAAGTTGCTAATCAGTTGACTTTGAGTTAATCAAACAGAGATTATCCTGGTTGAGTCTACCTACTTAGGTGAGTCTTTCAAGCGAAGGAGTTTATTTATATTTTTCAAGAATCCATTTAATGTCATTTTTAGATGGGAATTTGGAGGAAGAGGAATTAAACTTACATGGTCAATGTGCTATCTGTTTCCATTTTGATGCATTATTCTTCTTGATAAGAATTTGTAAGCAGTTGTCCATGTTATTCTAACTCACCTACCATCATACACATAGGAATCTATTTAGAACTGCATTAAATCTATAGATTAATTTCAGAGAAACTGGTATCTTTATAACACTGAGTCTTCTGTTCTGGAATTATTTGTTTATTCCAGTGTTCTTTGATATATTTTAGTAAATTACCACCGGTTCTTCATATAGAGCTTGTATATTTCCTGTATTCTTATTGATAGATATCTCATCTTTTTTATTGCGTTAGAGAACAGACCTCTACTCAAACCCCCTCACTTCTTTTTTAACTGATTATAGAAAAGATTTGTATATTCATTTTTATCTGATCACCTTGATGAACTGCAAGTTCTAAAAAATACAGTTGATTGTTTTATTTAAATGTGTATAGGGGCGCCTGGGTGGCTCAGTCGGTTGAGCGTCCGACTTCAGCTCAGGTCACGATCTCACGGTTCGTGAGTTCAAGCCCCGTGTCAGGCTCTGGGCTGATGGCTCAGAGCCTGGAGCCTGTTTCCGATTCTGTGTCTCCCTCTCTCTCTCTGCCCCTCCCTCATTCATGCTCTGTCTCTCTCTGTCTCAAAAATAAACATTAAAAAAAATTAAAAAAAAATGTGTATAAATGTAATTTGTAAATGTGTATCATGTTTTATAATAAAAATATGAGATGAAAGCTATTATACTAAGCTTGATAAATTTTGTTTTTGTAGGTAGGCTCCACATCCAGTGTGGAGCCCAACGTGGGGGTTTGAATCATGACTGTGAGATCAAAACCTGAGCTGAGATCAAGGTCAATGCTTAACTGACTGAGCCACCCAGGCGCCCCTTGATAAATTTTGTTAATAAATATTTTTTTGTTTTCTTGCAGCAATTCATCTGCAAAATTTTTTTGTTTCCTTTTTATGAATATAACTATTATATGTTAGAAGTTCCTCTTGATGGAGACATATTCGCATACCTTCATTCAAGAAGTATTATATAATCAAATTAATTTGAAAAATGCTGTCTTGAAATACCCAACACCAGCACAGTGCCAGGCACTTAGCAGTAGCTCAGTAAGAACTTATTGTATGAATGAATGTATTCAGTCTTTCTAACCATCTTCTTTCCTTCAGGCTTTTTCTCTAAACTCAGACAGATGGAAATGTTTTCTAAAAAATCTCGAAGGTGAAGTTTTTATAACATCCCTAGAAACCTATGTTAGTGTTTAACAAATCTCAATGTCAGGAAACTTCCTTACCCTAAAGCTATTTTGCTGTAGTTTAAGTCATTTCCTTTTATTCTTCCTTTATAGTGCTGTTAAAGAACAGGTTACCATTCCCTGTGTATAAGAATGTTACATGGAACTAAAATTTAGTTTAAGATGCGCTTTAAATTTTTTTTCTCCCCTCTCCACCATGATTCTATCAAATTAGGAAAATTCTGCCACTCATTAAAAAAAGTGGATTAATTTATAGCATAATATTAGAAAAACATGTCCAACAATTTTAGGGAAAGGAAATCCTTATATATGAAGATGTTTATCTCATTCTCCTCAGAGCTCTTTAAACCAATTATTTCTAGGCTTGGCTCATCTTTAAAAGTGCTTGGGGAACTTAATAGATATAAAGATTTTTAGTACCCACTGCAAACATATTGAATTTGAATACCAGATGGGTGGTTCTTGGAAACTTGTCATTAAAAAAACCAATTTTACTTTAGAAACTTTTATGATCCCATCTTTATTTCTAGTGTTATCAAGTTTTCATTTGGGTCATTTTTTATACTTTGCACTAGGCAGTAAGGGATCTCTTTTACAAAGTTGGAGATTTGTATCCTTTGAGTCAAGGGAAATTTTTTCTTTAATTATTTTCCCCCTCTTGTTTTCTTTGTTTTCTCTTCCTGAAATTCCAACAAGTTGGGAATTTGAGCTTCTGGATTATAGCACTATTTTTCTTACCATTTTTCTTATGATAACCATTTCTGACTTTTTATTAACTTTTCTCAAGTTTACCTTTTAATGTTCCTATTGAATTTTTATTTTGATGGTTATACTTTGATCATATTTTAATTTCCTGGAGCTATTTTTCTTCTTGTGTGGTGATTTGCAGTATGTCCACAAATTCTTTGATGCTCCCATCAGAAAATAGAGCCTAATAACACTACCTGTAAGTATGGGCTGTACCTAGTGACTTGCTTCTAATGAATAGAAAAAAAGTGCAAGTGATAGTGTGTGACTTTTGGATACCAGGTAATAAAGACAGTGTGGCTTTCTTATTGTTGTTTCTCTGCAATACTTGCTCTAGGAGAATCCACTTGCCATGTTATAAGAACACACATAGTGTTATGGAAAGTTCCATGCAGTGAGAAACTGAGGTTTCCTGCCAACAGCCATGTAGTGAGCCATCTTAAAGAGGATTTTCTAGTCCCTGTCAAGTTCTCAGAAAGTTGCAGTCCCAGCTGACTGCTTGACTGCAATCTCATGAGAGAGCCTGAGCCAGATATCCAGCTAAATTGCTCCCAGATTCTTGACCTACAGAAACTGTGTGAGATAGTAAATGTTTGTTGCAAGTTGCTAAGTTTTGGAGTAAATTGTCATGCAGCAATAGATAAGTAACATATCTTGCCTCTACATGTTCCTTTTTATAGAATCCTGTTCTTGTTTCATAAATGCTTTTCATTTGTAATTTCATAGCACATTAATAATTTTTGTTTATCTTAAATTTTCTTTTCCTCACTGCATTGTCTCTTTTCCCTCTAAGTTTTTCTTTAAATTCCAGTTGGCTAACATAGGGTATAATATTAGTTTCAGGTATAGAATTTAGTGATTCAACATTTACATACATCACTCAGTGCTCATCATGACATGTGCTCTCCTTAGTCCTCATTATCTATTTCACCCATCTCCCCCGCCCCCCACCTCCCATCACCTCCTCTCTGGTAACCATCAGTTTGTTCTCTATAATGAAGAGTCTGTTTCTTGTTTTGTCTCTCTCTCTCTCTCTCTCTCTCTCTCTCTCTCTCTCTCGCTCTTTTTCCCCTTTGCTCATTTGTTTTGTTTCTTAAATTCCACATATCAGTGAAATCATAGTATTTGTCTTTTTATGACTTATTTTGCTTGCATAATACTCTCCAGTTCCATCAAGATTGTTGCAAATGGCAAGATTTCATTTTTTTTATGGCTGAATAATATTCCTTGTGTGTGTGTGCATACACACATATATATGTATGTATATGTGTGAGTATATATATATATATATATCTGGCATATATCTGGCATATATCTGGCATATATCTGGCATATATCTATATCTATATCTATATCTATATCTATATCTATATCTATCTATATCTATATCTACCACCTCTTCTTTATCCATTCATCAACTAATGGACATTTGGGCTCTCTCCATAATGTTGCTATAAATATCAGGATACATGTATCTCTCTGATTTAGTATTTTTGTATTCTTTGGGTAAATATCTAAGAGTGCAATTGCTGGATCACAGGGTAGTTCTATTTTTAGTTGTTTGGGGAAACTCCATACTGGTTTCCAGAGTGGCTGTACCAGTTTGCATTACCACCAGCAGTGTAAGTGGGTTCCCCTTTCTCTGCATCCTTACCAACACCTGTTGTTTCCTATGTTGTTAATTTTAGTAATTCTGACAGGTGTGAGGTGGCAGCTCATTGTGGTTTTGATTTGTATGTCCCTGATAATGAGTGTGTTGAGCATCTTTTCATGTATCTGTTGGCCATCTGGATGTCTTCTTTGGAAAAATGTCTATTTATGTCTTCTGCCCATTTCTTAACTGGATTATTCATCTTTGGGGTATTGAGTTTTATGAGTTCTTCAAATATTTTGGTTACCAACCTTTTATCAGATATGTCATTTGCAAATATCCTCTCCTGTTACGAAGGTTGCCTTTAGTTTTTTTTTTCAAGTGTATTTTGTTATTTATTTATTTAGAGAGAGCACGACCAGGGAAGGGGCAGAGAGAGAGAGAAGAGGGAATCCCAAGCAGGCTCCAAGCTGTCAGCACAGAGCCCGAAGCAGGACTTGAACTCACAAACTGTGAGATCATGACTTGAGCCAAAGTCAAGAGTTGGACACTTAACCAACTGAGCCACACAGGCATCCTTTAGTTTTCTAATTGTTCCCTTTGTTGTGCAGAAACTTTTTATTTTGAAGAAGTCCCAATAGTTTATTTTCGCTTTTGTTTCCTTTGCTTCAGGAGACATATCCAGTAAGATGTTGCTACTGCCACTGTCAAAGAGGTTACTGCCTGTGTTCTCCTCTAGGATTTTAATGGTTTCCTGTCTCACATTTAAGTCCTTAATCCATTTCGAATTGATTTTTGTATGATGCAAGAAAGTGGTCCATTTTCATTCTTTTGCATGTTGCTGTCCAGTTTTCCCAACACCATTTGTTGAAGAGACTCTTTTCCACTGGATATTCTTTCCTGCTTTGACAAAGATTAATTGCCCATATAGTTGTGGATTAATTTCTGGTTTTCCTGTTCTGTTCTATTGATCTTTGTGTCTATGTTTGTGTCAGTACCATACTGTCTTGATCACACCTGTTTTGTTGTTGTTGTTTAAAAAATTTTTTTTAATATTTATTATTGAGAGACAGAGAGAGACAGAGCGTGAGCAGGGGAGGGGCAGAGGGAGAGGGAGACACAGAATCTGAAGCAGGCTCCAGGCTCTGAGCTGTCAGCACAGAGCCCAACACAGGGCTCAAACTCACGAACTGTGAGATCATGACCTGAGTCGAAGTTGGAAGCTTAACCAACTGAGCCAGCCAAACGCCCCGATCACTACACCTTTGTAAAATAACTTGAAGTCTAGAATTGTGATGCCTCCAGTTTGCTTCTCTTTTTCAGGATTGCTTTGGCTATTCAGGGTCTTTTGTGTGTGGTTCCATGTAAATTTTAGGATAATTTGTTCTAGCTCTGTGAAAAATGCTGGTGATATTTAAAAAAAATGTTTATTTTTGAGAGAGAGAAACAGAGCATGAACAGGGGAGGGGCAGAGAGAGAGGGAGACACAGAATCCAAGGCAGGCTCCAGGCTCTGAGCTGTTAGCACAGATCAGCACGGAGCCCGATGTGGGGCTCAAACCCATGAACCGTGAAATTATGACCTGAGCTGAGGTTGGATACTAATGGACTGAGCCACTCAGGCACCCCTTCTGGTAGTATTTTGATAGGGATTGCATTAAATGTGTAGTTTGCTTTGGGTAATATAGATATGTTAACAATATTTGTTCTTCCAACCCATGAGTATGTAATGTCTTTTCATTTGTTTACATCATCTTCAATTTCTTTCATCAGTGTTTTATACTTTTCAGAGCACAGATTTTTTACCTCTTTGGCTAGGTTTATTCCTAGATATCTTATGGTTGTTCATGCAGTTGTTAATGGGGTTAATTCCTTGATTTCTCTTTCTGCTGATTCATTATTGGTGTATAGAAAACTGCATTGTATCTATTTCCTTTGAGTTTCTTTTTTTGGAGTCAGGATAGTTGACAAAAAGCCAAAAAAAAAAAAAAAAAAAATGGAAGGGGATACAGATTCTGGGAGTCAAGTGCGAGGAGAGGAGACAAATGGCAAGTGTCTGCTACAGGATTCAAGAAAAGTAAAGTTGGAAGAAAATATTGAATATCCTATAAGAGAAAAAGATCAATGAATATATTCTAGAAGTTTTTGTTTGTTTCATTCATGATTTTGTTAACTATCACCACACTGAAATTCCATAATCCACACTATCTCTGGCAAAGATTTTTATTGTAGCATAAGTTAGAAGTACTCATGGTGATTTTGCACTGTTTTACTAAAACCATATGATGGATAAGCCAAGAAGTTATATGGTTATGGTAAGATAATCCACATATTGTTTGCATATTAGATTGAGTGTTGAATTAGTATGACAGTGGTTTCCAGACAAAGCTAAAGGTCTATGGAATCATTGGAGATCCCATCACCTATTGTCTATGACTTTGAGTAAGTTTCCCACATTTTAAGAGCCTCTTTTATAAAATAGGAATATTAATAGTATCTACCCTAGGGGCATAAAGATTTAATGAAATAAGACCCTTAGAATAGTGCCTGGTGAAGTGTTCTGTGTCTATTTTCCTCTTCTTCTGCTTCCCCTCCTCTCTCTTTCTTCTCCTTATTCTCATTCTTCTTGTCCTTTTCTGCTTATCCTCCTTGACCTCATATTTCTCTTTAGTATTAATATTATATAACAATGTATTATCATGAACCTTGAGACTATCTTGGAGGCACTTCTGGCTTATTGTCCACTTTCACAAGTCTTATCCATATGTTACCACATCACATTATAAAATATTGGTATCTATATTTGTAAGTTATTATCAGACCTCTGACACAGAAGGTTGATTTCCTGTAACACACCTAAATCTCTCAACAAAGTTTTACAGAAGACCTCTTTGTGAAAGAAACTGTCCTGGATAGTGGCTATATAAAAACACTGCTCAGAGTCTAGTGGAAGAGACAAATATAACACAGAACTCTCCACGATTATAGGCATTCTCAGAATTCTGTGGGAACAGGGAAGAAGGAGCTCTGCTTTACTTATGATGGTTGTTGAAGCTGATCTGAAAGGGCTAATAGTGCAGTGTGTATGGGGGGCATTGGACTAACTCCAGATACAGAACATGATATGAAAGTTACAGAGGTACAACTCTCATACTGTGATTGGAAGCTAACAAGTAACTGAATGTGAAATCTGAACCTACTATGTATCAGTTATATAGTAGCACAGAGTATTCAAAGAGAAAACATAGTTCTTGCCTATACAAGAGCAACAAATTAAGTCCTCATGTGCTGTTTAAGGATTTTAAAATCAGCATGAAGTACTCACATTTCACTTTGTAAAAATTAAAGTGTTTGTTAAATAATTTGGTAATGTTTGTTGAATGAAGGAATACATAAATGGTAAATATCAAAGAGTTCAGGGGGTTCCTGGGTGGCTCAGTTGGTTAAACCTCCAACTCTTGATTTTTGCTCAGGTCATGATCTCATAGTCGTGCGATTGAGTCCTGGGTGGGGTTCTGTGCTGAATGTGGAACCTGCTTGGGATCCTCTCTCCCATTCTCTCTGCACCCCCCCCCCCCCGGCTCATGCCCTCTCTCTCACTCTCAAAATAAATAAATAAACATTTAAAAAATAAGAATGTTCAGGAGTCATATAGAAGTTTTATTTTTCTGTCTCAAATATCATTTCTCTATTCAATCCAGTGCCTCAATATTTATGAGATACTCAAATGTTTGCCTTTATTTGGCCCTCCTAATTATTTGCTGCCACCTAGTGTAATAAAATTGACGTAATTTTTCCCAGTTTCATTGAAAAATAACTGATATGCATTATTGTATAAGTTTAAGGCATATAGCAAAATGGTTTGATTTATATATATTGTGAGATGATTATAGTTGGTTCAGCTAACATCAATTTTCCCATATAGATGCAATAAAAAGAAAACAAAGAAGGAAAAAGGAAAAAAAAGTCTCCTTTTGGTAAGAGCTCTTAGGATTTACTTTCTTAACAACTTTTCTATATATCATGCATCAGTGTCAGCTATAGTCATCATGTCGTACATTACATCCCTAGTACTTAAATGTAATTTACAACGACAGGTTTGTACCTCTTGACCACCTTCCTTCATTCACCTCTCCCTCATCCTGCCTTGAGGAACCACAAGTCTGATCTTTTTTCTGTGAATATTTTTTAGATTGCATGCATAAGTGAGATTATCAGTTGTCTTTCTCTGTCCGATTTATTTCACTTTGAATGATGCCTTCAAATTCCATCTATGTTGTCCCCGGTAGTAGGATTTCCTCATTATTTTTTATGGCTGAGTAGTATTCCAGTGTGTGTGTGTGTGTACAATTTCTTCATTCATCTATTAATGGACACTTAGGTTGTTTCCAGGTCTTGGATTATAAATAATGCTGCTATGAACATGAGGATGCAGATGTCTTTTTGAGTTAGTGTTTTTGTTTCCTTAGGATATATTCTCTGAAGTGTAACTGCTGGATCATAAGGTAGTTTGAGTTTTAATTTTTTGAGTATCCTCCATACTGTTTTCCGTAGTTGCTGCACCAATTTATAATCCCACCAACAGTGCACAAGGGTTCCCTTTTCTCCACATCCACGTCAGCATTTGTTATCTCTTGTCTTTTTGATGATGACCCTTCTAACAGGTGTCAGGTGATATCTTATTGTGGTTTTAATTTGCATTTCTCTAATGACTAGTATGTTAAACATCTTTTCACGTACCTGTTGTCCTTTTGTATATATTCTTTGTAATGTTGTTCTTAATTAACCTGTTGCTCTGTTGGTTTTTGAGGAGTACTTCCCTTCATAATTCATTTTAAAATTTAGGCCATAATTAAAATTTGAAAAAAAAAGTGCGAAAGTATCGTAAATGATGGCGCTCCTTTTTTCTTATTTATTTATTTATTTATAACTTGTTTTATTTTTATTTTTTTTAATTTACATCCAAATTAGTTAGCATATAGTGCAACAATGATTTCAGGAGTAGATCGTGAGTGCCCCTTACCCATTTAGCCCATCCCCCCTCCCACACCCCCTCCTGTAACCCTCAGTTTATTCTCCATATTTATGAGTCTCTTCTGTTTTGTCCTCTTTCCTGTTTTTATATTATTTTGGTTTCCCTTCCCTTACGTTCATCTGTTTTGTCTCTTAAAGTCCTCATATGAGTCAAGTCATATGACTTTTGTCTTTCTCTGACTAATTTCACTTAGCATAATACCCTCCAGTTCCATCCACGTTGTTGCAAATGGCAAGATTTCATTCTTTTTGATTGCCAAGTAATACTCCATTGTGTGTGTGTGTGTGTGTGTGTGTGTGTGTGTGTGTGTATACATACATATATATATATACCACGTCTTCTTTAGCCATTCATCCATCCATCGATGGACATTTGGGCTCTTTGCATACTTTGGCTATTGTTGATAGTGCTGCTATAAACATGGGGGTGCATGTGTCCCTTCGAAACAGCACACCTGTATCCCTTGGATAAGTGCCTATTAGTGCAATTGCTGGGTTGTACGGTAGTTCTATTTTTAGTTTTTTTGAGGAACCTCAATACTGTTTTCCAGAGTGGCTGCACCACCTTGTATTCCCAGATGGTGCTCTTTAATAGTGTATAATGATGATTTTTCAGATTAGAGTCTATGTATTAAAGCTAAATCAGTGAAAGAATCTGATATAAAATTCAAGGGATGGTGGGCACAAAAAAAGATAACGTAGTTTTAAAAATTAAGAACACTCTAAAGTAATGTAATGGAATTTAGTTGCAATTTGGAATACCCTCTGTCCTGTGTTTCTGTCTCTTTGGTTCTGTACTCTATCTGCCCCGAGTTTGTTAATATTTTCCTGATGATGATTTTTAATGTTTTAAGATGAAGTAAGTCATATCATTTTTTGATAATTCAAAATATCCTAAGTAAATTAAGTTCAGAAAATGCTATTTAATTTATTCGCTGGCTTTAATGGTCATATAGGTATGGTTATGTCATTTTCTATTTCTCCCTCCATCCCCTCTCCTTTCTTTTGTATTCTGTGCAAAGGAAAATACTGTTTTGTTTTTTATTTCAGTTCTAGAAAACCTGTGGCCCTGAAGGAAATGTTGGCTGGGTAGGTCTGCCATGACATCATTACTAAACTTTTAAGGCAAGTGTAAAATTAAGTTGTTTTTTTTTTTTATTTTTTTTTTATTTTTGGGACAGAGAGAGACAGAGCATGAACGGGGGAGGGGCAGAGAGAGAGGGAGACACAGAATCGGAAACAGGCTCCAGGCTCCGGGCCATCAGCCCAGAGCCCGACGCGGGGCTCAAACTCACGGACCGCGAGTTCGTGACCTGGCTGAAGTCGGACGCTCAACCGACTGCGCCACCCAGGCGCCCCTAAAATTAAGTTGTTTTTGAAGCCAGCACTTGCTGTGATGGAAGAGACTCCGGAAGGAGGACTTCCTGTCCTTCCAGGCTTAGGGCCCCTCAGAGTTTCCTCTGAGAGGTACCAAATTAGAATGGGAATGCTTTATTAGAATATTTCATCTTCCTTCTTTTCCCCACTTCTCTCTTGAGTTATACCATTAACATGATGAATTCCTACATGGGAAAAACAAAGTTGGTACCAGGAGACCTTGAATTCTAATCCTGGCTCCTGTTACAAGTGGTGGTACAACACTAGTTAAGACACATAGGCCACCCTGGGCCCCACTTTCCTTTTTTTTAGAAGTTCAAGCAATTAATTTAGAAAAAAAATTTTTTGGGTCCTTTCCATTTCCAAGATGCAGTGATTTTTCTTACCATTTATTGAACTTGATATATTCTCCAGATTTGAAAGGAATGCAAACCTTGGCTAGAAAACAATTCCTGAAGAGGGAGGGTTGAGCAGTGGAAGAGCTGTTGGAGAAATAAGGAAGGTTAATTGGTTGCCATTCTCCTCTTAGGTCCATCTGCTAAGAGGCAGCAGAAGAGCTTCAGACATCCTCCCACGATTCAAAAAGCTGGTTATATTAAGTCTGAACATGTGTATCTGTTAGTAAAAGGATACAATCTCCAGTGTGAGGAAAGATGTGAGTCTACACTATGCAGTTTGTCACAGAGAGCCTCGTGCTCCAGTGAGATAAAATGAACTGGAAGGCACAGGACAGTCCTGGAGGCAAGTTGAAACATTCAGAACACCACAGGGGACGCTGAATATCCTGACTCCTCACTGATAAGCTGTAGGCTGTAACCATCTACTTGCATTACTTGTGGAAACTGGAGCTCTTTTTTATGAAGTAATTACTGATTTTCTGGAGTGGTTTATGAAAATTGGTCTTATTATCGGCTCATAAATAGGATATTAGACTTAATGAACACATTCTTCAGATTATCTGAGAATAGAAAGAATTTCACCTTTAAAAGTGAGGCAATTTTGCTTCATTTGGAGATAGCAGCACGGAACCACTTGACCTTATAAAGAAAATAAAGAGTTATGTGTCAGATTGAGAGTCTATCACAGTTAAGAACTTTTCCCAGGAGCTTGTATTATGGGAAAGAAGATTCAAGCACTTCACTCTTTCTTTTCCATTTTTTTTTTTCTTTTTGGATCCTATTATCTATCCAAAAACATTTACTTAGTTCCCTATTATTTCAAAGGTCCCCTTTTAAAAACATAAAAAAATAATGAGATGCTCATCTCATAGCAATGACATTTTTGTATCTAGTAATTAGATGACACAATATGTAAAAACCTGCTATGAATTTAGACCACTTTTAATGGAATTTGATTCATTATGCATACCAATTCTATGCATTTGAAAGAGTGCATATATTATCTGATGATACTCTTCAGACTATACATAATGTTAAGTGAGCAAAAAGATTGGGTAATCTCTTGTATTGTCTCCAAGGGCCAAAGATAGGAACCAGTCTACTTCTCTGGAATAATGGAACTCAACCAGGTTGGGGAAGGGAAGCCCTGCGATGCAAGTTGGTTAAGCTTTTGCTTCTGTAGTTAGTGTTATGAAAACAGAGTGTATTGAAAGTATGTATGTTCTTGTCCCTCAGACATTCCTCTGCCTTGAGATTTGTGCACTGCTTTGCCATCTTCCTCACCATCCTTCAATACTTCCTTAGGAGCTGAGAGGTTCCTGCAGTCAGTGGTTTCATGCACAGGGAACATTTAATAAGACAAAACCAAACAGAAACACATAATGCTAGGGGAAATGAGAAAATGGTATGATTAAGAATATTAAAAAAAAAAAAAACCACACCATAGAGGCACCTGGGTGGCTTGGTTGGTTAATTGTCTGATTCTTGGTTTCGGCTCAGGTCATGATCTCACAGTTCATGAGTTTGAGCCCCACATTGGGCCCTGCACTGGTGGTACCCATATGTCTCCACAGGACTGCCTGGGTGCCCTTAAAACATGGCACGTGGTTTTTCCAGAGTGAGTGATTTAAGAGAGAAGGCAAAAGCATATTGCTTTTAATGATTTAGTCTTGGAAATGACATACTATTATTTCTATGGTATTCTGTTGGTGACATAGACCAACCCTATTACATTGTGGGATGAAACTACCCAAGAATGTGAGTATCAGGAGATGGGGATCATTGGAGATACCTTGGTGGATGGTGCCACAATGATCAAATTAGGGATTCAGTGTTATTAATTTAAGAAACAAAGAAGTTTTGTGGGAAAAGTTTGTTCCTGACCACCCCCAGGCTGAGATATAGAAGAAATTTATTTCATGGAACTAAATAAAGGGGACATTATATGAAATTATAAAAGGTGATCTCAACAATCTAAAAGAGCTCTAGTATGAGTTACATATCAATGTTTTTTACATTACTTCTTATTGGGAACTGAGTGATTGTGTCCTCCCAAAATTCATATGTTGAAATTCTAACCCCCAATGTGATGATATTAGGAAGTGGGTCCTTGAAGAGGTAATTAAGTTTAGATGAGATCATAGGAGTGGGTTCCTCATGATGGGAACTTGTGCCCTCATAAGAAGAGTCCGGAGAACTCCCCACCTCTGAGCAGAGCCAAGGGAGGATACAGCAAGAAGATGGCCATCTGCCAACTGGGAAAAGGGCTCTCACCACACACGGAATCTGCTGACACCTGGATCTTGGATTTCTCAGCCTCGAGAACTGTGAGAAATACATTTCTGGTTTTTAAGTCACCCAGTCTCTGGTATTCTGTTATAGCAACCTGAACTAAGTCACTCTTTAGTGTAAACTAATGGCATGAAAACAAAGTAACACTAAGTGAAAGCAGTGATCTGAGAAATCTATACAATCAGTCAAGACCCAAAGTATTCAAGAGTGTAATACAAAGATAATTTTTAGGAAAACTAAAGTGATGCTTCTCAAATTGGGGTAATTTTATCCCTAAAAGTATACATATCAGTGTTCTGGGGATACATAAAACTAAAGAATTAACATGTCCCATCTTTCTGAAGCATTAAATTTATATAAATATCATAGAGAAAAAATTGTGAATATTTTTTATTAAAACATTTTGTCACATAAATCTACAAGAACAATCAGCAGTTACCTTGTTATGGTTTGTGTGTGTTTGTGTTGTGTATTTTACCAATTTTGTTTTACATGTGTTCAATTTTTGCACATTTTAATATTTTTATATACCAGGAATTACTGGGAAATTCGAACTTTGTATCATTGAAGAAATCTGGTTTATTTTGCCCTTCCCTCCTCCCAGTTGGGTGCATTATGGCTGTGAGTCCACTTCCTCCCTGTTATCCACCTCTGCCCCTTCCGCTTTGTAGTGCTTAGAACTGGACCATGTGATTTCTCAGTCAGCCTGTGGAAGTCCACACATTAAGTATTTTGAAGAACAAGATGGCCTCTTTTCAAACCCTTACATGCATTTGTGTATTTATTTATTTATTTATTTTTGATTTTAATTATAGAAAATAATTTTCTTACAAATCAGCCCAACTTCCTAACACAATTTCCCATAACCAAATGTAACCCTTAATATTACTTCCTGTGGCAGTTAGTTCCCTTGTAATAAAAATATACCTGAAATTCTGCTTTATTTATTTATTTATTTATTTATCAAAACCAATTTTTTTAATGTTTTTATTTTATTTTTGAGAGAGAGAGAGACAGTGAGAGCAGGGGAGGGGCAGAGAGAGATAGAGACAGAAACTGAAGCAGGCTCCAGGGTCTGAGCTGTCAGTGCAGAGCCCGACATGGGGCTTGAACTCACAGACTGCAAGATCATGACCTGAGCTGAAGTCGGATGCCCAACCAACGGAGCCACCCAGGCACCCCTGAAATTCTGCTTTAAAATGACTGCAATGCCTCTCTTCATCTTCTTAAAAATGTAATATTTAAAATTGTATTTTCAATTAGGGCCACACATTGCTGGCAGCAAATGAAAAATTTGATGATTAAGCTTAAAATCAATGAATATGTAAACTGTTCATACTCAAATAGAGAAAATAATGGAAATGATCAAAGCTTGTGAGGAAGTGGCATTTTCGTTAAAGACTCCCTTGTTGGCAGGAAAAAAAAGAGTTAGCCTTACTCCGTCATAGGTTGTGAGTCAGCAACAGTAAGAAGCAGCAGTTAATCAAAAAAGGTAGAATACACTCAGATGCTAGGTTTTGTGTGATAGAAAATTACTCTTAGGGGCTGAACAGTACAACAGCTCATTTGATCCCAGCCCAAAGCTAGTCACACAGGCTTATCTACCTGCAAGTGTATCAGGAAATGTGGAGGAGCCCAAGTTTATTTGGTGAGTAGTATATGTCTCTGCCATAGATGCATCTCTCAGCATGAGTCTTACTATTACAGAGATACAAAATAGCTTGAACCTTAGTATGACTTATAGGGGTAAATTCTGAGTACATACCACCAGCCATTTTTCAGTGACTTTTAGAAACTGAAGAAAGAAAATAATTAAAGAAGGTAAACAAAAACAAAATTTAAAATCAATTTCAGAATTATTGTGGGCAATGAAGCTATTGAGTAGGAGAAAATTTGGTGAAGATTTGGCATTATAGATTTGGTGAAAATATTTGGCCCCCCAAATTGGTATTCGAGGTGAAATAATGGAACTATCCCATCAAAAAACACATCCTGATATGCTCAAAACATGTACTCAAACAAATACAACGATATGTTGAAGACAAATTATTGATCTAGGTTTTCATTTGTTTTTCTTTACTATTGTTGACAATGAGAATATTTGTGGAGTCATCTTTATTTGCCAAGGGCAAACAAAAGTATTTTCGACAAGATATGTGAATTTTAAGTGAACAGAGTAGCAACTGAAAAAAATGAATAAATGGGCATCATATATAAAGCTGCAGGAGTGCTTATCTCCTGAATTTATTAACTAATCCTGCATCATTTGCTAAGAACATTTCATCTGAAAAAAATTTGCCTCTTTACTTAGCATGTTTAACAGAATGGTAAAAATAACAGGCTGTGAGCTTTCCAAAATAAAAAACAATAGCATTGCTTCAATGAAAAACGATTTTTGAGTGTATGTGAAGGAAGTTGATCTTGAGGATCACGAACCATTGGAGACTTTTAAATTTACACATGACAAAAATTATAGATTTAAGGATAAATCTCTCTTTCTTCATTAAAAACGTCTTTTGACAAGTAATCCCAAGATTGTAAAGGGTACTGACCCTGGATTAAGGAGCCTATCAGTCTTTCCTATGTCACTAGTGATGTGTTCCCGTAGAATGCCTGACATTAGCCTGAATTTCTGCTTGCACCTTATTATATTTGTGACTACATTTTGAGTGTCTCCCCTTAATGATTTCCCTTCATATCTTGTGATGTAGTAGAAACAAACATCTTTTCAGTCTCTATTCACATATTTATGGGATTCTGGGGTCTCCAAAATATTGTCACCTCAGGAGAGAAGAGAAAATTGACAAGAAATTAAAAATGTGTTTGGTAGGAGTTTGCTTCAGTCCAATTTTATAAAATCAATGCATTCACTGCTATAGCATTTTGTCCATTTACCACAAGACACGCCTTCACTCACTTCTTCCCCCACCCCCAGCAACTAATTTAAAACATTGTTTCTATACACAAACATACATGTTTTGAAGTAGGATGCAAGAGTTCTATTAGCATCTAGAAGTTCTACTAGTTTTTATCCTCGTAGTCGATCAGGCGATTAAGACTGTCAGATCTGCATTGTTCTTTAATTTTATTTTTGAGAGAGAGAAAGAGAGATAGCATGAGTGGCAGAGGGGTAGAGAGAGATGGAGACAGAATCTGAAGCAGGCTCCAGGCTCCGAGCTGTCAGTACAGAGCCCAATGTGGGGCTTGAACTCACAATCTGTGAGTCATGACCTGAGCTGAAGTTGGACACTTAACCAACTGAGCCACCCAGGTTCCCCAAGATCTGCAGTGTTTTTTGAAGGTTTTCCTGCCTAGTCCTGCTTCATTCCCTTTAAATTTTGCAGACATCAACCTCTAATAAACCTCTTGCCCTCCTAATATTGCCTTGGCGTCTGTCTACTCAGGCACCTGAAGTAATGTAGTAAGGCACCAGCTGTGAAGCCTGCGGATTGGATCATTCATCAATTGGCTGGCAATAGCAGCCCCATTCCAGGTGGTATACAAGGCAAAGATAGTTTATGTACAAGATGGCAGCCAAATTGCTAAAACTTCCACCAGTGGTGATTTAGGAAAATGTTCTGGTGGAGGAGAACATCTTCGATGGTGCAATTATTCAGGTTTTTGGAAAGTTGCCAGGTAGTGTGTGGACAATGCATACAAAGATATTAAACTGGTTGGCTGTTATTAAGTTGCATTGATGCCCCAACAACAGAGGGATAATGGAATGTTGAGGGCATTTAACAAAGAATTGAAAACTAAGTGTGAAGGTCATAGGACCTCCTTGGTAACACCTAAAGTCCATTGTTTCCTAAATTAACAGAGCAGAGGTTATAAAAACCATACTCGGGACTTAAAAGTTTGAATCACCAAGCTACAAAGATGAATTGACCACTCAGCTAAGGCAGGACTGCTGTGCTAAGGTTGGGGCTGTTGTTGGGAAGCTTGGGTCCCTGACAATTTGTGTGGATAACCTCAACGACTTTGAATCCCCAGGCTCCTCTCAACCCTCAGAGCTAGCACATTTGGCCCTCCCTATTAAAAGCTAGTACACAGGGCACCTGGCTGGCTCAACTGGTAGAGCACAGGACTCTTGATCTCAGGGTTGTGAGTTGAGCCCCACATTGGGTGTAGAGATTACTTAAAAATAAAATCTTAAAAAAAAAGTTAGCACTCCAATCTCCTATTCCCCATAGCCTCTCCTCTGCAAGGCAAAATTTCCCTCAAGATCTGCCCTTGTTTACTCTCCTGGCTTTCAGGCCAGTAACCAAGATTAAACCACAGTATAGCCAGTCCAATGACATACTAGACATGATGTGGGAAGAAAGAGATCATACCACAAAGGAACTGCAGGAGTTAGTCAACATGTACTGTCAGGACCCAGGAAAATTTCTTCATCAAAATGGCTAAAATTTACGGGTCACCTGGGTGGCTCGGTCAGTTAAGCGTCTGATTCTTGATCTCAGCTCCTGTCTTGATCTCAGGGTCATGACTTCAAGCTCTGCACTGGGCTTCCCATTGGGCTCGAAGCCTACTCAAAAAAAAAAAAAAAAAAAAAAGGCTAAAATTTAAAACTAGATAAGGAAGATATTGCTAGGGTGACTCCAAGAAGCTTGAAGAAGGCAAGGGCCCATGCTGAATGAAATTGAAATGCCTGAATTCTATGGCTAATGGTGGAGGGAGGGATTAAAAGGCTTAGACATTAGGAATGCCAAAATGTTTATATTGTATGCTGCTAGAAAAACCAACTGGGAATTACAGTCCAAGACCCAGAGGGTCACACTATTTAACAAGGCCACCATAAATGTACAGGTGAGAGGAGCATCACTAATAAGGTCAGTGGTGACTCTCCTTTGCAGGCTGTGACTAATGATAAGAGTGGTTGCCACATAGCTTGGCTCATGGTGGCAATGGGAACAATAGGGCCTCAAAGCTGTAGAGCCCTGGGGGTAATGATTATCTGCTGCAAACCAGGGAATTCAAATTATTATAGTGTCCAGAGAGGCTGGAATGGCAGCTGTCTTGCTCAGTTTGGGTTGCTGTAACAAACACCATACAGTGGTTGGCTTAAACAGCAGAAAGTTATTTCTCACAGTTCTGGAGGCTAGAAATCAGCAATCAGGGTACCAGAATGGGTTGTGGTTTCTGGTGAGGGCCCTCTTTCTGGTTTGCAGACAGCCTTTTTGCTGTATCCTCACGTGGAAGAGAGAGGAAGAAGCTCTGGTCCCCCTTTCTTCTTAAAAGGACATTAATCCCATCATGGGGATTCATCTAAACCCAATTACCTCCCAAAGTCTGCACCAGATACCATCACTTTGGGTTTTAAGGCTTTCAACATATGGCTTTGGTGGGAGGGGACACAAACATTCAATTCATAGTAACAGGCTTGAGCTACAAAGAATTGTAGAGATGGTTAATACAGCATGGTATCCCTAGGGACAAAATAGATGAGTTGACAATGAGGGTGTTGTTTAATACATGTGATCAAAAGAGAGTGGCAATGGATGAACAGGAGGCTGAGTTATCTTCCACTAAAAAGTAATGATCAAAGGTGACATATGACTCTATTTATATGAAATGTCTACCATAGGCAAATTCATAGAGGTAGAAAGTAGATTAGGGGTTGTCCAGGCTGGTGGAGTGGGGGGTGGTGGAGAATAGTCCCTATTACTCAATGAGTACAGGGTTTCTTTTTAGAGGTTTGAAAATGTTTTGGAATTAGATAGTGGTGATAGTTGTACAACATTGCAAATATGCTAAAAATCACTTAATTGTACACTCAAATGGTTTAAACAATGAATTTTATGCTACTTGGATTTTATCTCAGTGAAAAAAAAGAAAGAGACTCTCTTGTCCAGACATGAGTCAATTTTCAGGTCCAGGATCCACTGACTGAAAAGTGGTCAGATCCTAACAGGAAGGACCCTGAAGTACCACAGGAAGTATATCCTGTGATCATAGTCTGAGTCCTTGCCTAAAGGGATCTATGGCCATTTACTGAGGTGACTGTTCATTGAGGAAAAGGGACTATCCAAACATTTTGAAGACCACTGCACACCATACGTAGTAAGACCCTTATGACGTCATTTAATCTTAATTTTTTCCTCCAGGACCCATCTCCAACTATAGTCATACTAGAAGTTATGGCTTCAACATATGAATTTTGTGGGGCCCCATTCAATCCATAACACCTCCTATTATAGTAAGGGCACAGGAGGGCTGGGTAATAAATGGAATCCTGGCCAAAGCCTGGCTTCCTATGGGTCCATTAAACTGCAGACCTACCTGGTGTTCATTTTTATTTTTTTGAATTGGGAACGATATTCTTGGTTATGTCAAGTATGCCATAGTAACATACTGCGTCCTTGGTTTGTGAGGTAAGAACTCTCATACTGGGAAAAGCAAGTGGAAACCTTTTAAATTTCCCACCCTTATGTCCAGCCAGAATAGTAACTTGAAAACAATGTTGCATCCCAGGAAAGACAGGAGAGATTAGTACCTCACTTAAATATCTAAAGGATGCACATATGATGATCCTGTAGGTCTCCATTTAATCCACCAGTTTGGCCTCTGCAGAAAACAGATTTATCCTGGAAAATAACTACAGACTACCTCAAGCAGTAGTCTGACTTCATAAGTCATGCTGGCTGTAGTATTTTTGCTAGAACAGATGAATATGACCGCATGTACATCATGTGTGTCCGTTTATTTGGCGAATAAATTCTTTTTCAACTCAGTGAGGAAAGAGGATCATATATGCTCATATGAAATGTATAACAAAACAACTTCAGGGCTCAGGGCTGTACTAATTCTTCTATTCCCTGTCATAAGGTAGTCAATAGAGATCCAAATCATCTAGCATCCCACATAACTTCACATTCAGCTGTTGCATCAATGACATTATGCTGATTGACCAGGATAAATAAGAAGTTGCTAGCATGCTGAAGGTATTCGTAACACATATACACTCTGAGATCCCTATCATGATTCACATTAATACAAATTTTAGGGATCTAGCTGTCAGGGGCATCCCAAGAAACTTCCACCAAAGTAAAGACAAATGGCTTCATCTTACATCCCTCAGTGTGAAGAAGGAGACAATGCCTGACAGGACTGACTGACTTATTTATTTATTTATTTATTTATTTATTTATTTATTTATGAGAGGCAGCATGAGCAGGGGTGGGCAAAGGGAGAGGAAGAGAGAATCTTAAGCAGGCTCCGTACCCAGTGTGGAGCTGGACACAGGGCTTGATCTCGTGACTGTGAGATCGTGACCTGAGCCAAAATCAAGAGTCAGAGGCTTAACCAACTGAGCTACCCAGGCACCCCTTGAAAATACTGTTCTATCCAGGGAAAGAATATGCACAGGTTCATGAGCAATGGTGAATGGGCTGGCACACGGGTCTGGAAAGAAAAAAAAAACACTGGAAGATCAGAGAAAAGAAAGTTAGGAGTAGAGAGATGTGGATGGATGTAATGAGAATAATTATGAAGTGTGAAAATTTCTGAACCACACCCACATTCACTTTAGAAGAAGCCCTGAATATAGTTGGGTGTGCTGGCCAACTTTTCTCATCAGCCATTTGGAACTGAATGATGACACAAATGAAATTGTCATGGTGGCAGAGAGATGGAATCTCTCTTATGGGCCTGATAGCTCTGCTTACCAAAGCTGCTAGATATTATTGCCTTTGAATATCCAAACTGCCAAGCAACAGAGAACAATCCATGCTGAGCTCCTGATATCATTCTATTCCTTGATGGGCCAATCAACTAATTGGTGGCAAGTTGACTTATGGGGCTTCTTTCATTCTAGAAGGTCCTCATGAGAATAGACACTTAATGTTCAAATGCAATATTCAGTAACATTGAAGCGTTGTCTTGCCTGATGCTGAATGTACATATGATTTAGAGGCCCTCCATTGGACACTGTGTTCCCAATAAGAAGTATACATGGGCCCAGGAACTGAGGACCAAGGGATTGAGATAGGACTAAGCCTCACTTATCAATATTCATAATGATCCATTGGAGGAAATAGCACTTCCTATCCCTGCAACTGTGGATAGAGGTCCTGATCCCTAAAGGGGCGCACTCTCCAGAAGACACAGCTATAATCTCATTGAACTGCAAGATATGGATATTGCCTATGCAATTTAGACATTTTCTACCTAGGAATCTGCAGGTGGAAGAGAAGTCTTCATCTTCGCAGGGGTAATTATCTCTGATCAGTAGGATACTGTTATATCATGGGGAACAATGTGGGAAGAACAATGTGGAACTCAAGTGATCCATTTGGGTGCTTCTTGGTTCTCTCTTGCCAAGTTGGATCTGTGACTGGGGAAGTACAACAACCACAGCCTGAAAGCGAATGGTTGCCTGGGGCTCAGACCCCTCAGTAATGAAGGTGGTAGATCACACAATGGTAATCCATGGAGACCTGCAGGGATGACAGCTGAGGGTGAGAGGGAATGGAGGAGGTTAGAGGGTGAGTGCCCATCACAGTCTAACGATCATTTGTAAGAATGGGGCTATAGTTTTTCCCACTAACCTCCTTCTACTAATTTTCTCCCTTAGCAGGAGAGGAGAGGCTGCTGCCTAAATGAGTGTGAAACAATGGATCTATTTGGTGTAAGGGATGGACTGTGGCAGCCTTGGAGGTGTGCCACTTAGATCTCCCTTTAAGAAAGAAGCTGCCATTCACCTGTGAGGTGTGCAGTTAGCCGACAGCCTCCACTGTAGCACCTTCAGAATCTCCTGCAGCATTTGAGACAAAGCTGCATTCTTTAGCCTATGACTAGGTACATGGGGGTACTGAGGTCTGGCTTTTTTTCCCTGCCTACTTCTGTTGGGCAATCTCTGCCTTCAAGTTTCTCATTGGATTGGATGAGACTTATTAGATCTGTATCTTCTGTAGTTGTTCCACAGTTCTTGGACATTCTGTTCTGGTTCCCCCCCCACCCCCCCAGTCTCTTTTCTCTTTGCGTTTTAGTTTTGGAGGTTTCAGTTGAGATATCCTCAAGCTTAGACATTCTTTTCTTTGGTATGTCCAGTTTACTAATAAACACAAAAAGGAATTCTTCTTTTCTGTTATGGTGTTTTTGATCTTTAGCATTTCTTTTTGGTTCTTTCTTAGAATTTGCATCTCTCTGCTTATATTGCCTGTGTGTTGTTGCATTCTTGCATGCTATCTACTTCATCCATTAGGGCCCTTAGCATACTCATCATAGTTGTTTTAAATTCCCGGTCTGACAATTCCAACATCCTGCCATATCTGAGTCTGGTTCTGATGCCTACTCTTTCTCTTCAAATTGTGTTTTTTTGCTTTTTAGTATGCCTTGTAATTTTTTCCTTTGATATCTGGACATGATATACTGCGCAGAAGGAACTTCTATAAATAGGCCTTTAGTAATGTGGTGGTAGGTGTGGGTGGGGAGGGGGAGTTTCTACAGTCCTATGAGTAGGTCTTAGTCTTTAAGTGAGCCTGTGCCTCTGGACTGTGAACTTCACACATACTTCTTAGTCACCCCCACTTCCTTCCACTCCTTAGGTGGGACAAATTGGCTAGAGTGGGCTGCAGTTGGGTAATTCTCTTCTCCCAGGCCAGTTAGGCTTTCTTAAGACCCTAGCAGGTTAGTCTCTACTTAAATAGTTTCTCCTGAGGGCAGATATTGTCAAGAAGAACATAATGCTCTTGCACATTTCAAAAGATTTCTTTTTTCCTTCCCACTGCCAGAAGTGCATGGGGACTTTTCTCTGACATTCACTTTGAGAAACTGGTGGAACTCTAGGAGCTAAAACTTAGAAAAGTGTGCCCCTCTGCCCCACCCTGTGATGAGGTCTTCCTAGAGATTTTAACTCTCAGAATGGTCTATACTGAACTTCCAGTAATTTGTCAATTACAGTGTCACTTTGCCTACTCCAGCCACTCGTTCCCAAGGAGGTTTCTGATTACAGGTTTTTGGTCCATTAAGTTGTGATTCTCTATATTCCCTTGTTGGTCTCTCCAACTTTAGCGACAGTGATTTACCCTTAACCTCATTTATCTTCAACTCTCTGAGGAGAGTTGTTGATTTTTCAGTTTATTCAGTTTTTGACTTGTTAGTATGAAATGGTGACTTCTAAGCTTCTTACATCCCGGACTGGAAAGTGGAAGCGCTAACTTTTAAAATCATAAATAGCGCTTGCATTTTTAATCAAATGCTTTCCTTGCACCTATTGAAACTATCATGGATTTTGTCTTTTAATATGCTAACTGGCTTAATTACATAATTGGTTTTCTAATGTTAAACTAATATCATATTTCTGGAATTAAAAAAAAATTTAAGGGGCGCCTGGGTGGCTCAGTAGGGTAAGCATCCGACTTTGGCTCAGGTCATGATCTTACCGCTCATGAGTTTGAGCCTCTTGTCTGGCTCTGTGCTGACAGCTCAGAGCCTGGAGCCTGCTTTGGATTCTGCGTCTCCCTCTCTCTCTGCCCCTCCCCTGCTCACACTCTGTCTCTCAAAGATAAGTAAATATTAAAAAAAATATATTTTTTTAATGTTATATCTATTTTTGAAAGGGGGGGGGGATGAGCAGAGAGAGAGGGAGACAGAGAATCCCAAGCAGGTTCTGCACTATCAGCGCAAAGCCCAACACGGAGCTCAAACCCACAAACCATGAGATCATGACCTGAGCCAAAGTCAGATCCTCAACTGACTGAGCCACCCAGGTGCCCCTTAAATTTTTTATTTTTCAAGTAATCTCTACACCCAACGTGGGGCTTGAACTCACGACCCTGAGATCAAGAGTCACTTGCTCTACCAACTGACGTAGCCAGGCATTCCCAGGTCATTTTTCACACAGTTAATAAAGTGATTATAAAATAAGAATCAGGTCATGTTACTCTCTGTTCAAACTGAACCTTCGCATTGTACTTAGAATAAAACTCAAATTCTTTTTGTGGCTTCCAATATCTGGCCTTGCCTCTTTTTCCAGCATCATTTTCTGTCACTCTCCTTTTATTTTTTTATTTAATTACTTTTAAAGTTTTTTTTATTTTGAGAGAGACAGAGACAGCACATGAGGGAGGGGCAGATAGAGAGGGAGAGGGAGAATCCCAAGCAGGCTCCACACTGCCAGTGCAGAGGTGACATGGGGTTCGAACTCAGGAAACCAAGAGATCATGACCTGAGTTGAAACCAAGAGTCAAACGCTTAACTGACTGAGCCAGTCAGGTGCCCCTCTATTATTCTCCTCTTAATTCATATTGAACTTTTCCTATTTCTCCACTACATCGTGCTTATTCCTGCCTCAGTGTTCTTGCCTTCAGACATATGCTTTTCCTTTAAATCTTCCAGTGGCAGACTATTGCTTATCTAGGCCTCTGTTCAACTGTCACCTGCTTTGAAACATCTTCTCCATTGACTCCTCTCTCAGGTTTCTTCTGTTATATGTTCTCTAGTTGCTTTTTTTAAAGCTACGTTTTCTTCATAGCACTATGGCTCTTTGGTATTATTTTATCCATGAGTTTACTAGGCATTTATTATTTATCTTCTTAATTAGCATATAAACACCAAGAACTGAGGGATCTTGTTTGCCTTCTTCTCTGCTGTGTCCCCAGCACCTAGAACAGTGTCTGAAACATAGCTGACTTTGATTGATATTTGCTAAATAAATACATGAATGAGGTGATATAATCCTCTAAAGTAATAGCAACCTTCTCGGAAGCTAGTCAACAGGGTCTTTTTTTTTTATTTTTGAATTTTATTTAAATCCAAGTCAGTTAACATTTAGGGGAGTAATGATTTCAGAAGTAGAATTTAGTGATTCATCACTTGCATATAGCACCCAGTGCCCATCACAAGTGCCCTCCTTGCCCATCACCCTTTTAGCCCAACCCCCCATCCAACACTCCTCCAGCAACCCAAGTTTGTTCTCTGTATTTAAGTCTCTTATGGGTTTGCCTCCCTCTCTCTTTTTATCTTATTTTTCCTTCCCTTCCATGTTCATCTATAACAGGTCTTTTCTATTCATACTATGGATATGTTTTCATTACCTGTGGTGATGGTTTTCCAGATCCCTGCTTATTAAGCAAAGGGAGGGTGATGTTGTCCTCCTTGAAAATAAGAACTAATTTGATAGTGAAGACCAGGGACAGGTTATAGCAAACCATAAATAGTTCCATCAACTTTGAGTGCCCTTTCTTTTCAAATGCAACTTGTGAGGCACACTGACTGATGTTAAAGAACACTAGCACTGGAATGGTTCATTGGGACCTCATCAGGTGTGCCTACCATTCTTTAATAGCTTGAAACATACTAATGGAAGATGGTGCTATTTGATAGATTAAAAAAAAAAAAACTAACGGTTAGGGGCACCTGGGTGGCTCAGTTGGTTGAACCTCTGACTCTTGATTTTGGCTTCAGGTCATGATCCTGGGGTCCTGGGATTGAGCTCCGCTTTGGGCTCCACTCTGAGTGTGGAGCCTGCTTAGGATTCTCTCTCTCTCTCTCTCTCTCTCTCTCTCTCTCTCTCTCTCCCTCTGTCTTCCTGCCCCTCTCCTCTGCTCTTGCTCTTTCTCTTAAAAAAAAAAAGCTAACAGTTAAACTGAAAGGAATTCTACATTTTTATCACATAAATGTATAGGCTTATAAAATTTTATATTTGGATATGCGTTCAGACATCTAATCCAAAGCATTTATTACGCATATAAGGAAGATGATACTCAAAGCTATTAAGTGATTTACCCACAGTCACTTAGAAAAAGGGTGTCACAACTGAGACAATTACCTAGGTTTCTTCCAGTTCTTTCCTTTGGCGCTAATGTCTTTCACTGTAGTCATCACCAATTGACAGGTGAAGTAGCTAGTACTTCCAGAAATATCCCCTCTTTCTGGCCAGAGATGTTGGATTCAGGGTGGACATTTGACCCACTCCAGTCCAAGTAAACTCTGTTTCAAGAGTTTGTTTGTTTGTTTATTTATTTACAAGTTTTATTTAAATCCAAGTTTGTTAACATATAGCGTAATAAGGATTCAGGAGTAGAATTTAGTCATCCCAACTAGTGCCCTCCTTAATGCTGTTTTCAAGGGTTTTAAAATTTGGAACAAAAACAAAAAGGCCTGAGATTCAATCTTCTCTCATGGTGGAAGTCTTAAGCTGTAATGTTTGGGAGCTATTGGCATCCAGGCCTTCTACCTGTGAGAAACAAAACTGCAATGAAACAGCCTGAATCCCATTAGCCTTAGGGGAGAAACAGATCCGAGAGAGAGATTCCTGGCAGCATCTGAGTCCTTGTTTCTAGGAGCCCAGCTGCCTTTCCCATAGTTGTACTACTACGAAATCTGAGATCCTTCCATTCCTTCTCAGTTTTAGTTGTTTTCTGTCATTGCCACCAAGAAGTACATGTATTAAACAGCTATAATTTTTATAGCAATATTTTAAGTTCCCAAGAAGAAGCAAATTAAGGAGAGGCCTCTGCTATGTGTCAGATATTAGACATAGGTTCTTATTATTTTTTTATCCTAACAATCCTGCGAAGCTGGTCTGATTTTCTCCACATTTCATACGAGGGAACTGAAGTTCAGAAAGAATCTATGTTAGGTTAGAAGGCTAGTGAGTAACTGCATTAGAATTTGAATTCAGATGATCAAATTCCGAAGCCTGTGCTCCTTCCAATGAGTCAGATCATCTTAAATTCTGTGCTTTCAGTTTTGCTATTCAAAGTGTGGCATTGAGACTACTAGACTACAGTGAGAGACTGTGTTGGCATCACCCGTGAGCTTGTTAGAAATGCCAAATCTCAGTCCTTACCTCAGACATACTGAGACATTATCTGCATTTTATCAAGATCTTCAGGTGACTTATGTACATATGAGTTTGAGAAGCTCTGAATGGAAACCAAGACTTTGGGGGCCAAGAGACCTAAGCTAAACAACTTTAAACTATAATCCAAAATTTCAGAATCATTTCTCTCATCTACAAAATGGATAAATTAATACCTACCTCAATGGAGTTATTGTAATGATCATAAAGCCACCAGCACAGTGTCTGATATGGTAGACTCTTATTTCACATTAGTGTCCTTCCTTTCCAACATTAAATAATTGTATGATTCTTGCCGTTATTGGATGTCACTGATAAGCACATACACAAAATGGTACAGAAAAGAATATGTGGATGCATAATGGTTTCTCCCAAACAGAGCAGTGACTGCAAGGGTGAAGGGTCAAGAAAAAGTATGGTTCGGCTTTCTTTTTCATAATGGATACACAAAATTGAGTTCACATTAATAGTATCAATGACAGAGAAACAGAGGGAAACTAATTGGTCTGAATAAGAAACACATATTTAAAAAAATTTTTTTTTCAACGTTTATTTAATTTTGGGACAGAGAGAGACAGAGTTTGAACAGGGGAGGGGCAGAGAGAGAGGGAGACACAGAATCGGAAACGGCTCCAGGCTCTGAGCCATCAGCCCAGAGCCCGACGCGGGGCTCGAACTCACGGACCGCGAGATCGTGACCTGGCTGAATTCGGACGCTTAACCGACTGCGCCACCCAGGCGCCCCAGAAACACATATTTTTTAAATAAAAATTAACTCTAGTATTTTTTTTAGAATTGGCAGAGAAGTTATGTAGATTGTGAAGGGAGCAAGGTATTAGGCCAGGGAAGAAATATGGAGTTTTTAGGAAAGTAGCCAATTATTTCTGCTGCCTGTAGATCTTAAGACCAAAACTGGATAATCTGAAATCTCACAGGATAGAGAAAAGAAATATGATTGCCATTATATTAAAAGTACTCATTTTTGTCTCTTGTATGTTGATAGATTTGCTCACAAGGCAGAGTATATGATTCTAGTGATAGTATAAGAATATAATAAAGTTACTTAAATCCTTGAGCATAATACAAGGCTTTGGTAATTTTTCTGTATGTCAGCAATAATTACTTAAAAGTAAGTAGATTTCATTCAGTAAAACAAAATGTATATTTTACTTATTTGAATAATTATAATAATATGTCGAATATTGTACCTATGATGAAAAAAATCACAAAATCTTAGTGAAGGACATACAAGTCTTGGATCATTACAGAATGGTTAGGAAGATAATGCTATAAAATTTTAACTTCTCTCCAAATTAATAATTAATTAATTAATAAATAAAATTTGGATTAAAATCCCAATGAGGTTTTTCTTGGGCAATTTGACAATGTGATTATAACATTAAGCAGGAAGTACAAACAACAAAGAATAGGCAAGAAAACAAGAACAAAAGAGTAGTGAGATATATATTTTTATTTTTATTGAAGTAATATATATATAGTTTAAATTTTTTTTAAATGGGGATGCTTATATTAGTTATCTTTGCTTAACAAATTAACCAATTTTAGCAGCTTAAAATAGCATTCATTATCTTACATAATGTGATTATTTATTTATTTGAAAGAATTTTTTTTTTAATTTTTTTTTTTTCCAACGTTTATTTATTTTTGGGACAGAGAGAGACAGAGCATGAACGGGGGAGGGGCAGAGAGAGAGGGAGACACAGAATTGGAAACAGGCTCCAGGCTCTGAGCCATCAGCCCAGAGCCTGACGCGGGGCTTGAACTCACGGACTGCGAGATCGTGACCTGGCTGAATTCGGACGCTTAACCGACTGCGCCACCCAGGCGCCCCTGAAAGAATTTTTTTTAACACTTATTCATTTTTTGAGAGATGGAGACAGACACAGATATGAGCAGGGAAGGGACAGAGAGAGAGGGAGACACAGAATCTGAAGCAGGCTCCAGGCTCTGAGCTGTCAGTACAGAGCCTGACACGGGGGCTCAGGCCCACAAACCACAAGATCATGACCTGAGCCGAAGTCAGACGTTAAACTGATTGAACCACCCAGGCGCCCCTGTGATTGTTTATTTTATGTGTCAACTTGACTGGATCATGAGATCTCTACGTATCTGGTAGACATTATTTCAGGGTGTTTCTGAGGGTGTTTCTGGAAGAGATTAGCATTGGAATCAGTAGACTGAGTAAAGTGAATTGCCTTCCCCAATGTGGGTGGGCATTACGCACTGTATTGAGGACTGAATAGAAGAAAAAGATGGAGGAAGAAGAATTTACTCTCTCTCTTCCTGACCGCTTGAGCTGGAGTATCAGTCTTCTCTTGACCTTTGATGCTCCTAGTTCTATAGAGATGTCTTCCTCCCAGAGGGAGATTTTAATCTGCAGGTTAAAGACTTTTAACTGACCCCCCCCCCCACCCCCCAAGTCTCTTTCCCTGTCCCTGTTTTGCTGTGTAATTTAAGCTTGAAGAAATCAGGTAATTTGTTCTATGTCTAGATTTTATTGAATGCATCCCCATAGTGCAGTTTAACATGTTTCTCTTCCCTGTTATGTCTTGCTAGCTGGCAGTTGAATCTACAGGTTCAATCAGGAGCTGGAGGATGGTGATTTAAGATACCTTTTCAGTGTCCGACTTCAGAGCTCACTCTTCCCTTCTCCTCATGTAGTATCACCAGGCTGCTGGCTTACTTTCTGAGATCTCCTGGCTCTTTTCCCTCTTCAAGCCTGGATCTCCTCTCTCCTATTTCTGTCACCTGCAGCGTTTGGATTCTATTCCCAGTACTTTCTCCTCAGTTGGGGAAATGGAGTTAGGGTTAGTTAGCTCTGAGGGTTTATGGGCCCTGATGTGCTCCAGTCTCTTCTGAACTCATCACGTACCCATTGCATGCACCTGCTTCTGGACTATGCATGGCTCTTCTCCATTTCAGCTGCTGTCCTCAAATTGGCCCACTGAGCTTTCCGGTGCATCCCTGTCAGCTTGATTGGTATTCTCAGTCTGTCTCGTGTCCCTGCTGTTTTTCTCTGCTTTCGCTCGCTAATACCACACAGCTCTGTAGCTATTGGTGGTTTGTCTCTGTTGTTACTTATATTTTGAGGTGGTGGGGATACTTTGTGGTAGTAGTTGTCCAAAGACTTTTGGGCTTGCTACTTACTTTGTCTACTTTTTTAATCGGGGGAATTTAGGGAGGTTAAAAACTCATGCCAGTGATGTTGCCGTTTTCCCACTATTTCTTCACACTTTATTTTTAAGTAAAAAATGTTAAAATGTTATTAAAATTCCTGAGAGATTATGTTGCTTGATTTGAGTTTTGTTGTACTGCTTTGATTATAAAGGACGGATTGTGTTGAAAAGCAGAGGTTAGTGTCAAAGACAAATAATTTTGGAGGCTTTCTCTGATAATTTAAAGAGGGAAGTAGGTCTGGAAGACATAATGTTCCATGGCCTGGGCATGAGAGTAAAGGATATAGTCTCAAAAGATGATGGAAATTTATATTCCAAAGGGGGTCTGAACTGACAGATTGCATCAGTCCATGGAGAGGAACGAGTGTTTCTCCTTTTTTTGATTTTGGGTATAACATGAAGACTTCTGGCTTAGATTCACCATAGGCTCACACCATGACACCAAAAGTGTGTTAGAACCGTCTTCGTGGTAAATAAACTAATGAAAAGTGTAGATTTTATCATATGGGATCTAACAGAATGAAAAATCATTATCCTTATTTTAATATGGAAGTTTCGTCTTGATAAATTGAGAGTTTCCCACATAATAGTTATACCAAAGAGACAACATTCCTATGAAGTGTAATTGTCAAGCACTATAATCCCCATTACAGAGGAAGGAAACAGAAGTACCTCATTCATTAATTTATTCATTCATCCATATATCCAATTGAGCATGGTGATACAAATATACTAGTTATGTTAAATCAAGTAATAAAACTCAAGAGTGCAAAAAAATTTAAAAGAAAATTGTCTCAACGTTGAGATTTCGCTCTTCCTAAGGCCAGAAAACTTCACTTGGTCAATTCCACCTGCATTTCTGTTACCCACAAATCTCTTCTGTCCCCACATAATTTCTGGCTAAAATGTAATCACTTTAGAATGATCTGATTCCCCTTGTTCTTCTCAGGGAAGCAACTAAACTCTTTGGGGTGGAGTGCATAGGTAGGGGGTAAGAAGAGATACCTGATTTCAGATGTGAACACCCTTGCGTTTGACCTCAGAAGCTGATGTCCACGTTTCCATTGCTTTTGGATCACTGATATATGCACTCAGCTGTGTCCTTAATTTTGACCTCTAGGCCATTCAACCCTTTGTAGTCCTCCCAGCCTCTTTGAAGGGCTTTATTGCCATAGACACTAAAGAACAGGTTTGAGGGCTTTCCTCTGGCTCTTCATACACAAATGCTTCATGCCAACATGATGCTGTCTGTTGGCTTATTAAAGAAAACCCCCAGGACCTTGGTTGTTTTCCTGATCGCTGTGCTAGTAATAGAACTCAGATCTTTTCTGTCTTCAGATCTTAGGAACATATCTCGGGGTTCTGTTATTTTTAACTCCATAGTTTCTTTTAGGTTAATCTTGACTGTGAAGACGAGGCACAAGTCCCTTCTTGGGAGATACACACTAATACCTCCAGGATGAGAAAATTGGTTCCTCTTTGCGGCAGACTGCATTACTGTTTATAATTAAATCACCACCCATCACTGCCCTGTAAGATTGTACTCCATGCCTATTGACATGTGATTTGCCTCTGGAAGCTGTCGACTTCTCCAGTGACTTGGGGTTTGGATCTATGAAAGGTTTTGGCCAATAGGATTTGAGTGGACATGTCATGATACATTGGAGAAGCAGTTTTAAGAGGTCTCATGTGTTTCCACCAGCTCTCTGGCTCTTCCCATATGCCGTGAGAATTGCCAAGTCCCAAATAAGGGCTGCTTCTTCAGCCTGGGACCTGGAACAAGAAGACAACAAGAACACAGCATGTTATTAATACAAACAAGAAAACTTTGTGGCAATTCGCCATTGAGATTTGGGCGTTATTTGCTTTTACAGCAAAACTAATACATTATGGTCTAATGTCTGTCTTTCTTTCAGCTCTTTAGAAGCTGAAACTCATGAAGTACAGCTACTGCAAAACCAAACCTTTGACTTATGAGACTATTGTGACACCATGAGCTTGAAATCTATTAAACAAACATCTGAGAGTTGCTTCTTCTTTCTTCCTGAGGCAGGGAAGGAAGTGCTCTGGCTGTTTGGGAAGAGTCTGAGACCAGAGGTAGAGGACATGGAAATGTAGGTGTATGTGTACAGAGCTGGGGGATGACACGCCCCAGTTAATATTTCATATTTTTGTCCTGACATACAAAACTGCACAAAAGAATGAAATATACCACTTGAAAACTCCAAGATAGGTATCCTTTCTATGCTTAAGGGATTTATAGGGCAGATTAGTCATTTCTTTAAGCAACTGTAACAAGAGGCAATAAATACTAAGTGTGTCAGCGAGGTGTGCAGAGAAAGTGCTATGGAGCTCATTGAAGAAGAGGCCTTTAAGGATAGGTGGGATTTAGAAATGCAGGGATAGGTGAGAAAAAGCACTTTGCACTCAAGATGCTGATAGAGCTAAATTACAGAGGAGGGTGAGTGCCATGGATGGGGCCCATCCACGAGTAAACAAGTAAATGTGAGTGACTTTATTTTGTTCATTATTTAGGAGACTGGTGGGAGGGTCAGGTCAGAAAGGTTAGCAGAGGTCCAGTTGCAGTCCTAGCTAAAGAGTGTAGACTGTGACATGGCTAAAGAGCATGCAGAAAAAGGACTGGAAAGTGGATTTCAGCAGCATTTATTATTTTAAAAACAATGTGTCCATGTAAAATTTTGACACATAAAGTATGTATACATAAACAGTTGGAGAATCAATTCAGAAAAATTCTGTTATCTATTTAACCATGATAGATTACTGTCCCCAAATGGCTTGGGTATACTAGCTGTGTGTGTATGATTGCTAAACAGTCACTGTATTTATGAAGTCATTTCTGGAAAACAGTCAATCTGGTTTGTTGTTAGTGGTACTGGATGCTATGTTTCAGTCAAAGAAACAGCCTTAATTGCCTGAAGTAGTTGCTTGCTATGAGGGAACATCTTGCTATATTTAGATCTCCTTGACATTTTAATTAATGATTAAAAAATAAGCACATGAATGTGTGAATATACCTAATGGCACTGAAGTGTACACTTAAATGGTGAAAATAATAAATTTATGTATATTTTGCCATCCTCGGTCCCCCCCCCCCCCCAATCTTCTTATGGAATAGTTTACAAATTAATAGAAGTTTGGAGCTGGAAATTCCTCAGCTCATCTCTCTAAGTCAACTCTACAGGTGTTGAAGTTGCCTACGTGATGATGTGACATTCTAGCATTAGATAACCTCTTCCTGGTCTTTCCTACTCTGCAGATAGGGATCCAGGGGTCAGGAGAAAGTCTTCTCTTTCTCTTGCCCACTGTAGCATAGGAGAGAGGGTGTGTGTGTGTGTCTGTGTGCCTTGGCGCGCACACGCGCTCTTGTCTGATTGGAGACCTCTGAACCGTCAGCCGCGCTCTTCTTCCATCCTGGGGAGAGGTGCAGTTTAAAGGTTCTGTCACAGCACTTTAAAGGATCCTGGACAATTTGGCAGGAGCTTAGGAGGCAACCACCGGACTGAAGGCGCGGCTGGAGTGAAAAGGTTTGGATCTCAACGACAGGAGATGAAAGTTGGCAAAAGCTCTGCCCAAGCTTTTGCTCTGGATCAACTTTCCAGCGTGTTTGTGATGAACAGCACTTAGGACCTGTCCGCTGGGTGGTGCACCCTCCTTCCGCCCTGTGCTTGTTTCCCATTCCCGCCCCAGGGGCCCCGCTATCGCAGTGCCCGCACTTGTCCCGCGCACACCCGGCCTGTCAGGGATTCTGGAGACACGCGTGCAGCCGCCGCGGCCGCCGCCGCCGTCGCTGCGGCCGGGCTGCCCCGCCTGGCACATGCGCAGTGGAGACGCCGGGCCGGCGCCTTCAGTCTCCTCCTCCGCCGCCTCCCGGTTCCGCAGTCACTTCCTGCAGCTGTTTCCCAGTGGGTACGGCTGGACTGACTTTTGACAGTCAGCCTTCAGCTGCGGAGGGGGCTTGGTGGGGGCCAGCCGGGAAAGTTGCGTCGAGAGAGGCGGAGTTGAGCCGGGCCGAGCCGGGTGCGCGGGGCAGACGGTGGCGGGCGCCCGGCGTGGACGCGGCGCCCAGACTCCCCGCGCGTCCCGAGGGTTCCGGTAAGTGCCGGTGATCGCGAGCCGCGGGGCATTTAGGACGAGCCCCGGAGCGACGGCGGCTAGCGGTTCTTTCGGGTGCGGGCTTTCCACCTGCCCTCCACGTGACAGGCTTGCGCTGCTGATATTTGTGTTTGTTTTTGAGCATTTCACGTGCACCTTTTGGATGGTCTAGGCGTGCTGCTGCCTTGGCCCTCACGCTTGCCCCCGCCCGGTGGGAGACCGGGGATTCCATCTTTCGTGATGGCATCCTTATGGGATCGAGGTGCGTGAGTGTGTGCGCGCTCGTGTTTATGCAGGCACATATTAGGAATGTAAGGTATACGTGGGCGATACTGAAGTGTATGTAGCTTAGATTCAAACGTGTAAATGGTTCCCTTGGGTTCGGAACCGTCTTAGCTGAAACTGGAAAACATTCGCCAATTCACCAAGGCCTCTTCTCCCCCAGATTCCTGCATTCTTCTGAATCTTCCTTATATGATAGACCTTGCCTCAGCTGATTATTTTTCTATTTTTCTCTCTTTCATTACTTCTCGCTGCGTTCTGATGACCTCTGAGTAATGCTCACCATTTCCCCTCATTTCCTGAATTCCCAATTACTGTAGACTTCCCTAGTTTGCTGTGGTACCAATAACCTGTTCCTTTACACTGTATTCTTTCCTCTGTAGGTTTCTCCAACTGAGAAAGTGATTGTCTTTAATACAGTATGTGAAAAGTAGGCCCCAGTCTGATCATGAAAACTATGCCATGATCATTCCTTTTCTTCGAACAGGGTACACCATGAAAGCTTGACTTTCTTTATTGTTCCCTCAACCCCTTCCAAACCAGGACGTTAACCACTATAAGTCATTCGTTTATGCCACTTAAAGCATCAGATTGAATGGTTTTTAAGGTCTGAGGAATATATTATTTACATTAGCCATCAAGTTAGTTTCTTTTACTCTAATGCAGTAGTTGAACAGATCCGAGTCACATACGCTTTGGGTTTCTCTATATTCTATCACTAATGCTTTCACTAAAGACTAGGTTTTATTTCTTTTAGATTTAATTTTTATGTTAGGTTTTTTTTTTTCCCCCCAAGCATGGTAATACTTGATGTAGTTGTCATGCACATATCCTTTTTGGGAGTTGACATTATCATTTTGCTTGTTAAATATCACAAGAAATGATTTTGGAATATCTGGCTATTCTTTAAAAATTATAAAGATAAAATGTGATAATGGGTAGTTCGTACTTGGCAAGAATTTTTTCCGTAATGCACAGGATTTTATCACCTCTGGAAGGGCCCTCTTGGACCTTTGTGCTTTGAGACTGGACTTTATTTTGATGGAAACCTGTAGGCAACACTGGGGGGATGCGTGCTGGAATTTCCTCAAGTGGGAGTGAGCTTTCATAAAACAAGTCCAGACATGTCTAGGCAATCAGTAGTGTTTGATTTTGTTTGTATTGTCGATTTCCTTTATCCAGATGTTTCAACACTCTCCTCCATTTTCTGAACTGGCAGCTTGTTTGTGGCAGTTTGGTAGCAGTATGTCTCTGTACAGGTGGCATGTGTAGTCTTTTAATATTACGAATTGTTATAATTAGATAGCTAACTTTTTGAAAAAGTGGCTTTGTCTCCTTAGTTTTCCTTTTTCAAATATCCATGCCTGTCTTGTTTGATTTAATCGAGAAGGGTAATATGATTATAGAGAATCTGACTTTTTAAAGGTTCTAAATCTGTATTGCTTTTCTTTATGTTCTTAGAGATATGGACAGTATACTTCTGCTTAAGAATAAAATAATATTGTTCTTTTAAATATTATGATGAATGAGAAGTATTGTTGAATATCATGACTAATAATTTTTGTATTTTGCTCTTAACTCCGTTATTTTGCCATTGCCCTGATATCCTCTGCTGCCCCCAGACCCTGAATTTAGTATAAAAGTTATTACTTGATTGCAGTTTCCACAGGTATACTTATAATTGTGCTAAAAGAGATGTTTAACTTTTTAAAATTTTGGTTAATTTTAGTAAATCTATTATCGTCAGAAAATGTACACATTTCTATTGCAGCTGGAAATTTTCAGCAGTTTAAAATAGCCATATTTTATTGACCAAGAAAAGAGGTTTTAGTAGTGTTGAGAGAGTGGAAGGAATTGTGTGTTTTGGAGTAAGGATTTTAATTTGGGCTAATTAGAATCATGGGAACTCAGAGCGTGTACTGTGGTTCATTTTGAGATACTCAGGGTTGGAAGATGCCAGCTGGGTGGGAGGCTGGAGAAACCATGTATAAAATTGAAGAGGTATTGGAACATATTGGATCTTTTTGGAGCAAAACAGAATTGAGATTATCAGTTACTTAATAAAAAGGAGAAAGGAAATTGCTGAAAGACCGATGAGGAACTAGAATTAAATTGGGCTAATGGTAGTGTGATCCATTACCTCTTAGGACATTTAGTTGATACATTATTTTATGCAGGTAATTTATGGCTAGAAGAAGAGAAAATATTCTGATTTTTTTAGGCGACTCATGAATGTAAGGCCATACAAAGTGGGTCCTATGCTTAAGGGCCTACAGGGAGCAGGCAAGTAGCACAGATACAGACAGCAGGCTAAGTGGGGAAGAAGGTGGCCCCAAGAAGGCAAGCCTGGCTACTGGCCTCTCAGCCTCTCAGCACTGACTAGCTAATTGTCCATGTAGGACCAGGTGCCAAGTGTTGCCAGATCATCCTTTTATCAGGAGAAGCCAGGAATCTCTTGATTTTTAAATGTTGATGACTAATTCAATTTAAAAAGTGAAAGCAAAACAAAACACTGTATATTCCAAACAGAGGACATCTGAAGTTGCATGTGGCCCACATGCTGTCTACAGCCTCTGCTGGGAGGAATCATTGGTTTACCTATTTAACTATTACTGGTTGATGGGAAGGAACTCTTTTATTTATTTTTGTTACACTGTAACTGAGTTATTCCTAAACTTCCTTGATATTTTAGCTAGCTCTCAGAGTGTTTTCAGGGTTCCAAGACATGACAGTCTTTATTTTGCTCTTTTTGACATCATCTGGATGGAAAGACTAGTTTGGATGGAAAGGAGACATTTGCTAAGGTTCTTAGCCTGTAGTGTTTTTGTCTATGCATAATTATCATCAAGAGTATTTAAGTGTAAGTGTGCCTGAGGGAAGGGGTCTGGACTAGGTGACCTTTGATGTCCATTTCAGCCATGTGACTTTTAGATTTAATTAGCCATGGATGCAATGCTATTAATGTTCATGGGCCAGAGGGACCGCAGTTGGAGCTGTGCCAAGCAAAATAAAGCGAAATCTATAAAGCTGTTCTCAGTGGAAGAGCATAGTGTCAGTGTGGATTAACAGACAGGGGAGGTCTGCTAGAGGAGGCAAGAAGAAATCCCAAAGGTGGCTTGGAGAAGTAGAGGAAGGGGTCAGGTGGTGTGGTCATTTACATGTCATATTGCTGAGGTTACATTTTTAAGTGAGCATTTTTTTCCCCTCTTGATTCAGATTTGAAGAACTGACTTCTCATCGCCCATTGGATTATGCCCAAGGCTTTCCTACCCAATGATCCTCTTGCAACACGCCGGGCTTCCTCTGCCTAAGCGGCCCTCATCCTCTCCTCCTATGTCAGTGGCCGCCAGGTCTACAGGAACCTTGCAGCTTCCGCCACAGAAGCCTTTTGGGCAGGAGGCTTCCTTGCCTCTGGCAGGGGAAGAGGAGTTGCCTAAGGGAGGAGAGCAAGACTCTGCCCTGGAGGAGCTATGTAAGCCCCTGTACTGCAAACTCTGCAATGTCACCTTGAACTCAGCGCAGCAAGCCCAGGCTCATTATCAGGTAAGGAAAGAAAAGAAAACCAGGAATTTAGTGAGAGAATGTTTTAGGGCTTTGCCCATTTCAGAGTCATGTCTCCAGATATGACCAGTTGTTCCTGGAATAATCAAGATGGCTTAGTGAAGAACTAGATATTAGTTTGTCTGATAAAAAAGCATAAGGTTCCTACATTAAAAGAGAGCATCACGTTTCACAGAATGGGCTCTCAACGTAACTGTGTGGCATTTGATAGCTTACTACTTGTTGTAGGCAAACGTGCATCATCTGTGCTCGTGGGCCAACGTGCAATCCTCAGGTGAATAGGTATTTGAAACATAATGTACCAAGCTCAGTTCAAATGGTTTATAAGAATTAGCCTTATAAATAGTATCTTGTAGCTAATACAGTTTATCTCAGTGCAAGGTAATCTCTATGAATCTTACACTTTGTCTCTTTGACCTCTGACTCTTTTTATATAACCTGTCACTCCTAAGGAAAACATGTATTTTTCTGTCGTTAGAATAAAATGACGTTGGAATATTGAGCCTTATCCTTCATAGGAAGCATACTGTGGTTTCTTTTAGCCCGTTAGTGTGAACTGATAATCATTTCTAAGGTTTAAAGCTTTCACCTCCATGTAGAATGGCTAGCGGAAAGGACAATTTTAAAGGGTGTTATTACCTAAGAACAAATAGAAAGCTAACTTTTGGCTCGAAAGAGAGGGTACGGTATTTGTTTTTATTGTAGATTGCTATCCGTATACAATTATGTAATTTCCTTTTTTGGAAAAAGGCGACCTGAGAAGCAACTGGGGCCAAACACCACTGAATGAAAGGATGTCTTCTGGGTCAGCATTGATTTGGCTGTTTATTCTTTGCACGAGTAGCTGCGATAATAAGACGTAAGGTAGAAAGATGACTTATACAAGTATTTCTTCCATTGTGCCACTATAACCATCTCTAACTTACGGGTTTTATTCACTGTAAGTGTAAATCTTTTTTGTTTTGTTTTGATCCTAAAGACTGATGACTGTGTCACTTGGTGATTGTACATCAGAAATATTGTGATGGTATATTGTTTTCCTGGGGATTTGGGGAAGAGACAATGTGTGGCTTCCCTGGAGTTCCTTTTGTTTGGGTTTGTTTGGCCCTCAGGTGCAGAGGATTGAGTTAATTATATCTCATATCTTGGCACATGTCCTCATTGGTGCATGAAGGCATCTTCTGGTTTTATTTTTACATTTTCTCCCCTTCTCCAGCCCCACTGTCATTCTCTCTGTGTACCACTCTCCACCACAGTGTTTGATACAGGGTCTTCCTTTGCCTCTTTTACTGTTTGAGGGGAGTCAGGATGATGCTTGTCAAACCCAAGACTCAGTGCTAGTTTTCCTCTTCATTTATTCCTGCAGAATGGCCAGTTTTATAGGCTAAGACTCACTTTGAAAAATCAAGCTTAAGTTCTCAAGTTTTGATTTTTTTTTTTCAACGTTTATTTATTTTTGGGACAGAGAGAGACAGAGCATGAACGGGGGAGGGTCAGAGAGAGAGGGAGACACAGAATCGGAAACAGGCTCCAGGTTCTGAGCCATCAGCCCAGAGCCCGACGCGGGGCTCGAACTCACGGACCGCGAGATCGTGACCTGGCTGAAGTCAGACGCTTAACCGACTGCGCCACCCAGGCGCCCCACAAGTTTTGATTTTTAAGTCATTAACTTGAGAGAAAACCTACCTGTGTGTGCCCTTTAAAGAAGAGTTGCTTACTTTTATGAGGTAAAACTCTTGGGCAGTGTGTAATTTTAATATGTGTGTATGGATTATATCTGTATCTCCTGCCTTTTTTTCCCCTCCTAATACCACGTTATGGCTCTATAGACAGTAATGGATGCTTCTGGTTATGAATAGAGAGAATTCAATTTGAAGAGGGTCATTGGATTATAAGGCTTAACCTAGATAAGAAACAATCTGCATTTATTTGTTGTTGTTTTTTCTTTGATTTTACATTTGTGTGTGTGTGCGTGCGCACACATGTGTGCTCTGAACTTTTTAGTTGGTAAGATTAGTAATTGTACTTAATTTCATCTCTGTTCATGATATGGTAAATATGTAAATTAGAAAACATGAGAACAGGGAAGTGAAATTTAGATAAATGTCTCTATAATCAGAATTTTTAAGGGGAAAAGTTGGAGAAGGATAGCCTGTCATAGTGGATAATTTAAGCAGCCAAGAACTAGGGTAAAAATAGAGTAAAGAGAAGCAAGTGGGTATAAAGAAAGTAGAACCTAATGGAAAATTAAAAGTTTGGGGTTTTTCTTAGTTTGTTTCTAAGAGCTTAGAAGCAAAGATTTGAAAGAAGTCAGTGTTATTGTTAAAGAGGGAGGTGTTTTGTTTTTGTTTTCCCTTTACAGAGAAACAAGGGAAAGCAGTTAATGTATGAGCATGTGAAAGTATGGAACAATTTTATTAGCATAGTATAGAAGGAAAGTTAATTTTATTTATTTATTTATTTATTTATTTATTTATTTATTTATTTATTTAGAGAGGGAGAGAGAGAGAGAGAATCCCAAACAGGCTCTGTGCTGTCAGCGTAGAGCCTGATGCAGGGCTCAATCTCATGAACTGTGAGATTGTGATCTGAGCTGAAATCAAGAGCCAGATGCTGAATGGACTGAGCCACCCAGGCACCCGGAGGAAAGTTAATTTTAGCAGTAAAATCTGAATGTCAACAAGATAGATGTGGTTGAGATGAGCGAGTGTGGATCAAAGAGTAGGTCAGAATAATAAACAGTCAGAGCATGGACATAACTTAGAGGTGGGTGAAACCACTACAGAAGGGAAACAGAAATGTCAGCCTGTAAGATGCATCAAAGGCTAATAGACAGTACACCAATAGACAATGATTAAAAACGGCTACTGAAGGGGTGCCTGAGTCGCTCAGTCGGTTGAACATCTGACTTCGGTTCAGGTCATGATCTCACGGTTCAGTTCAGTTGCTGAGTTTGAGCCCTGCATCGCCATCTCGGCTGTCAGCACAGAGTCTGCTTCCGATCCTCTGACCCTTTCTCCCTCTGCCCCTCCCCTGCTCGCTCTCTCTCTCTCTCTCTCTCTCTCTCTCTCTCAAACATAAATAAACATTAAAAAAAATTAAAAAGAAAAGGGCTACTGAAGACCAGGGTAAGACCAGTGAGTAAGTCTTACCAAGAACCAGAAATGGGCAGAACAGCAATGATTGTTAAGTAGGCTAATAAAACAAAGTGGTTGATGAGGTGATGGAAAGTTTTACTTCTGAAAACCTGCTTTATAATTTTTAATACCAAGCGATACCAAGACCACAAATTCACTATTTCTCTTACGCGTAAGATAAAAGGGGTCAGTGGTAGCCTGTTTATAAGCTAGAAACAGGTTTGTGTGAAATGATAAATCACGGTGATTACATTACTCAAAACGTTTTAGTCAGTTGGTGCCATTGTTGAAATCGCAAAGTTTCAAATTGCTCAGGGTATTATAAACAACCTTCAGTGTGGTGTGGGCAGTGTTATGCTAGAGTCTAACTGTATCATGTTCCAGAAATCCAAGACACACAATGGAAGCTGCTCAATATTTCCCTTTAAACTCACCACCTTCTTTCCCTGACATCCTGATGTTCCTGTGTTGGGGCTGCCTTCGCAATGACCCCTGTGTATCTGTGGTCACCACAGATTTAGTTTTATTCCCGGGTCTTTTTAACCCAGTCCATCTGCTTCAAAATACCCTGAGTTGTTTTACTTTTAATGAGATTACCTATTTTTACAGTCTCACAATTATGGCTTCAGTTATATCTTAATTTAAAATAAAATCTTTGGAGGAAAAACATATCTTCGTTTTATTAGAATCTGTCTGCAGGCTTCAGGTCACTTAGGGCAAGCCTGGCATGGAGTAACACAACACTGTTTTAGCAGCAGACATGCCCAGAGGAAGAACTACTTTGGATAGAAGGTCGTTAGCAGAAATAAAACAAGCAACCAAAAATGGATAAATTTTGCCAGGGCATCCACAATTGAGAATAAAGTCAACCAATTTATTTGCTAATTTGTGTGTCGATTTGAAAAATAACTGCTCACTCAAGGTGCATTTCCAAAGTTTGTCATAAACATAGATCTATTTCTATTTGTAATATTTAGCAGCTAAATAACAATGTACTGTATTAATTAGATTAATTTGAAAGGGAGACAGAATGCAGGTTAAAAAAAGTAGTTCTACAGTTGTGATGCTGATTGTAGTGATGTTAATTGATAATGCAGAGAATGCAATTGATGTTATCCCAAAGTTTAGAGTACTGATTTTGGTATTTATATTTTAACATTGGCTACCCGGTTTCATGATCAGCGACTCTAATCGCAGCTAATTTTTATGTTTTTCAAAATTCTCCCATCTGGTTGTTTTCCAAACGAACTTGCAGTGGACTGAGTTTAGTCAAAATGCACTTACTAGAAGACAGGAGGTCTCCATGATCCTGCCGGTGGCTGTGTCTCACCAGCTTTCTGCCTCTCCATCCTAGTCCCCTTGACCTCGTTCCTTCTTATTTCAGAAGAGTACATGTCCCTTCTTCTGTACGAGGCTGATTCCTTGCCCTAACTGTGGATTCCATCACCTGTTATCACTTCTTTACTTCGATCAAATTAAAAACCTGCTCAGGTTTTTCTATATAAATAAAAATAGCAACAGCAACCTTTCCTGTGCTTTTAATCCCTTTCTTTGGCAACTTTTCTCTTCTCTCCTAAGAGTTCTGACAGGTATAATTGTCCTCTCCTGGTCTTCATTTTCTATTCATTCACTGCATTCTGATTTCCGTTCCAATATTCTACTGAAATGGTCCTCTCCAAGGTCACCTGTGGTCTTACAGGTCAAATCTAGTTCTTTCTCGACCTTTTGTAGCATTTGCCACTAGGAACAGCTTCCTCAAAACATTTAAAGAAATTTTTACTCAAAATAATGCATATAGAACAAAGGGCATATAATGAAAAGCAGTAATCACCTGTTCTCTCTTCCTCTTCTACCCCTTCCTTTTCTTCTCCATTCTGCCTTCCACCTCTCATCTTGTGTTGGCGATAGTTTTACTTTGACACTGTTAAGGTTGACCACATTTTTGTTTATTTGATAATCAAATTAAAATTTCTGTTGCTCTATTTATAAGGTTGATTCCAATTTTTGAAAGTTGACATTCAGCTTTTGCATTACTATGAGTAGGGGACTATTGTCCACAGTAGAACTGTTTTCTTCTCTGTTTCCAATGTCACGATCCCATGCTACTCAAAAGCGAAGTTCAAATGGATGACCCTTTCTTGAATGCCACCAGTTGCTCAAAATCATGCCCTTTTTAGTTCGTTTCATATGCGGATTGTAACTTAGAAAGAACCTTTTGTTTTTCCTCGAGTTTCTGATACTTTAAAAACATAGGGAGAAGAATCTTATGAATTTATAACAATTGCTAGCTTCTTAATCTTTGTTTCTATTGCTTACAATCCGTTTTATTTATCCTTATTAGACCCACTGATTTCCTGTTCTAGTTTGGACTAGTTGTTTCACATTTGGTTCCTGACTTCATTGTGCAGCTTATTGTATACCCTAGAGTTTTTCATTGCTTTTCTTCTTGTGCCTTCTTTTTCTTACATAACATATCTTTATCATATCCCCATTTTCCCCTCCAGTGCGTCGCACTTTCCACTATGTGGAATCCCCCCTTTATCCCAGATCCCTCCATCCTCCCATGCTCTCTGGGTTTGCTGCAGCAATGTCAATTTTGGATTTCTCTTCTTCGCTCTCTGGCTTGGACAACGCTTTTCTAAATATACATGTTTTCTTCCTGTCTTTCTATTTTCCAATCTTGTTTTATTGAAGTACCTCTTCACATTACTTGAAGGAAGAAAGAATAAATATAAATGTACGTTACAATACATCTCTCTCTTTAAAATAAAGTGAGGGAGTAATAAGAAATAAATTTTTCTGAGCCCTTGTATGTCTAAAAATGTGTGTATTATGTTTTCTTATGTGACAGTTTATTTTCATGTTGAAATTTTTTTTCCTAAGAATGTTAAAGGCTATACCTCATTGTGTGTGCATGTGTATGTGTGGTTTTTTTTTTTTTGTAATCTAGCATCGCTGAAGAGAAATCTTACTCTGATTCTTACTCTTTTCTGGGTGACCTACTTTAATTTTGGAACTTTTCTCCTTGGAAGCTTTTAGGCTCTCCTTTTGATCCCCAATATCTGAAATTTCACAGTGATGGATGTGTTTAGTTGTGCCTCTTTTCCCATTGGCCTTGGTCAGTGCTAGTAGTTCCTTTCAATTTGCATATTCCTGTTTCTCTTGAGCTCTGGGGATTTTCTTTGATGCTGTTTCCTTGATAAAATTCTTTTCTATACTTTCTCTCTTTTCCTGGCAATTCTGGTAGCCCTTGCCTAGACTAGCTGGATCGATTCTTTATATTGCTTATCTCTTCTCTCTTTCATCATTCCTTTGTTTCTAAGAGGTATTGAATTCTAACTCTATATTGAATTTTTTTACTTTGGCATTTATGTCTTTAATTTTTAAGGGTCTCTTGTTTTCTTACCGTTTCCTTTGCTAGTATCTGTTCTGTAGGCTATTAGCTTAGAACATGAAATCATGGACTTTGGGGTCAGACTAGTCTTCAAATTGTAGTCTCACTAGTTACTAGATGTATGACATTGGAAATATATCCTAACTCCTCTCTGCCTTATGATGAAGAAGATGATGATGTCACTAGTAATAGTATGTGTAAGACATTTAGAAAAGTTTCTGGTACCTGAGATGGTTCTTAATACTGTTGACTTTTCCTAGGGTGCAGTGAGGCGTGGTGGCTCAGGATTGACCCCAGCTCTGCCACTTACTTGTGGCTTTGGGCAAGTTTTATCCTATTTTATTAACTTTTCAGTTTGAATAACCTTTAACTTACAAGCTGGTTCCAGAAACACTACCAAAAATTTCTGCATGTACCTCATCCGGATTCCCCAAATATAACTATAACTATATTTTATAACTATAGTACAATGATCAAAATCAGAAAATTAACACTGATAACAATAATATTATCTAATCTATAGACTACATTTCACCAGTTGTCTAATGGGGTCCTTTTCCTGGTTCCAGGATCCAATCCAGGATGAAATTTTGCATGGGGTTGTTATGTCTCCTTTAATCTAGACAGGTTGAGTTTTTTCTTTGTTTTTTACAATCTTGCAATTTTTGAAGAGTAGTTTTGTAGAATATCCCAATTTGGGTTTGATTGATGTTTTCTCATTATTAAGCTCAGATTCTGTGTGTGTGTGTGGTTTTTTTTTTTTTTTTTTTTTTTTTTTTACACAAATACCACAGAAGTGATGTTGCATCATTCCCGGTGCATCATACTGGGAAGGAGATGATATGAAAATTTTGCATCATTGGTGCTGTTGACTTTCGTTACTGGTTAAGGTGGTGCCTGCCAGGGTTCTTCTTTATAAAGTTACTATTTTTCTTCTTGTGTTTAATAAGTATCATGTGGGGAGGTACTTTGAGACTCTGTGAGTATTTTATTTCTTATGGTATTTTCACTGAGTAATTTTAACATCCATTGATGGTTCTTCCCTGCAGTGATTATTACTGTGGTGTTTGCCAAATGGTGATTTTTCTGTTTTAATTATTCTTTCTACCTTTATTAGTTGGAATTTTACCTTAAGGAAGAACTTTCTGCTTTCATTCAATCACCATAGATTATGGATTCTTATTTTATTCTATGGATATAATGTATTATTATCATTATTTATTCCGATGTTTCTGTTGTCCCAGATTTGAAAAGTGTGAGAATCTTCAAACTGGTGCCTGTGTCCTTTTAACACATCCCTGTAATTTTTGTCATGCTTCCTTAATTCCTGAATACAAAAGATTCTAGGATTTTCTTGTATTTTCCCTATGCTAGCCACTTCTTCAAGGAGCCAGGTATACTTCTATTGGAAAATGGTGTTTAGAAACCAAAATCTGAGTGCAAGGCATACTCTTTGCTACTGGGATGTTAGTGTTTCTAGATGATCTCAGTGGCAGAGCTAGTTATATATATTTATGTGTATACACATTTATATATACTTATGTGCATGTATGTTGAAAACTGAGTTCAGATTGAAACTTCCAATTTCAGTACAATAGGACAGTGTTCGTTCTAGCCTTTCATCTTTTCTTAATGTTTAATTTCTTTCTGGGATAGTGAAAAACTTAGGCACTCATTAACCACAACTCACTCACTCTCTCTCTCTCTCTCTCTCTCTCTCTCTCTCTCTCCATAGTTTGGGGATTGATAAGCTATATCCCCATGAAAAACCTACTAACGAGAGGATAATATTTGTGTATTGTTCTTTTTGTCTTTAGCATGATATATAGTAAAAATATTGCTTTAAAAAGTTACTTAGGTTACAGAGATGCTGCCTGCTATAAGGTTCTTGTTTTGTAAAGTTACTATTTTTCTTTTTGTGTTTAATAAGTTTCGTGGGGGTGATACTTTAAGACCATGTGAATAGTTTCTCCCCCCCCTCCATTCAGTATTGTTGTGTTATTCATTTTTTTATACAAAAGGTTTGTTTGTTTCTGTTTGTATTTTGAGTCCTCCCCAATTCTTGTTGACTTTGATTCTTTTTCTAAGTTTGTGAAACGTTAATATAGTTCTAAAAGTAAGAACTATACAAAAATGTATACTTAGGAATGTATATCACATCCTACTATAACTTGTAGTTCATTCTCATATCCCTATTATTTATACATTTTAAGTGATCTTACTATCCCGTTCAGTTATTTAATGTATTATCTGGTTTGTCAGTTAAGGGTTTTTTATTTTAACGTTATTTGTTTTTGAGAGAGAGAAAGGGAGAGGGGCAGAGAGAGAGAGGGAGACACAGAACCTGAAGCAGGCTCCAGGCTGTGAGCTGTCAGCACAGAGCCTGATGCGGGGCTCAAACTCACAAACCACGAGATCATGACCTGAGCCAGTCAGACACTTAACCAACTGAGCCACACAGGCCCCCCTCTGGTTTGTCAGTTTTTAATGGTATTCCAGCTAAATTACCTATTGCAGAATCAATGGGCTTGTTCTACTTTCCTCTTCTTTTTTCTGTTTTTTGTTGCATGATTTCCATTGTGTCGTGTAATATTTGAGCATCAATCTTTCATCCTGATCTCCACGTTTTATTTAGTTTTTGATCTAGAATTATATCTATGAAAACACTTACCATCAGCCCTTTTGCTGAAGTTTTCCCAGTCATTTTTTGGTTGAACGAAGCTCCAAAAGATTCCTCAAGCAGGACTTTACACGTCCTGAGTTCCTAAGGTTGTGTATGTTGAAAATGTTTTTCTGTAGTCCTGATCCTTGACACAGGGACAGTGGGCTATACATAAAATCCTTGGTTGACACTTTCATTATGTGTCATTAAAAAAAAATGCTTCTCAGCTACTGCCTTGTTTTACATATTGTGGATGCCATTCTAATTCTTATGCATTTGTAAGTTATTTGGTCTTTTTGCCTGGAAAGCTTGAGGCTTTTTCTTTTCTTTTTCTTTGAAATTTCATACCTTTTGAAAAATATACTTCAGATTTGATTGTTCTAGGTTGATTTTCCCAGAAACCTGGTGTGCCTTTTCAATATGTAGATTCAGGTCTTGATTTACTTTTGGACAATTTTCTTGGGTTGTAATTTCAAATATTCTATTTGAATATGGTTTCAAATATTCTATTTGGCTGTTTTGTTTTTTGTCTTTCAGGGGCTCCTGTTTTACATAAAGTATTCCTTCTTGTCCTCCATTTCCATTGCTTCCTCTCTGAGCTTATAAGATTTTTGTCTTTATATTGTTTTATTTTCTAGACTGCTTTTCTGTCTTTCTTCGGTGTCTCTTAGTACATTTTCATTTGTGTCTGTTTTCCTTTGGCACGCATTTACTTCTCATTTTTGATAAAATTCTCTTTTTTCTTTCCTAAGTTTAATTACCCTTCTTTTCATTTCTTACTCTTTTGTGCATTTTTCCTTGTACCTCTTGGATTCTGATTGAAGGTGATAAGGTGATGTTTCAGATTTCCAAATAAATGACTATATTAGTTCAAATTGGAGTATTGTCTTAATGGTTTTCTTCTGTTTCATATGTTTTTTTTGGGGGGTGGAATTCATTGGCTGATGTGTTAATTTTTTTGGTAATAACTTTTTATAGATTTGATTAGTTTTCAAAAATAAAATAAAATAAAGAACTGACTAGTTTTCATCTGTTCATTATGAGGATTTGGGGTGCTTTATGAGAGTCTTAATTCAGTGACAATCTCTTCTGTGACCGTAGCAAAGTTCAGTTCTTCAGGTTTTTTTTGTTTTTTTTGTTTGTTTTTTTTTTTTGTGGTTTGCATGTCCTCTAATTTTTGTTGTTGTTGTTTTGTAGGATGCTAGCTTTTCCTGTTTTGTTGTTTCCCGCCCTTTGCCTCCCATGTGCCAAAAGGTGCCTCTCCCTTCCTTCTTGTCTTTTTCTCCTCCAGAAGCCACTTTGCTGCCTCAGATCATGTGTACATTTAAGCCCCGTTCAGTAGTGAGTGCTCTGCTCCACCAGATCATGTTTTAGTGTTTACAAACTTAGGGTGGGTTTATTTTTCCTGGTGGTGGTTTGAAAGCAATTTTAGGTCTGCTGCTAGCTTCCTCTTCTCTCTTTCCTGCAGAAAGACTCTCTTGCTTACTGTGAATGCATGTGGCAGAAGTGTGAGTGAGTGCTCCCTGGGATTTGATGTTTTCTCCATTTTTACTTATAGTTATGTTGAAGTCTGGGCATTCTGTGCCTTCTGGTTATGTGGAGGGCATGGCTTTTGTGTAGTTTTATTTGTTTTCCTTACTGTTCTGTATTGTTTGTAGAGGGTAGATGGGGACACACATCTACCAGGTACCTGCTGCCTAGCTATCTGGAAACTCTTGGGCAAGTTTTTAACTCTCCTGAGTTCTGTTTCCTCATGTGTAGAATGGGGATGGTAATTATACCTACTTGATGGAGATTTCACGAAGATTACACGAGATAACATATATGAAGTATTTAGAACACCGCTTATCACATGAATGCTAAAAAACATTAGTTGCCATGATTGTCATTTTGTTTTGGACGTAACGTCGGCTTGAAACTTGTGAATAGTGTCTAATATTGGCTCTTCCTGTAGTACTATGTGCCTCGTCTTCTGCCTTTGCACGGACATGCTTTGGCTCCTGTACCATCTGTTCTTCAGGTTTCACTGACTTCCTTCTGTTGTCATGCAAACGAGCCTAAGTAAAACCCAAATTTAAAACCAGCCTTCCCTTGACCCACTTCCCTTTCTCACTCTCCACCCTACATGTCTGCTCCCTGCCCTGTCATAGAACCCTTCTAAACATTTGCCTATACTAGTTATTTCTGTTTTCACATCTCCCGTTGTCTCGCCAAGCCCCTCCATGTCACCTCTTAACCCCTCTATTGAAATGGTTCTAGCAAAGTTACTCAACCTCTGATTTTAAATCCAAGCATTACTTCTCTGTCCTGACGTTACTCAACCCCACAGTAGCATTTGACCTGGTGAACAACTCTTTTTTTTCTTGTCGTTGTTAGTATTGTTTTAAATTTTTATGAGATACTTCAGACATAAAAAAGCACAAAAATAATATAATGAACCTGCATATTTGCCATCAAGCTGAAAGAGTGAAAATTACCCATTCAGTTGAAGCCCCCATGCATCCCTTCCCAAATTGTATCCTCTCCTGTGCTCCTAAGTGTAGCTACGGTACTGAATTGATATTTATTGTTCCATTACTTTTTTGTACTTTTGCTACATACTGTTTCCTTATGTAAACTGTAGTGGCTCTTCATATTTTTAACTCCCATATTAAAAAATTATTGTTATATATCTCCTTTTGCAACTTGTTCTTTTCATTCAGCATTTTGTTAGAATCATTCACGTTGCCATGCATGGCCCTGGAATGTTTATTTTTCACTACTGTATAGTGTTTCATTGTAGGAACAGACTATGATTTATGCATTATCCTGTAGATGGACACTTCAGTTATTTTTACTTTTCAGTGTTACTAACAGTCCTTCTAGGAACATGCTTTAAGAAAAATTTTTTTAATGTTTATTTTTGAGAGAAAGAGACAGAGTGTGAGCAGGGGAGGTGCAGAGAGAGAGGGAGACACAGAATCCGAAGCAGGGTCCAGGCTCTGAGCTGTCAGCACAGAGCCTGAAGTGGGGCTCAAACTCACAAATGGTGAGATCATGACCTGAGCTGAAGTTGGGCACCCAACTGACTGAGCCACCCAGGCGCCCCCTAGGAACACTTATAGATATCTCCTTATATGTATGTTTCTGTTTGGTGATATGTAGTACAGTTCCTGGGTCATAATGTATCTAATTAGACTCTTCTTTTGAAACACTTTATTCTAGTTTCCATAATACCATACTTGTCTGGTTTTCATTTTATTTGATGGACCAGACATTTTCAATCTTATTTTCTTGATCCTCATTCTTACTACACGGTTACATTATATTGTCCCAGGGCTTTGTCCTTAGCTCTGTTCCATCTATCCAGCTGCAGCTTTGATCTACTCTGACTTATCCCCCGTGCTAATTCCAGGTTGATTTTTATCAAATGCAATCCAGTCATGTAACTACTTTGCTTAGAGTCCTTCAGGGGCTCCCTGCTGCCTCTGAAGTCCAAGATCTGTTTCGCCATTAAGCCCACCATGTATCTCAAGTCCTTCTCTTCTCCAGAAGACTCTCTCTCTTGTGATTCCTCAGTAGGGCAGGCTGGGCTTTTGCTTACAGTATTTCCTTACAGTATTTCTTCTGTTCACAATTTTCTTTCCCCTCACTCTTTACCTGCCTGGTAAACTTCTGCTCATTTTAAAAGATTACTTGATTGTCCCCTTTTCAGGGAAGCCTTCTCTGACACATTTAGCCAGAGTTAAGAAATTCCTTTTCTGCGTTCTCTTGGCAGTGTATTTGCTATCTCCATTATAATACTTGGTTCATTTAGCCAACAAATCTTTACTGATTGCCTGCTATATGCTACAAACTGTTCTAGATCTATTTATTTACTTACTATTTTATTTTTAAGTAATCTCTACATTTGACGTGAGGCTCAAACTCACGAACCCGAGCTGCACACTCTACCGGCTGAACCAGACAGGTGCCTTGAAGCTGTTCTAGACATTGGAGATAGAAGAGTAAACAAGACAGGTCCTTATTTTTAAGGAGTCTACATTCCAGAAAGTACAAAAGAGATAAAAAACAAACCAAACAATGTCATTTCAGATCATGCTAAGTGGAACTAGGATAGAGCAGATGGTGTGGTAACGTGTTAGAGAGTATGTATGTGCAGAGTAGGGGAGGATGGCATTCAGTGAGATGCCATTTGAGTTAAGACCTGAAAGATAAGAAGGAGCTAGCCATGCAGAGAACTGAAAGAAGAACATTCCAGGCAAAAGGAACAGCAAGTACAAAAGCCCTGGAGCTAGAATAAGTTTCATTTCTCATAGTTCTGGAGGCCGAAAGTCTGAGATCAGGGTATTAGCATGGTTGGATTCTGGCAAGGTCCTCTTCCACGTTACGGACAGCCAACGTCTCCCTGGATCCTCACATAGCAGAATGAGGAGGGTGAGGGAGGTCTTGGCCTTCTTTTTATAAGGACAGTGATTAATCACCTCCCAAAGGCTCCACCTCCAGATTAGATGTCCACATACAAATTTTGGTGGGACACAATCCTTCAGTCCAAAATAGGGATGGAGATAGATAATTTGGGAGCTACTAACTTGTTGATTATTTTAAAGCTATGAGGGCAAAATAATGTAGATGTAGATGGAGAAGAGGGCCAACGGTGGAGCTTTGGATGTTGCAGAGTTTAGAGTATGAGAAGTCAGGAGGTAAGTGGGAGTCACAGAAGACAATAGAAGGGAGTAGCAATGGTGTCATGCTGCTTAGAGTTAGAATGTGGTGAAGCCACAGATGTGAGTTTGACCACAAGGTCACGTGACTTTGGCAAAAGCACCTTTAGGGCATTCCAGTGGTCAGAAGGTAGAATTTATCGCCTTACTTTAATTACCTGCTTATATATCTGTCTCCTCCTCTTGAGTGTGTGCTAGGTCTTTTCGTTTCTAGGGCTTAGCCTGTAGTAGATGGTGAATGAATGTTTGCCTACAGGCTTGAAGTTTTTGTCAGTTCAGGGAATATAATCGTGTGAATAACAACTTAAAACACACCGAGAGAGGGAAATGCATTTTAGTAGAGGTACACAGTGCCTCCTGAAGCCATTCTGATATAGTCAAAAGGGACTTGCTCTCAATTCAGAGGACCTGTCCCAAGCTCTGGCTCCACTTCTCACCCCAGCTGAAGGTGCCAGGGGCAAGTCCTCCACCATCTCCAGATTGAGTTCCTCAGCTGTCATGTGTGGGAAATACTAACAAATTCCTCTTACAGGAAATTTTGTGAGCAGCAAATGAGCTGATGCACAGGAGAGTCCTTTGCAAGTAAAAAGATACTCTGCAAGTGCTATTTTTGTAAAAATAACTGGATTATCCATTTCATTACTGACTTATAAAGTAGATTAGATCAGAGTGTAATAAAACTCATATTTAGGCAGTGGCATATGAATGGCAACAAGTTGGGGGAGGACATAGATCACTGGAAAATGCGATACTTTTCCAGAAATAATAGGAAATTCAGATTTTTTTGGCTTTGTTCCCTCATCTTTCCCAGATAAATCATTCTATTGGAACCAAAGAGCAGACTCTTTTACTTTAAGATCTAGTAGTCTCTTTACCCCACTGTTGCATATATCTGAAAAAATAAAATGTAGGTAACATCGCTTGGGTTTTTCTCCCCTTATTTCTGTGTTTTTAGTGAGTACATTAACTCAATTTGACAGATTTTCTTCATGGTGATTACTCATTTCATTTTACTTCTAGGGTAAAAATCACGGTAAGAAACTCCGAAATTACTATGCAGCAAACAGTTGTCCTCCTGCTGCCAGAATGAGCAGCGTGGTGGAACCTGTGGCCACCCCAGCGGTTCCGGTCCCTCCACAGGTGAGATGCGTGTGTCAGGGTGGAAGCTGTCCTGTGCACAAGTGGTCATGGATGAAATTTGTCATCCATGAGCCCATCAAGGTACAGTTGGGCAAATACTCCCAAAAGGTTCTCCTTGGTACTTTTAACTCCTTGAACTGTAGTGCTGGATGTAAAGCTTGCCAACATCCATGAGCCTCGAGATTTCTCATTGGCTTTGGTTGTGATGCATGAAATGATGAAACAAATATTGGTACATGTACTTTTCTCTAAGCATTTCTCAAAATTCTGGGTTAAATAACTCTGAATGTCTAGGCTAAGCTCTGAATGAAAAGAGAGGTTCTTAAACACTTATATCTTTATTACAGTTAATCCCCCTGACTTCCTATTTGCCTTGCAGCAAGGTCAGTTTTCTCAGATTACCGCTTTCTTACCTCTATGGCGAGAGCCTGTATAAACTTTATCTGGACTTTGGTGTAATGACACATACTGGTGAGCCAAGTTCTTTCACTCTTTGGTAGGTAAAGCAGGTGTATGAGGCAAGAAATCCTGTACTCGGTAACAGTCTCTGAAATATGGATTGTATTCCTTCATCTGTCTTTGTCCGTAGAACAATACATGGTCATAGATAATAATAACTCTAATTGAGCACTTACTATGCCAGGCACTCTGCTAAGCACTTTTCATGCGTCACTTCATTCAGCACTGGGACTAAGATGAGGTCAGGGATGTACTTGACTTAGGCACAAAAATTAAGAGGGAGCCAAAACATTCAGTTATCAAGATAAATATTTTAATGTCGTATTGTAAAAATCCAAAATTAATTTGAAAAAATCAGTAGTAAACAAAATGTCAACAACTTAAAGACGGGGTAGGTATTACTGATTTTCCTTCTGCCTTGGCTGCCATATGGCTTGGCATGGCGCTATTCCTGATCCTGTCTGTATTTAAAATTTTGATACTTTGTTTACATTGATTTCTTTTGGCATCAGGTTTGATTTGTAAGAATATTCCGTTAAAATATTATTTATCTTGATGGCTGAGTTTTTTGATACACCTTTAAATTTCATGCCCATGGCAAATGCTTGTCTTGCCTCATTCTAGTCCTGGGCCCTGATTGCATTTAGTGCTTCCAAGAACGTAGAGGTATTGTTCTTATTAGTGGGCGTGTAATCCATGGGCCAGCAACATTTGTCTCAGCTGGACATTTATTAGAAGCTCAGGTAAGCTAAGTAACTTGTCCATGGCATTACATGTTTTGTGAATTGGTGGAACAAGAATTTCTTTTGACCTTGGACCTCTACTAACCGTGACAGCATAATTTTTCTTGTCTGAACATCAGTTTTCCAGTATTTAAAGTGTGGACAGCCATTCCAGCTATCTTTCCATCCTCACGAGTTTGTGGGGTAAATGAGAGAAGGTAGAAACAGAGTCAAAGGACAGGAAAATACCCAGACAGATTTTCAGGCTGAGCAGTTTACAGGGCCCTTATTCCTCAAGGCTGCTCTGGAACGAGATGGTCACTCCTGGCTGGGGACTGTTTTCAGCTGGTGTCTGCCTCCTGAGCAAACAGCCATCACCTTCTTTCACAGCCTAGCCCTTTGTGACTTTTGGAGACAGCTATCCTGTCCCCAGAAAATCTTTCTGACCAGATGAAACAATACTGTTTCCCTCAGTTGGTCCTAATACGATATGCTTTCCAGGCTCCTTATTATGTATTTTATTCTCCTCTAGCCAAAATCTAGTTTGTCTTTTTTTGTTAACTGTATTTATTGAGTCGATACTATCTTCCAGGCACTGTGTTAGGTTTCTCATAACTCGTTTCTCAGCTGAATACAGTTGTCTGAATCTGTTGGTTATTTTTCCCCAGCTACATCTGTAGCTAATTTTTAGACTCTTTGGGAGAGGGGCTCATTTGTAAATATATGTCTGTATATCCCTTCTGCATTAGGTAGCAAGCCCTAAAAGCAGTAGGCATTCATTAAAGGCTTGCTGATGGATTCTGGATGGACTTTACCTTTCTGATAATGTGATATTAGGCCTTACCTGTACTGCCCTGAATCTTCTATGCTTCTTTTAAAAAATTTCTCCACGGAGATAGCAACAAGCCATTAACCAGTTCGGTACATAGGTGATTGTAATACAAAACCACATTGTCTCTCAACATTTTTTTTTCTTTCTGTTGTTGTTGCTTTTTTTTCTGGAATGAATTATGTCCTTTCCTTATAAAGCCAAATGCTGTGGCCATAACCTTTGGTTATCTTTCAACACTTAGAGGGAACTTTGAAGGAAAGAAGGGAATAAACGTCACATTTTTTTTTTTTAACTTTGTCTCTTGTGTCTTTGATGTCAGATGGGCTCCTTTAAGCCGGGAGGCAGAGTGATCCTGGCCACAGAGAACGATTACTGTAAGCTCTGTGATGCCTCCTTTAGTTCTCCGGCTGTGGCTCAGGCTCACTATCAAGGGAAGAATCATGCCAAGAGGCTGCGGCTGGCGGAAGCTCAGAGTAACTCATTCTCGTAGGTATTGCCACTTTCTCTGAGGCCAAAGTGTTGTGTAAGACTGACTGTCTAGAGAAAAAGAGTTGAAAGGGATCCTTGTTTAGAAGTCTCACTCTTTTAAAATTTCTTTTCTCCAGGGAATCCTCAGAGGCGGGTCAGCGGCGGACCCGGAAAGAAGGGAATGAGTATAAGATGATGCCTCATAGGAAGAATATGTATACGGTACAGAATAATTCAGGTATCCTGTGGATTTCCACATACCTTGGCTACATTCTGCAGATGGTCTTCTTTATTTTTATTTCCTTTAATGGGAATAGGTAGTCCTGAGAATTTGGGGCTAGCTAATTGTTTCGTTCAATTTGTCTAGTGGCTTTTCAAGTTGGCATTTATTTCCAAGCATTTATTTATTTATTTATTCATTCATTCATTCATTCATTCATTCATTTATGCTGAGGTATATTATTTATTTTTATTTTAAGGTCTCTGATCATAGTCCTTTATACTGCTCCTGGTGTTTGCCTGCTGAGAAATGTAAAATGCATTATAAAAATGGGCTGTTTGGTTTAAACTTGTACAATGTTAAATCTTCATTTTGGGGGGAAAATAAACAAAGATTATAGCAGTGGCTTTTAAGTAGGGTGGTGAATCAGATTTATTGGGGGAATTTTTACAAAATACACATGCCTGAACCATGACTTAGAGATTTTCAGTCAGTAAATTGGGAGTGGGACCCAGACATATGTGTGGTTTGAAAATGCTTCCTCAGTGATTCTCATATACACCTTCAGTTTAGAACTGCCACTTTAGAGGAATGTTGTCTGCATTTTCTGATTATCTCCAGTAGGGAGAGTTGAACTGAATAGTCCTTCATTCTCTCCCCATCACAGCCTCCAGTGCACACACATATCAGCAGAGGTAATTCACGTGAACAGTAAATCAAACAAAAAAACAAAAAAAAAGTTAGTTGGAAAGGCAAGAGAAGCATAGAAAAAAGGGACATATAGAAAGCACAATGTAATAGGATTAATAGAAGTTCAGATATATGTCAGTAATTATAGTAGGTGTAAATTTACTGAGGTCCCAGTTTAAAGACAAGTGTTATAAGATTAGATAAAAAATTCAGCTGAAAGGAAGCTGAGATAGCTGTATTGATTTTAGATAAAGTAGGGTGCCTGGGTGGCTCCATCAGTTAAGCATCCGACTTCGGCTCAGGTCATGATCTCACAGCTCGTGAGTTTCAGCCCTGCGTCAGGCTCTATGCTGACGGCTCGGAGCCTGGAGCCTGCTTCAGATTCTGTATCTTCTTCTGTCTCTGCCCCTCCCTTGCTTGCACTCTGTGTTTCTCTCTCTCTCTCTCATAAGTAAACATTTAAAAAAATTAAAAATTAGATAAAATAAACTTTAGGACAGATGGCAGTTTAGACTACATTCTCTGGCCAGAATACAATTAAATGAGAGGTCAATATCAAAAAATACATTTAAAAAAATGTTATGAAATTTCCGTTTGGAAATTTTAAAATACTTCTAAATGACTCATGGATCAAAGAAGTAATCGTACTGGAAATTAAAAATTCTTAAAATCAAACAGTAATAAAAATATATTAAACTGTAGGATTCAGTGAAAATAATATCTTGAGAAAAGTCTTAAGTATTTCTTACAGTAGAAAAGAAAAGCAGAAAATTAATAAGCAGTGGTCCAACTTAAGTCAGTTACATAACTGAGTATTGACCCAAAGAAAACAAAAACACTATTTTTTAAAAATGTTTATTTATTTTTGAGAGAGACAGGGAGAGAGAGAGACAGAGCGCGAATGGGGGAAGGGCAGAGAGAGAGGGAGACAGAATTGCAGGCAGGCTCCTGGCTCTGAGCTGTTAGCACAGAGCATGATGTGGGGCTTGAACTCACCAGCTGCGAGATCATCACCTGAGCTGAAGTTGGATACTTAACCAACTGAGCCACCCAGGCACCCCCAAAAACACTATTTTGAAAAGATATATGTACCCCTGTTTATTGCAGCATTATTTGCAATAGCCAAAATATGGAGGCAACCCAAGTATCCATTAGTATATGAATGGATAAAGATGTGGTGTGTACATGCATGTGCATGCACACACACACACACACACACACACACACACACACACTATGGAATATTAATCATAAAAAAGGATGAGATCTTGCTCTTTGCAACAACATGGATGGACCTAGAGGGTATTATGCTAAGTAAATATAGAGAACAAATAGTTAGTAGGGGAGGGGAGGGCGGCTTGGGCAAAATGGTGAAGGGGAGTGGGAGACACAGCCTTCCAGTTATGGAATGAATAAGTCAGAGGATAATAGGTATAGCATAGGAAATATAGTCAATGGTATTATAATAGTGTTGTATGGTAACAGATGGCAGCTACACTGGTGGTGAGCATCGCATAATGTATAGAATTGTCGAATCACTATGTTGTACACCTGAAACTAAGGTAACATGATGTGTCAGGTATACTTCAATAAAAACAAACAACCCTCCCAAGGAGCGCGTGGGTGGCACAGTTGGTTAAGCATCCAACTTTGGCTCAGGTCATGATCTCACGGTTTGTGAGTTTGAGCCCCACCGTGGGCTCTGTGCTGACAGCTCCGGAGCCTGGAGCCTGCTTCAGATTCTGTGTCTCCCTCTCTCTCTGCCCCTCTCCCCATTTGCACTCTGTCTCTCTCTCTCAAAAAACAAACAAAAAACAAACAAAAAAACAACCTCCCCAACTTAAAATACATTAGTTATAATTTGGTTTACCTATAAATACGTCACATTGCATATTTTGAATTCTAAAGAATTTATTTACATAATTATAGATTAACTTTTTTCTTTTTGAGAAAGGGAGAGAGTATGAGTGTAAGCTGAGTTGAGGGACAGAGAGAGAGAATCCCAAACAGGCTTCATGCTCAGTGGAGAGCCTGATGCAGGGCTCAATCCTGTGACCCTGGGGTCATGACCTGAGTTGATACCAAGAGTCAGATGCTCAGCTGACTGAGCCACCCAGAAGCCCCTAGATTACCTTTTTTTGAATGCACAGGCTAATAAATTCAATTTAACATAGTTTAAAAAAAAAGAAGTCAGTTATGTAAAAAGAAGAAAATAAAATTATTAGTAATCCCACCCACGTTTTTGTATGTCATTCCCATCTGTCTGTATACTTCTTTAAAATAGAAATGCGATTATATTTTGTGATATTCTTGTTTCACTTAGTAGCATATTATAATTATGTTTCCATGTAATCAAAGAGTTTTCGTTACTTACGGTGACTGCATGGATTTTCATTGTATCCATTACCGTAATTGTTCAAATCATGTGTTTGATCTCTCCTTTCCCCACATCCTCTGATAAAAACTTATATGAACACTGGTCATAAATAATGTCCTTGTTGACAAATCTCCGTGCAAAAATTCTCAGTATTTTCTTGGGATAATTCTTAGAAGTTGAAGTTTTGAATTAATGAGTTAGCATAATCACAAAAGTTTCCATGTAATGTTTGGAAGTTAGACAGTTTTTAAAATTTTATTTACTTTTTAGCGACATTGCCATTTTGAGCTTGGGTTTGGCTCTACGGTAACCTTTCTGATCATAGTTGGAGGAATCATTTTAGCTTTTTAGATTGCACCTGTATAAAATTGTAATTTAAGAAAATCTGGGAATTTTGCATTCTTTTAAAGCTGGGAGTTCAGTGAATTTTATAATTTGAACTTAGAGTGACAAATTACAGTGATAATCAGCCAGGCTGCCATCATTTATTGAGTAAATATTTGGAAGTGACTACACTACTTTCATCTCTTGCTTTAGCAGGTCCTTACTTCAATCCCCGCTCTCGGCAGAGAATCCCCCGTGATCTGGCCATGTGTGTGACTCCAAGTGGCCGGTTTTACTGCTCCATGTGTAATGTCGGGGCTGGCGAAGAGATGGAGTTCCGGCAGCATTTAGAGAGCAAGCAACATAAAAGCAAGGTGTCTGAGCAGCGGTACAGGAACGAGATGGAGAACCTGGGATATGTATAGTGCTTGTTACATTCAGAGAGAGCAGCTTTGCCTGCCTGGTGTTTTGCCTTCTGTCGACATGCCCTGCTTTTGTGGTCCTTTTGATATAAGTACATTCCTCTGCTTAATGTTAATATATGTAACCTGCAGTGGTACCGTGAGATGTCAAAACTGGGGAAGGTAAAGAATGTGCTTCTTAGGTCACGATGCGTTTTCAGGTCAGTTGTGTTGAGCTACTTAGAGCATGTGACCTACCTACCCCATGAGAAATAACTTTTTATCTTGACCGAGTTCTGGTCAACTAGTAGCCTGATCACTTAGAGCTTTAACTATTTGAAAATTTCACCTTCTTTTGCAATTTTAGTTTTATGTACTGTTAAGAATATTCTTGAGTTCTTCAGATAACGGTGACAACAGGTAAGCAGAGATTTTGGTTTCCCAAGGCTTCTTTGGAACCACCTCAACGCAATGCCTTGGCAGTAGGATATACTATTATTGTAAACTGCATTAGGGTCTTTCCCAGGACATGTTTTCCCATTATCATGTCTTCCCATTATTGAAATGCAGATTTTCATGGATTCATACACTTCCAATGTGCTTGTAGACTTCCAAATGGTGAAATTTCATTTCCAGTCATTGATTTCATTCATTTAAATGCCACCTTCTTCCTTTCCCCTCCCCTGCCCCTCCCCGTCCTGGTTGAATTAGCTTGTAAAATAAGCTCATTCTCATGCCCCAGCCATATTATGGGCTTTCCAAGCCCCCCGTTCCAATATCCAGTGAGTGTAAGATAGATATGCTATTTTTTACAAAGATATTTTTCGGATGGTTTTAGAGCTATTCACTGATAATAACATGTACTTGTATGATGGTCTTGATCCTAAATTCAGTTCTCTTGACATTTGTTTTGGCAGACTTTTTTGATAAACTGATCCTTACATTGTACATTCTTTCCTGTCTCGCCAGTTTGTTGGCCGTCCTGAGAAAATACTACTACCTTACTGTTTCATAAATAGAGAGGAATTTAAAAAAAGTTAATCAAATTTTAGTAGCATCATTTCCAATAGTAAAATACGTGAACTTTGGTTTCTTTATAATTTAGCTTTCTAAAAGATAATAGAAATACATTATGGAGTACTTTGGTATCTGATAATTACAACAGTATTATTTGTTTTCTTGTTTTCAAAATAAGAAGCTCTAGTGTATGGCTAGATTAACTAATGGAGTACCCTATGAACTTTCATTACTTGTATTTTATCTACTTACTATAGTTACATGGATAAGACTGGTGCTCATCCATAGTTCTTTTGAAAGGCCACATTCACCAGGAAGTTTATATTGAGTAATATCTTTGCACTATGGTCAATTCACATTTGATTGCTTACATTACTCATTAAAAATGAAACTCCTTTTTCCCTTGGGAATTCTATAAGCAAAGAGATGAGGAGAAGGAAATTATCATTGTCATTCTTTTCCTTTAATACTTACGAACAGTTTTTGAGCAATCTAGATATGTATTTAAAATTCAGTTTTGGGATTAACCTCTAGTTCAGTATCAAGTTGCCCTTCGGTTGAAGTGGTTTTTTGAAAAATAGAATTGTTTAGTAATTTTTTTTCTCCCCAAAATAGAAGAATGAAATAACGTTACTGAGATTCTATCTAGACTTGTGACTCATAGTATAATCCTTTTATATAATTAATTTGTTTAGGGCAATTTAGAGCTTATTTCATTGGTCAGTAGGTTACTCATTTTGCTGCTAAGTAGAATTTTTTGGTAGATTTTAATATAACAGTGCTGGCCACTTGGTTCTATAATTATTTAAAAATCTCATTTTTCCCTCTTTCTCTTTATGTCTCTGTGTGTGTGTGTGTGTATGTATATGTACACACACACACATATATGTGTATATATATTTATATACATATACACACATATGTTTATGTGATACCATAGAGAAAATTTCATTGGATCCTTATTTCAGATAACAGTAAAGGATTGTGAATAAGAATTTACAGTTTGTAAAAGTGGCATTTATCTATTTTCCATTTTTCCTTTACAAATAAAATTAAAGGAAGGATTTCGCCCACTCTCCCCACTTAACAATCTCATTACATATGTACAAAGAGCAGTGGACTTAAAGGCCTTGATGGTTTTCCTGGCCTTGCACATTCAGGTTTCCAGTCTCCCAGTGCCCTTAATGGATGTTATGAATGCATAAACGCATTTTCTTTAAAGAAAAGTTAGATTTATAGTGTTATTTCTTACTTGCTCTATTTGTTTGCACTAAAAAAGAGCTGTGTGTTTGTTTTATATGACACTTTAGATACCATATTGCCTACAATAACTCAGTTTGCTCCTTAATTTCCAAACTGTAGGAAGTTGATAACTTCCATGATCATTTATAGAGGTTACATACACATCCAAAAAACAAAAAACAAAAAAACCCACAAATCTCTGTGACAGTGGGTTGTTTTGGGCTTGTTATCTTGCAATATTCTCCTATATTCCATAGGTGAAACAAAGGGTGACAGAGGTTGTCAGAAAGGAAATACCTAAATAAACACATCTCTGCATGGTACAATTTCTCATATTCATACATTCCCTGTAGACAGTGTTTTTTCCCCTGTCGAAGAAGGCTGTTGTTCCTGCTGCAGTGATAAGTGATCTCCATTGGTTTCATGTTGTGAAGTCCACTCCCGCTCTGTAATGTGCTTTAGAATTTGCACCCTGTGCTCCCCAGGAGTCATGTTAGTATCTTTTTATATGCTGTATACAAGGATGGACAGAGGCCTAAACAGTGGAAAATCTTGAGTCAAACAAATAGATTTCAGTAATCATCTGCAAGAACTCATAGCATCAAAGTCTCTTTTCTCTGTGAATATCTTTGTGTAAGTTGTCATTCAAAGTCAATGTTAGAAGATAACAATTAGAAACTCTTAAGATATTGAGGGCAAGAAGTTGTAAAGGAAAAATTCCATGTTCCAATTAAAAGGTTGGATTGCATATGCCTTTGAAGTGTTTTTTTCAAAAAGTTAAGCTACAAAATTGAGTGTGCCATGTAATACTTTTGACTCCACATTGAACAGAAAAATACTTTGTTGGTCTTGTCTTTGTATATTATGTACTGCAACTTGTAAATATGTGCATGTTTTTTTATTACATTTGTCTGCTTGTCTCTTATTGCACTGGATTCTGCAAGATGAATAATATTTTATACCATTCATTTAGAAAAAGTAACTTCTCCAACTCCCTCATTATTTCCCCTTGTAATTAGTTGGTAAACTTAGAAAACCATTTAGGATTTTTGAAACCCTGAGATTGAATGAAGAATCATGGCTGTCTGAGATCATCCTTATGTTCCTCTGACTTAAACATGCTAAAGGGAAGCATGAAATCTTCCACCTTGTTTTATAAAGCTGTTCTATAGAACTGATAATGCTTGCTTATAGCTACCTATCTACACTTTCAATGAAGATAAATGGAGAAATATATATTTCATGTTTATATATAAACATATGTATATATATTTGGTTAAATCTTTCTCTGTAGATAGATTCTAAAGATTAGCGGTGGGATTTAGGATTTCTTCACTCCTGAATTGGCTGGGACCATGAACAATGACAGCTTGAGGACTGTCCAATGACCTGTGTAAAAAAGAGCCTTACTTGTGTCAGGGGAGACATGTAACCGTTAGGCGGAGTATCCTCTACAGAGAGGTCTAGGGATGGTATATTTGGAACCTATTTTGTTTCCTTAATATCAGGATGTAGGCTGGAAGTGCTCTTTGAAGAACTTGGTGAGGCATATACTAAGAACAATAAAGCTTCCTTAGAAATAGAAATATTTTGTCAATATAGGCAAAAGTTTAATGCAGGCTTTTGAACAAATGCTTGAAAAATATTCCACCTTGCCAACTTTTTTTTTTTAACAGCCAAATCATTGTTCAGGAGTTTCATACATAATAGTGTTTTGTTGTTGCTTTTGTTTTTTGTTTTTTGTTTTTTTTTTTTTTTTGGGTTGTGGACCTCTACCATCGTAAGTTATTACTATCGGTCTAGCTGAATGGACAAATAGCTGTGTAAATAGCTTCTCATACGACGTTCCTACTGATAGCTCTTTGACCTTTTCTTCCCATTATGAATGGGAAGATCATTTGTAAACTCCCTTTCTGGGTAGCTACCAAAAAAACAATACTGGTTTGTGGTCCCATGTGACCCTGTCTCCGTTAAGCCCAGAATATGAGTGCCTTTAGCAAGTTTTAGCATTTTACAGAGAGAAGAGATGATAGAATTATTGCCATTAATCACAGTTCATAAAACAGAAGCTTGGAATAGAAAAGGTCTGTGTGAATTGTGTTCTACGTCTTTTTTTTTTTTTTTTTGGCTTAGTGCAATTTCAATTTGATATTGAGTAAAATTGTTAACATTATTGATCAGGAACCATACCCCTGAAAATAAATCCAGTTATCCCAGGCTGGCAATAGTCAGATTATTTTTCACCTTAATCTGTGTTAACGTTTATATTTAGTGAATAGTAGTGTGGTGGGTTGAAAAGGGCTTGACATTGATGTTTGGAAGAACTTTTTTCCAGTGGTCTTTTCCCAACATGTCTATCCAGGAGAGAGGAGAGAATTATTTACTTGCAAATGAGATGTGTGAAGAGACTATCTTACCCTTGCCACAATACTTATCTTGTTAATTCATCTCTATGTTAAAGAAAGGATCTTCACAAATCAGGGGTGAGGACTTTTAAAACAAAAATTCCCTACTTCAATTAATTTAAAATTCTAAATTGCCTGGGTACTTTGAGTCTTTAAAACACACTGCTAAATTAATTTTATTGTAGAAATATTAACATTTTCCTCAACATTTTATTATGAAAAATGTTAAATGTACATTGCAGTTGAAAAAATTTTACCATATATGCACCAGTAAATTCTACCATCATCATTTTACTAGGTTTGTATTACCACATGTCCATCCATCCCTGTATCCATCCATCCATGGAGTTTTTTAAAATCCATATTTCAGTGTAAATTTCAGACAGTACATTTCCCTTACACACTTCAGCATAGGTGTCATTAACTAGAGTTTATTACTTGTTTAAATTAATATCTTTTAAAAAGCAGTGTATTAAGTTGATAACCTGAACCAAATAACATGCATTTTTTTTTTTCCTCTTGTGAACTTTAGCTTTCTAGGTTTCTGTTTTATATGCGCGTAGCATAAAGGAAGACAGTTCCTTTCCAACCTGACATTTTTGGGGGTTGGTCATTTTAAATGCTTAGTTGTCACACATTTTAAAATTCGATGATAAGAACTTTTTTCTTTACCCCTCTTCTATGATGTATTTTTGCTGAACTATGCAGCTTCTTAAAAAAACTGTAAATTACCAATTGGGGTTTATTAAATCAGTGTATACCTCATTTTAATCTATTGCTGCTTTTCTCCACGATACTACATCTCTGTCATTACTTTTACCTGCTCCACCAGAATGTAGAGAGGAGGAAAGTCAAACCTGTAGATGATTAGTGGTTTTAAACAACTTGAGAAGAACAGATTTTGTAGTTTAGAAAGTTGAAACCATTAACTTATTTAAGGACTTTGAATTCCCTGAGAATTGTAATTGTCCATGCTTCCTCTAGCCATAATTAGCAGGATCAAAAACGATTGTACTGTACAATTAGTTGTTGAAATTGTAAGCCTTAGTAAGCATCTTTAGCTTTACTCTAGTACTGTCTAGAAAAAAAGTTTTTTGACATATGCCTTTATTTTTATGCCAAATTTTTTTGTGGATAAAATCTGAAGAATTTAAGTGACTTGCTCCAGGTCATGAAGATTGAACAAATAAGTCAGAATTGAAACTTGACTATTCCTGATTCCTATTCTTGTGCTTGTATGATACAAATCATGGCTTCCAAAATAACTGAACGTTCCTTTGGGGACCTTAAAATGAAAGTATGTACTTTTACTAGTTAGACTTTCGTTTTTAGGCATTTTACGAGTCTTTGAACTTAAAGATTTTTTTCATGGTCATGTTCCTCATTAAGCCAATGTAATTACTAAAAATCTCACTTCACTGTTGAATACTGACTAATAATGAAGGTTTTATGAGATTTCTTTTTGCATTTGAATAACCTTCATGACTCACTCCTTTTTCTATGTAAGTGCTTAAGTGACCCCCTCACTAGTGAAAATAAATGTTCTATATCACTGATTCAATGTATATTGTCGACATGATATATTTTTTTAAGGAAAAGTAACCCCATGTGTCAGGATGAGTGATATCCTAGGGCAAAGCACACATGAAGTTTATTTCTACTCTGCAAAACTGGCATTTACTGGAACAAAACTCTTTTAGAGCGGCTGGTCGTTGTTTTGCCTTCTTTTGGTACTTGAGCACCTTTCTGTGGTTTTGTAAATCAGTGTGTCATTTTGTAAGAATTTCTTGTTAATTCTGTGTACATTGGCGTTCACCTTGTGGTATCCTCAGCTGACCATAATAATTTAGTTTGGGTATGGTGTGTCTGCTTTGAAATGCCTTACTAGAGCATGTCTGATTCTGCTCTCAAGCATTCCATGCATCTGCCAGGGCAATACGTTGCCTGTCTTGGATGTATGCTCTAGATCCAGAAGCAAAACTGATTTTGCTTTCACTGTTAAGGTTGCATTTTAGTGTAGTTATTGTTTTAAATTAGAGAATAAAATCATAAAAAACCAAGGGAGACTTTAGAACACTTCATTTAATGGCATGGCAAACTTTTAAAATTGGCTTTTGCTGTTTCACTAGAACAATATCTAGTAAAGGATATGGCTAAAAAGCGCCAGCCAGAACTGTATGAAATTGGGGTTGTTTCCTAAAATTTTTTCTAAATGTCATTCAGGGGTTTAACATCTGTGTATGCTGTTGGGGCTAAGTGCCAGTCACTGACTTGGAAATCTTTGCATTCTGGGGCCATAAAATGGCAAAAGTATGGGATTAAAACCAATCAACTGTGGTTTTACACAACTGTGAATTGTGAAATTGAAATTGCTCTTTTGGTTGTTTTTTTTTTTTTTTTTAGCATATCGAATATAGAAATCCAAAAGTTATTTAAAATTTACACTGCTTATGTTGATGGCTCATTTTGGCTGTGTATCCTCACTTCTGTACTGATTTCTGATAAAAGCTTGACATTATTATAACAGGCATTTTGTGTTCAATTTAATAAAACAGTTTCTGAGTCTTGTCTGCAAATTGTTTGGTTATGAGTTGGAGATCACAGGGAAAAGGTACATTGTCAGCACTGAGGCGTTATTTTCAATGCTGATGGTCAATGACTAGGTTTCCCATTCATCAGTCTGCATATGATCTGCCAGACTTCTTGAACTGATACAGAGTATGTTAGCTCTTGGGCTTGCGGTAGAATTGACCTAGCTGCTCACACGACTTCTTCTGTACATCACTGGAGTTAGCCTGAGCCTGGAGCAAGTCCTTAATTTTATTGATGTATTTTAAAATTTATCTTTTCTTCAAATTCTAAGGAACTTTGGGCTTAGCAGGACCATAATCACTGCTTCTGAAAATAAACAATGTAAAAAGGGATCTACCCATTAATCTTTCGAGTGTTTCACATATAAAATACTCATAATTAGCTTATATATGCAAATATTGAGCTATGGTCATTTAAGTACTCTGGGTTACTATATGCAATGTGCTTTTGAATTTAAATACTCATTTTAAAAAGTAGATTATAGGGCTGGAAGGTGCTGTTATGGTTTGTTTAATCAGGATGCAAGACACATACACTTACTGTCGTGGGAAAAATTCTTGTGTCTGCACAAAAAAATGTTTCTGAATGAAGTGAATAGATCACATTGAATCTGTCTGTGTGTTGTAAAAATACTCAAGGCAGCACATTTTATTAAATCATCTCTAAGAGATTTTTAACTTAAAAGAAGTCTATGATAATGGGCATCAAAAAAGTGAGTCTTTAACCATTAGAGCTTTTCAGCTTTTCTTTCTTCAGACATTTCTGAAGCTTATTTGCTGAAAATCTATTCACGATCAATTGCTGGGTGTTATCCTTTACAATTGCCTGTATGTAAAAGACTAGTAATGAAATTTCACAGTCTGTTATAAATTAATATAAGATTGTAAAGAGATCAGAAATAGGTATTTTTGTGATGAATTTTAAGATTTTTATCATCTGAGTTGAAACTTAATCCACCAACTTTTATTCCTACTTCTGGGATATTCACAAACTGTTGAAAAGTAGAAACCTACAAAAAGATGAAGACAGGCAACAATTGTGAACTGTAAATATTTAATAGGGATGTGATTATGAATCTTTGCCAAAAAAAAAAAATCACTTAAAAGTACATTCTGTGGTGTGTAGATACATGTGTGTATGTGTGTGTAAGAGAGAAAGATGTGGAGATTCATGGATAGAGAGAGAGAAGCGTATTAGGAGGAAGTGTACGGAAGTATGTTGTATGTATGTATAATGAAATACGTTCAAAGGAACAGATGGATATTTGCCACTGGAAGAAATATGCTTCATCATAGGAGTCTATAACGTCTGCTTGGTACTTTGGTTGTCTTTAAGTATGTAATTAGAGCTTCAAATATACTTTGGCTGGCAGCCATCCCTCCAGACAGGAACAAGATGTCTTTCATAGTAGCTTTAATTTTTAATCTTTGCTAATGCCAGAGGCTCTTCTCTATCCCTGTTTTTTTAGAAATAGCTTACTGGGTTATGGACTTTGACCAAAGGTATCTAGTGCCACCCTGTGGACTCTCTAAATCTTAGCAGTTTGAATGTGATTGGTACACTACTTTGGGAGCAGGATCTTTGGCTAAAAACCATCTAGTGGAGGAGAAGAGTTGTTAATCCATAAATAATGTAAGGGCAGACATCATGTTAGGAAATAACAAGGGCTGTATTCTTTTTATAACTTTAGGTGCTAAAGTATGCAGAATGGGAAAAATGGTGGATTGGGAATCAGAATGCACATATGTGTGTATGTATGATTTTTGTGATTTTAAAAAATGTCTATTTTGCTTTAAAAGAATCCATTATCCATGCATATTTGGATAGGTAAACAACAATACGGAAGCTAAATAGAAATAATGATCAATGAGAGCCTCAAATTGGAAGGAAAGGACTAGAAAAATGTCTTACCAAAGGAGATTGTTAAAATTATAAAAATTATATATAGGGGCAAATGTTACAATATATGTGGAAATGATGCTGACAATATAAAAACTAAACTACAAAATGCAAAATACAAAAACTTTTCCCAAGCATAATTTATTTTGGGGAAAATATGATGTTTTCTGCTTCAATAAGCTGGCAGTACAGAAGTAGACATTTTTAAAGTCTCGTTAAATACTTCAAACATTTAGAAAAAGTGCATTCTAGGATAATCGGTGCCAATTCTGTCACCTGTGTCCCCCCGGGCATGTCACTTGACTCCTCAGTTACTCAGAATTGGGGTATTAAGTGTGATTTCCAGTTATTTATTTTTAGTCCTCTTAGTAGCATGGAGAACTTAGAGAATTGATCTTCTTTAAAAATCAGTTGAGGGGCGCCTGGGTGGCGCAGTCGGTTAGGCGTCCGACTTCAGCCAGGTCACGATCTCGCGGTCCTTGAGTTCGAGCCCCGCGTCAGGCTCTGGGCTGATGGCTCAGAGCCTGGAGCCTGTTTCTGATTCTGTGTCTCCCTCTCTCTCTGCCCCTCCCCCGTTCATGCTCTGTCTCTCTCTGTCCCAAAAATAAATAAACGTTGAAATTTATTTAAAAAAAAAATCGGTTGAGGTTTTTGGATAGATAAGGCCAGTATTCACCCATGAACTCATGCTGCCATGTTTTCCTCTCACGAGGCAGTGGCAGTTACCAGTTTCTTAGGTATTTTCCAGAGATCTCCTATGCAATATGAATGGTGGCCTTCCATACACATTTTCATTTTTCTGGTGACCAGTGTGCCTTGGCAATCATTCTTTACCAGCACATGTGGATCTTACTCTTTTTGACTACATGGTATTCCCTCATATGATTTCCAAAATGTCTTTTACTGGTTCTTCTTTGACCCTCGATTTTTTAAATTAAAAACTTTAAAAAAAGTTGTGGTAAAATGTACATAATATAAAATTTATCATTTTTAACCATTTTCAAGTCTGCCTTTCAGTGACATTGAGTACATTCACACTGTCTTACATTATCACCACCAGCTGTTTCAGAAAAAGATGAACTTTTTTCATCTTCTCACACCAAAGCTCCATAACCCTTTAAACAATAACACCCATTTCTCCCTCTCTCCAGCCCCATGGCAACCACCATTTTACTCTCTTTCTCTATGACTTTGACTACTCTAGGTAGCTCATACAAGTTGAATCATACACTCTTTGTCCTTTCGTGACTGGTTTATTTTATTTAGCATATTTTCAAGGTTCATATGGTGGTGTATGTTAACATTTTCTTCCTTTGTAGGCTGAGTGATATTCCAGTATATGTACTTGCCACATTTTGTTTATTCACCTGTTGATGGCTTTTTGGGCTGCTTCACCTTTAGGGTATGGTGAATAATGTTGCTCTGAACCAGGGTATACATTAATTAAAAACTTTTAAAAATTAGAAATTATTTCACAGATGCAAAGTAGAGAAGACAATGAAATAGACATACAGGCACTCATCATCAAGCTCCCCAGCACCATCAAATCCTAACATTTTGCTATATTCTGTTATTTTTAGGAGAATAAAACATAGCTTCAGTTGAAGCCTACTGTGCACCTCTCTCCAGTTCTGGTCTTTGTCCCTCCCAGATAAACCACAATCTTGAATCTGGTATTTATTATTTTCATGTATATTATGTTAATACCGTATCTATCCATAAAGAATACAGTGTTGTTGTTTATGCTTTCAAAATTAATGTAAATGGCATCATAATGTGCAAATACCTTTGTATTTTCTGTTTTTTCTCAACATTCTGAGATTTATCTATGATGATACATGTAGCCATAGTTTATCCATTTTAAGTGCTCTATAGTGTTCCATTGCCCATATATACTGTAATTAATTCATCCTGTTGATGGACCTTTAGGTGGCTTTCAGTATTACTTTATTACAAACAATACTGCATTGAATGCTTTTTTTTTTTTTAAGCTTATTTATTTTGAGAGAGAGAGAACACATTTATTTTGAGAGAGAACACAAGCAGAGGAGGGGCAGAGTGTGAGGGAGACAGAGAATCCCAAGCAGGCCCTGCGCTGTCAGCAAGGAGTCCAATGCAGGGCTCAAAACCACGAACCATGAACTGTAAGATCATGACCTGCCTGAACCGAAATCAAGAGTAAGATGTTTAACTGACTGAGTCGCCCACGCGCCCCTACAGTGAATGCTTTTTACATATCTTTACAGGCCTATTGTGAAAGACTCACAAACCACATCCTTGCTACATCACCTAAGAGCTCATTAGAAATGCACCATCCCAGGGGCACCTGGTGGCTGAGTGGGTTAAGTGTCCGACTTTGGCTCAGGTCAGGATCTCGTACTGTGCATTTTCTTAATGTTTATTTATTTTTGAAAGAGCGACAGAGAGAGACAGGGTGCAAGCAGGGGAGGGCAGAAAGAGAGGGAGACACAGAATCTGTAGCAGGTTCCAGGCTCTGAGCTGTCAGCACAGAGCCTACCATGGGGCTCAAACCCACGAACTGGAGATCATGACCTGAGCCGAAGTCGGACCATTAAGCCACTGAGCCACCCAGGTGTGCCTAATAATGGAATTTCTAATCCAGCAAATATCAAAACACTTGAGCAAATGCTTTGTCCTATTTTAAGTGCAATTAGCTTTTCGTCGACAGAGTTTAATTTACTTAACAAATATTTGTAAGACACCAACTGTATATCAGATAATCTCCTAAAAAGCACTCCATTAATATTATTTCTCTTAATATTGTTGGAAAATTTACTTTCCACTTAAGAAAACCTTGAGATTTTGACTGGGATAGTGCAGTTTATCAAAAAGCCAGAACATGTGAGTAAGGAGGAAGAATGCACCACAGGGCGGTGAACCCCCCTGCTTTGTGCCCAGACAGACCCTGCAGCACTCCTTGCTCAATATCCAGCCTGGGGTGCTTCCAGAAGGAAGCAGCCCTCCACCGACCGTGGTCAGGGTGTGCACACGGCAACAGATTCCTCAAGGAAGAGAACTCAGGACTTTGTCCATTGAGTGATGTGAGCTTTTCTGTCCAACAGTACATCGTTGTGGTCAAAACTGGGAAAATTCCTGGGGAGTCTTGGGGCTAATTATTCATCTATCCAGTCCCTCTGCATTTTTGTGAATAAGTTGAAGGACAGAGCACTTTAATCGCAACTGGATTGGCTACTTCAAAGTGTATTTACGTGACCTGAAAGAACCTTCTCAGAGATAGGAAATTCTTTATTTCCATTACTTAAATTCATGTTCAATCACATAAGTAGACCTACACACATTTTCACTATCTAATATTCAACACTTTTGAAAAGGGGAAATACTCCTTCAACTCCTCATTTCCCCAATCCTACTTTTTCCTTCCTAGAGGTAACTGGTATTTTTAGCACAATGCTTATCCTTCCAAACCTTTTTCTATGTATTTCTAAATATGTTGTCTTGTAATTTATGGAGAAGAATTTCTATGCCCTCTACTTGAATATTTATTTAACCTCATACAGAAATGCCAGCCAATATGAACAGAAATCCAAATTTTTATGTTAAGTCCCTTGACCTTGGTCTCTTGGAAATTCTAATTTTTCTAAAACACGTTGGGGCCAAACAAAACATATCTGCAATACAAATTCAGTGCTAGGCTGCTGGTTTGTGGCCTCTGCTTTAAGAAGGCTTTGATTTAATTCTATAATAGAATTGAAATTTTTGGCACTGAGGAACCAGTGAAAGTTTTTAGGCAAAATTGTGTGATGGCAAGATTTTATTTGGATATATGCCCCTTCCTCACATGCTTGCCTTTTGTTCTTTGGCCCATTAGTCCATGAGTTCCAAAGCAGCAACTGCCTGCAATAGGGCAGTTATGAGGGAAAATACAGGTCTCTCCTGAAATCTAGCACGGGCCATAGTTTTCCTAACTGAGAGTGACTTTGTAAAGTCCTTGAGCCCAGAGATGAAATCCTGTTTTGCTTGCCAGCTACCAAGTGGTAAAACGGTGATCACATGCAAAGAAATATGAAGCTGCTCATTCCCTTTCTTCCGTCCACTAAGAGAGACTTGGCAGGAGGGTATGTTGGTGAAATGCACAGTGGCATTAGGCAACAGCCATTCTGGCAGCACTCATCTGCAGAACACGATGAATGTAATGTTTCGAAGGCCCCTGCTGGAAACACAGACCCGTTGGCGGGATGTTATCCTGTCAGCAATCAGAGAATTCCTTCGGAACAAAATTCATCAATGCTCCTGCAGAGGCGGAAGAAGGGAACAGAGGAAGAACAGCCTCACCATGAAAATCCCCCAGGCTGCTGATGGGGTGAGCCTCTGGCACCGGAGGAAAGGGAGTTGGGAAGCAAGAGTAGAGGCACATCTCACACCCCCAGGAAAGACTTTGGCTTTACAGTTTTGTCCATCTAAAACAGGATGTATCCTTTAAAATATAATTCTGACCCAGCAATGAACTCCAACTTTGGTTATTTGTTTTAATTCTCTAGAGTATGATTTTAAGCTGTTTCCTGGGGGAATAAATGCACAGCTCGTATAACACATGGGTTAAATAAGACACACAACATCTCTTCTGCAGGCTGAGAGCCAGGCAGAAGTCACTCATCTCTGTGATACAGGTGTGAAAGGGTTAATGCCCTATGGGCAGCTTTTGAGTAAGGATCAAGAGCCAGTTGATAAGTGCATCACACTTTTATGTCTCAGGTGAGTAATCCCGAAGTGTGTTCTACATAGTAATTCTATATAGTTCCTCCAGAGTCCCCGGTGGACAAGAGTCTCTCTTTTCCTCAGCAATATTGGCTTTCTCGCCTTGTTCCATCCACTCTTTGTGATTCCTCACACTCAGTCCTTGGGAACGCCTCCTGAAATACTCCCTGTACTTAGGCCCCTGTCACAGCCTCTGCGAGGTGAGACCAAGTGAGAGCTGAGGTGAGAGCTCAGGCCAAGACCTCCTCCATTCCTGATTTTCCTAACCAGCTTACTTGACTCATTCATTTCCCCTTCCTGGTTCTGTAGGCTTTTGAGGTTGTGATTCTGCCTTAGAGACACCTTGAGGAACTCATCCACTTGTTCAACACCAAGAGCACCCTGAACAACTCCTTAAGCACCCCATGCATGTCAAGGCTCTTAGCTAGAGCTGTTTCCTTTGCTTGAGACCCCACCCTAGCTGCCCTCCCACCCCCCACTAATCTCTTGGTACCTTCCTTTTCATGAAGCAAATTCTTACTTGGTCTTCAAGGCCAGCTTCAGTTTAGCTTCTCTGTGGACCCTTCCATAACTCCTCTGCACACAAACAGCTTTAAAGGCTAAGGAGAGGGAGCTAGAGATTTGCACACAGGGGAAGAAGACACGGGGGCAGCTCTTGTTGGAGATGAGGAGAATGGCATCAGGGGTACAGGGGCAGTGGCTTACCTCCAAAGAAGAAGGATTCTTAATTCTCTGAGATTGGAATAATGATAGCAAACACTGATGTATACTTACTCTGTGCCAGCCTCTGTTCTGAATGCTTTCAAAATATTTGGTAAATGGTAGCCTTTCTTCCTCACAAGAACTTTCGGAGATATGAGTTATTATTGCTCCCTTTTTCCAGATTAGAAAATGGAGGTACAGTTGAGTAACTGCCCCAAATCACACAACTGGTGGATAGTCAGGTAGTTTGGTTTCAGAATTCATGCTTGGCCACTGTATCTTATTACTTCTTAAGGGAAGCTAATGTAGAAAATAGACACATAGGGAAAAGAAAGCTGAGACAGTTTATGTCTGTTGGCCTAAAATTTCTCAGTGAAACAGGAGACAAGGGCAGCTAATATGACTGTAGAAGGCAGGGATCCTATTTGAATTTCACTAAGGAGAAAAAAAAAAAGCAGGAAGAGTAAATTGGTCTTGGTCGTATTTTGCAAAAGCTCCTGAACTGTCAGTAATACTGTGCCTGCCTCTTGCCTCTTAGCACATCGCCAAGTATTTGGCAACCAAACTGGTTTTCCCAAATGGCATCATTCCTCTTTTGTTGGTTTCCCCTGTGACACTTCCGGAAACCACAGTACTCGAGGCTCTGGTATGTTTTGGAAATGATAGTTATAGGAATGCACCTCAGACTGTCCAGAAGCCTCAGTCTGGGAGGAGCATACGTCTGGAAAAAGGACCTTTGCTTTTCCCAACATTGCTGTAAAATACCTAGGAAGGATTTGGGGGTGTTGTGCAGGCAGGCATAGGCTGGGTGGTTTCCAGAACAGATAGGCATCAGATCTCCATGAGAATGGAAAAGGAGTCTCATCCTTAGCAAATTCTTATCCCCAAGAGGGTGGTTGGTCCACAGCAGGGCGTCTCCCTGTGAGATGTGGTGGAGGCCTGGGAAGTTTTGCTTCTGTTTGTGTTATTGCCTGCTTTATATGACCATCTTCGAAGTTTGCATGTCCTCTGCCATTAAAGAAACCTAATATCCTTGGTGTCTGTGGGAATCTTTCCATCATCTCATAACCACCCTTTGGGGACGCACACTGATTTACCACAACACAGGCGGGAATATGGCTGTGTGCGGCCATGGTAGAATAGTGTGCCTGATTCGGGGATGTAATACTTAAACTTACTACATTTAATCAATTTAATCTGGAGCCTAAGCCAAAGTAAACAAACCAATATGTGGATGCATATGTGGGTAAAGTAATGGAAAAGAAAATGTGGGAAAGGGAAATTGCATTTCCCATTTCCCCACTGTGGCTAGCTTTTCCATATTTAGTTTTGTAAAAAAACTTGTCTGTCATAGTATTCTATTATCCTTGCCTTATTGAGAAAGCTAAAAGCCCTTCAGCTGTGGCAATTACCTTTCACTCATGTGATGGTAACAGAAGATAGGACAAAAGTGAAGAATAAAAGGCAACATTCTGTGTCATCTTCGATTTCTTTCATCAATGTTCTATAGCTTTCAGAGTGCAAGTGTTCCACCTCTTTGGTTAAGTTTATTCCTAGGTATTTTATTATTTTTGGTGCAATTATAAAATGGGATAGTTTTCTTAATTTCTCTTTCTGCTGCTTCATCATTAGTGTGTAGAAATGCAACCAATTTCCGCACGTTGATTTTGTATCCTGTGAACTTACTGAATTTGTTTATCAGTTCTAGTAGTTTTTTGGGGGAGTTTTCAGGTTTTCTGTATAAAGTATCATGTCATCTGCAAATAGGGAAAGTTTTACTTCTTCATTACCAATTTTGATGCCTTTGATTTCTTTTTGTTGTCTCTTTGCCATGGCTAGGAGTTTGAGTACTATGTTGTATAAAAGTTATGAGAGTGGACATCCTTACCTTATTCCTGATCTTCGGGGAAAAGCTCTCAGTTTTTCCCCATTGAGTATGATGTTCACTGTAGGTTTTTTCATGTAAGGTGTTTATTATGTTGAGGCATGTTCCCTCTAAACCTACTTTGTTGAGAGTTTGCATCATGAATGGATGTGGTAGTGTGTGAAATGCTTTTCCTGCATCTATTGAAATGATCATATGGTTTTTATGTTAAGGAGTGTACTTGTCATGATGAGCACCAGGTGATGTATGGAATTGTTGAATCACTATATTGTATGCCTGAAACTAATATTACGTTGTATGTTAACTAACTGGAATTAAAATAAAAACTTTAAAAAATCGGGGCACCTGGGTGGCTCAGTCAGTTAAGCGTCCCATTTTGGCTCGGGTCATGTTCTCATGGCACAGGAGTTTCAGCCCCATGTCGGGCTCTGTGCTGACAGCTCAGAGCCTGGAGCCTGCTTGGAATTCTGTGTCTCCCCTCTCTCTGCCCCACCCCCACTCGCACTTTGTGTCTCCCTCTCTCAAAAATAAATAAACATTAAAAAACATTAAAAAAACTTAAAAAAATGGACAAACCTCTAGCAAAATTGACAAAAATAAAAAAGAGAAGACACAAATTACCAATGTCAAGAATACGATGGGTATATCACTACAGACTCTACAGCCAACAAAAGGATAGTAAGGGAATACAATGCATGACCCTACACACATAGCAAACATTGACAACTTAGACAAACAGAACCGTATCTTCAAAAAACACAAACCTGTACAACTCACCCAAAGTATGGATATAGTGTCAGTCTACTCATTTTAATAATCCCAGTAATGGGTTAATTGAAGCATTAGTGCAATGCCTTCTTTTCTTTAAAAAAAGCTTTTTTTTTTTAATGTTCATTTATTTTTGACAGAGAGAGAAACAGAGCATGAGCGGGGGAGCGGCCGGGAGAGAGGGAGACACAGAATCTGAAGCAGGCTCCAGGCTCTGAGTTGTCAGCACAGAGCCTCACGCGGGGCTCAAACTCACAGACTGCAGAATCATGACCTGAGCCGAAGTCCGATGCTCAACCGACTGAGCCACCCAGGCACCCCTATGCAATGCCTTCTTTTCATTTTCTTATCTTTTCAAACAAAATGTAAACATTCCCTCTAAACCCGCTCTGGCCTCCCTCCATCAGGTTCATCTTAAGTACTTGTTCAAAATTGGAATCTTGGACTCAAGTCCTGGTTTACTTAATCCGTATCACTGAGGGTGGGGCTAAAGAACCAGCAGCCTGGGTTCTACTGTGCCTCAAAGTTTGATAACTACAGCCTCCATCCCAAGAAGCCTCTAAGGCCAAAGAGCTGTCTGGTTGTTTTTAGAATGTTGCCTTTCTAATTTTTTTTTTTAAACTCCTTTTTTTTTTTTTCTTTAAAAAAATTTTTTTTTCAACGTTTATTTATTTTTTTGGGGACAGAGAGAGAGACAGAGCATGAACGGGGGAGGGGCAGAGAGAGAGGGAGACACAGAATCGGAAACAGGCTCCAGGCTCTGAGCCATCAGCCCAGAGCCTGACGTGGGGCTCGAACTCACGAACCGCGAGATCGTGACCTGGCTGAAGTCGGAGGCTTAACCGACTGCGCCACCCAGGAGCCCCTTTTTTTTCTTTTAAAAAAATTTTTTTCTCGAGTTAGTTAACACATAGTGTAGTCTTGGCTTTAGGAGTGGAACCCATGATTCATCACTTACATATGATACCCAGTGCTCATCCCAACAAATGCCCTCCTTCATGCCCATCACCCATTTTCCTCATCCCCATCAACCCTCAGTTTGTGTTCTGTATTTAAGAGTCTCTTGTGTTGCCTTTTTTTAAATTAAGTTTTTAATTTTAGTTCCACTACAGTTAACACAGTGTTACATTAGTTTCAGGTGTACGATGTAGCAATTCCATACATCACCTGGTGCTCATCAAGGTGTGCTCCTTAATCTCCTTCACCTAGTTCACCCAACCTCTCTCCCCTCCCCTTGGTAACCATCAGTTTGTTATCTATAGTTAAGAGACCGTTTCTTGGTTTCTCTCTCCCTCTTTCCTTTTGCTCATCTATTTTGTTTCTTAATTCCACATAGGAGTGAAATCATATGGTATTTGTCTTTCTCTGACTGACTTATTTTGCTTAGCATTATACTCTGTATACTCCCTAGCTCCACCCACGTTGTTGCTAATAGCAAGATTCCATGGCTGAATAACATTCCATTGTAATATATACCACATCTTTATCCATTCATCTATCCATGGACATTTGTACTGCTTCCATAATTTGGCTATTGTAAATAATGCTGCTATAAACATAGGGGTGCATATATCTTTTCAAGTTAGTGTTTTTGTATTCTTTGGGTAAATACCAAGTAGTGCAATTGGTGGGTTGAAGGGTAGTTCTATTTTTAACCTTCTGAAGAACCTTCGTACTGTTTTCCACAGTGGTTGTACCGGTTTGCTTTCCCACCAACAGCACAAGAGGACTCCTTTTTCTCCACATCCTTGCCAACAGAGGTTTGTTAATTTTATTGATCTTTTCAGAGAACTAGTTCTGTCTTTTACTGATTTTTCTTTATTGTTTTTCTGTTTTCAGTTATACTGATTTCCTCTCATGAAGATGAGAGGATTATTTCCTTCCTTAGGCTTTCTTTCTTTCTTTCTTTCTTTCTTTCTTTCTTTCTTTCTTTCTTTCTTTCTTTCTTTCTTTCTTTCTTTCTTGTTTATTTACTTAGAGAAAGAGAGAGCAAGCAGGGGAAGGGCACAGAGAGAGGGAGGCAGAGAGAGAATCCCAAGCAAGCTCTGTGCTGTCAGCACAGAACCCAATGTGGGGCTTGAACTCACAAACTGGGATCATGACCTGAGCCAAAACCGAGACTCAGACACTTAACTGACTGAGCCACCCAGGCATCCCTTTCTTTGGGTTTATTTTGCTCTTATTTTTCTAGATTGTTAACGTGGGAGCTTAGATTATCAATCTGAAATTTTCCCTTGTTTCCAATATCTGCAGTTAGTACCATAAACCTCACTCTCAGTACAGACTTACTGGTGTCTCACACATTGTGATATGTTGTATTTTCACTTTTGTTCGGTAATATATATATTTTTATTTCATTTGAAACTTCCTCTTTGACTCATGGATTATTCTAGTGAAGTGTGTGTAAACTTCCCAAGGGTTTGGAGATTTTCCTGTTATTTTTCTGTTGTTGATTTCTAGTTTGATCATACTCTGTCTGACTTCAATTTTTAAAAATTTATTGAGTTTTATTTTATGGCTTAGAATATGGTCTATTTTGGTATATGTTCTGTGGTAATGTGAAAAGAATGTGTATACTGTTGTTGAGTGGAATATTTTATAAATGTTGATTTAGATCATGTTGATTGATGTGTTTTTGAGTTCCAAGTCCTTGCTGATTTTCTCTCTACTTGTCCTAGTAATTTGTTGAGAGAAGAATGTTGAGGTCACCATTTGTAATTGTGGATTTGGCTATTTCTCCTTTCAGTCCAGTAAGTTTTTGTGTGTAAAAATGTGTGTAAAATCACACATTTTACAGCTTTATTGTTTGGTATATCTATTTAAGGACAGCTATATCTTCTTGATGGATTGTTTTTATATATAATGCCTCTCTTTATCTTTATATAATGCCTCTCTTTGTCTCTATTGATTTTCTTTGCTCCAAAGTTTTCTTTATCTGATATGCATATAACCGCTACTGCTTTTTTTTTGATGAATGTTTTCATGATATACTTACTTCCATTCTTTTACTTTCAACATGCTTATATTGCTATATTTAAAGTGAGTTTCTTGTTGACAACATTGAGTTAGGTCATGACTTTTTTATCCACTTTGTCAATCTTTGCCTTTTAATTGTTGTATTTAGACCAGCCCCATTAAATGTAATTATTTATATGGTAGGGCTTAAATCTTCTATTTTATTTTCTGTTTATTTTTTCTTCCTTTTTCCCCTCTATTTTCCTTTTCCCACCTGCTTGTGGGTTTTTGAATGTTGTTTAGATTTCATTTTGATTTATGTATAGTGTTTTGGCGTTATCTCTTTTATATAACCTTTTTGGTGGTTGCTTTAGTTATTACATTATACACACTTAAGTTACCACAGTTAACTGGGGTTGTCTTTTTACTAGTTCAAGTGAAGTATAGAAACCCTACCCACTGTTATGTTCTTTTACCCTCCACCATTTATAATTATCTTAGTGATTTCCTCCATATACATTTAGAACCACATCATATAGTGTTAAGATTTTTGCTTCAACCCTCAAACCTAATTTAGAAAATGGAAGAGCAGAAGGAGTCTATTGTATTTACCCATATTTTTGGTTCTTGTGTTTTTTCTTTTCTACTGATGTTCCAACATTCTGAATTTTATCATTTCTTCTTTGTTTCAAGAACTTTCCTTACCTATTCATTTAGGGTAGGTCTATTGGTGACACATTCTCTTAGTTTTCTTTCACCTGGGAATGACCTGATTTTCTCTTCCTTCCTACAGGTTATTTTGCTGGGTATAGGATTTTGGGTTGACAGTTCTTTCTTTCAGCATTTGTAAAATGTTATGTCATTTCCTCTGGTCTCCAAGGTTTCTGATGAGAAATACACTGTTGTTCAAATTGTTAGCTTCTATAGATAATGTGCATTTTCTCTCTTACTTCTTTCAAAAGTTTGTTTTTTTCAGAAATTTGACTATGATGTGTCCTGGTGTGGATTTCTTTGGATTTTCCTCTTTAGGATTTTATCAGCTTCTTGGATCACTAGATTTATGTCTTTTGCTAACTTTGGGAAATTTTCAGCCACTAACACCTTAAGTCCTTTTTCAGCCCACCTTCTTTCTCCTCTCTTTTTACAATTCTGATGATACAAATGTTTGAGCTGTTTTTATGGTCCCACATGTCCTTGAATCTATGTTCATTTCTTAAAAAATATATTTATTTATGGTTGTTCAGATTTGGTCATTTCTATTGTTCTATTTTCTATTTTATTGATTCTTTCCTCTGTCACTTTCATTCTTCAAGGCAGTGGTGAAGATCCTGCCTCATCTGTAGGCCTCCTCTGACACCACACCCGTGGGCATCCATGGGGTCTCTCCTGACACTGCTGGAGGGGAGGCTTATAGGGATGAAATTCAAGGCTCTTTACTTGACCTTCTTGGACACAACACTGGCAGCGGTATTGGGGTGTCTTGTGAGGGTGGAAGTCTAGGTTTCCTACTTAGCCTTTGTTGGAATGGCTAGGGTGGGGACAACAGTGTTTTTCTGTGGTGTTTGAATGGAATAGAGTAGTTATCATCTAAAAATTTTCTATCTTGCTTGGCTCTTCCTTTCCTAGTCTTTTTGGAAAGACAGCAAAAAATCTGCACTTGTTGGTGTTTAATGGGCACCTGGCTTCCTTAGCTGCAAATCTGAGATATATGAGGCAAACCAAAAATCCAGAGTACTAATGACCATATGACTCCTTGGGTCTTGAGATCCCTAGACATTCTGTTGTCTTTCTTCCACCTTTCCAATTATTCTTATGTTTGTTTTACATAAAACATTCAGAGCTTTTAGTTGTACTGAGCAGGAGGAATGAAAAAAGTACATCTACTCTGTCCTCCCAAAAGCAGAGGTTCAGAACTTCTTATATACATATCTCCACACAAAAAAGTGAGCTATGAACCATAGCTGCTATTTCTATCATTTTACTTTCACATTTTATTATGGGGATTCTCTTTAGGATATAAGTCCCTGAAAAATGCCACTTTTAATTGTTGTATAATATAGCATTGCTTTGATAGGTCTCAGTTATTCAACTATTCTTATTTTAAAAAATATTTAGGCTATTTTCAGTTTTTCACTAGTTTAGATACTACTAAGTAAACATATGTTTTTCATAATAATTTCCTGATTTTCTGATTATTTTTCTTAGTATATATTTCTGGAAGGGGAGTTTCTAGAAGAGAGGGTATGAAATATTAAAAGATCCTTCATACACTTTTGTTTCCAGGACAGTTGTACTGATTTTGGCTTCTTAGAGCAGCATTCTCCTAAGACAGAGTGCCTGACTTACCATACTCTGAAGCTGAACATTATTAGTTAAAAACTTTAAAGGGGAAAAAGAGAATTTTAAAATTGTAAATAGGATTTCTTTGATTAATAGTGAGGTTGAACTTCACTATAATGCTAATTCAATAATTTTACCAAAAACATGAAAGTGTAAGAATAAATCACCATATTCAGGAAATTTAAAGCTTGATGATATCATAATTTGATCTTGTGGTATTATAATATATCATGATAATGTATCATGATATTAATCTACATACATAATAAAATTACGTAGAACTACACACACACACACACACAGAAACACATACAAATGAGTAGATATAAAACAGGTGAAATCAGACACTTGTAATGAGTATTGGGTATTGTATGAAGTGTTGAATCATTATACAGTATACCTGAAACTAATATTACACTGTATGTTAACCAATTGGAATTTGAATAAAAACTTAAAAAAAAAATCAAGGTATTTTTAAAAGGAAAAAAAACCAGGTGAAATTTGAGTAAGATCTGTGGGTTGTACCCATGTTAACTCCTTAATTTTGATATTATACTATAGTTGAATAAATTGTTACCACTGGAGGAAACTGCCTGATGGGTACATGGTACCTCTCTGAACTATTTTATTAATGTTGGTAATCAGTATCCTCTGTTTTATTTCTATAAATGTTATTCTTTTGGAGTGTCTGAACCAGCCTGGTTCTTGAACTAGTTTTTTCCAAAGTTTCTCAGTTTAGATCAGAGACAAGAGAACTCTCTATTCTAGTAGACACGCCTGAATCTGATATGGACATTTGTCTTTTCTCATGGGGGAGGCCACACTCCTGTTGGGTATATCAGATATCTGGCCAGGACAGTGCTTCATACCTTGTTCCTGACTCATACTTGAACCTGGGGTTTCTACTTCCCACCTCACTATTCTGCTGGGTAGGAGGACACTGAATCTCTTGCCATTTGACCCCAGCTGGAAATAGAGTCTGTTCTGTTCTTTGTTTTTCCCAGAAGAGGATCTTGTAATTTTCCACAGAACCTGTGACATTGGAGGGTTATGAAGAATATTGATGGGGTGGTCTCTGATCAAAAGTAAGAATGGGCATATAAAATGATTAGCTTTTAAAATAGTAAATAACTTTCTAAGGACTATAATAATAGTAAAAAAGAATTTCAACCAGTGTGTAAGAATATTCCTAGGCTATCAGGAGTTTTCCCTGTCAGGCAGGACCAGAGTCAGGGCTTGCAATGTTGCTTTTGAATTTTGTCTGCTCCCATAGCAATATACATCCAAATACAACTTTTATTGTTCTGATTTGGGCCATACATAAAGCATACTCACTTAGATATCAAACTTAATGTGCCTTGCAGTTATATTCCCAAAGGACAGAATTGACAAAATATTCTATTCAAAAGAAGTGAAGCTTTGGAAGTAGACATGCAAGAGGAGATCAGAGAAGGTCTCATTAGACCCTCAGTTAGTAGGAAGGGGTTTGGAGTACCACATCCAGTTTGTGGTATCGTACTTTGACGTGGCAAGAATGTACCAGTGCACTTTCTCAAGTGTGGTCTTTGGCTACCTGCATTAGGAAGGGGGACCTAAACATTCTGATTCAGGGCCCATTCCAGATATCCCCACAGCATCAGAACATGGTGGCGGCTTGGGAGACTAGCAGTCTTCGTCTTTAACAAGCATTCCAGGTATTCATAGGCATACTGAAATTTGATGCCAAAACACAGCCTCTAGGGTTTTTGAGAAATCTAGAAACCATGCTGTCTGAGTTTCAAAGGGAACTATAACTAGTTTGGAGAAAAGCAGGCTTGGAGAGGGGCTGATGACTATCTGGTTTTCAAGGCCTGTCTTGGAGACTTAGTCTCATTATTGCAGTATATGCGAGTTATATAGTGGCAGATTGCAGCCCAATATAAAAAGAAAAAAAATTTTGTCTTTTAAATTAGCATTTAAAAATGTAAGGCTGCCTTGATACTAACCTTCTGAACACTGGAAATTTTCAGTCAAAGGGTACAGAACCATGTTGAGTATAATCAGGGTCTACATCTCTAAAACATTTTCCAAGAATCTATGATCCCATGTCACTTAGTTGGTTCTTCTGCCTTCAACATTTATGTCACTCCAAATCTATAGAATTTACATCTTCCTTTGTTAAGCCTTGGAAAACCAGTGTGTTAACTACTTTCTGTTTTGAGGTACTTTTTAAACATTAAAAAAAATGTTTGTTTATTTATTTTGAGAGAGAGAGTGAGTGAGTGAGCAAGTGCTAGCATGGGCGAGCACAGGCAAGCAGAGAGAGAAAGAGAGAGACAGAGAGAGAGGGAGGAATCCCAAGTAGGCTCCAGGCTATTGGCATGGATCCCACTTGGGGCTTGATCTCCTGATCATTGAGATGATGGCAGAAATCAAGAGTCAGACACTTAACTGGCTGCGCCAACCAGGCTCCCCTGTTTTGAGGTACTTTTTTGTATGATACTTACATCCCTTGATATGTTGTGCTTCCTTCTAGACCCCATAGGTCTATGTGAAGAAAAGTTTCTAGGCACCCCAGTGTTATCGATGCCCTCCATTGCCTTTCTGTTTCTTAAATGGCAGCTCTGTGTGGTTGGAAAGTATCACTGACAATGAGGCCTCATCTTTCTTGTCCATTTTGTAATCACATACCTTTCACCCCTTTACTTCACTTTGAAAAAATATCTGGAATTATTTCTGTCTACTCTTTCACTTTTCTGAGGTGATTTTGGATTTGTTGTTTTGAGTACATGTCTGAACTGAGGGGCCTGGGATTAACCTTGGACCACTTGGGTGGCTCCTGTGAATTCAGTGAATCTCTTATCCATTCCATCTATGGCATGAAGCTTACCAGCAAGTTCAGGGTCAGGATGGTGTATCTGCTCTCATACACTGTGTATGTGTGATGTGCTATGTGATGAGATCTGATTGATAACAATAGACCCCGTGATACTCCTCTTGTGTCTCTCCTTCTAGGTGAGGAGGTGTCACCTCCTTCTAGGTGTCTCTAGAAGATGGGGAGAAGGGTATGATGGAGAGAAATGTTATACTTCTCAAGTTAGTACTACTAATATTTCTCAGAAGGGCAAATTATAGAAGACAGAGCCCATTATTTAGTCAGCATTTTCAAAAATAAATTGATACTTCCAAGTAAAAGGATCGTGCACGTTCCCTGATAGAGGAATCTTTTTCCTGGCAGGTGACATGCTGTGGCTTTGTGTAGAAATGCCTAAATGTCTCTTCTTTTTATCTGTTATTACTATCAACAATTCTGACACCAAATGTGTAGGTTTTCCATGCCAAGCAATTCTCCTATTGTCTGTCAACACCAACTGGATGTCCTACACTTCAATTCAATTCTGATACTACCTACCCAGAGTTAAGAGACCCCAGAGTCCCATAAGACTGCCTCCAACTTAACATGCCAATTGTAAGTAGTGGGTTTCCAGGGAACTCATGCTTTTATCTGACTTGACTACAAATCAGGAGTTCCTATGACCCCCTCCCCTGGTGTGGTAATTTGTTATAATGGCTCATAGGACTCAGGAAAACAAACACTTTGCTTACTATTACCAGTTTATTATAAAGGATATTATGAAGGATACAAATGTACAGGCTGATGAAGAGGTACATAAGGCAAGATCCAGAAGCGTCCTTAGTGCAGCAGCTTCAGTCCCAGTGGAGTTTGGGGTGTGCTTCTTTCCTGGCACATGAATACATACATTTGCCATCCTGGAAGCTCTTGGAACCCTACTATCTAGGTTTTTTATGAAGGTTTCATTACATAGGCACGAGTGATCAAATCATTGGCCGTTGATGATTAACTCAATTTCCAGCCCTTCTCCCTCCTTGGAGGTCAGGAGTGGGGCTGAAAGTGTCAACCTTCTAGTCACATGATTGGTGCCTCTGGCAACCAGCTTCCATCCAAAGTTATCCAACACCCACTCAGCACTTTAGCACAAACTCAGGTAGGGTTGGAAGGGGCTTATTTTGAATAACAAAACACACTACTTTCACCCCCTATCACTCAGAAAATTACTAGGACTGGGCACAAAGACAAAATTCATATTGGTTATTATATTACAGTTCCATTTATTCTTGTTTTGTTTAAATTTTCCCTTTCTTAAAAGTAGGCAACTAATAACAATGACCACTTAGTATGGGAGAAGGTGATTAACTAATGTGGTTAAACTTATTTGAAGCTCTTGGAGAAGACTGCTTTGGATGAGAAAACCTTATTCGTGTGAAAACTGTTAATTACCCTGTTAATTACCCTTTTTCTGATGGTTATTTTTTTCTAAATAATTATAAGTAAATTCTGAGATTTTCATCCCCATTCCCCTATTAAAAAAATTAAATATCATGTCTCCTGCATAAAGGAGTCCTTGTTGAGGCTAGGGATCACTTGCTGTAAGTCACCTTGTCTTTACCTCTATCATTACAGAGCCCTTCATAGTCCAGCAAGTGTGGGGGTCTCCTTGGGCCTTACGGTGACCCAATGGAAAAGGCTGAGGCTCAGGTGTCTGGGGCTTTGAAGTTTGCTACTCTGAGCTGCTGTTCAGTGAGCTGAAAACCCTGGTCCAGACTTAGTGCTTTCACAGCCTTCTCCCTCCTGTGGAGGGGACACTGTGTGCTGTCCATCACTGCCTTCCTCACCCTCAACTTCTTATCAGTGGTAGGTGAGTCTATGTCACAGAGGTGGGCTTCTCAATTGAACAGCAGCATCTTAAGATTCTGTGTGATTATTTTCAAAAGGGTCTCAATGATGGGTTTTGAGTCTTCTTTTTTTTTTCCCCTATACCCTGTTCTCTTTATTTCCTGGAGGGTGAAGAATGAAGAGGGTGAAAATGAGAAGCAGTAAAAATCCCACTGATTTGATCATTTTCTAGTGGTAATCAGCGAGTGTGAGGCATGTGGTAGATGGTCCATACAGAGCTGATGAATAAATGAACGCATAACAACACCTGACATTCACACTCGAAGGCAGTGTGTATGAAGGTGGTGGTGTCAGCTCTGGACCCAGACTAACTGGGTCTGAATCTCAGAGATTCCACTTAGCAGCTGGGAGCCCTTGGGCAAATAAGTGACTTAATCTTTCCACCTCACTCTTCTTATCTGTAAAATAAGGATAAAATAATCTTCATTTCATAAAGTTGTAAGGATTCAATGAGTTGATAAATAGTAAGTGCAAATAATAGTATCAAAGTGCATTTCCATATGTATCTCATTTTATCCTGACAGCTCCTTGATTATGGAACCGAAACAGGGATTTCTGAATCTCACAGTGGACGAATCTTAAGTTCTCGGGACTGGTAAGAAGTAGAGAGGTGTCTAAAATTCAGTTCTGGTTCCAGAGTTCAACCTTCTAGATCAGAGTTGTTTGTTTAGTTTTGAAGATGATGAAAGACACACAAAAAAGCAATTAGCTTTGATTTCAGTAGAGTGTATGGGTCTTATGGAAGGACAAATCCCTTTCTGTAGTCAAACGAGATGAAAAGAGGTTGTGAGAAGTAACAAGGATGAGAACTGGGACTGCAGAAATAATGAGCCCTTATCAAAACACCTCAGTGACTCCAGGGAAGAGGCAAAGAAGCAGTTTAGAATAACTGAGGAAAAGAATCAATCAATCCAATTTAAAACTAAATAATACCTTCTTTATTCATTAGCGTTAGCACTGAGCTTTTGCTGAAAAATGCTTTGCTCTAAAATGGCCTAATTTTTCCTTTTCATTTGCATTTCCTTCCTGCCCAGATGCAACTGGCAGCAGCCCAGTGGCAGTTCCACTAAAACAACCGAACTCCAGCACCTCAATTTCGATCTCGGAACCGTCCTTTTACATTTGTTTCTTTGCATACATAATTTGTCAAACTTTGCAAGCCGCACACCAAAATTCTGCCAACAAAGAACAGGAAGTTTGCGCCATCCTTCTGGGTTTACTGCTATCTTCTTGGTTTTGCAGTGACTGGAATCGGGCCCTGGTGAAAGTATTAACACATTAGCAGTTTGGAATTGCGCTCAAGTCTTCTGGGCAATGAATTGAAAAAAAGAAAAGAAAAAAACCAACCTGAGCAACAAGGGGACTTGGGCACATTATTTATACATCTGGTGAGCTCATTCACTTGCCTAGGGAAATCAGGCGCACAGCCGCCTGCCCAAGGTTAATTTTATTTTCTTCTCAGCCAGGAACAGGGTGTGCTATTACACAGAGAGAGGAATGAGGACTTTTAATTGGCAAAGAGGAACTTCTGCTGTATAAGGAGATACTCCGGTCGCTGGAGGTCAATAGAAGTGCTTTAGGATTTTAAAATCCTGCTGTGTTCACAGTTTAATACGAAATCCTTTGAATAGCTAGGATTCAAAAAACCCTTGCATTAACTGTTTAGAAACAGAAGAGGGCATCTCATCATGCCTTATTTCAGGTTTCTTTTCTTTCTTTCTTTTCTTTTTTTTTTTTTTTTTTAAGAATGGAAAGGAAGCTGGTCTTTGAATGAAAATGAACAGCATTTCCTTTTCAGAATGAATGAATGCAAATATTCTGTTAGTTTTCAAAAGCTTAATTTTGACTAAAAATGATGGATTTGCCTTCTAGTTTCAAGAGATTGGAATTTTAGCTGTAGACTAGCCATATAATAAGCTTTATTATATCACAAAGTGGCTGTCGAATACAACGCACTTAGATTTTAAGGCAAATACCACATAGATACCCTTCTCCCCCACTGGCTAGGAAGCCCTCATTATGTACCCCCCCCCCCCATTCTTCCCATATTCAGATTCTGTTTTTTCTCAGAATTTCATCTAAGGGTTTGTGAATCTCTTAAAATCTTACACAAAATGTGTGTGTGTGTATTTTTCTAGAGGAGGTGTGTAGTTTTAAATATACCATCTTCCTTCTTTCTCAGGTTAAACTCCTAGGAAGTTCCCATGCTTAATTCTACCTTCTACTAATTGATTCTTTATATACTGTGTATATTTAGAGGCTCAGTTGGTGATACCCTGGATGAAGCCTGTTATAATAAACGCTGCTGAACTGAAAAATCTCAGGTTTTGCCTAGCAATTTAAACAACCATAATGGAATACAGCAGCAAGCCTTTTGAAAGTCTTTGGTATTCTTTGTATTAAGTTGTCAGAGCTGAAACAAACTTTTTAAAAAATCTAATCTAGTCACTTCACTTCCTGGCCGAAGAGAGGAGCAGCGTTCTGTGCAGCATTACACAGGCCATGTGTCCGTGCTCAGGAGTAGATCCCAGTCTGTGACCTCTCGGTCTACTTTTTATTTCCCTCAGTCTGCTTGGTCCAAAGCTTGCAGTGGTCCAAAAATACATGGGATCTTTCCATTGTTCTGCTAGTGCATATGTGTTGTTTTTTGTGTGTTTTGTAGTTTTGAGTATATTTTACTTTCTAAGTGAACATTTTAAAAGCAGAAAAAGAGATTTTGTGTCTTTTCCAGTTGTCCTAAATTATCTAACCTGGCAGTGCTGAGTTCAGTTTTATGAAAAGGTGAATGTAATGAGGGCAAAGTGAGTTTGGAAGCAGAGAGGGTTTGTTGGACAGGATAGGGTAGGAAAAATGGCTCCTGATTTGATGTCTGGACTTTTTATAATACATCAGGAACCTGATGTTCATCGTTTTATTAATATCTTCTTCAGTGGCCCCATTTGAAATTTGGAACTGACCATTTGTAGCACCCTCTCTATTTCCATGGAAGCATCTAGAACATCCAAGCTGATAATTTTCTAAGAAGCATTAAACTTTCAGGAAAAAAAAATCATTGTTATATGAAATGTCTCATTCCTGAAGCTTACCCTTTATCCCTGAGTCCCAGGATTAGGGGAAAGATGAGGAATATTTGTAGGTTACATTACTTGATAATTAAAAAAATACTTCTACATTTTGATGTGACTATTTTGACTTGATGGATCAAGTCAGTTAATATAATGTCTTGCTTTGCCCTGGGAGTCTCCAGTAGATATCACAGATTGCCCTGGAGTTGAAAGTAGAGCCTTTGGGGACCAGAATGGCCTAGGAAGGATTCTTCCTGGGACCACAGATTTCATGTGCAGGTTAGGGCTGCAGTGCAAAGATGTCTCTGTCCTGCTGGGCAATGTTTTAGCATATAGGCTGCTTCCAGGAGAGATAATTAAGACTCACTGTACTTTACTCAATGATACTCATGTCCATGTATTTCCCCTTCCTGCATTTATGGAAGGCATATGTGACGATGTAATAGCTGTCTATGTTCTCCTCTTTGTAAAATTACAATCGGTGCTTTGTGCATTCCTTTATATCAGGAATATTATATATGATATATAATATAATATTTTCCTTCTTTTCCTTGCCCCATATCATATCCCCCACCCTTCCATAAATCCCTAACCATCCAAGTAGAGGTTTTGGGGACAATGAGAAAGAAGTTAATCGTAAGTACTTCCTTTTGGAAAGGAAAAGTCAGAGGTAGAAAAGTGAGCTCAAGGGACTTCTAGTTAGATGGGGCATCAATATTTGTAGAGCCATGAGGGGAACTTCGTGTTGAAGACATTATTGTTATTATTTTTAAACAAGTTATTTATTTTTAAATTAAGAATACGTAGGCCAAGTGAATAATTTGGAAAGTTGATGTAGATATTTAGACATTTCAGGACCTAAGCTCTATTACCTACTTTATACGGTTAAAAAAAATTAGGGCTTTTTTATCCAGGCAAATTAACTGTTTTCACTTAGTTCAACTTATTTGATAATTTATTTGCTATTTAATTTTAATTATGTAGGCATAATTTCATCAAAGTGTTGTTTATATGTATTCTGGGGATAGATAATTTTACAAAGTGTGATTGTCAATTATACTGACACTGGACAAGGTGGGACTGTTGTTTTTTTTTTTTTTTTAATATAATTTACTGCCAAATTGGCTTACATACAACACCCAGTGCTCATTCCAACAAGTGCCCTCCTCAATGCCCATCACCCACTTTTCTCTCTAAGGTGGGACTGTTTATAGAGACAGTTGCTTTCCTATAGTAATATTAGCAAACATTTTGTCAAAACCAAAACTCTGCATACTGAATAAAACAAAGCAGAATGATGAATTTATTGTAAGGCTTTCCTACCTGCAAGCTACAGGAGCAATGGGTTCTGAGTTGCTCACAGACTAAGGGATTTTCATAGGATAGATATGGAAGTTTTTGCATTTTTCAGCTGATTGGTTGCCTAGTGGTCTTTTTGCTTACTTGAATCAGGTAGCTCACTCAGTCAGGGGAATAGGAAGTCCAGAGATGGCATGAAAAGATTTGGTGTTTGAAGATTGGCTGGTATCCTCTGATGATTTCTGAGAAGAGCTGTAAGTTTCTGTAAGGAATAGGTTTCTTTCATGCACCTGTGTTGATCATCTCCATTTCATCCTTGACATAGTAATTCCATTTTAGTTTGGTTCTACAATGTATATAACATTTACCACTTACCAGGCATCATTATGAGCGCTTAATTTCACCCTCAAATGACCCTACAAGGCAGATGCTATTATTACCCCCATTTTGCCAAAAGGGCAGCTGTATCTCTTAAATAATTTGCCCAAGGTCACAAAATCCAAAATGGCAAAACCAACATTTGAACTCAAGTATCTGGCTCTAGAATCTGGACATGTAGCTATATCAAACTTTGGACAGCTTCTTGATTTCCTTCTGGCATAGGCCTTCCAGATTAGCAAGAACCCCACAATCTTGAATTTTTTTTCTTTCAAGAGATTATTTAGTTCTAACCTAGGAACATTGATCACAAACTCAAATGTCTAGACAGGGTCAGACAGGGAGCATTAATAAGGAGGACTGGGCAAAGGATAATCAAATAGCCCTCTTAGTTTCTATTTTTTCTTCCAATTTTTAACTGACATTTTTAGAGAAAATATTTATCCACCACAAAAAGAAAAATAATGCAAATGAAATGATAAATAGTAGCTGGTAATGGTAGTGTTAGGGAGACTGCTGGGACAGGTGGGATTGCAACATATTTGGAGATTGCTTGCCTTGCTTAAAAAAGCAACATTTTTAGGTTTGTATCACCAGATCTTTTCTCAAAAAGAAAAAAAAAGGAAAGGCAGGTACTCATATTTTTTTATAAAGTTTGTGCATTTTTAATTGTTTAAAAGTTATAATAAGAGCTAAATAAAACTTACTCTTCATCCAGAGATTACCAGTTTCTAGTTATCTGAAGGAAGAAAAATCTTGTAGTTGTGTTTATGGGTTCGTGCAGGTGGAAGAATAGATGAAAAAACAGAGTTACTTTGTCCCTTAATAGCTCTGAAGTCAATAATAACCAATCACATTTATCACCTTTTAGCTGGACTGTATTATAAATAGGGATGGTTTTCAACGATTTGGCTTCCTAGTCAGAGAAAGAAGAGCTATGGAAACTTCATAATAACAGGCTTATAGATTTATAAAGTAAAAAAAAAAACCTTCATAAATATTTAAAGTGAATCAATATGGCATGGACAATAATAACAGGTGAATATTTTTCTCTGTGAGTACAGAGTAATCTACAATTGCTATAGCAATTTGCATGTTGATGGATGGATTATTCTATGTGGATTTTGAACTCCTTTTATTCTGTAAAATATAGGCTTAGGCAATTCTACTCTTTTCTTTTACTATTGAGATACTGAAAAATATAGACAGTAACTATGCTTGAAGGAAAAGAGAAATTAGATTGTTGTCAATTCCTGCTCCATTTAGTCCCATCCCCTGTGTACAGCGCACATTTCTGAGACTTCTCTTTCCGTCCACTAATGAGAGTACGGTTGCAATATGGCAATGATTCTTTTTAAAGTTAATATCTAGAGACTGAGGCTTTTGCAATGATAGAGTGATGGGCATAGCAAATCCTCTCCCCCAAATGCAGTGATAAAACTGGATAAGACTACCAAAAACAACGATTTTAGAAATCTGAAAATTGACTACTGGCACATGACAAACTGATAAGTGTTTATTTAATAAGAACTACTGAACTTCAAGTATAAGCAATGAGAGTCTGGGCTGCTCCTGTTCTACCTTCTGCAGTGCTATCATGTGATAGTTTGGCCAGGGTGTGCAAGCCATGAACAAGGAGAGCTTAGCTGCTGGAGGGGGCTGATTTGATTTGGAGAGGGGAGTGGAAAACCTCATGCTCTCAATTATTGTCAGATATAGTCAGCAAACAAACAAGGAAGGCTAATGATGTAGCTAGCTTAGAGTGGTGCTGCTAGTTGGGATAAGCAAGAAACCAACAGTCTGGTGGAAATTTAACAGGGAGACGAAGGAAATGTGACAGTCACAGGGTGTCTTGGTAAGCTCCCACTTATCCCTGGTGGTCTGGAAGAAGGCCTGCATGCCCAAGGCTGTATACATGCTCAGTAATTCTCCACAAACCCCTGGGTGAATCTGAGGCCTTGCCAAGAAGTAAAAGTTGGAACAGGCTTGAAAACAAAGTGCCTTGTGTACAGGGTTGAATAGTGTACCCCCAAAGGTTAAGTCCAAGTCCTAACCCCAGGCACCGTAAACATGACCTTATTTGGAAATAGAGTCTTTGCAGATGTATTTATGTTAAGGTTCTTGAGATAATCCTGGATTTAGAGTAGGCCCATAAATCAATGACTGGTGTCTTTTTAAGGGAAAGGAGAGGGGAATTTAAGACACACAGGCACAAAGGAGTAACACTGAGAAGAAGGCCATGAGAAGATAGAAGCAGAGAATGGAATGATGGATCTACAAACCAAGGAGCACAAACCTACCGCATGCCAGGAGAGAGGCACGGAACAGATCCCACCCTCAGCCTCCAGAAGGATCCAGCCCAGCCGACATCGTAATTTCAGACGTCTGGTGTCTAGAACTGTGAAAGAATACATTTCTATTGTTATAGGCCACCAAATTTGTGGAAATTTGTAACAGTAGAAATGTAAGAGTTGAAATGAACATGCTTGGTGTTGGAAACGCACAAACGAAAATGTTAACTTCCCACCATGGAAAGGGTGAGAAAGCTGGGCTCAGAGAGTCCTGCCTTGTCTGATTGCTGGCTCCACCAATTACTAGTTCGTGCTCAGGACATTGACCCTCTGTAAACCTCAGTGTCCTTATTTGTAAAGTGGGCTTCCTTGCAGAATCCTTCTCCCAAATTCAGCCAGTAATAAACTCTTGTTCTCCAGGCAAACTCTCCCTTTATCTCTGTACTTAGCTCCGTATGTTGAGCTATTTTTGTACAGACAGGTATCCCCCACTTTTCGAAAGTGCTTGTGACACCACTTTACTTTTACAAAAGACCTACATTCGTGACTGTTTTGCTAACTGAAAGAAATCCCCAGAGCATTTTCAATTTTACGACAAAAGGTGAAATGGGATGTTCAGCGTTACTTTGCAATGAGCTCTTACAAAGGCAGCACACCCTTTAGCAGTGAGAGGGCTCCCCCGCCCCCCGCCACCAGCCCCGAGGAGCTCCTTCACCAGGAGCTACACTCAGCATCAAGCTGCCATGGCTTTGACCTGTGTCTGTGAGCATCTGTGCTTTATCTAGATTTATTGTGTGCATCTGTTAGCAAGATGTGCTCTACGGTATCAGAAGAGCCTAAGAGGTTATTTTTCGGGTCTGGAAATACTAAAAAACGTTTCCTTATAAATTAATGATAATTGCTTCTTTCCTTTACAACCATTTTGGGTTATGAAAGGTTTTATAGCAATGTTCTACTTTCAGATAGTGGGGGATATCTGTATTTGATTTTATCAGACTTAAAATTCTGTAAGGGCAGAGACTATATTTATGTTTACCTGATGGTCACAGTATCTATAACATAGTGGGTATAATCAATCCATGCTTGTAAGGTTGATATGAGGATTAAGTCTGGCACTTGGTAGCAAGGCTACCTATGATTATTATTTATGTCTGTCTTTAAGGTTTGTATACCCCCTTTTTATTTTTAGCTACACACGTGTACATCCCTCAGGAAAAAAGGCAGAATTTGAACTGTTCTTTGAGCAATGTGTAGGCCTTAGGCTGGCGAAGGTCAGGGAAGATGCTCCAGGAGAAAGAAATAATAGGATACATCATGGTCTTTTCATAGGATGCTAGGAGCCTACCTGCTTGGAGGGAAAGCTGCAACCCTGCCTAAAAAAAATGCCCGAGGTACTCCTAGCTGTACTGTAAAGTCCTTCTTTCTTAAAGGGCAGTGTGCAGACTTTATAGTATAGGGTCCATGTTTCTGCATGTATGCTTTATGCTTATTGAACTTCTTAGTTCATATATTTGCCCTTAATGTGTTTGTGGTCTAGGGTCATATGTGGTAAAACCAAATGGGATCACAGATCTCAGAACCAGACCAGCTGTCTGAATCCGGGATTATCTCCAGTTATAAATAGTGACTGGGCACAGAATCAACTAGCAAAATTAAGGGGTAGAGGGCTTGGGTATTTGGGGAAAAGAAGGAAAGAGTGCCAAGAAACCCAAATGTTACAAATTAACTCTCCAGGAGCAAGAGCAGTGGAAAACCATAGGCAACTGCAATTGATGGCAATAAAGTAAGCCTTGAAAGCAAATATGTAAAGAGGAAAACACAGGGTGTTTTGACGGGCTACACCCCCCCTCTGAATCAGAACTGTTTTAAAATAGCTTAAAGGATACCACTTTTTAAGGAAATTATTTGTGGAAAAATGTGTGAATCAAGTTTACAAACCAACTACTAAAAATTAGCATGTAAAAGGTATGTGTGTGTGTGTGTGTGTGTCAATGTCATAACAAGCTTAATGTGCCTTTTAATTTTCTTTTTTTTTTTAGAAAGCATCATATGTTGTTAAAATTTCTGGAATCATTTAAATTATCTGTAGAATTAGAATGCACTTCATTGTTATTTTGGTAAAAAATTATTACACACATAATACATACAAGTGCCTATAAGTGGCAGAAGAATTTAAAGCTGTAGCTAAGCATGAATTTTTCAAAATTACTCATTCCCCACCAGTCAAAGGTAGTAGCATAAATGTGTTCATGCCGATCCTCCTAGATAATGATATGTATCATGCTAAAATGGACTTCCACATTACTATTAGATTCTTGAGATTAGTTTGAATGTTGCGATCGTTCTCAGACATGTTTAGAGGGGTTTAATTCATGTAGAAATGAATGTATTTCTTTAAGTTGCTCAATATATACGCTTGCTGTGGACAACGGTTTATTGATCTGTGCCTAGATAGCTTGCTAGCTCTCCTGGATCTGGACCCCTTCCTGCACTTGGGGAAGTCCTGTGGCAGAGCTTGCTTACTAAGCTAGAAGCTGAAATGCCAGGTGCACGTCCCTCAACCTACCTTGCAGCTAGGGCTTAGGTGCAGGGCCTCACTTGGACCATTTGAATCCTGAAGCGATGCCTGAGGCTGGTAGAGAATCCAGTCTAAATTGATGGCAGCCTAAGGTGGGGCGGCGGGATTGGGCAGAAATGCACGGGCTCCAGAGTTCTGTGGCTCCTGTGGTGGTGACACAACCGACCTGGCCTATCACCTCATTTTCATCGTGGGTAGTCCTGGCTGCCACCTTGTTCCTATCTGTTTTCCTAGCCTGTTTCTCTGTATTATCTGGTGATTCTACAAACTACCAGAAATCCTTTAAAAAAGTTCTTTCCTTCTTAAATCAGCCAATCTTTTGTTACTTGCAACGAAGAACTCCGATTGATAGAATGCTCTTCTCAGTTCCACCCGAAAATGGAAGGCCTGTGTTTAGGAAGAGAGTGAATCATTGAAATTTTAGCCATATTCAGGGAGCCTAGAAATTTGGACTAGAAAGAATTTTGGAGATGATCTTGTCATGTGCACATATTGAAGGCAATCATTGCCTGTAGCAAAGAGAGCTTAGAAGGCCTGTTACCTGCTGGCTGCAGGATATTGAGAAAAATTAGCTAATTCTCTGGGTATATATGTATGTGTGTATGTGTATGTAAATAACTCTAAAGGGAGGGAGCTAGACCAGAATTTCCTTCAGATTTGGAATCCTGTGACTTTTAAGCAGATCCAGAAATGTTAGACTTCAGACCATAGCTCCTAACTCTAAATTCTCCATCCTAGTAATTACACAATGCTAAATAAGTATAAATAACACTTAAAACATCAAGGGGGTATGCAGGAAGTAAATCTACATCCTTCCTTTGAAAATTTGAACTCGTTTGATCTTTTGGTGAATCAGTAGCAGCGCAGATATCCAGACAGAATAATTTATATGGACCAAGAGGCACTGCCCGTCCTGTTCATTGCTAAAGACACAAATTAGTCTTTCACAATAATAAGTCACTAGTTTCCTGTACTGTAGCTTCTCAACTTATAAAAAAAATGTTCTTAAATGTGGTTAATACTGTGTATGTTAAGAATGTCCTTCTCACTGGCATCTCAAGAACCCCCAAAATCTTACCTCATGTAAAACTCAGAAGATTAAAATTGGACACAGTTGACCTGTGCATTTACAGTAAGGCAGAGGCAGTGAACTTGACACTGTCTCATGGATGTTTGGAGAAAGGGTACTCTCACCTGCTTCCTGTGATGCAAAACTTAGGTGGCAGTTTCATGAATATTCTTAGTATTTCAGTGCTGGAAATGATCTAGTCCAGCTTTTATATTTTATAGATGAGCATAAAGAGGCTGGGAGATTAAGTGATTTATCTAAGGTCATATAGGTCATGTAACTACAAATTCAGTGGGAGATTGGAGACTGGAGCCCAGGACTTATACCTTAAACAGTATGATGACTGAGATGGTGTTTCTCTGGATCGCTGTTACAACTCAGACACTTGGACATAGTGAGCACTTACTTCATCACTAAATGTTGACTGTCAATTCCAGCACAGTGTAATTTTTGCTATGACATGCATACTGAGGAATCTGAAAAATATTCTAAGATTTAAGTGTTTAAAAATAGGACTGAATATTTTAATGCTGGCAGACAGTGATTTATTTTAGTACTTAGGTTTAGATTCAATTTGCTCAATCTGTGACTGTTAATACTATACAGAAATGGAAGCTAACTGACCCAATGTCTTTCATTCTGAAAGCTCAAGTTGGTGTAGGATGATGGTGACATTGCTTGTCTCTTTAAATAGTTTATCAGAATATTAATGTTGATGTCGAGCAGGTGTTGGGGCATTTAACCCATGTTCTGATTAATAGGCCATTATTACTCCATCAAGGTATCTGACATGTGCACAGCATGGCTCAGTGATAGTGTTCTTATCCTGGCTGGGTAAGGATTATTTGCTTAGGTTTTGATCTGAAATACTTATGGTGTATTAAACAGCTCAGGCACTTATTTGAATGTGATAAAGCAGAATAGCAAATCTTCTCCAACAGTGTATGATAACTTGTTAAAATATAACTTACCAGATGAGATTGATAGGTTCTGACAATAATGCCCCAATCAAGTTAAAATCAAGGGGAGCAGAGATAAAATCCCACCGAGGATAAATTCACAACTATGTGTCTATGTTAATTTCAGAATCTTGGTAATTATGATATAGCTGATCTGATTTCTTAGATCTCCTCTGCCTCCTTCCATATTTCACTGTCATCTCGTCCCAATTTAAGGCTCCTTTTTCATTTCCTGCTTTAGTGTGCTGACATTTTCTTCTCTTCCAGTGAGAAGTGATTGAACCTCTTTTCATACATAAAAAAGTAGTCTTTTATATCTTAAGGTTTTCAGTTAGTTCTCTGGAGTTAGAAGGTCTATTTGAATAAGATAAAATGAAAAAAAAAGTATATTCTTTAACACTTATAGACCTAGAGTTTTCATATTTGGGATATTTCCTGGTAAGAGACTATTGGCATTGAAAATTCAAGAGAAAAGTACTCTGCTCTGAGAGTTTTCACTGAAGGATTACCCTTCCATACAGTTTAGACCATGGTGGGGACCTTTACAGGGTTCTGTGGTCTACAGAGTATTGTGAATATTATTTATACGTTGATGTTAATTAGAAGACAGGAGAGGAACAGAAATGACCGTGGATAAATAGTAACCAATATGAAAGAAGGTCAAAGGAAGTGGGATTTTTAAGGTCCAAAAAAGAACCACATTGTATTTTCAACAACATTGTGTTATCTAACATGCTAGTAATTCTGTCATCCCATTACCAGGCACATCTGTGCTGATACAGGACAGGAAGATTTATAATAATAATAATTGGAGGCATCATGACATTAAGTCCTTTTTAAAAAAACTGGGTTTTCAGGGCACCTGAGTGGCTCAGTTGGTTGAGCATCTGAATCTTGATGTCAGCTCAGGTCATGATCCCAGGGTTGTGGGATTGAGTGCTGTGTTGAGCTTTGCGCTGAACGTGGGGCCTGCTTAAGATCCTCCCTCTCTCCCCTCTGCTTGCACTCTTTCTTAAATAAGTAAGAAGTAAGTAAGTAAATTAAAAAAACTGGGTTCCCAAACTAACAAATTAGTGGAAATCTTTTAAAAATGAAATCATGTATGAAACCAACACATTAAACAGAAAAAGCAGAGCTCTTTGCTGCTTGTAGGCTGAGCCTGGCTTACTTGGCCACCTGTATCTGCTCTCCCTGAGCCTACATTCCCAGCACAGTGTTCTTGAAAATACCCTTCTATAATTTCAAAGAACATTTCCACCTCATTCAGCATCATTTTAGTGTAGCATATTTTAAAAATCGAATTCTGATTTGGAAAATATCAATCTCTAATTCATGTGTGTTGAGGTTCTCTGTTAACTAAAATAGAAAACCCATTTTCAGGCCTTGCTAGATAACAGTATATTCTCTAAGTAGATTGTATAAGTGGTTTCAGTAAGTGGCTTCATTTATGATTACATTTGAAGGGTGTCAGAAGGCCTGTGGGCAAAAATATCTCCCTCAGAAGATTAGAGACCACACCTGAAAGAGGATTCTGTAAGGACCCTTGATTTAAGTGGCTTAAGTAATTACCTTATCTGGGTAGGTAATACATTAGCAGGAAATTCAATGCAGTAGAAGGGGAACATGTTGAATATGATGTGCGAGGTTCTGTGCTATCATTTTGGAATACAAAGATGAATAAGTATATCTTTTCCTAGAAAGTTTATGGTTTGGCAGTGGATCTTGGCAAGTATGCACCTACATACATGATACAATTTTTGTTCATGGTATGAAGAACTATTTTGGTGGAATGATACTGGTGAACTTTGAGGAGGCCATACTGCTGGGAGAGGGTGAGGTCAGAGTTCTATGTAATTCACAGGTAAATAGGTGAATTTGATATCAGTCAATGAAATCTGTGTCATAAAAATAAGGTGGGTGGGAGTATTATAAACAAACTTGTTTTTTTCTAGAGGTTTGAATTTTACATCCTGGTGCTGTTGGAGTGTGGCTGGAGGAGACCAGCTGATTGGCTATTAAGAAATCTAACAAGATAGAATTTACCTTGGTTAATTTATTTAGGTCCAAGATTTAACCCTGGGCTCTGCAGACTTAGAATCTCTATGGGATCCCTCAAAACTGATGGAATCCAGGGATATTGCCTCAAGTTTGCAAAGCTTGCAAGAGATGGATGTTTAAAGCCATAGAAGAATGACAATGATTAACTTGCTATAAAAGTATATCATTGTCAAGTGGACAGTCTGCAGAATGAATTCTCTGTCTGGAAAAAGTTTCAGAATGTTGTTAGGTGATCATGAATCAGAATAAGAAGAATTATTTTTGTGATTTAAATATTTAATAGCATCAGGCTCTGATGCTTCCTTCTTAACATTGGGTTATTCCTGGTGGCTGATAGGATATTTGGACCTTTGGGTGAAAGTGCTGTCTTGGATTTTTTGTCTCCTAATTACCAGATTCCCCACCGTGTGCCCCCTGAGGGTATACATTTCTTGTGTATCATTCCAGAGGTATTCTGTGCATATCATAGCATATATATATATATATATATATATATATATATGTATATATATATTTCCCCCCTTTCATCTAAATGATAGCAAAACACACTATTCTGCAACTAACTTGCTTTTACCCCCACCTAACAATATATATTTAGGACATCTTTCCTATTAGTAAAGTACTTATTCCATTTTTTTTTTTAAACAGCTGCAAAGAATTCTACTGTAGAGAGTGCCATGATTTATTTAGCCAGTCCCATACTGATAGGCATTGATTATTTTAAATCTTTTGCTGTGACAAACAATGTAGCCATGGAATATCCTCTACCTCTTTGTCAATGTCTACCTCTACCCAATGTCAACCTCTTTCTACCTCTACGTCTACCACAACTTAGTGGTGCCAGTTCCTTTTCTTCTTCAATTTTATGTTCCTCAAGATTTACCCTCTTTACTTCTCACAGTATAATCACTGACCCTGAAATCTTCATTCTCATGGCTTTATCCTCTATATGCTGATGATTCTTACATCTGTATGTCTACCCCATACCTCCCCTTTCATGTTCAGAACTATATGTGAATTGCCTGTTGTATAATTCCATTGGGATATTCAATGTGAACATCAAGTCTGAGAGGTGTCTAACTGGATCTTTTGATATGTACCACTTCCCTGCTCCCATCAGATATGTGCTTCCTCTGTATTTCCTACCTTGAGGACTGGCACCACAAACTCCCAGTGACACGAGGTAGAAAGTTGAGAAGAACCATGACTCCTTTCTCTTCAACATCTTCCTGCAGTCATCAAGTATTTTGATCCCTCTTATATACTTTCAAATGCCTTTTTTGTTCCTACAGGCCCGTGCTTCTCAAAGTGTGGTCCCTGGACCAGCAGAATTAGCATTACCTAGGAACTTACTGGAAATGCAAATTCATGAGTCCCTTCTCAGACATACTGATAAGAGACTCTTTGGCTTATGGGGCCCTGTAGTTGAACAAGTACTCCAGGTGATTTGGATGCATGCAGAAGTTTGAAAAGCATCCCCCCAGGCTCAATTTCTTAGTTCAGCAACTGGTTCTCTTTTGTTCCTGGATGAGTTCAGCAGCCACCTAAGTGGTTTCCTTGTCTCCAGACTTGTTTGCCAGAAATCCCCAGACAGAAGCCAGAGTTGTGTTTCTGAAATGCAAATCTGACCGTGTTATGTTGTGTTTAAAAGTCCTTGGGATTTTATTTTCTTAATCATTTTTTAAAGTTTATTTATTTATTTTGAAAGAGAGAGAGAGAGAGAGAGCAAGCAAGCAAGAGATTAGGTAAGGGGTAGGGAGAGAGGAGGAGAGAGAGAATCCCAAGCAGGCTCCACACCGTCTCACGAAGTGTGAGATCGTGACCCCAGCCAAAATTGAGTCAGTCACTTAGTGGACTGAGCCACCCAAGTGCCCCAAATTCCTTGGGGTTTTAACAATAAAGCTCGAACTCTCTTTGGTATGATGTGATGTTCTGGCTTCTAGTTTCTTCCCTAGACTCATCATGTCTCATTAGTCCTTGCTGAAGTGCTTGTGATTCCCAAACGTGAATCATTTTCTCTCTTGTTCTTTACTTGTGTCTCTACCTGGCATATTCTCTTTTTCCCTTTGTCACCACCTTTCTTTTCTCCCTCAGTTACATTATTTAGTTCTTTTACTGGCTATTCTTGTCCCTGTAAATAATATATTTAAACTTCTCTTTCTCTTTCCCTCAGTGATTGATGACTCTGTGGCTAGAGCAAGTTTCTCTGCTGTGGTATGAGGACCTCACTCTGGAGTGGGGATCCTGACTAGCATCTCCCTGTCCATAGAAGGGGCATTGACTTTGATAGACTTCACTTCAGGGGTTGAGAGGGCTGTTGTTGTCTGGCTTCTCATCAACACCTCCTGTTGTGTTTGATAATTTTGTACCCCCTTGTCTCTGGTATACCCTGTTTCCTCCTAACTTTGTTTCCTCTGCTTAATGTCTTCCAAAGATTGGTGAAATTTGTATGATTTCTTGTCATTTAATGGCCTCCATTCCCACTTGGAGGCCACTTTGAGTATTTTTCCAGTGAGGTTTCAGAACGTACAAAAAGTGTGTGTGTGTGTGTGTGTGTGTGTGTGTGTGTGTATGAGAATATGAGAATCCCTTCTTAAACTGGAAGCACTGGTGAATTTCTATTCTCATTTTGTATAAGGAATACCTTTTCACAGTTGTGTAACTAATAGTTGTGTAACTAATAGATTGTCATTTGTTTGTTCAATCAAAGACTATGCAGAGAACAGACACACATTCAATCACTTAGCTGCATTTGGTCAATGAAATGTTTACTTTTGGTTTGCATACTTAATATCTTGGTGTTTTCTTACCTTTTGGTAGCAGAGCACATTGAACATGTATAGTCTGTTGACATTTAGAAGTACTGTTTTAGAAGTGTCCTTAGTGCCTCTCTCAGCATCCTTTAGTGCATCAGGAGTTGAGTAATAGTGATATTATACCATTTCTCTTCATTTACTGGCTGGAATACTTCTGTAAAAGAAACATTCCATTGTCCATTGTTTGGTTAAAACAGTGGTGCAATTTAAGTAGGAAAGGAAGAATCAGTATTTGATTTTTTCCCCTTTATGTATAAGCTTTTAAAATAATGACTTGGTTTCCTATCATTCTTGAAGGGGACAAATAAGGGATTTTTCCACCTCCCCCTAGGTATTATTGGAAACTCATGGGATTTAAATAAATTGGATGTGTTTTAATCAACTGCTCTTATCATTCTTGATGCACAAATTTACCCATCTTTGGCCAGTGCAAATCCCTTCATGTTGACTCCTGAGTCTTTCTTTCTTTCTTTTTTTTTTTTTTTTGACTCCTGAGTCTTTCTGACATGACCTTGGTCGTCCATGATAGCTATAGCTCTACCTTTCCAGGCTTGTCTTCTATATTTCCTTCCCATTTGTCAAAAGTTAAGACACAAACATTTCTTAAGAATTTTCCTGACTCAGAATTGCAAGGTTGAGTTTCAGTGGCTCTTCATGGTATTAACCTTCACAGGACAAACTCTCAGAGGTACTGGCTCTGAATGTGAGTCTGTGCTACACAGCACCATAGCCATTTTGGACCACGCTTACCTTCGCTGGCACTATCCCAGGCTCTTGTCTGAGCCGCTTTGCCAGCCTTAGGTCATGTCTTTTCTTCACAGAATAAATCCTGATTTGCCAGGGGATTCTCCAGCAAAGATATCATCACTCAAGACGAAGCGATTCATTACACATATCCTGTCCTGAATTGCAAATGACATCACTTCTTTTTTACAGCTGTCAGGTTTCTCTGACTACATATTCCCCCATCATTGTTGTAATGAATTCTGTTCCCTCAAAAGATACACTGAAGTACTAACCCTGATACTTCAGAATGTGACCTTATGTGTAAATAAGATCATTGCAGGTGTAATTAGTTAAGTGGGATCATACCAGGGTGTTCATGTGAGAACACCTAATACAATATGAATGGTGTTCATGTGAGAAGAGGGAAGATGATGTGATGAGAGACACAGGGAAAACACCATGTGACCAGGAAGGATGAGGTCGGAGCGATGCTCCTGTAAGCCAAGGAATGTTGACACCTGATGGCTACCTCCAGAAGCTAGGAAGAGGCAAGGGAGGATTCTGTGCAGAGCCTCAGAGGGAGCATAGACCTGCTGACACCTTGAATTTGGACTTCTAGCCTCCAGAACTGCGAGACAATACATTTCTGTTGTTCTAAGCCAACCCGTTTGTGCTACTTTGGTACAGCAGTCCCAGGAAACTCGCCTAATTACCTTCACCAGTAATGTTCTGCCCTGGCCAGTCTAATTAATGAATTATTGAGTCAACTGTAGAAGGTGTTTTTTAAAAAGGTGGATTTTTTAAGGTTAGAAAAGAAATTGTCAGCCTTTCTTAGTTTGCACTTAGCACAGAGTGGCTCAAACTCTCACTGAATTGATGGGCGAATGAAGCCTCCAGAAAGAAAGAGGTTTGCCCAAGGTCACACAGGTATTATGTAGAAGAAACAGAACCAACCTCAGATCTCAGAATGCAGAGTTCAATGCCTTTTCCATTATATGCATTTGAACAGTTTCAATTATTTTCAAGTTCCTTTTAGCTCTTTGACTCCTTTTTATCTTCGCAGTGAAATTTTAATAACATGCAATGCAGTGTGCCTAATCAATGGAGTATAGCATGAAGCTCAGAGGATAGTCCATCCTTATGCCTAAAATAAATCCTTTTATTATATTCACCCTGATTTTGTGACGGCAGATTTTGGTTTTACTGAGCATCTTTGTAATCCCTCTATGTCTCTAGAGGTCAGTGTGGCTTAAAAAAACTGTTTCAAAGTATATTCAGTTAACATTTAATTCAAGGCAATTTAAATCAAGGTGCTTGAATATATATAATACTGATTTTGACACATGGAACTTTTCGCTGAACCAATAGACCTTGATATATTCGTAAATAATTGAATTAATTCCTATACCTTTTAATGTGTAAAATATGATTGTTTTTGCTTAAAAAATATGATCAATCATTCTCAACTCCTTTTTACAGACAAATGTTTGTCCTTTTGAAGGCTGTTTGAATGAACATTTATGACTATAGTCATATTATTTATTTGTGATGATATTGTGAAACGGTTATGTCTTCACGTTCATGTGGCATTTAATGCAGCAGAGGCTTTGGGAGCTACTTAGGATAGAGAATTTCTGTGGGGAAAACAAGTGATGTTAATTGAAAAGTTTGGTAAATGTGACAACTATCAGTTTAATTATTTACCAGAATTTTCAAAATTCTCTTCCTCTTTTATTCCCTCTTTCTCCCCCTTATCTTTCTTTCTTTGTTGGGATGGAGTAAGGGTGAATTACTGATAACATTAATAGGTTTTGTGTCATGCATAAGAAATCTTAGGTGAACTTGCCTATTGAAGTGCTTTCCAATGTGCACATAGTAATGTTGAAGCAAGGGATGGGGAGGAGGGAGGACCCCAGTTTATTCAGTTTCCTTGGGGCCAGGCAGCCGCTAAAAGAGCAAATATCTCCAGCAGCCACAACGTGGATAGTTCTGCTATTATTTTTCCCCTTTATTGGGGCTTCATAGATGATTTTATTTGTAGAAAAGTTCCCATGGCTAAGGTTTTAAAAACACTATATAGCAGATTAAAGATGGGAAATTGTGGAAGAAGCAAACATGTGGGATGAATTAAAAGTAGTAGCTAAAAGTCTGACTCCAGGCAAGAGAAAGAAGACCCAAAAGTGTGGCCCAAGATCTTTCCATTCTTAGCAGTCTGGGCCATTTAGCACACAGGGAGAAAACTCCACATACCTCAGCAGCTCGTAAGGCATTGCTGTCACTCCCATCAACATTTACTGAACTTCTACAGTGTGCTGGGCGTGATTCTAATAGAAAGGTATACTAAAAAATATTTTGTGCAGATTCTGGGTGACAGGTGCGGGAGGGGATAGAGCTGAATGAATGAGGTGTTAAGTGTGAATGTGCATGAGTAACTGTGGGAGCACTGACAGAGGAAGGAAGGAATGGAACTTCCATGTCTGCATATTAGCTCAGAACAGTATGAACTTGGGAAACAAAAAAAAAAAGAGTGTAATGTTTATTGCTGTCCTTAGGAAAGCAAGGGAATATATAATATCTTCTAGAAAGATTACCTTCAGAGTAGTTAACATACAAAAATGTTAGCATATGGTACTGTTACAAATCTATTTTATCTTCCTGGGCACACAGAGAGACTACATTTCCCAGCCTTCCTTGAAGCAAGGTGAAAACATGTGGCTGAGTTCTAGCTAAAGGAATATGAATATAGATGGGGTATACCACTTCTATTTCTATCCATAAAATTGTGTTTCTATCCATAAAATAATAATTGGGAAAAATTATCTTCCCAGCCTCTTTTCTCCTTCCGTGGCAATCTTGGAAGCTATCTGTTCCAAATAGTGAGCTGCCATATGGAAGAATCCTGGATCCCAGAGTCACACTTGGATGAGAGCTTTCCAAAATTGTCACCTAACCACATTGAACCATGACTTGAGAGAGAAATGAATCTTTATTGTTTGAACTTCTGAGATTTTAGGGTGTGTTAGTTATAGCAGCATAATTCACCTCTTCCTGAATTACACTTAACACTGAATCAGTCATTCGCCAAATTTAAAAAAAATTAAAAAAATTTTTCTAAATTTAATTTTGAGAGAGAGAGAGAGAGAGAGAGAGAGAGAGAGACATAGTGTGAGCAGGGGAGGGGCAGAGAGAGACAGAAACAGAGAACCTCCAGTAGGTTCTGGGCTCTAAGCTGTCACCACAGAGTCCGATATGGGGCTCGAACCCACGAACTGCGAGATAATGACCCGGGCCAAAGTCAGCTGCTTAACTGACTGAGACACCCAGGTGCCCCTGTGTTCAGCAGACTTTTATTGAGCATCTTAAATGTTTAAGGAATGGGCTAACCTAAAGTCAAACTTTATTCATAATACCTCCTGGTGGAATATTCCCATGATAGCCCTGTTCCAACAGGTTTTTACAATCTAGAAATTCATTAAAATTTTGAAGTTTTGCACCTCCTGTGTACTCTCACTCTCCTATTCTTTTGATCTTAGTTATTAAATTCTAACACTTGTGTCAGTTTTTTTTTTTTAAAACAGCAGTGTTTAAAAGGAGAGTTGGCAGTGTATTTTTACTCTGCCTTTTATTAAATTCCTTTTTGACAAATTTCCCACTAAGTAGATGAGAGAGGCTTAAAATAAGGAAAACTTATCTCACAATATCTTGCCTAAGATAGTTTTGGGCGTGTTGACAGATAAAATGCAGAGTTTCTTTTATTTTTCCTTTATCTGACACTCATTGACTTAATGATGCCAAAACATCTGCCCACATGAACTGGAGATCTGAGCAGAGATTAAAAGCCTTGATCATCTTGGGAATTTCAGTTCTGCTTCTAGAAGTTAAAAAACCTGAAGTTTTTATTGAAATGGATTTATATGTCTTCTCTCTGTCAGGCCCAGCTTCACATTTGGATGTGGGACTCTGATGTGAACACTTGTCTAAGAATAAATTAACTGCCAACGTACTTTTAAATCCTCATCAGTACTTTCATTGAACAGTGAATGAGTAGTGACCACGTACTAATGTTAGTATGGAAACTGTAGGCAGACCTAATCTCTGGAAAACAGATTGTTGCTCTTAATTAGTGTCAGTTTGTATTTTCATTGAGATAGAGTTCTAGGTGGGTTGGAAGGTGATAGCTAATACATAGTTTCAACATTTTTCCCAAAATAAAAGCAGTTTTCTGTTTTTTTTTGTTTTTTTTTGTTTTTTTTTGAGAGAGAGAGCATGAGTCGGGGAGAGGGCCAGAGGGAGACAGTGAATCTTAAGCAGGCTTCATGCTTAGTGCAGAGTCTGATTCCATGACCCTGGGATAATGACCTGGGCCAAAATCAAGATTTGGACGTTCAACCAACTGAGCCACCCAGGTGCCTCAGTTGTATTATTTTTATGATTGCAAATACCCTATGTGACCATTTAAAAATTGGGGCAGTATAGAAAACATTAGAAAGACTGGAATACCACAAACCTACTAAGGAGAGAACTGCTATGTTCAAGTATATCCCTTCAGTCTTCTTTATCCACAAACACAAACACACATGCACTCAAAGGCAGACAGTTTTACATAAATAGAATTGCACTACAGATATTTTTAAATTTAAATTTGTACTCACAAATCTGACATGGATGTATTTGCCTATCTATAAATCCAGAGGTACAAAATCATCTTAAGAATAATAAATTGCCTTGTAGGAAAATATCATAATATAGACAGTCTTCTGTTCATGGATATTCAGGTTGTTTTCAGTTTTTCACTATTATAATGAATTTATATGAATATATGAATTTATGTGTGTATATGTTTGAATTTGTGTGAGTAGTGTAAATTACGAGAATGAAAGTATTGGGAAGATTTAATATTCCCAAGTTTAATATTGCTGGAAGGAGAGCATATGATACATATGCAAATGCATTGGCAAAACAGTGGACAGAAGGATGACTAAATTTCCAGAGCCTGAGAGAAAGCCATTCTCTCTTCCAGTTTACCAGGAGTGAGTCAAAACCACCTGAGACAGAGGAGAGTCTGGGCTGCTTCTAAAGGTCATTCTGTGGGTCTTTAAAATCTTTCTTCTTTATGAAGGCTTGCATTCCAATGTGTGACAATCTTTGGGGGTATCAGGCAGTTTATTAAGGTCGAAGCCAAGATGTAAAGTTTGTGTGGGTGGCAAGAAGGGGAAGGATTTCGTTAGGGCAGGATAACGCCGCAGCCATTTGCAGTTAACTCGCTTCTCTCGCTGCCAGCCGGCCTGTAGAATCCCGCACGACACAGTTCCGGTGTGATGTGTTGCGCAGTTCTCCATGAGCTTCTCGGGGTTTCCATCTGGCTGCTTCACAAGCATTTTAGTCCCACACCTCTGCTGAAGAAGAGGCAGTTGCTGCCTTTGTTCCCTCATCTCCTTCCTCTGCCTCGCGCTGGAGAAGTACTCTGAAAAGGCAAGTTGGAAAAAGTTGGGAGTTTGAGGGTTGACAACACAGGATCTGGAGTCTGTATGCATCGAGGCTATGGTAACAACAAACCTACAAAATCTCTGAAGTCTTAGGGGATTAGCACAGACGAGTTTGTTTCCTGCTTTCAGAAAGTCTGATGCACATCTCAGAATTCCCACAGCTGCTCTCCTACACGTGCTGCCACCTGCATCCGGGCTTATTCTCTTTTTCTAGAGCCCACTATCTCATCTCAACTCATGGCTTCCGGGGCTGCTGCCCCTTAAATGCCTCGGTTCAGAAGGGACACACATCACTGCCGATTGCTCATGGTTTGTTCTGCTCAGGGCGCTTTGGCCGTGTGACCCCAGTGGAGCTGCAGGGGGGCTGGGAAGTGCGGGGTGGAGCGCAGTCATGGTGAGCACGGCTGTCCTGCGCAGGCAGACCTGGTACCTCTTCATAGTTCTGCCTCTTGCTGGTTTGTGAACTTGGGCAAGTTTGTTAACATCTCAGTGCCTCACCTTCCTCATTTGTAACATGTGTGTGTGTGTGGGGGGCGGTGGGGTGGGTGGAATAACCTCTTTCACTTGGTGTTGAATGAGATAATGTGTGTAAAGACATGCATCAAGTTCTTGAGAAATAATAACTACTAGTATTAGTGGGAGCCACCGTGGGAAATGAGTATAATTACACCTGATCAGGGCTTGACTTGTTATAAAGAATGTGTACTAGGAGATCAGAGGGGAGAGAGTTCACTCCGAGTAAGGTTGACAAAGGAAAACCTTGTTGTGGAGAAAGCATTTGAGTTAGCTTCTGAAAAACTTGTTTCTTCTCCTTTAAATCCCTGGAGGGAAAGCAGTGTTGCAGAGCCTGGGGCATTAGGGGGAAGACAATTAGTGCTGAGGAGATTTCAGTGTGTTCTGACCTGAAATGAAAACCAAATTGTGAGAAAATGACAAGTAAGCTGGTATTAGTTATGAGTCAGTAGTCTGTGCTTCATAAACAAAAGACTTCAATCCTGGTTACATTATTTTGGCATCTGCTATGAGGCTGGGAGGGAATCATGTCCTTCTGAGTTAGGACAACCACAAGATTTGACCTCCAAAATTCTGAGTTAGGGGATGTAACAACCCTATAAGGAGGTGCCTGATTCTCTCACAAAAAGTTTAAAGCACACTGATAGCTAGATTAAAAAAAATTTTTTTTAATATTTATTTTTGAGAGAGAGAGAGAGACACACAGCACGAGTGGGGGAGGGGCAGAGAGAGAGGGAGACACAGAATCTGAAGCTGACTCCAGGTTCTGAGCTGTCAGCACAGAGCCCAACACGGGGATCAAACCCACAGACTTCGAGATCATGACCTGAGCTGAAGTCAGATGCTCAACCGACTGAGCCACTGAGGTGCCCCTAGATTTTTTAAAATAATTTTTCAAACAAAAGAAAGTTACTGAGCTCAATTATGGGGGTTAAGGGTGAATGAGGCTCATATGGCATTTCTTTTTTTTTTTTTTAATTTTTTTTTTTCAACGTTTATTTATTTTTGTGACAGAGAGAGACAGAGCATGAACGGGGGAGGGGCAGAGAGAGAGGGAGACACAGAATCGGAAACAGGCTCCAGGCTCTGAGCCATCAGGCCAGAGCCTGACGCGGGGCTCGAACTCCCAGACCGCGAGATCGTGACCTGGCTGAAGTCGGACGCTTAACCGACTGCGCCACCCAGGCGCCCCTAATATGGCATTTCTAACAGCATGGGTGGACCAAGAGGGTATTATGCTCAGTGAAATAAGTCAAAGAAAGATAAATACCATACGATTTCACTTATATGTGGAATCTAAAAAACAAAACAAATGAACAAAAAAAGAAACATAAATATAGAGAACAAACTGATGGTTGCCAACAAACAAAATGGGTAAAGGTTGGGGGGGGGGATACAGGCTTCCAGTCACAGAATGATTAAGTCATGGGGATGAAAAATACAGCATAGGGAATGTGGTCAATGATAGTGTAATAACTTTGTATGGTGACGGATGGTAACTACACTGATTGTGATGAGCATAGCATAATGTATGGAACTGTCAAATCTCTGTGTTCTACACTTGGAACTAATATAACATTGTATGTCAATTATACTTCGATTTAAAAAAATGGTTAAAGAAAAGGTCAATAAGGTATTTTCTTGCTTCTGGAACCAGCCTCGTCCCTGACTCTCTGATATTTGATTTCAGAGCTCAGCTTCTGAACTTTGCATTTTTCCCTTGATTTGGAGGATTTGTTACAGTTTTTCATCTCTAGTTTGCTGGACTTGCCTTTCCTCTCAATTCTTGGCCCTGCTTATTTTCCCAAAATCTGGGGCTCCCCACAAATTTTGTATCAACCTTAGTTGATTTAGTTTTAGAATCGACCTCAGTTGGCCCGTGCCTCAGAAAATCCCTTTGCCTCGCTGCGCCCTGGACTCTACCAGCTCCATCCCAGGAGGCTCAGTTTATTGCCTTTGTGGTGGGGGTGGCAAGAGTGAATGCCACAGGCACCTGGGTGGCTCAGTCGGTTAAGTGTCCGACTTCAGCTCGGGCCATGATCTCACGGTCCCTGAGTTTGAGCTGTGCATCAGGCTCTGTGCTGACAGCATGCATCCTACCTAAAGACTGCTTCCAATTCTGTGTCCCCCCCCCCCCCCCCTTTGCCCCGCCCCTGCTCGTGGTCTGTCTGTCTCTCTTTCAATAATAAACATTAAAAATAAAAAAGAGTGAATGCCACGGAGTCAAGGCCACCTGGGTCTAGAATCCTTTGTCTGTCACTTACTGGCTGAATGACCTTAGTCAAGACACTCAGCCTCTTTGTGCCTCAGTTTTCTCATTTGGAAAATGAGGATAATAATAATAGGACTGTCTTCATGGGTTATTGTGAGATTAAATGAGGATTAAATTGAATGCCTGGCCTATAGTAAGTGCTTAATGATTTCCATCTATTATTATTTATAACAAGGGTGCCCTGGGAGCACAAGAAAGGAAGTGATTGATTTGGCCCAGGGGAAGCTGGAAAATCTCCATAGAAATGGTGATCCTTGAACAGAGTTTGGATTGATGAGTGATTTCACACAGGAGGGCTTGGATGGAGGGTCATGTAAGAAGAGAGAAAGACTGATTCAAAAAGCTCAGGTATGGAGTGCCTGGGTTGCTCAGTCGGTTCAGTGCTAACTTTGGCTCAGGTCATGATCTTGCGCTTCATGAGTTCAAGCCCCACATTGGGCGCTGTGCTGACAGCTTAGAGCCTGGAGCCTGCTTCGGATCCCGTGTCTCCCTCTCTCTCTGCCCTCCCCTGTTCACACTCTGTCTCTCTTTCTCAAAAATAAAATAAAAAACATAAAACAAACTCAGGTATGGGACGTAAAATGGAAGTTCATCCAACTCGTGGAGCATTGGATGGATGAAGTGGGAGACATGCCGAATGTCAAGGCTGGAGAGGTAGGACAAGGGGAAATTAGGACTTTAATGATAAAGCAGTGAGTTGGTGCTTTCCTCTGAGGCAGCAGGAAGCCGATGAAGACCTTTAGGCAAGGAAGCGATTATGGTCAGGTTTCTAAGATGGCACTGGCTGTGGTGTGAAGGATGGATCACAGCAGGCTGGAGTGGTGGCAAGAAGTCTAACTGGGGAGGCTATTTCATTAATCAGGGGGAGAAATCATGTGAGAGCTTTATATAATGGGCCATTAATAATGACTACTCTCCCCCTTCCTTTTTTGCCATTGGGCTTTTGGATGGTGTATGAGGTTTTTTTTTTTTTTCTTGTTTTGTTTTTCTGTTATTTTATATTTATGGTTTGCTCCCAAAGCTTAATATGAAAAAAAGTCAGTCCTGATGGTAATAATTCACAGTATAAATTCAATACACTGCATTCTCTCAACTCACCCACTGCATGAGTCAACTTGAAATCCTTTCTATGGCCAGTGTAGCCTATGATGGGTTAAAATGTATTTGGCACAGCACTGTGGCTTTAAGTATGTATGAGCTTCAGTGGCCTTAGAATTTAGTCCTTCCTCTGCTTCACTTGTCTCTCCATTAGCAATATCCTTGGGTGAGTGACCTAAGGTTAAGGATTAAGTTTAAAAACCATCTTGGCATTTCTCTGCTTGCATATGTTGGACGTAGACTGAGATTTCATTAAATATTTAATTTTATTTGGTTGCTGCAGGGTAAAATCTAAAACAATTCCAAATGGTCTTTTAGTTTTACAGTTCACCTGCACTTCTCGTTACTCTTAAATGAAAGGATCTTGCTTTCAGACACCAAGTTATTTCAAGAATTTTACTATCCTGTGCACTACTTCAAGTGTTTTGGATTATGTTACCTATAGAACTAATCCATTGAGAGCTTTGTAAAAGCCCTACACAGATTTGGAGAGTGTGTCCAATTGGAATTCTAAGCCTTATTTCCTGTCCAAACCTTCCCTTCATTTATAAAACTCATGTTTTTTCCCCCTTTGCTTTGCACCTCCTGAAAAAAGTAGCAAAGCTACCCATGCTTTTAGAAATTCCTTTTCTCAGAGCAGTTAGAACAAAAATCTACAAAGATAGAAGAAAACTCTGGCAGAGATCTTTTTTCCAAACACATTTCTGTTTAGCTCAGAAAGACTATGCACGTGCCATGCAATTCAGCATTCCTTTTCATTAATACTGAATGAAAGGTTTTTAGAGTTGGCCATTTCGCCACTCTTTGAACCATTCGTCATCATTAAACAACACTTAGAAATGTTCCGCCCAACCTGAATAGTAATCAGGTTCCTCTTCCCTTTCTCTTTTTGCTTGGTCTTCAGAGTAGGATAAAGTAATTGGTGCTGCCTCCAAAAGTGCTTCCCCCAGAGGCAATTAATGTGGTGAAATCATTGCTAGAGGCATTCCCCCATTTCTCTTGAAGGATTTTGAGTTTTTCAGTAGGCTTCTTGGGGGGACTTCCAGCTGACACTGAAGACTCTTCTTTGTTATGAACATCTTTTGTGACTCTCTGGGTGTGTTAAAAGATCCAAAGAATTACAGATCATCTGTGCTTCCAAAGCCACTAGAGGTCCCCCTTAATTTTTCTTTTCTTTATGCCTACATTGCCATCTTCATTTAGAAACTGTCTCAGTTTATGTGCAGCCAGCCTCTGGAGGAATATGAGAGCTGTCTTCAGATATTTGAAAGTCCATCAAGTGGAGAGGATTTAACATTTCGATATACAGCTCTGAGTGATAGTGCCAGGATATGGAGGTGAAAAAATGTCAGGAGGCAAGCGTTTTCCCCGATATATGATGTGCAGGTCTGCAGAATGCTAATGGGTGCTGGGGCTGAAGTGTGGAAGGTTTCAGGGTTAAATACATTAGGAAATACTGCATTAAAGGTAGTGAAACAGATGATCAAAGCTAATGGATGTTGTAAGTATCTAAGAGGAGCATATGATCTATGCTTATTTGACCATGGAATGTTTCTTGGAGCAGATTAAAGGGTAGGTACTCTTCGCTTAAGCGCTGAGAAAGTTGCTTTGCTGCTTAACTGGAGAATAAGTATTACTTTTATAAGTTAGAAGCCTTAGATGTGAATTATAGATACAATCAAATGCTGTGGGACCCTGAACACAAATATAAACACCTTGAGAATTAGTTTATTTGTAAAACAGGAAGTAGAACTGAATATTCCAGAAGTCCCTACTGGCTCCAAATTTCTGTGTGTGGCATTGGGACCACTCCTCTCATCTGTTGAGGTTTCACATCTAAATTGGACCGCACAGATGGGCATGTAGCACAGGGCATTCATGCTGGTTGTTAAACGTCTACCAGCATCCCACTTCCGGAGCCTCACCAAAAACTTATCTTTCAGATGTGTCTCTTCTGAAGTTGTACAGAGCATTGCCTATATTACTATTCTGTTAACTGCAAAATGAAGTTAATAATAGTGTTGATTTCACTGTTAGATATTTGGGGCTTACTTTAATAAGCGAGAAAAGATTGGTTCAAAGATACATATTACTTTGCTAGAATATGGTGGTGATATTGTTATAAATTGTAACTCACTTTAGTTTGGAATTTAAAAGACTAGAAGAGATTTTATTATTAACATCCACAGGGGTTGAAAGTAAGTAACACGGTATATTTAAAACTAGTTTTTTTCCAGCCGTATAGTAGGGACATTTAAAATGGGGGAAAGAACATGGAAAATTGATGTTTTGCAACAGACATTTTTACCCTTCCTATAGGTAATTTGAACAAAGTGCTTTTTGATCCTGCCTCAATAACTGTTGGAGGGAGATAATTTTGATCAGCAATGAGTACTGTAAGTGTCCTGTGGCTATCAACAGAATAAATATGCTCTTAGATTGCAGGTAGAAGTCTGATGTGTGAGACAGAGATGACGATCATATTCAACCCAGCACTGAGCACTTTGTACCCTTTCTTGGCTATTATTATCTTTTTAAAGAGTAGTTTTAGGTTTATAATAAAATTGAAAGGGAGGCACAGAGATTTATACCCCTTGTCCCTACACATGCATAGCCTCAACATTATCCATATCCCCTACCAGCGTGGTACCTTTTTGCCAAGGATGGACCTGTATTGACACATCATAATCATCCAAGTCCATAGTTTGTATTATGGCTTACTCATGGTGCTGTACATTCTACGAGTTTGAATGAATGACATATATCCACCATGATAATATCATGCAGAATATTTTCACTGTCCTAAAAGTTCTCTGTGTTGTGCCCACTCACCCCCCCCCCCCAGAGCCTGTCAACTCCTGACCTTTTTATTTTTCCCATAGTTCTGCTCTTTCCAGAATGTCATATAGTTGGAATCATACAATATGTAGCCTTTTAAGATTGGCTTATTTTTTTAAAAAAATATAATTTATTGTCAAGTTAAGCTAACATACAGTGTATACAGTGTGCTCTTGGCTTTGGGAGTAGATTCCCATGATTCATCACTTACATACAACACCCAGTGCTCATCCCAACAAGTGCCCTCCTCAATGCCCATCACCTCTTTCCCCCCTCCCCCGCCCCTTCCCTCATCAACCCTCACTTTGTTCTCTGTATTTAAGAGTCTCTTATGGTTTGCCTCCCTCTCTGTTTGAAACTATTTTTTCCCCTTCCCTTCCCCCGTGGTCTTCCGTTAAGTTTTTCAAGTTCCACATATGAGTGAAAATATATGATATCAGATTGGCTTCTTTAATTTAGTAATATGCTTTTAAGTTTCATCCATATCTTTTCATAGCTTGATAGCTCATTTCTTGAGACCTTGTTTGAAGGTTCTAGCAGGGGAGCACAGCTATTCATATACCATTGTCCTCCTCTATTGGAGAAGGTTGTCCTCTTTGAATGAGTGTGCAGCTTTGGGAGGGGTGCACTTGGAGTGGTGAGGGAGGAAGCGGATTCCCACCTATCCAGCCAGATCATCCAAATCAACCCTGGTGATCAATGGGGTGACAGATGTTGCAGCCAGATTGTGTTTACATCCATGTAACATTTTAGTGCTGAATAGTATTCCATTATCTGGATGTACCACAGTTTATTTTTCCATTAACCTACTGAAGAATATCTTGGTTGCTTTTAAGTTTTGACAATTATGAAGAAAGCTTCTGTAAATGCCCATATGCAGGTTCTTGTGTGAACATAAATTTTCAACTCCTTTGGGTAAATACCAATTTGCACAGTTGTGTAAGAGTATGTTTAATTTCATAAGAAACCTTCAAACTGTTTTACAAAGTGACTGTACCATTTTGCATTCCCACGAGCAAGTGCTCCAAATTTGGTGGAACACATTTGGTGGTGTTAGTCTTCTGGATTTTGGCCATTCTGATAGGTATATAGTTACATCTCATTATTACTTTATTTTGCATTTCTCTGATGACATAAGATATAGAGCATCTTTTCATGTGTTTATTTGCCATTTGTATATCTTCTTTGGTGAGGCATTTGTTAAGGTCTTTGATCCCTTTAAAAGTCAGATTGCTTATTTTCTTATTGTAGAGTTTTAAGAGTTCTTTGAATAGTTTGGTATTAGTCCTTTATCAGATGTGTCTTTTGCAAATATTTTCTCCCAATCCCTGGATTGTGTTCTCATTCTCTTGGTATTGTCTTTTGCAGAGCACAAGCTTTTAATTTTAACAAAGTCCAGTTTACTAATTATTTCTTTCATGGATCATATCTTTGATGTAGTTGTTGTCACATCCAAGGTCTGCTAGGTTTTTTAATGCTATCTTCTAGAAGTTTTATGGTGTTGTGTTTTGCATTTAGATTTATGAGAGACTTTGAGGTAATTTTTGTGAAGGTTGTAAGGTCTGTGTCTCGATTCATTTTTATTTGTATGTAGATACCCAGTTGTTGCAGAACCATTTGTTGAAAGCTATTATGTTTTCAGAAGGATAGAAACAATCTAGTGTATTCAGAGGATAGAGACCGAGATGACAAAGAGGATTTAAACTATGCTAAAGGAGAACAAGCTTAAGTTTCATGGAGGTGTTGAAACTTGGAGAGAGAAATCATCATAGGACATAATACCTGTCTTTGGCTATTTGAAGCGTCATTAGATGTATGATTAGAGTCTTAATGGAATTTTAGTGAGTGAATTTGGCCAGCAAGTAGAAGGGAATAGGCTGCAGCTTCTTTTCACAATATTCTGAAAGCTAGAGATTTCCAGAAATGGGAAAGATTGGCACAAGAAGAAATAAGTTCCCCTTTGCTAGGTGCCTCCATGGGATGTAGTTCAGCTTTGGGAAGTAAAAGAACTAGACTATCTAAAACATCTCTTCTAATTTTGAATTCTGAGCTCTTAAGCTTTGCTTAGATATATACACAACTCAATCCTGTTAAATGCATAAAAATCAAGGAGAAGGGCAGCACAATTTAGGTATATTTTGGAACAACTTAGAAATAATACTGGGGAAAAAAAAAGAAAAAATGACTATTGGTGCCAGGTATATGAGAACATTCTTGGGGATGGTCTAACTCTGCTCTGGATTTTACTAGAGGGTCATTTTGCCCACTTTATAGCTATCCACCAACCCATAGCCATAGGTAAGTGTGGAGATAGATATGTTTAAAACCTTTTGAGGGATATAAGCCAGGGTCTGAAAGTGCCAACTATAGGACTGCTCTGACACTCAGCCATATGTCTAGGAATTCTGGTGTCTTCTGTAAATGATGTCAAGATATCATAACCTGGAATAACTCAATGGGACCTTCATTTTGTTTTTAAATTAAGTACATATTAAGCATCTATTTTGTGCCAGCCAGGTACTATACTGAAGTTGGCCATGTTTCACAGTTATATAGAGAACAGTTTTCACTCATTTCGTTGGAACTTATTTTCAATTAAGTATACCAAAGATTTCTATTCACTGATCATTCTAAAACTAAGGATTTTGTTTCTGGAGCTGAGGAATTTCATAGTGCCCAGAGGTACTTCAGAAATGTCTCTTTTGTGAACAATCTGTGAGGGAACGAGGCCAGGAAAACATACATCTAGTTCCTAGTTGGGAACATTGAGATGAGACTAATTTTTATTGAACTGGCTGCATGAATTTATTGTCATACAGAGTAAATATTATGGCTGAAAACTATAATATTTGTTAATGTTTGGCAGCATGGAAACTAATTAATCATTCTCTCTTCATGCTTCGGATCGGCGTGGTTTGCATATTCATCACAGGCCATGAGTGACACTCCAGACAGGTTGGAGCTCAAATTGAAAAACATGTCCAATGTTATGGGACCAAGTGTCTCCTGGGTAGGATTAGTGTGATAATTTAATTTAATGTATTAATTTATTCAGAATTTAATTCCAAGATAAAATTACTTTTTTTCAAATATATTTTCTTTCCTTCTCCTTTCCCTTCCTCCTTCCTTCCTCTCTATGATAAAATCAGAATCATCTAATTTTTCTGCCTGTTTTCATGTCTGCCACAAAGCTTGGAACTAAATTTGGTATTTAGTTACAGAAAGTCACTCATTCATACTTCCTAGTTGACTGTTCTCTCATATTTTTAATGATCATCATTACATGTCTATTTCCAGTATTTTGTTTCATACATATCTTTATATTATATATTCCTTCAAGTTATTTTTAGAAATTGGCCGAATCTACATGAAACACACATTAAAAAAATGCAGGTAGGAAAAGTACTATTAATAGAGGAAATTGTTTGCATTTCACTAGTAGCTTTGAATGTCTGAAGCTTTGCATTTCATACCAAAAAAAAAAAATCAGGCTCTATCATAAAGAAACAACCTATATGAAAATGTTAAACATGACTTAAGACAAGAATGGGTGCCATCTGCTTAGTGTTTTCATATTACGTAGAACTTTCCTTTACTGGGAGAGTTTTTCCAAAATACGTACTTTGATTCTCTTTGCCATTCTCTCCAGCCCCCACGATAAGCAGAAATAATTTCATCATTGTACATACGTCTTGAAATTCAGAGACCCACTACATCCTAGACAGGGCTAGAGATGTTGGAGGGGCACACGGAATGTTAATGTCTGTGTAGACTATGTGGGGCTGGTTCATTGGGTGCAGCAGTGGCAGTGGTCCAGAAAACGTTGATGGGATGCATCTGGTCGAAGCTCTATTGTCAGAGAAGGCATCAGCTAGGGTGGGGAGATCTAGCAGGTGCTTGGAGGGCTGGTTATCAAACTTGGCTGCACATTGGAATCACCTGGGAAGCTTTAGCAACTACCGAAGCCTGGGGAAGACTGCTGAGGTCAATGTAATACGGATTTTTTTTTTTTTTGAGGCGGGGGACATCAAGGTTTTTTTTTTTTTTTTTTTTTTTTTTTTTTCCTGCAGCATAACTGTCTATACCATTACTAGCCTTGGAGGAGGTGGGTTGCCTTCCAAAGGGCTTAAGAATGGAAAGAAGCTGTTGTTTTGTTTTTTTGTTTTTTGTTTTTTTTCTTAAGACACTGGTGAGCAATCCTCGTGGTTCTGCTGTAGGTAACTGTTCTCTTTTCATTTGAACATTGTGGCCCCTTTAATGCTGGCTTTAGTGTAACCTCTGCCTTATTCCTCAGGGACAGATACTATGTCCACAGAAAGAAAGAATCTGTTTGCTTATTTCAAATGACACTTTGCAATGAATACATATGAAATGCTTGTGATGAAGCACGTAGCACCTGAAGTTGACTGCCTTGCTGGGAATGCTTTCTCCACCTCTTAGGAGCATTGTGACTCTGGGCAGTTACTTAGTCCCCTTCCCTGTAGAATGCATATATTAGTGATGCCTAATATAGGCTTTTATTTTAAGTATAATATAATGTAGGCAAACAATGTAGAAGAAGGCCTGGGCTGTAGTTAACACTAGGTCAGTGTGTTTCCAAGTGTTGTCCCCAGACCAGAAGCTTCAGTGTCACCTGGGGACTTGTTAGAAATGGAGATTCACTCTGCCCACCACAGACTTATTGGTTCAGAAACCTGAGTGGGGGGGGGGGATCAGCAATTTCTGTTTTAACAAACCCTCCAAGAGATTCTGATGTGGACTAAAGTTTGACGGCCACTTGTGTTTTTTAAATTAATTCCCACCAGCATACATTTTAAATAGCAAACTCATTGTGGTGGTTATTACATTGTCTAAAAAGAAACATCCTCTTAGAGCTAAACTATTTACATTTAAATAGTCAAACTATTCTTCTCAATTCACAATTCAAACAATTAAAGTGGTTTATGTATAATTATCACCTTCATCACTGAAAAAACACTACAAGTTTTGCAACTGGGGTGTATACCAGTCCAGGAGAAAATTTGTCAGCGTTGCTCTGGAATACACATTTGGAGAACCTTAGGGATGAGGATAGCTGTCTGGGATTTTGAACTGATGGGGCTGACTAGAGACTGACTACTGACTTCCAAATTGTGATAAGTTAAACTGGGTGTGTTGATGCCATTTATGGAAAGGCCTTGAAAGTCAGTAAAATTAAGCTTGATCTAGTAAAACTCAACCATAACCTTTGAGCTTTTTTGAGTACAGAAGTAGGGAAATAAATGGAAAGTGGAAAGATTGAATTATAGTGGGCCAAGGGCCAGTCCAAGGCCAGGGTCTTAGAGCTGGACAGGTACTGAGGAATGTGGAGGTTTCAGAGGTCCTAGAATGTAGGGATGGGGAAGAGGCTGGGAGAGAAACTCACTGGCCTCTACCAGAGACTATCTGTTAAATTATAATAAAAGCAGTGACATGACCAGGCCTAAGGATGTCATCCAAAGAGGCATCTTCTAATGGAGGTTGTGGAGCTATAGGGTTTCTTAGACACAGGCTAGGCAGTTGCTTTTTTTTTCTTCTTCTTCAAATTTTACTGTTTATTTGTTGCAGTGTTGAGTACATATCTTAAAGATCTCAGATCCCATAATTTCCCCTTTAATGATATACTGAGACATCAAGTCCTTAAGGTTTTTTTTATTATTAAAATATTTTATTTATTTATTTATTTATTTATTTATTTATTTATTTATATGAAATTTATTGTCAAGTTGCTTTCCATACAACACCCAGTGCTCATCCCAACAGGTGCCCTCCTCAATGCCCATCACCCACTTTCCCCTCCCTCCCACCCCCCATCAACCCTCAGTTTATTCTCAGTTGTTAAGAGTCTCTTATGGTTTGGCTCCTTCCCTCTCTGTAACTTTTTTTTTCCCCTTCTCCTCCCCCATGGTCTTCTGTTAAGTTTCTCAGGATCCACATAAGACTGAAAACATGGTATCTGTCTTTCTCTGTATGACTTATTTCACTTAGCATAACACTCTCCAGTTCCATCCACGTTGCTACAAAGGGCCATGTTTCATTCTTTCTCATTGCCAAGTAGTATTCCATTGTGTATATAAACCACAACTTCTTTATCCATTCACCAGTTGATGGACATTCAGGCTCTTTCCATAATGTGGCTATTGTTGAAAGTGCTGCTATAAACATTGGGGTACAAGTGCCCCTATAGGCAGTTGCTTTTATTTTCAGGTGATCGTTCATCATTGGCTTGTGGGTACAGGCACAGGCTGACAAGACAAAACAGGTGATCTGGATGGACCTCACCAAATGTTCTGAGACTGGGGGGAACACTTCAGTTCAGAGCATGTCTTTTTCAGGGTTTGTGCCAACTGTACTGGATATGGACCATCTAGACTCTGGTGCCCTAAACTGAGAGTGTATTTGTGTGTGTGTGTATGTGTGTGTGTGTGCGTGTGCGCGCGCGCGCGCGTGTGTGTGTGTGTGTGTGTGTGTATGAGAGAGAGAGAGAAAGGCAGAGAGAGAGAGAGAGAGAGAGAGAGAGATGCTTTTCTGGTTTATTCTTTTCTTTAACATAATTTTGTGAGTCACTCTGGGTTTGGGTTCTTTTCTCAGGAAAACCTGGGTGTTCTGTGTTCTAGAGCCTCTCCTTACAGGTCTAAGTCGGAATTAGGTTGACTTCTACCTCTTGGGGAATTCTTGCTCAAAGTTGTCTAGGTGCTCAGAGTCAGTTGCCTTTTATTCTGTGATTTTGGGACCTGGAGCTGTTGGGTGTTGAGTGTGACAAAATTTAATTTTTGCCGGGGTCGCTGTAACATGGAAGTTTTCTTCCTGAGTAGATTTTGTGGTAGGGACAGGGTAGGAGACTCAAGATTTCTAGAGATGCCCTATTTTGGACTTATTTATTGTAATGATAAGGCAGACTTAGTACTGTGATCATCTATTTGTGGGAACCCTTGGGCATTAGATACCAGGTAAGTCTCTCCCTCTGCCCCTCCTCCTCTCTAGATCATGTTTAATGTCATCACTTGGGTTTTAGTTAGGTGGGGTTTCCCAAGGTCTCCAGGGTTACCTCCACCTATTTTATGAATTCCATTTTATCTCTCCCTCTCTCCCCCTCTCCCTTTCTCTCTTTCTTCACATTCCCTCTCTTTCTCTGTGTCATCCATCTCTCATCTACCATCTATCATTTATCTATCATCTATCTTATCTTATTGGTGTTTAGGCTAGGATCACACAATCATAGCATATGTGCATGAAGATGCTTCTATTGGCAGAATAAGTAAATTATTCCCCTTTAAAGCTTTGTGTAGCCTTTAAAGGCCTATTAAAAAAAACAGCATGTGATCCCTTAAATGACACTCTAAGTTATTGTTTTAGTTAAAAATCTGTTTCAGTGAAATTCGAGTGAGTCTGAATACAGTGCTGGTTCAATGCTTTCCCATTGGCCAAGGTTCCACTTGGTCTTTCTAGCGGCACCACCTATTGAGATAAGCAACAGGGTCCTTTGATGCCGAGGAACAATGGGGTTGTAGGAACCCCCTTTCAAGAGAATGATGAAAGAATCCAATGGACGTTTAGTTTCTTTTCCTCATTCATTCTTCCTAATAATATAATAGCTGAAATGTCACCCTTAGTGTTCAGAAAAGTCAGAATGTTACAAGTGATAGAGGATCTTAAGAAAAAGAGTATAGACTCAGGAGGAGGAAAACAGCAACCAGTTGTTCAAGTGTGTGTGCGTGTGTGTGACAGAGAGAGAGAGAGAAAGAGAGAGAGAGAGCGAGCTTACATTGGTGTGTGCATGGGGTGCCTCATGCATTAAACATTTTAGAAAGTGTAGGCACAGCTGGTGCCCGGACAGTGAGTCATGTGATCTCTGAAACATGATGAGGTAATCCTTCTCTGCTCATCTACTTGGTAATTATGGCCTGCCAAATTTCTTTTTGGTATTTGCTTTAAAAATAAATGCCCAGCCAGAGCAGTTTAACCCTTTCCATCCTTTCTAGCTGTTCCATTTGCATCATTGACTCAAGTGTCACCCTGAGCTGTTGAAACCTGCCTATGTGGCACTGTATTCCCTAACCTTTCATTTCACATAGGTTAACACTTGGCTTTTAAATGGTGGTAAATTTCAGGCACTACTGATTCAGGCTGGGCAGCTAGAGGTGAAAGGCTTTATCTCTTTGGAATCCTTGTGAAATAGCCAGTCGCTCAGAAAGCAATTTTGAATCTTTTACACAAAGCAGAAAGATTAACACTGTTACTGAGGGGACACAAAGGGGATACATCTGTCTTATAAAGCTAGTAGCTTTTTCATTGCCTCATTCTTGTAACAGAGGTTACTCTGAGTTGCTGGCTAGGTTCTGTGGTCTTTTGGAAGCTTGGCCCAGGGACAGGTAAATGTGCTATTTAGTCCTGTCATTGTGATTTTTTTTCAATCACCGTTTGGATGGGGGAATAGCAATCCATCAAGTTTATCTTCCCATATCAAAGCCTCAGTGAAATTTCTTAAGGCTTATCACTATATCTGATTTGCTGGTTAGCATCTACCTAGCATCCCTTGATTTGCATCATCAGCTTAACTCAGAAAAGATGATGAATTATACAGGATATGCCTCTTCTCCTCTTTGCAGGTAGCTTCTCAAATTCAAGATTCAAAGTAGCTTAGGCACTTTGAAAAGTAGCTTAGGGGCTACTTTCCAAATTGCACTTGGAATATCTCTAGGAAGAATTTACTTTCTCTACTTTTTCTAAATATCTCTACTTCATGGTACATTTTTGGTCCTGTTTCTGTTTTGGACCTATTTGCCACCTCCTAAGAAGGACAGAGAGATAGGTTAGGGGATGGGATGAGTTAGCTCCCAGTACAGGCATACTCTATGTGGAATCCTGGAGCCAGTGGAATTCAGAAAGTAGAAGCTATATGCCTGGGTTTTAAATGCCATTTGTCATCATGCTCATACCAAACTTGGCAGAATGGGGCACTTGGGGGGCTCAGTGGGCTGAGCATTAGACTCGATTTTGGCTCAGATCACGATATCCCAGGGTTGTGGGATGGAGCCCCACATCAAGCTCTGTGCTGAGCGTGGAGCCTGCTTGAGATTCTCTTTCTCTCCCTCTGCCCCTCCTCTCTCTCTCTCTCTCTCTAAACAAACAAACAAACACTTGGCAGAAATTATGACAGAAACTGTTAAAAATTGTGGAATGTATTTTCTATGCTTGTTGCTATGCTAATTGATGGCATTTACAATATTGTGGAACTTATAAGACAGTTATTATCCTTATTTTATGGATGAGTATACTATGGAGAAGACAAAGTAAGTGAATTACCCAGTCACATGGTAACTAAGTGGCAAAGCCAGGGCAGAAATCTATTTCCTCTGACTACATGTCAATTTCCCATTTTGCATATTCAATAAGATAACATGGTTAACTTCTTGATACTTAGTTCTCTCTATTCTTCTTCTGTTCCCCACTCCAATGCTTTGTCCACCTGTCTCCCTCTTTAGGTCATCTTCAGTTGGAATCGTTAGCACTTTGTTGAAATATTAGTTCTTTAGGGGACACTCAGATTGTCCAGACAAAGGAGTCCCTCTGATACACGCTCTCTGTGCAAACGACACTTCTCTTTCAGAGTCTATATCACAACTAATAATTATTTGTGCAATTATTTTGTAGTGTCTTTTTTCTATACCAGACTTTATATAGTCCATGTGAACAGAAATCACTCTGTCTTGCTCATCCTCATAATTCTAGCTTTTAGCAAAGGCTACCTACCTAAAAAGCAACTCAAACCATATTTCTTAAGTGGATGAAGGAAGGACTAGCACTTTTTGAGTGATAGCTGTTGTGTTATATTTACTACTTTTGAAAATTGAATAAAATGTCTTATGTACATATCATTGGGGAAATGGAAGAACCTGTTACAAAAGCAATGCCAGGGTTAGTGATTTCTGAACATGGCCTGAGGTTGAAGTGAAGGCACAACGAATGACATGTTCAAAGCCGAATCAGGAGGCAGGAAGAGGGGAGTACAAATGAGCACATGCTTTGCCTTGACCTAGCTGTCAGTCACTTCTCAAGTACTTTGGAAAAAGAATAGCCTTTCAACCTATAGCTTTTATTCAAGGGAAAGAACTGGTTCATCTCTAAGCCTTAGTATGTTAATAAAGAAAGATCTCGAGGCAATTCAGTTCTGTAGTTTTCTTCCTCCAAGTATTTTCCAGTTTACCCCATTGTTTTTCAGTGCTAGTTATGGCTTTCTACATTCTTAATCAGAGTTTATTTTTGAGCCAATTATCTTCGTGTCTTATGAACTTGAAGAAGCATTCTCTTTTGTATCTGTGTGAAGTTCAAGGAGAGATTTCATTTTTTCCTCTAGGTTTTGCTGCTTAGTCAGTCATGTGAGACAGCTTCTATTGTATTCCTTTCAGGTCTGTTTCGTAGTGTATCTACACTGTGGTTTTTGCAATATCTTAGCCAAAGATAATATAATCTGACCCAGGCTGGCCTCTGATTGATCAGTATAATTTGTAGTTGAAGTTTCATACTGGAGAGATATAAAAATGTCAGTTTTTAGAGCTTTCCAGCTGGCTAAAACAACCATTGTAGCAGTGTTTTTAATTCATTCAAGAAGATTGTGTCCAGTGAATATAGCACTATAACAATGCAGTAAAATATTTTTAACCAAGGCAATCTGATTTTATTGCACCAAAACTTATTTAAGATTATGAAAAGACACAGGAACCGTTTCTTTTTTTTTGTATAATAGGAAATTATGTTTCTAAACAAGTAAGACTGAGGTAGTCAAATATATAATAGGACATGCAGACACACAAATGACTGTCAAACACAAAGTGCAAGTAATTAAAGCTAAAAACAATTATCCTACTCATTCAAAGAAAAAAATCAGGTAACTTACAGAAATACACAAAATATGATAGGATAAAAAAGAAACAGAAGAGTTTCTATTCAGTTTAGTACCAACACGAGAGGAGAAGTTTTTGTTTTGAAAAGTTCACTGAGTAGCAACAGATTTTTTATTTTTAAATAGCAAAACTAAATTTTTACTTAGATGGTATCAGCCTTTTCCAGGTACAGTGAAAGAAATAGAGGAAGATGCTGATGTAAGAATAGACAAATTAGTAAAAATAGAAATACTTTATGATCCTGTAATCCCACTACTGGCTATTCACCCAAGGAAAATGAAAACACTAATTCAAAAAGATATTTTCACTCCTATACTTATTTACTATAAATATTTATTTACATTAGCCAAGATATGGAAGCGGCTCATGTCTATCCATAAATGAATGGATAAAGAAAATGTGGTATATATATATACACAATGGAATATTATTCAGCCATGAAAAGAATGAGATCTTGTTATTTTCTACAACGTAATTGGACCTAGAGGGTATTACACTAAGTGAAATAAGTCAGACAGAGAAAGGCATAACAGCATATGATTTTACGTACATGTGGAATTTAAAAAACAAATGAACAAATACATACACAGACAAAAAAGCAGAAATAGGTTAATAAATAAAGAGGACAAACTGGTGGTTGCCAGAGGGGAGAAGGTAGGGGATAGGCAAAATGGATGAAAGAGAGTGGGAGATACAGGCCTGCAGTTATGGAATGAATAAGTCACAGAGATAAAAGGTACAACAAAGGGGATATAGTCAGTGGGATTGTAATAGTGTTGTATGGTGATAGAAGGTAGCCACACTTGTGGTGAGCATAGCCTAAGGTATAAACTTGTCCAATCATTGTACATGCACTGAAACTAAAGGAACATTGTGTCAAGTACATGTCAATAAAAATCAGATTAGCTCATTTAGGAAGGGTTTGCCCATGTAAACAAAGTCAGCTGTTTCTCTTCATTCTCTTCTAGGGATAGTTGCCTCCGGTCCCTGTTTAAAGACTACTAAGACACAGAGTAAATGAGCTAGAAAGATCTTGTATTATAAAAATACAGGAATGTAGAGTCCAGAAAGTAGCCCTGTCCCTCCTTGCTCTGTCTCCCCCACCAAAATGGGGCTCAGATCTGTTTCTGGGAATTGTTGATGCAGAAGTAAGTGAGGAACAGAGTAGAGGGTCTGTTCCGTCTGAAATTTATTTCCCTTTATTTTTATGTCATATATTTTTTAATTAAAAAATTTAGGCAAATGCAAAAATCAGGTATGCAACATCACAAGCAGGATATTGAAAAGTTCCCTTATCCCTGTCCACCTCCCTCCTGCTGCGCCATGTGTTAAAACTTTCCCCACAGAAATCTCCTCCTTTTATCTGTTCTCGGTCTCTTTAGTCTTAACTTTCCCAGGTTGTCCAATAAATAAATGGAATCACACAGCATGTAATCTTTTGAGTCTAGCTTTTTTCACTTGAGATAACGCATTTTTAAGATTCATCTATGGGGGCACCTGGGTGGCTCAGTTGGTTAAGTGTCTGACTCTTGATTTCAGCTTAGGTCATGATCTTATGGTTCCTGAGATCCAGCCCTGTGTTGGAGGGGGGAGGCTCTGTGCTGACAGAGCAGAGCCTGCTTGGGGTTCACTCTCTTCCTCTCTCTGCCCCTCCTCTATGTGTGTATTCTTTCTCTCTCTCTCAAAATAAATAAATAAACATTAAAAAAGATCCATCTATGTTGTTTTATGTATAAATCATTTTTATTGCTGAGTTATTTCATTTCATTGTATGGCTATTCCATAGTTTGTTCATCCGTTCATCTGTTGAAAGACATTTGGATAGTTTCTAGCTTGTGGTGACTTTAAAAAACATGCTGCTATAAACATTTGTGTCAAAGTTGATCTTTTGTTTTCTGTGTGTGCTCTTATATTCATAAGTTTTCATTTCTCTTGTGTAAATACCAGGAGTGAGATTTCTGAATTTGGGTCATATGATAAGTGTATGTTTAACTTTATAAGAAACTGCCAAATTATTTTCCAAAGTGGCTGTACTATTTTACATTCCCACCAGCAACATTTTAGAATTCCAGTTGCTCAAAAAAAAAAATCATTCTCTCAGTACTGTAGCTATCTTACTGTGGTTTTAGTTTACATTTGCCTAATGTTCAATGGTGTTGAGTATCTTTTCAATTTTTTTTTTGTCATTTGTTCCTCTTCTTTTGTGAAATGTCTATTCAAATATTTTGCCCATTTTTTGTTTTCTTGTTGAGTTTCAAGTGTTCTTTATATATTCCCAATGCAAATCTATTGTTATGTATGTGATGTGCAAATATTCCCCCCACAGTGTGTACCTTGTATTTTTATTCTCTTAATACTGTCTTTCACCAAACAAAAATTTTAACTTTTGATGAACTGTTTTATCAGCCTCTATTTTCCTTATGGTTCATGCTTTGGTATTGTATCTAAAAACTCTACATTACCCAAGGTCATTAAGATTTTTCCTATGTTTTCTTCAGAAGCTTTATAGTTTTATGGTTTATAGTTAGATTTATGATGCATTTTGAGTTATTTTTTGCATAAGGTGTGAGATCTACATGCTTTAATTTTGAATATGTATGTGTAGTGGTCCCAGCATCATTTGTTGTGAAGATTATTCTTTCCCCATTGAATTTCCCTTTGCATTGCTGTCAAAAACCAATTGGTAGGATTCACTAGTGAAAGCATTTGGATCTGGTGTTTCCTTTGTCAGGAAGATTTTAATTACATATTCAATTTCCTTAATAGATATAAGGATATTCAGGTTATTTCTTTTTGAGTAGGTTTTGGGTCATTTGACTTTCAAGGAATTGTTCCATGTTTTTGAATTTATAGCTATGGAGTTGTTTTAGTATTTCCTTATTAACATTTTAATATCACAGAGGTTTATGCTGATGTATCCTCTTTTATTCATGGTGTTGACATTTTGTATGTTTTTTCTGTTTTGTTATTGATCTATCTGGCTAGATATCAACTTCATTGGTTTCTTTCTAAAACAAACTTGGAATCACTAATTTTTTTGTTTTCTTTTTTCACTTTCATAGATTTCTGGCATTGTAATTATTATTTATTTTCTTCTACTTTCTCAGGGTTTAGTTTACTCTTATTTTCTAATTTCCTGAGTTGAAGTGTACCTTATTTATTTGAAATCTTTCTTCTTTTCTAATATTAGCATTTAATACCACAAATTTCCCCTCTAAGCACTCCTTTAACTGTATCCTATAAATTCTGATGAGTTGTATTTTCACTTAGTTCAAAATATTTTCTAATTTCCCTTGAGGCTTTTTATTTGACCTATGGATTATTTAGAAGTGTGTAGTTTAATTTCCAGGTATTGGGGAATTTTTTCCAAATATCTATGTTTGTGATTTCTAGTCTAGTTCCATTATGATAAGAGAACATATTTTGTATGATTTCAGTTCTGTTATTTTTTTCCAGTTTTATTGAGAAATGTTTGACATTCATCACTGTATACTTTTAAGGGGTACAGCATGATGGTTTGATTCAAATATATTATGAAATAATAACCACAATAGGTTAGTTAACATTCATCATCTCACATAGATACAACCAAAAAAAAAAAAAAAAAGAAAAAAATTCTCCTTTTGTTGAGAATTCTTAGGATCTACTCTTCTAACTACTTTCCTATGTACCATACAGCAGAGTTAACTGTAGTCATGCTATACATCCCCTCTCTAGTACTTAATTTATCTTCTGTCAGTTTGTCCCTTTTGATCATTTTCTTCCAGTCTCCCCTCACCCAGTTCAGCCAACCCATGCCTTTGGTAACCACAAATCTGATCTCTTTTTTAATGAGTTTGGTGGTTTTTGGTTTGTTTTGTTTTATATGTGGTCCCACATATAAAACAGTGTCGTTCTCTGTCTCACTTTTTTCACTTAGTATCATGTCTTCAATATTTGCTAAAGTTCATGGTACAAGGTAGAACATGGCTTATGCTGGTTAATGTTTCATGTACATTTGTAAAGAATATGCATTCTGCTGTTGTTGGGTAGAGTGCTTGATAAATGTCAGTTAGGTTTGATGGTGTTCAGTCCTTCCATATTTTTTTCTGATTTTACTATTAGTTCTACTGATAGTTGAGAGAGAAATGTTGAAAACTCCAAATATAATTGTGGATTTTCTCTTTTTCCTTTCAGTTCTGTCAGTTTCTGTTTTGGTTATTTTCAAGGGCTATCTTCAGGTATATATGAAATTTAGGACTGCTGTGTCTTCTTGGTATGCATTGACTCTTGTCATTATGTAATGTCTTTCTTTATCGCTGTTAACTTTCTGTGCTTTAAGATCCTTTTTTTGTCTGATATTAACATAGCCTCTCTGACTTTCTTCTAGAGTGTTTCTGTGGTAGATCTTTTTCTATCGTTTTAGTTTTACCTCATCAGTTTTATGTTTTATGCATTCTGACCAGCTCTGTATTTTAATTAGTATATTTAGACCATTTCCTCATTTGCTTTCAAGCAGTTATTGATATGGTTGGATTTAGTTGTACCAATTTTTAGTTTGTTTAATGTCTGTCTCCTCTATTTTTTTTTTTTTTAAATTTTTTTTTTTTTCAACGTTTATTTATTTTTTTTTTGGGACAGAGAGAGACAGAGCATGAATGGGGGAGGGGCAGAGAGAGAGGGAGACAGAATCGGAAACAGGCTCCAGGCTCCGAGCCATCAGCCCAGAGCCTGATGCGGGGCTCGAACTCACGGACCGCGAGATCGTGACCTGGCTGAAGTCGGATGCTTAACCGACTGCGCCACCCAGGCGCCCCTCCTCTATTTTTTATTTTTCTGTTTTTCCTGTCCTGACTTCTTTTGGGTTATTTGATTTTTTTTAGTGCTTTCTCCAGAGATTACAATAAACTGGCTTAATTTTTTAGTCTGATTATAATTAATATTTGGCCACTTGAAGTGAAATATAGGAACCTCACAGTTATATAGATAACTTTGTTGTCTCTTTTTTATGTTGTAGATGACATATGCATAATGTCTACATAATTTTAAGGCACAACAGGTGATGTTGTCATTTTGCTTTAAGCAGTCATAGATATTTTAGAGAACATAAAAAGAGAAATATCATTTATTTTTTTACCTAGATATTTACCATTTCTGTTTTTCCCTATTTATTACTGAAATTCCAAGTTTCTTTCTGTTATAAATCTCCCTGCCACCTGGAAAGCTTCTTGTAGTATTTGTTTTAGAGAAGATCTGGTGCTGATGAAGTTTTCTTAGTTTCCTTCATCTGAGAATGCCTTGTTGCCCCTCTTCATTTGTGAAGGTAATTTCTCTGGATATTGGAATCTTGGTTGGTAGTTTACTTTAAAAATTATTCAATTGTATTTTGTCCTCCATAGTTTCTGATGAGAAATCTTTAGCTATTTAAATCATTTTCCCCCTATATTTTCTGTGTTGCTTTATGTTTTGAAAAATTTTTTCTTGAGAAAAAGTAGTTTTCAACAATTTGATTATAATGTATAATGAACACAAAAGAGTGTTTTTTTTGAATTTAAGCTGTTGGGATTATCTGAGCTTCCCTCTACCAAATTTGGGAAGATTTTAGTCATTATTTCTTCAAATGTTTTTCTTCACTAATCTCTTTCTTTTCTCTTTTTGGAACTCCAGGGATCTGAATGCTAGAATTTTGAGGATGTTTCCCAGATTCCTGAAACTCTGTTCATCCCCCCAAACCTCATCTCTCTTTTTCTTAATCTCTGTTGTTTAACTTGGGTAATTTCTATTGATATGTATTAAATTCCCTCACTCTTTACTCTGTTATTTCTGTTTTGCTATTGAGACCATCTCATTAATATTTTAGTAATGTGTTCTTTAGTTTCAAAATGTCTATTTATTTATTTATTTATTTAATAGTTTCTATTTCTTTGGTGAACGCTCTGTCTCTCTATTCATTCCAGAGAGTTTGCCTTTCCTTAATGGAGCATAGTTACAATAGCTGCTTTAAAGTCTTTGATATTTCTAAAGTCTAGTCATTGTGGGATTGGCATCTATTGATTGTCTTTTGCCTTGAGAGTTGTTGAGATTTTACTGGGTCTTTTGATTAATGCTGTATTGTGTTCTGGACATTTTGAACAGTATGTTTTGAGAGTCTGGGTCTTTGGGCCCTATTAAAATCCTCTGGACAAAGTCAAGAGTTAACCTGGTTCAGTTTAGACCACAAGTCCCAATCTATCCTCTGTGGACTGTGGATCTGATAGCAATTTAGTTTTCAAAGACTTTCCAGTGACCCATTGCCATCCGAGACCTGCAGCAGATGAGGAGAAAGAGCTCTGAGCTTCTTGTGGGGGCTCTGCCTATGGTCCATCCAGGGGCCAGTCTGGGACTTAAGCAGTGGTTTGTTCTATAGGTGCACTCTCAAAATCTTTCTATTCGGCTTTGGTTCAGTTTCATGCATGCACAGCTCATGCACGAGCCCAGGACATCATGTATAGATTTAGGGGGTCCTCTTCTCTTCAGCTTCTTCTCTGTGATACCTCCCACACTCTCCAGTCCTAAGAGACCCCTTTCCCTATACCCCTGGCCGCAAGCTGGGGTTTTAGCTTCCCTGCGCTGTCACTCATTTCCCTTTATCAAAGTGCACCTCAGGGGTGAAACAGCAAGAGAAAAAAGGAAAGAAAAATAATGGAAATTTCTCACTGCACTGTTCAGAGCATATCAGCCTCATTTCCTGGTTTCTCCAGTAAAAGAGAAGATTTTACTCTCAGAGTTTTAGGTGTCTGCATACTGTTTGCACCATAGGAGTGCTGCCAGGGCCTGAGCTTGCCTCAGGGAAGGGCCAGGAGAATAAAAACAGAAAAACACTGGGGTTTTTCCCTAGACTCTCTGTCATGTAGGCTCCTACCTTCATTCCCTGTCCTGTAGCTAGAAAGAAGATTTTCTTGGAGATTTTTCTATATAAACTTGCTATGTGGGTCTGCAATTCAGGCTGCTTTAGTATCTAAGTAAGAAGACAGAGGAGGAGAAAAGGGAACTCTAGGAAACTCACTATCATATTGATAATTCCTCAAGTTTTGATTTTCCTACTTATTTCACATGTTATTAATAACTTTCCAGAGTCTTCAGGAAGTTCCGTTATGTAGTCTTTCCAGAGTGTAATTTGTGGGAGAGATAGTGGACTTTGTTCGTTTAAACTGGAAGCCTCCTCTTATTTTTCAAAACATTATTGATTCTACAAACAGTGGCCAACTGTAGTTGAAAAGTTCTATTGGTTGTGTGCTTCAGATATGTTAATGAATTAAATAGGATTGAAGGCTGTCTGGGTGATTTATTTCCACTTTAGCATTATTTCTACAGGAAAATATATTCTAAATTCCAAATAGTCATTATATGAAAACAACATTTGACAAACAACTCGCTCCTGTCCTGTCTTCTAGATGACAAAGGAGCTTGGAGCCTGAGGTAGATATTTGCTTTGTCATGAAAGTTTCCTCAGTTTCTGTGTTCTGTACTCTGTTGTTGGTTTTGGTTTGGGCATGTTTTTGTCTATGGCTGCCTCTCTGATTCAGAATCTGTGTCATTCTATTTCCTCATTGGTTCATGGCCTTTTTTGTTGATCTTACTCTTTGCTTCTGTCCTTCTGGGTCTTGTTCTTATGCTATCATACTCTGTTCATACCCTTTATGCTGATAATTGGAAAAAATTATACTGACTGAATGTTCGTGTCCCTCAAATTTATATGTTGAAGCATAATTTTTAATGTGACAGTATTAGGAGATAGGGCCCTTGGCAGGTAATTAGGTTATGAAGATGAAGACTGTGAATGGGATTGGTGCCCTTCTAAGAAGAGACACAAAGAGACATGATCTCTTTTTCTACCATGTGAGGATTCAGCAAGAAGATGGCTGTCTGTCTGCACATTGGGAAGAGGGCTTTCACCAGAATCTGACCATACTGCCATGCTGATCTCAGACTTGCCAGCCTCCAGAGCTGTGAGAAATAAATATCTATTGTTTAAGCCACACAGTCTATTTTATTTGTTACAGCAGCCTGAACTAAGACACTAACACTACTGTGAATTGCTTTTTTTCTCTCATAATTGATTCAAAAGCTTTCATACTCTGTTCCAAGCATTGCTTTAGAAATTGGGAGATACCAAAATTAACAGTGCCCAGATCATGACTTTAGGAAGCTCATCCTTTATGAGAAGACCATAAATGACCATATTACGAGGGCAAAATAGAGGATAGGGGAATTTAGAGAAAGGCTGGATTATTTCTTGCTGGGGAGTTTAAAGAAGACTTGATAAAGAAAGTTTGAACTGACCCGAGAGAAGAAGCAGGGTTTAAGCACCCATAGAAAGGAGGACAACCACATTGGGAAGAAACCGGAAGAAAGTCAAGGAGCTGGAGAAGCACAAGTTGGGAACAGTGGGTTCTGTTGGCTGGCAGTAAGGGATTCAAAGCAGTAGCACTTCTTCTCTCATTAGGCATAGACGTGCCATGGTATATCCATGATCCTGCTGCTCAGGAAGATTCTTCCTGTCCTCCTATCTTTTCTTCAGCACCTGGCCTTCCCTAAGACATGGTTATTATGAGGATTAAGAAAGCAATTTGTCATAGAAAGTGCTAAATAAATACTGGGGTTCTTTATTCCTCAAGAGATCTCTGCCCAGTCTCCAGGTGTGAGTGATAAGGAGCACACTTAGGGAGGGGTTTTTATCCCCCCAAAAGCACGGCCCAGGGAGGCTCTTCCAGGAAGCCCAGCAGTGAGCCCTCTGCTCCTCAGATGGAGCAAATTCTCCCTTATTTTAACTGTAGACTGGATCCCTTGTGAGACCTGGAGTTGGGAATCTCCTCATCCAGCTCTGGAGGCATGTCCAGAAGGGGTGTTTCTAAAATATTCTAAGTAACTAGAAGGATTTTTAGAATAAGCAAATTGACTCCTAAGATGACAGCACTCATTTGCATGGAAATTTTCTGGTCTATTTTTGTTTTAAAACCTCCCTACATCATAGTCATCGTACATATGGCTCAGGGCTGCCTGTCATGTTTTTATTTTAGTCAGCTTAAGGAGGCTAATTGTCTCAATGTCTCTTACAACCTGTTATTTATTCGAAAGTGCATTTGCAATAATGCATTAAATGGTAGCCTAGTGACCTGAAAGAGTTAATGCACGTCCCCTTTTGCTGAACTTCTTCTACCTTAGAATCACTTAGGCATTTAGGGAATTTTATTCAGTGAATGTGGAATAATCATGTCTGACCCAGGTGCAGCGAGTATAGGCTTTTAAAACATGTTAAGACAAGGCTGTCTACTGACCTGTGACAAATATCAGAGAGTTAAGAATAACCGTGTGTTTTATCACCATTGTACTTGCCATCATGGAATATTTAAAGTCAAATCAGAACAAAGGCTGGAGATGAGCAAGCCAAATTTAAACAAGTAACAAGGGTCAAGGCAAGGTTAAACCTAACACACAAAATAAACTTTAAAAATGCGAACCGATCATGCCACTTCCCTGCTTAAAACCCTTGAGTGGTTTCAGGATAGATGTTAAATTCTGCGGAGTATTATCAAGATCCTTCAGGAACTGATTCCAGCCTGATTCTCTTAGGCTCATTTCTTACGGATACACCAGTGTTAATTTGCTAGCACTGCCATAACAAAGCATCACAGGCTGGGTGCCTCAAACAAGAGAGATTTGTTGTCTCACAGTTCTAGAAGACAAAAGTTCAAGAATGAAGTATCAGCAAGGTTGGGTCCTTCTGACCCCTCTCTCCTTGGCTTATAGATGGCTATGTCTTCACATGGTCTTCCCTCTGTGTATACAAATTTCCTCTTCTTATAAGGAAAGTTGTATTGGATTAAGGCACACCTTAATGACCTCATCTTGACTTAGTTACCTCTTTAAAGACATTATCCCTAAGTCCAGCCACATTCGGAGGTACTGGGGGTTAGAACTTCAACTTGTAAATTTGGGGGGAACACAATTCAGCCCATGAACCCATGCTCCAGTCATGCTAAACTACTGTAGGTCTTGCTTGCTCTCACTTCTTGTCTATATACATGTAGGTCCTTTTCACACTTCCTTGTCTGACCCATGCCTACTTGGCTCAACCATCACCTTTATCATTGCTAGGTTGTGATCTATTGGGCTGACACTGTGTCTCACTCATTCCTGCATTGATTGAAATAATGCTCAACAAATATTAATCTGAAGTAACAATTTTAGGGGCTCATAAAAGGAAATAAAATGGAAATGTTTTTGACACTTTCCCTGTTTTCTCCCCATTTCCACATCTCTCTCTATCTCTTTTTTAATTTATTTTATTTTTATTTATTTATTTTTATTTTTTCAACATATGAAGTTTATTGTCAAATTGGTTTCCATACAACACCCAGTGCTCATCCCAAAAGGTGCCCTCCTCAATACCCATCACCCACCCTCCCCCCCTCCCACCCCCCATCAACCCTCAGTTTGTTCTCAGTTTTTAACAGTCTCTTATGCTTTGGCTCTCTCCCACTCTAACCTCCTTTTTTTTTTTTTTTCCCTTCCCCTCCCCCATGGGTTTCTGTTAAGCTTCTCAGGATCCATCTAAGAGTGAAAACATGGTATCTCTCTTTCTCTGTATGGCTTATTTCACTTAGCATAACACTCTCCAGTTCCGTCCATGTTGCTACAAAGGGCCATATTTCATTCTTTCTCATTGCCACATAGTGCTCCATTGTGTATATAAACCACAATTTCTTTATCCATTCATCAGTTGATGGACATTTAGGCTCTTTCCATAATTTGGCTATTGTTGAGAGTGCTGCTATAAACATTGGGGTACAAGTGCCCCTATGCATCAGTACTCCTGTATCCCTTGGGTAAATTCCTAGCAGTGCTACTGCTGGGTCATAGGGTAGGTCTATTTTTAATTTTCTGAGGAAACTCCGCACTGTTTTCCAGAGTGGCTGCACCAATTTGCATTCCCACCAACAGTGCAAGAGGGTTCCCGTTTCTCCACATCCTCTCCAGCATCTATAGTCTCCTGATTTGTTCATTTTGGCCACTCTGACTGGCGTGAGGTGATACCTGAGTGTGGTTTTGATTTGTATTTCCCTAATGAGGAGCGATGTTGAGCATCTTTTCATGTGCCTGTTGGCCATCTGGATATCCTCTTTAGAGAAGTGTCTATTCATGTTTTCAGCCCATTTCTTCACTGGGTTATTTGTTTTTCGGGTGTGGAGTTTGGTGAGCTCTTTATAGATTTTGGATACTAACCCTTTGTTCGATATGTCATTTGCAAATATCTTTTCCCATTCCGTTGGTTGCCTTTTAGTTTTGTTGGTTGTTTCCTTTGCTGTGCAGAAGCTTTTTATCTTCATAAGGTCTCAGTAGTTCATTTTTGCTTTTAATTCCCTTGCCTTTGGGGATGTGTCAAGTAAAAATTGCTATGGCTGAGGTCAGAGATGTCTTTTCCTGCTTTCTCCTCTAGGGTTTTGATGGTTTTCTGTCTCACATTCAAGTCCTTTATCCATTTTGAGTTTATTTTTGTGAATGGTGTGAGAAAGTGGTCTAGTTTCAATCTTCTGCATGTTGCTGTCCAGTTCTCCCAGCACCATTTGTTAAAGAGACTGTCTTTTTTCCATTGGATGTTCTTTGTCAAAGATTAGTTGGCCATACGTTTGTGGGTCTAGTTCTGGGGTTTCTATTCTATCCCATTGGTCTATGTGTCTGTTTTTGTGCCAGTACCATGCTGTCTTGGTGATTACAGCTTTGTAGTAGAGGCTAAAGTCTGGGATTGTGATGTCTCCTGCTTTGGTCTTCTTCAAAATTCCTTTGGCTATTCGGGGCCTTTTGTGGTTCCATATGAATTTTAGAATCACTTGTACTAGTTTCGAGAAGAATGCTGGTGCAATTTTGATTGGGTTTGCATTGAATGTGTAGATAGCTTTGGGTAGTATTGACATTTTGACAATATTTATTCTTCCAATCCATGAGCATGGAATGTTTTTCCATTTCTTTATATCTTCTTCAATTTCCTTCGTAAGCTTTCTATAGTTTTCAGCATACAGATCTTTTACATCTTTGATTAGATTCCTAGGTATTTTTAGATTCCTTAGATTCCTTTGATTCCTTAGATTCCTTTGATTATTCCTAGGTATTTTATGCTTCTTGGTGCAATTGTGAATGGGATCAGTTTCTTTGTCTTTCTGTTGCTTCATTATTAGTGTATAAAAATGCAACTGATTTCTGTACATTGATTTTGTATCCTGCAACTTTGCTAAATTCATGTATCAGTTCTAGCAGACTTCTGGTGGAGTCTATCGGATTTTCCATGTATAATATCATGTCATCTGCAAAAAGCGAAAGCTTGACTTCATCTTTGCCAATTTTGATGCCTTTGATTTCCTTTTGTTGTCTGATTGCTGATGCTAGAACTTCCAACACTATGTTAAACAACAGCGGTGAGAGTGGACATCCCTGTCGTGTTTCTGATCTCAGGGAAAAAGCTCTCAGTTTTTCCCCATTGAGGATGATGTTAGCTGTGGGCTTTTCATAAATGGCTTTTATGATCTTTAAGTATGTTCCTTCTGTCCCGACTTTCTCGAGGGTTTTTATTAAGAACGTTGCTGAATTTTGTCAAAGGCCTTTTCTGCATCGATTGACAGGATCATATGGTTCTTATCTTTCCTTTTATTAATGTGATGTATCATGTTGATTGATATGCGAATGTTGAACCAGCCCTGCATCCCAGGAATGAATCCCACTTGATCATGGTGAATAATTCTTTTTATATGCCGTTGAATTCGATTTGCTAGTATCTTACTGAGAATTTTTGCATCCATATTCATCAAGGATATTGGCCTGTAGTTCTCTTTTTTTACTGGGTCTCTGTCTGGTTTAGGAATCAAAGTAATACTGGCTTCATAGAATGAGTCTGGCATTTTTCCTTCCCTTTCTATTTCTTGGAATAGCTTGAGAAGGATAGGTATTATCTCTGCTTTAAACGTCTGGTAGAACTCCCCTGGGAAGCCATCTGGTCCTGGACTCTTATTTGTTGGGAAATTTTTGGTGACTGATTCAATTTCTTCACTGGTTATGGGTCTGTTCAAGCTTTCTATTTCCTCCTGATTGAGTTTTGGAAGCGTGTGGGTGTTTAGGAATTTGTCCATTTCTTCCAGGTTGTCCAGTTTGTTGGCATATAATTTTTCATAGTATTCCCTGATAATTGCTTATATCTCTGAGGGATTGGTTGTAATAATTCCATTTTCATTCATGATTTTATCTATTTGGGTCATCTCCCTTTTCTTTTTGAGAAGCCTGGCTAGAGGTTTATCAATTTTGTTTATTTTTTCAAAAAACCAACTCTTGGTTTCGTTGATCTGTTCTACATTTTTTTTAGATTCCATATTGTTTATTTCTGCTCTGATATTTATTATTTCTCTTCTTCTGCTGGGTTTAGGCTGTCTTTGCTGCTCTGCTTCTATTTCCTTTAGGTGTGCTGTTAGATTTTATATTTGGGATTTTTCTTGTTTCTTGAGATAGGCCTGGATTGCAATGTATTTTCCTCTTAGGACTGCATTTGCTGTATCCCAAAGCATTTGGATTGTTGTATTTTCATTTTCATTTGTTTCCATATATTTTTTAATTTCTTCTCTAATGGCCTGGTTGACCCACTCATTCTTTAGTAGGGTGTTCTTTAACCTCCATGCTTTTGGAGGTTTTCCAGACTTTTTCCTGTGGTTGATTTCAAGCTTCATAGCATTGTGGTCTGAAAGTATGCATGGTATGATTTCAATTCTTGTATACTTATGAAGGGCTGTTTTGTGACCCAGTATGTGATCTATCTTGGAGAATGTTCCATGTGCACTCGAGAAGAAAGTATATTCTGTTGCTTTGGGATGCAGAGTTCTAAATATATCTGTCAAGTCCATCTGATCCAATGTATCATTCAGGGCCCTTGTTTCTTTATTGACCGTGTGTCTAGATGATCTATCCATTTCTGTAAGTGGAGTGTTAAAGTCCCCTGAAATGAACACTTTCTTATCAATAAGGTTGCTTATGTTTGTGAGTAATTGTTTTATATATTTGGGGGCTCCGGTATTCGGTGCATAGACATTTATAATTGTTAGCTCTTCCTGATGGATAGACCCTGTGATTATTATATAATGCCCTTCTTCATCTCTTATTACAGCCTCTAATTTAAAGTCTAGTTTGTCTGATATAAGTATAGCTACTCCAGCTTTCTTTTGACTTTCAGTGGCATGATAAATAGTTCTCCATCCCCTCACTCTCAATCTGAAGGTGTCCTCAGGTCTAAAATCAGTCTCTTATAGATAGCAAATAGATGGGTCTTGTTTTTTTTTATCCATTCTGATACCCTATGTTTTTTGGTTGGCACATTTAGTCCATTTACATTCAGTGTTATTATAGAAAGATATGGGTTTAGAATCATTGTGATGTCCATAGGTTTCATGCTTGTAGCGATGTCTCTGGTACTTTGTCTCACAGGATCCCCCTTAGGATCTCTTGTAGGGCTTGTTTAGTGGTGACGAATTCCTTCAGTTTTTCTTTGTTTGGGAAGACCTTTATCTTTCTTTCTATTCTGAATGACAGACTTGCTGGATAAAGGATTCTTGGCTGCATATTTTTTCTGTTCATCACATTGAAGATCTCCTGCCATTCCTTTCTGGCCTGTCAAGTTTCAGTAGAGAGATCGGTCACGAGTCTTATAGGTCTCCCTTTATATGTTAGAGCACGTTTATCTCTAGCTGCTTTCAGAATTTTCTCTTTATCCTTGTAGTTTGCTAGTTTCACTGTGATATGTCGTGCAGAAGATCGATTCAAGTTACTTCTGAAGGGAGTTCTCTGTGCCTCTTGGATTTCAATGCCTTTTTCCTTCCCCAGATCAGGGAAGTTCTCAGCTATTATTTCTTCAAGTACACCTTCAGCACCTTTCCCTCTCTCTTCCTCCTCTGGAATACCAATTATGCGTATATTATTTCTTTTTAGTGCATCACTTAGTTCTCTAGTTTTCTCCTCATACTCCTGGATTTTTTTATCTCTCTTGTTCTCAGCTTCTTCTTTTTCCATAATTTTATCTTCTAGTTCACCTATTCTCTCCTCTGCCTCTTCAATCTGAGCCGTGGTTGTCTCCATTTTATTTTGCAGCTCATTGATAGCATTTTTTAGCTCCTCCTGGCTGTTTCTTAGTCCCTTGATCTCTGTAGCAATAGATTCTCTGCGTCCTGTATACTGTTTTCAAGCTCAGCGATTAATTTTATGACTATTATTCTAAATTCACTTTCTGTTATATTGTTTAAATTGTTTTTGATCAGTTTGTTAGCTGTTGTTATTTCCTGGATGTTTTTTTGAGGGGAATTCTTCCGTTTTGTCGTTTTGGATAGTCCCTGGACTGGTGCGGGACTGCGGGGCACTTCCCCTGTGCTGTCTTGAATAACTTGCGTTGGTGGGTGGGGCCGCAGTCAGACCTGATGTCTGCCCCCAGCCCACCGCTGGGGCCACAGTCAGACTGGTGTGTGCCTTCTCTTCCCCTCTACTTGGGGCGGGATTCACTGTGGGATGGCGTGGCCTGTTTGGGCTACTTGCACACTGCCAGGCTTGTGGTGCTGGGGATCTGGCGTATTAGCTGGGGTGGATCGGCAAGGTGCACAGGGGCGGGAGGGGCAGGCGCAGCTTGCTTTTCTTTCAGAGATCCACTTCGGGAGGGGCCCTGCGGCACCAGGAGGGAGTCAGACCCGCCGGAGGGATGGATCCGCAGAAGCACAGCTTTGGGTGTTTGTGGGGTGCAAGCAAGTTCCCTGGCAGGAACCGGTTCCCCTTGGGATTTTGGCTGGGGGATGGGCGAGGGAGATGGCACTGGCGAGCGCCTTTGTTCCCCACCAAGCTGAGCTCTGTCGTCTGGGGCTCAACAACTCTCCCTCTCGTTGTCCTCCAGCCCTCCCGTTCTCCAAGCAGAGCTGTTAGCTTATAACCTTCCAGATGTCAAGTCCCTCTTGCTGTCAGAACACACTCCATCTGGCCCCTCCGCTTTTGCAAGCCAGACACAGGGGCTCTGCTTGGATGGTGGGCCGCCCCTCCACCCCAGCTCCCTCCCGCCAGTCCGTGCAGCGCGCACCGCCTTGCCGCCCTTCTTACCCTTCCGTGGGCCTCTCATCTGCACTTGGCTCCTGAGACTCCATTCTGTTAGTCTTCTGGTGGTTTTCTGGGTTATTTAGGCAGGTGTAGGTGGATTCTAAGTGATCAGCAGGCCGTGTGGTGAGCCCAGCGTCCTCCTAGGCCGCCATCTTCCCAGGATCCCTCTTCTCTTTTTTAACTTAATTAAAAAATTTTGTTTTACATTTATTTATTTTTGATAGACAGAGACAGAGCACAAGTGGGGGAGGGGCTGAGAGAGAAGGAGACACAGAATCCGAAGCAGGCTCCAGGCTCCGAGCTGTCAGCACAGAGCCCAACGCGGGACTCGAACTCACAAACTGTGAGATCATGACCTGAGCTGACGTTGGACACTTAACCGACTGAGCCACTTAGGTGCCCTGGCACATCTCTCCGCTTTAATGACATATGTCAATTCTGGTTCAACACAGGTCACCCATCTGGGTCAATACATTAGAAACAATGCCATGGGAGGTTGAGGGTCCACGCAGTCATAAAAGCCAATCTAGTCAATATGGTAGCCACTAGCTATATATGGTTATTTCAATGTAAATAATTTTAAATTAAATAAAATTAAAAATTCATTGCCGCATTTATACTAGTTACATTTGAAGTGCTCAGTAGCCACATGTGGCTAGTGGCTACTGTATTGAATAACACAGATATAGTCCGTTTCCAGTATTTCAGAAAGGTCTGTTGGACAGTTCTGGGAGACCTCAAAAGGCCAGCTTGGTCTGTGTTTGCTGCTTCTGCCTCTACCCTGACCCTTTTATTTAGGCTGAAGGCAATCCCAGGTGCATTGAAGTGAAATTTTTTGGCCTTACTGAAGCAAATAAAACTTTGACCCCGAATTTACCTGTTTTACTATGGTCCTTGGGTATGACTCACATTGATCTTCATACTGTAGTGCTACTTGGCAACAGAATAAATTCTGAACACAATTCTATTTACATCTATATTTAAAACTATAGATGTGTTCCGGACAAACTTGGGATACAAGTGAAGGTGGTTATAGGTACTCAGAGTTCCTTTTATATCCTGAGACTAAGCTAAAGTCTACACTTACAATCACCAAATATTATTTTCTCTTAAGATGCAATCTTAGGGAAAAAAGACATACAGTATTAGTCATTTCTTCCTTAGCATGGCTTTATCATATTACCTTGCCCTACAGTGTAAGATAAAATAGCACAATAAATCTGTGATTAAGAAATTTGATTCTGTCCCTACCAGCTATCTGAACCTGGGAAAGTATTTTGTCCCTTTGGAGTCTCTGTTTCCTGTACTGTACAATGAGGACAGTATGTCCACTTCATACTGTTGTAAGAAATGACATAGGAGGGTGTAGAACACCTACCAAAGAATACAAATACTAAATGATAACCTACCACAGCATGCAAATACTTAATGCTAGCTTTCTTCCTTAACTTTTATCTCTCAAAATTTTTTGATTACTGTTAAGAGGCTTTTTTTGGGGTATGGGGGTACATTAGGGAAGAGGTAGAGCCCTTTTGCAGAGCTCCTGACAAATATTCCAAATATTCCCAGAACCAGTCTTCTATTGTGCCTAAACATCCATTTGAGCCTGGGAGGAGACATACAAGGTGAAATGGTGTTGGGTCTCTTGGATTTCTTTTGTAGGTGGTATGGTTTTTGATCTAATTTCTCTTAAAATATCCTAAGGCTCTTCTTCATGGACACAGCCGTCACATATTCTTAAAAGTGACTTCTGGAAGTTCAGGGAAAATGTTCAATGTGGCAGTCCATTATTTCTGGTGAGAACAAGTGGTGGATTCAGCCCACCAGCAGATTGCATTCCATGGAACTGGCTGTGTACCTTTGCCACTGGGAGAAATCCATCAGCTAGGTCAGCCCAGTTACCTGAATGTCAGCAGACTGCTTATACTGGGGCATGGCACAATAGGACAAGTGATAATCGACTACCAGTGTTAGTGAAGAGCTTGGTACTGGATGGGCAAAGTTAGTTTTTAAATTACACATTTAATAGATTCTTACCATTCTCAACTGCTAGAAAGCAACTCTAGAAGGAAAATAGCTGGAGTGCAGACTTCTGATTCCAGCACAAAGAGGCTGATCCAGGATTTTAGCATTTAAAGGACTGCTTTATTTTTGAGGAGGATATTCCTCTTGCATAAGAACAATTTTTTAAAGTTTATTTATTTATTTTGAGAGAGGGAGAGAGAGCACAAGCAGGGGAGGGGCAGTAAGAGAAGGGGAGGGAGGGAGGGAGACTCCCAATCAGGCTCCGTGCCATCAACAAAGAGCCTGATGTGGGACTCAAACGCATGAACCTGATCATGACCTGAGCCAAAACCAAGAATTGGATGCTTAACTCACTGAACCACCCAGGTGCCCATAAAATTTGTTTTTTTTTTGTTGTGTTTTGAGGGTCACCTTTCCTTGATTGTCATCACTGACAAAAATAAGGTAGTTCTTAGGAGTTATAGATGTAAGACAAATAGTGCTAGAAACAGAAGTTCTTCATTTAATAACACAAAAACCTTCTTCAACTTTCTCCCCAAACTGAACTAAATGGAATTGGTTCTACTAAGTAAATTACTTTAACTGTGTCTTTCCATGATTTATTTTAAGTTTGAGAAACACATGTGAGGGTTTTACAATTGATGGAGATTTGTATGTCCCTGTTTCTTTGTGTTTCTACTGTGTAGCAACTTACTCCATAATTCAAGACATTTTAGATCTGAGCTTTCTGACCTCGTGAGTAACCATGATGACTGGGGTAGAATTAATTCCTGAAGATTTGACTTAGTTGATAGGGCAATGGAATGGTAATTTTATGGACTGTACAGTATTTAACCTGTTATTTCTTTTATTTGCTAAGAGAAATGAGCCTTCCTTCCACCACTCTGTTTCCTTCTTCCTTCCTTTTATCCTCTTTCCTTTCTTCTCTGTCTTCCTCCCTCTGTTCATTTCTTCCTTCCTTTTTTCCTCATGGGCACAAGGAACCTCTAATTTCACTACTTGGTATGTAATATTAAATCTATGAAATCAGTTAAACAGTATTTACTGAATACCTTCTCTGTTCCATGCATAGTTCCAGGCACTAACAATACAATGGATGAAAAAATGTGTATAAATCTCTGTCTTCACAGAGCTTACATTCTTGAAATAATCTCCAGATCTGTTAGGGATCTTCTGGAAGCATTTTGGAGGATTTGTCATAAAGTGTAAGGAAAATTTATAGTTTGTAAAATTTTGGAGGATTTGTCATAAAGTGTAAAGGAAAATGTACAGTTTGTAAAAAGCCATTTTCACCTATTTAATGAATTTCAGATGGCCCACTACCTAGGGTTTGGGGTACTCGACCTTACCATTGCTGTTATGGTCAAATGCCTTCAATATCTCTATCCTTAAATTCCCCCATTTAACCTACCTAGAATTTTCTATGATTGTAAGTCATTTATTAAAATGAATGTTTAATTTTACTTTTTTTTCTTTTTATTAATCTTGATGGGTTGTCCTGTTTCCCTATTTCTGCTGGAATGTTTATGAGACAAATGCCACCCAGATACAAATTTATCTTATTCACTTAGGTTCTGAAATTTGCATTCCTTTTCCTCTGACAAACAATAGATAGCAATATGTTCTGCATCAAGATCACAGTCATTCTGTTTTTCTTACGCTTAACATAAATTTGAGTTCCTAAGCACGAACTGTCCAACTCTCAGACCATATGTTAACAAATTAGGTAGCAGGATTAAAAATACAAGCAAAAGAGAAAGCTCTCAGTGAGATATATTTTACATAAATCTAGCATTTATGAATGGGAAAAGCCCAGCAAGTTTAAAACAATTCAGCTGAAGCCAACAGCTCTTTTGGAATCTTCTCTCCTCTATCACTTTCTATCATAGTCTGCTAAATTATGCTGTGAATTATGCAGACTGTGAATGAATTTAGCTAAGAATACACTCAAATGCTATCAGGAGAGGGGCTAACTTTTGTGGAAAACCATTTTCATCTTTCATACTTAATTTTCCCTTTCTCTTAAAAAGTGAGACAAATCATCTTTTAAATTACATAAACTTGATTTCTGATACTTTATTTAAATGTTTTTCCTGAGTACAACAATCCTAAAGTTTGACTTCTTCTTCAATGAGACTTATATTCTTGGAGGTAGTGTAGGGACTCTGGATTTGATGGTCATAATTTCCTTTCCTTTAATGATCAAGGTCTTGAAGTGGTGTTTGGTAGTACTTCTTTCCTCGGAAGATTATATCTAAGGCAAGAAGAACCCTCATTCCCTTTTCCCTCATTTCTCTCCTTTCCCAAATGTTTATCTTCAAATATTTAATGAAATCTTAGTTTGTGTAAAGCAAGGTGTTCAAGGTGATATTCTTGGAAATGAGAATTAATAGAAATAATATTATAATAATATAATATTATAATAATATTAATAAAGGTCAATAGATACCATTTAATGCCCATTTTTGCTGTGTACTTTACACAGTTTATTCATAAACATATTTCATAAACTCTGGCTTTGAATTCTAAATTTAGGAGCAGAGTGTCCAGCTCATGTACCTGCTCAGTAGGACATAGTACATGTTAAGTAGATTTAATCTCTACATATTGTCAATGAAGAACTCCTTTCATTGTTCCCCTTCTGCTTGGCCTTGAAGCTTTATTTTTGAGAAGTATTGTCAAATGGGTCCAGGGAGGTAAAATGATCCTGGGCTTCAATAAGGGTGTTTATACAGATGCTGATCAGTTTAATTTCATGTCAGCAGAAGACAGAAACAGGGAGAAGGGCTTAAACTGGAAGAGGAGATACATGAAAGCGGAGAGAATGGACATCCTTGTCTTATTCCTAATTAATGGAAAAGCTCTCACTTTTTCCCCATTGAGGATGATGTTAGTTATGAGTTTTTCATGTATGGCCTTTATTATCTTGAGATATATTCCCTCTAAACCTACTTTGTTGAGGACATTTATCATGAATGGATGTTGTACTTTGTCAAATGGTTTTCCTGTGCCTATTGAAACGAACATATGTTTTTAATCCTTTCTATTGTTGATGGAATATATTACATTGATTGGTTTGTGAATATTGAACCACCTTTGTATCCTGGGAATAAATTCCACTTGATTGTGGTGAATAATTCTTTTAATGTATTGTTGGATTTAGTTTGTTAATATTTTGTGGAGGAGTTTTGCAAGTGTGTTCTTCAGGGGTATTGGATCTAGCTCTCTTTTTTGTAATATCTTTATCTGGTTTTGGTATCAGGGCAATATTGGCTTCATAGAATGGATTTGGAAGCTTTCCTTCCTTTTCTATTTTTTTGGATAGTTTGAGGAGAATAGGTTCTTCTTTAAAGAAGAATTGCTCTAGGGGCGCCTGGGTGGCGCAGTCGGTTAAGCGTCCGACTTCAGCCAGGTCACAATCTCGCGGTCCGTGAGTTCGAGCCCCGCGTCGGGCTCTGGGCTGATGGCTCAGAGCCTGGAGCCTGTTTCCGATTCTGTGTCTCCCTCTCTCTCTGCCCCTCCCCCGTTCATGCTCTGTCTCTCTCTGTCCCAAAAATAAATAAAAAACGTTGAAAAAAAATTTAAAAAAAAAAAAAAAAAAAAAAAAGAAGAATTGCTCTAAACTTCCCTTTTAGACCAGCTTTTGCTGCATCCCAAAGATTTTGGACTGTGGTGTTCATTTTCATTTGCTTTCATGTATTTTTTGATTTCCTCTTTGAATTCTTGGTTGACCCCTTCACTGATTTAACCTCCACGTGTTTGTGTTCTTTCTAGATTTTTCTTGTGGTTGATTTCTAGTGTCATAGTGTTATGGTCAGAAAAGATGCATGGTATGATTTCAATCTTTTTGAATATGTTGAGATTTGTTTTGTGGCCTAACATGTTATCTATTCTGAAAAATATTCCATGTGCACTTGAAAAGAATGTGTATTCTGCTCTTTTGGGATGAAATGTTCTGAATATATCTGTTAAGTCCATCTTAAATAGAATGCGGGGGTGGGGCGCCCAGTGCCAGGAAAGTCCATGCAAGTCTGCTCTGGGAAGGGACCTGAAGGCACCCAAAACTCCTGCTGAGGCTGGCCAGGTTGGAGGGAGCAGATCTGCAGAGGTGTGCAAGGGTGGTGTGCACTGTTATTAAGCTAGATGGAGGGTGTTGGTGCTGCACTGGTACGGCACTGGTGACCATGTATCTAGGCTGGGGGATCTGTGAGGGAAATGGTGCCTGCCAGTTCTTTTGTTCTTGGAGAAGCTTCCCTGTGATCCCTTCCCCTCCAGCCACATACTCTGATATTAGTAAATAAATCTTCACTGTACCCCAGGCATTTTTCAGTGTTGCTTCTATGTTGTGTCTCAGTGGGACTGTTTGTTGTGCTGTCTCTAAGGGTGGGGACTCAGTCTCCTATTGCCCTCCTGACTCTGAGCCAAGCCTGCTGATTTTTAAAGTTCCAGGTGTTAAACTGTACTGATTGTAAGACTGTCTGAAATTAGACCCCTCTGGGTTTCAAAGCCGGATGTTACAGGGGATTTGTCTTCACTGTGTGGGTTCCCCTGTTCCTGGGGTGCCCAGTGTGTGTGTTTATTTCCTCTCTCCATGCTCACAGTGTCCCTCCCTCCCATGGACAGTCTCAGGAGTCTATTTAGCTCCTACCGCATCTCTGCCCTTCCTACCCTCTTCAATGTGGCCTCTCCTCTACATTTAGCTTTGGAGTCTGTTCTGCCAGTCTTTAGGTTGCTTTCTAGGTTATTTACACTGATGTGGGTATTATCTAGTTGTATCAATTAGACAAGGTGAGATTAGGAGACTCCTACTCTGCCATCTTCCCCAGAAGCCTAAAAAAGAAACCTTAACAAATTTAAGAAGATTGAAATTCTACCTTTAATCCTTCTGACCACAATGGAACTAGAAATCAATAGTAGAAGAAAAACTGGAGAATTCACATATATGTAGAAATTAAAAACACACTCTTAAGTAACCATTGGATCAAAGAAGAAATAAAAAGTGAAATTAAAAAATACCTTGAAACAAAAGAAAATAAAAACACAACATATAAAAATGTATGGGCTGCCAAAACAAAACAAAACAAAACAAAACACAAAAGGCAGTACTAAGAGCACAGTTAATAGCAATAAACAACTACAAAAAAAGGAGAAAGATCTCAAGTAAACAACCTAACTTTACACTTCAAGGAGCTAGAAAGAGAGCAACAAACTAAAACCAAAGTTAGTAGAAGGAAGGAAACAATAAAGGTTAGAGCAGAAATAAATAGAAAATAGAAAAACAATAGAGAAAAATCAATGAAACCTAAGAGTTTGTTTTTTAAAAAGATTTTTAAAAAGAAACAGAATTGACAAACCTTTAGATGAAGGAAAAAACCTCAAAATCAGAAAAGAAAGAAGAGATGTTACAAATTTTGCCACAGAAATAAAAAAGATCATGAGACTAAATGAACAATTACATGCCAACAAAATGTATAACCTAGAAGAAATGGATAAATTCCTAGAAATACAATCTATCAATACTAAATCAGGAAAAAATAGAAAATCTGAGCAACCCGGTAACTAGCATGGGGATTAAATCAGTAATCAAAACCCTTTCAACATGGAAAAGCCCAGATCAGATGATTTCTCCCAACGATTTAAGGAAGAATTAACAACAATCCTTCTCCAACTTTTGCAAAAAATTGAAGAGGAGGGAGCACTCCCAAACTCATTTATAAGGCCAACATTCCTTTGATACCAAAACCAGAAAAGACACCATAAGATAACACGGGCCAATATCCTTGATGACTATAGATGCAAAATCCTCAACAAAATGCTAGAAAACTGAGTCCAGTAGCACATTAAAAAGATAATACACCATGACCAAGTGGGATTTTATCTCTGGGATGCAAGGATGTTTCAACTTATGAAAATCAGTTAATGTGATATACCACATTAACAGAATAAAGGATGAAAATCACATGACCATCTCAATAGATAGAAAAAAGCAATTGTCAAAATCCAACATTTTTCACGATATACACGTTCAACAAACTAGGAATAGGAGTAAAGTGCCTTAACAAAATAAGGACCATGTATGAAAAACCTACATCACTGCCTAAAGTAATCTATTGTTAAAACCTGAAAGTTTTTCTTCTAGGATGAGAAACGAGGCAAAGTTGTCCATTCTCATCACTTCTATTCAACTTAATACCAGCAGTCCATAGTCCTAGCCAGTACAATTAGAAAAGAAAAAAAAAATGTATCCAAATTGGAGAGGAAGAAGTAAAATTACCCATTTGTAGATAACATTATCTTATATGTAGAAACCCTAAAGATTGTACCAAAAAACTGTTAGAAATAATAAACAAAGTCAGTAAAGTTGCAGGATACAAAATCAACAGTTGCATGTCTGTATACTAACAATGAGTTATCTGACAAAGAAATTAGAAAACAATCCCATTTACAATAGTACCAAAAAAACCCCCCTTAGGAATAAACTAACGAGATGGTAGACTTATATATTGAAAACTACACAACACTGATTAAAGATATTAAATAAGGCACAACCAAATGGAAACACATCCTGTATTTAGGGATTGGAAAGACTTACAATTGTCAAAATGTCCATACTACCTAAACTGATCTATAGACTCAATGCAATCTCTATCAAAATCCCAATGATATCCTTTACAGAAATAGAAAAAATAATTTTATAATTCAAATGGAACCACAAAAGATCGTGGATAGCCCAAGAATTCCTGAGAAAGAATAATAATTCTGGAGGCATCATACTTCCTGATTTCAAAATATATTGCAATATATTTTACAATATATATTACAATATAGTACACTAGCCAAAACAGTATGGTACTGGCATAAAGAGACATACAGACCAGTGGAACATAATAGAGAGCCCAGAAATAAATCCACACGTATGTGGTCAACTTAATTTTGACAAGGGTGCCAAGAATACACAATGGGCAAGGATAGTCTGTTTGACAAATGGTGTTGGGAAAACTGGGGCCCTTATCTTAAACTATATACAAAATAAACTCAAAATGGATAAAAGACTTGATACCTGAAACTGTAAAACTCTGAGAAGAAAACAGGAGAGACTCACAACTATATGGTCAACTAATCTTTGACAAAGCAGGAAAGGATATTCAGTGGAAAAAAGTCAGTCTCTTCAACAAGTGGTGCTGGGAAAACTGGACGGCAACATGAAGAAGAATGAAACTGGACCACTTTTTTTTTCTAAATTGTTTTTAATTATATTTATTTATTTGAGAGACAGAGAGAGACAGAGCACAAGCGGGGGAGGGGCAGAGAGAGAAGGAGACACAGAATCCGAAGCAGGCTCCAGGCTCTGAGCTGTCAGCACAGAGCCCTATGTGGGGCTCGAACTCACAAATGTGAGATCATGACTCGAGCCAAAGTTGGATGCTTAACCGGCTGAGCCACCCAGGCGCCCTGAAACTGGACCACTTTCTTACACCATACACAAAAATAAATTCAAAATGGATGAAAGACCTAAATGTGAGACAGGGAACCATCAAAATCCTAGAGGAGAACACAGGCAAGAACCTCTTTGACCTCAGCCATAGCAACTTCTTATTAGACACATTGCTGAAGGCAAGGGAATCAAAAGCAAGCATGAACTGTTGGGACTTCAAGATTAAAACTTCTGCACAGCAAAGGAAACGACCAACAAAACTAAAAGGCAGCCTATGTAATGGGAGATGATATTTGCAAATGACATATCTGATAAAGGATTAGTATCCAAAATCTATAAAGAACCTAACAAACTCAACACCCAAAAAACAAATAACCCGGTGAAGAAATGAGCAGAAGACATAACAGATGCTTTTCTGAAGAAGACATCCAGATGGTTAACAGGCACATGAAAAGATGCTCAATATCACTCATCATCAGGGACACACAAATCAAAACCACAATGAGATATCACCTTACACCTGTCAGATAGCTAAAATTAACAAATAAGAAACACAGGTGTTGGCAAAAATGCAGAGAAAGGGGAACCCTCTTACGCTGTTGGTGGGAATGCAAACTGGTGCATCCACTCTGGAGAACAGTATGGAGGTTCTTCAAAAAACTAAAAATAGAACTACCCTATGATTCAGCAATTACACTATTAGATATTTACATGAAGGATACAAAAATACAGATTTGAAGGGGTACATGCATGCCAGTGTTTATAGCAGCATTATCAACAATAGCCAAACTATGGAGAGAGCCAGATGTCCATCTACTGATGAATAGATAAAGAAGATATGGTATGTATGTATGTATGTATGTACACACACATATATACACAAAATGGAATATTCCCCAGCCATCAAAAAGAATGAAGTCTTGCCATTTGTTAGATTGGCATGATGATGAGGATGGAGCTAGAATGTATTATGGTAAATGAAATAAGTCAATCAGAGAAAGACAAATACCATATGGTTTCACTCATATGTGGAATTTAAGAAACAAAACAGATGAACATATGGGAAGGGGTAGGGAAAGAGAAGAGAGGGAAAGAAACCACAAGAGACTCTTAATGACAGAGAACAAACTATGGGTTGGCAGAGGAAAGTAGATGGGAGATGGGTTAGATGGATGATGGGTACTAAAGAGAGCATTTGCTTTGATGAGCACTGGGTGTTGTATTTATAAACCATATATCTGATAAGGGGTTAATATCCAAAATATGTAAGGAACTCCTACAATTAAATAGCAAAAAGACCAAAAACCCAATTGAAAAATAAAATAAAGACTTGGATACTTGGATAGACATTTCTGCAAAAAAGACATACAAATGACTAATGGCTATGAAAAAAATGCTCAATGTCACTAACCATTTCAGGGAATGCAAATCAAAACCACAATGATATATCACTTCACATTTGTCAAGATGGGTATTATCAAAAAAACAAAAGACAACAAATGTTGGAGATGACGTGTAAAAATTAGAAACCTTGCACACTGTTGGTGGAAATGCAAAATGGTACAGTGTTATGGAAAACAATGTGGATGTTTATGAAGAACTTAAAAATCCACTGCCATATGATCCAGCAGTCTCATTTCTGGGTATTTATCCAAAAGAATTGCAATCAGGATCTTGAAGAGATAGCACTCTGTGTTCATTACAGTGTTACAATAGCCAAGATGTGAAAACAACCTAAATGTCCATTGACAGATGAATGGATAAAAGAAAATGTGGTACATACACACAATAGAATACTATTCAACCTTAAAGGACATTCTGTAATATGCAACAACATGGATATACCTCGAGGACATTATACTAAATGAAATGAGCTACTCAGCAAGACAAACACTGCATGATTCTACTTATATGCGGTATCTAAAATAGCCAAATTAATAAAATTGAAGGGTGGAATGGTGGTTACAAGGGGAGAGGGGTAAAGGAAAAAGAGAGTTACTAATCAACGGGCATAAAGTTTCTGTTAAGCAAAATGAATAAACACTGGAAGTTTGCTATCCAACATTATACTTATAGTTTACAATAATGATTATACTCTTAAAATTGAGTTAAAAGGTATAACGTGCTAAATGTTTTTATATCAATAAAATAAAAAAAAGAAAATGGATTTTCTTCAGATACTTTTATGTTTCCACTTAAATCATTGATTCATTTAAAATTTATGTATGTATGTATTTATTATTTATATATTTAAACAATTTTAACTTTATTTTTTTAATTTACATCCAAATTAGTTAGCATATAGTGCAACTAATGATTTCAGGAGTTGATTCCTTAATGCCCCTTACCCATTTAGCCCATCACCCTTCCCACAACCCCTCCAATAACCCTCTGTTCTCCATATTTAAGAGTCTTTTATGTTTTGTCCCCCTCCCTGTTTTTATATTATTTTTACTTCCCTTCACTTGTGTTCATCTGTTCTGTGTCTTAAAGTCCTCCTATGAGTGAAGTCATATGAAATTTGTCTTTCTCTGACTGACTAATTTCGCTTAGCATAATACCCTCTAGTTCCATCCACGTAGTTGCAAGATTTCATTCTTTTTGATTGCCAAGTAATACTCCATTGTATATATATACCACATCTTCTTTTTCCATTCATCCATCGATGGACATTTGGGCTCTTTCCATACTTTGGCTATTGTTGATAGTGCTCTATAAACATGGGGGTGCATGTGTCCCTTCAAAACAGCATACCTGTGTCCCTTGGATAAATGCCTAGTAGTGCAATTGCTGGGTTGTAGGGTAGTTCTATTTTTAGTTTTTTGAGGAACCTCTATACTATTTTCCAGAGTGGCTGCACCAGTTTGCATTCCCAAAATGTATTTATATTTAAATTTTGAAATAGTGATTTAACTATATTACTGTTCCTAAAATTGATATTAGTTATCCCAGTGCCATCTGTTATAGCCATTATTTTTCCATTAATTTGAAGTCCCATCTTTGTCAAAGATATGATGTGTTTCTGGGCTTTGTATTATTTTAGTTACTTTTTCTATTTCTGCACTGATGCTATGCTGGTTAATTGCTTTATCTTTATTATCTGGTAGGGCCAGCCAGCCTCTATTATTTCTTTCCAAATTTCTCTTGAATGGATTTTTAGTTTATTCTTTCAGAAGAAGCTCAGAATTTTATTGTCAGTTTCCCCAAAAGTTTTTTTTAAGAAAGTTTGATGGGAATTATATTAAATATATAGGATATTTACTGAGACTTCTTTGTAATACTAAGTCTCTTCATTCAGGAATGTGGTCTCTAATAAAATCTTTCATGTCCTTTGGTTAAATTTTGTCAATTTCTTCATAGAAATGGTATGTTTTTCTTTTTTTTTTTTTGCCACTGAGAATGTTATTTTTTCCCACTGTATTTTATAACTATATATTGCTGGTATAAAAAAAGCCATAGCTTTTTGTTACATTTATTAGGTAATGGCCATCTACTAAACTTGCTTATTGTTTCTTATAGGTGAGACTATTGCTGGTGTTTTTAAGAGGAAAACAAGTGACCTGGGATCCAAGGAGGGGCAGCTAACTGACCACCTTAGAGGTCTCACAGGTTGTGAACCTTAGTCTTGAATTTACAGTTACTTTCACCAATACCCTCTACAGATGGATAAAAACCACATTAGTAGGGGACAAAATGAATAAACCAGAATGGTAACTAATTTGTATACCATGAAAAGGTATATTTTGTAGGAATGGGAATGATCTTATGTTTCAATCCAAGGCACTTAAAAAAATGTTTATTTTTGAGAGAGAAAGAACATGCAAATGGGGGAAGGGCAGAGAGAGGGAGGGGACAGAGGATCCAAAGTGGGCCTTGCACTGACAGCAGAGAGCCCTATGTGGGGCTCAAAGTTGTGAACCATGAGATCATGACCTGAGCCAGGTCAGATGTTTAAACAACCAAGCCACCCAGGTGCCCCAGCATTTTCATTCTCTATTATGAGGTAGTTGGGAAATAAACTTAACAATGAAAAGTTTGCTTGGGGAGCAGGCAGGTCAATGGTCTTGGAGTTCATTTCAGTTGGATCTTACTGGAATTGAATTTCCTCAAATCCTAAGCAGATAGTGAACATTTCTTCAAGGTCTAGAATATTAGAATTCTGCCTGAGCCATTTTCATCCTCCTGGCTAGTTCTGCACACGTGCTCCTAGGTTTGCCTTCTGGACCCAGCATTTTTCTGTTGGCCACTGACTTCTGTTAGTACATTCTTTGTTTAGGTGCATTTTTTACTATCAAGAAAGTTGCTGTTTTTACAAGAGCAAGTCTTGGGGAACCTGAGTGTGGCTCAGTGGGTTAAGCATCCGACTCTTGATTTTGGCTCAGGTCATGATCTCACGGTTCATGGGATCATCAGGCTCTGTGCTGACAGTGTGGAGCCTGCCTGGAATTCTCTCTTCCTTTCCCTTTGCCCCTTCCCCACTTTCGCTCACTCTCTCTGTCAAAATAAATAAACATTAAACAACAATAACAACAACAACAGTGAATCATGAGTGTTTGTCACCTGCTTAAAAAAAAAAGGGCAAGGGGTGCCTCAGTGGCTCAGTCAGTTAAGCATCCAACTTTGGCTTAGGTCATGATATCACACCTTATGGGTTCGAGCCCCACATTGAGCTCTGTGCTGACAGCTCAGAGTATGGATCCTGCTTCAGATTCTGTGTCTCTGTCCCTCTCTGTCCCTTCCCTGCTCACACTCTGTTTCTGTCTCTCAGTCTCTCCGTCTCTGTCTCTGTCTTTCTCTCTCTCAAAAATAAATAAGCATTAAAAGAATTTTAAAAAGAGAAATTTTTCTATGGGATCAAAGAAACTGTTTCTCTTACCATTATGTGTCAGTTTAATTAGATTAACTTTCAGAAGGTGGCCTTAATTTTCTGATTTCCAATTTAGAGAGTGTGTGGGAAAATTACCTAATTATGAATCCTCCACTCCTTGGTTCACATAGCCACAGTGCAAAAACAGAAAGTTTGGTGGCCATTTTGGTTTTGTAATTCTTTTTGTGTGAATTAAGGTTACTAAATACAGAAATGTAAAATTAAAAAACACATTTTAATGACAAAGGGGACATTGCCAAAGATAGGGATGATGGGATGGATAAAGCTTGAATATGCATACCTGTGCCCTTCTCCATCTCGATTTCCTTTCCATGGCGAACACCAATGCCACAGCTGTGGGAATCCCAATGATAGTTGAGGTATGCTCCAGGGCGAAAAAGTCTGGATACTTTTGAGAACATTGTTAGATAATGGGCAGAGGGTTCTTTTCTTGTCCTTGCCTTAGAAAAGTATGTTGTGTATTCTCCTGAAACAGGAGAGGAGAATTAAGCCCCTTAGTAAAAGATAAAACTTCTCACCAATTTAATAAATAAACACCATCTCATTATAGTTTGGCTTAATACAGTTTATTGGAGTCAGTCCATTGGGTGTTATCTGAAACATTTGCTAGAAAAAGTTTCAAGGAGACCTGCTTAAGCTGAGAAAGCACACAGAACACCGACCACATTCATCGGAAATCCAAACTGAAAGAGGAGCCAGATAGAAAATAACATACTGTGTGAGTAACCTTATAAGTAACAAAGGCTAATTAGCTTGAACAGATGTATTTTACTTGATATTTGGACATTATTGGTCCCTTATTTGTTTCCTTTATGGCTTACATATTTACTATTTATAAATCATGCTCTGGTCTTCCCGCATGCTGCTGAAGCAGGTAGATGGTCCTACTCCCCCTTTACAAATAAAGAAGTTTTAGAGTATGTCTTCCTCCGTTCAAAGCATAAAAGCGAATAGCCTTCGCAGAGCCTGTGTTTCATGCATCTTCTTTTCAGGTCCCATCAAGGCTGTCACAGTGCATTTAGCTAGCGGACCTTTACTAGGTAGTGGTTGGTACACTGTAGCCATGTCCTGGAATAGCTTCCACGTTTCTCAGAATAAAAATTTCAGGACTAGAAGGGGAAAACCTAAAAATTGTTGAATTACTAAAAGAAGTCATGTAAAGAGAGCTGACTTGTTAATCTTTGAGACTGGCTGCCAGTAAAAGGTAAGAATACAAAGAATCAAGGAAAGAATCAAGAGCAGACCTGAGCAGGAAAGGAATCCAGTAGTGGCAGAGGAAGAGAAATTCCTTACATGTTTCCGAGAAGGAAAACATGGAGTGTGGCATCCCTGAAGCCAGGAGAGAGTAAAATGGTCATTTTGAGGAGAACCAGGAAAAAAGCCATTGGATTTTGGAATCAAGAACTGATGGCCCTCCGGGAGCAGTGTTAGCAGATCAGAGTCAGACCACAAGAGGTTGAGAAGGGAAAGGGCAATCATGGGAGGTGGCAATACAGCTGGATGGTTAAGCACAGACATTTGCAGTTAGCTAGTCCGGGTCCAAATCGGCATTCTTCCTAGCTCAGTGTTTCTGATGAGTTACTTCAGCTTTCCAAGACAGTTCCCTTGTTGGTATTGATGAACTAATGGCAGTGCCTACCTCAGGACGAATAAATGGGACAATACATATAAACACTTAGCATAGTGCCTCACCCACAAGAAGCATTCAATAAATACTAGTTGCTAAAAAGAAATAGAGGTAGTGCATTTCAATATTTTTGAGAAACCTGGAGGGAAAGGTGATTGAAGAACAGGAAAAACTTGAGAATATTTTTTGGCCAAGTAAAACAGGGTAAAAGAAAATATTGGTGCTAGAATAAAGGATGGCTAATGCAGGTGTGAGGGGAGAGTGAAGACAACATGATGAAGGCAGAGGGTCTTGGCCAAGCAGGCCTTTCCAGCCAGAGTAAAAGGATGTTAAAGAGCTCGCTAGATTACCCTGGAGTGAAGCTCACAGGTACATTTATTGGCCGAGAGAATGGAGATGTAGTGAATATTTAATGGCCTAGTAGAGGGAAGAGGGTTGGAACAGAGATGTAGTGCATGCTATGGCAAGCTCATGAGAAATGAGCACAAGGTAAACAGCTAAGCCCTTCTGGCTTGGCTGACAACAGGATGATTTCATGGTGGACCATGCAGCCAAATGGCCAGTTAGGAGACTCACATTGGCAAGCCTCCCTGGGTGGAGAGAAGGTGCAGAGAGGGAAAGTGGAGGAGTTTACCCAGAATTGGGGCTGGCAGTAAGGTACAGGAGAAGCTCTAGAGGAGAGAGGTTCTGGAGGGCAGGTGAGAGCATAGTTGATGAGCGACTGTGAGGTCCAGGTGGAAAAACAAGCCAAGTGATGCTTGAAATGAGCTGATGACCAAAGAGCCTGGGAAATGGAAGGATAGGTGTAGGCAGAGGTCAGATGGATATTTTACTGCATCTTTCCAGAGTTCACATTAATTCACATGGAATTTGAGAGACACTGACTTCTTAAATAAAACTAAGGTAATTTTTACAAAGAAAACTTGGCAAACCTTCACTAGAAAAAAAAATAACTTTGGGTCTGTCTCCTTTTGATAAAAATTAAAAAATGCATAGAGGTCATTTAATTTTCTTGGCCAAATGCCTTTCTTGAATAATGACTTCAAGGTTAGGAAGCTAGGAAATTAAAGATTTCTCTTAAAAATATCTAATCCTATGGGGACATATGGGAAGCATTCTACTACACATGTGGAGAACTGAATACACAAAAATGAACTCTATACTTAAGACTTTGAAAATCTGAACAGTTGAATAGAAGAATTTTCGGCTTACGGAGACAGTTTATGTATCAACAAGTCATTTCTCAGAATAAGTTAAAAAATAGTCTCTTCTAGTAATAAATATTACCATAATTAAAAGAATACTTTTAACACTTACAACAGCTCTGATAGGTTGGTATATTAGTTTCTTATTGTTGCTGTAACAAATTACTACATTTAGTGGCCCAAAACAACACAAATATCTTACAACTTCGGAGGTCAGATGTCTGAAATGGGTTTTGCCGGGTTAAAGCCAAGGTTTTGGCAGGGGCTGCATTCCTTCTGGATACTCTAAGGGAGAATCCACATCCTTGGCTTTTCCAGCTCCTTGATAGAGGCTGCCCACCTTCCTTGGCTGGGGGCCTGTTCTTCCATTTTTTAAAATGTTTTTATTTATTTTTGAGACAGAGAGAGACAGAGCATGAACGGGGGAGGGTCAGAGAGAGGGAGACACAGAATCTGAAACAGGCTCCAGGCTCTGAGCTGTCAGCACAGAGCCCGACACAGGGCTCGAACTCACGGACTGTGAGATCATGACCTGAGCCGAAGTTGGCCGCTTAACCGATTGAGCCACCCAGGCGCCCCTGTTCTTCCATTTTTAAAGCCAGTAACACAGCATCTTCCAATCTCAATCTTTCTGTCTCTCTCACCTCTGTTTCCATTGCTAAATATTTCTGACTCAGACTCTTCTGCTTTCCTCTTCTAATGAAACTTGTGTTTATACTAGGCCAACCAGGAAAATCTAGAATAATCTTCTCATTTCAAGATCCTTAACTCAATCACACCTGCAAAGTCCCCTTTGCCATGTGTGATAGGTTGCACAGGTTCCAGGGATTAGGACACGGATGTCTTTCGGGTCTTTGTCTTCCACAGTAGGTATGGTTAACCCATGTCACGGAAGAGGAAACAGGCTCAACATTTAAAAGGTTTTCCTGAAGTCACGTAGCTAGTGATGCAGCATGAATTAGAGCTCAGGCTACCATGCCATCATAGAAAGTTAAATATATATATGATATATATATATATATATATTTAAGTAAGCTTCACACCCAGCATGGAGCCCAACACGGGGCTCAAACTCATAACCCTGAGATCAAGACTTGAGCTGAGCTCAAGAGTCAGACGCTTAACTGACTGAGCCACCCAGGTGTTGGTGTATATTTTTTATACAAGTGCTACATGAATATAGGCATGCTCATTAGTTTTCCATGACTACTGTAACAAATGACCAAAAACTTGAGGGCTTAAAACAACAGAAATTCATTCTCTTACAGTTCTGGAGGCCAGAAGTTCAAAATCAGTGTCTCTGGGACAAATAAAAGTATCAGCAGGGCCATACTCCCCCTGAAGATTCCAGGAGATTATCTACTTCTTGCCTCTTCCGGCTTCTGGTGGCTGCTGACAGTTTTTGACTTTTGGACATACCACTCCAAATCTCTGCCTGTCTCACATGGCCTTCTTCTCTGTGTTACAGTAGCAAGATTCCCTCAGCCTCTCTCTTATTATAAAGATGCTTTATGATGGCATTTAGGGCCCACCTGGATAATTCAAGATGATTGTCTCATCTCAAGATCCTTAACTTAATCACATCTGCAGAAAACTGCTTTTCCCAATAAGGTAATATTTATAGGTTCCAGACATTTGGATATGCATCAGTGAGGGTTCTCCAGAGAAACAGAACCAATAGGACATCTCTCTTTTTCTCTTAAGAAACTGGCTCAGAGGAGAGCCGGCTAGTCTGAAATCTGTAGATCATGGGGCAGGCTCAGGCAGAATTGTTGCTACAGTCTTGAGGCAGAATCTCTTCTTCTCTAGGAAACCTCAGTTTTTACTCTTCAGGCCTTTGACTGATTGAAGAGGCTCATTCATGGCATCAAGGGTAATCCCCTATAAAGTCATCCATCCAGATGTTAACCCCATCTACAAAATACCTTCACAGCAACCCCTAGCTTAGTATAGGATTAAATAACTGAGTACTATTGTCTAGCCAAGTTGACACATTAGACTAACCATCAAAGGACCCATATCTTTGAGGGCATTCTGTTTTTCAAAAAAAAATTTTTTTAATGTTTATTTATTTTTGAGATAGAGACAGAGCATGAGTGGGGGAGGGGCAGAGAGTGAGGGAGACATAGAATCTGAAGCAGGCTCCAGGCTCCAAGCTATCAGCACAGAGCCCAACACGGGGCTCGAACTCACGGGCTGTGAGATCATGACCTGAGCCGAAGTCGGATGCTCAAACGACTGAGCCACCCAGGTGCCCCAGAGGGCACTCTTTAGCATGGTACACCATGTTATAAAAACTAAGGTTTAGGTAACATAGAAGAATAAAGAGTAAAACGTGAAAGCCCCTCCTTTACTTTTTGTCCTCCATTCAACTCTTCTCCCCAAGACATCACTGTTAAATGGTGTTTACAATTTCAGGTATATAGATTTACATAATATACGTTTCTGTGCTCATATCCATTTTATGTGTATCATAAATTGGACTTGCTTTTTAAATATTTTGTCTTGCAGGTCTTTCTGCATCTGTATATATAGGTCTACTTCAATTTTCTTAAACTACTGTATAAATGTCCAAGGTATAGATGTACTGTGAAACACTTAACTACTTTCCTTAGTGATGTATCTTCCTTTTCTTTCTTTTTTTATTACTCAGAACAGGACTATTACAGTACACAATCCTTGATCAAATATCTATGTGTAGTTAGTTACATCTTTAAGAGACATCCTTAGAAGTGGAATCGCTATATCAAATGGGATTCACATTTTAGCATTTGATAGTACTTTTAAATTATTGTCCATAAAGGCTATAATAATTTGCACTTGCACCAACAGAACAAGCACTTATTTTTACACAGCTTTGATATGAGGAATCATACAGTTTTAATATTTTACAGCCCGAGGGGAAAGTGACACATGAAGGGAAAGTGATATATCATTTTTTAGTTTACTTTTCCTTGCTTCATAATGTGATCAAACATCTTTTCAAGCATTTATTGGCCACTTTTATTTCCTTTTCTATGAATTGCCTTTGTCCCTTGCTCATTGTCTCTTGCCATGTCTTTTTCTTACTTATTTTTAAACGCCTTTTATTTATTAACATAAAGTTAATTTGTCTGTTTTATGAATTATACATATTTTACCTATATTTTTCACTTGCTTGTGAACTTCATTTTTGATTTGTTTTATGGATATTTTTGACTCTGTGCATATTTTCGTTGTAGTTGAATCTGTCAGTATCTTCCTTTATGGCTCCTACATTTTGTGTGTTGCTTAGGAGATTCTTATCAACTTTCTATTAGGCTATGAGTAGAAAACTTACTGATTTTGTATTTTTTGCAGGGTTTGTATTTGATTTCCATAGTACAAGCAAACCCAGACAACTGTACAGTGGCCTGATAGTTGGCTATAGTTGTCGTGATTTTCAATGGACTGTATTCTTCAAGATCTTTGACATACCTGAGCTCTCTAGATATCTTTTTCTATAAATAACATTTTCATGTTTATTTACTCAGCTGTTAATTAATTTTTTTCCTGGAACCACCAGAAGCTAGTTTATTAAGTTCCTTATTTCACACCCTATAATTCACAGATATAGCATTTTTAAATTTTACAATAAAATCAGTGACAAAGAAAGCAAGAAGTTAGTGGATAAGCTCACAGTCTGATACTCTAGTGTCATGCTAGTGATGAGGCTGTTTCTTAGTTTCCCTCTGCATCATTTGTATGTTGGCTTTTTATTCCCTGCCATTTTATTGATGGAGAGTTAGTTCCCTATAGTTTCATCCAGCATAGTAGGGATCTGAATTGGAAATGGTATCTGATATGACTATGGTGTATATATATATACATGTGTGTGTGTATATATATATATATATATACACATACCACATACATGTATATACACCATATACATGTATATATATATATTTATATATATGTATGTGTGTATATACATATATACACACATATATATATATATATATATATATATATATATATTTAACAGCATCTGCCATTTCAAACTGCAGTAATTGGTCCTGGTCCAGCCTCACCATCAAATTACATGACTTCAAATGACATTACACAATCCCAGGAAATACTAAATGTGAATGATTACCCTGTATCATAGTGTAATGAGACTCCCTGTTGGGCTACAATTGAGTGCTCACTTGTTTCTTTGATGTTTTCCCCATTTCAAAGTGAATCTCAACAATATTTTTATATAAAACATTGAATTAACTAAGAATTCTCTCTATAGATGTTTATTTTCATGAATTCCATCATCCTGCCTATGGACCCAAAGTTTGGCAAATACATAGACTCTCCTGAACAATTTCAAAGTTTTTAAAAATTGTGTTGTCCATTGAGCCTTTCCAGGCATAGGTAGTTTTTGAGTCACATTTTGAAAGTTTTGGGTTAAGAAGTGACTGTGTTTAAGTCAATCTACTATGGTGGATAGATAAGACCTGAATGTATGGAAAAGGGGAGAAAAAAGTCAGTGAGAATTAGAATTATACTCTTTTGAGGAATTATGTGTCTTTAAAATAAAAAAGTTTTTGAATAGGTAATAAATTCAAGTGAGTTCAAAATTCAAAGTTACTAAATGGTATATGGTTAAAAACGCCTTGAGGCACCTAGATGGCTCAGTCAGTTAAGCTTCTGACTCTTGATTTTGGCTCAGGTCATGATCTCATGATTGGTTAGATCAAACCCTGCATCAAGCTCTGTGGTGACAGCACAGAGTCTGCTTGGGATTCTCTGTTTTCCTTCTTTCACTGCCCCTCCTCTTCTCTCTCTCTCTCTCTCAAATGTCTTTCCCTTCACTATTTTCTAGCCACCAAGTTTCTTCCCAGAAGACATAAAACATCATTTCTTGTGCATTTTGCAAAGATTGTCATGTGCAAGCAAGATACATATATATAGGGCAGGAACTTTCAGGCATGAGCTGAAGGTACAAGCCATGGCAGAATTAATTCTTCTTCAGGGAAACCTTGATTCTGCTCCTACGGCCATTCAACTGATATAATCAGGCCTGCTCAAGTTATCTCAGATAAACTCCCTTACTTAGAGTGAATTGATTGTAGACACTAGTCACACATACAAAATTCTTTAATTATAATACCTAAATTAGTGTTTGATTGGATAACTGGGACTATGTCCTAGCCAAGTCTACACATAAAACTGATTGTCCATGTCTTGTCATCTTGGCATTTATACACATCTCCCTAAACCATACTTTTTTTTTTAAGTTTATTTATTTTTTTTTGAGAGAGACAAGGACAGAACAATTGAGGGAGGGGGAACAGAGAGAGAGGGAGAGAGAGAGAATCCCAAGCAGACTCCGTGCTGCCAGCATAGAGCCCAATATAGGGCTCTAACTCATGAAACTGTGAGATCACAGTCTGAGCCGAAACCAAGAGTTTGACACTAAACCAGCTGAGCGACCCATGAACCCCTCCCTAAACCAGACTTAATTTCCAAATAAAGGTGATAGCCAAGTCATACTTCCACCCAACGTGACACAGCTATCCAGTGAAAATACACTAACTCTTTCCCAAAAGAGAATACAGAACCCTTGGGTGATGTTCACTCTTATTCTTGATATTCTGTAATTCAACTATTGTGATGTAAAGTTACCTATTATTAGTATATCTTATGTTAGACGATCAGGGTGTAAGAAAGGAGAGAAAATAAATATATTCATTTAAAATATATACAAACATTCATAACAAAATAAGGACGACGTATCTGTAATTACTATAGTCTTCATTTTTGCAACTAGTCAAGTGGTTATATCTGGTATTTATAGCTTACCTTCTTTCACTACCCATTTCTTTTTTTTTAAGTATTTTTTTATGTTTTTCTTTTTTTTAAATGTTTTTTAACGTTTATTTATTATTGAGAGACAGAGAGACAGAGCATGAGCAGGGGAGGGGCAGAGAGAGGAGGAGACACAGAATCTGAGGCAGGCTCCAGGCTCTGAGCTGTCAGCACAGAGCCCAACACGGGGGTCAAACTCACAGACCGTGAGATCATGACCTGAGCTGAAGTCGGACGCTCAACCAACTGAGCCACCCAGGCGCCCCTGTTTTTCTTTGTTTTTTTTAAATTTATTTTTGAGAGAGAGAGAGAGAGCGTGAGCAGGGGAGGTACAGAGAGAGAGAGACAGAAACACAGAATCTGAAGCAGGCTCCAGGCTCTGAGCTGTCAGCACAGAGCCCAATGCAGGGCTCGAACTCATGAATCACGAGATCATGACCTGAGCCAAAGTCGGCCGCTTAACCGACTGAGCCACCCAGGCGTGCCCCCCCATTTCTTTTTTAAAAAATAGTTTATAAAAATGTTTATTTTGAGAGAGAGGAAGAGAGCGTGAGCACAGAGGGGCAGAGAGAATCCCGAGCAGGCTCAGTGCTGTCCTGCAGAGCCTGATGCTGGGCTTGAACTCATGAACCATGAGATCATGACCTGAGCCGAAACCAAGAGTTAGACACTTAACCAACTGAGACACCCAGGTGCCTCTCTTTTGCTACCCATTTAATATCCTCTTTGCCCTCAGCAAGAACTTTAGCTTATTTTATCTCTTTGCCTAGTGGGGTGACCCAAATTTTCATTCCTGAAGGGTCTGGGCCATTAGCATGATGGCTGAATTGGGTTTTTGTATCTTTCTGTTGACTTTAATCAGAGGGCATGATAGAACTAAGGGACACTCTAAGAGATCTCCTATATTCCAGACACACTATTCCTTACCCTCATCGTGTAGTAGCAACTCTAGGATCAGTCTCCCCAGCCAATATAGTAACTCTGTCTCTGCCTGTTGATTCAGAGCCATGAGGAAGAAGTGGCTGAATGTCAATGTTAACTTCCAGTTCAAAGAAATCATTGTTGTGTCTTCTGGTTGAGCAGCCCTGCTCCCTATGAAACTTAAACCTTTAGACTAGCAGAACAGAGGTCTGCTGGGAATGGGAGGTAATGGGAATAAGAAGCAAAAATTTTGCTAGTGGATGATTCAGACTAGTAGTGAATGATGCCACTCACATTTCTACTCCTCAGTCCCAGGACCCATGAATTCTGACTCTGGGAGAAATAGAACTATATATTGGATGCTAAATTAGAGCATATATGGCATCCTGATGAACCTCGCCCAAGCCCCTGCAAGGTATTGCATCACTGTAACTGAGTTTTCAAAAGGCAATTCCACTGCTCTGTCAAGCCAGATGCTTTAGGATGGTGGCAACATGGTAAGACCAGCGAACCATGATCATGGGCCCTTTGCTGAGCTTCTTTTATTGTGAAGTGAGTTCCTTCATGAGAAGCAATAGTGTATGGAATAACATGATAGTGGATAAGGCATTCTGTAAGTCCATGGATGGTAGTTTTGGCAGAAGCATTGCATCCAGGGATGGCAAATCCATATCTAGAATAAGTGTCTGTTTCAGGTAGAAAGAGTGCTGCTCCTTCCATTATGGAAGTGGTCCAATGTAATCAACTTGCCACTAGATGGGGAATGATGCCTTTTTGAGGACTTAGTGTTGGTCTCTGTTGCTGGCAGACTGGGTACTCAAGCAGTGGCCATCGCCAGATCAGCCTTAGTGACTGGGAATGCATGTTGCTGAGCCCATACGTAACTGCCATCCTTTCCACCATAGCTACTTTGTTCGTGAGTCAATTGGATGATGACAGGGGTGGCTGGGAAACATGCTGACTGGTAGCCATAGAACAGGTCATCTTTTCTGCTTGAAGCACACCCTATATACTGGCTTCTCCCTTACTTCTTTTCACTAAATAAGTCCTTAACAAATATTCCATATCAGTGCATGGAGAGTTTTATGCATCTTTCTAAGAGATTGCTTTATTTTTTGGTTTTATGTGGCCAAACTAATTTTTAGTAATGTGATTTAGTGGAATTGAACAGTGAGGGGCAAGCTCCTTTCTAGGCCCGAGTTGTGCCGTATACCTGATATGTTGAATTGACCTCATAGAACTAGAAATACTTGGTACCTAAGCAGGAAGCTAGCAAAATAGCAGGGACATTCTCAGAGCACCAGTATCTAGACCAGTTTTAGTCATGACCGTTTAGCCCTTGTGTAGTGGTTGAAGAGCATTAACCTAAGCCAATGACTATTTTTGGCTATCTGTGTCTCTTCCCAAAATTCTTTAACTCATTAATGTCTATTTCTTTTATTCATTAATTTGTATATCCCCTCTGTAATTTTCTTGTGGACAGGGACCTTGTCTTAATCATTGTTGTATTTCAAGTGCTTCACATAATGCCTGATGCATGATAGGTACTCATTTCTTAGTCACTTATTACTTTATTCAGCAAATATTGACTGACTCCCTGTTATTAATGCATCTTGAATGAACAGCCCCTTCCTCTATTCCTTCTTTTTTCTAACTATCACTTTTTACCACATTCTTCCCTTATTTGGCATAGAAGGAAAACAAGTCTTATTGAAAGATAACTTAGTTTGCTTCAATTCTACAGACATTTATTGAGTGCTTACTTTGAAAAGGCACAAAATTTGAGAAGACTTTCCCTCAAGGCACCACTGAGTAAAAAAAAAACCCAAAACAACATCTAATGAATATAATTAAATATAATCAAAAGTAATATGGCAAATACAATGATAGAAATATACTTTTGGAGCTAGGAGAGTGTCTTATAGCCACTATAGAAGTGGTGTGGAGGTTCCTCAAAAAATTAGAAAATAGAACTACTATATAATCCAGCAATCTCACTTCTGGGGATGTATGCAAAGAAAATGAAATGACGATCTCCAGGAGAGATATGCATTCCCATGTCCACTGCAACATTATTTACAATGGCCAAGATATTGACACAACTTAAGTATCTATTGATGAATGGATAAAGATATATGTATATGTGTGTACACATATACATAGGTGTCTATAGATATAGGTATGTATATACATATAGGTATATTCATTTAACCATGAGAAAGGAAGAAATACTGACATTTGTGACAACATGGTTGGCCCTTGAGGGCATCATGCTAGATCAGACAAATCAGAGAAAGACAAATACTGTATAACATCACTTATATGTGGATTCTAAAAATGCCAATCTCATAGAGACAGGGAGTAGAATGGTGGTTTCCAGGGGCTGGCGGGGGAGAGTGGGGGCAGTAGAGAGATATTGGTCAAAGTCTACAAACTTCCAGTTATAAGATAAATAAGTTCTGGGGATCTAATGTACAGCATGTTGACTATAGTTAACAATATTGTATTATATCGTTGACAGTTGCTAAGAGAGTAGATCTTAAATATTCTTATCACACAGAAAATGGTAATTATGTGAGGTAATGAAGGCATTAACTAACCCTACTATGGTAATCTTTTCTCCCTGTCTACATGTTGAACGCCTTACATTTACACAACGTTATAGGTCAGTTACATCTCAATAGAGCTGGAAAAAAAGAATTGTGTATTGGTAACCCAGGAAGCTTGCCTCTCAGATGGATATCTCTTGGGTAGGATGTCTCTGAAGCCACAGTTCTTCATTATCTCTCAGAATTTCCCCATGGGATGACACGTCAGCCGCCCGCAGAGGGAGCTGGCTTGATAACATGGTCTCTATTGGGGCGATCTCTCTTCCCTTTTTCACTTTGCTTACTCCCCTATTAGTATTTTCTGAGCCTCCAAATAAACTGCTGGCACTTGAATCCTTGTCTCAGGGTCTGCTTCTGGGTGAACCTGAGCCAAGACAAGTAACACACACAGGGTAGAGACAGGATTTGAACCCAGGCTCTTAAAGCCTGAGTCTATGCTTTTACCACTGACAAGAGGAGGCAGGTTGGGCAGAGAGCAGGGGTAAAGACACAGAGGCTTGAGAAAGTCTGGTGGGTTTGAAGAAATGGTTCAGTATGGCTAGAACAGAACATCTAGGGGGCTAGGATGTGGCTGGCCAGAGCGGGGGTGGGGGTGGGGGGCGAATGAAGCCGGAAATGTAGCCTGGGGTGAATTTATGGTCAGGTTAAGGCATTTGAGCTCTATTATGAGGGCAACAGGAAGTCATTACACAGTTAGCCTTTGCAGAAGTTCCTTTTGGTGGAAAGAATGAATTGGGGTGAGAGGCAGTGGGGAGACTGGAGAGAAGAAGACTGGTTTGGAGCTGTAGCTACTAGCAGAGCAACAGTGTGGATAGAAAAGAAGGAGGTGACCTGACAGGTGCTTCGAGAACAGGGTCAATGCAACTTGGTGACGAGTCTGGTTGTGGGCACGTGGGGACAGTGAGAAGTATTGGGTGGGTGGCAGGGAGAACTGGGGCATGTGTGAGTTATGTGTGTTTGTATCGATTTAGAAAGGGGACCATTTCAACCAGACGTATTGGGTTGTAGGTAGCTGGAGGCTACTCAGGTGGAGATTCCCAGAAGCTGATAAAGATAGAGCTCTGAGATTTCAGAAAAAGCCCATAACTAGACATACAAATTTTGAAATATTAATTGATATTTGAAGATCTTAATGTGCCATGCATGGACGGAGTTCCTTGGGAAAAGGGAAAAAGGGCTATGCAAATGATCTCACTTGCTCTTCATAATAACCATCTGAGATAGGGAGGAAAGATGATTTTCACCATCATCTTGTAAGGGACAAAATCAGGATATAGAGAGAGGTAAGGTGGCTTCTCCCTTAGCTGGAAAGGGGGAAGAGCTGAGGCAAAGAATAGATCTACTGGCTCCATATCCAGTGCTCCTCCCATCATACTGCACTGTCCCTCCCAAAATATATCTGCCTGCCTATATTGAGTGATAGAGGCTCTCTCCAGAAAAGTTTTTTTTTTTTTAAAGAAGGTATCATTTCTTTCCTCATGTTATATATGTCTCTCATATATTGTAGACATCTGGCATATGTCTAATCATGATGTATAATATTCTTTTATGCATTTTTGCTTATTTGCTGGTAATTTGACAGACATTTAACATAATGGTTGGATACACGCATCAATGACACGAATCCCATTTTTCAAGGCAATGCTTGCAGGTGCATTCTTGGAGGCTCAGCTTATCTTGGTCGTTTTTCTCAGTCCATTCATCCCTGCATCAGCTGTCACCATGGTCGTCTTCCCTTTTCATTATTTTTGGCCATGTGCAAACTAACTCTATAGAATTAAGTTTTAGGCTGTAATAATTCACATTTATTCAGTAGACATCCTAAATGCCCACAATAAATCTTCCTGAGGTTTTTCTCTTCCTCCTTTCATGCTGTGGGGAAAGCACTCTCCAAACAGTACAGTAAGTCATGTCAGGAAAAGACCCTGACACAGAGCCCCTCTGAATACAGAGAACACAACCAACCTTTTTTTTTTTTTTTTTTTGCCAAGACTTTAAAAAACCTACTTCATTTTCTTATTTGCCGGGGAGATGATACTGAGATTTGGAAAATGTTGCAGGAGAGGTTTTATATGTAACAAATTGTGACATGTTTTATTACAGGATTTGTGTCATATTTTATCTACTTGGGAAAAAAACCCTGACAATGTCACATATATGTAAGTGAGTCAAGCCCTTGTAATGTCCCTGGGGCGGCCGCAGTTTGAACTGAGTCGAACCGGCTGAAGGAGCAGCTCACGTACACAGAGAGCAGGAGGGGGCTTGTCATGTTCTTGCTGTGGTTGGCAGTCCGCTTTCCCACCTCTCTGAGCATATGCTAAGTGACGGTGGGGAAAAATGATCCCAGATGATGGCAGGACACCCTCGGTTGTGTTTTCTCAGCTTTCTTCCGTTTTAACCAATTGCCAGTCAATTTTACTGATTTTGTTTTAGGCAGAAAAACATCACCATCCTGATCTTTCTCTTTTATCATGAGAATTTGCTAAGTTTGTTTTAATTGTGCTAGAAATCAAGTTATGACTTACTTGTGAGAAGGGACAGTTTGTAGAACGTCTGTCCTCTATTCACTCCCCTCTTTCCCCCTTTAAAATGCCTAGAACACAGCCACTACATGCTAATGACTGGCTTAGGAAGCAGATGTGCCCTGCCTGATAAAAAACTTGAATAAAGCTACTTTTTTTCCGAATGGTATGTGTCTGTGTGCATGTGCACATGTATAGATTTTTTAAAGCACTGTGGCCCCTTTCCCACCACCCCAGACCTCCTGATTATCCAAAGTATTTTTGTGAGGGCAGAAAGTATTCCTCCTATAGCCATCCTTTCCTTTTGGGAGAATAAAAATTGTTTCCAGTGTGAGGATATTTAGCCATATATTGGATCATTTTCTTCTTACTCTTCCCAGTTTGCTGGAAATCAGAGACAGAAAGTAGGGGATAAACAACATTTTCATCGCTGAGTTGAGAGCTTATGTTTATGTTCTCATTCTCAGTGGAAAACAAGTGCCCTGTAATCCTGTGCATAAAAATATCAACGTACTTAGATAAGGTGTGTGGTTGATCAGAGCCAGTTTCTTGACTCTTTTCTTGCAAGAAACAAGAACTTGGATCCAGGGTCTGGCACTCTTGAATGGATCCTTGGTGTTAACGACTCTGGTTCAAGTGTATATATTCACGTTCTCCTCCTCCTCTGTGTCTCTCCCTGTACCTTGTTCCTTTTACAGCTGGCTCTCTGGAGCCCCTCAACTCAGATGCTTGTTTTCTTAGCATCTTGTGCTTCTATTTTGAAAAATGTTTCTGGGATTTCATACACTGTCTAGATGAGGTTTGATGCAGGGACTGAATCCCTTTTCTTACCACTTTGTGGGTAGTGGCAGTGGAAATCCCCTTCATAGGTTTCTCCTCCAGAGAAACTGGGGAGCATGTGATACAATATCTCAAGTCAATCTCTTGACTCCCCATCCACATTTCTCTGTTGATAGGGGTGCTTTCAAGTCTCCCAGAACTGACCTTAGTTATGAGATTTTGTTTGGTGGTGCTAAGGCTGGAGTCAGTCCTAGAAAAAAGTTGTAGAATCGATGAAGCTCATTTAAATAATGTTTGTACTGCATCCATCTTTTTACCTTTGCCTCCAAACTCTCCCTGCTCAGTACTAAAAATAATAATAAGCTTTGACTTTTATTATGTATTACTATGAAGTGATTGCTGTCATCCCACAAGTGTTTACCATATGCTAGACATTTTGCTAAGCATTTTCATATATTATCTCATTTAATCTTATGACTTGGATATTATTATTCTCATTTCCCAGATAAAGAAATCGATGCATGAGTGAGTTAAGTATACTTCCCTGCGTCTCACAGCTAGTGTGTAGCAGAACCAAGATTCAAACTTGGGTTTGAATGATGCCAAGGCCTGTGTGCTAATCGCTTGTTCAGACTACCTTCCCCTTCTTGGGCATTATTTCATTTTATAGGTTTAAGATTATAGTTGTCTCCCATCAGAATTTAACTGTTACATTTTCCTGCAGCCTTGCTCTTTGGTTTCTGGCATGATGATTCTAGGGTACTGAGGACACATTGGCAGAGAGAGACAGAATTGCCTTATGGTCATCTGCAAGTTTGCTGTCAGGTCACCAGAATCTATAGTAAAAGGAACAGATCTCTAATGGTGGCTTTTCAAGTATATTGTCATTTGGAAAGATCTTCCTGTACAGAGAAGTCTACTTAATTTGCCTACTTTTTATTAATAATTCACTTATTCATTTATTGATTTAACTAGCATTTGTTGAGCCCCTTCTCTGGGCCAGGAATTGTATTAGACCAGATGATAAGAATTTAACAAAAAACAAAGATGAATAAAATAAATCCATGCCTTCCAGAATCTTGTAGGAGTACTAGAGAAATAAAGCAAGACAATAATGTGGGTGATAAGTATTTCCATAGGGGGTGCCATGGGGTGTTATGGAAGCGTAGAAGGCAGGCACCTAGCCTGGGCCTGGGGAGCTCAGGAACGACCAACTGGTGTGGATGAAGTTTGAAGTGAATCTTAGAGGATGAGTGTAAGTTAGCCAGGTGGCTAGAAGGGAGGTTGGTGAAGGGAGTCTCAGGCAGAGAAAAGTGTAAACATGAGGGCCCAGAGGTGAGAAAGAATTTGGAAGACTGGGGATGGCCACTGATCCCATGGCTGAAGAGTAGGGGATATGGGGGTGATGATGGGAAGGGGATCTGAAGGGCCAGTTCACTCCATGATCCAAGTCCTTGGCAACAGCAGTTTCTGGGGTATAAGTCTTCCTAAGTAAAGGCAGAACACTGGGCTGGGCTACAGTCTGTTGAATGCAAAGCACTTTCTAGCAGGCCTCCAAGTCTGCAGATGCCAAAGTTAGTCTGGGCTCCACTTACTGCTTTCCATACAATAGAAGTTGTCCCAGTGGCTGCTATTCAGGGATCACAGGCTACACTGATATCAGAGGTAAAGTGAATGGCTGGCTGGCTGGCTTTAACTGCTCTTCTGAAGGGCCTCTTTAAGGTTCCAGTTCTCCATGTTTTGTTTTTGTTTTTTTTTTTTTTTAGTCTTTTTTTTTTTTTGAATTGAGTTTAATGGTAAATGTTCAGTTTCTGAGGCTACTCAACTATTAAAATGCTTCGTTCTTAAAGCAGAGAGAGTTGCTGATTTCTACTATTAGACAATTTGGACACGTGACTTTTCAAACATACCAAGCAGAATCTTCTAAATAGCCTTGGATGCTTGCCAGGCTAACTTGAAGGCTGTTAGTATTTAAAGAGTTATTTATTCAGCCAGACAGGATAGCATTTTTAAAGAAACGGAGGCCTGGAAAGCCTCTTTGAAATGTTAGCTTCAAAACTGGTGTTAGCTCAAACCCAGTTTGTTGTGAGAGGCCTCAGCTGGTGGAGCTGGGCCTGGCTCCCGAGATTTCTGTTGATGGATGCCAGAGCTGTAGTTAGAACACTTTCTTTTTCTAGGAAAGCTGAAATTTCTCAGCTGATTATGACTTTCTAGAGATGGATCTAACTGTAGTATTGGCACCAAATTTTGTATTTGCCACAACAGTTGAACGGAAGGGATATCTTTTATATACAATATGAGTCCCCAGGCTTAAACTCTGTAATTTCTTCCCAGTATTGCTAGATGTTAGCTACAGCAGCTGATACACATACTGCTAATTGTTCAGTTAGATACACATACTGCTAATTGTTCCAAAAGGATACTTCTGTCATGTCAAGGATGATGCAGGGGTGGCCTGCTGTGTTTCCTCACCACTGGAAGGAGCTAACTGTCAGGGTTTGCAGCTGCCTCACTGACTGCTGGAGTTTTAATGCACCAAATAAAAGGACTGAGCTTTGGTGACTGTCCAGCTGGAGGAAGCTGATGAGTTTGGACAGACCTAAGTTGAAAGTGTTATATGGATGTGTAGATGCTGAGGTCACCATGGCATCGCAGATGGTAGGTAAGGTTGTGGATGCTTCTTGTTGCTATCTCTGTGATAAGATCTCTCACTGTATGGTCCAAGAAGGAATCATTTTCTGAAATGTTATGATGTGTGAAAAAGTTAATGGGTAGAAAGAACCCAGGCTTTCCTCTCTTCATATGCTCCTTAAATGAATTTATTCCAAAATAAGCAGCAAATGGGACAACTGAATCTGTGCTAGTCCAAATAGGTATTTATCAGTCCAAAGAATCCAAGGCCATTAAGAAAAACACAGAGAAATTCTTCAGTATTGGATGAATAGCAATAGTTTTTTTAATTCGATTTTCGAATTCCCAGTCTCCTTTCCCCGTGGCGTATCATCCTCTCCCTTTTAAGTTAATTTGTTTCCTATCTTCCCTCTTCTTGCCCTATCAGTTGTTTCTAAGGGAACCTTGTGTCCTTTGCTGAAACCAAAGTATCCCCGCATCTCTCATTGAATGAAAATCAGAAATTTCTTTTTCTTTTAAATTTTATTAATAACTGGGGGAGTGATAGAAAAATTGCAAAGTAAATTCTGAGTACTAGTTCTTTTTTACTCTTTCAGTCCCATGAGTTTTTCTCATGTCTGCAGTGCTCTTTCTCCTTCACCCAAAATCTCTGTTGGCAGAAGCACTTGGTCCAGGTTGCCGGTAGTGGATATCTGTTGTTTTTGCTGGCCTGGCACCCCTTCTTCTCTTCTTTCACATGTCCATTTTCCTTCAGGAGTTACTTGACCCCACCCAGTGGGCTGCTCCGTAGTGGCTGGGGGTGGGTCAGTAGTGGCCAAGTGATACAGAGAGAGCTGGAAGTTTGGAGGACTGAGCGGAGTTCTGGCTTAGTCTCCTCCTGCAGTTTTAGACATGAGGAATTTTGTCACCATGGGGCCATCTTTGCTGGTGTATGAAGATTAAGAACACAACCAACGGAAAAAAAAGAGCTAGGAGACAGAGAGAGAGAGAGAGAGAGAGAGAAACAGAGAGATACAGGGAGAGGGAGGGAGGGAGAGAGAGAGAGAGAGGGAGATGGAGAGACAGAGATATTTTTATGAAGGGAAGTTGTGATTTCTACCCAAAGCAATTTCTGGTACTGCTAACAGTGCTAATAGGGGATGAAATTGTGTAGATGACCTTGAGCCTTCTCCATGTCCTGATATCACACTATGTTGGTAACAAGTCACATTACAACTTGCAAGGGCTTGGGGATTACATTTGTTTTGGAAGAAGCTGGCTAAAGAACAGTTCTGGAAGCCCTAATTAGGTGATTATATTGAGAGAACAACTTTTCTTCCTACCTAAATGAAGCAGTTAATTCATAAAGTCACTGCTGGAGTTCACAGATTGACATTTCCTTCCAGTTCCTTGGCCTTGCACTGGAGAATGGTACTTTAGCCAAGGCGAATCCATTGCATAATTATAGTAGTGTCTTGTTAGGAACATATCTATGCTCCTAAGTAATCTGGTTACTTAGATAACTTAGTCTGGTGTCAGAGTTGAATAAGAACATAATGTAGAATTTCAGACAGTGAAATTACTTGAGAGATGGTGCAGGATTAAAATTCACATGGGCATCAGAGGGTTAAGCTAGCTCATCAATTCATTTATGAATGTGTAGGTTCTAATAGGTATATTATTAACCTTTTAGAGTTGATGTCATTTATAAATTTTCATTTATGTCATAATCCTGGCTGAATGTGTGATTTTCCATGGTTTTGTATTCTAAACAAATGAAAATTGCTCTTTCCCCAATCCCTCCTCCATTTTTTAATAAAATCGCACTAATAGGGTAAGTTAGTGACACAGGAGTACTGATCTGATTTTGTGTGAATTTAGTGGGTAGATATTATAGGGAGGCAGATTTCAAACTGGTATCAGGAAAACTTTCCAGCATTGTCTTATTAATTGGTAAGCTATCCCACTGCTGGCAGGATTCAAGTAGTAACTATCCCTATCACTAGATGATCCCTGCTAAGGATGTTGTAGAAGGGATTTAGGCATTGCTGTGAGTTCTGGGCAAAACGACATTTTTGAGCTATTCTAGCTCTAAGAGACTATGTACTACTAGTGGTTATATGATTAATACTATTAATACTACTTCTACATTTTGCTATTAATAGTAATAATTGCCACTTGGTAAGCATCTATTATATGCTATATACAGTGCTAGGCATTTTACATATATACCCCAGGTCAACCTCATATGAACCCTCTGTAGATACTATGCTCACAGATGTGGATTAGAGACCTAACTGTTCTCTCTCTCTCTCTACTTTTTCATATACGTTGTCTTGACCCCTTCTGGTTAATTACAAACTCATTCTTAGGAGAGAAGGCAGTGTTGTATACTTGTATTATTCCTTACAGTTGCTGCCATTATGGAAAGGTGGAACAGATTCACCTAAAAAGTTGTCTGCTTAGTTCTGTTGTGCACATCACCCTGACAGGTTCTTCAGGAGAGTCCTGAAACTTTGTTCCTTGAGTCAAACTTCTCACATGGTACGTACATTGGAGTGGTTACCGAAGAACTGTGAGGTTGTTCTTACTGAATGTTTTACATAGCGAAAGGGAAAAAAGTAGAAGTTGGGAAGAAGAGGAACAATGTCCAACCTTTAATCACCCCCTTTTCCTCATCAGGACAAAAATTCCCTTGCTTGCTGGAGCATTGTTTGCTTCGGTATTTGGCAGGGGAGGGGAGGAAATTTAATTGTGCTTGTGAATGACAAATCATCGCTTTAAAATTATTGTTTTAACTCACTTGCATCAATTGCTTATATTATTTTGCTGTCCTAACAGATCTCTCTGTTAATGTCAATGGAATGATTACAGTGTCAAGATGTTTTACCCACTGAAATGTGATGTTTATGGCTTGACATACTGAAAATAATATTTGTTATATAAATGCCACGCATAATCACTTTTTTTGGTTATTTACAGCAATGAGAAAAGAGTAATGTGCTGGAACCCTAAATGTCACGTGGCCTATATAAGAGGTATTTTATGATTGCCTACACCATCATTATGATCAGTCAGCACTTCATCAGTGGCTTTCTGTAGAAAGCCATATTTTTTATTATGGCTATTTGCATGCAATCATTGGTATATTTACCATTTTCTGGGTTTTAATATAATTACAACTCAGGGAATTTGAAATCAATAAAGTTTTAGATGGGATATGCCAATTGGCTAATGAAAGTGATTTGGAAGCATAGGTATTCTGTAAGGGATATCATCTTTGTTGAATAATGTGGAGACTCAGAGCTCTGCTTCTGGGAGGTGTAAATAAAGTTTTGGGCCCTAAAGAAGGGACATGTGGCTTATAGGGAATATTAGCAGGGAGGCCGTTTTTAATCCATGGACAAATATGTGTAGGTTCTATTTGAGGATCGGTTCTGTGCTATGAAGGTTGGAGAATGGTATTCATCCTTCCTTCCATACACCTAGGATGAAATGTTAATGTTAAAAGGGGACTCAGTGATCAGCTGGTCACACATTCTAATCTTATAATTAAAGAAGTCAAGAGACTAATTGAGAAGCCTGAAGTCATCTAGTCACCATGTCTTGAAAGACATCTTTGCCTTCCAGCTCAGTGGTCTTCTTTACCTTTTACCCCTATAATCCTTTCCCAACTTTAGCATTCCTCAGTGTTATCAACAATACTCCAAAGCCATGGAAATGGGGGAGAAGGTACAGGCTGGGTATTTTCTTAGCTCTCTGCCATTTGAGTATCTGTGTAACCTTCGGGAAGTTAGTTAACATCTCTAAGCCTCAACATTCTCTTCTATAGAATGGGAAAATAATAATGCTCCCTCCAATAGGATTGTAATAAAGATTAAATTAGCTAACCCATGCAAAGCATTTAAGACATTATTATTATTCCCAGTTCATTCTCCTTTAATAATGAGCATTTAATTGTGGATACATTTAAATTACTTGAAGGGGCCGTTGTTTTACTGGAACTTAGAGGGCACTAGTTAACTTCTTTTTGATGTCTTTATTTTGAGATTTCTTCATTCTTCTCTGAAACATTAGTTGGGAATTTTTAATTACAAGTCTGAAAAAAAAATTAAAGTCATCTTTGGATTACTTGAAGGGAAGCTCAAGAAATATTGAAGACTATAAATTTTCAGCTCCACGATTTTTCTATCATCTTCAGAATTATGTTTTTAGAGTAAGAGTCGAATTTTCCATCATATTTTCCAAATATTCATAATATTGCTTGAAAGTTGTATGTGTTTGGATGTCAAAGGGACTTTCTTTATAATCTCTTTAAATGCTGTAAATGTAGTGAATCATAGGTTTTTGGACCGCCATGGGCTTGTCAGCTTAGAACAGAACGCAAGAGGTATTCAAATCTTGCTGATATCATGGATTTTTGTTTAAATTTTAATTACACATTTGAAGTCCTGATTATACCCTAAGGATTTATGTGCTTATGGAAAGTCAAACTATGAATTACAGTATTACAGGATATTTTCCACTTCATCAGATTAGTTTCACTATTCATTCCACAAATATGTTTTGTAAAATTTTCCAATTTGTAGAAAACTTTGATACTACATTACAAAAGGGTACTTAAATATAGATGAGAAAGATAGATGTGTGTCTTTCCCTTTTGATATTGATGTTAAATAAAAGATGGAATGTTTTTGTTTAAAATCAATCCCTCATTCCACCCCGCCCCCCTCAACACAATAAGTAAATGGCATTGTGAACAAAGTCTTCCTTTAGAGCTGTTATTCATTTAAAGTGTGTGTTAGGAAAAAAGTCTACTCTGTGTATAAAATCTAGCAAAAAATAAGAGAATTGTAAATAGAAAAATAAAACATGTAGAGGAGACAAATATTCTGTGCACATAGTTTTAAAATCCCAATGGGGAACACTTGTCAGAAAGAGAGACTACATACTCGTTAAGTTAAACATAAATTCCCAAAGAGTAACATTGCAATATGTTAATTTGCCACAGTAGATTTACCCACTGAAATCAGTCTACCAGTCTTGGCCAGCAAGTAGGATCTTAATTTTACCATCTAACAGTTGACTTGAAATAGAATAAGGATTTTCACATAAAAATCTTAGTGACATAGACTTTCCTGGATTGCAGTGGTGCACCTACTCAACATTCAGTCAATTCACAGGTAATGAAACTCTTTGTAAGTGTTATCTCCTCACACAGTAGCAGGGTCTTAAATGGAAAAGGGATCTGTTCATTTTCTATTTAAATCACAGGAAGAGATTATAGAATCAGTTGATGAAAACAGCTTATTTTTGGAAATCAGTTAAAAAATCTGAAGTTATGAATAGAAAATAATAAAAGAGAAATAACTGTCTGGGTTTTCTCCCTTCTTTACAGTGATATGGTAGAAATATAAGGAAAATGCTTAACATCCTTTAGTTAGGAAATCTGGTCCCTTCACTTGCTACAGGGCTCAGTTTTGAGTAAGAAAAGAAAGAACATTTTTGGCTGCAGCTTTAGTAAACAATGAATGATGAAAAATATTGCAGAAATGTCTTCAAGAGATCTAACAATTGAGAACACAGACCTTATCGCGTTGATATTGTCTACATTCCTCCACAAAGCTTGGCAAATGAATAACTGAGCCCTGTTTTGGCGGAACGAGAGAAGGAAGTACTAGTTCCAGCATCAAAACAAGATAATGAAAACAACCAACCAACACAAAACAGTTATTTCTTCTCCTGAATAATAAAGACATCATGTTTGCATATAGAACAGCTTTTGCATTATTGCTCTACATATAAGAATATATTAAGGAACTCATAACAGACTGCACATTACAAACTTAAGGTTCTTTGGTGAAGAATGAAAGAAAACAGTATTTGAGCTTTAAAGAAAATGATCTCATCCCTTTTGCTTTTATCTATTGATCCGTTGGATCCTCTCACAGAGCAGGGAGAGGTACTGTGTGAGTTTCACCATGGCTACAATCACCACGCCCCCAGCCATCATACATGTTGGCCAGAACAGTGAATGGAACAGCACGTTGGAACTGTAGAGTTTGGTGAGGATGACGCTCTTCTGGTTTCCTTCTGGGTCAGAATAGCAGGAGAAGTGTTGATACTTCCTGAAGTTTTCCATGACAACATTCACCAGGGACATGGATTCTTCAAAATTTTTTCCACACTTAGGTATATAGGAGCACTGTGGAAAACGAGATAAACTGTCACCAGAAGATACTTTCTTTGTGTATTTATGTATGTCTGGTTCTAGGAGGGGATGGGATATTGAGGTCAGCTTAATGAGCTGTGAAATAATCATGATGGTTTTTCTTTTCATATTCAAACCAGTGCCTCCAGAAACCCTAAGATCTCACACAGTAATGAAGACAATGTTTTTAGGTATCTGACCCAGATGGACCTAGATAGTTCACCCATATATAGTTTGATTATTGATTAGAATTGGATGACTCCAATGGATTCTTTTTACGGTAGCATGGTGAGTTTTAATTATTCCCTACTGAACACACTTTTCCATGGAATCAGAATGTCAATTTCTGTCTTTTGTCTATCCATGGCTGTCCATATAATATCAAAAGCTACCAGTTCTCTCAGGGAAAGTAGTTTATTCTCTTTTTGCTTGGCTTACTTTATTCAGCCAAGTCACCTTGGTCACCTTGCTATAGTAGCCAAGGAAATAGCTATACCTCTGGTGAGTTGCTGAAAAAGAATCCTGGAAAGGGTAGAGAAACTGACTAGTTAAAGAGCCGTGATGAATTGTTCATGCTCAGTGAGCATGATAGCATGACAAAGCAACTTTTTCCATAAGCCAGGGAAAAATAAAACAGAACCAAATGAGTTTACTCTTCAAGCAGCGCTCATCTGAAAATTTACACTATATTTCCTTTAAACTTTTCCCCTCTCTTATCTTTACTGTTGTATCTCTTCTACATGTCTCTCCTTTCCTCCTACATACTTATATTCTTGGATTGCTTTCTTTGTGTCTCTTTTTCTTCCCTGCCTTGCCCCAACTCCTCAGTTATTATTATTTATTGCATATACTTTGGAACACATTTTTTCCTCATTTAAAAAACAGTCTTCAAGGAGATGAAATCTCTGTGCCCCTTTTCCCTTGGCCTGCCAATGGGCAGTGACAAAACTGATTTTTTAAAAAGTTAGGAAAAAAGTGATTGAAAGAAATCTATTCAAACCCCCTCCTGCCCTCCCACCCCAGCCACCCTTACAGACAAAACTCACAGGGATCTGCACTAGGCCCTAACTCTTTGTTTTTCTAGATCCCAGGGCATTACATTCTTACAAAATCGACCCCGACTACAAAACATATTTTTCTCTAGCCTGACCACAACACACATCCCAGATGAGCCCCAGTCAGAGCCCCTTGAGAAACCTGCCCCCGCTTGCTCCACTGGCCACGAGTTGACCCTGCCCCACACTCTCTCCAGAGCATAGCTGCAACCCTTTCACATCCTTCAAAACCCCTTAAAAGGCCCAGCCTAACAGAAACGTGGGCTGGCCTCTCTCCTCCCTTGAAGAGTAAATAAACTCTTGTCTTGCTTGTTGCTTCACTCTGTGCAATTCTTTGCCACCTGTGTCACTGGCCACCCTAACAGTGATTTAAGTCACTTTCCAGGGAGATGTGTGAGTCCTTAGCTAACTCTTTCCCCTCTTTATCATAATTGCTTTTCAACAGGAAAAAAAACAAAACAAAACCAACAAAAAAACCCTGCCTTATTGTTATACACATTATCAAATGATTAATTTAACTGATTTTTCTGAATTGAATTGGTTTGTGACAAGATCACTGCTAATCTATATAATGTTTTGGTGTAAATTAGACAGCTGTGTCCCCTCTTTGGAACACTATTATTTTTCTGCCAAAAATTGTCCTAATACACTTATTTTATGAAAAAGCCTCACATATTTTACTGCTATTACCAACTTACAAGTTGTGCTTACAAATATTCACTTCTATGACTTTTTATAGTGTGACTGGTATCCCAAAGGTTGTGCAGTGCACAACTCACACAACTGTATGTGGAGACACAAAATGAGGTGGGGTATTGTTGACCTTTAAGGTACATTCTGGAATTCCAGAACAATTTAGACCTGTAGATTTCACGGGAAAAAAAATATAAAAGAAATGGAATGGGTTTCGCTAATGGAGTATGTTTGGATTACTCTTTTCCCCTTATTTTGTTTACAGTGCTGTAATCATTGGATTCTTTGACTATAAACAGCAGGAAGATTCTTACTTAGTTAAGAATGGAGATGGAGTATGCTGGTATTTATCGTAAACCAGGCTTAAAGTAGTGTTCTCATAGCAGGGCTGGTTGACACCTTCCCGTGTAATCAGCTAAGAATAAACGTGAGTACACTCATAAATATGAGTACAGCAGAGAGCTGGCACTAGAACAACATTAAGGGTCTGAAAGTAGCTCCAAAAAAGCAGAATTTCTCAGTGAGTTACAAGTTAGTACAAAATTAGCCTATGACTCCATGAAACAAATTTTCTACCAGTTGGATGCCTTTGGGATCAAAAGAGTTTAAGGCAGGATGGAGATACCTACCTTTGTTATTTTTTTCTTCTTCAAAGCTGCCTCATGTCTTTATAGCTTTAAAAAATGTTTTCTGAAGCAAAGCATTAAAGACATCACAGACAAGCCATTTGTAGTTGAATTTGAACAGAGCCAATTTAGATCATAAATGCATCAGGCTTCTGTATATTTTTGTGCCAAGACAGTTTATAGTAGTAGTTTCAGTGGTTAACAGTACCAAATTATTGAAATGATCTCAGTAAAATTGGCATTCCATTAAAATGGAGTTTTTCTTATGCTCTTGTGAATTGATCTGGCTTAAAAAAATTTTTTTTTGAAGAAACATTTGTCAGTCAAATGACAATAATTCTGTCACTAGGTAAGATTCTTTCAAGTATAATGAGATGTAAAGTATTAAAAAGCTTTTTTAAAATTTATTTTGAGACAGAGAGAGAGAGAATGAGCAGGGGAGGGGCACAGGGAGAAGGAGAGAGAGACTCTCAAGCAGACTCCGTGCTGTCAGCACAGAGCCTGATGCAGGGCTTGATCCCACGAACTATGAGACCATGACCTGAGGCAAAGTTAAGAGTTAGATGCTTAGCCGACAGAGCCATCCAGGCGTCCTGATATAAAGTACTTTTGAGACTGTCTAGGAAGGATCTAGTACAGGTTTAGTATTCCTTATTAAAGTTTCAAACTATCAGGGTCTCATATACGTTTGGAATGGCCAGATAAGGCATGTTCTATATAGATTGGACTGACTCTGCCAGTGTCAATCATTCATTTACTTTTATTATTGATTAATCCTTTTGTCATGACCAATGCATGCGGTAGCATAATGAGCTCAAGCTGTGTTCAGGAGATCTGGTTACTGTGTTTCTATAGGCAATTTACTTGGCTCCTCAGAGTCAACTTCTTTATCTGTACAAAGGGGTTAACAGAGCCTTCCAGGCAGGCTTTGTGTGAAGAGCAAATGATGAATATGCCTAAAGCCTCAATACATTTTCATTTATGTACTTTCTTATTGGAATATCACATTGTCCGCATGATCTTCTAAAGTCTTCAACCAAGTGCTGCATACTAAACTACGAAACTTCTAAGGAGGGCAAAATTATTAGTTATGTGGTTTTCACAGGGGAGTGCCGTTCAATGGCTTTTATGTTATGGTCCTTGCTTTTGTGTCCCAGGAGAGTTGATATTATGCTGAATCCTACACTAGGATTCTAGGTTTCTGTCTCTATGGCTCAAACTTAGCCATGTGTACATTCCTGAGGCTGGTGTGAATTTGGGGTGAAGGTTTAATGATCTTATGATTTTATCGCATGCTTGGAGGATCATTTTCCGTGTTTGGTTTAAAATATGCAGAATGCATTTCAGCAAATGGAAACTTTACTAAGTAATCTATGTTTATTTGGAAAATATAATGTAGATTGAAAAGATAAAAATCCCAGCATTTTAGATCATTTCTTTTTTTAGTGGGAGGGGTGGGTTAAGAAAGATTTAACTTTTAGACTCTGCATGATATATATGATAAAGGAACATATGAGTTATACTTTTATACACACAACACACTTAAGTACTAATAAAAATATGGTAATTTTTTTACCATGGCCTTGAGTCATTCTTTCTTTTGTGTTTTAACATATGAATATATAAAACTTTCAAGCCTCTGAGATGCTCATTCTGTGGAAGACATAGTCTCACATACCTGTTCTCAATCCTGAGTTTTGTTAACAAACCTTATTGCTTTCCCAAATCCCTTAAATTCTCTTTGGTATTGAAAACCATCAAGCTGGCTCAGGGGTATGGCCTTTCCTCTCTTAGCTGAAGAAACCTGGGTCCTGACAACTTGTCTTGTGGCCCTTACATGGCAGTGAAGACCCAGCATTGCATATTTTCTACAATTCTTTGAAAAGTGGCTGAAAATTCGCTTTTATTAACCTCACTTCCAGAATCTTTGATATCACTGGAGTTATTTTTATTCTGATGATGGACAGAAGTTTTGAGGAACTATCTGTTGGGCTTTGCTTAGACATGCTTTGCTAAGCATGTATAAAGTAAATAGTGACAGGCCTTCACCCTAAACATAAAAGGTGTGGGGAGAAGTGGGGGGCAGTGGGAAGGGGATGGTTTGGCTGAGTAACCTCACTGGCCAGCCTCTCTCTTTTATATTGGTAGGAAAGGGGCTATCAATTCTCTGTATCACCTCAAGGGAAGGGTTTGTTCTTCATTTGTTCTTTTACAAAAAGAGAAGAGTTTTATTTCAGAGAGGGGTTAGAAGTTTAATGAAATCCAATCAATGTTGAATGTCTCTAATGTGCCTGATGGCATGCTAGACACAGGCATCAAAAACATAAATAATAGGGGCACCTTGGTGGCTCAGTTAGTTGAGCATCCAACTTTGGCTCAGGTTATGATCTTACGATTCATAAGTTTGAACCCTGCATTGCTCTCTGTGCAGAGAGCTCAGAGCCTGGAGCCTAGCCTGCTTCAGATTCTGTGTCTCCCTTTCTCTGCCCTGCCCCCGCCCCCCATCCTCTCCTTCCTGCTTGTTTTCTCTCTCTCTCTCTCTCTCTCTCTCGAAAATAAGTAAACATTAAAAAAAAACATAAATAATACAAGGCAGATCATTAGAAAGAAACAGGAAGAGATTATAAAGCAAGGATGGGGTGATAACAGTGGGACCAGGAATGAAGCTAATGAGGTTTTCAGTAAAGATATATCCTCCATAGGGGGGACCACGAATTTGCTCTCAGAACTTGTTAGTAGCCAGGGCATCCTAAGACCACCATGGCCATGAGATAAAAACATAAAGATTGCTCATGTGAAACATAGATATTCTTCGTTCTAGAGTCAGATGGAATTGTTTCTCGTGTCCTCAAACAACGAATGTCCTGCATGTGGTGATGAAGCTGGTCCACTGTGTGACATGCCAGGGTTTGTGTTCTGTGCTGGAGAAGAAGAAAGGATCCGCATGTTGAGAGAATATAGAGATCACCTGCTGGAAGCCCTGGGTTACTCCAGTCCACAAGTGTATTTTAAACTTTTGAGTTTTTTGGATATAAGTGATGGACAAAAGAGATGAGAGAGAGAGTCAGTCGGGATGTTGTTTTCTTTCCCTTTTGAGACTTCTTGTTCCTTATCGTGGCTTCTAAAAAAAAGTAAATCCCAAAAAATCCCACAAAATCTACTGTCTGCTTGATCTTGGCAAGTGGGACTGTTTGAATTGTTTGGAAGAGGAAAGGAAAACAGCTTTCACACTCTGCTATGTGCTAATGTTCCTTTCAGTATCGAGACACAGGTCCCTCCGGAGAGAAGTGTTCCTTTCTTGTGTTTCCCAGAGCTGCCATGGTGTTACGGCATTTCTGCCTGATTTGAAGTAGAGAAGAAGCTAAAAGGACCCAGGAAGTCTACTAACTAAATACAAGCCATCTGAAGTCTTGAGATTAGTCAATAACCAAGATGGCTAAACCACAGAGGCATCCCCCTTCCCAGTTCACAGTGTATCCAGTTAGGATTAGAGTAAGTCAGACACGTCCTCTGACCTTGCCCTTTGACATGATCTTCTTTCTCAGCAGTTGGAAAGAATAGATTATGTCTCCATGCTTTTCTTCTTGATGCTTAGTTCAGGCTCCTTTTGGGCACATTCTTTCATTTCTGCACAAAGGTGCCCTGGGATGTCCCAGAATTCAGTTTTGGCAAGAAGTGACTAAACTCTGTCAATCATAAAAGCATTTCTGAATCTCTGGTCCATAGGTAGCTTCAGCAAAAGTCTCATAGATATCCTTCAATTTAAAGTGCTAATTATGGGGATTTCATACGTCACATTTCCAGGCATGTCTTCTGCCCCCTTTCAGGGTTCACTTCTATCTGTTTAGTATCTGTTCTTGGAAACTGGTGATGAATACACAGCCCTGACCTTCCTCATGGATCACAGATAATTCTATCCTGTGTGCGATGGCCTTTTGATTCTAAGCAGCTCTTGGGATATGATGGAATGGCATGGATTCTCACCTGTGCACTAAAATGTATTATCAGAGGATAAATATTTCATAGAATTAGATTTTTCATCCTCTCAAGGGGATGCTCTCATGTTTTCCTCTTTAACAGCAGGATGAGATGAAGAGATTTTGAGTTTTATTCAGACCTAATTAGTGAATGTGTGACTTTAGGAAAATTATTTCATTTTCTGAGCTCAGTTCCATTACTGAAAAAAGTGGAGATAATAGTGGTACCTAAAATGTGGGGTTGCTGCTGTAATTAAATAAGTGAGTTCAGGGGTGCCTGGGTGGCTCAGTTGGTTAAGCGTCCGACTTTGGCTCAGGTCATGATCTCGTGGTCCGTGAGTTGGAACCCCGCGTCGGGCTCTGTGCTGACAGCTCAGAGCCTGGAGCCTGTTTCAGATTCCGTGTCTCCCTCTTTCTCTGGCCCTCCCCCATTCATGCTCTGTCTCTCTCTGTCTCAAAAATAAAATAAACGTAAAAAAAATAAGTGAGTTCATGTAAAATATTTAATATGATACAGTGCCTGGAACGTTGTAAACTCTTGATAAAATTTGACTGTTGTTTTAGGAGTATGGTTTTAGTCAGGATTAAATGAGATGATTTTTGTAAAGTTCTTAGCATAGTGCTGGGGACACTATATATGGCAGACATTTGACAAATATCGGATTCTTTTCTTTCCTGTCTAGATTTTCAACTTCACTCGTGTTTCTTCCCTTTTACCCTTACCCTACCAATACAATGTAGAGGACTTGAGTGCTTCCAAACTTTGCTTAGGATTTTGGGATCTTACAGCATCTAAATTCAAAGCTACATAAAGTCTTGTTGTGCCACTGTCTGGAGACATTTTTAGTTGTCACAATTGGAGAGGGGAGGATGCTAGACATCTAGGGGGCAGAGACCAGGTATCTTACATTGAACAGGACAGAAGCCACCCTCACAGAACAACAAAGAATTATCCCCTGCGCCCCCACATCCCCAAATATCGATAGTGCTGAGGTTGAGAAATCCCTGTCTAGATACGTATATTCTCTGCATTTTGTAAACCCCAAAGGCTTCAAAATGGATGACAAAGTGAGGGACAATGGTGAGTTGCAAATAATTGATTAGTTTATAGAACTTATTACATCAATAATAGCTGTCTTCCCTATGACAATTGTACATAAAATATAATATAATATGGTACTATCCCACATAACCAAAGAATGGATGTGATATTGCGATTTATAATAAGAAATAAATATTTGTTCTTTGTTCCTGTTTCTGGAACAGAGCTCCTAAAACCCTTGGAATTTCCTAAGTGATAAGAGCTATAAAGGCGTCTTTTGTTAGATTAATAAGGTGACTTTGGGACCACACTTATGGATTGGGGCTGGCTGCCAGGAGAACCACCTATGTGATTAGAGTATTAGAATGTTCAGTCTTACCCCCCTGACCTCCTGGGAGAAGGGCTGGAGAGTGAATCAACTGCCAATGGCTGATGGATTAATTAATCATGCCTAGATAATGAAGCCTCCATAAAAACCCAAAGGACAGGGTTAGGAGAGCTTTCAGGTTGGTGAACACATGGAGATTTGGGGAGAATGGCATGCTTGGAGCAGCTCTGTGCCCTTCCCCATACTTTGCCCTATATGTCTCTTGCATCTGGATGTTCTTGAGTCCTATAATTTTAAAACAACCTGGGAATCGAATAAGCAAAATGTGTCTCTGCATCTGTGAGCTACTCTAGCAAATTAATTGAACTTAAGGAAGGGGTTGCTAGAATCTCTGACAACCTGGGCTTGTGACTGGCATCTGAACTCGAGGTGAGGGCAGTCTTTTGGAACAGGCTCTTAATATAAGGAATCTAATGCTATCTCTGGATAGATAGTGTCAGATTTGAGTTGAATTGTAGGACACTCAGCTGGTTTTGGAGGATTACTTGATGGTGTGGGAAACACCATCTCTTCCTGCCCCAGACACATTGGCATTGAGTTCAGAACCCCTTTAATGGATACGTTTTCTTGCTTTATACCAAATTTCATTTTAAATCCACTCTCAAACTACAGAGTCATGTTTTGAGAATCCCTGGTGGGCAGAATAGGTTTTAAACTTCCAAAGGAGATCAGCATTGAGGAATTTAACAACCATAGTGAATTAATCATCAGCCACTGTTTGTGATTCCTCTGACGGCCTTGCGGCCTTGAGAGGCAGGGGCCCTTGAGCCCACTTGCAGCAAACAGGAACAGTCAGCCAATTGCCCTACAAGAGCATGCCAGCTTATCAGCTTAAGCAGCTCCAACTGTAATATTGACAAGAGGCTGGGCACTGGGTTTAAAGGCTTAAAAAAAAAAGAATATTGAAAATTTAAAAATAAAATTCTTTTGGATATTTTCTACAAAGATACAGACAGCCTGACTGATATCCTTTTGCCTCTTGTTTTCTCAGATCAAACATGGTCAGTGGTGCCTTATGTATCTCAATAAAACGATGCCCATTTCTTGGCAACTCTGGGGCAGACTGTAAGCTTGTGGGAGGGTAATAGGAAGGAGAGCTCCACATAGAGAATATTTTTATGTTTTCTATAGGAATATCCTGAATACTCCCCATGTTGCATGAAGATTGTGGTTTAATGACCTTCTGATGTGGAGGTAACTGTATTTTCAATATATATACTTGTTTTTTTTCTAAATGTTTATTAATTTTTGAGAGAGAGACAGAGACAGAGACAGAGACAGAGTGCGAGCAGGGGAGAGGCAGAAAGAGAGAGAGACATAGAATCTGAAGCAGGCTCCAGGCTCTGAGTTGTTAGCAGAGAGCCCTACGCGGGGTTTGAACTCACAAATTGCGACATCATGACCTGAGTCAAAGTCGGATGCTTAATTGATTGACTTAACTCACGTGCCCCCCAAATATGCTTCTGATTAAAGGCAGAGGACAGCTGTCCAGAGCGTGAAGAGCTGTGGGGCCAGAAGGGTGAGCCACCTTTGGTGCCACCTTTCCCTTGGGAGTATGTGCTGATTCTAGAAGGGGACTGAAAGCCTAGAAAGCCGAACAGAATTTTTGACAGCCTTGCAGAGGTAGGGGCAGGAACCATCATTGAAGATCTATCAGGTAGGGGCCCCAATGACCCCCCCCCCCCCATTCACTGTATTGGGACCTTGAAGGGACTGCATTCTAGGAATAATGGCAACCTGAAGTATATCTCCAAAAGACTTCAATTCAGACTTGTATATCTCAGTTTATGAAGTCAGAATGACATGATCACGTATGGCTCACACATTCAGGAACCTGGCAGAAACAAATAGAAATACTATTTGGAAAAGATGACATCATGACATCATCCCAGGCTTAAAATTATTTTTATAAATAATTTTGCAAATGTGACACCTGATAAGAAATAACCAGATATTACAAGACAAACATGAAAACATACAAGAGAAGAAAAGAAAATAACACATTAGTGTCTCTGGATATTGAAGTCATCAAGATAAACTTTAAAATAACTATAATTTTACTTTTAATGTTGAAGGATTTAAAAGACAAACATGAGATATTTCATAAAACTAGAAATGATAAAACAGACTCAAATGGATATTCCCAAAATGAAAAATACAATACGAGAAACTAAGAACCCAATGGGTAGGTTTAACAGTAGGTTTGTCAAAGCTGAGGAATGAATTACAAATTAGAAGATAGGTCAGTATTGGGGATGAAGCACTGAGAGATTAAACAGAGGATAGCTACAAAAAAGAGAGAGATGGCCAGTATGAGTGCCAAAAGGAGAAACAGGAGCGAATCAAAGTAGAGAATATTTGATGAAATACTGACTGAGAACTTTCTGAATGTGAGGAAAAACATCAAGGAACAGCAAAAGAAGCCCTGGGAAGCAGTAAGCAGGCTAAATAAAAATAAATGCACTCTCTGCCACTTAAGAGTTAAACTATAGAAAACCAACTAAAATGATCTGTAAAATAAACCAAGATTAGCTTCAAAGAAGCAGCAATTAGACTGAGAGTTGATGTCTAAATAGTAATAAGGCTTACCAGAAGACAATGGAATGTTTCTGATGTGCAGAAACAAAATAACAGCCAAGTTCAGATTTTAGGCTCAGTGAATGTATCCTTCAAGAATAAAAATGAAATTAAAATATTTTCAAACAAATGAAAGCTGAGATAATTTGTTAGAGCAGATACTGCACTAAGCAAATACTAAAGAGTATTCTTTATGTAGTAGAAAAATGATCCTAGATGGAAAAACAGAGATAAAGGAAGGAATGAATGATAATAAAAATAGAGAATCATGAGGACATATCTAAATGAATATCTACCACCTACAAAAACAATAATAATGTCTGCATGAATTTAAAGTGTATATAGAAGGGGCGCCTGGATGGCTCAGTCGGTTGAGCGTCTGACTTCGGCTCAGGTCATGATCTCGTGGTCTGTGAGTTCGAGCCCCATGTTGGGCTCTGTGCTGACAGCGCAGAGCCTGGAGCCTGTTTTGGATTCTGTGTCTCCCTCTCTCTCTGCTCCTCCCCTGCTTGTGCTCTCTCTCTCGCTCTCAAAAATAAATAAACATTAAGAAAAAAAAGTATATATAGAATAAAATAATAATATATACCTTGGGAAGATAGTAAGTAGGAGTTAAGATGTTTTAATGTCCTTAGTCAAGATCACAAGTTGTAATATGTAGGCTAAATCCTAAAAGAATACTAATACAAAAGATAACATCCAAGAAAAGAAGGGGGGAATGAGATTATAAAATAATCCAGTGAGGAAAATGTGGTCTTTTCATAAATTGACTTGGGCAAATGGCTATCCACATGAGAAAGAAAGAGAAACCCAGAAACCAGGCTGGAGGGAAGGTGGGTGGGGGATGGTTCTAAATGGGTGATAGGCATTAAGGAGGGCACATGTGATGAGTACTTGGTGTTACATGTAAGTGATGAATCACTAAATTCTACTCCTGAAACCAATACTATACTCTATGCTAACCAACTTGAATTTAAATAAAGTCTTGGGAAGCCAGGGGGTGAGGGTGGGTGGGGAGTGGCAGGTGTGGTGGTGGGAGGCGGTGGCTGGAGGGTGGGGGTGTGTGTGGGGTGGGGGCAGTGGAAGGAAACCACTTTCATAAAAATCAATTCCAGGCAGATCGTATTCTAAATGTGAAAGGAGAAATAATGACATTTCTTGAAGATAATTTAGGAGAGTGAGTTCATGAACTCAGGATAGGTAAAGAATCTTAAACAGGACAAAAAAATACTAGAAAAACAAAACAAACCAAAAAAACCTCCCCCAAACCCAAACACGAAAACAACAACCACCACAACAGCAAAAACAGACTGAGAAAAAAATTTGCCTATTCTGAAATTAGAAAGCTCTTTCATTCAAAGACATCATGAAGAAATTGAAAAGGCCACAGGATGAGAGAAGTTATTTACAATGCATGCAACCAACAGAGGTTCATATCTAGTTATAGAGAATTCCTACAATGAATATGAAGAAGAAATAATCTGATAGAAAAATGGACAAGGGACTTCAACAGATATTGTACAAAAGAGAACATCCAAATGGCCAATAAATAAATGAAAAGGAACGTGACAATATTAGTCATCAGAATCCCAAAGAAATATCAGTACATTAGCTAAAGTTAAAATTGCAGATGATAGCGATGTCAGTAAGGATTTGAAACAATAAAAACTCTCATATCTTTAGAGTTGGTGGGAGTGTAGCTGGGCAGGCACTTTGGAAAACCATTTGATATTATCTACTAAACTTTCAGATGTGTGTACCCTCTGATCTAGATATTTCATTCCCAGGTTTATATCTGACAGAAATGTGCATGCTTGTGCACCAAGAGACATATACAAGAATATTCATGGCAGAATTATTTGTAATAGTCCCAAACTGTACAGGACTCAAAATGTCCATCAACAGTAGAATGGATAAATAAAGTGGCATGGTCATACAGTGGGATATGATACCGTAAAGGAAATGAATGAACCTTCACCAAGTGGAATGGCTCTAACAAACCTAAGTATTATGTGAAAGAAGTCAGACACAAAGGGAAATATTCTGTATAATTCCATTTATATCAGGTTTAAAAACCAAGCAAAACTAAAAGGTAATGTTTCAGGATATAGGCTTAGGTGCTGACACTACAAAGAAAAATTTAAAAAAGTAATTATCATATTGTCAGGATGGTTGTTATCTTTGGCAAGAGACAACCTATTATTGAGAGGGTGCGTGAGGGGTATTTTTGTGGTGCAGGAAATGTTTTATTTCTTTACCCTCGTGGTGGTCTCTGTGATAAATACTTGAGCTGCACTCTTTGATTTCTTGCATGTTTCTGTATGTTATAATCCACGGTTAAAAACAAGGTAATGGGGCAAATAAACCAAACAATGACCTAGTATCATGCTGACAACAGACAGATACTGGTCCTAAATTTTTAACTGAGACTTTCTATGGAAGGTTCACTCCCTGTTTATAGCCTAAATAATGAATTCACAGGGCTGTAGTGATAAAATGTCAAAATGAGGAAAGGGAAATTTGTCCTACTTTTTGATGCCTCTTCAACTTTGGCCAATTTCCAGTTCCACAGAGATCTGAGAGTTTTATAGGCATTTGCCATTACAGGTCAGTTTTGATTTAAAGATCTGACTTGAGGGAAGATCTTGAAAAACAAACACTTGTGCAAGAGCCAAGCTTTATGTATTTGCAGAACAGGGTTAGGATTGGTATTACTTGTAGCTGCCACAAACGAAAGGAAATCAGAGCAGACGTTTTCAAACGATGGTCTCTGAAATATTCATTATGTTCAGTCCTCAGAGATATCTGCAAGGATTCTTTCAAGTTATTGTGGCCAAAATGCAAGGTGGATTTTCTTACTTTGTGTCCATATAACACAAAACAGGTCCTATGTTCTAGTGTCTAATTTCCAAACTACTGCATTTTTTTTCAATACATATAACCTGTATCATTTAGGTGCTGATAATTGTGATGGAAATAAAAGTTTTTACAGAAACAGTACGGTTCATGAGGCTTGTATCCTAGTAATGAGAGCCAGTTATCCTACTGGAGAGTGACATCAGGTGGTCTTGGCATATCTAAATTGCTACCATAAATCCTATACTCAATATATTTAACTTAACATTGATAATAGCAGGTTGGTCCTGCTGACACGTTACTCATCATCTCAGACCTTAGAAATGCAAGTGTTCTGTACAGCTTTCACACAATACACTTTTGTTGTCCATCTACCTTGTGGAGTTGAATATCTCGGCGCTAGAAAATTCAGCCTCTCTGAACTTAGTGCATATGAGGAGAGAAACACACACACCGTGACCATGGATTGAAGGTCTCCCCTGTGCCAAGCACCATGGTCTGCTCCACACTTTACATACACAGCTCTGATTCTCCAAATGACTTTGCAAGATGGTCATTGTTATATTTCTCCTTTTAGAGAAAAGGAAGCTGAAGCTCTGAGGGATTAAGTTATGTCCCTGTGGCAAGCAAAAGGCAGTTTTACCCTAGTGCTCTCAGGTATATGACGAATACCTCTTTTTTGTTTTTTTGTTTTTGTTTTGGCTTGTACCACTTGGACTAAACTGCATGTTTGCTTTGAACGACCTAGTCTATTTGTGTAGAGATGATAGAATGTTTACTCTCCTAGGTGAAAGTAAAGGGTAAATCCACACTACCACAAAATGGGGGAATGATCTGTCCACAACATGCACAGAAAATAAATGTCTCCCAGGCAAGAGTCAAATAGTTCTGTGAATGGATGAGGCAGGGCCCGCTTTCCAGTGGTATTTTCCTTTGAAATGCCGGCATGGGAGGACTTCAGAGGGCCGAGTGCAGGAGCTCTGTGGGGGTGACCGAAATGCAGTGTGTGTGTGTGTGTGTGTGTGCCAAGCTCCTACCTTCTGATTGATTTTCATGGTCTCTTCGGTGTGGTAGAGAAGGAGCTTTTCACCAGAAGAAGTCAGGTTAACGTACACCTGGAGGCAGGGGTACTGAGAGAGTTTCCAGCAGTCTGGACCACAGCTGAAGGAGCAGTTAAATGTTTCTGTGATGGACGCATTCACCAAGGTGCATTGAGACTCCTCAGTCCACACGCTACAGAGAGAGGGGAGAATAAACACAAGCCCAGACACTAAGGGCGAGGAAGGCATAATCAGAGGGGATCATCTGTTAGCTCCTTAACCTGAAGAATCCAAATTTATCGTACAATCTATTTGTTAGAGTTTATGCCTTTGAATTGAGCAGCTTTAGGCAAAGTACAATATAAAGATGGATAAACTGCCTGGCACCTGAAAACTTCCAGTGACTTCTATCAGATGTACTATAATATCCAATGCTTGATTTAAGTTAGATTTTTACTTTTTTATCAAATTCACTGGTAAGCATAAGGCATCTTTTATATCACACCTGTAATCACCCTGCATTCCTATCTTGTCAGCCGTCACACCCCAGTCCTCACCTCTGCAGTGTCTGCCTAGTTTGTAGGTAGCAGAGGTGTAAGAGAGAAGCGGAGGGAAGATGGCAGAGGGGTGGGCGGACTTGACATCTAACTTGATAGATACGAGGTCAGTGATACATTTCTTTGTATGGTCTTTCTAATAAGGGAGAAAAGATAACTCCACCCTTTCATTGTACCAAAACCGATCACTTATAGCATCTGTCTTCACCCTAATTGGTGTTTTGTATACATTTCCAAAACTTTATAGGTTGGGTATTGAATTTTTTTAAGGTGAGTTTACTGAGAGTCAGAGAAATCAGGAAACATTCAAGGGCACACAGCTAGTAAAGCGATGGAAATGGCGATTCTGCCCAGTCCGGCATTTCTCTAAGGCCCAGGCTTATTCCGTGGTACTGCGCTGACACCCTTTGAACACAGTGGAAGAGAGGTCCTTCCATGGAGATAATGGGTTTATGTCAGTGCCCTGGGAACCTCTATTAGAAAGATCAAAAAAGAAAAAGTAAACAAACCTCCAGCTGCCCATTGGCCAGTTTTCCTTCTAAAATACATGTAATTTTATGATCAAGGGTAACATTTGTGATTAAGAAGAGACACACAAGCAATCAAAGTTTTGCCTCTGGGTATAAGCTGATTACCATTGTGATCAGAAAACAGCACATTTTCTTCACAGATGAATACCCTTTCCTTTTGCTGGACATGTGTTGACTTCCCTTTTCATGTCCAGTTTTATGCCGGAGGCAGGTTACTGGCCCTGACCCCCTCTGGCGTGGCAAATTGTATTTTCCTAGGATATGGATGGTCAGATTTTGCTTATACAAAGGGGAAAAAAAAGTCTTAGATGGTTCTAAGCACAGATGTGAAGATCTGAAAGCGGTTTTGGAAACAGTGAACACTCAGGCCTGAGGCATCAGCGCTTTCATTGAGAAGGAGCACAGCTGAAGGCATCAGAGATACAGAGCAGAGCAGCCACAAATGGGAAAGATGATGCCTTAATTTTAGCAAATTACTGTCTTTCAGCTAGACTTTGCTTCTAAAATGAAAGTATTAATTTAGGTGGATAAATGAATGCCACAAAATGGTTTGATTCTCTTTCAGATCGAAATCTCAATTTTTCATTTGAAAGGGCTTCATTCCTTTGAGCCAAACCACTGTGAGACTTTCCCCATTAGTTACAGCAATGCTGGTCTCCCCTGTGCTCAAACTGTCCAATGTATGGACAACAGTTAGCTAGAGAGGCTGTGGGGATTTATCATGTGGCTTACTCAGGGGGAATACACTTGCTGTCTCAGTATTTAATTGCCTCCCTATCTATTCCCTAAACCTAGGGCAAATATTAAAATGAAAGGAGTTCAAAATCTGCTACTGTTAAAAGTTGATGCATGGCAGTATTTCTCAGCCTTGACAGCACGTTAGGATTGCCTGGGGGAACTTTGAAAGATGTTGGTGACTGGGTCCTACTATATGCCATTAAATCTGACCTTCTGGGAGGATGGGGGAGGGGTGACTGAGCATCAGTATTTTTTAAAGTTTCTCAGGAAGTTTAAATGTGCAGTTGAGAACCACTAATATGTGGGGTGATGTAGAGGGGTGTGGGCTGGAAAAGAATGATGGTGGAGAACAGAGGTGTGAAGAGGCAAGAATAGGGACTCTGGGATTAGTGGGATGGGGGTTTGAATCTTACCTCTGCCATATGCTAGAGTTGTGTGATATCAGGCAAATTAGATTTATCTTGAGCCTCAGTTTTGCCATTCTTATAAGGAGCATATTCGTATCATACTGCCTTTATAACATATGTGTGAGCGTTAAGCAAGTCATGTATGGGAAGGGAAGTTCCTGCACATAGTAGGTAGTACTATTTTTATCATTATTATTTGGTAGCATTATTAAAAATATTACATGCCAGTCACTGCTAATAGTTATTATTGGGAAAGGAGGTGAGGAAGAGGACTTCAGGGTTGATAAGCTATGGGAGAGGAAGGAGAAGGAGAAGACGAACGACCGTGTCCCAACCACCCAATGGCATTACCTCTGCATGTATGAGCGCAGGAGTGTGATTCCCAGCAGAAAGTACATCATGATGGAGCAGACCATCATGGCCAGTCCCAGGAGAATGGCCCGGTCCTCTCCTGCTTTCAGTGCTGTGACAGTTTTCCTTTTGTCCAGGAGGTCGTGGTCCCTGATTTTTTGGTAAATATTTCTGAGGTTGAAAATAATACAGTCTTACATGAAGTCACAGTTAATCAGCACACTCCTAGAGAGTGGGTAAGTTTCTGCCCATGCTTTCCTTCCTTTTTAGAGGAGCCCTCTAAACCTACCTGAATGCAATTGGATCCCACCATGTGACAACTATCTCCCAACACACACATGCACCAACCTTGAGCAGAAACAAGTCCCCCTTCTTTCCTTGGGGCCCATGTCTGGTTGTAAGCACCTTTTTCCTCCTCTTAAATCTGAAGAAAGAAAGCACTTCCTTCAACTCTTAAAAGAATGCTTTTGGATTTGCCATTTAACCTCCAGCTGATCGTTATTGATCGTTTTATACTCTCTGAATACCTAATGGAGCATTAATTCAAATAAATGGCAGTATACCTCAGAAATCTATCAACTTAATACCTTATTTCCCTTCAGTAGTAATAGACAAAAATTATTTTGGTTAACATTTTTCTCAAGTTTAGGGTAGCTTAGGGCGCTGTTGGCTTGAGATTTATAAGCAGTATGAAAATGTGGAGTAGTGACCCAGTCTTTTTTCTCATAGATGTAAACACTTGAGTGAGTTTTGAAAAATGTCAGTCAAGGGCCAGACTGCATAACTTTGACTACTTTTATTAGTAGTTTTTAAAAATTTTTACAGCAGAAACATAGAGTAAGACGGGACATGAGACTGGGCCAAACTGGCTCCTGTGTTCAAAATCTGATTTCCCTGCTGACTACCTGTGTGATCAATGCAAGTTCCTCATCCTTTCTGATTCCCAGTTTCCTGCATAGTGGGAATAGTGTTTAACTGCATTGTAATGTTTAAATGAAATGACATAAGTAAATCATCCAAGAGAATGACTGACGTGAAGCATTTTACAAGTGCTCCCACTGGAAAATGGGGTGGGAAGCTATAGTTCCGTGACAGGTGCATCAAAGTATCCTAAAATTGCTACAATCTTCCAAGGAATTTCTAAAGGACAGAATGGCAGGGAAATGAATAATGTAGAAAGCTTATGAGCAGAAGACTGGATTTGAAAGAAGATCTGGACGAGAAGACAAAAAAGAAGAAATTGCTGGGGTGCTGGATGCTTGGAGAGATATGTGAGAAGTGTAGGATTTGGTAACGCAGGTGACTGGGGAAGGAGCAGCTCAGGACTTCTTTAGTTTCTATTCTGAGAAGCAAGTTTTGGATTGCAGGGGTCCAGGAGTAGGGGTATTGTTGTTGGCCTTTAGGGTCTTTCAAATAGAAAGCTGAAAATGGAGACAGAAACTCTTAGAGCTTTTTTTTTTTTTTTTTTTTTTTTTTTTTTTTTTTAGCTTCAGGCAAAAAAGCCAATATACACAAGAATAACTTCAGATTTTCCTTAAAAATTTTTATCACTAGTCATTCTTGTTGCTTGGAAAAGAAACCAGAGTGAAATCCAGAATGGAACTTTGCAGGGCAAGGAAGAGATGCCTGTTACTTGTACAATTATGTATATATTCAGGGCTTCTATTTAGGTTTGTGCTCCAGGATGGCCTTACTGATATTGATGGGTGGCATCCTTTTTGGTTGGCTAGTTCATTCTGGACTGGTTGTTAGATATTTTGATTCTCTGTAGAAGTGTGAAAACGTGTATTAGCTTAATATATTTCCAGAAGGTTTTAGGGTAGAGTATTTATTAATTTAGTTATTGGAGTATGAAATTAACCAATTAGCTTATTATTATTTAAAGTTCTTTTCATGAAGTAGTTTATACAAATCTTAATCTTTCCTTAAAGAGTGGGCCCATTGTAGTAGGAGAATCATAGCTAAATAGAAGCCATATTTCTGTGGTCTTGTCCTTCTTGGCTCCCCTCCACCCTCCCTCACTCTGGGCTGCTCATTATCATCATCGCCAGAAGCCCTGAAAGTTCATATCTTTCATTATTCTCCAGTTCCCAAGTCTAGTGCCCCCAAACTAGCTGCTGTGCTTAGACTTCCATAGACTGTCCACCACCCACCTTCTAAGTTTCTCCATTTGTTTCCTGAGATTTCCTTTGGAAAATATAAGATTTATATAAAAGCTCTTTAAACTTGACTGTTTATTAACTTGATTAAAAAAAATCTTTTCCCATTAGCAGCTAAAGCCAATAGTAAGCAGGAAGAAACTGAGTGGCTTCAAAGACCTGTTGTAGGAGCACGTGGGCAGCTCAGTTGGTTAAGCATCTGACTCTTGATTTTGGCTCAGGTCATGATCTCAGTTTGTGAGTTTGAGCCCCGCATGAGGCTCTGTGGTGCTGGCACCAAAACTGCTTGGGATTCTCTCTCTGCCCCTCCCCTGCTTGTGCTCTCTCTCTCTCTCTCTCAAAATAAATAAATAAACTTAAAAAATAGACCTGTTGTAAAAGTAATGTGATGTTACTAGGCTATTATTTATCAAAATGTATTTAATTCTGATGGCTGCCTTTACAATTTGCATTTCCTGCAGAGGGAAGCCAGCAAAGAGAAAGCAGTAGTCTGACGGTTCCAGAGGATTAGGCTGTCACTCCACATCACTTATGTCAGCCCATATCTGTGAAAGATGCAGTGTAATCAGTCAGTTATGTCACCAGAACAAGAAGCATATAAAAGTGATTCAAATGAGTAATTTAAAAACAAATCACAGTTTGGAAATGGGTGACAAATGATCTTCATATGCTTTGGAATTTCTAAAGATGGAAAATGGTTGGTTTCCACATAGGCCAAAGGTATTTGGGAAATTAGGATATTACTCAGCCAAAATAAAGTGAATGAGTCGAGTGGGACATACTCATGAAATTTATCAGTAAATTATTATTGAATTCATGGATAAATTAAGGAATGAATAATTTGGAAAAACAAGGAATTCAGTTTAAGTCCACAAATTTATCTCAAGTGCTGGAAGTCTCTATTTCCTGGGGATATGGCCCCTGCTCAAGAAAGGCATGAAAATAAATATCAACAAAGGGTAGTGAATTCAATGATGGAGCAATTCACAGAGTGAGTACGGAAGGGAAGTAAGTTCTCTAGCCTGGAGGGAGCAGGACAGGAAGCAATAGGCATTAAGGTTAGGGAAGGCTTCCTGGAGGTAATGTCTTAAGCAGAATCTTCAAGATTGAATCAGAGTTAACCAAATAAGACAGGGACTCTAGGGTATTTCAAACAGAAGGAATCACATGAAGGAAGGGATGAAGATTTGGAACTGCAAGGCGACTGTCAAAAACTATAAGCATTTTACTATTACATGAGTGTGGGACAGGGGATATGGAGCAGGTGAGTTTGGAAAGGCACTAGGTCATGAAGTGTTTTGTAAATCCTTCTAAAGAGCTTGGCCTTTATCCTGTAGTTAACGGGAAGCAGTCAAAGAGTGACATAATCAAAGTTGAGTTTCAGAATGATCACTTTGGCTACAGTGTGGAGATTAGATTAGAAATAGAACAAAACAAATCAGAAAGAACTAGGAAATTGTTACTGTAGTGTTGGCAAAGGGTGATAAGGCCTGGATATAGGATTGAAGTAGGATAGATGGAGAGAAAAGGATGTATGGAGAAATATATAGAGGTAAAACTTTAGGGTTTGATGATTGATAGAATGTAGAGGATGATGAAGAAGTCAGTGGAAGGATGTAGATTAGATTTAGGCCCAAGTACTTGGCTTGGATCAGTGGGGATTGGTAGAACGTGTTAAAACTGGGATTCTTCTGTTCTTACTCTTCAGGGTCCCAAAGAAGGGACTTTTGCTGCCCTGGCCAAGAAGGGAGAGGCTGAAGGTGCATCACAGATTCTCCCACAAGCATAGTGTCCTAAGCTCAGGTGAGGAGTGACTAATCTGACTGATGAGATGGACCAGAGCATGACAGTCATGGGCCAGATCTATCTTTTGGGTGACTTTAAATGTCATTGTTCATGTATGGCACAATTTTTAAAAAATCCTTTTGGACTTGTCTGTGTTCAGGCCTGGGGTGCCTTGACTTTCCTATCTCCAGGTAGTAAGCCCCACTGGGGGAGGGCAGTATCCATAGCCGAAACCAAGTGGTCAGTTAGGTGGGCTCTTTCATGCCAAGCTGTCTTCAGTGCTATGTTTCTGGCTTCATACCAGGAAAGCTTGTACTTTGGAAATTACTGTGCCAACACTAACAGAGCTGGTATTTCATCTCCCTTTGGTTCTTTGCATTTATTCTCTATGAATCTACCTGAAAGGGGGCAGAGGAGAAATAAGGGAATGAAGGTCAGTACAGTTCAATGAAGTACAGTCTTGGGAGGAAGAATCAGTATGGAGCAGGACTACAAATTCAGTTTTGAACATGTGCGATGTCCAACAACAGTAGGTATAGAGCAGGAACTTGGATTTCTTAAAAAAATTTTTTTTTAATGTTTAATTTTGAGAGAGAGAGTGAGAGAGCAAGTGCATTAGTGGAGGTGGGGCAGAGAGAGAGGGAGAGAGAGAGAAGCCCAAGCAGGCCCCACACTGTCAGTGCAGAGCCTGATGTGGGGCTTGAAACTACAAACCATGAGATCATGACCTAAGCCAAAATGAAGAGTTGGATACTTAACCAACTGAGCCATCCAGGTGCTCCAGGAATTTGGATTTCTAAGCTTGGTGCAGATCTAGCCTTGGTGTGTTCTGGAAAAGCAGTACATTTGAGCTCTGTTGAGGCAGTCGTGGCTTCAGGATGAACTATGAATCAATATAGTGGATATAAGTCAACATTTATAGATGTTGACAGAAAAAATAGTAGATAATGTATAGTCTTTACTACGTGTGCAGGGGGCATTCTGTCCAAATCTTTTTGGTGAATGGGCATTATTAATAAAGGTACAAGGCAAATCCAAGTACAACAAAAGTCTCATAATTAATCTACAAGGCAAATCCAAGTATAATAAAATATCTTGCATAAAAAAGGATTTTCAATTATCCAATAAAGCTTCCTCACCCCCCCCAACAGTAGTCAGCACAATATAATTTTATTTCAAACTCCATATTTGGATAGTTTCTTAAAGTTTGGTATTAGGACTGAGGCTATAGTTCATAAGCAAATTATTTACAAGACTATCTATATGCAAACATAGATATAAAGAGTAAAATGTGTAAGATTTTTCTCCCTAGCCTTCCCTATTTAAATTCAGATTCTCCTGATAGTTAGCTTGCCAGGAGAAAATATTCAGGTTAAGGCAGGGTAAAAATTATTTATTAATTCATTTGTTTGTCAATATTTTTAAGTCCTCATCAGATGAAATATATGGTGCTGAGTTCTGGGGATACAAAGTGAGTAAGGCATGTCCTGTGGGGCTGGGTAAGAGACCACTGAAATTGATTTGAGAGGAATACAGAAGAGAAGCAAGTCAGTGTGCTGCAGCCATTTGCCAAAGGATCAGTTAGTGAACAGCTCATTCACCAAGAGCCAATCTACAGAAGGATCAGTTTGCTAAATGAATAGTTTGCCTACTTTATCACATTTACACACTTAACAAAGACTTTTTAAAGGAGTATTATCTTAAGTATGGTAAATGAATACGGATACCTTTTTGCTATGGATATTTTAAGAACACATTCAATCAAAAAGTAAATTCTTCTTGTGAATATATTTTTTTAGCAGCTTTGTAAGATCTCTTTGATTTTTTTTAAAGCTAAGCTTCCTAGGGAGACTGAGTCTTTTTATAAATATATTCTTATGAATATATTCATGGATATATCTTTCTTGACTACGTGTGTGAATATATTCTTCTAATAGATATAACAAAAATTGGCATTTGATTTGGAAGAGTCTCAGTTTATATTAATTTTTTCAAAACCTTTTTAGAGTCATTGCCATTTTGCTAACATTTTAGCATCATTGGTATTCTTATGACAAATTTCATGTTGACTACTTTGATTTGTTAACTTTATCAATTAACCAAATTTCTTTTAACTATTTATAAGGTTATGGTAGTTAATTTTGGACAGGAATTTTAACAGCTTTTTGAAGATTTTTTGAAGCTTCATTTGAAACGTTTTTATTTTGTCCTTATGACATCATCTTACAAAATGTTTAATTTGTCTCTGCTCTGGTCCTGTTATTGCAACGGGAGGCATCTGGGTAAAAATGGTGGGACCCTCTGCTGGGGGAAAATTGAAGAGGAGAAATCAGCATATGGCACAGATTGGCAGTCTGCTAACCTGTAGAACTATGTAGGATTACATTGAGCATACTAAGTTTTTGGTACGTAGCTAAATTTGAGAAACTCATTTTTTTTGGGGGGGTGGTGAGTAATGGTTTCAGGCAAATTGGCTATCACTGTGTTGGGTATTGCTTGAGCTGGGCATTCAGCAGATTGACGGTAGATAAATGATACTAGGGCTATGATTTGTAAGCATGAAGGTGGTGTAGAAGTGTGCCAGTTGAAGGCCATAACTTGATTTCATTGGCCATGGTTAAGGGTCCTATAGCAGACTGAACTGAGTCTCTGATGAGCAAACAATTTAGAAAGATAAGAGTATCTAGCAGAATGTGACAGAATAGGAGTAGTTGAGAATAGTTGGATTCTAGGATCTGGTGGGTGGGGGATGGCAGGCAGCAAGCTGGTTAGGTAGGCCGGGGCCATAGGTAAAGGATTTTGTGTGTCTTCTTAAGTCAGAAGAACCATTAAAAGAATTTAAAGAATGAAATGATATAATCTCATTTGTACTTTAGGAAGATCACTCAAGTTAGTGTGGTTGATTATTTAGAAAAGTTTAAGTCTGGAGGTAGAGGCTGATTCTGGAACTCTCCCAGTGTTTCAGGGGTTAGATAAAGAGGAACTGGAAAAAAAAAAAAGCAGTGGCAGAGGAGATGAAAATTTAGATCTGAACATCATTGGTTTCCAGAACAAGTAACACCATGGATTTTAATGAGATTTTCTCATCAGAGAAACAAAAGACAGTGAGGGTGCTGGATGGAGCAGAGAGGGCAAGAAGACAGATCTGCAAAGGGTACGGAATGTGTGAAAGGTGAGGGGGCCTGGAGGGTGTGGGAAAGATATGAATAAAAGTAAACAATTATGTATATCTGAAGTTACTTGGGGGGGGGATACTTAAGAAACTCATACATAATACTTAACATACTGAATATTTATATTTATGTCTTTCTGGTCTAACGAATACTGAGCTGCTTAACAGTGAGAGCCAGACCACATTCATCTTTGTAGGCTCAGTCTCTTGGATTTATTAGGGTCACAAAATATATTCCTTTTATGTGGGCTAGATATGGCTACAGTATGCTTAGATTGTGAGGTAGCCAGCATTAGGAAGCTAAATGACCAATGGAAACCAACTAAATTAGGGAAACATGGCTAGAGCAGGCTCCTGTCTTCCTTTTTCTGTCAGTGTCCATTGGACTCTACCACCAACAAATTTAGTATTACTTCCAGAAAGACTTCAAATTTTTGAGACACTAAGAGCTCTCATTTCCAGACTTCAAGGAAAAGAGTCTTCTGTTACATCCTTTCGGGGATGAACCTATGGGGTGGTGGATGGCTGAGGGTCAGGTGAGCTGAAATGAGCAGAGTTGCTATATATTTCTGTTCCAGGAACACAAAAACTGTTATCTCATATGGCAGAGCTGGGAGTGGCATTGATTAAAATAGTCATTGAGGTGGATGAAGCTAGAATGTATTATGCTAAGTGAAATAAGTCAATCAGAGAAAGACAAATGCCATACGATTTCACTCATATGTAGAATTTAAGAAACAAAACAGATGAACATATGGGAAGGGGGGGAGAGAAAGGAGGGGAATAAACCACAAGAGACTCTTAATGATAGAGAACAAACTATGTGTCGACAGAGGGAGGTGGGTGGGAGGTGAACTAGACAGGTGATGGGTACTAAGAAGGGCAGTGATGAGCACTGGGTATTGTAGGTAAGTGATGAATCACTGAATTCTACTCCTGAAACCAATATTTCACTGTATGTTAACTCACTAAAATTTAAATTAAAAAAAGAAAAAAGAAATAAACTTTAAAGGAAAACAGAACAAAACAAAAAAACCCAGCCATTTTTCTGCCTTTTGTCCATCAAAGCCTTCCATGTTTTTGAGATGTGCTTCTTCATATGTATATCCTCTTTTTCTATTACTTCCACACTTCATGTTTTCTTTTCCTTGAGCTAATAGGTGTGTGTGTGTGTGTGTGTGTGTGTGTCTGTACACATATAAATTTAATTATTCTGTTTCCAATCTTTTAAAGTACATTCCATTGGGAGAAATGTGCTTTGAGTTTGGGAACAAATGGTAGTCACATTTAATATAGTCATTAACAAGAGAGGTTTTGTCCATGAGCCTACTGTTATTGTAAACTTATCAATCCACAGGAATTGCCAGGAAGTCTTGAAATATTATTTTATGAGTAATAGACAAGGGATGAAAGCAAAATGATGGAGATAAAAGTAGGAGTTATTTCTTTTTAGTCCTGCCTTTAACTTACCAGATCACACAATTTCCCAGTGGTATCTTAATTTTTAATTCTTAATTTTTAATCATATTGTAGCCACTTAATTTTATTTTTTACCTGATCTATTAGCATATTGGAATTGATTAAAAACTCATTAGTGAAAAATAGAAGGAAAGAAAATTATGTGAATCATTCAGCTAAGGTAGGGTAACCTGATAACCTAAAGAGTCTTTGAGAAGTACTGCTTTTTACATTGACTACATTATTTGGCACTAGTGCAATAATGGTAAAAATAAGTAACAAATAATAACTAGAATGACTCTATACATGGAGATAAAAATAGAGTTACAAAGAACTCATGGGTCATAGAATAAAACATGATAAAGTAGGACATATTTAGGACTGAATAATAACAAAACACTAAAGAGCAACTAATGGGTTGTGACTAAAGCAATACATACATTAAATACATTAAATGTAAATACATACATTAAATAAGCAATACATTAAATGCTTGTATTAGGTAAGAAAGGAGCCTAAAAATTAATGTGGTAGACATCTAACTTAGGGAGTTATAAAAATTAAGAAAAATATATTAATATATTAATATATTATATATATAATTATATAATATATTATATATTTATATATATTAATTAATTAATATATATTAATATATTAAAAGAAAATGCAAGAAGGAAATAATAAATAATAGAAGATAAATTATATTAAAGGATCAATGAATTCAAAATTAATTTTTTGAAAAGACTAATGAAATATACAACCTCTGACAAGACTGATCAAGAATAAAATAGAGAAGGGCCAAATAAATATTAAGAATTAAAAAACCATAAATACAGATACAACATGGATTAGAAAGATAATAGAGGATATTTAAACCAACTTTATAGCAAGACATTTGAAAACTCTGAAATACATAATTTACTGAAATATACAGTAAATTCTTTTAAATATAGAACTTAGTGAAATGGATTCAGAAATAACTAGAAAATCTGAATAGTTCTAAATCATTAAAAAATTGAATCATAAAATTTAAATATCCTCATAATGGAAATCATTCTGGAGTATAGAAAAAGATGGAATGCTATCCAACCTATTTATGAGGTTAGCAAATTTTGATGCCAAAAGCAAATCATACAACACAAAGAGGAGAGTCATGGACCAATTTCATTCATAAACATAAGTGCAAACATTTAAAAAACAAGTTAGCTCACTAAATCTAGCAATATATAAAAGTGAAAACACATCATTCTCAATTTGGGGTTATCCCAGGAATATGATGTTGGTCATCATTTGATTATCAATGTAATGTATAAACATATTAAAGGGTTACCATTATATGAAGAGAAACATATTTGATAATAATTAACATCCATTCATGATAAAAACTTTTACAAAATTAGAAATAAAAATATTTTTTAAATAAAAATAATTAAACAATTATTTTTGAGAGAGTGCAAGTGAGGGAGGGGCCAAGGGGGTAGGTATGGAGGACCCAAAGCAGGCTCTGCGCTGACAGCAGTGAGCAGGGTGTGGGGCTTGAACTCACAAACTGCAGGATCATGACCTAAACTGAAGTTGGATGCTCAACTGACTGAACCACCCAGGTGCCCCAGGAATAAAAACATTCTTAATGTGATGAAATAGAGGAAATACAGTAAACCTGATACTTAATGGTGAAATGTTTATGAGCAGGAACAAAGCAAAGATATTCACTATTATCTGTTTTATTTGTGGTTTACTGGCTGTATAATATGGCAAGAAAAATAAATGAATGGTATATTTATTGATAAAAAAAGAAGCAAAAATGTATTATTCACTAATGATATGATTGTGAATAAAATGCAAAAGAATCTATGGATAAATTATTAAAATTAATTAGAAAATTAGTATAGTTGAGGGGCGCCTGGGTGGCTCAGTCGGTTAAGCGTCCGACTCCGGCTCAGGTCACGATCTCGCGGTCAGTGAGTTCGAGCCCTGCATCGGGCTCTGGGCTGATGGCTCAGAGCCTGGAGCCTGCTTCCGATTCTGTGTCTCCCTCTCTCTATGCCCCTGCCCCATTCATGCTCTGTCTCTCTCTGTCTCAAAAATAAATAAAACAGTATAAAAAAAATTAAAAAAAAAAAAGAAAATTGGTATAGTTGAAAAAAGTTGATATATTTGCTTTTCCACATGCCTGTAAAAGCAGAAAATATAATTTATATTTATTCATTTTGTTTTTGAAAATATAATTTAAACATTAAAAAATCAAAATACTTAGGAATAAATTTAATGAGCTATGTGCAAGTTCTCTTTGGAGCATCTATGAAGTTTTATTGGGAGATATTAAGGAACACAAATCAATGTAGAGATTAATCATATTCAGTGAAAGACTCGATGACATAAAGTTGCAAATTTGCCATAAATTTAATTAATGGATTTCATAAAATTCCAATAAAATTTCAAGAACTTCAATAAAAATTTCAAGCGGGGTAGGTATGACTTGACAAGCTGATCCTAAAATTTATATGGAAGTACAAACATCTAGGGATAGCAAATCCACTCTGATTATAAAAGAACAAGGTGGGCAACTTGTCCTGTCAGATACCAAGATTTTTACAATGCAAAAGTTTGTAAGCTCAAGGGTGGTGTCTGTTTGAGGTAGACAGAGTCGACCAGTGAAACAAAATGGAGATCCAAGAACATATCCATGCATGTGTGGAAACCTGATATATGATACATGTGTGCTTTTAGATCACTGGGAAAAGGATATTCTATCTAAGAAAAGGTGCTGGGCCATTTGGTTATCCATAAAGAAAAAAAATTGGATGTCTACTTCACAAAACACAAAAGTCAACTTCAGATGATTGAAGACTTAATTGTGAAAGGCACACCTACAAAATATTAAGGAAACTGAACTTGGAGTAGGAAGGGATTTTAAAATGTTCAAAAAAATGCTAACACATTAAAATAAGAACATATATTTATGAGAAGACATCATAAACAGGGTGAGAACAAACTGGGAGAAGCTATTTGCACACAATAAACAGCAAAAGGGTTAATGTAAATTTTTACAAAGAATTCCTACAAGTCAATAAAAAGACAATCCAGCAGAAAACTTGACTTCTTATTTGAACAGGCACTTCACAGAAAAGAACAAAGGAAACAGGCTCAATCTTATTAGTAATCTGAGAAATGGGAATCGAAGTCATAGTGCCCTCTGGATTGGTGAAAATTAAAAATCTGAAAACCTGGGGCATGTGGGTGGTTCAGTCAATTAAGCATTGGACTTGATTTTGGCTCAAGTCATGAGCTTGCAATTCATTGAGCTTGGGCTCTGTGCTGACAGTGCAAAGCCTGCTTGGGATTCTCTCTCTCCTTCTCTCTCTGTCCCTCCCCTGCTCATGCTCTCTCTCTGTCTCTCAAAATTGGTAAATACACTTAAAAACAAAGTCTGAAAACCCTATGTAAGGTTGTAGAGCAATGAAATGACAATGGCTGCTGTGGAAAGCAATGACATTACCTGGTAGAGTAGAAGCTGTACATACTTTTGAACTAAATATACCCATTAGGTACATATCCTAAGAAATATTTGTACAAAGTGTACAAGAAGACATGGACAAGAGGGATTATAGCAGCATTGTTGGTACAAAAAGAACTAGAAATGATGCAAATGTCTATTAGCAATAGACTGGATGATTAAATGGTAGTATATTCATATCAGAGCAGACTACACAGCAGAGAAAATGAGATGTAGCTACCCACATTGGCACTGATAAATCATAGAAACATAATGTTTGGTGAAAAAAGTTTCAGAATAATTCATAAGGCACGATTCCATTGATATAAAGCCTCCAAACATTCAGAAGTAAACAATATATTGTTTAAAGATTCCAATGTGATAAACTCCTGAAGAAAAAGCAAGGGGATGACAAACAGAACATTCAGGATGGTGGTTATCTCTGGGTAGAGAGGAGGGTGCTATTAGGGAAGCATCCACAAGGGCTTCAAAAATTCTGATTGCTTTATTTTTTAACCTTAATGAAGGGTGCTCAGATGCTTATATATCATCATCTTTTGTGTGTTAACATGATGAATATTCCTTTATATCAGTTCACTATTTAATAAAAACAACCCAAAGAATATTTGATAAAAGCTTGGCTGTACTGTCGTTAGCCGATAACCTCTCTTTCCTTTAAATTCTGAATTAGTTATTGTTGATGCTGTTTTATTCTGCTGCCTGCAATTTTGGGATTAAACTAAGCTCACCTAACCAAGAAGTTTGTTCAGAGATGAAAAAGTATTCCTTCGTAGTGCTGGTGCGTGGAATGGGGGATAAGGATAGAAACCAGTATTTTGCATAGAGCAGATGATCAGAACAAGGACTGGCTTTGATTTAAACAGATGGGAAAAAAATGCAAAATTGACTTTAACTTCCCTTGAGCCATAAGACATTTGGTTTCAGGATTTGGGGTGAACTTTTCCTTCTCTTTGGTTGCTCTGCCTGTCTGTAAGCTATTTCCTGATGTTCCACCTCTTGAGGAATCCCAGAGAAGCCAGTGTCCTAACAAGTTTGGCTGTGGTCTCTCGAAGAGGGCGCACGGAGTGGAGCTGAGGAGTTTTGGCTGCCTGGCCCCTGGGATCGCTGCAGGAGCCTGGCGCACAAAGGCCAGCTTTGCAGCATAAAAAAGTGGAGGTGGAACCATTGCCAGCAGGGCTGGGCAGTGCTGCCAGACAACCTACTTCATTTATTTCCAAGTAATTAACTTGAGGACCTTAATGATCTAGATTCATTATCAGCCATCATCACCTTCATTACCACCATGATTACTGCCACTAAGAGCATCTTAAGCAGCACAATAGACGCTGTTCCAAATCAGTTTTAAAATCAGAGTCTTATCCTGCAGGAGTCTGTGAATTAGGCAGTGAAGAGGAAGGTGTGGTCAAGGCAGAGGTACAGACAAATGAACCAACATCAAACTAAGGATACTGGCTTAGTGGCAGATTCCGTTGCTGGGTTCGTTGGCTGTTTTTCCATTTGTCTTTGACTTTCAAGGCTAAAACCGTGCAGATTGATTTCATAGGCCTTGGCATTCCTATCCCATAAATAAAGCTTGCTGAAAATTATTTCTTATAGTCAATAGTTTAATTATTTTAAATCTTATAGTTATTGAAATCATAACTTGAAAATAAAAAAATGAAAGTAGTAATTTAAGAGTTTCATATAATTTTAATGGTGTAGAATATGAAGCTAATTATTGGCTCCCTTTAACTGCACAAACATTGCCAACATATCATATCCACATGTTTACTGTCTCCTTTGATATGCGATTTTCAGCTGTGTTTTAATACAGTCTCCCCCGCTGCGGGCTTGGCTGTTCATTGCTGTTCCAAATGTCTCATGTTTGAAAGAGCCAATGGAGGCTCTGGGTGCAGGGGAGAGAATATGACCTTGAGTTCAAATTCTGATTCCATCACTGGCCAGTTGTTGGACCCTTGGAAGTTATTTCAAAATCTCTGAGCCTCGGCTTCCTCATCTGTAAAATGGACGCAATCATCTCTATCTTATAAATTAAGAGGGCAGTTTATATAAAACATATAGTGCATAGTAATTTCTTCTCTGGTGTTAAACTTTTTGTAAAAATGTGTTATATATATATATATATATATATATATACACACACACACACACAATTAAATTATTCAATGAGAATAAATAGGAGGTGAAGTAAGTCACGCTTCACCTTCTCTAGTGAAGCCTTCAAAATCTCAGACAGGCTGGCCATTGAAAGTCACAATATTGCTCTAGAGCAACACAATCTCTGCCATTTCTCACTATCACTGTCAGGGATTTTTTTTTTAAGGAAACGAGATTATATGCAAAATATGGAATTTTCAAATGACACACTGAGTTTTAGTCTTACAGTAAAGATCTTGCTGAAAAATGATTCACTTACTTGGATTGAAAGCAAATGAAAAATAACTTGATTAAGCACTGAGAAAAAGCACGTGGAAACCTACAGATGAACAAACATAGTGAATTTTCAGTCCATCTTCTTGTGCTGTGTTGAGCACTAGGACTTTGTTCAAACACTAGTTGCCTCCGGGCTGTAATTTTACCTAAACATCATATCATTATTTTTCCCATAATTAAGATAGTATAACATATTACAAAGCATTTAGAAAATGGAGAAGTAAAAAACATGTTTTTCCTTCCAGGCTTTTTCCTGTGTGTGTGTGTGTGTGTGTGTGTGTGTGTAGATACACACACACATATAGTGGCTGCAATCGTAGATTGTATGCAATTTTTCAACTTGATTTTTCAGTTAATATGATGTCAAAGTATTTTTAAGTGCTAAGTGATATATTGCATTTCATGATTTATTTAACAGGTTTTCTGTTGTGAATACTAATGTCACTTCCAAGTTTTTTGCCGTAATATATAGTTACTGCGAAGAACAATTTTGCTTTTGGAATTTTTCAAAGGATTTCCTCTGTAGGGTAATACAGACTTTAAAAGGAAAAATGAAAGTACCAGCTCTCAAAACTGCATTCAAGTCAACCTCCTTCAGGTCCTTCCTGTGTCCAGCACCATTTATCAGGTCTGGTTTCTGTCAGCTTCTGCAGGCAGATGAGCCTTGCTTAAGTTGCTTAATATGCTGGTGTACGTAGTTGGGTTTCCAACTCCACCAAACCCAAGTAATAGTATAAGGTCAACGAGGAAAAGAGAGAAGCGGCAGAAAATAAATGGAGAGAAAGCAAATATTTAAAAATGGCCAGAGAATTTTATGAATGGATGTGCTCCCTAAACACAAGTGGGAGAGCTAGACTGAGGTGTGAAATTGTCGTTTTGTCTTTTATTTACATTGGCTCTGCCTTTCAATCTTTCTTGTCATTCCTCCACTCCTCCCCTACCCCATGCTACTTCTTCTTCTAAGGACTTTGAGGGCTGCATGGGCTTGTCCATCCTCTTTTCACCCTCTCATAGTTTCTGCTTTCCTTCCTTGCCATATGTCTTTGTAAGGCAATTTTCATCACTTTGGTTCAGTATTTATTGAGAATTTACTATGTGCCAGGAACAGTGGTAGGTGCTGGGGATTCACTGTGAACTACAAAGTCTGTGCTGGTCAAGAGGATGGTGGGAGGCTCTGACTGAATGGATATTCTGAAAGCAGAGCTGGAGCTAGCTAAGTGATGAATAGGTTTGTGTGTTCATGGATGAAGGGCATCTATGACAGGGAATAGCCTTTGCAAAGCCATGCAGTGGGAGGGAGCACCGAGAGTTCAAGGCGGTGGGCCAGAGTGTCAGAAACCCTACTCCCTCAATGTAGTGCCCGTTCCTCATTAACACTTGCCAAACATGAAGCTCAGTTGCCTCTTGCTTTCCTACTGGCGCTCTGTCTGGGTAGTTGGGTTAAATGATTCTGAAAAGCCCCGGAGTCCCCAGTAATTTACCTTTTCTCATCGTGTCTATAAGATGAAGAGGTCCGGCCACTGGTCCATATAAACATCTTAGAGGATGTTGGTCCAGGGGCTGTTTTCCTTACAGTGGAAGTCCTGGAGGAATGGCGAAAAGACCTAGAAGGGGAACACACTGAAGTTAAATCCATTACCTTGAGTGTGGGGAACTCTGTATCAGTAGCAACCAATAGCTTCGGTGGATCGACTCTCTTAAATAAGGCCAGGTTTCTGTTGCTGTAGGGCAGTGGTTCTCAACTTTGGCTGCATATGAAAATCAATTGGGAATCTTTTAAAAACCAGATCCCTTCCTCAGAAATATGCATTCAATTTTTAAAAAGTTTCCTTGTTTCTAATGCACTGCTAGGGTGGAGAGCCACAGCCGAGCCACTGCCGTAGGGAAACCTGGTTAATTGATGTTAACATCATATTCCTTCTCCACAAATCTAATTTTGGTATGGTTTCACACTCTTTGGTACACTCTATTTTGGTTCAGATTTGGATACTAAAATTCTATTTCTCCTTTCCTATTTAAACTCTTTTCCTTGATGTTGACAGATGTGCACATTGGATGACAAAACATCATCTTTTATTTTTATTTTTTATTTTAAAAAATTTTTAGTGTTTATTTTTGAGAGACAGAGAGACAGACAAAACACGAGTGGGGGAGGAGCAGAGAGAGAGGGAGACACAGAATCCGAAGCAGGCTCCAGGCTCTGAGCTGACAGCCCCACGTAGGGCTCAAACTCACGGACAGTGAAATCATGACCTGAGCTGAAGTTGGAGGCTCAACTGACTGAGTCACAAGGGGCCCCAAAACATCATCTTTTAAATATGCTCTGCTGTTGCCAAAGCTGTGGGTGCATTCTGTGGTGTTTGAGTCTCTCAGAAAATCACAGCAGCAGGAGCAGAAGCAGATACTCTCTGGTTCCTAGAGGCTAGGTTTATAGGATCAAGAGTCAGGATGTTAGACGAATGTTGTGTTCTCTTGGTTAGGATTTGGCTTAGGGGTAAGTTTTTTCATCTCTAAGCATAGCACTGAAAGCAGTTAGCTATTATTATTTGTTTTCTGCATAATAGTCATTTTCTAGGGATTTAGAAATATGAAATATAGAAATCATAATCACATAAAAGTTAAAATAATATTGAGCAAATAGAACAAAGGAAGGAAGGAAAGTGATTCCTTCATGACGTACAATCACTTATGACTTCATTTTTTTGGTTGAGTACTATTTTAATGGGAGGCATGAGACTGGAAATATTAGCTATTATATGATATATTAGCTACTACATGCCAGGCACTTTGCATATATTATTTATTCATGTATCTTGAGATGTATATTCATATATCCACCTTGTGCTTATATAATGAAAACTGCAAGGTGGATGGTGCTATTATTTCCAGATTACAAATGATACTTCCAGGAGATTGAAATATTTGCTCAGATTTAGAAAAAGTGAAGCCATGCTTCAAAACCAATGTCTGCTTGCCTCAAATTCTCATGTTCTCTGAAGAAAGACATATTATGATCTCAGCCCAGTGAATCTCAAACTGTAATGTGCTTGTGAATTACCTGGGGGTTTTACAACAATGTGGATTCTGATTTGGTGGGGCCTGGGGTAGGGCCTGAGTTTTTGCATTAATAACACAGTCTCAGGTGATGCTGTTGTTGAATGTCTTCAGAAAATACTGAGCAGCAAGGGCTCAGAGCATGTACTTAGAGTCAGTGGTTTGTTAGAGGCCCAATTTTGTCACTATATAACTGTGTGGCCTTAGGAAAGTCACTTAATTTTGCTAGGGCTTGGTTGTTTTTTGGGTTTTTTTTTATTTTCCCAATGTTTATTTATTTTTGAGAGACAGAGAAAGACAGAGCTTGAGTAGGGAAGGGGCAGAGAGAGAGGGAGACACAGAATCCAAAGCAGGCTCCAGACTCCAAGCCACCAGCACAGAGCCTGATGCAGGGCTCAAACCCATGAACCGTGAGATCATGACATGAGCTGAAGTTGGATGCTTAACACACTGAGCCACCCAAGTGTCCCAGGGCTTGATTGTTTTTAATCTGTAACATAGAAAGTTTGAAATAGAGAACCTTTATGATCGCTCTCAGGTCCAACATTTTGTGATTCAGTAAATGGTAGAAGGAATCCAAGCATATTCAAGTCATTGTGTACTGCCTATCTGGGTCTAGGTCTGGGAATAGATATCCTTCTGCAACTCTGGGGCCAGTGTCCAAGAAGGAACAGGGACCATGGAGATAGCAGGGGTTTGGTAACCAGTATAGATGAAGAAAGGATACACCTGAATGGAAGCCCTTAACAGTTTTAGAAAGGCTTAGAAGTTGAATCTGATAGCTATTTTTAAAAAAATGTTTATTTATTTATAAAGTTTTTCTAAATGTTTATTTATTGTTGAGACAGAGTGAGACAGAATGTGAGCAGGAGAGGGGCAGACACAGAATCCGAAGCAGGCTCCAGACTCTGAGCTATCAGCACAGAGCCCCTCATAGCTCAAACTCATGAAGTGTGAGATCATGACCTGAGTTGAAGTCAGACACTTAACTGACTGAGCCACCTAGTTGCCCCTATTTATTTTTGAGAGAGAGAGAGAGAGAGAACGCATGTGGGGGTGGGGAGAGGCAGAGAGAGAGGGAGACAGAGGATCCAATGTGGGCTTTGCGCTGTGAGCAGAGAGCCCTATGCAGGGCTTGAACTCAAGAACCATGAGATCATGACCTGAGCTAAAGTCGGAAGCTTAACTGACTGAGCCACCCAGGTGCCCCCAAATCTGCTAGGTCTTTAAATGACTCGGATCTGAGATACTGAAAGTTAGTTATGTTCCTTTTTGAAGATCTGTAAAACACATCAAATAGCATGGAGATTAAATCCATTACCAAAGCCAGTCAGCCTTCAGGAGATAAGAATGATTTGAATCTAAGTTGAATGAAATACTCCATAAGAATGTGGACTGGCTTAAACTTCCAGGAAGTTACTTCAGCACTGACTCTAGTGGAATCTTCTGCTCAGCTCAGTCACTCCGGAAGGACTAGGGAGGTGGAGTAGACAGAAAACTGGCACACTTTGAGTTAAGGTAAAGCAATAAATTAGTGAGTTCCTGCCCTGTTACTGGTTATTAACCAGCATTTAATAGACATACCATACACATTATGGATGCTTTGAAATCATTCTAAGTGCAAAGAGCTACAGTGATTTTAATATGCTTAGGATACTTTCAGACTGTGTGTCATTATTCTAGCATGTACCTGGCTCTGTCGTTTTAAGATATGGAAAGTGGGAGACGAAAGATATATTCATTCTAATTAACCATGTAAAGCTTGTTAGAAGGGACTCAGTGACTCCTCAGGTTAGGTCACTGAGTGGAATTGGGTTTCTCCAGCCCAATGTCCTTTCATAAAGACAAACTGTTATTTAAAGCCTGTTAGGTTTGCTGTTAATTAAACTGAAAAGGAGTAGCTGCTTTCAGGACAACAGTATAAAGGTTCTTTGGAAGTTGAAAAAATTTCCAGGCTTCAAAGAAACTCCCAGGATATGTTAATGGAAGTTGATTTGGAGGCTCTCTGAGCTCAAAGGCAGTCCTCCTGAACTCTTAAATAATTACCTCAACTTCACTCACATTCTAAGACAAGGAACATCTCATTTGAATTGTGATAAGAACAGTGATACAGAGACAGAAAAAAAGACTTTACACAATTTTGCAATTTGGAATCTTAGCATGAGCAGAGACGTGTGTTAGTGGTGGCACGGGCCGTGGGCAGGGGGCGGAAGCCTGGATCCAGTTCCATCACGAAATGACCTAGGACTTGCAGTGAGCCTGGCAGGGCCATGACTCGTGTGACTCCAGATGAATGTGGTCGAAAACCCAGCAACCTAAAAGACCCAGTCTCAGCCTTGAATGAAAACAGGGTGTCTGTGAGAATGTGACAATTTCCTTGTCTCAGGAACTTACAAAGGGCCTCTTTCATTGCTCACGCACACACCTTGTGGGTTTCTACCTCCTTGACTCCGTTCGAGCTTTCTCTCTGCCTCACTTCCCTGCCTGGTGAAGGAGTTCCTTTGTCTCCAGGGCTGTCTCAGATGTCACCTCTTCTGGGAAGCCTTTCTCTGACCCACGGTAGCAGCTCCCTCAGCTCTGCTCCCAATCCTTGGTACTCCACTTCTGTTAGAGCAAGGCATGGCTCTCCTGCTTGTATGCAAATCTGCCACCCCTGCTAGGCCACAGGCCCTTCCAGGGCAGGGCTGCATCTTACATACGTTTATGGCACAATGCAGTTCACACAATGACACGCAGCTTATGTTTGCCGCCTGACCGTCCAAGTAGCCATTTGAAAGCATAATTGTTGGTATGACTCTGGCCTCCTGTGCTGTGGCTCAGTGCTGCTGGGTGTAGCTGCAGCTCCTTCCTGACCGACCCCGAGCTCAGCACAGGTCATCATTCCTTCCCCCACTCGCACCTCCTCCTGCTCCTTCTCCTGATTGTCCTGCTCCCTCTGTCTCTTTCACTGACTTGGCCAAAAGTTTCTGTTGCTTGCTGAATTTTAATCCAATAAGGTTTTCTTTAGAAAGGCAGCATGGTCCAAGGAGAGCCAGATGGGGCCTATTTGTCTGTTTGCCTCCTGGCATCACCAGCTACCAACCGTGTGACCTTGGACAAGTCAGTTTAACACCTCGGCGTCTAAGTTTCCTCAACTGGAAAAATGGCAGTGGTGACATTTGTTTTTCTGGGTTGCTTGGAAGACTAGTGGAGTAACAGATGCCTAAGGACCTAAAGTAAGATCGAGGCACATACTAAACATCAGTTTCTTTCTTTTTCCCCTTGTTATTAATTTTTATAGCAAATGAACTGGATTTTATCTTTTTGTAAAAAAAAAAATCCAATTAAGTTGCTTGGTACTTGCACATTTAGACTATTGATTTTTTTTTTTTTTCTGATGGGTCAGTGGCACTCAATAGAGGAAAAACAGTTTTCTGAGATACTGAGATCATGAAATCTGAAGTACTTCCTCATTCCTGTTAATTTCTGGTACCTATCCTAAGCCGGGAGAGCAAAAGACAGTGTCCCTGAACCCTGGCCACACACTACAACCACCTGAGGAAATGTCTAACAAACACTGGGTCTCCAGCCTGGCCAGTGAGGATCGTTGGGGTGGGGACCTTGCACTGGAATGTTGTATAAAAGCTGCTTCAGGTGATTCTGATGTGCAGCCCAGGTGAGACACACGGCTGCAAACTCTCAGGTTCTGATTTCATTTAAGTTGAATCCTTTATGGAGAGTCACCCTGTCTCTAGAAGCTTCAGCGGGAGACTAACATTTCTGAGTACTGTTCTGGGCAGTGGCTTCTCCACTGGAACCAGTGCCGAGGCCTCGGGGTGACAGCTGCAAGGACGAGCAGCATATGAGGCAGGGGAAGAACAAGCGGACGGATGCCGTTTTCTGGTGTCGGTGGCCTTGAGCTACGCATATGGGATACTCTTAACGCACTCTGCTTTATTAAACAGCAAGCAGGAGCCAGCAGAACTATTTAACACATAATTACATGCCTAATCTTGTGTAAAATTGTAACACTAATGACATCACAGCAGTCACTTGAAAGGTCACTCTAAGCACAGAAATTTAGGAATGCTTCTAATCTGAGAGAGACTATCTTTGCAGACGGCAAATTATATGTTCTCCATAGGAACCGAGTTGTTTTGGCTTCAGGGCCTTTGGAGGGAGAAGCCAAATGTATGGTGATAATTTTAGACCTAGTGATTTAATGTAGAAAACACTGGTACATCTTAAGAGCCGCTTTAAATGTCTTTGGGATGTTTCTTTCTAAAATAAACTATGACGTCTTGTTTTAATGAATCCATTTGACGACATTTGTTAAATGCCTGTATGTGCCAGGCACCGTACTGGGTGCTGTGGGTGCCAGGCCATCATATCTGCTCCTAAGGAGAGTGTGCAGTCTATGGAGGAGTCGGAATAACAAATCGACATTTGCACTCTACCAGAACTGCTCTTTCTAAGGGTGCTGTGACTTCCCAGTGGGCATATCTGATAGTTTCTTGTCTCTTCACATCTTATTTAACTTGCTCAGCTTACTGAATTTGACATTAATATCATTGGTCGTTTCCTACTTCTAAGATGCTTTACAACCTTGACTTACAGGACAAGGCTCTCTTGTTTTTCTTTCTCACTCTCTAGCTGTTCCTTCCGTTTCGTTGTTGGGTGCCTGTTCCTCTCTCTGCCCCCTAAATGTTAGTATCATCTGGGGGACTAGTCAGTACCACTGAAAAGCCTTGTGACCATACCTCCTATCAGGGATGTGAAAGACCTTTCTTCCCCAGTCTGATGCCTGAAAGATGGAGTGAATGGCTCTGTTCACTGCTCAGTTGTAGAGGCAAAGAAGGTATTGCTGAACACTAATGGCCTCTTTGAGAGGAATCAAATAAGAGAAAATGGGTTCTGTGAATTTTTTTTGCAGACTGCTTTTCAGCAGCCGGGTTGACAATGTTCAGACTCCTGTGGCTGGAGATGGGTGCAGGAGTCACTTGTGACCTGTCACATATGCTGACTGGACTGCTGCTCATGTAATCAGGATGTGTTTGACTTCTGCTTCAGGAGGACACAGCCCGACTTAAATAATGTACCTGTCCGTTAGCCTGCTGGTGACTTGGCTCACTGAGCATAGCATTTCTGAGGCTCTGGGCTTCTAATCTTCACTCTGTGGCCAAGAAGTTGTATGAATGAAGGCAAAACACTCCTTTTATCTTCAATGTTGCCATCTGTGAAAGGATGTGGAACTCAATGCTATTCTTTTAGTGAATTCAGTTCTTCACTTAAATACTGAAGACGTAGCATGTGGCAGGCACTGAGCTGGGTGTTGGGGATATATTGCTGAACACAAAATGGGTGGCCCCCCTTTTATGGACCTTACAGTCTAGAGGAGGGGCCAGATCGGCCACACAGGGGTGCATGGGGCTCTTTCAGATAAGATTGTTACGCATGTGCATATAATGAAGCAAGTTGTACATGACATCTACAGTCACAACAGCTATCAGAAATAACTGTCTCCAGGCTTAGATGAAAAAGCCTTGAAATTAGTTGCAGGTTGAAATCCCAGCTCTACAACACAGTAATTATGTAACCTAAATACATTGTTAAACTTCTCTGAGCCTCATTTTCCTCATCAAGAAAATCGGAGTAATAACAGATATCATAAAGATTCACCATGCAGATAATTTGAAATAATGTATGACATTGAGTAGGCACTCAGTAAATGTTAGTGTTTTTCATTTGGAGGAAATAGAATCTTTTTTTCCAAATTGCCATACGAATATATCAAGTCCTTCTGTTTGAGTCATTTAAAAAAAAAGAGTCTTATGCAGAAATGGAACACATATTTCTACATGGGCTTAATTAGTCCACTATTCCATAATTCATTTCTTAATGAGCTTTTCAAGCAGATAATCACAACTGATGTTCAGTTTGATTCCTTCCATGCTACATATTTAAAACTAGTTTAATTGTTAAACATTCACTCTATTGGGCATCACACATACACAGCTGGTGTGAGAAAACCTGCTCATAACTCACGTGTGCCTCAGATTGGTACAAATGACAAATTTATGCTGAAACCATCCATCTCTTCTTGGTGAATATAGTTTAATTCTTCTATTTCAGTTGAAAATCAAGGACGCTAAACTATAATAAGAGTTTTTTTTTAATAGAGAAGAGCTAGAAATGCCAATAATAAACATAAAGGTATGAAGTTCTTCTCCAGACCTATACAAATAATGCATGTATATGCATTGTTTCATGAAATACAGCAATCTGTTTGGGAGCTCTCGCTGCTTACCAGAAGAGGAAGCCAATATTCAGAAAAGTAAGTAAATTGTCTCAAGTCACAGCTATCGACTATTGATCTATAAAGTGATGATTCAGAATTTCGAACCAACCCTGTCCAACTCCAAAACCCATGCTCTCTCAACCTCTTTTGAGGTTTTGAGACCGCTTTTGCCTCCTGGCCTCCTGTTCCTCATATATAACATGAGAGAAATGAAGGAGATGGGTCTAAGTTTCCTTTCATCTGAAAAATTTTATTTCGTTCTGCTTTGGAAAATTGCAGTCAAGGTCTATTCCTACAACCTGGCTTTATAATTTCACTTTGGTTAGATATAAATTCTTCCTATATTACATTCTGTTAATTTTTAAAATGAAGTCTTCAGTAATGCTCATGGGAAATCTAGTAAAGTAGAGGGAGGAGAAATTAAGCACCAAATAAGGAGGCAGAATGAAATCCCCCCCCATGACTCTTGAAAAGGATTTCAGTGGACCTTGGCATTTCTGTAGAGCGGGACATCTTGGGTACAAACCCTGTCTTGGTGTCAGGATTCCAACAGACTCTTCTATCTAATTTCTCCCACTCTCTATGCTGCCTCACCACACAGCTCATTTATAACTCTATTGTTAAATCACCACTCTATCCCAAGGAGGGAGCTGTGATCGTCAACACTTTAGATGCTGTAGCATATTGGTGAGAGAGATATTTTGGGGGCAAGAGAATATAGTTCATAGGTCCAACTGTGGTCATCACTGAATGGACTTTATTTAGTCCATGGTCTCTCCTAGTAGGTGCTCTGAACGGACTACTGATAATATGTGTAAAATTCTACTCCTGGAGGAAACTAGCATTCTAAACTTGCTATTCTCAGCCTCAAATTGAGTGCCCTACACTCATTCTTTTTGCCAACAGGATTATTTCTTTCTTTTTGCCAACAGGATTATTCCTTTGATTTATCCTTGTCTTTAATTGCTAAATGGAATAGTGGTAAGAAACCATGAGCTCTGAAAGCAGAGTAAACTTGAGTTCATGTCCCATTTCTGCCCTTTTGCTATCAATATTACATTGGATGCAAATTAATTAACTTCTCTGAGTCTCAGTTTCCTTATCTGTGAAGTGGGAATATGATGTAATCTTCAAAATTTTTTTGTGAGGATTAATTACAACAATGAACCTGACATTATTGGCAGCTACTTATTTATATGTAGCTATTTATTTATGTGTATATAAATAAATGTTTATCTGTATATACTAATATACCTAATATGCCAAATTAATACCATTATTCTGATAAAGGGATTTGAGACAAAATTCTAAGAAATCATTGAATACTAGCTAGAAGAGATACAAGAAATATTCTAGGACATATGCCAATAATTAGTCCTGGAGATTTTAGGTTTTCTTAGATAAGCTGTTTAAGGCTTCAGGTAAAAGGCAAATGGGTCTAATTATAAAAGTAGTTTTTCATGATACAAAGGCACTAAGTTGGCAAAGGAAAATATTTTTTAAATTCTAAATCCTACTTTGATTTGGTGGAAGGAACTGTACTTAAAGATATAAGAAAAAAAAAAAAAAGAACCAGCAGCAGAAATAGTGATTCCTTTTTGAAGGCCACAAGTTGAAGAAAACCCCATTCAAACTGCTTGGATTTTGTGGTGAAATACTCTTGAGAATATATGTTAGATATATAGTTCCTTTTAAAAAGTATGTTTTTATTATTGTCTAAAAAAGGCCTGATGTGATAATTCAATTGCTAAGGATAATTATAACATAAATAATATAATCACCTTGGAATAGATTGCCTAAATATCTTGCATCTCCTGCATTTTGTAGCATATATGATTTTGGCTTCCACATTAAGAACTAAGAACCCAGGAGACTAAGAGAAACCACCGAAGATGAGCGAGTGTCAGAAATTGGAATCCTACACATGTACCCCTAAATAACAACCCAAATTGGAAAGAAACAGCATGGAGGCAGATAGGATCACTTTTACCGCTCACTTTCATTTCTTCCTTGCTCTGTGATATGGGGTGAGTTAATTAACCTCTCTGAATCTCAATTTCGTTACCTGTAAAAATGAGGGGGGGTGTAATATCTACCTCCAACAATTGTTTTGGTATTAAGTGAGAAGACATGTTAAGTGTCTGGAGTATGATAGGTACTAATCAATGTAAATCTCTCTCTGAAAGGAACTGATTTCGTTACCTTGTCCAACATCTGTTATCAAGACCCAGAAAAACTGCCTCTTTTCAAGCAGGGAAAACAGCCAGTGTATATGGTTGGTGTCTCGAAAAAACGGACATCAAGCCATTAAGAAGCATTTATTGGGGCACCTGGGTGGCTCAGTCGGTTGAGCGTCCAGCTTCCGCTCAGGTCATGATCTCACAGTTCGTGAGTTTGAGCCCTGCATTGGGCTCTGTGCTGACAGCTTGGAGCCTGGAGCCTGCTTCAGATTTTGTGTCTCCGTCTCTCTCTGATCCTCCCCTGCTTATGCTCTGTTCTCAATCTCGCCCTCAAAAATAAATAAACATTAAAAAAATTTAAAAAAGCATATATTAAAAGTTGCTTCATATTAGAAAATGTTAAACACATAGGGATAAACGAAAGAAGTGATTTCCCTGTCCCTCACACCTCAGCCACTCAGTCTCCAAATTCTTTTATATAATTTCTTACTATCTCTAGAGGACCACTATTCAATGAAAGTATAATATGAACCATATAGGTAATTTTAAGTTTTCTAATAGTCACAATAAAAAAATAAAAAGAAAGAGTAGAGATTAATTATAAGAATATATTTTATTTAACCTAATATACTCCAGATATTATCAACATGTAATAAAATAAAAATTATTAATAGAAAAATTTATACTTTGTTTTAAAAAAGAAAATGAAGGCTTTAAGATTGAGTGCCTGTTTTATACTTGTAACACAAAGCAATGCAGGCTAACCACATCTGAAGTGCTCAGTAGGCACATGTGGACAGTGGCTAGTGTTTTGGACTATTTTCGAATCTACCCTCTGTCACTACATCAATTTTTGTGACAAAAATAAAACACAAAAAATAATCGTCATTTTCATTTATTGAGTACTTGCCATGTCATGAGTCTGGTATTTTATATGCATCACATTGACAACTACCCTATTTTATGGATGATGAAGCTGAGGCTTACAGGGATTAAATAATTTGCCCAAGGTCATACAACTTTTTAAATGACAGATCTGGCATTCAAATCCAGGTCAGTCTGATTCCACTATCATACTGTCTGTCTGGTTTCCTCGAATAGCTAACTGGTTACCTGTCTTACAGCAGGACATTTTGATGTGGTTATGTCACAATAGCCACTTCAAATGTAGTGCCATTATTTTATCATTATCACCTAGTAACTTTTGTCACAGACATTCTTGACCTTCAGCAGTTTTTGAGCCAGAACCTATTCATGAGGACCAGCCAGACCCTCATTTCATTCTCAAGTCACTTAGAGGTATAGGGTTGGGGTGAGATGCAGGGATATAATAGGAGTTCAGAGTGGGTCAAGATTGCTGGTGAAAATGCCAGCATTGTCCCTAAAAGGGATGAAGTTTCCTTAGCTGAAGCCAGGTCTAGGGCAGGAGCTATACAAGAGGAATCATACCAGGTAGCAAGACATCTATCAAAGACTATCGGGATCATTTGAAAAGGATTTAGGGGCTGACTTGAAAGTGCAGATAGAACAATCTGACTATTAATCAGAATAACAACTAAAATGAATGGAAATATAACAAATATGTTTAATTTGTGATTTCACAGTATTATTTTAAAAAGGCAACTGGTTACCATTAGAAGATGCTAGGAAACAAACTTATTACATTGAAAATTGGTAAGTATAGGGAAAGAATCACTCATCCTACATTTCCAATATTAACTAAAGCACTGGGAAACCAAATAGCTAAAGTAAAGTTTGTCTTTATAGAAATATTTCACCTAATTAAGGAAGATTAAACTATCATCATTTTTCAGCTCTTAAGAAGCTAAAGTTCTTAGGCTTTGATCATCAGTGACTGTTATCATCAAAAAAGAGTATCAGTTATGAATTAGTCTTGTGAAAAACAAAAACAAAAATAACCAAACTTGAATCTTATCAATTCTCTGGAGCCAACGAACAATTTATAGAAAACAAAGAGGACAGAAGAACATGTTATAAAATATAGTGGGGACGCAATCAATGAAACTGAGACTTTGAGAACAGATACCCTGGAGCGCTTAATAAATAATTGCTAAGATAAAATAGAGAAGGAGCCTGTAGATTAAATGAGACTTAAAAACATATTTACCCATTGCAACATTTGAATTTTATTCAGATTCTGATTTACAGACTATGAAAGGAAAAAGTCATGTTCTCTTCTGTTTTTAATCTTTATTGCAGTCCATTTCCACTAGAATTATTTTTTCTAAAGCATACTTTTAGTAAGGTTATGTCCTTGTTTAACATCCATCAATGGCTTTCCATTATCTGTAAGTAAACCCAAGAAATATTTCACAGGCTCTAAATACTCTAAGGAGGGTGATATAAACATGAACTTTAGGGAAGGCTTCCTAGATGAAGGGGAAGTTGATAGGCAAAGAAGAGGAAGAATATTAGACAGACGTTCTGGGAAGGGCAATCAAATATGTTCTCTGATGTGAGCATAGTATGTAGGGATTGGGTGGGAGGTTGGAACTTCATGAAGTTGAGGGTCCATGTTGTGTAGCTAGAGTGTGAAGATCTGTGAAAACCAGGTCTCAGAGGAGTTGATACTTGGTGCAGTGGGATACATCATTGCACTTTTCCTTTTGCTCCTTAAATATCATTATAAGATGAAGCCCTTCTTTTTGTAAATTTTTTTTAAGTTTATTTATTTTGAGAGAGAGAGAACATGAGCAGGGGAGGGGTAGAGAGAGAGGGAGAGAGAGAATCCCAAGCAGGATCCAGGCCATCAGCACAGAGCCTGATGTGCGGTTTGAACCCATGAATTGTGGTATCATGACCTGAGGTGAAATCAAGAGCCAGATGTTTAACTGACTGAGCCACTCAGGCGCCCCAAGATGAAGCTCTTCTTTAAAGCAGTGATTCTTAATTTTTTCCCCTTCATGACACACATTCTCATGCAGTCTACTCCGTGGGCATTACCAATTTCTGAAGGTCAGGCTGCAGCATAGTCTCCCAGTTATGCACCAGGTTTAATGTGGTGGCCTTCATAACCGATCACAGTACAGTGTGTCTCGTTACCCCAGTGGAAAACCCCTCTTGTGCTGATGGTGGTAAGGTAGAGCCCAGCAACCTGTTGGCAGGAGTTTGGGTCAAGAGTGCTAGGGCTACAATGAGGAATATTCTAATTGGCTAGTCCAGAGGTAGCAGACAAATGCAGGTCCAAGACTGAAGGACAAATACAAATGTCAAGAATTATATTCAGATTCAAAGACTGGCTTTAGTGTGTTTCCAAGAGGGAAAGGTGTTCAGGATCATGGAGAATGACACAGTGGCTTCTGATCCTCTCAAGATCTGAGACAAGTTTGGCTCTATGATGCAGGGAGCGAGCCTGGAACAAGTGAGGAGAGGGTCCTGACATAACTGAGGCAGGCTTGGAGGCAAGTGCTTTCCATCTTTATTGGCATGTGACTCTCTCCTTTCCCCCTTATTGACTATGTGGCTATCAGTTGGCAATTAAGCATACCTTAGCTTGTTTCCTGGTTTTTAAAAATAGACTTATTATTGGCACATGGAAGGAACTCCACCAGGTAGCTCTTTCAAATGGACTTATCTCAAAGCTTCAATTATGTCAAGGTCAAAAGATGACCCATTTCTTTTTTCTGAGCATTCTCACCTTATATAAACTGATGCCTAAGACCAAAATAAAGCTCTTCTCAAACTCATGTTTGCCATATTGCTTTCAAAACATGTCAGTGAATGAAAATAAACACTGCAAACAAATTGTAGAGGGAAAAGACAGTCATTGTTTCTTTCAAGGAACAGAATTCTGTAAGAAACAAAAAGAAATGTAGCTGCAGTAGCCAAGGATAGCTGCCACTTGAGGACATTTGGCTAGACTTGTCCCTCATGAATTGTGGGACCAGGAAGATTGCTTCAGATGCTGTGGTGTATTACAGACCTAGAGTTTACACAGCACAGGGACAGCAGGTTTATTGAGGGAAACTAGATGACAAACCAACCTAAGCTGGTGTTAGTGACATAAATATTTATGTGATATGGAATTCACCAAAAATATTCAATTACTATAAACACCTATTTACTGCTTAGTGATATGTTAAGCCCTTTGTCATCTGAGACTCATAAGATCCTTAGAGGTCATTCTTTTCCCTTGTATCTGATGCTTCAATTCTTTGGAATGTTCTAAAGGAGGAGTTATTTGGCTATTGATTAAAAAACGCTACTGGTGAGGAATCTACTTTCCCTGGAGACAACCTCCCCCCATTGTTGGACAGTTCTATTTGTTGGAAAATGTTTCTATAATTTGAGCTGTAATCTGCCTTCCTAGAGTACCATATTGCTCCTGGTTCTGTGTCTGGATTGCTTTCCAGCTGTTTCAGTCAGCTGTAATATCCTGCCAATACTTCTTCACTATAAACTGAACATTATCTAACTGTTTATCACATTACATGATTTCAATTTCTTTTCTTGTTTCCCGCCTTAGGCCATACTCCATTGGGTGATGCCTTTCCCAAAGTATCATGGGCAGAACAATACTAAAATTTATTATTTAATAGTGCTATATTTAAAAAATTAATTTGGTTGCCACAGAACCTTTATAAGATAGGTATTCTTATTATTCCTATCTTACTGATGAGGAAACAGAAGCAGAGAGACTTTAAATAGCCTGCCGAAAGTCACGGAGCTGATAAGGAGAGGACCAAGAAAATGAACCCTGGCTGCCTACACTCAAAATCTATACTCTTAAACACTGTACAATTGTATTTTTCTGAATATATTATTTCTAGTATCATTTGATTAGGCTGAGAATGGCAAAACTATTACCTCCTTCTGTGTATGTATCCTGAGATCACATTAACACTTTTGGCCATTATGACTGACTAATACAGACAGGGAATTAAATCAAGAGTCAGATCCTGAAATTCCACATCTGTCTTGCAGAGGCCATGCAGAAGTCCTTATCTGGAAGATGATGGAGTCCTATTTTGCATTTAATATGATGAAATCATAGTGTGCATTTTTTATTTTGATATCCATCACACATTTTTGAGCATGGGGGCAAGCCACATGATCCTATTTACATATTGGAAACACTACTCTGAAGCTAGAATCGAGGATGAATTGGAGCGGGATGAAATGATAAGCAGGGAATTACATGATGATGAGGGCAATAATCCAAGCAAGACCCAAAAGGAAGTGGAGATGGTAAAGAACGAAGAGACCCAGGCAGTGTTTGGAAGGTGTGAGGTTGGAACTCAGTGACTGATTGGATTCAAGGGGGAAAAGGTGATGGGAGGAAGATTTAAGAAGGATTTTCAGGTTTTCCTTGAGGACTGTGTGGATGGTGGCATCATTTACCACAGTGGGGAATATAGTAAAGGGAGGGGTGCTCTGGGGCAGGGGCAGGGGGGATGGAGTTTGGGGGAGGGCAGGGATGGTCAGGAAGGATAAAGGAAATGTCAAGTGAACACCCAGGAAAGGGCTGCAGGCGGTGGATGTGTGTAGGAACTCGGAAGGTCCTGCTGTGTATGATGTGCTGAAGTTTGGCTTTTGTTCTTCTTCTTGGGAGCCCCAGAGGATAAAGTCCCTGCGCCGCCCTTGATGTCTTCCTGTGTCAAAACTCAAGCAAAATGCTTCTGATTTTCTTTATTGCCTTGTCAGTTGTAAATGAATTTACATTTACATAAGGAATAATGTTTGACAAGAACCATATTCATCACTTCAAAATGTTCCCCAAGTACTTGAACAGGGTGACCATTTGGTATAAATTGCATGTTTGATGATAGTAAGTGATTATCTCTCAAGAAAATGAATTCCTATTGTAAGAATCTGATATTTTTGTGTAAAAACACAGGAAGTTTACATCCCAGTAAAATAAGAGTTAAGAGTCTGTTTTGTCTAGAATACAAATGTTAGGTCATTTTTCCTTAGTTTCCTCTCTTAAAAAAGTATTCTCCTTGTTTTTATCTTTTAAACAATTTCTGTGAGTTTCTCATTCATTGGTGCATTTAATTTATCCAATATTTGTTAGAAACATACTAGATCAGGTAGCATACTGCATGTGAAGGATTAATTCCTTTTATTTGGCCATAATCAGAAATATGGGAATTCTTAAAAGAAATCAAACACTTACGCACAATAGTGAACGTGGTGACTTGGCAACAAATATTGATTGGTGAACTGCTGGCCATTTTTAATAGCCTACTTATTCTTGTGGGAATCAAGTATGAATTCTTGCTCCAGAAAGTCAAAGATGAAACAGTATGTGTCTCTGAACTTTGATGCATTTCTGGAGTCCGGCTGCAAATATTACAGAATATTCAGAAAGCAGTTCTGTCCCTGCATTTGTATGAGGATGATTCTGGGAGGCCTATTAGCCTCTGGAAGTTAAAATCTTTTGCTATCTTACAGAGAAGTTTCTATTTAAAATTAAGGTCAAAGAGACAAGGAAAATACTAAGGTGTTAGATAGAAGGAACACACATTTGACCTTCAGAACTGCCCTAGGTACGACATCTAAACTGTTGGGATCATTTTGAGCTATTGTCCCTACTGTCTGCTCTTCTTGGATATATTTTCAATAGGGAAGAGAAGGATGACAAAGTTGTTCTAAGTTTGAATGGACAAAAGGAAGTTCTTGTACTTCTAGAAGTAGTTCTTGGCAAGCCTATTACATGTGTCTCCTTTCCAGTCCAGAACTGGGTCTTCTCAGTGTGTGCTTTCCTCAGTGTCTGTGGCACAGGTCTGGCCTCATGTACCCCTACCTCTCTTGGTATATGGATGAGAGCAGAGGACCCAGTGAACCCCAGGTGTTCTCTTGCTCAACCCCATTGGATCTAATGCATTCCTCAAGACTGTGAGTAGGAAACAGGGCCCTTGGTTATTGTAATGGACTGAATGTTTATAATTCCTAATCCCCAAGATGATGATATTAGGAGGTGGGGCCTTTGAGAGATGATTAGTTCATAGGGTGGAGGCTTCGTCAATGGGATCACTGCCCGTATAAAAGAGACCCCAGGGAGCTTCCTCGACCTTCTGCCATGTGAGAACACAGTGAAAAGACTGCCCATTTGTGAATAAGGAAGTGAATCTTCACCAGACATTGAACCTGCTGGCACCTTGATCTTGGACTTCCCAGGCTCCAGAACTGTGAGAAATAAATTTCTGTTGTTTATAAGCCATCCAGTCTGTGGTATTCTGTTATAGCTAGCAGATTGCTTGGTGGAAGACAGACATAGTAAGTACTCTGTAGGTCTCTTTCTTATCTTACTCATCTTTATTTCTTTTACTCTGTATCTTTCCAACATCCAGTCTGAAGAAAGGAGTAGCCCTGAGGGCTAGGATTGTAGCTGAAGCAGAAAACCCTGTCCTAAAAAAAACCCCTAAGTTAATATGTTTGAATAGGGGCATACTGAATATTTGCTCTGTGGCAGAAATGAAAAATGTAATGGCTTTCTGACTGTAAATGAGAACTGGCAAATGGGGAACCCCTTACTTCATGCAGGTCGGCAATCATTTCAGTAATGGAAGATGAGGTACCATAAACTTTCAGGAGACTGTGCCTGCTAAATTTCTAGAGTCCCAAAGGGGACATTGTTTTTTGAGTATTTAAAAACATTTTTTTAAAATTTATTTACTAATTTTGAAAGAGACAGAGACAGCATGAGTGGGGAGGGGCAGGGAGGAGCAGGAGGAAGAGAGAGGATCCCATGCAGGCTCCATGCTACCAGCACAGAGCTGGGCACAGGGCTTGAACCCACAAAACCGTGAGATCATGACCTGAGAAGAAACTGAGTTGGATATTTAACTGACTGAGCCACCCATGCGCCCACCCCCCACAAAGGGGGACATTGATCTGGAGTATGGGTTAATGAGGAGGGTGAGGAGGAAGGGGCAATGGACATGCATATGTGGTCTTTTCTTAGATGAGGGCATTCTCACTACAGTCCAGTAAAATCATGTTATTTTTTCTTAAGTTTATTTATTTTGAGGGAGAGAGAACACACACTTGCAAGGAGCAGAGGGTCAGACAGAGGGAGAGAGAGAGAATCCTAGCAGGCTTTGCTCTGCCAGCACAGAGCCCCATGCAGGGCTCGAACTCACAAACTGTGAGATCATGACCTGAGCCAAAATCAAAAGTCGGATGCTTAACCAACTGAGCCACCCAGGTACCCCTGTAAAGATCACGTTCTGAGTGTAAGAGTGTCCTGTTTTGTTAAAAAGACATGTGTCTGAACAAAGGGGTAAAGCCTATTTGATTATTCTGGACTCAGATTAAAAAAGGGGAACGAGCTGGCCTGAGATTATTAAGCACATACTGCTATCAAGAAATAATCACCATGCAAATATATAAAGGTCATATTGATTAGTAAGAAAGCAGTAAAAGAGGAGTAACTTGCCAGAGAATAATGAATAGGAAATAAAATGTGTTTAGCAAGTGTTAAGACTGGATATCAGGAATCTCTCTGCCTTGAGCAGAGGGAGCAGACAGAAGGGCCCTTCAGCCTTTTCTCTCTTCCCTATTCCCACATCAGGGCAGTCAGGGCTTGTTGCTCTGGAGGCCTGCCTGACACTATAAGATGCCCTGGCCTGCACCGGGTCTCCCTTTGCGAATATGGAAGGGTTGTAATGGAAATCAGCAGCGAAAAGTAATGGATACCTTGTCCTTCTAAAAACGTCATTTGACCTCTGTCTTTGAAGTGATAGAGGCAAGTTGTATGGGTGCCACTGGCTTTGAGTTCTGAAGAAACCACCCAGGGGTGTTCAGGTGAGGCTAAATCCCTGATGGGCATAGGAGATGGTGAGCGAGGACCAAACTGAGCTAAGGTGGAGAGTGGTTGCTACCAGTTAGATAAGACACCTGACTGTTCCTGCATGTTCTGGTTCCTTAAAACTCACTTCAAACAAATCACTTTTTCAATGTGTATTTATTGAACACCATTCTATGCAAGGCATTGTTACCTACATAGGAAAATTTAGTAGGGAGTAAAACCGGTCCTCATAAAGCTACTAAATTAAACCATATGAAATTGAAGATATTTGGCCATTTTTGACCTATGCAAATGGCCATTCCATATGGTTTAACCGAATGTATTCGAGTGGGGATAAGGAGATGAAAAATAAATGAGCCAGTACATGTATCATGTCAATTGGTGACGAGTGCCTGGGGGGCTGTCACACAGGATAAGGAGGGCCTGATCATTTATATACATCAGTCAGGGAAGCCTCACTGATAAACTCATATTTTGGTGAAGCAGTAAGGGATTGAGCCAGTGGTATGGAGGTAAGAGATCTCACCTGCTGGCAGAAGAATAGCAAGTGTAAAGATGCTGAGGTGATCATGTGCCTCTTGTTTTTGAAGAACAGCAAGGAGGCCAAGTGTGGCCTGAGCATTTGGGCGGCAATGGGATGGCAGGAGGTGAGTTAGAGAGTTAAGAGGCAGGCAGCTAGGTCTCTAAGGGGCTGGAGGCTAGGCCAGCACTTGGCTTTTGCTCAGGTGACATGGGGAGTCATTGCAGGACTTTGAGCATTGGAAGGGCATGATCAACGTAGATTTTCCTGGAATCGCTGTGCCTGGTGTGTTGAGAACAGACTGCAGAGGGCAAGGGTTGAAGCACGGAGTCAGTTTTTGAGGTTGTAGAAATAGTCAAGACCCGAGAGGAGGGATGTGTGGAGTGGTGTGGTAGCAGTGGGGGTCTTGAATACCTTGTGAAGGTAGAGCCTGACGGGACTTGCTGAGAGCTGAACGTAGGCTGTGTGAGAAAAAGAGGAGGTGAGGGTGATTCTAAGATTCATATGCAGCTTTGCTCTTGTCAGGTGAACAGAGATAAATGATCAAGCAGACAGATAATTATCAGTTAATGAGTATGTATGCTCTTCAAATCTCCGACTAGATTTTGTGCAATTGTTTTTCCCAAGAGTAAGTATCTGTTGCTCTTACCTCATGTTTATAGGCATTTCTATTCATTCACTGGAAGAGCAATCCTAGTACCAGCAAACAGCACTGGGTGCTGCCCCTATCACTTAGCAAAGGCATGAGGTATCTTTCCTGGAAGCCTCACACAACTCTTTTAGATGAGGTGAACAAAAAACCTCTGTGGAGCGGTGGCTGTGGTTAGATGAGATAATGCATGTAAAGTGTCTAGCAATGACTATTTTATATAAAGGCAGTGGTAATAAAATATGTACGGACACCATTGGGGTGTTTGGCAGCCCTCTGCACTACTTTCACATATTTTGTGTTATTTTAACCTCTGGAGCTTTTATTTTATTTTATTTTTAAGTGTTTATTTTTGAGAGAGACAGTGTGAGTGGGGGAGGGGCAGAGAGCGAGGGGGACAGAGGATCCGAAGCGGGCTCTGTGCTGACAGCAGACAGCCCAATAGGGGGCTGGAACTCAGGAACCATGAGCTCATGACCTGAGCCAAAGTCAGAAACTTAACTGACCCATGGGGCGACTGGGTGGCTCAGTCCGTTCAGCGTCTGACTTCGGCTCAGGTCATGATCTCGCGGTCCGTGAGTTCGAGCTCCGCCTTGGGCTCTGTGCTGACAGCTCAGAGCCTGGAGCCTGTTTCAGATTCTGTGTCTCCCTCTCTCTGACCCTCCCCCGTTCATGCTCTGTCTCTCTCTGTCTCAAAAATAAATAAACGTTAAAACAAAACAAAACAAAAAACTGACCGAGTCACTCAGATGCCCCTTTCTGGAGCTTTTATACTGAGAATAATTTTTATGATGGTTTATTTTTTTATGTTGGTAAAAAAGAATGGTTATTCTATCTCAACAACTTCACTGAAAATTTTGTGACACTTACACATTGATAAAAGTAAGTGAAAACCACGCTAGGCCCTGTCTGGTTCCTGGCCCTGCACAATGTTACCCTTGGTCTCTACCTTCTGGCTGTACTGGCCTGAGGCAGTCCCTCTTGATCAGACTTGGGCACTCAGTATCAAGGTAACCCTGATGCTCCTGTCTTTTATGTTTCTAAGTCATTAAAACCAGATTTCTTTTTTTCAACGTTTATTTATTTTTTGGGGGACAGAGAGAGACAGAGCATAAACGGGGGAGGGGCAGAGAGAGAGGGAGACACAGAATCGGAAACAGGCTCCAGGCTCTGAGCCATCAGCCCAGAGCCTGACGCGGGACTCGAACTCACGGACTGCGAGATCGTAACCTGGCTGAAGTCGGACGCTTAACCGACTGCGCCACCCAGGCGCCCCTAAAACCAGATTTCTGCCTTGATTGCTATCCCCAAATTCCTATAGATATAACTTAAATATTATCCACTGACCCTGTCTGTGAATGTGGGGCCTGCTTTCTTCTTGTGACAGCCTCTCTCAGAGCCTGGAGCTTAGTTGGTGAATAACTTCCTGGTGACCAGGACCCTATTACCAGGGTAACCATAGAATTTAGTGCCCAAACTGGAAACCTTTGAGAGTGAAACACTGAGCTATTCATAAATATGCATGGACAACCCTATTTGTAACATATAACCATAGGTCTGGATTAGCATCCGACAGTCCAATTTTTGGCTATTGTTCCAGCATCCCACTGGTACTTTCTTTTACTGTTAAATTGTCTTGATTTGGACAGTAAATTGTATAACCCACCAACTGAGTTATAGAAACCTACTTGGAGCAGATGTTTTTCTGTTAAATGGTAACTTTATCAGAGACTGAATTCCTGGATCTGTTTCTAAATTATACTCCTGTCCATTTATATAATTTCCTTATTCTGGCATCAATAAAGTGTTGATTACTATAAACTTCATGGTGCATTTTAATATAGGAGAGAACTAGTCCATCATTTTTTTTTCTACCAAAAACTTCTTGGCTATTCTTTAGTATTTACTCTTCTAGATGAATTTTAGATATAGCTTGTCAAATTTTGTTTCAACAATCTTTTGATTTTGATTGGAATGACTCTGAATTTTGGACCAATTTGGAGGGAATCAACATTTTTACCAAATCAAGTCTTTCTGTACTTTCTGCCTTCCTGCCTGGACTTCTGAATATCATTGCTAACTGTGGATTTGCAATTCATATGAAGAGAACCTTTTAGGATACCCCACTGGCTGGATTTGTTGCCTGTCTCCACAGTTATTATGGATCTAATGCCTTGTACAAATGGCACCATCTATCAGGGTCTTCTGGTGGGTCAGACCCCACTTCTATCCCACCCCAGCATTTCGGCCTGACTGGTGTAAGAACTGGTCATGCACGAATAAACCTTAAGACATGATAAAATGGACTTTCATTAAGCAGTACAAGCATTCTTACTCTCAGAGAACTTGGAAATGCATTTACATGATATATTACTGTGATGGGAATGTAATGGTCAAAAAAAATTAAATGGTTCTAATGAATTCAAGGTAAATTAGAGACCAGACATACAGGGGGTGAAAAATGAAATCGATGAGGTCAATTAAGGAAGGCACATTTGGAAAACTGGAGGAGTCTTTGCACTGCAGGTGGCAGGCTACTTTTCAACATCATCCTGCGGGGCTGGTTAATGTTCACAGATCCTGTAAATGTAACTGTTTCTTCCTCGGGGGAACGGAGCAGGTGGTGTTTGGGGGTTTGGTTTACTTTGGACATTAGACAGTGCCTCCGGGTAAGTTGGCTATTGCTGTCACATTGCTGTTCAATGTTCGTACATCACTGGGTGTCCTTCTCTTTCAGGCTTCACTTGTGCAAAATTAAGAGAAATGTGTGAAAATTAGAAACACAGAATTGATGAGTCTGGCTGAGTTTTTTATTTGCTCTGTGAGCTAGAGATGGGGCTCTTTGTTTATGCGGAGGGAAGTATGACACAGGTCAGTGGGATAAAAGAGAGGAAAATGCAGATCTGCAGCCTGAGAAGTAGATGCTCATTGTCTCCAGTAAAGGGAGGGCTCCTCTGGAGAAATGAAGTGGCAAGGCAGGGATCCTGAGAGCAGTGCCTCTTGACCTTTTAAAATTCATGCCTCCCGCAGTGCTTTTCATTCTGTTTTCTGACTAGTCTTGTGAGATACTGTGATTTATAATACGGAATACATATTTGGTCTTCTGTTTCTGGCACAGAGCTCCTAAAACCCTTGGAATTCCCTAAGTAAGGAGAGCAATAAAGATGTCTTTTGTTATGTTAATGAGGCAATTTTTGGAAAGCACCTTTGGTTGGGGACTGGTTACCAGAAAAATCGACCTTGTAGGTTAGAGGGTTGGAACTTTCCCACGCCCAACCCCTGGGGAGGAGGGTGGGGCTGGAGCTTCCATCAATCACCAATGGCCAAATGATTTATTCAATCCTGCCTATGTAATGCAGCCTCCCTAAGACCCCCAAAGGATGAAGTTAGGACACACACAGAGATTTAGGGAGGGTGGTGTGCCTGAAGGGGGGGCATGGAAGTTCTGAGCCCTTTCCCCACACCTCGCCCTATGCATCTCTTCCATCTGGCTGTTTCTGAGTTATATCCTTTTGTAATAAACAGGTATGCTGGTAAGGAAAATGTTTCTCTGAGTTCTGTGTTTTAGCCACTCTCACAAGTTAATTGAACCCGAGGAGGGGGTTTGGGGACCTTCTGATTTGTAGCCAGTAGGTCAAAAGCACATGTAACAACTTGGAACTTGTGACTGGCATGGTGGAGGCAGAGAACAGTCTTGTAAGACCTGATGCTGTCTCCAGGTAGATAGTATCACAATTGAATTGAGTTGTAGAATATCTTGCTGGTGTCTGATAAATGCTTGATATTGTGTAGGAATCACTTCCTACCCTCCCCACCACACATGCACGTGCATGCACACACACCCACTCACACACACACACACACACACACACACACACATGCACACAGAAATTGGGTCCAGGAACTCCAAAGATCTTGCCAGACAAGAACATTTTGTCAAGTGTTACTTTCAATAATGTATATTACAGAAAACAAACACACAAAAATACTGAATACACTTAAAAATCTACTTATATATTCCTTTTTCAATTTGAGGTCCCTGTTTTGAGTGCAGTATGTAGTCTTCAAGTTGCTTTGAAAACTTGATGGCTTTAAAATTCTTGAAGCTGCTGCAATTTGCAAGATGCAAACAATGGTGGCAAGTGTCCTGGGCTGGGATATGTGGATGATGTTGGTCTCGTGAAATGGGTGGAAAAGGAGAGGAAGTAGGATCAGGCAGAAGAAACTCTCAACCAAGACAACTCAGGGATTGGGGGAAACTGGCTTTGGGAGAGAGGCTGCTGCACCACTGGGGAGGCAGATGGCCCAGGCATCAAGGTTTGAGGTCCAGGGGCGAGCAGGTGCTAAGTAAAGAGTTACGGAAAGAATCTTTGAATGAATTGTTCTGGGGAAATCTGTACTTAAATTCCTACCTGCATGGAGTAGATAATGGAGAAAGATCATCCCTGGGAAAAGAGACCTGGCAAGAGCCAGCCAAATTGAATGTGGACACAGCAGCCCCTGGTGATTCAAAATCAGATCAAAGGAGAAGGTGTCTGGACAAAAGTCCTGTCCAATGGATTGAGCCAATGTGGAGTGTATGTGCAGATGCGAAGCACTCCATCTCAGGGCTAAAGAGGCACAGACCTGCATACAGCTTCAGGTGTTGGGTTGGACATGTCAGGTGGCTCTTGACTGACATTTTGTGGGTGAGGTGAAGTGAAGGTAGATGAGGCAACAGTGGTCATAACTAAGGCACCTTATCATAATCTGATCTAATCCCTAGTTCTAACATCTAATCCCTAGTTCTACTCACAGGGGTTGCAGATGGATGAAGGAGATGTTTTAAAGTACTGGTTCCTTGTACAAAACGCTCCTATCTTTGCATTTACTGAAGAGTTTTATGCAAATAATTACTTTTTAAGAGTTTGGTTTGTGTTTCTGTCTGCAACACATGAAGAGGCATGGCAGAAATAAAATAATAAAATATGAAAGTAATATAACAAAATTAAATAAGAAAATATGAAAATAAGACAATTCAAGATCACAATGCAGTTGTCACAAGGCAATGAAATGAATTGCCAAGTCACTTGCCTAAAATATATTTTTCCTAGGAATCTGGAAGAGGGAGGTATCTCCTTTTGTGAGGAGGTATGGGAAGATTTTATATAAGAGGTGGGATTTGAGAGGAATTTTTATGTTTTCATAAAATTTGGAGAGGCAGAGAGGAATGGTGATGTGCAGAAGTAGATGTGGAGAGGAAGAACTGCAGTAGATATATGGTAGGGATGGTTTGGTGGAGACCAAAGTAAGTCTTAGATTGAGAATAAAGAAGGGAGAAGGGGACACAGGAAGGTCGAGCATAGAATAGAATATTTGGAGTAGGAAAGATAGGATAGTTTGTGTTTTACAATTGCCATCTTCTTAGCAGAAGTAGCAGAAAGGGCATTTAAGTAAATGTGAGGGGAGCAGAGATAAGCTTGGGGGTATGATAAACAGGGGGAACGTCTAGAATGGCAAGTTTTGAAAGGTTCTGGGGATTAGGGAACCGACAATGATTAATAGAAGCATTGCCTTGTACAAAACCAGAAAGGATACAACCCCCCCCCCCCCCCCCGCCCCATATACACACACACATACACACAGCCAAACAGATTCTAGCAGAGCTGATCTGGAAGCCTGACTGGCACATGCTGAAGAGGAAGTAGGTGGGTATTGTAGGAGGAGAATTGGTGACAGGTTGTGCAGAAGGAGAGCTAAATCATGTTTACTAAAGAAAATATCCTTTTCTTAGCTCCTCTCATGCTCCCTTTAGAAAAATGAAAAAAGGTGGGATAAAAAGTCAACAAGAAATGGGAGGTGGTTTTATTTTATAAAACAGAAAAGCAAGGCTGCGACAAGGCTCCTCTCTCCTGACCTTTTAAGGGATGGCTAGAGTAGCCGGCGGATGGCAGGCTTCTTTTTCTAGCACGTAGTTACTAAAATGCGTGTGCGGTGCAAAAGCCACAACGGTGCCCTTTAGGAAAGAAAGAGTGGATTCCAGGAGTCCATGTCCACTTTCACACTCTGGGATGATTGTTTCTTTGGTGTCTACTTTACAAGAGGGCACAACCACCATTACCTGATTAGCAAAGTATGTTTGAGAGCAGGAGGCTAGGGTTTTAGTTGGATGTGCTCACGCTGTAATTTTGGCAGGATTCCTGTACTACGTTATTCATTTCAGACGTGAAAGAAGAGCAATAAAGATACTATTTCTTTTTCTTGCTGTTCTAAATTCAGTTCATTGTTCTCGTTGATGGGATTTCATAGGGTCACGCAAAGTATTACAGTTTACTTATACTCCCTCAGTTGTCTGAGTTAAATAACTGTTTAAACACCCCTTGCTTCTGCTTCCATTTTATCCTATGACTATTACAATGCTCTGGGCCAGAAGAGAGATTTTGTTCTTTTTTTCGTTTTTTGGGGTAAAGTTTAGTTTTAATATATGCGTATTATTCTGGGTAATCAAACCCAGACAAGCTCCCTGTGTTCACATCAGGCTTATGATAGTCTGCATTGGGTGACAGTGCTCAGAATCGTTAAGGGCTCCTGGGTGGCTCAGTCAGTTGGGTGTCTGACTTTCGATTTTGGCTCAGGTCATGATCTCATGGTTCATGGGATCGAGCCCTGCTGTCGGTGCAGAGCCTGCTTGGGATTCTCTCTCTCCCTCTCTCTCTCTGCCCCTCCCCCACTTGCGTGTGTTTTCTCTCTCTCTCTCTCTCACACACACACACTAAATAAGTAAACTAAAAAAAAAAAATATGCCCCGAATTCTTAGTTGTTCTGATTCTTCAATCCTTGACTCCCCCAGGAAGTAATATGCTGTAATGGTAGGGTATTAAGGATATCTACTTTTTGGGTGATAATTTATGAAAAATCAGCTTATAATTTATTCATGCTTCTTGTTATAATGAGTGTATTTACACAAAGATCAAAATATTCAAAAGCATTTGCTTTTAACAACTGGGCGTTAGATTTTATGTTTGGCAAAATGACAAATAGTGTGATGGAAAGAACACTGGACTATGAATCAAATAATGGGAATTTAATTCTGGATCCTTTATTTACTGTCTAACCTTGATCACTTAATTTCCCTGAGCCTTGGTTTCCTTTTCTATAAAATAAACCTAATCATGACTTGTGTTCTATAGTGGTTTCCTAGTTTAAAATGAGTTTGATATATGTCACTCTATTGAAAAGTGACAATAACTTAATAAAAATAAAAGTGACAATAACTTTGTGAGTGCTGACTTAGTTACTATGAGTCCCATGTTTCAGATGAAGAAACTGAGGCACTATGGGGTTTTTGAACCCATCATGCCACTAGAAAATGGCAGAGGTATAACATGACCCACTGTTTTCTACTTCCAAATCAAAGATTTGTTTCACCAGCCCACAGTGGTGTTTTTGGCTTGATTCCTTTACAAGAAATTGCTGAGGATCAAAAGATACCATCTAATCTCCCTCTCCACCTCAGCCACTGACTCATCCTACATTTTATCATCACCAGTAAGCACCATTTCAGGAATCTTGATTTTGAGCATCCTACTCCCTGGTCAACAACCCTGTTTCAAAGCTTATTGATTCCAAGATTCTCTCTGGTACATTTTTTTTTATCTTATTGGGTCCCCCAACCCAATGCCACTGCCTCTTCTCGTTATCCATCAATGTGTCACCTCCTCTTTTTACTTCTGTATTATCTAAATGTATTTCATGGTCTTTCACTATAACCCTCCCTTGCAGACACCCTTAGATCCTTTGCCTCACTTTTCTGTCATTGTTTTTGTTGGACTAAACCCCAACCTTGGGTAAAAATAACTATCCATCTTCACTGTTCCTGCACAGTGGCAGCCAAACTTTGCTGAAGAAAATCACAAAGCCTGACTTACTGGTTTTACATTAAATAATGACTGTAAATTTCAAATGGCATTCAGCCATTGCCTACAGTTCTCTAGTGAGTTCCATCTCTCTCTCTGAAACGATTCATATGTTCACCTTTCCTGTCAAACATCCCACAGTTTCCAATTCCCTAACTCATGACCTTGCCTCTTCTACCATAGACCTGTGTGGTAGTCCCCCCCAGTTTTGTGGTGGGATACATTACTGGACCCACAGTAGATGCCTGAAACCGTGGGTAGTGCTGAATCCTAGATATATGAGGATTTTTCCTCTAGGGGCATACCTCGGAGATATTGTGAGTCTGGTTCCAGACCGCCACCATAAAGAGAGCATCACGATAAAATGAGTCATATTTTGGTTTCCCAATGCACATACAAGTTATGTTTATACTATACTGTAGTCTATTAAGTGTGCAATGGCATCATGTTTTTTAAAGAAAATGTAAATACCTTAAATTTAAAAACACTTTATTGCTGGGGTGCCTAAGCAGCTCACTAGGTTAAGTGTCTGACTCTTGATTTCAGCTCAGGTCATGATTTCACGGTTTGTGAGTTTGAGCCCTTAGGGATTCTATCTTTCTCTGCCCCTCCCCTGCTTGTGCTCTCTCTCTCTCTCTCTCTCAAAATAAATAAACTCAAAAAAAATTATTGCTGAAAAATGCTAACCATCATCTGAGCTTTCAGTGAGTCATAATCCCTGATCACAGATCACCATAAGAAATATAATAATGAAAAAATTTGAAATATTGTGAGAGTTACCATAATGTGACACAGAGACACAAAGTGAGCAAATGCTGTTGGAAACATAGTGCCTATGGATTTTCTCAGTGCAGGGTTGCCACAAACATTCAATTTGTAAAAAAAAAAAAAAAAAGCATATTGTGAAGTGTAATAAAATGAGGTATACCTGTACATACATGCCTATGATAAAGTTTAATTTATAACTTATGGACAATAAGAGATTAACAATAAAAATCAACAAAATAGGACAATTGTAACAATTGTAACAAAATACTGTAATAAAAGAATGTGGTCTCTCTCTCAAAATATCTTCTTATATTATATGCATTCTTCTTGTGATGATGTAAGATGATGCCTATGTGATGAGAAGAAGTGAGGTGAATGGCATAGATGTTGAGATATAGGGTTAGGCTACTATTGACCTTCTGACTATATGTCAGCAGGATCATTTGCCTCTGGACTATGGTGGACCATGGGTGACTCAAACTGTGGAAAGAATACTGTGTGGATGGGGCAGGGGTGACTACTGCACATCTGCTGGCATCTTTTCTCACCTTTCCTGTTTTTCCTCATGGGATTCCCACCCCATGCGCTCAGCCAAGATCTTTCCCTTTATTCTCAACTCAGGATCCTATTGTCTCCTATTTCTGCAAAGTTTTCTCTCCTTCCGTTGTTCTCCACCTCTCTTCCTTTTTATTGCTTTCATGATTACAATCACTCTAATTAGCAGGATTCTAGAATATTCCATATGAAAAAAAAATTTCCTCAATCTCGCACCTCCCATTCATTACCTCCTTGTTTTTCTGCTTATCTCTACAGCAAAACTTTTCAAATGAGTTGAATATACCTATTGTCTTCTCTTCCTCATTCTCCATTCAGTCTTCATATATTCCATTAGGATGTGAATCTCCAACTCTCACTAAAACCTCTTTTCAAGGTCAGCAATGATTTCTAAGGTGCCAGAACCAACGTACAGGTCTTTACTCTAAATTTACCTGAACTCTTAACAGCATTCAATATAGTTGGCTACTTATTTCCAGAGCAACTCTTCTCTTGTGGATTCCATAACACCACACTGTCTTGGTTTTTCTTTTCTCTCTCTAACTGTTTCTTCTCAGTTTCCTTGGGTGGCTTGTTGGTCTCTGCCTGTTCTCCAAATGTTGAAGTGACTCTCTTCTTTATCTATGCTTCTTAGATGGCCTCATCCAGTTCCATGGCTTTAAATACCATCTATAGCTAACTGATTCCCAAATTTATATCTCCAGACTTATCTCCTGCATTCCTGACTCCAGTTTCTCAAGTCAAAAATTTAAAAATAACTTTTGATTGCTTTCTTTACTTCACCATACTTTCCCACATCCAGATAATCTCCATATTCTGTATGGAGTACTCCATAATCTAATTTATCTCTCAAATCAGTTTTCTTTTCTTTGTTACTACTATTACAACCCTGGTTTAAGCTATCAACATTTCTTCTACCTGCACCTCAGTAGTAGCCTCATTTCTGATGTCCCTGCTTCCTTTTTTACCCTTATTGTCTACACCTTACAGCAGTTAGAGAGGTATTTTAAAAGGGGAAATTAGAGTGGGCCTTTCCTTGCTCTAAATCTGCTAATGGATTTCCATTGCTCTTGATATTTGAACTCTTGATGGGCCCTATGTAGTCTCACTGACATTATTATGTCCTGTTATTCTTCTTCATCGGGCCACACTGGACATGATGTCTCCTCGGAGCCTTTGGACATACTGTTCTGTCTTCCTAGAATGCTTTGCTCCTACCTCTTGGCTTGCTGTATATCCTTCTGATCTTTTTGTTTACAGCTCAAGATCATGTCTCCAGAGATGCTTTGAATCACCACTCTTTCTGAGAGTCCCACTTGCTTTTCTTCTTTTTCCTAATTACTTTCTACCATTAAAGTTTTTTCTTTATGGGGCGCCTGGGTGACTCAGTTGGTTAAGTGTCTGACTTCAGCTTAGGCCATGATCTCATGGTTCGTTGGTTCGAGCCTCATGTCGGGCTCTGTGCTGACAGCTCAGAGTCTGGAGTCTGCTTCAGATTCTGTGTCTCCCTCCTCTGCTCATGCTCTGTCTCTCTCTTTCTCTCTCTCTCTTTCAAAAATAAATTACATTAAAAAATTTTTTTTTTCTTTATAATCCTTCTCACAACTGAAATTACTTTGTGTATTTGTTTATTTATTTACTGTGTTTCTCTCTCAACCAGTGGGTCCATGCATGACATTAGCAATCTTGTTTATATTTTTTATAGTATTTCTCCAGTGCTTGGTATGTTTCCCATCACCTAGGAGGTGAGAATATTTGTTGAATGAATGCATATGCATAAGGGATGTGAAACTGTTCATTGTGCTATACTGGTGTAACACATTCTATTTTTCACAGATTACTTTAGTAGATCAGTAACACAAGTGGTCTGTATTGGGCACTAAAAGGTAAAATCATAAGCCATATTGGCTGTATTTGCCATGCAACTGCTCTCTTTCCCATATGAAGAGCTATTTTTTGTTTTGCAAAATCAAAACTGGACTAATAGGATATGGATAGACTGTAAGGAAATGTTGACTCAGGTAAATAATACCTGTTAAGAAAAGTTTGTGGCAAAATGGCATTGCATAAGATGAGTACAATTGTATTTCTTCTATGTTTTAAACAACCCGACCTTAAACTTCTATTGCTTATTCCGGATGAAGGCCTGAGCAGAATATACAGTAGTATTCAGGCATCACAGGAAATAGTCTTACAACACTGATATTATAGAGGCAAGGGATGGGAATCAAGAGTATCACTCACCACGATCCGTTCCTAGCTTCTTTGTCCAAGCTTGAAGGTTTTCTTTAAAAGTAAGCTAAAGCTCATTCTGACTGAGAATTAATGCAGACCCAGAGAAACTGTCCATATCTCATCTTAGTAATTAGAAGTATGCCACCTTGAAGGTCTCACACCTTCCCATTTGCACTGAATTTAAGGTTAAAGAAATCGTCCAATATCTTGTGTCAAGGCTCTAAAACCCAGAATTTCAACTGGTACACATCCTTGCTAGTAAGTCAAGTTATTGGATGGTATGTTGATCAGAAAATGGCATAAGTAGTAAAAAAGTAAACTCTAAGTATCTTCTTATAAAGATCCTTTCCTTTCATGGCCAATATTTGCTTCTTTTTCCACTTGATGCTTATCTCTAAGGAATTGTTTTGTTTATAAACATTTTTCTTAGAGATCCTATTTGTTATTTAAATCAACATAGTACCCATTTCAAAGCCCTAGCTCCCTATAGGAGTTGCTTAGCTCTTGGATACTTTTCTGCCAATGTCTTTGTTTCTCTTTTTTCCTGAAGTTTACTTCTTTCTTATAGAAGAAAATTTAGCAAATGCTGATAGGTACAAAGAAAAGCAAAGGAGGAAAGGAAAATTACCACCCAGAATCAACTGTGGTTAAATTTTGAAATATGGTACTTTAGGCATGAGGCTAATTTTGAGGAGTCCTATATTTGACAACAGTGTTGGGTGAAACTTGGAAGAAGGTTGTGTTTTAGCTGAACATGAATAAATTTTTGAAATAGTTTGAGCAAATTCAAAAATAGCACAGCAATACCATTGACATTTTGTTTTACTTGCTTGATACAAAAAGGTGGTGGTGATCCAACTGGGGTTAAGGTTTTTGACTTTTTGTTATTTTTTTTAATATGAAATTTATTGTCAAATTGGTTTCCATAAAACACCCAGTGCTCATCCCAACAGGTGCTCTCCTCAATACCCATCACCCCCGCCCCCGCCCTTCCACCCCCCATCAACCCTCAGTTTGTTCTCAGTTTTCAAGAGTCTCTTATGTTTTGGCTCCCTCCCTCTCTAACCTTTTCTTTTTTTCTTTCCTTCCCCTCCCCCATGGTCTTCTGTTAAGTTTCTCAGGATCCACATAAGAGTGAATACTACAATGGAATACTACTTGGCAATGAGAAAGAATGAAATATGGCCTTTTGTAGCAACGTGGATGCAACTGGAGAGTGTTATGCTAAGTGAAATAAGTCATACAGAGAATGACTTTTTGTTATTAAAATGATCTCAACCAAAAAAATATTTCTAAGATACTAATAGGTATTTTCCCATTCCACGTTAAGCTTAAAATTTTTTTTAACATTTATCTATTTTTGAGAGAAGAGAGAGACAGCATGAGTGGGGGAGGAGCAGAGGCAGGGAGACACAGAATCCGAAGCAGGCTCCAGACTCCGAGAGGTCAGCACAGAGCCCGATGCAGGGCTCAAATTCATAAACTGTGAGATCATGACCTGAGCTGAAGTCAGATGTCATTCCACATTAAGCTTTAAATAAAAATTCAAACATTATAACTTTTAGAGTTTCCAAACCTGAAAAGATGATGGTATTTCCCACCCCTAATATATGATGGAGAAAAAAAAAATAAGGCTAAACTGCAAAATAAGTATGAGAAAGTTCACAATATGACATCTGTCATGTCTATTTTGAAACCTTTTTATTTTTTAAACATCAGGTTCTTTCATGGAGCATTTATTGGGAGCCCCTGCTTTGCAGGTGCCCAGGCACGTCCCCTGTCCTTGCCGCCCCAGATGGAGGAGGTGCTGACATTGCCCGCCACAGCAGTGGTGCTCTCTGAGCTGTCGGTCATGCTTCCCTTCCTCTGCTGCTGGCGTTAGCATCTCTGGGATGCAGAGGGAGCCTAATGTGTGCCAGCCAGAATAGGGAAATGTCCATCTGCTCTGCGCTGGGCCTGAATTTCATCACCGGGGTGATGGCTGCATAGCAGATGCCTGAAGCCGGGGTACGCAATGGCCATTTACTCAGAGGCCACGGTAGAGGAACTTTAGTCAGTTTATAGCCTGTAATGCGGAAAGAGAGCCAAACGTGCTAAACAGGCTGCCTCTGCAGAGGTCTGAGCTTCGAGGTCTATGCAGTCTCAAATGGATGGGGCACACTTTGTTTCTAACTCCGTGATGTTGTTGATATGACCTTGGGCAAGTCCCTTTACCTTCATGCTTTGTTGTAACAAAGTATCATCTGTAAACTAATTGCAGATTATATAATGCATTCTATCTATGTTCCCTGCCTGTTGTGAGGACATAACATCAGATCTCACTTATTCATCTGAGCATAGCACACATGCTGCCTCCTTTGTAGCTGTCAAAAAGGGAACCATTCTTTTTGATTTCTATGGGCACTTTATTAGCTTTTCTCTTTGGACACATAATAAATACATCAGCAAACATTTATTAGCTGTGCCTACTTTATTCCAGGTGCTATTCTGAGTACTTCGGTGGTTATGGGTGATCGGGTGGGGGGGGGGGGGTGGGGGAGTAGTAGAATCAGCTACAAAGATACGTAACTGAGTTCTTGAGGAGTTACTTTACAAATGATGTAGATTACCTATATTCCATCTGCTTCTCTCCCAGCAACTTATAAACTCCTTCACGATGGAGTCTCTTGCCTATAAAGAGGCTTGACTCTTTATACTTGATTACCCTTGACTACCTCAAAGCATCCATCAACACACCCTGTGCAAAGTAATGACCACATATTGGACACTTACTAATGCCAAGCGTAATTCCAAATGCTTTACATGAATTAACCCGTTCAGCCATTATCACAACACTATTATAAACATTTTACAGATGAGATCAGAAAGTGGCACGGAGCAGTTAAGTAACCTAAGGTCACATAGTGGGTGCGTGGCAGAGCCTCACACAGGCAGCCCAGCTCTCTAGCACATACTCATAATCACCGTGGTTTCACATCAGTGGTAGGTTGTTGAATGAATGAGTGAGGAGTGTTGGAATGTTTTAAAGAGTGTAAAGCACTTTTATGGGTTTAAGTCATTACTACTGCTTTTGCTCCAGACAGAACTATCACTACAGGATTACAGCTGACATCCTATATAGCATTTTGGGGGAAAGAAATCTCAGCATTCTACTTATGATGGTGGAGCTCAAGTACAGATGGGGAGCAAGCACCTGACCAGAGTTGAGCAAACTTACTGTAAAAGATAAATTCAGCTGTAGGAGAACTAGAAAAACAATGTCCCTGATTTCTGATCCTTACCTGTGGGGCCATGACACTTAGGCCAATTCTGGGTGACTTCTGATTATAGGCTTAGCCCATAACTAGTCTCTTTCCCAAAAGACTGTATGAGATGATCTTTTGTACCCCAAACTGACTTTTCACTGACATTATTTTTGCCCTCAATATACCCTTTCTAGTACCCAAGCTAGACAATGCCACCTCATCCACAGTTTCCCCTTCCTTCACTTTGTGGCTAAGTCTTGCCCATTAAGTGTTTCTTTTTTTTTTTAATTTTTTTTTTAACGTTTATTTATTTTTGGGACAGAGAGAGACAGAGCATGAACGGGGGAGGGTCAGAGAGAGGGAGACACAGAATCCGAAACAGGCTCCAGGCTCTGAGCTGTCAGCCCAGAGCCCGACGCGGGGCTCGAACTCACGGACCGCGAGATCGTGACCTGAGCCGAAGTCGGTCGCCCAACCGACTGAGCCACCCAGGCGCCCCACATTAAGTGTTTCTTAAAGATATCCCCTTCCCTTCTATTCTGACTGCTGTTAATGTTAATATCCCTCCCTGTTAAAAGGCATCAATGGGGGTGCCTGGGTGGCTCAGTCAGTTAAGCTTCCGACTTTATCTCAGGTCATGATCTTGCAGTTCACGAGTTGGAGCCCCGTGTCGGGCTCTGTGCTGACAGCTCAGAGCCTGGAGCCTGCTTTGGATTCTGTGTCTCCCTCTCTCTCTGCCCCTCCCCTGCTTGCACTCTGTCTCAAAAATAAATAAACATTAAAAACATTTTTTACAAAAAGGCGTTAATGGCATTTAATTTCCTCTAAGACAGACCATAAACTTCTTACTATGGTGGTCAAGGCACTCCACTACTGGGTTTCAACCTGCTTTTTGGATATCATCTCCCATGATACTTCCACAGTAACCCAATATGTTGTAGCCACACTGGGTTCTTTACAGTTCTTGGAATGGATCATATGTTCCCATGTCCCACGGATGTATGCCCTACCTTCTTTAAAAAAAATTTCTTTTCTTTTCCACCTGTTAAAATATTTGATCTTCTTCAAGGCAAGCTCAAATGTCATTTCCCGATTACCCCAAGATAGAATTCATTGCCATTTCTAACAACTCTATGTTTATAGTTTATGTTCTCTTCAGACATTCTTTGTGTTACAGGGTGGTTGATATGCCTTTTCCACAACAGATTGGAAGATCCTTGAACTTGGAAAACATTACGTCATCTTTGAAGCCATGTACCACCTAGCATAGTTTTCCTGTAATTTTAGCTTTCTGAATGTGTACAGCTCTACTCCCCATATAGGTTGTTGGTTTTTGGCAGGCAGTGACCGTTTACAATATGAGCTATCTTCTGTATTTGGGGCTTTCGTTGACTTTAAATTTGCTTTTGCCAGTTAACATGCAGGTATAGGGGATCAAAAGAAAGCTATTACCTCTGATTCCTACTTTCAGTGAGTGCTGTGAGGGCTGAGAAATAACACCTTCAAAGCACTGGCTGCATATAGCACAAGCTCAGAAGAAGTAACGATTGGTTAGCTTCATGGTTGCACTCCTTGGCAAGTCATTTTATGTGACTGAGATTTGGCCTGAGCCATCCAATCTCAGGACTGATTGTCTTCCATAATGAAACACATGTGCAGTTAAATTCTAGAATACTCTCCAAAAGAACATTTATCTTCCCTTCTTCCCCATTGTACCATTAGGCACTTTTACCATGATGTCAGTTGCTCCAGAACAGATAATCAATTTACTAGTACCTTGTAAATGCTTTTAATTTTGAATAGTTTTATTATCATTATTGTTATTATTTTTATTTGTCTCTAAAGTCTTTGTACCCCCTTGCTTTAGTCTTCCTGCAGTATAGAAAAAAGCCTCACTTTTGCAGATTACCATGCCTGAAGCATAGTAGGCAACAAATATTTGTTGACTCAGTGAATGGAGAATGAATAAATGACCTCCATGCTCCTTAGGCAAAAAAGGACAAACTATTTATTTAAATGAATTGTCCACATCAGTCATGCAAAACTCACTCTGGCTCTAGGCAGCATAGCTGGGAATGGTTTCCTGTCCTGGGGCAGATGGATCTCTTCCTCTCTCAAATAGCAACTAGATCCATTGAAAGAACAGTGCCGTGGTGGATGCAGGAAGAATTGAAAAGAACATGAGCATTACATGAGGCAGGATATTATTTGTCTGCTGGAGTTGATGAGGAAGTTACACTGGGGAATCAATAACTATTAATCTCTGCAGGATCTCTCCCTCTCTCATTACCTAATGAAGCTCTGCCAAGCAAGAAACCCATAAACTCTCACAGTCTGAAGAACAGTGTGGAATCAGGATTCTTACTGGAAAACCTGACTCTAAGATCTGTGTGGGTGTGGAAGTCTATCTGAGACCTTCTGGGCAGTGTATGCTGAATGACAAGGCAAGCCTCCACAAAGATTCCTAGAACCCAGATGGGATTAGATGAGGGTGGAGATGTGGGACAAATTTTATGAGGAGACTGCTTCATGTATCAGGCCCTGGAATAAGGTGCTGTTGGATTTCCCCTTCAGCTTGGAATGGCTGACTGGCCATTTTATTGCCCTCATCAAAGGAGAATGTCTAGAAAGTGAGTTGATTGAGAAGTGGGTCTTTTGTAGATGGCTGCTACAGATTAGAGTAGTTATATGAGATTACTACATCAGCTACCTTACATTCTTCTTCAGAAAAAAACAGTACCAAAACTTTATCTCCTTTCCCCCTCCTTCTCAAAATCCCTAAGTCTCCATGTCTTATTTTCTAAACCACTTTTTTTTTTGTCAAGGTCATTGACTATTAAGACTATGAGATCTTAATGGCAGAGTGGATTACTTTTAATTTTTATTTGACCTCTTTTCTAAGTGATTTCCTCAGCAATGAGTGAGTTTCCATCTCTGCTCTCTAAAAATGGTTAATGGATGTATCTCTCTCTATCAGTTTAGTACAAATTGTGTCTTCCTACTTATTTTTTCATAAGAATACATCTAATCTGCTCTTTGTGCCCCTGCATCAACATTTGTTGAGCAACATTTAAGAGTTTAACAGCCAATATTTATTTGGCACTTCCCTGAGATTATCCAAGATCCATTGGCCTTCAAGTACAATGTGTCATATTTAGAGGAATCTCTGCTATAGTTCTGCTATGATTTTCATGTCGGTGCCCTTGGGAAAGAGCCCATGTCTACAGTCTTACATAGTTACTCTGAATGTCATCACCAAATTAAAGGCAGAACAAAATGCTGAGATGATAAATTTAATCAGCTTTCCCAGAGGTTAGAAACATTTCTCAGACACCTCTGCCCCGACACATCTATATTCCAATCTGTTCAATTCGGCTGTCACAATTTCACCCCAATTTACCCATTGCAAGCACTTGAAATGCTGCCTTTAATTAATTCTCTGCACTCAGAACTTTGAGCAATGCCAAGTGAGTTAATTACCCAAGTTTATGGCTTTAAGCATTTCCTAGATGCAAATGATGAAAACTCTTAGTGAGTGCCAGCACCCAATCTTCAAAGACTTCAGCCTCCTCCCTCCACAGAACTGTTCTGAGGAGCTAGAGGTGGGTGTGCTGGGTGCAAAATGACCAGATGGTATAGAACAGTATCTAGATGAAATTTTCACTGTAAACTAGCAGATGATTATTTTTAGAAACATCCTCACTACTTTATTGAAGAAGTGGGAAGGTTCAAAGGGAAGTTGTAATCTGCTTCTGAGCAAATTGGATTAGAATTGTTATGATAGGAATTCTCTTAGGATAAGTCGCTTATATCTCTATGCTAGGTGTTACAGTTTGAGGTCAGGTAATGATCATGGATGCCAAAGTGTACTGTTTTAGTGGAAATTTGTTTTATAAGGAGTTTCTCAGGAGGGAAGGAAGGAAAGAAATAACCTTTATTTTCTCCTCTCTAGGCAGTCGAATATATCACATGCGTTCCTCATGAGAACTGTGTGATAGGTATTAACATCCCCATTGTTATAGTTAAAGAAACTAAAGCCCAGAAAACGAAACTAAATTAAAGATAGTTGAAGGATTTGAATTCAGGTTTGCCAGACTTTTGGGGTGATGCTTTCTGCATTAGACTACCCCTTTTCTGTGTGTAATTTGATAAATAGCACTTAACCATTAGGAAAGTCGTTAATAAAGTTGTTGCTCCCCTTGAGATCACTGGAAACATTTGTTTGTTAAATTGGGATCCTAGTTTGTTGCAATCACTACTACTTGTCAGTAAGAGAAAGGTTTCTTCAGTTTCTTAAATATAAGCACATGTCTTGCCCCTCCTAACAGAGGAGAATATTTCAACATAATGGACCTGGTGTCACCAAGACACAAGGCCTCAGGATAGCTAAGGAATAGTTTTGTGTTCCAAGGTAACTTCACATAAAATGTTCCATTCTTAATTTTCAATAGCTAGTTTCCACTCGTGGACATTAATCTAAAATTGTTAAAAGCATAAAGTTCAGAGTATTTCCTGTGGGCCTGGGAGAAAGGGTATAGACAAAAGTCTAATCTCTTAATGGAGAATCAATTAGTGTAAAACTTTCTACTGTGCAGTAGAAAAAAGGATTTTACCCTATGATGCCCAATTTTCTACCCTCACTCATAAGTCATCATTTTTCTTTCCTAAACTTTGAATTTTGGCAGATTATTCTAGGAGCCTCTGTTGCCCTCCAGCTCCCCTTTCCTTCCCCAAATGGCATCTAGTAATGTTTGAACTGGTAAGAACTGTGTGTTGATAGAACTATGAAGTGTTTCTCACTCTTTAATATATACACAGTGAATCTTGATATAGGAATCAAGAAGGAAAAAGAGCAAATGTTTACTAGAGAGAAGTTATTATATCAGGTGAGCAAAGTACTTTTATCATAGACTAAGCTCCATTGTATAGACATAGCTGAAATATTCTTTAGTTCTTTACTTTTTACCTGATATTGGTGAATATAGTTTTGGCAGTAGTTATTTTTGAATAAAGTGATGGCTCCAAGCCAGGCAGACTTTGGCCTCCATATACACAGAAATATCACAGAGGAAATAAGAAAGTTTCATTAGTCTCCAAGTCAAAAATCCCAGATCGAAGTCCTACCTCTGGTAACAACAGAATGAGCTTGGGTTAGTCATTAGAGTTTTTATTTATTTTATTTTTGATTTTATTTTTTTAAATGTTTATTAATTTTTGAGAGAGAGCATGAGAGTTAGCAAGCTGGGGTGGGGCAGAGAGGGAGGGAGACAGAGGATCTTGTCTGATGTGGGGCTTGAACTCATAAGTTGTGAGATCATGATGTGAGCCAAAGTCAGATGCTTAACTGACTGAGCCACCCAGGCACCCCAGTCATCAGACTTTTTAAAACCTCAATTGCTGTACCTGCATAATGAGTACATTAGACATGTCAGTCATATTTCCTGCCATGCCTACAGCCCCCTTTATCTGTGCCCTATTTAAAATAAGTACACTTACTGCCTACAGCCACAGCAAACTGACCCTGGGTGGATAATGACATAAGGTGGGCCAGCAAACTTTGAGGGGATTTGTCATGAAAAGATGAGCTGAGATTTGAAATAGAATTGAGGCCAAGACAGGTCATGGTGAGTGGAAGTTAAGGGTACTTCAATCGAGCAACATTGAGATCAAGAAAAGATTTACAGATTCAAGGACAAGACCGAGTCAGTTATTATGGTAGCACAGTCATTAAGACTACAGGTCTTGGAGTTTGTGGATTCCCATACACTATATAATTATCAGCAATTTATTTAACTTCTCTAGGGTGCTAGTTTCCTTTCAGTGAAATTAAGATAATAATAGTACTTTCATCATAGGATTGTTGTGAAGATTACATGAATTAATACATGGAAAACCCTTAGAACACTACTTGGCACTTTGCTACATCCTATGTCAGTGTTGTGATAACTGTTATTGACTGAGAAGCACCATACCACAGGCTGTATATTGATTTATGTCAGTCAATCCTTCAACAACTTTGTGAGGTAGGTTCTATTAATATCTCCATGTTAAAGATGTGGAAAATAAGGCATGGAAATATTACTGACGTCTTCATGGTCACATAACTAGGAAGAAGCAGGCTGGCATTTAAACCTGGGTTCTTTGGCTCCAGAGTCTGCTTGTTGACCATGACTTTCTACTGCCTCTCTGTAATTGATATGTCCCAACAAGAGGAAAGCAGAGCAGGGCAAAGCGTGACTGAGTCCTAGAGATGGCTGGAAATTGGTTTAAAGAAGAGCAAAATCAGCTTGAGGAGACTTATGGCTGCCCTGGGTCCAATTACAAGTCCAAGGAAACCTTACCATGTTTGTTCCTGGTTTTGGAGTACCACGAGATCCTTGTGTATCCTTCTAGAAAGTATCCCCTTTCATGAGAGGGCTCTAGTGAGCAACAAAGAGGAATGGATGAGGTGAGCCAGTGGGTACCAACCCTTTGTCTGTCTCGTTCTCTAGGATTGATGAAATAGGGGTCGCTTTGTTTTGGTTTTCACCATCTACCTATCATTTAGTATAGCACATAGTAGGGGCTCCTGAAATACTCATTGAATGACAGAGTGAAAAACTGTGATGCATTAAACAAATGTGGAGTATAATTACTTCCTTCTAATGATTGATATCACTATTCGCTTTCTTTCAAAGACTAATTTCTCATGTACAAATCTGTATAGTTACAGAAAAGGACGTTCTGCCAGAAAATTGAGGATTTGTATTATAGTCATAAAACTAGTGGTTAGGATTTCTTTTATTTGAAGGACTAAGAGAGCAAAAAGGCATTTCAGGTTATTATTCCATATTTATCATGTCAACAATTTATCAGGCATGCCTAACTATAAAAGGCCCATTATAGCTTCATTTAATGTGAAATACTGTGTTATTAACTTGCTACATTAAGTGTATTTCATCCTAACCATAGTAATTTCAGAGATCACAGTCTCTTTCCATCTCTGCTAGTAGTTAAAATAAGATTTAACTTCTGCCACCCTAGCACATCATTCGCTACTGAATATTGACCTTCTTGAGGGTCACATGTCTATGCACTCTAAATTAAAATCTGTTAATGATATCATTTCACGAATCCCCAGAAATAGATGTTTTACATTCTGACTAATGTTGCATTCTCTTCAAGCAATGGCCCTCTTTTTCTTGCTGAAAATTCATAGCAAGACCAGTGGTCGATGAATCTGAACACTTCTCTGGCTTCCCTTTGATCCTCCTGCATTAAATGCTTAAAATTTAATGCTGGAGCTTATAGCGCCATGAGCTCGAGAGAGAGAAGTAAATGAAAAGTCAACCTTTTGGGCTGTATTCCTGTGCAGGCTTTTGTGTTTGTGTTCCACCTTTCCCCCCCCCCCCCCACCCCATGGCTGCTAAAACAGTTTGCTGTCAGAACACTCTCCTGTCAGAAGAACTTTGTGGTTGACACGATGCAGAGATTGGAAAATGTCACTATTAAAGAATTAAAGTGAGCAGGGCTCTTTCCAAACAAGTCCATTTGCGCCTGCAGAATTTTGTCAACACGGCAGGAGCCTGGGGGTTCACGTCATTTGTACTAGCACTTGAGAGTCTATGTTTGCTTTTCCTTGGGGAAAATTCAGAAGATGAGAAAGCCCAGCTGTTCTGAGAATTTCTGAGCCTTGGAGGATCGAGCTAGAAAGAGGAGATGGGGAGGGGGTATTGGGGTGGAGGTGGGGGGTCAATATAATCTGATCTCTGATATGGCTGTGACAGATTACCATCATAATTTTTTTTTTTTTTTGGTTTTGTCTTGAAAAAAACTTAGCCAATATATGTTTTTCATTTCTGGAGTTGATTTATTATTTTAACATATTTAGACACTTATAACTATAACTTCTTAATAGGGGCTGAAACTTTAGGGAGAGGGCATGTGCTGAGCAGGGAGAACATTGTGCCCGATTATGGCCACAGGGCCCCTGGGCCCCTTTCTGCATGCTTTGTTGTACTGCTATGGAGCAAACAGTGGTCCTGTCTCAAGGCTTGTCTTCTCTTTTGCTTTCCCCCTAGGAATCTCACTCACTTTGCCAACCAGGCTTAGCCCTAGTATTTCCTCAAGGTATCACCCCAAAACTCACTTGTTTTACCCTGCCCTGAACCCCACACAGGCCTGAGAGACATGCCTGGACAAGGCTCGGTGCCTTTGCCTCAACTGCCCAGTGCCCGCTTGGCAGGACAGGCGTTGGCTACTTCTTGGCCAGCATATGCCAGAGCACAGTGATGGGAGATGGTGCCCCATAGCCATACTGAAACAATATTGCAAAGTGTGTGAGGCAATTGACTCAAAACCCGTTCAGGGACTCCCCCATCCCCAGCCATATGCTTGGTACTACAGGTATGTTTGTCTTCCTGTATCACTTAGGGCATTTTTTGACATTTCCTCCATTATACTGTGATTTGCTGCCTCCACAAGGGCTTTCCATGAATGCCTTGTTGCTGTGTGGGGAGGCAGAGAGAAGAGCCTCAGGTTTCAACTAAGATGTTAATTATGCTGCTGACAGACCTGCCTTAATGGGCCTTTATTGGTATCTCTGCCCCAATCTCAGAAAATTTAAAAATTTGCTTTTGTTTTCACCTTGACCAAAGAATGATCATTATTCCTATGAGTTGAGTAATGATGCAGTAGGGGTCAGACAAGAGTAAATTTTGAGGAGCATCCAATGTCATTGGAGTTATTTGTTTTGCCATGGTCATGATTCCACAAGCACAGAGTGAGTGTCAGATCAGAGAAATTTTACTATAGCTGAGACCTGGGTGTGCAGGTGCAGAACCCATCTGATAAAGGCCCCTGACTTGTTGGAAGAGTGTGCTATCCCATTGGAGATTTTATGAATGTGAGTAGCATTTGAATCTTCCTAAGTGAATGTACCTAATTTCCCTAATCATTTACTGCAGAGTAATTTTAATGGCTGTACCCCATGAAATATATACTGACAGTGAAATTGCCTTTATAAGGTGTTCTATGACTTTCAATGCTATGATTCCTCAGTGAAATGTATTTTTATGATGGATATTAACAGTTGGTTAGACTCTTCTTACCAGCCCATTATATCTATAAATCAGTGCATCTACAATATTTAAGAAAGATGAATTTGTTAAAACTTAGGTTTATTTTTTCACATAATAATCTTTAGTGCTGGACAGGTGCTTGTTAATTACCCAGTAATGTTGAATTTCTCTATAATCACTGGACAACTCTAAATCTAGCCTATGAGCCTTGGTTAGATGTGGAGTTGGATTTATAAAAGAGAGATTTAAATCATTTGTAAGGCAAGTTGATTCACTCATCAAGTATGTACTGATGGTCTGCTGTCAGCCTGACCCCAAGCTAGGCTGGAGGTCTGACCAAAAACAGGAGGCTGGCTCTTGAAGGTCTTACGTTCTCATAGTTGAATGGAGGGTGTAGATCCTTGTCTTAAAAACAGCAAGCCCAGAGCATATCAACACCTTCTCTTTTCAACCCCAGCCCAGAGACAAAGCATTGTAGAGGGAAGAGCCTTTGTGGGAGAAACAGGAAAGAAAGCCCTATTCTTAGGGGCAAACCAGAGTCAGTTAAGGAGGGGAAAATAAAGCAAGAAGAATGGATAGAGACAGATTTGATGAGGGTTAAGAGGCCCTTATAGAAAGCAAATACAATCAATGGGAAAAGAAAAACAAGGATTGTCTCCTCTTCCTCCCAAGAGGGCTGGGAGAAGAAGTAAGCATTCATTAAGTGTTTTCATTTTATTTGTTTTTGAAAGCAAGAGCACAAGTAGGGCAGAGGGCCAGAGGGAGAGAGAGAGCACACCCAGTGCCGAGCCTGATGTGGGACTTGATCTCACAACCCTGAGATCATGACCAGAGCTGAAATCAAGAGATGGATGCTTAACTGACTGAGCCAACCAGGTGACCCTCATTGAGTTTTTATTATGTGCTAGTTGTTTCATGCATGCTGCTCCAATTATTTCTTAAAACAGCCCTGTAAGTAGACATTATGTCCAGTTTTAGGGAAGGCATTGAGGTCAGAAAGGTTAAATAACTACCAAAATTCATATTCCGGTATACAGTGAAGATGATGTTCAAGTACAGGTGTGTCTAACTCCAAATACATTCTGTTTCGTGAAGCAGATTCCAATGCCTTGACTGCAAATTCACAAGCATGTTCATTCATTCAGCAAAAACCAAGACCTTAAGATATATCAGACAGTCAAGATTATTTCTCTCATTCCTTTATTTTCGACTTAATGCTGCTCTCTGTCCTTGTCTTCTGTTTTGTACCCTTTTAAGTTCTTTTGCACTTGTTACTTGTAAGAAATTGATGACTTTGCATCCCTGGTCTACTGTTAGGGAAGTTAAATCATTTTGTTACATTGAGCCTCTGATTTTTCCCCTGTAAAGTGGAGAATAATAAGAATCCCTACCTCATGATGTTGGGCAGTTTAAATGAGGTAATACATCTGAGCACATCTGTTGCACAGATGGTGGGTGGTTAGCATAAGTATGCTCATTAATATATTCACAAAAGATTCTTTCTGTACAGTGGAAGGTGATACAGACATGTCTCTTTGGAGAACAATAATTCTACTGATAGTGATGATGGTGAGTAATGATGAAGAAAATCCTTAAAGACAGAGGTAATAAGCTGGCTGCCTAAATATGTGTTTTGTGTGGTATACTCAGTGTTAAAAGTAGTTTCCAGTATTTAAAATAAGATAAGTTTATATAAAAAGCCCCAATCTTTTGATTCTCCTGAAAAGTGGGAAGACCTGTCAATGGTAGGTTGGTGTTCTACATTAACTGGAGCCAACCAGTCATACTTCTTAGTCTGGGTGACCATATGTCCTGGTTTGCCTGGGATAGCCTGGTTTATACCTATTTCCCTAGGATAATTAATAGTAATATGCCCTTTATTGGGGATGGGACAACATTTTATGTGTTCCCCTCATCTCTAGTATGCTATGGTGTCTGTCTACTCACCTCAACTGCCTATCACCTTTAAGTTATCTGCCTGCCCCTGTAAGCATTTGAATTTGTGATGCCCCCCTCCCCCCTATTTTTTAAGGGCATCTTATTCCTCTTGACTTTGTTTCAATAGCACACTGCTTTCCAAAGGATGCATCAGTTTGGAGGTCAGGAAGATTTAGCTTCTCCACCTTTAGAAACTATACTCACCAATCACTCTTGAATGCAAGGAAAAGGTAATGTCCTGTGAAGTGGCATCTGCCCTACGGAGAGCTTCTGCCAGCCTTGGTAATTCACTGGAAAATTTGATCAGACCTAGACTGTCCAACTAGACAATTTATTTAGCTCTGCAAGGAAAAAAAATCTGGAGTTGTCCCCCAGAGGCAAATTCATTGAAACATTTAAACAGTGGAAATAAGATATTATTTCCATGGCTATCCAATAACAGTCTGTTACTTTTATAGAGCTCCTTTCCTTGGACATAGAAGTCTCTCCTTCAACATATCACTTGAGGTGGACAGAAAAGTGTTTTTATTTCTAGTGTTAAAGATAAAGAAGCTGATTTAGAGGTTAAGCAGCATAGCCTAAAGTCACATAGCCCATAGCACACCCCCCTTGCCACCACATGCATGAATGCACACATTCTTTTTCTGTTATCTGAGGACATTTCCCTACTCTGGAGCCCCCTTTCCCCCCTGTACACACCATGTATCTTATGACCTTTTCCTAATTACATATCAACTGATAACTTGAAATTATATATTTTTATAAAAATTGAAATATATAACCTTGGCATGTACTTTCAATACTCTCTGCATGTTGAGAGACAGAGTGGCTCAGTAAATATTTATCGTAGGCATTCCATGGGTTAGATATGGTGCCTGATTTCATGACTCTTACAGTCTGATGAGGAGGGGAAACAGACATAGTCAAATATTCACAGAGTATGGAATTAGAAGTTGACAATACAGATAGTCCCTGCCCTGAGAGATATTTATGTCCCAGTGAAGGGTAAGGATTGAGAGTGGTAAGAGGGGCACAATGGAGGGGTGTGGGGGTGAGGGAGTAATGGGGAAGATTTACTATGGAGACCTAGAGAAAGATTTTCTTAGGAAGTAAAATTTGACTTGAGGTTTAAAGTGGGGCTGGGGTTTAGGTAGGAGAGTTCTAAGCAGAGGAAAGGGGATATGAAAAGGCCCTGAGGCAGGAGGAAGTTTGGCTTCTTGGGAGAAGTTGGAGAATACTAATGGGTTAGAGTGCAAATAATGAAGGGGAGGGTGGTACAACCTGAAGCTGCCAGACCACATGGGACTTTGGGGCCATGAATCCTGGACAGTATTCTGAAGGCAATGGAGAATTAGTAACAGTTAAGCAAGGGAGCAGCAGGATCAGATTTAAATTTTGAAAACTCCCATGTTGCTGATATTTTATAGTAGAATAGATTGATGGAGCAGGGCCGATAGTGAATGTGGATTTTTACAATGCTGGAGGGGCTGATGAATGGACCAAAGGGGGAGTGAAGTTAGAGAGCAGACTTAGCATGGGAGTAGAGGCAGAGTGTCAGGATTATCCCTAGGCTTCTGTCCTGGGTGGTGGTGGTGCCATTCATTGAGTCAAGGGGTGGGAGGGGCAGTTGTGGTGAAGGTGAGATTAACACTAAAGAATTGATATCAATGGTTTGTCAATGGGCAAACGTGCCAACTTTTACTCACCGACAGAAACACCAGTGTCTTCTGATCTCTGGGTGGGAAGGTATTGTTCCCAGTTTGTGGCCATTCAGTAGATAAACATTTACTGGCACCTAGCTGAGTTTTACTAAATAACAATACTGTCAGAAAATGTGGTTATTTCCTATTGTACAGCTCTCTTCAAAGTGGGCATCTTGGGTTTCACTGGCAAAAGTCATGGCAGTGGGGATCCACTTAGAAGAATTTTAATTTAATTCTGAGTAATTCTGTCATGTCTGAGCTGTCTTTCCTGATATTACCCTCAACTCACATCTTATGTGCAGCCCCCTTAAACCATTAGGCATAAGTCTATATATTTTTTTCATATTAAACTATAATTTGTTGTTGTTGTTTTTACCATCACTACTTTGAAAGCTTCTTGAAAGCAGGGACCATGTCACATTCACATTTCTTTTCTAGGTGTCCAGAAATTGCTGGGCACATGGGATTTATGCAGCAAATGATTGTTGAGTAAATGTTTTATATCATAGATATGTTTTAAATTTGTTATTCATTTGTCTCATTTTTGTCCCCACTGACAATGTACTATAGTGACTGTAGGAACATTTTCCAGAAAGTAGTGAGGAGGAAATTCGAGACCTAAACAAATCTTTCGGGCTGTAGTTCATTAAAGTGCAAAGAAAAACTGTTTTTAGTTCCTTAACTTGTAAGATGTATACTCAGATCCTTTAGCAGCTTGATTTTGGGGAAGAGATGTAGCTAAAGTTTGCCATAATGCCACTGTAATAATGTTTGGTTACAGTGTGGGAAGGGAATAACCTGGGTTCTGGTCTTACGTCAGCTTCTACCGTTCTTTAATGAAGCTGGTAGACGCATTTCTATGATTATTTTACAGTCTTTTTAAAAATTACCTGGGCAGTGTCATTCATGCATCATAGACCATTGTTTGGCACTAGTAATCCAATTAATTTAAAAGATTAAATATTCTTGGTTAGTTTCTTTTTTAAAAAATACTTTGTTAGTATTATTTGTCTCCCTGACTTTCCAACTTATTCTTGACAATATTCCTGATGTCCACCTGGAACTTGCAGAGTCTATATATCCAAGAGGCACCTTTAGAAGCCCTTTTTCTGAAAGCTGGTGCACATTATGAATGTCATCCAAAGCCATCCATCAAACTCGTTACTGCGTGGGCAGAGGTGAATGAGCCTCTGGTGTTGGGTCAGATGCTTCTACAGCTCGTGGGGCTTGGTCTTAGACATTCGTCTTTAGCTGCGGAATGGCAAGGTCCCGAAAGGAGAGTACAGGCTGTTCTTTGATGAGAAAGACAAGAAAGCCCAAGTGGGCATGAATTAGGGAGTCTCAATCTAGCAAGTAAGTGCAGAATTTAGAAACAGCCCCTTTTAAGATACAAAGCCAACATTCACCGTGGCCTGGGCATTTTAAATGGTTGATTCTTTTAGATTAGCTATCTTTTAAGGAACATTGAGTTTTCTTATGTGGCAGGAAATGAATATTTCTATTTAACTGTTTTTATTAATTGAAAGTTATATTCTTTGCCATACTTAAAATACTGATTTTCAAGTTACTGTGCTATTTTTGGAAAAGGCATTTGTTTAGTGTCCAGAGAGATGTTGGGTTTGCAGCCAAGCTCTGTTATTCACTAGTCTTGTGTCCCAAGACAAGCGCTTTGGCCCCTCTGAGCCTCAGGTACATTGTGAGTAGTAAAAGGGGTGTGTGAAATGTGTCAGATGTGGAGCAGTTTTATTTGTACTCATAAACATTTTATTGGTCAAAATTGGATCATCTCTAATGGTAGATACCCCAGTATTTTGCAAATATTTTCTTCCCCATATGAGTTATTAAAAACTCCTTCATTGTAGTTTCTGGGGTCTAAAATCTTGATCCTTTATTTATCTCATATCCCACACTCAACTGGTCAGGACATCCTCCTAGCTCTACTTTCAAAATATATTGAGAATCAACTACTTATTACTATCTCTACTGCTACCACTCCTGGCCCCAGCCACCATCTTTTCTTACTTGGATTGTCATAGTGTTCTGGGTATCTTTGCTTGCATTCCAGATTCCTTACACTAAAGTCTATACTCGACAGAAGCTAGATGATCACTTAAAATTGAAGTCAGATCATTTCATCCCTCTTCTCAAAACCCTCCAGTGACTACCTGTATAATCCAGAATAGAAGTCAAAGCCCTTATGAGGACTAATAGGCCCAATGTGATTTGGCTTCCCATTACCTCTTTGACATTATCTCCTCTTGCTCACTGTACCCTAGCCACACTGGTTTCCTTTTCAGTGCCTTGAATATATTAGGTACACTTTGCTTCAGGGCCTTTGCACTGGCTGTTCCTTCTGGTTAAATTGCTTTCTGGCCAGTGTTGTCATCTGTTTCTAAAATGTCATCTTCTCAGGAAGACTTATCCTGACCTCCTAATTGAAATTGTAAACTGATGCATGCCTCCTCAAATCTCTAGTTTACTCTAGCTCTATTTTTATAACTTTCTGTTATAGAAAATTTCAAACATATACAGAAATGGAGTATAATGAAGTCCCAAATATTATCACCTGATTTCAACAATGATACAGTATGGCCAATCTTGTTTCATCTACCCTCACCCACTACTCCTTATCCCAGATTATTTTGAAGCAAATCCAAAACCATATAATTTCATTTGTTATACAGTCAATTGTTATTTTTTATTATTCATAATTTTATTTTAGCCACTATATATACATTTATAAATGCGCATATGATATAGTTTATGTACATGGATTAGGTGGGTGTTTAAGGACACATAAAGTGTCTACTAGAAGATTATTAAAGTGTAGAAGTCTGAAAATCATATAATTACATTTGTTATATAGTCAATTCTCATTGGTTTTTGTTGTTATGTTCCCTAAAGTTGTTACAAACACTGAATTAGCAAATAGAGAACCATTGCTTCTAAGGGAAATAGCGGGTTAGGATTCTATGAGCATCTGGTTACATTGTTGTCAAGCGGTCAGTGCATAACTTTTTTTATGTGTGTTTCCATTTAAAGACACCTTATTTAATATGTGTTATTGATTCATTTACATTGAACTCATGGCCCACAGCACTATAACTGATGCCTGAAGGAGGTTTATCTGACACATGTATTTTCTCCATATGGTACATCACAGCCTTCTTGTGTTTAGGAATACTACACAGGACTTCAGCACTATGCTTGGGGGGCCATTTTAAACTGCAAAATCACTCACAAAAAGTACAAAAATGTGAAAAATGTGTGGCACTAAATAGACCATGAAAAGGACACTTGTTTATAGTTACAAAAGCTGAAACAAGAAAGTAGACCCTTTCCTTGTTTGACTTCAGTTGAAAGCTTATGTGCCAGGTGACTCAAATATTTTGCCACTCTGTGCATGTGCATGAGTGACTGCAACAACATTATGAGTATTGATTTTGGTGTTCCAAATAAATTGTAGCGTGTAGGAGAAATTGCAAATATGGAATTTGCAGATAATAAAGATTATGTTTCAATATTTACCTCTAACAAAAGGAGTTTCTTTTAAAAACATATCACAGTATTATTATTTCACCAAAATTTTAACAATTACTTAGTATCACCAAAAATCCAGTTATTGTTGCATTTCCCCAATTTTTGCTGTCTCTTTTAATCTGTAGTTACTTCTCTACTTCCTTCACTTTTTCTTTTTCTTTTTATCTTGCAATCCTGTCATGAAGAACAGATTTTTTTTCTGATGGTCTGGATTTTGCTGATTGTCCTTCTGGTATTGTTTAATATGGTCTTTTGTGCCCTGTACTTTCTGCATATTGATGGTTAGATGTGGAGGCTTATTCAGTTTCAGGTTTTGTTTGTTTTTCTTTTTTGGAGAGATTATTTTATGGGTTGTGTTCTGTATTTCCATCAGAGAGCACATAATCTCTGTCTCTTATTTTGTCATGTAAACAGCTATTGATGCTCATTTCTTAGATCAGTGGTTCTTAAGCGATTTTTCCTCCCAGAGAATATTTGGCAATGTCTAGAGACAATTACCAGCAGCTGGAGGGTAGAGCCAGGGATGCTGCTAAATATTGCACAATGCACAGGACAGTCTCCCAGAACAAAGAATTATCCAGACCAAAATTTTGGATAATGGTGATGCACTAATTGTATCATTCCTGTTTTGTTGATCAGCTAAAATACTTTTTTTAAAAGTAATTTATTTTGAAAGAGACAGAGACAGCCCAAGTGGGGGAAGAGAGAATCCCAAGCAGGTTCTGAGCTGCCGGCACAGAGTTCTATGCAGGGTTTGAACCCACGAAACCGTGAGATCATGACCTGAGCTTAAACCAAGAGCTGGATGCTTAACTGACTGAGCCACCCAGGCTCTTCTAGCTGAAATACTTAAAAAGAAAAAAAATACTTAAAAAGAAATACTTAAAAAGGAAATATAAAAAGTATATATATATATATATAGACACACACATATACATATACATATTTATACATATATATACAGACACACATATACACATATATATGTACATATATATGTATACATATAGGTATATTTTATGTTTATTTATTTTTGAGAGAGAGAGCATGAGCTGAGGGAAGAGGCGAGAGAGAGAGACACACACACACACAGAATCTGAAGTAGGCTCCAGGCTCTGAGCTGTCAGCACAGAGCCTCACACAGGGCTCAAACTCGTAGACCATAAGATCATGACCTGAGCTGAAGTGGGACACTTAACCAACTGAGCCACCCAAGCGCCCCTGATTATAGAGAAAAACTTCCCCTCAAAGTTTTATCATCAACTTCAATTATCCTGAAGTGCAAATCATATAGAAGTGGCAGGATTTAAACACAGTAGTGCTCAATATTGTACCATTTTTGGCCAGTAGGAACCTATTCAAGTAGGTATCTATTTTGCTCTGTTTTCTTTCTCTTCCTTCCTTCTGTCCTCCCTTCCATTCCTCCTTCCATTTAATAAAATATATAACTTACTTATTTAATATATTTGTTATATATGTCTCCACTTCCTGAAGCAGGCATATCTATTTCTTTTGTTAGTATATTTAAGTATCTAAAACAGTCTCTGATGCATAGTTGACACTTAAATATGTGTTAAATGAATAAATAACATTGAATCATTGGAGGGGGTACTATTTTAGATTGTGTGATCAGGGATAGTCTCTCTAGAGGGTGCATTAATATAAGACTGAATGACAAAGATGCCAGCCATGTGAAGAATTGGGGAAAGAGTGTTCCAGGCAGAGGAAAGGGTTACACAAAGGTTCTGATGCATGCATTAGCTTGGCTTATTTGAAGATCAAAAAGAAGACAAATGTGGGTAGAACAGAGTGGGTAAGGAGAAGTGGTGCCAGGTGAGGTTGAAGAGGTAGGCAGGGTGAAGATCTTTATAGGACATGGTGAAGAGTTTGTATTTTATTGTTACATGGGAAGAAATTGGAAGGTCCTAAGTAGGAGAAACCTTGATTTGATTTTCCTTTTGAAAAGAAACAATCTGGATGCTATGTGAGGAAATGGCCTTTGGAGGGCAAGGGTGGAAATAAGATCGGTTTGGAAGCTGTTGGAGTCCTTCAGAACTAGATGAGCCGTGTGGGTGGGAGAAGAGGTGTGTGTGTGTGTGTGTGTGTGTGTGTGTGTGTGTGTGTGTTGAAGGGATGGTAGTGACAATGGAGACAAGGAGAGAAACAGCTAAAATATGAAAAACTGAAACATATAGATGTATTCTGGTTTATTACATGCAATTACCTAAAATATCTAGTAGGTTATTATAATAATAAGCACCTGTACAATGGGCAAGGTATACAACTTGATATTGTGGATCAAATGACACATCAAAACACAAATTTTTACAGCAGCACATGACTGTCATCAGTGTTGTCAAAGATTTTAAATCTCGAACTTACTAAAAATGGTTGGATTGTACTTCCTCATTTCCTTGTGGTTGTTTGGAGCCAACAAGTTGTGAATAGAAGTGATGTATATCACACTGGGTTAGAGCATTTACGTATTTGTCAGTTTGAGACTGTCTAGAGGATTCTTTTCTACTGAGATGGCAAGATGGCGGCTACTTTGTTAGTCTGGGTGCCCCCCTCCCAGTGACTACAATGAGATCCCCCACCCCCACCCCTGTCAATAGGCAAAGGACATGTAGCATGAGTGAGGAATAAACCCTTGCTGTTTTAAGCCACTGGGATTTTGTTGTGTTTTTGTTTTACTTGTAGCATAATTTAGCCTTCTATGATTGACACATGGCAAAGAAGGCAAAAGTCTTGAAGACAGAAAAACCAAACCATCTTCCAGGAGATGTCTAGGAATGACCACTCTTTAAAAACAATATCTACAGACTGCTGAAATATATATATAAACCTTCTGGGATGAAGAAAAGTATAAAATATATCTGGAAATGGGATCTAAAAATGTAATATTCTGCAGAGTGGTTGTTTTATTCGTCTATTTATTAGGAAAAGAACTTTCTGAAGGAATCTTTGACCTGGCTGACTTCAGCCCAGCATTGGGCTAATTGAAAATCTTACCACATGAAGTATAAAAGTCAGGATAGCAGAAATCCAAAAGAGAAAGACTTAAAGAGATAAGAGATTTTAAGATCATTGGTAGTACTGGAGATTAAACAAACAAATACAGTAGAAGAAGAGGTGGAGAATTAATGAAATACCTGACTGGATTTTGGTCTGCTTACAGCTGCTGACTCTGCTGGAAGAGACTCTGGAAGAGACAATCATTTCAGCCATCTTCCTAATCAATACTGCAAGCTGGGACCAAACTGATTGTACGGTACATGAAACACAGCCTAGGAGAAGCTGATAGGACCTAGACACCATGATATATTTGGCCTGACTCACTCACTTGCTCTTGTGCCACATTTCGGTCAGTTTCGATAAAAATCCAGTACTAAGGAATTTTCTTTTTTTCTCTTTTCCTTCCCTCATGTCCTAGTGTCCCCTTGGTTAACAAACCTGACTAGAAAGTGGTTTTGTTTGTTTGTTTTTGCAATGTTTGTGCAATATTTGCTAACCTGGCACCAAGTAGAAAACTTCTTTGCTTATCTGTTTCTCCCACATTACATTTCTGGGAAATAATGTGGTAGGCTAGAGTAACACACAAGCCTCTCTTTTCAAGAGTTAACCAGGCCTAAATATGCACTTACACACTGACACTTGATCCCTGGATTCTCAGCCTCGTGGATAGGAGGTTAGGTAAGCTTGCAAGAGAATGAGATAGGTGCGAATGATGGACTAAGAATTGCATGCTGTCGCTCTCATCTCTTTTGCTTCTTGAAAAGACAGCGCTACAATGATTCATAACTTGGCTTAGAAATAGTCATTCATCTGATGGTGTCATGGGTAACATTGCTTGATGCCTTCTCCCTGACACTCTTGTGTGAAAAATAAGCAATTGCATTTCCTTTCTGTGGTTTCCCCCCCTTCTCCTTGGCCCATCATATTTCCCAAAATAACCTCACTGATTCACTGGAAAGATTTTGTGGATACAAATATGTCTTTAATGTCCTTTGACTGCTAGATCTAAAGATATGAATGCCATCAGGGTCCACGTCTGGGTGAAGTCACCCATCTTTATTATGCCTGATGCTCATTCCATTTCTCTAATGAAAAATCACAGGCAGGAGACCAATTGGAATGAAAGAGCAATGTTAATATGCATTGTCATTATCAGAGCCTGTCCCAGAGCCAGGTGTGAAGTGATGGCTCAATAACTGTTTTGTGTGATGAATGAACGAATTCACCAATAACCACATTCTCACATAAAACGTCTATACCTGCTTTCAAGGCACTCACAGTCCTTTGCAAGAAGCAGACAAGTAAGCCAATGGTATCACTGCTTTTGAGAAATGGTACGTACATATTGTTAGCACTATGCGTGGAGTGTGACAAGAGCTTATAGAAGCGGCATTTAACACAAACTGGAGGGGGTCGTATTAGTTCCCTATTGCTGCTATAACATATTACCACTAACTTAGTGTCTTAACACAAATTTATTATCTTATAGTACTATAGTTTCTAGCTTACAGTCTGACACAGGTGGCATTAAGCCAAGTTTAAGGTGTCAGCAGGGCTGCCTTCCTTTCTGGAGGCTCTAGGGGAAAACTGTTTCCTTGTCTTTTCCAGCTTCTAAATGTCATCTACATTTCTTGGCTCATGGCTCCCTTCCTCCATCTTCAACTTCAGCAATGTTGCATCTCTCTGACCTTCCTTCCTTGGTCACATCTCCCTCTGACCACAGGCAGGAAAGGTTCTCTACTTTGAAGAACTCATATGATTAGATTAGGCCAACCTGAATAATTCAGGCTCATCTCTCCACTTCAATTAATCTATTCACATCTGCAAAGTTGCTTTTACCTTATGTAAGGTAACATATATTCAGGTTCCAGGGATTAGAATATAGGCATCTTTGGAGGGGGGCTACTATTCTGCCTATCACAGTGAAAAAAGAGGAAGTGAAGGGAAGCATCCTAAAGCGATGACACTTGATTTGGAGCTAAAGGCCAAACTGAAATTCTCAAGGTGAATGGGGAGAGGAGAGAGACATGAGGAAGGGATTCTATGCTAGATGGGAACCCCAGCTTCTGTGGGGAAAATGTGTAGTAGCTGGTACATGGATTCAAGGGAAATCCAGAATTGATTTTTCTTGGTCTTTTAAAAAGGTATATGGCTATTTCCTATTACTGCAATAAATACCTACACATTCAAGGGTTTTGCTATTATTAGCCTATTAATTCTTGTTTCAAAAATTTTTTTATTTTTGAGAGAGACAGAGACAGAGAGAGACAGAGAGACAGAGAGGGAGAGAGAAAGCAGGGGAGGGACAGAGAGAGAGGGATGGAGAATCCCAAGCAGCTTCTGCACTGTTAGCACAGAGCCCTATGTGAGGTTCAAACTCATAAACTGAGAGATCATGACCTGAGCCAAAATCAAGATTGGACGCTTAACCAACTGAGCCACCCAGGTGCCCCTATTAATTCTTGTTTAATTTGCAGCCCAGTGAGGGAGGCAGATGCTAGATGTTATTAATGAAGATTGTTTGGTTTTAACTCATGAAGTAGTGGTCTCTAGCCAGGGCGATGATGAAGGAGTAATCACAACAGGATTAGAAAATCAGTGAAAGGAAAACTAGATCTGTAATATGAGAGACAATATGTCTTTTCAGTTAATTGTGGGAGAAAAACCAGTTACTCGAAATAGTGACAGGCTGCAGTCTTGTGCTTTGTTGGCTCAATATCTCATATTATCCTAAGTGTACATTGTATGTTTGCTATAGCAGCTTTCCTACTTGAGGGCAAATGTGGAAGTGCAAACAAACAATATATTTGAATGTCTATTTCATAAGAAGACAAAATGAAACAGACTATGGTCCATAAAAATAAAAATAAAAAATCTCAATGTTATTCACATTCAGTGTATATCAGAAAACAGCTCAAGAAATATTTGAAGAAAAAAAACCCCTGTGAACCCAGAATTCTATAACCATTGAAAATATCTTTCAGGAATGAAGGTGAAATAACAAAAATTTTTCAGGCAAAAGAACACCAAAAGAATAGACCTGTTCTAAAAGAATCAGAAAAGGGAATTATTCAGATGAATGAGAAATTATACCTGAAGGAAACTTGGAACATCAGGAATGAGGAAACAGCAACAAAAATAGTAGATAGACTATTCTTTTCCTCTGGAGTTTAAATATGTTTGATACTTGAAAGTAAAAGTTAGAGCATTGTCATCTGAGGTTTTCAATAAGTGCAAATGTAATACATAGAACTATTATAAAGAAGAAGGATAATGAAATCTAGATAGTGGAAAGATTTTCACACTCTATTTGAAGTGATAAATATTCTTTCTATAGACTACAAAGAATTATATAGATTGTACTCCCTAGACTGGCCACTAAAAAATTAACAGTGAGATACAGTAAAAAACACATTAGGTAAATTAAACACTAAAAATGTTTAAATAACTTGACAGGAGTCAGGGAATGGGAAACCAAGGAATGAGAAATAGAGGAAGCAAACAGAAAAGAAATAATAAAATAGTAGACCTAAATTCACCATGATTATATTAAATACAAATGTTATAAACACCCCCAACTAAAATACAGAGATTGTTGGGATGGATTAAAAAAAAATGAACCAACTATATGTGGTCTACAAGAAATTTGCTTCAAAGAAATGATATAGGTAGGTTAAAAGTAAAAGGGTAAGAAATGATACACCATGAAACTATTAATAAAAAAAAACTGGGGTGGCTATATTAATATCTGAAAATGTAGATCTTTGAGCAAAGTAAATCACCAGGGATAAAAAGTAATGCATTACATCATAATAAAAGAGTCAATTCACTAAGAAGAAATAACAATTCTAAAAGTTATACACTTAACCACAAAGTTCAAAATACATGAGACAAAAACTGACATAACCAAAAGGAGAAACAGACAAATTAGCAATTATAGTTAGAAATTTCAAAGTTTCTCTCAGTAATCCACAGAATAGTAGACATCAAATCAATAAGGACATAAAAGACCTAAAGAGTATTATCAACCAACTCAATCCAATTGATGTTTATAGAACATTCCACCCAACAACAGCACACAAAATGTTCTTTTTTAAGTGCATAAGGGAAATTCACCAAGACAGATCATATTCTAGGTCAAAACAAACCTTAAAAAATTGGAAGAAATTGAAATAGTACACAATATATTATTTGACCATAATAAAATTAAACTAGAAACCAACATCAAGAAAACATCAGGAAAATCTCCAAAGGCTTTACTTTTCTCTTCTAAATAGTGTGTACCTATTCTGTATGCTAAAAACAACAAAACACTGATGAAAGAAATCAAAGAAGACAGAAATAACTGGAGAGACATACTGAGTTTATGAATTAGAAGACCCAATATGGTAATGGTATCAATTATCCCCCAATTGATCCAGAGATTTAATGCAATTCCAGTTAAAATTCTGGCAGAGTATCTTCAAGATACAGACAATCTGCTTGTAAATGTTATATGGAAAGGCAAAGGAATTAGAATAGCCCGAACACTTATGAAAATGAGAAACAAAGTCAGATGAGTTATACTACTGATTTTGAGACTTACTGTAAAACTATAGTGGTCAATCCACTGTAATATTAATGAAAGGATAGGTACATAGATACATGGAACTAAATAGAGTCCAGAAATTGATCAACACAAATATAGTCATCTGATTTTTTTTTTTTTTACAAAAGTGCAGACAATTCAGTGGAGAAAGGCCAGTCTTTTCAACAAAGGTGTTGAAACACTTAGACATATATATGAAAAAAAAAAGAACATCAGTTAAACTTCATACCACCTTATACAAAAATTAACATGAAATGAATGATAGGCCTGAACTTACAGGATTAAACTAATAAACTTTTGGAAAAACACAGGAATTAATCTTTGTTACCTGGAGTTAAGGAAAGAACTCTTGGACATGATACCAAAATTCATCAAAACTCATCAAAATTCATTATTTTTGCTTTGCCAAAGACTGTGTTATAAGGGTGAAAATACATGCTACAGTCTAGGGAAAAATATTTGTAAATCACTTATCTTACAAAGGAATTGTATCCAGATTGTATAAAGAACTTTCAAAATTCAACATTAAGAAAATAACTTAATCAAAAAAGTTTTTTAAAAGTTTTATTTATTTAGGTAATCTCTACACCCAACATGGGGCTCAAACTCACAACCTTGAGACCAAGAGCCACATGCTCCTCTGACTGCCCCAAATACTTAATTTTTAAAACAGACAAAATGGCTTGATACACAACCAAAGTATATATAAAGATGGAAAATCAGCATGTGAAAAAATATTCAATATCATTAGCCACTTGTGAAATTCGAGTTAGAACTAAAATACAAGAGCACTACACATCTAAAAAAATAGCTAAAATTGAAACACACTGACAATTAATACTCAGTGCCTAACAGGATGTGGAAAAACTGTAACTCTCATAAATTGTTGGTCAGAATGAAAATGGTACTGCCACTCTTCCACAGTATGACAGTTCCTTAATATATGACCTGGTAATTATGTTCCAGGCCACTTACCCCAGAAAAATGAAAACTTATGTTCACACAAAAACGTACATGCAAAAGTGTATAGAAGATTATGTATAATTCCCATAAGGTGGAAACTACCCAAATATCCTTCAAGTGATGGATAAACAACTGTGGTACATCCATACAATGGAATACTACTCAGCAATAAAAAGGAACGAACCATGCATACAACAACATGAATAAATCTCTAATGCATTGTGTGAATTGAAATAAACCAGACTCAAAAGGTGACAGACTATATGATTCCATTTATATGTCATTCTGTAGAAGACAAAACTATAAAACAGTGGTTTCCAGAGGCCAGAGGTAAGGCAAAGATTTGAGTACAAAGGTTCATTAGGTTGAGAGAACCCTATTTTGATTGTGGTGGTGGTTACATGAATCGATACATGTGTTAAGATTCATAGAACCAAATACCAAACACACAAAAATAGTCATATTCACTGTATGACAAAAGAAGGAAAGAACTATTTGGACATCCAGATGGGAGAAGCAGACAAATCTGCTGCAGTTCTCCAGTTTATGATCGTGTTTTTGATGTTGAACATGAGAAAACATAAAAACCGTGAACTTGTTCCACTTGAAAATCATATGCATTCCCAAGCCACTGGAGGAAAACAGGTTTGGGAAGGTAAAAAAATCAAAAAGAAAAAGAAATAAAACTTTGAGAAGGAATACAATGAAGCCAAATGCTGTCAGCCGCCCTCTGAGAGCAGGGTTAATCGCTTCAGAAGTGGCTCAGAGGCCCAGAGTGGAGTCACACAGGCTGTCACCTAGGAGTCATAAAGCAAGACCTTCCCTACCTGTTCACTGGGGATCACGGTCAACGAGGCATCACCACTGCCTGAAGAGAAGGGTCTTGAAATAGAGCTCACTGGAATGTTCAAAGGTCCTACAACTCCCTTGTGGTGAAAAGACACTAGTGAGAGGAAAGCCCATGACTCTGGCCTGCTTGGAGCAGGGCCAGCTTCCCTGTGCAGGATTCAGTCTGCTGAAAGGAGAGTGTCGACACTCGATCCTTATAAGGGAAAGAATAAAGCAAGTGTTGAAAATGCAAGAAACTAGGCTAAAATGTCACACACTGTGCTCCATAAGTAGCCCTAATTTGAAGACAACTGAGTAGGCCCAGCTTGGTGTAGGATGCTCATGGGAAATTCACAGGGCTTGGTTGAAGGCTGTGAGAGCTAGTAGTTCAGGGACCCACCCTGTCTTTGGGGGTCCATAGCCTGAATTACACCTCATCTCATCACCACTTGGAAGAGATCCGGTTATCTCCAGAAGGGACAGATCTCATACTTTCCACAGTGTCCTGAGGCTGTCTTATTCATCTTTGCCTCCCTTAGTCTAGGAGAGTGCCTGACATACAGCAGGTGCTCAGTAAATGCTTGCTGCGGAAGTTGATAATGTCAGCTTTGTAAACCTCAAAGGGCCACGTAAGTATAAGGGATTACTTTACTGTATTAGTTGAGGAGATGCCTCCCTGAATCTACCTTAACTCCCAGGCATAGATAGCTGTCACCATGCTTGATGTGAGCAGGGGCTTTTTAACTTCAGCTGTCCAATTCTCTCTGGAGGAGTCAGCTGAAGCAAACCCATAAGGAGTGTGGACCCTGTAGGCTAGACTTTGGGTAAAGTTCCTATACTGAGGTTGTACTAGGCTCTGTCAATATTTGGAAGGCCTGGGAATAAACTTCCTGCAAGCATAGCCAAGGAAGAAAACCAATGACAGCCTGAGAAAGACATGATCAGGCAAAGGATGCAAGATATGAGTAGGAAGGCCTGGCAAGGCGTGAGGAACTTAGAAACCGGTGGAAACGTGACACAAGGCAGCATGAAAGTAAATTATTCCTGAATACAGTGGTCTGGAGCCTATGGTTTTGGAGCAGGTGCCCAGTCTAAAAACCCAAGTCATATTAGATACGAGAATAGCAAACATAATAGAAACACTGTTTTTCTTTCCTTCAGTTTTCCATTTATATCTGGACACATCTTGATGTTGACATAGATGTATTTTAGGTTAGACATGTTGGAATTTGAATAGCTCATCTTTTTTCTTTTTTAAGTTGCTGAAATTTGCCCAAATGTGAAACACCAACATGAGCCTGACAAGCTGATCATTTAACTTACTCCAAAAAAGTAGGGTTTTATGTTTTTAAAAGCAATGCCTAAAGAGAAAGACTGACTCTACTATTATCTGTGAGTATGAACTCCTCTTTTAAAGTGAGCCAAATCCTGGAGGGATGGGGAATGTGCCTGGGAGCTCTTCAGTCTCTGATTTGGGGTCAAATAGGACCTGATCCACAGAGCACTGGGCCCCCCTGTAGTAACTAACGTGCCAGTGTTGGAAAACCTCTGCCCCTGAGATGTTCCTAAGGGCCATGGTATTAAGATACGCAAGTTCTAGGGGCGCCTGGGTGGCGCAGTCGGTTAAGCGTCCGACTTCAGCCAGGTCACGATCTTGCGGTCCGTGAGTTCGAGCCCCGCATCGGGCTCTGGGCTGATGGCTCAGAGCCTGGAGCCTGTTTCCGATTCTGTGTCTCCCTCTCTCTCTGCCCCTCCCCCGTTCATGCTCTGTCTCTCTCTGTCCCAAAAATAAATAAACGTTGGAAAAAAAAAAAAGATATGCAAGTTCTAATTCCTGTTCTGGGCCTTACCTGCTCTGTGACCACAAGTGAGTTACCTTTCTAAGGTTAAGTTTTCTCACTGATAAAATGGGGGGAATAATAGTATTTAGCTCATAAGACTATCCATGAGGGAGAAAAATGAGATAGCATATGGATGTTTAGCATGTCTCTGACATATAATAAGTGCTCGGTAAATATTTGATATTATTGTTTTTATGTACATTATCTAGGCATTCAGAAATGTCAGAAATATCACATGTAGAAGAAGACAAGACCATGGCTGGAGTATAGTGGATCAAACTGCAGAACTCTTTCCCTTGGGAATGAACACTCCATGGTTAATTTGAAAGACCATTGGGAAGTGGTTGAATTGTATACCTTGGTAAGAGGGATGTGTGGAATCAGTTGGGAACAACTGACAGTAGGGACAGACACCTCACGGGAAGAGGGCACTGACAGAGAACGGTCATACAGCATGGGAAAAGTTCAGGTATTTTCAGCATCTCTACCCAAACCTCAAGCAGGGCTGAGGTACCACTGTAGACTTCTGACTTGCTTCCTGAAAATTCAACCCCTGTCTACTCAGGGTCCTGGGCAGTTCTATTTAGTTGTCATCCTACCATGAAAGGGAAGTTCACTAAGCCAAGGGCCCTTTGTTAAATTGTGTGATTAAAACTAGAGGTGGGTGGGAAACCAAACTTCAATGGTTAAATGAACATAGCATCTAAAAAATTCCAAGTGCACAGAGTGTTTAATAATCTCTCAGTGAGTCAAAGGCAGTTCCTTATTGGGTATGGCAATAAATCCAACCACAGTAGCATGGTGTGGTTTTCAAATAAACTAGATTTATAATAGGACTTTGAAAACAGAAAGACAGCCCCCGATGCAGGTCCTACCTTGTCCCTCCTCGAAATGAATACCGCAGTCTAGCTGAAAACCATGTTAGCTCAAAGACAGAGGCAGACCCTATGTCAAAATATTGAGAAGGTAGACTTCAGAGGAATGGCTCGCACAAAACTTCCACTTGAATTCATAGAAAGAATCTTTCACTATTTGCCTCAAATAACCAGCAACTTTTTGAAACAACCCAACACACAAAACTGCACCACTGCTCTTCATATCTCTTCTCCCCAAGTGAACTGAATATTCAGGAGTTAAATTCTCTTCTGTGGCTCTTGCAATCCCCCTAGAATAGAGCTCTAAAAGGAGATAGGCAGCAGTTTCAGAAAAGCATGAGGCAATAATCAGCCAACATTGCTTACCAAAGCACAAAGCTCTTGGGAACACAAGCCATTATTCAAATCAGCCCCAAACTCTCTTTTTAAAATCCTCCAACTGAAAAAGTAGGCTGGAACCTTCAAAATCTCTCTGTAATTACCTCCAAAATAAACAAAAGTGGTCAAATATTTTTTTTTCCTCTTCAGTACTATAGAAATGCCGGGGCAGACATACGGAATTTCAGGATTAGAGAAGAAGAGCTTCAGAAAACAGAAGATGTGTTCTTTCTAGATGGAAGACTCTGGTTCAGGTGTGCTTTCCACAGTCAATCTCTCAAAGAGAAGTGGGACCCAGCCTCAAGTGCAAAAGCTGTATCTCAGGCTGACAAACATTAGGTGTTACTAACATGGCCCTTATCTTGTCACTGCTGCTTCAAAGCCTCCACTGGAGCGAAACTGTCCACCTGCAGATTAACAAGCACAAACTCTTTCACCTGACGCAAAAGAACCTTGCTATCACCGTAACCTACCTTTCTAAACATGGCTTACTCACTCCTGCTCACCATTCCTCTTTGTCATTCATAAGCACATCATGCTTTCTCCAGAGTCTACATGCTTACATATGCTGGTCTCTCTGTCCCAGGTACCCTCTCCATCATCACTCAGCAAATTCCCAGTGGTCTTCCAAGACCTGGTTCAAAGTCACTTCCTCTGTGACACCTTCCCCCACTGTCTCAGGAAGAGAAAGTTGCTCCTTTCCCTGCTCTCAGTACTCTGTGCCAATCCTTTAGAGTCTTTGGGAGCACTTGTAATATAGCTGTTTGAGGGTATTTCCCCACAGTGAACCCCTCCAGGCAAGGACTGTAAGTTATGTCCAGTATAGGACCAAATACTAGCAACTCTGAAGGAATATTTGCTGAATAAACATTGAAATGAAATATTTTGGATTTGGGAATTGAAGAAGGAAGGTCATATTTTCACGTGTGTATGTGTGTGTTACTGAAAGGACAGTGCAATTTAATCATAACCAGGAATCTTTTGTAAATTAATACCACGTTTTTCTGTCTACTAGCTATTTTTCTGAAGGTTTCCATTTCCTCATGGGTAATGCAAAAACGTGTGGAGACCTTGAGAGTTAAATAAAAATAATTATAAGGTTATCATATCTAGAGGGAATTTCTATATTTCTTTTAAAAAAGCAGAATGTAATAAGACAATATAGACAAATACTTCTACAAGGTTAGTGATCAGACATTTGTGCATTTTGGGGTCTCTGTTACTTGGGGACTTCTATACAGGTTTGCCCTTTGGTGCTGAAATTTTTCTAATGATGGCCAATCTTAGACCACACTATTGGAAGAGGTCATGGAGAGGATGTGACCTCCAGTTGACCCACAAGCCCACCTGGGCAGTTTGAGGCTCCTCCCCTGCACTTGTTCTTGCCTACCATTTCTACAGCTGGAGCCATTTTAAAAAGGCTGCTTTGAGATAATGATGGGTTCTTGAGACCAAGTGGATGGTATTCATGACTGAACCCAGTTAAGGCCTCTATATAAGCTTTTAAGAGGCCTGTGGGTGAGTGTAGCAATCTATGTATCTTGTTTGTGGGTGCAGGATACGTCTTGTAAGTTCCCTTGCTTGTGAAATCTGCCACCTACCAAGCTGGAGTGGCTTTCTTCCTTGTCTCTCTTTGCCCTCTGTGTATAGGGGCCAATTTGCAAACAAACACACATCAAAAAGTCTCCTTCCTTTAAATTATCCTAGGGTTTGTATGAGGGTGGTCTCAGAGCATGGCTCCTCAGGTGGCATTATAGGGCACTGCTGATGAGCCTTGAGGAAGCCCTTCCCTGTGGCAGAGATCATGTTCCTGAGGGTGGGGTAGAGAGTCGGGGGGGTAGGAGGCAGGGTGAAGGGTGGGAGTGTGGCACAGCCGGAGTCTGGTCCCAAGTATTTTGCCTCCAGCAGGATGTGGGACTTTGTACAAGGCAACTCCTGTCTGCGGTTTGGTTTCTGGATTTGTTCAACCAGATCTCTAAAGTGAGCTCCAAGGACTATTTTTGCTACAAGAGTAGGTGACTTCAGGAGTAGGTAAGTCCTTTTCTTCATTTTTAGCTATAATACTATTTTTCTTATCTTGGATGCTCTTTAAACATTCATGTGGACCAACTTCATAAGACAAGCTGATTTTGTATTGTAATTTTAGAATAGTGACTTGACTTCAAAAATTTCCTGGGGATGAGATACAGTTTCTCTTGAGTATTTGCCTATGTCCACCAGGAAAGAATAATAATAAAAATTTTTAACTGCAAGATGAAGAAGCTCTAACATTTACAGAGTAATCATTGCATGTTGCTCGCTATATATGTTTTATCTCAATGTGTCCTTACAACAATTATCTCAAGGCTACGATTTTACCCTGATTTTACAGTGAGGAAACTAAGCATTGTCTAAGATCAATGGGCTGAGTTCATATTTGCACTTTTCATTTATTTTTTATTTTTGTACTGAGTTCATATTTGAACAACCTCTTCCCTCTTTTTTCCAATGAAATATATGCATATAGAGTAAAAGGAATACTGAAGACAAAAAATGTAAAAAATGAGTTCTTGTGTCTATTTCCTCCTGGTTTACAGCTGCTTTACCCTTCTGTTTGGTTTTAATTTCAAACATGGTGATTTTTTTTTTTACCACTTGCTATTTCCAATTCATAGATGTGTTAAAGCGCCTAGAATATAAAATTTCTCTGAATAATATAAAATACCATTTAAAACTCCAGATTAAAGAAGCAGTTTGCCCACTGGTTAAGGCAGCAATCTTTGCCTCTGATATTTACCACGTGTGAATCTGAATCCTGGCTCTGATATTTATCATCTGTGTGACCTTGAGCAAGTTACTTAACCTGTGCTTTAGATTCCCTTCTGTAAAATGGAGATACTGAAAGCAGCTAATGCTGATGAGAGTCTTAACAAAATAACATGCACATAGAACAATTACTATTGCAGGGCCTCACACATAGCACACATCTTATAAATGTCCATTTTTGTTAGTTGCATTATCTCAGTAGGTTAAAATGCCATGAGAGCAAAGTCTCTGTCTTTCAACATAATGTCTTCAGCACCCAGATCAGTGGCTGGCACTGGAGTAACATTTAATAAATATTTGTTGAATCAATATAACACCCAAACATAGCCTCCTTCTAGCAGACTGTACACGCTATTAATTAATACTCAGACAGTCTTTTGGGATAGGTTTCCAAAACAACAGGTGAATTTTTAATCAGTCCCAAGTTCCACCCATTATACACATCTACAGATTACAGCTTCTGGGTGGTAGCCACCCCCCCTCATAAATATGCTAATCTTATTATTTTCTATTGGGGAAGAGTGACCTGGAGATAGTAGATACACTGTTAATCTCCTGGTTTGAATAAGGATGCTATGGTAGGAACATTTAATTCTTAATTTTTTTTTTTAGTGTTTATTTTTGAGAGAGAGAGAGAGAGAGAATGGGGAAGGGGCAGAGAGAGAGAGATACAGAATCTGAAGCAGGCTCCAGGCTCTGAGCTGTCAGCACAGAGCCAGATGTGGGCTTGAACCCATGAACCGTGAGATCATGACCCGAGCCAAAGTTGGACGCTTAACCGGCTGAGCCACTCAGGCGCCCTGGAACATTTTAAAACTTAGTGGCACAATAGAAGAATTACACTCAAACCTCAAGGTGGGACACACAGACTATTTGAATACTTCCTAGTCACAGTGACCGCAGCAAACACCTTGTCTGATGGAGAGAAGGTGGAAGCAAGGGAACCAACATTCGTTGCATGTCACCGTAGACCAGGAAATTGATCTTAGTGACCTCATAACTACACTGCATTTTACATTTTCCACTTTCCAAATGTGAAATCAGAGGTTTCGACAGGGAAGTCGAACAATTGGCTTAAATGAAACATAACATGGTTTTGAAAGAGGTCCTTTTATTCCAAAACCAGTGCTTTCTCTGTTAAATCAAACCTGGCACTTAGAAAAGGTTCAGTAAATGGCAAACATTAAAAAAAAAAGTTAACTTTATTTCTTCTGGCCGGAGAAGATAGTGGAAGTGATACTGGGCCTATTCTTAATTTTAAGTGGAACTCTCAACCTTTTTTTGAGGATTCAGTCTTCTCTAGCATTTTGGGTTGAACCCCGGGCTCTCTGGAAGAAAGGGCTTTATTGACTGAGAGATTCCTTGCAGCACCAAGTGAAGCTAATCTTGCAGCGGGGCCCTATTCTATGGTCTTCCAACAACTTGCACAAGAAGCCCATGGAATGCCTCATGGAAAGCTTGCATCCTGCCCTGCCCCTACCACCAGTTTACCAAAATAGAATCTTCAGGGGTTAGGCCTATAGATCTGCATTTAAAAAACCTCTGGGGCACCTGGGTGGCTCAGTTGGATAAGCTTCCAGCTTTGGCTCAGGTCATGATCTCACAGTTCATGAGTTCAAGCCCTGCATGGGGCTCTGTGCTGACAACTTGGAGCCTGGAGCCTGCTTTGGATTCTGTGTCTCCCTCTCTCTCTGCCCCTCTTCCGCTCCTACTCTGTCGCTGTCTCAAAAATAAATAAACATTAAAAAACCTCTAGGCGATTCTGATGCATCTTAAAATTTTATAAACCAATTCTAGGACTTTGGGGGGACACTGTAACAGGTGGACCCCAGGGATAGGCTTTATACACTGAGTCTAGAGAGACTGGGGAATGGGGACCTCCTCTGGGCTTCTCTGAATGAGAACAGGTCTCCCAGTGTCCATGTACCAGGCTTCCTTTTCCTTTGAGGAATGACAAAGTCTTTCCTCTTGGTTTTTAGGAGATAGTAGGGGAATCTGTTTTCAGGGGAGAGGCAGGGCTGGGCAAGAGGAAGACTGTCTGGCACTTATCGAGGGGACCTGGCTATGATAGAAGTTTCAGGAATTTAGGATTAAGTTCTGTCTGCAAAATGAGAATAAAAATAATGCCTGCAGATGAAATGCCAGGTTAAGGGTTAATGATGTGAAGGGTTTTGTTTGTATTGTGGCCATTAATCTTCACAGTGAAAATCTATGCAAATGTGCACAATTAAAATAGAGGCACTGTGGCATGGTGGTGAAGTGTTTGTGCTCTGGAAGACCTGGATTTGAATTTTGATTCCATGTTGGCAAGTGCTGTTTCCTTCCCTCTCATGGACTCCCTTTTCCCTTGTGTGAGAAGGGATTTATCGTGATATCTACTTCATGTGGTAGCTGTGAGGGGTAAGTGAACTGTAAATAAGCTAATGATGTAAAGAGACTAGCCTGGTTCTTAGAATATAGTAAGTGCTCAATTAATGTCTCTTTAACAGGAATCTTGGTAAAGGCAGGGCCAACGTCCACGCAGTTCATCACTCTGTCTCCAGTTCTTTGTGCAGACTAGGCATTCAACAAATATTAAATATGGGTTGAATACATGAATGGAAGCCAGAGAGGAAGCATGTGATGGCCAGGGCCTCATCAGAAGCATTGGAGGGAATTATAATATTGATACTATAAGATGGTTTAATATGAAAATTAACAAGATCCTTAGGGAAGATGGAAATCTTTCCAAACTTAGCTCCCTATTTAGTACCAGGAAGAATTTGGATGTTTTGAGTACCTTTCATATGCAAAATGGCTTCTCTTACACACACACACACACACACACACACACACACACACACACACAGAGTTATAGCCCCACAAGCAGGGAAGAAACACAAAACTGCTTTCCTGGGGCGCCTGGGTGGCGCAGTCGGTTAAGCGTCCGACTTCAGCCAGGTCACGATCTTGCGGTCCGTGAGTTCGAGCCCCGCGTCAGGCTCTGGGCTGATGGCTCAGAGCCTGGAGCCTGCTTCCGATTCTGTGTCTCCCTCTCTCTCTGCCCCTCCCCTGTTCATGCTCTGTCTCTCTCTGTCCCAAAAATAAATAAACGTTGAAAAAAAAAATTAAAAAAAAAAAAACTGCTTTCCTCTAGCTGGCATGCAAATCTGGAATCTAGAATTACTGAGTTTTGGAATGTGGCACCTGAGAATTGTGTCCTGATAAGGTTTTCTCCAGAGCCCCAGACTGTGGTGCATTGCCTCCTCCAATTTGGATGTGTGCGGTTAAAGGACGGTGGAGAAAGGCAGGAATGAGACGTTTGAAGTGATTGTAATTTGTAATCTGGGGCTCTGAGAAGGAGCTGGAGCTGAGGCCCTCCTTGATTCCTATAGCCTGAGGGTGCCCTGTAATTCAATGGTAGTTTTGTCTAACTATATTACTTCAGGTCCCTGGGGCACCTTCCAGGGCAGGGGATCTGAGAGCAAGGCATAGACAGGGGCCCCAGTGGCTGGTTTGGGCAGGCTTCAAGTATCAGAAAGGGGGAGTATGCATTTCCAGGGCTAGGCTGGGATTTAAGTGTGCTGGCAGAAACTGCTTTTTTTTTTTTCCTGGGCTCCTCTGAAAGTCTTTGAGACCCAACTATGAATTCTAAACAAGCATCTTATCCGCATAATCTGTTACTTTATCTGTAAAAATGGTGGAAGTAGTTTTCTCCCAGAATCTCATTGGAGATGAAATAAGAGCTACGTGAAATTGCTTAGATGAACAGTACAAACAAAATCCTGGGGAGACTGGTAAACAAGTACCAGAACTTCATTAAACCAATGTGTTAATTAAAAAGAATTCTCAACTTCCACTAAAACAGAATCTCTATTTGATTCTGTCTGTTCATTTGAAATTACCGAACTTAATGAACAGAATTCTATTATTTAGAATCCATAATTTATGCTTTTGACTACTTTAGAAGTGCCCTTTCTGATGTTTAATTGAGTTAGTCTTACTGTATTAAAAAAATGAGTTAAAAAAACACATTGTGTTAACTTGTCTTTTGCTATTGATCTAGCACTATGACAGCTGCTAGTGACAAGTCTCGGAAAACCTGTATAAAGTCAAATGCCCTCTTCTATGGTTCAGTTTCAATACTTTGTGTGTCACAGCCTATGGCTACAAGTTTAATTCAAGACCTCTTCAGAGCTGAAGCGCAGGTGACTTAGCTAAGGTGCCTGGAAAGCAGGAAGTATGTTGCCTAGCAACCAGAAACATTTGAAAATATCCAGTACATCTTCTGTTCAGTGTTCCCAGCCTTCCTGTTTTTCCAATACACATAGCAGATGTCAAGCCTCCCGTTTAAAATTTAAACACATGAAACACCATAGTGAAAAGCAGGGACAGCACTTCCATTTGCAAACTAACAAACTGGCTTCAGGAACCAAATCTTGGGGAATTGCAGAGACTCCGTTCCTTCGTGTTGATTTCTCCCAAATAGAACTAGGACACTGCTTTTTTTCTCCCCCCTCCTTTAACCTGTAAGAAGAGTTAAGCTGCTTATAAATCAGGGATGCTTGCCAAGAATGTTGATAAAGATGGCAAGAATAGAAAAAGACTTGAAAAGATCATTCACTGATTTCATCCATTCTTTCATTCATCCATTGGTGGATTAACAAATAATATAGTATTGTTTAGTAATAGCCAGAAATCGCACACATTTGGGTTCTGTGCCCTACCTTGCTCTGTGAATGACCCCATTTGCAATTAACCTCTTACCAAGTTTCAATTTCCCCCCTCCTAAAAGGGAATAACAGGACCTGCTTTGTAGGTTTTTTTGTTTGTTTTAGTGAGAATATAATGTAATCTAGTTGGTAAAGGGATCAGCAGAAATCATGGGACAGAGGGAGCTGTCAATAAATTGTGGGTGATACTGTTGCTCCTTTATTTTTGTTGGTAAATTCACTAAGTCCACACTATGATACGGAGGTGTTTCTAACTTAATGGAAAAGAGTATAGGCTCCAGAGTCTGACTACCTGATCAAGCAAGTTTCTTAACCTCTCAATGCCTCAATTTTCTCAGGTATAAAGTGAAGCTAATGATAGCATTTTACTCCATACGTTGTGAGAATGGAACAAGAGACCATTTGTAAAGAGCGTAGCCCAATGGCAGGCACACAGGGTTAGCATTTCATGAACGTCGGCTATCATCTTTATCATTCTGTATCTTTGCCACTGGAGTTACAAAGATGAATAAATCATGGTCCATGGTCTTAAGTAGTCTTGTGGGGGTAGAGGCACTTGCTGGAGCACACTTATAAGGAATTAACTAGATGGGGATAATGATAATAGAGGTGTAAACAGAAGGCAGTAGAAGCCCAAGGCCAGGTGAAACCCTCCTAAGGCAGCTATTGGAACTATGGTTCTCGCACTTGACTACACATTAGAACTACCTTTAAAAATGACTGATGTCTGCATTCTCCTCCCAGAGATTCTGACCATTGGTATGGGGCATATAACCTGGGCATTTTAAATAAGGATTGTTTTAAAGCTCTTGGATGATGTTAATGTGCAGCCTAGTGTCGATAGTGATGACATTTACTGCAAAATTGGCACAGGTATCTGGGAGGAGCCGTGAAGTTTTTGCCCTTGTTATCTCTATCTTGCCACGAGCATTTCAGAGTAACAACTGCAACAGTAGCAATTCCTCTGTTCTTCCGTGTAGTAGTATTAGCAGTAATACTAATACTGACAGTAACTGCTATCGTTTATTTGGAGCACACTGTGTGCCAGGCACCGTGCCGGGGGCTTCTAATGTAGCTCATTTAATCATCCCAACAACCCTAAGAGTTAGGGGACTTTTCTCTCCTTTGCATTGATGAGGAAACTAATGATCAAAAATTGACCTTGTTTACCCAGAGTCTCACGATTAGTAAGTGCCAGATGCCTCTGCTCCCTGCAACTCAGCCACAGGCTATCACTGTCTACCAGAGACCTTGAAACTAGACCCTGGAAATCAATGCTACTGGCCACTCACATTCTCCTTCAGGCCTTTCTCCTTACATTTCTACTTGCAAATAGAAAAAAAAATGAGGTCTGGTTGCTCTGTGGCACTCCAGTGGCTGTGTTTTGTGTTGAAATGTTAAATAAGCTAGCTGTGAGGACCCTGGTGGGGAGGAGCCCAGAGTCACCCTGGGGACACAGGGCTTTGGAGTGGACTGCAGTGTGAACCTGTGGAGGACTGGGGTTGGGGAGGTAGGAGAGCAAATTAGGCATTAGAGCTGGGTGGGGGTGGGGCCGCAGAGAGACCTGTTCTTGTTCATCACAAGAAAAAGTCTAGGGCTGCCATAGTGACCACAGCCAGAGAAAAACAACTTTCTCCTTTCTTGAAGTCCCTGATGGCACAGTAGCCCTGGCCTGGATTGGGAGTGGAAGGCTGTGAGGTTAACAAGACAGGGGAGACCAGACTAGAGCTATGTGTCTAGTCAAAGTTGCTCTGCACTCATTTGGAAATAGTGTAGACCTTTGAAGTGTGGTTGTTTCTATACACTGAAAGGGATAGGTCAGTGAGGGTGGCTAATGTGGCCTTACACATACAAAGCACGGTGTATAATCACAAAACGAACGTCAAGGGCTGTTTGGGGAAGGTCTTTGTGTATATTATCTCATTTCATTGCTAAAAATGCTATGAGCTTGAAATTATCATGATCTTGCTACAGATAATTATACTGATCAAAAGTTTAACTTGTTTTATTGAATCTCTAGTACTCTAAAGGTTTTTTGCTGAAGATCAAGCAGCTGGTGATTTGAGAGCTAGGCAAATGTCTCCTGTCTATGGCTATGGATACCAAAGGCAAGGATGTGGGGGCATGAAATATAGACGTTAACCAGTGTGGGTCTTGGAGTGGATGTTCACATCAAACCTCCAACAGCTGGTCACGAGATCGGATGGGCCAAGGTTTTCCCCTACCCCTAAACACTTGAAGGTGTCTCCTGTAGTCTGACTGGGGGTAGGGGAAGCAGTACCTAGTGGTAGTACTAAGTCCAAATGTGTCTTCCATGTTGGTACTTTTCTCCTTCTGCTTCTGGGTTTACTTTTCTATGCAAACCTTTTTTGGAAGAAGAGGATGGGATTTTATTCCTTTTAACTTTGATTATAGGATACTTGGCATTCTATTTCCTGGCAGAGATGGCTTTGACTCTAAGTTTGGTGTTTGCTTTTAACAATAATTATTTTAGATATGCTACATCTAAATAACTGTTCAAAAGCATAGGCATGAATAATTTTAAAAAGTTAGAAAAATAAGACTATTATAGACAACTCTAAAAAGTTTTTGTTTTGTTTTGTTTTTGGTCTTTCCCCAAATACAAACATCAACCCTTCTGAGTGTGTGTGTATGTTATGTGGGTGTGTGTATCTGGAACTCATTTTCAGACCTTCTTTCCTTTGTGATTAAACTCTAATTTTAACATTCCGGTAATTTTACATTTTACAAAAATAAAACCTACTCCCATTTATATTACTTCAATGTAGGCAATGAAATATGTATCCACAATTCATAGTATCTCATATGGGTTCTCAGCTAGGCCAGTCCCACCAATGGGATGGCTTGTGAGGCAAACCAGGCTTGATTTTTGATAGGTCTCTACTAATGGCTGATTAAGATCTCCCACCTGCCCAAGTGCTGCTGTACAGTGACAGCCTGGCTGTCACAGGCCTGTGACTCAGCAGTGATTACCGGGGAGTGTGTCCACATTCCTGCATGGATACCACGGGAGGAAGGTCAGAAACTCAGGCTAGGTCTCTGCTCAAATCAGGTCAAGCTGCCAGAGGGATTGTATAGGGATATAGTCAGTACATTTTCCTCAGAAATGGTTGGATTGGGATCCCAGCTTGAGGGCTGAGGCTGGGAGCATGGGGTTCTCTGGGACCTGGGACCATAGATTTATGGGAAAGGGCCTGGGTTTTGGTTTAGAGGACTTAGGAAAAGTGGCCATAGGAGGGTTTATGGTAACTTGGATTTGAATTTGAAGAAGGCGAAAGGGTGGTCAGTACCCAGAGAGGGGAGAACAGAAACTGAAGAGGCTGGAGACTCACAGAAGTTGCATTTTCTAGAAGTTAGGAATTGATGATGATTGGAAAACACTGTGGCCACTCAAATATGCCCTTTATTCTTAGCCTTAAATTAAAAGACCCTGTGAATGGGCTGGTACTGAGCACGTGCAAGAGAGGCAGAGTTGAGTCTTGATCCTCACATTAACTGGTATGATGAATTTGAGAAAGCCGGTTAACCTTTTGTATCTCATGTTGTTACACTGCAAGAGAAGAGGAAAAGTGATCACTTGTTTCTCTTGTCTGACAAGGTATTTTTAAATAAATGTTTTGCCTCTATGAAAGGGAGAATATTTGTTTAGAGTTGTTCTGTCCAGGAGAATTTTTTTTCCTGCAATGATGGAAATGTTCTATAACCCTGCACTGATTGATTATGGGGCCACTAGACACAAAAGGCTCAAATTGAGCACTTGAAATATGACTAGTGAGTCTAGGATACAGAACTATAAATTTAATTAAGTTAACTGAACCCCACCTTTGGGTGATGCCTGAAACATTTTACAAATGACATAAACCAGGGAAGAGATGATCTCTTATTAGGTGACCTTTCTCCTTGGGGACTGCCACCACTGTTTGGAACCATCTGAGATGATTATATGAAAGTGTAATTTGTATAAAAAAATACAGGAAATGCCATTTTTTTTTACCATGCTACTTGAAATTTAATTGTTTTCCATGGAGGATGAAGATTTTAAATAAAATTATCTGAACATAAAAGCACTTCATCAACTACTAAAGCTGTATTTCTCAATTCCAGCATTATAAATTGAGAGGCTTCTCTTCTCCAGGGCATGACATTCATTGGTCTATGAAAAAAAAAGGCATTTCGTTTATTGCTTAAGAAATACACCTTAGACTTGCCTCCTGAATATCCTTGGGCTTTTAAAACCCTGGGAATTGTGTTGATTTATACCATCATTCAAACCACCCAATTTCTCATCTTAACATCTTATAATAAATGCTTGAAATTACTCACAGATTAAGTCCTTTGAATTATTCAGTATTTAGAAAGAATTTGGGCCTATAGCCAGCAGTGATCCACATGGAAGAGCCAAGATCTACATTCATGGAAGCAGATACATGTTCACAGGAACAAAACATATGGAGAGCATTTATACATTTGCGTGACTCTCAAAGTTTTCATGGCTCATAAATGAGCTCGTGTGTGTGTGTGTGTGTGTGTGTGTGTGTGTGTGTATTTTCCTCCCCACAACTTTCGGTCCAACATTAACTGAGTACCATTAATTAAAGAATAAGTGTTTTTCCCCATGATTAAAACATTTATATTCTTTGTAACTTTCAATCTGAATAATGGACTTGAATAGCTACTGCTTTTTTTTTTTTTTCTGGGCATCTGAAAGGGACTTACTGGGGTCTCTACATGACCACCTCACTAAAATGACCATCTGGAAGCCAAAAGGACACAAATGGAGAGCTAAATATCTCCCTGTTCTTTTTTCTTTTTTCCTCCCCAGCCACATCCTCTTTGCTTTCTGAAAGCTTTAGGAATAATGGAATGGTGGAAAGCATGTAAACAAACCACGACTTCAAAAACCTTCCAGATCTCTGACCTATGCTCCATTCCAGCTTCCTCCTCTACAAAATGAGAGTATGGATATCTGTTAAAAACATGAAAATATCAAGGATTCAGTACCTAGCAAACTAGGAGTCTCTTAGTAAATGCTTATCAATATTATTGGTCAGACTTCACTGTCCTCTTTATTTTCTGGTCCTCTGTCCCTTTTTTGTTTCCCTCCTTTTTTCTCCTTCTTTGTTTTCTGTTAATTTTAATCATCCTTTTCATAGTCCTCTCAGCCATCCTAAAACTTTAAAGAAATAAGACTATATGTATAATTAAGTAACCTTCATCCCTTTCTTTGTCTAGATTTCCTTTAGTCTGCAAATAGAGCAGGAATGACTATCTGTATATCTATAGAGTATATTTTTAAAAAGCTGGTAAAGTTGAGGATCCCATTAGGTTGAAGATACTTAAGAGTAAAGGAAAAATGTATTAAGTACCCACTTTATATCAGGCCCTGGGATTAGACACCTGCAGTAAGGAAGGCGTGTGTGGTCTGTGTACCCTAACTCCATTGGCTTCCGTGAATAGAGATTTGACAGTGATGGGCTCAGACTAGGTTCCTGTCCCTTGTTTCACCATTTTCAGCACTAGTCGTTACATAGAAGTGAATCCTATTAGAATTTTAAAGAAAATCATCAGACTAGATCTGTTTTTGCTTTGGAAAAAATCCACCTTAGAATGTAAGCAGCATTAATTGAGTTTAGATTGGCTGTTACAGTAAAATCCTAGAAGAGGAGGACCTTTGGCTCTTATACTATGGCTCAGTGGGCCTCAGTTTCACACTCACATAGCCAGACACTCTAAGACTTTAGGGCTCTATTTGAAGAGTATTTTAAAAACACAAGCAGGGGCGCCTGGGTGGTTCAATCAGTTAAGCGTCTGACTTTGGCTCAGGTCATGATCTCACGGTCCGTGAGTTCGAGCCCTGCATCGGGCTCTGTGCTGACAGCTCAGAGCCTGGAGCCTGTTTCAGATTCTATGTCTCCCTCTCTCTCTGCCCTTCCCCTGTTCATGCTCTGTCTCTCTCTGTCTCAAAAATAAATAAACGTTAAAAAAATAAATAAAAACACAAGCAATTTCTTGCATTCCTTTTTAAACATTACTCCTCAGGAGGATGTGATTGAAGATGAGTTGGGAAAAGAGATGAGCTCTCGTTCCTTTTGTTTTAGTGCTGTTGGCTGGAAGTGCCTCCTCTGGTCTCTTTTTAAATCTGTTACATTAGAAATGGAAGAAATTGGAGAATAATTATGTTCTTGAAGGAAATAGCCGTGTATTGACAGAAAATTTCTTCACATCTTTGGACCCATGATTCCTTTTTAGAGAAAGAAGGGCATTGGGCTAGCACTGTATGGTCTGAAAAGTCCTTTCAAGAATCGAAGTTTCAGGGCTCAGGTACTTTAACAAACCATCCTAGTCAGGGGATGGTAAACTGGAAGAAAGTTTGTCCATACACTTTCTAAAATATTTGCCTACTTCTTAAGGGGTTAGGCACAAACTAGAATTTTAAATCTGATAAATGTTTTAGACGGTGAAATGGGATTCTTTAGTTGATGGAAGTACTGAATTGTGTACCAGAAGACCTGTTTTCTTGTTTTTGTTTTTTTTAAGCTAGTCTTGCAGCCATAAGTGATTAGTATGAACTATTTGGGCTTTAGTTTTTCCACTGTAAAATTAATATAATTATGCCTGCACAGAATTATGAAGATTGAATGAGGTTATACACATGCAAGTACTTTGCAAACTCAAAGGCTTTAATAGATCCCTGAATCACTTCCACCTTTTTTGGGGTATGTTTCAGAAATTCCATATACTGCCCTTAAATTGGTTGAAGCTGTGACCCTTAAGCTTCATTCCAGTCTTGAGTCTACCACATGAGGATCTTCCTGTGGGTGAATTATCCTCAGTATTGAATATGACCACATTTTTTTCTAATGGGAAATCCTATTTTATGTCAATGATATGTACTTAAAATTTTGCATAGTGTATAATTTGGATAACTGAAAGCTAATTTTCCCAAATTGGTAAGTAAAAAGGAGAGTGCATTGTTGGAACACAGAAATCTACAGCCATTATGACAATTCCTCCCTACTTCCTCTTTCTTCTTCCTCCTCACTTATTCTTTCTGCTGTTCTCCCCATTTTCTTTTTCCTCTTCTTTTTCTTCTTTCTCTCTTTCTCCTTTTTCTCTCTTCCCCCTCCTTCAGAGATGCTTTTATATTAGATGCAGAATTACCTATTATTTTTAGAGCTTTCTCCCCCAAATCAGCAGCCCATTGTCTCTTGGTACTTGTTTGGCCTTCTTTAAAGTATTTTAGCATATCTGATCTTTCTTCCAAAGTTGTTTATTTTGGGAGTTTGTTTTTTGCACTAGCAACATGGTTTGATTAATGATTAGAAACTTTGCTATAGTATTTAAAAAGGGGAATATAATCATAACACTGAATGCTACAGATTTCCATTTTCATTCAAGGAAACTCAGTTTGGCTAAGTTTAATACTTAAATGGCAAGTGCAACAGGCTATAAAGAAAGCAACAGAGAATGAAAGTGCTTGAATATTTCCAACCTCTGTCAACATGTGAGTTTTCTTTATGAAATCCAGCTACACATAACTGCTGCTGGGGCCCCTGATATCCCCTTTCCCTTTGGTGAGGTTTCCATAGTAATATTTAGAAATAATTCATCTTTTCAATAGAGGTATTGTGGAGTGGTGGCAAGAATATGACTGGAGAAGACTCAAGTTCAAGTCCTGATCCCACTACTCAACTAACCTTAAGACCTTGGATAGACACCTAACCATGCCTTCAATCTATATTTCTTTCTTTAGACAAAGGAAGAGGTAAAGCATTTCTCAGAGTATTTGGGTATCAAATGAGATCATTTAGATGACTGTGTCCTGTGACTTCTAAAGTGTTATATAAGTTCTGTATGTTATTCCTGGTGAAATATCTCCTCTTTTGAACACTACTCCAAGCACAATAAAATGGGAGAAAAATAATCTTAAGAATCTGTAATTACCAAGATACTTGCCACTATCAGGTCAATCTGAATTTTTTACTACCCTTTTATAGGAGAGAATGTCACAGATTTACTAGAACAACAGAAATTTAGATTATAATATGCAGTACTTAGTATTTTTTTTTATATTAGGATTTTGTGAATGTTCCTTCATTTAAAATTTTGTGATATGTAATAATGCTCTGAAGACTTTTGTTTAGCTTAAGTCCAAAATGAGAAGTTTAAAGTTCTTTTTCTGTTTCATGTATTTTTAATACTTACAGAGTATTTTTTTAAATAGGTGAAAGACATGTAAACGTTTGTTCAAACAGGAATATGCACTGATAGCAAAAGCTGATAGACATTGGTATTCACATTTTTTGATGGGAATATAAAGGGAATTCACTATATTTAAGTATACTCTATTGTTTCATATTTGCCAACTTCCTTTTTCCCTTATCAAAGAATATGCAAATATAAACAAACAAATTTACATAGACATGAAATTTGAGTTGGAAGTTCAGTAGTTGAAAAAAAAACATTCCAAATTCCACATTTAGGTAATTTATTATTATTTTTGGATTCTCCTTTTATTGTCCCTGGAATTGCAGATAGGACAACTGCATTACTGCGGAGACAGGTACTCTTAGGTATAATGTAACCAGTTATGAATGAAAAAACATTGTTAGGGAGTTTTCAGCCTCAGAGTTCCTTGTTTTTGTGCTCCAAGACTTTTATTTCTGTGTGTCCTCACTATAAATTCCTTATTTCTTTTCATTAAGGTAAGTTATTTAGTGTGTTCTCAATCTGAAGTCTGAGGTGATAGATACAGATCAATAAGATTTGATGACAAATGTTATAAAGTTGTCTGAAAAATAGGATCATATGCTTGAATTTTAAAAATTCAGGCTACAACGGCTGCCACCAGCTTTATTCTGGAGATGACGTAGCAAGATATATGTCATAAGACTAACCCTCAAATTATTGTCCTATAAAATATCTTTCACTTGAGCAGAATCTCATTAGTTTCTTTATCATTTCAAAACTGCTAAGCTCTGAGAATTCTTATCTGAAATGTCAAAAGCAAAAGAGAGAGTTTGTAGCCCACTTAATTCTTGATTCCCAATTTTGCTCACCCTAAACCTCATCTCTTTTCTCCCCTCATATTTCATTAATAAGTTTAGGAATATTCTCCAAACTTGAATTGATAGTTTCCTTAGTAACAGTAGACCCAAAGTTCTCAGTAAGACTTCAATTGTGTCAGGCAAAGGTATTTTTCCTTCCAATTACATTCATCTGTAGTTTTACCTTTAGGAAGAAAGTCTATTTAAAAATAGGTAATTTATTCAGAATCTTTTTACAGGGATTTTTGGATTTTTTCCCTTTATCTTCATTTAGATTTTTAGAGATGGCAAGAATAACATACGTACTAAAAATTTCAAAACTATACCATTGTCCTAATGTTCTGGTGGTTGCTCAGGAACAGAAATAGTCATAAAAGTAAAAAGTCGGGGCACCTGGGTGGCGCAGTCGGTTAAGCGTCCGACTTCAGCCAGGTCACGATCTCGCGGTCCGTGAGTTCGAGCCCCGCGTCAGGCTCTGGGCTGATGGCTCGGAGCCTGGAGCCTGTTTCCGATTCTGTGTCTCCCTCTCTCTCTGCCCCTCCCCCATTCATGCTCTGTCTCTCTCTGTCCCAAAAATAAATAAACGTTGAAAAAAAAAATTTAAAAAAAAAAAAAAAAAAAAAGTAAAAAGTAATAAATAAATTGAATAGTAAAAATTGAGATTCTGAATCAGACTTTAGGTTACAAACCCCTAGTCACTTCTACAGTTTTTGAAACTTCCTCCCTGACCTGCAATGCTATTTATATCTCCTCCTATAATTGTTTTACTCACATGATTCCTGGGCATTATTCTAATTTCCACAAACAGCATTGAGCATTCCACTGGATATGTGCCTTGCCTTTCATGTTCTCTTTGCAGAAGTCTTCCTTTAGTAATAGCTACTGGGTTCCCATTGTATGGCCATGTAGAAACTCCAGACTCACAGACTGAGGCTTATTACAAAAATATGATGAGAACCAATGAAGAAACTTTTGGATGTGAACATTAATCTTCCTTTTGTCAAGCCATGAACCAAAAAATCTGATCTGACTTTCCCAATTATCCATGCAGTTCACTGTCGTCATGAGCGGTAAATCAGGAGTCAACCCTTTTTTAGTGGCACTGCCATGATTTTGGAAAATCTCACTGCTGCAGTCAAAGATGTAGAGATTTCCTTAGTTCCTATTTCCAAGAGCATCCTCGTGCAGATTCCTGGATGGAAATGCAGAGCTCTTTGTGTTATTGTTAGTCTCCTCCACTGGGCTACTTTGTCCTTGGATGGTATTTGTTTTCCTAAATCAAGCATGCTCAAGAGATGTTCCCCGTCTATCTAAATCTGTTCAGATTTCCTATAAGAGGCACTTGCTAATTTGCTTCTGTCATTTAAAAAAAATTATAAAAGCTGTCTGTACTTCTTGCCAGTAGATATTCACAATCCAGAATAGTTTGGGATATGATTTGTTCCTCTTTTAAACAGAAGGTTTTCTGAACTAAGCAGATATAGTATGTTTAGCTATCACTCTGATTCATCAGGGGATCTCCTTGGTAACTAGCCTTTTCTCTTTGTGTTTTGGGAAAGTTCTTTCAATTAAAAATGAACAAATTAAAAGTTGTATACCATATACAAATATGAACCTAGGGACATATTTAAAAGGTATTACTAAAAAGTGATAGTTTCGTATTTGCAAAGTGTGGGAGTAGCAAGATTTCTTTCTCTAACATAATGAAATGGGAATGGGTTATGGAAGAACCTATTAGGGTTATGGGTTTTAAGAATGGTGTCTTAAGCCATATATCATAATAACTTGACAAGAACATGCGGTTGTGGTAGTCAGTGTTTTTTTCCACGAAGCTCGGGGGGAGGGGGGTTCACTTTAACCAGAATTTGCAACTTGAGTGGCACTTATTTGTAATTTAAAAGGGTAAAGGATAATTTACTCAGAAAATATTGACTGGACTATTAAATGCTTAATTCAATTTTCTTCTTTCAGTTTCTACCTATCACTGCTTGTTCCTTCAGACTGATACCGTTTAAAGGAGGCAGCACTTGGCATACTATGGGGATACTACTGATGAACTTCATAGAAAGGACATAAAAATTGCCTAGGTTTGGAGTTGATAACTCTATGACAAGAATATCCCACCGGCATGCTAATAGCTCTGCAAGGCAGTGTGATGATGTTCTGTAAAAATGAGGTTACTGAAGTATTAAATATTAATTTCTTCATTTAAAAATGGAGCCAGTGTTGATGTGGCTGACTGGTTTGGCAAGGATGAGCAATAGCTGCCTTGATCTCTGACTGCCTTTTGATGGTACTAACACTCACAGGCTAATATTGTGGTGCTAATCCTATGCCTCAATGTCACAAGAAAATGATCACCCCATGGGGTGTATGAAAGAGCCACTAAAAGAAGCATTTTCAAGTATGGATTTCTCGGGTTAAACTAGAGTATCGTTATTGCTAATTGTGGTCTGTTGAATGAGCTTTTAAAATCCTGATAGCTACTGATTTTAGCCCCACCTGCCCTCCCATATGTCAAGGGTAGTTAATGGCAGAACCTAGGCATGAAGGTAAACCCAGGCCTACCTCATGTCGCAATCCTTGCTCTTCACCAAGATCCCTCTGCCTGTTAATCACTAGACCTCTCTTCAATGGTCTGTGACTTCCTACCCACGTGGAATTAGGCAGAGACAATGTCCTTAGAGGAGCAGTCCAGCATTCAAGGTTCTAAACAACTATAGGAGGAAGGAGCAAGAGCCTTCCAGATGAATGAAGGATTTGTGTATTTCTTTAGGTAAGAATGGGAGAATATGGCAGATGAGTATTTTTGATAAATGTTTGATAAGCCCATAAAATTGGGGTCATTAGCAAAGAGAAGCAGTTGGTGGGTGAAGCTTAAACCGATATAGGCTGTGTGGTTCCATGATAGTTACTAGTCACATATGGCCATTAAGTACTTGAAATATGGCTAGTCTGAATTAAGATACACTGTAAGTGTAAAGTACACACCAGAATTTTAATTCTTAATTTTACTTAATTTTAATACTTAAGTTACTTAATTATTAAGTACTTATTAATACTTAAATTAAAATACTTAATTTAATAATACTTAATTTTAATACTTAAAACAGATTGTCAATATTTCACTAATAATTTTCACATGGTAACATGTTAAAATGACAACATTTTAGATACATTAAATAAAATAAAAATTAATTTTAGCTATTTCTTTTTACTTTAATTTGGCCACTAATAAAACTTAGAGTTATATATATGGCTCACATTTGTGGCCTGCAATTTATTTCTACTAGAATCACGAGCCTTGGAGATGTAAAGGGAGGAGAAGTAAAGTTCCAAGTCCCAACTTGGAGGTTATGATGATGGAAAAAGTGTTGCTCTCTATAAAATCCATTACATGAATTAATTGCAGTAACATACATGAATTGGGTTCCCACTGTAAGACTCTGCCTAGCTGGATGAGAGGCAAATAGAACCATAAAATACAGTCTGTAGTCTTGTTTACATGGGAAGGCAAGAAATAAGCCTCTGAAACCATTGACTGGTAACAAACCTCAGGGTAAGTGCAAATAATGGTACCTGTCTAGGATGTAGGAGGTGTAAGTTGGTTCTCACCCTATATTTTTGGGTAACTATTAGTGTGACCTTATGTAAATTACTTAACTCTTTTAATGGTCAGTTTTCTTATCTATAAAGTTGGCATAACATTATATTTTCGTGGCTGTTAACAGGACCAAAATCCAAATGAGTAAGAACCAATATCCATATTCATATACATTATGAATTGTGCTATATTTGAAAATCCATTTATTAGCTATTACTGGGTTAGACAGATATAGGACCACTATTTCTTGGGGACCCTTGTTAAATCTACAGATGTGGGGCGCCTGGGTGGCGCAGTCGGTTAAGCGTCCGACTTCAGCCAGGTCACGATCTCGCGGTCCGTGAGTTCGAGCCCCGAGTCGGGCTCTGGGCTGATGGCTCAGAGCCTGGAGCCTGTTTCCGATTCTGTGTCTCCCTCTCTCTCTGCCCCTCCCCCTTTCATGCTCTGTCTCTCTCTGTCCCAAAAATAAATAAACGTTGAAAAAAAAAATTAAAAAAAAAAAAAATCTACAAATGTTTTTAGGCTTCTGACTCATTCCCAGTAACACCTGAGTGTGAATTCCATGGACTCTGTGAGCTATTTTAAAAAGTAACATTTATTAAGCATATATAACTAATTTTTACTTCTCACAGCAACTCTGTAAAGTTGGTATTGTTAGCCCCGTTTTACTAATGGGAAAACCAAAGCTCAGATTCAGCAAGTCTAGTAGGTTTGAGAGGATGGCCTTAAGTCTAGGTTCTCTCACACAAGGTTCTGTGCTCTTGCCTCCAATTCCCAGAGTCTGATCCTTTTGTATTTGGAGTAGGGCCCAGGTATGCATATTTTAAAAACTTCTAGAGATTGCAGTAGGCATTGAGGCTCAGGAACCCTGCTCAGGCAAGCTCTTTGGGACAAGTATTGTCTTGTGAGGCAGCTGGGAGCTTGGACTGTTAGAAGAGTCTCAGTCTGATTCCTGGAGCTTCTACTGATTTTCTTGATCCTATCCTGCACGATCACACAAGTAGTCTGAAAACCTTTTAACACACACACTTCAGATACTTCAGGTGTTCTTTGGGGGTATCTGTTGAAGGCATGTGGGGCCCCTTCTGAAGAGATAGTCTAACAAAGTTTTCAGACTCCAAGTCTGTTAATTTTTCTTTACTGGGACACTTTTTGCTGAGAGAATAGGGGTGAGAATTAGAGGCAAGACCCTGGCGAGGTAGTTGGTTGAGGAGAGTGTAGGTCCTTTCTGGACACCTTGATTGGGTATATATAAGTGCCAATAGAGAGCCCTAGGGGGAGATGTCAGAGACATAACCCCAGTAGCTTCAAGAGTCAAGAGAAACTAGAAATTCCTGGTATTAGAATTGGATTCTAATACTTTTTCAGTAAAATTTAATATTAAATATTTTAGTTGTGTTTCTGTTTTCCTGCCTTTTAGATTCCCCCAAGTGATAAAACAGAAACTCTTCAAAAATAAGGGAAAAAAATATTTGGCTAAAGAACAGCCAAAGTGAGTGACAGCCAGCCTCCAGACAGCCCGGCTAGTAGGTGTAGAAGCTGTCAACACAGCTGGAGGACATGGGCAATCTTGGAATAAGTGTGCTTCTAGACAGACAGGCCTTAAAGAGACCTCTGGGGCCTCACTAGGTAGGCACTGGTAGAGCTAGATTAAAAGAAAAGGCACAACCCTTCTTCCATCTCCAGCTCCCTCTAACCTTATCTCTCTCCCACAGGCTTTGCCTCGACTTTATTGGGATTAGGGGATATGTGCAGTCTCCTTTAGAAAAAAGTGGGAGTGGGAGAGACCAACAATCAGTTGCTGGTTTGTGTGCATGGATATGCTTCAGAGCTCTTTGGGGTCTCGCAGTCCATCTTTTCCTATGGTCTCATGCCAAAGTCATACTCTGTGCTCTCTTCCAACCACTTGAGGGAAAAGCCCTGAATAATGTCTTTAGATGACATTTCTAAGGACAGAGCATCTTGTGAATAGGGACGTTTTAAACTGCCCTGCCTCCATTCCTTGTTGGAAAGAAATGAGGAAAATATACATCACAATAAAATGGTAGGAGCTCTGGAATGGTGAGGTCATAGCCCAGGATTCATTGCAGCAGGGAGTTTTCAAATCTATGTCTTTGTAGGTACTTGTCAGACCATTTGTTCTCATTTTTAGTCCTCTTTATTTTAACTGTCAACCCTAGAGGTCAAAGGGGACAGAGTAGATGGGTATGAACTTAGGTAAAACTCCCCTGTTTCCAGAGATCCTGAAATGTGGTATGGTCTCTCCTGCCAGTCCCAAGACATCCTTGAACATAGTCTTCACCAGCTTTTTCCTTTTTTTGGGGGGAGGGGCAGCGTGAGGTGGGGCATGTATCTAAATCATGTTTCTCATACTGCCTTGTGTAGAATCATATATTTTCATGTGTCCTTACATTCAGATGGACTGTAGGCTCTGAGAACAGTTGGATTTATGGATTATCTACTGAAAATCAGGTGCTATGGCAGAGATATCAGTGGAATGAATGAGTATTAATAACAATTGAGCCCTTACTCGATAATATCCCACCATGGTAATGAAAGTAGACATGCTAATGTAGCTTCTGTCTTTTGGGGGAGCCAGCCAACATACAAATAAATTGATGAGTGAACAAAACAATTACAGATTATTAAGTGTTAAGACAGGCGTAAACAGTGCTGTGATTAATAGAGAAAAAGGAAGGGTGTCAGGAAAGGTCTCCAGGTCCCATTTAAATTGAGTCCTGTAAGGTGACGAGAAAGTCATAGTCATGCCAGTAATTGAGGGAATCCTGTGGCAACAGGACATTGTATGTCTCCACATTATTCCAGGACATGTCTGTCTCCCCTTCCTCAATCCCTCAAGTGCCTGATACATAGAATACAAAAAGAATTAGCATATCTTCCTTTTCTCCTTCTGACATAGGCAGTCAGAAGAATCCCTGGTGGGGCAGTCTTTAGAGTCTTCATGTATTGCTGGCTCTGTGTGGTCAGGTATATGTCAAAAATGAGGTGCTCAGCCTACACAAAATGTTTCCCAAAGCAATCCTGTTTTACTCCATCATTCCTATTAGGCTGCCACATTTTGTGAAGATAAACAAAACAAAGTCTGTTTGGGTTTTCTTGAGTAGTATTGCTAGGTTTTCTTCTCTTCTACCTTCTTCCTCTTTCTTAGGCCTTTTTGGATAACTTCTTATAAACCCTGGTTCTCTCTACATGGTGTATAGACTATAGGCCAGGATTGTAAGAAAAAGGCTGGGAAGTGAAGCACAGAGCAGCTGGTGGGAAGAGCAAACACATGGGGCCATGGGCACCGGAGGAGAGAGGGGCTGTAGTGCTTCATCTGGTCCCACACAGAGGCTGCCCATGAAGAGAACAGGTGAAGTCATGGCCTAACTTCCTACAGGGCCAGGGTTTCTGTGTGAGAGCCCCTTCCCATTCCTTGTCTCTTGTCTATCCCACTGTCCCCATTCTTCTGATTTCTTTGATTGTTCAAAGTCTAAAGTTGTCCTCCATGTAAATGTTCTTCTTAACAGCTTCCAGTGTTTATCCACAGGAAACGTGCTACCATTTATAAAACTACAAATAAATGGAGGATGGGGAAGAATCCCTGAGCCAAGAAGCCCTCTATGAATTGATGTCAGCACAAGAGAGTTTGATTTCCTACTCTTAAGTTCTGGCAATGGTTTTGTTTAATTTGATTTTATGTCTATTAATGGGAGCAAAGGTCCTATCATGAGGAAATGAAAATTAGGCTAAAGAAGCCTACTCATCTCTAGCAGGTTGAATCATTCTCTTTTGGCTGTAGTGAAGGGGGCAGTTGGATCTGGGCTCTGACCGCTGCCTGATGCTGAACAGCTCTATGGCCCACACTAAGCTACTCACCTTCTCTGAATCTCTATTTCTACATCTGACCTGAGGGAAAACACCTCCAGCACTCTTGGAAAAACTCAGTGAGATAATGCAGCTGGAAGTGTTTTTGTAACATGCTAAACAAATGGGAGATATTATCTTTCCCTGGCATGGAAAGGTCAGGAATAAGAGGGTCAGACAAACCATGAGAAAATTGATTAAAGCATAAGCATTTTGACTCTGCTACCTAGGAGCTGTGTCAGACCTCACAGACTGCCTGAAGGACATTTGCTGTGAGAGATTACTTTACCCTCAAATGGGTTATGTTTTGCCTCTCTATAGGTTATTGTTACCTGGGTGCTAATGAAAAACTTGGGGTAGGATACTTGATGTGATCAGGGGAAGCTGAGAGGTCTCAGGAGGGAGGGGGTGGTAGAACCAAGAACAATATGCCAGGACCCTCATTTTGAAGAGACAAAAGGGTGAGCTTGGAGAGAACAGTAGAGGTTGGAGGAGAAAAATGGGTGGACAAGGAGGATGATAGGGAGAAAGGAAACCCATGAGGTAGCCTGCTATCAGCCTCAGCCCTAACCTTACCTCTCTGTGCATCTGTCTGCACGGTCTTTCTACATTTGTCTGCCAAAAATTGGACTGCAGCCCGAAGCCTGGTGTAAAGCCCTTGTCCTGTGTGCCCACTGGGCTAGTTCTTGTCACTCATGTCAGTGTGTCCAAGCTGTTGGGCTGGACTTGTGCCCTGAGAGGCTTCCAGTTCCCTACTGGGGACTGAGCCCTAGCATGATGCTGGCCTGCTTACCCTAACCTCCCTTTCCAGGCCTGAGCACTTTTTCTAAACCTCTGCTGAAGCCTAGTATAGGAGCATTAACATGGGTCTGGGATCAAAGAGACTTGAGTTTGCATACTGATCCTATCACATACTAGTTGGGTGAATTTAGGCAGCTGATGATCCTTTCTGGGTCTCAGTGTTCTTATGTTTAGAATGGGGATAATATATGTGTTTTGAACATCTGTGAGATGATTCACGTAAAGAACCTAATAGACCTGACACACAATATGTGGTCCATAAATGGTCAATATTATGATTATTGTTATTCCACACAGAGAAACCTCTGAGAACTAGCACACTCCTACCTGCCTGACAGGAGGCCAGACCCTCCTCCACCTACTGGATCTGAAATTTTCAGTATCACTCTTCATTTTGTAATGGTGCTGTGGACTCTCTATACCCTGGCCTCTATTGTTCATGGTGTGCCTAAACTGAGTCTATTCTCTTGTTTCCAGAAGTGGTCTACAGCAGACCATTCCACTTTTAGATAAGCTTTTCCAAGAAAATGTGTGAGCACCTATGAAAGATTACTTCTACTTACTAAAGCAAACACTTAAAAAAAAAAAAACCTAAGGAAAAAGTGCTCAGATACCAACTTGCAGTCTTTACTTACCCACATTTGCCCTTGCTCAGGCTTTGTCCTGAGTCTACCCCAAGCAGGTGTGGCAGAAGTTCTGACATCTACAGAAATCAATCCCTGTGGGAAATTGGCAGTTCATACTTCTAAACTTAACTTCACCTTGATCTCCTTGGAGTGCCCTCAGAAACATGGTAGTTGGTTCCTAATTTGATTCAACTTAGAAGAATAAAATCCATTATTTTAAACCTCAGCAGGTTCTAGAAGTCTGGCTAGTGTTTACTAATCAGTAATTTAAATACATCAGGCTTTTTACCAATGCTTATTAAAAGGCTCATTAGGCTTTTAAGTACTAATAGCTTTTATAATAGGACATGATGAATGAATTAAAAATACATCAAAATCATATTTTAAAATTATTTTGTCCTTCATTCAACATTTAAGAAATATTTGCTGAATACCTACCACATGCTGACCTGTTCTGCTGAGGATTCAAAACAATAAAAAATTCTCTGCCCTTGTGGAGATTGCCTTCTATTATAATTATTAGTAAAATAAATACATAAGTTGTGTATTATTGAAAGATAATTGTTCAAGGCACATAGTAGGTAGGAAAGGAGGAAAATTTAGGACCTGCAATCACAATTGTGAGGGGCTAGAGTCTTTCCAAGAATAGTTGAGCCATGTGGAATTCTGGGAGGAGGGCATTCTTGGTAAGGAGAGCATCAGGTGAGAAGGGCCATGAAGCCAGAGCCTGCCACTCTATTCCAGGAATAGCAAAGAAACCATGGTGAATGTACTGGATTGAGAAAGGAGAGAGCAGTAGATGAGTTCAGGCTGTGGCAGACAGCTTGTGAAGCACCTGGGAGGCCATGTAGGGACTTGGGATTCTACTCTGGGAGAGGTGGGTTTTGAGAAGAGGAGTGTCATGAGCTGACTTGCCTTTTAACAGGGTCACTGTCTTGTTGGGAGTAGACTGTAATGCAGGGAGGGAAGGCAGAAACACGGAGCCTTGCAATAACTGAGGTGACAGATGCAGGCAGTTTGGATTAGTGTGGTAGAAGTGATGGTGTCAGATTCTGGCTCATTTTTGAAGGTAAGGTCAACCAGATTTACTGATGGTTTAGATGCAGGAACTCAGCAAAAGGTCAAGAATGTCTCCTAGAGTTTTGGCTTGAGCAACTGAGAAGTTAGCATTGATTGAGAAGGGGATGAAATAGGTTTGGAGAAAATCAGGCATTTGTTTTAAAATGTTAAGTTGAAGATACACATCAGATATGTGTGAGATGTGAAAGATGTGATATTAGGTTAAGTCATACAGGGAATGGATGGAAGAAGAGCAAAGGAGTGGTAGTAGAGATGTGGAATAGACCAAGGAGACTGGGAAGGAGTGGTCCCTGGGGCAAAGAGGAAATTAGAGAATGGTGGTTTTAAGTAAGCAACGAAAGAAGGTGTGAAGTATGAAATCAGCTATCAAATACTTCTGAGATGCAAGTAAGGTGAGGCCTGAGAGTTGATATTTTGATCTAACAAACAGATGAAGGAAGAATTGGTGGAATTATTTGGGCAAAGTCTAAATGAAGTGAATTTAAGAGAGAAAGGAAAGAAAATAATTGGAGAGAGTGAGTACAGACAAACTTTGAGAGGAACTTTAATTGAAGGAAAGTAGGAAAATGAGGTGGTTCCTATAGGGAAGTGGAACCAAAGAAATGTTCTTGAAGGGTTGGAGAAGAGTAGCCTGACTTTAAGTGATGGTATAGGTTCCATGGAGAAGAAAACTTAAGGGTGCAGTGTTGGAGCACTGTCCTGGTTGGGCATGGAATCTACTGCCCATGGGTGGAGGTTAGCCTTTCATAGAAGCCTAAACAGCTCATATGTAGCAAGAGAAGGGAAGGCAGGACTTAGGAGTACAGGTGCTAGGAGATGGGGAAGTATGATGGTGGGAGCTTGAAGGAGTTCTCTCATGGTTGCTTCTGTTTTTTTTTTTGTTTATTTGTTTTGTTTTGTTTTTAGTAAGTAAGAAGTAAGATCATCAGCTGAGAGTGAAGATGCAGCAGTAGGGGGAGAGAGTTGATAAATAATAAAATGGGATAGAAGAATATTACACTTGCGGCTGGGAGGCTAAATTGGTTGAGCCTCCTACTCTTGATTTCGGTTCATGTCATGATCCCACAGTCATGGGATAGAGTTCTATCTTGGGCTTTGCGCTGAGTGTGGAGCCTGCTTAAGATTTTCTCTCTCTCTCTCTCTGCCCTTCCCACACATGTGTGCACATACCTGCGTGATCTCTCTCTCAAATTAAAAAACAAATGAAAGAATATTATACTTGGGCATAGACTGAGAAGACATAACATGCTTGCCCTAATGCCAGTTGAAGTTTATGGTCATAGTTAAAAAGTGAGGCCATCTTCTGTTGTATGTTTGTATTCAGCTATTTTCAACTGCATGAATAGAAGTGAAGAGTAAGTAGAAAGTTGAATTAATCAGGGTTAAATCAGGGTTGAGGTTTTGCCAAGTGTGATGAAATAACGTAGTAATGGAAATGGGTAATTGAGGATGCAGGCGAAAGAATGATAAAAAAAATTGTTGATGGACTTCAAGCTGGTAAGAGAGAAGTCACGTGAAATAAGGACATGGAGGCAAGAGACAATGAAAGGGTAGTATGATCAGTGAATTGGAGATCTTGGCATCTGTATCAAACCATCATCAATGGTTTTTGGCAAGATACAAGAGGAAATGAGCTGGGGAGATGGGAGGTGGTGGTCAGAGGGTTGGATGCTTCAAATTTAGATTATGGACATGTTGCAGGTTTGGGGAAGGACAAGCCTGGAGGTGTGACCCTAGGAATGAGTGGCTGAGATTGGATGAAGGACCATATCATGGGAGTGGAGAAGTTTCAGAAACTGAAAGTGAAGACTCAACATGAATATTAAAGTTGCTAAGAATTTAAAGAATTTCCCAAATCTTGCTAATGATATTGAAAATATTTAAGATACACTGTTATCTTCCTCAGCATGCACAAATCTTATGTTGTTCACAAAGGCACTTCACTATAGGTATATGAACTCATGAAACCAATGTTAGCACAGACCCTTGTGCATATTTGGTGTCTCTGCTCTGCATTTCCATAAGGAGTCTTTATGTTACTCTAGGCTAGCAGTTACATTGCAGTCATTCTTTTATGTATTGGTTTTCCTAACCCAACTGTAAACTCTTTAAGGACCAAGATGATATTACTACTCATAGTAGCCTTGCAGGCTGGCATAGTGGCTCAATGGGTGTACAATATGTATTTGTTATATGTAGTATATGGTGGCTAAGAACACGAATTCTGAAGTCTGACACAACTGGGTTCTAATTTTATTAACCACATACTCCTGGAAAAGACACTTAAGCCCATTTCCTCATCTATAAAATGGAGACAACAATAACACCCCCTTATGGCAATATGGTAAGGAGTTGATGAGATGGCGCTTTACATGTAAAGTGCTCAGTATAGTCCTGGCACATAGAATGCGCTTGATGACCGATGCATGAAGGCAATAAAACTTCATGTTTGACTGGATTGTTTCCAGAGTGGTATACTTTCACATCAGCCACCCTGGGCTACAGTCCTTCAGAGAAAAACGGTATGGGGAGCAAGCTGAATGTTGTCCAGTGATCCGATAACATACTGAGGGAGAAATTGATGAAAGAATAATTGTATTTTTTATTAATAGAGCAGACTTCATGAGCTCTCTTAGCAAAGGTGTACACCTCTCTGTACATACAACCCGGGAAATGCACGGTCTTTGTTTCCATAACTACTCAATGAACTGAGCGGTGTTGCCAGTTCCTGCTTCTGTGTTGTCAGTGATTACATTATTGAATCACATGTTGACTAAACTAGAGCACACAAATATGATAAATGCTCATATATAAGCATGAAAACTACTATTTCACAAAGGCACACTTAAAGAAACGTTCTCATACTTTTTGTTTTCGGGGAAACAAGGACAGACCCAGAGCAAGGTGAAGTAGCTAAAATGCATATTTTGTCATGCTAGCATAGCCTTTTTTTCTGTCCCTCATTAGGCACCCCCCATCCTTTTGATTGACCAGAAAACTGTGCTGTGGATCATCAATTTCACCTTCTGTCTGTATTTTCTCCCTAAGCTCAGATCTTCCTGCTCTGAGACACTGGGGGATGCGATAATGAGTCTAGACTGCTCATTTTCTCTGTCTAGCAGATGGGAACACCTGTCATGTGTGGGCAGACCGCCTCTCTAGAGGTTGGGCAGCAGTAGAGTATTCGGACCCTCTCTCTTTCTAAATGCCACAAGGTTGCACAATTAAGAGAGAGTCAAAACATCTTATGTCAGCCCTCAAAGCAACTGAAAAGTGTCTCTTCTTGTATTTGAAGTTAGAATTTTAGTAGAATTACTCTGGATTGGAAACTTGAATCCTAAGAAAATTTTCATTCAACAGGCCAGAAATTTTTAGAAACCAACACAGACATTTTTACACTCTCTTTAGGTTTCTACAGGTTCAAGATGACATTGGCCAAGTGCTCTATTTCTTGTGTGTGTGTGTGTGTGTGTGTGTGTGTGTGTGTGTGTGTGTGTGTGTAGCCTGTGTATTTACAGGTGTGTGTGAGAGAGGGGGTATGTGGCAGGCAGGTGACTTTCAGGGGTCCAATCTTTTAATGCTAGTATCACATTGAATCTGAAACTGCTTTTTATTCCAGAGGCAATTCCATTGTCACCTGTTACTTGCTTTTATGTACAGTTGTCCCAGGAGGAGGAACTGGTTCCTTTGCATCCATCCCTAGGCAGAAAAACATCTGAAGAGTGAGCCACAAGACCTAGATTTTAACCACAGAGAAGTTACCCAATAGGCAGGTGACTTTGGGAAAGTCCTATCACCTCCTCAAGCTTCCCCTCCTTCTTAGCAGATTAGCAAATTAGCTGCCCTTAGACTAGAAGCAATACAGCAGAGTGGTTATGCTTTTTGACTGGGAATCAGATGACCTGGTTCAAATCTCGGATTCAAAACTTAAGAACTATAGGACTTTGATCTTTAGTTTTATCACCGGTAAAATGGGGATAATAGTTGTACCTAGTTTATAAGGACTGAGGTCTTCTGTTGTGTAGCCCTCCCATGGCCCATCAGTGGGCCATGATCTTTGGGTAGATTTATTCAGCTAATTTTGAATCTACCTAACATAAAAATAATAAAGCCCTTAGAACACTAGCATGTAGCATTAAATTGTTAGTTGTTGTTGTTGTTGTTCTACCTCTAAGATGTCTTCTACCTTAAAATTTTCTTTTATGTAACATCTCTTGCTTCTTTAGTCCCCATTCTCTTTATCTGGTGGGTAGAGCCCAGAGATGTTGCTAGACATCCTATAATGCATAGGGCAGAACTTCTCTCCACCAACAGAGAATTACCCTGCCCTTGAGGATTAACTGGAGCAGGGAATGGTTTAAAGGCTGCTTTGAGACTCTCTTGGCGATGCATTTTCCTTTTCTTTGCCAAGTAAGTATGTATTGGTAGTGGTGATGTTTTTGGCTCCAGGTGAGTGAGGATAGAGTAATACCCATTTTATGTCCTTAACTTTCCAGTGGGAAAGCTCAGAAAGTCTAGAAGAATCAAAAAAAAAATCAAAAAATAAAACTTCTCTCAGCAGTATCCATATGTGCTCTCTTTGCCTTATCTCTGTGCTTTGTTGCCTCTTTGCCCTCCATTTGGGACACAGCATCCATTTACTGCACATGCCCTCATCGTTCCTACCTCTTAAAATCCTATTCATCCTTTAAATAGGAGGGACTCAAACATGATTTTTCCCATGATGGTTTTCCAAATCCTTCAAGTGTTTCCTTTGTCCCTCTGACTCCCAGAACCTAGTGGTTTATATCTCATGACGGATATCCTATCCTGCCTGGTATTTCAAGTGTTGCTGTTCCTGCCTAGTCATGCCTCTTAAATGAGAAGTCCCTGGAAGGCAGGAATTGCTTCTCATTCTTTGAATCCTGTAGAATTTAGCACACCATGTTGTACACAGTAAGGGCTCAAGCAATAGTAGTTGAATTACAGTATTGTCTCTATGACTAAGTTCCACTCCCGCTGGTCAACTGCAGGTGCCCATGACATCCCTCAGCCTTCACAGGATTCCTGTTTCAACATTCCTACTTATTGCCTTCACAACCTCCACACTTAACCCTCCCTCTCTCCTCTCCTCTGTTTAGTGATGAGCAGGCTATTTTAGGAATGCAGCACAAAGTGGCAGCTGCTATTTATAAAGTAGGAAGTGGTCTGTAGTCCCCTGTGGGTCACGTGTCTATCCATCTTCATTTATATTTGAAAGAGATATTTCCTACAAGTCCTTGTGGTTTCCTTTTTTTCCTATCACACCACCCACCCTACTCACTACCCCAGTCATTGGGGATTTTTATTTTATTTTTGACTTGGCTTTAATTTTCTATTTGATTTGGATTTCTTTCCTATTTCTTCTCTCTTCTCATAAAAAGCAGAAGCAAGAGAGAAAAACCCCACTAAGCTATGTAAATGTCTTTTTATGAATTGGACCTGGAGAGGAGAGCTTCACTACTAAGGGAAAAATGAACCTCTGCTCCTGTGATTTGGTAATGGAAAGGTGGTATTTTATGAAATCTTAAGCATTTTTTTTACCCTGGTAATATGTAAACCATTTAATATTCTAATAACTTGCTATTGAAGAGTGGAAGACATAGCAATAGTAGCTTTATTTTTAGTACTGGTGAACAGAATTAAATTTGGGCCAGCTTTTAAATATGCAGTGTTCACACACCTGTATGTTGGAATTGTGATTCAGACACACACACTGGAGCAATACTATTGGATTGTGAAAATTCATAACTTCAGGACCTCATGAGTAATGAGATTCATTATTTCAGGTCTTTAAAGAACTTCTGAACTCAGCCCCCTGACACTTCTCCTTTCCCACTTCCATCTAACCTTGTTTCTGCCAGGGTTAGAATTTTAAAGATAGTCACAGGTCTTGTTTCCTTAAAAAACATCTGTCAGTTCTCCATTATGTACAGCATGAGGTCCAAAACTCCTTAGTGTGGCAGAAACGGGTCTTACACTCCACTGCTATATATCTCTTTACCTCCTCTCCTGCTCCAGTGTTCAATACACATTTTACTCTAGCCATGGCAAGCTGCTGTCCTTTCTTTGAAGACACTGTGGACCCTTCTATGCCTTTGACTCCCTCAACAACAACTTTCCATTTTCCTGGGAGGCTCTGCTTGTCCCCAGGCCCCCATCTCCTCTTGATATGCCCCTACACTTCATTCTATGAAGTGATAAATGTGAAAAGGACTTAGCAGAGGGCTTGGTGCAGAGCAAGGGGTCAGTAAATAAACATTCAGTGAATGAATAGACACCTGAGTTGGCAAATTCAAAGGGAAGATTTGTGTCTTATGAATGGGTTATGTTCTGGATATTTATGTCAGTTTAACTATTTATGTCCTATTTAACTCAGCATGACTGATCCATGTATAATGTTATTTTTATATGAATATATACATTCTTTCCTTCCTTGAAAGCTCTCAATGGCAAAAGAGGACCCTCTTCCTCAATAGTTTTCACAGTAATTATTGCCCTGCTCTATCAGCCTGGGGGAGCAGCAACCCTGGGAGTGGGAAAGGAAGGGAACTTTGGGCAGGAAGGTTGATACTTGAGTGGGGCTTTGGGGACCAGAGACCTGGGATAGTAGAGGTTCTGACAGAGGTTTATATTGATTTGCTAGAGCTTCCATAACAAAGTACCACAGACTGGGTGGCTTACATATCAGAAATTTTCTCACAGTTTTGGAGGTTAGAAGTCAGAAGTCAAGATGCTAGCAGGGTTGGTTTCTTCTGAGGCCTCTCTCTTTGGCCTGTAGATGGCCATCTTCTCCCTTATCTTCACATGGTCTTCCCTCTGTGTGCATCTGTGTGTTAATTTCCCTTATAAGGACACCAGTCAGCTTGGGTTAGGACCTACCCTAATAACCTATTTTAACTTAATTATCTCATGAATGATCTTGTCTCTAAAAGCAGTCACATTCTGAGGTACTGGGGGTTAGAACTTCATATGATTTTTGGGGGGGATACAGGTCAGCTCATGAGAGGATGATAATGGGGACCTCAGTGTCTCCTCACAGGAATGCCTGGAGGGCAGGGATGATACCCTCAGCATTCTTCAGTGGCTTAGTTACGGTGGGCATTCGGTACAGGTTTTGGAACTGACTTATAGCCTCCACTTAGAAGTGAAGTAGGCTTCTGATGGTGGCCCTCCAACATGTACATGAGCTTTTCCTCTCAGACTTTTTTTCATGTGTGAATTTTATTAGGATTTTATTGACCTTCTCATTTAAATAATTGTGGAAAATACTGACCATGATCAAGGATTGAGGCCTTCCCTTGTGCCTCCCTCCTGTGAATTGAACAATGGGCCATGATGTTTAGGTAGGTTTATTTAGCTAACTTGAAATCCACCTAACTAGATTGCCATGCAGGCCATGTTTCTTCACAAAGATGTTGTGTTTACATGTTTATTTCACTGATGTTCTTCATGAAATTTTTATTGATGGGTTTATCACCACCTGATTCCTAAAAAAGGACTTGAGGTAGCTCTTAAAACGTAGACATAATATGTCTCGAGCATCATCTTCACTTACCCCTTTTATGACCTTGTTGCAGATGCCAGTAACGTTGATCTGATTTGCCTGACTTGTTCTCAGTGAACCATGCTTGCGCCTGGTAATTGCCATTCTCTTGAGTCCACAAACCACATTTTTAAGTAACCTTTCTGGAACACTGACATCTACTTCCCTGGTCTGCAGCTCCCCAATGACACATGAACATCTACATTGAATAGATAAGTAGGGCTAAATTGTAGAGATGTACATGGCTGCTCCATGGGCCATTAAGATTAGCTGGACTCCTACTTGAAAGGCTTAATGGGGAATAATGTTCTAGGACAGCTATTCAATTGGACTTATACGGATGGAACGATGCTAAGAAAGGCTTAGATCTGAGAAAGATGACTTGTGTGATTTCAGTCTCATCATTATTGTCTTGACATTAGATTAAATATTCATTCATATATTGACAAATATTCTCTAGAAGACAAACTCTCTGAGGGCAAGAACTTTGCCTGTTTTGTTTGCTGTTCTATTGCTAGCAATCAGATATGTTTTTGTTATTAAGCAAGTCACTTAGATACTCTGAAACTAAAATTGCTCCTGTGCCTAATGATAATACCAATATTTGTTCTATCTAACCTCAAGGTCATTGAAAACATCTTAATGAGATGTAAAAGCAATTTATAAACCATAAAGTAGCTTGTAAAGATAAGGAGCTATAAGGTATGTGATTTTGAAAGGCCAGAAACAAGATACGGAGACTCTATATGATAAAGAGCTTTACTGTCACGTATGGAGTTCAGACTTGGAGTACAAATCAAAACTTTAAAAGGAATCCATTCATTTGCTGGGTTGTCAACTCACAACTCAGCTTTTAAAAAATGTTGAATTTGATTAGAAAAATCAAAAAATAGCTATAGCTGTATTTGAAAGCACAAATTATTGAATTTGTGAGTGACACACATGAACTTCACTTGTATCACTTCCCTAGTAGATGGATTCTTTTTATGAGAAATGTCCTTTGGCAAAACCTCAAAGGTGGCTGAGAATTCCTTGAAGTAATTTGTTTAAATAATCACATGAGAAGATCCCTCTTAAACTTCTCTGTAAGCAAACAAATGCCACAAAGCAGAATGCATTTCATACCTTTTGGGAGTCCATTAATTTATTTTCAGTGGCATTAAGTAATGAACACTCTTACAGCAAGGTCACAGTTCCATTTTATATCAAACAGCTATCCTTTCTCATATATGATACATGAAGCACATTTCTTGCTTAGGGAAAAATGTTTTATTAAAATCATCTCCTTTGTTCTTTTGTATAGACTGTTTTCTGTGACAATAAAGATTGTCTGCATGACATATCTCTTTAGGACAGCCATTGTATAATTATATTAATAGAGCTTAATCTAATGCTACATTAATTTTCTTCCATTATTTTTTCCAAGAAGGAAGCCACTATTGTTTACATGATAATGCAATTTCTTTCTTTTTGTTTTCTTTTATCTGTGGGAGGTTTATATTAGGGGCAGTAAAGGAAATAAATCTCAGGGTTTGGGAAGCCTTTCTCAATCCTCTGGGTGCAAAGGATCCCTGATAGTTACAGAACAAATAGACCAATCATTATATCCTACTTCCATGCCCCCCACTACCATGATTCTGTTATTCAGGCATTCTTGACGAGAGGAAAAAAACCATCCTGTAGCAAACAAGAGTGAATGGCCAGGTTGTTTGACTTTAGAACTATCCCTCCTATCCCTTGTACTTGAACGTTTACAGCGTTTCACCCAGAGTAGTGCAAAAGCCTCTCAGTTGGTCTCTTTACTCATCTTCTGCTCCTTTAATCCACCCTCTCTCTGTGGCCTGAGAGATCTTCCTAAAATGTCAATCTGATCATGTCATACATTAAAGTTCCCTAACTCCTTAGTATGGCTTATAAAGCTCTCCATATACTGTCTCCAGAGTGCTCTTCTGATGTTGACCCTCTTCTCCCATAACTAGCATTCCCAGATGCCCACAGGGAAAGCCCAAATGCTCTTCCACTCTAAAAGTCCTGTGTGATGCACAGTGAGGTAATGGTGTTATCTTTTTATGCACTGATGCCACTTTAAGTATCCGTTAGGTCCCTAGAGAGAAATTATATAAAATCAATCTTTCTAATAATATGAATAACTTAAGGAATGAAAAGTAATCTGTCTTTATTTTCTATTTTGTTAACCTAACTTCTCTTAGACCCCTTTTATCATTTCTAAATAGGGTTAGTTTTAGTAACTTAGGGTTGTTGTGTAGATCAAATGAGATAGTTAATGCAGAGGTCTTAGTACACCAAATGATCAACAAATGTTGGTTATTATGACAATATTATATTTCATATCAGTATTATAGTGATTGAAATATTATAATTTTATTTCACTAATGTTGGGCATGAGATATAATGTTTTCATATTTCTTGATACCACTTCTGAGATATTATCTACTTTTCATATGTGAACAAATAGAAATTAAATGATATGCTTGATAAGCAAGTGTTTCCCAAGTTTGGCCTCTCTGTATTATGTAACAGATAATAAAGCACTGGTTTCACTTTTGGAGTAAGATGCCACAGAAAAGGTATAAGACTCTGATATACATTTTGTATATGGTCCTCATCCTTGGGCAGATTTTATAGCCCTCAATAATCTATATCATTGTTTATTTCATTTTTTATCTTATATTTTATGTGTTTATAAGTTACCTCAAATTTTTAAGAAAAAATTTGAAGAGGAATTTAAAAAGGAATAAATATAAAAATACCATCTGAGTAATAATATGGCCCTCTGCAGAGTTTGATGTTAGGTAAAGTTGAGTAAAGGACAGTATGTGAGGGGTATTGTATTTTTATGATTTTATAGGAGAGTGAAAATTTATTTCTATGACTAGGCAATACTTTAAATGCTTTAGAATAAGAACCTGTGTTTATAATGATGAAAAAAATATTATAATTCAGAGTTAGTGTCTCTGAAATACCGTGTGGCCTTGATCATACCATTTCTGAGATGAATATCAATAATTGATTTTTAAAATTCTGAGCTAAATCTCAGTGCTGTTATCTTCTTGACTTATTTAATTTCTCTGAACTTCTGTTTCTTGGTCTGCAAAATGGGATGATAGCAGCCATCTTGCCACATTGTGAACATTATAGACCAAGTATGCTTTGTGCCTGGAATAGTGCTTGGACTATAGGATGTATTCAATGAGTTGAAGATAAGATGTATTCAATGAGTTGCACACTTTAATGCCTACATGAATCACCTGGGGATCATCTGAAAAGTCAGACTCTGATTCAGTAGATTTGGGGTGAGATCCAAAATTCTGCTTTTGCAACAAGCTCCCAGATGATGCTGGTGTTTACGGTCTATGACCATACTTTGAGCAGCAAGCATGGAGAGCAGGGGTTGGCAAATTATGGCCCATAGGCCAAATCCGGCAGTTGCTTGTTCTTGTAAATGAAGTTTTGCTGGAACACAGCCATGCTCACTTGTCCATGTATTGTTTATGCCTGCTTGTACACTACATTGTGAAAGCAAAGTGGTTGCAACAGAGGTTGTGTGGCCCACAAAGCCTAAAATATTTAGTGTCTGGCACTTTACAGAAAAAGACCATCAATCCTTGATATAAAGCACTGTAAGTTCATAACACTTTGAGGGGACAATGGAATGCCACTGAGGGAGATGGAAGGATCTGTCTGAGGAAACACAATATTGTAATGGGTCTCACTGGGTCCTCAGATGCTGGGTGTGGGTTTGATTTGATCTATGATTGTGAGGCATTGTGTATAAGATGCAACAGGGTTGGGTGACATATAAGACTCCAAACAGGCTTTGGAGTCTTGGCCTTGCCAGTTATTACCTCTTTGACCTTGAGGAAGTCATTTTAACTTCTCTGTGCCTCAGTTTGCTCAGCTGTAAAATAAGATTCATCAAACCAGTCCATGGGTTCTATTAGAGAATTCGTGATTATATATAAAAGATATTTAACATTTAACCTCCATTAGAATAGGTAATAACTGTGTTATGGTCTATGTGTCCTCCCAAATTCTTATGTTGAAACTTAACCCCTAAAGTGATATTATTGAGAGGTTGGGGCATTTGGGGGGTGATTAGGAATTAGTGCCCTTATAAAAGAGGCTCCAGAGTGCTCCCTAGTTGCTTTTACTATGTTGAGGACAAAACAAGAAGTCTGAACCCTGGAAAAGGATCCTCACCTGACCATGTTGTGGCACCCTGATCTCAGACTTCCAACCTCCAGAACTGTGAGAAATAACTTTCTGTTGTTACAGTGGCCCAAACAAACTAAGACGCGCTGTTCCTACGGCATTGGCCAGGATGAGAGAAAGTCTTGTCAGCCATGAGAGGCTTGCTGCCAGAATTTCTAAGCTTTTGTGATGCTCAGAGTCAAGTGGGTAGCTGTTTCCAGCTTCCATGCAGTCCTTTTTGGGAAAGGGCCCTGGTGAGAGCTTGTTCTCAGACAACTGAGCTGGGCATCATGTCAGCACTCAAGTGGTGATGGTAATAGTTTAGAACCCAAGATCAAGTCTTCTCACAGGAATAGGGAAACAATGGTGGTTTTATTGAGTGCCTACCATTGTCAGTTGGTGTACTAAGAATTTTGCACACATTGTTTTCTTTTTTTACCCCAGTCTTATTGAGAAACAACTGACCTACATCACTGTAAAAGTTTAAGGCATAGAGCATGATGGTTTGATTGACATATATTGTGAAACAATTACCATGATAGGGTTTATGCCATTCAGGGTGTGTCTGCTGGTAATGTCTTTGGGTGGGTGAGACCTGCTATTATGATCTCTATATTTGGGCAAGGGAACTATTTGAGCTCTGAGGACAGGAATGGAGGATGGGTATGAGAACATTGGGATAGGACTGCTGGCTTGCTTCCCTACCCAAGTGAGGCTGTAGGATGGGTTTCACAGTTACCTGGATTTTCTGGTTAGTCTTACTAGATGGTTGTGACAGAGTACTGTATTTAGTAGTAGGTGGGGCTATAAATTGGCCTCTTACCCTGGCAGGGTAGCAGGAGGGGATCCAGGGCCGCCTATACAGCTTATTGTTTGGGGGCCCAAGTTGGGCCAGAGTGTATACTGAATATCCTGGTCAGGTGAAGCCATTGGTTTTGCTCTGTAGATGGGGGAAGCCATGAGCTGTGTCAAGTGCCATTGTAAGCATTGCTGTTGGGCGAGTTGTACAGTTTCTTGTATGCTCTGGTTAGGTTCCCCAATCAGACAGGCTAAGGGCTATATTCAGCAATGAGTAGGTCTATGAATTAGGTTCTCTGCCTGGGCATAGTGGGAGAAGCAATCTAAAGCCAATAAAGCTTTTTTGTTGTCTCAACTCATGCTGACCTGTACTCCAAGTTCTATGGCCAAACAGAGCCACTGGCTTTGCTCTGCAAGCTAATGGCTCTGCTGCCCTTCTCTAAGTTTGAGTACTGCTGGGCCACACAGTTTCCAGGACTTGTCACCACCTTTTCTGGTCAGATGGGGTCAGAAGACACTTTCCACAGCAGTTGTGGCTATGCTCAGTTCCCAGGCCTGGGCAGAAAGGGGAGGGGCTGCTCTAGGCTACTCTCTTTCCCAAACTGGCTACAATTCTGGGGGGTGGGAGTAGGAGCTACCCTCCTCCTTGGCTATGAATTGATCCCTCTGCTTGTGCATAACACTGGAATTCTCCACACCCAGAATTGGCTTTGCTGTGGGGTGATCAACTCTGCCTATCCACTTCTTGGCTTGTGTTGCTGAGGCACACAACTTCCAGAAGTTGTTGCCAGTTCTCCTGGTCAGATGAGGCTGGAAGGTACTCTTCATGGCAAGTGAGGCTGTGACTCTGCTCCTTACCTGGGCATGGGCAAACTGGGCTCTAGGGCCACCAAAACTCCCCATTTGAGGATATGAATTAGACAGATCTGTACCCTGATAGTTTCCCTAGTTGCCATTTGGTTCTTCAGATGAGCAAAGCTGCTGGATCACCACTTGGGCTCTGCAGGTTTGTACTTGCTCTGGCAAGATCCCTGTACTAGCTGTTGCAAGCCCCTCCCCACTTCCCTCACAGTGATTCCCAGTGGTTGAGTCTCGCAGCTTCCTCTGCAATCCCAGTAGTGCAAGATCAAAATAGGGGCTCCCCAATAAAGACCCTAATGCTTGGGAAATGTTCGCCTCCCGTGGGTTCTCTTTTTCTCACTAGAAGAGCTGGAGGCTCAAGGGATACCTCTTCTGGTGCTGTGCTGGCCTGATGGAGGGACAGTGTGGTCAATGTATAGCCGCTTCTCTCACCCTTCTAATGCAGTCTGTCTTGATCTTTGTGGGATGTGTGTGTAGCTTGCTTCAGTCTTATTTTCTAGGATTCTCTCAGAGGTGTGTTGTTCTTGAATAGTTGTTAGTTGTTCTTATAAGGGGAAGAGAAGTCAGGAATGACCTATTTTGCCATCTTGGTGATGTCACTACATTATTTAATCTTCTGTACATTCTCTGCAATGTAGATACTACTCCCTTAAGGAGAAAACTAAAGATCAGAAAAATTAAGTAATCCAAGGTCAACCACATAATAAGTGACAGAGCTACATTAAGACCCAGAACTGTCTGATTCAAAACCAAATACTCTTTCTACTTGGCCATGAGGCTTCCATAGGCTAGAGGGGAAGGTAACTTGGTAAAGATATTAGTGCTCAGGAGCTTATCCTAAACTTGTTGGAACCCTAGCTAATCTTGGGAACATCAGTTCTAGGCTTTGTTCACTGCTCAGAAGGGGATTCTTAAAAACACAGTGAGCCTGACTAATCTGATGGGAAATTATGTGAAGCTTAGAGGGCAGCAGGTTGGATAGTAATAATAGTAATGATAATGATCCTAGCAATGGCTACCATTTATAAAGTATTATGATGGACCATTTCTACATACACATGTCGTGTTTAATTAAAATAACTTCCCTATGAAATAGGAATTACTCATTTCAGGAGAGATTGATTTGCTTGTTCACAAAGCCCATGTGGTATGCACAATGGATCTGAGTGGACCGATAAACTGAGCTGTGGAGCATAGTATTGACCAACTCTGAGGCCACATTTAGCTCTGATATTAGCTGATGTGGTAAGCTTTGACAAGCCATGTGTCCCTCTAAGTCTCAATTTCTTTACTGTAAACAGAGAGAATTTCACCAAATAATAATATTTTGTGGATATCTGAGCTCTAGCATTTTAAGGCTGTATGAAATTTACATTAAACTTGACTAACATTGTTATTTGGAGAAATTTGAACTTTTAAGAACTATAGTTTTCAGAAACATGTTGAGAGCTTTAACATTCATTTAAACATTTAAAGGTGAGGGACCCATGTCTAAATGAGGGTTTGTTATTCACTGATGTTTTGTTTGGCTGGCAACCTGAGGATTTAGAACATTCTGCCTTGAAATCAAATTGCATAATATTATGCTTCTGTGATTTTCACCTGGCAGTTGTCACATCAGATCTGGCCTCCATTCTGGAAACATGCACAGAATTCCAGAGTGAGTGCTTCACGCATGAACTGACTTTGCTATTTGAAATGGTAAAAACATCCTTAGTCTATTGCCTTGCAAAGATCCTTTAGCAGGAGGGGCTGGAAGGAAATGAATGTCTTTTGAGTGCTGCTTCACTTCACTATGGGATTTCTGTCAAGGCCCAAGCTCAGGCATTTGCCTAATGAAGTAACTTGGCGTTCACATAGTCTGATGGGGTGAGAGCTGTCTGCCCGGCATGTGACTCCTACTCACTCAGTACTGGGCATGCCAGCCGGACTTAGTGAAGGTGTCTTAATTCAGGAAGATAACGTTCTGGGCATATGCGAAGCTTTGGTATAGTTGTCTGAGCAGTCCTTTAAGCTTATTATTTTGGGCAGCATTTGCTGAGTAATATGCTATGTGTATGGTATAGTGCTGGTTACAGGAGGCTTGGGGTGAAGGGACAGAGGCAGAAGGAATGGCCCTCTGGCCTTTGGTTTCCCATTGTCTGGCACACATTCCATCTAGACTGGGAGGCAACCAACCTCACATCAAGTAGTCCGTGAAGAGATTCAGCTTTTAAACCACTGCTAGAGAATGTGACACAGATGTTCAGAAGAAAGAGAAAACAATGGAAGAAAGGGATTGGCACAGAGGCTAGAAAAATGTTCTTGGAGTATTTGGTAAGGTAGGTTTTCCAGTTGGGTGTCAGAAGAAAGAGAGGCTATAATGAAGTAACTTTACCTTGATGTGATAATGTAGGTCTATTTGTTATTCATGAATGGACGTCTTTGAAATTCCTCAGGGATGAGCAGACTAGCAGCTTACTGCACCAGCACTTTGGTAGCATGAGGAAAACCTATTTCTTTAAGTGTGCACTTGAGAAGTTTGAGAAGTGGGCTAGGAATATGGCAACTTTTTGACAAGGCTTTAAGTTTTGGAGCCAATGGTGGCTGTCTTTCCTTCTATTCCCTCTTTTCTTCTCTTGCTTTGCTTATTTCTCTTTCCTAGACTCTTTCCATGAATGATGGGGTTCTAAAATGCCAGTTCCAAGATGGGATTAATGTTAAAATGGGGCCAGGGCAAGGTCAAGAACTTGGGAGAGGGTGGAACAATATGTTAATTATGAAGTGAGCAGCCTCGCTGATGACAGGCCACAGCTATGACAGCAGCCCTTACTCATTGATGGAAAGTTTGCTATGTTACCCCATTTGAAAATGGACTCCTGTGGAGTAGGTGACTATCCCTATTTCACAGGTGAAAACCCAAGGCTTAGAGAGATGACCTAGCTTGATCCAAGTCACATGGGGCAGGGGTGGGGTTTGTTTCCAGGTCAGTCCACCTCCAAAGTCTAAGCCCTAGGCTGAAAGCAAGAGACCTGGAATCAAAGCTGGAGTGACTAAGAACTTGCAACTAAAGACAAACCCTCACATCTTCCAAAGATGCAGAGCAATGAGGGCTGAACTCCACAAACCCACACAAATGAATTCCGAGGCCTTGTCCCTTGTGGTGTGGGCCCCTTTTGGGGCAGCATAGCCAGAGGGCTCTAGAATGGGTAAGTGCCTCTGCCAGGCCCTGGCTCTGTCGCCTTGGACAAGTTGCTTCTACCCTTTGAGCCTTAGTTTTGCATTTTGCAGAGATGGAGTGACAACCGAGAGACAGAGAGCAGTTAGCAGGCAAACAGCAGAGGCCAGCATGCAGTAGGTATGAAACCAGTGCAGCCTCTGCATTTGGGTTTTACCGAGCTCTTTTTAAAATGTCTTCAGCTGAGCACGCTGCTTGTCTCCTTCACTCCAAGGAAGGCACGTTTTAATCATTTTGATATATGCTATTTAAAGCTCACACATGAGACTTCGAATATGGGCTGAGGCGAGTACAGCATTCCTTGAGATGGGTGCCAGAACACCCTGTCACCTTTTCTGTTAGACTGATGAACACATTCCTGACATATGCTATAATGCCATTATTCAAGATGAATTCTCAGGTGGTAATTTCCACTTTATAGCAGTATCATCTCATTTCCGCATTCAATAGCATTAATGCTTATTAACCTACTAAAGAAAAGAACTTGACGGTTCCTAGAGAATCACTTCTGGAAACTCCTGGCTTTTATTCCTGCTGGAGTTTAGTTGTCAGAAATAGAGTTCCATTTGCATTTAGTAGACTGTGAAGATCTCTCAGAAGAAATTAAACATGGATCCCTAATTTACATTAATGTAATATAACTGAGGTCTTAGTTGGAACATTCTAGGTCATGTTTACATGCCAGCCTTCTTTTATCACGTTTGCATGTCTGGATAGGAGACCATTGCCGCCGGTTTCAAAATGGTAACAACGTACTTTTGTGGGCCTCCTTTATGAGAACCTACCAGTCCCCCTTGGTTTCATTACCCTTCCATCTCCTGTTAAAGGGGGCTGACAGCTGCTGGGATGCAGACCTCCTGTTTTCCCCTGGAGGAACGTGAATTCTGATGGCAGGTTGTGAAATTCAGGAAGCTCTCACACTTTACAAAAATAACTTTGCAGCCTGGGGCTCTGGGGAAAGCCTCAAAGGACCAAGGCAGCTTCTTTGGAAGTTGGCTCCCAGGACTGAGGGCCCAGCAGGGCATCTATACCTGGCACGCCTGGAGTCCAGGGACTCATATCCTCCCTGCGTCTCTGGAAAGCCCGCTCCTCAGATCAGTAAACAACAGTACTGTCACTGCTTCTGGGGGGCTGTCTCACTTCCCTCATTTTCTCTCTGTCTTATTTTGTGTTTTCCTGAGAATTCTGTATAGAATAGAAGAGGCTGAAAAAGCTCCAGGGAAAATCAACAAGGGAGGGGCTTTGCTGCCCTGGTCAGGTGTGTAGTTCTTTCACAGTCACTCTAAAAAGCTTTCTCTTTCGATTTCTCAGCACTCCATCCGGGCTAGGGCTGTGATATATTCTTCCCCATTCCACTGTCTACTTCTGTGCGTGTGAAACCCAGAGATCATTCTGCACCAGATCTTTGCCACTGAATTTCTCACTCGTGCTCCGAAGCCACATCATACCACTTCCAGTCTGGATTTGGGTATCTTATTTACACAGCGCTATCACATTTATGGGAGAATTAAAATTAATACTCGAGCATGCTTTCTTAGTTTGTCCAAGATTTTCTCTTCCATGGAAAGGGGTATGTAAATATAATACAGTTTACTAAGACCCATACACCAAGAGCTAACATTTACTGAACATTATGTTAAGCACATGATAGACTTTATTTTATCCATTGAGTTCTTATGACCGCTCTCTGAGGTAGAAACCATTATGCTCCCCACTTGCAAATGAGAAAGCAGGTTTCGAAAGCCTGAGTGCGATTGCACGGCAAAGTGGCAGAGTCAAACACTGAACCCATTGGGTTGAATATAGAGCTACTCTCGCAACGAGTATGGCACAACATCTTTCAGTAAGTATGGTAATAAAGCTCCACTTCACCTTTTGCTGATTGAAACAGGTTGCCTCTGTGATTTTCCTCACCAAATTCTCAACATTGTAAAAACAAAACAATGAAAGCAAACAACTTTTTTTTTTGGTCTACAGCTTAAAGTCATATATATATCTAAAAGCACTTTTAAAAAATTGCCAATTTTAGCTACTTCTTGTTTTCCTCTATCTCATTTATTTTTGCCATTAATCTCATTATTTTCTTTTATTTTGGGGGGTTTGCTCCATTGCTCCTTTGAGTTGAATATTCAGTTTAAGTTTTTGGTTCTTCTTGTTTTATGATAAATATATTCAAAACTATGCATTTTCCTACAACTATTTTAGCAGTGTCCCTCACGTGTTGACATTAGATGCTTTTATTGTCTCTCAGCTTGAAGTATTTTTTAAGTGTGCATAAATAAAACGAAAGCTGCTTCTTTGAAGAGACAAATAAGAGAAACCAACTTATGGCAGGACTACTTAAAGGATGAGAATACTTGAAGTCTGGAATGAAAGGAGAAAAATAGTAAAAAATAAAAAGAATATAGTAAATCATTGCATGCTAGTAAATTTGAATGAAATAAAATGGATACATTTCTAGAAATGAATAAAATGTTAAAATTGGCTTAAAAAAGAATTGGTTAGTTCTATAACCTACAGCCTCCAGGTTCAACCCGTCTCACAGATGAGAACCAAACTTATATAAGAAATAGATAGTTTTTATTTTAGTAAATAGAAAAAGGGAAAATTGTCAAACACATTTCATGAGGCTAGTATTACTGAGACCCAAGACCTATGCATAGCACACACACACAAATTATAGGCCAATTTGACTATCATTGATGTAAAAACTGGGGATGAAATATTAGCCAAACCCAACATTGTGTTTTAAAAAATCATAATCATGGTTTAATTTTAGAAATATAAAGATGAGTTGACATGAACAATTTAGTAATGTAAGTTAATAGGTTAATGAATGGTGAAAAATTAATGATACCTAAAAACCTTTTAGAGAACCAAGATTTACTAATTTTATAAAAAATTATATGCCAAAAGATTATGACCAACATCATAGTTAATGGATATGCCTTCAGGCACAAGATAAGGATGGCCACCATCTCTGCTAGTGCTCAATACAGAACAAAGGTATTCTGGCTATGCACTAAGAAGAGTGTAAGAGGAGTCAGGATTGGAGAGGAAGAGAGGACTGTTATTATTTGAAAATGACATCATTTACATAAAAAATGGGAAAGCACCTGCAAATAAACTATAAAAACTAATAAGAATGGTTAGTAAATTTACTGGGTCTAAGGATAATTTACTATGTTTTGTTAGCAAAAATCAAATAGAAAAGTAGAGAAAATGTAGCATTATCAAAGGGCTATGAATATAAATCATCTACATAGAAACTACTCTCACAAAGAATGCATAGAGCCACTATGGATAAGATACAAAATCTTATAAAAGAGATCTGAATAAATGGAGTGATAGCACTATGTTTGTAGACGGGATGTTTTTGTGAAGGTGTCACTAATCTCTCATCTACTGATGTCAAGTTTCCTGGTATTTTAATTGAGTATACAAGTTGACTCTAAATAGTATCTGGAGAACTAAAGGTCCAGAAATAGCTAAGCTAATTTTTAAAAAAGGAAACAGGGGGATTTTCTTACCCAATATTAGACACATGACACTATTAAATTTAAACACTTAAAACGTATTAACAAGGTCTCAGTTGTATGTTATAAATAGCTTCACAAACCAGCAGAGAAAAGATCAATTACTCTATAGATGATGTCAGGAGAATTGATTCATCATATGGGAGGGGGGGGGGAGTTGAACCCTATCTGATTCATATGTAAAATGTCTGTAATTAAAATCAGTTCTGAATAAGAGTACAAAGAAAAATAGAATGGAAGGGTATGTTTGAGATTATCTGTAACTTTTAGATTGGAAAGAATTTCTTGAACAAGACTAGAAGAGCTTAAAACATAAAAAGCAAGGGTGAAGGGTTTAATGACAACAAAACACAGATTGTATTCAATGAAGGAGAGCATAGTTAAAACTGTGAAAAATGACAAGCCAAGAGAAGTTATTTGTGTAAAACAAAGAACATTAATATCTAAACCATGTAATTACAAATCAATAAGAAATAGCGGAAACCTAATAGAAAAATGGACAATTTAGAACACGAGATACCTATGTGCCATGAACTGAGGGAAACAATTAACCTAATAAAATCATATTGAGATATGAACAATATCACAATATCATTTACTTAGAGAAATGCAAGTTGAAACAACTAAATGCCACTTTATACCCATCAGATGAGAAATGTTAGCACATCAAATAATACCATGCCTTGGCAAAGATACGGAATCGAAAAATGGTACAAAAATGTCAGTGACCATAAGTATGCAAAAACTTAATGCCTCGGTATGTATATTTACCAAAAAACTCTTTAACGGATTCATAAAGATACATGTGTGATGATTGTCAAACTGCTTATAGCAGCAGGATGTAAAGCAGTTAGGTGCCCAATGCTAGGAGAACAGATAAAGGTGATTTATACATACCAGGGAATACTAAGAGCACTAGGATCTACATGAAAATAGGAAGACTTCATTTAAGAATAGTGTTAAGAGGACAGAGAAACAACTTATTTATAACCTAATACTTTTTATGTATATTACATATGTATATTACATATGAACACTTTATACATTTCAAGAATTCATATATCTCTAAGTGGATGGGTGGAAGCAGGGTGAATGGACACATAATCAATAGTGGAGTCTGTGCCTATGGTGAGGAGGGGGGTGGGGGTGTTGATAAGAGAGGTGAAAAAAATAGAGCCTTGCATGAACTCATGGTGAGAGTTTGTCATGAGCTGAGAAATAGTATTAATTCAATTTTGTGCACCTGAAATCAAAATAAAAACAAAAGGAAAATATACTATAAATGAAATGAATTATTTTTACATATTGGGGCATTACTGATCCTCTTGTCTGAAAATAATAAATCACTATGTCTTTTATCATTTGGCTGAAAATAACAATCTTCTTCATGAATTATTAGTCAGGATTTATTTAATGACTCTCTTCCCTATTTTAAGGAAGTCAGATAATGTCACTGTTATTCATTTCTGTATCCCCAGACCCTAAAACATTATGACTTGCCCATGAGAGATGTTTGATAAAATAAAACTGAGTTGTTTATCAAAAACAACATGAAGTGAAGCTTACTTAACAGTTTTTAACCACTTACTATGTGTTAGTAAGTAGCACATATTCTCAATTCTCAAAGCAGTCTGAAGTAGGCTTTTTCACTTGTGTTTTGTAGATTACAAAACTTGGGCTCAGAGAGTTTAAATAACTTTTCCATGTTTATAAGTGATGGCACTAGGATTTTTAACTCAGATTGTTTTGATTCCAGAGGTCTCTTAATTACAGGACATGACCAGATCGTGATAGAAAGTAGCTATGTTCTTTCTCTCCCCCGCCCCATACATTTTGGTCTCCAAATTTTGCCTTGAGTGTATTTCTAGAATATAAAAGGGGAAACATGGGAAAAGCACACCCGTAACAAACTTCAGCTGCCCAAGAGGAATATTCTTCCTTTGGATTATTCTTCCACCTACCTCATTATACATGCAACTCAGAACGATTACCCAAAAGGCATGCCAGGCCTTAATGCTGATCTTGGATAGATTATGAATTGATCTGGAAGAACTGAAATGTAAACATACTTTATAGTTCTTTATTATATCTACTTAGAATTAAAGTATAGCTGTAAGATTGTATTTGTTTTCCTTAGAGTTTACTTGCATTTATCCAACAATAATATATATGGAGAGGTGGATCCAGATTAATTAGGTGAATATGTAATAAATTCTGCTGAAAAATGCCTTTTTAATAAAGATAACATATCTGTGGTGCTGGCATAGTTTTAATCGAAGTCATTTTTCTCCTTCTTGAGTGGAAGATAAATGTTCTCTAATGAACTTTGTCACCGTGGCCAGACCAAGTTCATTAACAGCATGATACACTGTTAACTTACTATCTAGAATTGTGGTTTTGGAGATTGATGCCAGAGAGCCCTCTACCACTGTCCCTTCTGTAGTTCTGTCTGACTAATTCTCAGATCTGCTGGCTTAAAGGAATGGCATCAGAGGTGCTCATAATAGTAGATCCTGACTTCTTTCCAGGAAATGTCCTGTCTTCCCTGGGCTACAGCATCAACACCCACTGCCTTGCAACTATTACCTTTGTATCCATCTCTAAGTCAGACGAACAGATGCCATTTGCCCCTCGGAGAGTTAGCCTACTTTCTTCTGGCCTGCATAGCTAAATTATGCTAAGTCTGGGCCAAAATGAAGCCAGGAGTTAAACCAAGCTTTATAATTTGGAGGAAACAAATTAACATGCCTGATTATAATTACAACCTGTGTCACAGATAGTGAGCCATTGCCAGATCCTTGTCTGTCTGTTTCCAGAGCCTTAATGGAGTCTATGGCCCAGAACAGGTGGTAATGTGCCGTGGGCTCTGCCCTACAGCTGTTTGATTTCCCTGTGATCTTGAAACTGCCTTCCCAGGACTATCATCTAGTCAGGGATATGGATGCCTTTAGGAAACAAATGTTCTCAGGCTTGCTCCTCTAGATGTGGTCACCTTTTGTGATACACACCACATTTTCTTGTGTTCATATCAGCAACTGTTTTGAAAGTGATGATAGCTTTGGATTCAGAGAAATGCATGCAGATGGATGCCACAAATGGAGAGCCTGCCTTCTACCTGGAATAAATAAGTGTCCTCCTTTTGTGGTTCCAGGAGGACCCCATAAAACACCTGTCTCTGCACTCAAGTAGTGCCAGAAATTCTCTTAAAGTTGTTCAATATCTAATACTTTTCCTTCTGTTGAAAGGTAAATACAGACACAAAGGCTTATTGGTCCTATTGACACACACCTGTTTCCAGATGCTTTCATTCTTGGTGCTTGGCCTTATTTCCTCCCTCCCTATCTCTGTGAGCAATTCTCAAATGCCTGCCAGAAGTAACCATATATCTTGGCTACAAGTTTTCTCAGGTCTGCCCAGCAGGACAGGAGTTCCACTAAGAAGTGATATTGTGCTCCACCAAGAGCCCGCCTAACCAGTGACTGGATAAAAAAAAAAATCCTGCTTCCCCTGAAGTGTCCTTCTACACTGGCCTTTAGGGCTTTCTTGGTGTGATTCCTCATCAGTGACCTGAAGAGGTAGTTGGTTTGATGTTGTCCCTTCATTGCTGGAGCTCTTAATTTCTGGTCTTAATTCCCTTTCTCCTACAGGTGTTTCTTCCCCCTTGCGAAGAAATGACTGGTACTAGAATTGTTGGTTCAGGGGGTTTGTTTTAGGAGAATTCCAAATATGAATGGCAGTGAGAGAACACAAGAGAATCTTGGATCCTGAACAAGAGGGGAACTACCATTAGAAAAAAGAAAATTACAAAACCAAGAGCTTATCTATTAGGGGCAAAGATCTGTGAAAGGCATGTTCCAATATAATTCTCCATTTAACTTGACAAGAGATTTATGTGGTAGATTCTTATCCCCCTTTTACACATGGGCAAACTAACACTCAATAAAATGAACTTGCTCAATGCACATAGCCTGTAAGGGATACAGAACTTTGGTTCCAAGTCTAGTATTTCTACAGCACTATGGTTGCCTGCTACTCTGCCTTCCCGTTTGGGATAGGATGCAAAAGGAAGGCAGGATGGGTCTGCAGCAGAAACTGACCTAAAGCCAAGAGAAGAAGTTGATGCATACACATGTAATTTTAGCTTAGGGACAGCCTGTGAGCATTCTGGGGCAGAAGCAGCACCTTCTTGGTCCCAGTCATCTCGTTGTTGCTCCAGTGCTGAGAATAACTTGCCATGCCAGATAGGCTGAGTTCTAGGTGTGTCAGGAGGGGTGTACATTCTAGGTGTGACAGAGTATGGTGGTTTTCATGTAGCTGTGTCTGAGCACACCCCTCAGTCATATGGTACTACAGGAAACATGGGCCTCAGAAATCAGCCAGGCTGGGTTTTAATCCTCCTCTCCAACACCCCCCCCCCCACCCCCCAAATCAACACTCCAGTAATAAACCACTTCTCTTTCTTTGTCCAGAGGTTCCCTTTGCCAGGAATTCTACCTTGCCGGCTTTCAATCTGGAGAGTTTCTCCTTTACCTTAAAGTCTCAGTCAAATACTAACTTCTTGGACACCTTCCCTGATTGGATACTCTGCTTAAGTACTTTATTTTTGACTTGGGCATTATCGTTCCTGTCAGACCCTAAAGGACTCCTGACAACCAGGCACATTTTGTGAGGTGGTAGGACTGGGTGGACCCTTGAAGTTCTATTTCACATGCTCATTTGTCCCGAGGGACATTGGTCTGTGAGAAGGCTATTGTTTAGATGTCTAAAAGTGTAGAGGGCAAAGAGCTGTGGAGAAAACAGTTGCCTATCCCTCTAGTACCTTCATGAACAAAGTCTGAGCTCTTCAGGGATGATAATATTTGAAAAAGACAGCTCTGAGAATTGGGCAGTGGTGACTTGGTGAGCAATGCAGTTTGAGGAGAAAGGAGGCATCACATGTGAGGAGTTGCTGAAGGCTCCCAGAAATAATAGGGCAAGACCCAAGAGGGTTAGGCTAGAAGGACTGAAATTTGAGGCATTTCTGTGATCTGAACCTATTGGTTCCTACAGACTGGAGAGGTTAAAGAGATCAGAGTTTTAGCTCTTTGGAGGGCAGGGAACTTGTCTGTGTGCCAATAACTTTATTATTATGTACACTACTGTTTACATTTCATATGATTTTTATATATCATGAATTTTTCTGATTTTTTAAAATTACGACTTTTAAGAGCAGTTTTAGCTTCACAGAAAAACTGAGGGAAAGGTGCAGAGTTTTCCATACATCTCCTACTCCCACACATGCACAGCTACCCCCCATTATCAATATCCCCCACCAGAATGGTACATTTATTAGAATTGCTGAACTTAGATTGACACACTGTCATTATTCAAAGTCCATAGTTGACATTATGGTTCACTCTTGGTGTTGTACGTTCTGTGGAAACCTTGTCTTTTGTAAACTTTACATTTTGAAATAATTATAGATTCATAGGAAGTTGCAAATCAATGTACAGGGAAATACTGTGCACCCTTCACCTAGTCTCTTCTAATGTTAGCATTTTATACAACTATAATACAGTATAAAAAATGAAGTTGACATTGGTATAATCACTAGAACTTATTCAGATGTCATCAGTTATACATGCACTTGTATATGTTTATATCGTGCTGTACATCTTTATTACATGGTTATCCTTAAACATGTAGGGCTCCACCACCACTCCTCCAATCAAGACATTCAACTGCACTATCCATCATCACAAGACTTTCTCAGGTTACCTTTTTATAGTCACTTCTATCTACTCCTATCTCTAACCCTGGCAACCACTAGTCCATTTTCCATCTCTATAATTATTTTATTTTATGAATGTTACACAAAATAATGTAGTAGTATCCTTTGAAGATTGGCGTTTTCCCCCCACTCAGCATAATTGAGGTTCATCTAGGTTATTTATAGTAGTTTTTTTTTCCTTTTTATCCTGAGTTGTATTATATGGTGTGTATGTACCACAGGGACCTTTATTTTTTTATGTTTATTTATTTGTTAGAGAGAGAGAGAGAGAGAGAGAGCGAGCGAGCAGGGGAGGTGCAGAGAGAAGGAGAAAGAATCACAAGCAGGCTCTGTGCTGTCAGCGCAGAGCCTGACATGGGGCTCGAACTCAGAAGCTGTGAGATCATGACCTGAGATGAAACCAAGAGTCAGATGCTTAACTGACTGAACCACCCAGGCACCCCCAAACCTTTATTTTTTATCTCTATATTTCCTGCATGGCATCTGGCACATGGTTGGAGTCCATCCAGCATGAGCTATGTGAAATAATTGACTCTGCAGATAACTTTGTCAAATATTTTGTGTGAATGTGGAAAGTTGAAGTTGGTTATTTCTATAGCATTTAGAAGAGTCAAATATTCTGACCTACTGGTTCAAATTCACCATGAGTCCCTCTAGATGACCAGTCACTTCATTTGACTGATGAACTGGATTATATAAGACTGATAAAGAAACTTTATTTGTATGTGGTATGATTAGGCCAGATTTGAAATTAGTGCTATGTGTGAATTAAGCCTTTGGTGGCTTGATAACCTCATGTGATTTTTTTACCTGGCAGTGAAGGTCAATTAAAACTTGAAATCACAGAAAACGAAAGTGCATTCATGGGGTTTAAGTGTAAAAATCTGATGAATGTCAGAACTTTTCCCTCCTAACTTAAACTTCCAATAATAATGTTTTCCATTTCTATTGTGCTTGAAAATTATAAAAGATAGTTTTCCATATTCTTACTTGTTCCTGAATAAATACTGTGAGGTGTGTGGGGAGCACACAGTGGTGGTGACACTATTATTGTCATTGCACTTGACAAATGAGACTACAAAACTATGCAAGTGTCAGGTGATTTGCCTAAGACTGAAAAAACACTTAATGAATGAACCTGGGTAGAACTCTGATATTCATTCAACATCCATTGTATCAGACTGATGTTGCTCATCGATAAGCAAACCCTTTTTTAGAACACAAGAAATCTTTGCTTTTTTTTTTTTTTTTTACTTACAGACTACATTCATCATTTGTCTCTCAAAATCTCAATGTCAAAGTATCCCAAGTATGTATTCCTACAGCATTCACTTGCTGAAAGTCATGTTTGTAAAAAAACAAAAAACAAACAAACAAACAAACCCCCCCCCCCAAACCAGAAGAAGCTCTATCTTAATTGTTTTTCCTCAAACAAATCTTAGAGGTACTTAGAATAAACTGCTGTATGATATTACAGATGATTGCGGTAATTTATTTTACCTGGGAGCAAGATCCTAGCTGTTCAGTAAATTTTCTACAAATCTCCAGATGGCTTAATTATACCATTTTAAAAGCCAAGCATATAAAAATAAAATGGATAAATAAGCACAATTTGGAAATATACAGTGATGAAAAATAAAAGTTAAAGCAAAACTTGAGTTTTTAAAAATGAAATCTTTTCACTTATGATAAAAACTCAACAAACTAGGAATAGTTTATCTTCATCAACTTGATGAAGAATATGCATATAAAACCCACAGTTAACATCATACTTAATGGTTAGAAGCTGGATGCTTTCCTCTAATATCAGGAATAGGGCAAGCATTTTCTCTCATCACTTCTACTCAATATCATACTGAAAATCTTAATTACTGCAATAGAACAAAAAAAAATAAAAGGTATATAGTTTGGGAAAGAAGAAATAAAACTGTCTTTGTTCACAGGTAATATGATTGTGAAGAAAATGCCAAGGAATTGACAAAAGGTCTCCTGTAACAAGTGTTTATAACAAGGTTACAAGACACAAAATTAATATACAAAAGTCAATTGCTTTCTTATATACCAGCAATAAATAAATAGAATTTAAAATTAAAGAAAAATAGTACTATTTAAAATGGTACCCACCCTCACCCCCACCCCACCCCACCCCTGCCAAGAAATACTTAAGTATAAATCTAACAAAATATGTACAGGATCTATATGTAGAAAACTACAAACTCTGATGAAATAAATAAAAAAAAAAAACCAAATAGATATTCCATGTTCATGGATTAGAAGACTCAATATTGTTAAGATGTCAATTCTTCCCAAATTGATCTATAGATTTAACACCATCCAAGTTAAAATCCCAGAAAGCTACTTTGTAGATATTGATAAAATGATTCTGAAGTTTATCTGGGAAGGCAGAAAGCCTAGAATCAATAACATAATACTGAAGAAAAGGATTTATACTACCTGACTTTAAGACTGACTATAAAGTTAATCAGGACAGTGTGGTATTGGTGAAATAATATATTCATAGATCAGAACATAGAACAGATATATAGATAGATACATAGCATAGATAGAATACATAGAATAGAACAGAATTGGAGCCAGAAATGGACCTAAACAAATATAGTCAACTGATCTTTGACAAAGGAGAAAAGAATATGCAATGGAGAAAAGGTAGTCTTAACAACAAATGGTGTTGGACTAATTGGACATCCATATGCAAACAAACCTGGACACAGATTTTATATCTTTCACAAAAATTAAACTCAAAATGGATCATAGACCTAATGCAAAGACAAAATTATAAAACTTCTAGAAGAGGGCTTAGGAGCAAACCTAGGTGACCTTGGGTTTGGTGCTGAGTTTTTAGCTACATTAGTTAAAGCACACTTCATGAAAGAAAAATTGATATGTTGGTCTTTATTTTTATTTTTTTAGTTTATTTTAGAGAGAGGGTGGGAGAGGAGAAGGGGCAGAGAGAGGGAGACAGAATTCTGAGCAGGCTCCATGCTGTCAGTTCAGAACCTGATGCAGGGCTTGAACTCATGAACCATGAGATCATGACCTGAGCTGATATCAAGAGTTGGGCACTTAACTGACCAAGCCACCCAGGCACCCCGTATATGTTGGTCTTTATTTAAAAAATGAGAACTTTGGCTCTGTGAGTCAGAGATTATTTTTTGTTGTAATAGTAAATATTTAACCCAAGTGAATTTTAGAGCATATATAAACAAAAAGAGGAAACTTTTCAAGGTTTTAAGACTTATCAACAGAAGTTACATCTGGTACTCATTTCATTGGGTTGTAGTAAGTGGTGATATATAAAGTCCATAGGAGTGAAGGACTTTTCTTCCTGGGCAAGAGAAGCCAACTTGTATTTATTGAGCACTTGTTCTATGTCAGGCATTGTACTAGACAGTTACATATATAACTGCAAGAGGAAATCTCTCCCACTCTTAGCCATGAGGTTCATACATCCTCACACTGCTCACTGATTGCATCCTTCATTCCATATGGAAGTAATAGAAGAATGTTCTGTGCGATAGAGAAAACTTTTAACTTCAAAGGTCCTTCTGATCTATAGAATGAAGTGGTAGATATAGATGTAAATGTGCTCTAGTGGGTCTCTTTTTTTAATGTTCCAGAAGGCCTTAGTGTGATGTGGACTCACAGAGAGTAGAAATATAGGAAGGAACATGCAGCAGGAGAATGGACAACTTAGGGTCAGGCTGAAAAGGAGCTCTTTTTCCCAAAGGGGAGAGTTACTCGTGAGGGTAAGGAGCCTAGAATTGAGTTACAGAGATATTACTTTATTTATTAAGAACTCTGCCAGGTAGGTGGTATTTTAGCCATTTTATAGATAGTTAAGGGAGTCTCAGAATAAGTAATTTTTTCAAGATCACACAACTAATAGCAATAGCAAAGGCAGAGTTAAACACTTAACTCCAAGGCTAATATTCTTTCTTCTCTTCTAGTGGTGGCATAGTATAATGGTTAAGTGGGTAGATTCCAGTGTCAGGTTACTTTGGCTCATTTTCTGGGATTTCTATTAGTTATTTAATCTTGGACAATTTATTTCACATATCTATACCTCAATGTCACCATCTGAAAAATAGTGAAAATCCTATGATTGTATCAGAGTGCTGTGTGAATTGAGATAATTATGAGCTTTTAACATATTACATGGTACATAATAAAGGATCAATACATGTCAGCTAGAATTATTCCAACATGACCTTGCTTCTGTTGAAAACAGCAAAATACATTTTAATGTGTTATTGGATTCATAGACATAAAAAAAAATCTGACCAACAACTTGAATCTTAGAAAGTCCATAAATAAATGACTGACTAGTGGTATTTTAGGAGGTTTGTGTGGAAGAAGTTTCACCACAATCTGTTAGCATAAACCAGAACAGCCTATCTAAACTGCTCCTCTAATCTATATGTTCTTTCTGGTATACTTCCTGGCTAAAATATAATTTATTTATATCTGTCTCCTCTGGTGAGACATTCAATACCTTAAATCTATATATGAGTTGGGGCCATAACATATTCAAGGTACTACATTATTGATACAAGGAATTTACAATCTTGTCAAGAGTTTTCTTTAAAAAATATTTTCACATAAAAAGTGAGAAGTGCAATAAGAAGTGTAGATTCAATACTGTAGGTGTTGGGAGGTAGAAACGGTTGCTTCTGGCAGGTAGATGTGGAAAAGCTTTAGAGAAAAGGTAGTGTTTGATTGGTGCCTTGACCCAAGAGTACATTTAGACACTCAGAGATAATAGTGAAGGTGATCTAGAAGGGACTAAAAGCAGGGAAAATATAAAGGAAGGATGAGGGAGTTCAGTAAGGTAGTGTATGTGAAAGAGATTAGAAGGAAACAAAGTTTGGTTGAAATCGAGTTGTGGGAATCAAAAGCAGTCTAGAGAATTTGAATTCTCTAGGTAAAGGGTACAGTTGAATATGTTTAAGAATAATAGGCTCTGACCTGCCCTTTGGGAAATAACTCTGGTGGCCAATTATAGCCTGGACTGCAAGAGAGAGAAGAGGTGAGGAGGTGAATTAAGTATTGTGGAAATCCACAAGGAGGTCTGAAATAAGGTGCTCACTGTGAAAAGGACATATCTGCAGTAACTTGTGGGAGTAGACCTGGCAGCGTTGAGCCATATTTGGATGAGTTTCCAGGGACTGAGACAAGTCTGATATATTTCAAGGCTATGTGGGTAAGAGAATGCTGGGAACCCTTGATAGAAACAGTAGGATACGTGGCATTGACAGAAATACTGAAGTCACTGGGGAACATAACAAGGATGCAGTTCACCTTATAGCACCTCCAAGTAGAATGTCTAGTAATATTTTAGAAAGGGGGGAGTGGAAAATAGAATATCAGAAATGGAAAACAAACACTGTATGCAAGGGTCATTATGATCCTTGGATTTCTTCTGTCATCCTTGTGAGTGACTAGTGTCCCCAGCTTCCCTCTGTGAGTTTGCTAGTGGTTTCTTCATAAACCATCTCTGTGTGTGTGACCTTCATTTTACATATGCTAGATCATTTACATTTACCAACCCATATAGTATTAAAATCAGTGTGAGACTTCAGAAGTTTTCTCATTCTATAATTTCACTGTGAAGATGAGGAGACTGAAGATCAATGTAATTAAGTAGCCTCTGAAGGTTATTAGACACTGATGAGAGATCTGCTCACCCCCCCTCTGCCAGTGGAGTTCTGCTTCATGTGATACCCCTCTCCAAAGCTTCCCTGTATCATAAGATACCTCTGCCCACCCCTACATCACAAGCAACTCCTGACCCCAGGAAAAGAAACAGCAATGCTCAGAAGAGATCCCGCTGCTGGAGAAAGATGATTCTTGAAAGGAGGCTCCAGCTGGCTTGCTCAACTTACAAAGCTAATTGTGCATATTTATTCTACATGAAGATGAACAGAACACTGGAACTTCAGGGTAGCAAGAGGCTGAGGGAGTGCACTTTTTTTTATATGCTTTTTAAAGTCCCCAACACACCGTATTCTCACAATTAGGACACCGGTCCCTTGGTTTGCATTTATGAATGATATTTCTGGAAAACATAATTTATTGAAATAAAAGGGATGTTTGGTGTGGGAAGTAATTTGTGGTGAATCCCTGGGTTGGGGCTGGAAAACTGAGAAGAAATAAGATCCTTGTTGTCATACCTGAGTCACAGATCCCAACCTCATCAAATACTCAAACTATTAACTAATTATATCTAATTTTGGATGTAAAGTCCAAATCTTACGTCCAAAATTAGCTTGGTAAAAAAAAATTACATAAACTCTATGAGGTGTGCAGGTGGAATATCCTTTTTGTATTTCATTAACAATGATGCCAACGAAATTATCAAACTCTGGCAGTAACAATTATTTGTGGTGCTAAGACCATGAATTAGGTAATGAATAATAATTGAAGTATTGAGTTTTATAATTATAATAATTTTTTATTTATCATTCAGTGATATTTATAATGATTATAAACTGAAAGAAAATTTCATGCCAAAATATAAATGTTTTAAGTGTGGTCATATGGACTCTGGGCGAATGACTGGTGTGTGAAAGAGACATAGAATGTGTATTTAGATGTAAAGTTTTCCCAGCTCTCTAACTTGATCTCACAGCCTGGTTGAAGAAGGAATTTGACAAGGAAGACTGGGAAGAGCTGTCATGAGCGATGAGAACCTGGTGTGGAAAATATTGCGAGTTGCCAAATGATACCTGTATTAATTTATGGAAGTCTGGGAAATAGTGCTCCTCGAAGCTATTCCACTATAGCTATATCTAAAGCTGTCTTTCGCCTTTCCCTCTGTGTGGCATAAAAACTGAGCTCATTGTGAGGAAGGTGAGTGTGTGTGTGTGTGTGTGTGTGTGTGTGTGTGTGTGTGAGCATGCACGCAGATCTCCTTTTACTAACAGTGCTGTTATGTCCTGATAAACCCATCGTAAGTTGAAAATATCATAAGTCCAAAATGCACTTAATGCACCCAATGTAGCAAACACCATAGCTTTTCCTAGCCTACCTTAAACATGCTCAGAACACTTACATTAGCCTACAGTTGGGTAAGGTGTCTAGGACAAAGCCTATTTTACAATAAAGTGTCAAAAATCTCCTGTAATGTACTGAATACTGTACTGAAAGTGAAAAACTGAATGCCTGTATGGGTACAGAGTGATTGTAACTGTACCGATTGTTTATCCTTCTGATTGTGGGGCTGACTGGGAACTGCAGCTTGCTGCCACAACCCAGCATTGTGGGAGAATATCATACTGTATACTGCTAACCTGGGAAAAGATAAACATTCAAAGTGAGGTTTCTACTGAATGCATGCTGCTTTTTCACCATCATAAAGTAAAAAAAAAATGTAAGTTGAACTAATGTAATTGGGTACCATCTGTATATGTTTTTGTATATGCACCTGTGTAAGGGAGATTTTAATGAAAGAAAACCAGAATCCCGTGTCTATTGGAGACTTGTCTTAGTAACCTGTTTGTCTCCAGTCTTCACCAGCCCACTGGTAGGGAGAAGAAAAATCAGTATTTTGTATCCAAATTGTGCTGGCTTTTAGCTCTCCTCAGTTCAAGCACACTGGCAAAGTACCTTCCTTAAGCAGGTATTTTGGCCCATCTCCCAGGCTGCTGAGCACTTGCCCAATCAAGTCTTTGTCCTCTGGGTACTGCTGGCTTTCTTCCAGGCTTTCTACTGCAGAAGACCACTACCATATCTAGACTGCTGTCTTCTGCTATGTCCCAAAGCTGACCAATCGCACACCAAAACGGGTCCATTCCTTTTGATCCCCATAGTCCAAAAGCCTCAATCCATTTCACAGGGGGGCAGGAGAGGGGAAGATGGTCCTCTCCATTGGGCTCAGGCTTGTGCCACTGTGTCTTCCACTGCCTCCATCTCTGATTTCACACCAGCCTGATGAGACCAATGAAACAGAGGTTTGCAGAGCCTCAGGCATCCTGTAAATTTAATCTCAATTGCCCCTCTTCTGCCTTTCTCAACATTTCTCCCTAGGACTTCATGTCAGAAAGATGGCAGCTGTTCATTTTGCCTCTTAGGGAGACTACCATTGGGTTTTGCAGCATTGGACCAAACTATGGGTCTTAGTTGGCTCCCAAGGGTTTAAGAGCTACTCTGTGTGCAGCCTTTCCCCTTGATCTAGGCACTCTTGGTGCTACAACGTTCTTGTTTAATATGGACATAAAGGCAGAGGGACACACCCAGGAGTCAGAGCAGGGTCCTATGTTTTCAGCCTCTGTTTTGAGGTGTGTACATTTCCTGAGGCATCGTGCTGTTTTGTTTCCAAAGGAAACAAAAGCATCAGAATGAGGAAGACTTGCCTCCCAGGTGATGCGGAATAATTTATGATTTCAATTAAATTGCTCCCAAACCTGTTGCACTGTCAACCTGTTGTGGTGAATGCAAACCAAATAGGCCATATTTTTTATTTTAAAGGAAAACATTTCCCAGGCAAAGCTGGAAACCATGCATGAACATGACACAGTGTCTAGAATTGCTCTTTTCTCCATAGGAGAGTCAGTATCTAGATATATTACATTGGGTGTGCTTGCATGGATTGAAAATTACATTAAAACAATAAACTCTTAGTAAAATCCAAATTAGTTCACCAAGGGAGTGGCAAGAGAAGCTGAAATCCCTAAGTCGAATTTTAGTCTGTAGCTTTGGTCCCACCTTTTCTCACCAAACCCTTTAATTTGAATTGCAACAGATAGCATAGCTGAAGTTTCGTAGCTGAGATTTGAGTTTCCCTTTCTCATTCTTTAAATACCCTGACTCCAGTCAGAAGGGCCATTCATCCATCCAGTGTCCACCATGTGTTATTTGTTCCTAAACATGGGCAGCAAAAGGGAATCAAGGAATGCCAGCTGGACAGGCAGAGACAGCTGGGTATTTTGTTGTCTTGTTGTGGGTCAAGGGATAAAATGCATACAGGCTCCTTTGGCTAAGAAACTCGGGTCCTCTAGCCCATTTTCTCAGTGTAGCTGTGATTGACAACATTAATAACTTGTCAGTCTCTTTTTGGCCCAGGTGAGGCAGGAAGCATCACTGTGAATGACATCTTTACCAGAAATCTCAGAAGGTACTGAGACGTTTATCAGTCACAGAGAGAAGTGAAGCTCAAGTGGGAAGATGGCCAAGAGGGTTGGGTTGTGAGTGAGAAGTAATTTTCACCTCCAAGGATCATGTTAAGAAGAGTAGAAATAGTCTCAGCTTTTCTTCAAGTTCAGTTATCTGAATCCTTTTGAGAGTTAAGCTTCTATTAGGAGACAATGGAAATACTTCCCCTGTCTTAGAGATGCTGTGCAGTCTTATTGAGTTTTTTGGTTCATTTCTTTGCTTCCAAATAATGCCTCACATCCAGCATTACCAAAAAAGAATTTACTTTTTCAAGTAATTTTAATTTGCTTCTTAAAACACTAGAGCTTGTTAGGCTTTCATGGAAATTTTTTCTAAAAACTATTGTAGCATTTCTGACCTTATAAGAGCACAGACCATTAATGCTATGGAACATATTCCTTGGCAGATCGAAGCTCAGGCCCCCATCTACAACATCAATTTGCATCTACTGATACATATAATAGCTTCTGTTTGTATCTGGGAAGGTAGAGTTACGGAAAGGAAAAGAATGGAGGAAATGACATAATATCTGTGTTAACCGTCACTTGCTTGAATTTAGCTCAAACTAATATCTGGAGCTCATAGCATAGTTATCAGGACCCCAAAGTGGGCACAACTATTTTTAAGAAAGAATTTGTGAGAGGCACCTGGATGACTCAGTCGGTTAATTGTCCAACTCTTGGTAATGGGCTCAGGTCATGATCTCACAATTCATGAATCAAGCCCTATGTTGGGCTCTGCATTGACTGTGTGGAGCCTGCTTGGGATTCTCCCTCTCCCTCTCTCTCTGCTCCTTCCCTGCTCTTTCTCTCTCTCAAAATAAATAATGGAACTAAAAAAAAGATTTTGTGATATTCTACACCCAGCCTAAGCCTGATTGGGGTGCAGGTGACAAAGTGTAGCCAAGAATTTGAAAAAGGTTGTTCTTTCTGTGACTGGAATCAGTGTAACTCAGTAGTCCATGATCTTGGAATTAACAGTCGCTTTGCGGGGGAGATTGGGGATAGCAATCTTGTTTGGAGTGCTAGGACACTTCTTTTGAAATTGATTTTATGTTCAAACATACATTTTAATTTAGATTGTAGGTTTAGTTGGCAGTGGGTTCCAGAAGAATTTTGCTGGAAATTTTCAGGGAACTAAAGCCCACCCAAACCATCTGTTGACACCACCTTGTTGTCATGGTCTTAACATGAGCACAGATGGTTCAATGGTAGCAGGTAGTCTCTTAAAAGCAATTTCAGGGAAGTGGACATTGTGGTCATTCATACATGGTTATAAGAGCAGGCGAGAAGCAATATGGTGGATACTGGGATAGGGTGAGCTCTTCTCTTAGCACTGGAGATTCAGAACTGTACTTGGCCTAACTGTAAATGTGAATCTGTTGGTAATGCCAAATAACATTGGAGGTATTGTATAAATGTTATCTTCTCTTTCTAGATTTCTCAGAACCATTATGCACATATGCTGGTTATTGTATACTGGCTTATAATGCAGAACTGCCCTTTTAGAGTACAGAGATATGTAGAGCATTTTGCCTTACTCTAAATGGGCCCAAATTTAATGAGGAGATTCAATTTGGAATTCCATTGGCTGTTTGCAAAAGATCAACCTCACAGTTCTTGGTTTTTCATTTACTTCTTGAATTATTTGTGTTCATTCCATATTTCTTTGAGGTCAAGGAGTTTGTCTTATTTATATTTGTGTATCAGTGTCTATCACAAAGCTGTTCATGTAGCAGTTACTCAATAAATGTTACATAGCAATGTATAAAGATGACTGTGATCTCAGACTATTAGTAGCCTTATTCCTCAGAGAAGGACCCTGTTTATATGGTTCTGCACTTTTCTGATTCTTGACAGAGAGTCCCAGTGTGACTTCAATGTTTCTTATGCTCCCCAAACTCCCCTACTCACTTCAATCAAATCAAACCTTACAGATAGGCCTGGCACTTTTCCTCTTGAATTTGAGGCAGACTCTCAGAATTTTGATACAGTATTTGTGTTTCACCACCCTCCCTTTCAGGAGCAATTAGCCATTCTGCCCATGGAAATTTTTCCTACAGAATTGCTTTTAGTTCACCCTTGCTTATTCTATACCACAGAACCTATTTATGATAAATCCAGAGGGAGAAAGTAGTGTGAACAGATGTATAAATGCAGGAAAATTTAGGACCATCTCTAGAGAAGAGTGAGTAACTCAATATGGCTGGTACCAAAAATACAGGAAGGCAGTCAAAGAGTCAAAGTTTGGAAAGCTAACTGGGCTTGGAGTAAGAAAGTTGGGGTTATAATGTAGATAATTAGAAGTCATTTAAAAGAGATAAGGAGTGATCTGAGTGAAAATATTCTTCACATATGTTAAATGCAACTAAATTTACTTCAGCTAATAAACAATGTGTTGAAATAAGGTTTAAGAGAAGGTATTTAAGTAGACAGATCTTATAGTGAAAGTAGTTATTATTTTTGGGCTATGAGCAATTTAAAACTGGGAGTGTTTTCTTAGATAGAAATATAATGGTTAAAAAATACATATAGTTGAAAGTATTCCGTCCAGGGTAACCCAACTAAAATTGTTCAAAATACTTAGGCATTTGAGCATCTCCCTTTCTCTATTATGATTTTCCCTTCCCCCAATCTCAGGAGACTATATCATGTTCCTTAACACAAAAGTTAGAAAGTTGCCTTCCCTGGTAAAGTCTATTATATCTCCCAATAATGATGCTTTGATTTATTTGAACCATACCCTGAACTGGGCACTTATAAAAACTCCTCATTTTCTCTATGGTTTTAAACTGTAATTCCCTGAGAATATTGCTAGATCACAACCCACAAATCTCATTCTCTAATCTTAGCAATGATGGCTAACATACTTTCTCCAGCATTTGACCACATCTATTCTGATTTGTGTTCTGTGTTATAGAAAGCTAAATGATAAATGCACTTTAACTGACAGAAACCAGAATTAGCATTTTTTTTTTGTTCATAGGTTTCCTTTTCAAGAAATATTTGTTTACAAGATGAGGTGGGAATAGAGTCTACTATTAACAAGGAAAGCCAAGGGCTCTTGACTTCTTGTGTTCTTTTGGCATTAAGCACAGAATCCAAGAAAGGAGAATTTGAGGGAGGAAGGGTGTTGAGAAAGGGTGGGGACAGTGCCAGCGAGAGTTCCATATAAGACACATAATAGCTAAGCTCTAAAATCACTCACATTAGAAGTATGAGTTTGAATGTATTTTGAAAGCATTAAAAATATGGAGGAAGATCTTATGTAGTTAATTTGGGCTTAAGCTGTTTTCTTAATTAAAACTAGCTAAATGGTTAGTTTACACTCATGGACATTGGCCAGAAGGTTCACACTAGCTGCTTCCACACAATTACAGCTGTCCTCTGGATGTTCAGGTTTCATTTTTCTTCCTCTGTCAAAATTTATATTCTTGGCTTTTCTTTGGAAAATCAGTGACAGAAATACAAGAGCAGAATATTTGATTGCACTGGGTACTATCCCCATAATATCATTCGTAGTCTTTGAGAAGCAACAGCTTATTCCAATACAATGTTATCAGATTAGCATAATCAGGGTTGAAATGGCTCATGAAATACAGGTGGAGATAGGGGAGCATAATCAGCAGCTGCGGGTCTGTTCTTTTCCACCTGTGACTGTAAGTCAAATGGTCACCCTGATGAAAGAAAGTTAACAAAGGTTTTCAGGGACAAAGTTGAGGTGTCTGAACATTTGGGGGAAAAGTTGTTTCCTGGCGAATGTTATCATAAAAGTGAAATAAGTCAAAATGAGATACCATTTTTCTGATACTCTTAGGAGAACAAATGTGATAAGTTCCTTTAAAAATAGGACTGGGGTTTTGGGTTTCTGTATCACTTGAGTGATGAAGCCCTGGTCAGACATAAAAATATCCTCCCAGGACTTTCTATTATAATTCCCTAAACAGATAGGCAAAGCCACACAATCAAACCTCAAACTAGTTTCAAAGACAAAATTGATGATTTGACATAGCATAAATTGATTATGGTATTTTCTTTGTAGTTATACATTTAAGGGAAAGCATTATCTGGTAACCAAAAGATGAGAATTTCAACTTTTCTTGCTGGTCACTTCAGAAGCTTAGGCTTTTAATAGAAAATGAAACAAATATCAAAGTTTGTAAATAACCTGGCTAACTGGAGCTCTAAACCACAGTGAGGCAATCAATAAGATGATATTCATCATACTTAATTTAAAAAGGAGACCTAAGCATTTATAGATCGCTTTTCTAATCCTGGGTTTTATCTTTGGCTAGTGTGAGGTAATGTAGGGACAGTAATAATGATCACTTGTTGAATGCTTACCATGTGCCAGACACTTACATGATTTAATCCTTTCCACAATCCTTTGTGGGAGATTTCATTACCATTTTCACTCTATAAATGAGGGACAAGTGCTCGCGAAGGTTAAATAACTTGTTCAGGTTGACGTTTAGCCATTGGAGGAACTGGTGTTCAAATTCAAGACTCTCTGATTTCAGGTTTCCTTTGTTGTTGTTGCTGTTTTTGCAAGATCTTGTACAGAGCGAATATTGCCAGGAATAGAAGTTTTCTACTTCCTTTGTGGGATCCTTGGGTAAACTAAAGTCTCACCTTGTAGGATATGTCATGTCAAGTTTTTACTGTTTGCAGTTAATACATTTCAAGGCACATGAACAGATGACCCCTGATTTATCTAAGAAGGATAGAAAAGTAAACAAATGTGTATTGAACATGTAATGTGCCAGGTTGATAGGCACAGTACCTTTTTAAATCCTCATGATGGTCCATTTTGCAGAGGAGAAAGAAGGTTCAGAAAAACTAAGGGACCTGCCCAAGTTTACCAACTAAATTGGTAAAGAGCTGAGGTTTGAACCTAAGGCTGTCTGATTCCAGCTCCCACCTCTCCCCTGCTGCACACTGTTTGAGGCCCCGTGATGCACTGCCTCCTTTGTGGCAATGTCTGTTCTCTATATTCCTGATAGAACTATTAGTATAGGTTAGAAAATGGATAGCTACTTGAATTCTTCTGAAAGCCCCCAAATTCAAGGTATTATGCAAATTACTAACATAGAGGTCAAATGGATCACACTGAACAAATGATGTATTGTCTCAATGAATATGTTTAAAATGGAGAAATTGATCCCAGGCAACATTACACATTTTCCACAGTGGAATTCAGCTATTTTCTTTAGTCAGATGTTTTAGTGCAGACATTTTACAGCTGCGAAAATGAATTTATGTGTTTTCAAAAATCCAAGGCAATAATGAGAAACATTTTTAAAAACACTGAGCTGTTCATGGATTTGGTGTCAACCAATCAAGGGTAAGGAGAAATAGATACATTGGAAAGTTTTTTCCCCCCCTCTGAGACTTGATTAAAGGAAAGCAGTTTAAATTTGCCCTTGCATGGTTTAAGTCTCCTGTGGAGGAGGGGCCTTGGGTGAGCTAACATCTCTGGGAATTGGGCCTAGACAGAAATAACAAGTAGGTACTCACCCACGTGAAACCTGAAGCTCTAAAGTGGGCATCTGTGTCTGATGTAATTTTTCATCCGTGCGATGTAAGACCTTGTCTCAGGAGAGCTTCTGGGCAGGTGTTCTCCCTTGTGAAATTAGACCCATGTCTTACCCAACACTCAAGGAAAGGGCTAGCTGGGGTTTATCCCACAACATCATGGATGGCTCTGACAGGTCATTAAATTTTTTTTTAATGTTTATTTTTAAGAGAGAGAGCGAGACAGAGTGCAAGAGGGGGAGGGGCAGAGAGAGAAGGAGGCACAGAATCCGAAGCAGGTTCTAGTTTCTGAGCTGTCAGCACAGAGCCTGACATGGGGCTCGAACTCAGGAACCATGAGATCATGACCTGAGCTGAAGTCGGAGGCTTAACTGACTAAGTCACGCAGATGCCCCATCTGATATGTCACTTTTTAAGTGGAAGTCTTGAATACAGTCCACTGTTATTGATTGGTAGTCATCTATAGGGCATTTCTTTTTTTTTTTCTTTTTTTTTTTTGCAAAACAGAGGTGGGTATAGATTGAAACTATGAAAGAAAACCTGAAATAAATTATATACACTTTCTGAATCTTAAATCCAAATATTATTACCTTTATTTTCAACTGAACTGAGAGATGGATGAAACAATTTTTTTTTTTATTATACCCCAGTGGACTGGTTTGAACCTATAACTGATTCATGAGACTGGAACCAGGTTAGAACATCAAAATATTTTCTAAATCACACATGAGTCACTGAATATTATTCAGTTAGAGTTCTTGTACCAAGGGTTTCTTCACTATCAGAACTAAAATTCAAGTTAACAATTTCCCTGCTATGTATCTATCTGTGTGAGGACATAGATGCTATTAGATGCCTTGGTAGTAGAACGTAGAATGGGGAGAGAGAATACATACTAAATCAGTGTTTCAAACTTTTCTTTTAGCTACAAATTTCCTTCTTTCCTTCCTTCCCTTCTTCCCATACCGACTCTGAAAGTCAATATGAGTCAGATAAATGTGATCCTATGCTGTTTGAAGCAAGCCCTGAGGCCCCAAGCCCAGGCAGATAGATGGTCTCTTATTTCCTCTAAGGAATACCAGGAAACCATGGAACATGGTTTGAAAAGGTCTGCACTAAATGATATTGTGCAGGATTTGGGTTCTTTGTCTTCAACCATTCCTTTGGCACAGATGATTCCTACAGTTCTATCTTGACATCTCTCCTGAGTGCTAGTCCCACTTCCAGTTGTTAGCTATCCATTGTTCACTTAGAGTCCTTACTGGTATTCCAAACTTGACATGTCTATGCTGAACTGATTCTGTGTTCCTCTTAAGTTGACTGTTTGTGTTAACATGGCCACTATTCTCCCAGTTAACCAGGCTTATAACTCATTAATTCATTACTTAATTCATTAATTTATTTCTTCTCCTATCCAGCCAAGAAAGAAAGAACTCCCTACCTTGTTATGAGACAATGAAAGCACTCTTGGGGGCAGGCTTGGTCTGTGATGCTGTACTCAGATTTGAGGCGAGCAGTGAAGTCAATAATGGGTGCTTGGAAAAGGAAGGAGCAGCAAGTACCTCAGAGGATGATACAGAGCAAAGCTGAGGCAGCAGTTGGAGAGGTTATTAGGAGTCACGGCAAGGCCAGGGTTCAGACCTGGGTCAACCCAGGAAAGCGTCATCCATGGTGTTTGGTTTAACCTTGTGCATGATGATTCTCGTTTGGGTTGTCTTTAAGGCACTCCATGGCCTCATGCAGTCAGGGGCCTAGGTTCTTCTTTTGGCTCTACCCTTTATTAGCTATATGAACTTGAGCAAAGAGCTTCCTGAGATTCAACATTCTCAAAGGTAAAATGGGAGTAACAGTTCCTTCTCTGCCTTTGAGTTTGTGGTTGGAATTAAACAAAATAGTGAAATATGCATAAGTTTTAAAATACTCTGCACATGGGGTGGTGTTAGGTGGTACACTGTCTGATCTCAACCTTTAATTTGTTCATTCATTCAAATATTTACCGAATGCTCACTGTGTCTGGGTGCTATGCTAGGCATGAGGCAATATAGCAATAAGCACAACCTCTTATTCTTATGGGCAGATTCTGCTCTACAGAATTACAGATATATGAAACTTACTATGTGCCAGTCTTGTTTTAAGCCTTTACCTTATTTAATCCTCCTAACAGTTTTAGGAGAGAGGCAATAATGTCATCCCATTTTACAGATGAGGAAATTGAAGTCAAGAGAGTAAACAACTTGTTCTAGGGTCTCCCAGATAGTAAGTGGTATAGCCAAGAAAAGAACTTACTCAGGCTCTCAGCTCTAAATTCTGTGTTGATGGTAACAATCACTATTTCAAGCTATCCCCCATACATGAGCTGGTACATCTGGTGGGTGAGAGCAGTCACTTCCAAATTCCGCAGTTAACTACTTCTCTGATCTTCAGTTCCTTTATCAGAAAATAGTGAAGAATACTAATACCTTCTTCATGGGGTTATTTTGAAGATAATACTTGTAAAGGAATTAACACAGTAACTGACATCACAAATACACAATAAATGTTAGCTTTTAGCCATTAACTCTGATAACTGCAATGGAAAAAAAAAGCAGGGTGCTGCAAGGTGTAAAACAGGAAGGCCTCGTCTTGATTGGCAGAGGGGGCTGGTAGGCCAGTACTCCTGGAAGAAATATTCAAGCTGAGACCCAAAGTCTCAGAACAAAAGTGTTAGAAGGAGAAGGGTGGAGGGAGCTGCTGTGTAAGGACCCTGGGCAAGAAGGCTGTCAGTGACTTCCAGGAACAGAGAGGTGGTCAGTTGGAGCAAGAGAACCAGGGGTAGAAGTTAGCCTGGAGAGGTGGGAGGGAGAGCTTCTTCATCTGTTCCTCCCTTGTCATTCCCCCTGCCATCATGCTAATCTGAGGCCTAGTATCTCAGGCCTAAATTATTTTGATGACTTTGTAAGTATTCTTCCTGTGTGTACTCTCTTGCACCTCCCATTTAGTGAGTGGGCAGATGAAGGTCTTTAGTGAGTGGTCTTTTAGTGAGTGGGCAGATACGAGGCAGATGAAGGTCTTCAAGCATTTATTTGATCATGGCATTGCCCTACCAAAACCCCTGCAAACATTTGCCATTGCCTGTCATATTTGTCATTGCCTGCCCCAGATTCCTTCACCAAGCATGCAGTGGCATCCACCTGTTTTGGGTCTTTTCTCTCACAACTACCTTTCACATGCCCCAAACTCTTAGCAACCTTGCCCTCCTCTTCCCTGCCTGGAATGTATCTCTCTTGCCCCTTTGTTTCCTGTCCTGACCTGTGTTAAGTCCTATCTATATTTTGGGACTGTAACAAATGTTCTCTTTCCCATGAAACCATCTTACATTGTGCCAGCCAGAAGTTATGTCCTTGTCTTTGAGACGCCATGGTTTTTTGGTTGTGTTTCCTGGATGTAATTTTTCCTCTAAAAATACTCAGTGAAATAAAAATTCATTTTTTTTAAATTTAAAAACCTGCATGTAGAAAAGTACAAAAGTCATCCCTAATACCATCACACAGTCTAACTATTGTTAGATTTTGCCATATTTTTTGTACAGCTTGAGAACTTAATTCCTATATACTTTTCAGTATACTATCCTTTCCATAAAAATTCTTTCAAAATGTTATTTTAAAGGCTGCATAATATTCCCATGTAGGAATATACTACATAATACATGTAACCATTCCCTGCTGGGAACTTCAGTTTATTTATCCATAAGAAGAATGCCTGGGATGCCTGGGTGGCTCAGTCGTTTAGGCGTCTGTCTGACTCTTGCCCCTCAGGTTCTGATCTCATGGTTTGGGGGATTGAGCCCCATATTGGGCTCTGCACTGACAGTGTGGAGCCTGCTTGGGATTCTCTCTCTCTCTCTCTCTCTCTCTCTCTCTCTCTCTCTCTGCCCCTCTCCTGCTAGCACTTGCTCTCTTAAAATAAACAAATTTGAAAAATAAAGAATGCCTGTTTCCTAGGGTCATAGTAAAGATTAACTGAGACATACATTAAAGCTCTCTCAACAGTGCCTAGGACATGGTGGATGCTCAATAAATGCTGATTGTTCCTTTTATTTTGCTAGAAAATTTTCCCATGATTCATCTGCTCTCATCTGAGGAAAAGAGTGTGTAGTATGGATGGAGGGAGGGAGTGTTCCCATAAAGGGTCTTCTCTCTGCCCCTGAAGGAAATCATAGTTCTTTGTATGAAAAACAAAAGGCTTCCATTCCCCCACACCCCAAGAAAAAGATCCTTAGACTCAGTAAAATGCAGGAAATTCACATTTGCATTTTTAGCAATTTGTTGGGTCAAGGAAGGAGCTTGGAAGTTTTAGTAAAAGTTGGGTTTGAAAAGGATAGCCAATTAAATTGGCTTCTGTTTTCTGTGGCCCTTATTTCCATATATAATTGTAGACTCTAGACCTCAGGCCTTTCTATCCTAATTGTTGCAAGCAAAAATACCTTTGGGCCTAGTTGTTTGATGCTCTAAAAAAAACTTCAGAATAAAATGTCTTAGAGGTGGTCTTAATTCATCTTGTTACTCCCAACTTGAGTGCAAGTCCAAGAGTAATCCTGTCCTCTTGGTGTTTAGAGTCTGGAAATCTTTGGAAATTCCACTTGGCAGCCATCTTCTACCAAGTTACATGTTCTGTACTTTGAATGCTTTTTAGTTTTCTAGTCCCTTGGCCACAACTGAGCAGGCTGCTTGAGGACACTTGTGTTCTCTGCATTTCAATATCCATATGATTCCCCCCTTTTATCCTTAGGGGAAAGGAGCAGTTCCATACCTTAAGTATTCTGTAATCTCTGTAGTGGGTGGAGGATAGTGTATGAGGCCCTCAAACCTCGCTTCCCTTCCTAACTAGACTGCAAACTCTTTGAAGCCAGAGGCCATGGAATGCTCTACCCTGTATCCTCAGAACCTAAACTGTGTCTAATATGAGGTAGCTGCACAGTAAGTATTAGCTGAGAGAATTAATGATGACTATTGCTTCCTCCTCTTAGTAGAGAAATCCTTCTAGGACATAGACTTTAAGATCTAACAGATCTAGGTTTTAATGCCAGCTCCATCATTGGCTGTGTGCTCCTGGACAGGTCATTTATCTTCCCTTGCCCCAACTTCTCATGCAAACAGTGGGAAAATTTTTCTCATCTTGCCATAGGACTAAAGGAGATAATATGCGTGTGAGGGCTTGCCACTTAGTACACTCACAGTCAAAGGAACTTCCTTTCCTTTAGGAGACATCCCGATTTAAATTTCATTTTAAATTCTCTTTACCTCTCTTCTCTCTGTGATGAAATTTAGAAGAGAGCAAAATATGCAAGGGAAAGGCTGTAAAAAGAAGTAGGAAGATTGGAAAATGGCAAGGACATTCAGATTTTTCCAATGTTTTTTTCTGATTTTTATTTTAGTAACTTTAATTTTACAAAAATATGTTCTTGTTTGTCAGTCAGAAAGCTTATCTTCTCTTAACCTCCCTGTTTCTCCCTTGTGAGTCATAAGTGAGAAAGAGGCATGAACAGAGTGACAGAAAGTGTCAAAACTCTCCATGCTTGTCCCCTGAATGCAACAATGAGGCTCCTTAGGCCTGTCTTGGTAGTTATGTACTTGGTCTGTCCTTTTTTTTGAAACTAGGTAAGGTTAGAAAAGAATTTGGGAGGATGGCTCAGTGCACAGCTGTGGTCAGATAGGTTGTAAGGATAAAGTAACGTAATTCATGTAAAGAGAACTTTAGCATGGTATCTGAAACATGGTGAGCCTGAAATAACAGCAATATTTATGATGATGATGATGGCTAGCAAGAAAGCCCCACAAAGTGAAAAAAATTATATTATTTTTGCTAATTTTTAAAAACCACTTTATTGAGGCATGTTTGACATGTAAAAAGTTGTATTTATTTTTAAATGTTTGTTTATTTTGAGAGGGAGAGTGGGGAAGGGGCAGAGAGAGAGGGAGAGAGAGAATGCCAAGCAGGATCCATGCTGTCAGCACAGAGCCCGACATGAGGCTTGAACCCACGAACCATGAGATCATGACCTGATCTGAAATCAAGTGTTGGATACTTAACCAACTGAGCCACCCAGAAGTCCAAAAAGTTACTTGTATTTAATGTATACAACTTGAGTTTGGGGTTATTTCTTTTTAAATGTGGAAAAGTAAGAATTTGAACTAGTGGAACATAATTTGCTATTGTTTAAAAGTTTTTTATGCTTTTGATTACATATTAACTCTAGGAAATAAAACTAAATTTACTTTTAAAAATACTACCTATAAAATGATTGTAATTTTATTAAAACCTATGTACCATTTTTTCTGTTGGTATACATTGAAATGTATAGCAACATTTCTTATAAAAACATCAAGGATGATTTCTTCATGTCAAGGATAATTTCTTCTTGGTAATCAGTTTTCTCTTTGGTTACTTTAAAACTTGCACCCTTGTATTTTTTGAAAGCATTTAACTTTTTAAAAAATAGTGATCACATTTCTTTAGAATAACAAAATGATTTTTAAAACTAACACAATTAGAAGTAAAAATTCTGATGTCCTAGTAATAGCTAATTCTGCATCATAGAAATTTGGATGATTGTTATATTTGTAATGTAGAAACAAATAACACACATACAATAAAATAACCTTAAAGAAAGCCAGTATCTAAACAAACAGAAAAAATAAAACATGTTTCCTCCCTTGCCCTATACCACATTTCCTCAGTGAGATGGATGGGGGTCTGTCTAGTCCCAAAATCTCTCTAGGGAATAAAATGGAATTATTTGCTGGTTATCCATTCTAGACTGGTCTAGGGAAGAAGGAATGAGTTGGAAGATATGATATCTAGGTCCCATTTTCCATTTTCACATGTGGTTTGGTATGAATTTGTAGGTATATCCTGAAAGCTTACTCTCTTCTTTGATTTTTCCATTTGTGAAATGGGAATTATAAAACCAACCCTACATATATTTTAGAGCTGTTTTAACAACATAATAACAGGTCATTTGAGCATTTCAACTTGTACACAAGGTCCTGACAGGTCAAATGACATTTATCAGCCTGCGAGTGAAACTGTAAACTCTTATACATCGTTGTTCACTTTCCTGGGTTAAAAATCTCCTGGAAGTCCAGTTTTTTTTTCCCAAAGAATTTATGCTGTTTGTTGTTTTCCTTTAGAAGCTTGAATTTAATTTTCTTATCTTCTCTATTTTGCTCTTACCTCCCTCTGAGCCTCTATATCCCATGACTATCTATAATTTTATTTCTCTGCAATATGTATTTTCATGTTTGTTTCAAGTGATTCATAATATGGACCTATATTTTAAGCTCTCTTACCCCCTTTATATTCCGTGGGTCTCCTACCATATCCATATTAAAATTTTATTTAAAGGAGAACCATAGAGCTACCACAGAAATATCATTCCTGCAAGCGAGTAGGAAAATGGGTCCCATGCACATTGATTGGCCCTTTCATTAAAGCTTTTAAAGAAAATATGGTTTTAAAGAACTGTTTTAACAAGTTTAACCAGAGCACAGAAGGAAATTTCTCATGTTAGATATTCACTAGTTTGCCCTCAGAAATTATGAATGATTTCTTTGTCTTCAGCATTTGCTGATAAATCAATTAGCAAAGCTGAAACCTATGAACACACACATTTTCTGCATGAACTCTGAAGGACTAATCTGAACTGAAGTGATAATGACATTTACTTTATTCTCTGCCTTGGTGATCCCATATATAAATTCTCAACTGTAATAAAATACCTCCATTGCTGAGAATGAGAAATGCACAGCTCTAATTTTAGTCCTGAAGTTTAGACACTTTAAGCACAAGTATCTAGCAGGCTCTTGTAACCAAAGGTTTGAAGAGGTTCAAAGGCATTTTAAAAACAAAAACATTGGGTTTAAGCAGGCAGTAACATACCCAATGTGTGATCCTTCCTGTCTTTTGATTTCATTTATCTTAACCACTTCCCCTCAGTGGACCATACATTTCATATTCTTTAGAATTCAAAGATCTTTCTTCTAGGAGATGTATCCCATTTGCCATTTTATTGTCCCTTTCCTCACACCTGACTCACCCTTGAGTTTCTGTGTTCAATGCTTCGTGTTGTTCATGGCTTTAAGGTGAAGATACATATGCTGTAGAGGAAGATGATAAAGTGGAAACAGTATTGGTCTTAAATCTGACTCTGGATCTGGTCCCAGAAAGCTACTTGACAGTGGGCAAGGTATTAAATCTTTTAGGGCCTCTTTTTATAGATAAGTAAACAGTTTGAGGTTGATAATGTCTAAGCTTTCATCACCCTAGGATTCTGCTGGTCATAAGCTATTCTTGTAGAGTTCTCAGTATTCCATGTCCTGTTTCCAGCATTCTTAGACAAGGCAGCACCTTAGACAGCATCTAATCAAATCGAGTAATTTTACATACTCGGAAATTGATAGATTAAATGGTTAGACACAACAGGGTAGATTTTGGGCTTTTTCATAGAAGGCAAGTGACTTCAAAATAAATATCATTAGTCACTAACAAATCAAAGGAGTGATTGAGTAAAGGGAATGAATGCTAACTGGTATTGGTTAAAAAGAGATTTTCTGGATTGCTCTGAGTTTGAAAATCATATCTCCTCAGCCCAAACTGATACATTGCATTTACATTTTAGTTTGCTAAAATATCCATAAAACATTACAAATCCTACTCTAGTTTTTGAACTAAAACAATAGGGTAAGCTTGGGTCATGAAGAGAAGGGAATATGGATTTCAGACACTCCAAAGTGCTGGCCATACACTATAAAAGATGCATGCTTCTGGTTTACGCTGTGTCTCCTCAGGTTTAATGGCCTCTCCTCAGCCTGCTTCTGTGTTGGATATTATTTCAGTTACCTGTCTGTGGCATAGTCTTCTGTATTTGGGAATGAATTTCGTAATTTCTCTCGATCATATCTGACTTCACCTGTCTCGTCTCCATGCTACTCTCACACTCCCCTCTAGCTGCTTGTCCACCCTATGGTTTAATTTTCTATGGTGGCGCTTATGCTTAGCAAGGAACAGCACTCCCATTGGCTGGTCCCAGAAGGGGGAAACTATTGGGCAGGGATGGCAGGGAGGAGGGCATGCTAAGGATGTGGTGAGAGGAAAAGAGCCAGAAACAAGATGCCCTCAAGGGAGAGAATTGTGCCAAGCTGTAGTTGTTGGGTTAGCCTGATGGGCTTCTCCAGAAAAAGGCTTGCCATGGTCACCTTGGGATGGCTCTGGGTTTCCTCGGTGTGAGAACTCTGGTTCTCGGGCTTTGAACTATGTTGCAAGCACTCTTTCCTTTCAGACCAATATATGTATGATGTCAGTTTCATTTGCCAGCCTCTGAATTTGTTTTGTCCTAGGCATGACATTTTCAAAGGTCTCTGTACATAGAATTAAGGTGCTTAAACCTGCAGTAGAATTTCCAATCTACAATAGGATCACCACCGCACAGAACACGCCATCATGCCAGCACTGCATCCAGTTCCTTCTCTCATCATTCACCTAAAGCGCCTTCTCCGAGGTCACCACGCTTCCTTGTTTCTAAAGCCAGTGGATGTGGTGACCCTCTCTTGTTTGCCCTCTCTGCATTTGTAGATCACTCCCTCCTGGAAATGCTCTGTATTTGGTGCATTTCTTGGGCAGTTCTGGTTGCCTCTTTCTGACCATTTTGGACTTTTTTTTTTTCCTTTCTTTGTGCTCATACCTCAGATTATCATTTTAATTTCTTTCAGCATTTTGTTCTTGGGATTCTCTTTTTATCTACATGCTCTCTCTGGGCCATGTTTACAGCTTCAGTCTCTGTCTCTGTGCTTATGCTATACCTTCCCAGGACCTTAGCCTGTGTCTCCAGCCTATTTTGCTATTTGACCACCAACTTGACAAACCTTTGCTACAACATCTATTCCGTTATTACTTCTACTTATGTAACTCATAAGCAACACCCTCAAGACCCAAATGCCTTTTTCTGCCCCAGATCTGCTCCTCTTTTTCCCCTGGCTCAGGAAGTACATGATCCTCCCGCTCCATGTTCTCAACAGCTCGTTGCCCTTGATAAGCAGTTAGTCACAGAACTGTCAATTCTACAGTTTCCATACCTGCCTATCACCACGCCTACCACTGGTCCAGGCTGCAATCATTTCTAACCATAAGAGCCACTTTCTAGGGCGATGTGCCAATTGCCAATTCCACTGTATTTTATATATTACTAGTTCTCAGAATGCGGTTCCCCCAGACCAGCTGCAACAGCATCACCGGGGAGCTTGTTTGAGCTGCAGATTCTCCAGAGCTAAAACATCAGAAACTCTGGGGGTGGGTCCAGCTGTCTGTGCTTTAATAAGCCCTCCAGGTGGCTATGGTGCTCACTGAAGTGTGAGAACTTCACCAACCTCATGGCCTGATTCACTTCATGATTATCCTACTTGAGCTACTTACCCACTATGTCGGCCCCTGTCCTGCCACAGGGCCTTTGTATATGGTGCTTCCTCTTCCTGAAACCCACTCCTCCTCTTTACTTGGCCGAGTCCTCCTTACCTCTCAGGCTCTACTTAGATACCACTTCCACCAGAATTCTATAGGGGCTTGGCCTAAATGTCCCATGGCACTCTGTGGCAACATCTATTTTTCATTGTCCTTTTTACCATAATTGCTGGTCACTTGCCTGGCACATCCTCTAGAAACTCCCTGAGGATTTGCACCATGTTTGTTCTATTCGCTAAAGCTCTCTTAGCAACCAGGATCGTTCCAAGTGCATAGTCGATGATCCACAAAAAAGATTTTTGGACAAATGATTCTGGTTTGAACCCTGGATCTCTGTGGCTTCATTCTGCACTATAGTTACAGGTTGTACCTACTCCAGATTGCCCATCTCTTCAGACTCCCCAAACCTGCACTTTACCCTGTGTTCCAGGCCTCTGCCATATCAGACAAGGCATCTGAGCTGGTGAACAGGGTGTTATCCTCAACCCATCCTTCTTACACCCTCCTCCCTCCAACCACATCAAAACAGTCAGTAAGCCTCTTGAGGAAAAAGTATGCAGAACCCTGTTATTAATTATAGAGACATCTAATAATTCAGTCTGGCAGAAACCCTTCAAGTCAGCCACTCTCTTCTCCATTCTTTGCCAAGACTACTCAAGGTAGGCAGGCAATTACTGACCAGATATTTGCATAATAGCTTTCCCTTTGTTGCCTTTGTTCTTATCTGGCCCCAACTAATTGCTTGAGAGTGCCACTATTACTTCTCCACTTCTTCTGATAGGAAGCTTCTCTACTGATGTGTAAAATTTAGGCAACTTGCTTTTCAAAGCACAGTGCAGAATTTACTGGTGGTGCTATCAATTTTAGAATAACGGAGGAGGAGACAAGGCCCCCAGGCAAAATAGAATGAGGACACTTTCTGTATATTTTCTTTACTCTGTGACTTAAAATGAGGGCCTACTGAGAAAAGGCTAGGAAAATAATGCAGTTTTTCACTTTTCTATAATCCTTATAGCAGCTTTCCTTCTGAGTCAGCTGTGGACAGGGACATTCATTGACCCGAAGTTTATGCTATCCAAGGAGTTTTGTGTTACTTTAACACAACCCAGAACCTTCTCGCACCAACTCCAACCTTCCCCCACCAACTCCAACAGGGCCACAATCACTAAAGAGTAGCAGGGGGTAGGGAGACCCAGAGACCTTGACACAATCACCTACTTCAAACACAGATATTTGAACTCTGGGGTCTTGGGTGGCCATTCATTCTTAACATTCAATGTATGTTTCTTTTCTTTTCCTGCTACTGCCTCTCTATTCCTGGCATTTCTGCCCTGTGGTCTGCTCTCTCTGTCTCTCTGTCTCTGTCTCTCTCTAGCAACAGATTCCTCCCCAATTAACTTCTCTAAATAAATTCTTATGCAGAACTCTATTTTATAAAATAGACAAAGTTGCTTTTTATAAGGGTGTGGAGATTTCACTTACTAAAAGTCAATGTATTCCTCAAAAAATTAAAAATAGAAATACCATATGATCCAGCAATCCTACTTCAGAGCATATATCCCAAAGAATTGAGAGCAGGGTCCTGAAGAGAGATTTGTGCACCCTGGTTGACTGCAGCCCTATTCATAGTAGCCAAGAGGTGGAAGCCAGACAAATGTTCGTCAATAGATGAATGGATAAACAACACGTGGAATGACCTAGAAAGGATTATTATTCATCCTCAAAAAGGAAGGAAATTCTAACACATGCTACAATATGGATAGGACATTATGTTAAGTGAAATAAGCTAGTCACAAGAAGAAAAATACTGTATGATACTACTTACATGAAGTATCTATAGTAGTCAAATTCACGGAAACAGAATGGGGGCAACTAGGAGCTGGAGGTAGCAGGTAATAGGAAGTTACTGTTTAACGGGAATAGAGTTTCAATTGCAAAATGACAAAGTTCTGAGATTGGTTGCAAACAATGAGAATATACTTAACACTACTGGACTGTACATTTAAAAAAGGTTAAGATGGTAATTTTCATTGTATGTGTATTTTGCCACAATTTTTCAAAAAGTAAATGCATAAGAAAAAAAAGTCAATGTACGAGAATGAGTTTGAGAAACACAGATATTTGAACTCTGGGGTCTTGGGTGGCCATTCATTCTTAACATTCAATGTATGTTCTGTTTTGATTGTATGATATTAAAAAAAAATACTATCACCTGGTGACTCTCCCTACCCACCTTTTAAAACAACTTGCCTTATAATTCCAGGCTATTCACTAATTAAAGATCTCAGGAGGATACAGAATTAAATTTGAAACATAATTTCACCCATTGTTGTGTTTAAATTTCATTTATGTCACGTTGGCGTTTTTGTCAATTATTCTTTTAACAGTAATAAAAGAAATGTTTTTTTTAAAAAATTGAAGGCAAATGTTTTATAACCTTTGCAAAAACTCCATAATCCCTAGAATTTTGGTGAACCACAGTTTGAACACTACTGCTCCAACAGACTGTTAGTTTTTACCTAGTTTCCACCTCTCTCCAATTCTCCACACATCTGCTAGACTTATCTTTCTAAAACACAGAAGTGACCTTGACATTTCTCTGCTTAAACATTCTTGGCATAACTTCATCCCTCTAGTGTTGTGCTCAGCCCCAGCTGTACCTGGATATCATTGAAAAATGCCACTTCAGGACCTTCCCCAAACCAAATAAATTGAATCTCTTAGGATGGATCTGAGTATATTTTAGAAGCTCCTCAAGTGTGATGTGCAACCAGAATTTAGAACAACTGACTTAGAAGAAAGTGGATACACTCCTTAACATTGCCTGACAAGATTCTGAGAATCTTATCTTTCCCCAATTATGCTTAACTTCAACATAGCCCTGCACATCTTGGATCACATGAGGTTCCCTGGGCACATGCACACTCTAATCCCTTCTTCCTTCTCGGGCTGCTCCCTGTAACTCTGGCTTTTTCCATTCTATCCCTGACAGATTGGTGTTCCACCTTGTAAAACACAGCTCAAGTATCACTAATTTCATGTTGATTTCTTCCTTCCCCTACCCTTTCCTCTGTCTCTCAACTGATCAGTGAATGAACTCTACTGCAACTAAAGCTTTTTCTTTTGATCTCCCCCTTGCTAAATGTTTGGCTTATTGTTGATGTGTATCCCTTGGATAAGTTTCCTTACCAGAATGAATGAATGACAAATGCATAAGTAGAACATCTAACAGATTTCTAAAAAGCCTGTTCACTTTACCTTTATATACAAGCTCAAATTCTGTAGTGCTTTACAGACTTATCATTATCTATATTTTGTATCTCAGAAAAGTGTTGCTGTGTAGTTATCTCTTGGCTCAAACCCAGAGTCCTCTATGAATCCAAAGCTCATCCCACCAGACCCTCTTCTGCCTGGAGCAATTTCCGGGGTTCAGATGGAGACAGTGGAGCTAAAAGGTCAGGTAATATAAGCTCAAGATTGTGTACTCCGTAGAGATTTTTGGGGCTGGTGTTAGACTCCAACGAGAAACTTACACCTCATCTGTTATTCTGTACTTTTCTAGATTCCTTGTCAAACTATCCTTATAGTTTTCTAGTTTTTCTAGATTCCTTATCACACTATCCACCTTCCAAAAGTTTAAAAATCTGATTTCTTGTTAAGGCTTCATGATTTACTTTCCATATCTTTTCTTCTGTCCCTAGAATTTAAAATTGGAAATATTGCAGAGCCAACACAAAACAGGGAATTGTGGTCAAGGAGATTATTAAAAGGGTCAGTTTTTTACTAGTAAAGCTTGGTCAGAGGGGGAAAGATGAAAGTCAGTGTCAAAATACCTTGCCCATAACCATGAAAAACACTCCCCATGGCAGTCTGGAAAATGAAGCATGGATGGCACATCAGTCAAAATTATTTATGCGAAGTTACTGACATGGTGGTACTCGAGTACCTCCAAGATTTCTGCTTCAGGAGTCTTATGCAATTCATGGTGAATGCTGTGTTTGTTGTATCACTATGTTAGTAATGGAAATGATAATGTGACTTTGTCCCCACTTTCATGCTTTGCATTCCAATTTTATCCCAATCGAAATTTTTCCTTTGATTATTCTGTGGGCCTGGCTGTGCAAACTCAGTGTTGTGCACAGTTCATGAGGAATGAAGCTGAGGAGAGGCAAGTGGCTTTTAGATGCCAGAACACTTACAAGTGAGCTTTACTTTTTCCAGTACTGTGTCCTATGGGTCATTTTCTCTGTCATAGTGATGATATTGGAAACAAACTTTAAACTAGACACTAATGAAATGGTTATTGAGCTTCACCTTGTATATCTTTGTACCTATTAACATCACAATCCACATAACATTCCAAAGTGCTCTGCAGTCATAATTGATTCAGCAAGGCAATGATTTCCAACTGGCCAAGGAGCTCCTTTATGATGTGATAAAAATCCATTATAGGCAACAGGCATAAGAATGTCAGCTTGTGACCTGAACTCTTCCCCATGGTGCCTGTTTAGGGCAGGTAGCCTGAGACTGTGTGACTAACCCTGTTCCTTTGAGTGCCAAGTGTCCACAGGATGTCTGGCACTGTGTAGAAAATACTGGCAGGCACACCTGTGAAGCCTAAGCCTCAGGTTGGAAACTCCACTGACCCTCTTCTCTCTAGCCATAAGCCACACAGAAACCTTGATCTGAAGCAAACAATGGAGTAGATGTGTTAACTGGAAGAGGTTCTCTTATAAATCACATCTTTTGATTTTGGTGCAGATTTATGGGAGCTGTTTGAGAAACAGATTTGGAGCCTGATACGAAATTGGATCTTTTGTCTTTTAGACACATAGAAGTTCTTTTCAATCTGGCCGTTGTTGAAGGTATCTGATTCATTCCTGGACTTCAGTAGTTCTAACAAGGTTTTGACAATCTCCAGGGTGGTGGTGGCAGCAGCAGGGCAAGAGGAAAGAGGATGGGAGAAGAGCATGTAATATTTTCAGGGATCTTGTAAGGGAGAAATGAGAAGCAATTAACCTCATCAAGAAGGAAAAAACAGACCATATTTTAATTTGCGTTGATGTTTTCTCCTGGAGAGTGGGACAGCGTCATGATGAGGGGAGGTGGTGGTGCAGAATTAAGAAAAGAGCTTGGACTTTGGAGTAATACAGACTTGAGTTCCTATCTCAATTCTTCCAGTTATTTTCAGCTGTGTGACCATTGGCGTTTGGTCATGTAATTCTGAGTTTGTTTCCTCATTTGTAAAATAGAAAGTGTCTTTCTGGTTAGAATTATTGTATAGTTAACATGGGAAAGGCCAAGTGTGTAGCAAGTGTAAAATCAATGCACTTTGTTCTTATTCTGCACTGTTGTTGAGGAGAGGTTATTAAAATGGATAATCTGCAACTGGATGCAGGCGAGTGTGTGGGTAGGACTCAGAAACTTAGTTCATAAAGGGAAGGTGTCCAAGATGGGAAGCTAATAATGGAGCAATGTCAAATCTGAGTGGGAAGGAAATGTATGCCTCAACATCTGAGGGTACAAATCCAAGCAAAAAAGTGGCAAGGTTTGACCAGAGGGTGAGGTAGTTTAATGGAAGACAGGTCCAGACACATTTTCAGGCACATTTTTCTCTCCCATGGTGCTGTTTTGGAAGGCCCAAGTTTCCATGCCTGAGGGTGGTTCTGGAGATTATTTAACCCAGATCTGAGACATAAATAGTGTTGCTGACCTGCTGGATGGTATCCAGTAAGGACCATTTATGTTTAGTCTTCACAATGAGATGGAAAAGGACCCCTGCTTATCATCCTGTGAAAGTTTTATTGGCCTGCAGTTAAATCTGGGGAAGACCTCAGGCTCCTCAGGGAGGTGACCTACAGAGTGGTGTGGGTACTTGTTGGATTACCAGGTTGACCCATTTTTCAACTCAAGTAAATGACTTTACCTCTTTGGCCCTAGTTTCTTCAAATTTAAAAAGAGGATAATAATTCCCACCTGCCTAGTTATATGGATTTATGAGGTTCAGATTCAAACAGAGATAATGTATGATAACGTTTATAACTGTAAACTGTAAAAACTGATACAGATTATGAACTGTAAAGCATCATGTAAGGATACGAGAAGTTTTTAATGTGCCCAAACATGTCTTTTGGGTGTGATACTCATCTAAAACTCAACACCTCATCATATAGATGCATTGATCTTTGTTTCTTTTTTGCAAACATATGACCACTAAGGTATAGAATTAGAAGACTCAGTAATTCCATATTCAAACAGATAATTGTGTTCACCATACCTATAATGAATAGTCTAATAAATAATTCCACTACTTCTATGTCTTGGAAATGAGAATCTCCAACAAGTTTTCCATAAGAGAAAAAAATAAATGAAATCTCTTGAATGATACTGATATGAGACTTTTGTATTATTTACTTTGCAAGTTGGTATCTCACTCAGTATAATTAATTATCCATTCATCTCACTTTAACAATTAAAAAAAAATTTATTAGGCAGAGGGGGAAGGAGAGAGAATCTTAAGCAGGCTCCATGTTCAGGGCAAAGCCTAACTCGGAGCTTGATCTCACGACTATGAGATCATGACCTAAGCCAAAATAAAAAATTGGACACTTAACTGACTGAGCCACCCAGGTACCCTTCATCTCACTTTTTAAAGTGTTTTTATGTGTTAACATTCCTCTTTTATTTTTTTTTTAATGTTTTTTTGTTTCTGAGAGAGAAAGCGTGAACGAGGTGGGGGGTGGGGGGGGGTGGCACAGATAGAGGGAGACAGAATCCGAAGCAGGCTTCAGGCTCTGAGGTGTGAGAACAGAGCCCAGTGTGGGGCTTGAACTCGCGAAATGTGAGATCATGACCTGAGCCGAAGTCAGATGCTCAACCAACAGAGCCACCCAGGCACCCCAACATTCCTCTTTTATATCTATATTCACTTATAAATAATGCCTACAATTGACAACTTACATATTAATTTCTCTAGATGCACCCTCTTCCTTGAAATCTAGACTCCTATATCCCACCTCCTACAATACATCCCCACTTGTGTGTCTAATAGCCATCTCACAATCAACATCTCTAAGACTGCTACCATCCCCTGAAAATGTACTCCTTTTGCTATATCTCAATAAATTGCTACTCCATTTTCCCGGTTTCTCTGATTTCATGCTTGGAGGTCTTCCTTGATTTTATCTTTTGTCACACTCTACATGAATTCATCAGCAAGTCCTATTGGCTCTGGTTTCCAAATATATTCAGACTCTGGCTACTTTCCACTGTCTCCATTGTTTCCAAACTAATTTCTTGCTCAGATAATTTCTTCCTAATTAATCTCCCTGCTTCTTTTCTTCTCATGCTTCCCTGCTTCCACAGACCATTCTCACCATAGCAGCCAAAGTGAACTCTATGTTGAAGTACAAAATACATCATGCTACTCCTTTGCTATGATCTTTCCACTACATTCCATCTAATTTGAATGTAAGGTCCTACATGATGTGCCCTATTTTCTGCCTCCCACCCTATCTCCTAATGTGTTTTTCCTTGTTCACTCTGCTCTTGCCTCAGTGGCCTCTCTACTATTGATCAAACATTTCACACGTTGGGTACATAAGGAAGGAGGGGGAAGGGCATCCCAGGAGAGAACAGCAACTTCAAAGTCTTGGTCCTCAAAGAACTTAGTATTATTGGAATTTCAGTGCCCCTGGGGGTGAGCCTATATGAAGATATAGGCTTAGCCAGGTAATCAGTGGTTTGGTATGCAATGTCCAAGAGGTTAGACTTTTTCCCAATAGGTAATGGGTAGCCCATAAAGAGTTTTAGGCAGAAGAGTGATATAATAAGAGTTGTATTGTAGGAATTTAGAGTGAAAGATGTACTGAAAGTGGGCACCTGTGGGGAGTATATGGCAATGGCCCAGATAAGGAATTTTTTTTTTTAGTAAAAATTTTTAAAAAATATTTATTTTTGAGAGAGAGCGCACCAGGGGAGGGGCAGAGAGAGAGGGAGACATAGATCTGAATGAAGCAAGATATAGGCTCTGAGCTGTCAGCACAGAGCCTGACACAGGGCTCGAACTCATGTACCATGAGATCTTGAGCTGAAGTAGGATGCTTAACCAACTGAGCCACCCACGTGTCCCCAGACAAGGGATGTGAAAGGCCCAATCTATGGTAGGTGCAAGATGATCAAGAGTATTTCAGGAAGTAGAACTTGACACACTATAGACATTAAATAACCACGGGTTAAAAAAATAATAATAAGCCTTGTCTAAAAATCAATAGAAGTTTGTCATCAATTGGTTTTCAGAGTAGATATTAATGCAAAAAACTCAGATCAATGACTCAAAAAACTACTTGGAAATCAGTTTAGGGACCTTAACTTAATTCAACAAAAAAGCAGACTCATAAAGGACCAAGTCATGTTTTTTTGAAACTGTGTTCTCTGGCTAGACTCTATAGTATATTTAATTATGGATTTTGAGACAAATCTCATTCAATTGCCCCTCTAGGAGGAACTGAGTCAGGTGATATATGACTTTTTATTGGTTTGCTTATTTTATCAGACACTTTTTTCATTTCTGGTACTTGTTCCCAGATGTATCATTTGCCATCTCACACATCATAAATATGTACATAAATATTTTAAAAGTTTCTGTTTTTCCAGGTTGAATATGTGCCATTTAATGGATATTAGCTCTAACTGAAAAGTACCTAAGGTAATAAACTGCTCTGGCCTTTAAGCTTAAGTTAACCCAAATAGCATCAGGAATAGCACGTTTGAATTGGCAGAGACCTTAGAGATCATCTACAACACTCCCACCCCCACCCCAGAGACCCTGTTGTCCATATGTCATTTAAAAGGAAAACAGAAATTGAGTGGCAAGGAGACTTGCCAAACCTCATAACTGCGGTGGACAATGATTTGGAACACAGGAATGAGGTTCTCTGAGGCCATATTATAGCAAAGGAGTCACACACACAAAATAAAAGGAACTTTGTATGCACTAGAAGGCCTGGAGAACATGCTAACAATATAGACCCTTCTTGTAAGATTCTGATTCAATAGAAATCTTTGCTTTTCAAAAATACCTCCCTGCCATGATGCTGGTAGACCTGTCTATGAACTACAGTTTGAAAGTGACTTAAACAAAATATGTAGGCACAGACATATACACCATCTAGGATTATGATATTACCCAGATTCTAGACTGATCGATACTGCTTTAAAAAAAATCTCTACTAACATCTATTGTTATGGAAAATGCACATAGACCATCACGGGGCTCTTTGTGGCTGATGCCAACATAACATGATAATTGCAAATCTAGCTGTCCCTTTCCAGCAATTTCAGTATCAAGCTCTCCTAATTTTGATGTATTTCAAATATGTGTCATTCCTTAAAAGAGTCTAAGATAAACACTGAATAATGTCCATGTCCTCAATGAACCTGTGTCTTCGGGAACTAGATGTGATTCCTTCTTTGGGGGAGGCAGAGGCTGGGCAGTCTGAACTTTGTGTGCCACCTAGGACTCTTGGTTTTCCAGAGTCTGAAATAATGTGGTCAAACTATGACTTTGGAAATGCTTGTATGAGGACTGAGTGGAAGATCGCCAATGTGTAACTTGAACATGATCTATAGGTGCGGGTGTGATTGAGATAATTCAGACCCTCCATGAATATTGCCGGTAAAAGCAATAAGCCCCATGCTCCCCCCCCCCCCCGAAAAAAAGCCTGTGGAAAACAATGTATACTACAGACATGAGAAAGATGTAGTCTTTTGGGTTCACATGAAATACACAAACTTGAACCGGGTTATTACAGAAAAATTGCATAGAACTGAAACAGACTTTAGGAATCATCTAATTTGGTGACCCCCCCCCCGCCCCCCGCCAAAAAAAAATTGTAGCTACAGACTTTTTTTTTTCAAACAAAGTTTTATATAGAACCCCCAGATATAAAAAGATAAAGGCAGAGCCATTCTGAATGAAGCCAGGGTGCAGGGAAAGGCTGGCCTGATCTTCCCAAGCTGCTGGCTGTCGGACTGGATATCCTACATCAGAGCCCTGGGGCCTCAAAAGAAAAGCACTATTTGAGTCCATGCCTTCTTTTTTTGAGAGCAGTGAGGGACCAAGGTTAGGGATTTGCCCATAGCAAGAAGGGGTGGAGCCAGATTTTAACAACTCACCCAGTCTGTTTGTGTTCCTAAGAAGTGCTAAGTGCTGCTTTCTTCCCTGGGTTTCTTTAGGGAACTGGTCTAAAACAAGGAAGATAGGAGTGCTCCCTCCCCCTAAGAAGGTCTGTGGTTGAGAAGCCATAAGCTCCTCATTTATGCATACCCTGAAGCTCCCTGGGTAGAGTTTATGGTTCTACAACAAGAATGAACTCTGGAAAAGGGAAAAACATTAAAAACCTGGTGATCCTTGCAATTTGAAGACAAGGTTGTGAAACATCACAGTCAGCTCTTCCTTTAGGCAGATCCGTACCTCTGTTGACCCCTCAAATGAATTTTTATTGATTTTAGCATTGCATATTGATGGTATGTGGGGAAGTTTGAGAGTTTTCCTCTAGCAGTTCTCAGGTGTGTGGGACTAACTGTGAGAGGATGGGAATTACTTTAAATAAAGACCCCTCAGAGGGGGTTTGTGAGACATTAGCTTCTTCTCCATTCTAGAATGTACCATGTTTTATAAGTTACCTCTACAAAATCCCGTAGCAATTTGCTGTCAGTCACTAATCTTAGGCTGTTTTTCAGTGCTCATGCAGCATCACCCAACACATTGAAATAAAGTTAGTAGACTTGCCTTTTTTCCCCTTCAGTTAGAGACTAGGAAATTTGCCTGTTCAGGGGAAAAAGAGTGCACTAGTTCTGTTCCAAAACTATAAGTGTAGTATGATGTTAACTCTACAGTTGACCTTTGAACAACATGGGTTTGAACTGCACAGGTCCAGTTCTACATAGCTTTTATTTTTTTTTTTTAATAAAAACAGTACATTACTGTAAATTATTTTCTCTTATGATTTTCTTAACATTTTCTTTAGCTTTATTGTGAGAATACTGTATATATACATATGACATGCAAAGTATGTGTTAATTGCTTATGTTAGTGGTGAGGCTTCTGATCAACAGTAGGCTATTAGTAGTTAAATTTTTAGGGAATCCAAATTTATATGTGGATTTTCAACTGCATGGGGCCAAGGGGGTTGGTACCCCTAACTCCTGAGTTGTTCAAGGAACAATTTTATTTTAAAAAGTGATTAAAGTATTAGATGAAAGTAGGGTGGTTGAAGCATTGGAATCAGACTCTGCAAACTGTTTTAACCAATTGTAAGCTGTGTGACTCTGGCAAACAACTCAATTACTCTGTGCCTTAATTTCAACTATAGATAGGAGATAATAATAGTGCCTATTCTGTAGTGTTGTTGTGAGGCTTAAACAAGGTAACATATAAAGCTCTTGGTGAAGTGTCTGGCACATAGAAAATTCTCAGTAAATGGTCAGCTATTATTAGTTCTTAATAGTGGGACAATGGGTGACTTTCTTCCTTAGTTCTGCCCCCCTGCCGTAATTCAATGCAATTATATTATATGGTATGGTATGACAGAAAACAAAATCATAAGTACAAAAAAAAGTTTCCATTTTTGAAAAATGCAAAAATTTGAAAGCTCCTTCCTTTCCCAAATTCAATGTCAACCAAACTGATGCTTAGTTTTTAAATGTAATAGTGTTTATGAAGAGGAGAAAAAAACAAATGGAGCAAATGGACAGGTAAAATTGTCCCACCCAATCTTCTTGAAAATATCCCTTCACCCCCTTTCCTCTCAACTGCCCCTTTGTCTCTATGACCTTCTAGCACCAAACAAGAGAGGGAAGTAGGAAAGAGAGGGAACAATGAGAAAGGTGATGTGTACTTTTTGGTTAAACACTCCCAAGGTTTGAATCTAAGAGGATGGCATTTTAATCTCAAGCCAACCCTCCTCTCTCATTGTCACACTTGCGGGGTGCCAGTCTGCCAGTCGCTTTTAGTATGTTATTGACATGGAAGCAGATCTGACTTGATTGCACCTCTTTGTAGATTTAGATAAAAAGATCATTCAAAAGATTGTAGCTCCTAATGAACAACTTAATGTGTTAGGACTTTCTTCGGGCATCTTGCTTTAGGGAATGGCCTGAGACTAGGCTTTTACCTCACCCTGCCACTCCAATTAACCAGGATAATTTATGGAATGGCCACTCCAGGCCGAGGTTATAAAACTGAATTGAAGGGGTCCCTGCCTTTCCAGGAGGCCTCACACAGTCCTTTTTCAGATGTGAATGGTCCTGATGGGGATCGCTGAATGAAGGCCATGGGCTGAGTTCCCAGGGTGTGATGTGGGGTCTGTGGGCGGGGGATTTCTGGGGGCTGTGGAGGAGGCATCCAGTTAGATTGACACAGGCTTCAATGTTTGAATGTGGGCTCAGGCAGAACCAAGTGTGCTGGCAAAGTTGAATGGTTTTTAGTGCTTCTATCAGAAATCTGGGGTCTGGAAACCTGCTGTTGACCTGACTGGAAGGCTTGGATGGTGAAAGCTGAGCAGTTGCAGTGTTGGAGTAAAAACCTATTACATGTGTTTATAAAAAACTTATATTTTAAATCATTTTCTTCTCATTTTTTTAATTTTAATTTTAAATTTTTTTTAAAAAAATTAATGTTTATTTAAGAGACAGAGAGAAACAGAGCACGAGTGGGGGAAGGGCAGAGAGAGAAGGAGACACAGAATCCTAAGCAGGCTCCAGGCTCTGAGCTGTAAGCACAGAGCCTGAGGTGGGGCCCAAACCTGCGAAAAGCAAGGTTTTCGAACCACGAAGAGCAAGATCATGACCTGAGCCGAAGTCAGACGCTTAACCAACCCGGATCATTTTCTTTTTAGATAAACTTGCCTTTATTTTTATAAAGGGCCTTTTTTTTTTTTTAAGGCTATAGAAAATGGTTAGAGAACAGAACAAAACAACGTAATGCGTATTTAGTGTTTAGAGCCTGAGGGGAATCACTTTATTTGCATAGGTCTGTTTGGCCACTTAGTTGTGTGACCTGAACAGTTATTAGTTGTTGAGCACTTTCTAGGTGCCAGACCCTACGCTGCATGTTTTATCGCCGTTATCTCATAAATTACTCACCGGAGTCCTTTGCATAGACCCTCATGTTTTCTCCATGAGGATCCTGAGGCTGAGAGTAGTGCAGTAATTGCTTAGGGGCCTAGAAGTAGTGCGATGATGTTGGGGGCAGCTCAGCCTCTGCGTCTTCAAACGTGAAATGAAAATCATAATAGCTGCCTTCTAGACTGCTCATCAGGAATAAACGAAGATATGCACGTATAAATCATGTGTAAACTATATGACATGTAAATTAAAAAATGAAAAATTATATGTGTACACACATATATGTGTGTATGTAACACATATATGTGTGTATGTATCTGGTACCTAATAAACATTTAATAAATGGCATTATTTTAACAGAAGTCTCCTTTCTACAAAGACCAAGTTGCTTCCGTAGAGGAATGTGTGGTGAGCAGTGAACAAAGAAGCTTTCATCTGGGGTAGGCTAACACACTCCTAGGGTCGGTTTAGTTACTGTCTGTCACCTCCCTGAGCAGTTTCCTGGAAGTCCTTTCTCTCTTCCATTAGTGAAATGAATTATTCACTGATAGGAAACTTCTGCTTTTACCTCAGGTGATGGTGGCAGGGATTTTAACCTCTCCTTCAGCTCCTTGTTAGAACGAGACCCTCTCCTATCTGTGTGCCGTTTTTTTTTTTTTTTTTTTTTTTTGGTAGGCTATGAGCTCCTGAAAGGCAGGGACTGAATCTGGTGAAGACTACATTCCTTGGCTTCTGCAGGAGTTCTGTTCCTTGCCATGTCCTCGTGGCAGAGTCACCTGGACCCTCAGACAGAAAGGATCATTGGAGAATCTAGTCAACCCACAGAATTCTGTTTTTTGAGAAAGAAAGATCCTTGGATTCCAGGATTCTGTCTTCCATTCTGTATTTCCCAGCACTTCCCAGGCCTTAGCTTAGCCTGGGATAATCCATCGCTATTAGAAAATTTATTAGAGGTTATTTATTAAAAATGGTTAAATGAAGATTTTCCCTAGTAGAAAAATGTGGTACAAAAACTGAAGAAGTTAACACCCAGATGATAATAGTAGAGGAACAGAAAAATAGACCCATGGAGTAGAAGAGGGTGCAAATTATGTCCTCCATACCATCTACTATGCTTATATGATAAATGTGGCGTTGTAAATCAGGAAAGGGAGAAGAGACTATTAGACCTGTTTGGAGAAAAAGACAAAGAGTATTCCTCTGACATCATCCGAAACAAATTCTAGATTGACTAATACTCTAAACATAAAAAAAAACTATGTTGTCCTAGAAAAGGTATAAAGGAATAATATTTTAATTTTGACATCAAAGCTGGAAACCATAAGGGAAAAGATTGGCATATTTGACTGCAAAAAAAAATAAATAAAACTATGACACAAAATATATGTAAATGCAAAAAAAAAACCATACTCAACATGTTGGCAATGGTTACCTTTTGTGAAAATAACACAGAGGACATGTCATATATTATTTGGGCTACTAGAAAAACGTTAAATAGAAAAATGTTTAGAGAAAATATATTTGTGTTTGGCTATGGATCTATCTGAAAAAAAAATATGGTAGGTTTTTCACTACACAATTTTACCCTGTATGAGTCTTATTTCTTTCATTAGTAGACAGTAGTTTTTCATCTTTCTTTTCATGTGCTTCTAAAAAAGCCCCCACCCCCTACCCCTTTCTCATCTTCTGAGAAAGGTTGTAATCAATCAGAAATTGATTTTTAAAAACCCAGATTTTTTTAAAGATGAAATAAAATGTTGGCTAAAATAGTCCATCCTCAATCTGTTTGACCTGTTACCACAATTACTTCTTCCCCCTGTCCCAGCCCCGTCCATTGGCATATCATAAAATTCTCTTTTAATTTGGATCTTTGCTGGTATTTGCAGTTAGAAATTATTTCTACCCCTCTGGGCAGGAGAAAGCCTGGGTTGGAGGAAACTTAGTTCCATCTAGTCAAATCCCCCATTCCAAACTTGAGTTCCCTTCCCCAAACCCCTCTTGGTCCATGAATGTGCCTATGCCAGCTGCCTTAGTCTGAATGAGGCAGAGGGCACACAGCAGAGAAACAGTGAGAAGGGGAGCTGTGGCAGTCCTTAGACCCTAAAATCTGAAGAAGTTTTATATACTGCTCTCCCATATAGAGAAAAAAAAATCAATTAAAGATGGTTGTATAAAAGGTTTTACTTTCTGGATAGATATTCTGTTCCACCATACACACTAAGTAATAAACGTACATGAAAGTGTTGGAGCATTTATGAGAATGAATCATTGCTAAATTATCAGCTCACATTATCATATAAACGATCACTTTTGTTTTCTCTCCCAATAGTGCTATAATTGCTAATAAAGCAGTTTATACATGTTTTAAGCGAGACTACAGCGCCCCAGAAAACTAGTATCCTATTGCTTTAATACTAAAAATGCAAAATTATTCAGGCAGCTTCCATCAGATGCCTGAGTGTCTGGATCAAGTCCCAGTCAGTCTACCCTACATCTGTAAGGAGAACAAGTCAGACTGAACCCTGAATACAGAACTGTAGGAAGTGTCCCCGGCTTGGCATATTTAAAGACCCAGATCACACTGCTACTGCTGGAATCTGTTCCCAGTCTCAGCCACTCACCTCTTCCCATCCCTAAAAAACTCCTCCTCCAAGAATTTGGGTCTCCAGAAGAGAAAATAAGTGGAAAATAATGATCCTACCTTTGATGCATGGTGGCCATGATATGGGCAATTAAAAAGAAGTTCTCTAGTGAAAAGGATGACTAATATAATAGTTTGGACTTAAGTGATGCAGATTGGCTCTGTGGAAAAAAAAAATGACCCTGAGGGGGGAAAACAGACCTTTATAAATTTCATCATACATCATGTGGAACAAAAGAGCCATTGAAATTGGTGTTTGAACAAGTGTATTATGAGGATGCTGTTTTCAATAAGTTCTGCCAAAATCTTAAAACCACAAGCACTTTCAGAGCTGATAATTGCCTGGAGAGATAATCTACTTTCTGTTCACTGAAATCTAAGTGAAGGAAAGAGGATCCTGTCCAGAGAGTTTTAATTGGCTTGAAAGCCTTAATCAGATGATGAATTTTCCTCTGCAGACCCTTTCTTAGTCTGTCAAGAAGAGTTCCTGCTGCTAAATCTGAAAATGTTGGCCGACAAACATTCCTTAATAGAAGTAAGAACATTGTAGATAGGTGCACACAAATACAATATATACACAATGGCTCTGTCTCAGATGGTTTCTGTTTGTTTTTTGAGGAGGTTGGAGGGGGAGGATTGCAACTTTTGACAGTGGAAAAGAGCAGGTGTAATAATCAATTTGTCTTTCTGTCGAGTACATTTGAGTGGGTCCTGCTTACTTGATATTAATACAGTAGAAATCTGACCATTGGTCCCAAATCAGGAAATAGGGATTAAAAAAAAAAATACAGACTTTGGTTCTTGGAGAGCGAAGGAGGGAGAGAGAATGTGTGAGAGATTGAGCAGGCTCTCCCCTGTAACATCAGAACAACTATTGCCTGGGGCAAAGTACTCTGCATTGTCTACCACTAAGCCTCACCAATTTATCTTGGCCTATCAATGTAAAAATCCTCTACTACTCCAGCCTTGGACCAATTTTTCATTATTGTTCAGGGATTTCTATGGTGGACAGTGGGCTACTATTGGAGCCACTAAACTTGTCTTTTGGTTGGGATGTTAATATCCTGAGCTATCCCTTTCATCGTCTTCTTAAGGCAGAAGTGCTAACCCCATCAGCTAGGACAACCTGTTGGCTTAGCTGCCTTTTGTTTTGTGTGCATCTCCTTTGTTAGTTCCCTTGCAGAAGTTGGACATCACAAAGATAACACTGGTTTTGGTAAAATAAGTCATTTCGACCCAGGTTTTCCTGGCTGCTGGGGGCAGACAGTTTAGTCTGGAGCTTCACAGACCCCAGGTTTCTACTCTCCTCCTGCTATTGTATCACTTTCAGGCATGAAAACAGATAATTTTAATACTATGGAGTGCAGTGAACAGTCTGCTATGGTAACAAAAAGAAAGGAGCCACTGACTCTGCCCAGGTTCTTCCATTGTGTTTCAGTGTTTCCGAATTTTCTGAGTGCTTTTATGTGCATCATCTTATTTGTTCCTCAAAATAGCACTGAAGAGAGGAGAGCAGACATTATGCCCACTCTTATGATTGAGTGCCTCAGAAAGGTTAGGTAACTTTCCAGGATCACATAGCTGCTAAATTTAAGCCTCAAGAAGGAAATTTATCTTCTGCTTCCAAATTCTAGCCTCTTGAGGTCATTCTGGTGAGAGATCTGATCAAAGGCAAACTGTGGGGCGCCTGGGTGGCTCAGTCGCTTAAGTGTCCAACTTTGGCTTGGGTGGTGATCTTGTGGTTTGTGAGTTTGAGCCACATGTCAGGCTCTGTGCTGACGGCTCAGAGTCTGGAGCCTGCTTTGGATTCTGTGTCGGCCTCTCTCTCTCTGCCCCTCTCCTGCTCATGCTCTCTTGCTCTCAAAAATGAAGAAACTTAAACAATTTTTAAAAAATAAAAAAAGGCAAATTGTTACTGTTTTGATATTTTGTGAATCAGTCATATTGGAAAATAATAGTTCAAATTTCTGACTGGACAAATTTCTGACATCATCTCCAACTACTGAATTAAATAATATTTTTGATAAATTCCTAGCCAAAAAGAGACTGAAACTTACCATTATTGTTACTTTTTTATATTTACATAATTTAATTCTGGTTTAGATGAGAAAATAATGTTTAGCCAATGATTAGTATAAAATTAGCCAAAGAATATAATGTAATTGCTTATGTTATTTTGTGAAATATAAATAGCAAATGGGTCATATTTAAACAGCCAATTACCTGTAAGTATATAATAGCAATTTTTAGAATAACTTTTTTATTTCTGAAACATGCATTTTAATATGTCTTAATATATCTAAGGTAGCCATTTTATCCACCATGTAAATAATGTGCATTTTAAGACTGTTCGTGTTCTGAACTTCATACTGAGCTTCAATATTATATCAAACTCAAAGTACATTATGTCTTTTTCCTCCTATAATCAATTGGACATATAGAAAATTATGCCACCTTGAAAGAGGACTAAGTTCATTAAGTTCTTATTTTGTGCTCCAGAGTTTACATACAGCATCTGTTTTAATCATGAACTTTACCATTGAGGAGCTGAGCTTCAGAAAAGTTAATTTGCTTATAGCCACTCAACTAATTTATGGTAAAAAATATTTAATCCAGGTCCTTTCTCTGCATCACATTGCTTCCCAAGAGAAATTATTGTTTACTTCTTATAAATGTAAATATAAACCAACTCATATGAAAAGTCCTATTCTGGAAGGTCTAAAGGATGGATGCAGAAAAAAATATTATTCTGCAGAGGAAAGCTCAACATAAATTAACTGGTGAGGGGAAATTAGTGATGGATGTGGGAAAAGATCTGTTAAAAAAAGTGACCTATTGAACAATTTCTACCAGTGTTTGTAAAGATAGATAAGCCATGATCTGGTAATTACATGATCATGCTTATAATAAAAAAACAATTAAAATATTTTAGTCATGCTACTTACCTGTTTTTATATGAGTTTATGATGATGTAAAATGGTGGCATGACCTGAGAATGTAACCTGTAAATTGAGGAAAAATTTCTGACAAAAATTATATTTTTATGAGATACTGGTGTGGAAATTACAGTGCACTTAGGCTAAAAAAATGGTAAAGTGAAGGCACTTTTGATTTTAAATAATGTTTCTAACAGGGATAACATAAATATATGCATATAAAGTTTTTTTTCCCAGTGAAGTTCAGTCTTGGTAATGTTCTCTCCATTGACTACCATGTGTATATATTGTAAACATTTTTGGATTACTCACAGTTTCCACCAAGTGGGATTGATTGATGTCTACCTGGCTTGGGATTCATTGTCCTTTCCTTCTCTCTACTTGATAATAGTAAGGCCATTATCCCTTATATCTAAAACTAACTTTACATCCCTATCAACAATCCTGTGGAGTAGGAATCCTACCTGATTAACCTAATATATCACTGGGTAGTCACTTTATTATCTTGGTTTGTGCTTCTATATATTTGTAAGTTGATTCTTCATAGCTCCTAATGGCTAGTATATATATTTTAAACTTGATAAGTTAATTTTGAACTTGGTTGGGAGGAGGACTGGTATAATTAACTTAGCAGTCTTGGTGTAATTTTCTTATGGTATTATGATATAACTCACTACTGACCACACTACTGACTATACTCCTCCACTCATGGGGTATCACCTCCTTCTGTAACCACCCAGCTCAAATTAGCATCTCTTCACCCACCCCACTCCTGGTCATTCTTATTATACATTTTAATACTTCCATAGCATTTATCACCAACTGAATCGATCTTGCTTATTTTCTTACTTTTATTATCCAACTAGAATAAAAGCATCATGAGGACAGAGACTTAAATTGTTTACATTGTATCAAATACGTAAAACAATGGGAGATTGAAGAATAAATGTATGAAAGAGGAGAACTAAACGGTCACCTTTGAATCCTATTCCTTTCCCCCTGACCAAAACTGATTGGACAATGGTTGGAACCTGACTCAAAGGTGGGGTGCAATTCTTAAGCTCTACAGGGATATCTGAATGGACTGGTATGGAAAAGACGCAAGCATATTCTCTCTCTCTCTCTCTCTCTCTCTCTCTCTCTCTCTCTCTCTCTCTCTCTCTATATATATATATATATATATATATACACACACACATACATACACGGACAAGTAGAAGATGAAGGGAAATGCTTACAAAGCAGAGAGAGAAAAGATATGTAAGGGAGAAAGAAAGCTCACGTGGTTAGAGAAGCCCTGTAAAGAGCTAAATTAAAGTGATGGAGACAAGGAGTGAAAAGGCACAAGCCCTACTGATCAGGTCCTCAGTGCTATCTGGATTTCCAAATAAGCTTCTGCTTCCAGATCTTCCTCCAGGAGGACCGGCTTTGTCTGGCATCTCCTTGTCTAGGGTATGATGTGTTTCCTTGGTCCCTGTGCCCTTAGTAGACCTCTGTTTTTACATCTAAAAGTGCTTGATCCAAATTTCCTTCTTGATGTCTGATTTAGAGTGCAACATGTTCCGTTCTGCTCTTGGAAAAAGAAAAAAAAACCATCTAATGATGGAACAGGATTTTACAGTTTATGGAGTGCTTTAATGTGTATTTTGCTATTTTTTCCTGACAGCAACTCCTCTCCATGAAGTGGTTCTTGATTTCCTCTAGGTGGGAAATTCTCTCTTCAGTACTTTGTTACCACTTTGATCTCATTCTCAGCATGCATCACAGTCTTTATTTGTGTAAATGCTTTACCTTTGCTACTAGGTACTAAGCATCTAGAAGGCAGAGACTACGTCCTGTTTATTTCATCCCTCACAGTGTTTAGTATCCTGCCTCATATAATATTGTTGCTAAATAAAATCTTTGTTCAAATATTGATCTGTTTTTAAAACTGACTATAAATCCATTCCATGATCTCTGATTGCACTTAAGTATTCTAATGATTTAGATCTTAAATAAACTTTGGAGTAGTTATTTTAAATATTTATTTCCTCAAATATATTTATATATAAATATTTTCTCAAATATTTATATTTATGACTCTATTTGTATTATAATCCATAGAGTCCACAACAATTTCTGGAAAATATCCCATAAGAATTGCCATATTGGTTTTTAAATAAATGATCAAAAAAGAACATTTAGAACACGTATTATAAAATTAGTAAACTTAGTTCCAGACAAATTTATTTTAGTTAATCCAAGCCTTTGTCTAGATTTTTATTCTTCAAAATTATAACTTCTCCGACTATGCATGAGGTTCTTCAGATTTGGTGATTGCTTTTCCTACTATGTAAGTGGTATTCTGAGGACTGAGTCTGGGGTGAATAAGGTTATCATCCATGGAATCCACATTTGTCTCAAAAATCCTAGGATTTCCCTTTGGTTTCATCCTATTTCATTTTTAAACATTCAGAACTGAAGAGGGGGGAATAAAAGCAAACCAACAACAAAAATGCACAAGATTACAATTTTTGCTCAAGGGCAATAATGATAGCACCAGAATTTTGCATAAGATAAATAAATCTCCCCTTCTGTTCTTACTAGGTACAATGTTCTAAACAACTATATTATTATATGCTGAGGTCCTATGTTTGATATCCTTAATACTTTTACATGAATATTAGTTAAAATAGGATATAGGAAGGACAAGATAAGGTGTTTGGATGGTTCTGCCCTTGAAAAAAAAATCGGTGAATATCTGTTTCCTTAGCTACTCTGTTAAATGGGGTATTTACACATTCTTTAATCATTCACTAAACACTTACTGAGCACCTGCTGTATCTTTCTATGTACTGTGCTAGGAACAGGAGCAATAAGATAAAACGTGGAAGAAGACACACAAACAACCGACTATAAAATCCTATGGTAGGTGCCAAAGTAGAACTTAATAGTTTTCTATAATTGAGATATGCACACAAAGAGAGAGAGAGAGAGAGAGAGAGAGAGAGAGAGAGAAGGAAGGAAGGAAGGAAGGGGGAAAAAAAAGCATTATCAACCCTGCTTTTGTAAAGGAGTGGGAGGATTGCTCAAGGAATTTTATGGACACATGCTTGAACTAAGTTTCAGATAGAAAAGGCATATAAGACCTTTTAGAAAGAAGGGACATTATAGGCAAAGGCATGATAATGTACAATGATATGGGCTATACTGGGTAACTGCACAGTTGTTCAATTACCTGGAAAGAGAAAGGAGAGTGTCGGGGAAGGAGTTTGGAGAGGGAAGGAAACTTAGCTAATGAATGGCTTATAAAGTCATTCTGAGAAATTTATCGTTTATTGGGGGGGGGTAGTAGGGAGCAATAGTAGAGAGGGGTTAAGAATGTAATAGGGGGCACCTGGGTGGCTCAGTTGGTTAAGCATCTGACTTCAGCTCAGGCATGATCTTATGGTTTGTGGGTTTGAGCCCAATATTGGGCTCTGTGCTGACAGTTCAGAGCCTGGAACCTGCTTTGGATTCTGTGTCTCCCTCTGTCTCTGCCCCCCTCCTCCCGCTCCAATTCATGCTCTGTCCCTATCTCACTCTCAAAAATAAATAGACATTAAAAAGTTTACAAAAAAGAATGTAATAGCAAGGCTGGAGTTTAACTATGTAAAATATAATTGGTTGGGGGAGTAAGGCTGGGCTAGTGAAATAATTTCTCAAGTTGATAAACGTCAGAGCATTTGAAAACAGCAATTGCAAGTGAAATAATATTTTGCTATCAATTGCTATTATTATTCACATGCAGTTTTAAAGTTCAGAAAGTATTGGCTAAAACAAGTTTAAGCACATGGTTAAATACCATTCCAGAAAGCACATTAATGCCTACCTCTCTAGCTGCCTATTTTATTCCTTGTTTCAGAAGAAAATAAAGATGCATTGTAGAGCACATGAACAAAAGGAAAAAGAGAGGCAAGCGGATTATCTACCTTCACAGAAGAGGTGTTTTCAATATGTGCGTCCATAGGTACATGAGGAATAGTGGTCAGGGGAACTGAGCCTGAGACCCAGTTCTAACACACGTTAGCCGTATGACTTTGAAAAGTTAATTGACTTCTCTGATCCTCACTTTGCTCATCCTTAAAATGGGGTAAGAAATTCCTGCCTTGACTATCTTATAAAGTCACTGTCAGCATCTGTTGATGGGGAGCCTGGGTGGCTCAGTTGATTGAGTGTCTGACTTCAGCTCAGGTCACGATCTCACTGCTTGTGGGTTCGAGCCCTGCGTCGGGCTCTGTGCTGACAGCTCAGAGCCTGGAACCTGCTTTGGATTCTGTGTCCTGCTCTCTCTCTGCCCCTCCCTTGCTCATGCTCTGTCTCTCTCCCAAGAATAAATAAAGAATCTGTGTTTTTTATTTTTTTAAATAAAAAAAAGAATCTGTTGAGATAATATTGTAAGTACAAAAGTATTTAATTTGTACATATTTTCAAAACAAGGAATGCTGAGGGATACCAAAGCAAGAGATCATAAATCATTATTAGAAAAACTTTCTTCAAAATGCTTATAGATATCTCTCCAGAAACTATCTATCTCCAGGCTTACCTCTCTCTGTTCTGTTTTTCACTCTGTAATACAAATGTAAGAATTGATTATTATTAATGATGGTGCTTGGATTGGAAATGTTACTGTTATGAGTGTTACACAATGACAATTTCTCCAAGCAAATAGGACATATTCTAGGACTAGCCATGTGGAATATATACTAAGGAAGGGTGGTTGGGTCAGTACACATGGTTTATTTTTAATTAAAAATTTTAAGGAATAATAGGTTAGCACAGAGGAAAGAGAATTTTGGGTGGAATTGTATTACTTGTTCATTTAGGCTCAATTAGGCTATAAATTATATCCATAGGGAAATTGTAGGTTCACATATCCGCATAGTTCAACTCACTTACAAATATTCAACTACCAAATATTTATTTAACATATTATTAGAGGTTGTTTGGGAAGATAGATTAGCAACATTAGAATTGGAACTTCAAAGCATTTCCAGCAGAACTTCAAAGCATCTGCAACTCTGGAAAACTCAACAGCTTGGCTATTTTTTTTTTCAACGTTTATTTATTTTTGGGACAGAGAGAGACAGAGCATGAACGGGGGAGGGGCAGAGAGAGAGGGAGACACAGAATCGGAAACAGGCTCCAGGCTCTGAGCCATCAGCCCAGAGCCCGACGCGGGGCTCGAACTCACGGACCGCGAGATCGTGACCTGGCTGAAGTCGGACACTTAACCGACTGCGCCACCCAGGCGCCTCCAGCTTGGCTATTTTTTATGCTCTTTATCCACAAAGTAATCACTATGGCAGGATAATATAGACCTGATTAGAGCCCAAGTAAAGAGGCATAGTTGAGCTTTGTCAGTTAACTTTGCTCAGGATTGTGGGAACTGGCTGTTTTGTTTGAGGAAACTAGAATGAGTATCCAGAGAGACCCCACTATGGTGAAAAAAATTGTTCTCGGCTAAAGGATCACAAAGAATTTTCTTTTTCTTCTTCATCTTAGAATCTGAAGATTTAAAATTCCATCTACTACTGTACCAAGATCGCTTAAGTTCCTGGCCAGTAGATGGCTCTCTATTTTTTTTTTTTTTTTTTAAACCAAGATGCTGTCCAATGTACTGAATTTAGTAAAGGTTCAGAATAGCCTGTATCATAAAGATAATTGAAGTAATGGAACTCGTGTTTTGAGGCCATTTTCTCACTAGTTTGGTGAACTTAAATGGAGATATCTATTGAATATTTTAAGTCGATCTTTCTTTCCTTTATAATTAGGAGGCAAACTCATGAGGCCTTTCATGCTTGAATATTTACACAGATTTTCCTTCTGCCTTTCTCATCCATGCAGCAAATTGATGATAAAGTTGTGTTAGATCTATATTATCTGATTGTAGGCAATGCTGACACGTTTCACCGCATAGCACACTTTTTCCAGTTCTTATATGATAGTGCTAAATGCCTATCATATGAAAAGATTGGGGTTATTATATTGCATAACCATAATTTATATCTAATCTAATCCTCAATATATAACTTATTAGATGTCCTCTACATTTTAGATTGTTCCAGTTAAAAGAGGAGCTATAGCAAAAATTATTGAGAAGTAAAACTATAACTTAGACATATATATGTGGGACAACTAAAAAGTAGAAAAATGAAAGTGTAATAAATTAGAGATTTTATTCAAAGGGTATACAGGGCTTCAGTATTTTTAAAGCATATGATTAATTTATTGAAGCAACAGAGGCAGAAATGGTGTTATGGAAAGAGTACAAAATGTTGAAATCAGAAGATGGCTGTCTTTCTCTTTCGAGAAAAACACTTAAAGTCTGAATTTCAATTTTCTAATCTGCAAAGTGATAATATAATATCTACTTCATAACTTTCTTGAATAGTTACACTGTCTGAGGTAATATAAGTAAAACTTTTGTGTAACTTGTAATGTAAGATAGCATATCTTTTTGGTCAAAGCTCCTTTTCTTCTTGGCAGAGTCCCTGGATTCTATTACTTATTTCTTTCTTTTTTTGTAAACAAGAAAACCGATGCATTTTATATTTCTCTTGACTGTTACTTCTTTGCGAGGAGGCTTCTGCTGTATTAGCTGGTGTATTCTGCTCCTCTTTCCCTTACTTTCTGCTCCAGAATCAAGTTTTCAGGCTTTTTTTCTCCTCTGCAATAGCTAGTGACAATTAGGAACTGAGGGATAAAGCCTTTGTTATTCTGAGTTGTTAACAAAAGAAACTTTTATTTTAGCAAGAGCAAAAACGCATCATTGCTATTGGTCACTGTCCAGAGAGAACTTGGAAATATTTTAATTATAGTGAACTTGTATTGCAGCTGTGTTCATTTTAATGAAACTTGACTTTCCAGTCTTATCTTTACTGAAATATTTTCACATTTTCTCCACTCACTTTTTCCTTTCTTTCTTTTTTTTTTTTTTAAATTTTTTTTTAATGTTTATTTCTGAGACAGAGAGAGACAAAGCATGAGGTGGGGAGGGGCAGAGAGAGAGGGAGACAGAATCCGAAGCAGGCTCCAGGCTCTGAGCTGTCAGCACAGAGCCCGACACGGGGCTCGAACTCACAGACTGTGAGATCGTGACCTGAGCCGAAGTCGGACGCTCAACCGACTGAGCCACCCAGGCGCCCCTCCACTCACTTTTTCCTTTCTAAGACTAAATACAAATGCACTTTTAGGAACGTGTGTGTGTGTGTGTGTGTGTGTGTGTGTGTGTGTGTGATTAAAAAATGATGATTAAAACATCGTCTTCCCTTGGAGGGTTATAGTTTGTCTTCCTACCATAATTGTAAATACATGAAAACCAGAAAACCTTGAGAGAGAATCTTAGGAATGTAATTTTACAAAAATTGGTGAGAGACTGAACTTTCAAGATGGTAATGTCTTGTAAAGGGCTGAAAATAAATTGAGGGGCCACAAACCACTTCACTCTGAATATTAAAGAAACATCATCTACTGGAGAAAGAACCAATGCAAACCAGCCTAGATGTGATAACTACCAAAAAGGAAAACAGATGTGGCTACATTTCGGGTATCTTGTTCAATGTCAGGAAGGGGAGACAATATTACAATGGGTACTATAGGAGGTATAGTTCCAGGTAATAACATGATATTTTGTTTTATCTTCAGCCCCATTATTGTGTGAATAAGGAAAAATGCCATGCAATAAAAAGATACAAGTTGAAGGAAGCATAGGTGCAGAATCCATTGCCAGAAGCAGTCCTGCATCATCTCCTAAAATCACTGAATTTTAAGATAGAAGTTCTGATGTTTTTATTTTTATTTACTTATATAAAAATTTTGTTTTTAATGTTTATTTATTTTTGAGAGAGAGACAGAGAGACAGACAGAGTGTGAGCAGGCGAGTGGCAGAGAGAGAGAGACACAGAATCCAAAGCAGGCTCCAGGCTCTGAACACAGAGCCCAATGCGGGGCTCGAACTCATAAACTGAGATCATGACCTGAGCTGAAGTCGGATGCTTAACTGACCCAGGTGTCCCATGATGTTTTTAACTATATCAGGTCAAAGACAAGTCTCCTGCTGTAAATACTTATATAATTCTTGACAGTTTACAGTTTAAATATATACAAATATACAATTATATAATTATTTACACTATACAATTGTGTATAAGTTATCCCTTTAAATTAATGAGTACTCACGATGTTCAGTGTACCATATTATGAGGAAAACATATCCTCCACCCTTAGAAAGCTGAAATCCTAATAAGGTCTAGGGCATGTAAACCACTGACTATAATATTAAAAATTTTTTTATGTTTATTTTTGAGAGAGAGAGAGAGAGAGAGAGAGAGAGCGAGCAAAAGAGCAAGTGGGGGAGGGGCAGAGAGAGAGGGAGACACAGAATCTGAAGCAGCCTTCAGGCTGTGCTGTCAGCCAAGAGCCTGAGCTCAAACTCACGGACCACGAGATCTTGACTTGAGCTGAATTGGATGCTTAACTGACTGAGCCACTCAGGTGCTCTACCACTGACTATAATATTATTGAGGCTCAAGGAAGGAACCAACAGAGGATATTAAAATAATTTACAGTAAGGGACTCTAGTTGGCATCTATTACTTTAGCTTTCCTTCATCTTTCTTTTGGAGATTGCCCCTTTCTCTCATCATATGTTTCTGGCACTACCCCCCCCCCCCCCACACACACCCCATCCTGATGTGGTCACATGAACCAAGGTGGCAAATCAGAATGCCATGATCAGTGCAGGGCCAGTCAAATCTAAGCAGAGTCACTTGGAACCTATTTCTGGGTAATTATTTGGATGTTTGAAATCTTCTGAGGGCAAAGTCTATGTAAGTCAGAAGCTGCTGGTGGCTGCCTATTAACACATGGAGAGCAATTTCTAGAAGATGCAGCCAATCTGAAAGAAAAGCCAAGAAATGAATAGAGGACATTTTTGAGCAGATCTAGCTATGCCAAAAGTAGTCAACCTCTGACATTTTTACTTATATGAGCCAATACATTTTATATTTGCTTGGATGTGTTTGAACTGTGAGTTCTGAATAACAGACTCCATTCTTTTGAATCAGGTCCTAATTTTATCTATCATAAAGATTTCTCTGTGCATTCTAGTTAGGATTCACATATTTACTAGTTCAATAGGGATTTCTTGAGTGTCTTTCAAGCTGGAGAGGCACTGGTTATTCCATACTTTTCTCCCTTTTACCATTTCTCTTAAGTCTCTTAAGACTACTAAACTGATTGAATATGCCCATGGTCATAGCATGAATGTCATCAGAAGGTTTTGTACTCTTTCAAAGAGGAGCTTTTCTGTCAGCCATTGTGGATGATCAAGGTCTCACTGGCATTTATAAAAGTGTATTTGGAGGGATTCACATTTTGTCTGTGATTTCAAATGAATAAACAGAGAAATGTCAAGGAAGAAACAGCAGAAATATACTTGCAAGCTAGCATAGTTACACTTACAGAAGTGTAGTGATTGGTCCAGTTTCAATAATTTTTCAACAGCTTTTTAAGTCTGAGACATTTGTGAACTTACTTTGACCCAGATAAAATGGAAAAAAAAAGACATTATTCTTTCTGCCTTTTGATTACATATCTTCTTCTTCATCTGTGTCTGATTATATATTGTGTTATAAACCAAGTTTTCATATTCATAGCAGCATCATATAGGCTTTCCATATGTTCACTTTTTAGATAACTGAAAATTATTCCCTTAAGTGACACAGTTGATTTATAGCATTAAACTGCTTGAAAGGGATCTTTAAAAGTTAACTATATATTTCCATGTTTTTTTCAAAGCAAAGTATAATAACAATATAGCTATTATTTTTTTAATAAGCGGATTCCATGTGGCAATCCCTTTGTTAGCCATTTATATTTAACATCTCCTTTAGAACTACTCCTATGATGGAAGAGATACACTCCTTATGTAAGAGAGGAGTAGACTGAGGATCAGAATGGTTAAGTAACTTAACCAAGATCACAAAACCACAAGGAGGCCAAGCTGGAATTTGAACTCAGATCTGACTCCATGACTGTTATTCTTATCACAATGTCATGATTAAGAACATCAAAGGTGTGCTTTGCAAAGATGTAATGATGATCTCCCTGGCTTCAGATACTCTATACTATCTGTCCTGGTGCAAATGGCCTCATGCTGTTCTTTCTTTTGATTTATGTCTGACATTTATAATTTTCTCCCTTATTGTCAGAATGCTAACTCTCTTTTACTATTTTAAGTAGGCCTGGCAGAGGCAAAATGTGTCTGTCCTCCATTTCAGATGATTGCTTCTTAGCTGCTTTAAATCACTTTCTAGGATAACTGATCCCAGGCCCTCTGTATCCATGTAGAGGCAATAATGATGATAATGGTGATAATAGGGTGATCATTTATCAAATACCTTCTATAAGCCACTAGATGTATTACATATATGGTCTACTTTATCCTCACTTGTAGACATTTCTTTTGGTTGCTCAGGACTTTTCCCATTTATTTTCTAGGTCTTAGGTAAATTTCAAACAGATAATATTGACTAATGGGTAAACGATACCTTGCTTAAGTGAGCTACTTAGACATATATATTCACAAAAATGCACACTCAGAAGCTCTGATTATTTACATTGACCTTTCTACCTCTGGTCAAATATTGGCAAAGGTAAAGATGGGAATGAGAAAACCCTGAATGGTGACATGCCAAGGAGATTTTCGATATAGTCATGATGTGTTGGTTGGAAAATGACTTAACTACTTCTGTTAAGTGCTGAAAGGTTTGAAGTAATCTTATTAATTCATGTGATTACGTGTTATTATGCATCCTCAGTACCTAGAGCTACAAGAGGCATGAAGTTTATCTTTAAATGAATGCTTCTCAATTATGCAAACAGCAATGTGTTTTGGTATAATTTTTCCTGTGGAGCCATTAGGTGGTTAATCTGTAGAATATGAGTACACCTCTTAAAGTACAAGTCTGCTTGATGACATCTGCAGTTTGCATTGTAAATGCATCTATAATAAAATGATTTTGCTGAAATCGGCTCACCTGAGGAACATTCATATGAAGTTTCTCAATTTGTATACTCTTATCTAAATACAAGGCAAGGGCATGGGTTTTGATGTTTGTCTGATTTTTTTTTCTTAATTATTCAACACTTTGTTCCTCTCTGACATTGGGTTCAAAATAGAAAACAGAGAGACAGTGTTTTTCTGGGAGGAGACAGGATGTATTAGCCAGCTGGGCCGACCTGTTTGTTTTCATTTGGGTTTGGATACATTTAAAAACACATTTTTAATGTTTGTTTATTTTTGAGACAGAGAGAGACAGAGTGTGAGAGGGGCAGGGGCAGAGAGAGATGGAGACACAGAATCCTAAGCAGGCCCCAGGCTCTGAGCTGTCAGCACAGAACCTGATGCGGGGCTCAGACTCAACAAGCTGGGAGATCAGGACCTGAGCCCAAGTAGGGTGCTTAACCGACTGAGCCACTCAGGTCCCCCTGGATACATATTTTTAAGTGACTTACATGTTATTCTCTATGAATTTTCTCTGAGCTAAAATTGCCAGGTAGGTTTGTGTGTACAAGCATGTGTGTGTATTTGTGTGGTGTATCTAGATGCTGCCTGCTTGAATGCTGTGACCATTGAACTTTCCAGAAGTGACTTACATCTGTATTTGAACCTACATCGACAAGTAGCTAAGAGTGACTCTCATGATGGAGTGATTCTCATGATATTTTCCTGTTAGTAGGAGCCCACCCTGCTCTAAAGAGATCATTCACTACCACTTTATTTGTCCACTCTTGGTATCCTTGGAACTTTGGAAATATTTTTGGGTGTTTATATTCATGTTCTACTCAGTCCTGGTTGCCTTGTTTCAGAAATCTGTATCTTATTAGTATCTATAATCAACAGTGTGGTTAAATACTGTATTTCTAAAAATCCAGTTCTTCTGCCTGCCATCGAATTTATGCTATAGAGATGTGATTTACTAGAACCCTGATTTTCAGCATGATGCTATCGGAGAAAAGCCAGAGGAGATGCTGAAGGTTCAAATTTGGAGATATAAATATGTTGACAGAGTATGTGGAAGGGGTGTAATCAGTGGGAGCTATGTGTCCCTGACCACGTCTGCTTGGGCAACTTATTAGAGTAGTTGGAGCTGCTATAAAGAGCTGCATTCTCGGGAGAACAAGCTGATGTGACACAATACAGTTTAGCATAGCTCTCCATGTCTGGAAGGGTGTATTCTTTGGCAGGGAAGTGCATTTATAGTTGCTGCCATGGCCTCCATCCATGCTTGAATTGATTTTCCCTAGAAATTTTTCACTTTTTCTCCCAGGTAATTCTACTTTGCATCATTTTCCGCCCTAGATAGAGTAAACTCATTTCAAGAAGGGAGAATTCCCAAATTGTAAACTTAGAAGTTGATTCTGGAGGAAGCACTGTGCTGAATTCTGACTGCCAGCTGCTGCTTGTGTGACTTTGGGCTCATTATGACTTTCCCTCTTTTTTAAAATGGAACAGCACATATTTGTCTAAAATAGTTGAAACAATATGGGCGGCTGGGTGGCTCAGTCGGTTAAGCGACTGACTTCAGCTCAGGTCATGATCTCGCGGTTCGTGAGTTCGAGACCCACACTGGGCTCTCTGCTGTCGGCACAGAGCCTGCTTCAGATCTTCTGTCTCCCCCTCTCCCTGCCCCTTCCCTGCCTCACACACTCTCTCTCTCTCAAAAATAAACATTAAAAGATTATAAAAAAAATAAATAGTGGAAACAATACAGAAGAGCAGGAAGTAGAAAGTGGTCCCTTCCACCCTAGCTCCTCATTCTCCTTCTCTAGATGTAATGACTACCAGTCACTCGGTTTATATGATTCCAGACCTTCCACTATGTACATACAGGTTTATATACTTTTTATTAATAAAAAGTTGACTTTGCTACATACGTTTTGTATCTTGATCTTTATGCTCAAAAATATTTCTAAGATATCCTTCTGAATGAGTTTAATGTCATCTTTTTCATTGTTCTTATTGCATTCAAAATGTTCTAGAATACAGTTGTATCCTAAGTTATTTGACTAGAAAATACTTGGGTGTCCTCAGATGTCCAACATTACTAATAATACTACAATGAAGACAATTGCACATAATATCCTTACACACTTGTGAAAGTATTTCTGAGGAATAAATGGCTACAAATGGAATTGCTGAGGTAGTAATTTTGCTCCTTAAAAATTTTGATAGATTCTGCTGAATTACTCTTCAAAAAGTTTTTATTGATTTATAATCCCTCAAAAGTATATATAAGAGCTGAATGAATTTATTAAATTGAACTCTATTTTTCTTTTGTATAAAATGGCACTAAATTACCTTTTTGTTAAGGTTAACCTGAGAATTAGATAAAATAACACAGGTAAAGTAGCTAGCACTGTGCCTGACCAAAAGTGGATACTCCAGAAATCTTTATTTTCTCCAAATGCTCCATTTTGCACAAAGCAACAATGAAGCAATTATTAAAGAAGTCCAATTTTCCCACCTGGGTCATACCCAGTGTTCTCAGCACTCCAGTATTCATACCTACATCAGTGCTGAGCTTCTTACTTGAGTAAGAGGTCTGGTCACTATTGTCTTTATACTGGTCATTATCCTTCTTTGCACATGATGCCCATTGTAATCAGAATTTAGGTATTTTAAAAGTATTTTGCAAATGTCTCCTCGGTCTTTTGTTGTGCCTCTTTGTTTCCATGTAATTTAGAGTCTGAGACCTGGAATTCTATTTTGAGTGATCAAACATGAAAGTGCTCACATCTGTTTGGTTTGACAAAAAGTCATAAAGGAGGGTTTGAGAGATTGGTAGATGCTAAATTTTGAAGCTCTCATTGTGTCTAAGCCATTCACTTATTTGTAGGAGGTCTCTGGGGGCATTCTGGCAATTCTGTTCCAGAGCGCCCACACTTCCATTGAGACCTCCTTCACTTTATATGGTTGTATATACCTCCCCTGTACTTCAGTTGATGCTTGTATATTTGTCTGAGAAGTGAGATGTGATGCATGGCCATCCAGTAGAGGAGAAATGTCTTTCATATTTCATGCACATACAACTGAATCCAAGTTTACAATTTACCTTAGAGAAACATCCAGACCTGGATACTGATAGTCTTCAAGTCTCAGTGGATTTTCTGTCTGTCAGTGTGCTGGCCCTCAATCATCCCTACAAGGTGCCCACCCTCCGGCCACCCACCTCATTTAAGCTCAGTTAAGCTTTGGACAGCTCTGAATATCCAGTGCATTTTATTTTATAATAGACACTTCTGCATTGCTTACTCTGTGCAGACACTGTTGTGGGCGCTTTATAAATATTAACTTATTTGATCTTTAATGGCTGCCCCTGTTTTTCTGGTTCCAGCTCTTAAGGAAAGATAAAACATTTCTAATCCCTTGTCTGTAAACCAGCCTTCACATACCAGGTTCCCCAGGGCCTACTCTTTTTCAAATTAAGGAATTCCAGATCACTCACTTGTTCACATAACACACGATTTTGAATTATTTTATATCCTGACCACTCTCCTCTGAATGTCCTCTGATTTGTTAATGACTCTCTCAGAGATTGCAAGCTGTCTGGTTCTGGCCCACAGATGTGTTTTGCTTGGCACACTTTTTTATTTATTTTGTTTTTCAATAAAACAGAAAAAGCAAGAGAAAATGGACTGCCTTTCCACAGGATATGCATTCTCCAGCTCCAGGTTTCTATGTAGCACCTATTGTTTTAGTTATGGCTTCACTCAACTTGGCCCCTAGAGTTGTCTGAGTTTGAGACCCCTGCTGAAATACAATATCCACAACTGAACTTAGATGCCATCTGGCCACAGCACAGTAGAGGGGATCCTTCATCCTACAGTGCTATTAATATTGTAAACTTGGATATATCTCTTACAACAAATTTTCTTGAAATGCATTTTTAACCCATATATCAGCCATTCCTCCACACCGCTTCCAAGGCTGGATTTAATCATTTTTACTTTCAGAATAAAAAATTTACTTGCACCAAATCATTATTGAAGAGTATATACTTTCTTGGCAGTTTAGAGATAGAGGGGAAAGAGATGGTTTTCAAAACCCAGCCTTCCCCTTCAGGTCTCTTCTCTTAGCTTTACAGCTCTTGGGGTCTCCTATTTCCTTATCCCTTCTTTCAGCACCAGTGGTTAACTTGACTGCTTCCTGCATCCTTTCCCAGAATCCCCTCTCTGGGGCTTCTCAATCTTTTTCCTTAATCACACAGAGCAACTTAGTCCTGGGCTAGCTGTGCCAAACTTGGTGCTCACAACTATTGCCTTCCCAGCCGACATCAGAGCCTCTACTTATCAGGAACTACTTTCCAAAGAAGGCAGCAAGTGACTCTCATAACCAAATGTATTTTTTCCTACTGCAGTAAGACCACTTGTTTTAGAGCTAGGCAACATGTCCAATCCAGTGCTCTCATCTTACAGGTGGAAAAACCCAGATCCAGAAAGGTCACATTAGTTAACTACCATAATTTAGCTAATTAACAGGGAGGTAGATCATGGAAGCCAGCACATCTATATATATATATAAAATTGTGCTATATATGCTATATATGATGTTACTAGAAACTCTGTATTTATACATGAGCAGTCACTAATTCTATGTACAGTGAGTCTTGGGGCTATTATTTTAGATTTGACCTTGTCTACACCAGAGCGGATCACTGCATTTCCTCTCCCCTTACACACACACACGAGTTGCTGCGTCCCAGCTTGTGGCTAAAAGGCTGCTGTATTCCTTTCCATACTGAGTTTTGTCATAAAATGTCTTTGGATTTCCTGAAAACATTTTGCAAAAGGTAAAAATTACAATGTGAGCATTTCCAGCTACACGAACAGTGGAATCTAATGTAGCAATATTACAGAATGATGGGATTTTAGAGTTGTGAGACCTTATCTATCATCTAATCTGATCCTCCCCTGCTTTTAACCATGTGGAGATTTAGGTCCTGAAGAGATCAGCCTTCTCTGAGAGCCATAGAATCATTTAGTTTCAGAACCAATAATAGAACCAGGCTGTCCTAACTAGTCCAGTCATACAACTCCATACAACTTCCAGGTAAAAACAAATAAACAACAAAACCTGCTTCTCAGCATTGTTTTGTGTTGATTGATAGCAAAGGGGATCATGTGCCACTTACAGTAATCTCTTAAGATCTTATAATAATCCTTACATTATCCTGTTAAACTGGTTGTAGCTCTGTGCTTAATAGATTGAAATCTATTATTCATAATGCCATCTTGTTCTGTTCAAATAACATTATCCTTATTACTAAAATTTTATGGATTCATACTCCATTTCATAGCACAATGAGACAGAGTTTTTAGAACAAAGAGTTTTCATTTGTGAATTCAGTAAGTATTTTGCAAGTACCTACTGTGTCCCTAGCATTATCTTTGGCCTTTGTGGTAATTCAGAGGCAATATATTGCACATGGCTTTTAGCCTCAGAGAACTAATATTGTGTTGTGGGTGTCTGGGTATCCAGAAACATCATGAGAATAATGTTCTTTTAAGGAGGTGAAACAGTGTAATGGGTAAAGGCATGGACTCGAGGTCAGGCAGTGTTGGGTTTGCACCTTGGTTTTTTATTTACTAGCTGTGGTATTTTAGTTAACTCTCAGTGTCTTCATCTGGGGATAACAATAGCACTTATTTCATAAAGTTATTTCCAAGATTCTGTTAAAAGTCAAGACTGAAATCACTTAGCATATGCCTCACATATATTGCTCAAAAATGTTAGCTAAGGCCATCACTCACGCAGGTGGAGTCAAGATGGAGGAATTCATGGGAGAGCCTTGCCCTTGGTGAATTGTGGATAACTGTGGCGGGGCCTTTATTAGGGATACCATAGGTGGTGGTATCCTTTCAAGCAGTCAAAGGTTTTCAGAATTCTCCAGTGGGAGTAAACCAGTCTACGAGTGGGTTTTGACAGCTCTTAAAACCAGTGCTTCACGGTTGGGAAATTGAAAAACAAAGCAAAACAAAACAAACAAACAAACAAAAAAAAATGTGAGCCGATGTTTAAAATCTTTATTATTTTATGCCAATGAAGTCTCTTTGCTCAAAGCACGTTAGAAAAACCAAGTATCTCAACACATTTAGGGGAAGGAAACTTAGGCTTTGGATCTGAAATATTTAGATTTTATTGGTTGATTGACTACTGGTTGACTGATTGGTTGAGTTCTGTTTGTGTGGCTCAGTGTAGCCCATTTGCCCACAACAGCAATCTAAATTTTTGAGGAAGAATCCTAAGAGTAAAGTTGGGAATAGTAATCACTTCCCTGGAGCATTATCTTCAATGTAATTTTGAATTATTTGTTTTTGTGAGAAGTGTCCTTCAGATAGAAGTCTTCCTTCCTTTGACTGTCAGTGTTTCCTGTTCACAACAGGTTCTTAGACAAAGGCCTCCCAATTGGTTGTCAGTTACTGGTGTTGCCACCCTGCCTTATCTTGAACACCCTCTGTTGTTGCTAAAAAATTAGCCACTCAGAGGAATGCATTTGAACCAAATGGTACAAAGTGCTTTGGAAAGACCTAAAGCATTGTTTGTTGATCTAAGATAGTCAAATGAACTTCCTAATTACTTGCCAACTTTTGTTTGCTTCTTTCCAGGTTCTTTTGTTCCTCGTTATATATTTTTTTCTCCTTTTTTTTTTTAAACAGAGAAAATAAACCAAATATAGGGAAGGAGGAAAGGGCTTTAACAATGCATCTGTATAATCTGAAAGAAAAAGATTATGCCTAATTTGAAATGAAATGTTTCTTTTTTTTTTAATTTTTTTTTTCAACGTTTATTTATTTTTGGGACAGAGAGAGACAGAGCATGAACGGGGGAGGGGCAGAGAGAGAGGGAGACACAGAATCGGAAGCAGGCTCCAGGCTCTGAGCCATCAGCCCAGAGCCTGACGCGGGGCTCGAACTCACGGACGGCGAGATCGTGACCTGGCTGAAGTCGGACGCTTAACTGACTGTGCCACCCAGGCACCCCGAAATGAAATGTTTCTTAAACAACTTTGCAGTCAGACTATTAATAATCATTTTACAAAGCTGGTGACAAATACCAGAGCACACTGGAATATTAGGGATCCGTGAATTGCTGTCAGTTTGAATTTGTATATATTTTCTCATAACTAAAATTACTCTGATTTAGTTTGCAGAGGAAGAAAATCTCCTGTAAAGTAACACTATTGTCAAATATATTTGTGTGAGACCATTTGCACATATGCAAAATTAGAGATCTCAACACATTCTTGGATAATTAATACTAGTAAAGATCAAAGACTTGTCTAAAATAATCAATTAAGATACCTTTTCTAGAGTTGTCCAGATGTTTGCAACTATTCCCCAATTCTGTTTGCATGTTTAGATGGAGCTTCTTTCAGAAAATTGATCAAACAGAAGAGAATTCTGGTAATAAAATAATTGAAAATTTAAAAGGCTGAGAAAAATCACACAACTCCATTATATTAGAGTTGCAACTGTGACTTGTGAATGAACCCCACACCATTGTAAAAAATGAGAAAATATACACTAGAATCTAGAAACATCCTGAGTTCAAGAGAGAAGAAAAATTACTTCCCTATGAAAGGAAGCATTCCCACAAGTTATCAGCTCCCTGTACTCTGGAGTTTTTGGTCCTACAAATCTTTCCAGAGTCAGGAAGCATTGCCTTGTCTAGTTTTCCATCCTCTAGCTATTTTCTGACACAACCAATCCGATACCATTCTCTTTAATGCTTCTTTCTACATAGTAACTATCACCAATTCCTCTGCTAATTCAAAAGGGTGAATGCAAAATAAATACGGTTCTCTGAGAGATTCTAGCTTACCTACAGTGCATGCCACTCAGTCAGCACTCTGCTCCCTCAGTTCTCCCCAACATGGCCCAGATGGCTCCTGAGATGACCCAAGAGCACACCGCACACTGGGGTAGGATCCAAGAAAAGGAGGAAGAGAGATAGGTGCTCAGGGATGTTTGTACCAAGACACAGTGCTCATTGGTCAGTGCCCTCCCTGGTTGTGCGGGACGTGGGAACAGAGCATTCAGCCGTGCAGGGTAAATAGCAACTAGACTAGTGCCTGGTGCAACTAACCAAAGGTGGTGACGAGGCCCCTGAAGCACAGAGCTGAGAGGGAAGAATATTTACTCCAGTGCTCCTCTGCCTTACAAAAGAAATCTGAAGCTGAGACATACATTTATTTAATTAAATTAATTTAAAAAAAAATAAAAAAAAAAACAACCCTGGAACTATGATCCATGAGATATTCTATGTAATTTGTCTTAAACTATTTCAGGATATTTTTGTGGAAGATGATGGCAACAATTAAAATACAGTCCGAAATGGAAAGGACTTGAGAGGTAACTGAGTTTAGTCTTCTCGCTTTATAAATGAACAACACTGGCCCTTGCATGTTAGGGCCACGGTCCACGTACTGAGGCCCTGCAGTGCAGGTGAACACTACCCTTCTCACCACACACCGCCCCTTCTTCATTACCTAGGATATGTCTTTTTACACACTCACAGGCTCCATCTTCCTGCTTCAAGCTTGCAAGTTTCCATTCTCCTCTTCGGTTGTATTTCAAACAATGTACTGAGTGTGGCAATTGAATTATTACAGTTCTGTCTGTATTCTATGGGCCATTTAAAATTGGCTTAGGTTAAAATGGGAAACTTCACACTAGTCGTAAGAAACTCTTAAGAGACACAGCAATTCAATCTGGTTCACATAATAATAGCAATAAAGTAGAAATTGAACATTTTTTTTCTCTCCCAACAAGCTAAAAACAATTTACAGATTTTCTTATTAATCCTCACAGAAGAGCTGTGACCATTTTCCTCACTGGAGACCTCAACCACAGAGGTCATGAGGCAGAATGCACAGGAACAGCAGGCTCTGGTGTGGGAATAAAGGATTTTGTTTCAGGGTCCCTTGGTGGTACTAATATGCTGTTTGGTCTGGTCCCTCTGAATTTCCATTCATTTATCATTAAAAAAAATTTTTTTTAGTGTTTATTTATTTTTGAGAGGGACAGAATGCGAATGAGTTAGGGGCAGAGAGGGAGGGAGCCACAGAATCCTAAGTGGGCTCAAGGCTCCGAGCTGTCAGCACAGAACCCGACATGGGGCTCGAACCCACAAGCTGTGAGATCATGACCTGATCAGAACTTGGACGCTCAACCAACTGAGCCACCCAGGCGCCCCTTCATCATTTTTTTTAAATGTTTATTTATTTTGAGAGAGAGAGGGAGGGAGCGGGGGGGAGGGGGGGAGGGACAGAGAGAGAGGGAGAGAGTGAATCCTTAGCAGGCCCTGTGCTGCTAGTGCAGAGCCCTACACAGGGCTTGATCTCACAAACTGTGAGATCATGACCTGATGGCCTGAGCCAAAGTCAAGAGTCAGCCTCTTAGCTCCCTGAGCCATCCAGGTGCCCTGTAATTCACTCATTTAAATGGGAGGAGTTGGGCAAGGAGATTTCCAAGATGCCTTCATGGCAAAGTCTAAGAGATTTCACAGGGATTGGAGTCCACAGCTTAGCTTTTCTCACTTTTGATACCCCTGGTTAAACAAGTTTTCCTTAAGGCTCTGTAACTTTACTGTTTTTCTAGATCTTTCCTGTTTACAAATTCTTTTTCTTCTCCTTTTCCTAAGAGGAACAGGAAAGAGTAATTCCTTTTTTGTGTCAGGAAGTGGCCCACCGATAGGGATAGAAAGGAGGAGGCAGTAAATGGACAATTACCTCATTTATCCCTGGTAGAAGCCTATTGTTCTTTGGGGTTTGAAGTTTCTTTCATGGCAATGTCACTCCCACCCTTTCCTCTAAGTCTCACATTCTACTTTTTCAGACTGAAAGCATCCATTATTTCTTCCAAGTTCTTTCTTCAAAATGTTTCTGCTCTTAATTAATCCTTCCTTACTGCTCTTAATTAATCCTTACTCCTCCACCCCAATAGTACCATAACTCATTTTAGAGGAAGAAGAGCCTTTTGTCAAGCAAAAGCAACGTTTATTGTGGCTTTAATCCAATGTCCAGTTCTTCGGAGTCAGTGGTTTTTCTATCTGGATACATATTAGAATCACCTGGAAGAACTAATAAATAATACAGATACCTTTTCTAGCCCAAAACAATTTAACCAGAATCTCTGCATATCAGAATTAGGCCTAAGTATTATTGCAAGGGTCCTAGCTGAGTTTAACATTCAACAGGGGTTGATAACCCAGTGCTCCCAGGTTTTGAAACACTTATTAGCCTTTGTTTATTCTTCAGCTTTAGTCCATTTTACTGGCTCCTTCTGGTCAATCTGCAAATGTGCTCAGCCTTCTGTTATCTTAATAAAACACCTTCTCTTGTCCCTCAAGCTATGATTCCTTGCATCCTCTTTCCTTCCACTTCACCCTCTCAATTGTTCTGCTCCGGGTCAGTCCTGAAATAGCTTTCTTTGAGGTCACCACAATGGCCAAAATAGTCCCTCTGTCTTCACCGTCCCCAGGCTCTCTGCAGGGCCTGACATTCCTGATCATCATTGCCTCTGTGACATTCTGTCTTCCCTTGGCTCCTGTGATTCTGAATTCTCTTGGTTTCTTTCCCAGGTCCCCAAAGTTTCCTTTAAAATTATACCTCTAAAGTGGCCCTGAAGTGTAGCTGCTTCTCACAGTTGTATCCCAGTTGCTTTTAAATTCTTGATTTGTTCTTTCCCCCAAAGTGATTGCCTAAGTTTAAATGATCACATTTGTGAAAATAGCTCTAAAATCTGCATCCCTCTCCTGAGTTGCAATTTATATTTCACAAGGAGACATTCTTATCTGGATGTTTTTCCTCCATTTTGAACTCATGTGTTCCAACTGACCTTCTCTTCTACCAATTCCCTTCCTTCTCTGTGATCCCCCACTGAACTCCAACCAACACTCTCTTCCCACTTTTCTGGGCTTAAAAAGTCTGGTTATCTGTCAATTTTCTCTCTTATTCACTCCTCATATCCCATGAATCCCCAAATTGAGTCTTTCTTTTTTCAACGTTTTTTTTTTATTTAATTTTTTTGGGACAGAGAGAGACAGAGCATTAACGGGGGAGGGGCAGAGAGAGAGGGAGACACAGAATCGGAAACAGGCTCCAGGCTCTGAGCCATCAGCCCAGAGCCTGACGCGGGGCTCGAACTCACGGACCACGAGATTGTGACCTGGCTGAAGTCGGACGCTTAACCGACTGCGCCACCCAGGCGCCCCCCAAATTGAGTCTTTCTTACCTTTGTAATTTTTAAGACATCTGTTTCCTCCTTTTCACTTCTAATTCTTATCCAAGCTCTTGTCTAAAGCCACAGATCAAATATCCAGTCTTCTATTTGCTGTCCCAAATTCCCAGTCAAAATTAGCCTTTCCTTTCTTGGTGGTCCCAAAGCACTTTGTGGGTCTAGTATGAGATTTAGCACATAATTCTCTTTAATACATCACTGTGTGTGAAGTTTTCATTACTTAATTATAACCTCTCATTGTCAGAGACCATATCATTTTGGATGGAGTTAATATTAAAACAACAGACTTACAATTTATCTGAGTAAAGAACACATACACACACACACGTACAATACAGTGGAAATGGTTATGCACCATAAAGTTTAATGTGGCATGAGGCTTTGTGAACACAGGTGATCCTTTATCACCACGACTAGTTTGGATTGATCACTCATCATACCAACACATACTTTATAAATGTCATTTCATTCAAAATCCCGACAAACAAGCAAGGTCAATGTTATGGGAATTCATTTGACACATGCAGAAACATACTGAAAACCTTAAGTGACTTGGCCAAAGAAACACAGCTAGTAATGGAAGAACAGGGGTCAAATCTAGATAGAGAACCTCAGAATCCTCACACTACATGAGTCCCTCAGATTAAGTCCCACCCTGTGTTCACATGCTGGGAGATGGTGGGCCAGAGAAGAAGAGCCTTGGCTAGAGAAAGGCTCAGAGATAGCAAAGAGCTATTTTATTGCTGAAAAAGAGTAAAACATTCTGTTTGTTCTTTGTTTGGACTCTCGTTGTTGTTGTAATTTCCCAGGTGTAGAGTGAGCCTGAGTAGCGGGCAGTGTGGAGGGCTTTCAGTGGGCATGTGGGAAGTTACTCCCATGCTCTGCCAGCTCCTCTGGTCTGTCAGTCCACCACTCGTTTCCTCTCTTTCCTCCCTGAAGGCACTGTATCCAAGAAACACCCATTAAAATGACAAGAACCTTGGACTTGGTTGTATGTTCTGATCAGCTAAGTGCTGAGAAAGAATTTGTTGGATGGCCTTGTGAGGTCCCCTCTAGCTAACTCCCATCCATGTTAAAGTCACATGCAGAGGGCAGGGACGTGTGTCCTTTATACAACCCCCAGATGCTATTGGTAACTGAGCAGTACTTTCTTTTAAGGGGTAATCAGTATTAGTTTGCAAGCAATTTGAGGGCAAATGAGCATGTCTTCTAGTCTTTTTATTAATCTTTTTATCTTACTAGGCTACTGACTCTGAATGTAAATTATACCTATTTCATGGAAATAGTGTGAATTTGAGTTATTTATTTTTAAGGAGAAGCAAAAGCTTAAGTGCCTTCTCTCAAAAGGGGCCCAATAATTGATTGTTTAAAAGAACTGAATTAAACTGATTTGCATTTGGGTCGCTTCTTAATCAGAGGAAAAGGAAGGAATTGTTTTTTCTTTTTCTTTTTAAAAATTTTTTTAATGTTTATTCTTGAGAGAAAGGGAGAGAGGGAGAGAGGGGAGGGTAGGGTAGGGGTAGAGAGAGAAGGAGACACAGAATATGAAGCAGGCTCCAGGCTCTGAGCTGTCAGCACAGAGCCTGACGCAGGGTTCACACCCTCAATCCATGTGATCATGACCTGAGCTAAAGTCGGATGGATGTTCAACCAACTGAGTCACCCAGGAGCCCTGAGGAATTGTTTTTTTCTAACAAATTCTATGCGACCTTGATAAGAAAAAAATTTTTCTTTAAACATAAATTTTTATATATTCTCCAAATCATATTATGATTTCAAGTTCTATTTCGTAACTGTAACAACAGATGAGGAAAAGGCATGGTGTTTTGTTACCAATTGTAGTTTCAAGATCTGGTTCTGATAAATATTTCAGGTTTGAATTCTTATTAGAAGTTCATTTAGGGGCGCCTGGGTGGCTCAATTGGTTGAGCAACCGACTTCGGCCCAGGTCACGATCTCACGGTTTGTGGGTTCAAGCCCAGCGTTGGGCTCTGTGCTGACAGCTCGGAGCCTGAAGCCAGCTTCGGATTCTGTGTCTCCCCCTCTCTCTGACCCTCTCCCACTCATGCTCTGTCTCTCTCTGTCTCAGAAATAAATAAACATTTAAAAGAAATTTAAAAAGATGTTCATTTAAATTTACCTGCAACCTTAATGGTCTGAAAGTTATTATTTTAAATGCACATTGCTTTGGAATTTCTTGGCAATGGTGATTAAGAGTATAGACTCCGGAATTAGGACTGGATCATCTGAGGTTGAATGAAGGCCTTAACACTAACTGTGTGACTTTGGACAAATTGCTGGACCTCTTTGTGCCTCAGTTTCTTTATCTGAAAAATAGAGATAATAAAACCTACTTGTAAGTTTGTCAATGGGATAACATAGAACAGTGCTTGACTCATGAATAAGTAATCAAAATTTGTTAGCCACTATTAATTTTAATAATTTCTGATAAAACAGTTTGGCTCTGGCATATTCCTTTTCAACGATTTCTTCCAATTATCTACTCTTTCTTCTCCACCTACCCTTACTCCCTCTCAAGTATTTACTCTTGGGTAAACTGATTTGAACAATCTCTTGGTACCAAAAGAATCTCTGAAGCTGATCAGAAAATGCTCAGTGCTGGGTGACATTCCTATTGGCAGCCAAGAGCTCTGTCCTTTCTGTCTCTGAGTGGCCTGCCCATGCTTCTGCTTCCTTATTCTGCTTTTGACAGGTATTCCTAAAAGTCAGCATTGGCCAGTATCTAGTTCATCTTGCAGAATTTTTTCATCAAATCCTATAAGCACATCCAGACCAAGAGTAGCCCCAAACTAGATTTCTTGTTTTTGTTTTGTTTTGTTTTTCCTAGCATGGTGCCAGATGGCACTTAGGTTAGGATAATAAAGGAAATCTGTTTTCTTCCTCCTATTTTCTATATCTGTCATAAATCTTAACTGACTTTGGCTGAATTGAAATTTAGAAGTTCAAGTTTCAGGTGGAAGTTTCAGTTTGAATTCCACTTTAAATTTTTATTAAAATTGATTTGCTTTTGCAAATATGAATTAATTCAATGTCACATTAGTGGAAGCTTGTTGACAAACAGTGATAAAGATCCAGCCAAGAGAACACTTGGGCATAGGAGAGTTTTTTTCTGCTTATCTTTATTGAAGAACTACCAGTAAGAAACCCCTTAGCTCCTATTATGCCTTTGAAATATGGATCACATCAAACTGCACTACCTAGCAAAGAAGAAAGAAATCTGCACACCATTAAAGGTGCTGTCAGAATTGACTGTGGTATTTATTCACAAATCTAGCAGACTACTGAGGCATAAAACGTGTAACTTATTAGGTCATTGCTTTCGAATACAAATTATAATAATTTCCTGGTAATAGAGCGTTTGAATATCTACAATTTAAGGAGAGCAAACCCCAGGAAAATTACTATATTTGCTTGAGTTAAAATAGTTACAAACAACAACAAAACAGCAGCAGCAGCAGCAGCAACAACAGCTTCTAGAAATGGAAGGACCTGTCATCCAAATTCTACCTCGACTGAGGAAAGGTGATAATATAGGAAAGTAGCCCATGTACTACATTGATGAGGTCAAGGCCAATTTGGGGAAAATGGGATGGCAAGGAAATAGAGCTTATAATGCCACTGATCTATAGTGGGTTGTGGAGAGTATTATGCAGAGAGAATTGGGACATAATTTATATTTTATCTGAAATGTGGTGTCAACGCAAATTATCTTAGAAATCGGCGGCAGAAGAATGGAATCATTTTTTGGTTTTCTTATTCAAAGGATAAGACTGCAGAAAAAATAGAGAAACAATTTGAGGTTACATTAAGGAATATATGTGAGGTCTGTTACAAAACTGTGCTCATTTGTGTGGCTCTCCTTTCCCTTTTACTACTTCTCAGTGTGGAAGCGTGTGGGGGGACACTGTCAAATCAGTCTTCCATAGTTACCATTTAGAATCCTATCTGCAAACCTTGCTCAGCATCTGGATGAGGGCCAGCACCGTGCGTTAGGCGTTTACTTAATGGGTAAGGAGAGAGAGCAGAGATAGATGTTAATCCACAGGAAAGCAGATTGCCCTGGTCAGCTGCTGGCAAGACCTTTGTATGCGAGTCATGTGCTTCCCTCTGTTTCCTGGGGTTCTAGGCATGACCCTTTTGGGACCTCACAGTCTGGGCCTGTACAACTGGGGCCTGTGCAGATTGGTGCCTGAGCAGAAAATGTGTCAAATGGCCAGCAGGTGTCAACTTCAGTGCTTGAAAATTGAGGAGTCAGTCTGGCTTTCTCTTGAACCGCAGCTTTGCCACCTGCAAGTCGTGTTGCCTCAGTTTTCTCAAGTATAAAATGGAAATAAGAGGAACACTCATTTCTGGGGTCTGTTCTGAGCTGAAAATGAGAAAACGCATATCAAATGCCTAGCATAATACCTTGAACTTGCTAGGGGTTCACAAGCTACAGAAGATATTATGTCAAGTGCCTATCATGTAAAGGTCTTGTTAACAGGAACCATATGAGAAATGAACAGCTACTTCTCCATGGTTGTTGCCCCCAGATCCTCTCTGGAAATGTACATGTCTCGGTGAAACAATCTCCAGAAGGAAAGGTGATGTATTCGTAGTTAGGTGAGGCAGTGTGGCCTTGGATCTAGAGTCAGAGGCACTGGCTGAGAGGCTAGCTGTGCCATTACTTGCTGTGGGACTTGGGACAGGACATCTAGTGTCTTTGAGCTTCCGTTTCCCTGTCTTAAAACTCCCATTTCATGAGGATGCCCACCACACAGTTATGGGACTCAGCTTAATTGAGTGTGAATTCCATGTGTAATGCACAAAATGAGGTAAAATGCTAGTTCACCAGCTATCAAGAGGCCCTCATGGCCCTCCTCAAAAGAAAGGAGTCTATACCACTCTTACATCCTACTGGCTCTTTGTCAACTGCCCTCACTCTTGCTTTGTTTTTTGGGGAAAAATTCTTTTAAAGAATGGCCTGTTTCCTCACCATCTGCTCAGTCTTTTAATGATACTGAACCTAATTTTGATGCTTAATCTTGTTTTGGAAAGTGATCTCTCCTCTCACCAATGAATTAGTCAAATGCAAATCACAAATCCAAAGCCCTGCCTATTTGAATTCTCTGTAGCATTTGACATGATTACCTGGCCCCCACCTTAATAATAACAACAGGCACCATTTCTTGAAAGGCTATTTCCTGCTCCACCACGCTAGCCACCTGCCCGTGCATGGCAGGTATGAAGGCCTCATTTTATGAAGGAGGAAACTGAGGCACAGAGATGTTAATTAACTTGCTCAATGGGACATAACTGGCATATAAGTGTTAAAAAGAAAAAAGAGAGAGAGAGGTAGATTGGAACCCAGTTAATACTGACGCTTCTTCTTGGAGCTTTTCCTTTTCTTAGCTTTGATTTGTAATCTTTCTGTATGAAGATACCCAAAGCACTGCATACCTTTCTGATGGCATTTGTCTCCTCCTAGCCCCTGGAACCTGATATAGTACCTGGATAATCTATAATCTCCTTGAGAACATCCTTTAGCATAATGACTTGTGGGACAAATTACTTTTTAACAAAGGGAGCATTAGACGAAGAATCTTTCCTTGGGCTGATAAATCTGAAGAGTTAACACTAAGTTGGAATGTGAAAGCATCAACATCTTCCTGGTTCATTTATAACCAATATAACACTGACCTTCTCAAGCTCAGAGTTCCCTTAGGGTTAATTGGTCAAGAGGTTTCTCCATACTCTTGCAAGGGTAGAGAAAGATAGCTAAAGACACCAAAAGTGCATACTTGGTTTAGAAGTTGCATTTGAGCAGCACCTGGGTGGCTCAGTCAGTTGAGCTTCTGACTTCAGCTCAGGTCATGATCTCACGGCTTGTGAGTTTGAGCCCCAAGTCAGGCTCTGTGTTGCCAGCACAGAGCCTGGAGCCTGCTTCAGATTCTGTGTGTGTGTGTCTCTCTCTGCCCCTCCCCTGCTCACTCTCTTTCTCTCAAAAATAAACATTAAAAAAAAAAAGTTGCATTTGAAAATCTCATTGCTATTCTGATTGATGACAAAAGATCCCAGTCAGGGGGAGCATAATGTGAGTCCAATCAACTCTAGGTAAGGTCATGCTCAGGAGAGGAATTTGAGCAAGTTTGTGTGATGCCCAGAAGGACCATAAACAAGAGACAATGAGTGTTGTTACTTTTCCTGCTGACCTTTATTTAACAGCACTCTCTTATTAGGAAAGAGCTTACTTTAGCTTATTTTTAAAATTGCTGTTTGTTCACCTGGTTTGAAAAAGAAATGGGCAAGAGTAAGCCTGGAGGTAGGTTAAGAGTTTGCCAACTCCGTGTTGGGGCAGTGCCCTTTTGGGCTCTTTTTCCTTTAATATTGTAATTATATGAATATAATGAAAATATAATATGTATATAATATTATACAAATATACACATATATGTTGGGCAAAAGGGCTAATGTATTAAGTGGATGCAAAGCACAGTGTGATACACAATGTTATTTTATTAAAAAAAATGTTTAATGTTTATTTATTTTTGAGGGAGAGAGAGAAAGGGAGAGAGTGAGCAAGCAGGGGAGGAGCAGAGAAAGAGGGAGACACAGAATCCAAAACAGACTCCAGACACTGAGCTGTCAGCACAGAGCCCGATGCAGGGCTTGAACTCATAAACCTTGAGATGGTGACCTGAAGTAGGACGTTTAATCACTTGAGCCACCTAAGTACACCTACAATGATATTTTAAAGGGAAGTGTACTAAAACATAGGAGGACTTCTAGATACAATGAAATTTCCATTTTTGCAAGTGAAAATAATTGAATATAAGCAATTTCCTATGGCTCAGCTTTTTACAAGACACCTCAACTTACACTGACCCAAGTCCTATAATGTAAGTGACACTATCCCACTTAACAGAGACGAAGCTCAGAGAAGTTAAATGATTTTTCCCAAGTATGTGCACTAGATGGATCTTGAACCCTGGTCAACTTTCTTCCTATTCCAGAAGTGTGTCTTTTTATAAAATCTAATTCTTCTCTGGGGCGCCTGGGTGGCGCAGTCGGTTAAGCGTCCGACTTCAGCCAGGTCACGATCTCGCGGTCCGTGAGTTCGAGCCCCGCGTCAGGCTCTGGGCTGATGGCTCAGAGCCTGGAGCCTGTTTCCGATTCTGTGTCTCCCTCTCTCTCTGCCCCTCCCCCGTTCATGCTCTGTCTCTCTCTGTCCCAAAAATAAAATAAAAAAAAAAAACGTTGAAAAAAAAATGTAATTCTTCTCTTCATGAAATTTGTAAGTAGAATTAAAAGAAAAATGATGTAAAACTGTGTAATGAGTAAGTAGCAAAATGTAAAACGTGCTGGAAGACCTCAAAGCCTGGAGAGGTCCTTTCTAGCTTGGAGGACAAGGAATGGAAAGAGAGAAAGGAAAATGGAAAGGGTTGAGAGAAAGGGTCATTGGGGAGTTGGTAGAAGTCTGACAGGTGGAAATGGAAGGGAAGAGAGACATTTCCTGGGTGTTCAAAGTGCAGTGGGCCAAAGGACAGAGGCATGAGGGGTGGTAAATTGTACAATTGTACAATTGTACAATAGTACAATTCACTTTTATCACAGGGTGAGAGAGGGGAGGTAAATATTAGGCCGGTGTTTTATGTGGACATCAAAAACTGGAAGACTGTGATGTCCTGTCCTGGGAGACTTGATTTGCTTGGTTGAGTGAGAGCCACTGAAGAGCTGTGATTAGGGAAGTTCCATGATCAAGGTCAGGCTTTGGAACTACTCATTAGGAAAGGCTATGAGGAAGAAAACAAGGTGGGAAGAGATTAGAGCATTTTTATTTCCAAATTTATATATGATAGATCTATTTAGGGTGTTTGTTCAGGTTGCAGGCCTTACCCAGAAATATTCTGATTAAATACAGGTAGCCACATGAATTGATATTTTTAAAAAGCTCCCCAGGTAATTCTTATGGAAGTGATTTAAGGACAGCACTTTGAAAAAATAAATCAGACTAAAGGCTAGGAGGTTGGTTAGCCAAACTATCATAATAACCAAGGTGTGAGAACAAAGGGGCTTTATTTGTATAGGGAGGAAAAAAGATACACAAGAGAATTTTGAAGGAAGAATCAATAGGACTCAGGCCAATTGAGTCTATAGTTGGAGAAGGATTCAAAGAATAGTTGGCTTTAGAACCTGGACCATCAGTAGCACAATGAATAGATATATGAGGCAGAGTAGATTCATTAGGTCTTACTGTGCGTTAAGCTCTGCTAAGTGAGTTTTGAAGTGTAGACAGCCATCACAGGGAAAGGTCTACCAGGCGACAGGCAATGTAGGACCTGGGTTGGGGAGCAGGGTCACAGCCAGAGAGATAGTTTGGGATGAAAGTAAAGACAGTATTTTCAATTACTGAAAAAGTATAACAAAAAATAAGAAAAGGAAAAAGAGGATCCAGCAAAGAGGAAAGCTAGGAAAGAGCTATAAAGTGAGAGGGGACCTAGGAAGTGAAAACATAATTAAAATCAAGGAAAGAGGGGCGCTTGGGTGGCTTGGTCGGTTAAGCGTCTTTGGCTCAGGTCATGATCTCACGGTGTTTGAGTTCGAGCCCCGCGTCGGGCTCTGTGCTGACAGCTCAGAGCCTGGAGCCTGTTTCAGATTCTGTGTCTCCCTCTCTCTCTGACCCTCCCCCGTTCATGCTCTGTCTCTCTCTGTCTCAAAAATAAATAAACATTAAAAAAAATTTTAAAAAATCAAGGAAAGAGGATTTTAAGAGAAAAAGCAATCTCTCTCTCCCTCCCTCATATCTCTATCTCTATCTATTTAAGGAGGGAGGGAGAGAGATTTTATATATATTATACATATATATAATATATATGTAATGTATATAAATATATATGTAATATATATAAATATATAATATATATTAGAATACTATAGAATAATTGAGGGTCAGGAGGTCTGTGAAAAAGCCAAATTAGATGATAAAGGGTAAAGAGGGCAGTCACAGGAAAGCTGTGTGGTCAGAATTCATACACCAGTGCTTTAAAAAAAATGGGGAGCAAAGAAATGGAGGAAGTAAGTATAGACTATAATTTCAGAATGTTCTTTGATCCAAGAGAGTTCTAGTTATGTTCCAGGATTCTATAACCTCCCCATCTATTGGGTTACTCAAATTAGGAATCTAAAATTGTCCTTGACACCTCCTCCTTTACTCCTTTACTCATATCATCTCAGATTTAGCCCATCGCCAACTCTGATCTGACTTCTTGAACATGGATGAATCCTTCTGGCCATTTGTCTGTCATTTTGCTGCTACCTGGTCTAAACTACCCTCACCTGGATTATTACAATGGCCTTTAAATTAGCTTCTCTGTATCTACTTGGTCATCTCCATTTTGATCAGCACATTGCAGCAGATCAATGGCCGAGATAATGTTTGCAAAGCACAAATATCTTCTCAGCCTCCTGCTTAATGCTTTGAGTGGCTTTCCACTGCTCTTAACATTAATGAGCAAACTTCTCCACGTGGCCTGTGAGGGCTTACCTAGCCAGACTCTTTTTTGCCTCTTCTGCCTCATCTTAACCACCTGCTGCTTGATTCCTGCCTCCAGCCACACTGGCCCTTCCTTGGAGCACAGTCCCCAGTTACTCTCTGTAACAGGCTTCCTTTTTTGTTTCATTCATTAATTTTTAAAAATTCATTGCCTTTCACTGGAGCATAAGCTCCATTAGGGCAGGAAATTCCCTCCCTCTCCTGCACACAGGCGTGGCACCTGATAAATGTTGACTAAGTGAAAGGGTCGTGCTTCTGCCTTGCACATTCTTTGCTCTGCTTAGAAAGCTTTTGCTCTAATCCCTGCTGTTTTCACACTTGCTTTTTCTTGTTTTCACTCCCTTGCTTCCTCATTTAGCATCTTAGTCCTTTCTTCTTCAGAGAAGCTTTCCCTGACATTCTTGACTACATTAATCTCTCTAATTAAACAATCTCTTAGCACTTACTACATTTGTAATTTTACATTTATTTGAGTGACTATTAGAAAAATATCTTTCTCATTTCAGGACTGTAACCTCCATGGTTGGGGATGGGGTCATTTCTGATTTGGCTCAACATTGTGACCCCAATACCCATCGTAGTGCCTAGTCCATAGTGAATATTGAGTAAATATTTGTTGAATAAATTAATGAGTTGTTGAGTCAATGCCAACATGAAATGAGGACTGATCAATTAAAGGCTAGCAGAATGGAGAGTAGATATATATTTTTAAATGTGGACGCCTGAGTATGTTGGTCTAGGGTAAGAATCTTCTTCTCGATAAACTAAACACCATATGATATCAAAGTTACATGCAAGGCAACTTTTTGTAAAGGCATATAAAACAGAGCGTATCTCTTCTTTTTTTATACCATGTTTTCCTCAGTTTCTGTTCAGCAGACACCAGATCCACTTGTCAGGGGAGAAATAGGCCGAGAAGATTGAGAAGCAGGTTGTAATAGCCATTCTTTGGCCAGTTTTCTTTGTACCAAGGCTATTGTTACCTTTTATATACCCAAAGAGATTTTTTTCAAATTTGGTAACCTATTATCCAAGCCTTCCTTCTACTTTGGATATGAACATTCTCTCTCTCTCAACATTTTTTTTATTCATTCCAACAGAGAATCGAGTCCTGTACTGTTCTATTTTTATGTTTTTAAAGCAAATAGTTACCTTGAGTTGTCTACACAGAAGCCCCACATGACTGTTGCCAAGCACCACACAGGATCAAATAGAACCACTAGGAAGTGAGGTTAAAGCAGTCATTGGTTATCCCCACAGAGAGAAAGAAACTGGATCAATCCTGGTAGAGTTTTGCCTCTAAAGTTAGGTATTATTTTCTTCTGGGTATCAGGTTGTTGTTTTTCTCTCTGAATTTCTTCATTTGGAATATACCAGGAAATGAAAAAACAAATCCAGAGACAATCAGTGGCTCCAGATTTACTACAGAATACAATCCCTCTGAGGAAACTGCAGTTCAGTTTGATGAGGCTACAAATACTTCATATGGTCAGAAATTTTCAAATGCTTGTACAAAGCCAAACTCAAGACATTCAAGAATTATCTCATGGGCAATATTTACCATGTGCTTCTTCTCTCTACCTCATAAAGTACTGGGTGCTGTGTAGCCAGAATGACCCTCTGCATCTTTGTGAAGCAACAAAGATTCTAGATTTGCATTTGAATGACCTGTTGTTTTTTTTTTTAACTTCCTGAGAATTTCACTTTGAAAGATATTTTACTTTTGTGGATAACAGTGATGGAGTCTAATGCTTGACCTTTATTAGATTTCCAGTGAAAAAATTAATAATTAAAAAAAGACTTAAAAAGTCTAGCCAAACTCACTATTTATAATATCCTGAGCTATGTCACATGTACAGTGGAATTTCCCCAGACACATGTAGTATAGTCAGGGCTTTATTTTGACAAAATTCCAAATTGAATCCTCCTTTGGTAGGATCCTACGTGGATTGGTTTTATAAATTATTTCCAATGACAGATGTCTGTGAATAATAGGATTCTATGGATAAACAGGCAACATCAGAACTCACAAGCCCCCTTTTCCTTGCTCTTCCAGAAGAGCCCTGTCTGCACCACAGTGCACAAAGGGGATTCAGTGCAATTAAGATTTGTGTGGTTTCTAGAACTCTACATCTCCAGTCATGCAGCCTGGTAAATAATGATAAGACATTTACCTGATTTCTCTAGTGCAGCTTTACCTCAGGGAATAGGGTGAAGAGGAGACAATCAAAAAGTTATTAAAAAAATCTTATATATTTCATACAGTTCTATTCACCTAAGAATTATAAAAATGTAGTACCTGCTCTCAAGGAGTTTGTAGCCTAATTATCTGGGCTAAAAATTATACTTTAAAAGTTAGTTCCATATTTTACTACTTGCCTAAATGTTCTGATTTACTCATTGAGTGGATTTGTTGAAAACTGAAAATGAACTTCCATATCCAGAATATTCTGGAGTTTTAATTTCACACTCAGGAAAACACCAAAGTGACAAGGAACCTGCATGTGGGATTCATTTGACATTTTCCCTATTTAGTACAAATTCTGGCAAATGTAAACCAAAGCCCTGCTGTCTGGTCACATAAGCATCTTCTCTTTCTTTCCTAGGAAGTCAGCACGCTTGACATTTTGACAGCTGATTTATTTTTTTCCCTCCCCCTGAGCTGAAATTCTCACCCAGGCTCATCTGTCACCCTGGCTTTGAGGAGGAGAGGGTTTAGGTGTTTGCTGTCTGAGGTTGTCAGACTTGAAGTTGGCTTCAAATGAAAGGCTCCACCATACTCTTTAGAAAGATAAGGTAGTGGCTGTGGGCAGACATAAGAGAGGAGGAGGGATGGGGAAACAGTCAAAGAAACATCTGATATAAGCTGGAGAATATGAAGAGAAGAGTTGAGAGGGCAAGTGAATGAGAAGTTAGCAAGCACAGGTGGGTCCAGGGCTTTCTTATTATAAAATAGTTCCATGCAGCCCTCTTTCTGAGGTGCATTGTTTATTTGTTCCTTTGGTCATTAACCCATCTTAGGTCAAACTGGATGCTATAGACATCATTCATTCATTCATTCATTCATTCATTCAAGAATTATTTACAGGGCAGGGCGCCTGCATGGCTCAGTTGGTTGAGTGTCCAACTCTTGGTTTCAGGGCAGGTCATGATCTGGCTTTGTGGGTTCAAGCCCCACATTGGGATCTGCACTGGCAGAGGCAGCGTGGAGCCTGCTTGGGATTCTCTCTCCCTCTCTCTCTGCCCTTCCCCCACTTGTGCTGTCTCTGTCTCTTAAAATAAATAAATAGATAAATAAACTTAAAAAAAAATACTTATAGAGCATTAATTACTGCCAAGAACTCTACCAGGCCCTGGAAATAGTGCAGTGACTATAGCCCAGTCCTTAACCTCTAGGGACTTACAATCTAATTGGAGAAGAGGGGGGCAGATTAGTGAACGAAAGATCACAGCACAGTGTGCTAAGGGTTGTGGCAGAACCATACACAGAGTATTCTTGGAGCAAAAGGGAACAATATCCTGTGAAGAGTTAAAACAAAAAAATCAAAGCTTGAAAATCTGTGACATTTTTATGACAACGGCACATCCACACTGTTGGAGAGAGAGAGTACTGTTGGGACTAGTCACATTTAAAGAGGTGAATTTGAGAAATGACAAAATATTAAAGGAAACACAAATACACAAATCTGATCATTAGTGTTACAAACCAACCTTCAAGAATCTGAAATTGGAGAAGTTGTTTCATGTCAGATGAAGTTCAAAACTGATTAAAGAAAAATTTAGCCTATGTAGTAGATTGGTATTCAAGACTTTCTTCCAATAGTTTAATTGGAGGTGCTAATTTTTATTAAGCAATTAAAAAAATCGAATTCCTTTGCATTAAGAAATTAGTAATGTTAAATCTAGAATAATTGATGATGCTAATTGCCAATTTCATGCACGTCTTGCACTGAAGTCCTATTATACAATGTTGTGTTTATCAGGTTAGTTTAGCAACAATAAAGCCCATGTAGTCACAGACAGAGTGGAGAAGGGAGATATTGAAAATGGAGCCTGACAAAGCTGAGGGAAGGCACTTGGATAAAGTTCTTTTAACATGAATCTGTAAAATTGGGTTTGGTATCTCAGAAAAGCAGATATTTTCTTGATTTGTCCAGAATTTCCTCTTTGATTTTGGGTCTAATCAGAAATGAGCAAATGTCAAACATTTCAGGAAATTCTGCTTCTGGTGCTGGCCAGGTGCTCAAACACCCTGAGCTTTTACATGATGCCTTAGTGCTCAAGTGTCTCTCAAATGATAGCTACGGGATGACTTCGGAGGCATTGCAATTCCAAGAAATAAGACTTAAAGGAGATACTTCAGGCCAAATCTCTCAGGGTCAGGGTCATTGTGTGTGTGTGTGTGTGTGTGTGTGTGTGTGTGTGTATACACACACATATAATGTTTACAGTTTCATCTAAGATAATAGTTGAAGTGAATATAGGTAATCTGTACTATGCACGTGCATGGGGCTAACAGCTATGCATAGATTACCTCATATAATCCTCACAACCCCAGGAATGACATGTTATTTCAACCTATGTTTCTGCTGCAGAAAAGGAGACTCAGCAAGGTTTGGACAACTGGCAGTGGGCAGAAGTGGGATTCAAACCTAGGTATTCAGGACAGTGAAGCTGGTGTTCCAACCAACACTCCATTATGCAGCATGTCTAAAGATTAAGGTTTTCTTAATGAGCACATTAGGGTTCATTTAACTTGTTTCTCAGGAGTTTAAGTCTACTTTTTGTTTAGGGAAGGAATACATGAAGCCACTCACATTGTTCACAGAGGAAAGAAAATAAGCTTTTTTTCAGGTTCTACCTTTAAAAAAACCTCCTCTAATCACTGGCAGTCTTTGGGCACTAAATACATTAAAGAAGGTTAATCTGACATTCTGTTTATGAAGAGTCTCTGTGGCTAAAGGAAGAGTAAATTTTGATAGCTTACTAGTTCTTTGACCTTGAGCCATTTGACTAACTTTACAGCTTAGTTTTGCTGTCTGTTCAATGGAAAGGATAATATGTACTATTAAAGCATACTGTGAAGATAAAATGACAACAGCAATGAGAACACTATTACTTTTTAAGCGTCTCCTCTGCGCCAGAGTACTCTCATGAGGCACTGACTTACATGGTCGAGTTTAATCTCTAACCCATAGAGGTACCAGTGATGTAACTGAGGCTCAGTACAATTTTTAAAAACTGCCTGTAGTCACATAGCCATGAAGTGGAGGAGGTTAGATCCAGATCAAGCCTATCTGTTCCTACAGCCTATGCTTGTCTTAGATGCTGTGCCCTTTTCACATTACTCTACCTCTATAGACTACAGACATTCTAGAAATATTGGGCATTATTATTTCCGCCCAATTTGGACAATAACATTATTTCATTATACTTTAATTATTTCAAGACATGTACTTTATGAATACTAGGGAAGTCACTGTTAACGATACCATGAGGTTGACCATGCTGTTTTGAGAGCAATAAATGAATGTAAGTTACTAGTACCAGCATTAGTTATTGTTAGTTGATTCCTGGTGTCAAATAAACTACTGGGGCTTGTATGCTCAAAAAGGGGTATTGAGCCCACCTGTATCTTCTAATCTGGTTTTTTCATCTTCTCCCTTATCACCAACAGAGGGCAGAGAAAATATAGATAATGTTTATGTCCATAGTTAAAATCTTTTTTTAAACATTATTTATTACTGAGAGACAGAGCATGATCAGGGGAGAGGCTGAGAGGTGGGGAGACACAGAATCCGAAGTAGGCTCCAGGCTCTGAGCTGTCAGCACAGAGCCCGACACGGGGCTCGAACTCACACACCGTGAGATCATGACCTGAGCCGAAGTCGGATGCTTAACCGACTGAGCTACCCAGGCACCCCTGTTTATGTCCATAGTTATAGGTACAGATCTGTGAAGATGTCTTTTCAAAAAAGAGGTCATCTTCAGATAAGATCAAATTCAGGCAAATTGAATTTTTATTTGCTTTGACATAGATTGGAATCAGTGATATTTTTTTCCCTCCTGTGTAGAGAGAAGAAAGAAAAGCATCTTGATAAATCTCCTTGACTTTCCTCAAGGTGTTCAGTATCTTTCTCTTTGGAAAAAGCAACAGGGTGTTATGACACAGCTTTGACCCTGAGGTTGACAAGCTTATGCCTGGGGCCTAATGCTACTGATAGATTTTGATGGGGACAAACATTCAGTTCCTGTATTCAGCAGCTTGTTCATTCATATGACAATCGATGCTATAGATACATCCGGGAACACAACAAAGTCACTGTTCTAGAGTTTACATTCTAGCAGGAGAGAGACGGACAATAAAAACTCAACATACAATATGTTGGGGGATAATCTGGTATGCTGCAGAGAAAAACCTGGGACTTGGAATAGGAAGCTTGTGAGAGGGTATGATTTAAAAGACCTACAGGAAAGTCTTCTCTGATAAAGAGACATTTGGCAGAAACCTGAAGAAAGTGAGGGTCTGAGTCATGTAGCTGTGTAGGGAAAAAGTTTTCCAGGCAGTGGGCATAGGCTCTGAGGTTTGAGAGGATGTGGCAGGTTTGAGGAAAAGTCAGGAGGCCAGTGTGGCTAAAGAGTGCTGAAGGGAGGATGGAAGCAGAGGGAGTGAGGGAAGAACCCAGGGCTGATCACACGTAGCTTGTGAACCACTGTAAGGATCTGCCTTTTATCTGTGGTCAGATGGGAAGATGTTGGACACTTTCGAGCAGAAGATACTATGGTTTAAGTTCAATGTGGAAACAAACCGGGTCTTGGATACAGAATGGAATGTGTAGATAGGAGCTGGGGAGACAGAAGCAAAAGGCCAAGAATGGTGAACATATTGCAATAATCTGAGAGTTGGTGGTAACCTGCCCAGAGTAGTAGCAGTGGGGATAATAATTACATTCCAGGTACAGTTTGAAAGTAGAAGCAATGGGATTTTCTGCTACGTGTGAAGGGAAGAAAAGATTCGAAGAGGATTCCAAAATGTTTCTTCTGAGCAAGTGGCAAAATGGAGTTTCCATTTACATACATGGGAAAAAATATGGGAGGATGGCATTTTGTGTGGAAATTCAGAATTTGATTTTGAACATGTTGAGTGTGAGGTGCCTATAAGGCATGTATGTGGAAGTGTTATATAGATAGTTGAATATGTAAGTCCAGGTTAGGGATCAGAATCTGTGACGTGCCTGTGTATGGATAGTTTCTAAGGTCCTGACATGAGGTTGGACTCATTTCGGGAGTAAGTAGAGATAAAGAAGAGATGTATAGTTGAGCCATGGAGCGCTCCAACCTTTAAAGATTTAGAAGATAATTAGGAGCCAGCAAAAGAGATTGGAAAATTCTCTGCCTGTAAAGTAGGGAAAATCAAACACACAGACACACACACACACACACACACACACACACACACACACACACGCGCGCGCGCGCGCGCGCGCGCGCGGGCACACACGTACACACACTCTTTTTCTGGTAAATCTGAGCTAAGAAGTCAGTCTACTGGGAAGGATAATGCTGAGTTTTTCATGACATGCCAAGAAACTGAAGGAGAAAAGGGCTCTGATAGGGGAATAGCACTTCTCTTCGGTTTTGGTTGGACTGACAAACGATTTTAGAATTTGGGGTGAAGATAAAGTAGATGACATGAAGTATGATAATGGGGAAAATGAGCAACATGGTTATAAAAGGAGATAAAGAAACCTGTATGATATGTCTCCTTGTGACTATGAATATACCTGCTTTTTGAAAAAAAATTAGGAACTCTAAACGAATGAATAAAGAGAATAGAATGCACCAATAATACACACCAAGATAACTTCTAACATTTTGGTATACTTTTTTCTAGTTTTTTCGTACACACACACACACACACAATATAGTCCTCATTTATATATATATTTATTTATATATTTTTATATATATATATAAATGAGGACTATATTGTAGATACATTATTATAGTCTGTCTTTGAATTGGATATAATAGTAAAACTATTCTTGGAAGGTTCATTTGTCATTCTGTTTTGGTGAGAGGAGAGAGACGATCAAAGAGAAGACGGTGCTAGGTTGAGAAATGTCTGGTCCAGTATCAACCAATAAAGTCAAATGATGGCTGTATGTGTATATGAGAGAGACACACAGTAAGGGCGATTGTGGACTTGGTGAGTTGTGTCTTGGTAACGGATACATTGGTTGTGCTATGCATGGGGGCTGAGAAGACAAGGCTGACTAAAGCTTTGCCTATTTTTTACTTCAGGGTGGATTTCGGACTTGTTTTCCTGGACAGCTGGAGAATTGGTGGTTTTTTCATTGCTAGATGTAGCAGAAACTGAAAGGGGAAAATATGTATAAATGCTTTGGCTGATATCTATCGATGTAAAGAGGTAATGAAATGAATTTGTGACACAAAGTAGGTTGTTTTGACTAAATTACTTGGTTTGCCTTTCCCTACAGCTTACAAAGAAAATAAATTCCATATCTCCCCTATATTTTTGAAGTTCTAGATACATATACCATCAAGATTTAATATAGGAACTTTTCCCATATATCTGCGAACATTTTGAAAGGATATTTTAGTTAATCAGTGAAGTGTTATGAGCATGATGATAGCAAAATAATTTCTCTTATTGACAAGTTTTATGGCATGGATTACCTCTAAAATAAATACTTGAGATTAGATTCAGAAGATATTGGTTAAGACCAGAGCCAGTGAAAATCTCTTTCAAATAAATAATGCAAACAATAGAAATAATATTCAGTTGTAAACTTCTGACAGCAGTATGTAAAGTGTGTGTGTGTGTGTGTGTGTGTGTGTGTGTGTGTGTGTGTTTCTGTTTGTGTATTGCGAGCTCTCTTTTCATGTATGGGTTCTTGACTGGGGAGCACAATTGGCTAGAGAATGGGACTTTACAAGGTCAAGGTCACACATTCCACTGGCCACATAGAGGCAGAAAACTATGTCACAATCATCAACTGCATCAGAAATTCTATATAGTCATTTCATGGACTGATGCTCTTGGTCACATAACTAGACAAGAGAGTTTGGCTGGTTCAATCATATTCGTCAGGAAAAAGAGACACACAACTTCAAGCTATGTGCTTTAGGCTATAGTGTATTGTCATACACTATAGGGCAATGATTTCAACTTTGTGAATGGCAGTATATACACAGAAGCTCCCAAATGTACAAACTCAATTGCATTAGAAAAGAGAAAAGCCCTACTTAGTCTTAACTCCAATATTTACCTGAAAACAAGCATACTATAATTGTCTTTCACTTTTTTCCTAGTTAATACTGCATCAATAGCAAAGTTTTAGAAGAATATCACATTCTTTTATGAATGTACTATTCTATGTATCTCTGTTATTCATTATAATCAAATCAATGCATCAGAACATAGGCTTTTTCAAGATCTAAAGCAGCATCTTTACATTTCAGAGTTTGTGAAGTCCATCAGGGAAATAACGCAAGAGCACTGAGAAATTCACTCACTACGTTTCTGCCACTTCACGTTGAGGGTCATATGCAATGACAAATACTGAAACTTGCACCAGAGATCAAGTTGGTGAAACATTATTTTCTGACCATTATATTTTTGCTTTAAAAATCTCAACCTATGATTTCCTGACAAGTCCTTTTCTGATTGAGCTATCTATACCAGTCCTATAATAAAGTACAAAGCAGTGTAAGTTCCTCTGCAAATCCACTCGTTATCTGCTGGACTTTGGAACCCAACTGCCCTCTCATCTTTCAAGGAGAATTATGCTTTTATGCTATTCATTAAAAGAAGAAGAAGAAGAAAGGAAAAAGGTAAAACGCCAAGTCCATAACCTCTAACGAATCACTATTTCCATCTGCAGCCCGGCAGTAGTCTAAAAGCAGGAGCAGGAACAGAGAGAAAAGCCCCTTCTTTTAATCTAAAACTCTTGCTCTGCTTTAGCAAAAACCATTAACACAAACAGTGTGGATCAGCCTTTCCCTATGCAAAATGGACGAAGGTACCCAATTTTCTTTTATAATAAATCTGAAGTAGTTCTTTATCAGGGAAATCCGTTGTAATCTTTCAATTTCCCCTTTTAAAAATTAGACTCTGGCTATCAAAGCATGTTGGCCATGGGAATAAAATATTTATCTAACAGGTTTCCAGTTTTAACGACCACTTCCTATTCTTTATTTTTCTTAGACCTTTATGCCTCCCACCTACCAAAGTCTTCACTCAACCCTACCAACAGCCCAGCTGGCACCACAGATAAGAAACAAACTGTTTTTTCCGTGACCTCTAAGCATTCTACTCCAAGGCAAAATCAACGTGGAATGCACACTCAGCAGGCTACGAGCCTGGAGCCAGTTTGTCCTCGAGGCATTTCTGCCATAAAATATAATACTATCCACTGTGTTTTGCTCTAAGCCCATCCGTTCCCCACTCCCCTCTCTCCCCTTCCTGCTCTCACTCCGCACCTGGCTGCAATTCACGACCCGCACCGCACAATGCAAACAAAAGCCCAAAACAGCAACAGATTCCTTTGTTTTACATGCAAATCCTACCTCCGGTAGTTGTCACATCTTCCTCAAAAGCCACGCTTAATTTTTAATGACAGCGATCCAGTGCAGTCCTCCAAATAGCCACGGGTAATCATCATTGCCTCTCGTGCCTAAAGCTTTTCTGGACCATTAATGTCACAACCCTTGCTAACTCATAGCTTTAATACTCTCTGCTCAAAATGTCTGAAAGAGTTTGGGAGGACAATAGTGACAGGCACGCTAGACAGCCATGCTTGAAATTAGTTATCAGAAGCTCCGTTAAAGCTGCTTCATACTGTTTTTAAAGCGTGCAGGAGGTAGGATTTATTAGCCTATGATAGGCATGCTGTTTCTGTTTTTATTAAATACTGTAATAGGCTGTCTGTTAGCAATGCTGTGATAGGTCCAACATCACTTCCCACTGCTTTCGAATTCTCATATTAAAAAGGGAGAGAGGACTCAGACTTCCTTGGGAGACCGAGAGGGACACCACCCTGCCTACTGGATCAGATTTCCAGATCCTCTATAACTGCAGGAGGAAGAATTCCTTGTGCAAATGATATTTTTACATGGAAAGTGGAGTTGGGATAAAAACACTCTAGGATTCCCCAAACAATTCTCTCACTCCCAGCAAGGGACTCCTGCTCTTCCCAGTTACAAAAATAAATGTTCTCTGGAGTCAGATGAAAGAATCAGTCCCCATGGGAAATGCTCTCATTATTACTGAGGTAGGAGTCAGGGTATGCATATATGCAAAATCTCAAATGATGTATCAAATGGACTGAATGGATCAATGAGCACATTCATTATTTCATGCGGATTTGCAGAGCTTTGTGTTACAGTTTGAAGCAATCACATGTGTGCACTCCTGTCAAAGTGCAAAGAAGGAAAGGTGGGGGGAAGGGGGGGGATCCACATTGGGCAGTCATGATCCTGGAAGATGGAAGGAGGATTTCCTACCATTGGTCAGATATGAGGCTGGAAATGCTACTCGGAAAAGTTGCTAAGTACTTTTCCAAATAAGGAAACAGAAAAAAGTTCTTGGTAGTTCACAGTAACACAGAGAATGCGTTATGCTTCAACTACCCAGATTTTGTCCTTTTTTTATAGTGTTCTTTCTCCCCTCCTGCTATCCCAGGAGCAATAGTTATGTAGTAGTTGCTATGGAAACCGAGTGGTCGCTCCAGCAGAGGGGCTGAGGAAGGGCGGCAGATGGAATACGGACTGACGGAAATGTACTATGTCGGTCTATAGAATTGAAAATAAGGAGTGATTAATGAACACACAAAACTACTACCAAACAAAATCACAAAGGGAGTGATTGTAAATCACCATTATTTAATTACTTGTCGTTCTGTTATCTGGAAATGCTATTATGATCACAGCTTCCATTATTTGATTATATGTAAGAACCGAATACCTGAATTGCTTAGATGCCTGATAAAAAAAAAAAGAAAAAAAAAAAGAAAAAAAAAAAAGAAAAAAAAAAAAGAAAAAAAAAAGATACTTTTTAGTTTTTTCTGCCCTTTTTTTTTTTTTTTTTCAAATTCCTGGTTGTCAGTTTGAATATGCCTTGATTGTATGTGAATTTTAGTTATTACTTGACTGGTCACAATTTCTTCTCAGGAATAAAGCGTGATTTAGTGGGGAAATCTCCTTGTATCACAAACCATAGCCATGTTTCATTCTGATTGAGCATCCTTGTAGTGGTTTCTCTGAGGCAAAACCAAAATCTAAGTTGAATTTCAGTAAATAACTGTTTCCATAATGTTGGGGGGGGCAGAGAAGATTTTATTTTTTCATTTCCACATTTGCAGTTCTTCAAATAGAGAAAAATATATATATATATTTTTTGTATTCCATGTCCAACATCTTTCACCAGCCTCATGATCATACACAAGAAACTATTTCTTACCAGAGTAATTAAAATTTCACAGTTGTAAGGAGTCTGGGAATACAAAATTATCATCTAGAGTGCCTCAGCTTCATAGTTCGTAATTGGAGTAACTGACACCTTTGAAGGGAGAGCTCAAAACTTCCAAAATAAAATTGTTGGGAGGCAATTCTTCAGGATTTTATGAAAATCCCATTTTTATATAGGCAAGCATATCATCCAAAAATTTGCAATGGAAGAAGGATTATATCAGGGAGAAAGGATTTATGATATACTCTTTAAAAATGATGAGAGAGTAATATTATAAATTGAATATCCCAAATATCTTTTTCAAATGTAGGAAAGTATTTAATGACTGTATATGACAATCTAAACACCATTAACCACACCATGTATGATTTGCAGCGGTGGGGAGAGAGTCACAAAACTCCCTCCGTTGGATATTTCCCTCCAAATCCTACGTGTGGTTAATTCAGGAAATAGCTGATACTCCTACATGAGACAAATAGACAAGATTTGGTTCCTGGGATGAAAGGAGAGGGTGGGTCTGGGACAGAGATAGTTTGTGGTGCTTTGGGGAGACTCTGTCCCTGTCAGAGCAAAGGTCACTCGATCTCTCTGAAGATGAGGGGGGTTACTGAAAGGACTCCTCAGATGGGTATGGGGTGGGGTGGGGTGGAAGGCAGTTTGGTGGAGGTAATGGACGAGGAGCAGGGAATGTGGAAAGGGAGCTGAATGGAGGGAAAGAAGAGGGAGAGCGATCTATGAGGGAGGGAGGAAGGAAGGAATTTCTTGAGAGGTGGCATAGTGTCAGAAGAGGACCCAGCCTTTGAAATAAGGAGCCCTGATTTTTGACCCTCGGTTCTGTTAGCCTGGTTGGGGTCTTGTGTAAAATGGGATGCTAACATGTCTGTTGTAAGACTGAAGTGACAATGGCATGAGACGTGACAAGGGAGGAGTGAAGCTCTTTGTAAACTGAATGCTAAAATAAGTGCTAGTTATACATGAGCAGGAAGAAAGAGGGCGACCAGGAAGGAGGGGGTACAGTGGGACAGAAGAGGAGTAAAGGAAGGGCAGGAAGAGAAGGAGGTGGGGCTGGGGAAGACAGAGGGGTAAGTGGAAGAGACTTTCTCCTGTTGAATCATGTAAGACAGAATTTCTTTCTTGCTGCTTGTTTTCTGGATCCCACTCCAATAACTGTTGCTTTATCGTTCTCCCCCTTTAATGAAGTTTCAGATAATAAAGTGTTCGGAATTCACACCTTTTTCAACAAGAGAAAAACTTACGCTGAATTTGTTGAAAAGCATGTACTACCATTTCAGAAACAGCTGATCTGAGGATTGAATTTAGTAATTCTTAGCATTGCTGTTTTGGATGGTTCCCTGGAGAATGAAGTTTGGGGCAGCAGAAGGCAGGAACTGAAGTGATATTTCAGAGCTATATTGCCAAACACATTCAGCAAAAGTAACTTGTGCATCTGTAACTTGATAACATTTTCAACAGCATCTGCTTTCTGAATGCACATTAAAAAAAAAACTTGTTCTGGAAAGAATTTGTGTATGTTAACAAATATTAGGTTGAGAACCGGAGCCTGGGTGAGAGTGTTGTGATCACATATGCAGAGAATTTGCAGTTTACATGCACAGCCTGTAAGTTAAACAGTTTAATGAATGGAACGATGAATGCATAATTTCATTATGAGTCATCACTATTAAAATAAAAAAAAAATTGATAGATACATAACCAGAAAGTGTAGCTATCTGTTGCAGATACAAGTGCTAATTATATTTCGGAGTATATAATTTATGCTCTGAATAATAGAGTAACTGCTTTTCCTCTGTTGTGACTATTTTTTCTAGGAACAACAGGAAAGTTACTTTAGAAACCACTTCCTTCCTGTTATATTCCTGTGAATGCTGAAGCTGACTCACTCTGAAGTCCAAGTTTAGATCCATGCAAGAGGCATTCTCCAGTATAAATGTGAAATTTTAGCCCTAGAAAAAAATTAAAACAGTGGAAGACAATGTGACATTTAAAGCACAGTGTCTGATTTCCAGGACACAATAAGGTGCCTTTCATTGGTCTACATCACTTTTCATAAAGATTTTCCTTCCGATTAGAGGTTAAAAAAATTTAGTAGTAAAATGATAGTTTTGAAAACTTCACATTTATATATATTCCCATACATCATATTCGATCGTCAGAACAAAGTTATCGGGAGGCAGGGCCAATTTTAATAGTCCCATTTCCTTTTGGAGCGCCTGAGGGTGAGGGAGGTGAAATGTTTTTCCAAGATCACATAACCTGTACGTATGTCTTCTCACTCATAATCCAGTGTAATTTTTACTACATGAAAATTTATACCTAGTTCCTGATATTTCTCCTAGAAATATTCAGAAATATGAGCACTAGGAGAATTTTTTTAACTATTATAATCCTAAGAGTTTCCTGCTGTATTTTTTTTTTCTTTTCATCTGGCATATGTTCATGCCTGGATTTTTGCTTTTTGTATCACAGCTCTTTCCATTTTTAAGATACAGTGGGTAAACCTTTTTAAAAGGTAAACTATAGATTGTCACAATTCTGCTAATTACAGAATTGACACTGAATATAATTTCATGTTCTTGGCAGCAGCTGAACAGGACTCTTTGATCTATGGGCCTGGAAGCACAAACCCACCTAGTAAGGCAATGAGTTGGATCATCTTCTTGGATTCTTTGATTGCGTTTCTGTCTACTTAAACATTAGGGAAGGTCTTGCAGAAACTCCTCCCCCTTCCTGTCAGCAGTTAGAACTTTCTGCAGGCTCTAGTGAATTACCATTCTGTATGCTTACAGTTGAAACGGGAAAAGGAGGTAGATAATTATATAATACACACATCAATTAATTTATCTGAATTTCCAGAAGAGTAGAAAACTCCTGTCTAGCATGCCCCCTCCCACCAGCAAGCACAGATAGAGATGCCGGAGCCTTGCTTGGATGCCCATGAAAGACCACTGGCAGCAGCTAGTTTAACCCAACTTTTTGAGGCTATCATTCTTTGGCTGAGCCATTGCATTTGGCAGACAGTTTATTGGGGCCGTGTCTCCATCCTTCTGAAACCTGTCAGAGTAGTGGACATAAATCAGCTTAAAAATAAAACATAAAATAGAGCATTGACAATTGTTGGAGTTTTATTTCATTTGGATTCTCCAACTTCCCAGGGCGTAGCTGCAGTCTTCCTGCTTACCGGAAACGTATTCTATATGGCATTGTAGCACTCAGGGCACAGTGGATCTCTATGCAGTCAATGAGAAGCTGATTGCTAGTCGCTGTGATGATGATGATGATGACGACGACGACGACTTATGTGCTACAGTAATATGTACTCTCTACGTAACATAGCATTAGATAAAATACCTGCTGCTTTCAGTGTAAGTTAATTAAAAGACCTCTGTCTTTGGGGTGCTTGGGTGGCTCAATTGGTTAAGTGTCTGACTGACTCTTGACTTCAGCTCAGGTTATGACCTCACAATTTGTGAGTTTGAGGCCCACGTCAGGCTCTGTATGAGATTCTCTCGCTCACCCTCTCTCTCTGTTCCTCCCCCAGTTGTGGTTGCTCGCTCGGTCTCTCCCTCTCTCTCAAAATAAATAAACATTAAAAAAAGACCTCTTCCTTAAAAACAAAACAAAAAAATCCTTTATATGAAGAAGACTCTGAGATTAGGTACAAAGGACAAAGATTTACATGTATGTTGGTGTTTATATTCATTTGTATATTTTAATTCACTTTATGTTGCTAGATTCTTAGGGTGGGGGAAGAAACCCTTGACAAAAAAAAATGCTTGCTTTTTAGCTAGTGTGTAAACATGGATTGTAAAAGGTCCTGCAGTACAGAACTATAGGAAAATCCTAATAAATCTATTACGTCTTTGTTGACTGGAGAATTTCTAAGTGTTTACTCCATGCTAGACCTCTAGGAAAGTTTTAACTGTTTCAGTATTTCATAATTTACTTAGACAAAGAATGAGCAAAATGGATGTCAACAAATACATTTGTATACTGAAATGTATTTGTGAGGTTGCTTTTAGCAAGGGTATCTTATCAAGGTTGGATATGATAGTGGTTTCACTGCATGTTGCGTTTTTTCTCCTTATATGCAAAATACAGTTTTAACTCTGATTTAAAAAGTGACATATGCTCATTTGCTCCTGGTTGCAAATTATGCATATAGAAAATATAAATCAAATTCTCCTGTGATCCTATAATCCACAGAAAATTTCTATTATTTTTTCTAACTTAAATCCAAGTTAGTTAACATAGTGTAATAATGATTTTAAAAATAGAACTTAGTGATTCATCACTTACATCTAATACCCAGTGCTCATCCCAACAAGTGGCCTCCTTAATGCCCATCACTCATTTAGTCCATCCACCCACTGAACACCCTGCCAATTTCCATTATTAGTAGTTAAAAACTAAGATTATATTACATATGTACTTTTATGTTAATTTTCTCTTTGACATTATCACATTTTCCATGTTACTTTGAAATCTTCAAATCTTTTTTAATGGATGCATGTATTTTGTCATGTGGATCTTCCCTTATTTAAAAAAAAAAGCCTGTCATTGAACACACAGATTATTTGGAGTAGTTTTCTTTAGCATAACACTTTACTGAAGGCCTTTTCACATAAATTTTGCTCTAACACCTCTGGTTATATGTATTTAGGATAGATTTCCATATTTGTATCATTTGTCTGAAATATGTGAACATTTAAAATGCTCTTGGTGTGCATTGCTAAGCTGTTCTCTTAAAAGGTTGTACCGTTTTCATGGTTCTACCACGTCATACCCTCCCCATGGCAGGGTAGTCCTCCTGGTGAGACGAGGAGGCTTTGTTCTTCTCTTTCACACAGAGAAGTTTATTTCACTTTCATTTTGCTTTTGGGACTGGGTTGGAAGCCAGGAGCCGTATAAAAAGACGGGAAAGAAAGGAGGGGAGGACGAGAGTTCCTAATGTTAGAATTTCGGTTTCAGTTTCCTGACGTGGACATGTTTGTATTCCCGTCGTGGGATATGAGAGGGAAAATGAATTTTGCAAATTCTAAGGCTTACGCTCATGTTGCTCTTACTGCTCAGAGCAAAATCTCCCCAACTGTGGCCCTTGAAACCTGGGGGTATTGCTACACCCGGGCGAATCTGTCGTATTCACAAATCCACAATTTAAATCTGGTGTGTCTTTCTGAAAATCAATTTTCTTAAAGATTTTGGTGGCAGGAGTCCTGAATTTTTGTGTTCTGTCAAGTTTTTAGCACATGTATGAGTAAGTAGAATTGCTTTCACAACATCATCAAACCTGGAATGTTTTAGATAAGCTTAGCAAACAGAATATTTTTATGAAATGGAAATCAGTGGAAATCTGGAATTTTCTTTGTTTAAGGAAGTCCTCTTGGAGGCATTCGTCAGAATGAACAGAGAAAATATCCTTAGAACTGATGATGCTGATGCAGAAGGGTGTGAGCATATGACTTCTTGGTAAGTAAGAAGAGGCCTATCTCTGTGGCTTGTATGAAAATGGAATTTGTCACCTTTCTAAGAATTGGTAGTTTTTGGATGTCACACATACAAAAATAACCCCCACACAAATCAGATCAACATCCTGCCAAAATTTCATTCAACCAAATCTCAATTTAAATTTACATAGTTCATGTTTTAATTCCTGCCAGTGAAGTAACTCAGATTGTGTGTGTGTGTGTGTGTGTGTGTGTGTGTGTGTAGACAGAAAGAGAGGTTTTTAAAAAAATTTTTTTAATGATTTTATTTATTTATTTATTAAAAATTTTTTTTTAATGTTTATTTATTTTTGAGACAGAGAGAGACAGAGCATGAGTCGGGGAGGGTCAGAGAGAGAGAGGGAGACACAGAATCTGAAACAGGCTCCAGGCTCTGAGCTGTCAGCACAGAGCCCGACGCGGGGCTCGAACTCACGGACCGTGAGATCATGACCTGAGCCGAAGTCGGACGCTTAACCGACTGAACCACCCAGGCGCCCCTGTTTTTATTTATTTTTGAGACAGAGAGAGACAGAGCATGAGCAGGGGAGGGGCAGAGAGAGAGGGAGACACAGAATCCAAAGCAAGCTCCAGGCTCTGAGCAGTCAGCACAGAACCTAACACAGGTTTTGAACTCATGGACTGAGAGATCATGAACTGAGCTGAAGTCAGACATTTAACTGACTGAGCCACCCAGGCACCCCGAAAGAGAGAGGTTTTAATGCTATTCCTAATTTATCTTTTAAAAGTATACCAATTCTAAAATTATGTTTTCAACCGGGATCACTGACAGTTAAAAACAGTATATTCTTTTTAAGTGAGCCTGAAATATCAGAAAATATGCAAGAAAATGAAGGAAATTCAGAATAACCTGAAATCACTGAGACATGTGTCAGAACTGACATCCCTAAAGTGCATCACAAAGCACTTGATAGCAACAAGGCTGATAACATTACCCGACTATGTCTAGTAAATGTGTAATGAAAAGCTGCAGTCGGTCAAAATCAAAGTGTAGACTGTACCCAAAATTTGTTTAAAATATGGGTTTATTATTATAAAGATGGAAAATGACTTTTTTTCTTGTGCAAGAAAACACTGGATAAGCATTCCATGAAGTCATCACTTCAGGGAAATTTAAATACCAATGATACAATTTTTAAAGGAAAAAATCTCCAGAATTCCACCAACTAAAAAGAAAGTTTTGGTTAGATTTACTAAAATGCATTGCATTGTAAAAGTCAAGCAAGCCATTCCAAAGTGCTTGACATTGTCTTTAAGTTCAAAACATTACCTTTTCCATTCCTTTGGAGGATGAAGCTCATGGGATAGAAGATAATTTGGTAAAATCTTAACTATGAACATGGCCAGATGGTTGTTTGTTAAAATTAGAAAAAAAAACTACCCCTTCATCAGGTCATTTGTGAATCACCTACTAGAAAATTGTACCAATATTTAGAAAGAAAAGGGAAACAACCTAGGATTTTATGAAATGAATGGTAGCCCCAGAATGGCAAAGTAGGAAAACTGTATGACCACAAGTGGTGGCTTTGTATATCTGAACCAAAAAGAGGTAGCAAAGGAAATATAATGCTGCTAAAGTTATGTTTTCAAAAGACTGAGATTAACCCTGCTGTTTTTTAACTTAAAAAAAAATCAAGCTGTAATTGATATACGTCATTACATTAGTTTTAAGTGTATAACGTGATTCAATATATGTATATATTGCAAACTGATTACCACAGTAAGTCTAGTTAACGGCTGCCCTCACACATAGTTATGGACTTTTTTCTTGTGATGAGAACATTTAAGATCTACTTTCTTAGCAACTTTCAAATATACAATACAATATTAATAACTATAGTTGCCATGCTGTACATTACACACCAATGACTTATTTATTTTATAGCTGGGAGTTTATACCTTTTGACTTGTTTACCCATTTTTACACTCCCCACTCCCCCACCTCCAGCAACCATCAATCTGTTTCTGTAAGATTTGCTATTCTAACTTTTGTGTGTGAGAATCTAAAGCTTCCACATATAAGTGAGATTGTATGGTATCTGTCTTGCTGTGTCTGACTTATTCATTTAGCACATAATGCCCTTAAGGTCCATCCGTGTTGTCACAAATGGCAAAATTTCATTCCTTTTTTTTTTTATAGCTGAGTAGTAGTCCATTGTGTATATATACACCACATCTTCTTTATCTATTCATCCATTGATGGACACTTAGGTTGTTTCCATGTCTTGGCTCTTGTAAATACTGCTACAATGAACATGGGGGTGCGTGTATCTTTTTTGATTTTCTTCTGAAAAATACCCAGAAGTGGAATTGCTAGATTGTATGCTGGTTCAATTTTTAATCTTTTGAGGAACCTCTATAGTGGTTGTCCCAATTTACATTCCCACCAACAGTGTACAAGGGTTCCCTTTTTTCTGCATAGTCACTAATATTTGTTATCATCTTAAAAAAATTTTTTTGTTAATGTTTATTTTTGAGAGAGAGAGAGAGAGAGAGAGAGAGAGAGAGAGAGAGAGAGAGAGACAGACAGAGCATGAGCTGGGGAGGGACAGAGAGAGAAGGAAACACAGAATTCAAAGCAGGCTCCAGGCTCTGAGCTATCAGCACAGAGCCCAACACAGGGCTCTAACCCACAAACCATGAGATCATGACCTGAGCTGAAGTTGGATGTCTAATTGACTGAGCCACCCAGGTGCCCCTTCTTATCTTTTTGATAATAGCTATTCTAATAGTTACGAGGTGATTTCCTTGTGGTTTTGATTTGCATTTCCCTTATGATTAGTGATGTTCAGCATCTTTTCACGTGCCTGTTGGCCATCTGTATGTATTTTTTGGAAAAAAAATATCTATTCAAACCCTCTGCCCATTTTTTTAATCAGATTGTTTTTGTTATTGAGTTGTAGAAGTTCTTTATATATTTTGGATATTAACCCCTTATCAGATATATGATTTGCAAGTATCTTCACTCACTAAGTAGGTTGCCTTTTAATTCTGTTGACAATTTTGTTTCCTGTGCAAAAGCTTTTTAGTTTAATGTGGTCTCACTTGTTTATTTTTGTATTTGTTGCTTTTGTTTTTGGTGTCAAATCCAAAACATGGTTGCCAAGACCAATGTCAAGGAGCTTAAATCTATGTTTTTTTCTAGTTGTCTTATGGTTTCAGGTTTTACATTCAAGTCTTTAATCCATTTTGAGTTTATTTTTGTGTGTGGTGAACTCTACTCTCTTTATTTTCATAGTAACTTGGATGTTAATACTTATTCATTTTTATTTGATAGTTCATTATTAGTGATATTAATTTCTGTGATGTTGATTTGAAAGTTACTTAATGGTGAAATATATGGTGAGCACACATTTAGTAAGCAATGTGCTTAGCAAAAGCAATACCAAGTACAAAAATGTATAGATGAAGAGGAGATTCTAAGACTCCAGTAAGCTGAATGTAGCTCACTTTTCCATTCCTTTCTCCAATCAGCTAATGGTTCTATGCAGGTATGGCCTTAAGCTCTGCTGGATGTCCTGTGGAGAAAACTCCATGGAATGCTTAAATGACTGAAAACTGACTTTTAGAAGTCATGGGGTGGGGGCAAGAAAACAGCATATCCTGGAAGGCATGACCCAGGGGATCTATGAATTCCTAGGGAAGGTCCTTGTTGGAATGTTTTGTTTTTTATATTCCAAGGAAAGAAACAGCAAAACGTGCACATTGACTCCATTCTGGCCATGAGCCTGGGAGAGTACAAGGTATCTGAAAGCAAGGAGGTTTTCTTCAGGTGCCCAAGGAGGCACTCACTGCCCACTTATATACCAAAGACCTATGGGAGTGGAGACCACATGCCCAGGAGTGCTGCTACTTGGGTTCTCCAAGGATCATATGTAAGCCCCAATCAGCCAACAAAGAAAATAACAAATCCCTAAGAGAATGTAGTAGTTAGAAAAAGATAGTTTCAAACAAACCGAATAATGCCAAGTCAAATACATCTTCCAGAGGAGATAAATGATAATATATTTATACAGTGTGCGAGAGAAGGCAGGCAAGAGCACACTAAATACATGATTTTCTATCTAAACTATTTTGCTGGATATTAGAGACGCTTGGCTGGTCACCATTATGATGGAAGATCAAGTAAGTGCAAGATATATTCGAGGCACAGAAAAAAAAATACAGAGGCAGAAAAAGATATGAGACCTGGGGGCTTGAATCCAGCAAATCAAACAGTTAACAAAAGATGTTACGGGGGCAGAAGAAGGAAAAGTTGAAAAGGAGGGTTTTTTTTTTTTTAAGTACCAAGAAAGTGTTTTCCCTGAGTAGAAGAAAGATTTGAAATCTGTTGCAGGCTGGACTTGACAGTATTTTCTCATGATCATCCTAAAATTGTAGTACTCTTGTGGATCTTTGTTTTGTAAATGAATATTCATTGAAAGAGCCAAACGACCAATGGAGGCAGAAGACCTGGTAAGCGGTGACACCTGATACACACATTCACACTTGCACAAACATACCCGCACAGTTGGCTAGGGAAAGGCTGGCCAGCAATGCACTGTGAAAGTGCTCTGTGAGCACACTTGAAGCAGAATGGTCATGCTGAAAAAGGAATTCTGATAAAAGCCTGGAATGGAGAGCGAGAGGATAAGTAAAAAGCATTCCAAAGGACTCCTTCTTGAGGAAAAGAGGAGAGAGTCAAGTATTTTAAATCTCCTATTACAGGGGACAGAGGAGGAGCCATGTTGATGAGTAACCTAGCATCTTGGTGGTGGAAACAGAATGTCCTGATGAGAAAAATATTTAGTATTTAAAAATAGTGTGGAGGGGCACCTGGGTGGCTCAGTCGGTTAAGCGGCCGACTTCAGCTCAGGTCATGATCTCGCGGTCCGTGAGTTCGAGCCCCACGTCGGGCTCTGTGCTGACAGCTCAGAGCCTGGAGCCTGTTTCAGATTCTGTGTCTCCCTCTCTCTGACCCTCCCCCGTTCATGCTCTGTCTCTCTCTGTCTCAAAAATAAAAATAAAGTTCTTAAAAAAAAATAAAAAAAAATAAAAATAGTGTGGAGAGGAGAGAATAATCATTGATGGAATGGAATGGTACGGTAAAACTCCCAAATTAACAACAAAAACCCATCACACTACATGACAGCTTGATTAAACTAACAAAAAATGGCAAAGGACAAAGGGAGAAACACCAGTATAAAATAAATAAGATAAAGTGGAAAGGAAGACATAAATTTTAAGTATACTGGTTATTTTATTATTTGTAAATAGAAGTTTTTCTTTAAAAGACTGAAATTTTCAGATCGGATTAAATACAAATTCAAATTCTGTATATCCTATTTATTTATTTTTGACTTTTTTTTTTTACCTTTATTTATTTTGAGAGAGAAAGAGACAGAGTGAGAACGGGGAGGGGCAGAGAGAGAGGGAGACACAGAATCCGAAGCAGGTTCCAGGCTCTGAGCTATCAGCCGAGAGTCCAATGAGGGGTTTAACCCACAAACTGTGAGATCATGACCTCAGCCAAAGCCAGACGTTCATCTGACTGAGCCACTCAAGTGCCCCCTATATATCTTATGTATAGGAAAATAAAATCAAAGTGATAAAGCTTGAAAATTAAAGGGTTGAAAAAGAGATACCAAGCAAATACAAGCTAAAAGAAAGTAGAGGGTGCAATATTAATGAAAATCAATATATTTAAACTTAGAAACAGTACACAGGATAAAAGGAAACATTAGATATGATAAAATTCTATAATAAGATGATAATTTATAAAGAAGGAATAATTGTCATAAACCTATATTTACTCTCCTACAAAGTAAAAAATGTAAATCAGTAAATTCATAAAGCAAAAATTATTGGAAATCTAGAGGTGAGCTTTTAAATGTTTTAATAGGAAGCCTTATTATTTTTTTTAAATGAAATTTATTATCAAATTGGTTTCCATACAACACCCAGTGCTCATCCCAACAGGTGCCCTCCTCAATGCCCATCACCCACTTTCCCCTCCCTCCCACCCCCCATCAACCCTCAGTTTATTCTCAGTTTTTAAAACAGTCTTTTATGGTTTGGCTCCATCCCTCTCTAACTTTTTTTTTCCTTCCCCTCACCCATGGTCTTCTGTTAAGTTTCTCAGGATCCATGTAAGAGTGAAAGCATATAGTATCTGTCATTCTTTGTATGACTTATTTCACTTAGCATAACACTCTCCAGTTCCATCCACGTTGCCACAAAAGGCCGTATTTCATTCTTCCTCATTACCAAGTAGTATTCCATTGTGTATATAAACCACAATTTCTTTATCCATTCATTAGCTGATGGACATTTAGACTCTTTCCATACTTTGGCTATTGTTGAAAGTGCTGCTGTAAACATTGGGGTAAAAGTGCCCCTATGCATCCGCACTCCTATATCCCTTGGGTAAATTCCTAGCAGTGCTATTGTTGGGTCACAGGGTAGATCTTTTTTTAATTTTTTGAGGAACCTCCACACTGTTTTCCAGAGTGGCTGCACCAGTTTGCATTCCCACCAACAGTGCAAGAGGGTTGCCGTTTCTCCACATCCTCTCCAGCGTCTATAGTCTCCTGATTTGTTCATTTTAGCCACTCTGGCGTGAGGTGATATCTGAGTGTGGTTTTGATTTGTATTTCCCTGATGAGAAGTGACGTTGAGCATCTTTTCATGTGCCTGTTGGCCATCTGGATGTTTTCTTTAGAGAAGTGTCTATTCATGTTTTCTGCCCATTTCTTCACTGGATTATTTGTTTTTCGAGTGTGGAATTTGGTGAGTTCTTTATAGATTTTGGATACTGGCCCTTTGTCTGATATGTCATTTGCAAATATCTTTTCCCATTCCATCGGTTGCCTTTTAGTTTTGTTGATTGTTTCCTTTGCAGTGCAGAAGCTTTTCATCTTCATGAGGTCCCAATAGTTAATTTTTGCTTTTAATTCCCTTGCTTTTGGGGATGTGTCAAGTAAGAAATTGCTGCGGCTGAGATCAGAGAGGTTTTTTCCTGCTTTCTCCTCTAGGGTTTTGATGGTTTCCTGTCTCACATTCAGGTCCTTTATCCATTTTGAGTTTATTTTTGTGAATGGTGTAAGAAAGTGGTCTAGTTTCATTCTTCTGCACGTTGCTGTCCAGTTCTCCCAGCACCATTTGTTAGACTGTCTTTTTTCCATTGGATATTCTTCCTGCTTTGTCAAAGATTGGCTAGCCATACTTTTGTGGGTCCAATACTGGAGTCTCTGTTCTAGTCCATTGATCTATGCATCTGTTTTTGTGCCAATACCATGCTGTCTTGATGATTAGAGCTTTGTAGTAGAGGCTAAAGTCTGGGATTGTGATGCCTAGGAGAACTTATTTTAAGTGAATGACAGTACCCTCTAAGAATTGGACAGGTTGGGGCACCTGGGTGGCTCAGTCAGTTAAGCATCTAACTTCAGCTCAGGTCATGATCTCACAGTTTGTGAGTTCTGTGAGTTCCAGCCCTGCATTGTGCTCTGTGCTGAAAGCTCAGAGCCTGGAGCCTGCTTTGGATTCTCTCTCTCTCTCTCTCTCTCTCTCTCTCTGTCTCTCTCTCTCTGACCCTCCCCTGCTGATGCTCTCTCAAAAAAAAAAATAAGCATTAAAAAAATTTAGAATTGGACAGGTTGCATATACAAAATTAAGTACACCCATGCTGTCCTCTTTGGCGTTCTGTGCCAGCTCATCCTTGTCTCATTTTTCACCTGAGCAAGTCCTCATGCTTAAGATCCAGCTCCTACCATCCCATAAATGCCCATGCATTTCTCTAATACTGCTCTTGAGAAATAATGTGTGGGCAAAGAAATGGGGCCCTGTTTTCTTTTGTGCATCCAGTGTATAGCACTGTGCTCGACACCTAGAAAATACGCAATAAAAGTGAACTGAACTCATGTATGAAGAGATGAACTCATCCATGAATATGATGGATTCTGTTGCTTAGCTTCTTTTGCTTTTATTCTTCCTGGTAACAGTGATGGGTGTGACTTCCTGCTGAGAGGCTCACTCATGATGATGACATAACCTGTGTCTCTGTATATAGATGGCTTCTCTTTTGTCTTATGACCCACATGCCTAGTTGGTGAATGATGCTGTGAATGCATTTTATTTAGGTTCTGCTTCCTGAACTGCCAGTTGTGTCCATATCTGCAAAATTATTTGTTCCTTTGTTCTGGCCATTTTGTGCTGACTGGGGGGGGGGGTGGTGTGTGTGGAGGCAGAAGAAATGTTACAGAAGCTCTGTTCAGTGACCCAGAAGATGTCTTTACCTTGCAGATGGTGTTTCATACAAATTTTCTGGTGTCCTGCTGAGATGCCTTCCTTGGCTGATGACTTCTTGAACATTTGGACAACCATTGCTCTGTAGCCTATACACCTTAGTACTTAACTTCAATTTCTGAAACAGTCTAACGGGAAATTAATCCTGAATGGATTCAGGGAAGTTCAGTTGGTGAGCTTGACTCTACAGCTGCTAGAAGTGCTGCTTCTTGTAGGTTTTATTTATTTATTTATTTATTTTAATTCTAGCTTCTGCCATCTGTTAGCACGGCCCAGGTGTGCAGGATTTTCTTGTTCTCCTGTAAACATGACTTTGCCGTCCCATTTATTTGTCTGGCCATTAGTTATCAGATTGTTGATGGTTTGACTGACCACTCCTCAAAGCATCTGCTCCAGATACTACTTCTCCAAGGGGAATGAAGAATAGCTAATATGCTTTGCAATTAGTAGCTTAGGTTTAATTGTTTTTGTCTAGTTCCAGTCAACTTGCATGATTTTTAATCTATGTAATTCAGACTCAGTTATCCAGTTTATGAGTATGTAAAATGTATCATATGGAAATCAATATCATACTCCTCTGTCTTCAAAATTCATTTCAAGGACCATTTTCTCAGGGAAGTCTCATCTGACTCCATCCAGAGTGAGTTAGGGTTTCCTCTTCTCATATTCTTATTTTATTATGTGCCACCTTTCATTGTAGTTGTTTATATATCTCAGTAAAGACATTCAGCTTGACTGACCAGCTACCATAGTTTGAACTCCTTATATCCACTGTGGTGAGTCCTCAAAGAATGCAGGAAAGCAGTGGCAGGGAATATTCTAATAATAAATTTTCAGTAGTCCTTCTTTAGAAGGTTAGTTCAATATAAGAGCACTGGATTTGTAGTTGGAAAATCTGAGTTTCATTGTCATGGATCCCGTTTTTGAGCTACAGCTCCTTGGGAGACTCATGTACATTCAACCTTCCTATCTGTAATATGGAGGTACTAACATAGTGTGGCCACCTCATAAAGTGTTGTGAGAACCAAATAAGAGGGGATTTGATAAAGTGTGAAGCAATATGAAGAAGAAAGCTGTAGCCTCTGCTCATTTTGACATATTCAATGTACCCATTTAGGTCACATGATATTAATTTTTTACATTTAAATATCATTAGCAAAAATTATTGGTCACACAAGCTATATTCAGCACTCCCAAAGAGATGATCAAAGTGATTTGCCTTCTGTGCCTAACCAAGGCTTTAGTAATCCCTCAAAGATGGAAATATGGCAGTTTACAAAAAAATTAAGAACAAATAAATAATTGGAGCATTCCTTTGCAAAATTGGTTGTTGACTCTCTTTTTGTTCTGACTAAATGGGAGTCCTTGGCGTTCATATATGCAGGAGGCATCTGACCAAATCAGGCTGTCTATAAAGAATTTTATAGAATAATTCCAAAGGAATGTCACACTCTTGCTCTCCTTGATGTGAGGTCATAAAATCCACTTGGCTTCAAAGAGACTCATGTGGCTACTGGGAAGTTACCTCACCTTCTCCACCTGTTGTGCATTTTCCTGAGCTCCAAATGACCTGCTGACCTTCCATTTGTTGAGGGATGGATTACTGATTAAACACTATCTCTCTGACAGGGCCTAGAATGAGTTAGAAAACTTCAAATTTTACTTCTATTTGAGAGTCCCACAATCACTACCTGTTTTGGTAATTTCTCCAAAGCCTTCACATAGCAATTGCTGCTGTTCCTTTTTGGGGGTAATCAAAAGCAGCTTAGAGACTGAATTATTCACCTCTCTTCTGGAAAACCTGGTACCTTTATTGGGACCCTATACTACTTTCTTCATCATCTAGGACAGGCATTTTTTTGCCTATGATATTAAAAACTTTTATGCCAACTAGTTATAACTTATCAAAGTAATAGAGGCTAATTTATTTTTTTTAATCTGAGAAGAAGAGTCAAGGTCTTTAATAGTGATGGCAAGGTGGTTGGGAACATCATGTCTGGAAGCTAGAGTTACAGCATCCAGAAGAGTCTGGCATTTGCCAATGTCCTTGTAGAGCTAAACAAAGTAGGACAAGTGGAAGTTGAACCATTAGGCAAAAATTGCTCAGCAACTTTTATACAGGAACCCTTGATATTGATGGAACCAACAAGAAACTGGCTTCAGAAAAAAAGGTGGAAAGTTAAAAATTTGAAAAAGACCTTCATCAGGCAACTGAATTAGGTTTGCTATATGACTATACCCCAAATCATAACTGATTTTGGGAGAAATATGAGAAACCAAGAATTCAATTCAAAGTTACGAAAATCTAGATTTATAATATTAGCATTTCTTAATTCTTCTCTAAAATTTTTTTGTTTAAAATTTAAAAATCTTTTGGGGCGCCTGGGTGGCGCAGTCGGTTAAGCGTCCGACTTCAGCCAGGTCACGATCTCGCGCTCCGTGAGTTCGAGCCCCGCGTCGGGCTCTGGGCTGATGGCTCAGAGCCTGGAGCTTGTTTCCGATTCTGTGTCTCCCTCTCTCTCTGCCCCTCCCCCGTTCATGCTCTGTCTCTCTCTGTCCCAAAAATAAAAAAAAAAAAAAAAAAAAAAAAAAATTTAAAAATCTTTTTTACATCTCATTCTCATTTGTCATTTTTCAATTACAATTCTTTGGTGTTTTATAACCAATGTACTAAAAACTGAACATGATAAAAAAAAATACAGACCAGTTCTTTGGAAAAGAATAGAGAGAGCCAACTGAAGGGGAGAAACAAAAATGGAGTAAAGATGGACCCAAAGAAAGATTTGTAAAAATGTTACATATTTTTTCCCTGAACTCTTTGGCATGTCATTGATTCAAATGTTACTCTGATCATAAAATTTCATTCTACTGAACATCACTTTAATATATCCCTACCCTAGCATTATTTTCAAAGATTGTTCTCTGGTTATGTTTCTTGTCTGAAAAATTGTGCTGACTTATATCCTAGGACACTAGGATAGGTACCTGTTGTGGATGGGATATAGCCCAATTAGCGAAAATTAATAGAAGTATGGGAACATGAGTGAGATAAAATGGCAAATTATAGCCCTAACCTTTAACCTTTTTAACAGAGGAAACTATTATAAAATTTATTTCTCCAGAACCCTTGAGCTGATGTAGAATTTAGCCTAGGAATACCTGCCTTCAAATCTGAGTTTTGCCACTTACTTTCTTGTGAATTACAACAGCCTGTCAACTTCTGGTCTCTCCTCTATTAAATGGGACCTCACAGAGTTACCATTTAAGTTCAGTTATGTGAAAGTCCTTTTAATACTCTAAAGCACTGTACAAATGATAGTATTATGGTTATTGCTTAGTAATATCAAGCACTATCTGAAAAAACCTAATCTCATTGAAGGCAAGAGGATAGTTTTGCTTCCTGTAGATGTCATTTCCCTTGATCTTAGTAATGTTTTTAAATTGACCTTTGTAACATAATGTTAACCTCTATGGAATTATGGCTAAGAACAGAGGTGCAGCTCCTGAGTATGTTTCTAACATCTGACTAGAAGCACAATCTGAGAATGATTCTTGAAAATAAATGGTAGTCCAGGGACAGAACAAGTGGTGTTCAATAAGAAGAAGTATGGGGACCAGAGTAAGTCACATTTCAGTCAATGACTCAGTAAATACTCCAGTGACTATTAAGTTACTTAAGTATACTGATGACAAGATTGTATAAACTGGGTTTTACTTCTGTGACAAAAGATAGGTTCAGAATCCAAAGTGACCTTGGTGATTTACAAACGAACTTAGACACAATAGAGTTGTATCTAACTGGGAGCAGAGATAGACACGGGAGGAGGGAGGGCCCAAATGTGCCCATGTTTATGGCGGGGAAAGACCTGGCTATGTGTGAGGACGCAGGAAGAGAGTGAGAGGTCCTGGGTAGTTATCAGATTGCCTGTGAGTCAGCAATGCAGTGCTGCAGTTACAGAGCAAGCCAAGCGCTGCAGGGCAGGAAGGTGGCATGGAGTGAAACCCCAAGGTGTGGCTCCTTTTACAGAAACACCTGGACAGGCCACATTTGGGTGACTAGGCTGGGGAGCCCTGTGGACAACTTGGCTCAGGAGTTTGTCTCTGATTAAATACCTGTAAATATTTATTTAAGACACTTTACCCTCATTACGTTTGCAATGGGTTAATTAAGATCCTTTACTCTTTCTGATGGGAGCCATGGAGATGATTTATATATGAGACAGTGCAGTTATCTAAAAGGTGAATTCTATAGACCCAACCATCTTAATCTACTTTATTAAAAAAAGCATTTGTGAGTTGTTTAGAAATACTTAAAATATTTTAAGGACATCTGGTTTTCAGCCCCTGTGATCTCTTGCATTCGTGCATCTGTAAGTTTCCCACACGTAAGGGTGCTGTGCATTGTGCCACTTGTGCAAGCTCACTCCCTTCCTGGACACTTCCGTTCCCTTTTGTCTGCCTGCCTGCCGAACTGCTCCTCACCCTTCAGGCCTCAGTTGAGTCCTCACTGTTGTGTTAAGCCCTTTTTGACCCTCCAGGGTAGAGTTATGTCTTCTGTGCTTGCGTCTTCTGTGTCTTGTACCTTTTTTTGTTAAAGGCTCATTAATCACACCAGATAGAATTAAAATGTGAGCTTCTTGAAGTTACGGATAAAATCTTTTTCATCTTCGTATTTTCATTACCTAGAAGGGGCCCCGACTCATGGTGACTGCTCAATAAATATTTATTGGATGATTAAACGAAGGAAGGAAGATAAGTATATTGGCACAAAATCTATGTAAATAGGTTTAAAAAAAAAGTCTGATATTTAGCCTGAAGAAGGAGCCTCTCCCACTTTGCGTGCCCTATCGTGTATACCCTACAGATTCAGGGAGTTATATTCGAAGTTGAATTTTTTAGAGTTTCCAGTGAGCTATAAGGAGGAAGTCTTAGCCAGTATCACCTAGGCTGAGGCTTTCCTCTTTTTACCTACAGAGGAAGAGCTACACAGAGTCCCTTTCAACTCTAAGATACTTAATTACTTCATGCTCAACTCTAGGCCTTACTATTCTTTGGCTTGGACCAGTTTCCTGAGGGTCCATGATGGAGACAGAATCAGCATGAAGGAGACGATTCCACCTTCAGTACCCTGCTAGAGGCTTCCTCTGCTGAAATGATCCAAAAGTTTAATGAGTGAAGAAATTTTCATACTGTCACATATTTATTTAATAACGGAGAGCGATGTGACACCAGCACTTGTGGTTTTCAAGGCTGTAATACATAAATGTGTCTTTTTGATTCTGTAAGTCTCTTTTCTCATAGTAAGTTTGATCAGAGGGAAACAAAAAATCTTTACTATAGCATTGTCTCCAGGTGATCTGCTGCTGTCATTTGAATGAAGCGTTTGATGCCTGTTGAGGATTTTAAGGATCTGTTCCTGTCTCTGAAAGATATTGGTCTCTAAGACAGGATCCCCTCCATCCACCAGCATTTTAGGTTCGGAAATAGAGCAACAACAAACCGCATCGTTTGTTTGCCTCATGGTATGTGTTAAAAAACACACACACACACAAACAAAAACCGTCCTCCTTTCCTCCCACCTGTTTTTAATATTTATCTTTTCATGAGTGCATTCAGCTGTCTTCGGTGTTGTCAACATGTTCCTAAGCAGGCTGACTGGGGTGTTAGCAAACAGCAGCAGCAGGAAACCTCCAGCCCCTGACAGAGAAGACTCCCCTCTGAGCAGTGAGTTTCAAAAGCACAGATTAGTTAATTTTTTTAAACCTTAGACTCTTAGATATCTCAACAAGTTTATTAACGTTCTGATTTAATTGTTAGGATTTAAAATGCTTTAAAATGTTTTAAATGTCTGCTTTAAAATGTTAGGATCTCCACAGTGCCTCATGATTTTATTAGTTTCTTTTATTAACAAATGAGTTATGGATATTTTAACTTATATCTTAATTTTTTTTTTTTAATTTTCTTTTTTCAACGTTTATTTATTTTTGGGACAGAGAGAGACAGAGCATGAACGGGGGAGGGGCAGAGAGAGAGGGAGACACAGAATCGGAAACAGGCTCCAGGCTCTGAGCCAACAGCCCAGAGCCCGACGCGGGGCTCGAACTCGCGGACCGCGAGATCGTGACCTGGCTGAAGTCGGACGCTTAACCGACTGCGCCACCCAGGCGCCCCTTAATTTTTAAGAGTCTAGAAGCTACAGTTTGTTAGTCAGAGACATCAAGACCTTCATGAGGCCTGTGGTAGGGATTAGAGCTCAAGCTTGGGAACCAGGCTCACTTGAATCTGAATTATGGCTCTGCCATGTCCTAGCTTCATAACCGGGGAATGAACCGCTCTGTGCTTCAGTTTCCTCATTTCTGAAGTAAGATTGACTTTATCTCCTTTGTAGAGTTATTGTGAAAGGAGTTACTACACGTAAATCTCTTAGTACAATTTGAGATACGCAGTAAATGTTAAATGGTGATGAGCAATGGTGATGATGGAGAAGCTCAAAGATGGCATTTTCTAGCAGGTGGGGTTCATCCTGTTTTGGAGAATTTAAATCCTTATCCTTAAAAACAAATTTCACCTCTTAGGATGGGAAACATTTAAAGGTTTTCACTGTGTTAATTGTCAAATTTCTTGAAGAGCCCAAAACAGCTGAAAGCTTCACTGTTTTGACTTTGTAATAGCAGCCCTGAAGATTGAAAGCCAATTCTATGTGAATCTAGACACTGCATTTACCATTTATTTTCTGAATCTCTCAATACATGTCTTGGGCCTTTATTTAAACACATGGGTGACAATTAAATTGCAGGAGTATCCATGGCCATTTGTATTTGGGTGACCGTCACTTTCTAATACCGTGAAGACACAGATTCTGACAAACAGTAATATTTGGGAGAAGTTTACAAAAGAGGATCAAAAGAATCAGTGGGGAAAGGAAAGGTGTTACTATTTTAAGGTAATTAATATTTTGGTTTTCTTGACAGTAAAAATAGGACTTCACCAGATGGCAGATGTCTTTTTGGTTAGTAATGTTATGCTGTATTTTGAATAAAGAGATGGCAGGGGGAGGAGTTGTTAAGAACAGCTTTTTCAAATCACACCAAAGCATGCAATCTGGGATTTGGAAATGGGGAGGAAATGAGAGAGAAAGCCAGGTATTTTTATTGCTTAAGCACATGAACTTCTTTGTTTTCTTGAGAAATTGTGACTTTTTCAGGTGAAATTGGACACATGAGGGCTGTGGGATTCTGTGTGGGGTGCATATGCCAGAAATAGAGCAACATGAAGACAAGATTCCTGACACCTCAGAGCAGGGGTCTTTAGAGTAGTTAGGAGAATGCCTCCCTGAGGAGACTTGCAGGGACAGAACAGAGTAACAGGACAGACAGGTGGCCTTTGCTCTAGACTCATCTGTGGTATGTTCTCCTTTTATCACTTACAGACTGATTTGAACTCCTTTAAGCCCCTAGGAAAGTCACTGGGGAAACAAAAGTATCCCCAGGGTAGCTCACAGCCTGGTGGAGACAGGAGCCAAGGTGAGAGCAAGGCCAAGGTCTTTTAACTATGGCAGCTGGTGGGAGTTAGACCTGAGCCCAGACTTTTTCTCAGTCTTACACTCTAAGTGTTCTCTACGTTGCTCTCTGGAGGCACCAGGGAACCAAATGGCTGAACCGTGACTGGGCCTCGAACATGATAATAACTGAGACTTATTGAATACCTACTATACCTGATACCTACGGATCAGGATCCGTGCAATCTCTGCTCCCTTGTTAAGCCCTCAAGGTAGGTATTATCTCCACTGCATTTGAACCACAGGATCATAGTGGCTGAGGAACCAGCTCAAAGTTACACTGAGCTGTCATTAAGCCCATATCTTTTTGGAGCCAAAGCCTGTATTCTTCACATGATATCACGGGGTTCTTTAGGGCATATGTATGGCTTCTGGCTTGTTCTCACTTTCTTTAGCATCAAGGTGAGGATGAAAGGAAATACACATAGTTATATGATAAGATTTTATATCCATATTTTAATGTGGTGCCAAAACATGAAGTATGTATTAATATCTTTTCCTCCTTTTTTTCCACATGGAAGCAAGGTGGTATGTGGAAAGGACACTATTTTGGAAGTGAGGCCATGTAGATTTTCATCTGAGCTGCATTGCGATAAAGCTGTGGCCTTGGGTAAATCATTTAATCCCTCTGACCCTAGTTACTTCAATACAATGAGGAGTGGACTAAGTGACTATATGTCTGAATTTTTTTTCAGGTCTACTACTCAATGATTTTTAAAAGACCTCAAAATCCTTCACTAACATGAACTTGCACTCCCTACCAACCACTTTATTTTCATGTGAAAGGTTAGGGTACACATATAGCAGATAACCCATTTCAGGTCCTCTTTGAGTGCAGATAGACTATTGCCTTCCTGATTGAGTCTTCGGTGATGCTACGAGTAGATTCAGAAGCACGCTTTTCAAATAATTACCAATATTCATGAAGATAATTAACTTACTCAGACATTTGGAGGCATAATACAATGCTTGGCAATATCATCTGTTGCCAGAAGTGTTTACTGAAGATGCATTTATTTCCCCAATCAGCTGAGGCATGAGGGGGGAAAGAGAAGATACTTTCATGGTTTTATGTGCTCTGTGGATATTCTTAGAAATCTCCCTAGCTTCATTATTTGCTTCCTAGACTCATTAATTCTGTTGAGAAAATTAAAGAAGCAAATGCTCGTGAAAGAAATGAAAACTCTAAAATGCTCACATCAACATATGTTATCATGAAGAAATAGTAGTAGCTGCTGGTTTGTTGAGTACCTTTGAAGCCCAGATTCTTCACATCTGTCATGGTCACTTGCCACGGTGACCTTTTTAGGTAGGCATTACCATCTATTTTTTCTAATCAGCTTTATTGAGCTGTAATTCACATTGTCCTCTTCCTTTTATCGGCCAGGATAAAAAAAATCTTACAGAATTTGTTATCTGCTCAAAAGAACCTCTTGTTTATGATAAAAATACTACAGGAGCCCAAATCTATTTTGTTACAAGCAATGTTTTCCATTATGTTCCCTTCAAAGGAGAGAACATGATCATGGGAGGTCAAGATGTAAGATTAGCCATCTAGTTCCTTCTGTGCATGTTGGCGGTGGAGCTCCTCAAGCCAGCGTGTGGGTGCTTGTGACGGACTGTGGAGGGGTGTGGCTTCCAGCGGTATAAGCATTTCTCCTAAATCCTGTACACACGTTTTTCAAGGTTTTCTTTTGCCCATTGTCCACTGTTTCAGAATCTGAGAACCACCTAAATTTGGAGCTTATCTGATTCAAGCTTCAATTTTCAAGGACACTCAGAAAGGAAGTAACATACTCAAGGCCACATGCTCGTCTAAAGTGGACTTGAGATAGAATCCAGACAGCTATATTTAATTTGCTGCATTCTATTACTTACTTTTTTCATCCATGTTAGCCCTTGATCTGAGCGACCATAGGGTAAACTTAGGCCTTTGGAGCCATGGTAATAGGATTTTGTCCCTGCCAGGTAATAGAAGTGCAAGTACGGGTCACATACAAAACTTTTGAAGACATCGTCTTGTTATAGGGAAAAAAGTTTGTTGCACTGGGTTTTCTCTAAATATGTATTAGAACAAACAAAGTATTTTCCACTATTGCCTCTAGCAGAATGAACTTAGTAGGAAGTTTTAATTTAAATATATTAAACAATTTGGAACACAGTGGTTTCTATCTATAAGTAGACAAATGCAGAATTTCTTACCTGGAACATTTATTTTCTCTCTATAGATACTCAGTATGATCAACAATTTCATGTTGCTTAACTCATACTTTTGACATTTTAGGAAAATACTGTTACTATGCTGCTAATTATACTCCCACATTCTTGATTCTGCATCTTTTGCTCTGGCCTCTGGTTTTATTTGTTTTAACACACACACACCCTTTCCATAATATAAATGAAAATAATTGGAAACTTTTATACTTGATGTATGAATGTAAAAGTTTATGTGAAATCTTCGTTAAGATTTTTTTTTTTTACTCTTTATTTCAGGGCATGCTACATTTCTGTTTAATATTTTCAGGTTGTTTTTGTATTAAAATAATATTGTCACAAGTTGGCCTCTCTGGCAATAAACACTGAGATGGAGTTTGGGGTGTGTATCCGTTTCCTAGGCCTGCCATGACAAAGTACCCCAAACTGGGTGGCTCAAATAATACAAATGTATTGTCTCACAGTTCTGGAGACTCTAAGTCTGAGATCCAGGTGTGGCAGGGCTGGTTCCTGTGAGGCTGAGGGAAACACCTGTTCCAGGCTGCTGTCTCAGCTTCTGGCAGTTTTCTGGCAATGTTGGCATTCCTTGGCTTGTGACAGGATTATCCCAATTTCTGCCTTCAGGTTCATGTAGCATTCTCCCCGTGTGTGTCTCTGTGTCCAACTTTTCCCTTTTATACGTCCTCCTGTCATGTGGGCTTTAAAGCCCATCTTACTTCAGTATGACCCCATCAGATCTAGTTATGTCAGCAATGATTCTATTTTCAGATAAAGTCACATTTGGAGGTACTAGGGGTTAGGGCTTCAACACATGAATTTAAAGGGTATTCGATTTGACCCATAAAGGGTACAAAATGTATACCTTCAAGGGAGTGGTACAAGAAGCAGTGCTGGGCAGGCCCCACAAAGCCTCTGACAACCTGGCAGCAAGCTGTGGAACAAAGAATGCCCTTCAGCATGTCTCTCTGAGAGGACTTGATACGCTGCCTCTCTCAGTCATCTGGTGTGGATTTCCCGGGAAGGACTTCCTTCCGGTAAGTCATCTCTCTGAGTAAAGGCAGGCCCTGAGGGACTGACAGTTGATGCCTGGCTGCAGAATACTCTCCTCAAATGGACACCAAGTGCTTCTATAGACGGGTATCTGGGTAGTGCAGCTCCATGTCTGTCACAAATGTAGTAAGTATTACTGACCTCTATGAGGTTAAAGCAAAACCTTGATCTCAAAAAAATACTAATCTTATAAAATATCTCTTTTTCCTGTTTAAATGCCTAGAATGTTCCCTATGGCCTATAGGTCAAGGTATAAATCCCCTAATCTAACTCTCAAGGCACTCTGCCATTGGACTCAAATTTATGTTTCAGTCTCTTTACTCTTCAACAGGATCCTCTGTCCTAGCCAAGCTGCTTTTTCTCTATGTAGGGCATGGAACCCAAGTAGAACTTCTTCCTTAATATCTTTTACCTATTGAGGAGTACAGAGATATTGAAAAGGTAGATTTCAGTCCAATTGGAAGGGTCTTGAAGCCAAGACTAAAAAAGTGGTAATTAAATCTATAGTCTAATCCAAGAATTGACAAAGTATAGCCTGCAGATCAAATCCAGTCTGCCATCTGTTATCGTAAATAAAGTTTTATTGGAACACAGCCATGCCCTTTTTCTTACATGTAGCAATGGTGGTTATTCCTTTAATTCTACAGAACTGAGTAGTTATCACAGATACTGTGTAGCCAACAAAAGCCTAAAATATTTACTGTCTGGTATTTACAGAAAAAGTTTGCTGGCCCTTTAATCCAAGCCTTCTCTTGTAGTGGAAAAAGTATCTTTTTTCAGGATGGTTCCTGCTCAGACTGATCTTTACAACCTTTAAGCTCATAAGGCATATAGCAGTTTTCCAGGGTTGGGATTTGTGCTTCCAAGGTCTGTGTCCCTGTGAATTTGTGATTTATAATAAGAAACATATATATTTGGTTTTTATCTGTTTCTGGCACAGAGCTTCTAAAATCTTTGGAATTTCCAAGTGATGAAAGAATCAAGGTCTTTTGTTTTGACTTTCGGAAAGCTCCTAGGTTCCCTAAGGGCTGGTTGCCAGGGAAACCAATCACGTGAGTAGAAGGTTGTAATTTCAGCTCTCCCCCACCCCCATGGAAAGGGGTGTGAAGATTGAGTTCAATTGCCAATGGCCAATGATTTAATCAGTTATGTCTGTGTGAAGAAGCCTCCATAAAAACTCCAAAGATCAGGATTGGACAGCTTCTGGGATGGTGAACATGTGGAGATTTGGGGAGTGTGGTGTCTCAAAGAATACAGAAGCTCTGTCCCCTTTCCCCACACCTCGCCCTATGCATCTCTTCCACCTGGCAGTGCCTGAGTCCTATCCTTTTATAACAAACTGGTAATGTAGTAAGTAAATGTTTGTCTAGTTCTGTGAGCCACTCTAACAAGTTAATCAAACTCAGGGAGTTGGGGCAGAAGATGGAACCTCCAATTTATAGCCCGTCATTCAGAAGTGCAGGTGACAATCTGGATTTGCAAGGGGTGTCTGAAGTCAGTGCTGGGGGCCCTCTCCTGAGACTGACTCCCTTAACCTGCAGAATTTGATGCTATGTCCAGGTAGTGTCAGAATTGAGTTGAATTGTAGGACACCTCCACCTAGTGTCAGAGAATTGTTCGGTGGGAGGGGAAAAAACCCACACATCAGAACTGGTGTCAGAATTGTAGTCTCATAGCCCTAACAAGATTGTGAGCTTGTGAGCACAGACTGTGCCTTCATTTTATTTTGGATTTTCCACAGTGTTTAGCATGAAGTATCTGTTGATGACCTGGAGATCTGTGTCACTTGCTTGAGAGGCAGTTGGTTGGAATGTCGAAAAGTGATCTTTGGAGTCCAATAGATGTAGGTCCTCTGTCTTAAATGTATAACCTTGAGAAAGACCTAATCTCTCTCAGCCTCAGATTTTTGCTAAGCCCTGCTATGGCAGTCACAATTTTGAGGCTGCAAGTGTCTACAGGTAAAACTTGACCTAGGAAGTAGACTTTTGTTCCAGGCTAAAGCAACAGTTCTCACACTAAAGGAGAGCTCAGCAGAGGACATTGTGTGGAAGGTATCACGGGGGTGATTCATCTACCTCCGGCAAGAAGAAAGAGGAACAGATAGAGCTTTGTGCTTTTCACTGGGGCGTTAGTGACATTTGGGAAGTGATAGTCCTTTGAGGTGAGGGAGTATCCCTCTCTTTGTAAGATGTTTGGCTTTTCTGTTTCCCTCCCCCTTCTTTTTTTTTAACGTTATTTTTTAAATTTATTTTTGAGAAAGATACAGATAGAGCATGAGCAGGGGAGGGGCAGAGAGAGATGGAGACACAGAATCTGAAGCAGAGTCCAGGTCTGAGCTGTCAGCACAGAGCCTATGAGGGGCTCAAACCCATGAACCGCGAGATCATGACCTGAGCTGAAGTCAGCCGCTTAACTGACTGAGCCACCTAGGGGCCCCTCCCCTCCCACTTCTAATAGTGCCCTTGCCTACCACTATTTCAGCCATAATAGCCCACACATAGTTCCAAATGTCCCTTGAAGGTTACTACCATCTTGGCTGAGAACCACAATACATACTTCAAATATCGCTAAAGGTTTAGCATGTGTTTTAGAGAACACCGAGGAAAGCAAGTTGGGGTTGTGGAGATGTCCACAGAACAGCTCTACTTCAACCTGTTTTACATTACTTAGATTTTGTTTGAGAAGATTCCTATAAATAAAGGTTTTGAAAATAGAAATGCACTTGTATAGCTGAAGTCAAACATTGCTTAACTGTAAACGCTGAACTACAAACAGTATCAGATTGAAGCTGAGACAGGGTCCATTCAACTCAAGGAGGCACAGAGCTGGAAAAGAAAAGAATAAAGGGGTCCTGACCCATCAAGACCAATACAGAGCCTCCCTTATCTTCTAGGAATGGACACAAGCACTGGCAATCCTACTGCGATCATAATGACAATACTGCCCATTCATTCATTCATTCATTACCTACCGTGAGCTACACATTACATACAGACTACTTCTATGCTGATAACTATTTCACATGGTAGATACTAGGCAAAAATAGTGTCCTGGAAGTTGAGCCATATCTCTATACCCACACAGCTAATTAGTGACTGAACCTGGATTCAAGTCCATATTTTACTATCAGAGCTTACCAAACTATGATATGATGTTATCTGTAATTTGTTCTTCACCTAACATTTCAAGTTAACAGATCTTTATTTGGGGCTGTTGCGACGTTTGCTATGCTTATGCTTAAATGCTAAAAGATTGTATGTGACATTGTATATGAGAACTTATTTTCTTCCAGTCAATCCACTATGTGTCCTTTTGAAAGGCTTCTTCATGTAGTTAAGTGAGGTACTTCCCCGGGGGTGACTTGGGCATGCCGAGCACAGGGCACCTCCCCTAAAGGGCTTTCAAAGGAGCCTTCTTCCTGTGTCACTTATTACTCAGGGTTGGTATAATATCCGAATCAAACATCTCCACAGGGGACAGTTTTTCTTTCTAGCAAGTCTTAAGGAATGGTTCTGGGAGGCAAATAAAACACTGTTTGAAACTGGGGACTTTTGATTTTCTTAGGCAGAATAAATGTGAGCCACTTATAAAAGCTCTGAGTCAGGCCTGTAAATGATTAAGTGGATTGCTATTGTTAAATAAATAGGACAAGCGAATTGATTCTCCTCAATGAGATACAGGAGTCTATCTTGCAAAATCAGCTAATGCACCTAATCACGCACAGAAGTGAGATAGGAAACCTTTATGTGTAGATCAATAATAAGCCATTTTTATGAGACGCAGATACAGGGCTTCCTCTTCTTTTGCTCATAACATGTCCCTCCCATATGTTCCACCTCTGACAACAAATTGGAGGTATGCAGTAGTTCTCACTTATTCTCTGGCTTAATCACATAGATGAATTGCATGGGAAATGCCATAAGGACGCTTCTCTGTATTTACTGAGACTGCTCCATTGTTTCAGGATATGAAATTCTATAGGAATCTGTAGTTTATATGTCTGTCTTAGAGTTTCATTGCCATCTTTTTTTGAAATAAAATATAATGGATTGGTTCAACCAACTCAAGACAAAACTATTTTGGCCAAACTTTCAGAGGTGTACGTTTCCCCCTCGTTTCTTTCTGCTACTTAGTGTCCCTTTTCCCATGGTCACAGTAAAAAGTGGTCTGATGAAATGAAATGAAAATGTGATGTGGATAAAAACATTAGGGGGAGAAGAACAGTGCATCTGCAGCTTAGAAAGATGGATATTCTTTGCTTTTCATTTCTTTGTCTTCTAGATTGGTTGAGCGACATTGGGCAACCACTGTTAGTCTAAGCAAAGCAGCTTTACCTGTCCCTCACCACTCCCTTGTCCACCATCTGCGCTAGACAGTGTGGGTCAGGCATGGCTGTAGTGCCCACAGGACCGAAGTCTGGCTCCCTCGTTCCTCTTAATATGGGACTTTAGACAGTATTTCCAAGTGATTAATTAAATGCAGGTTTTCACCCCCGTGGAACGACTGGTTGGTTCTTTCCAACTCCCCTTCTTGAGCTCTAATGTGAGGCCCTCCTAGATATTTTTAAATATGCAAAAGACTATGGCAGGGTACAATATTTAGTGAAAAATAATGAATTCCTGACAATAAAGAGATAGCAGAACAGAAGAGAAAATTTGGGTGAGGATAGATGTATGGTTGAGACTTTATTGATAACCTTCCAATCATATGCCTTAAATATCACCCTGTACCATCTCCCTTTCAAAGCTTCCATTTAGAAAACTAAGGAATTTAAAAAACTAAGGAATCCAGTTGCTAACATACAGTTAAAAGTTTTCCTTTGCTTTAAAGAAATTGAATTAAAATTTAAAATGTTTTTTTAATTTAAATCAAAATTCTGACCACTATTTAATAAATACATTAAGAGTCTCATTAGAAATAACTACAGCCCACTCTACTCTTTTCAGGTAGTAGATAAGAAGAATTTCTGAAATATATAGTGCTAGTAAAATAGATATATTTTTATATTTTAATTTTGCCTTTTTGGCTAATGTTCTAATGATATGGAAAACCGAGCTGAAATCCTCATGAATGATTTATAGCATCATTTAAATCCTTTTATTGAATGAGAGCTATTTCTAATCTGGGCATGATTAAAATCTTCATATTAAATAATAAATAAAAAAACCCTAGTCCCCTAATGTCATTTAGTATTTTATGACAGAAAAATGTTGTCTAATAGGTTTGTTTTATTTGATTACCTTTTCATTTAATCAACCAGGAGTCTATTACACTTTACAATAACCTTATTTTGGAAAGGAGGACAATTATGGGTAGAGTGGTTAGGCTAACTGCCCAAGGTCCCAACTCTAAAATACCCTGGGGAAGAATTTGAATCTAAGTTTCTTGACCTTCTGTTCTAAGCTCTTTAGCCTACATTTTACATTTCTTTCCAAAAATTATATTTTTGGGTTAAATTACTTAAAACAATTTAAATATGAGTAAGAAGTAATGGGTTCTAATGGTAAGGAAATTGAAGGAATACTAAAAAACTGCAAAATTTTGGACAAATGTAAAATATTTTTATTGTGGTTGGGTTTCTTAACTTACAAAAACCTCCTCAAACCCTCAACTGATCGGGTTTTCATAGATGACATGCTCTTTTATTTATTGTTAACCATGTAGACATACTGGAGACACACAGAAGCCCCCCAACCTCATTCATATATACATTCTCTGTCACACGCATGCGCGCAGGTTCACCCCTTTCCCCCAGTCCTGTAACCAGTTCCTATTGTCTCTCTGTCAGGGGAAGTATATCAGAGCTGGTCACAAGAAACACGTATCTCAGGTTGCCATTTATTGTATACCTAATGGCAGACCTGTTGACTTTTCCTTTTGATGAGATCGTAATCTTTTGTAAATTGTAAATAGGACAGAAGAAAGCACCTGTTCTGATTCCATGTGTTTCTTTGTTTCTCTCAAACTACAACTCTCCTTTAAACTTAATTTAGCCAAATGACTCATGTAATGTTATACTGATATCATCGCAAACAAACTCACTCCTCAGTCATACCCAAATCCTTGCTATCAGGAGCCTGTGAATTTCCTTGTATTCTCACTGCAATTTGAACCATAGTAGATACTGGCCACATTTGTTGACTTGAATGCAGCCCATTGTTACAAAGAACATAAAAGTGTGCAAAAAAGGAAGTGCTATAACAAAAACAGTTCAAGCTGTGGGACTGGACAGATTAAGGGATTTACTTCTGGCTCTATCATTTCCTAGCTTGTCTTCTACAAATACTTGAACTTTTTTGAGACTCAGCTTTTCTGTCTGGAAAATGGGAATAATATTCTCATTCAACAGCACCTAGCAGTTTCTAATACATAACATATGTGCAAAAGTGATTGTGATTATTATGTTATTGTTATGATTATTTGTTATTAGTTAAAATCCCAAATATGGGAAAATCATAGAACGTGGCTATTTCTGTTTTGGCTGGGTTGGAAATTAAACATTTCCTGCATGGAGAGAGTCTATAAGGTCTGTTCTTATTTTCCAAGGTAGAAGAGAATCCTGTACCAGTATATGGAGTGAAATTTGATTTAAAATATTGTATGCATTAGATTTATACTGACCCATAGGATTAATAAGCCTCATTAATACTCTCCCAGGAGCTGGTTAGTACAAGCTGCACAGCAAAATCCATGAACTCCCATTTTAATCTAATTGTACTGGAAAAGTCAATGAACAAATGGTGTTGACTGAAATTTTGCTGTCTGTCCTACACGACTAAAGTGAACTTCTTATGGTGACAAAGGTATCCTGAGGTCAATGAAACTTCCTTTTCTGGTTTACTTACATAGAGTATGTACAGTGCTATGAGAAACACTTAAACCTGAGTATCTCATGGGGTGGGACAGGTTTTTCATTCATTCACTCTTGATTTTATTCAAAAACAACCATTGTTTTGAGTTTTGGCAATAGTAATGATTATCAGCTAGTATTTGTGAAATGGTTACCTTGCTTACTTTGTTAGCACAGGAGAGCAAAACACAACTTGGATACAGGCTCTGCCTTTGTGTTGCTTATTGTCTAGTAGGGAAAGACCAATGAGAGTAATAAAGTGTTATGGATTCTCTGGTGGCACTGTAGACAGAAGGTTTGAAGACAGAGGTAGTTAATCCCCAATTTTTTATGTGGTATTCAAGGCACTTTGTGATCTTGCAACAGCCTAATGCTTCAGCCTCATCCTTCTGCATTTTCCCCACCCCACTGCCAGCCTCCATACGTACACATCTGTACTCCATGGTGTATTAAACTGTATCCTTTGCCACCCTGTATTGACTTATATTTTTCTGGTTGCTCCTTCACAGTTGCATTATTTGAATTTTAGGATGACCTGGGACTGTCTCTAACTTGGGAGGAAGCCTAGATCTTGGCTGAGCCTTAAACCAGTGGGGAAAAAACGGTTAGCATCTTCCAGGCAAGAGAGGACTTCCTCACTGAAAATTCTGGGGAGTCACATTTCTAAAGAAACTGCCTCATCAGTACCTGATTTCTTGAGCATAGTGCCTGAGGGAAAAGCTAAGGAACTCCATTTTATTAACCAATCCAAATCCCTGGCAAATGTTTTCCCTGGAGGATTTTTTGAAAGCAGGGAGTGAGGTCTCAGTGGTGAGGAACACGAGCACATGGGCTCTCTGCAAAACATTTTCTCCTGGAGGGCAACTGGAGGCAAGTTTCCATGTCAGGTGTTTGACTCCCACATCTGATGTGAATATGGCAAAGAAGTTCAGGGCAACAACTTTACGCCCTGATCTCGAGAGACAGGTTTTGCAGAAATACAGTCTCAGAGGAACGCATTTGCAATGCTAGGCTTATAAGTGTACTTCTGTGTCAGGGGAATTCAAGTCTGGCAAGTCTCCTTTTTACTCTTCATTTATTTTACAAACAGTCTTTGATTATTACTATGTGTTAGGTAACACTTGAAGAAACAACCCAAGTTGCTGTACAAACTTGAATAACTCTTAAGCCTGCTCCAGCCCTCACTCACTGGGATAATGTGAAGGCAATGGTCAGGTTTTGATGGTCAATTTCACAGCTGCTGTCTTTAGAGTGTGAGTATATGCTACAGTTCTGGTGATTTTTCTTGAGGGAAACAAGGACAGTTTCATATCATTCTAGGAGGGTTTCTGCTAGACTATTATTGAACATGGTTCTGACATGAGATTTGTCAAAGGAAGCCAGCCTGGCCTAATTTTTCCATTATCTGACTCACTTCCTTAAAATATAGTTTATAAAACTAAAACTAAATTCCCTTTTAGTGATGACCATGGTATAGTACCAAATTTTACAAGGAATAGTAAGGATGTCCCCAAAGTTGTGAAATGAAGAACGCCAGATCAAGAGATGTTGGCATTTTTGCTAGACTGAATTTCTAGTTTGAAAGAGGTGAGGGCTAAAGAAAAGGGTAAGATCCCTGGCTAGTGCTGGGAATGGTTCAGAAATCTTCTGAGGTCTCTGAATGTTTAAATCAGGGAATGTTTAAATCAGAGACAATTACCTAAATACTAAAAAAACAAAACAAAACAAAACCCACCCAGCAAAATGATTTAATGAGGACTGAAGTACACAAAGCCATGATATCCCCACATCTTGATAGCTTTGAGCCATGCCTGGGTGGCCAAGGATTTGACCCAAAGGGTCTGGCAGGGTGGAGTGGGGGTAAGAAGGTAGGAAGGTGTTTCACAGCCCAACAGGGGCTGTAATCCTGGAATACTGAGAAGACGTTAGGAAGGGCAGCACTGGAAGGGAAAGCTCGTAAATTGAGATTTAATGGGAAAGGTTAGGTTTCTGGGAAGTGATGCACATAGAGAGCCAAGCTCGTTTCTAAATTTCTCTCACATACTCAAAGGACTTAAAGAGAAGTGGTTTCTATTGCTTTCATTATTTATGTGACCTTGAGCAAGTCATTTAACCTTTGTAGAGATCAGTTTCTTCATCTGTAAAATAAAAGGATTGAATTAAACAATCTTTAAGGTCTCTTGCAGTGCTGATATCTAGGAGATTAAAATCACTGATATTAAAGGGATTAAAATGTTCTCTATCCATTTCCCTTCTCCCTGACAAAAACAAACAAAAATAGACTATAACCCTGATAGATATTCCATACTCAGATGGTTAGATTGTTAATGAGTTATTAGCAAATACTTCAAACACTCTATTTGTCTTTAGGTAAAAAAGAAATCTTAACAGGATATCTTAAGATGTGCCCTGAACTGCACTATTGAGCCAGCTCATCCCTGTCTCCCTGCTGCCCTGTGCCTTTTTTGCTCCCCAATCCTGTCTGAAGAGCTGTGGTTCCCACAGCATGGCCTTCTACCTCATCTTGGTACCAGGTGCCCCTGACCTCCCTGTGCCTGGCTGACTCTTAAACCCTAGGACTCACCATAACAACAGATTCTGCCAGGAAACCTGCCCTTCCAGACACCTTATTTCCCACTTCCAAAGAAAACAAAAAGTCTTATTTAGCTGACCCCCCACTTTTTTAACTTTCTAGCATCTGAGCATATCTCCATTATTGTAATTTTAATTGTTTATTCACCCTTCTCCCCTACTAGTCTATAAACTCCTTGAGGGTAAGTGTTGTCTTATTTATTTTTGAATTGCAAGGTTGGGCACTTTGCTTGGCACAAGGAGATACTCAGTTAATGTTGCTGAATCAATGAATGAATAATTTAACACTATTCAGGGAAAGATGCAGAGACAAAGCAACATCTTTAAAAGACAACCCAGACACATGTCTGCTTTTTCTAATAGTCGATTGCAAATGAATGCTCTGTCACCTTCCCATTGGGAAGAGTCTAACAGCAGAGGTAATACTAATCACTTCCCATTTGCATGCAATTGCCAATTTTCCGAGTCGTGTTTGGCTGGTAGCAATGGAGTCTAATCTGGTCCCATCCATTGGAGAGCATTCCATTCTAATAGCTGCCTTGCCAGAAGTTGGAAATGCATCACACACAAGCTACTTGTTTCTGCATCATAAACTTCTAATGTTTCTTTAGGCTGATAGAGTTTCGTATTTCTTGAAGTTGGGAGATGAGCCAAATATTCTTTTTTGTTAGGCAATGTCTTAGATTGCCCCCTCCTCTTGTGCCACCCTCCTGTCTCAGTGCTCAGTAGAAACCTGGGATTTCTGAAGTTAGCAGATCTCCAAGATGCTGTTTTCTTCTTAAAATCAAATGTAAGTTTCCAGATGCTGACTATAGTTAAGAGGTCAGCCATTTCTGGAGTTCATGCCTCAGGGGGGTACAGAGGTCTCAGTTCTGGAGGTTTGACACTTTAGTCAATCTATATTACCCCTTTCCGCCTCAAAACCTCTGCATCCTTCTCCCTCTAATTCTCTGGGGATGTGGGAGTAAGTGTATAATGATGGCAGGAGGTGGAGACTGGTCCTCAGCATGGAGCCATTGATGACTCAGGACCCATCCAGAGGTTTAGGTATTGAGAGGGCCTGGGGACACAGAAATGAATAGGACATGGTTCTGAACCCCATGAAGATTACAATCTAATAGGGAAGCAGATAATTAAATCACAATACAATTAAAATACAATACAGGAGTAAGCACATACTCTTTAATGCCATTTGTTATCTCCTTGACACCAGAGTAGAGCAGAGTGCAGTGTGTAGAATGTGGTCCCCTGCTGCCCTAGAATGCCTCTTTTCATTTGTTCCTTCACAAGGCTGGGACCAAACTATTCTATCTTGTGACTGGTTGCAGTTAACCCAGAGCAGGTAGAGAGGAAAACAGAGCTGTGACTTGACTCTGGAACCACTACTGAGGCATCTGTCCTCTACATGTGTGAGGTGTCAATGCCACAGGGAAGAGATTCTTATGGCCTTGCCCTCTAGGGGCTCACAGTCTTCTGGGGGAGATAGATATATAACATGTTTGCAGTCCAACCTTTCTTGACATGGTGGCAATAATTATGGGGCATAGTGAGGACAGGAGAAGTCTATACTGGAGGGCACATGAGTGAAAGGGAGGAGGAGATGGAGAGAAGGAGAAGGGTTTTTTTTTTTAATGTTTATTTATTTTGAGAGAGAAAGGGAGGGAGAGAATGAGTGGGGCAGGGCCAGAGAGAGAAGGAAAGAGAGAATCCCAGGCAGGCTCCACACTGTCAGTGCAGAGTCCAACACTGGACTGATCTTAATAGCAGTGAGATCATGACCTGAGATGAAATCAAGAGTCAGATGCTTAACCAATTGAGTCACCCAGTTTACCTCCTTTTTTTTTTTTTTTTTAGTATTTATTTTGAGAGAGAGACAGAGAACATGCAGAGCAAGGGAGGGGTGGGAGAAGGCTTTTTGAACTGAGACTGGGGAGATGAATAGATGTTTACCAGGCTAACCAGGTGACAAAATGGCATTCCAGGTGGGATGGATCTAGAATTCTTGACCTGATAGCTCAAGTGATCTATGATAGTTGAGATGCAGCTGAATGGGGTAGGACAATTCCAAGGACACAACATTTATAGTCATGGTACAGGTATATGACAGGCACTAACAGTCCAATGGCAGGGATTCAGTGCGTGGTTGGAGAACAGAGGTGGTGAATCCAGGCAGTCTTCACCCAAGGGGAAGCACATTAAGCTGTAACACCTTGAACACTAAAATATCTGTAAGGTAAACATCATCTTACATCTGCCGAGGGGAGCTGTCAAGGCAGACTGAAGCCTTTAGGCATCACATCTAGGGGGCGCCCAAGGATGGAAGGCCCCATGGGAACCCACCGTCATCAGCAGATACCCACCTCTTTTGGCAGGTTAGAGAAAAATTGGAAAATTCAGTGTCAGAGTGCTGAGAATGTGATGGAATTTCCATAGATTGGGCCAAGGGTACAGCTGTTCTATCTGCTGAAGCGCCTGTAAACTGGCTCAGCTGGGATCGGCTCATGGTAGTGAAGCAATGAGAGACCCCCAAGTGGAGCCTGGGGTGGCAGAGGCAGAGGGGAGTTTTCTTATATCACCACTTCCATCATATGATTCCTTCATAAAGTCTTAGAGTAAGTCAGAGATGCCTCCCACTTGAAGCTCAAACTCCTGTGCGTGACCTTCCAATTGGCCCCACGTTCCCTTTTTACTCTTATTTATCACCTTGAAAAAACATCTGAAAAATGTTCCCAGATTACAGTAGGCCCAATCCTATCTCTAGAATTTTGGTTTTTCCTTTTCTTCCACTTGGAATGGCTTCCCCATTATTTGGGTAATGACATTCACCATGAAAGACCCACGTCCTTTTCTTGCCCATGTTTTTCCCCCCTAAACATTTCCTGTCTACTCGAGCCAAATCGACCACACACACACACTGGTTTTCTATACTGAAGCATTTGCAGTCAGGACTATACCATTTAATGTGTGCCTGTCCTGTGATGGTTTTGCAGATGTTAGCTTTATCTTCTTAGATAGATGATGAGTTACTACGGCAAATTTTTTAGTACCAGTACAATACCGGGGCACCATGTGGAGCTAAATACAGGCAAGCAAATTATCCAGGTGCTTGAAGTAGTTTAGAGAGGTGGATTTGAGTTTCATTGGACACCTAATGCCTTATATTGGGTTTTGAAATTGGTAGAGCCTTGTTTGCATTCTAACTGGTCCTATCAGTTTTCATAGTTTATTGTGAAGGATTTTTTTAAACTAATCACAACCATTTTTGGCTTCACTTTGTATAGTTTGTGTGGGTTTGGGACTTTCATTTTACTTTAAAAATATTTTCACCAACAGAAGGTTTGGAGTAAAGCAGGAAACAATGACGGATAACAAGTATAAAGTTTATTTTGCTATTCTAGTTTGAAGCCTTTACTCCACTGGGTTATGCAATTCAAACCTAAAAAGCCATTTGGGGGCCCAAGAATTTAAAAAGCATCCTCACTCTTGGTCTGAGAGCTGAGGCTTTCTCTAATAAGTAAGAGAAAAAGGTTTCTTTTATGATAATTCCAAGTGAAAATAAAGGTCTATGAATGACAGTGATGGCTTTTAGGAGCCTTGGGTTGTAAATGTCATGGTCAGTGGTCAATCTGTTGAGCTCTTTTATTTCAACAGCTCTGGATTACATGTGTTATTAACTTCCTCAGTCTTGTAGGAGTCCAAAATGCATCAGAACTGCCTGTGATGTAGAAAACAATAGCCAAAAGGTGACACTTGGGGCGAGGTGACAGCGCTGGCATCTTAGCCACATTCCCCAAATGTCATCACATTTTATGGCTGTTTACAGGGATGCTTAAGGCAGCTTGGGAAGAGAAGAATCTGGGATGTGCAGGCCTGGTGCACCCCACCCCACCACTTCCTCGCTTTCTGACTGAGAGCAAATCATTTCATCTTTCTGATCGTCAGTTTAGGTATCTGCACCATGCAAGATGGGAATAACACACACTCTGCAAAATGATTATGTGTATTTCTGCACGGCCTAGCACAACATCTGGTACTAGTTGACAGTCAGGAGCTAATCATTACTATTTCAAAGAATATGGCTTACAGGGACAGTTCAGAGGTGGCATGATATTGGGGACAGAACAGAGGCTTTGGAGGAAGATCTGGTTCTCAATTCTGGCTCTTCCATTTATCATCAACCAAGTGGGTATATTACATAGCTACTCTGGGCTTTAAATTCCTCATTTTTAAAATAGGATAATAAGCATAGCTACCTTCAAGAGCCGTTTTGCAGGTTTAAAGAGTGGTAAGGCATGTAAAAAGTAAATCCCTGAGGATAATGCCTGGCACGCGGTAAGTATATCATAAATAGTTGCTGCCCTTGTTGTTGTTTATTTTCATATCCAAATCTTAAAGAATGAAAAATAGGGGTGCCTGGGTGGCTCAGTCGGTTAAGCATCCAACTTTGGCTCAGATCACCATCTCACAGTTCATGGGTTTAAGCCCCATGTCGGGCTCTGTGCTGACAACTCAGAGCCTGGAGCCTGCTTCAGATTCTGTGTCTCCTTCTCTCTCTGCCCCTTCCCCACTTGCACTCTATCTCTTTCTCTCTCAAAAATAAACATTAAAAAATTTTTAAAAAGAATGAAAAATAGTATTTTGGCTTATTGCTTTCTGGTATGTCTGGGAAATCAAAGGGGAACATTGTTCTGAGGAAGGCGAGAGGGCTTCACCAGTGGTATACTGGTGAATGATTAACCACTGGCTATCCTTACCCGTCTACCTCTCCAAAAAAGACCTAATTTGTAGCATTTGCTGGTGTCCATGGTGTAGATTCTCCCAGCCTGGCCACCCCCACTACTAAAGTGACAGCAGCAAGCACAGAGCTGGGAAGAGGTGGTAATCAGTGGCTTTGCTTGCTATTGTTATTGTTGCCTCCAGCACACCCCTGGGGTTTCCCTCTTCCTGAGCTCTCATACTACACAAGGGCTATAGGATCACACCATCTGTTCCGTACATTCTGGTGATGTACCTCAACACATCTGAGTGTTGCCACGTCCTTACAGGACTGGGAATCAGGAGACCTGGGTTCCAGTTCTGGCTGTCCAGGAAAACCTGTGACTTGGGGCAAGTCCCACTTAACTCCTTTGAGCCTCAACTAAGTCTGACCCCTGCAGAGTTTCTAAGACTCTTTCCAACTCTAAAAGTCATTATTCAATTATTTCAAAGATACATCCTTTCCATTGCTTTTTTCTAGGTTGCGAGTCTTTTTATCTTGAGGCAGAATGGAGAGACCTTGGATTTTAACAAGCTCTGTAGAAAGAGAGAGAGAGAGAGAGAGAGAGAGAGAGAGAGAGAGAAAGAGAAAGCTCTTTATCCTTATTGGCCCTGATGAATATTTGTTCTCTGTGAAAGGGATTTTATTGATCATTACAAGAATGCATTCTGAAAAGAATCTTGTCAGTGATTAGATATTTGAATAAAGTGGGTTTTACCTTCCTTTCAGGGTTATTATGTGGTTTAATAAGATAATGCAGCACAAGAATACAGTTTGGAGTATGAAGTGCTGACCACTCTAAAGGTATTGTTTTAAACAGGCCTTTCCTATTTGCTATGTAGCTATGTTAGCATAAAAATAGGTATTTAAAAAAGTATTTTTAAAAACCATTTACCACAAGCTGCGATATGTGATGCTTACAATCTCTGCCTATAAAATAAATGATTATTTCATGGAAAAGGATACCATATTTTATTCTTTTTTATTTTTAAATTTGATATTTTATTTCTTACTGAAGCATAGTTGACACACAATGTGTCAGGTGAACAACATAGCGATTGGACAACTCTGGTCATACTCACCACAAGTATAGCTACCGTCTATCACCATGTAACCCTGTTACAATACCACTGACTATATTCCCTATACTATACCTTTCATCCCCATGACTTAGTCATTCCATAACTGGAAGCCTGTACCTCCCACTCCTCTTCAGTCATTTTGCCCATTTCCCGCTTATACCACTTTACTAGTAATCTACACTTTAATACCAGAAATATACAAATCTGATGCTTTGCAAGAGATTTTCACACACCTATGGAACTAAAACTTAATAAGAGTCCATTTCATTTTATTTAGTATAAGAATAATGCCATCAGGCACTGTAGCACTCCTGACACTGCAGGAGTTAAAACACTGAAACTAAGAGAAAAAATATTAATCGAAACATAGGAAAAATTCCCTTTGATTGAAAGCAAAAAGTCTCTAAATAAAGAATTTAAAGGGATGTGAAAAGTATCAATTCTTAATTTAGCTGGCTGAGAGGTTTATACCCGAAATCCACCAATTATTTTCTTTGCTTTTTTTTTTTTTTTTTTTTTTTTTTTTTTTTTTTTTTTTTTTTACATCAGCAATGCTTAAAAGCTTTATCTTGGCAACACCAAAGCATCCACTGATTGTGTTATTTCAGACTAACAGTCTGTTCATTCAGTGAATAATTTGTGAATGGTTAGGCTTGAATTAGCATTACTTGTTATTCATCCATTCCACAATTTTGTTGCACACCCACTATGTAAGACACTGTGGGGATATAAAGATAGCTTAGACTTGAGAATTCATAGTAGGTTGAATGATGCTCCCCGCAAAAGAAATGTCTATGCCCTAACTCCCCAAACCTGTGGTGTTACTTTATTTGGAAAAAGGGTCTTTGCAAATACAATTAAGAATCTTGAAATGAGGAAATAATCCCCAGTTATTCAGGTGGGCCCTAAATCCAATATGTGTCTTTATGTGAGAAAGGCAGAGGGGCACTTGACACAGATGGAAGAGGAAGTAACGTGGCCACAGAGGAGGCAGAGATTGGAGTGATGTGGCTGTGAGTCAAGGGATGCTGGTGGCCACCAGAAGTTGGAAGAGGAAGGAAGTTAATTATACCCTGGAGCCTCAAGAGGGCGTGTGGTCCTGCCAACACCTTGCTTTTAAACTTAAGATCTCCAGAACTGTGACAGAATGAATTTATGTTTCTTATGTCATCAAATTTGTAGTAATTTGTTACAGTAGCCTCAGGAAACTAATCTAGATCCTTTCTCTAAAGAGAACATATTTCTTTCTACATTATATTGTTCCTTAAGTTTGGTGAGGAGTTTAGAATAAGAAGAGGTTGCTTTCTGTTGGAGATATTGGATATATTCACTAGAGGAAGAATGATTTGAGAATTCTCTTAAAAATGCATAGGAATTGGATTTAGAAAGATTGAAATGATGGTAGTGGTGTTGGAGGGTGGTGGCAGGTGTGGGAAGGTTGAAGTAGATGTGTCTGGAATGGGGGTGGAGATGGGCAGAAGGAAGCTTGTGCTTATAGTCTGTAAAGTGAGAGACCTATACAGGGAAGAAGGAGGGGTTCAGTTAGTTTGGGAATAGAAGAGACACACATAATCCTGGAACCAGAAAGAGCTTTGTGTGGCTAGCTAGAATGTGGACTTCATTTTATAATCCACAGGCAATTGGGAATTAGTTTTTAAGCAGGAGGATTCCAGGATCAGAACTGTGTTTAAGAAAGATTTATGACCATGGTATGATTTAGATGGAAAACATACTGGAAATGTGGAGAGACTGATTAAAAGGAGATAGTGTTAGTCCAGAGAACTGGAGTGTTTTGAACTATGAGTCCCCCAAACTCATATGTTGAAGTTTGAACCCCAGTGCCTTAGAATGTGACTATTTGGATATAAGACCTTTAAGAAGGTGATTAAAGTAACATGGCCCTAATCCAATAGAATGGTGTCCTTAAAGAAGAGGAGATTAGAACACTAACAACATACAGACTAAGGGGTGACCCTGTGAGGAAGGTGGCCATCTGCAGCCCTGGAAGAGAGGCCTCACCAAACCAAATCTGCTGGCCCCTTGATCTTGGTCTCCTAGCTACAGATCTCCAGACCTGTGAGAAAATAAATTTCCTTTGTTTGAGTCACCTGGTCTGTGGTATTTTGTTATGGTAGCCCTAGCAAGCTGACACAACGAGTTAACACTAGGGCAGTTTTGTGGCAAAGCATACTGTTCTACCTGGAGATGTGTGCTGTTATTTGCTTTTCTAGATACAGTTGTGGTTATATATATATAAAGACATGCAGCTTAATTTCATGACCTCCCCAAAGGAATTGTACCATTGCCATGTTCTAACTCTGAAAGCATGGTGCACCCAAAGGCACAAGAACAATACAAATTTTATAGTTGTTATAATACTGCTTCTTTCCAGGATAATAAACAGGATCTCTTCTGGTTCATAAGCTAATGCATTTTTCTCCTGCATTCTTGGTCATAAATAATGATACAGGACAAATGCTGCCTTCAGGTCTTTGTTGATTGAGTTATGAAATATGCCCATTGCCTGAGCTTCTGGGCATCCAGATACAGCCATCCATCTTGGTCCTCCTCTTCCTAACTTGTCCAAAATTTACCTGTCAGCCAGACCAAATGCCTGATTGAGTGTATGGGCTTGTCCTAAATGTGAACAGCAGTTGGGAAGTAAATGAAAAAGATATGGACCAACCCATATTGAATGTTAATGTAGTTAATATTGAATGTTTCTGAGAAGAAAACATTGTTGGGATGAAGTGATATAAAGTAACTCGTCAAAGTACAGCTATAAGAGTAGGGAAAGGAGCCCTAATGGATGCCAATTCAGGTTGCCCAGGGGTGATTAGTTTGATGATCTTCAGCCCTCTATAGTGGGGGATTTGCAAGCTGTTGGAAAGCAAAAGAGATAAGAAAACTCAGACTAGTCTTAACATTTTTCCCATTTACATATTTTTTTTCAGGCTCTGCCTGCCTAACCCTGGGCTCCATGTCATGGTCAGCCATAAAGCTGATTGAATCTGCCAAGGATCCAGCACCACCCTTTTGGTTCTGGGGTGGAAGGAAAACTCCAGGCTGTCAGGGAGGTGATGATTAATCTGGGAAGCAGATCACATATTTAACACTTTATTTAATTTTTGTAAGTTAGTGTGGAACAGATTGAACTAAAGGTGGCTGATTTGCTATGGGGTATTAGATGGCACTGATTCTTTCATAATATTTGCTCAATGATGAGTCCAGTGAAATGGGAGCCATCCCTGCCCCCAAGAGCTCTTTGGCCAGTTGAGTACACGAGAATTATTTAGGTGAAATAACCAGGTAACAAAAACTAGTGCCCAAATGACTGGCGTTGCTCTGTAAGTGCTTGAGAATTAGGAATTTCAGAAAATTAAGAGGAATATATAAGTTTAGTTGTAGGAGGCTTTATGGAAAGTAGTGTTTGAGATACTCATTAATTCACATACTATCCATTCATTTTCCATTCACACAGCAAATATTGTAAGTTATATACAATGTTCCAGGTTCTGATAAAATGATGAAGGCAGACATGTTTCGTATTCTTCTGGAGTTTACAGTCTAATGCAAGATAAAAGTCACATAATTGTGCAGATATTAATTATAAAGTGTGATAGGTGCCTTGAAAGAAAATGATTAGGGGGAATAGTCTGGAGGAGTGGGTACTTTGAGTGATACTGAAGCAAACATTTATTATTGTTGATGTTTTTTGGGATCATGGACGTCTTTAAAGATCTGTTGCAAACTATGTGTCCTCTCTCCAGAAACATGCACATATATTTTCAGTTCAGGAAGTTCACAGATTTCCGGAAGCTTCTTTGTGAGTTTCAGAGTAAGAAATCCTACCTTAGGGACAGTTGTAATTGGAACTGGCTCTCAGAAAGAGAAAGGGTTTCCACAGCAAGAGAGAGGTTGGGAATGAGCAGTGTCTGCAGGATGGTAGAAAGCAGGGGGTTCTCACTTGGCAGGGTTATCAGTCTTACTCCGTCCAGTTCCACTGCCTGCTCTCAATTCACAAAAGTCAAAGTGAATAATAAGGGATGGGATATTGCCATGCTTGTATGCATCTTGAATTTGCTTGCAATGCTAATAGTGGCATTTGGCCTTTAGATAATGACTTCTCTCCTTCTCCTGGCTCACCTCTCTCCTACCAGTGTGGTTCCCATCTGCACCAGTGAGTCTATACGGTATATGAGGCAATGGCAGAGAAGTAGACTCCATGGCATTGATTTTCTGACTCAATGGGTTTCAAAAACAACAAGAATATTAGCGGAACTGTTGAATACAAACCATCTCCTAATGCATTTTTAATTAGTATTTGGCCAGTTAATTTGTAAAACATGTGAAAGGAAAGGCCTATTAAAATAGAATTCATGTTTGGTGAGGTAGACTTTTCCATAAACTACAAACCAGATACTTCCTCCAAATGGAAACTGTGGGCAAGCAGGTATACAGATACCCTGTGGAGACTATTTTTGATATTAATTATCTTGCTGTGCCTTAAAATGGTTTTTGTTTGGGTGTTAAAGGGTTTGTGAAGATTAGATTATTTAAATGGCAAAAATCAATTTTCCTGAACCTGGATAGTCTTTTGCAGTCAACTGTAAAAAAGCCAAAGGGGTAGAGATAGAGGAGGGTTTTATGCATCTCATTTCTCCTTTTTAAATGTGAAAACAAGATGAATTGTTGGTGCAAAGGAAAGCTGGGTGTGCATGAGAGGAAAGGAGTGGGTATACAACACACTTGCCTTTCTTTGGCAGATGCTGGCCAGGGCAGTGGGGATTTCCAGTTACCATGGCTATCGCCAGAAACCCCATCATGACCTGTACTCCCTGAGCTTGGAAGCTTTTTAGTTCAGGTGTTAGGAGGGCACAGGCAGAAAATGAGAGATAAAAGTATGCAGCGTCACTGCTGAGAGGAGGAGCTATCATATGCCCCGAGGAGAGGGAATGCCATCTGTCGAACAGCAAATGACTTCTTCTGCAGGCTCAATACATAGTTTAAACAAAGTTTGATTTTAGTTCAGGGGATGTGTATGACTGTACCAAAGGCCTGTGCCCAGTTCTGAGCTGGATCTGTCCACAAAGAGCTTCCTTTTGGGCAGAGGAGAGAGAGGCCTCATGCTTTAGTACAATGGATACAGAGCAGGCTGTGCTATGTAGGGACCATGACAAAGACACCCACTATATAGTAATCTTGCAATACAAGTTTGGTAGGTGTTTTCGTCTGCCACGACAGCCACGACAAGACAGTACACACTAGGTGGCTTCCACAACAACATTTATTTACTCACAGTTATGGAGGCTGGAAACCCAAGATTTGCTTTCTCTGGAGGCCTTTCTCCTTGCCCTGCCAATATACACCTTCTTGCTTTATTCTCACATGGCCTTTTCTCTGCATGCAAACACCTCTGGGGTCTCCTCTTCTTCTTGCAAGGACACCAGTCTTATTGGATTAGGGTCCCATCCTAATGACCTCATTACCTTATGAGTCTTTTTAGTCTTTAGGTATCTTTTCATCTCCTCTTTCTCTTACTCCCTCTCTGTTCTTCACAATTATGTGTCTCTGCCTCTTCATCCAATTTAGTTGTAACCATTTGAATATTAAAACATTAAATGAAAATTTCTCTTTATGTGAAAGTATCATGTGGAAATATCATTCAAACTTACCTAATTCAAACTTACCCTAATCCTTTACTTCATGACCTTAATGACCTCCTTAAAGACCCTATCTCCAAACATAATCACATTGAGAGTTAAGGCCTCTGCATATGAACTTGAAGAAGGGGCAGAGGGCACAATTCAGTCCGTGACAGTGAGTGCATGGATGGCTGATTGGATGAAAGAGAGAATAAAGAATAGAAGTCTGGAGTGCTATGCAAATTATGAGAAAAAAAGATTAATTTTGACTTGAAGAATTAGGGATGTTTCTTAGAAGATTTGAATTTGAGCTAGGTCTTGAATAGTGGTGGGCACATTGATAGGACAGTATGGTGGTAGAGAAGGGAAGCTATGTCATGCAGAGGACACAGGACTTTTAGAAAAGTCTAAACTTAAAAAAAATCATCCCTTGTAACTGTTACTTTAATGCTCTCCACAAAGGAGAAAGATGGCGAATTGAATGTAAAACCTCATCATATATTGCAATTGCTGAAATACATACTTTTAATTTCATATTATGGTAAATTGAAAAACAAAGGGGAAATAGGAGATTTTAAAAGATGGTAAAATACACATACAGGTGCACAGAGAAGAGAGAAGAAGAAAATGTGGTTAGGAAGAAAAGAGGATGCCTGGCTGGCCCAGTTGGTATGTGACTCTTGATATGGGGGTTGTGAGTTCGAGTCCCATGTGGTGTGTAGAGATTACTTTAAAAAACTCTTTAAAAAGTTTCTTTAGGAAGAAAAGAAAGAATGGATCCTTCTATCCTCTCGGATTCTGTCATCTGGAATCATGAAGGGAAATAAGGCATTAAGCTCATTTCTTACTCAATTATTCACTCCTCATGAGAATATGAAAACACATCCCATTTGTTTCTAAGTAGACAAAGTATTGTAGAGTAAGATTGAATGATATTTTCAAATAACAAGGATTTTCCCTTTCCCACTTTTTTAAAAAATCAAAACCAGGTAAAGACCAGCTCCCAAGAAAAAACAAAAACTGAAAGGCAGTTGTGAAGGAAAGGTTATCTTCTAGCAGAGGCTGTATAGAAGTAAAAAAGGCCTTTTCCAACTTTGTTTTGGATATGGTGGCAGGTTTAGGGGTTGACTGAATGTTTTTAAGCCTCAGGTAGTACTTGGCCCCAACTTGTGAGCCATCTTTTCTGCCTCAGCAGTCCTCCTGCCCACTGCTTAACTACAAGGCCTCTCATATTATGGTCATGTTGATCATATTCATCATATCCAAGAATGTTCCTGGAAACAGTACAGATACAGCTGGCTGATTCACCTACTCAAGGGAAAGTTAGAAGATCAGAGTCTATGGAGAAGAAGCATTAATAGCAGGCACTTGCAGGAGAAATTTCCCAGCTGATTTAAAAAGGAATTATTTGTTGAAACAATAGATTTTTAGGTGGATTGAGAAAGTTTCTCTATTTTTCTCCCTTTTCCTATAATACAGATGTAAGTCTTTTCCCAAAAGGGCTATTTCCATTAGTGTTGCATTTTATTGAGATCACCGCTTCTCACCAGTGGGTTAGAGCCATTAGTGCTCTGATTTTTAGCCATCATGACCTCTCATTACCCAAGCTGTTTTGCCTCATGATCATAGAAAGCACATAATAATAGAACCACTGGTGTTTTAGATTTCATTACAATTCATATTTTGCTTAGCGCTTTCCCCCCTGTACACTTTAATTTCTGTGCATGGCTGAACTGTCTCATTTCCACAGAAATGAAGTTAGACCCAAAGGCTGCAGGCATTTTGGTTCTGGAGGTGATGATTCATTTCTGAGCTTTGGTGTCTTTCTACCCCCCAGTGGGACAAGCACCACACATACAAACACAGAGTGCTTTATCTTTTTCAGACTGTGTTGTTTTCATTATCTTTCCTAAAAGTAGATATGGAAATAAATCTTTGCTCTATTGTTTTTTAAGGCCATGGGCCATTAGAATTCTTAGAGCAAGAGCATCTAAGTGCATTCTGGATGGCCATGAGAACCAAAGACTCATTCTTTTATGAGTATCGGCTACTTTTGGTTGAGTACACACATTACACACATGCACATACTTTCAACAATTTTTTTTTACTGAATTCACTGTTTCTTAATGGGTTATTAAATTGGTCAGTGTGTGCTTGCTGAATGAAATGACTATTCCCACCCCATGCGCAATTTCATTTGCTCTATCAATAGAACTGGTTTGGGTGCATGGACAAAACTTTAGCTGCTTGTTAAAAATGTCTTTACCTTTCAGGGCACCCAGGTGGCTCAGTCAATTGAGTGTCTGATTCTTGATTTCTACTTAGGTCATGATCCCAGGGTCGTGGGACTGAGCCCTGCATCTGGCTCTGCACTGGGAGTGGAGCTTGATTGGGATTCTTTCTCTCTCTCCATCTGCCCCTCTCCCCTGCTCATATTCTCTCTCTCTCTCTCTCTCTCTCTCTCTCTCTCTCTCAAAAAAATACCTTTGCCTTTATCATTGTTTTCATGGATGTATAAAGAGTCTCAATAAAATCTGAACACAATCCTTCTGAATGAAAAGTTAGTGACATCATACGCTGTTTCTATGGGAAAAAATTTTTTTTTAAATTTAAGTAGCATAGAGTTTCCTGTTGCTGCCATATTTGGGGTCACACCATAGGTAAAGGCTCTGACATTCCTTTTAACATCTGTTCCTAAGGACTTCTCATCCCCAGGAAAACCATAAGAAAGACTGAACCTAGGTTGCCTCTATTTTAGTGCCAGGGTCAGATCTTTGTTTTTCCTATTTCATGCTACTGTTTCAGCTACCAGAACATCTGGATTTGAGGCCTTTTATGTGCTTTGTCTTCAGTTTTGTCAAGCACTTTAGATTTGACTCATTTCCTCTTAGCCCTTTATTTAGTTTCCTGCTCAATTCTTTTTATCTTGTTGAACTTCTTTAACTTTTGGCCAGTTGGGACTGCAGATGTCTTCTCTAATCCAAAACAATGCCTGGATCTTTGAACTTATTCCACCAAAAATATGAATTCAGTTAAATGTGGGGACTTCTAGTTCCAAATACTGAGAGGAAGGGTTTGGTAAATTTCTGGAAGGTGAAAAGTGGGTGAGAAAGATTGCTGGATAAATGGGTGGAGGGAGCCAGAGTTCAGAGCGCCCACAGGGGAAGTTTGTAATGAAAGTGAGAATCACTTTTTAAGGAAGGGCTCCCCCAAAAGGGTGACAGTAGGTATAAGGAGGTGAAGCAGGGTAAGGGATAGAAATCAAGGTAATTTATTAGAAATCTGTCTCCTAAATGGCCACACAAGTGAAACTTCTCACTGTGGTTTCTTGATTTGCCTCTTAGCAAACCTAAGCATTTCTCTCTAAGGAAGTAGAGAAGCTAAATGAGAAGCAGAGGGCTTCGAAGAAGTCCTTCCCTTTTTTTTTGTCACTTTAGGCATTCTCCAAACTGCCTGCCTATGATCCACATGCACAACATAGTGGAAGTCTGCTAGTCAAAAGACCCTGCTAACTTGCAGAAGGCTTTCCTGCAGCCCTCTCCCTCAGGGTGGAGCCAGAGAGGGAGTCTCTGGGACAACTGATGGGAGATGTGCTTTAAGGTGGGTTTGCAAGAGATGCTGCATCTGGCAATGTAGAAATAAGTGGGAAGAATGAAGGGATAGTTCAGCATGTTGGAGACCACAGTAGCAAAAGACAGGGACAGAGGGTCAAATGTTTAGAGCTTTCAGTTGCAAGAGAGCAATGGGCTTAAAACCCACTACTGTTTTTGAAACTGTGGAACTTTGGTATAAAAGATTAAAATATAAATTTATATGTTAAATATATAAATATTTACTATAAAGTTAAATATAATAAATAAATTAGGAGCAGGGGCTTACCTGCTCAGCACCTTCTTCCTCACCATTAGTCCTTGGCATGGTTTCTATAGCATTTACATCAATACTGGGGTTCTCCAAAGTATAGTTTGAGATCTACTGGACCAGATTGTAAAGTGCTGATGAAGAGGAGTAGAAGAATTTTAGAAAGGTGAGTTGGGGAGTTTATTCAGAAGGCTTTTAATGCCCATCTAAAAAGTTTGAATTTTTATTCTGGTGACTTTGGACCACCTTGGACATTTAAAAATACATTAATTTGGCAAGGGCTGTATATATATTATATGTATATATATTTATGCTTGAGTAAGGTTGAACTTTCACTACAATGTGGGACACATTAAATGATAACACTGGAGGTGAGCAGTCTAGGTTGGGGACTAGTAAGGTTCTAGGCAACAGGACCTGAGCCAAGATGGTGAAAGTAAGAAAGTAAAATGTAGGATGGTGTGAGAGGTCAAAGTGACAGGATTTCTATAGAGCATGGGTGGGGATAGGGGCAGGAGTAGGAGCCAGTGTTGCCCTTAAGTTCCTGAATTCATGACTGGTGGTATCAATGATGCTATTAGTACAGATAAGAAGTGAAGCCCTAATGAAGAAACAGTAGGTCGGAGAAAGGGAATGCTTAATGCTTTACTTAGAAGTAATTTAAGGTGCAGACTTCAGAGTCCAAATTACTTAGGAATCATAAGGAAGGAAAAAAACACACCTATGGGCTGATATTTGAAAGAAGAAGTTAACAAAAAGAGTGGGGGAGAAGATGAGGGGACCTTTCTTGCATCAAAAAAAAAAAAAAAGAACACCCTCCAGTTCAATAAGATGGTCTCATGAGGAAAGACCTCTTTTATAAACTTTCATCACAATTCCAATTCCAACCCACCAGACTTTGAGACCTTTCAAATAAGCCCACCATACAGGACACATAGCCTCTGAGATCAGCTCAGGATTGTGGTTGTGTGGGTGGTACAGAGACCTGCCCCAGCAGGAATTGTTTTCGAGGTGCAGGGAGGGGTGGTGGTGAATGAATGAGGGGTGAGGGCTACTGCTTCTCTATGGATTGGGAGCCCAGGGTATAATCCAAGAGCATACTGCTTTCCTGATGCCCTACAGACCCTGATGTCAGAAATGGTGCTCTGAATTGCATGGCTTGCCAACTTTCTGAACCCTGTTGTAAAACGCCATGTACCTGGATAAGGGCTAAGATGAAGGCGTCAGTACCAAGGTTGGCAAGGCTGGGGAGCAACTGGAACGTCATAGACTGCTGGTGGGAATGTGGATTGGAACAGGTCTTAGTGAAAGACTTTAGCATATCTACTAAAGTTGAACATTAGCATACCCTTTGACCCAACAAACCCACTCCTGCTATACTCAACAAAATTGAATATATGTAGTCACCAAAAGACTTGCATGGGATGTTCATAACAACATTGTGTGTTAACAGCCCAAATCTGAAAATAGCCCAAATGTCCCTATCAACAATAGAACTGATGAAGTGTGATATATTCATGCAATGGGATACTGTTAAGCAATGGGAATGAAAGAAATGCAACTCTATCACAATATGGATTAATGTCACAAACACAGTATTGAGCCAAAGAAGTAAAACACTAAAGCATACATGGCATGGTGTTCCATTCATATGAAGTTCAAAACCAGACAAAACTATCAATAGAATTGGAAGTCAGGATGATGGTTACCTTTGGTGGCAGGAGCAGAGGGTTCTTGATGAAAGGAAGGAAGCATGAGGAGTCTTGTGGGGCAGGTGGTAATGTTATGCTTCTTGACCTGGTCCTTGGTTGGATGGCTAGTGATTACTGGTACTGTGTTACATGGCTGTGTTCATTTTGTGAAATTCAACAAGTTGTACATTTCTTCTACATTCTATTTATAGTATACTACAGCAAAATTTATAGACCAACAAAATAAAACTCCTAGTGTTTTGATCATCTTACTCTCCTTCATAGAATCTTCGGATAGTTCTCCACAGCTTTCAAGTTAAAATTCAAATTCATTAGCTTCCAATATGAGCTTTTACAATATATTCCCATGTATTTTCCCAGACCCGTCTCTTACCATCCCTGCTAAGAGCCCTATTTTCCAGCTACACTGGGTTTTTTTAACTATAACTTTAGTCTTCCATATACTTCTATATCATCTAGACTTTGCTGGTATTGTCCCTTTGTTTGAAATCCACATCCACATTCATTATCTTGATGGCCTAGCTCAAATGAAATGTTACTTCCTTCAAGAAGCCTTCCCTGAGTTACTCAGACATGCATGTGCTTTCTCTGTGTTCATACTACTAACTACTATAAAAACACATGTTGTCTAGTTCAGAATAAATACTCCTATATATTTGCTAAATTAATGATTTCTTTGTGAGCAGGAGGACCTGAAATAATGGGATTTATATTTCAAAGAATCTTGTGATGTGGATAGATGCAGAGACTGTCAATAGGAATTATGGGCTTCACTGTTTCTCATTGTTTACTTAGTGCTGTTGCCCCACCCCTGGCAAAGAAAGAACCTCTTCGTGGGCTTCAAAGCCTTTCGTGAGGCTACATTATTTTCCAGTGCTATCTCTTGATGGTTCCTGTAGCAGCTGCAGACTAAAGATAATTTTATTTTGCTCTTATCTTTTGGGGGGATGGGGAGAAATAAGAAAGATACATCTACTTGTTTATTTCAAGTTAAAATAACATTTTAATCTACAGAGTATGAGCAAGAATAAAATAGGGTCAAATTCTACCATATTCCTAGGACTCTATGCTTCTTGTGCCACATTTTATTCTTAGAGTTGCATCTCCAGAGAGGTTTCTAAATGTTAAGATTTCATTTCTACAGAATTCAGGTCTTTGTATGTTAACTTGATCACACTGTATGACTCAAAAATAATCTTCTAATGTTCCAGCCACTTACTGCGTTAGGAGTACATACATATTATAAGATTAATATTGGTTTCTGGGAGTTTACCCTTATATCAAAATGCACTAATATATGTATGGAGAGAAAGGGAAAAAATAGACTACGTGAAAATTTGTTTATGAGCCTCCATAGCTGTAACAGAGAATCAGAAATATGTGAATAAAAACTCACACTAATTTAACTGGACAACTTTTAGGTGTTTTTTTTCCTTCTTTTTGTTTTATATACACCAGTTTGAAGCCTCACAGTTCTCCACCCTCTGCAATTAAAGCCACCTAATTCTGCATCTACCCTGGAGACATGAATGAGCTAAAAAGAGACTTTCTAATCAATTCTTATAATTATGCAGTCGGATGGAAAATACTGATAAGTGAGTCTTATTCTTAGTTATGAGCTTTGCATATTTGGAAGTAGATGGGTGGGCTGCAACACAGACTATAGCGTATGCCTAGATCTGGAATACAGAAGTGACCTTCCTAAGCAGACATCTTAACAAGCCTTGGTTTTCACAGTCTTAAAATATGAATAGAAAAATACTTCATTAGGCTGTGTATGTCACTTTTAGCGTTGTTCATATTTATTTTAAAGTGCCATCCGATCATCTCCATGCAGTCAAGACCATTGTGTAACCTGAAGCTTTGGTGTAGCAAAACCTCTTCCCTAAGCAGAAACACAGTGATAAGGAATAGCCCCCAGGTGGTTGGCATCAGAGCCTGGCTGAAACCCAGGTCTCTGACAGTTGGCTTACGCTATTCTTCCTTTTGACTCACTGCCACTCTTTCTGCAGGCTCATGCTGCTGTAGAAAACACAAAGATGTTAGATAAAACACATGTCCTTAGAATGTGGACTGCTATGAAGATGTTGGATGCTTCAGTCTCCCATGCACCAGGAAAGAGTCAGCATCCTCTTCATTTCCCCCTTCTCCAGCCCTTGGTAGAACCTGGCTGCTGTGATGATGGCATACAGATACACTTACCTAGAGTGGCTCAGAGGCCCTGAGCACACTCCCAATGGGCCTCCAGAACTAACCACACCAACTGATACAACCAGGCAGCATTTTACTCAAGTACGTTATGAGAGGTAACCCTCCCACCCACCCCCTCCCCCCAAATTGTTGTTCACCTATTATAAGGGGTGTAGTTTGAGCAAGTCAATCAAAAAAAGGATGGACTCTGAAGCCCCAGAGCCCTGAGTTCTAATCCTACTTCTGCCATTTTGTACTTCCCTCTTGGAATCTTAGGTATTCCTTGAATGTACATTCCTTGTGGGTTATTTAGGGATTTAGTGGCACAGGCAAAATTGCCTGGCACATAGTAAAAACTTGAAACCAGTCTGAACCAAAAAGTTGTGTCAGTTAAGGCTTAAGAATCTTGGATCCCATGCAGTTTAAATGAGCTCGAATTATAAGTGATTCAGAATGTGCTGGGGCAACTAATGCAGTCTTCTGTCTTCACCCCATTTACCCTTGTCACAGTGCCTTATGCTTCCAGTTGAACGTTTTTGTCAAATGTATCTGGTTACATGCCAGATCTTTTCCCACATCCAAAAATCTGCTTTTTATTCACTTTTTGATCTATGATCACAGGTGTTTTGGTTTTTTTTTTTTTTTTTTTTTTTTTTTTTTTTTTTAAATACTGGAGGGGTGCTTGGGTGGCTCAGTTGGTTAAGCATGCAACTCTTGATTTCAATTCAGGTCAGGATCTCATAGTTCATGAGAGTGAGCCTTGTGCCAGGCTCTGTGCTGACAGTGTGGAGTCTGCTTGGGATTCTTTCTCTTCCTCTCTCTCTCTCTCTGTCCCTCCTCCACTCACGTACTTGCTCTCTCAAAATAAATAAATAAACTTTAAAAATATATATTGGAAAAGACTTTTAGGCTCCGGTAGGGTGGGGCCTGAGCCTGTTTTGCTCTTGTTGTTTTTACTGAGCATAGAGATAGAGGAATGAATGAATGGCTAGGCCAGAGAGTGCTGGTATCTCAAAAAGTTTCATTAGCTAAAGAAAACACAAGTCATCAAGTCACTGCATGCTGTCAGTAGGCCCAGGCATCATCCTTCCATTTAAAGGGCAGGACGTCAATTTTTAACTGTCAGAGTTCCCAAGTTCATATTTTGGGTCTGCTGCTGACTCACAATATGACTCTGGACTATTAAAATTAGCTTTGAAATTTGGGGGGTGGTGATATTTGTCATGGGAGGATGCACTAATTAATTTGTAGGACATACTATCTCATAGAAGTAAGAGGGTAATGAGTATAATCATTAAAGCAAATTAGTTAATATTTCAAAAGTGAAAGCAAAACTATTTCATGGATGAAATTTGAGATTCAGGATCCTTGGGATAAAGAGCAGCATGAGACACATGGTGACCACCAGCTCGTTACTTCATTGACATAGCACAAATCCTTGACAAGGTTGAGTTGCCTAGAAAGAGAGCATTACTAATGTACATTTACTCCAGGTTAAAAGCTGCACAAACTCACTAGCTCTGGGTGCCCTGTGCTCTCCTCCTCTTCTCTCTCTCTCCCTCTCTTCCTCTCTCTCATACTTTCTCTCCGTGTCTCTCTCTGGTTGTTCCTAAGCATGCTTATTGTCCTGAGTTTTTGATGAGTTTCCTCAAAACATCAGAGACTTCAGAGGCACAGGATATGTGGTAAAAAAAAAAAAAAAAAGACCTTAGAAGTCATGTGGTTCCATACCTTAATCTCACTAAGTCTAGTCTTTTAAGAGTGACTCCTGTCATTTCCCTGCCATGGGCTTATCCATGCTATTAGCAAATGAGGTCAACCTGTCTATTCTCCACTCATTGGTTTCAGTTTTGCCCTAGAATATTACACAGAAAAAAAAATCTGCTTGAAGTGAGCTGTTCTGTCCCTATATAGTCTTATCTCTTCTAGCGATAGAGCCCCAGTGTTTTTGTAATTCTGCATTCAGTATAGATTCCTGTCCCCTCACTGCTCTTCCCTGACTTCTCTGGACATGCTCCAATTTGTCCAGTTAGTCCATAGTCAACAGCAGTGGCTTTGCACTGATAAAATTCCACACACCGAGTTGACTCAGCTTGCTCTTTGACTTTACACTGCTCCTGTCCCACTGCTGTGGCCCCAGGACCTGAGGACCTAGCCTAGCAGGGCCCTCGGGACAGTTCTGACCTTGATCAGTAGAATCCTAGGAACTCTGGTTTGGTAGCTGTTGTGATTCAGCAGCAAGTCAGCCTGACTGCTGAGTCTATTCTGGGCTCTTGTGACCTGACTATCGTAAGTGGATTTCCATCAAACTCCTGTAAATAAGTTATTTTCATTCATCTCTCCATCCTCCATAAAATGCTTATTTAAAACTTATAATATTAGGGTCTGGACATTTAAAGATGGATAAAACATAGCATCTGCCTTCAAGACGTTCCAGGTTTGGTGGGAGAGATGTATCCAGACATATCCTTGTATAAGGACAGAGCTTGGTAAAGCATTTTAAGAGCACCATAACAATTAGCATGGAACTTCATGCTACCTGGGTCTGGTTCTGCTCCTCTGTACCCAAGTTCTTGCCATCCTGGGACCTTGTCTGCTCATGGCAGGCCCTCTAGAACTGACTGGTGGCTGGGTCCACCTCCCAGCTGTACTGAGGAGCCAGGAGTGACATCATTGGCTTGACTTCCTAATGCTGCCCATCTCTCATCACATGTGGGGGTCCTGCCCCTTCCTGAGAATATGCATCCTGTTCTTCTTTGTGGATCTAGCTGGTGGCCAGGTGTTGATCTACAATCTCTTTAATAGGTGTTTTTATGTGTATTTTCAGCAGGTTTTAGCTGTGTAAACATGGAGTGGCTCACACGATGTGGAATACCCTACGTATTTTAAGGTGCTTCCTATGTATTAATGATGAATTTTAGGCAATGAATGTCTTGTCTTCAACTCTTTGATCTGCTCTACTCACATGCCGTGCTAGAGGAGTGAATAGAGGCAGCTATGAACTCTCCTTCCTGATCCCATTGTTTATCCAGGCAGGCTGCCCTCCCACTTTTCTGCTCCAGTGTCTTTTCCTGCTTTTATATTTGTTCCTTCTTCCACACCCTCCTACTATTGTGCCCTACCCCCAACAACACATTCAGAATTCCATTTTCTCATGGTATAGAGATAAAACCCTAGATAACTTCTTAGATAGGAGGAGATGCAGTGTACAAGAAGGAGCAGAAATCTTGGAATTAGATGAACTTGAATTAATACCAGGCTGTAACACTCTCTGGCTGTGTGAGCTTGGTTAAATTTAAATAACCCAGCTGATGTGATTTACAGATGTCTTCCATTAAGTGGATATAATAACTCAGCTCATGGATGTAGGAGGTCATTAAGAGTCAACATGTATAAAGCTCTTAGAACTTGGCAGATCCTAAGTATGTACCTGTCCCTCCCTTCTCTTCTATATCAACACAAAAACCCCATCTGTAACTTTGTGATTGCTCTTCTGACTGTAACCTGGGTAACAGCCACAATGTATCTGTGTAGTAGCTCTGACTTGACAGAAACTGCTGTTACGAGCCTTGGCAAGATTTCTGTTATTTTGTCTTAAAAATATCATTGAAAACATCTTTACCATTAGTCTAGGACAAGGTATGGAGTAAGGACACATATTCTCTTTGAACAATTTAAGATGGAGAGGACATCAATGAAGACCATCTTTTTCCCTCTTTGTGTGTCCTCAGCTCATGATGTGTATTATTTTCTCTGACATCAGCCAAGTAAGAGTGTATCCAAATCATCCCACCAATAGCATGGTGGTGGGAAGGAATAATTGCATGAACTGGACAGTTTGGGTTCAGATACCAGTTGTACCTTCAACTAGGTGAATAATTTGGTCTCTGGTTTTTTTAGAGTAAAATATTATTAGAATGAGTCTAATTGAGATCATTCTGAGGATGACCTGAGTTAATGTGTATAAAAGCCCTTAGAAAAGAATATGGCTGCTGGCAAACATCTTAATCAGCTTTTGCTATGATTATTCTACCCTTATGAGCATTATCATTTAGGAAAAAAAAATCTTTGTTAGTCCATAAGCAAATATGTCTTAATCCAAATTAATTTATTCATGAAAAATAGTTATTTTTCATTTTTTTACCAATGGTGTTCTTTCTGGATTTGTCATTTGCATTCTTTCTTAAGATTTATATTCATATTCCCTACCCATTTAAAATTTTTACACATTAATAATTTCAAAGAACTTCTTATGTTGATGTTTATATTCCATCACCTTTCCTTTGTTATTTTGCCTTAAACATATATATTTTCAACCCAGATTAAAATTTGCTTCAAGATAGAAGTAAAGACAAGGTTTACTTCAAGTATCTTTACCAAAATTTTGACATTAAAATTTCCTTAGCCTTTTAGGCACTTGTCCTATATTTTATAATACTTAAGGTAACACAGCGAGCTGACACAATTGGTCATAACTGTTTAAATTGCAGCTGGTGTTTTAGTCAAGCAATCAATATCTAATTATGTATTTTATTAGGGAAATAATTTCAGGGGCCTTAATCCTATCTTTATGCAATGTGGCCAATGTGCCAGTCCAACAGGTTTTACTTAACTATATTTTCATTCTTGACTAATGGGCTTCTAAATTATACAAAGCCTTTTGGCTAAGAACATTGCAGGTTATGGGATGAATTATAAGAACATATATACTATTGTTCCCCTATGAGATTGTGTTTGCTGAATTTACATAAAAACATGTTTATAATCAGTTTCATATCTTAAAATTATATTTTAATTTAGTAAAGACTTTTCCTTACAATTTTCCAAACCAGCATAAGATACAACCATGGAACTTTTTAGAAGATAAAGTATGATAATAATGACAAATAACACAGAGTTCTTACTATGGGCCAGGGACTGTTTTAAGCACATTTAGCACATTTAATTCACTCAGTTCCCACAGCTACCATATGTAGTTCGTGGTATAATTCTCATTTTTCAGATGAGGGAACAAAACATGGAAAGAAGGCTAACTTGCCCAAGAACACCCAGCTAACAAGCAGTAGAGCAAGCTTAAACCTAAGCGGGATGAGTTCAGTGCACTGATTTAGCAAACATTTTCTGTAAAGGGTCAGATAGTAAATATTTTAGGCTTTGAGGCCATATGGTCTCTGTTGTAGCTACTCTATAGTTGTAGTGCCAAAGCAGTAAAAAATAATACATAAATGAATGCATGTGGCTGTGTTCCAATAAACCTTTAGTTATGCACACTGACATTTGAATTTTATATTTTCCTCTGTCATTAAATATTTTCTTATTAAAAAAACATTAAAACATGTAATGAACATTCTTAGCATGTGGGCTGTACAAAAACAGGCAGTGGGCCACCCTTGGCCCTCGGGCTACACATGGGCGACTCCTGTTCTATAGGGTAAGCTCTTAGCCTCTGTGCTTCCTCTGACTTGCGTGTACCAACAAACAGAAATCAAACACCATTCTACTAATGGTGTTACCAAATACAGGTAACTTCTTATTTTATTTAGGACCAAGTTAATTCCTATGATCAGAAGATACTGTTTATTAGAACAATTTTATTTGGTTTGAAAATTGACCAGTTAGATTCTTATATTTCTTCTGGGTGTTTTTGTTTCTTTCACCCTTAATGGTGGTATAACCATCTTCAATTTGAATCTACATGGTAAAAGTGAAGACATGTTTACTATATAGATTCAAATAGATGATACACAGAGCCTGCTTGGGATTCCGTGTCTCCCTCTCTCTCTGCCCTCCCCCTGCTCAAGTTCTCTCTCACTCACAAAATAAATGAACATTAAAAAAATTGAAGACATTTTGTGATTACTGAATTGGCTTTGATAAAGTACAAACTTAATGGAATAAATCAGAGTGAGAAAACCCAACCTCGGGTTCTGAATTATGCTGCTTTACCATCCACATTTATGAATTGACCTGATTCATCATCAAAACAGCATTTTGTTTTGTGTGGATAGAACCTCATTCATAGCATTGGCTTCTGGCTTGGTTTCTTTATTATAGGAAAGAAATTCCCATTAAGCCACTAGGCAGCATGATTAAATTTTTAAAATAACATTGGCATCATGGCAACATCATTTTAATTGTTCTCTCTGCCAGCCTAGTTTATCTGTGTGGCAACCACCTCGTTCATTAGCACCTACCACCTGTCCAGAAGGTACTCAGTGCCCCATCTCCAAGACAGTTCCAAACAATAAAGCCAGTTGTATGTCTAGACAAGTCATGTTGACTTATAATATGACTGTGGCTCCTGAACTGTTGCATAGGGACTGACAGCTTTCTGTCTCTGAGGGTCATGAGGTTCTATTTGAGATGGGGGCAGGGAATGGCCAGGGCCCAGAGGAGCAAGACAAGAAGCCAGGGTTGTTTAGGAGACAAGCTTCTCAGCCTCATTAAACGTTATACGCTGTCTTCATGCCAGGTAATGTCAGAATTCCGTTGATTAGCCATACCAGGAAGGCTGGAGAGATCATCTTGAAAAAAATGAAGGACTGCAGGAGATTTTCAGACTGAAAGGCCTTACATTATTGCATAGAGATAGGGTGGCCAGATAACTTAGATTTTTGCATCAACTAGCAATTGTGGCTGCAAATGTTGGTTCACTTGTTTTATAGCCCTTTATAACTGCCAGGTGCTTTTCCATCCTTGATCACTTTGACCCTTATGAGATAGCTCATTAAGTAGAGGAGGGGTCCTAATCTCCCTTCACAGCTGAGGGAAGCAGGGCCGAGGTGAGGTTTATTGATCCAACCAAAGTGGTTGGAGTGTTGCTCCAAACTCCTGGACAAATGCTCTTTTTGCTGTGGTCCGCCATCTGTGCTACTGAGGAATGGTTAAATGTTGTCAAAGCTACTAGCCATTGAATAGGGAAAAGCAACAAAATGTACATCTGTAAACACTTAAATAAGAGAAAATCAAAGGCCTTGATTTCCTATTTAGGAGAGAAGGATTCAAATTACCAAGTTCATACATTACTAGAAATACAAATCAGAGCTTGTCAGTGGTCATTGTGAAGCCTTTGTTACCTCTTCTGTAAAATGGGAATGATAAGTCTCATTAAGTTACTATGGGAATAGAATAGGAATAGTAAATAATAACATGGGAATACCAAATCTCACTAAGTTACTGTGAGAATATAATGAGATAAAGCCGACAGAAGCATCTAGTATAGTGCCCAGCACTTAGTTGATGCTTAGTGGACATAGTTCCTTTCTTCCTTTTGGAATCATTCTCTGAAGCCAGGTATACATGGATAAAGCCTGGTAAATTTTACCGATGTTTTCAATCATCGGTACAAACTGTACAGAACTTTCTTCAATTTGAAAGTGCTTTTGCAGGTACCACTATAATTTTAACTTTGTATTTTATTTTTAATACCCCCTTCTATCCCTAATGAACTGAAATATGCAAACCAACAAAGAAAACCAGGATTATTTAGGAGCAGAGGGAGTTATTAAAAGCTACTTTATGTATTTTTTAACGTTACATGTTTTTATAGTAGTAAAAAGTGCATAACATGAAATTTACCATCGTGTACAGTTTGGTGTCATGAAGTATATTCACACTGTTGTGTGTCCACCACCCCCATCCATACTTATATCATCATTCCAAATTGAAACTGTCCCCATTAAATAGTAACTCCCTTCCCTTCTCCCCACAACCCCTGATAACTAGTATTCTATTTTCTGTCTGTATGAACTTGACAATTCTAGGTACTTCATATGAATTGTTTTGTGTCTTTAAATTTCTGTTCTCACATGCTATTTCTTTAAAGTACCTAGAAGCTTAGTTCCTATTTTTGCTGTAGTATTATGTAAACTCGAGTTATTTGATGAATTTTCATCCCAACATTTAAAATTATTTTGTCAAAAAATCATCATACACTCTATGTTAATTAACTGGAATTTAAATAAAAACTTTTAAACCCAAAACCAGAAAAGTAACAGTGGAACTAAATTTACAAAGGAATTAAAAATTTTCCAGGAGCAAACATTGCACCAATAGTAACTATTCCCAGGACAGAAAGAATACCTGTAGGTGCACATGTCGGGTGGATGTGTAAAAGAAAAAAAAATACTGTTAATTATCCAAAACGAAATAATATTAGTTGGTATTTTCATGTCACTGAATATTGTGTATTTGGACTTACAAAAAGTACATCATAAAGTTAAAATTATTGAAAATAATTATATTGCTATTTTACATTTTTTGTATAAAACGGTATTTGAATATTTGGATTTTTTGTTTACATATTACTGTAAACAAGCATCTCTACATTATTATATGTTTATTCAGTAGGCATCAAAGTTTCTAGTGGCTCCTCAATCCCTTTTAAAACTATTCTTCAAATCAAATCAGTAATAACTACTAAATGATGTTTTAAGTGGCCAATAAATTCCATTTCAGAATTTCATCTACATGCACTTCAGCATTCAACTAATAAATGCCTGACATTATCACAATTATGCAGCAACTTTGTGAAGAGAGATTATAGCTTCCACTTTACAGTTGAAACATGGAGATCCAGAGATATTGAGTAATTTGCCTGAGTCATACACAGCTCCCTGTCAGTCCAGGGATCAGACTCTGGTCCTCTCCCTCTAAGTCGTGGGCTTGCTCCTCTCAAGCCTGCTACATTGAGTAGCTGCGGGAGGCATTATTCAACCTGTACAGCTGTCCCCTTTCTCTTTTTCGTGTTATCATTTGTTTATGGTACCCGCCATCTTCCTTACATGTCTAGCAGGTACAGACTGTTCCCAACCTAAAATGGTTCAACTTAGCATTTTTCGACTCTATGATGGTGAGAATGGGATACGCATTCCGTAGACACCTTACTTCCAATTTTGATCTTTTCCCGGCCTCACGATATGTAGTAGGTCCTCGCTCACGTTGCTGGCTGGTGACAGGGAGCTGCACCTGCCAGTTAGCCTCGGGAGCACAAGAGGAAACAACGGAGACACTGACGGCCATTCTGGTTTTCATTTTCAGACACTATTCAATAAATTACATGAGATATTCACATAATTATAAAGTAGGCTGTTGGAGGGTTTTGCCCGGCTGTAGGTTAACGTACGTGTTCCGAGCACGTTTAAGGCAAGCTGGGCTAAGCTATGATGTTTGGTATTAGGTATATTAAATGCATTTTCAACTTACAGTATTTTCAACTTATGATAGGTTTATTGGGAGTTCCCCATTCTAAGTTGAGAATGATCTGTACATTGTTTTACTACCTATACCAAACTTTCATCTCCTTGAAGTCTGAGTATTCTTAGTCACCTTGGTGTCTTCCATGGGACCTCATGTGCCACTAACTACATGCTTTCTGAAATGAGGCAGTATTGGTGCATGTTCAGAGTATGTCATGTGAGGCCATCTTCCTGGTGTCAAAATATTAGGACAAAAAAGTGAAAATTACAGTCAATTATCCAGATACTTTTTTCATAAATGTCTATTTGGAAACAAATCGGGCTGTAAAACACGAGAGTGGGCCTTTCATTTTTAAGCAGGAAAATTAATGATATGTAGCAACATCTTAACTGTTAGAGAGTCTTGTTGCTATGTAGGCTATGTTGTCTTCATGATGTCCAATTAACTTTTAAAGTCACTCTTTTATACTATTTCAGGTAGACTACACAAACCTGGGAAAAATTCATCTTTCTCGTTGGTAATGGAATCGATCCCCATTTATAGATCCCATTTTGATATGATGGTGCCAGATTTTGATTTCTATAACTTAGTAACAAGAGACAGCCCCTGAAACAGGTTATCAGTAGGGTGCCCAAAGAGCAGGCATATTCTGAACTTCAGTGACAAATTAAATCCTGGACATTTAAGGAGCTTAGGTCTAAAAACTGTTTTATATTTAGGGCTCTCTTGATTGTATGAATATATTGTGTATGTAAATATATGCATATTCAGTTATATCTTACAACTGAAGTTTCAGATTTCATCTTTCCTGTAGTATGTAAAACAAATTGAGGGTACCAGCATAATGTGTTGCAAAGATGGCCCATCTGTCAAGTATTTCCCTTTTCGGCATCTCAAGAACAGAGAATCACTGGGGATCAATTGGAGTCTATATTTTGTGTCTGCTATATATTATTTGAGCCTATATATTCATTTAATTAAAATTTCATAAAGCCTAAGATTATACTCTTTCCCTGGACTATGAAAAACATGATATCTCCTGAATTCACTGTCACTCTAATTGTATCTCCTCTGCCAGTAACAATGCTTTCTATTCTTGGGGTTTTAGACCAGCTTTAATATGAACTCTCTCCCCAGATATTTTACAACACCATATAATGCAATTAATGAGCTAAATTTTATAAGCAATCTTGGAGAGAAAGAAAAGGAGAGAAGTGTTAGCTACGAGGGAAAGAGATGTTTCTAGGTGATATCAGAAGAAAGACCAGGAGTGCCTATCTCTCCAATATCTACAGATGTCATCCCCAGCTCCAATTAGTATTTACCTGGTAGAGGTACAACCTTCTAAGTGCTTAAATGGCCTTTGGAGAAGAGAAGGTTGTTAGCAATTCTCCAATCAGCAGAAGTGGAATTCTAACAGCCTGAAACTAATTGAGGCTGAGGAACTAAGCCTGTCTCTGGAGTTCTCAGGCTGAAACAGGGCAGCTGGGAAGCTCCATATGTTTTGGTCATTTCTGTGTAATCCCACAAGTCTGGTGCCTCCAGTGACCATTGCTCCTTAACGGCCCTGGCCATAGAATGCTGGCCACTTAAGGACTGTGGATGAGGTGGTTTAATTTCCCTCTTGGCTCCTAATCTTCTCCACTTTTCTTCTTTTCCTTCTCTTCCCCTCTTCCTCAAATTTTTATGCTATATCATGCCCCGAAGCCCATAACAGACAGGAGGGAAGCATTCTTAGTATGGTGATGGTCAGGTTTAGTATTGTGGGAGACAGTAAACCATTTTGTTTCTTTTGTACTTGAACCCTAACCATGCAAATGTCTAACAGAGGCTTTTGAACACAGCTTCACTTAGGCAGAAAACCTTCCATAATAAGAGAGACAGTGTATGAATATCTGAAAATAATCTGTGGTGAAGTAATGTCCACTTGACAATCTTGGGACTGTGTCAAGAAGGATAACACATATCAACTGCTTACTAAGTATTGGGTACTATAGTACCCAATGCACCTTGCTGCATTATCTCATGTAATTCTCACATTTAACCTACAAAAGTAGGTATTGTTACCATCCTCGTTTTACAAATGAAGAAACGTAATTACAAAGGCGAAGTTATAATCCCATGTTTCCTTGAGTTTGGGACCTAAATGCTCACCTACTCTGCATTACTGGCTGGTTCTAGGCTCCCTTGACTTTGATGTTTGTGACTTGGTGATCATTCCCAGCTTCTCCTATCACTTAGCACTTGTAGTAGTGGCTTCACCCTACTTGATTTCTTGCGGGACCTAACACTACTGAGATTCTAGCACACCATTTTATCTACCATCCCTGTAATATTCAGATCTACCTTCATGGTAACCATCTCCTTTTGGACTAAGGGGATATGTAGGGGTTCTCAGACTAAGCGGCTCATCTCTTTGGCTTTGAGAACCACCTATCCTCCGATGAATACAGGCTTAGTGGAATGATTAATCAAGAAGATCTTTTCTCGTTAGTCAAATGGTGGGAAAAGACCCAGTGAGGCCCACCGGACCTCTCTCCATGGAACAGGCATGTCGAGCAGAAAGCACAAACCCCCCGAATAGTAGAGTGCCTAGGCAAATGACTTCTCCCCACAATGTAGACCTCAAGAGATACTTTGTCCTTTTTAAAGACTGACCCTTCAGTTGTTCCTCTAATGCCGCGACTTTCCCCATGTTATACCATTAGAAGTTTTTAAAAAGATAGCCTGAAACAATTTTTGTTGTTTCAGGGGCAATAACCTCCAGTGAAATAGGCTCAGCAGTAGAAGCTCTGGAAACTGTAGTCTTACTATTTGAGTTTCAACAAGGTAAGCCAAGCCATTCATGTGCTCTTTGGCCACATTCACATTGAGCCTGAACAAGGCAAGCTCAATCATCATCTGGGCAATGGGCAAACTAGAGGAGGTCAAGTATACAGGAAAGGTGTTCAAGAGACCAAGAGAAATGTGAGAAAAAAACAAAACAGAGAGAAAATAAAGTTGGAGAAGAATCATCAGAAATGAGAAACAGATATTTGAATGCATAGGCCTTTCAGAAAACAGCATCTCTGGTGTACTTGTCACTGATTTGTACATCCTGTGCAATTACACGACTAACGCTGTGCTGGGTGGCACTTATAATCTAATGCAATTTGACCGACCTAATCTATCAGGAATGACACGTCAAAAATGGGCCTGTCAGCTTGAGTAATTGAAAAGGAGTAGCTCTTTGAAATTTCATTTTTAAATGAACTTTGAGAATGTTAGTAAACTTGGTTACCAATATTAAAAGAAAATTTCTTTTTTGTCAAACAATGCCCTTTCCTATATGCATTGAAAACCTGGTGCCCACCAAGCCAAACATTTGGAGTCTCTGATTTAGTCCCAGACAGATGAGATGCCTCTCTGCTGAATCTCAGTGACTTACACATCTGAGAGCACACTCTCCCCCCAAATTCTCCTCATTTCATATTCTGAAATTTTCGCTTTCAACATATCAAGCCAGCTATTTTCTTCTCTCAGCCGCTCCCCTTTTGAAGAAGAGAGTTACCAAGCAAAGGATAAGCATGAAGCAGTCTCCCCTAATAATTTTTCTTTCTTTTAAATAGATTGTGCACTACCTGTGAGAGTCACCCTCCCTTCTCAGCGTCCTCCCCCACTTTTGATCAAATGCAGCTCATGTTCTGTTTGAGCAGTAAAGTCAAGTTATGCGTAATGCTTCTGTGTGTGCTTTGCCTGGCCAAGCCTGGCCCAGGGCAGCTGCGGCCCTGCATGTGTAGCTCTGCATAGCCTTTGAACCATTCCAGGACAAGGCAGGTGGTGCTCTGGAAGCAGAAGGAAGCTGGCTTTAGTCCTGGGTGGCTGCCCCCTCTGAGATGAATGTGGTGGGAGCCTTGGACACCTGCAAGCAAAATGTGCCATGGTCTTCCCTTAGCCCACTCTCATGAGCTCACCCTGGTTAGCTGAACTTCTGCCTCAGTTTCTTTTATTGGACCTCTAAGTTCCTGCCACAACCACAACCCTGTCCTTGTAGCTTCAGCCCCCTTGACTGGGACCTGCCCTTCTGCCTTGTTCTTGCTTGCTCTCCGGGGGGTTAATTTTTAAATTCCTACTCACCAGATTAGGCAAAGGACTGTTCCTGCTCCAAACAGCCCTGTCTACTCCGAGTCGTTGCACCCTGTGCTGCGTGATTTCATGGCTCTCGCCTTATCTGCACCTCTGGGGTTGTGCCCACCTACTGAATCGGACCTTTTGATGCTGAGAGCAGAACAATCACATTGGCCCAAACCTTTGGATGCTGACCCTCAGGGGGTGGCAATGCCATCAGATCCATTTCTTTAGCTCCGGGCCTACTAACTGGCAGTTCCCCCCCCCCCCCATTTTCCAGCAGCACAAACATTTAAATAATTCCAACATACCTTGTAGCTAGGTGCCTGCCCTGAGTTATGGTCAGGTCTGGTGCATTAGACTATGAAGAGACAATCACATACTTCAGAAAGTAAGGGTGCTCCAGAAAAGTTGTTCAGAAGTATCTGCAGGGAGCATTCCAGATGACAATTAACAAGGAAGACACATTATAAACAAAAAAATATGAATTATATCCTATGTGCTGGCATTTTATTCCTTAATCGATACAACAGTCCTATAGAATTACATTTTACCGGCAAGGAAAATGCAGCTTTCATGACTGTATTTTTATGCACTGAGGATGTGAACACATACATGCTTCTTTCAGGCATTCCCCATGTTCCAGAATCTTCCTGCCACCAGTCTCAGAATCTTTAAAAAAAAAACCATCACCTTTAAAAATGAGGAAGAAGCCTTAGCACCCCCCTTAGTTCAACCCTCTTGTTTTGCTGATGAAGACACTGAGTCTCTGAGACTTACTCCAGAAAATGGGCTAAGTAGTGGCAGAATCTAAAGACAGTATCCTGATTCCAGTTCAGAGTTTTTTCTATTGGTCCCAACATTTCCCTGCACATATATAAGGATTCCTCAAGAAAAGCTGTCAGATAGGGGTGCCTCGGTGGTTCAGTCAGTTAAGTGTCTGACTTCAGCTCAGGTCATGATCTTGTGGTCCGTGAGTTTGAACCCTGTGTCAGGCTCTGTGCTGACAGCTCAGAGCCTGGAGCTGCTTCAGATTCTCTGTGTCTCCTCCTTTCTCTGTCCCTCCCCTGCTCGTGCTTGTTCTCTCCCTCTCTCAAAAATAAACATTAAAAATTTTTTAAAAAGAAAAGCTGTCAGATAGATTAATGTCATAATTAAAGAGAATTTCCAATAATTCTTGTTTGATAGAGACTCCCAGGAAAATCTGCATTTAAGACAAGTCATGTGAAAAGCTTCTGGTTAGACAGGGAAGATCCGACTCAGAGCTTCCACTTTCTTCCCTACCTCATTTCGCTAAAACAACACTAAAAGATTTTATAAAGTGTAAGCCCATGAGGGTAAAAAGAATAGAAGAGGAACAGTGGGCACGAGGCATTATAAAGTGTTTAGAAGACAGAAAGGAGACAGCTGAGAGAATGGCAAAAACCTAAGTACTTTCAGAGCAGGATGCCAATGATGAATTGGCACAGTAATTCATCTTGAAAAATGTTGTAATGATTTAGGCATAGAGGCACTAGGGACCATGAAGGGTTAGAGTGAAGTCTGGGCTGAATGCTAGCAACCTGATTGGAGGGTGCTAATAGGATAGTCGGACCCCAGGTCCCCACCCCTGATCTATGAAGCCAGGTGAATAGCCCTGCCTACCTCTGCAGGACCTGGTGGGCTTATACTTTGGAGAAATCTGACCAGAGATCTCATTGACTCAGGTCAAGTGGTGGTAAGACCCCAGGCTGAAAACAGGGACACTTTCACTGAAAAGTGAAATCTCAAGCACATTTCCTCTAAGAGGCTTTCAGGAAATCTGTGAAAATCTTTGACCTCATCAGTTCTTTTAGGCAGAGGCAGATTGTTTTCTGGGAAGATTGGACAGCTTCAGGGAAAAGGCCAGTTAAATACTGATACTTTGGGATTTTCTAAGGCAACATCAGCTTTCCATAGGAACTCACAGAAGTCCACCATTTCACAACTCCTATCTCTACACCCAGAACTTTGAGTTGGCTTTTAAATACTTCACTTTTATTTATTAAAAAAAATTTTGTTGTCTGTTTATTTTAAAGAGAAACAGAGTGTGAGTAGGGGAGGGGCACAGAGAGAGGGAGACAAAATATGAAGCAGGTTCCAGGCTCTGAGCTGTCAGCACAGAGCCTGACGTGGGGCTCGAACCCATGACTACAAGATCATGACCTGAGCTGAAGTCAGATACTTAACTGACTGAGCCACCCAGATGCTCTCATTTTAAAAATATTTTAATGTTTATTTATTTTAGAGAGAAAGAGAGACATAAATACTTCGCTTTTAAATAAGAGCTAGCCAAGCGTAAGCATGCATTATTGAAAGTATCCAACGTGGAAGGCAGAGAATAAGACAGAAAAAAACAAATAAATAGGAAAAAAAAACTTGCAAAAAAAATATATGGAAGTCTAAGGGTAACTCTCTTTACATAAAGCTCCTACAAATAAATATGAATAGATATTGTCTTTTGAAGCTCAGACTTATGGAAGAGCCAAGTAAATAACATGGATTGGCAATTTATAGGACAAACATAAAAATGGCCTACAAATGTAAGAATGATCAATCTCCAACAGTGATTAGAAAAATGTTATTAGAAAAATGTAATCTCCAACAGTGATTAGAAAAAAGTGATTAAAAAATGTAAGTTTTTAAAAAGTTTTACACTGGAAAATGTTTAAAAAAATGGATAATGTCCAAATGGGTGTGAGCAATTGGGCTTTCCCATATAATAGTGGTCATAGTGTAAATTGGTATAGTGTTTTATGGGACAGTTTAGTACTATTTGTGTAACATTTAAAAATAATGTAGGGGCAGCTGGGTGGCTCATCAGTTGGCTGTCTGACTTTGGCTCAGGCCATGATTTCATAGCTTGTGAGTTAGTTTGAGCTCCGCATTGGGTTCTGTGCTGACAGCTCAGAGCCCAGAGCCTGCTTCGGATTCCGTGTCTCCCTCTCTGTGTGATCCTCCCCTGCTCACACTCTGTCTCCGCCACCGCCCCCCCCCCTATTCTCAAAAATAAGTAAACATTAAAAAATAATAAAAATAATAAAAATAATTTAAAGTTATGCATACATATGGTCTCAACAATTTCACTTCTAGAAACCAGCTATCAGAGATACTTGCACAAGTATAGGTAATATAAATACAAGGGTGCTCATGGATGTCTTATTTGTAACAGGCAAAAGTTGGAACCAATCTAAATATGTACTGATAGAGGAAATCATGGAATTGAATATGCTAAATGAATTTAGTGTAACATGATATAGCTATTAAAATGGTAAAAAAAAGATAAGTGTGTGTTAAAGATAAATGTCCATGATATGTTATTAAATGAAAAAAACTATGTTAAAGAACTGTGTGTAAAGTATAACAATATTTTTTCAAAAGCAACAAATATTACTTAGCAATTGATATTTAAACACACACATGGAGGTTTCTGGGTGGCTCAGTAGGTTAAACGTCTGACTCTCGAGTTGGGCTCAGGTGTTGATCTCATGGTTCATGAGTTTGGGTCCCGCATCAGGCTCTGCACTGTCAGTGTGGAGACTGTGTGGAATTCTCTCTGTCCCTCTCTCTCTGCTCCTCCCCTGCTCATGTTCGTGTGTTCTCTCTCTCTCTCTCTCCCCCCCACCTTCCCTGTCTCTCAAAATAAATAAATAAACTTAAAAAAATAAACACGCACATTTCACACACAGAGAGAATTGACTAGAGAATTAAACAAGTTACACTGGGATGGGATGGTGGATGTATACTTTCCATTTTCTCAAGCATTTTGAACTTTTTATAAGCATGTGCTAATTGTTTAATTTCAAAGCACTGATGATTGTTTTAAATTTGATCCACATGCAGAACAATCAAAGCTAGCTGGTTATAGGTTAGAACAGTGCTTAGTTCAAAGTGGAACCCAATAGTTATTGTCTGAACAAATGATTTCTAATAATTATCACCAACTGTTGTAAATGACACCTCTGCTTAAAAAACTCTTTTTAAAACCATTCATTGAGTAATTGTCTTATAAAACTTGCTAGCTTAATCTGAGTTCTTTGTGGCTTATGGGAGCACTTTAATTCTGAGTTTGATCATTACACCTACCTTTGAGCAGTGGAAAGTGAAGCTTTAATTACTGCAGAACCTGTAGCAGGACAAGGGAATTGTGTTTGCACACCTCTATGAAGGCTGTCCAAAGGTCTTCAAGGTTCAGATCTATATGGTTGGGTGACAAATGGCAGGCTGTGGATAGCACAGGGCTGGGATCTGAGCTCAGGGTGGGGCAAGGATTAAAAGTTGCCTTCAGTGGCTGTCTGACATTCTTACTGGCAGTGAACAACTCCAGAAGGAGCCATGCACTGCCAATGATTTTCCTTTTCAGCGCTGTCTGTCCTATAGCACCTGGAGCAGCTGTACTAAGAGGCGGTAATTGATGGCTTTGATTTACTGAAGAAGAATAACGTGGGCAGTTATCTAGTTCAGGGAGAAGTCCTTGTGGATGTGAAAACTGTGCCCTCTCGGTAATAGGGGACTGTTGTAGATCTTTAAACTGTCATTTCTGCTGTAAACCAAGCCCAACCAGGTATGGGCTTCTCTCTGTGTATTTCTGTACCCGTCCTACTCTGAGAACAGCTTGGAACTCACCTGCTCTACCTCAGCTAAACATTGCCCCACTGCACTGATTCACTTTTTATGGCTCGCTCATGGCTTGTGATTCCATTGGGGCTGTTATTTTGCCATTTTGATGAGTTATATTGTATTATTTTCAAGCAGTGTCGAACATGCACGTCTTGTCTCCCACATTAGAAACAACTTGCCAGAGGAAGGGCAGAAAACTGTACTACTGATGCTGTGTGCTAAGCAGAGTGTTTCCTTTTGGAATGGAAGCAGAACGGCCACCCCCACTTCTTAGGAGTGTGGTTTTTGTTGTTGTGGTTAGTAAACAGAATATTTTTGAGGGCATTATGACCTCCAAATTTTTGAAAATCCTCTAATTTATATTAAAAATTCTTCTGAATTTTGCATCTGTACCCCTTGTCTGTATATTTGTTTTAATATATAAATAATAATTCAAATTACTTAATATAGACCAAAACAGATGCTCCAAAAAGAGGGAGGTTTCTCTCTTGTGGCTTCTAATTTTATGCCCAGGTGTTGCTTGAAGATTTGGAGAAGCTATCAAGCAACATACCTATAAGGAAGATACGATTATATCAATTTCAGAAGCAAACAGCTGAACTTTGGCAGTATTAAATAATTTGCCTAAATTCATGGATTCACATATGCCAGATCTGGGATCCAAACACAAGCAGTCATTTCTACCAGACCATGTTATAGTGATTCTTCTCTATTAATCATTTTTACTCTTTTCCTCTCCTTTGTCTTATCATTAAATAGAAATTTCATTATACTAAGTATAATGCATTTAAAATGCATTTTAAAAATTATTAAGATCTTTAATAACATTTTTTTGGTAGTATAGATGGAGCTGGGGTAAAGCAAAGCTTCATCAAAAACCCTATGCAGGGGCGCCTGGGTGGCGCAGTCGGTTAAGTGTCCGACTTCAGCCAGGTCACGATCTCGCGGTCCGTGAGTTCGAACCCCGCGTCAGGCTCTGGGCTGATGGCTCGGAGCCTGGAGCCTGTTTCCGATTCTGTGTCTCCCTCCCTCTCTGCCCCTCCCCCGTTCATGCTCTGTCTCTGTCCCAAAAATAAATAAACGTTGAAAAAAAAAAAAAACCTATGCAAAATTTTAGGAAGTGCCCAGTCACTGACCCTCTGCTGAGGCTGCATTCTTCTGAGCTTACATTTCTGGCAGAATGACTGAGTAGCAAATCACCAGATCTAAGTTCTAATTCCAGTGATGCCACTAAATAACTTCCTATGTACAGGGGAGTCATAAATCTCTCTTATGCCCTTCTATCATTTGTATTGAGGGAGTGGAGTCTGGAATCAATATCTTTGAAGTCCCTGCACTACTGTTTTCTTCTAATGGAAGAATCAACTGACAATGGAGAGAATCCACCCCTACCAACTTTTTCATAAGATTGTATTAGCAGAATCCAGGCCCGGCGTATTTTTTCAACCAATGTTTTTCTCCATAGTAATGCTATGGTGCCTATTTCATATTGTGTTTTCTTCTCTTGATTTGCCCTGGTGTCTAAGGTTCTACCAGAAGTGTGTGAATTGGACACCAAGGTTAGTCTTGATGAAGCCCCCAAAGCCTGACAGACCCATGTTTGTTCTTTGGCTCCAGCTTCCTTTTGACTGTCAAGTGTTCTTGCCATCCTGCAAGCTTCATCCCAGCTGCAGCAAGAGGCCCAGTAGAGTGTTGATTTGTCTTGGCTCAGATGCAACTCATAGGGTTATTTTCATAATCAGGCAGTTCCATGTAAAGAAAGAAATTCTTCCTTCATCAGCTACCAGCTACCCCCTACTGTCCAAGAACCTTTGGTTCTTCAATGATTCAGGAGGCAAAAAAGTATAATCTTCTGACCTCCCTTTTCAGCATCCTTCACTGTAGGGAAGATAATTAGAAAGGATCAGCCTTTAATTAACTTCCAGGGCCTTCAGCTCTGTTTCACATTCCTCTTTCTCCTGATTTAGTGATTGATTTAGCACTCTTTTGGAGGGCACAAAAGGATCCACTGCCAATATTTTCTGGGGATTTGTATGGGATTATTTTTTGGGATTTACTTATTTCTCTTACAAGCAGGAGATAAAAAAAAAACAATTGAGGGTTTTTTTTTTTTTGCAAATGCAAAAACCTTTAGGAGAGAATTATTAAGCTATACTCTTTCATGCATTTTAAATTTGGCTACCAACTATTGAAAGACAATTAATTAGAAGACATTGGAACAGTCACCTTTGGTCATACTTAGTAAATCATTCAGTTAAACTCTCAGCCAGCATTCACCTAAAAACTTTGGTATCATCCTCCATCCCCTCCCTCATCTCTCACTAGCAATGTCCACTTATATCAGGGAAAAGTCAGTTTATTTTTCTAAATATCTCTACTAACAGTTTATTTATAAATCCACTAAATATTTGAAAAGTAGTGGGCAAGTTTTTGAAGATTTTACTAGAAAATAGGTATTAAAGGCAAATAAGAATATGAAAAGGTGTTGGACATCACTAGTCTTTAGAGAAATGCAAATTTAAACCACAGTGAAGTACCACTAGACACCTATTAGAGTGGCTTGAAAAATAACAATGCCAAGTGCTTGTGAACATGTGAAGCAACTGGAACTCTCACACCCTGCCGGTGGGAATGTATAATGGCACAAGACTTGGGAAAATCGTTTTCTAGGTTCTTGTTAAACATATACTCCTAGGTATTTACCCAAATGAAATGAAAACTTACGTTCACACAAAAAGGTGGATGATTTGTAATCCCCCCCCAACCAGAAACAACCTCAGTGTCTTTCACTTGAGGCATGGGTAAGCTTTGGTACCGTGGAATTCCACTCAGCTATAAAAAGAAATGAGCTACCAACACACACAACAACATGGATGAATCTCAGACTCAAAAGGCTGCATACCAGATATAGATGGTTGCCAGAGGTTGGAGTTGAGAAATTGACTCTAAATGGGCAGTGTGAGGGCATTTGGGGAGTCACAAAGCCATTCTGTATCTTGATTGTGGTAGTGGTTACACTATAGAATACATTGTCATAGTTTGGAAATAAGGCAAATTTTACTGTATGTAAATTTCTCCATTTAAAAAAGAAAGAAAGCAATTTATTGAGCACCTTCTATGTAGAGGAATCGTTGTTCCTGCAGTGGAAAAGACAGACCAAGTCCTTGCTCACCAGGATCTTATATCCTTGTTCTGTGTTCACTCTGTTCTGTGTCCACAGTCCAGGCTCTTTATGTGTCTTGCCTGCTCTAACCTTCTCAATACATCTTCCTATCCCCCAGTTTTTCTCCTCTCCAATTTCCTTTCCTTTCCAATATACCCTATAATGTTGCCAAAGGAATCTTTTCCTGATGTAAATTTGATTATGTTTCTTCCCTGTGGTAGTAGAGTTCCATGATTTGTGGCCCTTTGGCTCCTTTTCTATGTTTGGGATTTCCTACATTAAGGGTCCTTAGTGCCAAGGTAGAGGCTAGAAACTCATATTTCCAGCCTCCCTTGCAGCTATGGTGCCAGCCTGAGACTTTGGCTCTACCAATAAGAAGAACGTAAGTAAGACTTTGATTTGCAGGATAGTAATGTGAGGAAGGAAGTGCTGTTGTGGAAATCAATTGTGTCTAGAGTGACAGAAATGGCTTTCTTGGAAGGACTGGTGATGCTTCGGCAACTAATGCCCAGGGTCATTGGTGTGGCTCCTGGAGTCTATGCTCTGTGGAAGTGACAGTGGTCTTTGTTAGAGCCTACAAGCCTAGACTCTGTCCTTCCAGAGTGTCTCTGAACTACTTAATATCCTGTAATAAATTCTTTTCCCCCCTTAAGCTAGAGTGTTTACTATTTCATTTCTTTAGTTGGCCTATGAATTTCAATTGATATACCTGTCTATGAACTTTCAATAATTTCTCATCACCTTAGGAAAAAAAATCCACACTTTTAACCATAGCATGTAATGCCTTCAATATACATCTCTGATATACCTTTCAGTCTCTACTGTCCTCAATGTGTTCTACATTTCAGTCACCCTGAGCTTTCAAACACTCTATCCTCATTTATATTTTCATGCCTTTGCAGATGATGTTCTCCTTCTTTGTACAACTTTCCCTGATGCTTTCTCTTCACTTTGCAGCCCTTTTCTCACATTGTCCCTATTCACTCTTGACCTTTATTCTTCCTTCAAAATTCATCTTAAATATTACCAACTCAAATGCCTTCTGTGAAGCTTCCTTTGACAGCCTTACCCTGGTCCCAGTTCCCTCAGAGATATTTGTTTCCTCTTCTACTTGAGAACTTCTCATAGGGTATTATAATGAATTCAGTAATCCTTGTTGAGCAAATACCATGGACCAGGCATAATGGTAAAATCTGAGTGATAAGTAGGAGTTAATTAGGTAAAGAATGGAGTAGAATAGGTCTGCAAAGACAAACTAGCACAGAATGGTAGGCAAGCACATGGAGAGTATGAGCATCTAAATGCGGGTACCTCTGCTAGGGCATGGAGAGCAGATGAGTGCCCTTCATGCTTCTGTAACTTCTCTGAGGCAGGAGCCAAGTCTTACTCATCTTTGTGCTGCTAGTGGAGCTGAGCCAGACACAGAGTAAACATTCAGTGAAGGTTTGCTAAATTAATAAATGAATGACCAGATCATATGTCTCCCCAAGACTTTTGTCTGATGCTTGAGCTGGAGGAAATAACTGAGGCTTAATTTCCTGTTCATCAGCTCAAAGTCATGATATAGGAACCACCTTTAATTATTGAGCAAAATTTCCTGCATCCTCACACTAATAATCCAATGTTGCCTTGATATGATAGTGGTGAATTAACTTCAAAAGTATTGTCTTAGATAATTATTCAGGAGCCATCAGTTTACACATCTTTAAAAGCCTATTAACACAGCAAATATTTGATCTTTTTAATCTGATCCTGTCATCATAGCAACCTCACAAATCAGCTCTTAGTGTTCTAACATTATAGCTTGGGCAAAAAGGGGCAAAATGGTTTTCTGTTCATGACACTGGAATTAGATGCATAATCAGGAATCATTCTTTCTCTAAACCTCTCTTTTGAAGCCGTGGGTCATCTTTTGGTAAGAGAGCTATCAAATGAAATGAAGGCTGCATATTAAGTCAATCTGTGTATGGTAGTGTAGACACCTCAAGTAGCTCCATACTTCCAAGGTACAGAAGAGAGGCTTTCTGGCGAGGGTATAACTAGAGGCACAGAGCTTTACAGTGCTTGTTATTGAAATGCATACCATGCTGCTTTGGACAATTCTGAAAACCTCCTACCATCAGATAGCAATGACTTTCCTTTGATTTGATACCAAAGTTATGCTGAATTTTAATCACCTCCTTAATGCTTAACTTCACAGAGAAACAGACTGAGTATTAGGGATATCTTTCTGATGTTTTCAGTGAACCAGAGGCACAGACGTGGCTGTCATCTTCATCCAAGGACAAATCATAATTGGCTAGACTAGCAAATTGCTTTTTCTTATTGGAAATTGCCATTGGCACATTAGATTGAAAATAAAATCCTTACTGTATGGATGTGATGTGGTTCTTCACCATGCAGCTGTAAGTGGAAAGTTGTTTTTCTAAACGAATGTTTATAGAGATAATTCAGTTTGTGATACTGAGAGATATAAATTTGGGAGATTACTGAGGATGATTCAGCCTTCATTTTTTTTTCTTGAACTCCTACAATTGCCTCCTTTCCCCCCTCCCTAAACGTAAAATGGTACATCCATCTTGTTAGGAACATCCTCAGAGGATATAAATGAGCAGTCTTCCTTAAGAAGAAAATGAGAATTGAAAGGAGGAATATGCCATCATCACAAACATTGTCCCCAGATGGCAGACGTGGGACTTCATATTGGCATCATTAATCATGGTGGGGCCCTGTGGCTGTCTGCCATACAGCTCTCAACTAGACACACTTCTGTGTGTCTCTGAGGCTCATTTGTGGATGTTAAAGATAGTGGGTTCTGTGCTGTACTTAAGTGGAAACTCAGCCAGTGAGTGGGGGTCCTTCTCCTAGCTTGAACATAAGCACTGGAAACAGTATCCTCTTTAAAAAACAAGGTATCACAGGTTTCTGAAGCAGAATAAAAATGTTCTTCCAGTGCAACCAGCCATTCTATGCCTAGCTGAGAACAATTGGCTAACTTTAATAAGCCAGTGATGGTGAAACTAGAACATCTATTTTTTAGAGTCCAATTTGAACCTCTCAGAGCTCTTTACTGTCTTCTATATCTATACTGCAGACAAGCTTAATAAACAAACATCATGGCACAGCAGAAACAGCAGAATTTAAAAGCAGACTGTGCAAATAAGGCTTTACTAAGGTAGGAACACAATTGTGTGACTAATGGACATTTTCCATGCCATTTGGTATTTAACAAAGTCTTGTCCTCCAGGAAAATAAAAGTTGAGTTCAGTATTCAGGTGTCACCCTAAGCTCTTAGATTCTAGTTTCTCTACCTGTGTACTCTTATACAGTGGGCTTTGAAGACAGACTGTTGGGATTTTGATCAGGGCCTCACCATTTACTACTATGTGGTCTTGGGGAAGCTATTTGGTCTCATTTGGCTTACCTCTAAAGTGGGGACAATAGAATGTCTTTGAGGATTAAATAATGCCCATTAAATGATTTACACAATGCCTGGAACATGGTAAGAACTCAGTAACATTTAATATTTTCTAGACCTTAAAACATCTCTGCAAATAGATTTATGCCTCTGAACCCCAGTCATATGGCTGGGGTTTGGTTTAACTGCTGTCAGTCTTCCTGAATTCATCATGCCTAGCTGATGTTTCTGAAGTATATTAGAGTGATTGGTTGGTAAGGGGACTCTGCCTGTTCCTATTCTTGGTATGGTATCTGAAGGCTGAAGGAACCTAGAGCCCTTGATATTCACTTACTAGGGAGGTTGTGAGACAAAGGCTACACGTGTGTGTGTGTGTGTGTGTGTGTGTGTGTGTGTGTGTGTGTGTTTTGTATATGCATGTAGGAGCATTATAAATTTCTGTAAGATGTGAAATTGGATGGTTAATAACTTGGGGCATGTTTCTGGTAAGGAATTGATTATTTTAGTAAAAGGCTAGGAGCTGCTGAAAGAATCATCTAAACTATGAGATTGTTGGGCTTTGAGAAGATATGCAGAGATGATAATACCAATTCACTAAGTACAGAAAGGGTTGGAGGTTGATTTGGGCAGTCTGCTCATCAATTATGTAGACATTGTAGGCATAGATGTGAGCAGTATAATTATTTGTTAACTCATCTGATTGATGATGAGCTCCTTGAGAGAAGGAACATAGTTTGTCTTTGAATCCCCACTGTTGACCTAATGCCTGGCACAGAGTAGGTGCTCAGTAAAAGTTTGTTAAATGAATTAATAAGTGGGGCCCTGAGAGGAAGGATTCCCTATAAGTCACATGGGGCTTGCAGCTTGGCAAGTTTTGTTGTACTCTTGGGGAACTTAACATTCATGAATACCCTTAATACCCTTGAAGGAACCAAATCTAAGTAAGTTTTGTTTTTTGATGTTCCTGTTTACATGGGACACTATCAACTTTGATTTTGGGGGCAATAACAATCTTCTGACTTGGAAATATGTCATAAGAAAAATTTGGAAATGTAATAAATCTGGAGAATCATTTTATAATTCTTAGTTACATGTTATCCAGCATAGGATTGTGTTTCATCTTGGTGATTGATCCACAGAGTGAAAGTTTGGGATACCTACTATAATTAGTATTGCCAGACCTTTAAGTTGTTCTTTAGAGTCATAAACTCATTTTCATAGTAAATAGTTTTTTCTCGCCGGGGTGAGTTTAAGATTAAGTGAGTACATGAAAGTGTCTGAATTTCTGAATTAATAGCATATAACTGTGTCAGGAGAAAAATAACAGGATGCCAATGTGTTGTGAACAATCGTTTATAAAAGTTAAAGCTCCTTTGCATATTGGTAAGATAGTGCTGATCAGTAAACCAGTGGTTCTTCCATACTACCTGGTCAAGGGGACAGTTAAGGAGCTATTTGTATACATAAGCATCTTAAATTGCCCTCATCTATCTCCCTAATGTTGGAATAATGATGTTAATGGACCAATTTGAGATTGCACAGGACTTTTTGACTCTTGGAAAGTTTTCATATCCTTCAGAAATAGGGGTATTTTAGAACTTTGAGTTGGGTCTCAGATGATAATGAGAGTCATTTCAAATGGAGTGTGCTGATACAGGTCACAGAAGTAAAATTAGGATTTATGGATGTATGATGGTACAAAAAGTCATGGATGATGAACTGGAAAATATTCCATGTATTTCTCTTTCTGAGATCATATAGCTTTCTTTGTCTCTTTTGGGCTTAAGTTCAAACTTAATGGCCACTTTGTTAATTAGAACTGGCCCAGTAATTCAGAGATCAAGAGCAATGGGTATTTCTTACTGATGATGAGTACATTTATTTTATTTTATTTTATTTTTAAATTTTTTTTTCAACGTTTATTTATTTTTGGGACAGAGAGAGACAGAGCATGAACAGGGGAGGGGCAGAGAGAGAGGGAGACACAGGATCAGAAACAGGCTCCAGGCTCTGAGCCATCAGCCCTGAGTCTGACGCGGGGCTCGAACTCACGGAACGCGAGATCGTGACCTGGCTGAAGTCGGACGCTCAACCGACTGCGCCACCCAGGCGCCCCAATGATGAGTACATTTAAGAGTACATTCCTGCCTCTTTTTTTCCTGATAATGAAAACTCATATTCCTGAAACCCTGCTGGAGAGGTTAAGGCCTACCTGGATAAACCTGTGCTTTGCAATTTGGACAGTTTTCTCATCTGTAAAATAAGAGAGCTGGACAGATGATTACCTAATGTTCTTAGCCCTGATATTCGAAAGGTCTAGGATTCTGTGTCCCATGAAGCTCCATTTCCAGGGATATCCAAAGAACACATGTTTACAACAAGGAAGATCTGCATTGGCATGACGGTGACATATTCACCTTTATAGGACCAAGGAATCTCTGGTTGATTGACTTAAAATACAACTATAAAGACTACATCCCTCCATTAAGTAAGTGCTTCTGTTGCCTCTGGTGCTCCTGACAGTATATTGACAATCTTGATGCTTGAGTAATGCTGACACAGTTAGCTTGGAACATGTCATAGGAAAGTACCTTGAAATTATCTTTCTCTCGCCCCACCCTCAAGCCCCTGCCATCATTATCTCCACTATGCAGTTTCCTGATTGACTCTTTCAGAAACCGGAGCCTACTTGTCAAAAGATTGTAATATTAAAAATCTATTCTTCATTATATATACAGTGTGACTTCAGTAGTTTAGGTCCACTTAGTTTAATATTTTTTTAATGTTTACTTATTTTTCAGAGGGGAAGGGGCAGAGATATTGGGAGACAGAGGATCTGAAGCCAGCTCCAAGTGGATAGCAGAGAGCCCAATGCGGGGCTTGAACCCACAAACCATAAATCATGACCTTAGCAAAAGTCAGACGCTTAACTGACTGAGCCATCCAGGTGCTCCTAGGTCTACTTAATTTAAATCACAGTGTCATAAAATCTGAAGGTTGGAAATCAGTAGACAGATTTATTGTGATGCCTAATTCTCTGATAGTTTCTGTTAAATCGTGTGGTATATGGATCAGGGATCCAGAGTCAGATGTCTCAACAGAAGCACATACTTAAGTTAAATCCTCTTCAGCTGAACCAACAAAAGCTCCCCCCCCCCCCCCCGCCCCCAGATGCTCCCTTGGACTGGGTTCATGCAGCTAGCTGGTAGAACAGGCCTAATAGCTGAGTCTCTCCCCAAGAGTCGGTGGGAACTCCAGATCTCAGAGGAGCTGCCTTGTATTCCTCTCTCAGAGACAGATTAGAGATTGGGCTGGAGTGTGGAGAATGAAGTCTACTGTGTGATCAACAAGGTGGACTTGGGCTACACAGAAATCTGCATGGAAAATCATCAATGCTAACTTTTGTGTGCAAATCAGGCATCCAGCTCATGACTAAGACATTTTGGATGAGGTGACAAAGGATGAAATATAGATATTACTATTCCAAGGTATTGATTTTACTTAAAATGACAAAGTCTAAAAATCTAGTAGAAGATGGTATCCTATGAAAAGGAAATATAACCTCTGAGTATTTCTTTAGAAGATAGAAATAAAGCATATTATTTTCAAACTCTTGGTTGTTATTTCATGAATACTAGATAATATATAGCCAAAATATCTTGGCAAGATTTCTTAAGTGAGGCAATATGTACATAAATTTCTAATGTGTTTGAACATAAATATGAGTGTACATTAGACAGAAAAAGAAAATAAAGCAGACACCACTTTTAGCCATATTTTCCTATTTCTTGTTGCAAAGAAAAGTAATTATATTTTATAAGATGAAACAGAATATAATTTTACATTGTGTTTCTACAAAGTAGTGAAAAGCAATATTTGCAATTATGATGAAGATATATGTGTCAAAGTGTAGTCAAACATGACAGCCATTAAATGCTTGGTTGGAGAAAGATCTTTAATTACACAGGACATTAGATACAGTTGGATTGAGAAGGATTATTGGCCAAGTCAACAAAATTATTTTTGAGGCTACATCCATGTTGTACCAGTGAATGAAATCAAGATGTACATTTTCAGCCACACTCAGATTTTAGGTACCATCAGGGTACACCTTCCTTACTGTTCCTCATGATCACTGGCCATGCCTCCTTGAAAGGGATGTTCTCAAACATAGTCACTGAGGCTTTTGGGAGTGTGCGCTCTCAGAATGCTTACTGACGTTTAAAAGCACAGATATCTCAAAGGTTTCTTAAGAAGGAAGGCTGATGGCATGGAAACAAACAATATGAGAAAAACAAGGAAAAGTAGAGGTCTAGAAGGACTCCATCTTAGGATTTGGGGGTGGGATTTCTCTCCCGGGGAAAGGATTGGTAAAAACAAAGTTGTCCTCCAGTCTTGGTTGCACTAAAAGAATTACGGGCTGAGTGGGTCCAGAGTAATAATATTAGCTAAAGTATAGTGTGTGCTTATCGTATGCTAAACACTGTGCACACACCTCATTTAATCTTCAAAATGATCTAATAGGGTAAATAATAATATTTTGCCCATTTTACACATCAGGCATTGTTCATGGTTGCAGAGTTAGGTAAATTCAGGGTGACTATCTGAGTTTTCCCTCAACTTGTGGATTTCCTGTGACTGTAGACTTTCAGTGCTGAAACCAGAACAGCCCCAGGCAAACCAGGATGGGTTGATTACCCTAAAAGTGATGGTACCCACAGTCAAGCTCAGAGCCTGATATATTAATTCTCCTGATTTTTACTGCCTTTCCAAGGCAGAAGTTCAAGTTCAGGACAACAAGACAATGAATCCAAATGACAAGTACCTATGACAAAGGGAGATTTTGTCTTGAGGAAATAAGGCTCAGCTACAATATTGACCAGAACAGCCAAGAAAGTGAACGTATGTTGAATCACCTAAAAGAGTGAAGAATGGCTCCAGAGCCTTAGAGGGAAGGGAGCTGAGTTTGTAGGTCTGCTTTAGAAATTACAGGTACAGAGAGGTTCCTGACAGCAGGAAGCCTTACCAGTCATTTCCTAGTCAAGAACATCTGATGTTAAGAAGGATTAATGCCCATGATTTATTCTGGACTTTACCTTTGACACTAATACTATATAACAGTAATCATAGATGATGATCAAAACCCATAGAGTTTTATTGGAACGTCCTTTTGAGGACTTCGATATCCTTGGGAGTGGCCTTAGTGGGTATCCCTGTTCTCACAAACTCAGGGCAGATGCTAGGTTGATGCTTATTGGACCTAGTATGGCACTCTGGCCACCCTTAGCTGGCATAGAGTAGAGCCTGGACAGGAGAGAGATCCTGGAGTTTTTGTGTCTGTTTTTCAACTCTTGCCTATTTATTTTGTTTGATGTCTTCAGAATGTATGGCAAAATAGAAATTGCCCAAAATTTGATGTCATATAGTTCTGTCTTTGAATACTAACTCTGGCTCTTATTGGCTGCCTTGGGAAATTGACTTGGCTTCTTTGAATCTTGACTTTTTCAATTGTAAAATAAGAATTTAAATTTATAGAGGGCTATTCTAAGGATTACAAATAATTTATGTTAAATGTCTAGCACATATGAGGCATTCAACAAATGGGACCTTCTATATGACTATAAATCCAGACCTATAGGTTTCAAAATGGAGGCTTGGAATCTTTAATTGTTTTAAATTAAAACTATCTCCCAGTGTTGGATTTATCATTTTAGCCCAAGGCTGACACCTTGTGGAATTCTCTGACAAGTAAGAACTTACTTGCTGGTTTGTATATGTTAGTAAATCTTTTCTGGAGGCTGAAGCAGAGATGCACATTGAGGGGAATATTCTATTTACTTAGGTAATAATAATGGACAGAGTAAAAATAAATTAATTTTTGGAGTCATTTTGGGAGATTATTTCTGAAATTAATTAAAAAATTTTCATATTATTTAGTTATTTATTTAGTGTTTTCCCAGAAAATACATTATTGCAGAATTTTAAGCCCCCCACCTTTGCTTAAATTATCCAATTCCTAAATATTATTCAAAGTCTGATATCTGTCTTTCTTTCCATTTACTTCCCCTGACTTCCTGTCACTCAATGACAACCCACATGAGAAATTCTGTGTCACTTACAGGCAAAAGCAGGTATATAATTTGTAGGGCCCAGTAGAAACGAATTGAACCTTTTGTTCAAAAATCATTAAGAATTTCAAAATGGCAATAGCAGAGCATTAAACCAAGAGCAGGGCCCTTCTAAACATGGGCCCTCTGTCTTTTATTAAGCACTTTAAAAAATTATGATCTATCTATAGATGGAATATAATTATTGACTAGCAGAAACAAAATATGTTTTTTCTTTTATCTTAATTTCTGAGACAATTTTCCTTCCTCAAAACTTCCGCATTAGAAATAAAGGATCCAGCAATTGCATTATTAGATATTTACCCAAATGATGCAAAAATACAGATTCAGAGTAGTACATGCACCCCAACGTTTATAGCAGCATTATCAGCATTAGCCAAACTATGGAGAGAGCCCAAATGTCCATCAACTGATGAATGGATAACGAGGATGTGGTCTATATATACAATGGAATATTACTTAGCTATCAAAAAGAATGAAATATTGCCATTTTCAACAACGTGGATGGAGGTAGAATGTATTATGCTAAGCTAAATCAGAGAAAGACACCATATGATTTTACTCATATATGGAATTTAAGAGACAAAAAAGATGAACATGTAGGAATGTGGGGGGAAAGAGAAGAGAGGGAAATAAACCACAAGAGACTTTTAACAATAGAGAGCAAGCTGAAGGTTGATGGAGGGAGTGGGGTGGAAGATGGGCTAGATGGGTGACGGGTATTAAGGAGAGCGCTTGTGATGAACACTGGGTGTTGTATGTAAGTGATGAATCACTAGATTCTATTTCTGAAACCAATATTGCACTGTATGTTAACTAAAATTTAAATTAAAAATAGATGAAATAAAAAAGAGAATAGATTATTTTATTATTCACTGCTCCTCAACCTCAAACTTACTGTGACTTCCTTTTTTTTTTTTTTTACTACAACTTCCTCTTGCATGAGGTAGAGATATATGGTAATACTAATAACAATAATAAAGATGATACTTTAACAGTAAATACATTTAAAACATTAAAAAAGTAAAGGAAAATTTTAAGAAGAAGTTCCTTTTCCATCACATTTCTATACAGATAAAGTTTAGAGAAGGCAATCTGGCTCTGGGGGAAGTGTTAAGTTATAAGTGACCTGTCTTGAAGCTGCATTAGTATAACAAGCATTTTATTTTATATTTGTATGATTGCTTGGGGCAGAACATTGTGGGGGCCTTACTGATGTAGATTATGGAGGGGCTAAATTATCTACAAACTATGCTTTTTTAAGATTTACATTCATCAGTGTAGAGACCAGGTTTTTCCTTGAACCACATTGATCTAAATGATAGGTGGATTCAGACTTCCTGAAAGAGAATCGAAAACCAGTTCTTGAAGGGGACAAGCAGGTGGAGACTGTTCAATAGATGCATTGATGATGGTTCATAATGATCATTTTGTTCAAGTTCAAATTACTTAGGATTTTGATAGGATCACTTATCATTGTGCTTAGAGGATGACAAATGCTAAGTAACTGTTGACCCAGTGGAGATAAGGATACCCAGATGGTTCAGCATGATTGTTTGGTCAGTTGAGAACCTGGATGTCTTTGATAATGGCTCTTCTCCAGCCCAAGCTAGCAGGCATTTGCAGTGAGAAGAGCTGGGCTGTGTGGTTAGAAGCAGATACTTTCAAATGGTGGGTATTAGGGGCATTCACCTTTCTTTCCTCTGTTTTCCTTAATTCTCCTTGCCCTTTATGCCCCTATAATTCTAAACTGTCTAGAGCTCCCAGGGCATATTATTTTCTTTCTCACCTCTAGGCCTCTGCCTGGTTGTCTCCTCTGCTTTAGTTGCCCTTGCATGGTCCCATCCTCCTGAGTCCCCTCCTCCTGGCTAATGCCTGCCCATCCTTTAAGAGAAAGCACAAACATCATCTCCTACTTCACTCATTGTCATCATCATTAAGAAAAGGGAACATCTCACTTAAGTTTTTCCTTACGCAGTACTGGGATAATATGCTTTTCCATAGTTTGAAATTTTAGAACTGTTCTTGCAACATTTTTTTTCTGGTGAGTTGTAGGAATAATAAGAAAGGGAAAATGAAATTATTTTGATAGAGACTAAAATGAATTTATGTAATATTAATTTTTCTCGAATTGAATGAACTATAAAATGAAGAGTTTCATTAAAGGTCTTTAAGGATCCCTTCTAACTAGAAACTACAATTCTAAGTTCCCCAAATGGTCTGATTTTATGTAGAATGGTTTTATGCTGTGGTCTTTATTTAATTTTCTCTATTTATTTAAGCCACGGCTTAGAGTGTATTATTTGCACGCTGGGAATTATAACAAGTGCCAGAAGAGGGGCAGTGAGCTGCATACTGGCAGGGAAGTCATCTTTGTAGTGTTCACCCACATGTCCATCCACAGCACTTTGTATAATCAAAACAGTGTAGTTAGAAGCAGGGGAAAACATATTTGTAACACAGTTCTGCTGAAGCCATCCTGAGGGTACTGGAAATCAAGACAAAGATTTTACTTTATGGAGGCCCCTGTGCTGTGGTAAGTCCAACATGGTTGAAATTAGTTGGTAACATGTGGAAGAGATAATTTAAGGTTTTTAAAGTTGTCTTCCCTGTTTATGTGTATAGCGTGTGTTCCATATACATAGAAGAGTGCCTTGAATTATTTTTCGAAGCAAGGTGACACATTCAAGAGTTTCACTGCAGTCTTCCTGACGACTGTTTACAGAGATTTGGACAGACTCAAAGGATCCAATAAGGGATGATGACATACTCAAGGTCTAGCAAGAATGACATGCACTTTTCCTCCCTGGGTCTGAGGGACAGAGGTGAGAGCCCAAGTGGCTGTGAAAGAGGGACTGTCAACAGAATCCGTTGCCACAAAGACAGAGAAGGAGCAAGAGGAATAAATACTCTGATTCTCTCTCTCCAACCTCCCCTAGCACCTCCCATTGTCCAATGCTAGCCACAAAGTCAGAGGCAAGGAAGGTCAAGGGTGCCGTTGTTAGAAGTAGGGCTCAGCACAGGAGCTAAGTGTGGAGAATGGATGGGGTGCAGGAGTAGGTGGTGCTGTCCAGCAGCCCCTAGGCAGCAGTAGATAGCTGTTAGGTTGGCTCTTGACAATTGTATAGATTCAGTTGGTGAGGATGCAACAAGCCCAGATAGATTTAGACAGTCGATTGCTTGGTGCAGTGGGCAGTATGAGCTGCACGTCTGCCTCAGCTCCCATGGCTCCCCAGGGTCCATAAGGGCAATGTGGAGGAGTCCATGTAGATACTGTGCACACAGGGAGTTGTGCCACTGCTGATGAATAGTGAGTTTAGGAAACCCCCTTAGAGGGATGTTTCCCTCTAAGCGAACACACCCAACTTTTGTCCCTTGTGGACAAAGTCTACACTTATCCTGGTAAGAAAACAAATCTATCAACCCTGGAGGGGGAGACACTACCTCTGTTTTCCAAGCCTGTTTGCTGTGCACACATCTTTGAAAAGATGATTCTGAACAAAATCTGTCACAAGACTCAGAAGTGCCGTGGAGAATTGCCTCCCATCTGGTGCAAATGGAGATCAACCAGCACTGGCATGAATATGTTTAATATGTATATAATTTGTAGGTGAGCCTGGCTGTCTGACTTCATGCTGAGTTTTGCCCTGCTCCACATTCAGGCCTAAAGTTGTCCCTATGCCACAGTCCTCTCCTTTGCCTTCAAAGTGTGATTTTGCTATTTTTTTCCACCATGTTTTAAATGGACTTGGGAAAGTAGTGCATCTTAGTGAACCCAAAACTGGCTTCAGCTGAGACGAATCTGAGTTTGATATCCCTTACAATTCATTAGCTCATTCACCTTGGGTTTTGTTTTCCTTTGACAAACAGAGATCATCACATATATTTTATGTAGTATTTGTAAGGATAAAATGACAAAATATTAAGTATCTAGTCCAGAGCTTAGCCCAGAGTGGGATACTATTATTGTTAATAATGTGGTAGAGGAAGGAGAGTCAGATCGTGTGTTTGGCCCCTAGATGCTCCCCTCCCCCTTCATGTTTCTTAGGATAGTGTTGAATTTTTTCATATAATGGTTAAGACACAGAGATTCCACTGATGTTGAAAAGTCCAGGGGCACCAGAGGCTCAGTTGAGCCTCTGACTCTTGATTTCAGCTCAGGTCATGATCCCATGGTTGTAGGATCAAGCCCTGCATTGTGCTCCTCATTGAGCATGGAGCCTGCTTGGAATTTTCTCTTACTCTCTGTCTCTTTCCCTCTCTCTCCCTCTCAAGAAAGGAAAAGTCCAGGCAGAAATCCCTCATGACTTAGCATAAGCTAATGTCCATTCGTTCTAGCCATGCACCCATGCTGACTCTCCCCCCTCCCCCACTTGCAGGTGCTTCCCACTGCTTGAAGGAAAGAGAGGTCCCTGAGGGGTTCTTATTCAAGTGCTTGAATTTAGATTAATGTTTGGGGAATAAATACACGTTTTAATAACCCTGTGTATTTGGTGAAATAATATAACATGCATTTGTTCATTATCTAAAGTGTAGACTGTTCATAGAAATTTATGAAAAATAGCACCTGGGGATCTGAGACCAAATAAATCACTAAAACTCTTTTCATAATGTGAACTCCTGTGGGCCAAATATGAAGAGAGGGTGGTATATATTTGTTTAATATTATTAATGATTCAGAAATCACAAACTTCTTAAGTTAATATTTAATGAAGTACATTCTTCTAAGGCAGGTGTAAATTAATGTCAGTAAAATAATATTGCAGATAAATATTATAGCAGAATGACTTTTGAGTAACATGAAACTAGACCGATGGAAATGTATTGTTTAATACATTTTGTGTAATTGAGAATGGACGCAGGTCGATGATGATAAGTTCAAGGTTGCAGACTGCAGAGATTTTCTGAAAGGTCCTCCAGCCTGCCTTTCTGGCCTTAGAGCAAATCACTTTCACCCTCATGCACACCCCCATACTCTGTGTCTCCGTTTTAAGGACCTAGTCTACACAGTGCTATCACTCCTATTCTTCTGAGTCATTGCACATGCCTGGATTTCCTTGTCTTTTCTAATGTATAAGCCCATCCCTCAAGCCTGGCACAAAGTAGGAAATAAATACATGTGTGCTGAATGAACTGATTCATATATTTTTTGAGCTATAATGATTTTTATAGGCACAGTACGAGGAACAATTGGATGACATTCTTGTCTCAGCAAGCTTGAGGCTGTCTCCCCCAAAAGGTCATCTAAAGTTTTGCATAAAGGGATGTTATGACATCTCACACAGGTTGTTGTTCTGTCTGTCATGATGGGTGGGAGAAGGACTTGTACTTCTCCCAGGTTAAACACTGAATAAGTAAGTTCATGTGTCATTTGGGAAATATTTTCTTCCCTCTGTGTCTCATATTTGATGTTATGGCTAAAAAAACATATTCTTATTTGTAAATGCGTAGTCTTGCTTCTGCTGTGAATATTCTGTTGGTGACTTGCATAAGGGATTCGAAATCCAGTATTAAAGGCATTTTTTGTGATACTTTACTAACTATAAAATTCTGTTCAATGACACTCCTATCCCCAAAAACCTCACAATTATTCTTGTGTAAATTAAATATTTATTGATTTTTCAATATATCTCAATGCCCCATACAGATTTATATCAGTATTTCAAGAGAGAGCAAAAACAAACAAAAACCCTGATAACCTGTCTCACATTATCTTCCCTCATAAAATCATAGAATCTCAGGCCTAGAATGGGCTCTGAATGTGGTCCCACCTTGAGACTGAAGTCATTCTGGACAGTAACTATTTTAGCCCATTGCTTCTTCATTAATAATGTTCATATAAATCTCCTGGGGATGGTGTTAAAATGCACCTCCTCATGTGAAACCTAAGTTCAAGTATATTCTTAATGATGCTCAGGGAAGACCCCTTCCCAGCCCCTTTTTCTTCAACTGAGAGGAATGCACACCAAAACAGACTGGGATAGGGTTGCCAGATGAAATACAGGACACAAAGATAAATCAAATTTCAGATAAAAAACAAACAATTTGTAGGTAGAGGTATGTTTCAAATATTTCATGGTCATTCTTACACTAAAACCAAAACCAAAACCAAACCCTGTTGTTTAAGCAGAAGTTTGAATTTAATGGGGTATCCTGTACTTTGACTAAATCTGACAACTCTAACTGGGAAGTAAAGAAAAAAAAAAGGATGGGCTTTGGCATAAAGATTGAGCTGACAATAAAGATTGAGTCCTGGCTTGTCAATTACTCACTGTGTAAATGAGGCAGTCTTAGGACTTCAGGACCTCTCTTTCCTTGTCTATCTTCAATAAGAGAGAGAGAGAGAGAGAGGGAGGGAGGGAGGGAGGGAGGGAGGGAGGAGAGCACTTGCCATCAGGGGCTGTTGTGAGGACTAAGTGCGTTGGTGCATAGAAAGTGCTGGGTTCCTAGTTGGCCACTAATAATAAAGCCCACGGCAATGAGAACTGATAAGGTTTGCCCACACTATCCATTCTGAAAAGACAGCAAGCTTTGTGTTTATTAGGATGTAACAGTTGTAACGTTGTACATTTTAGTGTTGCCTCTGTAGAAAGTTACTGTCTGATTTTCATGCAAACCTGGTTTTCTATGAATAATCCTTGTTGGTGTTTTTCACATTTTAGGATGCGACAGCATTACCTGGATGACTTGTTAAAACCCAGATTACTGGGCCCGGCCCCTAGAGATTATGATTCAGCTGGTCTTGGGTAGGTCCCAAATATCTGCATTTCTGACACATTCCCAGGTGATGCTGATGCTGTTAGTCTGGAAACTGAGATTTGAGAACCACTGATCCCTGTCACAAGCAACATAGCCTTTTCAGGGTTCTCTTGCCTTGTATGCTTAAAGTGGTGCCACCTACTGGATACAATAGTATGTGCTTGGGTTAGCCTCAAAAAAGAGAAAGAATCACACTTAAGATAAAGGTCTGTTGTCTGACATCATGTAATCCTCCTGTTATATAAAAACTAACCTAAATGTTTTTGGGACTCCAAAGTACTTTTGCCTTTTCTTTCCAGGCCACAATTTCTATATCAGTAAAATGATGATGATGATGATGGTGATGATGCCGCCAAACTTCCCTTATAGAACTATTTTAAGGATATATTGTATTCGTTTGCTAGAACTGCCATAAGTACTCCAGACTGGGTGGCTTACACAAGTATCCGCAGGGTTGGTTCCTTCTGAGGCATATCTTTTCAACAGGTAGATGGCTGCTTCTGTGTCTTCATATGGTCTTTCCTCTATATCTGTGTCCAAATTTCTTCTTCTTATGAGGATACCAGTCATATAGGATTAAGGCTCACCCTAATGGTTTCATTTTAACAATCCCTCAGTCCAAATGTAGTCACATTCTGAGATACTGGGAATTAGGGCTTGAATATAAGAATTTTGAGGAGACACAATTTGGCCCATAACAGTTGTGCTTAAAGCACTGTACAAACATCCTTTTAAAACTGTACCGTATCTCCTTGAGTTTCACGTTCCACACTTGTAAAATAAAGGTGCTTTCCTCTGGGAGTTCTGAGAACCTCCCAACTATTGGGTTCTGTTGTGCTAGCCTTTCTCTACCCCCTCACAGTCTAGAATTATGGAGAAGTTTCTCCAGCAGCCACTGTGTACCAGGTCTAGAAGAGGATACCATTCACATTGAAGCAGCATAGTGGAAATAGATTGGAGTTAGATGACTGGATTTGATTCCAACTCAGCCATTTTCATACTGAGAAACCTAGGATACAATACCCTATCCCTCTGGGCCTCAGTTTTCTCTGTGTGAGATGGGGCTATAGCATCTGCCTTGAGTTCTAATGTAAGGGAGAGAACATGCATAGAGCACCCAGCACAAAGGTCACTTGATGACAGGAGTTCAGTAAAAGGTAGTTTACACATTGTGCATTCAGCCTTGCCTTGCCTCTCCTAAGGGGGATGGCTGAGTCTTGCAGAAATGCTTTGATGGCATCTTGGAGACTATGTCATATCCTTCTTTCTGTTGCAGTCAGTTCTCTCCTCTGAGTCACACTGCAGACATGGGGAGCAAAAAGAAACCCACCTCTGTCCCTATTACAGAGCCCAGCTCCTTCCATAGGGCCCATAGAGAGAAAAGTTTATTCCAGTTATTCCAGAAGCTGCCCATCATTACGACATCAAGTGATTTTGATGCAAGCCCCTGAATTCGAACACCAGCCAGTACTTTACTTTCGAGGTCCCACCAGGAAGGTAAGAAATGCTATGTCAGCCCCAACAGCAACTCTAGAGGGAAATGCTAGGAAAATCAGGCTCTAAAGATTGGAAGAGGTAAAATTTTTTGAAGCCAGACCATCAACCAGAACTTCGGGGAGTCTTAAGTCACTTTAACCCCCTTTCCCTATTTTAAAATTGCCCAAAGTACAGGCTATCCATGTGCTTTCTGGGAAAGGCTGTCTTACGAGGAGAAGCTATCATATCATACTTAGGCAATTACAATATTACTTAAAATGTGAAAAACAAGTAAAGGCATTAATAACCCTAGCACCCCCCAAACAAGTATCTTCATTCTTTGTGCAAAAACTTTCAGTCTAATGTTCATGTGTGTGCATTTATATATTTTACAGAGCAAGATTGTATTACAGAAATACTTTTTGTTAAACTATTTACACTGGATCTTAGCTAAGAAATATTTTTCCACATCTGTCATTTTGATGGTTGAATTATATTCTGTAGATGGGATGGACAAAAATGTTTTCATTCTGCTATATAAGAACATTAGGTTGCTTCTAATTTTATAAATCATGCAGTGTGCATCTTTATACATATATATTTTACTTCCACTTTCTCTTAAGCTTTTTCCCTACAATAAATTTCTAGAATCGGACATGAACATTTTAATGTAGTTTGGACTTTAGAATTAAGTACCCCTGCCTTTCCTGCAAAGTGCTGTCTTCTTTACAATCTTTGATTCTCTGTGAAAGACAGCCTCTCCTATGATAAAACCTTTTGTTCTGATGCATAGGAGAGAGTGCCATCTGCTGCCTTGAAAACATTACTTCCTGCAATTTCCTGCTTCTTTCCGGAGAACATGAACAGATAAAAGCCCAAGTAGGATTTGCTCCAGGTTGAGTATTAAATGATAGAAAGGTGCTCATTAAGTGAAGTCACACTGCCAAATTGCCAGGCCCAAAGTAGCCCGTTATTTACAATGTTGAGTGCAGTCAGGCACTATTTCCTGCCTCCTTTGGGAAACACCAGTTGGTTCTAATAATTGGTTGATGGGAGCTTGTGACGCAAACCACTGTAAACTGTGTGCTGTGCTCTGGGCTGCTGGTGGTTCTGTCCAGGCTGTCTTCCTCCTCTTACCAACGCAGATCTGACCACCTGCATCTTTGGTCCAGCTCTATGCTTTGGCCATGTTGCTCTACTTGTGAAATGGCTTTTTCTCAGCTATGGATTCCAGTTAGCTTTGATGTCTCATCTCAGTGTTCCCTTTCTCCTCTCCAGGAGGCTTCCTATCCCTTTTCCTATCCCTACTTTTTCCTATCCCTGCAATGGACCTACAGTCAATACCACATCACCTCCCATGACTGCTCTTTGATTACTACATGGGGATTTTTTAAAGAGCAAGTTGAGAATATTTTCTGGGTCACAAAAGATTCTTTATGATTTAGCTCCTGATGATTTATCCAGCCTTAATTATCACAATTAATTCTTTTGTTTCCAACACTCTAGGACAGCATTATCCAATAGAAGTATGTAATTTTAAACTTTGTAGTAGCCACGTTAAAATGGGAAAAACAAATAAACCAAGCAAACTATCCTCAAACAACAAGAGGTGACCCAGAATATTATCATTTTAACACTTGGCACTGTACACATTTCAGGTGTTCAACAGACACATGTATCCCTAGCTCTAGGAGTTCTAAGCTACATATAAATTGCTCAAATACATGGATTTGGCTTCAATGTTCATGCCTTTGTACGTGCTCATCTTTATTTTTGCCTGCACTGAACTTTCTCCAATGTGGCAAACCTTTATTTGTGTTTAAACACCCAGCACAAATACCACCTTTTCCAGCAATTCTCCCTTGACTCTGCAAATGGGATTAATCTCTCTGAATCTCTCCTTTGTTCTACCACTCTACTTTGCACATGCTTCTGCTTGATATTTATAACTCTCTATTGTAATATATTGATTTGCATTTATAAATGGTTTCTTCATAGCTTTATACTTGAGTTAGGGCTTCTAAAGGGCAGGTGTTCATTTATCGTCTCTGTATCCCGAGAGTCAAGAGCAGAGGGTGTTCTTACCGTCCATGTGCAATAAGTGGATGAATATCTATTAATTGAGTTAGTATCACTTGTCTATGTTGAATGCTTAAGTCTTTTTTAATGTTTATTTATTTGAGAGAGAGAGAACGAGTGGGGAAGGGGCAGAGAAAGAGGGAGACACTGAATCTGAAGCAGGCTCCAGGCTCTGAGCTGTCAGCACAGAGCCTGACATGGGGCTGGAACCCATGAACCTTGAGATCATGACCTGAGCTGAAGTCACATGCTTAACTGACTGAGCCACCCAAGCACCCTGAATACTTGCATACTTAGTCTTTATTCCTATGTCACCTTACAGGGCTTTATTATAAACCTGATGGAAAGATTTACCCATAAAAGCCATCATTTTTTTTATTCCATTTTTTCTCAGAGTTAGAAGCAAAATGAAATAACTGATAAGAGAAAAAAGGTTGATGGCTTGATTTTGATGCGTCTCCACACTGATTTTCTGGGAGTTTTATGAGAATTGGCTTTTCAGGTTAAATTGAAAACACTATTTTAAAGTATTCAAACTTGAGTGTCTTCATACTTTAAATAAGGTGTTTCCTTGAGAAAAGCTCCTTCTTCACAAAAAATCTGCTCTGATGTGTAATGAGATGTGACCCAGCCTCATTTATAGTTAGATCAAATTCTCTTCTCATTAAAGTCTTCTTCCTAGGATTCTGAAAGAAAGCTATTGGGGAAGGCTGGACGCAAGATTACTGGCATTGTATTTTGTGGCAAATATAAAACAGTTGCCTTTCTTATTTTATTCCACTTCATTTCATCTTATTTAGTATTTTTTTTAAAGAGCACTTTAAAACCATCTAATTCCTGAAAGTTTGTGTAGGAAAGCAGCAGTATGAAAAGTCTCATTGTATGTTTCGTATTATCCCTACATAGAGTTATATAGATGACAAAAACCAAGTCTGTGTTTGAAAATGTTGCATACCATAGGGAAAGAAACTTCAGTGATAGGCCTGGGTTTCATTTATCCTAAGATGAGAGATTTGTTACTGAGCCCAGGTAAAGTATTAAAATGAAAGATGATAAATATAAATATGAAATGTAATATAAAAGTAAATATGTTTGTGTACCAGCTCCTGTAACTTGGCCTTACTATTTTAAATCTACATACCATATATACATAGGTACCTACAGATAATATATCTTTTAAGTAGGCCCATTTTATACAGAAGTATGGATAAATAGATAAAATGCCAGGCATCAATAGCTTTTTAGGATCTGCAAAAATGGTTGGGAGTTGAAAGATAAAATACACTTGCCCTCAAATATGAAAAATCATGGTAAAATTAAACTTAAAAATATCTACTTGTCTCAAAACATAACACTATATAAACTTGGTCTGTAGTTAATTAATATTCATAAACATTTTATTATATTTGAATAATTTGTGGGTTAAATTTCTTCACATCACAAGAATTCTTGAGGATGTGCCATGATTGCTAGATAACTGGTGATCATAATTAAAAGAGTTAGTCATGCTCAAGTAATTTAAAAAACAAATTATGGAAATATATAAATTATAAAATATTTTATAAAAATACCTTATAGCAAAAATAATATTTACTGTGGGATGTGGGGACATTTTAATAGATTTGATATAATGTGAGATATAGCCTTGGGGCTTACAGCAACCTTAAAATGGCCCTAATTTTTAAGTTTTAATTAACAGACGTTATTTCTGAGAGCAGTTTTACATTAACAGAAAAATGAATGGAAAGTACAGAGTTCTTCTCTACCCCTCCCCAACATTGCTTTCTTGTATTATTAACACCTTGCATTTACATTCATTACAATTGGTGAGCCAATATTATTATAGTATTATTAACTAAATCTATAATTTATAGTGAGGTTTACTCCTGGTGTACATTCTGTGAATTTTGACAAATCTATAATGACATGTATTGAACATTGCAGTATCTTACAGAATAGTTTCACTGCCAAGTGGCCCTAATTTTAAGACTCAGACATCTGTAACAAAAGCTCTCATTGCAAGTTGCACATGAGAGTTACATTTTTCATGGCCAATTAGGACACTGCTCACCTGCAGTGTTACGAAGCTATAGTCAATAACTAGTATGAATCTGTCCAAAATTATGTTTCTTATTATTTTTGAAGAGGGAGTTCTAAGGTACTGTTTTCCTCATTAGTATTATCCTGCTTCCTTTTATTTTATTCTTTTAATAGTTATTTATCTGGCTTGCCTCTTTTTCTCCTTTAAAATTTGTTTTTCCTCTTAGTGGCATCATAATTGGTCTATTTTTATGGAGACTAATTTAATCTTCTGGGGTGTGTTCCAACATTGGAGATTTAAAGTGCTTTTATTGCTGCCAGGGTCATTACTATGTTTATTCAGGACATCTAGGTGCTTAGTTTCCTTTCTTTTACAGTTGGTCACCTTAGATGCTAGGTCTTTATTTCCTGTTGTGTTCCAGAGTCATTTTCATAGATTATTACTTATTTTTGGATTTCCTTCTTTGTAGGTAAGACTCCTTACATATTCTGAGATAAACATAAAGGTATTATCTTCCTTTCCTAGAAGAAAAGAGATCTAGTAACTTAATCAAAGACACTCAGATACTTTGGTAATTCCTGGTCCAGAGCTCTTTTCTGCCTTTTAATCTTACCCACACCCATAGCATACACTCTGCTTTTAGGTTGCCATTTGTACATAGGGAAGTCCTCTCTCCTATTTCTATGACATTCCACTATGTATTGTGTCATCAGTCCCATCATGTCTTTTATGAAACAATTGTGTTTTCCTTGTAACGAACCCATTACAGTTTACTTCTTTCACCTGTACAATTATCCTCTCACAGAAATGTAGAGTCCCATTTAACCCTTCCTGTTTTGCCAACATTTTCTCTCACAACTTATACAGCAATCTCTTTCCATTATTTCTCCTAGTGTCCTTTGCTTCAGCCTCCACTGCTACATTTTTCTAGATGGGACTTTTGCAATAGTCTCTTAGTTTTTCAGTTCACCTTGTACTGAACTGGGTCAACCTTTATAATACTCATTTTGCATGTAGCACAGAAATCTCCAGTGGCTCAGGATTGGGTATAATGAAGACTAAGTTGACTAACACTGAAAGATCTCAAGTCTGAGGAGTGCTATCATTTGATCATAGTAGGATCGGCAATTATGGGCCTAGTTGACCAAGAGAAACCAGGATCATGAATCTAGCCAAGAGAAAATAATACCAGTCTAGACAGACAAGGCTCTCGTAGGTCTTCTCCCTAATTATTTAAACTGATCTGTTATTTTCCTCAACATAAAACTCTTTTTTCTACACACTCAGTTCTTTGAATAAAACTTGGACCCACTGTGCTTATTTAACTCTGTACCTTTGCTTATGTTGCTTTCTGATCACTTAAAATTGCATTCAACAAACATTTATTGAGCACTTTCAAGGCAAGAGGAATATAAAAATGAAAAAGATCCTTTGCCCTTAGTAGCTCAGAGGGAAGTAAGGAGGGGGGACAAATAAGTGATTAATTATAATGAATTGCACCAAATGCCACTGCTTGTAAAGTGTTCAATGGGGACACATAAAATGTGTTCAAGACAGGCAGGAAAGGCTAGAAAGTGGAGATGACATTTGAACTGGTCTTCTGCTTCTCCTCAATCTTTCCAGATCCTGTTCAGGCTTCCATCCAATGGTGCTATGCCTCTCAAATGCCTGAGGCCTCCGTTGAGGTGTCAGCCTGCATTTATCAACTCCCATAACTCTCTTGGAAATTACTGTCTTTATCTCTTGTTTTGGCATTGATCATCGCCTGTTATTTCACTGTTCTCTGTGTACTTTCCTCAGTTCCTCCAAATAAGTCACAAACTCTTAAACACTACAGATCATGTTTTATACTCCCTAATATCCATCTCCAGACACAGAAACTAAATCCATGTTTATTAGAGGATTTCTTCTGATCCTTTATGTACATATTAATTTCCATGATTAACTTGCAGTCACACAATAGTGACTACAAGCTATAATGATAAAAATGAATTTTTCAGAGGGAAGAGTATACTCTGAAAGCACAATTATAATTTCTAGTGGAATGTATCATCAAATAATTCAGGTTATGCATAGAAAATCTTAAGCTGATTATTATGATAGTGATGACTCTGTTACTTAGTGCTCAGGGAGAAATGTACACATATTTAAAACAAGTACTGTAGGAAAGACAAAGTGATGCCATGTTGTCAAAAATGTATGTTGGGGCGCCTGGGTGGCTCAGTCGGTTAAGCGTCCAACTTCACCCGGGGCATGATCTCGCGGTCCATGAGTTCAAGCCCCGCGTCAGGCTCTGGGCTGATGGCTCAGAGCCTGGAACCTGCTTCCGATTCTGTGTCTCCCTCTTTCCCTGCCCTTCCACCATTCATGCTCTGTCTCTCTCTGTCTCAAAAATAAATAAACGTTAAAAAAAATTTAAAAAAAATGTATGCAATGTTATTGCAACAAACATGCTGGGTAGAATGTATATTGATTTTTTCAGTCCTTGAGTAGGATTTCAGGTCTATAAAGAATTTCATATTGCTTACCAGTATCAAGTTTCCTTAAGCAAATACAGCTGACTGCTCTTTCCTGATGCTTTTCATCAGTGATTACCAGACTGCACCATGATGTACCCTTTTTCATTCTTCCCTAAGTACTTGAGGAAAGCATGAACGATGACTATTTTTGTTTTACTTATTTAAAACAAAAGATATAGATGAGACTGAACAAAAGTGGGCAGCTTTATAGCAGAGGAAGTGTGCATGCCCGAAAATAAATTAACTATTCAAAATTGACTCAATTTGCAATTTAGGGAAAATTCAATCTAAACAAATTCAGTCTGTCTGAATTTGGATTTTCTGGATTCAATGCTCAGTTTAATAACCATCCTGTAATTCAAAAAATGTGAATCCAGTATTACTTTAAGTGTTAGTATTGGGCAATTACTTTGCTTTTTTCAGGAAGGAACTCATAAGATAAAACTGAAGCAAATTTTGCACAATACTTTAAAGGCATTGACTGTATGAATTTGTCTCTACAAGCAGTTGTATCTCAAGATCCATTATGGGGGAACACTAGCAAAATTTAAACTAATAAAACTAGAATGTATTTATACTGGTTGCCCATTGGGGATTTAAATTTATAAATGATTTCTTTCATAGACTTCTTAGTAGAGTTAAGAAACAGATTGAAAAGCTCATCTAGCACTTTTAAATTATTATAGAAAAAAAACTATACAAAACATTTCTAGGTTATTTAAAAAAAACAGCTCCAAGTTGCAGAAAAGAAAAAATGTTTGTAAAATTGGAGTAGATGGTTACCTAGTTTTACTCCGTATCATATTATGACATAATCCACATGTCAAGAAATTGCTTTGTATATGGGTTATAACATTTGCTCCTTTTATACGCACTAAACAACAGAGGACCCAAATTATACCATTACACGTAGTGAGGTCTAGAAGTGTGACCCATCACATCACCTCATTTCACAAGAAAACTTCTGCCAATATTGTCAGCAGTGTATTGGCTATGAATGATCAGGAAACTAGAGGCAACTCCTAAATATAAATTTTCATGTTCAATCTGCATATACATTTCATCAATATTCATTTTCATGTAGCATTTGCTCTTGCACTATGGCCATTCTGTCTGTTCATCTGCTTCCTTTTATGGTGAGGTTTATAACAGAGGTATTCTTCTCTGTTGCCCTGCACTACTTGAAGAAAAGTGTTTCATATGTTCTCAGCCAGGCTCTTACTTTAAAAAAAAAATTTAATGTTTATTTATTTTTAAGAGAGAGAGAGAGAGAGACAGAGACAGAGTGCGAGCAGGGGAGGGTCAGAGAGAGAGGAAGACACAGAATCTGAAGCAGGCTCCAGGATCTGAGCTGTCAGCACAGAGCCTGATGCAATTCAAACTCATAAGCCTTGAGAGCATGACCTGAGCTGAATGAAGTTGGAGGCTTAACTGACTGAGCCACTCAGGTCCCCCTCCAGGCTCTTACTTTAAGTTCATTTTGTTATGAGGCTTAAAAGTAAGACATAATTTATCTAAATTTTCATGGTGAGTTCTAACCAAATTCATTTGTTTTATTAATGTCTCAATACTGTTTCAAATATTATTCAAGATAAATCATACAGTAATTTTAAAGCAAGATAGCTCAAGTACACCTATTCTGAAATTTATTTGTCATATTTTGACATTGTTCACTAAAATACGTAGCACTTCCTTAATAGCATGGGTTCATTCTTTTCTTCTAGCACCTGATTATTCCTGATATTAATGGAATACCTTCCAAGCAAGACCTTGGAATAAAAAGTCAACTTTTTTTTCTTATCAAGTGCAATTTCACCAGAGAGAACAGTAAGTAAAAGTTTAGATGGCTCACTTGTAAGTTGGGGTGTAAATAATTAACGGATTTGATTGCCTTTAAGTTTTCTTATACTTTTTACTCTTCTACATAAATCAAGGGGGAAAACACTTTATCAAATGCTCATATACCATTTTTTTTTGTTTTGCTATTACAGTGAAGTCATGTTTTCCTTTTGGAAGTGAGAAGAGTTAGACTGATATCCAATAGGCATACCTTATAATACAGTAACACTACTCCTTTCAAAGTTATTCTACTAATCATTAAAAAAAAATTACTTACCTAACTGTATCGGTGTGAGGTTCAAAGTTAAAGTTGATTTTTTTCTGGTAGTAGGGAGGCTTCTGTGCTGAGCATTTTCTGGCTTGTTCATAAAACTGTGTTCGGTAGAAGAACAGGAAAGCAGTGAGTAAAACAAACATACAAACCCAGGAGAAAAGATGTGCCCTGAAGACCTGTGCTAGTAGCAACGGAGAGAGGGCAGGGACAGGGCTGCTCCTCTGGCACTTTCTCCTGATTTACAGTCTGTGTTAGCATAAAGGGCTCACAGGCAGACACACTTTTTAGATGAAATCACGTTTTTGCCCCTTCCTAAATAAGGCACATCGCACATTCGTACACCAACATAGCACGCAGTGTGCTAAGGTAATAGCTTATTGACATCTCTGAATTGCATAGAGTGATATAAGGAGCATGCAAATGTCACCTGCTGCTTGTTTTAGTAACTGTTGGAAATGGTTTCATTTGGTCTTCAACTCAAGTCATAAAACAGACCTACTGTTTTAAAAGCCCACTTTTATGGCAATTTCTGGCTGTAAGGCCTGGAAAAAAAGATCATATAGGCAAAGTGGTTGGTTCTGAGAATAAGTTACCCAGTCAGGAAAACATGAACTAGTTTCACTGCTTTGAAATTATTGACATCTTTGATGTCTACATCCATGTGTAATAAGGTGAAAAGGCAATGTTTTAACTTCAAAAGAGGAAAAGGTGTTTTTGTCGTAGATTTATTCCTGTTGTTAAAAAACAAAATTCAGCTGAGTAAATCTGAAGATCTAATGGGGTTTAGTAAGCAATTCATGAATTGGGCAGCATTCCATCTAGCAAGTGGAGGGATGCCCCAAGGAATTGTACAAAATGGAAGATTTTTATAGGAAGGTGATGAGGGCAAGCAGTATTAGCAAACAAAAAGAAAAGATTGTTTCAAACAAGGTCTCCTTCTTTTAGTGGGGAGCGCAGAGGGTCTTATTAGGTGCATTACCTCATCTTCCTTTGGGTGTTGGAGAGCCTGTGTGACAGATGACCTCATGGGTGCCAAACAGAAAATTCCTCACTGACCAGTTAAGACTACATTTCTGCCACAGGTTAAAAGGTAATTAGATTAGGTATTAAGCCTTGGTTTAATGACTTGGCCTAAGTGCTACTGTTTTCAGCCTGTGGTTTTGTGTGTTTGTGTTTGTTTATTTGTTTGTTTCTTTAACACTGTGCATGTCATTTTAAACAGAAAGACTCTCAAAATGTTACACTGGAAATAAATGAAAATAAAATCAAAATAATGTATTCATTAAAATGACACCCTATGAATGTCTTGTTCTTCAAAACCTTTACTGATGATTTTGCAACCATAGATGACTCTTGGCTGAAATACTTATTACAGTGGAGCTATCAATGGTGATCTTCTAAGTCAGTCACTCGCTTTATGTGTTTTTTTTTTTAATTTACATCCAAATTAGTATATAGTGAAGCCATGATTTCAGTAGATTCCTTAATGCCCCTTACCCATTTAGCCCATCCCCCCTCCCACAACCCCTCCAGCAACCCTCAGTTTGTTCTCCATATTTATGAGTCTCTTCTGTTTTGTCCCTCTCCCTGTTTTTATATTATTTTTGTTTCCCTTCCCTTATGTTCATCTATGTTGTCTCTTAAAGTCCTCATATGAGTGAAGTCATATGATTTTTGTCTTTCTCTGACTAATTTCACTTAGCATAATACCCTCCAGCTCCATCCAAGTAGTTGCAAATGGCAAGATTTCATTCTTTTTGTTTGCTGAGTAATACTCCATTGTGTGTGTGTGTGTGTGTGTGTGTGTGTGTGTGTGTGTATACATATACATACATACATATACATATATACACCACATCTTCTTTATCCAATCGTCCATCAGTGGACATTTGGGCTCTTTCCATACTTTGGCTATTGTTGATAGTGCTGCTATAAACATGGGAGTGCCTGTGTCCCTTTGAAACAGCACACCTGTATGCTATGGATAAATGTCTAGTAGTGCAATTGCTGGGTTGTAGGGTAGTTCTATTTTTAGTTTTTTGAGGAAACTCCATACTATTTTCCAGAGTGGCTGCACCAGCTTGCATTACCACCAACAATGCAAAAGAGTTCCTCTTTTTCTGCATCCTCGCCAACATCTGTCATTGCCTCAGTTGTTAATGTTAGCCATTCTGACAGGTGTAAGGTGGTATCTCATTTTGGTTTTGATTTGTGTTTCCCTGATGATGAGTGATGTTGAGCATTTCTTCATGTGTCGGTTGGCCATCTGGGTATCTTCCTTGGAGAAGTGTCTATGTCTTTTGCCCATTTCTTCACTGGATTGTTTGTTTTTTGGGTGTTGAGTTTGAGAAGTTCTTTATAGATTTGGATACTAACCTTCTGTCTGATATGTCATTTGCAAATACCTTCTCCCATTCTGTTGATTGCCTTTTAGTTTTGCTGATTGTTTCCTTTGCTGTGCAGAAGGCTTTTATTTTGATGAGGTCCCAGTAGTTCATTTTTGTTTTTGTTTCCCTTGCCTCCAGAGACGTGTTGAGTAAGAAATTGCTGCGGGCAAGAGCAAAGAGGTTTTGCTTGCTTTCTCCTTGAGGATTTTGATGGCTTCCTGATTACACTGAGGTCTTTCATCCATGTTGAGTTTATTTTTGTGTATGTTGTAAGAAAGTGGCCCAGGTTCATTCTTCTGCATGTAGCTGTCCAGTATTCCCAGCACCACTTGCTGAAGAGACTGTCTTTATTCCATTGGATATTCTTTCCTCTTTGTCAAAGATTAGTTGCCCATACGTTTGTGGGTCCATTTCTGGGTTCTCTGTTCTGTTCCATTGATCTGAGTGTCTGTTCTTGTCCCAGTACCATACTGTCTTGATGATTACAACTTTTTAGTACAGGATGAAGTCTGGGATTGTGATGCCTCCTGCTTTGGTTTTCTTTTTCAAGATCGCTTTGGCTATTCAGGGTCTTTTCTGGTTCCACACAAATTTTAGGATGATTTGTTCTAGCTCTGTGAAGAATGCTGGTGTTACTTTGATAGGGATTGCATGGAATATGTAGATTGCTTTGGGTAGTATCGACATTTTAACAATATTTGTTCTTCCTATCCAGGAGCATGGAATCTTTTTCCTTTTTTGTGTGTGTCTTCTTCAATTTCTTTCATAAGCTTTCTATAGTTTTTAGTGTATAGATTTTTCACCTCTTTGGTTAGATTTATTCATAGGTATTTTATGGTTTTTGGTGCAACTGTAAATGGGATCAATTCCTTGGTTTCTCTTTCTGTCGCTTCATTGTTGGTGTATAGGAATGCAACTGATTTCTGTGCATTGATTTTATATCCTGCAACTTTGCTGAATTCATGAATCAATTCTAGCAGTTTTTGGGTGGAATCTTTTGGGTTTTCCATATAGAATATCACGTCATCTGTGAAGAGTGAAATTTTGACCTCCTTCTGGCCAATTTGGATGCCTTTTATTTCTTTGTGTTGTCTGATTGCAGAGGCTAAGACTTCCAATACTATGTTGAATAACAGTGGGAAGAGTGGATATCCCTGTCTTGTTCCTGACCTTAGGGGGAAAGCTCTCAGCTTTTCCCCATTGAGGATATTGGCATCAGGTCGCTCATATATGGCTTTTATGATCTCGAGGTATGCCTCTTCTATCCCTACTTGCTTAAGGGTTTTTATCAAGAAAGGATGCTGTATTTTGTCAAATGCTTTCTCTGCATCTATTGAGAGGATCATATGGTTCTTGCCCTTTCTTTTATTGATGTGATGAATCATGTTAATTGTTTTGCAGGTATTGAACCAGCCCTGCATCCCAGGTATAAATCCCACTTGGTCGTGGTGAATAATTTTTTTAATGTATTGTTGGATCCTGTTGGCTAATATCTTATTGAAGATTTTTGCATACATGTTCATCAGGAAAATTGGTCTATAGTTCTCCTTTTTAGTGGGGTCTCCAGTTTTGGAATCAGGATAATGCTGGCTTCATAGAAAGAATTTGGAAGTTTTCTTTCCATTTGTATTTTTTGGAACAGTTTCAAGGGAATAGGTGTTAACTCTTCCTTAAATGTTTGGGAGAATTCCCCTGGAAAGCCATCTGGCCCTGGACTCTTGTGCTTTGGCAGTTTTTTATTACTAATTCAATTTCCTTACTGGTATGGGTCTGTTCAAATTTTCTATTTCTTCCTGCTTCAGTTTTGATAGTGTATATGTTTCTAGGAATTTGTCCACTTCTTCCAGATTACCCATTTTATTGGCATATAATTGCTCATAATATTCTGTTATTATGGTTTTTATTTCTGTTGTGTTGGTTGTGATCTCTCCTCTTTCATTCTTGGTTTTATTTGGGTCCTTTTTCTTTTGGATCAAACTGGCTAGTGATTTATCAATTTTGTTAATGGTTTCAAAGAACCAGCTTCTGGTTTCATTGATCTGTTCTACTGTTTTTTTGGTTTTGACAGCATTAATTTCTGCTCTAATCTTTATTATTTCCTGTCTTCTGCTGGTTTGGGGTTTTATTTGTTGTTCTTTTTCGAGCTCCTTAAGGTGTAAGGTTAGGTTGTGTATCTGAAATCTTTCTTCCTTCTTTAGGAAGGCCTGGATTGCTATATACTTTCCTCATATGAGTGCCTTTGCTGCGTCCCAGAGGTTTTGGGTTGTGGTGTTATCATTTTCATTGACTTCCATATACTTTTTAAAAAAAATTTTTTTAACGTTTGTTTATTTTTGAGACAGAGAGAGACAAAGCATGAACGGGGGAGGGTCACAGAGAGAGGGAGACACAGAATCTGAAACAGGCTCCAGGCTCTGAGCTGTCAGCACAGAGCCTGACGCGGGGCTCGAACCCACGGACCATGAGATCATGACCTGAGCTGAAGTCGGATGCTTAACCGACCGAGCCACCCAGGCGCCCCTTCCATATACTTTTTAATTTCCTCTTTAACTGCTTGGTTAGCCCATTCATTCTTTAGTAGGATGTTCTTCAGTCTCCAAATATTTGTTACCTTTCGACATTTTTTCTTGTGGTTGATTTCAAGTTTCATAGCATTGTGGTCTGAAAATATGCACAGAATGATCTCGATCTTTTTGTACTTACTTAGCGCTGATTTGTGTCCCAGTATATGGTGTATTCTGGAGAACGTTCCATGTGCACTGGAGAAAAATGTATATTCTGCTGCTTTAGGATGAAATGTTCTGAATATATCTGTTAAGTCCATCTGGTCCAGTGTGTCATTCAAAGCCATCATTTCCTTGTTGATTTTTTTATTAGATGATCTGTCCATTGTTGTGAGTGGGGTGTTGAAGTCTCCTACTATTATGGTATTACTATTGATGAGTTTCTTTATGTTTGTGATTAATTGATTCATATATTGGGTGCTGTCACATTTGGCACATAAATGTTTACAATTGTTAGGTCTTCTTGGTGGATAGATGCCTTGATTATGATATAATGCCCTTCTGCATCTCTTGATACAGTTTTTATTTTAAAGTCTAGATTGTCTGATATAAGTAAGGCTACTCTGCCTTTCTTTTGTTGACCATTAGCATGATAGATGGTTCTCCATCCCCTTACTTTTAATCTGAAGGTGTCTTTAGGTCTAAAGTGGGTCTCTTGTAAACAGCATATAGATGGGTCTTGTTTTCTTATCCATTCTGTTACCCTATGTCTTTTGATTGGAGCGTTGAGTCCATTGACATTTAGAGTGAGTGCTGAAAGATATGAATTTATTGCCATTATGATACTTGTAGAATTGGAGTTTCTGGTGGTGTTCTCTGGTCCTTTCTAATCTTTGTTGCTTTTGGTATTTATTTATCTGTGTGTGTGTGTGTGTGTGTGTGTGTGTGTGTATTTTTTTTCATCTTTTCTCCCCTCAGAAAGTCCCCCTTAAAATTTCTTGCACGGCTGGTTTAGTGGTCACAAACTCCTTTAATTTTTGTTTGTCTGGGAAACTTTTTATCTCTCCTTCTATTTTGAATGAGAGCCTTGCTGGATAAAGAATTCTTGGCTGCATATTTTTCTGATTAAGCACACTGAATATATCCCACCACTCCTTTCTGGCCTGCCAAGTTTCTGTGGATAGGGCTGCTGAAAACCTGATCTGTCTTCCCTTGTAGGTTAGGGACTTTTTTTCCCTTGCTGCTTTCATGATTCTCTCCTTGCCTGAGTCTTTTGTGAATTTGACTATGATATGCCTTGTTGATGGTTGGTTTTGTTGAATCTAATGGGGTCCTCTGTGCTTCCTGGATTTTAATGTCTGTGTCTTTCACCAGGTTAGGAACGTTTTCCACTATGATTTGCTCACATAACCCTTCTACCCCTATTTCTCTCTCTTCTTTTTCTGGGACCCCTATGATTCTGATGTTGTTCCTTTTTAATGAGTCACTGATTTCTCTAATTCTTAAACAGTGCTCTTTTGCCTTAATCTCCCTTTTTTCTGCTCGTTATTCTCTATAAGTTTGTCCTCTATATCACTGATTCTCTGTTCTGCCTCATCCATCCTTGGTGCCACTGCATCCATCCGTGATTGCAGCTCATTTATAACATTTTAAATTTCATTCTGGCTATTTTTTACTTCTTTTATCTCTGCAGAAAGTGATTCTAATCTACTTTTGACTCCAGCTAGTATTCTTATTATCATGATTCTAAATTCTGGGTCAAACATCTTGCATGTATCTGTGTTGGTTAAGTCCCTGGCTGTCATTTCTTCGTGTTCTTTCTTTTGGGGTGAATTCCTTCCTTTTGTCATTTTGAAGGGAGAAAAGGAATTAATGAGGTAGAAATATTGAAATTGAAAAAAATCAAAATTAAAAAAAAAGGAAAATTAAACATTACACACACACACACACACACACACAAATTGAATAGATGATGCTAGATCCTAGGTGTGTTTTTGTCTGGGTGTTGAAAGTGGTTTGACAGAGTAGAGAAAAAAAAGGGGGGGGGAGGAAGAGAAAAAAAAGGAAATCATTTGAGAATTTGAAAAAATGAATACACTGAAGTAGACTAAAATAAGATGATGGGGGTAAAATAGAATTTGAAAAAGTATATACACAAGTAAAGAATATAGTAGAAAAATATTAAATAAAAATATTTTTAATAAAAATTAAAAATAAATATGAAATTTTTCTTTTTATCTAATTAAGAAGAAAAGAAAGGAAAAAGAGAAAAAAGATAAAATAGAAAAGAAAAAAGAAATCGTTTGAAAATCTGAAAAAGTGGATACACTGTAGTAGACTAAGATAGAATGATGGAAGTAATATAGAATTTGAAAAAATTTACCTAAAAACAAAAAATATAGTAATAAAAATTAAATAATATTTTTAATATAAATTGAAAGTAAAAATGAAGTTTTTCTATTTCTGCATTCAAGGAAAAGAAAAGAAATGAAAAAGATAAAAAAAGAAAACTAAAGAAAAAGAGGAAATTGTTTGAAAATTTGAAAAGGTGAATAGACTGAAGTAGGTTAAAATAAAATGATGAAAGTAATATAGAATTTGAAAAAATTTACACAAAGATAAAAATGTAGTAATAAAAATTAAAGAAAAATATTTTTAATAAAAATTGAAATTAAAAATGAATTTTTCTGTATTCAAGAAAAAGAATTGTAAAAGCGAAAAAGAAAAAAAAGAAAGAAAATTGAATAGATGAACCTGCTAACAGATTGAAGTAGGACTAAAATTGCTTCTTTTTCCCCTAGAAGTCAGTCTATGTAGCTTTTTATAGTCCATAAATTAAGCCAGCAGTGACACTTGTGTTCTTGAAGAGGAAAGTTGGCCCAGTTGGGCAGGGTTCCGTGTAACAACTCTGCTCTCCACTAGATGGCACTGCTAGCCTACTGAGGTGGATTGTTGCGGTGCTCATAGGTGTGTATGCGCATGGGCAGGAGTGGTGAAAATGGAGCCACCCAGCTACCCAGTCTGTTCTCCCAGATCAGCAATCGCGCACCCGTCCTCTGTCTTCAGCTCTCATCCACTCCCCGCTTTTCCACTCTCTGTGACGAGGTCCCAGGCAGTACCTCTCTCCCAAGTTTTGTCTCAGATGTGGCTGTTTTCCCCCTCCCCTTACTTCTGAAGGACTGTGGCTTTGCCCGTTACACCCCTCTGTGGGAAGGTCTCACCAAGCAATGGCCGAATATTGGCTGCACTCAGGAGCACCCACTGGACCCTCCTGCTGCCGGTGCCCTGAGACTGTGGCCAGGTGCCAGCTGCCCCAGAAACAGTTTGTGAGACAGTGTAGCAGCAATGTTTCAGGGATTATGGAAAATCACAACACACATCTGGCACCAGGCTTCACCCTTAAAGACCTTGTTCCAGCACCAGCGAATGTGGCCATTTTCTGGGGCCTGCTGGGACCTGGTGGCCTCAACAGTCTCTACCAAATGTCCTTCCAGCAGTGGAACCGCTTTTCCCCGTGTGCCCTGAGAACCTCCTGGACCCCACTCTCTTCCTGAGGATTTGCCCTTCCTACCAGAGCACCGCCAGGTATTGAGCTGAAGAGTTGCAGCCTTTGCACTCCCCTTGTTTACAGTCTTAATGGAATTTAAACCTTTCCCTTTCTCCTTTATCCCTTTTTAGTTTAGTCCCTGTGGCTGTTTCCAATTTTCTACTTTCTCTCCAGTTGTTTTTGGGGAGGGGTGCTTTTCCTGTATTCTCCCCCCACCCAGTCTCTGTCTTCTCTCTGCCCGGAAAAGCGATTCCCTACCTTTTGCAGCTTCTCACTCCCCAAATTCATCTCTCCGCACCATGTACCTGGTGAATTCTGTGGTTCAGGTTGTGCAGATTGTTGTGTTAATCCTCCAGTCAGTTTTCTAGGTGTGTAGGATGGTTTAATATTGGTCTGGCTGTATTTCATTGGAACAAGACACACAAAAAACTTCCATGCTGTTTTGCCATCTTGGCTCCTCCCCTGGGATCAGTTGCTTGATTTCTCTTTTTGTTGCTTCATTATTGGTGTATAGAAATGCAACTGATTTCTGTACATTGATTTTGTACCCTGCAACTTTGCTGAATTCATGTATCAGTTCTAGCAGTCTTTTGGTGGAGTCTTTTGGGTTTTCCATGTAGAGTATCATGTCGTCTGCAAAGAGTGAAAGTTTGACTTCTTTGCCAATTTCGATGCCTTTTATTTCATTTTGTTGTCTGATTGCTGCTTCTACGACTTCCAACACTATGTTACACAACAGTGGTGAGAGTGGACATCCCTGTTGTGTTCCTGATCTCAGGGGGAAAGCTCTGTTTTTCCCCATTGAGGATGATATTAGCTGTGGCTTTTTCATATATGACTTTTATGATATTTAGGTATGTTTCTTTTAGTCCAACTTCCTTGAGGGTTTTTATTAAGAAATGATACTGTATTTTGTCAAATTCTTTTTCTGCATCTATTGACAGGATTATATGGCTCTTCTCTTTTATTAATGTGATGTATCACATTGATTGATTTGCAAATATTGTGTCAGCCCTGCAGCCCAGGAATGAATCCCACTTGATCATGGTGAATAATTCTTTTTATGTGCTGTTGAATTCAATTTGCTAGTATTTTGTTGAGAATATTGCATCCATATTCATCAGGGATATTGTCCTGTAATTCTCCTTTTTTGTGGGATCTCTGTATGCTTTGGGAACCAAGGTAATGCTGGCATCATAGAATAAGTCCAGAAGTTTTCTTTCTGTTTCTATTTTTTGTAACAGCTTGAGAAGGATAGATATTAACTCTTCTTTAAATGTCTGGTAGAATTCCCCTGGGAAGCCATCTGGCACTGGACTCTTATTTGTTGGGAGATTTTTGATAACTGATTCAATTTCTTCACTAGTTATGGGTCTGTTCAAATGTTCTATTTCTTCCCATTTGAGTTTTGGTAGTTTGTGGGTATCTAGGAATTTGTCCATTTCTTCCAGGTCGTCCAGTTTGTTGGCATATAATTTTTCATAGTATTCTCTGATAATTGCTTATATTTCTGAGGGATTGGTTGTGATAAATCCATTTTCATTCATGATCTATTTGGGTCCTCTCTCTTTTCTTTTTCAGAAGTCTAGCTAGGCGCTTATCAATTTTGTTTATTTTTTCAAACAACTAGCTCTTAGTGTCATTGATCTGTTTGTTTTTTTGGGGGGGGAGGGAGTGGATTCTATATTGTTTATTTCTGCTCCAGTCTTTATTATTTCTCTTCTTCTGGCCTTGGGGTTTCTTTGTTGTTCTGCTTCTAGTTCCTTTGAGGTGTGCTATTAGATTTTGTATTTGGGATTTTTCTTGTTTCTTGACATAGACCTGGATTGCAATGTATTTTCCTCTTAGGACTACCTTTGCTGCATCCCAATGTGTTTGGACTGTTGTGTTTTCATTTTCATTTGTTTCCATATATTTTTTTAATTTCTTCTTTAATTGCCTAGTTGACCCATTCATTCTTTAGTATGGTGTTCTTTAACCTCCATGCATTTGGAGGTTTTCCAAACTTTTTCCTGTGGTTGATTTCAAGTTTCATACCATTGTGATCTGAAAGTGTGCATGGTATGATCTCAATTCTTTTATACTTTTTTAAGGCTGTTTTGTGACCCAGTATGTGATCTATCTTGGAGAATGTTCTATGTGCACTCAAGAAAAATGTGTACTCTGCTGCTTTAGGATGAAAAGTTCTGGATATATCTGTCAAGTCCATCTGGTCCAGTGTATCATTCAGGGCCATTGCTTCTTTATTGATTTTCTGTTTAGATGATATATCCATTGCAGTAAGTAGAGTATTAAAGTCCCCGGCAGTTACCACATTCTTACCAATAAGATTGCTTATGTTTGTGATCAATTGTTTTATATATGTGGGTGCTTTCAAATCTGGTGCATAAACATTTATAATTGTTAGCTTTTCTTGATGGATAGACCCCACAATTATGTTCTTCTTAATCTCTTGTTACAGCCTTTAGTTTAAAATCTAGTTTTTCTGATTATAAGTATGGCTACTCCAGCTTTCTTTTGACTTTCAGTAGCATCATAGATAGTTCTCCATCCCCTCACTTTAAATCTGAAGGTGTCCTCAGGCCTAAAATGGGCCTCTTATAGACAGCAAATAGATGGGTGTTGTTTTTTTATCCATTCTGATACCCGATGTCTTTTGGTTGGAGCATTTAGTCCATTTACATTCAGTATTATTATAGAAAGATATGGGTTTAGAGTCATTGTGATGTCTGTAGGTTTCATGCTTGTAGTGATGTCTCTGGTACTTTGTGGTCCTTGCAACATTTCACTCACAGAATCCCCCTCTGGATCTCTTGTAGGGCTGGTTTAGTGGTGATGAATTCCTTCAGTTTTTGTTTGTTTGGGAAAACCTTTATCTCTCCTTTTCTGAATGACATATTTTCTGGATAAAGGATTCTTGGCTGCATATTTTTTCTGTTCATCACATTGAAGATTTCCTGCCATTCCTTTATGCCTGCCAAGTTTCAGTAGATAGGTCTGTGACCAGTCTTATGGATCTATTTTTGTAAGTTAGAGCCTGTTTATCCCTAGCTGCTTTCAGAATTTTCTCTTTATCCTTGTATTTTGCGAGTTTCACTATGATATGTCATGCAGAAGATCAATTCAAGTTACATCTAAAGGGAGTTCTCTGTGCCTCCTGGATTTCAATGTCTGTTTCTTCCCACAGAGTGGGGAAGTTCCCAGCTACGATTTGTTCAACTACACCTTTGGCCCCTTTCTCTCTCCCTTCTTCTACTGCAACTCCTATGATATGGATATTATTCCATTTCATTGAATAGTTCTCTAATTCTCCCCTTGTGGTCCAGAATTTTTTTATCTCTCTTTTTCTCAGCTTCATCTTTTTTCATAATTTTATCTTGTATTTCACTTATTCTCCCCTCTGCCCCTTCAATCCTGCTGTCAATGCCTCTAGTTTATTTTGCACCTCATTTACAGCATTTTTTAATTCATCATGACTATTTTTTAGTTCCTTGATCTCTGTAGCAATAGATTATCTACTGTCTTCTATGCTTTTTTCAAGTCCAGTCATTATTATGACTATTATCCTAAATTTTTGTTTAGTTATGTTGTTTATATCTGTTTTGATCAATTCTCTAGCTGTCCTTTCTTCTTGGAATTTCGTTTGAGGAGAATTCTTCTGTTTCATCATTTTGACTAGTTTACTGTCCCTTTTGTGTTTTAAAAACTTGTTATGTGCCCTGAACCTGTGAGCACTACTATATTAAAGAGGGTCATACACTGTCCAGGGTCTGGCCCTTCAGGAGGTGTTTTCTTGAGTGCGTTACTTGATTTCTGTTGTTGTGACTTTCAGTACTTTATCTCCCTACTCAGTGTGATGTTTTGGACCCTCCACTAGGTGTGCTTTGATTTGTTCCTTGAAGTATCCCTGGAAAGGAACACAAACAAACAAACAAAAACAAAAACAAACAAATACACAAAAAATCCCAAAACAGAAAACCAGAAACACCAGCTACAAGTAAACAACAGGGTGGAGGTGGTGCTGATGGAAGAGATCTTATACCATACAAAGAGAGAAATGACAGGGGGAAGGGAAAAAAGAAAAGAAAATTGACCAGACAGAGAAACCATATGGCTTAATCCAGACAGAAAGGAAAATAAGGAGATGTAGAACAGGTATAAAGAGAATAGATTAAAAATGTCTGCTTAAACAAACCAACAACCAGAATAACCAGACTAGAGGAGGAGAGAGATAAGAAGGAGAAAAGGAAGGGGAAAAAAATCAATATATAATAAAATTTGCCAAGAATTAAATCAGGCAATGCAAAACTGCAGGGTGTGGGTGGCAGCGGTGGTCTGGAGGAGGAGCCATCCGGTTCATCAGGGTCTATCCCACTGAAGTAGATTTGCAGTTAGCAGGTGCTTAGGAGAGTGGTTTGGTGTAGGCGGGTCCTGCCTCCCCTGTGGGCCCACTGTTTCTTCCCTGAAGACCCACCTTGTTGGTGATGCAGAGAAAAATGGTGACACCCCAGTCTCTCCTCCACAGACCAGGTGTCCCAAACTACTCTGTTCAGGACATTCTCACTGTGCTGGGGCGTGAACTAGGTGGTTTGTCCTCTCTGCCAGCTCCCGTGCCTCCCTGGCACTTGGTTGTAATTTAAACCCTGATGTCTTAAAGAGTTCTGCTCTGTGCACCCTGATGGGGGAAGAGCTCCCCTGCTGCCTCACAGTGCCATGGGTGCTATTTGTCATGCTCTGCTGACTTCGATACCTCCCTGGCACTCCGATGGGACTTAAACCCTGATGTCTTAAAGGTTCCCACTCCATCTGCCCTGGTTTTGGGGAAGTGGCAGTCCATGCTGCTGGAAATGTGGTCTCTGGCTGGTGGATGCAGGTAGGCTTTGTCCTTCCCACAGCACCCCAGGGAGGGGATTTCTTGCTTTTACTGTACTTTGAGGACTGTGCCCCTGACGTAGCCACTGAATGGGGGGCTGGATCCCCTCCTCCCCAGGTGCTTGATCTAGGCAGCAAGCCCCATTCAGAGCAAACCCCACTGTTAGAGATTGGATCTTTCTCCATCCCGGTCTGAGGTTTTTCTCTTGTCTAGGGACAGTCCTATGCTTCCCCAGCTGCTCTTTCTCTTCCCTTTGTCTGTCTGCAGAAGGGGATCCCTTCCCTCCATGCCTACATGGTCCATTTTATCTCTCCCAGTTCGTAATCACCCACCAATGGCCCCCCAGGTTGTCCCAATGGGTCCCTGGAGGCATCTCTGTCACTTTGCCACCCTGACTCTTACAGTTCAAAGTCCTTTGGCCTCAACACTGCTGTGTTTGAGGGATGAGGGAACCTCGGATCCCCCTACTTCTCCACCATGTTGGATCCCCCTCCGATTTGCATTTCTTTCCTGTGTTTTTTAGATAAACTGGGCAAATATGCATACAGATAGATTAATTCTTTTTTTTAAGTTTATTTATTTTGAGAGAGAGAGTGTATGTGAGCTCATGAGCAAGGGAGAGGCAGAGAGAGTTAATCCCAAACAGACTCCGCACTGGCAATGCAGAGCCTGACATGGGGGCTCAAACTCATAAAGTGTGAGATCATGACCTGAGCCCAAACCAAGAGTCAGAAATTTAACCGACTAAGCTACCCAGGCACCCCATAGACAGATTAACTCTTATTTCACCTTTATTCTTATACAAAACTTAGTATGCTACATAAAACTCAGAGTATACTAAATCTTGTGTAAGAATAAACCAATGTGTCTTGCTGTTTTTCCCCACTCAGTATTTCCTGTAAGTCACTCCATCTTAGTGCATAGAAATTTTCTGTGTTCTTTTTCATGACTCTGTAGCATAGATCTATTATTGCACCACTGTTTATTCAACATATCCCTTTTTAATATTCCTTATTAATTAGAATTAAGTAAAATTTTATTACAAATGGGACCTTATGCCTATGTTGTTAGTCTTTGTGGAGTTATATTTACTGCTGATGTATAAGAAGTCCTGTTTCTCTATAACCTCACCAATGAAGTGTTTTTCAAACTCTTGATTTCTGCCTGTTAGTTAACTAATGATATCTCTGTGTAATTTTGAGTCTCTGATATTATGAGTGATGTTAATCCTTTAAGGACTATTTGACTTTTTTGTTCATTTTCTATGAACAGATTTTTAATGTCTTTCAACTCCAAGTACTTGAAATTATTTTTTATTTTTGTAAAACTATAGATACACAGAAAAGTTGTAAGTATAGTGCAGAGAGTTTCCATGCACACTTCACTTAGCTTCCTACACATTAGCATTTTATTTATTTATTTATTTTTATTTTTTCTTTTTTAAATTTTTTTCAACGTTTATTTATTTTTGGGACAGAGAGAGACAGAGCATGAACGGGGGAGGGGCAGAGAGAGAGGGAGACACAGAATCGGAAACTGGCTCCAGGCTCTGAGCCATCAGCCCAGAGCCTGACGCGGGGCTCGAACTCCCGGACCGCGAGATCGTGACCTGGCTGAAGTCGGACGCTTAACCGACTGCGCCACCCAGGCGCCCCCACATTAGCATTTTAAATTACCATGGTGCATTGACTGAAACTAAGAATTTAACCTTGGTATAATACTATTCACTGAATTATAGACTTTATCTGGAGTTTGCCAGTGTTCCCACTAATAGTGTTATATTCTGTTTGAAGATCCAATCCAGGATATGACATTGCATTTAGTTGTCATGTCTTCTTAATCTCTTCTGATCTGTAACTGTTTTTGAATTTTTCCTTCTTTTTCATGACCTTGACACTTTTGAAGAGTACTGGTTTGGTGTTTTGTAGGAAGTCTCTTGTTGTGGGTTTTTCTGATATTTTCTCATGATTAGAGTGGATTATAAATTTTTGGAAAAAATATTGCAGAGCTGAAATGCCTTCTCATTGCATCATATCTGAGGTATGTGATATCAATATGCCTTATAACTGATGATGTTAACCCTGATCACTTGGCTAAGGCAGTTTTTGCCAGGTCTGCTTACAATAAAATTACTCCCCTCCCCTGTCATATATTAAAAGTGAGTAACTGAGTTCAGTCCACACCCAAGGGAAGGAGAATTATGTTCCACCTTTTGGAGGAAAAGTATACAAGAGTTAGTGGATATATGTTAAAACCACCACAGGACTTAAAAAATATTTGTATAGGAGTGCTTGGGTGGCTCAGTTGGTTCAGCATTGACTCTTGATTTTGGGTCAGGTCATGGTATCACAGTTCTTAGGATCAAGCCCCATGTCAGGCTCCATGCTGACAACACAGAGCCTGCTTAGGATTCTCTCTTCCTTTCTCTCTCCCCTCCCCTATTTGCATACATGTGCACTCTCTCTCTAATAAATAAATAAACTTTAAAAAAAAGAAAACAATTTATAGAAATATTTTTGCTGATATGAAAATATTGTTTATCCTTAAAGTTCTGCCCACTAATTTTAGCACTTGCCTGCAGCAATTGTCACATGGTATTCCAACAGTAATTTTCTATTTCCCTCATTGCATCTACATTTATTATTTGGAATTCTTCTATAAGGAAGATTTATCTCTTGAACCCCATTTAGCTATTTATTCAATCATTTCTTTATATTAGTGTGGACTCATAGATACTTATTTTAATATTTGGCTTTAATCCATCATTATTGTTATTTATGTTTTGCTCAAATTGTTTCAGGCTGTTGGGAGTTCTTTCAGATGGTCTCCTGTGTGTGTGTGTGTGTGTGTGTGTGTGTGTGTGTGTGTGTTTGCTACCTTGCTTTCTAACACTACAAAATACTTCAGGCTTGTCTTATATTTTCCCTATCATGTTCTATAGACACATACAAATTTTAAAAGCTTTTTTACTTTGAACTGTTTTTATGCTTACAAAAGATTTGCAAACATAATAGAAAGTTCCTATAAAGCCTGCACCCAGCTTTTCCTAATGTTCACATCTTATAGAACCATAATACAATATCAAAGCAAAATAGATATTTCTTCCACCTTTTCTTATCTATCATGAATGTGACACTTTTAAAAAGTACTAGTCAGGTACTATCCTCAGTATGGTTTTATCTGATATATTCTGTTCTTAAACTGTGTATCTTGGGAAAAAATACTGCAGGGGTGATCAGGCACATTTTTTAACACCTCTCAACTTCAGACTCCTTGTCTGCAAAATGTAATGATACAAGGACTTTCCTCATAGATCTGATGTGATAATTAAAGAGACAATAAAATAAACTGCCCAGCATAAGACTTGATGCATATAAAGTTTTTGATGTTAGGTATATAATCATCATCATCATCATCATACTTAAGTTGGTAATTTTTTAATTAAAAATTTTTTCCCTCAGCTGCTGTTTTTAGCTTTTGAAAAAGCAAGTGAGAATCCATAAACTGAAACACACACACTTTAGAAACAAAAGCTTTTTTAATACCCCAATAATGATGACATTATAGAATGAAAATATATTCAATCACTTTCTAAGTTTGTTGTTAGAAAAATCAATCTTTTGTTGCAGATTAAAAATAAGTTATGAACCCATTACCCATGGCTTTTGTATTTTTTAATTCTGCATAATTTGTGTTGTAAACTTGATACCTTATAATATACTTTCACTGAATTTTAATCTTTGTTTTAATATTAATATCCTAATTTATTTAGGGATTTCTTTTAATTTTGGGGTGAACATCTTTTTAAAAATTTTCAGTATAGTTAACATACTGTGTTATATTAGTTTCGGGTATACAACATAGTGGTTCAGCAATTCTATACATGAGTCAGTGCTCACTGTGATATGTGTACTCTTCATCCTCTCTACCTATTTCACCCACCCCCCAACTCTCCTCTGATGAACACCAGTCTGTTCTCTATATTTATCTTTTCGTTTGTCTTTTTTTTCTTTGTTCTTTATTTTGTTTCTTCAATTCAAGTGAAACATATGGCATTTGTCTTCCTCTGACTTATTTCACCCAGCATTACACCCTCTAGTTCCATTCATATTGTTGTAAATGGTAAGATTTCATTTTTTGATCACTGATAATATTCCGTTGTATATGTACCACCTCTTCTCTATCCATTAATCTATCAGTGGACACTTGAGCTGCTTCCATACTTTGGTTGTCATAAATAATGCTACAGAAAACATAGGGGTCCATATATCTTTTTGAATTAGTGTTTTTGTATTCTTTGGGTAAATGTGTGGCGGTGGAATTACTGGATCATATGATAATTCTATTTTCAGTTCTTTGAAGAACTTCCATACTGTTTTCCACAGTGACTACATCAGTTTGCATTTCCACCCACGGTTCCTTTTTCTCCATATCCTCACCAACACCTGTTGTTTCCTGTGTTTTTGATTTTAGCCTTTCTGACAGGTGTGAAGTGATATCTCATTAGGGTTTTGATTTCCATTTACCTGATGAGTGATGTTGAGCATGTTTTCATGTGTCTGTGGCCATCTGGATGTCCTCTTTGGAGAAATGTGTGTTCACATGTTCTGCCCATTTTTAATTGGATTATATTTATTTGTTTGTTTTTCTATGTTGACTCGTGTAATTTTATATTATGCTGGTAATTGTTAATATCACTACTGTCCTCATTTCACCTTCATTATTTCAACAAATCTTTATTGAACATTTTACCATACTCAAGTCTCATTCCCTGTTCTCCTCAAATCCATCCAACATATATCTACTAGAGTGATCCATAAAAAACCAAGCATTTATTTGATCAAATTATTTCATTCCTTAAAATATTTCTAGGGGTGCCTGGGTGGCTCTGTTGGTTAAGCGTCCGACTTCGGCTCAGATCATGATCTCATGGTTCGTGAGTTGGAGTCCCGCACTGGGCTCTGTGCTGACAGCTTTGAGCCTGGAGCCTGCTTTGGATTCTCTGTGTCCTTCTCTCTCTGCCCCTCCCCCATTCTCTCTCTCTTTCTCTCTCTCAAAAATAAACATTAAAAAAATTTAAAAAATATTTCTACTATATTAAGTAACTAACCATTACCTAGAGGGTGAAGTTTAAATTTCTTAATGTGACATCAAAATCATTCATCATCTGGGTCCCGCATACTTCTTCAGGTTTATCTCCAACTCATGCTTTGAATAATTGCTTGTGGGTCCTCACAATAAAGATGCTCTTTCTTCTTTTTGAACTCATGTAGTTCTCTCTGCCTGGCTATTTTCTCACAATGTTTCACATCCTCCCAGTAAACTTCCATTCATTCTCAAGACTCAACTCTTGTTTAATCTCTTCCCAAAACTCTTCTTTCCCTTTAGAGGTTGTTTTAAATACCTGTTCCATAGGTCCATAGCACCCATTTACTCATTTATAGAGTCAATAGATATTTATTAAGCACTATGTTCTAGGTTGGGTGTTAACCAGAAGCCTTAATAGGAGCAACTGTATAAGAAATGGGATTGCAGGTGACCGGCAAGAAAACTATGGCAAGAATTATGACCAAGCATATACATTCTGGTTTTTCCTGCATTTAGATTGCTGGCAGAGGTAGACAAACAAAAGCCTATTTGAGTAAGTTGAAGTTTTTAAAAGCAAACCCAAATTAGCAGTTTCTGAACTCTGGTACTCACTCCTAATATTTATTTGAGAAGAGTCAGAAACTTAAGCAGTAAGCTTCCTTTTGAAACATTTACCCCCCCCCCCCAGGATTAAAGGAATGGAAGTTCCAAATTTAGGGTGCACAGTATTAACTGTACCCTTTCCCACAAAAATGGATATTTTTGGAACTCAAAGGTCATATTCAGAAGGAATAAGATTGAAGTTAGATTGTGAAATTGTTATATATTAATTCAATGCTCAACTTTTCTTATGGTTTTTATAAGTTAAAGTAAATTATTTCTCTGCTAAAGTTTCTATTTTTCTTATGTAAGCACTAATATTCTCGTATTTCCCAATAATATCTCATTGTTTTCAAGGGACCAAGTTCACTTAGATGGGAGCCAGTGTTTTTGAGAATGATGACAAGAGCTTGAAGTCTCTATGGATACCTGTGGTACCTTCAAGTTCATTTGTAATTTAATAAATTATTAGAGAAATGGAGTTTAACATGTAGAGTTGAGTAGGGATGAGAAATTGACAATTATTGCTGCTTTTTATTAAACTCCTATATGCCACTGACTATGCTGGGTGCTTTACATACATGATCTAATTTGACTCTTACAGTAGTTCTTCAGATTAACTATTAATATATCCCTGTTCAGAAGAGTTGTCCTTGCCTATAGTCAGCTAGTTAACCATGCGTGTGGGGTTTAAATCCATGTGTTCAGGATTTGAAATTCTTTGCTTTTTCCCTACAGGAATCTATTGTTCAAAAAGTGGTGGGATGAAGGCAAAAATGTGGTTGGAATAAGATGACAGAACATAGAGTCCCTCACTCGGTCAAGTATCAGAGTGATTAGAAGTAGCTTTTTCAAAATAGAGATTTCCAGGATCTACTAAGATCGAGTGAATCCTCAATGGTTTTTTAAAGGCTCCAGGGTGACTTAGATACATCCTATGGAATAGGGTTAAGCAATTCCTGAAATGAAGTATTAACAAAATATTTCAATTATATTGTATAGAAAGACAAGGACACTTGTCCTTGGAGAGGGTGAAAATATAGCCATAGGAAGGGAATTACATGCAAATTCCACAGAAAGAAGAAATGAAATTTAAGGCTGGGAAAATAGGTAATAATTTATTAATCTTGGTATCATAATATTATTTCTCAGAAGTTAACTTTAAATGACTTTTGGCTACTTCAAAACATGCACCTCAGAGGGTTATAATTTACTACCAGTGAAGCTATTCAATAGAATGGGCTATTGAAGGTAATTTCTAAATAGGAGTTTCAGAAATTGAGTGATGGCAACTTTGTGTAGTTTCTTAAAGAGGCTAGGGTTTACTTGTAGAGATCTGACACAGGTTTCAAAAGAGCTTTTTCTTTTCTTTCTTTCTTTTTAAGATTTTAATGCTTATTTATTTTGATAAATTTTAACAAATAATATATATCTTATGTATCTCTTTCTCAAAAAGCTTATTAAAATAATAAGCCCCCCCATTGTATTTTAATTGGGGAAGTTATCTCATAAAAAGGAAATGTAAAAATCTTATAACAATTCTGAGGACCTCTGGTTCCATGCTATAATTTCCCAGCTGAAAGTTACTAATTTACGAAGTTCCTATACTGAAACTTTACAAATCAAGATATGCATATTAGGATGTGCTGTAGGTGCACTGGTGGTGGCTCATTGTGTCAAAGTCTGAGAAATGGATGCACGATATGTTCTACAGACATCCAGGAGTCCCCATCCTCTGTGGGAGCAGCATCCAGAGACATTTGGGGAAACTGGACTATGAGGAAGCCCATCAAAGCTGCAAACAGTGCAATGAATACAACAAAAGTCAAAGTGCCTTAGTAGTCTTTTTGTTTTGTTTTGTTTTTTAAGTTTATTTTTCAGAGAGAGAGTGAGCACAAGCAGGGGAGGGGCAAAGAGAGACAGAGAGGGAGAGGAGAATGCCAAGCAGGCTCCACGCTGTCAGCAAGGAACCCTATGTGGAGTTTAAACTCACAAACCATGAGATCATGACCTGAGCCTAAATCAAGAGTGAGTCGCTTAACTTACTGAGCCACCCAGGCACTCCTTAGTAGTCTTTCTGGTGGAAGTCTTGAGATTTGTTGTTCAGGGAGCTATCATGTCATAAAAACATGAGATAGACCATTTTGATGGATTATTTCTCTTTGCAGAAAGACTTAATGTGGCATTCTTGTCCTTTCTACTGTTTCTTCTTCAGATGGTTCCAAGTCACCTTTAGTTTTTAGTTCACATTTTTCTTCTTCAGCATCTGCCCGGGAATAGGTGCTTATAAATCCTTGTAATGAGGGATGGTGCTCTCTTTGTTATGATCCCCCAAAATGCCAACTGTTTGACCATCCCAGTCACCATTCCTGAATTTCCAATATTTCTGGGTAAAGAGATGATGGTCACTCTTCAAAGAGAAAATGGCTTGATGTTTAAAAAAGTTGAACTTTTTTTTTGAACTTGGCAGTCATCTTCATTGACAAGAAAGTTAAAAGACCTTTCATTTTGCAAAAGAACCCATTTTGGTTCTTCTAGTTCAGCATGCTTTTTGGCATGCATTATTTTCCAGATTTTCTCCCTGCTGAGTCATCATTTCAACTGCTTTACTAACCTGGCTTGCCTGATTAATAGCTCCCAATATCTAAGCCCTCCTGGCTTCTCATGCTGTACACTGGCTAAGGAACATTATATTCTTCTCCAGCTTCTTAATGATTTCCTGGGCCTGGCTGTCATCTTCACAGAACAATGTTAAAGACTCTAATAGACATTTAAATATGTCTTTCTTCAGATTTTCTTCTGTCCAGTCACAGGACCTTCCTTCAAACTCCACTACTTTCTCCAAGGTAAACCAGTTGCATTATTGCTGGAAAACAATAATCTGAGAAATTTGGCCTTCACCTCCTTCTCATTAGCAGAAGTGTTGTCACTAAGCTTTTTCCTATTTTTAAAATGTGTTTAAAATAGTCACAAAACTTCATGTTAAAGTGAATTATTAGGGCTTCATTTATAATTTAAAACGTATCCCCATAGTATAAAATAACATAAGGTTGAATAGTCCATTAAAAGGAAATAACAGAAATTTGGCATTATAATTAAGAGATAGTTAACATGTTTAAGAAGTCAGGGTTTTATTCTGTATATATCCAACAGTTTAAAATATATAAAATATGACTTATAGGTGCTGGAAGCCGAGCTATCCAACCAGCCTGATGGCAGGGCCTGGGCGGTGGATGGATCGGGACTGCAGGCGGCCCACCGACAGTGAAGCTTCTTGTACTCCTGCTTTTATGTAATTTGGCCTTAATAAAAGTACCTGGGGAATTGTCTGTTGGGGAATTGCCCTCGACAGACCCCTGGGAAAAGAACCATTGGGGAAGGAAATAAGGTTCCGCAAGGAAATTGTACAGCCCTACGTTTAGCCCTTGCCACCCCCTATAAAGACTCCTCTACCTAAAGGAAGGGTAGCCTCATACGTTTGCCAGCAAAGGAGGGATATGGATTTAAAAGCCCTACTCCGGCAACAAAGGAGTGTATCTATGGGCACAAGTTACTCCATCCCTAGACCCACTTGGCCCCCAGAAGGCGTTCCAGATGATGATTGAACCTAGTAGGTTAAGGTACAGAATGTTTCATTAGTTCCTAGGTGCATTGTCTTTCTGAGAATGCATAAGGCGTGGGTTCCCAAGGCCCTCTTGGCCCCCTCCTGGCACCTCGGACTGAGGCGAATACTTTTGTTCCTCAAGCCACAAATGGTTCAGGGAAACAACTAAGAGGTCTTGTCCCTGTAACTGTTCCACTTGAGGTGTTGAGAGATAGATGACCTTTCATGAAAACAGCAAAACAAATGCTTTATAGATTATAGATAAACATAGATACATAATGAAAGTAATGTAAGAAATTAATCAATAAGCAAAGGGCAGGAGGGAGCATTATGAGAAAATAACCGTGTTATTCCTTAAAGGGTGATTACATATAGGAACATTTTTAGAATTAGGTAATGCCAGAACACATAGATGATGCATGCTACAAGGAAATTGCTAACAAATATAATGCCACATTTGCCACAATAAAGCGGCCAGTTCAACACACTGCTGTTGTCTGTGTCCACTTTTATTTTTATTTTTTATTTTATTTTTTCACTTTTTCGCTGATGCCATTCATCCTTCGGGAACCCCTGCACCTGCTGGAGCTGGACTCCGGCATAGAGGGCTTCCGGTCTGGGAGGGTTTTTAACCCTCTAATCCAGCTGCCCATTTTTTAATTGTAAATCTTTTGAAATATCCTTGTAAGAGAGGAGACAATGTGTGATGAAATAATCCACTAATGGAAATCTCATTGTTTCTTGAGAAGCGCACTCAATCTGGATACAATCCTGATATAAAAACATTTCTTCTTTTGAGATGGAATCTGGCTTCCTAATCATTGTTCTCTGTTCAACTCCCTAAGACCCTATAAACAAGGTCATCTCCCTTTGCCACTTTCCAACCATCAGAGGTCTGGTGACTAAAATGTTCATTCCTCTTTAGACTAATCATCTCCATTCCTATAGTTGCTTTTCATATAGCATTATTTCAAGTCACGTCAGCATCCAGGAGGTGCTCTCTTGCAACCATTCTAGTTTCTCTATATTCCTTTCAAATGTGTGTATCCACAAGCATTTTAAAATTCAACAACATATATACTTCTCATTATATGGTGTCATAGTGATGGAGTCTAATGTAGAAGGACTCCTCATTAGTCTAGATAGGATAATTTTTTATTATTTCTCCTTTGATGTCTCTCTTCCCCTGTTGGACTTTTAGCTCTTTGATGTAAGGGAATAGCTCTGTCTTGGCCCTCATTCTGTTTTCCATGCTTAGTGTAATGCCTGTCTGATGCATAGTGTTCTAGAAGTATCCATTAATTGAATGAATGGATGGATGGATGGATGTTAAGGTGTGTGGCATCATTTTTATTTTAATTCAGTAATAAATTATTTACCTGTGGTTTCAGCAGGGCTCTGATATAAACTAGTTTATGATAGTATCTCATAACTATTTCCTTCAAGAGCTATAAAATCTTTCTAGCATGACTTTTTACAAAGGAGAAACATTATACATCAAGAGGCTGTATCCTAGAGGATAAGGTGATTCGATTCTGTGAGTCTGACCTGTGGAGCATCCAAGTTATTGATGGATATTTTTCCTTGTGAATTCTTTTATTGATTTCACCCTTTGGAAGGAGGGAAGTGTTAGGCAATTATTGATCTGAAATAGGCTTGATAATAACATGCCCTCAACATCTTAATCAAGATTATGGATCAAGAGATTTCTGAGAGGCTGATCAATATGCAAATAGAATGGATTTGGAATATACTGTGAACACTGGAATCTTGATTCAAATTGATCTCAGCAGATGGAATTGTGATGCAGTTTCTTCCTTTTTCATCGAAGGTCGAGAGAAGATAGAAGAAGAAGCCATAAATTACATAGCCTGACTTGGAAACAAGAGCTTGTGGCAGACCAGAAGCTATAAGGCATGAACAAGAAGGGGAGTAGATAGGATGCTGCATTAGGCAGTTTGGTCTTCTGCAATATAGTCTTAAGGGCTATTGAAGAGAGTACTGCAGGACCTCTCTGAAAGAACCTCATCCCATACAGCAGCACAGGATCAAACAAGTGAAAGAGATATGTAAAAGCCTAGAAGTTTTTGCTAATGTTGAGAGGAGGAGAAATAGTATCTTAGGCTGCATTAATAGAATAGGGAGGTGGTAGTTCAGTTTGGAATTTTATGTTCCTTACTAGGTGTCATTGTCTTAAAAGCAAGATTGAAACCAATATATCCCAAAGAGTAGCTGAGATGGAGAGAATATTTTGGATTTTATCAGTTGAAGAAAGACCAAGGAAATTAAGACACTGGTTCTTAACTTGGCATGTACTTCAGAGTCATTTGAATCTTTTATTTTTAATACACATACAGATACCCCTCCTCCTAAGCATTCTTACTCTTTAGATCTGGAATAGGGAGCAGATATGCATTACCCCCCTGCCCCTCCCCAAAGTTTTACAGACAATTCAAATGTATACCTCTGACTGAGAATCATCAAATTAGAAATAACTTAGAGAAGAAAGTTAAGAGGGATAGGACTGTCTACAATTGTAGAGATGACAGAGTTTTACTCCCTGAACCTCCTGGGAAACCAGTTAGTGAATTCCCATCTAGGGTCTTTTGCTAATTCCAGAACTGACAGCTAAGCGTTGTGGCCATGCTCTTTAGGTAACTGTGTCATTTGAGTGGGCTGGCTGCGATGGATATTGCTGGCACAGAATCACTGTGCTGTTTTCTCCTATGTTCTGCAACCAGATGCTGAGAATGGATTTTCTTCTTTCCTTTCTCTCCCTCCTTGAACATTCATCTTGCACCAGGGGAGCCCAGGCCTTGGGGGATGGGGGTGGGATGAATCTGAACTATCAGTGGGGCTTAGATAGGGCCTGACCTTAGTTTGTATGTGGTTCATAATTCAGCAAAGATATGAAATTCAGTGACTCTTATTAAAAGTATTTAATAACTCTCTTTTTCTCTCTTTATCCCCCTGTCCCCCCTCTTTTCTTTTCTCATTATTGCCTCAATGTCAGTTTTCCAAACAGGCTTTACTCATTACAAACATTTGCCACTCTTCTGTCCTGCCATCTTGGCCATTGTGCTTGAAAAGTAAGATAATAATATGCTTCTAAAACTATGCAAGACTCCCTATTTATTACAAAGTAGGTAAAATTAGTCACCTGTGTCCGTGACTTCACTCTTTTCTCTCTGTTCACTATGCTTTACTCTCCTAATTTGGTAATTCCTGCCTGAGTAGATTTTTCTAGTTGTGTTTGTGGTTATCTGACTTTGAAAAAGAAGGAAGATAAAGCAGGCTCAGCTTTACTGATAATTTCCTCTTAAGTTTTCTCTCCTTGGAAAAAGAATGGCAGAGGTCACATCAAGTTTAGTTTAGAACATGAGTATGTTTTGTCTCATAAAACATAGCATAGTCCAAACCTAATTATGCTCTAGTATTTGAGACCTCTCTAGAAAAGGTTTTGTTTGCTTGAATTTTGCCAAAGGTTGTCTTCCTAGGTAAGCTACATCAGTTGAGATAGTAATGTAACATCCCTGGGAGAAAGGAACATTTGGATCAGATATGCTTATTACACAGGGTCAGAGGAAGTTTGGAGGTGAAATGGACTCCTCACATTTTGTGTCTTTGGAGGAGGCTCTGAGACCCTACTATAACCTGTCACTTCCCCTAAAAGGACAAGACACACCTGAAAATACAGGCCCAGTGAAGTCAACTAGTTCGTCAAAGTTTGTGTCCCCTCTGTCATCTAGACCATCCATCCTGAGGAAGGAGGAATGCCCAGCCACCCACTCTGGGACCAGTGAGATGAAAATAGGGAAGCAGGTATCTGGTTACTTTATCTGTTCCATGTTTTTCTGTGGCAGAGAAATAAATAGCCCCTTCCTTACCACTCCCCTCCTTATTTTAGAATACATAGGATTTTTTTTTTTATAATCCAGTACTTAATTCCTCAAGTGGTAAAATAGCCTCCTGCACTTTTCCTTTAAGAAAAGTGCTTAATAGCAGTTTTTCCCATTTCAGGAAATGGTACTTTTCTGGATATGTTTACTTGGTATTTTTCTTAGTCATGTTTACATATTAAACCTCTCATTTAAAAAAATAGAAGCTCAGTCTTTTATTAAAGAAATTTCAGGGGCACCTGGGTGGCTCAGTCGGTTGAGCGTCCGACTTCAGCTCAGGTCATGATCTCGCGGTCTGTGAGTTCGAGCCCTGCATCGGGCTCTGTGCTGGCAGCTCAGAGCCTGGAGCCTACTTCTGATTCTGTGTCTCCCTCTCTCTCTGCCCCTCCCCTGCTCATGCTCTGTCTCTCTCTCTCTGTCAAAAATAAACATTAAAAAAAATTAAAAAAAAAAGAAATTTCAGACATGGTGGACTCTGGTGTGGCTAGTGGGACTGTGGGATATGCTTTGGAAACTGGTTGTATTAGGGCTTCTACATTCATACCAAGAGATATGATATGATATGATATGATATCAGAGCAGATTTCTACATTAAATATCTCTGTCACTCCTGAATTTTTCCCAGCTAAGACCTCTGATACACATAGCAGTTTCCCTTAAAATCATGTTAATGACTTCAATCATTCACCACTAGCTTCATTTCTCTATTGGAAATGTCACCCTGACAAATCTATCTCATCATTTCCAAATGATTGATCGAGACCTTTCATATCAGTGAGGTCAGAGTGCTTAGTGGTTTGGGTTTGGGTCTTAAAGTCAGAAGAACCTAGGCTTCAATACTAACCTCTACACTAATTAGAATGACCTAGGACAAGTTACTTAATCTCCACGATTCTCAGATTCCTTACCTATAAAAGGGAGATAATGATGCTCAGCCCACAGAGGAAACGACGCTACCTGTCTTAGAGTAAGCAGCAAATAAATGATGGCTCATATTTTGATAGTTGCCTTACTTACTAACCCGATGTTCTACTTGCTCCAGACTCTCTTCTCATTAGTTAAGCTAAGGCATTAAAAGTCATAGTAATGATGATTATAACAGTTATTGATAATTATAATTTATTCATATTTACTAAGTGATAAATTTATGTGTATAATCTGGCATGTAATAAATATTCTTACCCCTATGTTTCATAGCAAAGCTGAAAATGAAGTCTGAGTATTCTAAATATAGTTCATACTCACCACCCCCCACTACCCAAAAGAAATCTCTACTGGTTTTGAATTTCAATCCTTTCTTTCTCTTTTCTTGATTAAACTTGTGTTTTTTTTTTCCACAATGAATGTCATAAAAAAAATCTAACTCTGTGACATAGAAATGGAAAAGGTAACTTTAGGGGGTGATTTAACCTGGAAACACATTTGTTTATAGCACTCACATTATCCCAGGGCATCCTGGACAGAATGAGTGCTGCCTCAGGCCACTAGCTTCTCAGGTATTCATTAATCCTGAAGAAAGCTTCAGGTTGAGGCCATTACCGCTTAATTACAGTTTGTGATTACTGGCACATTCTTTAGTGACCTTATTCTACGTGCTGGCCTGTTCATTCACTAGAGAATCCATGCAGCTGGAAATTTTGGCTGACTAGAAAGTATAAATGGGGATTTTTTTGGGGGGGGGCTTGAATTGAAACCATTCTTGCTGAAATGTCAACACATTTTTCTCTCATCTGGATATGGTTAATCATGGTGCTTGCTTTGATATACTTTTTCCATAAGCTGCACTTTTGAGGTGTGCCTGAACTTATCAAAATGCTATTTTAAAGCCGAGCTTTGAGCAGAAGTGCTTGTCTATCATTATTTACCCTTTGTGGCCATAACAAGGGAGGTTGCTTATGAACAGTTCAGCATTTTAGAGCTTGCAGCCTAGGTACCATCCAAGACTAGAAGAAACTGGAAGGAATTTTAATTCGATGATTACTCTAAGAATAATATTGTTCTATAATCATAGGGAAGGAAGCCTAATCTAGGAGCAAAGAGTGCTTGGCTAGGAACTGGAAATTCTGACTGGATTCTCTGCTTAACTGCAATTGATTTGGGGGCAAAATAGTTTCACTTATAAATAACTAGTGAGTGTTTTTTATGGGCCACACACTGAGGAAGGTATTGTGAATACCGAAGTCTATGGGGCGTGGGATAGTATTTTCCCTTTGTTCCTATGACACCTTCCCCAATGTATGATAATTATATAAGCAAATGAGTGTGGCCAGGCTCCGATAACATTATATTTATGAACCATAAAATTTGATTTTCATACAATTTTCTGTATGTCATGAAATACCACTTTTCTTTTTTTTAAGTTTATTTATTTATTTTGAGAGAGAGAGAGAGAGAGAGAGAGCACAAGCAAGGGAAGGGCAGAGAGAGGGAGAGATAGAATCCCAAACTATGAGATCATGACCTGAGCCAAAATTAAGAATCAGATGCTTAACCAACTGAGCCACCCAGGTGCCCTGAAATATCGCTTTTCTTTTGACTTAAGACACTTTAAAAATGTAAAAACTATTCTTAGGTCATAGACCATTCAAACAGCAGTATAGATTTGGCCTATGGGCTATAGTTTACCAACCACTGATATATACCACAAACAAAATAAACAATAGCATGATCATTGTTGGCACTAGATTTTCTGGGTTTTATGGGAGCATGTAGAACTCTTGGGTATCTGAGTCTTTCCCAAGGGATGAGTTACATGATAGGACTGAAAGGATAAGTCTGTTGGGACCAAAAAGAAGGGTATGTGTGAAGGCCCAGAAACAAGAGAATAAATATAATAAATGAATGACTGAAATACAGAATATAAGAAATAAATACAAAATAAAAAAAAACAGTGATAAATGTATGGTCTGCCTAATTGTGCAGGGACCATATTTTGAATAGCTTTATGTGCCATATAAAGATTTTGGAGCAACAGAAAGCTTCTGGAAGGCTTTTAATAAGCAAGGACAAAATTAAATTTCAAGTTTAAAACATCTCTGTTGATACACATGGAGGATAGAATAGACATGGCTGTGCCTCAATGACTTTATTTACAAAAATAGTGGCAGATCAGATTTAGCCTTTGGGCTTTCATTTGCTAAACCCTGCTGTAGAGTCAGCTTGATTGAAATCTTGTCCCATAAATATTTTTTTTTGCAAATTGCTATTTTTTTTTACTATTTTCTGTTCACTTCTTTTCCTTCAAAAAAATCCATCAGAAATCCATAAATATCTTAAATGAAGAGTGGACAAACTTCATTTGCTATGTTGAAAGAAAGCACTAACTCTGGGAAGATATTGAGACAACAGCTACTTTATTTCATTGCATTGAATGTTAACTCCCAGGGATTTGTCCTTCCATAGAGAAATTTGTCCCCTCATTAGTTCTAATGTCCCCTTTCCTGCACATCTGTATCCTAATTTCCAGCTTATGCTATTGAGCTTCCTCTGTGACACTGGTTATATTTACTTGAGTTATAAGATGCCCAGCTAACTAACTTAAAACCTAGCCTTAGTCTTCCAATTTCAGTGACTTCAAATGCAAGTAGAGAATGGCAAAGACCGTCTGCTAGACTACTTAATTTTAAAGGCTTCTTACTCACTTTGATACAAGAAAGAACAATTCCTCTAGTGGTAAGATCTCAAAAACAATCTTGAATACAAACATATATAAGAAAAAAATGACAAAGAATGGTAGTGCCAGTGAAAATGCTGACAAAGGTGAATATGAATAAACTCTATAGAAGTAAAGACCTCCTTTTCAGCAAAGGATTCAACACAAATATCCAGAGTTGAAAGTTCAGCAATAGAGAAATTAGAAATTTGAAAAATCATGAACTCATTGACATGCTTGGCATTCTGAAAAAATTGTATGATTATATTTTTTTAAATAAGAAGTGGGGAACACCTGGGTGGCTCAGTTGATTAGGCATCCAACTTTGGCTCAGGTCATGATCTCCGGTCTGTGAGTTTGAGCCCCTCATCAAGCCCTTTGCTGACTGCTAAGAGCCTGGAGCCTGCTTCAGATTCTGTGTGTGTGTCTCTCTCTCTGCCCCTCTCTCACTTGCCCTCTGTCTCAAAAATAAATAATTAAAATAAATAAACATTAAAAAATGTTAAAATAAGAATTGGGTTAAGCATCCAACTCTTGATTTTGGCTCAGGTCATGATCTTACAGTTCATGAGTTCGAGCCCCATGTTGGGCTCTGTGCTGACATTGAGGAGCCTGCTCATGTGCACTCACTCTTTTCCCTCTCAAAATAAATAAGTAAACTTAAAAAAAAGTGAAAGAGAGAGGGGTGCCTGAATGGCTCAGTTAAGTGTCCAACTATTGATTTTGACAATTCATGGTCTCATGGTTGGTGTGATCTGCATCAGGCTCTGTGATGACAGTATGGAGCCATCTTGGGATTCTCTCTCTCCTCTCTCTCTGTCCCTCTCCCACTAGTGTTCTCCCTCTCTTTCAAATTAATAAACATTAAAAAAGAAAACCCAAGGGATCTTTTCAAGGTAAATCAATATATGAAATGTGTAGTGGATAGACCCCAACGGGGTTGGGGGTGGGGTGGGGAACACAACCTGTGTTATAAAGTCCAGTATCTGCAGTTAACCAGATGCTATTTGACTTTGAACAGGTATTATGATGTCATATTAAATGAGAAAAAAGAGGGTATCGTGTTTTCTCCCCCTGCATTTGCTCCCTACTTCTGCCAGCTTATTGCCCCAGAAGAAATCTAGACTTAATTAAGGCAGTTTTCTCCAACATTAGTCAATATGTATACTTAACAATATTATAACAACTATAAAAGCAGTAATCATTCTTAAACTGATCACTCCAAAAATTGATAAGAAATTATATGCGGATTTGAAGACTCATATAGATGAAAATTCTTCCAAAATTGATCTTTAGACTTTAATTCCAATCAAAATTCTGGCAGGTAAGTTCTGCTTCTGAAAGCTGCAAAGGAATGTTGCTCCCATCCTAGCAGTAAGAGAAAGCCAGTGGTTTACAAATTTATCATTTAACTCAAAGCCATCAGAGTGCTGAGGTCACAAGACAAAAAAGAAACCTGACTTCTGAAAAGTGACAGATCCCTTGGCATGAGGAGGACAGACACAGACCTTTCAACCTTGGCCAAAGCACAGGAAGAATATGCGGCTACCATAGAAGTATATAAGAAAAAAAGTCAGTTGATACTGTAAATACTTTTTTTTAAACTTTATTTATTTGTTTTGAGAAAGAGAGCAGGGGAGGGACATAGAAGGAGAGAGAAAGAGGGAAAGAGAGTAAAAGAGAGGGAGAGGGAGGGAGAGCAAGAAGGAGAGAGGGAGAGAATCCCAAGAAGGCTCCTCACTGCCAGTGCAGAATTTGATGCAGGGCTTGAACTCCAAGATCATGACCTGAGCCGAAATGAAGAGTTGGATGCTTAACTGACGAGCCACCCAGGTGCCCCATATTGTACATACTTAAAAGGCCAAGAGTGGATAAAGATTTCAGTTTAGAGAAACTGAGAGCCACAGGCACAGGGGAGTTTGGCCTCACTCACAAACTCTTCTCCACGAGTGTCATCAAGTGCTCACACAGAGTAGGTTCAGGGCAAAAGAGCCCCTCCCTACCTCTTGACCTGTGATAGGGTAGATGTGCAGGAGGTGACTAGATGCCACTGATTGACAGGCAAAAAACAGTACTTACTTCACAAGATCCTTCATCTGAAACAAAAGAAGTCTGAAGCCATGAGGAGGGTCAATTCATCCAGAAGATATAACCATCTTAAGTGTTCATGTACTCAATTACAGAGCTTCAAATATATTTTTAAAACCTGATAGAACTCTCAAAATAAAAAATAGACCAATCTATAAAGATAGTCAAAGATGTCAACACTCCTCTGTCAATAATTAACAGAAAAATAGACAGAAAATCAGAAAAATTATGGTAAGTATCCGAAATCTGTAGTAAGACTGTAGAGATCTGAAAAGTTCATCAACTGCCTAGTTTAATGGACTCTTAGCAACCCATTTCATAACATCACCACACACATTCCATTCAAGTGCTTGCAAAACATTTACTGAGATCGAACATATTTTTGGTTATCAAAGTATGATAAATCTCAATAATAGGCTTATACCAGAGACAAATAACAAAAAATATAAAAATTCTCACATATTTGAAAAGTAAACTATATATTTTGAAATAACTTTTGTATCAAAGAGGGAATGTTCAGAGTCATTTGAAAATAGTTTAATTTCATGAAAAAGCACAACATATCAAACTTTAGGGTATACAGCTAATGCACTGTCCAGAGTTTTCTCTATATAAAAAATAGAAATAATATAAACAATAGAAAATAAATATTAGAAAAGAAGAAAGATTTGAACTGAAAAATCTAAAGTTTCACCTTAAGATAACAGCAAAACAAAAGCAAACTAAATCGAAAGCAAGCAAAAGAAAACATGTAATAAACTTAAAAGTTGAAGTAAAAGTAATTAAAAACAAGAAAATAGAGAAAATCAGTGAAACCAAATGCTGGTTCTTTGAAGAGATCAAATTGATAAACTTCCAGATACAGATGACAAATATCAGGGAAAAAAAAAAGAACATCAGTATAGATCACAGACCTTGAGGTTATTAAAAAAAATTATTAACACATTTGTTTAAATCCATTTGATGGCATAGATTAAAAGGACAAATTTCTAAAAGGTCACAACCTACCAAAGTTAATTCAAGAACTAGGTAGCTTAAGGGGTGCCTGATTGGCTCACACGGCTGAGCATCTGACTCTTGGTTTCTGCTCCGGTAATGATCCTGGGGTTGTGGGATGGAGGCTGGCATCAACTCTGCACTGGGTGTGGAGCCTGCTTGAGATTCTCACTCTCTCCCACTGTCCCTCTCCTCTGCTCATGCTTTCTCTCTCTCTAAAATAAATAAAATGAAAAAAAAAAAACCCAACAAGAATTAGATAACTTAAATGGTCTTCTATTTAAGATAACCTGTGCACAAAGAAAATTCTAAGTGAGATGGCTTCACTGATGAATTCTAACAAATGGTTATAGGCTACAAAACAGTTCTCTAGATAACTGAAGGAGGAATACTTCCAAATTTATGAGGCCAGTGCTACCCAAAGACATGACAAAAAAAGAAAACTACAATATTCAATATTCCTCATGAGCATAGGTGCAAAAAAACCCCCCTTGAGAATAAATAGCATATTTTGTGAGCAGAAAATATTCTCAAAGGAGATCTTGGTGTCTGGAGCAATTTTCCAACCTCAATCAGCTTGAAACCCCTAAGAGTCAAGGGAGGAGTTCAGACTTCGACTCCAAGTTCTATTTGCTAATTTTGTCTCTAATCTCATTTCCCCAAACAGATTGTAAATACTTTGTAAATACCACGAAATTGGAGATCATATCTTCTACTTAAGTTTTTTCCACTAGCATAGCAATTAGGTATTTAATTAATGTTTGTTCAGTAGTTTGAGAGACACAAATGTAGAAATCAATTGTATCTGTCCAACAGATAAATTGACTGCACACTGAGATTTTGATACTGAACTTAGTCTGACAGTTATCTTGGGCTCGCTAATGGCAGCTTCTCTCTCTCAATACATAAACCTTCCAGTGCAACCTTTTAATACATCTTCAAAACGCATAGAAATAAAATGTAGCAGAATAAATTTCACAAAGTAATACCAGCAGAATACCACCCAGATCCCCAAAATCCTCTTCTGTCCCCTTACAATTTAGTGCCAGGCCTCTAAGAATAACCAGTTTCCTGACTTTTAACACCTTAGGCTAATTTTGTCTGCTTTTGAAACTTTTATCAATAAAATCGTAACATATGCACTCTTTCGGGTCTAGCTTCTTTTCCTCTTCATCAGATTTACCCACGTTGTTATATATAATTATAGTTTGTTCATTCTCAATGCTGAATAGTATTTATTTGTTACATAAATACTATTTATCTAGTCTACTATTGTTATATAGTTGGGTAGCTTCCAATTTGGAGATATTATGAACAGTGTCATTATAAACACTTGTACATGTCTTGTGGGGTATATATTGATATATTTATATACGGTTTAATTAAAATTTTTTTAAAAATATAATTTATTGTAAAGTTAGCTATCATACAGTATATATAGTGTGCTCTTGGTTTTGAGGGTAGATTCCTGTGATTCGTCACTTAGATACAACACTTGGTGCTCATCCCTACAAGTGCCCTTCTCGATGCCTATCACCCATTTTCAAAAGTTTATTTATTTTGAGGTGTGTGTGTTGTGTGTGTGGGGGGGGGAGAAGCAGAGAGAGAGAGAATCCCAAGCAGGGTCTGCACTGTCAGCACAGGGCTCAATCTCAACGTAGGGCTCAATCCCACGATAGTGAGATCATGACCTGAGCCGAAATCAAGAGTCAGACACCTAACTGACTGAGTCACCCAGGTGTGCCAGTTTTTACTAAGGAGTAAAATAGCTGCATCAAAATATGCATATTCTTAGCTTTAGTAGATATGGCCAGGCATTTTTCCAGTTTATCGTTCTAAGGGCAGCGTACGAGAGTTCCAGTTGCTCTACGTTGTCCTCAGTACTTGAAATCGTTACATTGTTAAATTTTAGCTGTTTTGGTATGTGTAGTGGTAGTTGGTTTGTGATTTAAATTCCGACATTCTTGATGATTAATGAAGCGGAGCACCTTTCTTTAGTATTTTTGGCCAAATGGTATGTTACTTTGTGAAGCACTTGTTCATATCTTTTATTAATTTGTTTTCAATTGGATTATATCATGTATTCTTCTTGATTTGTAGAAGTTCTTTGTATATTCTAGTTATAAATCTTTGTTGGATACATTGCAAATATTTTCTCTCACTTTGTGGGTTACCTTTTCTCAATGGTATCTATTTACAAGACTACTAAAACTTTCCACAGTCTTTTAAACTTTCTGTTTAGGTTTTAGTATCCTGATTGCTACTCTTCCAGAAATTGGTAACTGTTGTGAGATAAAACCAGCAGTAAGCCTGAGGCTCCTCCTGTATCTATCAAAAGCTTAGTTTTTTTCTTTCTCTGTCCTCCATTAGCATCCCTTTCTGGGATCTAAATTTAAATTCTCATCCTTATGCACATTCACAGAAGTTACAATGAACCTTGGATAAAAGTGATTGCAGAAATTTGTTCACTTTTGCTACATTCCTTCTCTCTGAAGTATGGCCCTTCCAATTCTCTGATTAACATGTTTTATCTTGGTTTTCCTTTTTGTTCTCAGTGGCAGCATTGGTCTGCCAAAATCCACTCCTTCCCATTTATTTTTTAAGCAGCAATCTACCACAGTATATTTTGGATTGATAGATACTGATAATTTATCAACTACCAATCAATCAAGAAACATCAGCTAAGTGGGAGGCCTGGGTGGCTCAATCAATTAAGCATCCGACTCTTGATTAGGGCTCCTGTCATGTTCTTATGGTTCATGAGTTTGAGCTTTGTGTCAGGCTCTGTGCTGTCAGCCTGCTTGGGATTCTCTCTCTCCCACTCCCCTGCTCATTCTCTCTCTCTCTCTCTCTCTCTCTCTCTCTCTCTCTCTCTCGATTTTTAAAAAACTTAAAATTAAAAACAGACATGTCAATTAAGAAATATTTTATGTAAAATGGACTTGCAGATATTACTCTTCTTGAGGCTGACACATTTTGGGGTAAGTGGGCATCGGGAGACCTGAAGAGGAAGACTCTTGAGAGAGGAAGACCTCATCTTTATTTGCTTTTGGGAACTGAACCCTTCTTAGAAGCACTGGGAAACTAGAGTGGAGCTGATTGCCCTAATCACATGGGAGAAGTGAAACAGAAACAGATTTAAGGGTGTTTAAACACATTAGTAGTGATTTTTCTCGTGCATGACTAGCTTTGTTGCCAATTCAAGTAATGTAACTAAATCATGGCTTTGGGACTTTTCTCAGAAAACCACGGAAAGAAACTGAAAAATTACTTGGCACATTGCACATAGAAAATTGCGATTTGTTCTGAAATGAATTTCTGACCTAGATTGCCAGCCTGATTCCTGTATTTATGCCAAGGGTGGAGCTTGAACCTATGATGTCATAGCTATCTAGGGCTAAGGCGGACTCATACTGGCAAATCACATGGCTGATGCCTGTGGATAACAACATGAACAATCTCAGTCTTTTTAACTACATTGTCACTCTTACTGGTATTTTAACTTCTTATTTAGGTTTCAGCAATGTTTGTGTACAGTTACTTTTTTATCTAAACAACTGCCTCAACACAAAGCTGAAGTCTTAATAATATTTTAGTAATAGTTAAGCCCTCCCAGGGGATAGTTTTGGATTTTATTCTTGAGCCAAGAGATTTCCTAAAGATGATCTCAAATAATGTTTCAAAAACAGACACAGGTTTTTAAAGAAAATTCATATCCAAGTATCACTCACTATGATCGGGTACAAATAATGTGACACAAATAATAATAGTTAAATATGTAAGTGTGAGGTATGTGAGTGTAAATATGTAAGTTTTCTCTGATTCTAATTTTAAAAATAAGATTTATTGACTTTTTCTGATTATAAAGATAATGCTTTTCTGTGCAAAACTTTAAAGAAATGATTATTTATCATTTCACCCAGAGAAGTGTTAGTCTATGTAAAACCTTATATTTTTATATCCTATATATATATACACGTATATATATATATACACCCGTATATATATATATATGTATATATATACACATATATATACACATATACATATATGTGTATATATATATATATATACACACACACACACATACATGTTTTTATATATGTATATAGATTTTTAAACTGGATTTATATTATATATTATCTTTTATAAACTGAATTTTTTCATTTAACTATATATTTTGAGAAATTTCCCTTTCTATTACATTTTGTGTAAAATGTGATTTTAACAGGTGTATAGTGTAGCAAATGTATATGCTAGTACACTTTTGATGAACATATAAGTCGTTTGAAACTTTTTACCATGTTCTAAGAACATTCTTGTATATGAATCTTTCTGTACACATCTAATCATTCTGTTAGAATAATTTCTTACAAAAAGAAGTATAAGACAACAAATTCATAATTTTAAGGCTCTTGAATCATGGTATCAAATTACTTTTCAGGATAGAAGTGAGTGTATTAAAGCATATATTTCACTGAGAATTTGCCAGTACTGAAAATTGTGCATTTAATTATCTTTCCCAGCTTCACAGTTGGAAAAAAAAAAGAGTTATTTCTTTGTTCTTTTAGCATTATTTACCATTTGGCAAGACTGGGAATTTAGGTAACTGTTAATGTTCACTGGCCATTTGTGTAAGCTGTTCTTTATTGAATTGTCACTTTACATACTTTGCTTACAGTTATAATTGGCAGTTTTATTTTTCTTAAGATTAATGAGACCTCTTTTAATATAAAGATTGTTAGCCATATATCTGTCATGTATGTTCCAAAATATTTCTGTTTATAATTTGCCTATTAATTTTTCTGATGTAATAACATTTTTTTACTAGTCACATCATCCAAACCTATCATAGAAACAGAAACCATAGAAAGCTATTAAATTCTTTATGGTTTCTTCTTATAGTTTCTTTGCTATCGTTTCTTTGCTATTGTTGATTTTTCTGTAGCTTCCTCCTTTGTTTAAAAAGGTCTTACCGACTCCAAGATCAAATAGATGTTTATCTACATTTTCTTTTATTTCTTTTATTATTTAATATTTTTATATTTAGTTCTTCAATCCATTTAAAATGTGTATGAGGTATGATAATTATCTAATTTAACTTTTTCTAAATATATAATTTATTACACAGCTTTTATTAGCAAATTTTTATGTATAGCAGGTCATTAAAAGATGTTCTTTCTGGGGTGCCTGGGTGGCGCAGTCGGTTAAGCGTCCGACTTCAGCCAGGTCACGATCTCGCGGTCCGTGAGTCGAGCCCCGCGTCAGGCTCTGGGCTGATGGCTCAGAGCCTGGAGCCTGTTTCCGATTCTGTGTCTCCCTCTCTCTCTGCCCCTCCCCCATTCATGCTCTGTCTCTCTCTGTCCCAAAAATAAACGTTTGAAAAAAAAATTAAAAAAAAAAGATGTTCTTTTTGTTTGTGTTCTGCTTTTCACTATTGTACTGTTTCACTTATTGCTTAAAATGTGTTTAGACAGGTAGCAGGCTACGCCAATTCTCTCTTCACTATTATTCTGTTTTCAAAATGTGTTGAATGTTTCCATGCATTTTTCCTCCATATTAATTTAAAGATAATGTTTTAAAGTATAGAAATAATCCCACACAGCTTTTCAAAAACATGAGTAAGCTTCTGGTGAGCTCTTCTATCTGAAAAAGAAAAAGTAATAGGTAAAAACAAAAACAAGATAAATAACCATATAGAGTAAACTATTTTTGGTGTTAAAAACGAATAAAAATTGCATTTGCTTGAATATGAGAAAGTTTTCTCTGGAAGGACACATAAACACTTCTTAGTTTCAGGATTGGAAGACAGGGATGACTGGGAAGTTTACTTTTCATTAAACATTCTTCTGTACTTTCAAATTTGATATTATGCTGAAGAAAACAAATTCAAAATTTTCAGTCATCAAGTAACAGCCTTGTAGGTGGTTTTAAAATTATTTTGAGGTTTACACATTGAAAGAATTAAAGCTGCAAGGTTAAAGCGCTTGCCCCAAACCATGTGACTAGTGAATGATGTGGCCAGGACTCTCTGAATGGATGCCAGAGCATTCCATGCATAGTTCACTCAAGGATGGAGGCAAACAGAGAACCCACAAGCAACCGTAGTCCAGGAAACCCTTTTTTTTTCTTATGCTTCCTAGTTTTTGCTTGAGTCATCTTAGACATAAAATTTTTAGTTTATCATTCAGTTTCTGAAGGTAACTTGTATCTTTAAAAAGTGAGGATAGGAAGTTAGTTTGAAGAGGAGCAGGAGAGTTGAAGAGACCCAGTGTAAAGAAGGTAAATGCCTGAGAACACAGAGGGATATAACCCATGAAAAGTTCTGTAGTGCCCTGAACTGTTGATGTGAAGTGGTTTGTAATGGTGGTATATAGGAAGTGTCACCTTACACATATAAGCAACTATGTTTCTGCTGAGTACCAAGTAGGAAGAGTGTCTCAACAAAGGGCATTAGTGCTTCCTATCTTGATAGCACAGGAAAAAATGGAGTCCCCTATACAGAACACTGAGAAATCAAGCATCCCACTCAGATAAGAGGGGCAAGGCTGACAATTCACACATTGCATTTGGAGAAAAGCAATGTTTTTCATAGTGGTAGACTTGACCACTCCGTATTTAAGAGCCTCTTATTGTTTGCCTCCCTCTCTGTTTTTATCTCACTTTTCCTTCCCTTCCCCTATGTTCATCTGTTTTATTTATTGTTTTAAAAAATTATTTATTTATTTAGAGAGAGAGCACATGCAAGGGGCAGAGAGAGAGGGAGACAGAGAATCCCAAGCAGGCTCCACACTGTAAGTGCAGAGCCCAATGTGGGGATGATCTCAGGAACCATGAGATCATGACATGAACTGAAATCAAGAGTTGGATGCTTCAGCGTGCCTGGGTGGCTCAGTTGGTTGAGCGTCTGACTTTGGCTCAGGTCATGATCTCACAGCTTGTGAGTTCGAGCCCCGCATCGGGCTCTGTGCTGACAGCTTGGAGCCTGGAGCCTGCTTTAGATTCTGTGTCTCCCTCTCTCTCTGCCCCTCCCCTGCTCATGCTCTGTCTCTCTCTCTCAAAAATAAATAAACATTAAAAAAAAAGAGTTGGATGCTTAACAAACTGAGCCACCAAAGCACCCCTCATCTGTTGTGTTTCTTAAATTCCACATATGAGCGAAATCATATGGTATTTGTCTTTCTCTGACTTATTTCACTTAGCATAATACATTCTTGTTCCATCCACATTGTTGCAAATGGTAAGATTTCATTCTTTTTGATCAAGTAATATTCCAGTGTGTGTGTGTGTGTGTGTGTGTGTGTGTGTGTGTGTGTGTGTGTGTATCACATCTTCTTTATCCATTCATCAGAGAACAAACTAAGGGTTTCTGGCAGAGAGGTGGGTGGGGGGATGGGCTAAGTGGGTGATGGGTACTAAGGAGGGTACTTGATGGGATGAGCACTGGCTGTTATGTGTAAGTGATGGATCACTAAATTATAAACCATTAAAAAAAAATAAAGAAAAAAGGGAATGAGGCTGAAAAGTGAAACTGGGCTTGGCCAAAGTCATATAGCTAGGATGTAGTCAAAAACACAGTCGTCTGCATCCTGACTACACATTCTGTGCTTTTTCCACAAGACTACAACTGTGGTATCAAATACAGCTACACATGACAATGTGTTTAGTTCATGGCTCATCCTCAGGGATAAAAGTAAACTAGGGTCCATGATAGTTGGCATAACTAAAGATAGACCCAAGTGATATTAAAATATGAGTTCGCTTGGGGTGCCTGGGTGGCTCAGTAGGTTGAGCATCCTACTTCAGCTCAGGTCATGGTTTCACAGCTCATGAGTTCGAGTCCCATGTCGGGCTCTGTGCTGACAGCTCAGAGCTTGGAGCCTGCTTCAGATTCTGTGTCTCCCTCTCTCTCTGCCCCTAACCCACTCGCATTCTGTCTCTGTGTCTCTCATAATTAAATAAACATTAAAAAAATTAAAAAAAAATAAAATGAGTTCACTAAAAATGGCAACATTCAGTGCCCCTAACATATGTTCACATAAATTATCTGAATAACAGCAATCTTGTGAGATACATAGGGCAATACTGAAGCCACCAGCCACATGTGGCTACTGAGTACTTGAAATGTGGCAAGCCCAAATTGAGTTGTGCTGTAAGTATAAAATACTGAGTTTCAATGACATAGTATGAAAGACAATGTAAAATATCTTTATAAATTTTTATATTAACTGTAAAAAATTATTCTGAAATATATCCTTTGACTTTTGAAGTCAGATAAAACTGGGCTTTACTTCAGCCCCAAATCTTAACTGTTTAACCTTCAATGAAGGACCTGTTCTTTCATAACTTTGGGGCAAGGCAAGATCACCAAGCCTTTGTTTTTTCTTATGTCAAATATTTATTACAATACTTCCAACATTCACCCATTCATTCAACAAATTACATATCAGGCACTGTTCTAGTCACTGGGGATACCGTGGTAAATAAGAAAGAAATATTCCTGCCTCCATGGATTTTATGTTTCAATAGGGGAAAACGAAATGAAATAAAAATGATGCCGTGTTTGCTAGGACATTTAGCACAGTAAACCCTGAATAATGGATATTATTCACATTACATTTATTATAAAATTATATATGTATACTATAGCATTATAGATGATTTTGATTATTTTAGCAAGTACCTGAGCAAGATTCACGTCTGAATTTTAAAGCACTTGGCACAAGGCCTGGCAGAGCAGCAGACATGTGGCGCCCACAAAGTTGGAATAAGACAGGAGCAGACCTCAGCCCTTCAATCTCACTGGTAAAAAAAAAAAAAAAACAAAACCTTCACTGGTCCTTAGCAAAGAGTTCTACAAGCTCAGAACCAGCCTAATATTCTTTAGTTGTCAAGTTTTATGTGTTATAAACTATGCCTAGTTCTCATATTGCAAGATTTAGCTCTTGGCAATGAATTTTACCATTTTTACAAAGTACTAAGTCGAAGAAACCTTTTAATCTGGTTCTGTATAGATATCTATATTGGGAGGATACAATTCTGTACTCTGAGTAGAAAAATAAAAGCCACCTGGGTGGCTCAGTTGGTTGAGCCTCTGACTTTGGCTCAGGTCAAGATCTCATGGTTTATGAGTTCGAGCCCAGCATCAGGCTCTGTGTTGACGGCTCCGAGGCTGGAGCCTGCTTCAGATTCTGTGTCTCCCTCTTCTCTCTGCCCCTTCCCCACTCATGCTCTGTCTCTCTGTCTCTCAAAAATGAATAAACATTAAAGAAAATAAAAAAAATAAAAATGAAAGCAGCATTCCCTCTCTCTCTCTCTCTCTCTCTCTCTTTTAATGTTTATTTATATTTGACAGAGAGAGAGAGAGACAGAGCATGAGACAGTGCATGAGCAGGGGAGGGGCAGAGAGAGAGGGATACACAGAATCCGAGGCAGGCTCCAGGCTCTGTCTGAGCTGTAAGCACAGAGCCTGATGCAGGGCTCAAACTCACAAACTGCGAGATCATGACCTGAGCCGAACCAACTGAGCCACCCAGGCGCCCCACAGTATTCCCTCTTCAGAGGGCTACATACTTCCCCGGTAGTTAGAAAATTCTAGTTTGATGAGCTTAAGAAAATGTACCTCTTTCAAAAGAAATTATACCTCTCTCTCACCTTTATTATTCATTTAACATTTATTAAGCAAGTCTTTGACATTGCTCAGAAGTGAATAAGGAAAAGGTGAGGCAGGATATGGAATTTATTCTGATTTTGTGAAGGGTTTTGATTTTATCCCTTAAGGGTTTTTGAGGTGAAATTCATTACAAAGTGTTGAAGTATGAAGCGCAGACCTTCATCACTGAATATCACAAATCACTTAAAACTATTTGGGGAATCCATTGGGTTCTCTTCTTACATGAGAAAATGGTGTTTTTGAAGACCAGGTAGAGAAAGGTAAATTTTCCTAGATTAATTCTAGAATTACAGGGTCAACGTCAAATAGTCCAAGTATAACTAAGATAATTGTAGAGATAATGGGAGCGCAATGATGATATTTTGGAAGTGCAGACTACCAGGCCACAAGCACAAATAATTGTTTTCTTTTTTAGCAAAACCTTTTGGCTGCTCATTTCCATTTAAGAGGCTCAGACATATGGCATTACCCATTGCTCGGCGGGCATTTTCTTAATTGGAAAACATGTGTGCCCCTTTTAGAGTCACCAGGATACTCCGGAGAAATCATTTTAGCATCCATAGATGTTCACGTCTGTTCCTTTTTACCTGCATCAGAAGTTGTATGTTAAAACAAAGTCAGCCGCATTTGGTTGACAGCAATCACTATTTCTAGCTTGCTTAAGTGTTTGGGCTGAGAGTGAAGACAGGAAAAATCCCTAGAAAAGAGATAATGCTTTTAAAGTCTTCACTGTATCCATTTAGAGGGAAAGATGCATGGCAAGGTCAAAGAACCAGAAGACTCGTATTTATAGAGGATGCATTGGAAATCAGCAGACCTTTTCTCCCACTGTCTTTTTTTCCAGCTAGAAATAGATTCCAAAAGACGTTGTTGTCTCATATCCATGGCTTTGGGTTTTGGGGAAAGGCGCCTCTGAGGAAGGATTACTGCTGTTCAACAACCTCTTCTCCCTCATTCCCCAGCAGCCTCTGGGAGGGATGTAGGGAAGAGAGTCCAGTGCTGGACTCAGGGACATCTTTGCGAGGTAGTAACCCAGTTTATGCATCCTGTTTCCTAACCTTATACCATTGTTCTCCAGGAGAATTGCATGCCAGGGAACAGATGTTATAGCTTTTCTCTCCTAGCATAACCATAGGAGAGTTAATCCAAGCAGTTTGCTTTGCTTCATGAAGTACGAGGTTAAAGACTAAAGGTCCTATAGAACAGAGAAGATCTGTCACATCTCTTGCTCCATAGAACTGACATTTGCTCAAGTTCAATGTTTTTTGTTTTTTTTTTTTTACTAGTCTTTTGTACTCCCAATGGCTATCAGCCCAATACTACGGGACTTGAAGGTCCTGGTCATTCAGACATGCATTAAAGCTCCCATTTAAAGGCTCCAAAGCATGTTGCCTTAACTTTACACCTGTCTCCTTCTTTCCCGAATAGGTAGTGCCCATTGGTCTGTTGCAATACAATTCTGGACAACTGAGGCATAGACAGCAACTAGTCTAAAGAGATTGCTTAGGGAAATTGGCCATGCTGAGAGCAATGTGTAAGGGCTCTATCTGCCAGTCTAGCCATCTATGCAGTATTTCTTCTGTGAGAGGCACCAGGCAATTCTAGCAGAGCATGGGCTTTCCGGTCAGCCTACCTGGGTTTTGATCTTAATTCCACCTGCTAGTGCCTTTGTGACTTTGGACAAATATTTTCATCTCTCTGCGTTTCAGCTTCATTCGGTGAAATGGGTTAATAATATGTCTACATAGAAGAGTTGGGATAATTAAATGAGTTGATACATGAACAATGTTTGAAACAGTGTCTGGCACATAGTAAGTGTTGTAAGTTTCCTGTCATTATCAGTAGGGAGAAGTTCTTTATCTTCTCAAGTTTTACTGGCTCTGTGAACTCCCTTGAAATTGTATACAGAATCTAATGTGGCTGCTTATATATAAAATTTCTTGGCAGAGTGCTCATACTGTTCATCAAAGTCATCTCTGAAATGAAAATGTTTAAGAACCACTGTGCCACACTGTATAGGTCTCCAAACACTAAGAGTTAGTTTCTATCATTACTACATGATTTGGGTTCCTATAAATAACAAATCTTCAAGTAAAATAATCATTAAGAATCTATCTATAGGGTATGTGAAAGCTATTGGTAAGGTATGCTACGTTTTTTTTCTACAACTGCCTTTTCTGAATAAGAAATTATTATTTCTTATCCACAATTACAGGCAGAGGTTAGCTAGAAAGATCAATGGGCCAAATTAAATAATCAAAGAGAACATGCCATATTGAATAGCCCCCAAATTTGGGCATTTTTTTCCAGCCTTTCAGCTGCCCTGCATTAATGCAGTGACCCACTAGATGTCAATGTTTCCATGAGAATGAGTAAAGGCATTCTGTTGTCATCCTTAAAGCAAAGGATTAATTGATTGCTATAAAAAGTTAGATGAAATAAAATGTTCTCCTTGCTCTTCACACGAAGATAAGCTAATAACTTTGGACACAATTTTACTCCTCTGAATTCACCAAATGTCCAATTACATATCCTCTCTGCCTGGACCTTCAAAACAATATAAAATTGAATGAAGGCAATGAAAGAAGTCACAGGAGGATTTTGGCAGAGCACCATCCAGTTCAGAAACAAAGCAATTCAATATGTGTCTCCAAGACTTCTAAATGCAGTGACTTAGTAAGTAATGTTCTTCCTGTATCTCCCCTATGTTCTTTTTCTTTTAGCTTTGGGACATTAAAAAAAAGTCTCTTTAAGAAAACAATGTTTCAGCCATCTTTCTTCAAGTAGGCTTGCTTAATTGGACAAAGATGACCCTATTTGAATCATAAATCTGTGTGGAATAGTTCTGTGTTTTTAGATGTTCTATTTTTCCACCATTTGAGCACATTTTAGATGATGTGCCTCAACCATCAGACACAGATAATTAGCAGAGCCACAAAGAGCTATCTAAAGAGGCAAGGAAACATAATAGATGGGATATAGGAAAATTATATAAGCAGAAGTATCTAAATGAGTAAGGAGAATGCTGAAAGCATTAATTCAAGGAAAACACCAGCACAAGGGCTTCCTGGTATCCTGTCCTTGTGGTTTTATTCAGTACATGTTTTTTTCTCCAGGAGCAAGGAGCAAAGCAAATGTTACTTTATAGTGGTTCTGCTGCATGTGCGTTGAAACTTCCCCAATGTCAAATATCACCTGGGAATTTAAGATCTATCATGTTTACTAGAAAATTAAAACCAGGAAGTTTGTCAAATACATGCCTGAGTTAAACAGAAAGATTGATTAGGCTGGAAATGCTTTTCTAATCAAAACAGTAGGAAAAATGTGTTCCAGGGATTCAGCGTCCTAGGTTATTTTCAGAGCTGACAACCACAGAAAGCAGATGGCCTCAGAGGCTGTGCTGGACACTGGTTAGGAAACATAACACAAGGTTAACAGTGACATATGCTGTCATCTGTGAGGTACCAGAGTTCCAAGAAATATGCTAATTTCAGGGTCTTCTCTGAAATAGTGTTTCCTCTGTGCATTTTCTAAAAGTTAATGTAATCAAGGCTTAAAATGGCTCAGAGAAGGGAGCCATTTTATTTCCCTTGGAAGATCTCCAGGGAACTTCCCCAGAATCCAATCCCTTTACTCCATCTTTGACAGTTTCCTCTTCCAACGTCTTGAAAGTAAAAGTGATTATTTGTGAATAACTCTTTATCATTTTCAGCAAGACAGTATTTCAGTATAATAGTCTAAACATCCTAGAAATGTAATTCTTTATTTTAAAAGCAGTATAGATGGATTATTTATGTAAACCTAGGGTTTTAGACTTGAAAATATCCAGATTAATATTTATGGTGAGGTTTAGGGCTAGCAGTGGCTAGCAAAACTGTTCCCAAAGAAATCCCCTTTTTCTTCTTGCAACTTATCACTGATGTCTGAAATGGCCCCATTAGAGATTCACAAGAGAAATGCCTTTGCCATCAGAGGAGAAATCCCTTTATCAAATCACTATCATTAATGTCTTACTGTGAACTCATTTCTTTGCCTCTTTCTAATGTCATGGGTAAGATGGTAGAAACCAAGTGTGTAGGGTTCTTCCCAGAGAAGGTAGGTCAGGTGGATTGCCCTGGATAGTGATAGTATAAGGGAGCCCTGGAAGTGGGGGGTATGAGTTAAACAGAAGTATCCAAAATTAACAAGGATACCTGAAGTGTTAATAATAAAATCTTAGGAGAACATTATTTTTTAAAAGTTGATTCATTGTTTTTGAGAGAGAGGGAAAGAGAGAAAGAGAGAATGTGCACAAGCATAGGAGGGGCAGAGAGAAGGAAAGAGAATCCCAAGCAGACTCCACACTCAGTGAGGAACCCAATGTGGGGCTTGATCCTGTGACTATGAGATCATGACCCAAGCTGAAATCAAGATGCTTAATGGACTGAGCCACCCAGGTGCCCCAGGAGAACATGTTTTATCTCCTCTTTAATTTTGTATCAGAAGACACTGAGAACAGGGCATTGGTTCCTGAAAATTATGTAGCCAGTTTTACCTGAGAAGTGCCATTTTCTAGCGAGAAAAAGTAGAATTACAAGGGAGAGGTAATTAATGGAATTCTTGGTATGATGATATGTTGAGTTTAGTAAATCATTTTCCCTCCATTCCATGGGTGTTAGGAAAGACTGTTGCCTCTCTCCCTTTTTCCCAGCTGTGGATCCCTTATATAGGTACAGGGTTATCATGGTTTTAGAGGCAGCCACATGGTTTTCAAGAATTGTTTTACCACTATGTGCTGTTCACTTTGAGAATTTCCCTTAACCTTTCTAAACTTCAATTTTCTCCTCCTCACAATGGAAAACAAAACAAAACAAAACACCACCATAATCTGTCCAAACAAGTCATAGGGTGGTTTTAAGTTTAAAATGACAATTAAGTGTAAATGGATTGTGTGAACTGTGAGATGCTTTACATGATCCCTTGAGTGCAATTATTTGTATACATAGTGTAATTATTTCCTTTTAAAGTCTTTCTGGTCATGAAAACTAAAGTAATTGCAGGTAAAAATATGTCTAGTATGAACTCTGTTACAAAGCATGGAAATGTGTATAAGCAGATTAGAAGAAAGTTATACCTCTGAGAAAGGAAAACAAGAAATACTGTGGGATTTTATTGGACCCCTGACAGCGGCACAAACTTTACAATGTGATGTTAGCAGATAAGGGGGATGGAGTGAGATTGTCGGACTTGTGACAACATCCTTCTGATGTTTTCTTTGGAGATGAAAGAGATAAGGTAATTTTTAAAAAGCATGTCCTAAATGCTGACTTGGCTTGTGACCCTTTCCAAACATTTGTGATCACTCATTTTGATGGCCTTTCTGATGTGACTAAACCTTATGAGTTATTTTTATTAAGATCTTGCAAGGTTGCCAGATAACTAATTACAGTGGAAAACAGCCAAGAAGCAGGGCCCAGAGTAGTGCACAGTGTGGATTGTCTCCCTCGCCTGTTAGTTATCAACTTCCCTAATCATTCTAACAACCTCCTTTTAAAACTGAACACACCTATTTCTGTGTATTCTTCTTTTATTTTGTCTGTGTCATGTATGTGTTTGTAAATTGCTTGCGTCTTATCTCCTCCTCAACACAGCCTGTACTTTTTGTTATCTTTGAGACTATCTTCAGGGTCCAATGTACTTAGACACATGGGTCTTGCTCTGATGTATATCCTTGCACCTTCATGGAAAGGAAGATGGAGTCTAGATTCAACCGCGCTCCTTAGTAATTGTACAAATTTTATAATTATCTTTACAAAATTGGATCTTGATCTTCTTATGAAGACCCAAAAGAAAAGAGGAAGCTTAGCTTATTCCTTCACATTAATTCATTCATGAAACACTGTTGAGTGCATGTTGCCTTCCAAGGCTCTGTATAGGGACTGGACTTACCTGACAGATTTGACAAGAATTCTGTCTTTGAAGACTAGAATAAAGATTTCAGAGAAAGAGAAACTCAGAGAAGGAGAATTTCAACTGGGTGAAATTTATCTTTCACAGAAAGATAAACCCTAGGTGCTGAGCTTTAAGATTCAGATATATTTGTACCTCACTTGTTTCTTTTATCCTGACCCTCTTTGAAAGAGGACATCTCAAAGACATTCCATTTTGTCCTCACACTTTGTTTTCCCATTGTGAAACTCATTATCAATAATAGGATAGTTCAGATTATTGGGTATCTTAGGTGTCTCCTTACCCTTAAACTTGGCTTTACTGAAGTTTCTTCATAATGGTAGGATATAGAAGGAGCATTCTTGGGCCAGCTAGTAAGGCAGCACTAAGAAACAGGGCTCTGTCATCAAAGAATACACAGGATGATTAAGGGAATTGGGGATTTGACAGAGGTGATAAAAGAGAAGATTAATGAGAAGAGGAGAGGCACTGAATGTATAAAAATTCTCATTACCAGTGTACAAGTAGACTCAAGTGAAGTAAAGCAGAGATTAGAAGTGAAGGAAGGGGGTCAGTCATTAACCCAAATCCTAGGTACCAAGATATTTTATGGATACTGTGGGAAGGTGAATAAACTTTTTGTCACTGTTCCTCACTAAACTTTCCTCCAATCCCCCAAGTCCCTCCTCCAGTGACAGCTGAAAATAATTCTTGGCTAAGAATTATATCTGAATGTAAAGCATTAAGGGACTGCTATTGTAAAATCTTAAGGGATGGTGCGTTAAACAAGGAACTGCAGAAGTCATCTGGATGGCTCTAATTGCTGATTATTTAGATGGGGAAATGGATCTGTGTTCTTAACGTGCCCTTTAAATGGTCCTGAGTGTTGGCAGACGTAATGGTAGAGGTATTCCTCCTCTATCTGCACATGTGGTTGAACTGGTTTGTTGGTCCAGATGCTAGTATCATTCTGCTGGCTCTTCATCTGATTGTTGTGGCTCAGGGTGGACACTGGTTAGCACACTAATTATACCATTAATTCCAGATTAAGATAGATAGAGGATAGACAGGAGAGGAAAGGAGAAGAAAAAGAAAAGAAGTTCTCAGCAACACATCAAACGGAAGAATATCTGGAATTTGTGAGGCAAATGAGACATCTATATATAGATAAGGCTAGGGCATAAAATGACTAATCTTACCTAAGGATGAAACTCAATATTCGTGAATAAATATACTAGTATATATAGAAGCAGAAATATACCAATTTATCTAGAAACAAATTCATTACAGTATCTTTTAAAACAGGAGATTGTTGGAAAGCACATACATATCTTCCATGAAAATAACGTATAACTACATTATAATCCTTAATGGATGCTATTTCATTTTATGCTTTTACGTGTGTCTAAGATTTTTTCCTTAGGATAAACTTCTTAAAAGAGAAGTACTGTGTCAAAGGATATACACATATTAATTGATTCAATATATTTTGTAATCTGCATGCCAGGAATGCCTTGAAACATTTAAATTGATGGTTTGAGTGATGTTTGAATAATTTATATCCCCACCAGCAGAGTATGAAGGTCTTATTTCTTCATCTTTTAGACATTAGGTATTTTTCCCTTCCAGCCTAATAGGTAAATGTTGAATTTTCTTGGTCTTATCATTTTTATTTCTTTGATTATTAATGGCTCTGGCCATTACTGGCTCGCTGGCCATTTTTATTTCTCTTTACAGGTTACTTCTTCATGTCCTAAAGCCATTTTAGGATATGCTTTTTTGTCTTTTTCATGTTCTTTTTAAGAAGTATTTATGTATTCACATCATATGTGTTGCAAATACCTTTTTAAAAAATTTTTAATGTTTTTAATTTAGTTTTTGGAGAGAGAGAGAGAGAGAGACAGAGCACGAGCAGGGGAGGAACAGAGAGAGAGGGGGAGACACAGAATCTGAAACAGGCTCCAGATGTGGGGCTTGAACCCACAAACTGCAAGATCATGACCTGAGCCGAAGTCAGATACTCAACTGACTGAGTCCCCGAATTTATTAGTCTTTTATTTTCATTTCTGCTATTGGTGTCATGCCTAGAAAGATTTTTCCACCTTGATGGCATTTAAAGTAAACACATATTTTCTCCTACTATCAGTATGGCTTACTCTTCATATATGATTCTTTCAACCTGATGACATTTATAATGGTAAAAAAAAAAAAAAGTTGGAATCTAACTTTTTCTCTCCAAATGTTAGTCAGTTTTCCCAATACCACTCATTGGGATATCTTCTTTATTACATTCTAGGTTTTTCTGTGTGCTTCTGTTTCAGACTTGTCTGTTCTTACACTTATTACCACAGCGTTCAGATATTATAATTCTAAACTACACTAATATATGATAGATATTATCCCCACCCTATCACTCATTTTTATGTGTTTTACAGTAATTTTTATCCAATTACAGGAAGAAACTAAGATGTCAGAAAATAAAAATCTAAAGGTCCTAGTGTTAAAGAACTATCTCTTGTCAGAAGGAGAAGATGAAGTATCAGAGATTTTTTGGATGATTTCAAAAAGAATAAAGCTTATCTAGCAGAGGAATCCAATTCTGATTCAACTTCAGATTCTCTAGACTGTTGATCCAGTTAATCCTGTAACAACTGCCACTTCAACAGATTTGGAAGGCAATTTGATAGCCTCTATAAAGCTGCCTTGTAATACCCAGGACCAAAATAACTACGGCTGGCAAGATATTCAATTAAAATAGGTAGCATTGATACAAATGATGCAGTCAGACATAAGGTACTCAACCTTATATTTTATGATCAACCAGTGGTAGTGAACTATTTCCATTTAAAAAAGCAATGTACCTCTAGTGACCATATGGTACCTGATATTGAAGGAAGCCCAGGCCTGTACTTGGGGATCTGCCATCGATGCCCTTGCTATTGGATCAGAGTAAAATCTTTGGCACAGGTTGGAGAAATGGACTTTAAAAAAAATATCTGAGACCAAGACTCTACTAGGAGCTTAAGGAACTAAAGAGACCTATCACCCTAATCCCAAAGGTGGGCATATTTATTGCTTACTATGGATTCACCTTCTCATAACCTTACTATTAAAAACAATTCCAAGTATAGATAACATAGCCTAATTTTAAAGTTATAAAATGCTAACTTTAGGAGTTTTCAATATAAAAGCAGTCAATAAGATCGATTCTTCTGAAACCACGGTCTTCACTACCTCAGATTAATAGATTCAATCTAACTTTATACAAGAGCTGAAGACCTTTAGGAGAACTCTAACCAACTCTAATCGGTCATTCAGTCTCTATTTGAATATTTGCAGAGTCAGGAAACTCATATTTTTCTAAGGTAGCCCATTCTCTGCTCCTTAGTTTTATTAGATCAAAATAGCTTTTCCTATAACTTCTGCGATTCTATTTTCTGGAGACCCAACAACACATACCTACCCTCTCTTTGATAAGTTAGCTCTTTAAATGTTTGAAAGGACTAAATGTCTGCAGGATCTCCAGGCTGCCCCTGGTCCTCCTGTGGTGCTATTCTCTGAACTTGCATGTTTCCTCTCTGATGTATCAGAATCTGGAGCTCCAGATCAAATGAAAATTCTGAGTCAGAGTCAATCAACATAGAGTATAGTGAAATGAATCATTTTAAAAATCGGATATATTTCTCTTTGTATCCCCAGTGTGTAGCACAGAGCTCAACAAGTATATAATAGGTGCTTATTAAATATTTGAATGTCTAAATGAATCAATGGGACACTTTAGATCCTTTTCATGATCATTTTAACAAAAAATAGGTTGTGTTTTCTGAACAGAATGCAATTCTTATGCACATATGCCCATATTCCTTGAAATGTGTAGAGAAAAATCGTACTAGAACAGGTTAAATAAATTTAACCTGCTTCGATTTTGCTTAGGTAGCTTCAAGTGTTACAGATTTGATTTGATTTTTATTCTGTTTATAGTTCTAGGACGCAGAGCAGAGGTTTGGTTCGTGGCAGCTCCACGTATCTCATAAAGGATCATTTCATGTGGAAAGTTCCTGTAATGTCCCAGTGCACAGACATTGGTCTTTTTAAATGTGCTGGTGCTAGAGGATGTGCGCCTCTTTGTTTCATGACCTGGCAGTTTGTTTCTCAGCTGCACGTTGCTTTTGTTAGTGTTTCTGCTATTGCCAGAGGCGTATCTGTTGAACCTGGCATCTGTTAGTGTACTTTCTCCAAAACCGAAAGCTAATTTAGGCTTTGTAGTGTATGAAGTCCTGCTAGTTCTTGCCATTTCTGATTTTTATTTTGGCCCCAAATTGTCACTGTAATGAGGCCATTTTTAAATTTTTTTTCCCTCAAATGATTTATTTTTCCTAGTGAGTTTTTTTTTCCTCCTGGAATCTGACCTTGTACATTTGTGCTTGAGTTTTATTAGGAGTGCTTTCTATTAATACTCCGTGACTTCTCCCATTCTCCTCTGCCCTTTTTCCCACCTCAGCTTCTTGCTCTAATTTTTGTATAAGGTTTCCTTTGTCCAAAACTGAGAATTGGATCTCTACCTTACACTGTCTCATAACTACCCAAGTAGCATATTGTGGACTGTTCCAGGGTAGGATGAGACCCTTCCCTAGGAAGTGAAGAAGAATTAGCTGCAATATAAAGGAACAATGATAGTTTCAAAATGTCTATAGGGAGAAGTTTGGGGGTGATAATCTGGTTGAAAGAATTGGAGGAAGAGTATGTCTGGACGGTTGTGTTGAAGCTGTGTTTGCATTAAAGCAAACTTTCTACTTAGAACTGATTGTATCTTTATTGAGGCGAGGACATGATCAGAATTACCTTAGCTAGCCCTCTGCACCACTCCTATGCCTTCACTTGGTATTAAATGGTCTGGGAGAGAACCCTCTTAAATGCTTGCCACCTCCCTTCCATTTATTCCTTCTCCAGGATCTGCTTTCCTCCAGTTTTATGACAAAGCTGGGAAGGACAAAGACAGCTCATTGATGGAATGGAGAATTCAGGAATCTAGTTTCCACCTCAGCTCCATATTTTCAAGATTCAAGCCTGCCTTCCCCAATTCCTTTAGCCTGGCTTCCTACTCTCACTCTCCTTTGGACGGGTGCTCCTGGGCATGCGGTGTGGTAAGAGAGAAATCATGTTGGCCCAAGTTGATGCCCACATTGGGATTCTAGCTGTGGCATCTATGAATGTGAGGCAACTGGGCAAGTTATTTGGCATCCTTGAGCTTCAGGTAACTTAATTAGAGAAAGGGGGATAAATAAAAAAAAACCTACATTTTAATTTTATTGGTGAGTGGGAAGATTGAACCAGGTTTTGTGTACTATTTGTATTAGAAATGTTGAACAAACACTATCTCTCCTCTTTCCCCAAGGAAACAGTAGAAATTATGTAGCAATGTGAGAAATATAAAGAACATTCTCCCCTCTCTAGTTGCATTTAATTCAGTTCCATTCAATATACTCTTTAACTGGGTTGATATAGCTAATGGAAAAGTGGTGTGTGGAGAGGGATCCAGACTTATAGATGGTGGTTCCTTAGCATTAACTTGACATAAAGGATTGTACGTTCAAAATTCAATAAAAACATTTCATAATAATACAATTAATAATTTGTAAGTAAACTGCTTGCTAGGAAGTACATTCTGTGATGGAGTTTTGTGTGGTGTGCATGCATGTGTGTGTTGTATCCATTCAGGGGACATCATTTCTTCTACCCAAATTGTGCGCACACGTGTGTGTGTGTGTGTGTGTGTGTGTGTGTGTGTGTGTATTTCTATGTTTTTTTCTCTATATAAAGACCTGATGACTTATTATCTCACAGGTGTGCACATAGGTGGTAATACATGAGTACACTGAGTAATATGATAGGCTGTATTCAGGCATATGCTACTCTAAAGAAGGGCCAGGACCTTAGCAAGATGAGCTTTCCTCTAGCTGAATGTCTGGTTTTGAATTCCATCTCCACCACTAATGTTCTATCTGACCTGATAAATTATCTTCCTGAGTTCACTTTCTTGACTGTAAAGTAAGAGATTTTTAATTTTCCAAGTATCTACCTTGTAGAGTTTGGGACACATTTCAAATAATATAGCTGAAAGAGATTTGTAAATAAGAGTGCTATACATGTGCTACTTTTATTAATTAAGGTTGGGGTGGGGATCTTCTTGTGTGATAAGCCAGCATTACGTTCCCAAAGGCAGAGACCATGATGGCCCTATTGGGGAATCAAAAGTTGATGTCCTGTAGGTACTTGTCCTGGAAGCCAGAGGGAGAACATCTTCTCCCTATTGAAAATTTTCCCTTCCATTTACTTCCATACTTACATAGTGAATGCAATAGTGATAGCAGAAACACTACCAGAAATAGGAAGCTTCCTTAAAAAGCCCTCAAGGTCACTCATTAGTATCTTATCACATGGAATAAGATTTTTTAAATGTGTTTATTTTAACACATCTTAATTGAAGCATGCTACACTTCTTTTGTGTGTGAGTCATCTGAAATCTTGCACTGACCTCTAGAAGCAGACACATACAAGGATATGAAAAGTGATGTTTCAAGTAGGAGGAAAATGTCATTCTGATGTTTTCTTTTTCTTTATGTAAATATGGTTATTCTGTAGAAGAAGTACTTCCCACCTTTACCTTGTCAGAATGGGGCTCTGTGAGTTTTCATGTAAAAGAGTAGATTAGTAAACTGGAACTCAAAGTGACATTGATAATATTAATATAGATGGCATTTATTAGAGTGTGTGTGGGGAAAAAGTAGCTTTACATATGCATTAAGTGATTTATTATTTTTTTTAAATTTTAACCTTTGTTTATTTTTGAGATAGAAAGAGACAGAGCAGGAGTGGGTTGGGGGGTGGCGCGAGAGAGGGAGACACTGAATCTAAAGCAGGCTCCAGGCTCTGAGCTGTTAGCCCAGAGCACAACATGGTGTTTGAACCTATGAACCGTAAGATCATGACCTGAGCTGAAGTTGGATGCTCAACTAACTGAGCCACCCAGGTGCCCCATGCATTAAATGATTCTAAAAGAAACTTCCATTTGGATGAATTTACTTCTCTCAAATATAGGTATGTTAGATTGAGAAATATTTGCATTTATTGGAGTTGAAGATTTGCTATTTTTACTATGTACAAGTTGAATGTTTTACTTTTTCTCAAAATATGTGAAAGAAGAGTTCCCATCATGACTGAGTGCAGGTGGCCGAGGAACTTGGATATGATCAGGGATACAAGATGGGTTCATTGATCTGTAGGGACCAGGTCTGGGAAGCACTGAATGAACAGATGGTCATGAGGAATCTTCTCGCATGAGGTGACAGACAAAACTGTAGTTGCATTCCAGAGGGGATGTCACATGCCAGAGAGATCTGTCTATGGGTTCAGAGGCAAGACACTAAACATGTTGCTGAGGGAACCCTTAACAATTTTGTCAAATGGTCCCTAGTCAGCTGTCTTCATAGAACTGGGTACACATCAGTGATGTTTACTCAGGGGCATCTTATATTTCAGCTAAATGAGGATGAGGTCTAGGAGAGGGGCCATAATGCTTCCAGGTGAAGTCCTCTCTGGGGAAAAATATGTACAAAATGAGAAATAATAGCACAAGAGGAGAAATGGGGGACATTAGATAATTTTTCCCTGAGCCAGCAGTTACCCCTTCCTTCTTTCTAGAAGACCAAATTATAATAATGAAGCTCATAGCCAAATTTGCTTTGGGGCTATAGAGTATAAACACCATGGAAAGATAGGTCCTCACTCCCCATAATGTGCAGATCTAGGATTTGTACAACATCACATTGTCTTCACTCTTATACGTAAATGGATAGATTCGTACATTAGGAGTTTAATAGAACATGAATATCCTCTGAGAGAAAGTCCTAGTTTCTTAAATGAGGCAGCTTTGGGTTAGTGCTATTTGTGGTATGCTACGGAGTCAGAAAAGTCACACCAACCTTTAAAAAGTGACAATATTTAGAATATATAAGATGATGGTAGATAAATAACAGCTTCTGTAATCAACAGATTTTTTGGGGGGATCAAGTTATCTATGTATAAAAATCTCCGTGCATAGAAAATACAATCGTGATATAGTATTATTTAGGTGAATTTGAATTGCTGTGCCACCATGCCCCACTAAATTAGAATCTAAAAGTGCATCTCCCCTAAGCTTCTAATTAATTTCCATAATGTATTCTACCTATAACACATTCTAAAACAAGTAGGATCTGTCTCATCCAATTTCCCCAAAGCCTTAAATGTTCTATGTAAAAATAAAAACTATTCTTCTGGGTTCCCCTGGGTTTACCTTTCAATCTTCATACTCTTTGTGTATTCAGGCAGTTTGATTAAGTCACCTGTGAGACTGACACCAGGGGTAGTTAAATCCAGTTTCTCTCTGCTCCACACAAACTGGTAGATGTTGCCACACCTAGCCAAGTGTGTAGGAATTTCAGGTGGTTTTCCTTTCCTTAAGTAGTCATGGCTCACTCACATGCTTCTTTGTGTCTTCTGGGATTAGAAACATATATCAATGTCTATCTAAATTAGATGAGCATGCCTGGTAGAATGTGCTGCAATGCTATGTGCTGCAACCCTGAGTGTCTGACATGTGACCTTCTAGTGGACCATATGGAGCCAGTGGACATGGAAGAAAATATAGGCAATAATAACTTGGCCAACTTGGGTTGAATATTTACTGTGTATAAGGCACTGTCCTTCCCACAGCAGATCTTATCAGCACCAATAAGAAGCTCAGGTGGTAGGTAGTGCTATGATTTCTATTTTACAAGTGAGAAATAGGAGGCTAGTTGATTTCAATGATTTTTTGTATGGCCAAGTTGCAAGGTGGGTATAGAACATCAATCATCTGGCTGCAGATCCATGTACTTAACCATCACCTATTTCAACTCTTTGTCCCTGTCCTTTAGACATTTAAATTTTTGATCCATTTTTCTAATAGCATCTCTTCTTAATATGCCTGTTTCACCTAATCCCTCAGAGAAAAGAAATCCAACCATTAAGACACTGGCTGTCTACCATTTCCTGGTATAAATAGCCCACTAGAGCATTACCAAAAACAAAGCTAAACAAAACAAAAAATGAGGCTGGACATTTTTAACCATGAACTGATCAAAGCAGATGCATTCTGTTTTTTAATATATATTTTTTTATCCTGAAGTTTCTTTTTCCAAAAGAATCTTCAGGAAGAGAGGTAAAGATACGCAATTTTAAACAAACAGAACAGTAAGGCATAAAGTTTTCTAGGCAGAAAGAATATTTTTAGGAAAACATTTTCTGTTTAATACATTAAATTCAGTTTGGATTCTGATGAATTATATCCAACATAATTTGCAATTAAGATACTTGAAAGTAATTAGCTATAATAATCATTGAGTATGAAGCAGTATAACATAATATTGCATATCATGGACTCCAGAGTCAGGAAACGCAGATTCACATCCTAGATTTGTCACTGTTTTGTGGCCTTGGATAATTCACTTAACCTGTCTAAGCCCTTGTTTATTCCTCAGTATAATGAAAATAATTATATATCTGCTTCAAAAGTTTGTAAAGTTCTAAGCTCAGTTCCTGTATTATATAGTAAGCAACCAGTAAGTAACCCATTATTACTTACTGTGATGCTTGGGGGATATTTAGAATAATGTTCAGGCATGAGTATTATAGTCATGTAGATATTAGTTGTTGCCATGAGTTTAGGTTTATTTCTTCAGGAGTTATTCATAAAGTGAAAACACAGGGGTGAGAATGAACCATTTAGGGTGGAACAATGAGGAGGAAATAGGCTGTGAGGAAGATTAAGGGATGGCTGGAGAAATAGAAAGAAAATTAGGCAAGAGGGAGTGTATTAGGGTATTGAAGAACCAAATATATATGAGGGTATTTATTATAGGAATTTATTATAGGCTCATGTGATTCTGGAGGCCAGAAAGCCTCATAATCTGCCCTCTGCAAGCTGAAAAACCAGGAAAGCTGGTGGTGTCATTCAATCTGAGCTCAAAGACCTGAGAAACTGGGGAGCCAATATCATGCTTCCGATTCCAAAGGCCCAAGAATCTCAGGGATGATGGTGTAAAATATGGGTTTGAGTCTGAAGGCTTGAAAATTAGAAATGCTGATGTCCAAGACCAGGATGAGACAAGCCAAAAGAACAAATTAGCCCTTCCTCTGCCTTTTTGTTCTATTCAGGCCCTCAGTCCTCAGTGGATTGGATGATGCCTGCCCTGGTGGATGAGGATGATCCTCTTTACTTAATCTGATTCAGAAGCTAATCTCATCTGGAAACACCCTGATAGACACACCCAGAAATCATGTTTTACCAGCTATCCCTTAGCCCAGTCAAGTTGACACACAAAATTAACCTTCCTGAGTCCACCCCTTATCAACTTGGCACCCACATAGGTCACCTTAAACCATACTTAATCTCCAAATAAAGATAATTAACAAGGTCATAATTCTGCCTAACACGAGACAACTATCCTGCATACAACTGAAAATGCACTAATCCTTTCCTCAGAAAGGAGGTAAAGTCCTTTAGTGGTGTTTACTCTTCTCCTGATATTCCATAACTTAAATACTTTGATGTAGAATTAACAATACTTAAATACTGATATAACATCAATACATCTTATGTTACATCATAAACAAAACAAAGACTGCTTTTATATATATCATATATAAATGTGTGTGTGTGTGATGTATTCAGAACAAAATAAGGAAGAAATATTAATGGCAACTATAGTTCTCAATTCTGTAACTGGTCAAATAGTCTTAGCTGGTGTTTTAACAACCTTTTTCTACCATCCATTCTGTCTGTATTCCCTTTGTCTTTAGCAAGCACCTTAACTAGTCACAGTTTTTCACCTGACAGGGTGATTCATATCTTAATTCATGAAGGGTCTGAATCATTAGTAGTCTTGCCTGGATTGAGTTATTGTAGGTTCTATTGACCTTAATCACAGGGCATGGTAATAACAAGAGATGGCCTGTATTCCAGACATACTCTTCTCTATTTCCATCGTGGAGTAGTAGTTCAATTTCTCCTGGGTAGTCAGGATCAGTCTCCCCAGCCAACACCACAGTTACCTTCTTTGCCATTGATCCAAAGCCCAGACTGGCTAGGTGGCATTTCAGTAGAATCATTATGTCCCTTGGTAGAACTATTACTTCCTCTGGAACTGACATCTGTACACCAGCAGAACATAAAGCAACAAACACAGGAAACAAAAATTTCACTGATTGGTTACCAGAGGTAATGGTGAATGGTGCCATTTCCATTTCTACTTCTTGATTCCCGGACCCCTGAATCCTGGCTATTGGAGAATCCACACCACATATTGGATGCTGATTCAAAGTATAAAGAGCCTCTGGAGAACCTTTCTCCAGCTCTGCAAGGAACTGCCATCTAGCTGGCCCTATAACTGAGTCTTCAAAAGGTCATTTCACCATTCTATGAAGTCAACTGTTTCAGGGTGATGGAGAGCATAGTAAGACCAGTGAATTCCATGATCATGGTCCCATTTGCCTCACTTCTTTTATGTGAAGTGAGTTCCTTGATCAGAAGCAGTGCTGTGTGGAATACTTAAAAGAAAATGAGTTTTACCCACCAAAGGAATTGCAGTCACCTAGTCAGGTGAGGAAAAATATGCCCATTGACTTTGACAATTATATATGTCATGGGCAATTTACAACTTTATAGTAGGTAGAAGTGACCTTCCAAGTGTGAATGACAAGTGTGCCACTTAAGAGGGAAAAAGGTTGGTAGCTAAAGGGATCAAAGAAAGGGTTTTCTGTTGTTGCTCTAAGTTGTTTTTGTTCTTCAGGTAAAAAAAAAAAAAGGCATGTGTTGAATGCCAAAGGGCCAGTACTGGTAAGAGAATGGTTTAAAATATAAATGAGAAGGTGAGTCACAATCCCTTGAAGGGAATGAAGGGCTAGGACACAGAACCCAGGTTCTTCATGCATGCATTCCTTCATCGTTATTCTACCAGTACAGCATTTACTTCTTGTCAGGCACCAAAACAAGTACAGGAGACATTGTGGCGAACCAGATGTATAAATCGTGATTCTCTTCTTTGTGAAGTTTTCACTTTACAGTTTGGATTTTATTCCAAGTCCAAGGAGAAGAAGTCATCGAAGGAATTTAAGCAGATAAATTGTCTGATTTGTTACATAGTATCGTTGCAGTAATGGCTCATCAATATGTAAGGAACAGAGTAACATGTTAAAATCATCCACAGGAAAGTAATCGGAAACGCTTTAAAATGGTTCTGGGTAGCTCATGGTCTAGTAAGGTGAGAATATGGGTTCTTTGGTCTAGCTCTTTCATCTGCCTGGGACCTCTTTTCCCATAGTGTTTGCAAGGCTGGCTCTTTATTGTGATTCATTTAGCCGCTTAAACTTCATTCTGTCAGAGAAGCCTTTCTTAATTCCTCAATCTAAAATAGCTACCAAGTTGCTCTCTATCACCCAATCTCAGCTCTTTGTATAGCTTTATCTAGCTTTATGTCACAATATAAAGATGTTTATGTATAGATACTTACTTATATTTTATTGATTCTCTTTCTCTATTGGAATCTAAATGTCATGAGAGCAAGTGCTATTGTGTGAATTTCACAACTGTGTTCCTGCATCTGGAATAGAGCTTGGTACATCAAGCAGGTGCCTAATGAATGGATTTTATGAATAAATACATAAAAGCATAATATTAATATAACATAGCTGCTGAAACTGAAACATGCACCAAACACTGTGTAATACAGAATAAGAAAAATTGCAGACTAAGTATCATTTGTATATCAATAGACAAGGAACCCAGGGGACTTTCTATTTTAAAGTAGGGATGTAAGCAATTAATAACTCACCACACTTCTAATAAATAATAGAGGTGGGATTTGAACTCAAGTTGAAGTGGGTTCAAAATCGACACATTTTACACCCTGCCATACTGCCTTTCCTTTCTCCCATGGGTGAAAACAGGGTGGTTTCTATTAATTTCTTATACACAAAAGGAACATGTTTCTCTAGTTATTAATATAGAAGACAATTTAACATGATCAGCTGAGGAATGAGACAGACCTAGTTTGAAGCCTGACTCAGCTGTCTACGAACTGTGTGACTTAATCTCTCTGGCCTTTCATTTCTTCACAGTCATTGTAAGGATTAAATGAGATGATACATATTAAGTGTTATGATACATATCAAGTATGTATACTTGTGTATTAAGTATGATGGTACATATCAAGACTATTAGAATAAGTGTTGGCTATTTTTATTCTAATAGTCTCATTAACATGGGCATTATTGTTATGACTCACTTGAAAGAAAAGCTGCCACTCAAGAAAAGAAACTAGGCTGTTTCTAGATTCTTCTGTCATTGTTAAAGAAAGCTTGGAACTTGGAGGCAGCAGCATGTGAAAATTGCTTGATCTTAAACACCTAGGTTGGCATCGTATCACAACCCTTGTCACTTGCACCAAGGATGTCAGTGATGAAGTCTGAGTGAGATGCTCTGGCTAAGTATGACAGGGATTAAGAAGAGGGAAAGAACTCTGTGAACCAGAGCCGAGTCCTTCTAGGCTGGGCCCAGCGGAAGCAGAGGCCTGGGAAAGGTGGAAATATATAAATTCTGTTCACAGTGTGCTAAGTAGGGAGGCTTGGGTAGAGTGGTGGGATCCTGCTTGGGGGGCTGATGTTAGGACATTATCTTGTCAGAAACAAAACGTGTCTGTTATCACTTTACCTGCTTTGAAGAGTTTTCTTTCTAGGAAAGTAGTGTCGCTCTGTAATCAGGAATTAAGTCTGATATTTTTCTTAGTTCTGTTTAAATGTATTTTGGAAAAATGCCACTTAAAACAAATTAGCCTCCTCCTCCTCAACAAAGTGTTCTGTTAACATCCCAAAGTGATCCTGCTGTACCTTTCCCGTGCTTGTTTTAATGAGCTCTTTTTATCTTTTAAATCCTATAGACCTTCCCTAAAACCATCTGAAAGCCTTCAATTTGTTGCATTCTTACCCAAGAATCTTGCCTCCAATACCTATGTGTCAGGAAACATGCATAACTATGTTCAGTCTGTTATCATTTGTAATCACAAAAGATAGGAAATAACCTTAATGTCCATAAGTAAAGACATTAAGATAAATTGTGGTACAGTTACAGAATAGAAAACTACTCAATAGTAAAATAAAGCTAAATCTACGTGATTTAAAAAACAGTGTTAAAGTTTAGAAAGCAAGGTATCAAGTCATGTCTAGAGTATTAAGCATTTGTATAAATTTGCAAATTCCCACAAAACAATAATCTATGCTATTTATGGAGTTATAAATAAAAGCATTAAAACATGGATTAGGAAGATAGAGATCAAATTCATGGGAATGGTTGTGTCTGGGAAGGGGATGTGGCAACTGGGATTGGGGAAAGCCTCCAGGAAGGCTCAGTGTTAACCAAAATATTTTATTTCTTTTGTAAAATTAAGTAAAAAAAAAAAAGACAAAATATGAGCATTTACAGGGTGCCTGGATGGCTCAATCAGTTAAGCATCCAACTTGAGCTCAGGTCATGATCTCATAGTTTGTGGGTTTGAGCCCTGCATTGGGCTCTGTGCTGACGGCTTGGATTCTGTGTCTCCCTCTCTCTCTTCCCCTCCCCCACTCACACACTGTCTCTCTCTCTCTCTCTCTCTCTCTCTCTCTCTCTCTCTGTCTCAAAAATAAGTAAACATTAAAAAAATATGAGCATTTACTCATTCAGTGAGGGCTTACGTGTACATTGTTATCTTTTTCTCTGTAGTTTTCTGTATTTTTTCCATCCTATCAAGAATAAAAGTTAAAGATAAAAATGATCATTAAGGAATAGATTAGAATGTAAAATCTCACACTTTCTACCTTCTAAGACCACTTTTGTTATTCTCCGTCCCTCATCAATGGACTTTATAGTCTGAAAGATTTTGTTTGACAAGTTGTATTTATTTAGCATAATTCATATCCTCACTTAAGAAACAAATGTAAAAGCTAGGGCACCTGGGTGATTCAGTCAGTTAAGTGTCCTACTTCGGTTCAGGTCATGATCTCATGGTTCGTGAGTTTGAGCCCTGCTTTGGCTCACTCCTGTCAATGCAGAACCTCCTTCGGATCCTCTGTCCCCCTCTTTCTCTGCCCCTCCTTCTCTTTCAAAAATGTAAATGCCAATACGAGCTTATCCTGAAATAAACATTCGGAGAGGCACATGACATGGTGATGGTCATTTTGCCCAGATTTGTACTTGCGTGAATGTTGTGAGGCTCTTGATGAAGGGGCTGGTAGGGGGTGCTGGGTGACTGCCCGGCTCCTCCTCTCCAGGCGACCCTGCTGCTCCCTGCTCTTCATTAGCCAGCTGATGAATCTTCTAAAGGGATTACACACTTCGTTTTGTCACAAAACCATCTATACTCAAGGTTAATGTTATAATCCTGACTATGCTTTGCAATGAAGTTTAGAATTATTGGGGGATGTGTGGGAATTTATGCTGATAGCTATAATCAAGTGTTCAAAAATTAAGGATATCTAAGGCAGTATCTTTGGTTATAATGTACATCATGTCATGAGATATTATATAATGTAATATATCCACAGTTTGGAAGAATCACCTTGGGAATGCCATAGGTATAATATAACTCCAACCAAAGCAAAGAAACCTGACATTTTAGTTAGCCTATATAATCTCATTTGGGGCAAATACCTGATTACTATTTTAATTTTTGAAATATTTAAAGCAACTTGAAGATTTTTATTAATATCTTTTAGAGCCCCCAAGTAGCGAGGGATTTCACACTGGGGACAACTACTCTCATAGGGATCCACTTAATGTTTTTTGAATCAATGAAACAATTTCCTTTTATCTCTAAATAAGCCCAATAGCTTCACAAGTGTGACTATTTCTTTATTTAGTCTGAATTTAGGAGTACGATGGAAAAACATTAAATCACAAAAAGACACATCCTGGCATGACAAAATGGTGTATAGGGCACATGAAGATGTGCCATTTATGGGAAAGAAAGACTGAGTCTGGGGTTGAAAATCCATTAGTATGATGAGGTCTGAATTTGGGGTAAGTATTGAAATCACCATAGTAAAACTAAAAACGTAGACCAAGAAAGCTGAGGCAATAGTTTCTTGCAGAAATTCTAAACTGAAGAAAGGAAACCATTCCTCTTTGCAAGTCACTGTAGCCTATCCATTATCCCTACCTCTGGTGAATACTTGGCAATGCTTGGGATGCCTACCAGTAATGCTGGCTGACAGGCGAGAACATTCATGCTAGAGCTGAGATACTGTGCCAGATTTCAGAGGTAATTTTAGGTCACCAGATCCAAGCCAAATATCCACACTTGAGAAAGACTGCTTAATGCACTAGGAGAGAGAATGGGGGAAGGGGACCCCTACGCCTCCAAACTCTATTGGGGCTCCTCCAACAGTTATTACTTCAGTTAGATTTCTTTGCATGGCTCCAGAAGGCTGGAGTGAAAATCTGCTTGCTAATGACAACTCATTTAGTTGAATGACAGCTGTTTGATGCTCACAGGGAATGAAGCGAGCATTGCCTGGTGCATGCTATACCCTCTTTTAACAGCTTTGCTGCCAGAGGATCTTTACCACTATGGCACTAGAATTAAATGGGAGCTTTTAATGAAGGGAAATCTCGCACTACCAAACAATAGCCTAAAAAAAGTATGAAAGAGAAGAAGACTCTGAGAAATAATACCGTGTTTTACTCTGGTCTACTAGCTGAATCGATTGCTACACCCTTCAAATCTATGGGGTACTGATGCAATAGGGCTTGGGACCACAGATATATCAACATAAATCCTTGTTTGCATTCATTTAAGAATTCATAGTACTGCTTGTCATAGGAAATAGGGGTCTTTTAGGCTGCCCATCTGTATGCAGACATGCTCTTACATACAGTAGCATTTGTACAATTTAGAGTTTAGGTAACAGTAAGTCTGGATTCTGAACAGCTTTATGTAAAACTTTAAGAAAATTGCCAAAAATGGGTTCTATAATACGATCTTGACTACCATATTCGATTGATTTTCTTTGATGAGATTTTGTAGCCTACTTTGATATACTGTTTCTTGAACCCATCAAAACAGAACTGGAGATGAAGTACAGTGACTACCGACATTGCTGCTGCTCTGCTCAGCTCATCAAAGTGATTTGATCTGCACACAGAACTCCGTTTTGTTTGGCTGCTTGAGAGATAACTATTACAAGACTTTTACAAAACGTTAAAAATTGTTATTCAAATTTTATATTTCAGGGAAGAGTGATTTCTTCAGGAATTTACATTTGGTGAAGAAAATGTTGCTTCTCTTTTAGACCTCAGATTCCTTTTTGTAGCAATGCACAGTTGGCTACATGAGCATAAACAAATGTGAAACCACATACTGAGAGACGCTACATTAAGAAAGTGAAATAAATTCAATGCAACGTCAGGAAATATCATTCTCTGTCACTCTCTGAAGGAAAGGGTAATGTGTTTCTTTGTGCCAGACTCCTCTTGGCATTAAAAAGACCTAGAATACATCTTTGTGCTATTCATTATTTTTCTTCCTCTGAGGCCTCATTCATAAACCTGAGACAGTTAGGTATGTTTACTGCCTTACATTGCCTCATTCTTACTTATTCTAGGACACAGAATTTTTTAAAATGCTTAAAACCGGTGATTTGATGTGGTCCCTTACTAACAATCTAGCAGTTTCCTTTTTGGGAAACGTCAAAGAAATCTTCCTGCTTTCCATGTCCTGCTTGGAAAACTTTACTGTATTAAATCCTTTATCAAGAATGAAGACCTGAGGGGCACCTGACTGACTTGGTCAGAGAAGCATGCAACTCTTGTTCTCAGGGTCATGAGTTTGAGTCCCACGTTGGGTGTAAAGATTACTTAAATAAACAAAACTTAAAAAAAAAAAAAAATGAAGACCTCGAAGGAACCAAGTAGGCAGAGTATCATTCACTATGGTATTCCTTAAAGAAAGATAACTCACCCTTGATCTCCTGTCAGAAAGGGATTTGACTCTTTGCTCAAGGTGAAAACTATTTATCCTGTTACCTCTGTTTTATAACGCTTCTTAGAAGACCATGGTGCGGGGGCTCTAGCACATCCTTCTGCACTCCAATTACATGGGCATATAATGAGATTAAGCATGTTAAGATCACTCTGCTGGCTCCCTGTTGCCACAAGGTTGTCCCACTTCTTTTTTTCCACACAAATTATGTGTATATATACGGGCTTGAACTGTGTGGGTCCACTTATATCCTGCCTTTTTACAGTTACAGTACTGTAAATGTATTTTCTCTTCCTTAGATTTTCTTAACATTTTCTTTTCTCTAGCTTCCTTTATTGTCAGGATACAGTATATAATACATATAACATACAGAATATGTGTTAATTGACTATGTTATCACTAAGGCTTCTGGTCAACAGTAGGCTATTAGTAGTTACATTCTGGGGGACTTAAAAGTTATACATGGATTTTCAACTATGCAGGTGTCAGTGCCCCTAATCCCTATGCTGTTCTTTTTTTTTTTCTCTCTCTCTTCTGTTTTTATTATTTATTTATTTTTTTTTATTTGTTACTATTTTTTTATATGAAATTTATTGACAAATTGGTTTCCATACAACACCCAGTGCTCATCCCAAAAGGTGCCCTCCTCAATACCCATCACCCACCCTCCCCTCCCTCCCACCCCCATCAACCCTCAGTTCTCAGTTTTTAACAGTCTCTTATGCTTTGGCTGTCTCCCACTCTAACCTCTTTTTTTTTTTTCCCTTCCCCTCCTCCATGGGTTTCTGTTGAGTTTCTCAGGATCCACATAAGAGTGAAACCATATGGTATCTGTCTTTCTCTGTATGGCTTATTTCACTTAGCATCACACTCTCCAGTTCCATCCACATTGCTACAAAAGGCCATATTTCATTTTTTCTCATTGCCACGTAGTACTCCATTGTGTATATAAACCACAATTTCTTTATCCATTCATCAGTTGATGGACATTTAGGCTCTTTCCATAATTTGGCTATTGTTGAGAGTGCTGCTATGAACATTGGGGTACAAGTGGCCCTATGCATCAGTACTCCTGTATCCCTTGGATAAATTCCTAGCAGTGCTATTCCTGGGTCATAGGGTAGGTCTATTTTTAATTTTCTGAGGAACCTCCACACTGCTTTCCAGAGTGGCTGCACCAGTTTGCATTCCCACCAACAGTGCAAGAGGGTTCCCCTTTCTCCACATCCTCTCCAGCATCTATAGTCTCCTGATTTGTTCATTTTGGCCACTCTGACTGGCGTGAGGTGATACCTGAGTGTGGTTTTGATTTGTATTTCCCTGATAAGGAGCGACGCTGAACATCTTTTCATGTGCCTGTTGGCCATCCGGATGTCTTCTTTAGAGAAGTGTCTATTCATGTTTTCTGCCCATTTCTTCACTGGGTTATTTGTTTTTCGGGTGTGGAGTTTGGTGAGCTCTTTATAGATTTTGGATACTAGCCCTTTGTCTGATATGTCATTTGCAAATATCTTTTCCCATTCCGTTGGTTGCCTTTTAGTTTTGTTGGTTGTTTCCTTGGCTGTGCAGAAGCTTTTTATCTTCATAAGGTCCCAGTAATTCACTTTTGCTTTTAATTCCCTTGCCTTTGGGGATGTGTCGAGTAAGAGATTGCTACGGCTGAGGTCAGAGAGGTCTTTTCCTGCTTTCTCCTCTAGGGTTTTGATGGTTTCCTGTCTCACATTCAGGTCCTTTATCCATTTTGAGTTTATTTTTGTGAATGGTGTGAGAAAGTGGTTTAGTTTCAACCTTCTGCATGTTGCTGTCCAGTTCTCCCAGCACCATTTGTTAAAGAGACTGTCTTTTTTCCATTGGATGTTCTTTCCTGTTTTGTCAAAGATGAGTTGGCCATACGTTTGTGGGTCTAGTTCTGGGGTTTCTATTCTATTCCATTGGTCTATGTGTCTGTTTTTGTGCCATCCCTATGCTGTTCAAGAGTCAACTGTATATGTAAAGTACACAACATGATGTTGGATATACACGTACACAGTGAAATGACTACTCCCATCATGCTAATTAATATATCATTTTCTCAAATAGTTACCATTATTTAAAGTGAGGTGTAATTGACGTCACAAAATATATTAGTTTCAGGTGTACAATATAATAGTTTGGTATTTGTATACATTGCAAAATGATCACTACAGTAAGTCCAGTTAACATCTGTCACCACGTACAATTGCAAAAATTTTTTTGTTTTCTTGTGATGAGAACTTTTAAGATTTACTCTATAAGATACAATATTAATAAGCACAGTCATGATGCTGTACATTATATGTCCATGACTTCCTTATTTTCTAACTAGAATTTTACCTTTTGACCCACTATATTCATTTGCAACCCCTGCCCCTGCAACCTCCACTCTGTTTTCTGTATATATGTGCTTGTTTGTTTTGCTTCTTTCTTTAGATGCCACATATAAGTGAGAGCCCATTGTATTTGTCTTTCTCTGACTTATTTCACTTAGTGCAGTGCCCTCAAGGCCCATCCATTTTGTCACAAATGGCAAGATTTCACTTTATTATTGCTGAATAATATTTCTTTGTGTATATATATAAATATTTGAACCTTTTATCTATGAAATAACTGCTGGATCATATGATAGTTCTATTTTTAATTTTTTGAGAAACTTCTATACTGTTTTCCATACTGGCTGCATCAATTTACATTCCCAACAATATAAGGGTTCACTTTTCCCTTCATATTTCCTAAACTTTTTATTTCTTACTTTTGATAATAGCCATTCTATCAGGTGTGAGGTGATATTTCATTGGGGTTTTAATTTTTTTTTAATGTTTATTCATTTTTGGCAGAGAGAGAGAGAGAGAGAGAGAGAGAGAGAGAGCGCGCATGAGTGGGGGAGGGGCAGAGAGAGAGGGAGACACAGAATCAGAAGCAGGCTCCAGGCTCTGAGCTGTCAGCACAGAGCCCGACTCAGGGCTCGAACTCACGAACTGTGAGATCATGACCTGAGCCGAAGTTGGAGGCTCAACTGACTGAGCCACCCAGGCACCCCTCATTGGGGTTGTAATTTATATTTACCGGATGATTAGTGACGCTGAACAACTTTTCATATACCATTGGCCATCTATATGTCTTCTTTAGGAAAAAAAAATTTACTCATATCTTGTGTCCATTTTTAAATCAGATAGGTTATTTTTTTAATTTTTACTTTTTTAATGTTTTATTTTTGAGAGAGAGAGAGACAGATTGTGAGTGGGGGAGGGGCAGAGAGTGAAGGAGACACAGAATCCAAAGCAGGCTCCAGGCTCTGAGCTGTCAGTACAGACCCTGATGCAGAGTTTGAACCCGCAAACCGCGAGATCATGACTGGAGCTAAAGTCACACACTTAAGTGAATGAGTCACCTAGGTACCCCGAGATTGGTTATTTTTTGTTTTTGTTTTATTTTTACTAAGCTGTATGAATTTTTAAATATATTTTGGATATAACCTCTTATCAGATATGTGATTTGTAAATATTTTCTCTCATTTGATAGGTTGCCTTTTCATTTTGTTGATGGTTTACTTTGCTGTGCAGAAGATTTTTAGTTTGATTTAGTCCCAATTATTTACTTTTGCTTTTGTTTTTTTGCTTTTGGTGTCAGAGCCAAAAATCATCACCAAGACTGATGTCAAGAAGCTTACTGCCTGTATTTTCTTCTAGGAGTTTTATGGCTTCAGGTTTTCCTTTCAAGTCTTTAATCCATTTTAAGTTAATTTTTGTGTATGTTGTAGATAGCAGTTCAGTTTCATTCTTTTGCATGTGACTGTCCAGTTTTCCCAACACTATATATTGAAGAGACTGTCCTTTTCCCCATTGTATGTTCTTGCTTCCTTTCTTATAAATTAGTTTTCTGTATATGCATGGGCTTATATCTGGGCTGTCTATTCTGGTCCATCAATCTGTATGTCTGTTTTTGTCCCAATATCATACTGTTTTGATTAATATAGCTTTGTAATATAGTTTGAACCCAGTGAGTTACAGTTACCATTTTTGTGTGTGTGGTCAGAGCACCTGAAATCTACTCTCCTGGCATATTCCCTGTATTCCTTCATTAAAGAGTCATCTTATTTATTTTTCTGGTTAAATGCATACTCAATGTTTAGATTTTAATTTGTGTTACTTTTTCAGAAAAGCCTTCACTCGTCTCCAATTCAGGTTTTTTGAGTATTATACTTTTATGGAATCATGATATTTTCTTTCCTATGTAACACTTCAGATTTTATCAATTTTATTTGCGTTATATGACTGTAAACTCAATGAGACTAGGAATTGTGTCTGTTTTCACTGTTATCTCAGGCACATATCATGTTTCCTGGTACTTAAAATAGTACATAGTAAAATGTACATAGTAAAATATTGTTGAATAAATATATACCTGAATCCACAAAAGACTTGAACTAAAAATTTCTACCAATTATCAGTAATTTCAAATGTATTCACAGAAAATAAAATGAACTTACCTTTAATATCTTATAACTAGAAGCAGTAATTTTGCCTTCAAAAGAAGACTCTTTGATGCTTTATATTTAAAAGGAAGATGTAAGGAAGAAAGTTTCTCAAAACCATTATAATATAGCCATCTCAGTTGGTTTTTTTAAAAAACATATTTTTCAAAAAAGACTTAGAATTGCATGGGTAGACTTTTTCTACTGATCACATAAGTGCTTAACCAGCTCTTCAATTTACATTGGATAGGCAAATATCAGCATAATGGGAGAAGTTTGCATAATGGAAAGTGCTCTGATACCCAACCAGCTGTGCCAAGATTCAATTTTACTTATTTACTGTGAGCACACACATCAAATGCATGCAGTAGACAGCAAGGGGTTGCCTGGTGAGGAATGTGAGGCTATGTCTTGGGGCACATGAGGTGACTTAGCTCTCAAGAAGCTGTTTACTAGGATGAGTGATAAAAGTGACTCCCATCATTATCCGGGAATCTTTTTTTTTTTTAACGTTCATCTATTTTTGAGAGATAGAGGGAGAGAGAGGGACGGGCAGAGACAGAGGGAAACAGAGAATCCCAAGTAGGCTCTGCACTGACTGAGCAAAACCTGACGAGGGGCTTGAACTCACAAATTGTAAGATCATGACATGAGTTGATAACAAGAGTTGGATGCTTGACTGAGACTGAGCCACCCAGGAACCCCCTAGCCTAGAATCTTTTTAAAGAAAGGTGTCTTGTGCTTCTTCCCTACATACATCATATTCTGACACACACCTTATTCTCCAGCCACACTGAACTTCTTATTTCACCCCAAACACAGGCCTGGTCACACTTTATGCCTTTGTACATACCTGTCCCCTATCCTACTTTTTATTTCCTTCTAGTTGAAACAAGATATAAATTTGGTCTTTGAAGAGTCAATTTACGGGCACCTGGGTGGCTCAGTCGGTTAAGTTTTTGACTCTTGATTTGGACTCAAGTCATGATCTCATGGTTTGTCAGTTCAAGCCACATATTAGGCTCTGCGCTGACAGCAAGGAACCTGCTTAGAATTCTCTCTCTCTCTCTCTCTCTCTCTCTCTCTCTCTCTCTCTCTCTCTTTCCCTCTCCCTCCCTCCCTCCCTCCCTCCCTCCCTCCCTCCTTCCTTGTTCCTCCCCTGCTTGTACCCACACTCCCTCTTTCAAAATAAATAAATCATGTTGGATAACTTCTCCTGACTTAAAAAAAAATAGTCCTTTCCCAAGCTCCCTTATATGTCTTCATGTCTGTTTTCTATGCCCTTACCCCTCTGAAGCTAACCATTTGGTTCATGGTCTTTCTCCTGACCCCATCTATCTCTCTCTCTCTCAAGGACATTATGCTCATACTTACCTTCCTCTCTTTATAATCATCAGTCTTTCTTTGTTGTTTCCTGTCCTCAATGCTTATATATTAAAAATCCAACTCCCCCATCTATATAAAAATAAAGACTACCTGGGATATGCTTTGTAGTCATTGATTGACCTTATATTATTCTCTTGGAAGGCCCCAATCCAGTGTCTGACCACCTGGCCCCTCTGCTTCTGCATCTACCATTAAATTAGACCCAGTTTTTTCAATGGCACTAAGATGCCCTTCTTGATCAGATTTAAAAGCTTCCTAGACCTCTTATTACTTTATACCTCAGTGATAGATGTTCTATTGGTAACTTCAATCTCTTCTCAGACTCCACTTTGCCCTTCCTCCCACTGTCTTATGTGTCTTTTCCCTTCAGTCACCAGCTCCTCTTTCTCCTATAGTATCTCAACCATGGGAAGTCCCCAAACTTTTTTTTCTAGTTCTTCTTAAACTTTATTTTTTGGAGGCTACTATCCTCTTTTTTTTTCTGTTTTAAATCTTCACCTGTAAGTTAATTTTTCCTATATCCTAGTCTTTTACCCAGTCTCTCCTTTGTGGTGCAGCCCTTCAGTTAAAACATCCTACAGGAAATCTTCTTTGGAAGTTTCCTCCAAACTGAAAACTTAAAAAAAAAAAAAAAAAAAAAAAACGCCTGAAAACTTTAGAGTGACTATAAGAAAACTTGTTATTTTTGTCCTTAAGAAGGCTCCATTTGTCATCATCTGCATTTCAGATCATGCCACCAGTACTTCTAATGACAAAGCCCAATGTTCTCCCCGTTTTATTGTCCTCCTGTCATTACCCTATGCGAGGACTTCACACTCATGTGTGAACTTAACAGCTTCCTAGTTTTATTTTCTATATCTCATATCTTCCATTCTCCCCAGACTGTATCTTACTTTTCTCTAACTCTTTTTTGCACTGAGTAACTGATTACACAACTGGGTCCTCCTATTATAAGTAGGTGGTTGTCTGAAAGACTATATTCAGAACTCCATTTATGAAATCATAAGTCTTAGTAATCTTCTGCTTCCTCCAATTCAAAAGATTTTTATTGCCTTAAAAAAAAACAACTTACTATTTATAAGAAACTTAATAATGTTTGTAACATGTTCTCCAAAATGAGCTCAAACACAGCAAGCATGTGGGCCATTAGGAAAATGAGTAGGGAGATGACAGCAATTAGGCACAAAGGCATAGGAATCTGTTGGTGATGGACACAGTTGCCCTGGCACTCAGATCTCTGCTGTCTGTGGAAGTTTATAGGCAGAAAGTCTGAGAAAGAAGCATTGCTACTGTTTTATCTTCTATTGGTACTGCAAAAGTTAGTATACTGCTTACTATTATTTGATGAATTGCATTCTCCCTAATATCTCCATACGAAGAGAAATCATGTTTCCCAGTTTGTCTAGCATATCTAGTTTCATAGAGAAAAACCAAAACATCTATAACTCTATTGACTAAGTTGTATTATAGGTAACATGAACAAAAGTTAGAAATTAAAGATTCCATCATTAAATAATTGGAAACACATACATGTTAGTTTTGTTTATCTTTAAATGTGAAGCCTTTTAGGAGAATTCAAACTGCATACTGGTGTGTGTGCATGTATGTGTGTGTATATTTAATGAACATAGTCTCCTTCAATTTAAATGATTCTAGATCTAAAATGTCTTTTATAGGTAACTTAAAAATTAATAATTATATTATACCATCAAAAAGTTTGATAAGTTCTGAAAAGAAAAAATTAACACGATGTCACTAATGATACCCATCTGTTAACAATTTCCTGTATTTCCTTCTAGTCTTTTTTTCACATTTATGTGCTCTGCACTTCTGTAATCATAGTGTGCATGCTATTTTTTCCCTATGAAAATTTAAAAACAGCATTGTATTGTGAATATTCTCCCTGCATACGCTATATGGCTTCTATGTTTCTGTGATGTTTTTAGAAACAGGATCTCACTAGTAAGCTAGATAAAGTCTAAGGACTTGGAGCCACGTGCTTTCCTCTTTCATTGGTAACATGCCAGCGGCCCTTCCACTCTTCTCAGCTTCTAGCTCACTGTGCCACACACTATTACATGATACTTAAAAAAATAGTTAATTTACAGGAAATAATTAAGACTCATTGCCTCGAGATTAAAAAAAAATCAGAATTGGCTCTACATGAAAGATTCTCTCCAGTGTAATGCTGACTGAGAAAACAGAGTAATGTTTCTATCTGTGAAATAAATTATCAGACAGTCTAAACACATTCATGCTGAGAAGGAAACATCCAGCCATTTCAATGTTTTAGAGATACAAAAAATTTGATCTCGTCCTCTCTGACATCTCTGTCATATTTGGCCACCATCTTAGCTGTCAGCCCCTGTTCTATTACTTACATGACTTGTTTGATCTGTGTTGATCAGTTATTGCATCAGAAGTCCTAACTCTCTGTTAGTTCAAATCAGTTTAAATAAGACAAAATGGGTCTGGGTTAACTACAGACTTGGCTCTCTTTATTTTGCATAATACCTATTACTTTCCCCTTATATTTAAATCAGTTCTTTCCTTTGCCCTAATTATTTGCTTCCTTCCTCAGTGCCCTGTATCATCTGTATGTTACAAATTATATTTTGGTTCTTATCTGGGGATTATTTTAGAGAAACAGCTTTGTTTTTATTACTCATTATTATTTCCCATTTTATTTTAAAGAATTTCATTATTTTAATGACTACATTTATATTTCTGGCTGAATCTGAAGATATATCAACCTCCATCCCATCCATTCAACCATCCCATGCATCCATCCCTGCAGTCTTTCATTTATTTATTCATTTATTGAGGGTCCTCTTTTGCAGTAGGCAAAACCTAGTTGGACTACTTTTATGAGTTGAATCACTTAGTTCAATTAAAGAAAGAGCTAATTTAGTTAAGTAACCATTTGTGACCTATCAATTTTTCCAAAGCATTCATGCATGAAATCAGAATCTGTTTCCTAGAAATGGAGTTTTTATATAGCATCTCCTGTCAGAAATAGCAAATACATTTTCCCAACAACTATTTAAGATTTTCTTTTTCATATCTTTATTTTAAAAGCTCACGTTTTGTTTCCTAAATCTATATATTGGGTCCTCTAGAACTGATACATGAATTCAGCAAAGTTGCAGGATACAAAATCAATGTACAGACATCAGTTGCATTCTTATACACTAATAATGAAGCAAGAGAAAGACAAATAAAGAAACCGTTCCCATTCACAATTGCACCAAGAAGCATAAAATACCTAGGAATAAACCTAACCAAAGATGTGAAAGATCTGTATGCTGAAAACAATAGAAAGCTTGTGAAAGAAATTGAAGAAGATATAAAGAAACAGAAAAACATTCCATGCTCATGGATTAGAAGAGTAAATATTGTTAAAATGTCAATACTACCCAAAGCTATCTACACATTCAATGCAATCCCAATGAAAATTGCACCAGCATTCTTCTCGAAGCTAGAACAAGCAATCCTAAAATTTGTATGGAACCACAAAAGGCCCCGAATAGCCAAAGTAATTTTGAAGAAGAAGACCAAAGCGGGAGGCATCACAATCCCAGACTTTAGCCTCTACTACAAAGCTGTCATCATCAAGACAGCATGGTATTGGCACCAAAAGAGACACATACTGGTGGAATAGAATAGAGACTCCAGAATTGGACCCACAAAAGTATGGCCAACTAATCTTTGACAAAGCAGGAAAGAACATCCAATGGAAAAAAGACAGCCTCTTTAACAAATGGTGCTGGGAGAACTGGACAGCAACATGCAGAAGAATGAAACTAAACCACTTTCTTATACCACTCACAAAAATAAACTCAATATGGATAAAGGACTTGAATGTGAGACAGGAAACCATCAAAACCCTAGAGGAGAAAGCAGGAAAAGACCTCTCTGACCTCAGCTGCAGCAATTTCTTACTTGACACATCTCCAAAGGCAAGGGAATTAAAAGCAAAAATGAACTATTGGGACCTCATGAAGATAAAAAGCTTCTGCACTGCAAAGGAAACAATCAACAAAACTAAAAGGCAACCGACAGAATGGGAAAAGATATTTGCAAATGACATATCAGACAAAGGGCTAGTATCCAAAATCTATAAAGAACTCACCAAACTCCACACCTGAAAAACAAATAATCCAGTGAAGAAATGGGCAGAAAACATGAATAAACACTTCTCTAAAGAAGACATCCAGATGGCCAACAGGCACATGAGAAGATGCTCAACGTCACTCCTCATCAGGGAAATACAAATCAAAACCACACTCAGATATCACCTCACGCCAGTCAGAGTGGCTAAAATGAACAAATCAGGAGACTATAGATGTTGGTGAGGATGTGGAGAAACGGGAACCCTCTTGCACTGTTGGTAGGAATGCAAACTGATGCAGCCACTCTGGAAAACAATGTGGAGGTTCCTCAGAAAATTAAAAATAGACCTACCCTATGACCCAGCAATAGCACTGCAAGGAATTAACCCAAGGGATAGAGGAGTGCTGATGCATACGGGCACTTGTACCTGAATATTTATAGCAGCACTTTCAACAATAGCCAAAGTAAAGAGCCTAAATGTCCATCAACTGATGAATGCATAAAGAAATTGTGGTTAGAATACTACTTGGCAGTGAGAAAGAATGAAATATGGCCTTTTGTAGCAACGTGGATGGAACTGGAGAGTGTTATGCTAAGTGAAGTAAGTCATACAGAGAAAGACAGATATCATATGTTTTCACTCTTATGTGGATCCTGAGAAATTTAACAGAAGACCATGGGGGAGGGGAAGGAAAAAAAAAGAGAGAGAGGGAGGGAGCCAAACCATAAGAGACTCTTAAAAACTGAGAATAAACTGAGGGTTGATGGGGGGTGGGAGGGAGGGGAGGGCAGGTGATGGGCATTGAGGAGGGCACCTTTTGGGATGAGCACTGGGTGTTGTATGGAAACCAATTTGACAGTAAATTTCATATTAAAAAATTAAAAAATAAACATTAAAAACCCTATATATTGGGGTTATACACTGACATTGTTTCTGTTTATAAGATAGTGTTTCTTTCTTCACATGCTAGTTGTCATTATGGTTTATTGTCCTTACTAACACTGATAATTGGTCTATGAATGTACTTTGAAGAATGACTTTTGCTTATACTAATGTACTAAAACTTATTTTCTTTTTCTTCTGGAGTTTTCATTAATGTTTTTTCCTGTTCTGCATATTGAAGAAAACAATTATTTCATTTTCTCACATTCTTCAATTCTTTCTGTAAAATATCTTTGATGTTTTATTCAAGATTATTCTCTAGATAGTCCTCATAATATAAGCAATTATAAATAGTTATTTTGGTATAATAATATTAATAAAATAATTACCTAGCTCTTTGCTGCTGGTTTATTACATTTTAAATTAGACAATACTGAATTGAAGCCAAGTAAATATTCTAAGTGATATTACAAATTTCTCTTTTCTGGATCACTCTTTGTGGCAGGTTTCCTGATGATTGTTTTCATGCTTCAGGCAAAAGTGTGTTTCTTTACAAGGTATTTTGAATCTAATACCAACCATCCTATACCACTGGTACTGGAGACATTTCTTCTTGGCCTAGTAAATATTCATTGAAGGTTTTACCATTAATAGTCTTTTCTTATATTAACCATTCAAATTCTTTCAAAATGATTCATGTACATTTAATCAACTGAGAGTAAAACCCTATATTTTTAGAATCTCATTACGCATCTTCAGAGCAATGAGTAATTCCTGCTAAAGGAATATTTATTGGGAAGAAAAGCAGCATCAGTCCAAATTTCATCATGTTTATGTATTATGATATCTGAGGCATTCCATTTCTCAGGAGAACCCTTCCCTACTCTACACTCTCAAAATGCATTTATGGTAGAACTATATACGCTTAACAATTGTACAAACTCTCTTTGTATGACTCACATCAATTGTGGTCTTTTATTAATTGAGTTTTACTTTTGTGTGTATAACAAATGAGTTTAACACAGCTTGATATGCAGCATTGACCAGAAAACTTTTAGATCATAAGTCAGTACTAACTTATGATCATAAGTTATGATCATTGACCAGAAAACTTTTAGATCATAAGTCATCATCAGTACTAACAGATTTTTTTCTATTACATCATTACATTTCCACAGCTGATGAAAACACCTTTCCCCACACTCTCACTGATATAGAGCTTCCTATCTGTTTCTGCTGTAGCAGCCTGCTGCTACATCAGGATTGGTCTATGTTCTCTCTCTTTCTGTATCTCTATTATGAAGTAATATTTAAATACCTTCTTGTCTTGAAAAAATTCAAACAGTATACATGCATGTAAGTAAAATGTAAATATTTTTCTTTATTTTTTCTCCAGGTAACTACTCCCAATAGTTTAGTTAGCACATCCTTTATAAATCAATTTTTAAACACATTTAATTGATATGTATGGGTATGAGTTTTTGCATATACATATTAAGGTATAAGCATTGTCCTATCTTTATTTTTTCTTAAGAATATTGTAAGAATATAAATCTATTTTTAATAGTTGCCTGTATGCTTTTTTGTTCTTTTAGGTTTCTATTTTTTTTTTTGTGAAAGAGAGATGGCAAAAGTGAGCAAGGGGGAGAGAGAGAGAGAGAAGCAGAGCTCACATGAAGTGGGGCTCGTGTTCACCTTAAGCAGTGCACCCAATGTGGAACTTGAACTCACAGACCATGAGATCATGACCTTAGCTGAAGTCACATGCTTAGCTGACTGAGCCATCCAGGCACCCCTATTTTTTCTTGATTATATGTAAAAGAATACCCATAATTAAGAATGCTGAGTAGAAAAATATGTCTAATTTAATTTATTAACATTTGCTTATTAATAGAATTGATCACTTTCCCCATGTCCTTAATTATTTTTAGCTTCTCTATCAGTTTCAAAAAAAAAGGAAGAAAAAAATTTCCCACATTGTGGATTTGTCAGTTTCTCCATAGTATTAATTTTGCTTCATGCATTTCAGGACTAAATGTTCAGTGATGCACAGTTATGATTATTATAACTTCTTGGTGGACTTCTCTTTTATCATGATTTTATTTTCCTCTTTATTTCTACTAATTTCTTTAAATTCTGTCTTGTCTAATATTAGTATTGATATACCAGCCTTTTATGTTTTTTTTTTTTTAGTTATTATTAGTTTGGAGTACGCTCCTTTCTTCTTTATGAATCTCATGTGTATAGAACTGGATTAATAATAATTTATAGTTCTTAATGCACTGTCATCATTGACATCCTTTATCTTCATTTACATAATTTAATTTTTAATAATATTCACTAATGCATGTATATACAGGTGTTACTATCTTTAAAATCTCAAATATAATATACATTTTTAGGGTTGGATTCATCATTCATTATCCAGTTGCCTTTTTGATACTTTTGAACATTTTTGACTGATTTCTTGTCACATTTGATCAGTTCATCGCTGATTTTAATCTAATAGCATGACCGATGATGAGCTCACTTTGGGAGTACAAGTGCCAGCTGTGTCATTTTAGGTTTGCTTGTGTTTTCTGTATTATTTTTAGCCTCTTGTTTCTTGGCAGAAATATTTAAAAGTCATTTGACCCTTTTTGTGGGGATTAGCCTCGTTAAAACGCATAATATAATTGGCAAATCCACTTGATATCATAAATCAAAATATAAGCGAATAAGGGAGTAAGGTCACCACAGTAAACCCCTTTGGGTTGAGGAACGCTTTTTCCTCCCTTAGGATATAACGTATAATGTATGATACATAATCATTTGACATGCCAAAATGAGGGTACTGGTGTTCAATAGTATATTAAAGATTTAGTAAAGCTTTATTTCTTGTTTTAAATACAAATTGCATTTCAGAGAACATATGCCATTTTCCTCATCGCAATAAATCAGATAGTGGAGTGATTCTCAAAGTGTAGTAAATGAACACCTGGGGATCCAGAGACCCTTTTTAGAGGTCCACATGTTCAAAATTATTTTTCTAATAATAAGAAATTATTTACCATTTTTTAAACTATGTCTGCCTTTGCACAGGTGATGCATATGCCATAGCAGGCAAACCATGCTAAGTGGAGTCTTAGCATGAACCAAAGTAGTGGCAATAAACTGTTCTGGTAGACACTGTATTGTTCATTGCAATGCAGGTACAGGAAAGGGGGAAGTTTCACTTACAGATGCCTTGGATGGAGCAGTAACAATTTTTTTTAAAATTTTATTTGTTTTGAAAGTGAGAGGGCACATGTGCATGTGAGTGAGAGAGGGGCAGAGAGTGAATTCCAAGCAGTCCCCATGCTGTCAGCGGGGAGCCTGATGTGGGACTTGATCTCACAACCCTGAGATCATGACCTGAGCTGAAATCAAGAGTCAGATGCTTAACCGCCTGAGTCACCCAGGTGTCACAAGAATTTTAATTTTGTTTAATCTCAATTCTTGAGTACGCATTTTTTTTTAACACTGTATGTGACAAAGTGTGCATAAAGCATTTCTGCTACATACCAAAGGGCAGTGGATGACTCATTGCCCAATGTTGAGAACTTTTTTTTTAATGAAATACTATTTTTTGCTTGAAAGAAATTATGGTTATCCAGACTTGAGTATTTGGCAGACATTTTCTTGAGAAAGAATGAAGTGAGCCTGCCACTTGAAGGAAAACAACTGACAGTATTTTTGGCCAATGATAAAATTTGAGCTTTCAAGTTACAAATCAGAATTTTGAAAACATGTATCTGCCACCACAAACTTGATAGCTTTTCAATATAGGCCCCAGTGCAAAATGAAAATGTGGGGTCCTTGTTGAAAGAGCAAAAAAAAAAGTGCCCCTAAGGGTACTAACATAGAAAGCTTTTTTCCTTCTTCCATAGTTTCTCTTATTTTTTGCTTGTCATGATATTTTTTATTTGCTACTTAATGTTGTTCTAAGTAAAGGAAGTGAAATTTTAGGTTATTAACATGAATTTTACCCTTTATATTGTACAATGGCAGGTTTATATACAAATCTGAGAACATTTGATTCATATGCAAAATCACAAAAATTGCACAATTTGTATTTCATGGTTGATATGGGCATATTTTTGTCATTACAGAAGAGTAGAAATGATGTAAAACTCTGAGGCATTTGTATGTTCTGTGAACACAGTCTTCAGCTTATTTGTGACCAACAAAGGACTGAAAAGAAAAGGGACTATGGGCTGCTTGATCTTTCATTTTCTTACTGTCATCATTTTCAGGGAAAATGGTTGGCTATCACAAGAAAGGAACACCAATGACAAAGGATATGATAGAGTTCCTAGGTGCTTCATCTTTCTTAGAAAGCACTACCTTCTTTCTGCATTCAAAGCAAATTCTGATTTGATTGTAGAGTGTGGTTTCTCAGGGCCGTTAGCACCCCAACTTCATCATAGGCTTACAAGCTTACTTTGCACTTTGAATCTTGCTGAATTCCCATGCTGTGGGCACCCCAGAGCTTTGTGAATTTTGAGCATTGTATGCAATGTATGTATATGAGGCAACAAGGAATGGCTGACATATTATATATTGCATGTATCCCTTCTGCTTTTGTTATCTAATTGGGCTTCACTTATAAAACACAAGTTCAAAGATAAAATTATTAAAAATTTCAAGATAGCAATAGCAGGACACTATTAAATCAAACCCAGGAAGTTTCTGAGTGTGGGGCCCTCTACCTCTGTGCATCCTACACTCGCACAAGGCTGATTCTGCTTAAAGACGTTTATGAGATTAGTGATGATACTAATGCGAATTGTTTATATTGTATAATGCAATGTGTCAACATTTGGGAGATTTGCATAAAGCTGTGAACTGATATTTTCCAAATGACCAATGCATAATTATGAATGGGTAAAATATCCACTCCAAGTGCAAAATAGGCCAATGTATTTTAATGTCAATGGAAAACAAAGAATTCATTGCTATGGTTTCAGATTCTACATAGCAACTAATTTTTAATAAACTATCACTCATTGATTTGGGTGCAGGACCAAAGAAAAATATTCACAGTTACCTGAAAAAACTGTGATATTTTTTTTTCCTTTTTTCAACTACATATCTGTGTGCAGCTAGACTTTCTTCATACTTAAAACAAAAACATATCACAGTACATTGATTGCAGAAGCAGATAAGAGAATCCAGATATTTTTCTATTATGCCAGACTTCATTAAAAAGACTTGCAAAATTACGGAATAATTTCACTGTTTGTATTGATTTTTTTTTGCAAAATATTTATATTTTTAAATTATCCTATGTTGGCTAACATGAACTAGGCTTGGACTGTTATTTTCAAATTAATTTATAATTAAAAATTTAATAATTTCTATTGTGACTTGGACTAGAAAATACCCAGTAGAAAAAATTTATATAAGATATTGCTCTCTGGGACTCTCAATTTTTAAGAGTGTCAAGGGGTTCTGAAACCAAAAAGAGAGAGCCTCTTACCTAATAGATCAACGAATGTGACATGACTTTTTTATAAAAATCAGACCGTTGGCACTTTTTTTAGAGACCTATTTTTTAAAGTTTATTTATTTTAAGAGGGACAGAGACAGCATGAGCAGGGAAGGGGCAGAGAGAGAGGGAGACCGAGAATCCCAAGAAGGCTCTACACTGTCAAGAAGCTGTGAGATCATGATCTGAGCCAAAACCAAGAGTCAGACACTTAACCGACTGAACCACCCACGTGCCCCAGACAGTTGGTACTTTTAAAAAGTAGTAAATATGCTACCTCTTAAAACAAAATTCTTAATAATAAGGTGTTATAATACAGTTTTAAGACCTTGGATTTAGGTAGGAAAAATAGTATCACCAAGCATAAATATAAAACTAATGCTTTTATTGACTGTGACAAAATATTTTGTTAAAATCCTCAAGATACATGCTAGTTTTTGTTCATCTCTTCTTCTAAATTTGCATGTTTTTATTTCCTAATCATAAAATAACACGTTGACTAAAAGAATTTCAAATGTACAGATGTAGAATATTGTAAATCCTCTGAACGCTCACACTTTTTAAAAAATTTACATCCAAATTAGTTAACATATAATGATATGCTGATTTCAGAAGTAAATTCCAGTGATTTATCTCCTATGTATAACACCCAGTGCCCATCCCCAAAAGTGTCCTCCCTAATGCCCCTTACCCATTTGCCCCATCCCCCCTCCCACAACCCCTCCAGTAATCCTCAGTTTGTTCTCTGTATTTAAGAGTCTCTCATGTTTTGTCCCCCTCTCTGTTTTTATATTATTTTTGCTTCCTTTCACTTATGTTCATCTGTTTTGTATCTTAAATTCCTCATATGAGTGAAGTCATATGGTATTTGTCTTTCTCTGACTGGCTAATTTCGCTTAGTCTAATACATTCTAGTTCCATCCACGTAGTTGCAAATGGCAAGATTTCATTCTTTTTGATTGCTGAGTAATACTCCATTGTATATATATACCACATCTTCTTTATCCATTCATCCATCGATGGACATTTGGGCTCTTTCCATACTTTGGCTATTGTTGATAGTGTTGCTATAAACATTGGGGTGCATGTGCTCCTTTGAAACAGCACACCTGTATCCCTTGGATAAATACCTAGTAGTGCAATTGCTACTCGGGTTGTAGGGTAGTTATATTTTTAATTTCTTGAGGAACCTCCATACTGTTTTTCAGAGTGGCTGCACCAGTTTGCATTCCTACCAGCAGTGCAAAAGAGATCTTTCTATGCATCCTCACCAACATCTGTTATTGCCTGAGTTATTAATTCTAGCCATTCTGACTGGCATGGGGTGGTATCTCATTGTGGTTTTCATTTGTTTTTCCCTGATGATGAGTCATTTTTTCATGTGCCTGTTAGCCATCTGGATGTCTTCTTTGGAGAAGTATCTATTCATGTCTTTTGCCCATTTCTTCACTGGATTATTTGTTTTTCAGGTGTTGACTTTGGTAAATTCTTTATAGATTTTGGATACTAACCCATTCCGTCAGTTGCCTTTTAGTTTTGCTGATTGTTTCCTCTGCTGTGCAGAAGCTTTTTATTTTGATGAGGTCCCAGTAGTTCATTTCTGCTTTTGTTTCCTTTGCCTCTGGAGACATGTTGAGTAAGAATTTGCTGCACCCGAGGTCAAAGAGATTTTTGCCTGCTTTCTCCCCTACAATTTTGATGGCTTTCTGTCTTACGTTTAGGTCTTTCATCCATTTGAGTTTATTTTTGTGTATGATATCAGAAAGTGGTCCAGGTTCATTTTTCTGCATGTCACTGTCCAGTTTCCCCAGCACCATTTGCTGAAGAGACGGTCTTTATTCCATTGGATATTCTTTTCTGCTTTGTCAAAGATTAGTTGGCCATATGTTTGCTGGTCCATTTCTGGGTTCTCTATTCTGTTCCATTGATCTGAGCGTCTGTTTCTGTTTCAGTACCATACCGTCTTGATGATTACACCTTTGTAATACAGCCTGAAGTCTGGGACTGTGTTGCCTCCAGGTTTGGTTTTCTTTTTCAGGATTGCTTTGGCTATCCGGGGTCTTTTCTGGTTCCATATGAATTTTAGGATTGTTTTGAACTCTCATACTTTAAAGGCATTATCACTTTGTGGCATTTCCTCTGGTGTCTTTTTATCCCCTAATACAAATAGCATTATAATATTATAATTGTTATATGTCAGAATCTGGTATTGATATTCTTTTTCAAGATAATATCTTAAGTTATGTTTTATGAAGACTTCTTTCTATTTTATGAGTTCTGCCTTTAAATATTATATTTTTTAAAGACATATATGAAATTTGGATCATTTCTAGTTTGTAAACAAATATTTACCTGAAATGAGTGATTTGCAATAGACTCTTATTTTTCATCTGATAGGATTTATGGTTATTAAGCACATTCATAAATGGACTTTTCCAATGTGCAACTGGTCAAGACCAATACATAATAACTTGTTAATAAATTTGACATTATGATTTGTGAAAAATTCAAATTCAGTTATGGTTAAAAATGAGCATTATGGAGTCTCTGGTCTAACAAATGCTAGAATCATATAGAGGAACTACCATGTACATAAATAACTGTAATACTAGTAGTATGTCACAGCCTATTAAAAAGGAAAGTGCCTTGTACTTTGTGACCTACATGAATTAATATTTGATTAATAAAATTAATGCCTATAACAAAAGTGTTTGGTAAAGTATTTTCCATTTTACCAGACATTTTCCAGGTTAAAAAGGTTTTTCTTGAGCACTTATGCCATAGTTTACCCATGCTAGTATTAATAATTAAATGAAATATACTGAATACAGTTCAGCTCTTGCCTGAATCAGAGTTACGGCAGGTCCATTGCCGTATTTAATTGTAAAAAAGAAGAATGTCAATAATTTGCTCACAAATGTCTTCTATACTCAATTTGGGTACCATTCTGCTATCTCTGCTATTGCTTAGTCTGTTTCAATTAATGCTAGAGCAGATGAAGACATCTACTCAAGAAGCAATATATAAACTTATCATAAATAAAATTATTCAAATTAAAACATAATGCTATTCTTATATTAGGTTATTTTTTAAAGCATTCCTCCAGTGTTATAAATATTAGAGCAATATCAGTCAATCATATAGTGCAAATTTATATCATCCTTTTTGAGAACATTACATCAGTACATATAAAGAGACAAAAAAATGCATTCTCAACTCAGGAGTCTAGTTAGTGGAAATGTATTATAAAAATGTTTAAACAAAACTAGAGAAGCTATTAAAATTATTTGTCTCTGTATTAAATTTCCAATATGAATGGAATATGGAATAAATCATTGTCTAACAAAGTGATTAAATATTATGCGGCCATAAAAATAGCAAAAAGCATTTGCAAAAACAAGGTAACATGTTCAATAAGTCAAAATGATAATAAAAATTAGCAGATACTTGGATTAGGCCTGCATAAAATCGTGAATTTTAGTTAAATATTATTGGGGAATACACATGCACACACACACAAATAGAAATGTTATGCCAAAGTAATAGCATTATATTTGATTTATTTCCATTTTGCTGAACATTGTTTAATATCACTTTTTCTTGGTAAAAAACAAATGAATAAACAAAGAACCCAAGAGGCTTTCTGAGGCATTTATAGTATAACACATTGCACTTGGAACTGAGATTCAGGCTGGAAGCCTCGCCATCTTATATATACATACATACATACATGCAGATATGTATATATACACACAACACATATATATATACATATATATACATATATATACATATATATACACATATATATGCTTGTATATCTCATATATATATGCTTGTATATCATACATATATACACACACACACATATGCCTGTAGATAAGTAACCTAATTTTATGAACCTTAATTTCAGCATCAGTTAAATATAAATTCCACTAGCCCTTCAGAGTTATAAATTAGTTAAGACTATATATGTGAAAGAGCCCTTTACAATCCCTGAAACATAGTTGATATTAAGTATATTTTAGTAGAATCTGAAATAAGGGAGATTTTTTTCTCCTTCTAGTATTTTAAGAATGTTAATAAACTTTGTTGAAAGGCTTAACATACCGGCCTGTAGAAGGTTATATACCTTGGGAATTTTACTCGATAAGTGAGTGTACTTATTACTTTCAACACGTTGATTGTGTGTGCTTGAATGATTTTAAGAAGGAAATCCAATTTTTAGCTAAAGACCATTTATTGTCCCACTCACAATTATAAAAAGGGAGTCAAATGCAGGTGTGTACATAGTACAGGCAAAATGCTATGCTCTATCGAAAAAGCAAGGAATCTGCAATGATCTTCTATAAGGAGACTTTCTAATTTAAATTCTTTCACTGTTCTGTATTGTACAAATAGTTGCAAAAGATTGTAAATTCTTTAGTGGTATTTGACTGCAGGATTCTATGGAAATATTTACAGAGTACCTAGTGGTATAGTGGAAATAGCAGAAGAGTGAAATCTGGGAGAACTGGGTTCTTACAAATTCAGCTTTATCTCTTCCCTCTTCATCTGTCAATCAGGGGTTGAATTAGAAATTATTTAAGGTTCTTTTTCAGTTTTCAAATTCTGTGATCTTATTCTTTCTTTCTTTCTTTCTTTCTTTCTTTCTTTCTTTCTTCTTTCTTTCACCTATCTATCTATCTATCTATCTATCTATCTATCTATCTATCTACCGACTGACCGACCAACCAATCACCTACCTGTGTATCTACCTATGTACCTCCAGATCTGCTTATCTAGCTAATGGGCATTATACTGTTCTTGACATAGAATACACCTTTAATTATATATGATTATTACATGATTTATCAGCCACCTACATGTCCACAAATGTCTGAAGTAAACCCTGCTAAAAAGACTGCATAATTCCCTAAATGTGGCTGTCTTGTAGGCTAACTTCTTTCACATATTTAATAATGGAGAAAATCTACCTCATTGTTAAAGGAAAGTCTGTAATAGTCTAGAAACAGCATAGTCTAGAAACCAACTTTTTGGAGGAGGTGGGGCTAATACTTAGCATTTATTATCTTAGGTAAATACTGTTAAATATGTAAGGAACTTGATACCCAGAACTCAAAGGAAACTTTCTTTAAAGCCACATATTTAAATAGCCAAATTGGTGTGAAAACCCAGGTCCACCTGTGTCGAAGCCCGAGACTTCTGTAGTATTCCATAGTGTGTTATAAGAGAAACTTGGCTAATGGACGTTTCCCCAAATGCCTCTCTTGTTTATCATGACACATCTATAGATATTCATAGGCAGCCTTTTTCCAAATGGAAATGAAAGTTTCTGTTCTAGATTTCAGGATCCTTGGTTTGCCAAGTGAAGAGAATGAAAGCATAGAAGGAAGGAAGCTTTATGTCAATTTTTCAAAGGCAGCAGAATTGGGAGCAGCTATACTAAAATGAAAAATCAGAGCAAAGCAGAATAAGTGGGGAAAAGACAACAAAGATGTGATTGAGAAAGTATGCTTATTGAATTATTACACAGGATGAGGCAGGGAGAAAAAAAAGATGTTTCCACTAATGATGACTGATTGTTGGAAAAGATATTTTTGAAACAAGATAGCCCATTCTCCACAAGTCAAGTGACAGGACCAAATCCAAATTTTAACAGAAAAATGTGGCTATGATAGAGTGTGCTTGTATGAACATCACAGGCAGAGCTCTGTCAATTGATGTTTCCCGCGACTAAAGCAAGATATTACTGAAGTTGCACGTTCATCACTTTCTAAACTAGATGTCAGAGATCTTAAAACACTCCAGAAGGAAAAGTCCCATTTTTTATATGGTGAAAGAGATAAAGCACACAGCAGGAAATGTAATTCTCTTGAGAATTCTTCCCAAAGGATTTGATAGAGCATAGCATTTCTTATGTGGTTTTAAATAAATATCCTACACAGAAATTTTAGCTTTTGGATCCAATTAAAACCATAATTCCTGTGCTAAATACACGTGAGGACACACCAGATTTGAATATACAACATTACCATGAACCTGAAGGGATGTCTGTTTTCACTCCTCTCATGTAGATGGAGCTAGAGATGCTTGATGTTTGAATAAGGCAACCAGAACACTTAAGGTCATAAAGATGAGGAAGGAATGAGTGAAACTGTCCCCTTGGAGATGACAGGACATTTAAATAGAAAGTTCTCAGGAATCTGTGAAACAACTACTAGAACTAATAAGTGAACTTATCAAGGCCATATAAAAATAAATTATTACAATACATTTAACAGCAACCAATTAGAAAATAAAAATTATATTTAAAAGTCTACTTAAAATACTATCAAAACACCCAAGAAATTCTTAGGAATAATTTTAACAAAACATGCATGACCTTTTCACTGATAATTATAGGATATTCCTGAGAGAAATTATAGAAGGCCAAATATAGAAGGCCAATGTATATGTATATATACATATATATAACTTAATATGTAAAATATATATAACTTAAGATACATAATATACATAATGTATATATAACATATATATAACTTATATGTATAAAATATATATACATATATATAACATATATGTAACTTAAAAAATATGTATATAAAATATATATAAACTTAGAAGAGATTAGGGAGACATGGCAACTAAATCCATTGGATACCAGATCAAAAAAACTGGAACTATTCCATACATTAATACATTTTTCATAAAATATATTAGTGGAACAATTGTTGAAATTTGAACAAAGTATGAAATTGAGGTAATTATACAATATTAATGTCAATTTTTAATTTTGACAATTATCCTGTGGCCACATAATAGAAAGTACCATTTTTTAGAAAGAAATGCTGAAATATTTAGGTATAAATATACATTATGTCTCAAACAGTTGAGAAATCACTGTGTATTTGTGGAGATTATATACAAACACACACACACACACACACACACACACGTGCACACACATAAAGAGAGCAGACGAGAGAAAATATGGTAAATGTTAACATTTGGAGAATATGGGTGAACTTATGAGAATTCTTTGTACTAATTTTGCAACATTTTTGTAAATATAAAGATATTTCAAAATTAAAAGTTTAGAAATTAATATCCAAGATAAACAATATAACTTTAGGCAGTTTCATCTATAATAAAATTTTCAAGGGAACCTTATGGTCTAAAGATCAATGAAGTCAGTGTGATTTTAAAGATATAAGTAAGGATGAATAGAAAGCCATAGCAATTGAGACTATGTAATTTTGAAATAGTCATAGAAAAATTTATCAGGAGAGAGATACCTAGAAATGCTATGTGACAGAGAAAGGATAGTAGTTCAGTTGTGAATGGAGCCAAATGAATAGAGCTTGTGACAACTGGTTATTTATGTGGAAAAAATTACGATTAATTTTCTACCTTCCAACATAAAAAATATCTAGCTGATTTAAACAATAAAATGTGAAAACAAAGAGCTCAAACTTTTAGAAGAAAATATTTTTTTAGTGCTTTAATGGTTTATTATATAATTTATTGTCAAGTTAGCTAACATACAGTGTATACAGTGTGCTCTTGGCTTCGGGAGTAGATTCCCGTGATTCATCACTTACTAGAAGAAAATATTTTTTTGATTTGGCATAGAAAAAATAGTTTTTAAATATTATATAAAAACTAGAAACCACAAGGGAAAAGACTGATAAATTCAATTATGTTTTCAACTGTATCAAAATATACCTTACAAACATGAAAAAAAAATCAGAGCCTATGAGAAGATATTTAAAGATTTTAGTACTTAGAATATCTAATGAATTCCTTGTAGTCAATAAAAAAAAAGAAAGAACCACATTATAGAACACTGAGCAGAAGATATGAGGCGGCAGATGTGAGGAGGATGAAGATTCAATAAGAGGAAAACAAGTAACCCAATTTAAAAATGGACAAAAGATTTAAACAGACACTTCAACAATGAAGATGCAAGTATGGCAAATAAGTACATAAAAGATGCCCAACGTTGTCATTAATTAGGGACGTGCAAATTAAAACCACGATGAGAAACCACTCACGGCCTACTAGAATGGCTGACACCAACAACAAAACAATTTGACATTACCAAGTGCTGTGAGGACACATAGTGACTGCCGTTCATGTGATGCTGGTGGTAATGTGAAATGGTACAGTCACTTGAGTACTTAGAACCACCCAGTGGGAACTCTTTTTAAAGATGGACAAACTGAGGGGCACCTGGTGGCTAAGTGGGTTAAGCATCTGACTTTGGCTCAGGTCATAATCTCACAGTTTGTGACTTCAAGCCCTGCATTGGGCTCTGTGATGACAGCTCAAAGCCTGGAGCCTGCTTTGGATTTTGTCTCCTTTTCTCTGCCCCTCCCCACTTGTGCTCTGTCTCTCAAAATAAACAAATGTAAAAAATAAAAATAAATAAAAATAAGGGTGGAGAAACTGAGAATTAGAGAAGTCCATGCTGTGCCCATGGACACCCAGTTCATTATTCTGATTAATATTAACTTTTAATTAGGGATCTGTATGCTTATTGGTTTGAAATTCTTTTAACCCTCAGCGTTCACAGAAATAAGACTTAAAATTTGCTTACGATAAATACTCCTGCATCAGAAGTGATTTCTCTGGCTTCTGACCATATAAAGATCACTGTGAATGTGCAGCTTTACACTGTTATAATTAAAGGAAAGAGAATTGATCTCATTCTTCTTCATTTTAGAAACTGTAAACATGTAGGAAAAATGCCTTTGACTTTTGACCAAACAGGAACAGAATTAAAAATGAAAAAAGGGATATTTTGGAATTTACACTCTCCTCCCTTCCCTACTGGGTTTGAAGGCCCTTTCCTTGTATTTGTTCCTCACCTTCAGAGATTGACACTATTTAATTTCCAGGGACTTCAGTCAGGAATAAGTATCACGTCATGACTTGAGGTGTAAGAAGAGTCTATTCCCACTGAAGCAATCACCTCACAAATTGACATCACCTCTATTTGTATATTTTGAAATATTTCCTTATATTTAAAATTTCATTTGTAGGGGCTAAGGTAGGCAGAAACAGCAATGTTTTCTTTATTCTTGAAAGCTGAATAATATATAAATAAAAAGTAAAAGAAAATCTTTAGACATTAATTCTAAGTACTGATCAATTTCTAATATTACCAAAGGAATAAAAGATACGATGCTATAGCATCTGTATAGGATCCTAACTCCTTTGAATTGAGACAATTGCTGTTTAGAAAAGTATGTTAAATATATACGATATGTCACAGAAAGACCCAGAATCATACTTGTTTTTTTCTTTTCATATACAACCTCACTGGTTAATAAAAATATGAAATTCTGAAGTTTGGAAATGGTATAGAATCCATTTTACAGACATTTTGAAACTATACCATCTATGTGATCAGATGGAAACTTATGTATCTTGACACCTAAGAAACACATAATTCTATTTTAAACTTTCTATCATTCTCAGCACTTTTAGCCTTGAATGCTATGCTCTTGGCATAAAATTTTTATGATCACAAACTCCTTGCTTTAACTCATATTTCAAAGTATGCTTTGGGGGGAAAATAGCCCTACTCAAAACAGTACCCATCTTTGCACAGTGACTGTGCCACTCTCACTTTGACATTTCCTAAAGGTCATTCTTCAGGTTTCAAGATCATGTTGCTGATTTTTCTGTCTCTTTTTGCACTATCAGGGAAAGAGAATATTCTGCAAACGTTTCCTGGGCTCCTCTGTTCCCAATGGAGATTAAACAGAAGAAAACTGATTCCTTAAGGTTCAGAATCTCTAGGCTAGCTTCAGATTCTTATTTATTTATTTATTTATTTATTTATTTATTTATTTATTTATTATTTTTTAATTTTTTTCAACGTTTATTTATTTTTGGAACAGAGAGAGACAGAGCATGAACGGGGGAGGGGCAGAGAGAGAGGGAGCACAGAATCGGGAACAGGCTCCAGGCTCCGAGCCATCAGCCCAGAGCCCCACGCGGGGCTCGAACTCACGGACCGCGAGATCGTGACCTGGCTGAAGTCGGACGCTCGACCGACTGCGCCACCCAGGCGCCCCCAGATTCTTATTTAGATACAAACACTCATAGCTTTCAGAAACCTAAAGAATCTTAGACATAAAGCACTGAGGGATTATAAAATCTTTTCAGAGGCCACAGTCTCTCCTAAAAATTAGAATGAAAAAGTATCATCACCACCACTGTAAACCGTCCCCCCCACCCAGAACGTGCAGTGTTTTAGTTCATTCAGCCTCTGTTGGAAGCAAAACTCATCATCATATCGAGGTATTTAGCTGTAATTCAGTGATGATATCTCAGATGTTGAGCCCATGTGTGGAGAAACATGAAACAAAGGGGGTCCTAACATTTACTGGATACGATATATATTCCCACTTAATCTTCACAGCTCCATGAGGTAAATAATTATTAGAATTCTTATTTTAAAGAGGGGGAGAGTGGGTCTAGGGCTGAGAAACAGCTTGACCAAATACACAGATGAATCTGATTGGCTTTTGTTGCACATGTGGTTATCAGGTCCACAATCCTCAAATGTTGGTGGACCAATTCTGTTTGGGTTTTATTTTCCTAAGGATCTTTGTTGCTGATCTTTAAAGAATTATAACTGTTGTTCTTATTAAGATCATTTAAAAGGTAGCTGACTGAACTCTTTCTCCTCCTGGAGAACCTTGACGACAGAGGCAGGATCTTACTCTGCTAATTAAAGCAGGTCAGGGCTGTGTCCCTTCGGTAGGTGAATGTTGTCAATAACATCAGCATGAGTCACAAATTCGTCCACTTCTTGTTTCAGCCATTCAGGGGATTTCAGCTCAATCTATATGTGGTAGACCAAAGCATCATTCAGTTTAATTGGTTCTGTAGATTGTGCATTCTTGAAGGAACAGCAAATGCTGTTTGGGGTCTAATGTGAAGAGAAACAGAAGAATGGCTGCTGCAAAATGGAAATACAATAATTTCTTGCCTCCCTTCTGAAATGTTGAGACATTAATGAGATTGTACCCATAACATCATTAGGCTCCTTAGAAGAAAGCTGCTATATATGCCCTAAACCTTTTCCTGCTTAGTTACTGTCATCACTGCTGGAAATAGTATGGGACTTAAATCTAAAGCTCTAGACCTGAGTCCTGGCTCTGCCTGTAATTACTTGTGAAACTTTGGGCAAATTACTTAACCTTTCTCAGTTTTTGTTTCTCCATATTTGAAATGAATATTTTAATATCGAATAAGAATTTTGAGAATTAAATGAGCAAAAGCACATGATAATGGATGGTAAGCCATAAAAAGTATACAAATAGTAGTTATACTCACATATCACTAGAAATTCAATACCACATTTGTATCACAAGATACCAATGGTTCCCAAAGTGTGCTCCATGGAAACTTAATGCTACAGATGTTCTCTAAAAAGTGGATGTTTAGTATTGGGGGCACATTTATTTATTGCAAAATAGCCTCTGAGTCTTGGGAGATGGTCTGTCTATTCAGTCGGTAATGAAATGTGGCTCTAGGTTTTCTGTTTTATGAGGCTCATGGTCACACAATATGCTTTCCTTTCTCTTTGTACTCCAGATCCGGTTTCAAAAGTGTATGTATTGTCTTTCCTGGATGGATCACTTCCATCCCTATTGATTCTTTTGCATTCTGCTCTCTTGAACCTTAGCCTCCTCCCATAACCCCTTTCCCCTCCCAGTGTATGCACACAGTACAAGGGACAATATGGATAGCAATTTGGTTTTTCCTAGTCTTGGAAAAAGAAGTAAAAAGAGCAACTAAAGCTGTAGTCTATTGATTTGTTTTTTATCCTAACAGTCCAGTTTATTGCTAGATCCCCTTTTTTATATAGCATTTTCAATCATTTTCTCTAAAGTTGCTCATAAGAGACTTGTCTAACTTCCTTTATTTTCCCAGGTCCCTTCAATCTAAGGTCTTTACATTATGCATCTTGAGGTTCTATATCTTCTGGGTAAAGATCTTTTGTCTCTTTTGAGAAATATATGCCTGCTTCTAAAACTAACGTAGCCGCCTCTCAGAGGTGGAGAACAAAGCTTGAAGGGTAGAAAAGATGTTTTTCATTTTTGTATTCAAAACTCAATACTCTGGCTTAAACTTGCTGCAGACAAGCCATGTGTTTGATGTTCTAAGGGTGAACTACATAGTTCTGCTTCTATGCATGGTGCCACATCCCACATTCCACAAACAGGTTCCACTTGCGGCATCTGATTGAAGTAGAACGTGTTCCAATCTTAGAGTCATAGGATTTTTAGAGCTGTGAGTCCACTTGGCCTATTATACTATATATCAAGAAAGGTATCACATATTTTTAACAGCTTTCTTCTGACGTCCACTGAAGTTTTAGAGAAAGTGTCTATTGTGAGCTATGAATAAGAAGCTGAGAAAGAGGAGTCAGAAAATATGAGACTTGGTTCAGCTAATATATGGATCCATACTAGGTTGGCTTTATATTGACTCCTTAATTCATTTATCTATTTACTTCAATCATTCATTTTTTAAGTATCATTTTGTGCAAAATGCTAGGGGAGTTGGGCGTCGCCTAGGTTCAGAATGACCTGTTTGCTGCACACTTGGTACCTTTAGCACTAATCGTGTTCCTATGGCAGAATCAGGCACAGCACTCTTTGTCTAGGACCTCCTCTGAATTCTTAGCATAGTGCTCCTGCAGCTACTCAACTCCGTCAGAGTTGGCATGTGAGAAAAAAACAAAACAAAACTATTGACCATCTCTCACCTAAGTGGTAAAGATTATAATATTTAAATTACTGAGCCATGGGGTGCCTGGGTGTCTCAGTCTGTTGAGTGTCTGACTCTTGATTTCAGCTCAGGTGATGGTCTTACAGTTCATGGGATAGAGCCTCACATTGGGCTTTGTGCTGACAGTGTGGAGCCTGCTTGGGATTCATTCTCTCTCTCTCTCTCTCTCTCTCTCTCTCTCTCTCTCTCTCTCTCCACCCCTCTCCCTCTCCCTCTCCCTCTCCCTCTCCCTGTCCCCCTCTCCTGCCTCCCCCTTCCCTGCTTGTGCTCTCTCTCTCAAAATAAATAAATAAACAAAAAAGATAAATAATTGAGCCACTATGCTAAGCATTTCACATACTTTATCTCAGTTAATCCTTACAACACCCTGTAAGGGAGGTAAGATTATCATTCCTTTCTTACAAATGTGAAGCCTGGGGCTCAAAGTACCTTGACCATAGTCATGCCAATATAGCTGGAAACTGAATCCAGGTAGTTTGAATTGAGAACCAGTGTCCTGGAAATAGTTCTTAGAAAGGGTTTCATGATGTAAGAATATTAACAGAGAACTTAGAGTTCACTTGTAAGTGGCATTAATGAAAATAGAGTTGACATTACTATTTTGAGTTCCATTTCCAACTCTGACGTTCAAAACCTGCTTGATTCTAAAAAATTATAATGGGAATAAAATACCTCTATCACAGGATTTTAGAGGAGATAAAAATGAGATAAATCAGCATATATGCAAAGTTTTTATAATGAATGACCTACAAATGGACACTCAGTAAACATTGGATTGCTCTCTTTCTTTCCTGAAGTATATAAGGGAAAGTAGTGGATTCTCATATTTGCTCTGTCTTCTTTCAGCTTAGGAAATAAGATCTTTTGTCCTTCTGAACATTGGGATATAACCCTTGTGCCCCATTAAGATGATGGGAGACAGTCTGCCTACAGAAATGTCAGTAAGTCTTATCATCTCCATAGAAAAGCCACAATCATCATAACATATGTCTATATATCTCTATCTCTATCTCTATCTCTATCTCTATCTCTATCTCTCTTTTAGGATATACATATTGGCCTAAAAGACTTGATACCTATCAAATATAGATTCTTCTGAGTTGAGCAGTAGTTGATGTTGTTGTCAGCCATTTACATTTTAACATTAATTGAAACTTCTATGAGATGGCTTTGTAGGGGGTCAGGATCAGAATGCATCGGTTTATGAGACCTTGGATAATATCCATATGGAAAAAAGAAAAAATGTAGGTGGTAGAGTGTTGAAACATGTCACCCACTTCTGGTCATGCCCAGGGTTGCTTCTGCATCCCTAATTGCCCACACAGCCTATGTAATGAGCGATTTCAAGGTACACATGTGTGTGGGGAGAAACAACAGTCTGGGTGCAAGGATATGACCTGTGTGGTATTTGGTGGCTGTAGAGAAAGAAAGAGGAGGATTCTGTGACTTTACTTAAATATGCCTTACTTTGAGTTTGACATCATTTTGAAAGACTGGCTTCCTATTGGCAAACTGCTGGAACAGCCTTGGTGTATACCCTTGGGAAGTGGCTTCATATTAATAGTCATCCCTGTATTCCATCAAGGCCAGCAAATGACCCAGTGGCTTAAATTCTTCTAGTGACCAATTTCAAGTATAGTAAGTGAAAGATTGTTAAGAAACAAAACTGACCTCTAAACAAATCACCATTAGTCATAAGCCTTGCCTGAGGAAGTAATCTCAATGAGAGGTATTCACAGCTAAAGGAAGAGTGTGTAAATGAGTCTTAACATGAGACAACTTGGGTTCAAATACCAGCTTCACCATTTCAAATTGGTGTGGAACCTATTGTTTAAGTCCTTTCTTTTTTATTTGTTAAAATTTGGTTTAATGTTCTATTTCTGAGAGAAAGAAAGAGAGAGAGAGAGAAAGAGGGAGGGAGGGAGGGGGGGAGAGAGAGAGAGGGAGACACAGACTCTGAAGCAAGCTCCAGACTCTAAGCTGTCTGCACAGAGCCCGATGCAGGGCCAAACCCACAAACTGTGAGATCATGACTTGAGCAGAAATTGGATGCTTAACTAACTGAGCCACCTAGGCGCCCCTTGTTTAATTCCTTTAAACCTGTATTTGTTAAACAGAAATATTAATATGTATCTTTCTTATTGCTGAAAAGACTAAATTAGAAGAATAAGTGAATATATTTGGTATATTAAAATGATATGTTTTGGCCCTTTAGCTAAATGGCACTTGAAGTATTCTGATCTATTCCAGGGGCATCTGGCATAGAAGTATATATGACAATTCTGTGATCTCCTCACGACCTGAGGACTCCTTGGAAAAAGGGCTCCAGGCAAGTGAGTTTAGGAAGCATAAGATTGGTCCTACTTCTGTCGTTAAGTGGCATTTTCATGGAGAACCATGAAGCTTATGCTAGACATCTTGTACACCATCTCTGTGTCTTAGGACCACCTCTTGTTGTCAGTAGAAAGCTCAGTAGCTTTTCCACCAATTCTCTTTTTAGCAACAGAAGTTGCATTAATCAATGAAGACACTGAACTAGGAGCCTGGAGATCTGAGTTTGCAAACCACAGAGAACTTCATGGGGCCTCTAATTTCTTACTTAGAAAATGGGGACTTAGAAAGAAATGGAGGCAGAGAATGTTCTCCAATCTACAATTTAGCTCTCTGAGTCTATTTTATTCAGTCTTGATTCTACTTGACTGTCCTAACTCCTCATTTTTCTATCCTTGTTTATATCTCTATAAAAATGGACAATTTTTCTTCCTTGTTTTGTTTTTTAAGATTTTGGCTTCCTTTAGAGAAGAGACACTTTGTAAATGTGAAATAGAATGCTAGGACTATTTAATTGTAAGACAATCTTATTCCAAAAATATTGTGATAGAGATTCTTTTGGTGAATATGTATGAAAATTCAATTATTTAATTCTGTATCTATGTAAAAATGTGTTTTTCTAAATGCATACTCCTTTAATGAGGATAATTGGAGTTTCGAAAATAAGCCTTTATGACAGTGATCTCACTATTTTCTTATGTTGGTGATATTCAAGTTTTCTACTCTAGAGGTCACTATAATGTTAAAAATGGAAGACTTTTTCATGATAAGATCTTAAAAACAAGGTCCTTAAATCTGAATCTCACATAAAACTGAAAAAAGAACTCTCTAACCACAAAAAGACACTTGTAAAATGACGATAATCCCAAACAGAATGTCCAAAGGGAATTAAACAGTGATTGAGGTTGGTGACTGAATTACATGCACAAAATACTTCCTCAAAGTTATATAATCTTGGGAACAACATATGATGAGCAGAAGGTGGAAAATAATGTAAGAGAAAACTAAACAAAAGAAAGTCATGAAGAGGCATCAGATAGAGTGGGAACAGATATTGAAGATCATATTGAGAAAGTCACTTTGCAGATTCTAGGGTGCCTACATGATATTTAAATAACAGTGACAAGAGAATAGAGGAAAGAAATACCTGCATGCACATTAGGAGGGTCTACATTTTACAAAAATCACTGGTCTTCAAAAAGCCACATTCAACTCTTACCTCTCATTCTCATCCCATGGTCCTGCTTCCTTGTCCGTCTAGAAATCCAAGGCAATAGCTGTGATAGACTTTCACATACAGCCTTGCAGACTAGTTTATATCTGTCATCAATCTTGCTTCTTCTTGCTAGTATCAGAGGGCAGGATACACCACTTTTTGTTTAAATCTAAATTCTTTCAGTGTTTATGGCCCCATCTCCTCCCTGCTCTGCCAAGATATTCTCCATTAGACATTCAGCTTCTTCAGTGGATATCTTTAACCCTATTTTTAATTTTATTTTAATTTCCTGGCTCATCTTCCTCAGTCAATAAACATGTTTGAGCATTTCTTTTTTTAAAAATTTTATTTAATTCCAAGGTAGTTAGTATATAGTGTAATAATGGTTTCAGCAGTCAAACTTAGTGATTCATCCCTTACATATAAGACCCAGTGCTCATCCCAGCAGGTGCCCTCCTTAACGCTCATCACCCACTTATCTTCTCCCCCCTCCAGCAACCTTCAGTTTGTTCTCTGTATTTAAGACTCTCATATGGTTTGCACCCCCCCTCTCTGTTTTTAGCATTTCTTATCCAAAATAGGAAGAAGAAAGAAAAATGAACCCAAAAACCCTTTATCTTTTGATCTTGCTTACTGACTATCCATCTGGTCCTCCAAATCTCTGGTAAAAATAATCTATAATCTCTTCTAAATTCACTATTTAATTCACTACAGTATAATGTTTGGCCTCACCATTCCTCAAACTGGCCTTACTGAATGACCTTCTAATTGACCAATTCAATGGATATTTTTTAATCCTGCTTTGTATACTTTCCTTTGCATTTGACATTGCAAATTATATCCTTGAACTTTCTAGTCTTTTATTTTTGGTGACATTTTATTCTTCTCTTTTACATATATACCTCCGGTCTTTGCAGACTGCTCTTATCCACTGACCGCTTCATTATTAGAATCCCCAAGTCACTCCCAATATTTAGAAGACTTCAATGGCTCTCCATCACCATCACATAAAATCAAACCTCTTGATATGGCATGGCAGGCATTCCATAATCAGATGCCTTGCCTAACACAGTACCTTGAGCCTAGATTTATAAATATTTGCAAAAGGAAAATATGTAAACATAAATGCATATAGTTCTTAAATTTTTAGAGTTTTCACTAATTTAATGTTTTCATGTGTCTATTCAAACTTGGACCATGAATCACAATTTTTGTTTGGACAAATTAAGTCTCTAAATGTTTGGCTGATATAAGGTAATAAAATATAGCTGTAGTGAATCATGCCAATCTATCCACTTAAAATAGGAAATGCTTTATTTTGGCATATGGGCCTTCTTTGGGGAACTTACCTCCTATAATAACATATGGCCAAGTTTTGAGCATGGAATTAATTTTTGTCACTATCACATTCCAAGAATTCTAAGTATCATTTACTCTTCTTTCCTTAAAAGACCTAATAATGTTATATTTATTGAACCTAGTATTCATTTCAGCCATAAAAATGGTTATTTGCTTTGCTTTTTTCATGTATTATTCACTATCTATTACACCTGGTCAGTTTTTCCTGGTGCAAAAGCAATCATTGACTATATATATACATATATACATACATATATACACACACATATATATACATATATATGGTTGTGTTTCAATAAAGCTATGAATACTGAAATAATATAATTGTGTCATAAGATACTACTCCTGCTATGAATTTTTCAACTATGTAAAAAATTTAAAAAAAAAAAGAAGAAATTTAGCCTAATAGGCTATACAAAAATAGGCAGTGGGTGGCCAGGTGGGCACTGGAATAAGTTAGCCTGGCATGAAAACTGGACTCTGTAATAAATGTCAGGACTTTGAATACGTCATTTAACCTTTCTGAGTTTTTTCCTTGACTTTAAAATGGAAATGATATTACACACAGGGTTTGGTGAGAACTAAAAAATACTACATGAGGATATGTGGACACAAAATATATTCCTACTAATTGAAAAATCCACATGTTAGGTATTTTTATCTTACCTAAAATCATAGTAATTCCTGATAGAATAAGTGTTTACTGGGTGCCTGGGTAGCTCAGTCAGTTAAGCATCCAACTTCAGCTCATGTCATGACCTCATGGTCCATGGATTCTGTGTCTCCCTCTCTCTCTGCCCCTCCCCCACTCGTGCTCTGTCTCTCAAAAATAAATAAACGTTAAAAATTTTTAAAAAATAAATGTTTACTTTTCTTTAGTGTCAATAGCGATAGACCTTTTTAATATAATGAAGCCCATTGTGCTTTTATCAACGTTCAGTGGGTTTTGTTCTTCTGAGTGACTCTCAACATTCACTCACAGATGACATTTACCTCTGTTCATGTTCTTCATTGTGTAGTGTTTCCTTGTTTCTTTGAGAAACAACTTACCAGGAGATTTATGAGATGTGAGAAAAAGTTACTGGGAAACTTTACTACTTTATTTTTGACTTAGGGTAGTAAAATGATCAATAATAATTTTTTGTCGACTTTCAAGGGTTTTCTTTCACGTTTTAAAAGTAATTGTAACTTCACTTTTTGAAATGTTTTCTGATATTATGAAGTTTTAAAAAATATATTTTATAAAAGTATTTTGAGCAATCAGTTCATTTAGAAATAGTAGGATGGCAATACCCAATTTATCTATACCTGCCAACCAGTTTCCGGGGCTGGAATCCTGGGAGTTAGGGGAGAAAACAGTTTTGTGGGAGAGTCTTAAAACTGGGAGACTTCCTGACATGTAGGCATCATTACCATTCAGATTATTTTCACAGAGGGTGGGCTGTGTTTGGTCTGCCATGGGAGAAGGAAGCAGCAGCAAAATGCTGATTTCTCCTATTCCCTGTTATTCTTCATGTCACGTATGCAGCGTGGGAGGTGAATGGGACAGAGCATCTCTCTTAATCCCACCTCCCTTCATGGATGCCCCCCACCAGGACTCCCCGGTAAGTCCTGTGAGATGAAGATTTTATCTTGGTGTTCTGGCCAGCTTCCATCTGGCCAAAGGCATTTTATCTAAATATTTCTAAGGCGCCTATCTCTGCAGCATTGAAGTGCTCAATTAGATATGGGCTAAGTCTTTGTAGCATATCAGTCTGCACTGCTGAACAGCTGCTGCATTCCAACAGAGGGTGAAGTCATCTCTATATATAGAGCATGGCAAGCTGTTTGGAACAGCAGATTTAAGCAGGCAAATGCACACCTGAGCTGTAAGGCAGTCAACTGCCCAGAGTGATAGAAGGGTCTGGAAAAATCTTTACTTTCTGAAGGGGCAAGTGGCATGGAGACCACAGGGTCTTTTATTCAGCTTTTTTTTTCTATAGCTTATAGCCTCTCCTAAGTACTTTTTTCCCCCTGTAAACTCCACAAATACATTGTCTACAAAAGTGGCTTTATTTTCTTCTGTGATTTTCTCTTACAACTTGTTTATGGATAAAAATTTCATCACATATTAGTCAGTATCCAGGATATTGCCATTTAGTAAATATCACTGTTGCCGCGAAGTCATTGTGCACTTATTCATTTCATGCCTGTTTTCCCTGTTGAATTGTAAGCTCCTCACTCCTGATGCATAATACTTGAATAAGTACATAAATATTTAGCATTGTGACAATTCACAATCTCTCATGGAGTATGATGTTCTGGTCCCCATCAAAAGGCCTAATTATTGCACCTTCCAAAGTGATCAGCAAAAGATATGAAAACATTTCTGAAATTTTTGAGTTGGTTCTCAGAAGGCTATAGTTACCAGTGAAGTGACTGATACCTGGCACTGGAAGGATCCTGGGAAGTTTTCTAGGTGTCTCTCTCATCTCTCTCTCTCTCTCTGTCTCTCATGGGCTGAACATAGGTTGCTTTGATTTGAAGAGAAGGACAGGATGAATAGCTAATTGTGCAAAGATGCCTGGGCAAAGAAACAAGATGGAGGTGGCCTTGGAAGTTTCTGGAGTTCCATCCTGGCTCAACCACTTCCTAGCTGTACTACTCTGGTAAAGTCATAGAATGCTAATGGGCCTCGGTTTCTTCACCTAACAAATGGAGATAATAAGCCCTGCCCTGCTCCCCTCACAGGGCTGTAAGGAGGATCTTCAGCAGGACTGAGTCTGAAAATGCTATGCAAATGATACCACTTTTAGACATGAAGGCATAGTCCTATTTTTGTCATCCCTATTTTATCTGTCACTGAGGGTCAGATAGCCTCCTGAGCATCCTACTCTAGCCACCTGGAAGCAACAGCTCCCTGTCTGCCTTTTTCCCCTGCAATGACTGTAATGGTGTATCAAGGGGGCAGGCAGGTGAGAGATTCTGAGAGAGCCGGCTTCCGGGCTTCTGATATTGCAAATCACCTGAATAGAGAGCCACTGTGACTCACTCTCAGACTCTCCACTCTGCCCCTCAGCAGGCAGTGATTCTGCCTCATTTCATGGAATCGGAAACCACTGAAGGTCAAATAGTGCCCAAATGAGAAGCACCAGAAGAGAACATTTCATTTATGGCCAGTGCTCTCCTTATCCCACAACCCTGTTCTCAGCTATTAAAGCCAGAGCGTGTCTGTGGGAAGGTAAATTACTTTCTGGGGATATAAGCTGTCCTTTCTGTCAGCACTCAGATCCCTCAATGATGAATTTATAAAATGAACTTTGCCTTCTGTGAGGCAAGCATGATGCAAACCCTTGTCTTGTGATTTGTGGGACACACCTACTTTTTCATTGATTAGTCATTAAACAGAGTCAGAGTGATATAAACACATGCTACCAGGAATGTGAATCAAGGAGCCCAGAGCAAAAAAGACCTCCCTGGATGAACAACTTCTTTAAATCTGTTATAAAATCCTGCTATGGGTCATAAAACTCTATTCTCAGTATACAGAATAACCCCATGTAGGTAAATGTCTTACTGGTGCTAATACTTCTTTTTTTAAATTCTATGAGAGCACAGATGACAGCATATAAGTCCGCTTCATCCCTTAATTTTTCTCTTGCCCACCTCTGTCTCTATTCAGTCTGTATTGGTCCTTCCAAGTCACCTAAATTGCCAGCTATGTAGTCTGACAGCCAGATACGTATGGGCAGGAGGGGGAGGAATTGAGCTGATTACCTATTAACTTTAGCCTAAATTAAATAGATTTCGATATTGCTTTAAAATTCATAGTTCTTTTTTATGCATCCCCCCTGGGTTTCCATGCTCTCTCTATAAAAAGGCAATGTGACAAATTCCTTTGCCAAGGCTTAGATGTTGGGAACTCAGAGTTTTTATTTAATCATGGTGCTGAGTTCCTGTCTGGCCTTGGATATGCTATTTTACATTTCAAATATTCCATCTGTAAAGGCAGAATGATATTTCTTCCCCATCTTGCAAGAAGTTAGGAGATGATCCATCACTTAGTGTTTTTAAGAGCTTTGGAGACACCAGGTGCTTAATGGACTCTCTGAACTGATTAAGAATACTGGGAAAAGTTGATGCTGAAACATCATTGACCAGCTGACCTGTTTTGGCATAAAATCTGCTAAGGTTTCTCTTTCCATAGCACTCACTGAGTGGTGCTGCTCTGCATATCTAGTAATCAAAAGAATCTGGGTCATTAACTTGGATTGTTGAAATAGTGCAGTTCCTTATTACTTGTCCTATTTTATTTTATAAGAACACAATTCTAAACCATCATACCAGTAGAGATCCCATTATATAATAAACATGCCTAAAAAGAGCTATTTTATCATGAAATGTGCTATGTTTTTATCTTAAGGTCATAGTTGGTGGTTGGGGTAAGATAATCCCTGGCCAATGTAAACTTTTGCAAGCAAACTATAATTATCTTTGAGGTTTACCATTTCTGTAATGAGGACTGAATCTCTGAGATTTGGGGGAATTCCTCTCCAATTTGGATACATTTTATATAGATATTTCACTTGGCCAATATACACCGAGTTTCTATATTGAGTCCAGCCCACAAATATAAATATCTCTATTATGCACAGTGTCTCTATCATAGAGGACTTTATAATGTTGAAGAAGTATAGACATTAAGTACCAACTAAAATGTAAGGTAAGATATAAATAGGATAGTGTATGAATACAAATGAGGGTAACTATTGTCTTAGAAGTCCAGGAACGATTTCTCAGACATTGGAGACATTTACATGGGAATCTTGAAAGAAGAATATTTTACCAGGTAAATAAAAAGGGATAGGAAATAAAAGAGTATTCTTTGCAGACAATGTAGTGAGTGTATTGAATATTTTGGGTTCACCATTTTGTAACAGGAAATGAGAAAGTGGCATATAGATTTACCTACTGAGTTCCACTTAGATATTCTGGAAGAGGCCCTTTTACCTTTATTGATCACAAATTAACATCTCTTGCAAGGAAGAGCTCCTCTTTTCCAAGTACCCTTCAACACAAAGTTTACTTGACTTCTCATACAGCTCATATGGGTGGAGGGGAAAAAAAAGAGTCTCTTGAAGGACATATTCTTTACCATGAACCAGAATTGCTCTTCCTTGACCCTTGTGTTCTATTTAAAGTGATGACTAAAATCACAAGAGGCCCTCTTCACAGTGAATGGCTGCTCCTTAGCAAGCACACACTCCTCCAGCTTAAAGACCATGTTGTCGGGAGCCACAGAAGTCTTCGATAATACCTTTAATCAACCCTTTGGAGTGGAAGACATGGGAGAGCTACCAAGGTACCATAACATTACGTGACTCTCTCCTGACTTCATTAGGATCCAAGGGCAGATATTACAGAGGTTGTTTGGGCAGCCTCTACTACAGAGGGCTGTAACATCGTAAATATAAATTAACATTTCATCTTATTTGGTTCATTTTTATTATACTTACTATGCCAGGCATTGTAGTAGTTATTTTCATATATTATCTGATTTCTATGTAGTATTTATACAAACCCAATATTTTTAGGTATTATGCTGATCTTATAACTTTATGCATTCTTTTTTTAAAATGTTTATTTATTTTTGAGGGAGAGAGTGAGAGAGTGAGCCAGGGAAGGGTGGAGAGAGAGGGAGACAGAGGATCCAAAGTGGGCTCTGAGCTGTCAGCACAGAGCCCGATGTGGGGCTCGAACTCATGAAAGGTGAGATCATGATCTGAGCTGAAGTCAGATGCTCAACTGACTGAGTGACTCAGGCACCCCTAACTTTATGCATTCTTAAAAACTATATATGTTTAATATAATAGGATTAATTTGTTGTTGTTGGATGCTTCTTGACTTTACAGCAGGGCTGTGAGCTACTTGAGAGCAGCCACTTCGTCTAATGCTCATTATGCCTAACTAGGCACATTAAGTATGCCAACTTTAAAGTTCTCAGCGTGACCGTTTTTTAACTGAAGAATTATTGACATGCAATGTTTTATTAGTTTCAGATATAAACATAGTGATTTGATATTTATATACATTATGAAATGGTCACCACAATAAATCTAATTACAATCTGTCACCATACAAAGTTATTACAATATTATTGGCTATATTCCCTATACTGTACATTGTATCTCTATATCTTATTACTGGAATATTGTACCTCTTAATTCCCTTCACCTGGTTTGCCCATCCACCCATCCCCTCCCTTCTGGCAACCATTAGTTTGTTATCTGTATCTATGAGTCTGTTTTTGTTTTGTTTTTCAGATCCTACATATAACTGAAACCATACTGCACCTTTCTCTTTCTGAATTATTTCACTTAGCACAATACCTTCAATTAATGTCACAAGTGGCAAGGTCTCATTCTTTTTTATGACTTAGTAATATTTCAGTGTGTGTGTGTGTGTGTGTGTGTGTGTGTGTGTGTATAAAAAATATGTTCTTTATCCATTCATCTGTTGATGGACACAGCCTTCTTGCATATCTTAGCTATTGTAAATAACATCACAATGAACATAGGGGTGCATATATCTTTTTAAAATTCATGTTTTCATTTTCTTCTGGTAAATACCTAAAAATGTAATTGCTGGATCACATGTTAGTTTTATTAATTTTGGGGGGACACTTATACTATTTTCCAAAGTGGTTGCAACAATTTATATTCTTAACAACAGTGTAAAAGGGTTCCCTTTTCTTTACATCCTTGCTAATAATTGTTATTTCTTGTCTTTTTTAATAGCCATTCTGACAGGTGTCAGGTGATACCTCATTCGGGTTTTGACTTTAATTTCCCTGCTGATTAGTGAGATTGAACATTTTTCTTTGTGATTGATGAGTTTCTGTTGTGTTATGTTTGGATTTCTTTCTCTCTCTCTCTCTCTCTCTCTCTCTCTCTCTCTTTGTACTATTATAGGTTTTTGGTTTGTGGTTACCATGAGATTCATATGTAACACCCATGTGTATAGTAATCTATTTTAAGTTTGGTAGTCACTTAAGTTTGAACTCACTCTAAAAGTACTACATTTTTACTACTCTCTGTCCCCAAATTTTATGTTTTTGATGTCATATTTTTTTAATGTTTATTCATCTTGAGGGACAGAGAGAGACAGAGCATGAGCAGGGAAGGGGCAGAGAGAGGGAGACAGAATCTGAAGCAGGTTCCAGGCTCTGAGCTGTCAGCAGAGAGCCTGATGTGGGGCTCGAACCCACGAACTGCAAAATCATGACCTGAGCCGAAGTTGGACGCTCAACTGACTGAGCCACCCAGGCGCCCCTTGATATCATATTTTATATAGTTTTATTTTGAGTATTTTTGGCTGATTATTATAGACATAGTTGATTTCACTATTATCATTTAAACTTCATACTAGCTTTATAAGTGGTTGATCCACTGCCTGTACCATGTTTGCCTTCACAGTGAGGTTTTTTTCTTTCATGTATATTTTGATTTCTACTTACAAACTTTTTTTTTCCATTTAAAGAAGTCCCTGTAATAAATGCCCTCTATAAGGACATTTTAGTGGTAATGAATTCCTTTTGCTTTTGATTGTCTGGGAAACTATCATCCCTTAATTTCTGAATGAGAACTTTGCCAGGTGGAGTATTCTTGGTTGTAAATTTTTCCCTTTCAGCATTTTAACGGTATCATTCCACTCCCTCCTGGCCTGCAAAGTTTCTCTTGAACACTTAGTTAATGTCTTATGGGTGTTCCCTTACACACACCATTTCTTTTCCCTTGCTGCTCTTATGAGTCTCTGTTTTTTGACATCCTAATTGTAGTCTGTCTTGGTGTGGATCTCTTTGGATTCATCTTTGGAACCCTCTGTGCTCTCTGGACTCAGATACTGTTTCCTTCTTCAGGTTAGGAAAGTTTTCAGCTATTATTTCTTGAAGTAAGTTTTCTGTCCCTTTATCTCTCTTTTCTCTTTCTGAGACCACCATAATGTTAGTATTGATGTTATCCAGAGGTCTCTTAAATTATCCTCATTATTTTAAATTCTTTTCTCTTTTTGCTGTTCAGTTTGGGGGATTTCCACTACCATGTCTTTCAGATTGCTGATCCATTCTTCTGCATTCTCTAAAATGCTATTGATTCCCCCTAGTATAGTTTCCATTTTTGTTATGTATTCTTCAGCTCTGATTGGTATTTTTTTATATTCTCTCTGTTGCAAGTTCTCACTGTGTTCATTCTTCTACTGAGTTGGGTAAGCATCTTTATAACCATTACTTTGAACTCTCCATCACATAGATTGCTTATCTCCCTTTCATTTAACTCTTTCTCTGAGGTTTTTCTCTTTTTCTTTCATTTGTGATGTATTCCTCTGTCTCCTCATTTTGCTTAACTCTTTGTGTTTATTTCTTTGTATTCAGTAGCTCAGCTACATCTCCAAGTCTTGAAGGAATGTTCTTATGTAGGAGATGTCCTGTGGGGCCCAGAAACATAATCCTCCCTCACCACCAGAGCCAGGTGCTCCACAGGTGTCCCCTGTGTGGCCTGTCTGTGCCTTCCTGTTGTAGTGGGGCTATGACTACTGCAAGTGCACTGGTAGGTGGGGCTGGCTTCTGACCCAGCTGGCCAGCCACAAGGCCTGGCTGCAACTGCTGCAGGTGTGCTAGTGCAGAGGGCTGGTCCCTGACTTGGCTGCCTGTGAGGCCTCACCATGACTGTTTTGGGCATGATGGTGGGTGGGGGTATTGTCTTGTCTGCTGGGAGGTCCAGTTGAGACACAGAGTTGCATGGATCTCTTAGCAGGACATGTCCTCTGACCTTAGCAGTCTGGAGGAAGGATTCCAAAATGCCTGTCAGCATATGGAGCAGCCTGCAGAAAAAGATAGCAAAAATGGTTGCCATCGGTCCTCAGGGAGAGGACCAGTTACTTCCTGCCTTTCATGTGAGTGTCCCAAGATTAGTAAGTGGGACTCCTTCACCTATGGTCTATACATTTTTTTTGGATACGGTGATTTTACACTGGTTTCCAGGTCAAGACAGTCTGCGTGTGAGCCCTTTCAGAGTGAATTTTCTTTCCCTACAGTTCTATAGTTTTCCTGGTCATATTCCCTTTTGTTTTTCAAAGCCAGGTGTTCTGGGGGCTCATCTCCCTATGTAGGATCTAAGGGTTGGGGTGCCTGATGGAGCTCAAATCTTTCACTCCTCAGGGAAAAGCCCATACCTTTGGGATCACTCCCAACTGTAGACTGCCACACATGGAATGTGGTTTGTTCCTTGAGGGTACTGCATCTCTACCTCTTCCACCTGTCTTGGTGCTGTCTTTTGTTGTGGAGTCTTTGGTCCCCTTCAAGAGGAATTATTCCACAGATAGTTATAGATTTGTTGCATCCACAGGAGAAGGTAAGCTCAGAATCTTCCTATACTGTCATCTCGAACCTATCTTTCGACTCTTGACATGACTTTAAAGGTACATTACAGGAACAACACATCAAGCTCTCAGGCCCAAATGAGGGTGAGGCTGAGGGGTACAAAACCAGTAACTCTATTAGTTTTCTATCCTACAGAACAAATTACCACAAACCCAGTGGCTTAAAGCAACATACATATATTATCTCCTTGTTTCTCTGGGGCAGAAGTTGTGAATGGCTCAGCTGGGACCTCTACTTAGGATTTCACAAGGCTCCAGTGAAGTATTAGCCAGAATGTTCCTTTAAGGAATCTGGTGTCCTCTTCTTTTTCTTTTCTTTTTTTTTTTTTTAAGAAACCTTCTTCTTTTTAAAAAAATTTTTTAACGTTTATTTATTTTTGAGACAGAGACAGAACATGAGCAGGGTAGGGGCAGAGAGAGAGACACAGAATCTGAAACAGGCTCCAGGCTCTGAGCTGTCAGCACAGAGCCCGACGTGGGGCTCGAACTCATGGACCGCAAAATCATGACCTGAGCTGAAGTTGGACGCTTAACTGACTGAGCCACCCAGGCGCCCCTTTTTCTTTTTTTTTTTTAAGTTTATTTATTTATTTTGAGAGAGAGAGAGCATGAGCAGGGGAAGTGCAGAAAAAGCAGGAGAGAAAGAATCTCAAGCAAGCTCTACACTGTCAGTGCAGAGTCCCATGCCAGGCTTGATCCCACGAACCATGAGATCATGACCTGAGCCAAAATTAAGAATCAAATGCTTAGTTGACTGAGCCACCCAGGCACCCCGAGGATCCTCTTCTAAGGTCATGTGGTTGTTGGCAGAACTGGGTTCCTTATGGCTATAAGACTGAAGTACCCATTGCCATACTGGCCATCGGCTGGAGGACACTTCCAAGTCTTGCCATGTCTCTCTCACAAGTCTTCCCACAATACGGCAGCTTCCGCATTCAAAGCCAGGAAGAGAATCTCTTTCACCAGTATGCTAAAATGGAGTTATATATGTTGACACATACCATGGAGGTGACTATTCTATCATTTTTTGTTTGTTTGTTTGTTTGTTTGTTTGTTTGTTTGTTTTTACAATATTCCATTGGCTAGATGAAAATCCCAGGTTTCTCTTGCATTCAAGAGGAGGAAATAATACAAGACTGTATACACAAGAGGTTGTCTTAGGGTATGTTTGCCACACTGAGGGTGAGATCCACAGTGATGCTTATATCCAGCTATCAAGCACATGTCCCTAACTCTTTATCCCCTGAGCTTGATTAATGGTTAATAGAATAACAGTTGTGCTAATACTTATGTAGATGTAGGTACCAGAAGAATTAAAAAGGATACCAACGCTTAGATAGATTGTTCAAAATGAGTGTGTATGGGGCCTGGACCCAGGTTTCAGAGTGATTAAAGTGGGGTAAGAGGGAAGTCCTCATTAATGAACATATAGAAACATCACTCTCAAATCTAAGAGTGTACAGTAGCTATTATGTTACAGGTTAGAATCACTAGAATTTAAAAAATGAGAAGATCTCGTTACCTGAGTATAAACCAAAACTAATAAGATACAAATTAATAGAAGTAAATGAAAATCCACATATGTATGTTTTAGCATGTTCCCTGATCCTCATCATTAATCCCAATGATAGCCTCCATGAAAGAGTGTTAAGAAAAATGAGATTAATCTTTGGAGAAACAAATGGTGCCAAATATATGAATGTATTATATGGCATCTGATGAATAGAATTACAGTGACCAGATAAAGGGTGATAAGAATCCATCTGATATCTGTTCTAATCATACTCCATCTCGAACCATCTCTTGGGAATAGTGCAAAGATATCACATTTCCTGAGGAACAAACTAAGCCTCTAGCATTGGAGATCTAGTAGAAATAGATGTCATTAGTGGAAAATTAATGCGAAAAATGGCTAAGGTAAGTTAGGTTATGTTGTGTGGATGTGACAGGTGATTTAAAATATCTGAAAGCTACCACATAAGAAAGAGGATGGCTTATTTGGGGTAGGACCAGTGGGGACCAATCATGTAGGCTACTTTGTAGGTGGGAGTGCTCTTCACAGGCATGCTCAGAGAAGATTTTGGAGACTGGTGAAAGAGGAATTACTGGGATTGGGGAGAAGTTGTCCTTTTTAACTCCAAGGTTTTTGATTTAATGAGAATGGAAAACCCTGAAGGGTGATGCTATAAAAGCAGATGAATGAAGAAGCTTGAATCTCTCAGAGAAAGAACAAAAGAGAATGAAGAGCCTACTGGAATAGAAGGAAATATAGTCCTAAAAGCACAGAGAATAAGGCTGAGTGGCAGAGACACTTCAAGACCAAGTCATTTCAAAGAAGCAGTTCAGAGAGCAGACACTGACTCTGGAAAAGTGCAGCCAGGTGGCAGATGGTTTCATGCACAGAATCCACAAAGGTACCAATGGTGCTTGAATCAACTACCTTCAAGAAAATGATCTCTAACTTAGAAATGAAGAATAGATCTTTCTTTCCTTAGAGACCCTGATTTCTGAGCCAAATAGCCCTTGAATGTGTACTAGAGAAAAGTAAGAAGGGAATTAACAATCATTATAAAACCTATACACATGGGTACTTATAACTGCTAACTTGAGTATAGCTTGTCCCATAAGTTTTTCTAAATTGTAACAACACAGCCTGTTCATGTTAAAGAACAAATTTTTCAGAAATGGCCGCTGAGGAATTAGCAGTAAGATTCTGTCCAGTGGTTTTAAAGGAGTGTTCCTTGGTCAACAGTCTCGTGGGAATGGGAGAAAACCTGCCAGAGGATATTCTGTTTGGTGCCTTTTCCTGGAGGGATTTTTCCATCATTTCCTGGAACCATGGGAAAGCATCTAATGTTATTCATGTGCCAAAATAAAGAACACTGTCTTCCTATGTTTTATTTATTTATTCTGGGTTATAGGCCCTTTCAGTTTGCCCCCAGGGCTTCTGTGCTCCCATGTATAATGGCTTTTTATCACATTGGATTGTTGACTTGTCTGCCTCTTTCCCTCTTCTGAGAGCTCCTTGAAGGTGAGAAATGTCTCAATTTATCTTTGGCACTAGCATTTGCCATACATTTGATTGGCATTAAATATTTTCTAAATGGATAGATATTGTCACCACATCAGAATTCTGGAAATCCAGCTCTTTGAAGTCATCATGCCCCTGTTACAATATTCGATATAGAGACTCTTCACATCTGATCAGAAATAACGTTATAAACATAGTTAGAGACATAGAATCCTAGAAATATAGTTGGGATTTGCATCTAGAGTTAAATACAAGTTTAACAAAAATCTCAAAAATAATTGTCAGAAATTTTTCAAAAATTAATAAAGAACTCATTAATCTGTTCAACATATACCAGATACTCTACTGGATCCTAATGGTTTAAGATGTATAGGACAATATCCATGTCTAGGATGTTTTCCCAGTCTGGAGAGAGAGAGAAATATGCAAGCAGATAATTCCAGAAACAGTGAATAAAATGCTAATGTAGATTTGCACAATGTTACTTGAATCCAGAAAAAGGAACAGCTAGTTAAGGATTCATAGAGTTGCTGATAAATATCACATAATGGGTGAAAAGAGAGGAAAAGCATTTCACGTGAAGATAACATTCAAGAGAATAGCAGCATGAAGGATCATGGGGCCCTTGGCAATAAGAACTAATATATTACTCCTAGAAGACCACAGGGTCCATGTGGAAAAGGCAGGGGATATAGAAAAGTGATGAGGACTACCTTGTGAGATGGGTTTTATGCAAGTCTAAGGCATTTGGGTCAGGATAGGGAAGAAAGAAGCTTATGACTGTGTGGGAAACACCAAAGATCTTTTTTATTTAATTAACAGGTTATTGAAATATAATTACTACAAAAAAACTGTGCACGTATTTAATGTATATAATTTGATGAGTTTGGATATATGCATATACCCATGAAGCCATCACCACAGGTAAAGCTATCAACCATCTCTAAGCTTCCTCATACCCCTTTGGTTTTTCATTTGATTTTGTTTCTTTTGTGATAAGAACCCTTAACATTAAGCCTACCCTCCTCACAAATGTTTTAACTGAAACACGTAACTGTTGTTAACTATAGATACTGTGTATAGTAGGTCTCTAGTACTTGTTCGTCTTGCATAACTGGAACTATTAGCCATTGAACAATACCTTCCCATTTCTTCCCCACCCCCAGCCTCTGACAACCACAATTCCACTTTCTGCTTCTATGAATTTGACTATGTTAGCTACTTCATATAAGTGGGATAGTGCTGTATTTGTCTTTCTCTGATTGGTTTCTTTCACTTAGCATAATGTATTTCAGGTTCATCATGTTGCATATGGGAGGATTTCCTTCTTTTTAAAGGCCAAGTAATATTCCATTATATGTAGGTACCACATTTTCTTTATCCACTCATCCACTGATGGACATTTAGGTTATTTCCCTAATATTGGATATTGCAAATAATGTTGCAATGAACATGGTGGTACAAGAGGAAAATACTGCCAAATCATTTTTTGATAAAGAGTTATTATCCAAAGTATATAAGAAACTCCTATGACTCTATAGCAATAAAAATACATAACCTGATTTTAAACATGGACAAAGGATTTGAATAGATGTTTCTCCTAAGAAGACATACAAATGGCCAACAGGTATATGGAAAGGTATTCAACATCACTAATGATCAGCAAAATGCAAATCAAAACCACAATGAGATATTGTCTCCCAACTACTAGAATGGCTATTATTAAAAAAAACAAAAGGTAACAAGTGTTTTCCAGGATGTATAGAAATTAGAACCCTCATACACTGTTTCTCGGAATGTAAACTAGTGCAGCTACTATGGAAAACAGTATAGAGGCTCCTCAAAAAATTAAAAATAGAAATACCATACAATCCAGCAATATCACTTCCAGATACACATCCAAAATAATTGCAATCAGGATCTTGAAGAGATAACAAAGACCTTTTTAACTAAAGTACATCATAGCTGCTGCTCCTGTAGGGCCTTACAAGTATGTATTTATATTCCTCAGATGACTAGGCAAAACATTTCATAGTCTTTGTACAGAACTTACTGGTGCTAATTTGGATAACAAAGCCAGAGACTGGGATGACTCTCTGAGAAAAATGTAGAGATAATAAGTTTTCTATGTTCCTCTGCTCTTGCACCCAACAAAGGAAGAGTGAATGCAGAAAAGTTCCCAACCTCTTCACCCCCATCTCATCAGACATTGGGAACTGTGAAGTTCTTTCCCTTTACCTCTACCTGTTGTTAAATACTGATCTTTGTGCACCGATATGCTAGACCCCCTAACTTGGTTTATCTCATTTAATCCTCATTCTGTAAGGTAGATTCTATTATTTGAATCTCCTTGGGATGTTAGGGGATTCCAATCCAGAGAAGACAAAATAGATCACAATGAGATAGCTCAGGAGCCAAGGACCAAAAGCCAAAACATAGGAGACAAAGAATAATTGAATCAAAGGAGTTTCAGATACGGGAAGAAAAGTTTCAGGATTTCAGGACCTGTAGAAAGGGGGCATGCTCTAGGCTTCAGTAGGGAGCAAAGGAAAAGAGTTCTTGGTAACTGCCTAGAATATTAATAAGTGTATATGATTTGCTTTGCTTTTATGTCCCAACTGGAGCATAATATGAGACAGTATGAGATGTAGGTAGGTTTAATTTAAAAGAATGGAATGGATGGGGTGCCTGGGTGGCTTAGTCGCTTAAGCTTCTGACTTTGGCTCAGGTCATGACCTCACAGTCTGTAAGTTCAAGCGCCACATTAGGATTCTGTGTCTCCTTCTTTCCCTGTCCCTCCCCTACTTGCATCCTGTTTCTCTCTGTCTCTCAAAAAAAATACATGTTAAAAAAATAAAAGAATGAAATGGATGTATTTAAATCATGGATAAAGTTGAAGTTTTTAAAAATTTCACTGATTTACAGTTTTCATTTTAGAACGGGAAATTTAAGCCTGAGGTATAAAGCTCTAATAATTAATTATGTGGCTCTGTGAGCAGAAACTTGAGGAGGCTTGAGAAGGTCGGAGGGAGATACAGCCTATTTTAGCAGTCACTGAATCATACCTTACATGAGTAAATGTCTTGTTTGTCTACCACAGGGATCCACAAACTAGGCCAGTGGGCCAAATCTGACTCATGGCCTTTGTGTAAGGTCTTCTAGTTAAGAATAATTTTTATATTTTTAAAGGGTTGTAAGACACACACACACACACACACACACACACACACACACACACTATATGAGACAGAAGCTGTATGTTGCCTATAAAGCCTAAAATAGTTGCTCTCTGGCCCTTACAGAATAAGTTTGCCATGTCCTGGTGTGTCAGACAGACCTCTGTATGGATTGCCTGGTTTACTTCTCAGCCTCACACAGCCTGACTAAAAAGAGGCCTCTCCCCTCCCAGGCTTGTTGTGTTCTCAAGTAGTGCTCTCGGGCATCGTCCCACAGCCCATTATGCAAATTGGTAGACCCCATTTCAACCCTTAATGGATGGTGACATGAAAACCACATGTGCAGATGAGGCCCTTTCCAGGAGTCCCTACAGAATGAAACAACCCATGAAGACCAGACCACCATCCTTTCGTGTTGTGAGGCACGGCACCTTGCCAAGGCCTTTGGAAGTTTAGTGACTGGTGCTGTCAGTCTGTCTCCTTTCACAAGCACTAAAATCATGAAGAATTCATCGGAAGCTGCTGTAAACATCACACATTTTTGAAAGAAAGCTTTTTAATCAATTTAAAAAATAATGGTTTCAAGTCAAAACTTATAGGATTTCCATGGCTTCCTTTATTGATATCAAGAATAGTATTATTGATGCTTAATTACTTTGGTTTTGATGTGCTAGAGTCTATACTAAAAATATCAATAGTTTAGAAACTGAAGATAATTCAGTTATTGTAATAAAATGACGGCAATATTAGTATTATCACCTTCCATTTCTATGAAAACTTACATCTTTCCGTGAATCTTCATATTTACATTTTATCTAATCCACAAAATTACCCTATGAGTTGTGAATGGTACAGCTGATATTGAATTTATTTCTTCACTAAAGGAAACTATACTTAGCAAAATTAAGTAATCCAACACAAGCCAGAAAATAAAAGAATAAGGACAAAAATGAAATTATTTGGACTTCTGGTCTGTGATTCCTCTCCTCTACCAACATAACACTTACCTAATACCATGAAGAATTTTAATGTTTAAAAATTGTAATTATACAAATGAAAGGATTAAAAATGCATAAGAGCTAAAAATAATTTTAAAAACATCTTAACTGATAGCATGACTACTATTAATGATCACTTTCCTGCCTTTGAGCAAATTTTATAAGTCTAAAAGATAAAAAAAAAAAAAGATAACTAAAAATGTTCCTGTAGATCGATTCTAATTACTTGTCCCTGGTAAATATTTTTTTTCCTTCTTCCAATCCTTCAAAAGATAGAGAAACAACCTTTTTATTACTACCCTGGCTAGATTCCTTATGGTCTAGTCATTTTTTTTTCACAATCACCTAAGGCCATGACCATGGATGAAGAGATTCCTTGCCAGTAAACCTCAAAAACAGTTTTCAAATCCTGTTCGATTCTTTTGGAATTTGTTTTCAAGTTGACTGCTCTGTTCCTTGTTTAATGGAAAAAAGAAAATGTATCAGAATCAAAATGTATCAAAGTCAACTCAAAATTCAGCCCTAAACTTAAAACTGAAAAAAAGGTAGCATTATTTAAAAGACTGCCCACAGTTAATTAAAGATAACTTTATTTTCCATAAAATATTCTATTAATAAATTGCTATTTAACAAAAGATACATTTTAAAGATAAAAGAAACTGTACTTTAGTGTATATCAGATTAGTAGTAAAACTGTTGAATGAAAGGCTAAAGTGCTAGTTGTAAAACAAAACCTACTTCTATTGTACATTAGAAACAAAAGGAAAAAAGAACAGTCTGGGAAATCATAAGAGAAAGGGCAAAGCATTTACAAGTGAGACATTTTATGTAGTACTGATGTTAGACAAAACAATAAATTCCATCACTAAAGAATAGAAAACTGGTTGACATAGCTACTAGTATGCTTAAATTGGTGAGTTTTAAGGAAAACAAGGTCCCTACCTAGGCCTATTTAGCTCTTTTCCATGAACCATTCTTTTAAACAAATTGATGGTTACTTTCTGAAAACAAAATAATTCTCGATGTATAAAACTTGGAAACAGAAAAAAAAGAAAGAAAACGATTATATTAATTCTCATTAATTTTTAAATTATTTTTTCAATCATTTTTAAAAAGAAATCTTTGGTTTACAATATACTGGATTGATAGAACTACAGTGAAGTTTTTTAGCCAAGTGAGAGTTACTTGACTCAAGTGGTACCAATCCAAATCTCTCCTGACACTTTGAATACAGTGATTCAAAGATTGGGGGGGGGAGAAGGAAAGAAGATTTGAATCATGTAATGGTAAGCAGATGAGGCTGACAATTAGCTTCCACTGTCTGTATCCCAAAAACTGTCTCCTCTGAGATTGATTCATCGGCTCCCTTCCCCCTCCCCTTCATCTTCTTCCCTTTCTCCTTCTTCCTTCTCCTTCTCAACTTCCTCTTTATCTTCCATATCTTGCACCATATCCTTTGGTTTAAATTAGCTAACTGTTGTTTCTGTTACTTTCACCCAACCATAACTCCTGGATATGCTGTTTTGTATCCTGTTTTTGTTATTATATAATTTTATTACATAGTATTAAAAATGTTCACTGGGGCCCCTGGGTGGCTCACTTGGTTGAGTGTGGACTCTCAACCACACTCAGGTGGTTTTGAATTAGGTCATGATGTCACAGTTAGTGAAACTTGAGCCCCAAGTCAGGCCCCTGGCGATGGTGTGGAGCCTGCTTGGGATTCTCTCTCTCCCTCTCTCTCTGCTGCTCCCTAGTTCTCCCTCTCCCTCTCCCTCTCTCCCTCTCTCTCAAAATAAATAAGCATTTAAAACAAACATTCAATGTCTTAATGATATTCCATCACATGGATGTTTCAGAAAATTTTTAACCAAACCTCTAGTGTTAGATATTAAATAACCCATCAGTGAATATCTTTGTATATAGATCCAGGTCCATATGTCTAATTATTTTCTAAGGTTACATCCTGACATAAAATTACTGAATTGAACATTATGGGCTTGTAAAGAATCTTGCTCTTTTAAAAAAATGTTAATTACACTTTAGTCAAGATTATATTTGAATATATTTCTCATGCTCTTACGTTATTATGACTTAAAACTATCTTGCTAATTCAATGGGAAAAATGATATCTCTTTATTTGACTTCATATATTTCTTTCACTGCAATGGATACTTCCTTTTTATCCTTCCCATTGAGTCTGAATGATAGCATGAAAAGAAATGTCACATTTCCCTACAATTGGCAGTGTGATCCAGTGGTTTATAAATCAGTTAGGTATAAAAGGTTTAAAAATGCAGTATGAATGTCACATTTTAAATTGGTTTAGGCTCATGCATTTATCTAGATTTGGAATTCTTACTATATAAACACTGTGTGTTTCATCTTTTTATTCATTTGATGAGATTGCTTATATTCATTTCCCACATCTCTCAAAAAGGGCTTAGTTCAGTGAAAAAAATTGTTTTGTGTTCTATGGAGAAATGTGTTATTACTTTGTTGGACCAACCTGCTGTAGGAATTCCTTCTACAATTTAGTACCCTTGACCTCACATACAAATTTTAAAATATAATGTAGTCATATTAAGGTATGACTCAATCTCAAAAACGTTTTCCTATTTCCTGTGTGTTTTGCTTCTAGTTTTCATGTTAGGGAAAAAAGACTACAATTAAGGTATCTGCTTAAAGGCATATGTCATTGAGGCATTTGTTAGGCTGTGGTCAGTAAACATTACACAACAGAGAGTAATTTTATATGTAGTCATCCTGAATTCAGTCATTTTTTTTTGTATCATCCCAGTTACCAGATTTAATTTGCTAAATAACTAGTGGGTGTAAAGAAAATTCCATTCACAAAATGAATTACGGGATAGCTTTGGAACCCATCTTCATACTGATGTTTTTAGATGGTGACTATGGTCAAATATAAAACAGAAAGGGGATTTATAAAAATCAAAAGAAATTGAGATTATGTGAAAGATAATCCTAGGTGCAAATACACACACAAACACATATCCAAATGACTTACTTGCATATAAAATGGAGACAGATTTAGGACCAGGCAACATTATTGGGCACTATGACTTAGACTCAAAGTTTTAAAGGTAGATAGAGGAAGTTAAATCCCTCCTATCTGAGTTTATACTTTGCTCTGGGGCTTGGTTCAGGCAGTTTTATCGTTAGGAACTCTCCTGTTTTCTTAAACCTCAGCTCACCTCCCCCTTAATTATTATTCTTGTACTGTAGTTCTAGTAACTGGACTTCTGTCTCATAACTCATCATCTGATGTCTTGTTCTATAGCTTCCTATGTCTAGTCCCTGCTAGATATGAGCCAAGTCTTTGTCCCAGGCATGCACACTGCCCTCCTTCAGCCTGATGACTGGCCTCTGCTGCATCCTTATTACAAATACAGTGCTCTGCCCACCTATCTGAAAGGTCTTCTAAGAACAGTATTGCCAGCTGACGTCTCCATTGATTCTTCCCATCCGCATGCAAGTTATTCTGCTACTTTATCTTGAATTCTTTGTTGTTCACTTTTTGCAGGTCAACTTTCAGGATGATCTTTGTCTAACAGCAGTTACAACTTGCAGGTCAATACTTTGGACAGATCCTGAGTGTTCCTCTTTCTGGACTGAAGTGATCTGATTTAGAGCTGTGTCTATTCACTCCATGCAGTAGTAAAGACACACCAAATAGCCTGCTAACGTGTGGTATGCACCACCATCACCCCCCAAAAAAGTTGAGATTCTCTGGCACTAATGGTAGCCATCAACAGAAATGACTTAACTACTCCATTTAGATAATTATAGTAATTGTTTCTCTACACATAGCAATACAATAATTTCAGCTTCTTTGCATATTGCTCATTATAGTAGGCGGGCAGGCGGATCGATGGACAGATAGATACAGAGTAATTAAGAACATTGATAACTCTACTTCCTATTAGTTTTGTCCATTTCCTATTCTTCAGTGATGGATCATAAGGTATCATTGCAATGACTCGCAAACTATTTAGTAACCATCCTAGTACCGACAAAGATCAAAAGCAATGGTCAACATGATTTTAATTTTCTTTACTTGTAAGTTATCTTTTCTACCTTTATACACAAAGTAGGCAAACATAGACATGCATTCAAAATGGTAGAAAAATCATTTGAAAGTCTGCTTGGAATAGTTTTAATTTTCTTTTTTTTAAATGTTTATTTGTTTTTGAGAGAGAGAGAGAGAGGGAGCGAGCATGATCAGGGGAGGGGCAGAGAGAGAGGGAGACACAGATCTGAAGCAGGCTCCAGGCTCTGTGCTGTCAACACAAAGGCTGACGCGGGGCTCAAACTCATGAGCCAAAGTCGGATGCTTAACTGACTGAGCCGCCCATGTGCCCCTTTAATTTTCTATGAAATACAAAGCTGATAGCATGGTGATCCCCAAGAAGAAGTAGGCTTTGAGTCAAAGATATTAGCATTGTCCCAACATTACTGCTAACTAGCATTGGGAGCGGAGATAATTTGCCTGTGAACCTCAGTTTTTCATTTATAAAATGAGAGCATTTACCTGAATGTATTAAGTCCAAGTTTGACATTCTGTAATTTACACAAATTTGTTAATGTTTTTTTTACTTTATTTATTTAAATTCAAGTTAGTTAGCATACAGTGTAGTATTGGTTCCATGGTTAGAACCCAGTGATTTATCATTTACATATGACACCCAGTGCTCACCCAACAAGTGCCCTCCTTAATAAGTACCCATCACCCACTTAAAATTTGTTAATGTTCTAATGTTAATTTTTACAAATTTGTTAACATGATTCCAGGGTTTCATAAGTCAAATATCTTGACCAATATCAATAATTTGGAGTATATTGATATTTGGTACATTTTGTTTATTACTTTGTGCTGTACTCTACTTTCCTTGAACATAATCCTTGTTGTCAAGCTGGTGTTGTCCATTATGTAAAAAAGAAATTTTAAGTTTAGATTTGACTTTTAAAAATATGCTATCAATTAGAATTTCACTATGTTACATAATGATATTTTCAACAGATGTTGTGTAAAATATTGGACTATACTGAATATTCAAATGCATACAGTACCAATCTCACAAAAATTCTTAGTGACACTTTGAAAAAATTATAATGTTTATAAGAAGCAATAAAAATTAACATGAAGTCTTTGTTCCAAACACTACAGAGAGAAATGTAAGATTCTGACTATGTTTTTATAATATGTATGTAAACTGTATAATAAGCTGATGTCTTTAAGGTAAACAGAAAAGTATATGACATTAGTAGCATCTGTACCCCCAAAAAATGTTCTTTCCCAGCATTGGCAATGAAATTTCACTCTTTCATCCACATTCTCTTAGGCAATCTTTCTTATGACAGAGTTATGACCACAGATTGCATACTTGGGACAGGGAAAAAAAAATCATCATTTAAGAATGCGATCAAATCACTGTGTCCGTAAGTGCATCAGGTTCTAACCAACCTATTAAGTAGGTAGAGGAAAGCTCAGGATAGAACCTACCCTAGACAGTTTCAGTAGCACATCCTGAGACCATAATAAATTCCTAAAGTTATAAACACACTTATTACACAATATGATTTCTTTCACAAAAACCAGTAAAGTAGAACCACAAATAAAACATATTATTTTTCCTTCCTCTCTTTCACCTGTCCAACTCCTATTATTCTTCATGTCTCAGCTTTCCCAGGGAGAGATTTCCTGTAAAGTTCCTAGGTTAGACCTCATAACTCCCTGCAAATCATCTTTTATGATTCTCATCATGCTTTGTTACTGATTTCTTGCCTAATGACTGTTCCATAGCTTCAGGCTCCTTGAATTCAGGGATTCAGTCAGCCTGGCTTAGCTCTCCGTCTTTTCCACACCCAAGACAGTGCTTGTCACAGAGTCACTTAGCTGTTTTTTGTTTGGTTTGGTTTGATAATGAATGAATGGCCCAAAGTATGTAATGGCTGACTTCTCTGGATCCTTATGAAATTAGCAATAAGGAATAAAAATAAAATAATTAAGTTGAGATGCAAATGCTGGGCAGTAGCTTAGCCCACTCTCTAGTAACTGACTTACACCTAAGCATGTCTTAGCACACAGTTCTCAGAGTTTTCACCAAAAGTTTTATAAATTTGTACAGATCTTTTCTTGAAGACCTGTGAATAGTTACAACTGTGATTGTGATATTCCAGCATCCACAACCTCTCAAACAATAAGCACATTCATTTCATTTACTAGTATTATGGTCATGAGCAAATTATTCAGCTTTTATAAAACCTCAGTTTCTTCATCTGAAAAATGGATATTGTAATTCCTTTCATGTTTAATTCATATGTGTCGTTCTTAAGAACTGTGTGAATTAATTTGTATGAAAATTTTCTGAGAGCACACGACAACTGTATTATGGTGTTTGCATAAACTGTGATTAGGGCATGGTGCCATAGTTATTTCAAAGAGGGCCGTAGCTACGACGTTGTCTGCTAGAGGAAAGATAAAACAAGCATGTGTTATTTCATAGCTATTTCATTCCAGTTTTCAGCAAACTACTGATGATTGCAATCAATGAATCTGCAAAGAGACATTTGCCTCTGAACACGGGATGCAGCTTCACCTGGCTGAGAGCCACAGTGAGAAGCAGAATTTGTCACAGGCTTGCATATCCAAATGTTCTGAAGGAAGGAAAATCTCCTTAGAAATACAATAATACTGTTCATATTATAAATTGTGATGTCTCCCATGGCATCAATTTTCACTGAGCACATTTCTTTCTAAAAATTCTTTGAACATTTATGCAATTAATTCAAATGCAAAAACCAATTAACCGTATATCCTATAATCAAATCAGTTTCAAGTGAGTGCCCCAAATTTCAAGAGGACTTTGAAAGCACTACCAAAGTGAAATGGAACAAGCGAAGTGTGTAGTGCCAGCACAGGAAATTTTTCATTATTTTTTTCAGGCCCAAATACAGCTGCACAATATTATGCAACTTACTAAATATGTCAGGGATGCACTAATTACACCATTTTCCTTCACCAGGATGTTGTATGTTGGTATGTATCACAAGTGGGGGACTTTGGAAAAAGACATCAAGAAGCCAAGAGTGGTATTAGAGTCCTATAGACTTGTGTTGGAATGCCTCTTAAAACTAGCTGTGGGCTCTTTGGTAAATTAATTAAACCCTTTGCTTTAGGGTTGTTTTGAGGAAAACGCCAGGCACGGGGTTGCAGAGTGTTCACCCCACCAGCAGGGGCTCTTGTTCATTGTGCGTACTCTGGGTCAAGAGTCATCTTTGCTTATACCCCCATGACCTGGTCTCATACATCCACATGTACGAGGGCTAGACAGAGGCAACTGCCTTAGAGACAAACACAAGCAATGCAACTGGTAATTGTCATAATGATCTCTTCGTAATAGATTGTGTCTTTGATAATATCATTCCCCTATTGTGGAGTGTGACACAGTGACACAACCAGTCACTAACCAAGTCACACAGCCAGTTAGCTAAGCCAAGTAAATGCCAAGATTATGAATGTGATTTCAGAAACCCTGAAAATGTCCCTTTCCCATGGGCAATCATGGATGTTCTTCCCTACCTCATCTGTTAATATTTAAAACTAAGCGGATGTATTGAAAAAGTTTTTCTTTTCCTTGATTATGCAAGTACCCTTAGATGGGTCCCTATAGAAACTTATCAGTACAGATAAAGAATCCGTGAGCAGGAGTTGATAGAAGTACGGGAAGAAAGGCTGAATGTTATAGGCAAAAGGCAGGAAGAGGGGATCTTGCCTCAGTGAGAGCTAATGTACAGCACAGGAAGCTGGACTATAGCGATGGCAAATTACACCTTTTCAGCAGACACCAGATTATGTCTATTATTAATAGCTCCATAATTTCTTACCCATGTGACTTCATGCAAGAAATTGACTTCTTTGTCAGTTTCTTCATCTGTAGAACGGGAATAATAAGGCCTATTCCATAGGTGGTTGTAAGAGTTAAATGAGTTAATAAGTGTAAGTTCATTAGAATAGCGCCGAGTACATTGTAATTATGTTTAGCAATTATACATTAATTTTTTTTTAAATTTCTAATCTTTATTTTTGAGAGGGAAAGAGACAGAGACAAGCAGGGGAGGAACAGAGAGAGAGGGAGACACAGAATCTGAAGCAGGCTCCAGGCTCTGAGCTGTCAGCACAAAGCCTAACACAGGGCTCAAACCCAGGAACCGTGAGATCATGACCTGAGCCAAAGTCAGAGGGTCAACTGGCTGAGTCTCCCAGGTGCCCCAGCAATGACACATTTTTAAAGTGGCACAACCAGTTTTTTTTTTTAAGGAAGTTTAATTTTAAAAATTGTTAAGTCTTCAAAGTGCCCTCATTAAAAACTGTTTCACACCAGTATTGTTGTATAAACAGGTAGTTTTGCTTATATTTAATATGTTCTCAAGGCTAATTATTTTTATAATTACTTTCAGTAATTTTATACATGTTTGTTGATGATAGTTCTCGTCAATTCATTAAAATGAGTGACATCTTGGAACTTATACCTTTACCAGACACCATCTACTAATTTGCTGATCTGTGTCAGACATACTGTAGTTATCAGAAGTTAGCTAGATATGCACAATTTGGTATTTTGAAAGGGGATTTATTTTGGTATTTGATGTTGAGTCTCCTAAAGTTAAGCATCTGTCACATTCCTCTCCACATATCCTGAAATTAAGTTATCAGAAAGCAAGATAGCAGAATCTGTCCTTAGATACTCACCACTCAGAAAGATCAAGTGGATGGACATGTAGCAGAGGCTGGTGTCTGTTTTGTCCTTTATCTCAGAGCTCCCTAATGGCAAAACAGGAAAATTCAACTAGTTTGAACCCAGTAATTTCCATCATTCAAACAGAACAAAATGGTACATATTGAGGATGAAACAACCAGGTACACAGTGTTGGAATTATATATATTTTAAATTCTGGGGGTTTTTTTTGGCTTTAGTAACTTTTTTTTCTGACTTTTTTAATCATTTACTCATTTGTTCATCCACTTGTTCATTTACTACTCATTTATAAGGAAACATTTAAGATAGGAGCTCTGTGAGGTAATGAAAATAACAATACCTCTGACCATACCCTCAGGGGGTCCACAGTCTGTGACAAGAAACAGATATATTAGATAATGAAAATACAAGGTGATGAGTGGACAAGAAGAGTACATAAAAAAGTTGCTCTTATAGGACATCTCATGGGCCAGATGGCGGTTTTAAGGCTTTGTTGTGGAAGTGACATGTAAACTTTTGATGCCTTGTTGCATGGGATGTTCTATATTGAAGTTTGCTGACCTGTAAGTGGGAGTTGGGCACTTCTGTTTGCTTCTTGTTTTTTTCCCTGAGCTTACAGTTTGAACTAGACTATTGCTAGATCCATGGGGGAGGGGGTAAGTGGGGGGGAAAGCCTGTAAGAACTTAATATTTCTCATCCTTCACTTTGATTGGTGAAGGATTTGCCTGAGGTCACTCAGCTTTCAGGTGCTAGAGCCAGGACCAGAGTAGGTAAGATTTCCTGTCTGCCAGTCTAAACCTCCTTGCACTATGGCAAGCTATTTTCAAACTTTCCCTTTGGTTTTCTGAAAAGAAAATTTGGTAAACTGTTAGGAAATAAAACATAGCTCTTTGATGGTTTTACTAGTTAGAAAATTACAGTTTTAGACTTTGCAGAAGGATTGTCTTATTTCATTTTCTTACCATTGACAGTTTCACAGTGAGAGAAACTTATTCATTCACTTCTTTTTGTTCTTATTTTTATGCAAAGAAGTTGAGGCTAAGAGAGAAGATGTAATGTGTTCAAGGTCACAAAGTGGTCATTGAAACAACATGGTTCCAAACCAGGAAGGTGTTTCTCTGAGATATGCTTCCTTCGACTTTATCTTGCTGCCTCTTCACATCAAGGTAAGTCACACAGTTCCTGCTGTGAAGGAGTAATTTGGTAGAAAAACACAATTTAGTAGAAAGCCATAAAGAAACAAAACTCAAAGAAAAGAAATATCTCTAGTCACGATCCACCAAAAGAAAGATATGAGGAATTTCTGTAAGAGTTCAGAGAAAGGATGTGAATTTAGTATGGATTTGTAGGAAAGATGATATTTGCACTAATATTTTAGGAATTTATATGATTCAGGGATGTGGATATGGCATGATAATGGGAAAGAAGATTCTGGAAAAAATTAAACACAATTATCACATCCACAGAGGTCTTAAATTAAGATGTGTATAAAGTGAGAAGTTCATTTTGAGTGACACTGGTGTATATGAAAGACATGTGGACACAGAGGTAGAAAGCCCAGTAGGATAAAGCCATGGGCAGACTTGAATGTCCAGATAAGAATGTGGATACCTTCCATAAGCTGTAGAGAGTCATCCAGCCATGTAAACTAGAGAAGTAGAATGATCTGTGTTGAGCTTTATTTTCTTCCCTAAAAAATAACTCATTTCACCTAAAATTTTATTTTCTTTAAAGCCTACTTCCTAGAATCTGTTTCTTAAAAGTCTTTGAGTTCATTCGATCAATATGCATTTAATAATGTGGGTAATAAATTTGTTTCCTAATTTTAAATTTAAGTTTGAGATGTTATTCTCAGAAGGATCAGGTTCTGTTTATAGCACAAAGAGCTAGTGAGACAGCAAATATGTTACATTATCAAGTTAAGAATTATAATTTGGTCAACATTGTGTCACTGAATGTTGATGCATTTTTTAATGATAGAAAAAAGACAAATAACAAATTGATGCACTTAATAAATTATAAATTTTTTCAAGCTTCACAAGGTAGGCAGAATAAGAAGACTATATAGTTGTTTATGGATGAAAATGGTAAGCATTTATTGAGTGCATTCCATAATCTAGTCCTGTGAGAGAAGCCTCACCTCTCTTACTAATTTTTTTGATTATTTATTTATTTTGAGAGAGAGAGGGAGAGAGTGTGTGTGTGTATGCGCATGTGCGCATGCAAGTGGGGGAGGAGCAGAAAGGGGGGGGGGAGAGACAGACAGAGAGAGAGAGAAAGAGAGAGAGAGAGAGAGAGAGAGAGAGAATCCCAAGCAGGCTCTGTCTGCACTCGATGCAAGGCTTAAACTCATGAGCCATGAGATCATGACCTAAGCTGAAGTTGGACGCTTAACTGACTGAGCCACCGAGGCACCCCTCTCTTTCTAATTTTCATGGTAATCCTATAAGGTGGTATTATTACTGCTGTTAGAGATGAGGAAATGGAATCTCAGGAGGTTAAGTGATTCACTTCATTCTCATTGTTGATGAGTGGCTGAACAGGGATCAACACCCCTTTGATTCTGATTTCAAAGGTAATGTTTTTAGTCGCTTCACTCAGACTCATGGTTATTAAAATATTTTTTACTTTATATTTTCTGTGTAATGCATAGATATATAATAGACAAAGCCTATCTTATAGAAGGCTGAATTCTGTCAAACAACCAAATTCTCACCATTTAAAAAGTGTTCAGATTCCATGTTTCAGTGTAAAAAAAGAACTCGTCTCAGTGTATAGCCATGGTCTGATTTTATTTTGACTCACATTGAATCTCTAATAAAACAGAAGGCAGAAGTAACCACAATTTATAATCTTTGAGAGATGTCAGTATATATTTTAAAACCACCTTACTTGATGTTATGAGGAACTTCAGATTGGGTTTGAAAAATATATATTGTTATGCCCTGTGGCATTTTCTGACCTGTCATGATGCCACTCAGTTTCAGAAAAACTATTCATAGATGTTGAGAATATTTTTGTTGAATAAAGAGGCCATTTTGGAAATGTGTGGAGGTTAATATTATGCACATGAAACTGTGCTTTCAGCTTTCCTACACCCTGTCAAATCTGAGCAATTATTCTACCAACTCACTGCCTGTCCCCGCCCCCACATCATTTCTTTAAATTGCTATGGAAATTAAATCGAGAGACACACTCTTCTTTGCAAGATGCCTCCTTCAGAATCCTCTCTGCTTTGCCCTAGCCAGTTTGGAATGGAAAATCAGCCCACATTTCCATGGAACTTAGCAAGGCTTGGGCCAGATCTAAAAGGCACAATTTGCCTGACATCTGTGTTCCAGCGTCATGTTGCATCAAAACAATCCGTACTGCTCAGATGAAAGCAAGCATCCTATTGTATTAAAGCATTTAACAAGCTAATCGTGGTCACTTTCTATTCTCACATCCATACAATCACATCCCACAAGGACAATTATACTTGCAAAGTATCCAACTCCAATTACATTATTCCATGATCACACTGATATATTTTCTATCATTTTGTTTTCATTTTATCTTCCAGTGGGTGTTGTGTGTAGCACAGCTGAGGAGAACAGAGGTTTTTTGTTTTTGTTTTTGTTTAGTCTTTATTGAAAGAAACTAGATGTCTAATTTATGGAGGCAAGAGCTTACTAATAACTTGTAGGCACTCCTCCTTACAATCAAGATCCAGGTGCTTAGTTAGGCCTGATCTGTGGCTGTGTAGTTAGCCAACAATGACTTAACCACAAGGGCTGGATGGCCACTGGGAGCCAAACATCTGGGTTGACCACTTTTCATTGCTGTTTTTAAAGGCAAGACAATGTTTCTAAAGTTTTGGAAACCATGACATCTGCTCCTTTTATAATTACTGGTAGAGCACTCAAATTTCTAAATGGCCTCATGGTCTTGAAGCTTCAGATGTATTCCCCATACAACTTCAAATATCCCCTTTCCCTAAAACAAAACAAAACAAAAGCAGCTGCCATTTGTAAGCTGGACCAAAGTAACTTATAACTTGAATATTACAGGAGAGATGGCTGTGAAAATAGAGATTGGACCTAGAAGTAGACTTTAAAAAAAAAATGTTTATTTATTTTTGAGAGAGAGAACGTGAGCAGGGGAGGGGCAGAGAGAGAGGGAGTCACAGAATCTGAAGCAGGCTCCAGGCTCTGAGCTGTCAGCACAGAGCCTGACGCAGGCCTCAAACCCACAGACCAGGAGACCATGACCTGAGCCGAAGCTGGACGCTCAACCAGCTGAGCCATGCAGGAGCCCCTCTAAGTAGATTTATAGATACTTAGGATAAACAGCTGTATTAAAGAGATATTAAGAGTGCTAAACATAGAGATATAGAGTAATAGAGTAATAGAAAGGTCTAATATAGGAAAGTAACTGAATTTGGATAACCATAACCTGAGAGAATTCAGTAAGGCAAATTTGGGGGTGCCTGGCTGTCTCAGTAGAGCATCCAACTCTTGATCTCAAGGTCATAAGTTTGAAACCCACATTGGGCACAGAGTTTAGTTAAAATAAATAAATTAACTAATTAAAAAAAAATAAGGCAAGTCTCCCTAGTTGATTTTTCTAGGGCAGTAACTACTGAACATTCTACAGGTTCCCTGCTTCTATCAAAAATCCTTGTTCTTTTAGGAAGGTGAGAAAACTAAGTGTTCTCTGAGGTCTAAGTTGAAAGTTTCTAGTTTCAGCTCTAACTAAAAAATAACTTTCTTCTCCATAAATACAACACAAAGTAAAATTAGGTAATAGATTCTCATCTTTTGCAGCATAGAACAAAATACCATAGATCCTGGTATTTTGGATATGTTGTCACTCATTAAATTATCAAATTATGGCTTTATAAAATTAGAGCTTGGTTTCATTAAGAATTCTTCTTCCCAATTCAACTGGACACTTTGACATCTTAATTATAGCCATTGTTTTGTTTGGGGCATAATTTCTGTATTTTCTTAAAACACAATGAAACACTGTCTTTGAACACATGCTTCTAGGTCCACCAAATTCAGTGAGCTGAAAAGAAAGATGTACCTAATTGTGATAGTCATTTAATAGTTTATTCTCCTTTTTACCTTGAAATCTTTATCTCTCCTATTTCAGTTTTCCATGCCCAATCATGGAAGTCTCATGGTTGCCTCTGTTTCACTGAATCTGTCAGACTTTCAATAATAGTATGAAAATAACTGCTCATTTTCAGTCTGGAAGACCAATACCGAACATGTTGTTATTCTATCATCGGTAGTTTAGCAGTGGAGTTTTCAGAAATCCCTGGGAAGACTTTTCCCGTAAAACACCCACTGTTGGGTAACTGACATAAATCCTGAACAGCCGAAGAAGCTTTGAGCTAATTGAGCTCTCCAGGACTGGCCATGCTGGTGCTCATCCAGCAAGATGGTTACAGAGACTAATGATTTATGACTTCACATCCTGGTTCCTTCAACTGCAATTGGAAATAAGTGTTGTGCATAGATTCTACTGCTTTTTTGGTAATTGTGCAATGAGCAAGAGTCTTGTGGGAGGTTTCATTCTGACACAGTGTTTTTTGAAGATACTGCATGGAAACTGTGTTAGGAAAAAGAAAAATAAAGAGGCTTATGCTTTCTTTTTCTAGAACAAAGCCTCCTTTTAGCTTTGTAAAGATTATAACCACAACAGAATCATGAACGTAATAGAGATAGTTGCTATTTGAAGTGTTAGTAATGGAATTCGTTTTATACTAAATATTTATTTAGTGAATGTTAATGACAATTATATAGTTTTTTCTCACACTTTCCTTGATTACCATGACTTCCTCCTTATCATAAGAATATCCAAATTAATAGGCACTGCCTTATTATTTTTATTAATTTCTATGATTTCTTGATTTTCACTTGAGCGCATTTGTGTCATAAAAAAGGTCTAAAATTAGTATTTTATTTTTCACTTGAGAATGTAAAGTGGAAAAAAAGGCAGATATTATTCTTGATACAATTTCAGCTTTTTCAATATGATAGGCCTCCTATATCCATGGTTTCTCTTTCTAAGGGTTCAGTTACCTGAGTTCTACTGCAGTCTGGAAGCAGTTAATCTTCCTTCCAACGTGTATTCAGATGAGTAGTAGCCTAACACTATGTGACGATGCCTACTACGTCCGTCACCTCACTTCATCTTATCACGTGGGCATTTTATCATCTCCCATCATCAGTAGAAGAATGGTGAGTACAGCACAATGAGGTATTTTGAGAGAGACCACATTCACATAACTTTTGTTATGGAATATTGTAATTATTTTACTTTATTATTAGTTGTTAGTCTCTTACTGTGCCTAATTTATAAATTAAACTTTATCATAAGTATGTACATAGAAGAAAAAACATAGGGCATATAGGGTTTAGTACTATCTATGCTTTCAGGCATCCACTGGGGGCTCTTGGAATGTAACCTCCATGGGTAAGGGAGGACTACTGTAAGTAGGTTGTACATATGGAAAATCATGTCAAGTCCCTAGGTCGCAATTTCCTTATCTACAAAATAAGAAGTTTTTAGTATAAGGACTCACTCTAAAATTTTTCCTTGTGCCTGCAACTTAGGATGTTACATTTCATTTTTACTCTGTAGTATTTTACACATGACATTATGAAAACATAATAGCAAAAAGTTATGATTCAAATGAATAAAAGGCTTGTAAATACACAAAACACAAGACTTACAAGATAAGCAAGCACATAGAGTGACATGCACAACTCCTTTGCTGGATGAGTAAACACTGGCAAAATTTTCTTCAATAAAGTGAGAGACAAATTCTAAATAGAGTAAGGATTGCTTCCTTGCATGAATGGATACGTGTTGTGAGTTGAGCATTCTTTTAACAAATACTGCTCACTTCTATATTATAGTCTAGTGAAAAGAATATTGGATCTACTTTCCCAAATATGTTGCTTAAAGATTGATATGACTTTAGCCAAATCATTTACCACAGTTTTCTTTTATAAATCAGCAGGTTTGGGCTTTTTAAATCTAAAACTTTTTATACTTCTGACAAGTTTATGTCATGAATTATATGGATATATGGGTGGATTTGGAGAGTGTAGATTTTGGAGCCAGGCAAACCTGGGTTAAAATCCTAGCCTGTTTAATTATTTTCCAAGCTGTATAAACTTGGTTAAGCTGCTGGGGTCACTGATGTCACTGGGTCCCAGTTTTGTAATTGGTAAAATTCAGTAGCTTAACTAAATAAACCTGCTCATTCACGTAATAGTCCAATGCCAGTATTCCTGGTAATGAGGTCACTTTCTCTACATGTGATTCAGCAGATTTACAGGGAGGACAATGGGGAAGCCTCATTTTCTTTTTTCAAAAGTCTTGGCTTGAAGGTAGTACACATCACTTTTGTTTACATTCCTCTGTTGAGAATTGATATATGATTATTCATGGATGCAAGGAGGGGTACAAAACATAGCCCTTGTCTCCTCAATGGTTCTAGAGGCCATTCCAGAAAGGGAAAAAGAAAAAACTTTTTGTGGGCCACTTGTAGACTGTGCCCCAGTAGACATTCAACATTTTTTTCATTACCCACTTTTCTCTCTTGTGATTTGACTTCCATTTATCAGATCTTATGGAAATGAGGAGAAATATTAGGTAAACTCTGATACACATGGTTGCTTCATTTTCAGACATCATATTCTGAATGCCACGTGTACAATCTGGGTACATGGCTATATGCTAATATCTGGTATGTACTTGAAAAATACCATTCTACTATAGACTAGAAGTGTTTAGCAATAATGCCAATAATAACCCTTTTACTTGCAAATGTTTCTGACACACCACACATGTCACTGTTATAGCAAAATAATTCCGTGATTTATTATAATTCCATAAATCATTCTGCATTTAACATCTTTACATCCTTTTGTAAAGGATTTGCTTTACAAAAGCAAACCTTTTGTAAAGTTTGCTCTTCATCCAAATGCTCTTAAAAGTGAATTGACAAAACAATGCTTCAGTCCTTATGAATGAATTCAAAAGCATGGTATGTGATTACTTTTGGATGCTTCTGAGCCAAAGCTATGTTGTGGGGTGTGTGTGTGTGTGTGTGTGTGTGTGTGTGTGTGTGTGTGAGTTTGGTATGTCACTAGAGCAATACTATGCTTCAAGAATTTCATTACATTTCTTGGGAATTACTGCATACAAATAAACCAGCCTCTAGCGTTCAGCTTCATGCTGTTTTTAAGGAAATAAAATACCCTTTGCTCTTCCCTGGAAGTTATGTTTTAGTTTCTGATTATTGTCCACATTGTAGTTGTCTGTAGTATTTGTTAGCGAAAGTCCAGATGGCTGACATATAATTGATAAAAACAACTTGAAGCTTTCATCTTATATGCAAGTTTTTGCTCTGAAGTATATGTCTAAATACTAGACAGAGTAGACTGGCAGTCCGTATCTGTCCTCAGTGGGAACATACCATGCTGTTTTTCCCTACTGTGACTATCATTCTTCTCTCTACTCATACTGCCACTGGCCAACTGATCCCCTAAAAAATGAAGAGAAGAGGGGAAGAAGCTTCCATGCTGACTTCCTCGTTGATAGAATTGCCAGCAGGAACACATTTGATTCAATTAAATTAAACAAGTGTTTATTGAACACAGTCACTGGGCTAATGCTAGTGCAAAAATAAAGAATAATACAACATGGCCCCTGTCTATAAGAAGTTTATTCTAGGTGGGGAGATAAATTTATAGACTAGAATTTCAGTCTTCCATTAAAATCACTAGATAATATTGTTTTACATGAGTGCTAAGGCAGATTATCTTCTGATAACAAAAAATAAAACCCAACATTACCAACACGAGACACTACTATACTCCTGGCAGAATGGCAAGACCAAAAATGTCAAGTATCGGAGAGGGTTTGGAGAAAGTGGAACTCTCATACATCATTGGTGAGGGTGAGAGTATAAAAATGGTAGTTACTTTGGGAAAATGTATTCCAGTTTCTTTGAACATACAATTACCCTAAAACCCAACAATTCCATTCTTAAATATTTACCCAATGTATGTGAATATATGTCCCCAAAAGACTTGGACAAAAATGTTGACAGCAGCATTAGCAGTACTAGTATCCATCACTGCGGGTACCGCCAAACAACTGAAAGCCACTTAGCAATAAAGAGGAATATGCTATTGATCCACACAGCAAAAGAATGACCCTCAAAAACATTACACTGACTCAAAGAAGCCTTATACAAATCAATCAATATGGTACTATCCCATTTATATGAAGTTTTAGAACTGGAAAATATAGTCTATGTGGAAAAACATTAGAATATCACAACACTGGTAGACTCTGGGGGTGTGGGTGAAGACTGCCTGGGAACAGACATGAGGGAGTTTTCTTGAGTGATGGAAAGAGTCCCTATTTTTTAAATGTTTATTTTTTTATTTTGAGAGAGTGCATGCACGAACAGGGGAGGTCGGAGAGAGAGGAAAAGAAAGAGTCCCAAGCAGGCTCTGTGCTAACACGGGGCTTGATCTCACATACTGTGAGATTGTGACCTGAGTCAAAATCAAGAGTAGGATGCCAAACTGACTACGCCACCAACATGACCTGGAAGCATCCCTATCTTGATAGGGTTTGGGGTTATATAGATGTGTGCATTGGTCAAAAGTCAGCAAATGTACATGTGAAATTTTGCATTTCATCGTGTATAAGTTTTACCTCAAAAGAAAAAAATTGTAAGCTAATATTTAACTCTAATTAATGAAATTCATGATACAGGTTCTAGGGGAAGCAATTTATTTCAAAATGTATCAGAAATAAATGGCGGGATTAAAGGGTAGATAAATGGATATGTCATAAAACAGACCAAAATGTTAATGACAGAACAAAGTGGTGGGTATATAGATATTCACAGGAAAAACTCTTTTAATTTCACTATCTGTTAAAAAATTCATAATAAAATAGTTGGCATAAATAGAATAGAGCAGAAATGGTCCTGTTTTCCACCTAGGTTATTAAAGTTCCCCTGTGAATGAGTTTTATCACCTACTCCCTTATTTTTTCTTCTTCAATCCTTCTGTTATTTTTGTTTCTTCAATTTACTAATTTGCTTAGCTTTCACAACCTTAAAAAATTTTGTCCCTAAACCTGTCTCTATTCAAATTGCTCTTTTTTTCCTCTTTCTTAGTAAACTTATTTTCTTAAAGAGGATCTAAATTTGCCATCCTGCTAGCTTCCCCTTCTCACCCCCCCTCTCTTCCCCACCCCCAGCAGTTTGGTGTTCATCCTTGTTATTCAAATAAAGCTGCTCTTTCTCCACTGTTACCAAGAACCACCTAATTGCCAAATCCAATGTTCCTTTCTCAGTCCTCATCTGTTCCCTCTGAGGTCGCAGCAACAGGCCAAGGCAGCTGGTTTGACTCAGAACATTATTATGGCTATAAAATGACATAACCTGCCAAACTGCTTCCTGTGACAGACAAATAAACTGCCAGCTGAAGAGGCGCATGGATGTCACATTGCAACATCTCCTAGGACACATTTTTTCCTGCTTCTCTTCTCTGAATATTTACTGCGGCTGATCATCCACAAGTGGAAAACCTTTCTTCATCCAGTTTCTATGATTTAGATTTGAGTGAGTTTTCTTCCTCCTCTGATTCCTCCATTTGCTGACCATTATCAAGCTTTGTTAGCTCCCCCTCTTTAAGTTTCTACTCTGAAATGAACGCGTTTCATTAATTGTAATGACATCTATGTGTATTTTTAAAATAGTATAAGCTATTGAGAATTAAGGCACCAGACAAAACAGGTGTGTGTGTGTGTGTGTGTGTGTGTGTGTGTGTGTGTGTGTTTGTGTGTGTGTCTATTTAGGATCCCCAGCCTACATTTTGAGAACCACTTGTATTCTGGTACACTTGTTTGATGATTTTTAAACATTCTCTAAGCAAGAGATTCCATTTTTAAAGCTTAACATGGAACTTCAACACTTAAAAATATCAGACCAGGGCATCTGGGTGGCTCAGTTGGTTGAGCATCTGGCTCCTGATTTCATCTCAGATCATGACCCCAGGGTTGTGGGATCTCTAGCCCTCCACTGAGTTTTGGGCTGAGCATGGAGCCTGCTTAAGATTCTCTCTCTCCCTCTGCCCTTCTCCTCTCCCTTGCTCACACGCTCTCTACTCTAAAAACAACAACAACAACAACAACAACAACAACAACAACAACAACAACATACAACAAAAGCCAAAGCTATACTGCTCTGGTGGTGAGGACGTTGGAGAGATTCAGAGGACCCACCCCTGCCTTGGGTCTTGCAGAGGTCTTCACTCTCCTCAAGGAAGGCCCTGAAGTTTCTCCTCAGTACTCTGGAATCTTGTTCCTGAAAATTTGGATGCATACTAGTCCCCTGAGAATTTTATAAAGATAAAGCTCCCGATTCAGTAGGTCTGGGATGGGATCTGTGAGTCTGTCATTCTAACAAGCTCTCAGGTGATACTAGTGCTGCTGGCCCGCAGACCACACTTAGGGAACAAAATGCTAGATTTCCTCAGTGCCACATCTGAATGCAATGTGTAAGCTTTTTATATTCCAGAGAACATTCTGATTGTTTTGTCCTTTAGGAGATAAATATTTGTTTCTTCAGGGATCAAGAAAGTAGATATTTTATTCTCTGTGATGTATAATTATTCCTCTAATATGTTTTCAATTTTGAAAATTCTATTTGGAATTGGACAATGGCCAGGTGGAATGATTAAGGAGATTATATCATAAACCCTTTTTCTAGCATTAAAGTAAATAGGGGAGGAAGGCCTAGAGACAAGAAGGTTTAAGAACAGAAACAAAATCAAAACTCTTCAAGAAAACTCAAACCCTATTTGGAACTGGTAACCAGCAAGTTTAGTCACAGGAGGACTCAATATAGGCACCAAAATTATAATGGATGGTTAATAGGTCTACTTGGATTCAGATATTTGTTTCCTCTCTTACCATACAACCAAAAAAAAAAAAAATACTAAAAGCTGTTAACTGGAGAATGACTTTTGATGCAAATAGTTTCCACGAGTCAGAGGTTAGGGCAAGCATCAGCCTGATAGTGAAATCAGCAGAACTGGTAGATCCCATACACAGACTGCAGAGCACTGTCTTGTAACTTCCTAACCTAATAGGGCTATTCCTCAAGTTGAAGACCTCCTTCCTTTTTTCTCTAGATGGCCTTTTCTCCTTCATCTGGAACTCATTTTAAATTCTTTTTTTTAAGTTTATTTATTTTTGAGAGAGCAAGCGAACATATGAACTGCAGAGGGACAGAGCAAGAGAGGGAGATGCAGAATCTGAAGCAGGCTCCAGGCCCCGAGCTGCCAGCACAGAGCCTGACATGGGGATCGAACCCATGGGATCTGTGGGATCATGTGAGATCATGACCTGAGTGGAAGTTGGAGGTTCAACTGACTAAGCCACATAGGTGCCCCTGTAACTCATTTTAAATTCTAATTGATGACCTCTATATATTTATCTTCAGGATTGATCTTTCTGGAGTTTTTATTTCTGTTCCAAAGGTTATTTACTCATTTCTCTCATTCATTCATTCATTCATTCATTCATGATATATCAATATAGAGACATAACAACAGAGAAAGCATAAACTAGTCCTTAGAGTTCCTGTGGGGAATATAGAAAACCCAGTAATTTCAATTCACTATGTAATTCCTCTAGGTCTTGGGGCCTCACACTTTCCTTTAATTGTTAGACAGTGTGACTTTCGCCCTCATCCCACATATTGTGGGACGCTTGGTGACCCACTCCCCACTTTTGAGCACTCCCAGTGCTCTTTCATATATTTGGATAGTGCTTGCTTCAAATTCCTGTCTAGAGTTAAGAACAGGTTCCTTCCTGGAGCTGTTGTCCTGTCTCTGCACAGAGATCATTATTGCCTCTCTTATTTCATAACCTGAAGCCTGCAAACACTGGCTCTTGCCAATAATAGACTTTTACACAAGTACTAGATATAACGGAGGTATAACTATAGAAAGCTAGAAGGGAAAACAGTGAAATACTGATGCTTGGTGGGCATTTTCTCATTGGTATCTTTATAGGTCTCAGCTCCCTACCTTAATGTGAAGACCTTCTCTTTCCTGCAGTGTTCCCCCACTCCAGTGGTGAACCCACAGCTCCTACTACCCCCATCCCATATAAGTAGTGCAACACAGCCCTGTTTCCCAGACTTGCCTTTCCTGATCTTGCACAGGGGACTATCCTTTCATGATCAATAAAGGGCAATCATGGTGTCATCCTAAACAATTTCTATCTTTCTAGGGCAGTCACCTTTAACTTAATTATAACTATTTTATTTTTCAACAAGTATGTGAAAAGTGCCACCAAAAACCATAGTAAAAATGGAAGTCCTATAGCTATATACAATAGAAGTAAGCCTCAGAAATATCATATTTAGTGTAAAAGGGAAGTTATAGGAAAGCGTGTGATTATATTTTCTAAAGACTAAAAATGAATGTAAAAATGTATAGGCAGACATACATATAGGACAGAATTATTTTAGAGTTTATTTTTAAAAGATAGCTCTTGGGGCGCCTGGGTGGCGCAGTCGGTTAAGCGTCCGACTTCAGCCAGGTCACGATCTCGCGGTCCGGGAGTTCGAGCCCCGCGTCGGGCTCTGGGCTGATGGCTCGGAGCCTGGAGCCTGTTTCCGATTCTGTGTCTCCCTCTCTCTCTGCCCCTCCCCCGCTCATGCTCTGTCTCTCTCTGTCCCCAAAATAAATAAACGTTGAAAAAAAAAATTAAAAAAAAAAAGATAGCTCTTAGTCTCAAAACAAGATAGTGTTATCTCTGGGGCTGGGAAAGGCAGTAAGAAGAGATGGACAGGAGCCTGTAGGTAGCTATAATGCTCATGGGAATGTTCCAGTTACGAACTTGGGTAGAAGCAATGAAGTCTTATTTCATCTTTATGCAGTATAAGTGCTATATTGTAGGATATAGATCCTTTGTAAAGCAATATGATGATGCGTGATGCCCAGGGTTCTCTGATTCCAGATATTAAATTCAGATTTGGAACAAGGGATTAGAGGAAGCTCCAAGAGAATATGATTTCTGAGATACTAGTGAAAGGCAAATGGCCATTTCTATCTGTAAGTTCCTCTTGCAACTCAGATTACATCCGCAATAAACTCATGTTTCTGTTTACTTTACTCTCAGCCAACTTCTCCTATCTGTCAAAAGTTAGCTCTCCAAAATATTATCAAAATAACCTGCTGATAAGACAAAAAATTTTATTGCTTACCATGTTAAGGGAGAATACTACCTCAACAGTATCAGGAGCCTTGCAGAGGGAAAAGAACAACATTGGGATATTTATTAAGATTCTGAAGTCTAGTGCGTGATTCTGAAATTACATTGAAATCAGTGTGGGATAGACATATGGAGAAGGTATGCTTGGATAGAATTGGGTAAAGATCATGACTGATAGTTTAGAATTGGTGGACACTGGAAGAGGAAGATTTTGATGCAAAGGTTTACGGTCTTGGAACACAAGCTGTTGTTTGATGCTTTCTACAGAAGACTTGAAATTCCTGGAGTGAATAATTCATAATTCTTCATTAAAGTAATGAACTTGCTTAACAAAGTAATCTGCAACTTATCTTCCTAAGTAAGGGTTTCCTGGAACACTAAAACCTTCTTGGTGAGGTCAATAGAATAGTCATGTTAATGTAGACAGTAGGCTGTATAGATAATTTCAACTTTCAATAATCCTTTCTATGTTATTTAAAGGCAGCATTAGTTATCCAGTGAGGAGAAAGTGATTAAATTTAGTCAGAAATATCGCATCTGCTTCCTGATTCTGCCATTGACAACTTGGATGAGTCATGACACACTTTTAAATAGCACTTTTGGTACCTTTAGAAAGGGGGAAGAAAAAATAATATAAAAATAGAGGAGATAAACCATAAGAGACTCTTAAATATAGAGAACAAATGAGGGATGCTGGAAGGGTGTTGGGTGGGGGGATGGAGCAAGGGCATTAAGAAAGGCACTTGTTGGAATGAACACTGGGTGTAAGTGATGAATCACTAAATTCTATTCCTGAAAAAAAAGAAAGAAAAGAAAAGAAAGGGGGACTATGTTTCCTTTAAAAATCGGTGATAGAATTAAATGAGGAAAGGGTATTAGTATTACAGTATTAGTTGACCCTAAATCTCGTAGGGGAGGAAAACATCTTTTTCTTAAGTTTATTGATTTTGAAAGTGAGAGAAAGTAAGTGCACATGCATGTGAAGGGGAGGGAAAGGGAAAGAGAGAGAAGGAGAGAGAGAGAATCCCAAGCAGGCTCCACATGTCAGCACAGAGCCCTATGCAGGCCTTGAACTCACAGAAAGCGTGAGATCATGATGCGAACCAACATCGAGTTGGACACTTATTGACTGAGCCACCCAGGTATCCCTTTCTTCTACTTTTCTAAATTCTCAGCTGAGGCCCCTATAATACAAAAAGCTAAATTAAGGAGAGCTATACATACATATTGAATATAAATTTTACATGACACAGGAGCCTTCATAAGGAAATGAGGACCTGATAGTGTGGCTAAATCTGAGTGTTCTTAAGCTAGGTTTGGTGAAGAATGGAAAAGTGTGGGAAAATGTGATAGCTTATAATCTTTTTTGTTGTTGTTCTAAGCATCATAAACCAGGGGAAACAGCAAGCTCTATTCGTTTAGATTCCTTTCAGGGTCTTGGAGATAAGCATGTTCCCTTACTCCAGGTATAAGGAGGACATCTCTCACAGGAGGGCTTTGTGACCTGCTTCAGGGGAAGTTCTGAAAGTCCTTCCAGTACTTGCCATTTCTTACATTCTTTCAGCTTGAAACATTCAGTATGCTAAGGTGTTATATTTTGGGTACTGTGTCCTGAACCCTGTCAATCTCCGCACACACCATGTCTAAACTGGTCAGAAAATGTAGACAACTCTCCCAACATGCTACGATGCAGGCACGTTTCACATTACAGTGTTTAAAATTTTCTATATAATGGTGAAAAAAAATCTTAGTCTACTTAAACAACAACAGAATTAGAACAAAGATATTGATCTTAGATTTAAATTCTACCTGGAATTTTTCATTTCTGCCAATGAACTCAGCTTACTCAATATTACAATTGACTGAGGTTCTGTATGTCTCTCTTGCTTTTTTTGTTGTTGTTGTTGGATCACTTTAGCATTCAAAATGAGCCAATTCTGTTTCAGTCACGCCTGATGAGAACCGGTGATTCAACTGTTGCAAAACTTTGAAAGTGTTCATTAATTCAGGCTTAATTAATGCAGAATGACAATTAAACTTTTATGGAGTATATGTCATCAACATGAATACCATGCATTTATTATATTCCTGAATATTGGGATGAATACAAATGAATTTCAATGACCAAAAAACTTAAAACGTTACCCCAGTTGTATAGCCATGGTTATATATGAAATGCGCCTCACGTGACTGAAAAAGATTTGAAACTACAGTTTATACCTTATGACATAAATGCAGACAAAGCACTATATTTTTATTAATGTAATGGCAGCTTTTCTTATGAAATCAGCCTCTGGAAAAAAGGAATAGATAATTCCTTTAACTTCTTGCTCAATAATTCATATGTCCTAAAAATATTAGAATTCTAGATTCATGGTATTAAAAATTCAGTCTGTGATTTCAAGAATATTTAGTGTTTCTTAAACTCAAATGTCTGTTCTTTTGTGTTAAATGGAACAGCTGTACATTCTAGAATCTAAACCAGCATAAGGTGAATGGCAATGTAAAATATGCCTGTTCATTTCAAAATTACATAGTTTCATCAAATCCTAGGCTTATATGCCAGGTTCCAGTATTCAACAGAGCCAGAAGTTTGCCATGGCAACTGCTGTTTCCTTTTTTTATATATAAATCTGCAGACTAACAGGAAAGAACCATCATGTCAGGATGTTTTTCCAATTCATATACAACTAGATTTTTATTGATGTTCATTTCTTATGATAATTTACGTTGAATGTTAAAAACTTTTGGTTTTAATTAGAATTTACATCAATATACTGATAGTATGTCATAAGTTAAGAAGGTAGTATGTAACTTTTAAAATGACTGTGGAATTCTGTCCTCTGTATCAGTTAGTATTCCACTTAATTGGGAGTCAGCCACTTTTTTTTTTTGCAGGAAAATGAAGGGTCTGGGATCTGTACCTTAGTTTCCGCCTAAAACATTCAGAATCCTATAAACACCTTGCCATATTCATTACTTTTTGCACCAATACCAGTCACATATATATCATCTAGTAACAAGATCGATAATCATTTTATTAGCAGACTTTTTAAAGAGGACTGGGTAGGATTTCTTGGGTGGCTTAGTTGGTTAAGCCGCTGACTCTTGATTTTGGCTCAAGTCATGATCTTACCATTGTGAGATCCAGCCCCACATCAGTCTCTGAGCTGGGTGTGGAGTCTGCTTGGGGTTCTCTCTTTCCCCCTCCCTTTGACCCTCTCCCACTCTCTCTCTCTCAAAAAAAAAAAAAAAAAAGAGGACTGGGTAAAACTAAGTTACCATAGAAAAATTCACCACAGCAGAATAGACTTACAGGAGAAATAAGAATTTTCCTGAAAATTTATATAGATAGAAAACAATTTCATACAGAAAATTAAAATTATTTAAGAAATAAATTTTTATTAAAAATGTAAGAAATAAGATATAGTTAGGTTGAGTGACTAGCAACTGTAAAGCCTTTCTTAAAATAATTATGTTCAAAAAAGACATCTTTCAATGATGAGTTCTAGAGGTTTTTTTAGTTTATATTTATTTCTGCCCTAATCTTTATTTCCTTCTTTCTACTGGCTATGGGCTTTGTTCTTCTTTTTCTAGCTCCTTTAGGTGTAGGTGTAGATTGTTTATTTGAGGGTCCTCTTGCTTCTTGAGGTAGATTTGTATTGCTATAATCTTCCCTCTTACAACAGCTTTTGCTGCTTTTCAAAGATTTTGGACTATAATGTTTTCATTTTCATTTGTCTGCATATATGTTTAAACTTCCCCTTTGATTCCTTGGTTGACCCATTCATTGTTTAGTAGCATGTTATTAAGCCTCTACGTATTTGTGTTCTTTGCAAATTTTTTCTTGTGACTGATTTCTAGTTTCACATCATTGTGGTCAGAAAAGATGTATGATATGATTTCAATCTTTCTGAATTTATTGAGACTTCTGGCCTAAAATGTTGTCTATCCTGGGGGAATGTTCCATGTGCACTTGAAAAGAGTGTGTATTCTGCTGTTTTGGAATGGAATGTTCTGAATATATCTGTTAGATCCATATGGTCCAATGTGTCAATCAAAGCCACTGTTCCCTTGTCAATTTTCTGTCTGAATGATCTATCTACTGAGGTCAGTGGGTGTTAAAGTTCCCTACTCTTGATTTCTTTCTTTGTTAGTAGTTGCTGTATCTATTTGGGTGCTTTCATGTAGGGTGCATAAGTATTTATGATATTTACACATCATACTTTTGATAAGTGTCTTTTCTCCAAAATATACAAAGAAAAAACCCTACCAAATTATACAAAGAAGAATTAAAACTCAGTAAGAAGACCAAAAGACCTGAGCAGACATCTCACCAAAGAAGATACAAAGATGGCAAATAAGCATAAGAAAAGATGTTCAATATCATATCATCAATAAATTGCAAATTAAAAGAAGATACTCCCACCTATATATTAGAATGGCTAAAATTAAAAAAAAACACACACCAAAACCCTACAATACTAAATGTTGACAAGGATGTGCAGTAACAGGAACTTTTATTCATTGCTGGAGCTAGTGCAAAATGGCTCAGCCACTTTGGAATACATTTTTCACAGTTTGTCACAAAATTAAACATAGTCTTAACCATATGATCCAGCAGTTATGCTCCTTAGCATTTGCCCACATGAATTGAAACCTTATGACTGCACAAAAATATGCACTTGAATATTTGTAGAAGCTTTATTAACAATTGCCAAAACTTGGAAGCAAGCAGAGTATCCTTCAATAGGAGAATGGATAAACCAACAGTGGTGTATCCAGATGATAAGAGAGCTATCAAGTCATGAAAGAACACAGAGGAGCCTTAAATGCATACTAAGAGAAGCCACCTTAGAAAGGCTTCATAGTATATGATTCCAATTATATGACATTATGGAAAAGACAAAACTCTATAGACAATAAAATGGTAAGTAGTTCCCATGGTTCAAGGGGAGAGGAGAGATGCATAGGTGAACCACAGGGGATTTTTAGGGCAGTGAAGCTATTTTATCATACTGTCATGGTGCATACATGAAGTTACGCATTTGTCAAAACCCTTAGAATTTAAAAGCACAAACAGTGAACCTTAATGTTCAAGAAAACAACCTCAATTCAAGAAAAAAAATCATTTAGGAAGAAGGTAGGGGATCTCAGGAAGGAATGCAGAGTATGACAAGAAAATCTATATATTATAAATATATAAAACAACCACTGTCTTCCTTGCAATAACCCACAGATCCAGTCTTACCACAAAAATAAAAACAAATACAAAACATCAAACAAATCCTAATAATGAGAATACCCTGCAGAATTCCTCAAAACTGATAAGGTCATAAATAAACAGGAAAATAGGAGAAAATTTTATGGCCAAGAAAGGCAAAAGAAACATGAAAACTAAATGTACTATGGTACCCTAGGTGAGATCCTGGAACAGAAAAAGTACATTAGGTTCAAACTGAGGAAACATAGATAAATTATAGACTTCAGTTTCTAATAATGTATCAATATTAGCTTATAATTATAATAAATGCACCATGCTAATCTAAGATGTTAATCATAGGGGAAACTGAGTATATGGAATATATGGGAGTTCTTTATACTGTATTTTCAATTTTTCTGTAAATCTAAAACTTCTAAAACATAAATCTGTTTTTAAAAAAATAGCAATTTGATGGGGTGCCTGGGTGGCTAAGTCGGTTAAGCGACTGACTTCAGCTCAGGTCATGATCTTGTGGTTTGTGAGTTCGAGCCCCATGTCGGGATCTGCGCTGACAGCTCAGAGCCCAGAGCTTGTTTTGGATTCTGTGTCTCCCTCTCTCTCTGCCCCTCCCCTGCTCACGCTGTGTCTTTCTTTCCTTCAAAAATAAATACATTAAAAAATTTTTTTTAAATACCAATTTGATGCACTGAAGCCTTTGCAAGTCACAGACTGCTTTTGGATTTATCATTTCACTTATTTTTTTATAATTCTTCTCCAAAGCAATTTTTGTTATTTTCATAGAATAATTCTTGATTAAAGCCCAGATCAATTTCTCTTTCATAGCCTAGAGGTAGGAAGAGCTTCAAACACTTTTCAGAAATAAGTAAATCCTGGAACATCAGAGTTGCTCTTTCTACTTCTCCTTCTCTATCCCCTTCTTCAGTGTTTTTAACAGCTTTCTTCTTTCCATTGCCAAGGCTGCTGACAGCATGTACCTTTGGTGTAGCCACACCTGATATGTAACCATCTCAAGACCTTACCATTAATCACACTCGGTTGTAGTTTCCTACTTAATTGTATCACCCACCAGATGGAGGACCCCTGTATCCTCACATATTTGCACAAACTTATCATGTAGTATACGTTCAAATATATGTTTGAAGACAGTGCCACAAACCATGACTCTAACATCAACCTGCTTAGGGAACTGTGAACTAATACAGTTAGAGGGGTTTCCCTGTACCTGTTAAATGCCATTAAGGGGGTTGTGCCCATAGGAATGTTGATTGTTGTTGCAGTAGTTATGTTCTGTAAAGTCACTGTAAACACTGAATTAGTGGACACTGAACAATTGCTCATGGGGAAAATACAGGGTTAGGTTCCTGAGAGACTCTGGTCACAGTATTTTCCTCAACTAATCAATACATAACCCTGTTTTATGTGTGTTTCTGTTTCCATATGCCTTATTTAATATATGCTCTTGATTCATTAACATTGAACTCACGAAACACAGCACTGTTAATCATGCCTGAAAGAAGCTTATTTAACACAGGTATTTTCTCCTTAAGGCACAACCCAGCCTTTTAGCGCTTCAGTACTACCTTGAGGGCCATTTTAAACAGCAAAATAACCAACAAAAAGCACAAAGATATTAAAAACATGGCACTAAATTCACACTGTAAGAGATGAAATAAGAATGCAGCGTGTTATCTTGTTTATATCAGCTGGTAACATGCGTGTCATGCAACTCAAGTTTTTCACCACTTTGTGTACATCTGTGAATGACTTCTAAAGTCTTGCAAGTGATGATTTTTAAGTTATAAATAAAATTTAGTAAGTAGATGAATTTGAAAATACAGAATGTGTGAATAATGAGGAATGACTTACTTCATAGGTTCTAGAGCCTGACTGCCCAAACAATAATTTCCCTATTGCTATATAATGGATTTTTGAAAGAAAACCTCACTGTAGGTAGTAGAAAGCACCAGGACTGGGTACCAGGGTGCCTGATTTCTCTTCCCCTGCCTTATATTTCCTGAGTGGATGAAACAGCTCTAAGATACCCTTTTTCCTTCCATGCTAGTTTGTATCTACCCCTCCCATGTCCTAAGGGCATATGAAGAAGAGCAAATATGGGGTAGCACTGTTCATACAGGATACTGTTGAACCATAAATTTTATAACTGAACAGGGTCTCAGAGTTCATCTGTTTTATTTCCAACATATTCAAAATTTGGAAACTGAGACCTATATGTTTTAAGTGACTTGCCCCAAATTAGCAGCAATGCCAGGATAATAACCATGTCTGACAAGTTTTTATTTTGTCAGTGAATTGTGTTACTTATGGATTTCTTTGCTTGCTTATTTAATTACATTTACAGAAAGTTTACCATGTGCAAGGAAATGTATGGCTGCCTCTCCTGAAGAAGCCTCCAGTTCAGAGATTCTATGCATAGACTCTCCCTACATTCATATTTTGAGTTTTGATGCTCTACCAAATTATTGACTTTAAAGTTTTAGTTAACTGGTTTAATGCATAGATGCTGGGCAATGTCCATCAGTTAGATAATATGTTTAACGCTTTTACCTATATATTGATTATGGGCCCTCTTCCCTTTTTACTTTGTATCCCATCATTAGGATAAAGACTTGGAAATACATATTCTGATTGAGATTTCTCTTCTGAAATCTCCACTTATATTTCTTAAGAGTTTAACATATTAACATTTCTTAAATTTAACATATCTCAAAGTAAAATTGTACTCTCCACTCCTCACCCACACCCAACATGGGAGTAGTTAACACTTGCATTTTCCATACCACCCATGTTCAATAGCCAAGAGGTGTTTAGTGTAGTTCCAAAATGTATTTTGAATTCATCTAGATCTCTCCATCTCTATGTCAAATGCCCTCACCCAAGCTGCTACTATTGTCTAGGACACTGCATAGTTTCTTAACTGTTTTCCCCACTCCATTCTTGTCCCTCCTATAAAATATTCTTCACACAGAGGCCAGAGTGATTTTTTAAACTTTAAAGTATATAATATTGATTTGAATATTTAAAAATCTTCAGTAGTGCTTGCTATGTAGTTCAGAAAATGTCCTCAAACTCCTTAACATGATCTTCAAATATTTGTATGTGCTGCCCCTTGTCTCTTCAACATCAGCTCTGGTCGTTCTCCTCACTCATTATATTTTAGATATCCTAGCCCTCTTATGTGCACTAGGATGCTCCACACCTCCTCTCAGTTCAGCACCTGCAAATATACCACTCCTTCCACCTGAGAAATTCTTTCTTAGACTATTAATCAAGATAATTTCTGCTTATATTTTGGATCACAACTTAAACATCATTTCTTCAGTGAGAACTTTTCTGCCTCTCTCAATTTAAATTAGACCGTAATAAACTTAAAAAAAATAGACCTTGTTGATACTGCATACATGGTCTTTCCTTTCATAGCACTTATTATAAATCTGTTTTGTAATATTTTGTATCCTATCTCCCTTTCCGCACAATATATTCCATGTGGAAAGACATCCTCTTTCTTAACCTATCTCTGTCTTACTCTCTAGTGCTTAATCCTCATTGTCTAGCACGGGACTTTGCCAGCACACCCTTTCTGAAAATAACTGTTGAATTAATAAATATGCTGACAGATCTACTATTTTTTATTTAGATATGAAATACATTATAATAAAATACATAAGGTAACCAATATTAAGGATTCAGCTTGATTTTTTTGTGTGTTTTTATATTTTATTTATTTATTTATTTATTTATTTATTTATTTATTTTTAATTTACATCCAAGTTAGTTAGCATATAGTGCTATAATGATTTCAGGAGTAGATTCCAGTGATTCATTCCCAATATATAACACCCAGTGCTCATCACAACAGGTGTCCTCCCTAATGCCCCTTACCCATTTGGCCCATCCCCCCAACACTAACCCCTCCAGTAACCTTTAGTTTGTTCTCTGTATTTAAGAGTCTCATGTTTTGTCCCCCTCCCTGTTTTTATATTATTTTTGCTTCCCTTCCCTTTTATTCACCTGTTTTGTGTCTAAATTCCTCATATGAGTGAAGTCATATGATATTTGTCTTTCTCTGACTGGCTAATTTCGCTGAGCATAATACCCTCCAGTTCCATCCCTGAGTTGCAAATGGCAAGATTTCATTCTTTTTGATTGCTGAATAACATTCCATTGTACATATATACCACGTCTTTATCCATTCATCTATCACTGGGCATTTGGGCTCTTTCCATACATTGGCTATTGTTGATAGTGCTGCTATAAACATGGGGGTGCATATGCTCCTTTGAAACAGCACACCTGTATCCTTTGGATAAATACCTACTAGTGCAATTGCTGGGTTGTAGGGTAGTTCTGTTTTTAGTTTTTTGAGGAACCTCCATACTGTTTTCCAGAGTGGCTGCACCAGCTTGCATTCCCACCAACAATGCAAAAGAGATCCTCTTTGTCCGCATCCTCACCAACATCTGTTGTTGCCTGAATTGTTAATGTTAGCCATTCTGACAGGTGTGAGGTGGTATCTCAATGTGGTTTTGATTGATATTTCCCTGATGATGAGTAATGTTGATCATTGTTTCCTGTGTTGGTTGGCTATCTGGATGTGTTCTTTGGAAAAGTGTCTATTCATGTCTTTTGCCCATTTCTTCACTGGATTATTTGTTTTTTGGGTGTTGACTGATCAGTTCTGTATAGATTTTGGATACTAACACTTTATCTGGTATGTTATTTGCACATATCTTCTCCCATTCTATTGGCTGCCTTGTAGTTTTGCTGATTGTTTTCTTCTCTGTGCAGAAGCTTTTTATTTTGATGAGATCCCAATAGTTCATTTTTGCTTTTGTTTCCCTTGCTCCTGGAGACATGTTGAGTGAGAAATTGCTGCGACCAAGGTCAAAGATGTTTTTCCTTGCTTTTACCTCTAGGGTTTTGATGGCTTTCTGTCTTACATTTAGGTCCTTCATCCATTTTGAGTTTATTGTTTGCGTATGGTGTAAGGAAGTGGTGCAGGTTCATTTTTCTGCATGTCACTCTACCGTTTTCCCAGCACCATTTACTAAAGAGATTGATTTTATTCTATTGGATATTTTCCTGTTTTGTCAAAGATCAGTTGGCCATATGTTTGTGGGTCCATTTATGGGTGCTCTATTCTGTTCCATCAATCTGATTGTTTTGTGACAGTATCATACTGTCTTGATGATTACAGCTTTGTAATACAGCTTGAAGTCCAGGATTGTGATGCCTCCACTTTGGTGTCCTTTTTCAGGATTACTTTGGCTATTCGGGGTCTTTTCTGGTCCCATACAAATTTTAGGATAGTTTGCTCTAGCTCTGTGAAGAATGCTGGTGTTATTTTGATAGGGATTGCATTGAATATGTAGATTGCTTTGGGTAGTATCGGCATTTTAATAATATTTGTTCTTCTAATCTATGAGCATGGAATATTTTTCCTTTTTTGTGTGTGTCTTCTTCAATTTCTTTCATAGGTTTCCTAAGTTTTCAGGGTATAGATTTTTCACCTCTTTGGTTAGATTTATTCCTAGGTATTTTATGGGTTTTGGTGCAGTTGTAAGTGGGATCAATTCCTTGATTTCTCTTTCTGTTGCTTCATTTTTGGTGTATAGGAATACAACTGATTTCTGTGCATTGATTTTATATCCTGTGACTTTGCTGAATTCCTCGATTAGTTCTAGTGGGGTTTTTTTTGTGGAATTTTTTGGGTTTTCCATATGGAGTATCATGTCATCTGTGAAGAGTGAAAGTTTGACTTTCTCCTTGCCAGTTTGGATGCCTTTTATTCCTTTGTATGGTCTGATTGGTGAGGCTGACTTCCAATATTATGTTGAATAACAGTGGTGAGAGTGGACAACCCTGTCATGTTCCTGACCTTAGGGGAAAAGCTCTCAGGTTTTTCCCATTGAGGATGATATTAGTGGTGGGTCTTTCATATATAGCTTTTATGATCTTAAGATATGGTCCTTCTATCCCTACATTCTTGAGGCTTTTTATCAAGAAAAGATGCTGTATTTTGTCAAATACTTTCTCTGCATCTATTGAGAGGGTCATGTGGTTCTTCTCCTTTCTTTTATTGATATGATGTATCATATTGATTGTTTTGTGGATATTATACCTGCATGCCAGGTATAAATCCCACTTGGTCATCGTGAATAGTTCTTTTAATGTATTGTCGGATCTGGTTGGCTAGTATCTTGTTGAGGATTTTTGCATCCATGTTCAACAGGGAAATTGGTCTATAGTTCTCCTTTTTAGTGGGGTATTTGTCTGGTTTTGGAGTCAAGGCGATGCTGGCTTCATAGAGTGAGTTTGGGAGTTTTCCTTCCAATTCTATTTTTGGAACAGCTTCAAAAGAATAGGTATTAACTCTTCTTTAAATGTTTGTTAGAATTCCCCTGAAAAGCCATCCAGCCCCAGACTCTTGTGTTTTTTGGAAGATTTTTGATTAGTAATTCAATTTCTTTACTGGTTATGGGTCTGTTCAAATTTTCTATTTCTCTTGTTTCAATTTTGGTAGTTCATATGTTTCTAGGAATTTGTCCATTTCTTCCAGATTGCCCAATTTATTGGTGTATAATTATTTATGATATTCCCTTATTATTGTATTTCTGCGGTGTTTGTTGTGATCTCTCCTCTGTCATTCTTGATTTTATTTATTTGGGTCCTTTCCTTTTTATTCTTGATCAAACTGGCTAGGGGTTAATCAATTTTATTAATTCTTTCAAAGAACCAGCTCCTGGTTTCATCGATCTGTTTTCTGTTGTCCTTTTTTTTTTTTTTTTTTTGGTTTTGATATCATTGATTTGTACCCTAATCTTTATTATTTCCTGTATTCTGCTGGTTTGGGGTTTTATTTGCTGTTCTTTTTCCAGCTCTTTAAGGTGTAAGGTTAGGTTGGGCATCTAAGAACTTTCTTCCTTCTTTAGGAAGGCCTGGATTGCTACATACTACTTCCCTCTTATGACTGCCTTTGCTACATCCCAGAGGTTTAGGGCTGTGGTGTTATGATTTTCATTGGGTTCCATGTACTTTTTAATTTCCTCTTTAACTTCTTGGTTGGCCCATTCATTCTTTAGAAGGATGTTTTTTAGTCTCCAAGTATTTGCTATCTTTCCAAATTTTTTCTTGTGGTTGATTTTGAGTTTCATAGCTTTGTGGTCTGAAAATACGCCCGGTATGACCTTGATCTTTTTGTATTTGTTGAGGACTGATTTGTGTCCCAGTATGTGATCTATTCCAGAGAATGTTCCACGTGCACTGGAGAAGAATGTGTATTCCACTGCTTTAGGATGAAATGTTCTGAGTATATCTGTTAAGTCCATCCAGTCCAGTGTGCCATTAAAAGTCATTGTTTCCTTGTTGATTTTCTGTTTAGATGATCTGTCCCATTGTTATAAGTGGGGTGTTGAAGTTCCCTAATATTGTGGTATTAATATCAATAAGTTTCTATATGTTTTTGATTAATTGATTTATATATTTGGGTGCTTTCATGTTTGGAGCATAATTGTGTACAATTGTTAGATCTTCTTGCTGGATAGACCCCTTAATTATGATATAATGCCCTTCTTCATCTCTTGTTACAGTTTTTATTTTAGAACCTGCATTGTCTAAGTATGGCACTCTGGCTTTCTTTTGGCAACTATTAGCATGATAGATCCTTCTCCATTCCCTTACTTTCAATCTCAAATTGTCTTTAGTTCTAAAATGCATCTCTTGTAAACAGCATATAGATGGATCTTGTTTTCTTGTCCATTCTGTTATCCTATGTCTTTTGATTGGAGTGTTAAGTCCATTGACATTTAGAGTGAGTACTGAAAGATATGAATTTATTGCCATTATATTGCCTGTAGAGTTGGAGTTTCTGGTGGTGTTCTCTGGTCCTTTCTAGTCTTTGTTGCTTTTGGTCTTTTTTTGTTTTATTTTTTGTCTTTTCTCCCCTCAGAGAGTGCCCCTTAAAATTTCTTGCAGGGCTTTTTTAGTGGTCATGAACTCCTTTAGTTTTTGTTTGTCTGAGAAACTTTTTATCTTGTCTTCTATTTTGAATGGAATTCAAATAGAATTTGAACCAGACCTGCCTCTCCTTTCTGGCCTACCAAGTTTCTGTGGATAGGTCTGCTGTGAACCTGATCTGTCTTCCCTAATTGGTTAAGGACTTTTTTTTCCCTTGCTGCTTTCATGATTATCTCCTTGCCTGAGTATTTTGTGCATTTGACTATGATATGCCTTGTTGATAGCCAGTTTTTGTTGAATCTAATGGGAGTTCTCTGTGCTTCCTGGATTTTGATGTCAGTGTCTTTCCCAGGTTAGGAAAGTTTTCGACTATGATTTGCTCACATAAACCTTCTACCCCTTTTTCTCTCTCTTCATCTTCTGGGACCCCTATGATTTGGATGTTATTCCTTTTTAATAAGTCACTGAGTTCTCTAATTCTTATTGTGCTCTTTTGGGTTAGTTTCCCTCTTTTTTTTCTGCTTCATTATCCTCTACATGTTTGTCTTCTATATTGCTGATTTGCTGCTCTGCTTCATCCATCCTTGCTGCAATGGCATATATTTGAGATTGCATCTCAGTTACAACATTTTTAATTTCGTCTTGAATTTACTTTTTATCTCCACAGAAAGAGATTCTATGCTTTTTTCAATCCAAGCTAGTATTCTTATTATTGTGATTCTAAATTCTGGTTTTGACATCTTGCTTGTATCTGTGTTGATTAAGTTCCTAGCTGTCTTCCTGTTCTTACTTTTCTTTTGGATTGAATTCCTTCATTTCATCATTTTGAAGGAAGAAAAATATTAATAAAAAATAAAAATCATAAAATTTAAAACAACACAAAAAATCAAAGAAAGGATGCTAGATCCTAGATGTGTTTTGGTCTGGTTGTTGAAAGAAGCTTGGTAGAATAGAATAGAGAAAAAAATGAGAGAAAAGAAAAGAAAAAAAGGAAAAAAAAAAGGAAATTGCTTGAAAATTAAAAAATGAATAATAAAATAGAATAAAATGATGAAAGTAAAATAGAATTTAAAAAATTTACAGAAAGTAAAATAATATAGTAGAAAAAAATTTTAAAAATCTTTTTTATAAAAATGGGAAAAAATATATATTTTTTCTCTTTATTCAAGAATAAGAAAAAAAAAAGTGAATAGATGGATCAGCAAAAAGAATGAAATACGACTGAAATTACATCCAGTTTCCCCTAGAAATCAAACTATGAAGCACTTTATAGTCTGTAAACTAAGCAGGCAGAGAGACTTGTGGTGTTCCTCCAAAGCATGGTTGGCCCAATTGGGTGGGTTTTGGTGTAATGGCTCCATTCTCCACTAGGTGGCATTGCTTAGTTTACTGGGGTGGATCATTGTGGCTCCTGCATCCATGTATGCCCATGTGCAGGAGGGGTGAAAATGGCGTCACCCAGCTACTCAGTCTCTAATATCAGAACTCTGTGCTCTTGCCAACCAGCATTCAAGCACCTCTCCTTTGTCTCCAGCTTCTATCCACTCTCTGCTTCTACACTGTCTATGACCAACATATCAGACTGCTAAGCAGCACCTCCCTCCCGAGTTACCTTAGATGGGGCTGTGTTTCCAAACCGCTCACTTCTGAAGGCCCTGCAGCTTTGACTTGATCAGACCCTCTAGGGGAGGGTCTTGCCAAGCAAGGGCCGGGTGCTACCCTACTGCCCCCAGGAATGTTCGGGAGACTGTGCTGCTGCTGATGCCCAGAGACTGTGGCCAGGTGCCAGCCCTCCCCAGAAAAAGTTTGGGAGATCATGTAGCAGCAGCATTTCAGGGTTTATGGAAAATCACAACACATGTCTAGTGCCAGGCTTCACCCTTAACATCCTTGTCCCAACAGCAGCAAATGTGGCTGTTCTCTGGGATCTGCTGGGACTTTCGCCTGTGTGGAGGTTGTGCAGCCTCTACTAAATGTTCTCCCAGCAGGGGAACCACCTCTCCCTGTGTGGCCTGTGGACACCTTGGACCTTGCTCTCGGCTCTTTGGGACTCACCCTTCCCATCAGAGCACTGCCAGGCATCGAGCTGTGAGTTTCAGACTCTGAGCTCCCTCTGTTTATAGTCTTAATGGAATTTAAGCCCTCTTCTTTCTCCTTTCTCCCTTCTCCCTTTTTTGTTCAGTCCCCCTTGCCGTCCCTCTTTCCTTTCTCCCTTTTTTGTTCAGTCCACTCTTTCTCTTTCTCACCAGCTGCTTTCAGGGGGAGTGCTTTTCCTGTACTCTCCCTGCAAGCAAAAACAGCTCACTGCTCTTTGCGGCTTCTCTCTTCCCAAGTTCACCTCTCTGCACCACGTACCTGCTGAGTTCTGTGGTTCAAGTTGTGCAGATTGTTGTGTTAACCCTCAAATGACTTTTCTAGGTGAGCAAGATGGTTTGGTGTTGATCTAGCTGCATTTCAGGGATAAGAGAGGCAAAAAAAAAAATACAAACTTCCATGCTGTTCCACCATCTTGGCTCCTCTGCTGCAGCTTGGTGATTTTTAAATGTAGTATATACCTGTGTAAGCACTACCCAGGTTAAGATATAAAACATTACAAGTTTTTACTATAGCATTCGTTCCTTAACTTGAACATTTTAGCTAAGAGCCTCAGCTGTGTACTGTAGCAGTTTAGAACAGTGTTTCTAAAATTTAATGAGCAAGTGAATCACCTGGGGACCTTGTTAAAATATAGATTCTGAATCATCACATCTGAGGTTGGGCTCAAGACACTGAATCTCTAACAAGCTTCCTGGTCAAGCTAGTGTTGCCAGTTCATGAACCACACTATAAGTAACACTGTTTCTGAGAAGGGAGATATGAATGAGCAAAGGACTGGGTTTGACTCCTGGCTGTGCTATTTGTATCTCTGTGAAGCTAGATCAATTATTTAACATCTTCATGACTCTTTTTTTTATTTGTAAATTAGGAACAACAGTACCTACATTGTAAGGATTGCTATAGGATAAAATGAGCTAATATAAGGCATAGTGTTTGGTGTGCAATATATGAAGTATCACTACTGTTGTATCTCATATGGAACACTGGCAGGTACTCCACACCATTGGATGAAGTTTCTCATCTGTAAATTTAGATGGCCCTCCAATCACTAAACCTCTGTAATTCTCTTCTAGAATCCATCTCCCTCTAAGTATGTTTCAGTCATCTTTTACACTTAAGAAGAAAATGTGGGAAAAAAATCAAGCACACTGTTTCATAGAGGGAGGTGTAGTTGAGATTAAAAACCATCTTAAAACAATAATGAAAGAAGTAAAACATCCACTTAATAAATGTTTATGGAATTCCTTCTCTGAGTGAGCCCTTGTCCCAGCCCTGAAAGAATTCATAACTTAATGCAGAGATAGAAAATGGATATCTGAATCAGTCGTACTTTTCTAAGGAACTCAATATTCCAGGAAATCATTTCTGTTCGCCTTGATTTAAAAAGCTTTTATAACATAGGCTCAGCAAAACCAATAATATCCTGAGACTTTCATAGAGCCTATTTACTTTTGGTTCTCCACTCATTTCTTTCAATTAAGCGCAAGGTCTTAAGTTCTTTTTTATTTTCTCAGATAGGTTAATAGAGAAAAATTCTATGGTCTTTGGGGAAACAAAGTACAGATTCTTTAGGCTAGAACTGAAAGCAATTCACAGATGGACCACTGCCCTCCTTGGCTGCCTAATCTCCACCATCTCCACTCCACCAGACCTTCATTCGGCTTTATCATGACCATCCTTTTCCACAATGGAGTAATTCTCCCTACTATTCCTGGACCTTTGAGCTTGCTGTTTCCTTTGCTTAGATGCTCCTTCCCCCTGAATCCCATTGATTCTTCATTAGTCACATTAAACATCTTCTATTCCAGGAAACATTTCCCAAATTCCAAATCTGAGTTAGTTGCACCTTGCTTTTGCTTTTGTGTTTATTTAAACCATGACTCACATTATGCTCTAATTAGTATATTTGCTGACCCTGCACTAACTGTAGACTTTTACAAAATAGGCCTGAGTCTTACATTTCTCTGCTGCCCATATAGTCAGCAGTGGATCTATCCATGGGGGTTCTGTAATGATGTCTGTAAAGAGCAAAGAAAAACTCGCCTCTCATGCAAGATGCTATATGGAAAGACCTGAAGCTTATTAGTTTTTTTTTTTTTAATTTTTTTTTCAACGTTTATTTATTCTTGGGACAGAGAGAGACAGAGCATGAACAGGGGAGGGGCAGAGAGAGAGGGAGACACAGAATTGGAAACAGGCTCCAGGCTCCGAGCCATCAGCCCAGAGCCCGACGCGGGGCTCAAACTCACGGACCGCGAGATCGTGACCTGGCTGAAGTCGGACGCTTAACCGACTGCGCCACCCAGGCGCCCCAGTTTTTTTTTTTTTTTTTTTTTTTTTTTTACATTTGACTAAATTCTACAAAAAAAAAAATTGTGTTGGCAGATTACTATGTTGGGGAGAGCCAAGACAAATGGGATGGTAAAATTTAAGAACACTGGCATTTAGGAAATAAAATTCAGTGGGGGAAAATGAACATGAAATAATTGAGATAAAATAGCAAAGCTAGAAGGATCATAAAATTAAATGTATTGAAAGAGATATAAATCTGTAAATTGGGCATGTGAGCAGTGAGAGTAAAAGATATAGTTGAATCAGGCATTTTGAATTGTCTTTGTGGGTATAGACTGGGATATTTGTTTGTTTGTTTGTTTGTTTTGTAAGCTTCCTTAGTGCTTGTTCTAGAGAAGTGAGTCCCAGAGGAGGTGTCTATGTGAAATCCAGAAGAAAGCTGACTAATGATCAGAAAGAACACCAGACAGCATTGTGTTTCTTTCTAGGTTGTTAAGACTACACCTCCAGAACACCACCACCCAATAATTAATAATATAAATCTCTTGAATTTTATTTTGTTTGGTCATTTGCCTGAGACAAATATCAGGGAAACAAAGAGCTCATATTCTATTGCAGACGTTTGCAGACGTTGGCAGCCGTTACTAGCTAGCCTCTTTGTGTAAGTTACTTTCCATGGAACACAGCCACACCCACTCATTTGCATCTTTTCTCTGGGCCACTTTTGTAGGACCAACCACATTAGAGCTGTGTAGGAGACAGGGATCTTATGCCTAGTGAAGCCTAAACTATCTGTCAGGCCCCTTGCAGAAAGTTTGCTGTCCCCTGTTTTAGTCTCACACATTCCTCCTTTCTGTAACAATGCAGACAGGAGGCCATGATCCCATGAAAGCAATAAATCAAAACTTGAGTTGCAGTCCATATACCATCTGGCATGTTTTCTTTCATCTTTCAGATTGTTGGCAACTATTCATTAGTTCATGAAAACTCTGCATTACATATAAGCTGCCACTAAAAACAAATACTACACTATTTCATTTTATTATTACAAGGAGTTAGATAAAATGAAGATCAGTATGGAGGATTTTTGTGTATCAGTATAGGAGAATTCACAGCTCAGGCATTTTGAGGTGGTAATTTCCAAAAGATAACAAAACCTTGCTAAGTATATATGCTTAAACCTATGTATGGAGAGTTAAATCTACATATTTATCTTGAGGAAAGCTATATGAACATGTAAGAAGATGTAGCCATTAGAACATTTTTATATGGTATAAAAGAGCTGTAATAATCTAACCAACAATAGAAGATTCAATCAGTAAATTAAGGTCTACCTACATACCTAAATTGAAATGCGATGTATGCAATAAAAATTTTTAAACTGTTTATAAACAGGAAAATATTAACTTGCCATTTGCTATTAGAGAAGGTATGACTGGAAGGGGATAGAGCAAAATACTAATAGATGTTATCAGTAGATGGGAAAATTATAAATTAATTAGTTTTTATTTTTATATTGTGTATTCCCATAATTAATAGGTATATTTGATTTAAAAAATGGGATATACCCCACTTCCAATACATACGTATACATTTTTTAATAAACATAGTGAATAGTCTGAAGGGAAAACGATGTTCCAAAATGGTGTTCTGGAGTTTGCACCAATTTATCCATCTCCTGGGGTTTATACTTTAATAATATGCATGTTGAACAACACATGCACACACACATGCACATACACACACACACATAAATAGGAGGCAATACCACTTCCTATTTTCTGGTTCCTCCCTTCTCTAAAGTTCTGACCCATGAATTCCTTTGGATCTCTCTTTCCTATACATACACCCTCCACAACTAAAAAAAAAAAAAAGACTGAATATGATTAATTTATATTCTTGTCTATAAATAGTCCTGAGTAAAGCCAGATTTCCTATTTCCATGCTTTCTAAAACTTAGATGAGTTACTATTTACTTTCCACTATTGAATGAGATAAATCTCATGAGTAATTACCTCATTTCTATATAAAAAACAATTGAGACATAACCAAATATAAAAAAAACATAAGGGAAAAAGAGGGCAGTTTTGGATGAAAATTTTCCTTTTTTTTTCACTTTTTATCTCATGAATCAAGATCATAAGATAATTATTAAACTTTTCATGACATTCTGAGCTTCAAAAATGTTTTTGAAATAAAGCAAGCCATCTAGTGTAATTTCCTCCTCTCAACTGTTGTGATATGCTTTAGTGATAAAGTAATGTTCTCCTGTGTTTAGGTTTTTTTTTTTTTTAAGTTTATTTATCTATTTTGAGAGAGAGCATGAGTGAGGGGAGGAAGAGTGAGAATCCCAAGCAGGCTCCAAGCTCAGTGTGGAGCCCAATGCAGGGCTAAATCTCAAGACTGTGAGATCCTGACCTGAGCTGATATTAAGAGTCAGAAGATTAAACTGACTGAGCCACACAGGCACCCCATCCTGTGTTTAGTTTCATAGGATCCTCTCTATAAAATATTTATTCCAAGTATAAGTTTAAAGGGCTTCTTTCCAAGTTTAGTAAATTTTCATAAAAGAACATTATAATCCTACTGCCTTAAACTCTTAAGCTTCATTGTCATCCATATTATATATTTTTTATAAATATTAAATTAAAAAATGTATGTAAGACGTCAGGGGTATTTCTTGGCAAGCTACATCATTCAACATACAGTTGCTAATCTTGTCCCTTGTTTTTTTTAATGTGAGTATATATATGTGTGTATATATATATATATATATATATATATATATACACACACATTTTAATTTTTTAACATGTTTATTTATTTTTGAGACAGAGAGCATGAACAGGGGAGGGGCAGAGAGAGGAGACACAGAATCTGAAACAGGCTCCAGGCTCTGAGCTGTCAGCACAGAGCCCAATGCAGGGCTCAAACCGATGAACTGTGAGATCATGACCTGAGCTAAAGTCAGACACTTAACTAACTGAGCCACCCAGGCGCCCCGTAATGTATATATACTTTTGAAGGAGGGAGAGAGAGAAAGACAAAGAATGAGCGGGGGAGGGGCAGAGAGTGAGGGAGACACAGAATCCAAAGCAGGTTCCAGGCTCTGAACTGTCAGCTCAACGTGGGGCTCAAACCCACGAACTGCAAGATCATGACCTGAGCCAAAGTTGGATGCTGAACTGACTGAGCCACCCAGGCACCCCATTGCCTCTTATTTTTGATCAAACATGTTATCTGGCAAAATAAAAGCAAACTAGTATATTGTCCAACACTTTAATTTTCTTTCATTCATTCTTTTTTTTTTTTTTTAATGTTTGTTTATTTTTGAGAGACCGAGAGAGCATGAGTAGGGGAGGGACAGAGAGAGGGAGACAGAATCTGAAGCAGCCTCCACGCTCTGAGCTGTCAGCACAGAGCCTGACATGGGGCTCGAACTCAGGGGCCAAGAGATTATGACCTGGGCTGAAGTCAGACACTTAACTGAGTGAACCCTTCAACACTTTCATTTTCAACTGATTATTGTGGACAATGTAAAAACCAGCTTCCAGGTACTAAGTTGGCTTCTAGGGAATAGTTTCTTAGGTGGCAGTTTCAAAGCTAAGACAGCCTCGTTTCCTCTTCACCTTTTCCTATTTCTCTCTGAGGTAAACATGGAAAGTCACCCATCTTTTGCAAAAGGGCAAGAAGACTGAAATAAGAAGGAGGATATGATTCTATGTAATATGGGAATATTAGTTTCTGAGGGAGTGTGATTTGCGTATGCCTGTGAAAGTCCCTGTTCTCAAACAATCGCAACAGGGCACTTGCAAAAGGCGCTGCCACCAGTGTCCATTTAAGGTTGCAGGAGCAAGCTTGTTTACCAGATTCTGAAATGAAAAACAAGATGCTCCGGGGCAGGATTGCAGAGAATTGTAGTTCCTGTGTCAGCCTGAACTTTAGCTTTTTCTCCACCCACATGGAGTTTAGAGAGAGTCTTACCACATCAAGTTCAAAACAGAAACACTCATCACCAAAATAATGCCTTGTTTTTCTCCACCACAAAAACGTTTACCTCCGCTGAAGTACTTTTTTTTTTTCCTGAAGCCCAGACTTGGTATTTGCTTCCTTAATCTCTACATGTTAAATGGCTTCTTACAATTCTTGGATGAATACAGGCATGGTTGTATAATACAAAAATCATTTAAAATTTGAGAAGATTTTAAGTGGTGGTACACAAAAGGCTTATTTCCTTTAAGTCTTGTCTTTTGGTACATAGAACCAGATGAATTGCCAAGGGGGGAAATAAATCCCATCTCTGATTTGCTGCTCAAAAGTGATTAATGTTTTGAGTATGCTGGTTGCTCTAACAAATTTTGTGTGGCTTTGAAGCTTTTATCAAGTTTCACTTTTATCCTTATATTTAGGCTGATCTTTCCCATTAAATGAGTTAGGCAATTGTGTAATATGACATTTACATACTATATAAAAGTATTGTCACTCTGGCCTACAAAGTGCCTAACAGCCTACAAATAAGTAGCTCATAGAATGCTACCTGGAGGGTAATATGTATTCATTGAACAGACATTCATCCAGTAGATACATTCTAAGAGAAAAGAAGACTCGGGAACAAAAAGGGTCCTTAACTAAAAAAGAGGTACTGATAAATATTTTAGATATATTTTTTTAAAAAATTAAAAATTTTAAAAGTTATTTATTTTTGAGAGGGAGAGAGAGAGAATTCAAGCAGGCTTCACACTATCAACGCAGAGCCTGATGTGGGGCTCGAATTCACAAACCACAGACAATGACTTGAGACCAAGAGTTGACCACTTAACTGACTGAGCCACCAAGGAGCCCCTAGATATAAATATTTTAGATTGTCTGTAGAGAAAATATCTATGAAAGGAAAGTATGAAATACCAAGACTGTATTTTATTACATTATTTTGCTTAGATATAATCTATTTGCCATTTGATTTTTAAGGTAGAAATTGGGTGTAATGATCCATGATTTTCTAGAAGCCATTAGCCAAAGATGTCCATGTTTTATCAACTCCAAAAGGGAAAGGCCGTTTTCCAAAAATTTTTGGCTTGATCATCTGGGTAAATGGAGGTGCCATTTACCCAAAAGAAGAACTACTGGGATCAGAACAGAGTTGGGTGGGGTAAAGGGAGTTCAGTTTGGGACAAGTGAAGTTTGAGATGCTTGTGAAACTTCTTTTTTTTTTTAGTTTTTTAAAATATTTATTTATTTTTGAGAGAGAGACAGAGCGTGAGCAGGGGAGGAACAGAGAGAGGAGACACAGAATCCAAAGCAGGCTCCAGGCTGTCAGCACAGAGCCCGACACGGGACTCAAGTGAACTGAGTTCTCAAACGAACTGAGAGATCATGACCTGAGCCAAAGTCAGACGCTTAGCCAACTGAGCCAACCAGGTGCCCTAGATGCTTGTGAGACTTCTAAGCAGCCACACCAAGTAAGCAGGTTAAAAGGAGAGCCCAAAGGTGGCATTTGGGGCTGGAAGTAGCCATTTTCAAGCTATTGGCACATAGAGTTTTCCAAACCAGCAAAATGGATATAAAGTATGACACAGGAGTTTAGGACAAAGTTGAAGTTAAAAACATACTTAGGTTTAAACACAGATAGTAGTTTACATGTTCACTGTGCTAAGTGCCTTATATGTCAATTACTCTTACTCAATGCAGCTTTATGAGGAAGAGCCATCATTTCCATTTTATGAATTAGCAAATGAGGATCCAGAATTATAAAGTAACTAGTCCAAGGCCCACACTGCTAATAAGTACCAGAACTGGGACCCAGAAACAAGTCTGTTTTGTCCCCAAACACGTTATGTCCATGAGCACAATGTGCTACATTTAATATTCTATAAATAACCTCTATTTATTTATTTATTTATTTATTCTATAAATAACCTCACTTTAATCCTCACCACAAATCTGCAGGGAAGGTGTTATTATCTCAGTTTTGGTGCCAAGGAATCTGAGAGTCCCACAGGTCCAGTGGTATGTCTTTGGTCAACAGCTAATTCCAGGGAAGCAGGATTCATATCTTTGTCCCCCTGTATGCCATACCACCTCTTTGGCATAGAGAGGATAAAGATCTCTCAGGTGCATGCCTGGAGGAAGGCCTGAGCCGGAGAGTGATGTAAAAACTTCTTTGAGGTCCAAGGATTGAAAATAATATCAAGAGTTTGTAGATTACAATATTAAGGGAAAGCTTTCCTGATTCTTTCTCTGGGAAGCAATGGATTTGCCAGGAGTCTGTTATTATCTGAGTAACACTAAAAAATAGAATGTTTTGAGAAATTAATGGACAAATGTATCCAAGCCTCAGTATTCTGCAAAATGAGAAGTTTAGACTGAGGTCCTAATGTCCCCTAACCTTAAAATGTGTGAAGTTGAGATATCTCATACACTTCTTCAATTTACTGAACAGAGCATCCTGTTCCCATTGTGCACAGAGCCTAGTGATGAGGACCAGACAGACTGTCAGACTATCGACTGAGCTAATATTTAAGAAATAATTTTTACTCCTGGAAATTCTCTTGCCCCATTTTCTTCCCCCAGATCACATGAAACAGGACTGACACATCTTCCCTGGAAACTATCCTGATTTCTAAGTCACCCTGTTCTCTTTGCCCACCCAGAACATAATGGACTAATGAGATATGCACGGTATGCTGAAATTAATGTTGACTGTAATTACTGTTAATTTCCCATCCTATTACAGTACAAGCAATGCTGAAGTTCAGAAGATCTGACTTTGTCCTGTGTCTATGCCATGGTTCTGGAAATTTCCAATCCTGGGATAGGGTGACGAGTTTTGCTTAAAGCAGGTTTAATTACTTAGAAAGTCTCAAGGAATAGTCAGATGGCAGAAATTTGTTGCCAGTTTCATTCAAAACAGCCCAGAGGGATTGAAGGAGAAAGATGAATATTATAGACAATTTGTTACCTAGGAGGACAGATAGATAATAAACTTGGCTCCTTTTCCGGCTGAACTGTAAAAATCATAATCTCTCCCTTGACAGAGATTCACCAAATCAGTCTGGTAGTCTTTGGATAGCCTTGAACCTAGGGTTACTGGCAAGGATAAATGAAAATTGCACATGGCTGGGGTTGATCTATTGGCCTTCCTTACAAAGCCATGCTCTGAGGAGAAAGATACTTTTAGTAAAAAAAAAAAAAAAAAAATGCAGCTTTTCATGGATCATCTTCATTCAGAAAACTCCTAGTATTGATCAAGTCAGAGGTCCCATATTCCTTATGAGATATTTATAATAAAATGTATATTTTAAGGCATTATTAAGATTGGAATTTAAAAGGAATGAAATGAATATGAGTACTTTGGGTACATAACCTATTAAACTCCTCTATTTTCATTCAGACTGGATCACATCTCAGTAGCATAGTTCACATTGTGTAACTGGACACAAAGGTAGACATGGATGTGAGGACTCTGAATGCTTAACCTAAGCATGTAGATAACTAGTCTGCCTGCTGCTAGAAGACAGATTTCTAAGACTGTAAAGGCATACATTTGGAGATTTCTGCATGTAGTTGCTGTTTAAATGTTCATGTGCACTTGAACTGTAAGGTACCAACTCATTCTGTCAATCTTTCATGACTTCTATTTTCATAAAAGCTCTATCCCGGATCAACTTTTGCTTCAGATCCACAGGCATGGGCACTACTGTGTTAGTTTTATCAGGTATTCAAATGGCCATTCAAATCTTACTGCACTCAAAAGAAGAACCTTACCCTATACAGAGACTACTGCTTTTAGCTAATGTTTACGGAAAGGGTGCTTCTATATAGGCACCAAGTTTGAGGAATCCGACTACTGTTGGCATTGGGTCCCCCTGGAGCTCATGCCCTTAACCACTATGATTATAAAGTTTCCCATACAATACATAGATCTGATCTCTACATCAGGATAAATTAAATGCTCTCTGAATTTTCCTACTACTTCAATTTTAAAAACATATTTATTTAATGCATACTATATGGGCCATGAATGTAGAAAGAATTCCTTTAAAGCCCTCCAGTGAGGCTTTCTTCTTCTGACTCATCAAATCTGTTCTCAATAATGGTATCAATTACCTCCATGTTGTTAAAGCTTTCATCTTATTTTAATTAGCTTTTATCTTATTTTAATTCATTAATTCATTTCATTCATTAATTCATCTTATTTTAATTCAAAAGCAGCCTTAATCAGAGTTGATTTTTCCATTCTCCTTTATGTATTTTCTTCACTTGGCTTTAAGTACACAATGTATTCCTGGTTTTCCTCTTGCCTCACTGGTCATTTTTTCTCAGTCTCCCAGGCTTATTCCTCCTGTTCTTCTGACCATGATGTGTGCAGAACTCAATGTTCAGCCCTCTTCTCTCCTCATGTGCTATGTGTATGTACATACCATTCACACATCAAATAGTTACAAATTTCTGTTTCCAACCCAGGCCTTTTTCCTGAACTTTGCACTTGAGTATTCACCTGTCTGCTTGGCATCTCCACTTGGATGGCTCAAAGTTAACAAGACTAAGATAGACTCTGAATGTCACCCAAACCTTAGTAGCCTTCACCATCTCATCAGTGAAACTCCTCTTTCTAGTTGCCCAGGCCTTTAAAGTAACCCTCTTTTAGTCTCATATTCTCTATATTATCCATGAAGAAATCATATTGGTCTTACTTTCAAATATAACTAGAATCCAAGCACCTCTTACACCGCCCCTGCTATGACCCTGGCTCAAGAAGTCATAGTCTCTCACCTTCTTGTGGGTCTTACAAAACTTAACCCAGATCATGTGTGGTTGCTCAAAACTCTGCAAGATATCCATTAATCTCAGAGTAAAACTAAGGTCCTTGCAAAGATCTGAACAGCCCTATGTTACCTGCCTCTGTACCCTCCAAGTCCTGAGTTAGTTCTTTGTCTTCCTCTTCTCATACTTTCCTTGCCTATGGATCACCTTGCTCCAGACACTCTAGCCTCCCAACATACTTGCTATACTAGCTTCCAACACAACAGGTATGTTCCTGTCTTAGGGCCTTTGCTCTACCTTCCTTCTGCTTGGCACACTCTTCTCTAGGATGTCCTCTTGGTTTCATCCTTCATTTTCTTTAACTTTTCTCTTGTCAAATCTTGCCTTTTTAATCTTAGTATTCCTTACCCTATTCTATAATGATGCTATTTCCATAGCACAACCATCTGTAGTATATTACATAATAAACTTGTGTATTAAGTTTATGATATATTGCCTAAGAGCTACAAGAGCAGGGACTTTTGATTGTCATTGCTGCTTACTGATGTAGCCCAGGTACCTAGAATAGGTGAATTACATAAATGAATGACTATTCATTTATAAAATAATTCATGTAAAACAATTCCCTTGGCACTAAGCAAATGCTTAATGAAAGCTACTTATTACTTAGCTTTTATAAATAGGAATTTTTTTCCTTTGGATCTTACCCTCTGAGAATTCTGTGAGACTCAGTTTATAGAAAAAGCAATATATTTCAAAGAAATGAATTTTAAAGTGCAACACCATAAGTAGTACATTATTATTACTGTTTGTGTACAAGGAGCTTGGCCACTGGTACAGCTACAAAATAATAGAGGTTTACCCCTACATTTCCACCTCCACCTGCCTGTCTTCCCCTCTTCACAGTATGCTCATCTCATCTCATTGTGCCAGGAATTTGATGAGATTGTATGCTCTTCATACTTTTATCATCAAGAGTGGTTCCCATAAAATGGTATGATAAACTAATTTATAAAGAAAGTATAAAATCTGATAAGGTTTAACTTACCTCTTTTCCAGAGCCATTTAATTTTTTGTTCATAATTTTCTTTTAACATTCATTTTTGAGAGACAGAGACAGAGTGTGAGTGGGGGAGGGGCAGAGAGTGAGAGGGAGACACAGAATCAGAAACAGGCTCCAAGCTCTGGGCTGTTAGCACAGAGCCTAACAGACCTGAGATCATGACCTGAGCAAAAGTCGGATGCTTCACTGAGCCACCAGGAACTCCTGGAGCCTTTCAATTTTTAAGGGAGAATTGAGTGTGGACTATGAATGTGATACAGAGACTGGAAAGGGGTCTCCCTTCTATGCACAATTCACTCTACTTAGATAACCAAATCATCATCTCTTAAAACCAGCTCTGAATATCAGGATTTAAGAGAATAAGATATTTGTGGGTATTGTTGGTTACAACTTCATCTGTGTTTCATTCAACATTTCTCCTTTGCATGTAGATTTTTATTGCTATCTCTCTTTGAAAGAATAATCTTGATGAAAGAAAATGGTTGTACCCCATCTAAGCCAGATAGAAATAATGTTTACTGGCAGTAGGGAGTTATCTAATGACATGGGAAATGGCCATGTCTTCTTAAAGATGTTTCATAACTTCATTGAATCCAACCTTTGGCAAGTAAACCTTCCCTTCTGTTAACTGCCTGTCACCTAAGAACTTTTGAGACATCAACTGAGATTTAAATTTTAGAAGCTGTTCATATTTAGAGAACACAAAAGCAGTTACCACCTGTCTAGTAATGCAGAGAGAACTTATCTCAAACTTAATAGATGCAAATGCATCTTAACTGGTGTCCTGGTTTATTGAGAACAATGTTTTTCACATGAATATCATCAGTATAGCTACTACAGTATAAGAAGGTTGTCCCATGTTCTCATTAGTGCAGAGATTTAAGAACAAAGCCATAATTCTATTATTTATATAGCAACAATAAACATTCAACACAGGGAAGCATTGTCTTAATTATGGACAAGTTGTTTTCTAATGATTATTGAATTTTTTTTTACCTTTCTTCCTAGCTTTATTTAATAAATTTTAGTGAAGCATTCATTACATAAAATCTACAGAGCTGGCTGAGTGCTTTATACAAATATATTAATTTCAATTCAGTAGACACTGTGATTACCTACCATGTTCCAGGAATCTTGCCAGGCACTGAGGATACAGTGATGAATGAAGTGGTCCCTTTCCTCTAGAAATTGACAGCTTGATGAGACACTAAATAGACAATTAAATAATTAAAATACAATGTGATATTTACACCAATAGACACATATAAGATCTAGCTATAGTACCCAGGGAACAGATGAGATATTAATTGAGATTCTAGAGATGGCTTCATATGGGGAAGACAAATGTGATTATAATTTGAAGACTCTGTAATAGTTTTCCAGGCAAGGATGGGAAGAGAATTTTATTGTACTTTGGGAGGTTTGCCTTTCAGTCTTGAAGGAAAATATCTGTGTGTGTGGGGCGGGGGGGGAAGGATGAGGAAGGAGAGTCATAGATATTCAAACCAAAAGTTATAATGATGCAATATTTATAGAGAGACAGAATGATGTTTATTGCATACCAATCTACTAATCGAAAGAAACTGTATCAAGTACCTTGTCATATTCAAAGATGAGTGAGACATAGACTCTTGCAATTTAATGAAAGAGATATGAAAATGATTACTTAAAAAAGTTTGAATAATGTAGTGTAATGATAGTCAGAAACACAAATTGCAGTGGGACTAGGCTGTCTATTGTAACTTGGAAATTGATCAGGGACAACAGAGTTAGAATGAGGCTGGTGCATCGGGAGTAGAGGTTAGCATTTGCTCAACTGTAGGCCCTTGATCTTCTGGAGTGCCCCCATGTAGCCTTTCTGAATGCCTTACATGCATAGACCCATACACCACTGTATTCATGGGTCTCCCAAGCACAAGAATTCCTTCCTAGCTCCCACACTGCTTCCTTCTCTCCATCAACTAGTTGACATTTTGGATCTTCTTGCTTCCACATCTTATTTTCCATTCTTTTTTGCAGCATGCAGATTTGGTATGTGATCTACTTCATGACTAACCACAGAAATCTCCAAGACTACTGCTAGCTATGATCCATGTTCCACATTCCATGACTAACTCTATGAGATACTGTACTCTAGAAGGAAATCTGGAAGTTATCCCAGAGTCTGGCAGCCATTGCTGGGCCACAGAATAACAACATGTAGAAAGGTGACTGGTGCTATATTGTACTCTCTTGCCAGGATTGGTACAATTTCATCCTTTCCTCCCCTCTTTCTTTTAAATTAACTTTTATTGACAACTTATACAAAAACCTTGATTTCTCACAAAACCTAACAAATCTTAAACTCCAGAGGTGTGTCCAGATTTACATCTGAATGTACTAAATGCTTATAGGCAATTATAATGTCTGTAGAGTGTGAGCATCCTATCTTGCCTGCCATGATATACCTATCACTTGTTAAAATAGCTTCTTTCCAACCAGTAAGACTGGAATCTCAACCAAGATTAGTATGGCACATAGACTAACCAATTTATCTCAATCTTGGCTTCACATTTGAGTCTCTGAGAGTTATTTTAAAATACTAATGTCTGTGTGTGTCTCACCCCAGAACTAGCTATTCAATCAGACTCTGAAGGATGGGACCTGGATTTAGTACTGTAAAGAATTCTGATAATCAGCCAGGGCTGAAAACCACTCATCACCAGAACCTAATGCTTGTAGAACTGTCTAGAGATGAACCAGGGAACTAAACTGAGCTGGCTTTTCAGGTAGACCACATTCAGAAATGGGAAGCTGGTATGGGCAGAATAAATATGTTAAGAATAAATGACCAAGAAATGCACTCATGGACAAATGGTATTGGGTAATTAGATGGACAGATATGTGAGTGGATGGATGGACAGACAGAATTTCAATAAGAAAAGATCAAGGTAGAGGGCATTTAAGTTGGAGGTCTATGGAAGCAGTAAAACCTTTCGGGAAGGTAGGAAGTCTGAGTGTCTGGCATAAGGAAAAGTATATGTAAACTGTAAGGCTTTGGTGTTCATAGAGTTGTCCTCACATCGACAGCATCAGCTTCTGGTTGCTGTTGGAAATGCAGAATCTCAGAGCCCAGGTGACACCTGTGCTTGTGTAGGAGATAACACTAAAGCATGGAAGTCAGACTAAGCCCACTTTGAGAGTAGGTTAATGATATTCAATGGGCACTAATACTGTCATTCACCTGGCTAATATGTCATTATTATATGACCTGTTTGATATAGAAGAGACTATACAGTAGAGTGGGAAAACTTTAATTGAGAATATAGGAGATTGTTTATAAACCTAATACTCTCTCTCCCTAACTATGTGACTTTGGACAAAGTCTTTTAGCCTTTAGGTTTCTTTTACTCAAAAGGAAGATATTGAACTATGATGACTATTTTTTTTTTTAGCTCTAAAATACCAATTAGGCATAATAACAAATATATACTTATCTACAAACTAATGAAAGTGGGAATGGTCTGTAAATCCTTGAACTTTTCATAGGGTTTCCCATTGTCAAGTAATTCTGTATGCTTGCCCATTACAATTTAGGTTTTCCTATTTCATCAGCCAGATTGTAATTTCAATTTGGTTGCTCAAATAGGAGTTTAATTTAAATTCAATAAGACATTTATTACATAATGTGCTAGCCAAATGCCATCCAGTTATTTAAGATATTCTTAATGAGGTTTGTCATCCAAGTAATTATTACAGTATATTGCTTAAACTAGAAAATATGTACGTGCAAATCATCTTTTAACATGGAATTATGGCAATTAGATGCATCTCCTTAGATTTACTTTAAAATAATTTAATACATCTAGATATTAATTGATCCAAACATACCTGTTTAATACCACTTAAAACTAATATTTATATAACTTTGTCATCAAAATTTGGTAGTGCTAATAGTTCCTCCAAGGAGAGGGAACATAACATTGGACAGAGACTCTGGTGTTCAAATCAGGTCAGAACAACATGGATTCAAACCCCGATCTGATGTTTTCCAGTCAAATTGAACTGAGGTGAGATTCTTAAATTTCTGAATGCCCATTTTTACTACCCATGAGTTACAGATTTTATCCTTTATCTTGTAGAAAAGATAGTTGGGGATTAAATAAAGCATGTAAACTACGTGACATACATAGTAGACAAAGAGGTGTGGCCATATTATAATAATCCTGCAAAGTCTAAGCTAAGAAAAAATGTTGTTAAACAAAAACTAGCTGATTCATGATGTTTAAAATACAATTTCAGGGTTTGTGCATGTGCGTATGTATGTTTCACTCAATTTATTATTTATTAATTACAGTAAATGCTCAAGAAAAATTTGTTGATTTATTCAATTTGACTTCTAAAACTCCTTGTGTTTACAACCCCACCATTTTATTTCATAATGCCAGTAAAGGTCTCTGCGATTGGTCTGTTTTGCAATTTGGATTTTCAGGTAGTAGTTTTTCACAAAGTAAAACACAACTAAATATCTAGTTCTTCTTTCTTTTCCCCTTTAAATGTACCAGTGAACTATTTTTACTGCTAATTCTAATTTCCAGTACCTAATTCATACCCACTGAAAATGCCTCAGGGCAATGAACTTGCCCCTTAGCATCCTTCCTGAATTACTTTCTCACTCTCAGTTCATAGGTGAGAAGCAGAACCTTTTTCTCCCCAAACTCATCTCCTTTCCTCTCAAATCAACAATTAATTTCTTTTTGTAGGATATGAATCACATTGTTCTCTCCTACCTCCACTATGGGACAGTATGGAGAAGACAAGCAGGGAAAGACCTTTCTAGAATCCAGTCACTATAAAAATAGGCAGATTAAACCATTTGAAAAATGAAACATTTAATCAAGTCACCTGCTTCATAGGAAACATGGTATCAAATACCCTCTTCTGATTCATTCTGTTCCAGAGAGAAATAAAAATTATTTACGTGTTTTATTCATTTCTGGTCAAATGAATAATAATTTATTCATCCCATTTGTTTATTCATATGTATATCACAAAATGTATGAAGTTTTGCTTAACTGTTGAGCTCTTACTACAACTTAAAAATAGTCTAAGCTGGAGGGAGCTGCTGAGGTTTGGAAGGAAGGAACTGAAGATATAAGATCTAATCTTCTCCCTTCTAGAGTGTGATGGTAGAGACCTTGCATAAAGACATAGAAAGGGAATGATGTATATCAAAAATAAAAGTTCAATTTGATAACCACTGGAAAGCAGAAGAATGGTTTGTGGTTTGGCCTAGATGGAGCTCAGAGTTCATTTGTAAAATAGAGGAAGCTGATAAGGAAATTTGAAACCAGACTGTGAAAACCCTTAAATCACTCACTCTATTAAGGCATAACCTTCATGGGTAGGCTTTAATAATTAGTAATCAGAGGAAGTTGCCAGAAGCACCATTAAGCACAGAAAGAACTACACCCTCCTTCCTGGAGATATGGCAACTAGCTGAGCCTCGGGATTTTGCAAAATTGAATGTTTAAGTCACAGGCTAACTCGTGCAAGCTTCAAACCTTCATGCCTACTTGTAGCCTGAAAGAATCTTGAGTTTTTTATTATTTAAATGGTCTATTTCCATGTCTGTAATGCCTATAATCACCTACCTAAAATTCAATGTTTAACTTTTTAAAATAAAATACCTCTCTATTTGATGTTCGGACCATAGACTGGAATTTGGGAAGGACTGTAAATATATAAAGTATGCACACACACATACATGACATGAATAGATAATTGCTGAGAATAGGAAATTGTATCTGGAATTCCTATAAGTAAATAAATTTGTAGAAAAGAAGTAATGCCTATAAGAGATGCATCTCCCAAGAATTACATGTATCAAACTTCAAATACCATAATATCCACTAATTCTTAGGCATATGAAGGCATTTGACAATCTTCTGATTAAATCTTTCTCTTTCTCCCCTTTTGTTAGGATCTAAATCAAAATAGTGACAGAAACAATTTCAGAAGGGAAAATGGAAAAGTACATAGGATAGTTGGAGTTACATGCATGTCTGTGCATTCTCATGATTTATATTCTGTTGACTTCTGTAGTGCAAAATAAATAAAAATTCAAGCCCCTTTTTACTTTGGAACTGTGATTTTGGCAAGATGGAGAAAAATATTTTACCATATAAAGAGGTAATTTTTTTTGGTAACATTTTATGTTATCATGTAACCATTCACCATATAATTTCACAGACCTCTTCAATAACTTCTTAAGGACAAAAAGTAATTACCGAATCACCGTTAAGAGCATCTGATCTTTAAACATCTGAATAAACATATAAACTGCTTATTATATATCTTTATTCTCTCATCCATTTTTTTTCAACAAACATGCATCCAGGGCCTCTAGTGTGTCAGGAATTGTTATGTAGAGCAAGTCTGTAACAGAGGGAGAAATGGGCCAGGAGGGTTAAAAGGTAATACTGTATATTGAAAATACCAGATTCAAGGAAGAGTCAGTGGGATAACAGCACGGCCTAGGTATACCTATGGAGATTTGAAGTGCTTTACCTCTCCCTACTGAAAACAAGAAAACAAAACAAAACAAAGCAAAAAACCAACAAAGCACAGAACTAGATGTCTTGTGATCTCGGGTAAGTGGCTCAACATCTCTGTTCGCTTAGTTCCCTTATCTGTTAAATTGGAAAATAATCCCCAGTTCATAATTGCAGGGTGGATAAAATAGGATACTGCACGCAAAAGCAGTCTGTAAATGATCAAATATTACTCAATATGGGTGGTTATATCTGTTCCTGTAGAGATGAGGAGGACCAGTGCTGAGCAGACCTGGGGTATGTGGAAAGAGTTATCCTTCGTAGGGCAAACTGAAACCAGAAGTTATGTCTTGGTAAGAGTAAGAAAAGGTGCAGCTTTGTGAGGGAGTACATGCAGGTGATAATAATTCCTATCATGGTGAAAAATAGGGTTCACAAAGCAATATGGAAGCAGATGTCAGAGAATCTGCTTATCACTTTTTTTTTTTTTTTTAATCAATAGCCACTTCGGAGACCTATCAGTTTGTCAGTGTATTCATTTAGCCAACTGCATAAAATTCTCCTTCAGACATAACAAAGGCATGAACAAAATCAGTATTCTGGCAGTATTAGTGGCATTCAGCTTGATAAGCTGTGCAGGAAGCTACTTGTCAAGGCCCTGTGATAATGAAAATGGCTCTCTTCACATTACAAAGATATTACTTATCTCCTATAGTTTGAAAGCTATAAAAATTCTTATGCTTTTCATATTTACATTCTAGGCTTCTACATACCAGTTAAGTGCATGACATTTTGCTTCTGCTATTCTTGCCCAAATGTATGAAAAGATATGTGGGTTGCTGTTACGTTTTGTTTTAGGAACCAGTCAAAACATGGTTGCCTGTCACTTTAAAAGACTTTTTAAAACTTCAAACTTCTTCGTTGTTGTGACTATTGACCATTTTTTTCCTCAGCCTGGAGACAATGATAATAAATTCCAGGTGTTTACCATGGCACTGATAAGGAGGCTTCCAGATAATAGACTTCTGCGAAAGCACAGTCTCCCCACGAACAGGGGTTGAAGGGGCATCTGCTAGCTTATTTGAAGTAAGCACCACAAGAAACAAACTGTAGTTAATATTTTTTTTTAAGCAAGATCAAAGGAATGGATCGAGAGAAGAGACTTTACATGGTCTTTGGAAGCCTTTGCTTTTTTTCAGGAAGGTTTTTTTGTTTCACATGATCACCATGTCTATAGAGGTAGAGAAGCATATTATTTGAAATAACAATCATTTAGCTCAGCGCGTCCCAGGTAATGTTTGTACAAACTGCTACTGTTTCTTAGTGTCCCAGGCTGTGAAAATCATTGGCAAAAGTAAATACGTAGGTAAATAAATAAAAAAAAACAATGGTCATTTAAAAGATAAGTAGTTTGTAAGTCTACTAATTTTTTATATAAAAAGTAAACTGACATGAATGCATTAACCTTTACTAGAATAATCTCATCTTATTAGATGTTCAGTAAGTGCTGGCTACTTAATACTTTATTTTTCATCTATATGTTACTACATAGAGTCCTAAAAACAAACTTATGTGGTAGCACAAGATGAGGACAATGAAGCTCAACACAGAAGGTAAGTTGTCTACAGTCATGCACCATTACATAGTGGGCAAGGAATTTAAATCTGGGTCCCAATGACAAATAAAGATGAAACTTGAGCTCAAGACTCTCATCTTTATGGACATATACAATATATAGCTAATCTTTCTAGCATTTATATGCATAGCATTAATTTTTTGAACAGTAAATTATATAGACAAAGGTCAGTGCTTTCAAATAGTTAACATTAGTTAAAATTTTAAAAATTTATTGACAGACATATATATGTATATACATACTCTTGAGTTAGAAAATAACACAGAAAACTTTCATTCCTTTGAAATACCATTCTGTCCCATTTTTCTTACTCCTTTACAGAGGTAATGATTGGTGTGCACAGTGTATATAGTCCCAGTCCACCTGTTACATTTTAAATCCATATACATGTATCCATAACCAATTATATTTTCATGTGTGCATTTGAAACATTCATACAAATACCTTATGTTTTCCATTTTGTTTTGAAACTTGCTTTCCAAATTTTTATTTCATCTTATGTGTTTGAGATGTATCCATATATATAGTTTTTTTTTTAATTTTTTTAACGTTTATTTATTTATTTATTTTTTTAATGTTTTTTTTCAACGTTTATTTATTTTTGGGACAGAGAGAGACAGAGCATGAACGGGGGAGGGGCAGAGAGAGAGGGAGACACAGAATCGGAAACAGGCTCCAGGCTCTGAGCCATCAGCCCAGAGCCTGATGCGGGGCTTGAACTCACGGACCGCGAGATCGTGACCTGGCTGAAGTCGGACGCTTAATCGACTGCGCCACCCAGGCGCCCCTTAACGTTTATTTTTGAGACAGAGAGAGACAGAGCATGAACAGGGGAGGGGCAGAGAGAGAGGGAGACACAGAATCTGAAACAGGCTCCAGGATCTGAGCTGTCAGCACAGAGCCCGACGCGGGGCTTGAACTCACGGACCGCGAGATCATGACCTGAGCCGAAATCAGACGCTTAACCGACCGAGCCACCCAGGCGCCCCTATAGTTTTAAGAAATAGTTCACAGTTTTAACTATTTTAAACTTAGTTGTCAATGGTGTGAACACTCCATTAATTATTTTTTTTCATTTCCTTATTGGTAGTCTTTTATTTTTTACAGGTACAAACAGTTGCAGTAAATACCTATGTATGCATTTCCATGTGTATCTTTGTGAGTGTTGCTTTAATGCACATAGCTTAGAAGTGGAATTATTAAATCACAGTATAAGCATATTTTAAAATTTTGTAGACATTGGTAATGTTCCTCAAGGAAGCTGTCAATTTACACTGTGGACTCTATTTGCCAACCTGATGGCTGTGATACAGCATCTTCTGCTTTTAAGTTTTCTTTTCTCTTGAGTAAATACCTGGGAATTAGATGGCTGAATCACATGGCCCTTCTATGTTCAACTCATCAAGAGATTGTCACCTGTTTTTCAAAGGGGTTGTACCATTTCACATTCTTGCCAGAAGTGTATGACAGTCCAGATTCATCTATATTCTTGCCTGGTTCCTCCATATTCTCACAAACACAAGGTGTGGTCAGTGTCTTTCATTTTAGGAGCCTAACGTATAGTGATCTTGGATTGTGCTTTTAGTTGCATTTCCCAGTCACAGATGATACTGATCTGTCATATACTTAAAAAATTTTATATTTTATATTTATATTTATAAAATTTTCATATTTAAAAAAATTATTATTTGTCTTTAGACGTTTTAAGATAATCATAAACTCACATGCAATTGTAAGGAACAATACAAAGGGATCTCATGAATTCTTTACTCGGTTTTCCCCAATGGTAGCATCTTGCAAAACCATAATACCATAGCACAACCGGGATATTGATATTGATGAAGTCAAGATAAAGAACATTTCCATCATCATAAGGATCTCTTACATTTCTCTTTTATAGCCACACCTATGTCCTTCCCATCCCCACCCCCTTCTTAATCCCTAGCAACCACTAATCTGTTCTCTATAATTTTTTTTTTCATTTTGAGAATGTTATATAAATGGAATCATACAGTATGTATTTTTAAGGATTGTTTTATTGAGTATAATTCTCTGGAGATTCATCCAGGTTGTCATATGTATCAGTAGATCATTCCTTTCTATTGGATAGTATGGATGTGTTAGCAGTTTATTTCTTCATTGGTTGAAAGAAATCTGAGCGTCCAGGTTTTGTCTATTATGACTAAAACTGCTTATAAACATTTATGTACATGTTGTTGTGTGACCATAAGTCTTCATTTCTCTGGGATAAATGCCTAGGAACAAAATTGTTGGGTTGTATTGTAGTTGTAGATTTAGTTTTTTAAAAAAACTGCCAAAATGTTTTCCAAAGTTGCTGTGCTGTTTTACATTCCCATTATTTACATTATTATTTACATCATTATTTTGCGTACAGGCCAGCATTCTGTGTTGTCACTCACTGTCTTGTATTTTGCCATTCTGATAGGTGGAGTGCTATCTCATTGCGTTGGGGTATTAATTTGCATTTCCCTAATGGGTAATGATGTCGAACATCTTTTCATATTCTTATATACCATCTGTTTATCTTTAATGAAATGTCTTTTCTCTTGCCCATCTTCTAATTAAATTGTTTGCTTTCGTTGTTTTAAGATCAAATTTTCATAGTTCTTTATATATTCCAGATATAATTCTCTGTGTATGTGGTATGTAAAGGTTTTCTCCCATTCAGTAGCTATTTTTTTTTAATTTTTTAAACAAGGTCTTTCACAGAGCACAATTTTTGAATTTTCTTGAAGACTTAGTTTTTTTTTCTTTTTATGGATTGTGCTTTTCTCCTGTTATAGATCAGCCTAAGAATTCTGTTTAGCCTTAGAAGCCAGAAGATTTCTCCCATTTTTTTTCCTTATAGTTTTGGAATTTTGTGTTTTACATTTAAATCCATAATCCATTTTTTTGTTTGTTTGTTTGTTTGTTTTAACCTATGGCTGTCCAACTGCTCTAGCAGCAGTTGGAAAATGCTATCTTTCCTCCATTGAATTACTACTGCACCTTTGTCAGAAATCCATTGGGCATATTTATGTGGATTTATTTTTGGGTTTCCTATATTCTGCCCCATTGGTTTATGTGTCTATACCTCTGTCATTACCACAGTCTTAATTATTGTAGCAATATACAAAGTCTTAAAATCAGATATACTGATTTCTCCCAACTTATTATTTTTTAAATTTGTTTTGGCACTTCTGGGTTTTTGTTTTTGTTTGTTTGTTTGTTTGTTTGTTTGCATGTCCATATAGATTTCATTTAATTTTATTTTTAAGTTTATTTATTTTGAGAGAGAGCACGCATGAGTTAGCATAAGCGAGGGAGGGGTAGAGAGAGGGAGAGAGAGAATCCCAATCAGGCTCTGCACTGTTAGTGCCAAGCCTGACATGAGGCTTGTACTCATGAACCCTAGAGATCATGACCTGAGCCAAAATCAAGAGTCCGACGCTTGACCAACTGAAATACCCAGGTGCCCGTCCATATAGATTTTTAGGACAAAATTATACTACAACCATGTCTGAAATTGAGTTAAACCGTGTCTGAAATTGAGGGAGAATTGGTATCTCTACTTAGTTGAATCTTTTGTTCTATGAGTATATTGTTACATTTATTTAGATCTTTGATTTCTTTTGTCAACACTATATGGTTTTCAGCATTTAGGCCCATGCAATTTTTGTTAGATTAAACCAAATATTTAATTTTTTAGAGATTATAAATTGCATTTTTAATTCCAATGTCCAAGTGTTCATTGTTAGTATATGGAAATACAATAAATTTTTGTATATTTATCTGGTAGCCTTTAATCTTGCTGCATGTACTTAGTTCTAGGAGTTTTTGGTTTTTATTTAATTTGTAGATTCCTTGAGATTTTCTGTATAGACAATGATGACATCGCAAATAACAGTTTTAGTTCTTACTTTTTTATTTGTATGCATTTTTTTTTTCATTTTCTTGCCTTACTGAACTGGCTTGAACTTGCATAATATGCTGGATAAGAGGAGTCAGCTCAGACATCTCTGCCTTATTTCCATTCTTAGGGAGAAAGCATTCAGTCTTTCTCCATTATGCATTATGCCAGCTGTAGGTTGTTTATAGATGCTCTTTACCAAGTTGAGGAACTTTGCTCTATTCTTATTTTTCTGAGAAATTTTATGACAAATATTAAATTTTTTCAAATGCTTTTTCTGCATTCGTTGATATAATCATACAATTTATTCTTCTTTAGTTTGTTAATATGGTGGATTACACTGATTGAACTTGAATATTGAGTCTGTTTTGTACCCTTGGAATAAACTCCACTCAATCATGGTGTATAATTCTTTTTATATATTGCTGAATTCTATTTAATATTTTGTTAAGGTTCTTCTCATCTATACTCACAAGGAAAGTTAATATGTGATTTTCTTTTTTCTTTCATGGATTTTCCTTGTCCCTCATTTTGGTATCAAGATAATATTAGCTTCATAAAATAAATTGAGAAGTGTTAACCACACCCCAAAAGAGATTGTGCAGAATTCAGGCTAATTTTTCTTTAAATGTGTCATAGAATTTGCCAGTAAAACCATCTCCTCTGAAGGTTTCTTTTGGGGGAGTATTTAAATCAAAAATTAAATTTTCTTAGAAGAGCTGTTCTAGTTATCTATTTCAAATTGGGTGAGTTGTAGTAGTGTTTTTTTAGTAATTGATGCATTTTGTCCAAGTTGTCAATTTATGTGTAGATTTACATAGATTTTTTCCTAGTATTTGTTTTTGTCTTTTGATGGCTGCAGGATCCACTAATCTCTGTTCTAGTCCTGAAATTGTAATTTGTACATTCTTTTTTTTTTTTTTTGTCTTAATAGAGGCTTGTCAATTTTATTGATCTTTCTGAAGAACCACTTATTTATTTTATTGATTTTCTCTGGTATTTTTCTGTTATATAAATTTTATCTATTTCTGCTTTTATCTTTATTATTTCCTTCCTTTTCCTTGTTTGGGTTTATTTTGCTCTTCTTTTTCTAGGTTCCTGAAGTGGGAGTTTAGATTATTAATTTGAGCCCTTTCTTCTTGTCTAATGTGTCCACTAGTGACATTATGTTCCCTCAGCACTGTTTTAGTGTGTCCTGTACACTGTGGTAAGTGGTATTTTTATTTTCATTTTCCAAAATATTTTTTTTTATTTCCCTTGAGACTCCCTTTTTGAACTATGGATTCTTGAGAGTATGTTTTTTTGTTTCCAAGTGTTGGTTTCCTGTTATTTTTATGTTATTGATTTCTAGTTTGGTTGTGTGGTAGTTGGAAAACATGATTCCTTTATATTGTTTTATGATCCAACATATGACCCATCTCAGTATAAGTTCCATGGGGACTTGAAAGGAATGTGTATTTCAATATTGTTGAGTAGTGTTCTATAGGTATCAACTAGATCCTTTTGTTTGATAGTGTTGTTGAGGTGTTCTACTCCTTGCTGATTATCTATTTTTTTCTATCAATTCTTGAGTAAAGCATATTGAAATATCTAACTGTAATTATGAATTTTTATATTTCTCCTTTCAGTTCTATCAGTTTTTACTTCATATACTTTGTAGCTCTATTTTTGGTGCATAACCATTTAAGATTGGTTTGTCTTTTCAGTGGATTGACACTTTAATCATATATTGTGTCTCTCTCTATATTTGGTAATTTTCTTTACTCTGAAGTCTACTTTGGTATCAATATAGCCATTCCTGCTTTCCTTTGATTAATACTTTTGTGAAATACCTTTCTACATTCTTTATTTATAAACCTATCTATATTATTGTATTTCAAGTGAGTTGCTTATAGACAACATACAGTTGGGCCAGGTTACTCTATTCCAATCTTTCAATTTGTATATCTAGATGAGTGATAATTACATTGGTAATTATTGGTATGTCAGTGCTTAAGTCTGCTTTTTTTCTCCTTTTTTTCCTATTTTTCATTTATGTTTTCTCTTTGCTGCCTTACTCTGGATAACTTGAACAGTTTTTACAATTCCATTTTAATTTATTTATGTTGCTTTTTGATTGTATCCCTTCTTACAGCTTTTTTACTGGAGGTACTACTGCATTAATGCCTTATGGAGATACAAGTGCAGATCAGCCTCCATTAACAACTGAGCCTCCATTTCGCACTCAGCCTCCATTAACATCTGAGGTGGTGGGGGGGGGGGAGGGAGAGTGGGAGTTCTAGCTCCTTTTGTGATTTACACTGACAGTGTGGTCAGAGTGACCTCATTACCATTGTATGATGGTAGAATTCCAGACTCCCTACCTTGTCCCAGTAACAATGGAGGGAGGAGGAGTTGCCTTCTTACTGGCTGGAGGGGATGAAATCCTGGCTTCCTACTTGGCCTTCTCTTCTACCAATCAGGCAAGGATGTTGGGTGACTCATTACAGCCTCCCAAATGTAAGAGTGTAGTCTCCCAACTCAGCCTTTGCTGGTAAGGGAACACATGGGGTCACGTCTTTTTCATTAGTGTCTGGTTAACGTAGAGAGGTTATTATCTTGAATTTTCTGTCTTGTTAGGCTGTCCCTTTCCTGTCCTTTAGCTAGAAAGGGCAGGCTTTCAAAGGGGCTTTTATTTTTGTCTGTGCCTGTAGGTATTTCCAGGTTGCTGGCTTCTTAAGATTGGGATATGTAAGCTAAAAAGAAAGCCTAGGGAACTCCTCACCATATTGTTGCTCAGGTCCTGAGGGTCCAGGCAGTCTGCTTTCTTCTCTTAACCTCTCAGAGTCTTCTTAAGTTCCTTTTATAAATAATGTCTCACATTTCTAGTTATATTTAGGAGAAAAAGGGAAAAGTCCATCTACTCCATTTCCCAGAAATAAAAGTTCCAGTTTCTAGTGTGTGTTTTTGCCACTTATATATCTTCTTTGAAGTGTCTATTTAAATCTTGTGTCGTTTACTGATTTGGTTGTTAGTTTTCCATTGTTTACTTTTCGAGAGTTCTTTATATATTCTGGATACAAATCCTTTGTTTTATACATGCTAGCAAATATTTTATCTCCATCTGTGGCTTATCTTTTCATTCTCTGAAGAGTGCCCTTTGAAGAGCGGAAATTTTGTATTTGTATAAAGTTCAATTTTCACTTTGTTTTTTATGTATCATGTTTTTAGTGTTGCAGTGAAAAAAATCGTTGCCTAATTCCACATCAAGATGATTTTGTCCTGCTTTCTTCTAGAGGTATTGTAGTTTGGGATTTTATATTTAGTTTTGTTACCATATTTGAGTTAATTTTTGGATATGGTGTGAAGTATAAATTGAGGTTATTTTTTAAATATTCCTATCCAAATATTCCATCACTATATATTTAGGTTTGTACTGATTTGCCTTTTCTGTGTTGATTTTTCTTTTTACTTTCATCAAAAATCAATTGTCGAGAAATGTATGAATACACTTAGGAACTCTCAACTCTGTTCTATTTAGCTTTTAAAAATCATTTTGCCAGTACCACACTACCTTTACTTCCTTTTAACCTTATAATAAATTTTGAAATCAGTTGATAGTCATTCAACATTGTTTTTGTGTTTCAAAGATGTTTTGACTATTCTTTGTCCTTTATATTTCCATATAATGTTTAGAATGATATTGTTTATAATTATGGTTCCAGTTTGTTTTTACACACACACACTTGAAATTAGGGTGAGGGGAATGAGAGGGAAGAGAAGAGAGGGGAAGATTTAATTTACATATGTCAGTAGTATAAAATTATTTCTCTGTTTACTATTATACTTGCATCATATTCTTTGCTTTGAATTTTTTATCTTTTCCTCCTAATAAAGTCCTTTACTTCTTTTAATGACAGCATTTTTTAAAAAAATTTTTTAACGTTTATTTTTGAGACAGAGAGAGACAGAGCATGAACAGGGGAGGGGCAGAGAGAGAGGGAGACACAGAATCCGAAACAGGCTCCAGGCTCTGAGCTGTCAGCACAGAGCCCGACGCGGGGCTTGAACTCATGGACCGTGAGATCATGACCTGAGTCGAAGTCGGCTGCCTAACCGACTGAGCCACCCAGGCGCCCCTAATGACAGCATTTTTAATAAAATATCTCAGTTTTTGAATGTCAGAACATATTTTTATTCATTCTCAAAATATAATTTTGCTTGGCATAGAATTTGATGTTGATGGCTAATTTTAATTAGCATTATGAAGATATTTACCACTCTCTTTTGGAGACTGTCATGACAGCTATGAAATCTGTACTTAATCAGTATATATTAAACCTTCAGGGGCCAGAACCCACTTACCAACTTGAATAGGTTAAGTTTAATGTAAAGAATCATCAACTGTGACAAGGGATTAGAATATCAAGGAATTAATTTCACAGTGAGAAGGAAAGCAGAATATAAACAATATAGGAATAACAAATATAAGAAATTGTTTCTAATGCCAGATTGAGATTCAGACCACCTTGAGTTGTGCACACTTGTGACTCACTCAACCCCAGTTTTGATGGTTCCACAATGGTAGAAATTTATGGAAATATGCCTTCTAGGGATTGAGGAGAGCTATTTATGGGGAGTTATTGCATCAGAGGCACTCTTCCATGAAGCCATCTGTGTAGTAAAGATTTAACCTTACCAAAAGAGAGGTCTGGCCTTTGCCCTGGGTTCTTGAGATATATTCTCTAAGACCTTGGAATATTCTGCCTGGTATCTTTGTTTACCATATTGGATAGTTTAATGATGTGATTTATGGTACAGACTTTGAGCCATGTCATATCAGCTCAACTTCCAGAGGGGATGGAAATCAAGGTTGGCCACAAAGGTGGTCAACTATGTCTGTGTGACCCAAAACAATCTCCACACCAAGGCTTAGGTGAACTTCCCTTGTTGGCCATATTCACAGCATATTGTCACATATCTTTGCTGACAGGAGTTAACACTGACCAAGACCTCAGTGGGAAGGCACAACTGAGAGCTCTGTGTTTAGAACTCTTCTGGACTCTGCCCCTGCATCTCTTCCCTTGGCTGATTTTAAGAAATCAAAATTAATGTATCCTTTTGTTGTGATAAACTATAAACGTGTGAGTTTAACAGCTTTCAGTGAGTTCTATGAGTACTTTTAGTGAATTATCAAACCTAAAAGTGGTCTTGGAGATCCCTAAACTTGCAATCCATTTCAGAAGTAATGTTGATTTTGTATTGTTCTCTAACTGTATACCATCCAAAAGAGATGCCAAGGGAAGCTTCTGGGTAATGAGTGCAGCTGACAACTGGGCAGTGCAGAAGGAGGGTGCTGATGAAGCCATCTGTAGTACAGCAATGCAGCATTGGAGAAGTTTCCTGCACTGTGCTGCAGAAGCTGGGATTTGGGGAAGCATCTGTGTTGCAGGAACTGGACATATACTGTAGGAGCCTAATAAGAAGGTACACTGAACCAAGAAGCAACACCTCTATTTCCTGCCATGTCTCTCCATCGCCCTTTACTGATAAAATTTAGTATCCTGTCAGCTGGAAAAATAAAATATTTAAAGGGTCCATCTCTGTTTTTGCATAGCATGTAATAAAGTATGAATTTGAAGTTGAGGCACTATAAACATACAGCTGGCACAATTAGATTTTAATTTCTGTTTGCATGATCTATTTTCTTTATTAATTTTTAAGACTTTTATTAAAATCCTATAGTTTTACTATAACTAGGCCCCTTTCTTGCTTTCTTCCTCCTAGTCTGTCTGCTTGCTTGCTTGCTGACTTGCTTTCTTTCTTTCTTTCTTTCTTTCTTTCTCTTTCTTTCTTTCTTTTGATTGTTTAATCTTGCTTAGTACATGATAAGCCAATTCAATTTTAGAATACATGTTTTCATTTATCTCAAAAAATTAATAGATATCCTTTAGCTTCAATACCATTTTTTAAATTCATTTCTTCTAGGACTTCCACTAGAAGGATTTTAAAGTTTTTTTTCTGTCTTCACTGTCTTTTAGGTTTTCCTTCATTTTCTTAAAAGTTTCTTTTGTGTCTTTGTGAAGCATTTTTAGAGACTTTGTCAGTGCTTTGTTCCAAAGACAAATTTTTTCTTTATACATGGCATTCTATTATATATAGTCTACTGTGGTTTTATATCACTGGCTGTCACATTGGTTTATTTATTTATTTTTGTTTTATTTTTTTTAAACCATTTATCTTTACTTACACATCTAATTTTGTGTTCTTGGATGTCTTCACTAATTAGGGATTTAAAATGCACATAATATCTCTTTCATTGATAAAAGTTTTTCAAACAATTGCTGTAGGCTGTTTTTATAATATTTGTCTTTCTTGTGCGCCTTATAATTTTTATTTTATGGATGAGTTTCAAAGGAAATTTTTCACCAATAGTGAATCTTCCTTTAGGTATTTGCCATTTGCCTTCAGTCTTGACCCATAGGATGCCAAGATCTGAATAAGCTCTTATGCTTGAAATTTAGTTTGGAGCTCCAACGGCATGTGCAGAGAACTGGCTTTCAAACTTTTTCCCCATTAGAACAGCATTTATTCAAATGCTTAAGAGAAATCCCAATAATCAAATATCTGAACTTTTCCTTACGAAGAGAAAAAAATGAGACTAAGAATTTTTTTTCCTCTTAAATTTTCTGAACTTATTATAGCAAGTTCAGAGGCAATTGCTCCCAAGACCACAGTTCTAAGGAACAAACTTATGAAGTACTGTCTAAAGAATTTTGAGTACCTTGCAAAAAAAAAAAAAAACGATTTACTAAACATATATGCATGATTAGTGTGTCGACATGACTGAAACATTTTGAAATCCCTGGATGACAGGCATCACATTGAAATATGTGCAGAGAATTTTTAGGGAATTATATGAAGACAAGCAATTTTTCAGATGTAAAGTGTGCTATTGAACATGAAATGTTGAAGGAATAGATGTGGCCAGGTATTGAGTTTACAGAATATATTAATGAAGCCTCATTTCTCAACACTAAATATTAGAGAAGTAAGGATGTGAAGAAAAAGTATGTTGCCAAAATTGAGACTCAAACATTTAGCACAAGTTAAGCTTTCACCAAGTCTATTACATCGATATGTTTTTACATTGCTGTTTAGTGTGAACATTGTACAAATAGCTGTGTAGTCTGTTAGTTATAAATACTGATAGGTTTGTGCTATTGTATAGTCATATGACAAGGTGAAGAGATAGGTGCTTCTTTCTGGTAATGAGGGAAGCTTATGCTTAGTTTGAGCAGACATGAAAAGAGAAACATTTGCTCATTAGAAATGAGATACCTTACTGGTGGATTAGGTTCAAATGGCAAGTTGAAAAAAAAAAGCAGGGTTCATATCTCAGCTCCATAATTTTCTAATTCAAATAATTATTTTTTGTGAGAACCAACATAACAGCTTTATTACTGTCCTCTCTGATATGATATGTATCTTTCCCTGATCACCCCTTTCAAGAAAAATCACTATACTGAATTTAGTGTTCATTGTTACAATTTAATGCATTTCTTGCTAATATTAGTATAACTATATGTATGCAATACAATACATTGTTTTGCTCTATATGTTTTAAAACTGATAGGGAGTATCTGGGTGCCTCAGTTGGTTTGTTAAGCATCCTACTCTTGATTTAGCCTCAGGTCATGATCTCACAGTCTGTGAGATCCAACCCCATGTCAGCCTGCTTAGGATTCTCTCTCTCCTTCTCTCTGCCCCTCCCCTGCTCTCTCTCTCTCAAAATAAACTTAAAAACATTTGACATAAATGCAGCTTGTGTTTTTGCTTAACATTATGCTTGTAAGATAGATCTATGTTGATCCATGAAAGTTTACCTGTCTTAATGTTCATTTTTCACTACCATATAACATTTATTTTTATGAATTTGACATAATAGATTCATTACCTTCAATAACATTTTTTTATTCTCAATAATGCTGCAATAATTATTCTTATGCATAGGTATTTGTGCAATAATTTTTCGAGATGTATAAGTGAAATAGCTTAGGAATAGCATATTTGTGTCTTTAAGTTATCTGATATTACAAAATTGCTATCTAGAGTAGTAAATTTACCAATTTACCAAAAACAGGAGTTCACTATTCACCCTTAATAAAATGTGGTATTGTTAGGTATTTTAATTTCTGTTAATTTGTTAAGGAAAATATGTTATCTCAATGTGTTCTAAATGGAATCTCATTAATTATTAATAGATAATATATACTCACCTGTTTATTGACTGTTTTGGTTATCTCCTATGTGCCTATTCATATCTTTTCCTTTGAACTGTTTTTCTTTTATTCACTGATTTTTAGGAATAGTTTGAATTTTCTTCTCTTAGCTTCTAAGGTGTGTTTTTATGTATTTTATAATATTTCTTGATTCAAATCCAAGGTAATATTTATTCATGATTTCTTAATTTATTTCATTTTTAGTGCTTTCTTTGTCTTGTTTCAAAATATGACATATTTGGGGCACCTGTGTGGCCCAGTTAACCTATATGACTCTTGATATCAGCTCAGGTCATGATCTTGCATCGTGGGATCGAGCCCCACATCTGACTCTGCTCTGACTGTGGAGCCTGCTTGGGATGGTCTTTCTCTCACTCTCTCTCTGCCCCTCACCCACCTGTTCTTTCTCTCTGTCTCTGTCTCTGTCTCTCTCAAAATAAATAAATATTACATTTTTTGTAATTTAAAACAAGACATGTTTTTGTTTGAAAGATAAAAAGTTTCTATCCCTTCTTATATGCTTTTAATCCAGCTCTTAGGACATGTGTGTGTATGTGTGTATGTGATGAAAGAATTCAAATATGTATTATGGAATCCCATTATGGCATTCCATAAGGATTTTTAAAAGAGTGAATAAATCCTATCACTTCATTCTTGTTAAATTATTTGTAAATTAAATTATTTGTAAATGTGTCATTCTGGCCCTACTGGTAGGAAAATTACTCTTGTATTACTACAAATTTAGTGTATCTGCTGATGGAGCAAGTACAATTTAGAAATGAAGTAAAATACAAAAGTATTGAGTGTGAGTGACAATTTCTAACATTATGTTTGTAAATGGATATTTCAGTGAGAAAAATTCTACTTTCACCCAAAATATTTTCTCTATCAATATAACTTAATATGAAATTTAGAAACTTTGCAATTTAGACCATTTTCTCCCTACCTTCTGATGTCTTTTATAAATTTGTATTAAACAGTCATGTATATTTGAAAGAAGATAAAAAATAGTTTGTCATTCAATAAGATATTTACCATTTCTGGTGCTCTTCATTTGTCCTTGAAGATCTGAATTTCTCCCTGGTTTCATAACTTTCAGCCTAAAGAACTCCAAATTTTCTTTTATTGTAGGTATACTAGTGACTAATTCTTTGTTTTCCTTTATGTAAAATGTGTTTATATCTCTTTCATTCTTGATAGATATTTTTGCTGTATAAAGAATTCCAGATTGCTTTTTTTTTCTTTTGTTTTCTGCTTTGGTAAGGTAGAGATATTTTTCACTGTCTTTGTCCTCCATGGTTTTTGATGCAAATTTTCTGGGTATGTTGTCTGTTATTCTATGCTTGTATGTATGTATGTATGTATATATGTTTTCCTGACCTCAAGATTTTTTGTCTTATCTTTTGTTTGCCTCCAGTATATATGTATGTATGCATGTGTGTGTGTATATATATATATGTATATATGTGTGTGTATGTATATATATGTATATATATTTATATATGTATGCACATATATGTATATGTATACACATACGTGTGTGTGTGTGTGTGTGTGTGTGTGTGTGTGTGTGTGTATACACACACACACACACACACACACGCACACCTGGCAGGGTATATGTTGGGGCATTTTTTGTATTCATTCTGCTTGGAATTTGCTGAGCGTCTTGAATCTGGCTTTCATCAAATTTGTGAACTTTTCAGCCAGTATTTTGTCAGATTTATTTCTGTCCCCCTCACTCTCCTTTGCTTCCTGGACTACAATTACACATATGTTAGATGTTTTGATCTACTATAGGTTTCTGTGTCTGTTGATTTTTTATTTTTAATCTATTTTCTCTTTCTCTTTTTTTTCAGATGATTTCTGTTGACCTCTCTTTAAGTTAACTGAATTTTCTCTGTCATCTCCATTCTATTATTATATCCAACTAGTGACATTTGAATTTCTAATAATGTATTTTTGCTTCTAAAATTTCCATTTGGTGCTTTTTATGTATTCTATTTCTCTACTAAGATTTCATATTATCTATTTCAAGTATATTTTCTTTCATATCATTGAATATATATTTATTATCACCTGCTTTAAAGTCATTTTCAGATAATTCCAACTTCTTATCATCTCAGGGTTTGGTTCTGTTGACTGTCTTTTCCCTTTAAAATTGGTCAAGATTTTCTTGTTATCTGTATGTGACATAATTTGGATTGCATCTTAAACATTATAAATGTAATTCTGTATAGCTCTAGATCCTGCTATATTTCTTAGAAGACTTGATGTTTTTTGTTTTGAAAGCAATTAATTTGGTCAGATTCAAACTGCAAACTCTGACTCACCTGTGGTAGATAACATCTCAAATCAAAGTTTAATTATTTTATATTTGGATGGTTTACTGGTAGCTTTCCCTAGTTGGTAGCTTTCCTTATTCATGCATAGTTCAGGGATTAGCCAAAGACTGGGACAGAGTTTATATGCACAATTTAGAGATTCCCCTTTTCTGGTTCCCTCTTTTCCATGATTCCATTATCATCTGGTTGTTGGGATCATTCCCTGGTTCCACATAAATATGGAGGTCTTTCTATCAGAATATTAGAATTTTAGCCACTCCTCACTGAGCCAAGTCCATAGGAACATAAAGCATATATAGTACTATTCCCTTTTTCCTAGTGATAACTTCTCTTCAGAACCTGCCTGCCTTATTTTCTCCCCAAAGTCCTCAAGATGTTTGCAGTATTTTGTTCAGGGTTTATAGTTGTTATTGGCAGAAAGACTGTTTGAAGCTGTTAGGAGCTTATTCAGCCATCGCACCAACTTTTTTTCTATAGAATAATGAAGGACTAGCATGGAATGGATTTTTTAATGACTAAATACAAATTATTAATTCCTATGACTTATTCTCTCTAGATGTAGTCATCATAGGAATCTATTTATTCTAGAAAATGCTGACTTTTTCAACATATGTTTAGCACTTCTTTAGGAATTGCCTTAAGAGCCTGTGATACATTTTTCAATTTATTAAGAATTGGCATTTATCTAAACACTGTCATCCACCTCAAGAGAAAATTTGATATTTCTTATATAGGCAAAAAATTATTTGGTACTAAATAAAAAAAATGATTGTTATCGACTGAATTGTGTCCCCCTAATATTCATGTTGTGGTCCTAACCCCAATAAAAGTATATTTAGAGATAGGACCTTTAAAGAAGCAAATGAGGCCACAAGGTGAAGTCCTAATGTGATAGAACTGGTGATAGTGTAAAAGAGGAAGAGATATCAAAGCCCTCTCTCTTTCCCTGTGCACACACAGAGGAAAGACCATGTGAGGAGGTGGACATCCACAGCCAGGAAGAGAGGACTCGCCAGAAACCAACCCTGCTAGAACTTTGATCTTGGACATCCATACCCAGAACTAGGACAAAATAAGTCTCTATTGCTTAAGCTACCCAGTCTGTGGTATTTTGTTATGGCAGCCCAAGCACATTAATAGAATAACTTGTTTATATCATGTTTTGAGGGCACAAACGCTGTAAGTATATAAAGCAATGAAGAAAAGAAACTTGGGAAAGGAGAGAAACGAGTTCAAAAGCAGTCTGTACCATAGTAACATGCTTAAAGTCAGCAGTGTCCTAATGCAGCAACATTTAAGAGGAACAGTCTTCATGATGAACATCTGGGCTTTGGGGGAAGAAGCAGTTTCATGGCATGATGTTAACAATACACCTAAATGTGCACTGGTATATTATTTATCCTGTTAGTGACACTGTTAGACTACTCTAAAATGGTGCAGTGCAAATGTGTTTTAGACTGTAGAATGGTCAAAAAATACGATTTGTAGCTCTCCAATTTCAGTTCTCAGCATGCATTCAACATGTATGAGTTTTTATTTTAAGCAGATATTTATTACCATGTTTAGGAACCCTTTGACCCCAGGTTGAAAAGATACTATTTATTTGGCCTAAATCTGCAGAACTGTCATGAATCCACAAGAGAAGTTACTTATGGAGCTTAGGGGAGATAAGAAAATAATCACTCATTACTCTTCCATCTAGCAGCTGTGACCCCAGTGGTGAGTGTTTGTATGTGTGCCTGTGTGTTTAAATTTGCTAAAGGAACGCGATGGTAAATCACCAACAATAACAGGAGGATCAATACTCTCTCTTGCCTCTTTTGTGAGATCTGGAGCATGGCCTGAATCTGTTAGACGGAATTAAATGGCTCAGGGTGTCAGGGAGGATGCCAACAAATAGACCTGCCATGCTGTCCATTAACAAAGCCCCAGATGACCGCCGTCACCATTGTAGCCACTTTAAAAAAAGAACATTTGGGACCTGCCAGTTAGAAATGAAAGGTGGTCTAGTTATTCACAGCAGAAATTATGTGCATTTCTAACCAATAAAGTGCACAATAATTCAGTGATAACACTGAATAAACTCCATGGAAAGGAGGAATCATTGTGTTTTACCATGACGGGGGAAATGACATTTGATGAAAAAAACAGATAGGGGCGGTTACTGTGAGACTCAGGAGCACAGCTCATGGCTTGCTTGCAAGTTTCCATCACATGCACACTCGTTCCTTTGCAAAGGCTAATGCCTCAGGCTTTCTGGGTTCTTTTGTCTTTGTACAACAACAACAGCACATCATGCATCTGGCCAATTGTGCAGTGGGATACCACAGGGAGGGTTTCCATCCCAGCACCAGCTGGTGATGATTTTATGGCTACCAGCATGAGGATTGATGGCTTTCATAAATTCACATCCAGCTAGTGTACCCACAGATGCTATTCTTATTCTTATCTTGAAACTTTACTAAATTTTAGCCTGAGAAATATCCTGCAGCAGTGAATTCTGAAAGCTGATTATGCACCACATAAAAAGTCTTTTTATCCATTTTCAATCTGCTGCCATTTGAATTCCATCCAGCTTCTGCTCTTTCTCAAATTAAGGTGAATGGGAGTATGGTATATAATTAGGCTATGTTATACTATTCACTACTTCATTCACCTTAATCTTATTATCTCTGCAGACATGCTAGGTCAATTCCAGAAACATCTGAACAGAAGATGTGGTTAATTTTAAATGAACTGGATATAACTAATAATACATTTGATTGAGATAAACTCTAAACTGAAAGAAATTGTCATAGGAACTTTATTTTGTTATTAACATTGACAGGAGGGACGTAGGCATTTTACAGGCACAGTGCTGGGGCCAGAGTGTCTCTTTGTATTTGTGAAAAGCTGTGAAGACATGGGAAAATATCTATAGATTCTCTATTTACTCTGCATTGGTTAAAAGTGAATAACAGATTGTAAATTTTCATTTATGTGATTGTGAGCTTTCCAAAGGATGAACCTGTAGCATACCTCTGTAATAGATCAAAAGCATATAGTCAGCAAATTCTAATACTTGGCATTTCTAAAACAGAATGTTAGCATTGTAGGAAACAAATGGTAGTATTTTAGTGAACTATAGTCTGCAAAAATACAGTAAATGCTTATACATTCCTGTAATGGAAATCAGATATAGATTGTTCTTATGCTGAAAAATGAAAGGAATATTTTGTAGATACATAAGCATTGTATTTACTACAGGTATTAAATACATATAACCTATGATTTAACATAATTCTTCTTACACTTATAACATTTTAGATCATACGCTTGTGAATAAGCCACACTGAAGATCTGTAGAGTCCCAGTACCCTGATTTCTGCACTGGTTTGCCCTTGTATCCAGCAATTTGGGGGCACTCTTAATGTCATTAATATTCTCTCTCTCTCTTTCTTTTTCCCTCTGTCTTCTCCTCTTGCCCATATTCTTCCCTGTTGTCAGCTACATACAAGATTTCAGAAATCCGTTCTCTATCTTTACCTTTTTTTTGTTAGGTTTCCTGATTTATCTGCTTTCCTCTATGGACTCTGAACTGGCCAAATGTTCAGGTTCATTTCTAGTGTAGCTCAGAACACATAGGAAGCTTCATAGCTAGGGAGCTCAATATCCCCTTGTATGATTTTTGTTCTTTCTTGGCTTTTGACTTTCTACTTGAGTACTTGACTGCATAACCCGTTTTAACCATCTGATTTTCTTTGCTTATATATCTGCGGCCCATACCTGCCAGTTTTCTGATTTCCCTAAATCATGAGTGTGCTCTTATTTTACTGCAGTATATGCCTGGACTTTTGATTCCCTATCTAGTTTGTGATGCGTGTCTCACCAAGACTCCAGTTTCCCCCTACCATGCCTCATTACTTTAGCTGCAGCTTGGTTTTTCTAGGAACCATATTTATTTTTCTACCTTTCTTTTTTAAATTATTAAACATACATGGTTCTTGTGAAATAGCTGCAAATTACCCATAAAGTAATTCTGTTAATACTATTGTTAAAAGATGTTTCTAAATAAAATTTTGACGAATATTCTTCTGTGTAAATATTTGCCTGCATTTCACATACTTTTCTTGGACTAAATTAATCAAATTGAAATTATTGTGTTAAATATACAAATATTAGAGGCTTTTGAAATATATAGCTATATTATATAGTACAAATAGAGCAGAACTAGCACTGGAGAGTTATTCCCATTAGGTACATGGAAGTGCTTGTGTAGTCAGGGAAAGGGAGTAGGTGGAGAACACGGGCTTCTTTATATGAGACCATAGTATGGGAGAAACACAGTTTGTGCAAGTGCAAATTCAGACATGACCTTGGGATAAATATATGCATATTGCCCTCTGGTGATGCGTGCCACATTAATGTGCCATTCCCTTTTTGTTCTAGGATTCGTGGTGGAATTTTCTTTCCTATATCTCATTTTTATCTGTATTATTTAGTTGTATCATACAATCTTGAGTTTTCAATATTTTCACTCTCTATGGCTCTGTTAAATTATTGTATTTTCCCCATTCCCACTCCCATTCTATTCCTGGGCCATCTTCAGCACATGTCAACTGTCTTTGGTTCTCAGTTGTTTCTTATGAGAAGCCAATGTTCGAATGAATTTTTGTTTTTCTGTAATCAATGTCATTTTTCTCTGGCTGCCTTCAAGATTTTATCTTTGGCCTTTGGCAGTTTTACTGGTATGCTTGGAGGCATTTGCTGGTACTCACTCTGCTTGGGGGCTGCTGAAATCTTTATAAATTTGTCTTTCACCAAATTTAGGAAATTTTTGGCTCCTATATGTCTTCAAATATTTTTTCAGAAAGCCTCTGTAGGACTCCAATTACATGTAGTCTATATATTTTAGAATTGCCCCACAGACTCCTGAGGCACTATTAATTTGAAAAATTGTTTTCTCTTGTACTTTTTCAGATTGGATAAGTTTAATTGGTGTATTTTTGAATTCATTGACTCTTTCTTAAGAAAGTGTTATTTTGCTATTAAGTACATCCATAGAACTTTCTATATTAGATACTGCATTTTGTTTTTATTTCTAGAATTCCACTTGGTTTTGCACATACACATACACACGTGTGTGTATGTATATGTGTATGTATGTGTGTGTATATATATATGTGTATATATATATATATATATATATATATATATATATCTCCTTGTTTCTGGCACAGAGCTCCTAAAACTCTTGGAATTTTTTAAACGATAGGAATTATAAAGGTGTCTTAATATTCATAATAAACCCCTTCAAATACACCTGAGTTTGTTTTGGACTTAACCTAAGGATGGGCACTGGTTGTCAGGGAAACCAAGCACATGATTAGAAGGTTAGAATTTTCAGTCCCATCTCCCTGATTTCCTGGGAGCAGGGAGGGGCTGGAGGTTGAATCATCACAAATGACCAATGATTTAATCAGTTGAGTCTATGTAAAGAAGCCTCCAAAAGAATGTGCTAGGAGAGTTTCCAAGTTGGTGAACACATGAAAATTTGGAGAGTGGTATATTCTGAGGTAAAAAAAGCTTTTCCCTCTTTCCTGTACCTTGCCCTCTGCATCTCTTCTATTTGGCTGTTCCTCAGTTAGATTCTTTTATAGTAAACTGATGGTCTATTAAGTAAAACATTTCTCTGAGTTCTGTGAAACACTCTAGCAAATTAATGTTACCTAAGGAGCAGGAGGTGGTGGGGGTGAGGGGTCACTGAAATCTTCAACCTGTAGCTAGTGGGTCAGAAGCACAGGTAACAACCTGGACTTGTAACTGGCCTCTGAAGTCTTGTAGGACTGAGCCCTTAACCTGTGGACTCAGATGCTCTGTCCAGGTAGATAGTATCAAAATTGAGTCAAATTATAGGCTTTCCAACTGGGGTATCTGAGAATTGCTTGTATATGTGGGCAAATTCCTCCTCTCCAAACACTGGAATTAGGTGTCAGAATCCTTATTTACTTATTATATTTCCTTTAATTTAATTTAAAAAAGTATTTATTTATTTTTGAGAGAGAGAGAGAGAGAGAGAGAGAGAGATCGACCAACAGAGAGGAGGGGCACAGAGAGATGGAAACACAGAATCTGAAGAAGGCCCCAGGCTCTGAGCTGTCAGCACAGAGCCTGATGCAGGGCTCGAACCCATGGACCACAAGATCATGACCTGAGCCAAAGTCAGATGCTTACCTGACTGAGCCACCCAGGCACCCCTACTTTTTATATTTCTATTTCTCTGTTGGGATTTATTTATTTATTTTACACATTACAAACATATTTTCCTTTACTTCATTGAGCATATTTAAAATAACTGTTTTAAAACCTTTGGTACTTCCTTGCAGTGTCTGGGTGGCTCAGTGGGTTGGGCGTCCAGCTTTGGCTCAGGTCATGATCTCACGGTTTCTGAGTTTGAGCCCCACGTCGGGCTCTGTGCTGACAGCTCAGGGCCTGGAGCCTGCTTCAGATTCTATGTCTCTCTCTCTCTCTCTCTCTCTCTCTGCTCCTCTCCTGTTCACACTCTGTCTCTCTCTCTCAAAAATAAATAAAGATTTAAAAAAAATTAAAAATACAAACTTTGGCAGTCCCAACATCTGCATTATCTTGAGGTTGGACTTTATTTTTTTCTCTTGAAAATAGATATTTTTGTAGTTTTAACATGTAATTTTAGAATGTAAGCTGGATATTATGAATTAGGTGCTGTAGATTTTGATTCTAATATATTCCTATAAAGAGAAATTCGAAACTCTGAATTCATTCTTCAGGGTTTTTTTTTAAGTCTTAACTGGGCTACTTGGAAGCTACCTCTTGAATGTACACTTATAGGGTTAGCCAGATATTTGAACAGAGTTATTTGAAAAATTTGCAACTTCCCCGTTGTTCTTTTCTTTCTAGGATTCACTGCTTCATTTTCTAGTTCCTATGGATTTCCCATATTGGGTATTCTGCTTCCTCAACGTTCTGGTGTCTCTTTCTGGGCTTTATCCACATTGAATGCCAACTGTGGCCTGCTCTCAGGCTAACAACTATTAAAAAGTGGGAAACTTACCTCGTGTTATTTCTTTTATGTGTTGACTGCCCTCTGATGTCTGGGCATTTTTTTTTTTCTGTCTAGTCTCTTGAGTAGTTGTTTTCGTATCCTGTCCAGAGGTCATAGTTGTTATTTACAGCATCTTAGTTTGATAGGAACTACTTGAGCATTATCAAAGTAGAAGCTCCCCACCACCCATATTTTCTGTGCATGCATGTCTCATTCTCTTTCATTTGCAGTTGAGGTCTAAGGCAGGTATATTACAGGTGGAGTGACTACAGCAGTCCGATTTATGAACTTTGAGGAGAATATTCCTAGAGTGGCTGGGCTTACCTTCTCACAACTGAGTCTAACTGCTGGGGGTTAGACTGTCCTGCCTCATCCAGAGTTCTGCCAGGACATTAAAAATGGGTCAGGACATTGTTGTCAGAATTTTAAAGTAATTTCAAATCCCTCATGTCTGCAAATGGAGGCAGAGTGAAAGATACCACAGGGAGAACTGGAATATCACTCTCTGTTTTCCAGAAGATGGGATTCTTGATTAACTGTCAAGAAGCAGGCAGAATGACAGGTTCAGCTTATACAAATGTACCTCAAGGTGCAGTCACTGAAGAACTTTATCAGAATCATCTGGAATATTTGTTTAAAAAGGAGCTTTCTAGCCCACCTCAGACCTGCTGAATAATAAGCTCCACAGATATTTACATTCATATGGCGGTGATACCTACATTCATTAAAGTTTGAGAACCACTCCTCTGTATCAGTGGTTCTTAAGCCTGGCTGCACATTAGAGTCACCTGGGAAGCTTTTAAATCTTACAGATTTTAAGACTCATCCTCAGAGGCTCTCTAAATTGGTGTGGCTTGGGACGCAGGCATTGGTGTTTTAAAAGCTGCCTGGATGATTTTAATGTGCTGTCAGCATTGAAAAGCACTGCTCTTTGTGAATAGTCTTTGAGGACATTTAGGCAGAAAATAAACCTATGAATATGGCACTAACTTCCAGATACTCTTGACACATCTGGAGGGATAAGACGATGCTATAAGTCATTTTACAATGGCACAGTGGTACTTCTGATTTGTAAATCCTCAATCAAGACTGAACATGTTTCTTTACTATGAAGTTTGTGGACCCCAATTTGTAAATATCCCAGAGAGGGATATGGTACACCACTTTTCTCAAATTTAATTATGTGACCCTTTTTACTTGTGCAACATATGAACATCTTGCACAACCAAATCTTAGAAGCATTGTTCTAAGTGCCATTCATGTAGAACAAAGATACTGGTTAATCAGAACTTAGAATAATATTATTTGCAATGTAACTAATAAGTTTTTTTTAATATCTGTAATTTTTTTTAACCTTGAAAGTTTATGCATCAGAGAGGAAGGCAAATTATTTACTTATACAGCAACCTCACATTAGTATTCTTTTTCCCCCTAGGGTAAGGTAATGATGGCAGATGTCACCTGCATGTGTAAAAGGGAATTTTACACTATAGATGAGGAACTCCAAAACTATAGCTTTCAGAGCTTACATAGGAATTTCTCTCCCGGAGACAGGGAGAGAAATTTTTTGCTCTCTAATGAAAACAAATTCTTTCTGGGAAGAGATGGAGAAGATTCCTAGGTATTTATAACCACCACCCTTTAAAATGTAAACAAATGGCTCCCGATTTTGTTACTTGATGAAACAGAAACAAAAAAAGTTTTCAGGAAAATAATTCTTTAAATTTTTTCTAGATGTTTGTATATTAGTATTGCTGTTCAATCATCCTTTAACCCATGTTGCTAGCAATCTTTGCTCAGAAAGCTCTGAGCAGGCAAAACCATGAAAGTATTAACATTTTATTCATAATGCCATCTACTCTCAACTCAGAACATCCTCACTCATTCCGAGTATGTTCCCGATTCAACAGTATTTTCTAGTGTCTGGGAAAATGGTCCTTTCGTGATATAACAACCCAGATGAACTTCAGGACCTACAGACCGACTTACAAAGCACCTTGTTACATGAGAAACATAAGTAAAAACAGATTGTGAACTCTCTGAGTCCATTTGGGCTACTTTCACAAAATATCATTGATTTATTGCTTTATAAACTCCAATTTTATTTCTCACAGTCTAGAAGCTGGACATCTGAGATCAGGGTGCTGGCATGGCCCTCTTCCTAGCTTCAAACTGCTGACTTGTCAGTCGTGTCCTTACATGACAGAAGGGGCAAGGTAGCTTTCTTGGGCCTCTTTTATAAGGGTACTAATTTGGGATCTAATCGCCTCCCACCTCCTAATACCATCACATTGGGCACTACGTTTCAACACACGAATATTGGGGAACACAAATATTCAAATCTTAGCATCAACCATCATGCAAAATGTTGCCTTATGTCTGACTACACTCATCAATCTTCCCTTTCTCTAAGACTTTCCCCAGTCCTTTACCTAAGATATTAGAATTGATGCATAGTCTTTTATATAATGAGCTACAATGCTAATTAATGATTAAGGTTACACCAAACCCACCATATAACCTTGTTATCCTAAGCTCAATATAATATTTTACTGACACTGCCCTCATTAGTCAACCATGGATTTTCACTCTATGTGGCACAATAACACCACATCCTCCCTTGATAAGAACAAAAATCCCATCCATATATCTAAACTATCTTATGGGCATATAACTTCTATGGACATCTGCCTTGCTTTGAAGTTTTGAATGGAATGGAACTAAAGATATACCTGACAACCAAAAATAGACAACCATTTCAATTTCCTGAAAGCTTTGGAAGCTTTCTAAGATTATACTAGTCCTTAGACTGGTATATACAATTCCTTTATTGTATTCAGTTTAGGTATGAGTAACTAGACTCCTCAGTCTAAGTTACAAGGCCTCTCTAGAATCTAATTTATTGATGAGTACATATAGGTTTTTTATGTTACTAATTCAAAGATACTCTTGAAAATTATAATTTGCCGTGAGAGCTTATACACTGTCCTAACAGCACCATGATTTTTTTCCTTCCTGTTTTTCACTTCTCAAGACTGCATACAGCATTCTGGTTAACAGGAGGAGCTCTGGCCTCAAACTGCCTAGGCTCAAATTCTAGTTCTGCCATTTTCTAGCAGTAGTAGGTAAATTATTTTTTTTAATGGTTTTATTTATTTTGAGAGAGAGAGAGCACGAGCAGGGGATGGGCAGAGTGAGAGGGTGAGAGAGGATCCCAAGCAGGCTGTAGGCTACCAGCACAGAGCCCAATGCAGGGCTTGAACTCAAACCATGAGATCATAACCTGAGCCCAAATCGGGGGTTGGACGCTTAACCGACTAAACCACCCAGTTGCCCTGATTAGTAGGTATGTTATTTAATCTCTTTGTTCTCAGCTTCCTCAGTAGCAAAATGAGCTTAACTATTACTTATGCTAAAGAGCTGTTAGAGAATTAAGTGATGTAATCATGTGAAGTGTTTAAAACAGACCTTATCCCTTAGTACTCCATAAATATTAACTATTACAATACAGAGTCTCTAAGTCTGGTTTGTTAATTTCATCTCCATATGTTGTGATTTTACCATTTTTCATCTGTTTCTATATCACTTCTTCCAGATATGGTGAAATGGGCTTCAACACAGGTACAGTTCACAAGCTTTAATTGTTAATGGCAAATGAGTATCAGGCCTAATTCACCTTATGAAAGTTGGCTGAGGGGATGGTAGTAAAGGATAAGAGATGGGGTGGAGGTTGAACAAGCCAGTCAGTAAATAAGTCAGTAAGCAAGTCAGCAATATATTTTTCCATGAAAAAAAATAATAGGATTTAAACAATTTGAGCCATAAATCTCAAGTTAGGGCAAAGAGTTAACCTGGGACAAAAGGAAATCAGTTATGACCGTAGCTGTCAGACAAAAGGCTGTGTTGATAAATGCCAACAGCTTGGCGTCTGCTATTTCTGCTGGTTCTTACTGTCCTAATAGTATGGAAGACACTTTTGCCCCTAAATTTTCCTACAGGCCTTTCAAGGATTTAGAACCTGCTGGAAAGATAATTTGGCAGAGAGATCATTGATAATATTTTCTCCCACAAGGATAAAAAGCATTCACAAGCCTATGTGCTTCCAACTCACTAGTCCCCAGGGCACTTTGCATGCTGTGATCATGAGTGTCCACTCTACATGTATTCTGTAGCTGTTATTCACCCTTGGTTTTATTTTAAAAGTTTTACTGATGCTACAGTTCATTCTGGGACAATTACTATTTTATTGTGAGTTAATGTATGTATATATGTATGTATGTACTTAAAGGAATTTGAATTTTGAGTTGCCTTGGATATTTCTTATTGAAGTATAATTAACATATAGTGTTATGTTAGTTTCAAGTGTAAAATATAATGATTCAGAAATTCTGTACATTACTCAGTGTTCGGCAAGGTTGATAGTCCCCTTTATCTAAATTATCCACCCCTCTGCCTACTTTCTCTCTGGCAGCCACCAGTTCTCTATACTTAAGAGTCTGGGTTTTTTTTTTTTGTCTCTTTTCTTTGTTCATAAAATTCTGCATTTGAGTGACATCATATAGTATTTGTCTTTCTCTGACTTATTACACTTAGCACTGTAGCCTGTAGATCCATCTAATTTGTTGCAAATGGAAACATCTCTTTCTTTTTTATGGCTTAGTAATATTCCATTGTGTATATATACATATACATACATATATGTATATACATATACATACATACATATATACATACATATATGTATATATACATATATATATATATATATATATATATATATATACACACACTAATCTTCTTTATCCATTCATCTACGAATGGACACTTGAGTTACTTCCATACTGTGTCTATTGTAAAAAATGTTGCAATAAACATAGGGGTGCATGTATCTTTTCAAATTCGTGCTTTTGTTTTCTTTGGATAAACACCCAGTATTGGAATTACTGGATAATATGGTAGTTCTACTTTTAGTTTCGTGAGGAATCTCCATACTGTTTTCCACAGTGGTTACACCAGCTCACATTCCCACCAACAGTGCACAGGGGTTCTTTTTTCTCCACATCATCACTAACACTTATTATTTCTTGTCATTTTGATTCTAGCCATTTTGATAGGTGTTAGGTGATATCTCATTGTGGTTTTGATGTGTATTTCCCTGAGGATTAGTGATGTTGAACATCCTAATGTGTCTGTTGGCCATTTGTATGGCTCATTTTGAAAAATGTCTATACAGCTCCTCTGCCCATTTATAATCAGATTGTTTTTCCCCAGTATTGAGTTATATAAATTCTGCATATATATATATATATATATATATATATATATATATATATATATATTAACCCCGTTCTGGATTATATAATTTGAAAATATTTTCTACCATTAAGTAGTTTGCCTTTTGTTTTGTTGATGGTTTTCTTCCTTGTGCAGAAGCTATTTATTTTGGTGTAGTCCCAATAGTTGAATTTTGTTTTTATTTCCCTTGCCTGAGGAGACATATCTAGAAAAATGTTCCTATGGCTCATGTCAAAGAAATTCATGCCTATGTTTTCTTCTAGTTTTATGGTTTTAGGTCCCACATTAGATCTTTAATCCATTTTGAGTTTATTTTTATGTATGATTTAAGAAAGGGGTCCAGTTTCCCCACTGTATATTCTTTTCCCTATTGTATATTCTTACTTCTTTGTCAAAGATTAACTGACCACGTAAGTGTGGGTTCATTCCTGGGCTCTCTATTTTCTTCCAGTGATGCATGTGTCTGCTTTCGTGCTAGTATCGTAGTGTTTTCATTACTATAGCTTTTTAGTATATCTTGACATCTGGGTTTGTGATGCCTTCAGCCTTGTTCTTTCTCAAGATTACTTTGGCCATTTGGGGTCTTTTGTGGTTCCATACATATTTTAGTATTATTTTTTTTATCTCTGTGAAAAATGTCATTGTTATTTTAATAGGGATTGTATTAAATCTGTAGATTGCTTTGAGTAGCATGTACATTTCAACAATATTGGTTCTTCCAATCCAGGGGCATGGAACATCTTCCCATTTGTGCCATCTTCAATTTTTTTCATCAGTGTTTTACAGTTTTTGGAGTACAGGTCTTTAACCTCTGTGGTTAGGATTATTCCTAGGTGTTTTATTATTTGTGGTGTAATTGCAAATGCTGTTATATTTTTAATTTCTTTTTCTACTACATTATTAGTGTACAGAAGTGTAACAGCTTTCTGTACATTAATTTTCTATCCTGCAACATTACTGAATTCATTTGTCAGTTCTAGCAGCTTTTTAGTGGAGTTTTTAGAGTTTCTACATATAGTATGATGTCATCTGCAAATAGTGAAAGTTTGTTTCGTCCTTACCAATTAGGATATCTTTTATCTCTTTTTCTTTACTGGCTATAATGTCCAATAGTATGTTGAATCAAAGTGGTGAGAATGGACATCCATGTTTTGTTCCTGATCTTACATGAAAGCTCTCAATTTTTCACCAATGAGTATGATATTAGCTGTGGGTTTTTCCATATCTGATCTTTATTATATTGAGATATGTTCCTTTTAAACCTACTTTGTTGAGAGTTTTTATCAGGAATAGATGTTAAACTTTATCAAATGCTTTTGTTTTTCATTAATCTATTGAGATAATCATACGGTTTTTATCCTTTATCCAGTTAATGTGATGTGTCATGTTGATTGATTAGTGAATACTGAACCACTCTTTTATCCCTGGAATAAATCTCACCTGATTGTGGTGAATGATTTTTTTTTTTGATGTCTTGTTGGATTCAACTTCCTAGTATTTTGTTAAGGAGTTTTGCATCTGTGTTTATCAGAGATATTGGCTTATAGTTTCCTTTTTGGTAGTATCTTTATCTGGTTTTGGTATCAGAGTCATGCTGTCCTCATAGAATGAATTTGGAAGCTTTCCTTCCTCTTCTGTTTTTGTAATAGTTTGAGAAGAGTAGATGTTAATTCTTCTTTATATATTTGGTGTAATTCACCTGTGAAGCCATCTGCTCCTAGACTTTTGTTGGTTGATAGTATTTTGGTTATTGGTTGAATTTCATTGCCAGTAATAGGTCTGTTCAAATTTTTTATTTCTCCATGATTTAATTTTGGAGGGTTATGTTCATAGGAATTTATCCATTTCTTCTAAGTTGTCTAGTTTGTTGATATACAATTTTTCACATTATTCTCTTATAATCCTTTGTATTTCTGTGATGTTGGTTGTTATTTCTCCTCCTTCATATCTGACTTTATTTATTTGAGTACTCTCCTTTTCTTTAGGAATTTGGATAAAGGATTATCAATTTTATTTTCAAAGAACTGGCTCCTGGTTTCATGGATCTGTTCTGTTGTGTTTTTTGTTTTTGTTTTGTTTTTGTTTTGTTTTGTTTTGTTTTTTGCTTTTTTTAGTCTCTATATCACTTGTGCTCTAATCTTTATGATTTCCTTTCTTATACTGGATTTGGGCTTTGTTGTTATTTTTCTATCTCCTCTAGGTATAAAGTTAGGTTGTTTATTTAAGATTTTTCTTCTTGAGAAAGGCATATATTGTTATAATCTTCTCTCTTAGAACAGCTTTTGCTGCATCCCAAAGATTTTGGACTGTTGTGTTTTCATTTTCACTTGTTTCCATGTATTTTTTAACTTCCTCTTTATTTTGTTGACCCATTCATTGTCTAGTAGCATGTTATTTCCAGATTTTTTTCTGATGAGTTTTAGTTTCATACCATGTGGTAAGAAAAGATGTATAATATGATTTTACTCTTTTGGAATTTATTGAGAATTCTATTCTGGCCTAATATGTGATCTATTCTGGAGAACATTCCCTGTACATTTGAAAAGAATGTGTATTCTGTTTGGGAATGGAATGTTCTGAATATATGTTAGGTCCATCTGGTACAATATGTCATTCAAATATGCCACTATTTCCTTGTTGATTTTCTGTCTGAATGACCTATTGATGTAAGCAGGGTGTTAAAGTTCCATACTATCATTATATTACTATTAAAATCCCCTTACTATAATTGTATGATTGTCAATTTCATCCTTTATGTAAGCTAATAGTTGCTTTATGTATTTAAGAGTTTTCATGTTGGGTGCATAAATATTTACAATTGTTATATCCTCTTGTTGGATTGTTCCTTCTTATCACTAGGTAGTGTCCTTCTTTGTCTCTTGTTACAGTCTTTGTATGAAAGTCTATTTTGTCTGATATAAGTATTAGTACCACAGCTTTCTTTTTGCTTCCCTTTACATGGTAAGCATTTTTCCATTCCTTCACTTTCATTTTTCATGTGTCTTTAGATTTTAAGTGAGTCTCTTGTAGGCAGCTTCCAGATGGATCCTGCGTTTTTATCTATTCAGTCACCCTATGCCTTTGATTGGAGCTTTAGTCCATTCACATATAAAGTAATTATCGATAGGTATGTACTTACTGCCATTTTTTGTTACTTGTTTTATGGTTATTTTTGTAATTCTTTTCTGTTCCTTTATTCTTCTCTTGCTTTTTTCCATTATGGTTTGATAACTTTTTTTGCCGACATGCTTGGATTTCTTTCTCCTCTTTTTTTTTGTGTGTGTATCTATGTTTTTGATTTGTGGTTACCATTAGGTTCATGTGTAACATTTTGTGCATATACAAGTCTATATTAAGTTGATGGTCATTTACATATGAACATCTTCTAAAAGCACTAAAGTTTTACTTCTCCACTTCCACTTTTTATGTATATGATGTCATACATTAAATCCTTTTATTTTGTGAACTCTTGACTGATTTTTGTAGATGTAATTGCTTTTACTGCTGTTGTGCTTTAACCTCTGTATTAGCTTTATAAGTGATTATTCTACTACTTTGATTATGTTTGTATTTATCTGTGATTTTTTTTCCCTTAATAATTTTCTTATCCTGATTATGGCCTTTTCTTTCCACTCCAAGATTTCCCTTTAACATTTCTTGTAAGCCTGGTTTAGTGGTGATGAACTTATTTACCTTTTGTTTGTTTGGGAAACACTTTATATTTTCTGTTCTGCATGACAGCCTTGCTGGGAACCAGCCTTGCTGGTTACATGTTTTTGTTTTTGCTTTTCCCTTAAGCACTTTGAATATATCAAGGCATTCTGTTCTGGCCTACAAAATTTCTGCTAAAAAATTAGCTGAGAGCCTTATGTATTAACTGTTTTGTTTTCTCTTGCTGCTCTTAAAGTTCTATCACTACTTTTGGACATTTTAATTATGTCTTTTGGTGTGGACCCCCTTGGGTTAATTTGTTGGGTGCGTGCTGTCCCTCCTGGATCTGGATGTCTGTTTTCTTCCCCAGAATAGGTAAGTTTTCAGCTATTATTTCTTCAAATAAATATTTCTGCCTTGTTGTCTTTCTCTTTCCCTTCTGGGAGCCTTATCATGCAAATGTTATGATTGGTTATGTTGCTGAGTTCTCTCAACGAATTTTTATTTTTTATTATTTTTTTCTGTTCAGCTTTGTTGCTTTCCATCACTTTGACTTCCAGTTCATTAATATGTTTTTCTGCTTCTTGTAGTCTACTATTTATTCCCTCTAGTGTATTCTCAAATTTTAATTACTGAGTTCTTCATCTCTCATTGGTTCTTTTTCATATTTTCCCTTTGTTGAAGGTCTGAGATCCTCCATTCTTTTCTCAAGACCAGGGAGTATCTTTATGACATTCATTTGAATTCTCTATCAGGCACATTGCTCATCTCTGTTTCATTTAGCTCTTTTGTTGTGGTTTTGTCATTTTTTTTTTCATTTAGGACATATTCCTCTATCCCCTCACCTTGTCTAACTCTGTGTTTGCTCTTATGTGTTAGGAAAGTCAGTTATGTGTCCTGATCTTAAAAGTGGTGGTCTTATGAAGAAGAGGTCCTACAGTGCCCAGTTGTGCAATATCCTTTGTTCACCAGAACCAGGTACTTCATTGGTGTCTCCCAAATAGGTTGTGTGTGTCCCGCTGTTATAGCTGAGCTTCATTTGCCTTCAGTCCAGTTGACTGCAGTGACCCACTTTGTCTGTTGTGGGTGCACTGGGCAGGGTTTGGTCCCTGGCAGTCTGGAGCTGCCACAACCCTGTAGTTGGGCATTGTCAGCACTCACACCAAATGTATGCCCTTAACCCATCTCATGGGGCTGTAGTCACACAAACTTTCAAGGCACTCTTTGTGCCTTGTCTTCTGAGAGGCTTTCTGTGGTGGGCTATATCAGATGCCTGGACCCCGTCTGGGACTGATCAGCAGGGTACTCTCTGTGCTGCCAGTTAAAGGTTCAGTTGCTGGGACTACAGGCACATTCATATTTGTGGTTCTCTTCCCCTTTCCTAGGGGCAGGAATCATTTTGGAGTGGCTCAGTTCCCTGCTGGAGTTGTTTGCTGGGTATGTGGAGACAGGAGCTGCTTTGGAGGTATGCCTTCCAAGTGGGTCAGGTTGGATGGGGCACATCCATGGGAGAGCATGGAAGTGAGGCATGCAAGGTTATGAAGATAGGTGGAGAATAGTCTTGCTGGTTCCTGCAAGTATCCAGCTATTTAGGATGGGGTTTGGGGGGAGAGGCTGGCAGCAGAGAAATGGTTCCCACCAACACTTTTGTTCTTGGAGAGGTCTCCCAAAGTCTCCTGCCCCTCCAGTGCACATTCTGAGATTAGTAAATAAGTCATCTTCAGTATACCCCAGGCCACAAACTGCTACTTCTATGCTGTATCTCGGCCAGGTTATTTGTTATGCTGGCTCTTTAAAGGAAAGGGGCTCAGTTTTCTGTGACTCTCTCAGAGCTAAGCCTCCTGATTTTTAAAGTACCCAAGTTAAGCCCTGATGATTGTAAATACTCATGGTTAAGCCTCACTGGTTTTCAAAGCCAAATGTTCCCAGTGTAGTCCCCCATGCCTGGAGTGCCTGGTATGGGATCTGATCCTCCCACTTCTCTATCCTTGTGGTGTCCCTCCCATTTGTGGTTAGTCTCACCAGGGGTTTAGTTCCCAACTGCGTTTCTTTCCCTCCTACACTTTTTGATGTGGCCTCCTCTCTACAGTTAACTCAGGAAAGTCTGTTCTGCCAGTCTTCAAGTTGCTTTCTGGGTTAGTTGCACTGATGTGGCTGTTATCTCAGTGTGTCCATGGGACAAGGTGAGCTCAGGGTCCTCCTACTCTGCTATCTTCTCTGGGAGTTCCTAGTTGCCTTTGATCTTGATCATCTTGGGGGCCTTCCTCTTCTTTATGGCTAGGTACTCTTTCTGTGTTTTAAAAGCTTTTTCATCCATGACAGTCTCACTTTTATTGATTCAAAGCTGATCCATTTATTTATTTAGGTTTATTTTTATGTGCCACTTTGATTTGCATTTTGGTGTTTCTAATTCATGTGCCACATATATGTTGGGTCTCCAATACATATGCCTGGAAATAATCTCCAAGTTTTCTGTATATTTTTCACTTTTTACGTTACCCCCTTTTCAGTAACTTAGTGTACCGATTTAAATTGCCATTCAGTTGCATAATTTAATTAGTTCATTTTTCTCAAGTAAGAAGCTCACTAGACACATAGTAGGAATTTATTGACTTTACAAAAAGAGGTTACAGTTCACTAGTATTCTACTTAATAGCTATTGTAAGCTATCTTTAGGCTTTATATATAGTTAATGATATAAATTAGAGTTAAGAAAACTAATGTTCACAGTAAAGCTCAAATGATGTAAATCAGAGTTAAAAAAAACTGTATTCTGAACAGTAGTAAGCAGAGCATTCATTAACTAGATGTAATTCCGATAAGGAGTGAGCCATAGCTGCTATGGAGATGGCCAAAGACATGACCAGAATATTTGATATCCCTATAATGCAGAAATCCCAGATTGTTGTGTGCTGATAAAAAGCTACATAGGACTGCAGCTGCTACCTTAAAGCTGGAGCTGAGAAAGACTCTTACTTCTGAAGTAGGCCACTGACACATGCTGTGCATATTTCCACAGGCCAGCCACAGGTGACCCAGCTGGTTCCTAAGAGGCATTAAATTTAAATGTCAGACTGATTAGCAACTGTATGTGTAGAAATACATGTGCTCTATTTGTGTGCATGTGTGAGTATGCCTATGAGCATGTGTGTGTCTCGGGAGAAAAGGGCATGGAAGAGATTAGAGTACAGCTGACCAAAGAAGCTGTATTTTCCATGACTGGTTTCATTTGAGGGATGAGGCTTTACAGCCACACCCTCTAATAGATCTGGCTTGGCAATTTGTTGTATACAATTTTTCTGTATCAGTTTAAACTCAGAGTCCCAAAACATTTGTGCTTGCATCCTCTGGCTCTAAATAAATCTCCTATTTTCATACCTCCACCACAGCAGTTGGCCAACTGATACTTCAGAATAGCATTAGATGGCCAAATAAGTAGCACCATCTGCTGCAATTTAAGGGAATCCTCAGTGGTGCTGTGACAGCTGTCTGGTTCTGAGTCCTGAACACCAGAATTCATTTGTCAGAGAGGACACATATCCAGTGTTAGAATGGCCATTTTATATAAAAGGGACGATTTTTTTCTAGCAATGCTGTAGCCTATTTTTATGGAGGTCAGACTTCTGGAAACCATTGTCTCTTCTTTAAAATATAGCCCCAAATGTGAATGTTGACAAAGTAGTCCCTCTGAGCTATTAGATTTAAAGCCCAAACTCTCAAGCCATGCTTTAATGTATGAAAAGTCATTATACCCTCCCTAAGTGCCTAATTACATTTATTTAATACACAGTCCTTAATAAGCTTGATTATCTGGTTTGTGAGCATAGAGTATCATAGAAGCTGCAAGCTAGAATTAGACATGGTAGGGTTAGAAGTGGCTCAAATTCAATAATTAGAGGTGAAGATTCTGGTGGATTACTAGGTAGAAAATAATAAAATGCAGGCCATGATTTTAAACATGTTACAATGGCATACTTGTGCATTCATTCATTTAATCAATACCTATTTACTATGACTCAGGCACTTTCTAAATACTGAAGTACATAGAAGAGTTAGTAAGATAAGATTCTTGCACTTAAAGAATCTGAAGTCTAGTCAGATGGGCTACCTCATTAATAATGCAAGATGGGTTGCACAAATACCATTAGAAGAACAGATAATATAACATGAGAATTCAGACTAGATTGGGATTACTTCAAACACAGGAAGGATTCATTTAGGTATGGCATTTAAAATCGACTTTGAATAGGTGTGCATAGTTTGAATATACAGATAGAAACAGGATGGCATTTTTTGTAAATAAAAGTGTGAGAAAACCTGGATGCCCACAAACTATTGGAAATAGAAGACTATAAAGCTCTATGAGGCAGAGGTTGTGTTTGTCCTGTTTATTGATGGGTCCCTAGTAAAAGGACAGGCACATAGTAAGCTCTTGATATTGTTGGAATAAATGCAAGAATGAATGCATGTATGAATGAGTAGCTCAGTTATATTTACGTAAAGTGTGTATCATTAGATGAGTAACTAAAGAGGACAAGACCAGAAGAAAATGTATAAATGTAACCACCACTATAATCAAGATACAGAACATTTTCTCGCCCCATACACCAAAAAAAAAAAAAAAAATCCATATGCCTCTTTATAGTCAGTTCTCTCTTTCCATCTGCCCTTGGCTACCACCAGCCAGTGATCTGTTGTCACTATCAATTAGATTCCTCTTTTTAAGATGTTTATACATATATTAGAAACACATATAAGTGACCTATTTTGGGGAATGAACAATCATGGACCTTGAAAGGACTCTAATAGGTTCAAGAAACATTTGACAAGATAAAGAATTTCACTAGAGAGGAATTTATTTTTTAAGAATAAAATGAGAGGGGCGCCTGGGTGGCGCAGTCGGTTAAGCGTCCGACTTCAGCCAGGTCACGATCTCGCGGTCCGTGAGTTCGAGCCCCGCGTCAGGCTCTGGGCTGATGGCTCGGAGCCTGGAGCCTGTTTCCGATTCTGTGTCTCCCTCTCTCTCTGCCCCTCCCCCGTTCATGCTCTGTCTCTCTCTGTCCCAAAAATAAATAAAAAAAAACGTTGAAAAAAACATTTAAAAGAATAAAATGAGGGCACCTGGGTGGCTCAGTTGGCTAAGTGTCCAACTCTTCATTTTGGCTCAAGTTATGATCTCATGGTGAGTGGGTTCAAGCCCCATGCCAGGTTCTTCACTGGCAGCACAGAGCCTGCCTGGGATTCTCTGTCTCCCTCTCTCTCTGTTCCCTGCTCACTCTCTGTCTCTCTCTCAAAATAAATAAATAAACATTTAAAGAAATAATAAAAATAAAAAAGGATAACATGAAAATTCTAAAAATGAAAACTGAATAATTGAAATTCAGAGCTAAAGATGGGTTTTGACGGCAGATTAAATCACAAGAAGAAAGGATTACCAAATAGGAAAATGAGTCAGAAGACATTGATGATAAAATGAAAGAAAACAGAAGAAAAATATAAAAAAAGAGCTTAATATGTGATAAATGGTAAAAAGTTTTGAGATTTTGTTTATGCCTTAAAACATGGAGATTTGTTTGGTCATTACTTTACTCCATGGCTATTCCCCTCAGAAGACTTCCACTGATTAGTGGCATGACCCCAACATGTTGTGGGGAAGTAGTAGCTCCAGGATTCTTCCAAGCATTAAATAAATTAGAGCCAGATGTTGAAGGTAGAACTGAGAGTAGAGTACAAATAAACCTTTTCAAGAAACTCAGGTCAAATGAGTAATATTTATTTAAATAGTTATTTTTGAGAGAGAGAGAGAGAGAGAGAGAGAGAGAGAGAGAGAGAGAGCGCGCGCATGAGCAGAGGAGGGGCAGAGTGAGAGGGAGAGAAAGGATCTGAAGTGGGCTCTGTGCTGACAGCACAGCCCACTGTAGGGCTCAGACTCACAAACTGTGAGATTATAACCTGAGCCGAAGTCAGATGCCCAACTAACTGAGTCAACCAGGCACCTCTATGTATATTTTTAGTTAATATTCAATCAAATTCATAAAAGTGTATTTTACATTTAAAACATGCACCTACTTTAAAATATAAGGCAATGTGTTTGTCAAATGTTTAGAACATTTCCACCATCCCAAAAAGTGATTTCCATATATTTGGGGATTTTTCAGATTCCTTTTTAAAATTTATTATTGATTTCCATAGTAGTAAGATAGTATATTCTGTGTAAGTTCAATAATTTCAAAATGTATTAAGAATAAGTTTATGACACTATATTGTCTATCTTAGTAAAGTTTTGTATACACTTGAAAAAAATATGTATTCTATTGTTGGGTGAAATGTTCTCTAAATGTCCATTAGCTCAGTAGGTAGACTGAGTGTCTACTTGTTTTATTGAGAAGAGTGTTGAAATTCCATACTATAACTGTACACCTATTTTTCCTTTAAACTGTTAAGCATTTGCTTCATAAATTTTGGAGCTTCTGTGTTAGGTACATGTCATTTAGGGTTTTTGTTTTTTTTTTAAGAACATATTTTTAGGATTTTATTTAAATCCAAGTTAGTTACCATATAGTGTAATAATGGTTTCAGGAGTAGAATTTAGTAATTCATCACTTACATGCAACACTCAGTGCTCACCACTACAAGTGCTCTTTGATGCCCATCATCCATTTAGCCCATCCCCCTCCTCTCCTCCCCTCCAGCAACCATGTCTGTTCTCTGTATTTAAGAGTCTCTATGGTTTGCCTCTCTCTGTTTCTATGTTATTCTTCCTTCCTTTACCCTATGTCCATCTACTTTGTTTCTTAAATTCTAAATATGAGTGAAATCATATGATGTTCTCTTTCTCTGACTTATTTTGCTTAGCAGAATCCGTTCTAGTTCCATCCATGTTGTTGCAAATGCCAAGATATCATTCTTTTTGATTTCCAAGTAATATTCCATTGTATATATTACACATCTTCTTTACTCATCAGTTGATGGACATTTGGGGTCTTTCCATAAATTTGGCTATTGATGAAAGTGCTGCTCACTCTCAACAATAGCCAAATTTATGGAAAGAGTCTAAATGTCCATCAACTGATGAATGGATAAAGAAATTGTGGTTTATATACACAATGGAGTACTACATGGCGATGAGAAAGAACTAAATATGGCCCTTTGTAGCAACGTGGATGGAACTGGAGAGTGTGATGCTAAGTGAAATAAGCCATACAGAGAAAGACAGATACCATATGTTTTCACTCTTATGTGGATCCTGAGAAACTTAACAGAAACCCATGGGGGAGGGGAAGGAAAAAAAAAAAAGAGGTTAGAGTGGGAGAGAGCCAAAGCATAAGAGACTCTTAAAAACTGAGAACAAACTGAAGGTTGATGGGGGGTGGGAGGGAGGGGAGGGTGGGTGATGGGTATTGAGGAGGGCACCTTTTGGGATGAGCACTGGGTGTTGTATGGAAACCAATTTGACAATAAATTTCATATATTGAAATAAATAAATAAATAAATAAATAAATAAATAAATAAATAAATGTATAACTAAACACAAAAAAAGTGTTGCTATAAATATTGGGGTACATATGCCCCTTTGAATCATCAGTTTTGTGCTCTTTGGATAAATACCTAGTTGTGCAATTGCTGAATCATAGAGTAACTTTATTTTTAATATTTTGAGAAACCTCCATATTGTTTCTCAGACTGGCTGCACCAGTTTGCATTCCCACCAACAGTGCAAAAGGGTTTCCCTTTCTCCACATCCTGGCCAACATTTGTGGTTTCCCGAGTTGTTAATTTTAGCCATTCTGACAGGTGGGAGATGGTAACTCATTGTGCTTTTGATTTGTATTTCCCTGATGATGAGTGATGTTGAGTGTCTTTTCATGTGCCTGTTAGCCATCTGGGTGTCTTCTTTGGAAAAGTGTCTGTTCATGTCTTTTGCCCATTTCTTCCTTAGATTATTTGTTTTTTGGGGTGTTGAGTTTGATAAGTTCTTTATAGATTTTGGATACTAACCCTTTGTTCAATATGTCATTTGGAAATATCTTCTCCCATTCTGTTGGTTGCCTTGTAGTTTCACTGACTGTTTTCTTCACTGTGCAGAAGCTTTTTATCTTGATGAAGTCTAGTTCATTTTTACTTTTGTTTCTCTTGCCTCTGGAGACCTGTCTAGTAAAAAGTTGCTCCATCAGAGTCAAAGAGGTTGCTGCCTTTTTCTCTAGGATTTTGATTGTCTCCTGTCTTACGATTGTTTCCTGTCTTACATTTAGGTCTTTCATCCATTTTGAGTTTATTTTTGTGTATGGTGTAAGAAAGTGTCCAGGTTCATTTTTCTGCATGTCTCTGTCTGGTTTTCCCAACACCATTTGCTGAAGACACTGTCTCTTTTCCACTGGATATTCTTTCTTACTTTGTCAAAGATTAGTTGGACATACATTTGTGGGTCCACTTCTGGATTCTCTATTCATTCCATTGGTCTATGTGTCTGTTTTTGTGCCAGTACCATACTGTCTTGATGATCACCCTTTGTAATATAGCTTGAAGTTGGGAATTGTGATGCCTCCAGCTTTAGTTTTCTTTTTCAACATTACTTTGGCTATTCAGGGTCTTTTCTGGTTGCATACATAAAGTTTTTATTCTTTTTTTTTCACCTTTATTTTTTTATTTTTTAAAATTTACGTCCAAATTATTTAGCATATAGTGCAACAATGATTTCAGGAGTAGATTCCTTAGTGCCCCTTACCCATTTAGCCCATCCCCCCTCCCACAACCCCTCCAGTAACCCTCAGTTTGTTCTCCATATTTATGAGTCTCTTCTGTTTTGTCCCCCTCTCTTTTTTTATATTATTTTTGTTTCCCTTCCCTTCTGTTCATCTGTTTTGTCTCTTAAAGTCCTCATGAGTGAAGTCATATGATTTTTGTCTTTCTCTAATTTCACTTAGCATAATACCCTCCAGTTCCATCCACATAGTTGCAAATGGCAAGATTTCATTCTTTTTGATTGCTGAGTAATACTCCATTGTATATATATACACCACATCTTTATCCATTCATCCATCAATGGACATGGACTTTTTCCATACTTTGGCTATTGTTGGTAGTGCTGCTATAAACATAGGGGCGCATGTGTCCCTTTGAAACAGCACACCTATATCCCTTGGATAAATGCCTAGTACTGCAATTGCTGGGTCATAGGGTAGTTCTAGTTTTAGTTTTTTGAGGAACCTCCATACTGTTTTCCAGAGTGGCTGCACCAGCTTGCATACCCACCAACAATGCAAAAGGCATCCTCTTTCTCAGCATCCTTGCCAACATCTGTTGTTGCTTGAGTTGTTAATGTGAGCCATTCTGACAGGTGTCAGGTGGTATCTCATTGTGGTTTTGATTTGTGTTTCCCTGATGATGAGTGATGTTGAGCATTTTTCATGTGTCGGTTGGCCATCTGGATGTCCTCCTTGGAATAAAGCTTTTATTCTTAATGAATTGACGACCATTTTATTGTTATTAAGCCTTATTCTTTATGAATGGTCAAATTCTTTGTCCTGGAGTCTACTTTTATGATACTCAATAGCCACTCCCAATTTATTATGATTAGTAAAATGTATATAGTTTTTCCTCCTTTTAATTTAAAAATATATGTGGTCTATGTTTTACATGCATTTCTTATAAACAGAACATAGGTGGATGTTGCCTTTTTATTAGTCTAACAATCCCTGCTTTTTATTTGGAGTTACATAGAATGTTTATTTTTTTAGCTGGATGTGTTTAAGTCTAGAGTCATTCCATTTGTTTTGTATTTGTTTCTTCTGTTCTTCATTTTTCTGATTTTTTGTCTTTTTTTCTGATTATTTTTAATTATTTAATTTTAAGTCCTTTCTTGACTTATAAGCTATATATTTATTTTGCTCTTTAGTGGTTGCTCTAAGAGTTACAATATACAATTTTAATATATCATTGTCTATAGTCAAATATTATTACAGTGCTTCACATATATGAAATCTTACAAAAATATACCATCATTTCCCCCTCCTTTTCTTTGTCCTAAGGTTGCCATATGTTTTACCTCCATATATGTTACAGTTCATTGTTAATAAGTCTTGTGTCATAGCCTCAAATCTAAGGAACTTTTAAAGTGAGAAAAAAATTATATTTTTTCCCATTTTGAACATTTTTACACTCTTTATTGATTTTTGAAGATCCAGGTTTACATCAGACACCAAATTCACTTAGGTACTATTTGTATGAAAATGTTTTTGGTTTCCTTTTACTTTAAAAAAAAAAGATATTCATTTTGAGAGAGAGAGCCCACATGAGAGGGAGTGTGAGCAGGGTAGGGGCAGAGAGAGAGGGACAGACAGGATCCAACCAGGCTCCACATGGAGCCTGATGTGGGGCTCGATCCTAGGAACCGTAAGATAATGACCTGAACAGAAACCAAGAGTGGGACACTTAACCAACTGAGACACCCAGAAGTCCCAGTTTCCTTTTATATTTTGCTACATGTAAAAGTATAAAAATAACTGTTGCTGTTTTCAGCAACTTTGTTAGTAGAAACTTTGTCTACTCATGTACTTCCCTGCCCCTGATGAAAAGTCAGAGATCATTCTTATCTTTGTTTTCCTATATGTATTGTGATTTATTTCTCTGGCTGCTTTGAAGTTTTCCCTTTATCACTGTTTTCCAGTGCATACAAAGGTATGAATTTTTCTCTATTTATCTTGCTTAATGTTCATCAGCTCCTTGGATTTTCATTGCTTTGAAAAAAAAATTTAGCTGGATTTATTTTCTTTTTCCCATTGTTTTGGCCCACTCCTTTGTTTTTGTATTTCCTTATACTCAAATGACAGGTATGTTTCACCATTGATGTTGCTCTACAAATCATTGAAACTTTTTACACTTTCTCTCTGCTGTGCACCTCAGTTTAGATGATTTCTATAGTCATGACTTGAAATTCACAGATAAAAGTAAACTTGTACTTGATACTGAAAAACTTAAGTCTACCCAGTTTGTTTTTTTATCTTATATGTGCAATTTTAAACTCTTTGTTCTTTAATTTCTATCATTTCTATCTCTGTTTTTAAACATATATTTTTCTCCTGGTTATAGAGGACATTTTTCCAAGTCTTCACATCTATTAATTTTGTATCAGATGCTGACCATTGTGATATGATTTTATATATACATACATACATATATATACATATACACATATATACATATATATACATATATACATATACACATATATATACATATACACACATATACATATATACACATATATGTATATATGTATATACATATGTGTATATATACATGTATACATATACATACACACATATACATATATGTATACATATATACATATACATACACATATATACATATATGTATACATATATACATACACAAATACACATATATACATATATATCTCATATATATTGTGTGAACCAGACTAACAGCATCTTGGACGAATCTACGATGATGACCATTTTGTGACTTGAAACCTTAAGTACAGATCCCCTCCACCTTCCCATATTCTTTCCTTTTGTTTAATCACACCTTTAAGTACACCCTCAGGGCATACCATCCTTGATCTTCCCAGGAGAAAATGTCTGTGACTGATGTATGCCTATTCTTAAACATTCTCCTCGAGGTCAGTTCCCTTGCATGTACTCCCAGCCTCTAGGGCTATAAAAGCAGGTCTTAAGAGAGGTAGAGTTACAAGGATATATTCATAGTTGCCTACGATAGGATTCTGTCCTGTAAGGCCTCTTAATAAATCATTTCTCATCTATCTGGTCTTATAGCCCCTTTGGTCTTTGGAGGTCATTTTGCATATACCTCACTTTCACAGTGTGTGTGTGTGTGTGTGTGTGTGTGTATACATATATATTTTTTTTCACGTATATGTGTGTGAGTGAATTTTGTCTTTATTAAAAAAGTATTGTTTATTTTGGTAGGCTGGTAAGTGGCCAATCAACTTGATCCTTTTAGGTTAGTTTTAATCTTTGTTATAAAAGTTTTAGAATATCTTTTTATCCAGGACTAGTGTAGCATTACTATTAAGGTCTGACTCGCTGGGGTCTCTGATCAATACCCTGAATTTTTATTGAGAATTGTACTCCCTGGTTAGTTGGAAGATAAATGTCTTCTACCCCTGTGTGAGCTCAGGAATTGTGTAACCATTTTGTTTTTTGCTTGGTATCACTGAGCTTCACTTTATGCCTATACAACTTGCATAAGTTAGCAACACCCAAGTAGACCTCTATACAGATTTTTGAGGTACTTTCTCTGTGTAACTCATTCCGTCCAGGTCCCTGGCCTGAAAATTCTTCCTGCCTCAACTTTCTAAGAGTTAAATCTCTATTTCCTCAACTCAACAAAACTACCTTGATTGGTTTTAGTCCTTCTTCCCAGAACTGTATTCTTAGAAGAGTTTACTGAAGTGAAGCCAGGGAAATTATAGGACTTACCTCATTTGTGCTCCCTTTATGAGAGATAAGAGTCCCTTGGCTCCTATTTTCCAATGCTTGAGAACAGTTTCATGTATTTTTATTAATTTTTCTTCTTTTCTTTGTGTAAAGCAATGTAATTAGTTTTTTGGAAATTTCATGTTAAGAAAACTATATATGGTGCCAATAGAAAAAGACACTGAAATTTTGCATATTTGGTTCAAGATTAAAATGTTTATTTGATTTTATGAAATTAGTAATACAATATTTTAATATAATGAAACAATCAGTGAAATGCCAGAAATTATGGACAAAAATAAATTATAAAGTTTATGGTGATCTTTTAAAACCTTTTTAATTATTAAATCAGTGTCAGAACTGAATCCCTAAATCATTGATCCTCAATTTTTATCGTGTACAACAATCAGCTGGAATCTTTGCCAAGGAGTAGATTCCTGAGTCCCAACTCTAGTATTTTAATTATGTTTTGAGTGGGGCCAAGATATCACCATTTTTTTCTTTTTCTTTTTTAAATATATGAAATTTATTGTCAAATTTGTTTCCATAAAACACCCAGTGCTCATCCCAAAAGATGCCTTCTTCAATACCCATCACCCACTCTCCCCTCCCTCCCACCATCCATCAGCCCTCAGTTCTCATTTTTTAAGAGTCTCTTATGCTTATCACCATTTTTTTAAGCAATACTCCTATTGATTCTGATGTAGCAGTTCCAAGAAAAAATTCAAATGAAATGTCCTTGTTCTGTTGATATTTTCCTTATGAGTAACTGTTTAATGACAAATGACCATATTGATTCTGCTGGGTGAAAGCATAATTTAAGTGTTGCAATGTCTGGAGGCTATGTGGGTCTTATGTTCAGTCATTCCAAATAAGAGAATGTAGAAACTAAAAATTTTGTTTTCTTATTTGAACCTTTTGCCTCTCAACTCAGGAAAGAAAAGGTGATATTTAAATTTGGTATGAATGAAAACATCTTGCAAGCTACCTTTGTGACAATATTTAAGTGACTTATAATCACAATGAAAACATATTTGAAATGTTTAACAGAGCTCTGTTGGAAGCTCAAACCAAACATCCAGAAAAGTGTGGAAAAAAGAAAATGCCATTTATGACAAGATTTCATAGCACTTGAGTTCTGGTTTTAATTTTCTCCAAAAGGCATTTGGCATCAGGCAATATGCCATCTATACTATTACTCTCTGCAGTAAGTCTCTGAAGCTCAATGTCCAGGGAGGTATGGGAGACTGTGGACACTCTCCATGTACTGAGTTTTCCTCCATCTTCTGTCCAAATTAGGTCTTTTGCAGGCTTTGGGAGGAGAGGTCACTGTGCCCCAGAAAACCCTAAAAAATAAAAACTCTTGTTTGATGAATCTACTGATACATTGAATACCAGGTCACATTAGCATTCTCTTGACCCCTCTAAAGGATCAGATTAAAATCATAACAGGCCTAGGAGATTCATTTCGACAACCTTCTTAGGACAACTGTCTCATATTTGGCTTATTTCTTGGTTTCAGGAAAAATATAAGGGAGAGAAGAGTTGGTGATTCTGAGAAAGTTTTAGGAAAAATTAAAGTTCTTCCTTGCAATGCTGCAGCTCATGTATTTTTCTTCAAGCTGGAAACTTGCCAGTCTACATTACAGTGGAGCAGTCTCTAAACTTCAACTGGAACCATAGATTGGGCTCTGACTTGCTGGAGAGTCTCAATCTATCCTGGCAAAATTTGCAAAGTCCAAGAGTGCTGGTTCTTGCCAAAATAGAAAAGAAAATGTAAAAATGGACTTGGTGCCCCCAGATTTGTGCTTTGAGAAATCTAAATATATTTTAACAAAAGCTAATGTAAGAAATGCTAAACCCATATCCCTAATAGTTTCTTTTCCTACTTAATAAGGTCTTTCCTTTATTGAAAAGTTACTGTATAGCCAGACATAAAGCACTCTGCATATTTACCTCATTAAGTTTTTATAGCAATCTTTTGAGGTAGGTGTTATTTTTATGCCCATTTTATAGGGAAACTAACTGAAGATAAATACTATATATTTAATAACTTAATAGTAAAAGCTAAATGGGGTAGAGCAGTAAGTGGCAGTCAACATTTAAATCCAGGATGTCTGACTCTGAGGTTCATGATCTTAGTGATTACACTGTATTTTAATAACTCAATCTCTCAGCCTATCCTTTCCAAATATTCGCTACACCCATAGAACCCACCTGTAAGCTCCATTCTTCCCCAACAATCTTCCCTGATTTAGGATAATATTTCATCAACTTCACTGAGTTTTGAAGCTAAGGATTTCTTGTAGGTTTAAAAGTCAGTATTCTAATCACATCTGATAGGTCCCTTGTTGGATTACCTTTGGATCTCTCTTAAGTCTCTTTTTTATCAGCCAGAATGGGAATCCAGTACTATAGACATAAAGAGCTCATATTTTCTCATGACACATTAATACCAGTGACTCTTCCTCTTCCAGTGTTGACCTGCCCTGGAGTAGTGCCTGGATTTTTCCTTCTATCTTCTTTCCTATTTCATAAAGTTCTGCTTGGCTTTTGTATTTGTACCTTCTAGGACTAGACTCTGTTCTTATGTTGTCATCTTTTGAGCCAGACAGCTTCCACATATAGATGCAGTGTTTAATGATGACCAGCACCTGGATTCCCTATTGGTATGGTTAGGTTGGGTTCCCTATTGCCACCTGACTGGATACACCTGAACAAACATTTTCTGAGTACAGGCTTTGTGTTAGGGCCTAAAATATATGGAAAGGTATATTCTCTGTCATTGTGATGTTCACAGTCCAAAGACTGTCCTTTATTAAGATTGAGACATTTCCTTTCATTAGTTAGCCTTATTCAAGGAATTTTTCCTATGCAACCACCTTCCTCCAGTTTCACCTTAGTAGGAATATTTCTGCTTTATCTGTTACAGTCCATGCTTGATAATCTGAGCAATGGCACTTCCTGTCTCTCCTCTTCCATGCCACTATGGAGACATGACCTGAGGCTGACCATTCCAATGCTTGCCTTCATCCTCTATGGATACATGCTCTAGTGGTGTGGCCTTTCTGGCTCTATAAATCATTAGAGATTAATCAACTTTGAAGTTCCTAGCAAGTCTCTAAGTAGTCTCACTGGGAGTGAAAGTTGTAGGGGAAAAGCAGTTGAAATCTTCTAAGACAGGTACTGGCAAACAATAGCCTATAGTCCAAATCTGGCCCTTCATCTGTTTCTGTAAATAAAACTTTATTGAAACAGCCATGCTTTTTCATTTATGTGTTGTCTATGGCTGCTTCTGTGCTATAATGGCATAAAAAGATGAGTAGTTGCAAAAAGAAACATGGCTCACAAAGCTTAAGGTATTTACAATCTGATCGTTTATACAACAGTTTACACCTACTTGTTCTAAGACATTATTAAACTTTTTAGGGAGCATATTAAATAATAATTCTTGGTTATCTTAATTACTCTAATAGTTAAGAGAGTAAATTTAAGGTGGATGTGTAACAAAAAGGATACACTATAATAGTTTTTTTTTTTTTTTTTTTGGCCATGCACATATAGCCTGAGTAGTAATCAACAAGGTATTTGTCTTGAGCTCTTATTCATATTTCTCACGCCTCTGGACATATCAGTTACCCTTGATCCCATGTTGCTCTCATACTTCTTCCAAAGGGGATGTCAGCAGTCCTTTCATACTTTTTAGGAAACAGTACAAGGTGTTTAGAATCTTAGGGTATTGGTTGATATCTTCTTGCCAAGTTGCCAAGCAACCTCTAAGCAGCACTTACACCTTAGTTTGTCCAACCTTCGTCAAATTCATGTTCTGCCACTAATTTGGCTCCCAAGTGGAAGAAACCTTCATTCTAAGCTTAGTGCTTTTATATGTGATTTTGGCTGATTTATTTTCTGAATATAAAGTTATATGGTCCTTGAAAAGGTGACTATGCTCCTCTAACAAATTCTCCAGAGACTAAACCAACTTTTTAATAGATAATAATAATGATAAAAACAATAACTTTGAATACTTATTATATACTATAGTTATAATGATAATGAGCATTATAATAAGCTATACTAGTTTTGAATGGTTATTATATATGTGGGAAATGGTTACAAGTTCTGCACATAAATTTATATAATCCTCCCAATATTTCAGTCAGTCTGGCACCAGAGCCCATGTTCTTAGTCACTATGCAAAATATTGCAAAGTCACATATTGCTAAGGAGTTTTTGTTGGTTCTTCAACATAGGCAGGTCGTAAGTGGTATTACTAGTTGAATGTCTTTGATGGTGTTCCCTAAAAAATAGGATACACACACATATATATATGAATATACATATTTCATATACATATATGTATACATACTATATGTTAAGTAGACAATATGGGGCACCTGGGTGACTTGGTTGAGCATCCAACTTTGGCTCAGGTCATGATCTCACAGTTTGTGAGTTCAAGCCCTGCGCTGGGCTCTGTGCTGACAGCTCGGAGCCTGGAGCCTGCTTCAGATTCTGTGTTTCCCTCTCTCTCTGCCCTCCCCTGCTTGCACTCTCTCTCTCAAAAATAAATATTAAAAAAATTTTAAAACGTATACAATAAATGTTTTGAAAGATGCATAGAAAATCTACTTATCAAATATATTATCAAAAAGTATATGGCAGGCACTGTTGTAATTTAGAAGGAATGCTTCAATTACTTGCATGTATGCATACTCTCCTACGAATCATTTTGATTAGAGTGACACACTTATGTAAATTAGATTGAAACACAGAAGCAAACAAACAAAATAAGTTTTACTAGCATACAGGATAATTTATGGAATTTGGGGGCAAGAAGTACAAAAAGTAGGCAGTTAGGGGTCAAATTAGTCTCCAGACTAACAGAGACTAACAGAACAAATCTGTTCTCTTTTAGTCTCCAGATTTTTTTGCTCCTTCTCCCCACCCCCTTCATATGCGTATCTACCACTCATTACCTTGCTGGCATCTTTCTGATCACTTGCCTCTTTGTAGATCTAGCCTCTTTCTGTTTCTGAGTGAACATGGAAGGCTGCGCACTAAAAGCTCCTATAATATTAACTAGAACTGGATCCAAACTACAGATTCCCAGGAAAGGAAATCAGTGAGTTATTTCCAACCAGATGTCCTCTTCTGGGTCCAATCAATAATGCCTGGCATTAGGGTTAAGGTGTGTTCACAAGAACTGCTAAGGGAACAGAATCCCTAAGATTCTGGGTCTTGAATAAGGCAGGAAAACTGAATAATAAGTTTGCTGTGTATAAAAGATGGTGACTTTCTCTCTCTCTCTCTCTCTCAGTGCCTAAAAAGTCATATTAATGTTTCCTAAAACCAGGTAGTAATACTTCTAACTGCTTTCTAAGATTATGGGAGATTCACTCACAAGAGGAAAAATACATTAAATATGAAAAATGTACATTCACTCCTTGAATGTTGCAATTCCATAATACCTGATATTTTTCTATATTCCTATGCTTGCCTGTGATGCCAGTAAAAAACTGCAGTGGAGGCAAGTGCCAGACTTTCTGTTACCACCTGTATAGTCTCATCAATTGCAGACTTGATCCTTCATTCAAAATTGCCAGTGGCATTCAATCTACAAAGATTAGCCAGAGAGTGTGGAAAGGATGAAATGGAACCATTTCCAGTGGTATCCTGCAGACCTGCAAAAACCAGAAAACTGGGCCGCCCAGTGAACTGGTTGGCACTACCTGGCGAGGGACCAGAACAACTTGCCACTTCACTGGCAGAATTCCAGGTACTAATTTCCTTTCCTCATGACTCTCCATAGGTCAGATGCTGAGTCTGAAAAACCATGTGGCCACTACTAAAGAGGAAGTATCAGGAGATGCTCTAATAGCCAATTGAATAGCTAGCCTCTCCAACATCAGCACTCCTAATAAAAAATTTTTTTAACTAAAAGTAAAAACCTTTCTCTTATTTGAATGACCTCGTAGTTAGAATTATTCTTTGTTTTTAGTGTATCCCTATTGGGAAAATTTATCCACACAATATGGAGATGGAAAAATGAGACAAATATTAGAGTTGAGTGCTACAGTTGAGCCTTAGTTCTTACAAAACTAACAGAGATTAGAAGAAAAGTTTATGCTTTGGAGTAAAGACTTTATAGATCACAGGGGCTTGCACAGGGTCTTCCAGGTACAGAGGGCTCATGTGCAATTATCTAAATTGCCTAAATTCTATTAGTCACAAAATTCTCCCCAGGTCCCAAAGCTCTGTCTGATAGTTTTAAAACATGGTGTAATAGGATAGATGGGATGCATATGGACCTCAGGATATACTCTGGAATGTCATCTTTAAAAGCCAGTGTATGGATTTATTCTGTTTCTACTTTTCTTTTTATTTTAAGTGACTGGTACTATTATTTTACAGAGTTGATTAACCTAAACTAAAAGAGATGTTTTCTCTAGAAATACAAAAAGTAGCAAATTGTTTCAATATTAACTACCATGCTGACCAAGTGAAAGGTAGATTTAGTATGAAAGTCCTTAATTTACATCTATCTAAATCAGTAATTCCCAAGTTTGGCTGCATAGGAGAATCACCTGGGAGATTAAAACAATGCCAATAGCCAGGTCCCAACCCCAGAGATTTTGATTTGTCTGTAGTATTCCGTAGGCATCATTAAATAAACTTATTTTTCCAGTACTTCCAGATTTACAAAAAAGTTGCAAAGACAGTACAAACAGATCCCATATGTCCCTCAGTCAGTCCCCCCTCTTGTTAATATGTTTATTATTGTGGTGCATTTGTCACAACTAAGACACCAGCACTGGTGCATTACTAGTAACTTAACTCCACTCTTTATTAGATTTCATTATCTTTTGCATTCATGCCCATTTTTGGCTCCAGGATCCCATTCAGGGTACACCGCATTTTCTTTGGAGAAGTGTCTATTCATGTCTTTTGCTCATTTCTTCACTGGATTGTTTTTGGGTGTTGAGTTTGATAAATTCTTTATAGATTTTGGATACTAACCCTTTATCTGATATGTCATTTACAAATATCTTCTCCCATTCTGTTGGTTGCCTTTTGGTTTTGCTGATTGTTTCCTTCACTGTGCAGAAGATTTTATTTTGATGAGGTCCCAGTAGTTCATTTTTGCTTTTTTTCCCTTGCCTCTGGAGATGTGTTGAATAACAAGTTGCTGTGGCCAAGATCAAAAAGGTTTTTGCCTGCTTTCTCCTCGAGGCTTTTGATGGCTTCCTGTCTTACATTGAGGTCTTTCATCCATTTTGAGTTTATTTTTGTGTATGATGTAAGAAAGTGGTCCAGGTTCATTCTTCTGCATGTCGCTGTCCAGTTTTCCCAGCACCACTTGCTGAAGAGACTGTCTTTATTCCATTGGATATTCTTTCCCTCTTTGTCAAAGATTAGTTGCCCATACGTTTGTGGGTCCATTTCTGGGTTCTCTATTCTGTTCCATTGATCTGAGTGTCTGTTCCTGTGCCAGTACCATACTGTCTTGATGATCACAGCTTTGTAATACAGCTTGAAGTCTGGGATTGTGATGCCTCCTGCTTTGGTTTTCTTTTTCAAGATCGCTTTGGCTATTCGGGGTCTTTTCTGGTTCCATACAAATTTTAGGATGATTTGTTCTAGCTCTGTGAAGAATGCTGGTGTTACTTTGATAGGGATTGCATGGAATATGTAGATTGCTTTGGGTAGTATCGACATTTTAACAATATTTGTTCTTTCTATCCAGGAGCATGGAATCTTTTTCCATTTTTTTGTGTCTTCTTCAACTTCTTTCATAAGCTTTCTATAGTTTTCAGTGTATAGATTTTTTCTCATGGTTACTCTAAGGTTTGGGTGTTTTTATTTATTTATTATTTTTTTTTTTGTAAAGAATACCACAGAGAAGTACCTTCATCATGTATCAGGAAGTAAATACCATGAGCACTGAATGTGCTCTAATGTTTGAAAACCACTGAAGGAGATAATACGAGGGATACCCTCTAGTCTTTCAAAAGGTACTTAAAAGGTTGCCATAGCATCACTGCATGAAGTGATCTGTAGTTTAAGATGAGCATTACATTATAGGTGTAGGGTTGTAAGTCTAGTACTTTCGAAGTGGCCTAATTTCTTCCAGCCAATATGTATTGACTTAGAATGTCTTGGCAGAGAAAACTGTCCCTGCCCTGACATGGAGCTCTCTTTAGTCATGGACAACTGTGAACAAAATATGCACATGATCAAACATCCCCCCCCCAAATATGCTCCTTTATTGTGATACCATAAATATTGATATACTAATTATTAAAATGTGCAAAATTACTGTGAAAAAAGGGACCTCCTCTAACCCCAGGCTTTGCTTATTATTCTCAAAGCAGAGCCATTAACTTTCTCTAACTTATGCTTCAGGTGTTGAAAAGCTAATTCACAGCTCCCTGGCTGCCTACTTGTGGGGACAGCTTTCTTCTGCTATAGGCAGTAATTGCCTTCCTGCTAGCCCAAATTGCCCTAGAGAAGAAAGCATAGCTTTGCTTGCTTTATCTTGTGGATTTAAAGCAGTGCTATACTTGCTTTGCATACAAGTTCTCTTACAGATATTTTTACTCTAATCCATGTGACTTCTTCCAGTTGGGGCATGAGGAAGAAGATTCTGAAGGCATGCACCAATATACATTTTGTTTGTACTGGTAATGTATTGAAAACAACTCAGGGATTATCTTGTTAGGGGAAGGGGGCAGAAACTATTCTCACCGGTCCGAGTTAGTGGAGATAGCGTGAGAGATGGTGTGGATAAAAATTCACGCTCAACTGGACGGATCTGTCAGAAATATCTGAATGGATCAAGAAGCATTTGATTTGGTCAAAAAGGCTAGACTTAAAACCGTAAAATGTAAGTATAACCTGTTTTTCCCTAAAGAAAACATTTTCCAGGTAAAACTAGGAACATAGCAAGATTAGTAGTTACTTTACTAGTTCTTCTCAGATATAATATACAGGATTGGATTGTGAAATCAGACTCACAAATCTCATCTAGCATAAAGTTTTACTATTAACTTCAAGGGTACGGGCAATCAAGAGGCACAGAGGGGAGCAAGGGAGAGCCTGGGATGTGGGGGGCAGCCAGCCATGTCCTTTCTCCCTGCAGCAAACATGTACCTCTGGTTCAGAATAAGAAGTGAGGTCTCCAAATGAGATTCCTGAGGTTACCTCACACAGCAGAGGATGTTTAAGCAGTGAAAAATCTCCATTTTATACCCCAAGGTGGAGGAACTTATGTGAAAATCTGTAGGAAGTCATGTCTTACAAATCCAGAGATTCTGGTTTATTATCATAGATAAATCTTTAGCCAGGGACATCTTTCCAAAGGCATTCTGAATTCAAGTTCTCCTCCTCGTAGCATATATTATGAGTGTATCTGCTTGGAGATTCAGTTGACAAGGAGATCAGACTGGGTGACATGCCATCTGTTACTTCTTCCAAGAGTGTACCCTAGTAAAACACGTAAATAAATATAAGCCCAGTTGCTATAACTCCTTCCTCCCCATGCCTCGGCCCATTTTTGCAGGAACTTTAACTCCAGTCAGTAATCTCTACACCCCAACCAAGCACACACACACACACACACACACACACACACACACACATTCTCCAATTTAACCTGACCTTGTCAGTTCTTCACATAGGCTTAGAAACTCAGTTTTGGTTCCTCTGTGGGGTCTACAATTTTTCTTTACTTTTGCCCTGGCTTGCAGCAGTGAGATCTGCTGCAGAACCTTCACAAGTCCAGGGGACCAGCATCAACATCCAGACCAGAGATCTGTACTTAGGGATGCTTGAGGGTACTGGTGCCATATGAATGCACCCCTCCCACTGTCGCTCTGAGACAGCAATACATTAGTTCACCCTATTGTCTTTCTTGGCCCGGGGTTACTGTGAGTTTATTAACTGTTCTCCTGCTAGTTCAAACCCTTAATGTCTGTCCTACTGCAATCTGTCTTCCACGGCTGCATTCAAATGTTCTTTCTAAAATGCAAATGTGATTGTGCCTTTCTCATGATAAGAAACTTTCAATGGCTCCCCAGTGCCATCAGCATAAAAACCCAAGCTTCTTCGTCTGTATGACATATTCAGAGTCTGATCATTAAGTACTTGTCCTATTTGACTGTTTTCCACTCAACCTAGATAACCTAGATAATTCAGTTTTAGCTCAGCCCTCCCTCATTTTTGGATTCTGTGCCATTATAATTGCTGCTCAGTCTGCATGGGATGGTCTCCCTACACACACACACACACACACACACACACACACACACTTTTTTTTTTTTTTTTAAATCCAGGCTAGCCTTTTTTTATTCTGTTTGGTTTGGTTCAGGTATCACCTACTCTGGAAATTTTTTCTGGCCCCAGTATTCTAGAGTGGATATTCTTCTAGCAAGAAGAGCAAAATGATATAAACTGTTGTTACCTTTGTTGGGTCTCTTGTCTCTCTTACTATCCTTTGAGAAAACATTCAGTCTTCTATTTCAGTTTTGGGATACAGAAAGAAAATGAAGATGGATGCAATGAAGAGCACAGACGGGAGATTTATGTCAAAGGGGTGTGACGCCGTTACCTCAGACTGAAGGGAGAGGTGTGCTATAGAGAGATTTCTGGGAATCCAGAAGGACGCGTGAGGTGGTGCCTCAAACCTGATGCTCATTGGAAATTGGTTGAGCTTTCTGAGCATGAGTGCTGGGATGACAACTTGAAGAGTAAGTTTGGAGAATGCACTGAGACTGGGATAGGCTGCGGGCCAAAGATAAATAAAAGGGTGAGAGAAGGAGGAAATCCCCCAAGGCAGGCTGTAAGTGGTAACTCTATGGGGCAGCATGGGAGCTGAGTGAAGGAAACTCAGCTGACCGTGAAGAAGCAGGTGACAGATCCTGGGACTGAAACAGCACAGGGATTTGTAAAGTTTGCATGAAGAAAGGCCAAAGGGCTGAGGGAGTTGAGATTTGCAAGAGAATGACTGAAATCATGGTCTAAGAGTTTAGCCGGGAGAAAAAAGGATGGGAAGTCAAGAGTAGGCTGAGAAATTGTGAGAAAAGTATAGACTCACTCTACATCCTTAGCTTTTATTGTGGTTAAACAAAATAAACTCTCATTGCCAACTAGAGTCATAAGATTCCTCAACTGTGCTGTTCACAGCCGTGTCATAGATCTACTTTGAATTTTAAGAAAATGTTCGCAGTTAAGGGATTAACAAGACTTTTATTCCATGAATAGGAATATAGGGGGAGCTGGACCTAAAATTAATTGTCACTAAGAAAACTGATAACATCTTTAAAATCTAGTTGTTCTTTTAGCTATCTGGGTGTTATCTGGAACAGAGAGATAAGAAAATGATAAAGCTTTCTCCTCTTCAGAATTACCTTCTTTGATTTCAAATATTTTTGGTTCTCTTGTCTCTTGGGCTAATTGTCATTATAGACAAGGGCTCTCGCTGCTAAGTTGCTTGCCCAACACACTGTGTAGCAAAAGATTAAAAGGTAATTGGATCAAAAATTTCACAGGAAAAACACACTGAGATGAAATATCTCTCTGTTAGGCCTATCCCCAGGAGGAGCACTAGGATTAAGTGAGCCACAAATAGTACATGACGACCTCACCAAATGCCGCATTACTGAGCCTGAGTAATATGGTTATATAATAAGAAGCTGCTTTACTCGTGATGAAAGAAAAAAAAAAAAAGAGCTGTTCACACTCTCCCATTTCATATGCCAGACAATCTGGAGTTGTTTTGATCCTCATAAATAGGGTTGATTTTAATGTGGTCATCAGAGCCTTTTTGGGATCTTTATAGGCCTGAGGCATTCTTACTGTTGGAGATAGCCCCCCACCTATCCCACATTATAATAAGTAAATTAGAATGCACCGAGGTGTTAGATCAATTCTAATTTGCATATTTATTTCTGTAATAATTATTGCAGTTATTTTGTTCATATATTTTACTACAGTTTAATTAAAATACATATTGCATTTAGTTTTGCAATGTTCTTTTATTTTGCAGCTGGTAATATTTTTCCAGATGTCTGTCAGACATTGTGTTGGCCTTTATAAAATTCATCAATTATAGGCACTATGCCTGATGATACCTCTGGATGAGTGGTCTTGTGCATAGGGAGAGAAGTTGGACTCTCTGAGGCGATATGTAAGATGAAGTCAAGGTCGCTGAGAATGAGTTCAAGTCCAAGCTTTGCATCTAACCTATTTGACTCAGGCAGGACCTTTTGTCTCCTTCTCATTCACCAGTGCCAGCACCAATGCTGTTTTTCTCTGCTTTTAGTAGAAACAGATAAATAATTGGGCAAATACAATAAAGTGATAACACTTATGAAAGACTTATTACAGGTTGCTATGGGAACAAATAGAAAGGGCAGAAAGTTCAAGGAAGTCATTTTTTTCCCTTAGTGAAAATATAGATAATACTCATGCTGCAGCATTAATTTTTTTTTTACAGGCTTTATATGGAGGATCAAATAACATCAGAAAACTTTCATACTTTAGGATACAGCAGAAACACCACAGAATTGGAATCAGAAAATTGGGTTTTAAATTACAATTTGTTCCTCTGAACAATCTGGGAAAACTGCTTAGCCTATCTGGACCTCAGTCTCTACTTCTGTAAAAGAGTTGAATAGTGTTCCCCTCCAAATTCACATTCTATCCAGAACCTGTGGATGTGACCTTATTTAGAAATGATGTGTTTGCAGATGCAATCAAGTTAAGACGAGATCATACTGTATTAGAGTGGACACTTGTCCAAGAACTGGTGTCCTTATAGGATGAGGGACATTTGGAAACAAACATACAGGAATGTCAAGTATTGCCAGCAACCACCAGAAGCTAGAAGAGGTAAGGAAGGATCCTCCCCTTGAGCCCTTGGAGGGAGTATGGCCATGCTGACACCTTCATTTCAGACTTCTAACCTCCAGAATGGTGAGAGCATACATTTTTGTTGTTTGAGGACACCCAATCTGGGCCGATTTATTTTGGCAGCCCTAGGAAATTGATACAGGGAGTAATAACAGCACTTATGTACCTCACAGTGGTGTTATGCCAGGTCTAGTGAGGGTCTGACCTTGTGGGGTGAGAGGTAAAAGGGATGCAGCCACTAGAATCCAACCTCCATGATACTCACTTTGGAGCAACCACACCCCATTAGGACACCTCTGTCTGCCTTGTTCACTGTATGTCAATCCTCTCACTGCCAGTTTCTTCTACCAGCTTCCAATCACCATGCTATTTGTTGACTCTTCATTTATAACTTTATTTTCTAGCTTAATATTGCATAGCCTAAAATCAGTGGTTTGATTTTTATGAATTTGCCATTGGCATCTCTGCTTCCACCTTTCTGCATTGTCCCAGTGGGCTAGGAAAGACATCCTGGAGGAGACTGTAAAGACAAAAAGCACAAATGATACGACAGCACTTCATAGATGGTAGTTATTTGGATAAAAAATTACCAGTATCCAAAGTGGATAAGGAAGTAATGTGCACCCATGTGGGGACACAGTACAGAAGGCACTGGCTTGGATTCTGGTCCCAACACCGCAGCTGGCTAACATGGCCATGTTGTATAACCAACTGGTGCCTGAACATCCAAGTCTGTAAAATAGGGGGGGGAGGCAGAGTGGAGTACATGAAGGTCCCCTCTAACTCCAGTATCTCTTGAACTCTGCTTAAGCTGAATTCTTAGAGGGATACTTTATGCAAGCATTCATAGAACTCTGAAACACACACACACACACATACATATGTTTTCCTTCATGAGGGAGTCCTTTAATAGACCTGGGAAGGACAGGGTCATGACTTGGTCCTGAGCCAAGGGATGTAGTGGCTCCTCCTCCCCAACGCTGTATGACTCTGGTAAAAGTTGACATGGGAGAGGTGGTTTTAAAACAAACATGGTGAGACTTAGTTTTCACTTTCATGAAAAAAAGGGGAACTCGGGAGGATTTGTACACAGAACAGAGTCTAAGCACTTATTCCCATAAGGCTGAAGCTTGCTACATTCTGCACTGGACACTCTCTCCCCAAACTGTATGCATCCAAGTAAGACAACAGCCTGGCTAGTCCCTGGCTGCACATGAGGGACTGATGACTCTATAGCTCTTAGTGTTTTTACACTATGCATATTGTGCTTTAGAACTCCCTACCCTGCAGCCTCAACCTGAAGCATCAGGTGAGAAGCCCTCTTCTACTTCAAGCTCAGACCCAGGAGACAGCAGCCCTACTCCTTTCTGGCTCTGTAAACTGAGGGGTCATCAAAAGAGACGGGTCAACGCTGGACAAGATGCAGCCAGTGGGAGAAGGCAGGGTTGGAAGGACCAGGGTGAAAGGTGAGGCCAAGGGTAGCAAGGGTGTATGGACTGGGAAGGTTGGGGACTGGGCAAAACTGGGCTCAGATTAGGGGGCAAGATGTGGATGGGGGCAGGATTGAGCATGTCCTCAAAAGCCATGCTCTAGCAGCAAGCTGGGCAGGGGTGAGGTGCTCAGGGCTCCATTCTACCCAGGGCAGCTGCCTCGAGCTTCAGAGGCCAGGTGGCTGGGGCAGGCCCTGACTCCAGATGTGTGTGGGGAGAGGCAGGAGGGAGTCACTAGTGTCAGATGGGGCTGGGCTGGGGGGGCAGGGCATGGTGACATCCGTGGGCATGTCCCTGTGGGCCAGGTGGGATCAACAGGATCAGTTGTTTTGGAAGAGAGAAAGCAGGTCATCATTACTGTTTGGGGAGGTCAGGTGAACCGAGGTAGGACAGCTGGATAGAACTGTCTTAAATGTTCCCCTTCATTAATCTAAAATTAGTTTTCAGGTGACTTAGCAAAGCTATGATTAAGAACCAGAACTTTTGGGGCGCCTGGGTGGCTCAGTTGGTTAAGTGTCAGACTTCAGCTGAGGTCATGATCTCATGGTTCATGGTTTGAGCCCAGCATCAGGCTCTGCTGACAGCTCAGAGCCTAGGGCCTCCTTTGGATTCTGTCTCTCTCTCTCTCCCTCAAAAATAAACATTACAATATATTTAAAAAGAACCAGAACCTTGAAGTTATAAAATTAAAAGTTTGAGTCCCAGCTTCTCTCCTTACAGCTGCATGATGCCAGTAAATGTGCAGTTCTAAACCACGGCCCCCAAATTCATTGACATTTCTCTCATCATCTGGTAGGTCTTTGTCTCCTTTATCTTGAATCTAGACTCTGTGACCAAGATAATACTATGCAAGTGGTACTGTGTCAGTTTCCAGGCTCAGGCTTTTAAAACTAGCAACTTCCACTTCTTGTCTCTTGGGGTGCCCACTCTTAGGACACAGCTGCCAAGATCCAAGAAAGTCAAATAGCTTCATGGAGAACACATATGGGCATTCCAGCCAAGAGCCATACCTGAATATCTAAGTGACTGGCAGCATCAGCCACCAGACTGTGTAAGTGTGTGGACCTTTGGATGATTCTAGTCCCCAGCCATCATGTCCTCCCAACCTATACATCAACCCAGCTTAGAACAAAGTTGGGTTATCCCAACCACATGGTGCCCAAGTGGCAGATATTTGAGCAAATTAAATAATTGTTGTGTTTTAAGCCACTGAGTTTAGGTTGGTTTGTTACACAGCAAGATATATTTCACCTAGTAAGTTACTTTATCTCTTTAATCTGTTTTCTTACCCATAAAATGAGAGAAAAACATCCTCATGGTGGTGTTATGAAGGATAAATGAAATAACGTATTCAAAGCAAGAACCCCACATCTTTGAGACTCAGTTGATAGTAGTCACCATCGTTACATTGATATTTTTATTATTTTAATGGGCTGAAATCATGGGCTTTCAAAAGCCATATTATATTTCTAAGGTAGCCCCAAGACAAGATTATTAGATATAATAGCAAAGATATACATACACACACACACACACGTGTGTGTGTGTGTGTATGATAGCTAACCTACCTTTTTTTTTTTTTTTAAGGATCAGAGAAGGCATCAAACCCTCTGGTACTCAAAGGGAGAAGATTTTCCCATTTACTTGTCAATCTCAATGGTTGATGAAAGTATCCAGGCCCAGACTGTACAGAGCTGAGAGTGACTCCAGGAGCTCATCATGCAGATTAAATGGACTTCATGAAGAACTTACTGTGGTGTGGTTTGTGATGTTGTATTGTATTGTGTTATGGTTTCCTGGTGTAGGAAATATCTGAGACATATCTGATTCTATTTTTCTTGTCCATATTAACCAAAGCCCTTGCAGGAATTCATACCAGGTAGTTCAACTGGCAAGACTTCAGGAAGGGTCTACTTACTGAGGTATAGGAATGATGAAGGGAAAGGACAAAAGATGGTGAGGCGCCCAGAGACAAGTAACGATGGGGAGCCATTGCTGCCCTGTGACTAAGGAGACAAAGGAAACCAGGTTTGCTATGGAAGTTCATTAAGAGCTGGAACTGAGGAGGAGAGGCTGCTGGTAGGACCTGTAATTATAACAGAAATCAGACACTACCATAGTCCTGGTGGAAAACCCTCTTGGCCTTTGAGTTCCTGCTGGTGCCACCCACTGCCCAGGCATAAACAATCCATTGGGAGGTGAGGGGGGGGGTTCTAAATGTTGTAGACAATAGGGATCATCACAGAACAGAGTGAATGGATTTGCAAAGGCAACCAGAGAATAACCAGTAGTGATCTCACCCACTGAGGACAGTATTACTTGGCCTTACTACTGTTTCGGTTCTCTGAATGCAACTGAGTGATGGTAGGCTATCCAATAGTGTTACAGGGTCCCCCTCTCCAGTTATTCCTTCTCATAATCCCAAGTGGTGGAGAGATGGGAGGACTGATGGATGGGGTAGGGGACATGAGGGGGAAGGAGATAGAACAGGAAGAGTATCACATGGGTAGAGAGAAAAATAGGCATGTATGCCCTCAATAATTAGTTATAAGCATCCTTTACTCTCTTTTTTTTGGGGGGGGGAGGGACTGTCTGGGGCCAGCAATCCCAGGGAGAAACATCCAGATGAAAGTTCAATAGAGCAATGAAGAATATGTGACACAGAATTAAGGCCAGACCCTCCAGCATGAGTACAACTCAGGAAGATAGAAAAACCCACTGACATTTCAGAACTTGTCAGTCCTGATAAGTCATTAATTCCTTCCAGGATCTATTTTCAGTAGACCTCAAGATGCACACCTGTAAGCAATGGGGGCTGGGACCAAATTGGGTGTACTAACCAAGAGGATCCCTAGGAAGACAGCTTCTTCTGTTCCAAGGTTGTGTACTGCTTACGTGAAAGGGAGAGGTTATCAGCAGTTTAACCAAAGCTTTCTTATAATCCTTCCTGTTATGAAAATGTAAGTACAAGCTGGGAAATTTTCCTCAAGTGATAATGCTTTGCTAAAGAAAACAGCTTAGTGTTCTGATTTTACTTCAGTTAATCTTAGGCATTTTATAAAAATATAAATTTAGTGTTTTATCTAAAATCGGATAAGTAGTTCTAATTCAGATGAGGGGGCAGTGGTGGGGTGTGGTAGGTAGCTATGTATATCATCTTTATATTGTGGTTTCAATCTGGGCAAAGTTTAACTCATGTGTATATACTAATATATATTCACATACATATATACACTTGACATTATCTAAAGTTCTATTTATGATTATGTTAATATTTTCATTTTTATATAATCCTTTTTCTTTTGCACAAATTTATTAGCAAAGACATTTGAAAGAGTACTATTTACTCATTGTCTTAAACATGTCATAGGGGAGGTTCTTTTAATACTATTTTTAATTGATTATATTCAGCTTATCTCCACTGCTTTGTATAAATCATCCTGTAAAGACTTTTCACTTCCAATTTTAAATGTGATGTGGGATTTTTTTTTTGGGGGGGGGGGAGGGCGTGGGGTTTACTTTAGTTTTCTAGAAAAATGGGAATAAAAACACAAGTCCTACATACCTCCACTCAGTACTTGTGAACATCTGATGGGCTAATATATATTGAAATGACTTGCAAACTGTAAATAGCTATGCCTATTAATTATAGCCAAAAGTTTACTTCATGCTTAATTCTAGGGTAATAATAATTGTTAGCACTAACATTACTGTCAAATAGCATCTAAGACGTATTTACTTGCTTACTGCTATCATCTCATTTTACAAATGAAGAAACTTGATGAAACTGAATCACAGAAACTTTGCCAAAGGCACATACCTAGACACTGGGCCTAGACAGGAGATGAACCAGGTTGTTAGCTAACCAGAGTCAGTTATCTTTACACTAAAGCTGAAGTCAAATATTTATAGTTTCATACTCCATATGTTTAAAATGTGTCCTGTTAGACTTCTGGAAAGATGGTGGAGTAGGAGGATCCTGAGCTCACCTGATCCCATGGATACACCTCGACAACAGCCACATCAGTGCTACCAATCCAGAAAATGACCTGAAAACTGGCAGAATAGACTTTCCACAGTTAATCAGAAAAAAGGCCACACTGAAAAGGGTAAGAGGGGTGATGACATGGTTGAAAACCAAACCCACCATAAGATTACCACAAGCACAGAGAAAGGAAAGCAAATCCCATTCCCAGCACTCTAGAAACAAGGGGTCCACACTGGGTAGATGAGTCACAGATAACAGTTGGCTTTGAAAACCAGTGGAGCTTAATTTCAGGTACTTTAAAAATCAGTGGGCTTAGTTCTGGGAGAGCCAAAGGGCAATAGGAAACTGAGTCCCTACCTGAAAAGAGACAGCATAATAGCCCTGTAGAGATATAGCATAGAAGAAGCAATTGGAAAAGTGCCTGAGTTATATCCATACATACCAGTTTAATTGTAGCCCCAGAAGTCAAATCTTATAACTGGCAGCACACAGGGAGTGTCTTGCTAATCAGTGTGTCAGCATCCCCAACAGAGGGACTAGGAACAGACATCAGAGGTGACTTCCAGCTCTGCCCAATAACAAAAGCCTCTCAGAGGACAAGGCAGGGAGAGTACCCTGTAGATTGGTGCTACTGCAGCCCCAACAGACAGACTGGAGGCAGGCATCTAGTCTGACACCACCCAATTACCAAGCCCAGAGTGGTCCCAGATAGGTCCTAAACCCATCCCACAACAGGTAAAGTGAGCCATTGCAGCTAACTGTACTGAAGGCAAATGAGGCTAATCCACAATATTAGGGCACATACAACACACACAGGAGACATTCCTGAAGCACCTGAAGAGGGTACCAGAGGACCTCTTCCTCATAAGGCCACTACTTTCAAGATCAGGAGACATAACTGACTTTCCTAATACATACAAACAGACACAGAATGTTAAACAAAATGAGGAGACTGAGGAATATATCCCAAAGAAAGAATGAATCAGAGATAAGAATAAGCCTGATAAAGAATTCAAAGCAATGGTCATAAAGATACTTACTGGACTTGAGAAAAGAGTGGAGGATATCAATGAGATTTTCAATAAAGAGACAGAAAATATCAAAAAGAACCAAGCAGAGATGAAGAACTCAATAAGTGAAATTAAGAATACACTAGGGGCATCTGGGTGGCTCAGTTAGTTAAGCATCTGACTCTGGATTTCAACTCAGGTCATGATCTCACAGTTAGTAAGTTTGAGCCCCACATTGGGTTCTGTGCTGGAGCCTGCGTGGGACTTTCTTCCCCTCCCACACATGCTCGCTCTCTCTCAAAGTAAATAAATAAATTAAAGAAAAGAATACACTAGATAAATAGTAGACTAGAGGAAGCAGAATGGATCAGCAAGCTGAAGGACAGAGTAATGGAAAGCAACCAAGCTGAACAGCAAGGAAAAGTAATAAAAAATGAAAATAGATTAAGGGAACTCAGTGATATCACCAAGCATAACAACATTTGCATTATAGGGATCCCAGAAGGAAAAGAGAGAAACAAGGGGGCAGAAAATTTATTTGAAGAAATAATAGCTGAAAACTTCCCTAATTTGGAGAAGAAAACAGATATCCAGATCCAGAAGGCACAGAAAGCCTCCAACAAAATCAGCCCAAGGAAGTCCATGCCAAGACACATAATAGTTACAATGGCAGAAAGTATTAATAAAGAGAATTTTAAAATCAGCAAGAGAATACAGTTACTTACAAAGGAAACCACATAAGGCTCTCAGCTGATTTGTCAGCAGAAACTTTGCAGTCCAGAAAGGGATGGCATAATATGTTCAAAGTACTGGGGAAAAAAAAACCCAAAACAAAAAAATAAAACATGTAACCAGGAATACTCTACCCAGAAAGGATATCTTTCAGAATAGAAGGAAAGATAAAGAATGTCCTAGACAAACAAAAGTTAGAGAAGTTCATCACCCACTAAAATATGCTTACAAGAAATGCTAAAGTAAAAGGCCATAATCAGTACTAAGATAAGTATGAAAGGAAAAACTTTCACAGGGAAATACAAACATAATCAAAGTAGATTAATTACTTATAAACCAGTATAGAGGTTAAAGCACAAAAGCAGTGAAATCAATTGTATCTACAAAAAACATTCAAGGGATTCACAAAATTAAAGGATATAAAGTATGACATCATATGCGTACAATGGGTTCAAACTTAAGTGGCCATCAATTTAATATAGACTGCTAAATGTGTAAGATATATATGAATCTAAAGGTAACCATAGTTCAAAAACTTGTAATAGGCAAATAGTAAAGAGGAAGGAACCCAAGCATAATACTAGAGGAGGCCATCAAACAACAAGGAGAGACAACGAGAAGAAAGGAACAGAGAACTACAAAAACAACCATAAAAGAAATAACAAAATGGCAGTAAGTTTACACCTATCAATAAACATGGAGCTCAATCCCATGCCTCTGGGATCATGACCCGAACTGAAATCAAGAGTTGGATGCTCAACCGAATGAGCCATCCAAGTGCCCCAGGAAGACAAAATTTAAATAGACCAATTATGAAGCAATGAAATTCAATCAGTAACCAAAACGCTACCAACAAATAGGACTCTAGGACCAGAGGTTTCATAGGTGAATTCTACAAAAAATTTAAAGTTTATATTTATTCTTCTGAAACTATTCCAGGAAATAGAAAAGGAAGGAAAGCTTCCAAATTCATACTATAAGGCCAGAATGACCCTGATACCAAAACCAGATAAATAAAACTACACACAGATATCTCTGATAAACAAAGATGCAAAAATCCTCAACTAAGTATTAGCAAATAGAATTCAACAATATATTTTAAAAAATTATCTACCATGATCAAGTGAGATTTATTACAGGGATGGAAAAGTGGGTAGGTTTAGAAGGAATGTATCTCAACATAATAAAGACAATATATAAATAATATACAGATAACATCATACTCAATGGTGAAAACCTGAGAGCATTGCCCCTAAGATCAGAAACAAGAAGTGGATGTCCACTCCCACCATTTAAATAAAACACCTAGGAATAATTTTAACCCAAGAGGTGAAAGACATTTACTACAAAACCAATAAAACACAGACGAAAGAAGTTTATGATGACCCAAACAAATGGAAAGACATCCCATGCCCTTAGGTTGGAAGAACAAATACTGTTAAAATGTCCAAACCATCCATACCAGTCTACAGATTTAATACAATCCCTATCATAATATCAAAAACATTTTTTATTGAACTAAAAAGTAATATTAAAATCTGTATGGAACTACAAAAGACCCCTAGTATGCAAAGCAATCTTGAGAAACAACAAATCATAATCCCAGCTTACAAAATATACTACAAAGCTGTAGTATTCAAAGCAGTATGGTACTGACACAAAACAGGCATATAGATCAATAGGATAGAAAGCCCAGAAATAAACCTACCATTTTATGGTCAATTATTCTGTGACAAAGGAGGCAAGAATATACAATGGGGAAAACACTGTCTTCAACAAATGGTGCTTGGAAAACTGGACAGCTATATGCAAAGGACTGAAACTGGACCACTTTCTTACACCATGCACCAAAACACACTTAAAATGTATTAAAGACTTACATGTAAGACCTGAATCCATAAAACCCCTAGGAGAAAACATAAACAGGAAATTGTTTGACATCAGCCATGGAAACATTTTCTATAGATATGTCTCCTCAAGCAAGGGAAACAAAAGCAAAACTAAAGTATTGGGAGTATATCAAAATAAAATGCTTTTGCATAGCAAAAGAAACTGTCCAGAAAACAAAGCAACCCACTGAATGGGAAATGATATTTGCAAATAACTCATAAAACTCAACACCCAAAAATATAATCCTATTAAAAATGGGAAGATGACATGAGTAGACATTTTCCAGAGAAGACATATGCATGGCAAACAGATACATGACAAGATGCTTAACATCACTAATCATCAGGGAAATGCAAATCAAAACTGCAGTGAGGGGTGCCTGGGTGGCTCAGTCGGTTAAGCGTCTGACTTTGGCTCAGGTCATGATCTCACGGTTCATGGGTTTGAGTCCTGCATCCGGCTCTCTGCTGACAGCTCAGAGCCTGGAGCCTGTGTCTCCCTCGCTCTCTGTCCCTCCCCTGTTCATGCTCTCTGTCTCTCTCTCAAAAATAAGTAAACATTGAAAAAATTAAAAAAAAAAACACAGTAAGATATCACCTTACACTTGTCATAATGGCTAGACTCAAAACTACAAGAAATAACAAGTGTTGGCAAGGATGTGGAGAAAAAGAAACCCTTATGCACTGTTCAGAAAGCAAATTGATGCAGCCACTGTAGCAAACAGTACTGAGGTTCAGAAAATTAAATAGAACTACCATATGATTCAATAATTCCACCACTGGGTATCTACCCAAAGAAAGCAAAGAAAAGATATGAAATGATTTATGCACCCCTATGTTTGCTGCAGCAACATTTATAATAGCCAAGATATGGAAGCAACCCAAGTGACCATTGATAGATGAATGGGTAAGAGTGGGGTGTGTACGCACACACACACTGGAATATTACTCAGCCATAAAACAGACTTGACATTTGCCATTTGCAATATCATGGACGGACCTACAGGGTACAATATTAAGTGAAATAAGTTAGTGAGTCAGAGAAACACAAATACCATACGATTCACTCAAATGCACAAAGGAAAAAGAGAAAAACCAAGAAAGAGACTTAAATGCAGAGTACCAACTAGTGGTTGCCAGAGAGTTGTGGGGGAATGGGTGAAATAGATAAAGGAATTACTTACTGTGACAAGCAATGAGTAATATATAGAATTGTTAAATCATTATATTATATCCTTGAAACTAATATAACACTGTATGTTAATTATACTGAATAAAACAAATAAAAAATATGTCCTGTTGAAGAAATGAAATTGTGAACCATAGAGGAGATCATTTCAAAATGTAACAGAGAGCCCTTAGACCAGTATTGTCACTTATTCTAAACATGTAGATTTTCTTGAGGCATGTGAGAACATGTATGCACACATATATCTACTTCTGTAGTGGATTCATCCCCAGGTGTGGGAGTCAAGGAAAGGACCCTCATGGCAGAAAGGGGACATAGGACTTAGAACAGGACACCTTGGTAAGTTCTCTGTAATGTTAGAAAAACAGACATAAGGTAGAGATAAACAATTTGAACTTGTAGAGAAATTTTGAACCACTTCAAGTTCCTTTTTTGCCATCCTCCATTTTTCCCACAGGAAAACCCTTCCAATCAGAAGGCAGAGGAGGAGGAAGGAAGGAGCTATGGGGGACTGAGATGGCTCTGATCCCAGTGAGGAGGCAGGAAGGGCTCCAATGACACCCTCCCCCCAAATTGTATTACATAATTATTTATCCCTTTGATACTATGTCTACCCCTTTCCCTCATCACCAGCACCCCATTCCCATACATACATGAGCACCATTCATTCACCACTCATTATTATTTCATCTGCATAGATAACTTGTTACTGTCATAAAAGTAAAGGAACTGACTTTTAAATTGCTGCATGAAGGAGTTCTTCTATATCAGTGCCATTAAATTAAATTTCTGCTCTGGAGAATGCATAAAAATGGCTTGTGATTTTTTTTCCCTTGGGTGACTCATTTTGTTTGAACTCCAAGGCAATTCTGCAGAAATGGAAAGAGGCTATTTAAAAATGAGCTGTGAGATTGTCATTTAAAAGTCATTTTTTAAAGTGAGGGGATCTCTACCAGCACCAAATGATAGAAGAGAAATTTGAGAATCCTGAACTCAGTTCTCAAAAGTATCACCTTTGTAAAAGAAGCTTAAGAAATGTTAAGTAGCCTTTTAAAAAGCAATTCGAAGGAAGTGAAGGAACGGGAATAAAATCTTAATTTTTTTAAGTGAAAAATTATACCTTTTCTTATATGAAGAGAAGAGTTTCTTGGTACTTCTATCTTACATGCTATTTAAGAAATTATTAGCATTCACAGCAAAATGTAATACTTCTTGCAAAAACAAAACAGTATAAGCTACAGTTGTGCTATCATCAGTGGACGGTATAATAATATTTGAATCTTTTTATTAAGCTTCAAGGTCTTTGAGATATTCTGACAGCAGAATATAATGTTAACGGTCAGCAATTGAACTTAAATTACAGTTTTTCTTCTTAAAATCTATTCTCTTTTTCTGCCAAAATAGTCTTTAGAAAATGCTCGTCTGGGGAATGTCTGGGGCTCATTGGGAAGACTTCAAATTCCAGGCTTTATCGTGCAGATTCCTCATCTGGCCTACCATCTTCCAGCCCAACCCTGTGCACACTTTTCCAACTTGTCCCCACATTCCTGGAAAGCCTTGTGCATGACATTACTTCACACAGTCCCAATCATTTTATTTGATCTGTACTAAAATAGAAATATCTTTCCAAAGAGATTTTCCAACTGCTTAAAACAATGTTGTTGTTGGCTTGTTTGTTTGTTTTTTCCCAGCTGTGCAATTCATAGTTCAAAGGAACTCTTTTCTGGAATTGCCACGAGGAGCAGCAAGGCGAGGGTAGACTGGGGAAATGCAAGAGGGAAAATGAGGGATGCCAGCTTTCTGCCCCACGTCACACAGCCCCAGAGAGGGGCTTTTATAGCCCAAATTAAATCCTAGAGTTGTTAAGATACCAGTCTGTGGGAATTAAAGCAAAGCGCAATGAAACCCTTTCCTGTTTGTGGTAGAAATCAGTGGAAATTCTGGAGGAGAAGAAGTATTTGGTTTTTTTCTCAGTCACCTCAAGCTTCAAAACTCTATTTCCTCTGAGTTCATTTAATTCATCCATCATTTCACTTTTGTCCACCAGCTGTCTGGCTTCTGCCTCTTGTGACCTAGACTTGCATTTCAAGTGCACTGTGACCCATTTCCTCCATTCCACACACACAGATGAAAGCACAAAGGCCTTGGTGTGGGTAGTTCTATAACATAATAATGGAACAGCTTAAGAATGAATATTAGATGTCTAAGTTTTTGCAGAGCATCTCTGCCATTGCTACCAATTTGGGTTGCTGGCTTTCTGCCAGCCTTCTGTTTTCCTCTTCTACACCTCCTGGAGTATTCCTTCACCCACAACGTCATTTCTTTGGAAGATAGTTTAGTTGCTTCCTTCCGACCTATCCTTGCAGCCTTCACCTTTCTTTCTCAAATATTAAATCGAAAATATTTTCTCAGAAGAAATTCTGCCACCAGCCTGTAAAATAATACCCTTTTGACTTATTACTTCATACCTGTCTTAGTACATAAAAAGCATTTCAGAACAAGTTTCAAGTTTAGGGTGGCAAAAAGAGAAGGCCCTTAATAGAATGCAGTGTTTGGGATGTGGAGAAAAAACAAAAATGGGGAGAGGTCATAGGAAGTGGGGGTAGTGACAGTGGAAACAGGCATGTCACACGGCACAATATGGTTTAGATTTGTTCTTGCTCCCTACAGTGCCTCTCCATTTTCTAGGTCTCCAATGATTTAACCTCTTGATTCTAAGTTATTCTATTTTTTAAGCCATAATTGTAGCATTACAAGTTTATTTTGTTACTGTCTCCAGATTTTCAAATGTTGCCTTTCAGAATTACTTTTATCACTCCCACTCTACCAGCTAACAGTATTTTCTCTCTACAGATTCTTGCATTAATGATTTGGGATTATAATCTCTTATGAATTGTGTATTATTAAATCTCTTTTCCAGCAGATAAGATTAAAGAAGTTAATAAGTTGCATAGGGTCACAAAATGAGTCATTAGAATCAGGGACAGATTTCAGACACTGAAGCTACAGGTCCTGCTTCTCAACAGACCTGCTGGCTGCATATTAATTTAACTTCTTCCATGCAAGAGAAGCTGAACCATACTGTCCTCTTCGCGTCATGCTCCCTGTTCAGACAGGATTCAATGATTTTCATTGTCCACCTATTGATCTAAATAATTTTTAAAGAGAGTTTACAAACATTCCTAGAACCTTCCATCTTCCATAAAGATCAAATGCCAGTCTTTTCAAAGTAATTGAAAGGATCCCCCTCTAAATAGTAAAGTACCATAACATTCTTCCCTACAAGCTGTCCATAAGCATTCATTCAACTTAATTAAGCCCATTATTGGGTACTTTTAACCTTAGGTTAGTTGAGCAAAAAGGTCTTTTCTTGACAGAAGGTTTGGAAAGAAAAGTTGGAACTTTTTTTAACGTTTATTTATTTTTGGGACAGAGAGAGACAGAGCATGAACGGGGGAGGGGCAGAGAGAGAGGGAGACACAGAATCGGAAACAGGCTCCAGGCTCTGAGCCATCAGCCCAGAGCCCGACGTGGGGCTCGAACTCACAGACCGTGAGATCGTGACCTGGCTGAAGTCGGACGCTCAACCGACTGCGCCACCCAGGCGCCCCAAAAGTTGGAACTTTTTAAGGAAACAACAACAACAGTTAAGGAAATCTTCAATACTTGGGGGGGGGGGGTAGGAACGAAGGGACTTCTGACTTAGAAAAGAAGTCCAGAAGGGTGCCCAATCCAAGGTCTGTCAAACCAAAAGTTTGCTTGGGGCATATTCTGAACCTCTATTTCTACTGTTACATTCCCATGAGAAGTATTATGTGTCAGTGCAACTCCTTATCAGTTAGGAAGCAAATGAAATGACTTACTCTTTGAAAGTGATGCTAGGAGTAAGTGTTCAAAGTGAGAATCAAGGGATTAACACAAACAGCTAATGAAATGATGTGAAATAAGACATCCTCTAAGAGAGGCAGTCAAATGGAAAAGACAGTAGACCAGAAGTTAGAGGGTCTCATTATTCTCATGATGATGAACACATGATAGTCATGCATACCAGGGAGGGCACATATTCATTGTGAAGCTCAAATCAGATAAGATGGAAAAGAATCATCAGCCCTATCAAGTGCAGGACATGGCTTCACCCTCAAATATTAACTCATACCAGTGTGATGTCCAAGGGTGGCTTGCAGGTTAGGGAAGTTGGCAGTTCACACAGATCTTCACTAAGTTGGCTTAGCAGACAGAATGTAGGATGCCCAGTTCAGTTTGAAATTTAGATAAATGATGATTTTTAGAATAACTATTCTCCAAATTATTTATCTTAAATCAAATTTAATTGGCATTTTGTATTTTATGTGCTGAAGCAGAGAAACCTATTTACCAGGGAAATGTCTTTGGTTCAGAACTGGCTATCAAGATTACAGCTCAGGAACCTAATGTTGTTGGCAGAGATAGTAGGCCAAATCATTTATTACTTGTTAGAAGCTGTCAAGAGAGCCATATACCCATACCAGCCTCTCTATACATTTTTCCTTGGAGGGAAATTAAATATGAAGCCCATTTTAAACACCCAGGTGGTTTCTTGGTGAGAAAGTTCTTCCCTCCTACAGGGATGTCAAGCCAAGGAAATGGCAGGGTTCATTTCCTTGGCATGGGCACTGCCTGCCAACATTTGCTTCTATGATTCTCCTCTTAGTCCCCATGGATGATAAACCTACCTATCCTCTTCTCATTGATATCTATTTTGTACTGAAAATGGCTATTTAATTGAGCATATGTCATTCTTGCCTAACTCAGAACAAATCTTTCTCTTCAATTTGATTCTGCACATCTTTGCTTGTTCTCTTATATCTTGATTTTAAAATCTAACTTTCCACATTAATCTTATTTTGCAATAGTTAATTTTCATAGTGGTAACACACCTATGGTCCCTATACTCAAGGCAGATGCCCAGTATATGAATGAGAGACACATCAACACAAAAGGGTGCTTTTTTAGAGGTTCAAGGAAAATTTTTTAAAATAGGATATTTTTATGAATTTAAGGTCATCTTTTCTTTTTTCTGGCTGACTTACTATAGGAAGTAAAGGAAGATGACCTTTAAATAGACTGTAAAGACCCAGAAAAATAGTAAGCTGTTGCAAACCATCCTACACCCCTTAATAAAGAGTCTGTAGCAGAGTCCCTGTGACCCCAATCTCACACTCAGGAAAACAGTTATAGTCATAAGCATGAAGATAAGTAAGAGTTTCTTTAGAAGTCGTGCCAGAAAAAACCTCTGCCATCAAAATGAAATAAGTACTGGCCTCCTGAACCTCCAAGTCTTCAAGGAAGTTAGGAACAGTGGGATCATTAGATAATCTTCCCTACAGGGATAAAGGCATTAGTTTTTATCAATATATTCCCGACAGGCAATTGTACTAATTGACAGAAGCACTGAATAGGCAAAACCCGTGTTATTAGTACCTGTTGTGTGTGTGCCAGGGACTAGATCGGATATCTTTGGGTAGTTACCTAAAGTTTAGCCATCCATATAGTAATGATTAGAGCTCAAAAATTGAGAGTGGTCATTTTTAATCCAAGAAGGCTCTTATCATTGACTGCTTTTAGGTAATTTTTGGAAATGTAGGCAAATGGTATAATATCTAGAAAATAAGGTATTTCTTATAAATTATACTCATATGGCTACTTTTCTACTTTAACATTCTTTGTGTGTCTGCAATTCTTTGTTCATAAAGAAGAAATCATTTTAAATCATCAAATGACAGCAGAAACTTACAAAATGCTCTGAGTAAATGAGAAATAAGGACTACTTAGAAGAAAATTCTAAGCAAAAGAAAGAATAGTTGGAAATAAATTAACTTTTTTTTTTAATTACAAAGAATCTTAAAATGTACTCTCAGTGGACTGAAGCAATAGATGTTACCTATATATAAGCCACAAGGTTTAGGCAATTCAGAATTTCACACAAAAAGCATTTCTTAGTGTCACCAATGTTCAATTTAATTTCTTATAAGAAAAAAATAAAAAGAGGGAATTATTCTAATAGAAAAAAAAAGAAAGACTTTCAACTCTTTTATAGTATTAAAATATATAGACATTGGAGAGATCATTCACTTCATAAATATTTACTGAGATCATTTCATTTATTAGACCCTGTGATAGAAGCTGGGAATACAGAAATGAACAATATAGTTAGGGCTCCTTTCCTAGCCTACAGTCTAGCACTCTGCTGTCTAACATGGTAGCTATTAGTCACTTGTGGATATTAAAATTAAATAAAACTAAAACTTCAGTTCTTCAGTCACATTACTCACATTTTAAGTGTTTAATATATAAAAGATTTCCATTATCACAGGAAGTTCCATTAAATAATGTTGGTAGTGAGGGAATCAAATAGTAATCAAATCATCACATACATAAGTATACTATTACAAACTGTGCTAAATGCTCTGAAATAAAAGATGACGGTGCTCCAGAGCATAAAGCAGTGATTTTGACTAATCTAGAATATCATAAAAGGCTTTCTTGAGGAAATAATGGTTGGACAGATAGTGGAAGGACGAGTGGGAAATAAATAGCCATGTGGATGAAAGATAGAGTGGTCATGCTAGAGGGAACAATGTGAGCAAAGAGCCTGAAGCAGGAGGAACTCCAAGGATCAGAAGCACCAGTGGCTCCCAGGACTGGGAAGCAGGAGAGGGGTATGTGAGGAAGCAGAACAGGTTGGTAAGGGCAGGTCACAGGGAAGACTGAGTCTCCCTCCTGGGAAGGAGCCACTGAAGGATTTCTGCTTGACCATGACTTCATCACATTCTCATTTTAATGCAACAGAATGAGGCTCTAACTCTTTCAATTCTTGCATTCTTTTCATCAGCCCTGCTGAGAAGGTGGTGTTTAACAGGAACATGTCAAAGATTATTTCATGGAAGGCAATCTCTAGTGGCAAAGAGCAGTTTACAGATCTCTTAGATTCTCCTCTCTGAAGAAGGAGAAGATCCGGGAGAAAAAGAGCCTGCCCATCTGCATGTAAAATGATGAAGAGCCCAGAGGAGCCTGGGTGTCACAGTTGGTTAAGCATCCAACCCTTGATTTCAGCTCAAGTCATGATCTTACAGTCTGTGAGTTAGGGCCCTATCAGGCTCTGCACTGACACTGTGGAGCCTGCCTGGGATTCTTTCTCATTCTCTCTCTCTCTCTGCCCCTCCCCAACTCATGCATATGCACACATGCTATCTCTGTCTCTCAAAATAAATAAATAAACATTAAAAAAATAAACTTAAAAAAAAACTTAAAGAAAGAAAAAGATGAAGAGCCCCAGGAGGATGCAGTGTGAAAAGGGAGGAAGGTGGCATGCCTAATGTGGGACTTTCACATGACCATTAAAGATTCTAGAGGAATAGTAATAATAATAAAAAATGACATTTATGTGTGAATATTGCATGCCCAGCACTGTGTTAAGTGTCTTACCTATCCGAAGTTATTAACCCTTTAAATGTGTGTGTGTGTATCCTATAAGATAACTCTTATTATTTTCCTTATCTAAACCAGTTGTCCTCCTCAGAATCAGCATTACCTGGGAATATGTTAGGAGTTCAGAATATCGGAGTGTGTTAGGAGTGTGAATGAGCCCTCTAAGTGATTAGACTGCTCACTAAAATCTGAGAACCAATGAACCAGAGCAAAATGCCTACATTAAAGTGTCAGCTCTGTCCATTTCAGCTGAGCAATCTTAGACAAGTCACTTAACAATTTTGGAGATAAATGGCAAAACTATTTGAATGATGTTAACTCTCATCTTGTTTCCTTTTGTTGTGTTTCTATCATTCCAAAGTGATTATTTCAAATTATTTTTTGCGTGAATTGTTTATGATAACACATTAAATAAAGATAGCACATTTTAAATGAGGTAGCTTGAATTATATAATCTGTACATTTATAACTTTCTCAAGAAATACTAAGAAACCCATGAGTAAGGAATGTAGAAAAGCAAAAGTCAAGAGTGATTTGATAAATAATAGATTTATATTGTCTATTCTTAACTTTTTAAATGAGTTATAGTTTAAATATTCTTTAAATATTTGCCTTGCTTCTTTGGTTCAGAACTGTGCTGTTAGGTTTAGTTGAAGATTGGTCACTTTTATTATTATATAATATTCCACTCTAGTACTGTATAATATTCCACTGCAATGTATGAGAACAGTTTTTGATCATTTGTTTTTACTATTGCTAACAAAACTTCTAGGAGCATATGTGAAAATGTATTTTGCCTTAATGTGTGGTGCTTCTGAAGGTGGATACCTAAGAGAAGAACTGTAAAATCATATGACATGCACATCTTAAGTTTTACTAGATAACACCAAGCCATACCATATCAACTGATATTCTCAATATAAGTGTATGGTAGCTATCATTGTTTCACACCCTCGCCAACATTTTTTTTTTCTGTCCAGCATCTAAAAGACTAGATGATACACTCCCACATTTCCATATCTAAGTCCTGAAATCTCCCTCAGAGACTTTAGCATCATGCTAGTAAGTTTTCTATATATTACTACTTCAGAGATTCTTGGCTTCCTCATACTCTGTGACCTTTCTATCAAGTCATCCATTTGTTGGCAATACCTTGTCAACTGATCAAATTTACCCACCTCAAAAGTTTTTTTCATCATGGCTCTTAGAATTTGGGAAGGTAACAATTACATCCTGCTTCCATCCAAGTTCAGAATCAATTGAGAAATTCATTGCAGAGAAATTTAGGAAGGTATCAAAGAGATGAGGCTTTAGCATTTATTGAATGTGCTGAAATGGAACATGTAGCTTAGGCTTGGGTGTAATGGGATTCCTACTACTTTTTTTAATGTTTATTTATTTATTTTGAGAGAGGTAGAGAGTGAGGGACAGAGGGAATCCCAAGCAGGCTCTGTGTCATCAGTGCACAGCCTGATGCAGGGTTCGATCCCATGACGTGAGCCAAAATCAGGAGTCCAATGCTTAACTGACTGAGCCACCCAGGTGCCCCCTTACTGCTTTTGTTCATGAATTAAAGCCTGCCCACCCAGATAGGAAGGCCTCCCATATAAAGAAAACAAGAATTCATGCTTCCTGATGACAGACTGAAGTAGAGTCCTCTGGAAGGGACTGAGCAGCAAAGGCTTCTTTCCTGATCTTACCACCAAGGAAGTTGCTACCCCTCCTTTGAGAGAGGCATGAAAAGTTCTCCTACTACAATTTTTCCTTCTGCAAATGAATTACCTCTCTTCCTGGGAAATGTGAGGAATAAGCATGCCCTTAGAACAATAACTTTATTACCTTCTACATCCCCGCTCCATACCATCACAGAACCTGTTCTCCATCGGCTTGTGATCACACTGGTCCATCTATTCCATTTGTTCCAAAGTCATCACATCTCTTCTGAGCACACTCATTCTCTCCCACCCCAGTTGTACCTCTGGTCTAACTCGGTTCAACTGAGACCACCTGATATCACCCAAGAATTTTTGTTCCTTGACTGGCAACCATTCCAGCTTTGTTAGTCCCCACCTCTGAATCACCACCCATTTTTGCTTTTTCCCATTCCCACTTCTGGGCTTTTTTCTCCCAGCTTTATTGAGGTATAATTGGCAAATAAAATTGTTTATCGTTAAGGTATACAGTGTGATGTTTTGATATGCTTACATACTGTGAAATGGTTATCACAATCAAGTTAATTAACCTATTCATCCCCTCACAGAGTTACATTCCATGTGTGTTTGTGGTGAGAACACTTAAGATTTACTCCTTTAAAAATTTCAAGTATACAATGTACAACATCCATTCATGATAAAAACACTGAAAAATAGGTCTTGAGGGAACATACCTCAACATAATAAAGTCCCTATATGAAAAATCCATGGCCAACATCATACTCAATGGTGAAAAACTGAGAGCTTTTTCTCTATAGTCAGGAACAAGACAAGGATGTTCACTATCACCACTTTTATTCAACATAGTACTGGAAGTCATAACCACAGCAATTAGACAACATAAAGAAATAAAAGGCATCTAAATTGGTAATGAATAAGTAAAACTCTCACTACTTGCAGGTGACATATATAGACTATATATATGTCTATATATAGTCTATATAGTCTATATATATACACATATATATATATGTATATATATATATACATACATATATACATACATATATATATATATATATATATATATATGACTATATATAGAAAACCCTAAAGACTCCACCGAAAAACTAGAACTGAAAAATAAATACACTGAGGTTACAGGGTATAAAAATCAGTGTAGAAGTATCTGTTGCATTCCTATACACTAATAATGGAACAACTGAAAGTGAAATTGAGAAAACAACCCCAGTTACAACTGCACCAAACACAATAAAATAGGAATAAACTTAACCAAAAAGGTGAAAGACTGGTACTCTGGAAACTATACAACACTGATGAAAGAAATTCAAGATAATGCAAAGAAATGGAAAGACATTTCATGTTCATGAGTTCAAAGAAAAGACACTGTTAAAATGTCTCTATCACCCAAAGCAATCTACACATTTAATGGTATCCTTATCAGAATACCAAGAGCATTTTTTCACAGAACTAGAACCACCCACGCTGAAATTTGTATGGAAGCACAAAGAACCTAGAATAGCCAAAAAAAATCCTGAAAAAGAAAAACAAAACTAGTGGTATCACAATTCCAGATTTCAAGTTATATTACAAAGTGGTAGCAATTAAAACAGCATGATACTGGCATAAAAACAGACACATAGGCCAGTGGAATAGAACAGAAAACCCAGAAATAAACCCACAAATTATATGGTCAGTTAATCTTTGACAAAGGAGGAATGAGAAAGACAGTCTATTCAACAAATGGTGTTGGGAAAACTGAACAGCGACATGCTACAGAATGAAACTGTACTACTTTCTTTCACCCTACACAAAAATAAACTCAAATGGATTAAAGACCTAAATGTGTAACCTGAAACCATAAAAATCCTACAAGAGAGCACAGGCAGTGATGTCCCTGATATCAGCCATAGCAACATTCCCTTGACACATCCCCTGAGGCAAGGATAATGAAAGCAAAAATACACTATTGGGGCTACATCAAAATAAAAATTTTCTTGACAGTGAAGGAAACAATCAGCAAAACTAAAAGTCAACCTATGGAATTGGAGAAGATATTTGCAAATGACTTATCCAATAAAGGGTTAGTATCCCAAATATATAAAGAATGTATACAACTCCACACTCCCCCAAAAAATCCAATTAAAAATGGACAGAAGACATGAACAGACATTCCTCCAAAGAAAACATACAGATGACAAACACATACATGAAAAGATGCTCAATATCACTCGTCATCAAGGAAATGTAAATCAAAACTACAATGTCACCTTACACTTGTCGGAATGGCTAAAATCAACAACACAAGAAACAACAAGTGCTGGACAAGAAGGGGAAGAAAAGGAACCACTGTGCAAACTGGTGCAGCCACTGTATGGAGGTTCCTCAAAACATTAAAAATAGAATTACCCTATGGTCCAGTGACAGCAACATGCAGAAGGATGAAACTAGACCACTTTCTTACACGATTCACAACAACAAACTCAAAATAGATAAAGGACCTGAATCTGAGACAGGAAACCATCAAAACCCTAGAGGAGAAAGCAGGAAAAAAGCTCTGACCTCAGCTGCAGCAATTTCTTACTTGACACATCCCCAAAGGCAAGGGAATTAAAAGCAAAAATGAACTATTGGGACCTCATGAAGATAAAAAGCGTCTGCACAGCAAAGGAAACAATCAACAAAACTAAAAGGCAACCAACGGAATGGGAAAAGATATTTGCAAATGACATATCAAAGGACTAGTATCCAAAATCTATAAAGAGTTCACCAAACTCTACACCTGAAAAACAAATAATCCAGTGAAGAAATGGGCAGAAAACATGAATAGACACTTCTCTAAAGAAAACATCCAGATGGCCAACAGGCACATGAAAAGATGCTCAACGTCACTTCTCATCAGGGAAATACAAATCAAAACCACACTGAGATATCACCTCACGCCAGACAGAGTGGCTAAAATGAACAAATCAGGAGACTATAGATGCTGGAGAGGATGTGGAGAAACGAGAACCCTCTTGCACTATTGGTGGGAATGCAAACTGGTGCAGACACTCTGGAAAACAGTGTCGAGGGTTCCTCAAAAAAATTAAAAATAGACCTACCCTATGACCCAGAAATAGCACTGCTAGGACTTTACCCAAGGGATACAGGAGTGCGGATGCATAGGGGCACTTGTACCCCAATGTTTATAGCACTCTCAACAATAGCCAAATTATGGAAAAAGCCTAAATGTCCATCAACTGATGAATGGATAAAGAAATTGTGGTTTATATATACAATGGAATACTACATGGCAATGAGAAAGAATGAAATATGGCCTTTTGTAGCAATGTGGATGTAACTGGAGAGTGTTATGGTAAGTGAAATAAGTCATACAGAGAAAGACAGATACCATATGTTTTCACTCGTATGTGGATTCTGAGAAACTTAACAGAAATCCATGGGGGAGGGGAAGAAAAAAAAAAGGTTAGAGAGGGAGGGAGCCAAAGCATAAGAGACTCTTTAAAACTGAGAACAAACTGAGGGTTGATGGGGGGTGGGAGGGAGGGGAGGGTGGGTGATGGGTATTGAGGAGGGTACCTTTTGGGATGAGCACTGGGTGTTGTATGGAAACCAATTTGACAATAAATTTCATATTAAAAAAAAAAGAATTACCCTATGGTCCAGTAATCACATTACTTGGTATTTACCAAAAAAAAAAAAAATGCAAAACCACTAAGGCAAAGGGATACATGCACCCTAATGTTTACTGCAGCATTATTTACACTAACCAAATTATGGAAGCAGCCCAAGTGTGTGTGTGCGCGCACACACACACACACACACACACACACACACACACAGAAGAATATTAGCCACAAAAAAGCATGAAATCTTGCCATATGTGACAACATGGATAGAACTATAGAGTGTAATGCTAAGGAAAATAAGTAAAAGACAAATACCATATAATCTCCATTACATGTGTAATTTAAGAAACAAACCAACTGAGAAAAATTAAAAAGAGAGAGACAAATCAAGAAAAGACTCTTAACTATAGGGGACAAACTGATGGCTACCAGAGGTGAGATGGGTGGGGAGGGGATGGGAAAAATTTTTCAAGCATACAATACAGATTATCTATAGTCCTAGGCTTCTGAATATTTTTTGATAGTCATATATGTACTGATTATGATTTCAAGCTATTTGATTTTACATGTGCTCTCATAATTTTGTAATAAGCATTTAATCCAATTACTCCTTCCCATACTCATCACATCAGTTGTTTTAAATTCTATTGTTTTCACATCCTATTTTCAATCCACCACTATCACACAACAGACGATCTCTCTCTCACCTAAATACCTACAGCACTATAATTGTTCTTTCTGATTTTGCCTTGTTTTGTAGTCCTGCCTTCTCTGTTTTGCTATATTATACATCTGTTTTGTATATGAAAATTGCTGTCTCCATTTTTGTGCTACTTCCTTACATACCTGGCCTATAGAATGATTTTTCATTTTTTAATAAAAGGTTGAATGAAGGAAACAGTCCCTAAGCCCCTGAGGTTGTATAGACGCTACTGAGAAGAAGCTGGGTGTTGATACAGAATCTAACTGTACCCATGTCGTATGTATGAAGGAGATCTCTAAATAGCAACTTTGCTTTCTATTAATGCAGCAGCAGTTTTCTGTATTTTCAAGTGGTATTATGTCCAGCTTGACATAATATGTTTTCTCTGCTCAATATTGCCTACTTTCAATCCTCATGCCCTTAGCATGTACACAGTAGCCAGTGTTTACAGTAAAGGTGAGCTTGGCTAAATGTCTATAGAGACTTACCAATGCTACAGTTTAGCGTGTATAGTTGTGTTGTGAAAAATAACCTACTGAGACTTAATTGCCTTGGCTTTACTGGGGAAATACATGAAGGTATCAGAGAGATGATACCTGGTCATTTATTAGGAAACTTTACATGACAGATACAATTCACACATACTTAGGTAAGCACATGTTCCTCCTGTATTTTTTAATGTTTATTCATTTTTAAGAGGGAGGAAGGGGCAGGGAAAAGGGGCAGAGGATTCAAAGCAGGTTCTGCTCTGACAGCAGAGAGATCAATGTGAGGCTCAAACTTGCAAACCGTGATACTGTGATGTGAGCCAAATTCAGACACTTAATTGAGCCACCGAGATGCCCCCACATGTTCCTCTTATTAACAGGAAGCAATAACTCTTCATAAACAAGAAAGCCCTTAATGTAAGTCATCCAATGGTTATAACTGAAATTAGAAAATCAGTGTCAAATCAGCTTACTAAGAATTGTTTTTTATATGAGAACATATAAAAACATCCATATCTTAACTGGATTTAAATATTGTTATTTAGCTGTTACCCAGCATTATGTAGACATTTTCTATGGTCCTCAATCACTGTATCCTCAATATTCTTGCTTCCATTCTTTGCTATAAAGTGAATTTGGTTGCCAAACATTTCTGAAAATGAATCTTGCCTTTGCTATAAACTATGTACATGGTTTAGTGTAATATATTTTACCCTTTCTGTACCTTTGATGCCTGAAAAAGGTGGCATGGATATTAACAAATTCCCTAATGTATCCTCAATGAAAAATAATATCAGAAAAACTGAAGACTTGGAAATTTCAATTGTATCATATGACATAACAAATCCCACTCTTAGGTCAATAGGAACTATATAGATGCAAGATAGAAAATCTATTTCTGAGCCTTGGTCTAGAGTTTCAGATAAATTACAAATCTCCTCACACCCTTCCTAAAGGCTTAGCGCTTTCTTCATTGCAATGTTTGACAAATTGGGATCAACAAGATGGACCTGTAGTTACTTTTCAGAGAGCTATTTACTCTGGGTTGTTAAATGTGACAAATGATGGAGGGTACTACAGAGGCTCAGCTGTTCTGTGAAGGAAAAAAAAAGAAAGAAGAAAGAAAGAAAGAAAGAATTACCATTCCAAAGAAAGAATTGCTCTCACTACACATAAATATTAGTCTTGTATTTAAATTCATATAAAATATAGCCCTAATTGCAAATTTACCCTTTATTAGTATCTCATAAACATTAAGAGAATTGTAGATGATTTGTCTTTTGAGAAGCTTCCTTAAATACAGTACTTAACCAATTAAGCATTAAAAAAAAGATTTATTACCAAATCTCAAATTCAAATAAAATGTCATAGAAAAAGATTTTCTAAGAAACTAGCTACAGAGGTGATTTCAATTACAAATTTGAATTCTCATGGTAAAGAGAGACTAGATTGTGTCTTTCCTTCTCTGTTCCTTTTACGTCTCTTATTCAGCCTAGTATAAATTTTAGATATTCTGAAACTGAAAATTATATATACAAAATTTAAGTTAAGCTGACCAAGTTTCAGCGATTTTCTGTCTACCGTACATGCCCCAGAGAGAGAGAATACAAAATGTTGGGAAGGAACCACGGAAAGCATGGATGCCCTGGAACCATGAGGCACCCAGATCTCTGTGCCAGGCCAGGCATCTATTTACCAGGAAGGTGTCTGCTGGGAAGAACCTGAACGGACCTGATGGGAAAGATGCTGGCCTCCCACCCCTTTCCTTATGTACTAAGACTCCACAACAGTATATACAGGATCAATGTGCAATCTTGGATCTTGGATCTTAGATCCAGGCAAACTAGTTAGGGGTTGGATGGGAAAGGTGATTTCTCATCTGGCATGGGAAAGAGATACTGATACAGTTTTTTTAGTCCCAGGGAACTTCAGTCAATTTCCTAGCCCAGAGGGTTACTTAAATGAAGTTATATTCTGTGAGATAAGTGCTTTATAATTGCAGAGTATCAGGAAACATATTTTTTTTTAAACTTAGAGTGAGTGTATACACGAGTGGGAAAGGGGCAGAGAGAGAGGGAGAGAGAGAGAATCCGCAACAGGTTCTACACTGGTAGTGCAGAGCCTGTTATGGGGATGGAATTCATGAACCGTGAGATCATGACCTAGGCAGAAACCAAAAGTTGGTCACTTAACTGTATGAGCCACCCAGGTACCCTGAAACACATTTTCTTAAGATCTCAGGCCTTGGAGTTAGAAGTATCTCAGCTCAAATTACAACTCCTTTAGTAGCTGTATGAAACTGAACAATGAACTTAACCTCTCTAGCTGTGTTGAAAGAAATAACGACTCCACGAACATGGAGGTGATGCGAGCTATAAATTGACAGTTATACAAAAAGCACTTAGAACTAGAAACGATATCTACAAATTGAGATAGTAGTAGTAACTGAAGTAGTAGTAATAATTCACCAGTATAAGGGGGACTAGTTCTCCCCCCCCCCCAACTTTTTTTTTTTTGCTCATTTGTTCATTATTTATTCAGAGTAAACTGAGCTGGGAAGAGGAAGGCAAATTAAGATACCCTGTTATCTGTGACAGACAAATCATCCTCTACTAGAGACCAATAAGTCACTGTCTAAGTATGCTGGAAGTGCTCAGGCTCTGAGAGAACAATGTGTGGAACAGAGCAGTCACTCTGTCTAGTGAGGGAGAGGGAATGAGGCAAGACTCAGTAAAGAAGGTGCACGGTTGAGCCGTGTCATGAAAAATGAAAAGGCATTTGCTCAATGAAAAAGGTGGAGAAAATATTTCAGATGGAATTGGTAGGATCTCAGCGAATGGGCCAAGAGCATTTCTGGAAGCCTGGGAGACATTAAAAGGACAATGAAAGTGTCAGGAGAGGGACTCTGTGAACCAAAGAAGACAGACCCTGGAAGAAACATCACCATTTATGAGCTACTACAGTCATGTCTTATACAAGAATTTGGAATCTAATGTTCCTCCCAGTTTACTAGTATATTTCAAACTCCAATGAGCTGTGTGACATTAAAAAACCTTTAATCACTATAAGCCTCTACTTCTCTGTCTATAAAATTAAGCTAAAATACCTATCCCACAGAGTGATTGTGACAATTAATTAGGTGCTATATATAAAGGATTTAGCAAAAATAAGTGTTCAAAATGATGGCAAATATGCTGTTATAACTGGAATAACATGCTGTGATGCAAATGGCTGGCAGGCAAGAAGGCAGGAGTGAATCATGAATGTGCAGGGTGAGGTGGGAAGAGGAGTAGGACTGGCTAGGAGGGTTCTGAGAGTGGAGATGAGAAAGTGGATAAAGGGTACAGAACTGAAATCATAATGTTCAAAGCAGGTTTGGCTGTATAATTTGCAGGGCTCAAAGCAAAATGAAAATGTGGACCTCCTGTTGAAACAGCAGGAAAAAAAGTGCCATTAAAGATACTCAAATAGAAAGCTTTTACCTTTAAAAATATCTTATTAATGTAATAGGGTAATGGCGATACATGAATAACAACATAAGCACAAAACCAGCAAAAAAATAATATTTTGCTACCATGGTTTTATATAGCACAATAAAAATACGACTTTTTAAATGTAGTATCTAAACTTATTGTGAGATTATTTACCTTACTTGTCTTGCCAATATTTTGTTAACCCAGCAAAATATATACTTTAAAAAATTTCATTTTCAAATGATCCAACTGAAAACTCTATCAGTGCTCTTGTCAAATGCAAGATCATACAATTTTTGATAATTTTTAATTTTGAGGTTAAATTTTTCCTGATGCATCTTATTTTATAGGTTGTGACAAGTTTTATAGGTTAGGATAAATTTCTAAGATATATTATTTTGAAGTACTACATTATAGTACTACATTTACATTTCACTACATCATAGAGCTAATGATTCTTTGGCAACAATATTTCTAAAGAGATTTAACTCTTCACACAAATCACTTTTGTGTAATCTGAATGTAATTTTAAATATAAATTTATACAATGGTGCCATAAAGTTTCCATTGACATTTCTTGTAACTTACTATACGAGAGATGAAAAGCAGCTTCATGATTTGTACAGAATTCAAAACACCTGTTTATGCATTCTATTGTTATCTTCACTTATAAGGAAAATTTAATTATAAAATTATCTTCCATGTTAAAATTCGTTCAAAGCTTCATATAACATGAAAATACGTTTCTGTCAAATGCAACAATCACACTGAATTTCTAAGCCTGTAAGTATTTGCTTTGCAATACTGTGTCTGTTTTCAAAGTTGGAGATTCTAAACTAAAAACTGTAATGACTCTCTGAGTTATTTACTTCCTGAGGAATTGACACACGTAATGTCCACGTACATGCTTTTATTTTGTAAGAATTTACTGACAAAGTTTACTGCCTAAGCATCAGCAGCTGCCGTCACTGGGCAGTCTGGGGAGTTAATACTTGTGGAGCTGCTGCCTTGGGGCCAGGCTCCCCACCCCAGCCTCCCTGCAGTCCCAGTGCTGTGCCCTTGCAGAGTCCCTCTTCTCAACCACGACTGTGCTGCCTCTGCTGCTGCAGGCATTGTCGCTGCATCGTCAGGGCTTCCCAGTTCTCCCAGACTGCCCCTAGGCACATGCATATGTGCTGGGTCAGTTGCAGGGTGCCTGGCCCCGCCTGGGATGCCTCGGGGCCTGAGCCTGCACATGTCCTCAGTGCTGCCTGCTGCACCTCCCCTGCTCATGTCCATGTCTCACTGCCTCATCAGAGCTTGCTTACAAAAGCCGGGTTCAAAGGCAAAATTATCAAAAACTTTACGAGGCTGGCAGCAGAGCAGTAAAGCAAACGTGGGGTGCTCCTGAGAGCAGGGCCTCATGCCACTGCACAAGCCACAGCCCATGAAGCTGAACAGGTCCAAATGGAGGTAGGGAACCCTCCACGCATACAGAAGGACAGAAGTCTGTGAGAGAGAGACACACACTAGATACAGAATCCAAATTCTGATAATTGTGTGAAGGAGAGAAGAGGATGCTATGAGAGAAGATGAAGCCAGGGTTGCCATTCAGTTAGGTTTGGCCATAATCTCCTTGTTGTAAGGCAGGCCGTGGGCTAGGCTCCTGCAAGCTCATTGAACTATAGCCCCTTCTGCCAAGCAGCACTGACGTTCATTTAGAACGAACACTCCCACTTCTCTGATTTAGGCGGTTGGCAGCATCAGCAGGGCTGCTAGGAAATCTGCCAGATTTTAAGCAGGATCTTAGCAAATGGATCCAGGCTTTGGAAAGAAAGCAGGAGGGCAAGCAGGGTTGTTAGAACCCTATCCAATTAGGTGAGCTTCGGGACAAGCTTTCAGCCGGAGAGACACCAACACAAATCTGGAATCTGGCCTAGACTCACAGATGTGAGGGCTGGGAACAGACCGGGGGTATCTTTACCTCTTTTGGAAACTTTTCTAACTCAAATGGTTTGAGGTCTTTGTCGCAGTGCCTCAAGGTACTCCTTGCAGACCTATTTTTTGTTTTTAATTGTTGTATAAGCCATTATTTTTTACAAATTCCCTGGCTAGTCTAAGGGGAGTTATTTTATATGAAATGTACTTGTGAAGCTTGGAATTACATCTTTTCCAAAACACAGACATTTCTGTTTTAGTTCTGAGAGGGCCGTTTGGTTTCACAGAATTCCTTGACTTCTCTTTCCCTTTACATAACCCAAGCTTTATTAATGATTTCTTTAATCATCTTCATAAATCCTCAAAACATTTAAGTAGGCTCCCTAGGGTATGATATGAGAATGCAAATTACATACAAATGGTGATCCTATGAAACACAAATACCTCTTCTTTTTAGATTAGTAACTAAAACTATTTTAGCATAGATAGAAAAATCTTAATATACTCTTGAATTATTAACTAATGTTCTACCAACTCAGCACATTTTTATAAAAATGCTCTGAGATTTTATTAAACTTAAACCTTAATTTAAAATAGCAATTTCTGATAGGTCAGGGAAAACTGCTTTAAATGGAACAGTGCAAGTAATTTCATTGCTGTGTATGTAAATGATCCATTAATGTTTACTTGGAAAAAGTGTTCCCTTTGAAATGCCACATGCAAAAAGAATTGCTATAATGCTATCATTAGCATTTAAAATATACCACTCTCCAAAAATTACATCTGAAAAAGGGTCTGAGTCAGGTTTTCTGTAGAAAGTATAACCAAATTATTCCATATTCAAATTGCTCTTTGAACCTAATAAAAAATGGATTTGCGCCCCGATGTCTGATATTGAGAGGCACTGCTCGCAATTCTTAACGGTTCAGGAGAGTAAGAGAACATGGTATCACAGACACTACTCACTGCCTACCCAGTATCTTGTCCCTTCTTCCTGTTTACCAAAATAACCCTAGCTTTGTTGGCAGCAACACAGCCCAACAAAATAACACCTCCTGTCACTGTCTTTCATTTGAGGGCGAAGGCAGGAGACAGCAGAAGATGGTGAATTTCTGAGAAAACTTGTACTTGACTCATTCAGGTGTTCCCCCATCCCCTTTCATTCTCTTTTCTTTCTGCCTAGAACATGCGGATAAGACCGGACACTAAGGATTCGAGTCTAAGAACAAGAACATGCTAAGGATGGGAAAGTAGAAAGCTAGAAGAAAAACAGAACAGTGATAACTTCCAGTGAAGCTCCTGCAGCAGCCGTTGGCCGTCTCTGTCAGGACTTCTGGTTATGTGAGAAAAGCAATGCCTGTTTATGTTAGTGTAGGCAGGGTTTTCTGACATGGAAAAAGATAACTGATTCAGAACTTACATGCACTCAACTCATTCTTAACATACACAATGGGAAAACAAACTCTGTGAACACCTAATGCTCAGTAAATTTATTTACCAAGTCAGTGATGTCTTAAGACTGTATGTTTCAATATCTATTAACATAAATTTAAGTCTCAAGTTCTCAATTAGTCTGGCTCGTCTGCCCTACTTGGAAACAAATGGAAACTTTTACCGAGAAGAGTACGAACTTCAGTTTTCAACTTTAAAAGAAACCAGAACTTTCAATATGTGTGTTGAAAGCTCCAATTCATAATGAACTAGTTCCATACATAAATAGGCAAACTGAATTGGGATCTATTTGAACACTGAAGTCACGTTGGAACATTCCCCTGATTCTTCCGCTTTTAATAAATGTTTTTATTAATGTATGATGTGTGTGTGTGCACAAACCACAAGAATATAGCTTAATGAATTTTTTCAAAGTAAACATGTCTGTATAATGACTACCCCAGCCCAGAGATATCAGATACCGTTCTAGCAATACCATAGAATCCCTCCAAGTCCTTCTCACTGACATGGGGTCACACTTCTTCCCGAAAGGTAACCATTATCCTGACTTCCAACAACATCAATTAGATTTATCTGTTTTTGAAACTTTTTATAAATATACCAGTGTATATCCTTTGTGTGTGGCTTTTGTTCAACACTGTTTGTGTGAAATTTATTCATGTAGTTGCATATAGCACATTTTATCTATTTTCATTTCTGTTCAGTATTCCATTGTTTGAATAGACCATAATTTGTTTTTCCATTCTACTGTTGATTTACATTTGGATTGCTTCCTATTTGGGGCAGTTATGATTAGTGCTGCTATGAACATTTTCATTCATGTGTTTTGTGTAGAAATGTACACATTTCTTTTGGGTATATGTCCAGTAATGGAATTACAGAGTGATAAATTATGTATATGTTCAGCTTTAGTAGATACAGCCTAACGGTTTCCAAAGTACTTTTACCAATTTACAATCTCCACAGCACTGAATGAGAATTCCAGTGATGCCACATCCATCCTAACACCTTCTTTTTTTACTTTAAAACTAAAAAAAAAAAATTGCTTTGGCTGGGGGGTTTGGTGGTGTCTTCTTTAGCTTTAAATTGCATTCCCCTGATGATTAATGCTATTGAGCATTTTTCATAGGCTTGCTGACCATGTGGATATCCTCATTCATAAAGTAAATGACCAAGACTTTTCCCCATAATTCTATATGGCTGTCTTATATACTTTTATGAATTTTTATGGATCTTATATATTTTGAGTAGGAGTGCTTTGTTATTTAAACACATTGCAAATATCTTCTCCGACTCTGTGGCTTGCATATTTATTTTCTTCATTTTGACTTTTAATAAAAAGATTTAAATTTTAATGAATTCCCACTTACAACAATTTTATGATTACTGCTTTTATACCCTCTTTAATAAATCTCTGTTTACTCCAGTGTCACTCTCTATGCTATCCTTTTTCCATGCTATCAACTGGATACTTTATTTTTCAGCTTTAATATTTAGACAAACAATTCTTCCAATATTTATTTTTGTATTCAGTGTGAGCTACATATTTTTTTTTCGAGAGAGAGGGAGACAGAGTGAGCAGAGGAGGGGCAGAGAGAGAGAGAGAGAGAGAGAAGATCCCAAACAGGCTCTGAGGTCAGCAAAGAGCTAGACGTGGGGCTCAAACTCACGAACCATGAGATCATGACCTGAGCTGAAATCAAGTCTCACACTTCACTGACTAAGCCACCTAGGCTCCCCTACAAATCATTTTTATATGGATGTTCAATTGACCCAATGTTCTTTACTGATAAAAACACAATTGTTTAGCACTGTTTAGCAGAGTCACCTTTGTCATAAGTATTGACATATGTATGGACCTTCTTTCTGTGCTCTGTTCTTTTTTATTGGTTACCATGCGCTAATGCCAGATTATTCCTAATTACTGTGACTCTGTATGTCTTGATTCCTGGCTTTATAAATCTTGTAAATTCTACAATATTGTTCTTTTAGATTGTCTTGACTATTCTAAGTCCTTTGCAATCTCATATAAATTTTAAAATAAGCATATTAATTTCTATCAAAAATTTTGTATAAATTTTTATTGACATTGCCCTGATCATTTGAGTTTACTTTTTTATTTATTTCTTGAGAACATGGAATTGTTACCAAAACTAACCCTAGGTGAAAAATGTCTCAACAAATTCCAAGGCTGAAAGTCAGTGATCTAAGTGTCCATTCCAAGAAGAAAAAAGAGTAAATTTTAATATGTTTAACTTTTATTTTCATTCAATTAAAAGTATTTTGAATTTCAATGTGTTTTTTTTTCCTTTGACTTGGAATTTTTTGGAAGCAAATAACCTAAAATCCAAATATTTAGTGATTTTTTCATGTGTAGATTACAGATTTGTTTCTTCAAACTTTTATTTCTATCAATTATTTTGTTTCTTAAACTTTGAGCTAATGCCTTATTAGGTGAACACAAATTTAGAATGCTGACATCTTCCTCAATGACTTTTTAGAATTATAAATGTCCCTCTTTCCTTCTAGTAATATTTTTTTTGTTTAAAGTGTGCTTTATATATATAAACACAAACTTTCCTTTGATTAGTGTTTGCAACGTATAGTTTTTTCCAACGTATATTCTTTTCCTTTCAGACTTTTAAAATCCTTATATTGTTTCTCTAATATGCAGAATACAGATTTTTAAAATATTTTATTTACTTTGACAAATAAAAATTGTATACACTTAAGATATACAACATGATCTCTTGCTATATGGAATATAAATATTTTAAAATCCAATCTGATAATTTGAATTATTAATTGAAATAGTAATTCAACCATATTTAATATCTATCTCTTTAATCACTCTTCTCATTACAAAGACACAGAATTCACAGGCAAACAATTAATGTCCACTGAATCTGGGGCCTCCCTCTTAAAGATAGAGAAACATAAGGAGAAACTATCTGGTAAATAGTTAATGAGACTATTGAGCTTGAGATCAGGTGAGGCTGCTTCTCATCCTGGGAAAAAGTCTGGACTTTAAATTCAGACTTGTGTTCACACCTTGCCTCAAACACTTTCTAGCCATTTTACAGTAGGCAAGTTTCTAATCTATCAGATACTCAATTTCCTTATACATCAGTGAGGGAAAAAAATAAATAATAGCTAAACCACAAGGATGATGTGAGAGTCTGATACAATTTATGAGAACAACTAACATAGGAACTGCCACATAGAAGAGGCTAAAGAACAGGAGCCCTCTTTACAGTTTTAAGTAAACTCCTCTTGGACTTCTTAGGCTCCCAAGTAGCATCATTTGTGATGAGACATGAATTCAATAAGTGATTTTCTTTATATTCCAGGAAAGTTATTTTATGTTGTCCTTACAGAAGTCTGATTAACAAAGTGGAGTGTTTTATTATTTTATAGAAGAAACTTTGATCCAAAGACAATTGAATAAAGTTTAGGCATTGCAATTTTCATATTTTGTGTTGCTAGAATTCTTTAAAAGCATTGTCTTTTTACCAAAGGACAGGAGGAGTTAAGGGAGTTAATCAGAATACACGTTCTCTGATGTTATACTACTCAGAAAATTACCTATTGTTCAAACTTTATTTTGGCTTTTCAATCCTTTGCATAAACTGAAATATCCAAGAATTCATTTTGTTTGTTTTTATTATTTTTCATCACTACCTACCTACCATAGCTTTTTCCAACAGCACACTAAATATAAACATATAAGCCCGTGGTGGGTGTTAAGAGGTCTGGTGTCTAAGCTTGACTATGCCAATCATTAAAAGTCACAGAAACTGACCTGCCTTTTGTCTGGGTTTATATTCTCTTGTGGATAAAATTATGGGGCTTAAATATATTTTTAAGGTCTTTTTCAGAATTACAATTTTATGATTATATGCACCTAATGATTATAATGCTAACAATAAATTAACAAGAGAGTTCTGTCATAAAATCCTTGTTGGTACTATTGGATTTATTGTTGTAACTCATATTCAGCATGAATAACAATACCTTGCCTTGAGAACTCTGTAAATAACTCATCGAACCACTGCAGAGTTCTCCACAGTCTACATAATGTTTTCTGCTGGAATGTTCAATAAATAGTTACTGATATATCCTTGAGTACATGAATGTTTTTGAAACCCCAATGCTTCTTTCTATTTCACAGTGGGAACAATCAGGATGGACTCTTAAAATTGCTTTTACAGTTTTATGACTTGTTTAGAACTCTTCATTCCATTCTCAAAGAAAAATGGGCATATTCAAGTTCACCTAAGATGAACTCCTGGAAAGCTGTCCGTTCAAAGATTGAATGATGTGCAGAAGTAACAAGCACAGGAAATGAACTCTGGCAAGATATTTGCATTGATCACCCTTGGAATGTAAAAAAAAAAAAAAAAAAAAAAAGACAATGAAAGAATAGAAAAGAACTGGATTACTTGGCAACTGATAATTCCCACAGCAGACAGAACAAGGCTGATGTAGCAAAATACAGTAGACAGTATTAGGTACATGTGAAACCAGGATAGGAATAGTTTTCTATTTAAAATTTATTAGGTTGTTTTGCACAGGACAGTACAAAACTGATTTGTGGTAAAGACAATCTGAATAAAAGATGTTTTTAAAGGTGTAATCTTATTTCTTCAGGCTTTTACATTACCTATAATAACAAGAAAACATAATAACTCATAATCAGACAAATGTAGAATGTCTAAAAACTATAAACTCACAATATGAGAGGATTTTGAAGATTTAACCTTCGATAGGAACTAAAGTCAGAGTACACTTCTGATAGAAAGACATAAAGAACCAAAGATTCAAAAAGTAGTTAAAGATGAACTAAGACTAGTATAAAGGCATTGAATTGGAAATCACTAGCAAGGGGTTATAGTTCTGACCAGGTCACTCTGTAAACTTAGATATAACTTCTCTACTCCCCACCATGTGCTCTTCTAAAAGAAGTCAAGGGAGTTTGTCAAGATCAATGGTCTCAAACAGTGGTCCATGAATTCCTTGGAGACCCTGGAGCCATAAAGTGAGTGTAAATTTATTAATGTACTGAGCATTGTAAATAAATAGTATGTTTGGTATGCCTTATGAACTACAATGTATCGAGCACATTTACTATTTCAATGAAGGGAAATAGGTAATAATTCCTTACTAGCTAGGTGACAGTAGGAAAAGTTATTTAATCTGTCTGTGACTTAGTTTCCTCATCTATAAAATGAGGATGCTAACAGAAATACCTTCTTCATAGGTGTGCTAGGACTATTAAATAGCATAATTAAGAAATGCTCTTGGAAGAGCACTGAGCAAAAAAATTAAAGTTAGCCATTATAATTGTCATGATTATTATTACCATAATTTTTAAAAAGCATTGTTGATTTAACAGTAGCTTATCATTATGTATTTTTTCAGTGAATGAATATTAAAAATATAATGATGGACATAAAATTAATATACTGAAATCTGTTGCATTTTTTTACACTGATAATGAAGTAGAAGAGAAATTAAGAAAGTAATTCCATTTACAACTGCACCAAAAATAATAAAACCCCTAGGAATAAACCTAACCAAATTGGTGAAAGACCCACATTTTGAAAATCATAAAACATTGGTGAAAGAAACTGAAAATGACACAAATGGAAAGATATTTCATGCCCATGGAATGGAAGAACCAATATTGTTAAAATGTCTACACTACCCAAATAATCTGCAGATTTATGCAATCCCTATCAAAATGATGACATTTTTCATAGCTAAAACAAATAATAATAAAATTCAACCAACCAGAAAGGACCTTGAATAGGCAAAGCAATCTTTAGCAAGAACAAAGCTGGAGGTATCACAATCCCAGATTTCAAGCTATATTACAAAGCTGTGATAATCAAAACAGCATAATACTGACACAAAAATAAACACATAGATCAGTGGAAGAGAATAGACAGCCCGGAAATAAACTGTTACACGGTCAATTATTCTATGACAAAAGACACAAGAATATACAATGGGAAAAGACAGCTTTTTCAACAAATGGTGCTGGGCAAACTATACAGTTACATGCAAAAGAATGAAATTGGACCACTTTCTTTCTTTTTTTTTTTATGAAATTTATTGACAAATTGGTTTCCATACAACACCCAGTGCTCATCCCAAAAGGTGCCCTCCTCAATACCCATCACCCACCCTCTCCTCCCTCCCACCCCCCATCAACCCTCAGTTTGTTCTCAGTTTTTAACAGTCTCTTATGCTTTGGCTCTCTCCCATTCTAACCTCTTTTTTTTTTTCCTTCCCCTCCCCCATGGGTTCTTGTTAAGTTTCTCAGGATCCACATAAGAGTGAAACCATATGGTATCTGTCTTTCTCTGTATGGCTTATTTCACTTAGCATCACACTCTCCAGTTCCATCCATGTTGCTACAAAAGGCCATATTTCATTTTTTCTCATTGCCACGTAATATTCCACTGTGTATATAAACCACAATTTCTTTATCCATTCATCAGTTGATGGACATTTAAGCTCTTTCCATAATTTGGCTATTGTTGAGAGTGCTGCTATGAACATTGGGGTACAAGTGGCCCTATGCATCAGTACTCCTGTATCCCTTGGATAAATTCCTAGCAGTGCTATTGCTGGGTCATAGGGTAGGTCTATTTTTAATTTTCTGAGGAACCTCCACACTGCTTTCCAGAGCGGCTGCACCAATTTGCATTCCCACCAACAGTGCAAGAGGGTTCCCGTTTCTCCACATCCTCTCCAGCATCCATAGTCTCCTGATTTGTTCATTTTGGTCACTCTGACTGGCGTGAGGTGATACCTGAGTGTGGTTTTGATTTGTATTTCTCTGATAAGGAGCGACGCTGAACATCTTTACATGTGCCTGTTGGCCATCTGGATGTCTTCTTTAGAGAAGTGTCTATTCATGTTTTCTGCCCATTTCTTCACTGGGTTATTTGTTTTTCGGGTGTGGAGTTTGATGAGCTCTTTATAGATTTTGGATACTAGCCCTTTGTCCGATATGTCATTTGCGAATATCTTTTCCCATTCCGTTGGTTGCCTTTTAGTTTTGTTGGTTGTTTCCTTGGCTGTGCAGAAGCTTTTTATCTTCATAAGGTCCCAGTAATTCACTTTTGCTTTTAATTTCCTTGCCTTTGGGGATGTGTCGAGTAAGAGATTGCTACGGCTGAGGTCAGAGAGGTCTTTTCCTGCTTTCTCCTCTAAGGTTTTGATGGTTTCCTGTCTCACATTTAGGTCCTTTATCCATTTTGAGTTTATTTTTGTGACTGGTGTGAGAAAGTGGTCTAGTTTCAACCTTCTGCATGTTGCTGTCCAGTTCTCCCAGCACCATTTGTTAAAGAGGCTGTCTTTTTTCCATTGGATGTTCTTTCCTGCTTTGTCAAAGATGAGTTGGCCATACGTTTGTGGGTCTAGTTCTGGGGTTTCTATTCTATTCCATTGGTCTATGTGTCTGTTTTGGTGCCAATACCATGCTGTCTTGATGATGACAGCTTTGTAGTAGAGGCTAAAGTCTGGGATTGTGATGCCTCCTGCTTTGGTCTTCTTCTTCAAAATTCCTTTGGCTATTCGGGGCCTTTTGTGGTTCCATATGAATTTTAGGATTGCTTGTTCTAGTTTCGAGAAGAATGCTGGTGCAATTTTGATTGGGATTGCATTGAATGTGTAGATAGCTTTGGGTAGTATTGACATTTTGACAATATTTATTTTTCCAATCTATGAGCAGGGAATGTCTTTCCATTTCTTTAAATCTTCTTCAATTTCCTTCATAAGCTTTCTATAGTTTTCAGCATACAGATCCTTTACATCTTTGGTTAGATTTATTCCTAGGTATTTCATGCTTCTTTGTGCAATTGTGAATGGGATCAGTTTCTTTATTTGTCTTTCTGTTGCTTCATTGTTATTGTATAAGAATGCAACTGATTTCTGTACATTGATTTTGTATCCTGCAACTTTGCTGAATTCATGTATCAGTTCTAGCAGACTTTTGGTGGAGTCTATCGGATTTTCCATGTACAATATCATGTCATCTGCAAAAAGCGAAAGCTTGACTTCATCTTTGCCAATTTTGATGCCTTTGATTTCCTTTTGTTGTCTGATTGCTGATGCTAGAACTTCCAGCACTATGTTAAACAGCAGTGGTGAGAGTGGGCATCCTTGTCGTGTTCCTGATCTCAGGGAAAAAGCTCTCAGTTTTTCCCCGTTGAGGATGATGTTAGCTGTGGGCTTTTCATAAATGGCTTTTATGATCTTTAAGTATATTCCTTCTATCCCGACTTTCTCAAGGGTTTTTATTAAGAAAGGGTGCTGGATTTTGTCAAAGGCCTTTTCTGCATCGATTGACAGGATCATATGGTTCTTCTCTTTTTTTTTGTTAATGTGATGTATCACGTTGATTGATTTGCGAATGTTGAACCAGCCCTGCATCCCAGGAATGAATCCCACTTGATCATGGTGAATAATTCTTTTTATATGCCGTTGAATTCAATTTGCTAGTATCTTATTGAGAATTTTTGCATCCATATTCATCAGGGATATTGGCCTGTAGTTCTCTTTTCTTACTGGGTCTCTGTCTGGTTTAGGAATCAAAGTAATACTGGCTTCATAGAATGAGTCTGGAAGTTTTCCTTCCCTTTCTATTTCTTGGAATAGCTTGAGAAGGATAGGTATTATCTCTGCTTTAAACGTCTGGTAGAACTCCCCTGGGAAGCCATCTGGTCCTGGACTCTTATTTGTTGGGAGATTTTTGATAACCGATTCAATTTCTTTGCTGGTTATGGGTCTGTTCAAGCTTTCTATTTCCTCCTGATTGAGTTTTGGAAGAGTGTGGGTGTTCAGGAATTTGTCCATTTCTTCCAGGTTGTCCAATTTGTTGGCATATAAGTTTTCATAGTATTCCCTGATAATTGTTTGTATCTCTGAGGGATTGGTTGTAATAATTCCATTTTCATTCATGATTTTATCTATTTGGGTCATCTCCCTTTTCTTTTTGAGAAGCCTGGCTAGAGGTTTCTCAATTTTGTTTATTTTTTCAAAAAACAAACTCTTGGTTTCGTTGATCTGCTCTACAGTTTTTTTAGATTCTATATTGTTTATTTCTGCTCTGATCTTTATTATTTCTCTTCTTCTGCTGGGTTTAGGCTGCCTTTGCTGTTCTGCTTCTAGTTCCTTTAGGTGTGCTGTTAGATTTTGTATTTGGGATTTTTCTTGTTTCTTGAGATAGGCCTGGATTGCAATGTATTTTCCTCTCAAGACTGCCTTTGCTGCGTCCCAAAGCGTTTGGATTGTTGTATTTTCATTTTCATTTGTTTCCATATATTTTTTAATTTCTTCTCTAATTGCCTGGTTGACCCACTCATTCGTTAGTAGGGTGTTCTTTAACCTCCATGCTTTTGGAGGTTTTCCAGACTTTTTTCTGTGGTTGATTTCAAGCTTCATAGCATTGTGGTCTGAAAGTAAGCATGGTATGATTTCAATTCTTGTAAACTTATGAAGGGCTGTTTTGTGACCCAGTATATGATCTTGGAGAATGTTCCATGTGCACTCGAGAAGAAAGTATATTCTGTTGCTTTGGGATGCAGAGTTCTAAATATATCTGTCAAGTCCATCTGATCCAATGTCTCATTCAGGGCCCTTGTTTCTTTATTGACCATGTGTCTAGATGATCTATCCATTTCTGTAAGTGGGGTGTTAAAGTCCCCTGCAATTACCACATTCTTATCAATAAGGTTGCTTATGTTTATGAGTAATTGTTTTATATATTTGGGGGCTCCGGTATTCGGCGCATAGACATTTATAATTGTTAGCTCTTCCTGATGGATAGACCCTGTAACTATTATATAATGTCCTTCTTCATCTCTTGTTACAGCCTTTAATTTAAAGTCTAGTTTGTCTGATATAAGTATGGCTACTCCAGCTTTCTTTTGGCTTCCAGTAGCATGATAAATAGTTCTCCATCCCCTCACTCTCAATCTAAAGGTGTCCTCAGGTCTAAAATGAGTCTCTTGGGGTGCCTGGGTGGCTCAGTCGGTTGAGCGGCGACTTCGGCTCAGGTCATGATCTCGCGGTCCGTGAGTTCGAGCCCCGCGTCGGGCTCTGTGCTGACAGCTCAGAGCCTGGAGCCTGTTTCAGATTCTGTGTCTCCCTCTCTCTGACCCTCCCCCGTTCATGCTCTGTCTCTCTCTCTCTCAAAAATAAAGAAACATTAAAAAAAATTAAAAAAAATAAAATAAAATAAATAAAATGAGTCTCTTGTAGACAGCAAATAGATGGGTCTTGTTTTTTTATCCATTCTGATACCCTATGTCTTTTGGTTGGCGCATTTAATCCATTTACATTCAGTGTTATTATAGAAAGATACGGGTTTAGAGTCATTGTGATGTCTGTATGTTTTATGCTTGTAGTGATGTCTCTGGGACTTTGTCTCACAGGGTCCCCCTTAGGACCTCTTGTAGGGCTGGTTTAGTGGTGACAAATTCCTTCAGTTTTTGTTTGTTTGGGAAGACCTTTATCTCTCCTTCTATTCTAAATGACAGACTTGCTGGATAAAGGATTCTTGGCTGCATATTTTTTCTGTCTAGCATCCTGAAAATCTCGTGCCAATTCTTTCTGGCTGGCCTGCCAAGTTTCAAAAGAGAGATCAGTCATGAGTCTTATAGGTCTCCCTTTATATGTGAGGGCACGTTTACCCCTTGATGCTTTCAGAATCTTCTCTTTATCCTTGTATTTTGCCAGTTTCACTATGATATGTCGTGCAGAAGATCGATTCAAATTACGTCTGAAGGGAGTTCTCTGTGCCTCTTGGATTTCAATGCCTTTTTCCTTCCCCAGTTCAGGGAAGTTCTCAGCTATAATTTCTTCAAGTACCCCTTCAGCACCTTTCCCTCTCTCTTCCTCCTCTGGGATACCAATTATGCGTATATTATTTCTTTTTAGTGTATCACTTATTTCTCTAATTTTCCCCTCATACTCCTGGATTTTTTTATCTCTCTTTTTCTCAGCTTCCTCTTTCTCCATAACTTTATCTTCTAGTTCACCTATTCTCTCCTCTACCTCTTCAAGCCGAGCTGTGGTGGTTCCATTTTGTTATGCATTTCGTTTAAAGCGTTTTTCAGCTCCTCATGACTGTTCCTTATTCCCTTGATCTCTGTAGCAAGAGATTCTCTGCTGTCCTGTATACTGTTTTCAAGCCCAGCGATTAATTTTATGACTATTATCCTAATTCACTTTCTGTTATATTATTTAAATCCTTTTTGATCAGCTCATTAGCTGTTGTTATTTCCTGGAGATTCTTCTGAGGGGAATTCTTCCGCTTGGTCATTTTGGATAGTCCCTGGCGTGGTGAGGACCTGCAGGGCACTTCCCCTGTGCTGTGGTGTATAACTGGAGTTGGTGGGCGGGGCCGCAGTCAGACCTGATGTCTGCCCCCAGCCCACCGCTGGGGCCACAGTCAGACTGGTGTGTGCCTTCTCTTCCCCTCTCCTAGGGGTGGGATTCACTGTGGGGTGGTGTGGCTCGTCTGGGCTACTTGCACCCTGCCAGGCTTGTGATGCTGGGGATCTGGCGTATTAGCTGGGGTGGGTAGGCAAGGTGCACAGGGGCAGGAGGGGCAGGGTTAGATCGCTTCTCCTTAGGTGATCCACTTCAGGAGGGGCCCTGTGGCAGCGGGAGGGAGTCAGATCCGCTGCCGGAGGTTTGGCTCTGCAGAAGCGCAGAGTTGGGTGTTTGCGCGGAGCGAGCAAGTTCCCTGGCAGGAACTGGTTCTCTTTGGGATTTTGTCTGGGGGATGGGCGGGGGAGATGGCGCTGGCGAGCGCCTTTGTTCCCCACCAAACTGAGCTCTGTTGTCAGGGGGCTCAGCAGCTCTCCCTCCCTTTGTCCTCCAGCCTTCCCGCTTTCCGAGCAGAGCTGTTAACTTATGACCTCCCAGACGCTAAGTCGCGCTTGTTGTGGGAACACAGTCCGTCAGGCCCCTCTGCTTTTGCCAGCCAGACTCAGGGGCTCTGCTTGGCTGGCGAGCCGCCCCTCCGCCCTGGCTCCCTCCCACCAGTCCGTGGAGCACGCACCGCCTCCCGCCCTTCCTACCCTCTTCCGTGGGCCTCTCGTCTGGGCTTGGCTCCGGCGACTCTGTTCTGCTAATCCTCTGGCGGTTTTCTGGGTTATTTAGGCAGGTGTAGATGGAATCTAAGTGATCAGCAGGACGTGCGGTGAGCCCAGCGTCCTCCTAAGCCGCCATCTTGCCTTTTTTGCACTTTCTTACATCATACACAAAAATATACTCAAAATGGATTAACAACCTGAGTATGAAAACAGAACCCATAAAACTCCTAGAAGAAAACACCGACCGTAAATTCTTTGACATTGGTAATGGAAACATTTTCCTAGATATGTCTCCTCGGGCAAGGGAAATAAAAGCAAAATTAAACTATTGGAACTGCACCGAAATAAAAAGCTTTTGCCCAGTGAAGAAAACTACCAATGAAACAAAGGCAACATACTGAATGGGAAAAGATATTTACAAATGATATATCCAATTAGAGTTAATATCCAAAATATATAAAGAACCTACGCAAATCAATACCCCCAAACAAAAACAAAACAATCTGATTTAAAAATGGCCAGATGACCTGAATAGACATTTTTTTAAAGATATACAGATGGCAACAGATACATGAGAAAAGATGCTCAACATCACTAATCATCAGGGAAATGCAAATAAAACCCACAATGAGATACTACCTCATACCTGTCAAAATGGCTAAAATCAAAAAGACAAGAAATAACAAATGTTGGCAAGGATGTGGAGAAAGAAAAACCTTCATGCACTGCTGGTAGGAATGCAAACTGGTTCTGGCACTGTGAAAAACAGTATGGAAGGTCCTCAAAAAATTAAAATAGAATTTCCCTATGGTACACTACTAATTCTACTACTAGGTATTTACACAAAGAAAATAAAAGCACAAATCTAAAAAGGTACACTCACTCAGGTTTATTGCAGTGTTATTTACATAGCCATGATATGGAAGCAACTCCAATGTTCAGCCATAGATGAATAGAAAAAAGATTAGTGGGTTATTACTCAGACATAAAAAAATATTTGAGACCTTGCCATTTGTAACATGAATGGACCCAGAGAGTACAATGCTAAGTCAAATAAGTCAGCCAGAGAAAGACAAATACCATGATTTCACTCATCTGTGGAATTTAAAAAAATGAAGAAAAATAGAAGACAGACAAAACATTCTTTTTTTTAAACTTTTTTTTTAACATTTATTTATTTTTGAGACACAGAGAGAGAGAGAGAGAGAGAGACAGAGCATGAGCAGGGGAGGGGCAGAGTGGGAGACACAGAATCTGAAGCAGGCTCCAGGCTCTGAGCTGTCAGCACAGAGCCCGACGTGGGGCTCGAACCCACGAACTATGATATCATGACCTGAGCTGAAGTTGGATGCTTAACTGACTGAGCCACCCAGGTATCCCAAAAACATTCTTAAATACAGAGTACAAACTGCTAGTTGTCAGAGGGGAGGGGGTTGGGGGGATGGGTGAAATAGATAAAGGAGACTGAGTATACTTATAGTGATAAGCACTGAGTACTGGATAGAATTGTTGAATCCTTATATTTTACACCTAAGACTAATAGAACAGTGTAATTATACTTCAGTAATTAATTAATTAATTATACTTCTAGATGGACACATGGAAAAAAATACAATGATCAGGTAGGCCTGCAAGGTCTATTTTGAACTTAGAAAAGTTATGTTCTGGTTATTTATTGCTACAAAACAAACCTGCCCCAAACCTACTAGCTTAAAACAACCACCTTATTTTGCTCATGATGTTGTGCATCAGGGTTCAAGACTCAATTGGGTGGTACGCCTGATCCATATGGATCAGCAGAAGCACCTGGGGCTGGAGACTCCACACCCAGTTTGTGGGAGGACACTGCACAAGGCTTGAATTGCAGGAGGAATGGATTGTTGAGCTCATTTTTGGAATGGTTGAGGTTGAGAATGCCAGGTGAGATAGTCTTCTTACCCCCTTTAAGCTCTTAGATTCCACGAACCTAATTGGTACTGGCTTAATAGGCAGCAGAATGCTTTTATTGATAGAGTGCTTCCACGCTTCAGGCATTCTCAGTGCTATTTTTGGTGGCACATTTTTCTTTCTTTCCCAGGACAGGAAAGCAGCATGTTCTACCCACTTCAGACACATTTGCCATTTATAAGCCTATAAGTGTTATTTCACCACTTATTTCCCTCTGCGTATTAGAGTGTGAGCTCTCTTCCTATTGAATATTTAAATATTGTCCTGGATTGCTCTTCCAAAATGTCAAATTTTGAAGATGAAAGTCAAAGAAGATTTCTGTTTTGGGGGTTTGTGGACCAGACCTCAGAAAGAGACAATGTAAATAGATGATTTTTTTTTTTAAAGAGAGAGCTTGTAGGGCTATGCTAAATTGCCAAGCATCCTATTCTTTTTTTCATCTAAAAGTATTTTTAAGGATCAAGTGGTTTCTGTTAAAGAGGCTTAAACATCTTCAAAGTGCAACTTAATTTGCATAGACAGAGAAGGTGTCTTTTAGCATGACACAGAACTTCAGACTTTGTTCTCTCAGCTCAAATCTATACACGGTTTAGATTTTTTTTTTTTTTCATTCATGGCTCTTCAAATGAAGAGCTCGACTCCCAATTATCAGACTAGGAGTTTTCAAATTTTGCTCCAAGGTTGATTAAAGTCTTCTAGGATCTTCCATGTTCTCAAATGGCTGTTTTAAGTTCTTGGTCATAGAATTCTTCTCTTGTTTTTGTTGTTGTTGTTTAATATTTATTTTTGAGAGAGAGAGAGAGAGAGAGAGAGAGACAGAATCTGAAGCAGGCTTCAGGCTCTGAGCTGTCAGCACAGAACCTGATGTGGGGCTTGAACTCACAGAACGTGAGATCATGACCAGGGCCGAAGTCAGATGCTTAACCAACTGAGCCACCCAGGCGCCCCTTGCTTCTCCTTTCATTTAAGGGCTGAGTTGTATGCTTCTGCTATTTTATATATACCATTCATCACTTCTTGTGTTTTATTTTATCTAGTGATAAATATCAGTTTAGATGTCTTTTATCTTGGTTGGAGCTGGTAGACTGCAGATCATATTACCTCACTGAGTATGTCTATCATGACTTTGTTCTAGAACTTTGGATGTTCATCACAGCACACAAATTTGTGAAAAAGTGAAACTTCCAGGTAAGACACAGATGGTTGAAAAGATTTCCTGATTTGTTGTTGGCTCATGATTACAGGGTTCAGACGAAATAAATGATTAAGCTCTTATATAGTTGTTGTTTTCCTAGAAATTCTGAATAATTGTAGCCAATGCATTTTCCTGAAATCTAATTTCCATTTTAAGTTTTAGTATCTTGTCTCTACTGCCATTGAAGATAAAAACTCTTTTTGGGCTTATTTGCACTATTTTAGACTTAATTTTTGACTGCCTTACTATGATTATGATTACAAAATGTACCCTCTGTTGGCCCAATTACTTGGCAAAATGAAATGAGTATTATTTCCCTCTAAAACTTTTAAGAATAGACAGTGATAGTGTATGGATCTATTTTAAAAACCATTAAAAGTCTTGCTAGTTAGCTTTCTTTTCATGTAATAGAAAGAGGGGTTGAATGAGTCATGTCAAGTGATCCATGAGATTAATATAGACAAAAATGTCATAGCCTCATGCATGCAGCTGTGAATGGCATATCTACTTTGCCATCTGTATACTTAATGGACAAAATGTCCCAGTGACTGCTTCAGGGTTTAAAGTTAACTCAGTTATCAGCAGCCACATTTCCTGTTGTCTAATACTCAAATTCAATTCTATTGGGAACTTTAGTCTGGCTTTTGGAGTAGGTAGAAAAATCTGCTAACCATATTACACTCCTTCATAAACCATATTGAATTAGACTATTAGCTAATACTGAGTAAAAGCAAATACCATTTGCTTTGAGCAAGTACTGTGTTTTATATGGAGGGATGTTCATTCTCAGTGCATTTATATTTTAGCTCAGTAGTGGAAATGAACAATGCATGATAACATAGCAGCTATTATTTCTGTGATAAATGAGATCCAAAAATAAACCATCCTAAAATTTAAATATATAGCATGTTTAATTTAAATTTTATTTGGATAAATTTTTATAGTGATGGTTATATTATTCTTTCTACACTGAAAAAATATATAGCATTTTTTCCAGGGATAAATTTCCCCTTTCATATTATTTGCCAAATCAAAATTTTAATGTCTATATTGCTTCTGGTATAATTCTCTCCATTTATACAATGACGTTTTCCTACTAATTTTTTAGTACACTTTATTGAAGAGCTATAGATTTACAGAAAAATTTTACCCACCATTACAATTATACAGAATAGTTTTACCACAACTACCTTAAAAATCCCTTATACTTCCCCTATTTATTTCCGTCCCCTTTTGCCTCCTCCATGGACTCTTAGAAACTACTGATCTTTTGATACCATATGTTTTCACTCTTATGTGGATCCTGAGAAACTTAACAGAAACCCATGGGGAAGGGGAAGGAAAAAAAAAAGGAGGTTAGAGTGGGAGTGAGCCAAAGCATAAGAGACTCTTAAAAACTGAGAACAAACTGAGGGTTGATGGGGGGTGGGAGGGAGGGGAGGGTGGGTGATGCGTATTGAGGAGGGCACCTTTTGGGATGAACACTGGGTGTTGTATGGAAACCAATTTGACAATAAACTTCATATATTGAAAAAAAAAAAAAAAGAAACTACTGATCTTTCTATTATCACTTAGTTTTGCCCTTTCCGTGATGTTGTCTAGTTGAGATCATACAGTATGTAACCTTTTCACACTGCCTTCTTACATTTAGCACAAAGTATTTAAGATTTCTCTGTTATCTTTTTGTTGCTTCATAGCTCATACCTTTTTATCTCTGAATGATATTCAATTGTATGATGTATCATAGTTTATTCATTCACCTATTGAAGGACATCTTGATTGTTTCAAAGTTTTGATAATTATGAACAAAGCTGCTGTAAACATTCATGCGTAGGTTTTTGTGTATAGTTTTCAACTCATCTGGGTAAATACTAAGTGTGACTCCTAGTCATACTATGAGCCTATGTTTAGCTTTGTGAGAAACTGCCAAACTATCTTTGAAAGTGGTTACACCATTTTGCATTCCCACCAGTAATAAATGAGAGAGCCTATCGCTCCACATCACCACCATTTGGTGCTGTCAGTGTTCTAGATTTTGGCTGCACTAATAGTTGTGTAGTGGTTATCTCTTTGTTATTCTAATTTTTTTAATGTTTATTCATTTTTGCGAGAGAGAGAGAGAGAGAGAGAGAGAGAGAGAGAGAGAGAGACAGAACATGAGTGGGGGAGGGGCAGAGGGAGAAGGAGACACAGAATCTGAAGCAGGCTCCAGGCTCTGAGCTGTCAGCACAGAGCCCTATGCAGGGCTTAAACTCAGGAACTGTGAACTCATGACCTGAGCCGAACTCAGACACTTAACCAACTGAGCCACCCAGGCACCCCTGTTGTTTTAATTTGCAATTCTTTAATGATGTATGATGTAGAGCATCTTTTCATATGCTTCTTTGCCATCTGTTTATCTTCTCTAATGAGGTGTCTGTTTAGGTCTTTTGCCCATTTTTTTTTCCTTTTGCTCATTTTTTAACTGGGTTGTTCCTTGCCTTGTTGTTGAGTTTAAAGAGTTCTTCGTATATTTTGCATAACAGCCTTTATCATATATGTGTTTTGCAAATATTTTCCCTCAATCTGTGGTTTGTCTTTTTATTCTTGTAGTTCTCTGAGAAGTTTTTTTCATTTTAGTAAAGTCCAAATTATCGTAATTTTCTTTCATGGATCATGCTTTTGATGTTCTATCTAAAAACTTATCACCAAATCCACTGCCCCTATCATTTGTCTAATGTTATCGTCTAGGCATTTTATGGTTTTTCAATTTACCTTTAGGTCTATGATCCACTTTGAGTTAATTTTTGTGAAAAGTGTAGGTTTTCTGGTGAGATTTTGTTGTTGTTGTTGTTGTTGGCAAATGGATGTCCAGTTATTCTAGCACCATTTTTTTCAAAAGATCATCCTTTTCCATTGAATTGCCTCTACTCTTTTGTCAAAGATCACTTGATTATATTTGTGTGGGTCTATTCTGAGCTCTCTATTTTGTTCCACTGTCCTATGACCTATTTGACTTTTGTATGTCAGTATCATGCTGTCTTGATTACTGTAGCGTGGCAGAAAGTCTAGAAGTCAGGTAATGTCAGTCTTGCTATTCTATTCTTCTTCAGTATCATGCTACATATTCTGGGTCTTTGGTCTTTCCACATAAACTTCAGAATCATTTTTTCCACATCTACAAAATAACTTGCTGAGATTATTACTGAGTTTGCACTGAATCTATAAAGTCGGGAAGAATTGACATCTTAATAACATATAATATGGACACACTGGAGAATTCATATTCGATCCATAATCATGGAATATATCCCTATTTAGATCTTGATTCATTTTATTAGAGTTTTATAATTTCCTCATAGAAATTCTGTACATGTTTTGTTAGACTCATACCTAGGTATTCTTTTCTTTCTCCTTCCTTGGTGCGAACTTAAATGGTATTGTGTTTTTAATTTCCCAATTGTTCATTGCTGATATATAGGAAAGTAACTGATTTTTTTTTTTTTTTTGTATTTTGATCATGTATTCTGCAGCCTTGCTATAATCACTTATTAGCTGCAGGAGTTTTGTTGTTGTTGATTGTTATTTTCTATAATCATATCATCTGCAAAGACATACAGTGTCATTTCTTCTTTCCTTACACTGTATAGTTTTTATTTATTTTTCTTGTCTTACTAAATTTACTAGACTGCTATTTCAATGTTAAATGAAAGTTGTGAGAAAGGATATTCTTTCCTTGTCCCCAATCATAGAGGGAAAGCATCTATTTTCCCATCACTAATATGATGTGGTTGTAGGCTTTTTAAAGATGCTCTTTATCAGGTTGAGGAGTTCTTCTCTATTCCTAATTTGCTGAGACTTTTTATCATGGATTTGCCAATGCTTTTTCTAACTCTAATTATATCTATTTACTATTTAAATATTGTTTATATTTTTTCTTCTTAATCAGATGATCATATGATTTTTTTTTCTTATTTAACCTGTCAAAGAGATAAACTGCATTAATTGATTTTTGAAAGTTGAACCAGCCTTTCATAACTAGAATAAATCTCACTTGGTAATGGTATATAATTATTTTATTATATATATTTTTTGAAGAGTACTACCTCTATGTTCATGAGAGATACTGGTCTGTAGTTTTCCTTTCTTGTAAATCTTTATCTGGTTTTGGTATTATGCTGGTATTATGCTGGCCTCATAGAATGTTAAAAAATGTTTCCCTTGCTTCTATTTTCTGGAAGAGATTGTAGAGAATTGTTATCAATTCTTTAAATGCTTGGTAGAATTCATCCATAAAACCATCTTGGGGCATCTGGGTGGCTCAGTAGGTTAAGTGTCCGACTTTTGATAGAGGCTCAGGTTGTGATCTTGTGGTTGTGGGATGGAGCTCTGTACAGGGCTTTGTGTTGAGCCTGGAACCTGCTTGGAATTATCTCTCTTCCTGTCTCTCTGCGCCTCCCCCTCTATCTCATGCACCCACATGCTCTCTCAAAATAAAAAACATTTAAAAAAATAGGTACAGTTAAAAAATCATCTTAGCCTTGTGCACTCTTTTTCCAAAAGTTATCAATTATTCATTCAATTTCACTAGTATACATATGCTTATTCTGATTCTCTATTTCTTCTTATCTAAGTTTTGATAGTGTGTTTTTTTCAAGGAATTGGTACACTTCACCTATATTATCAAATCTCTGGGCATAGAGTTGTTCATAAAATTCTTTTATTATCCTTTTAATATCTAGGGAATAAGTAGTAATGCTTTTTAATTTCTTTTTTTTTAATGTATATTTTTGAGAGAGGGCAAGAAACACAGCCCAAGAGGGAGAGGGCAGAGAGAGAGGGGGAGACACAGAATCCAAAGTAAGCTCCAGGCTCTGAGCTGTCAGCACAGAGCCCAATGTGGGGCTCAAACTCAGGAACTGTGAGATCATGACTTAAGCCAAAGTCGGACACTTAACTGACTGAGCTAACCAGGCACCCCTTAATTTCTGATATTAGTAATTTATGTCTTTTTTGTTTTCTTAATTAGCCTGTCTAGAGATTTATCAATTTTAAAAAAGTCTTTTCAAAGAACCAGCTTTTGATTTCATTGATTTTTCTATTGATTTCTTGTTAAAATTTCATTAGTTTCTACTCTATTTTTATTTTGGAATTTTCCAGCTATTTTTCCATATTAGTTTCTACTTTTATTATGATCTGAAAGCATACTTCGTATGATTTCTGTTCTTATAAATTTGTTAAGGTGTGTTTTATGGCCCTATATGTGGCCTATCATGGGGAATACTCCCTGTGAGTTTGATATGAACATATATTTTGCTGTAGTTAAATGTAGTATTCTATAAATGTCAATTATATCCAATTGATTAATGATGCTATTCAGTTCAGCAATATTATTACTGATTTTCTGCTTCATGAATGAGTCAATTACTAATAAATGGGTATTCAGGGCTCCAGCTACGAATGGATTTGTCTTTCTCTTTGCAGTTGTTAGTTTTTGCCACACTTATTTTGATGGTCTGTTGTTAGGCACATATGCATTAAAATTATTATGCCTTCTTGGAGAATTGATCCCTCATTGTTTATGCAATGCCCCTATTTATCCCTGATAATTTTCTACATTCTGAATTCTGCCATATCCTAGATTAACAGAGCTACTCCAGCATTCTTTTGATTAGTGCTACCATGGTATGTATTTCTTCATTCATTCATTCATTTATTATTTTGTGAGACAGAAGAGACAAAGAGATGGACAGAGAGAGAGAGAGAGAGAGAGAGAGAGAGAGAGAGAGAAAGAGAGAGAGAGAGAGAGAATCCTAAGCGGGTTCTGTACTATCAACATGGGAGCCTGACATGGGGCTCAAACTGACAAACTGTAAAATCATGACCTAAACTGAAATCAAGAGTCCGATGCTTAACCAACTGAGCCATCAAGGTGTCTCTTCCCTTTATTTTTAAAGCATTTTTATCTTTCTATTTAAAGCGAGTTTCTTTGCAGACAATCTATAGTTGGGTCTTGGTTTCTGATCCACTCTGGCAATCTCTGTCTTTAAACTGGTATATTTAGACCATTCACATTTAAAGTGATTATTGATGCAGCTGGATTAATATCTACTATGTTTTAACTGTGTTCTATTCATTACACTTGGTATTTCTTTTAAAAATCTACTCTAATTCTGATTTTTAATTGATTGCTTTATATGATCCCATTTTCTCTCTAGAAGAGAAGCATATCAATTATACTTCATTTTTAAAATTTTAATGGGTTGTCTTAGAGTTTGCAATATACATTTACAACTAATCTGTGTTAACTTTCATATAACAGTATGCTGCTTGATGGACAGTACAGGTACCTTATAACAGAGTATTCCCAATTCTTTTCTTCCATCTTTTATAGGACTGTCATTCCTGTCACTTTTCCATATACTGGAACCAATCAATATATTATTGCTGTTATTACTATGAACACACAGTTATCTCTCAGTTTAAGAATAAAGTAAAATATTGTATTTACCTTCATTTATTCCTTCTCTAATACTTCTCCTTTCTTTACCCCAAGTTTCTGACATATCATTTTCCTTCTCTCTGAAGAACTTTTAACATTTCTTGTAAATGTTTACTGGCAAAAATGCTTTTTGTTTGTTTGATAAAGTATTTCTTCCTCCTTCACTTTTGAATTGTAACTCTGCTAGACAGAGTTCTAGATTAGTGGGGTGTTTTTTCCTTCAACTCTGTAAATATTTCACTCTACTCTCTTCTTGTGTGCATGATTTCTGACTAGAAGTACAACATAATTCTATCCTTGTTCTTCTATAGATAAGGGATATCCCCCCACCTGCCTTTTTCAAGGTGTTCTCTTTTTATTTACTTTAAAATTTTTAATGCTTTTATTTACTTTTATTTTATTTTTTTACATTTATTTATTTGCTGAGAGACAGAGCATGAGCGGGGAGGGGCAGACAGGGAGGGAGACATAGAATCTGAAGCAGGCTCCAGGCTCTGAGCTGTCTGCACAGAGCCTGACATGAGGCTCAAACTCATGAATCACAAGATCATGACCTGGGCCAAAGTCAGACACTCAACTGACTGAGCCACCCAGGCACCCCTCAAGGTTTTCTTTTAGTCTTTGGTTTTCTACAGCTTAAATATGATACACCTAGGTGTAGATTTTTTTGTTTTTGTTTACTTATTGTTTTTGGTTATTTATCCTGCTTAGTGTTCTCTGAGCTTCCTGGGTCTGTGGTTTGGTGTCTATCATTAAAGAATTTAGAAAATTCCCCATCATTATTAATTCAAATAACTCTTCTGCTCTTTACTCTCTTTCTTCTACTTCCACTATTCCCATTATGCATATTTTATATCTTTTGTAATTGTCCCACAATTCTTGGATATATTTGTTATTCTTTTGTGTTCATATATTCTGTATTTTTCTGATTATTTTTTTGTCCACCTATTTTATTAGTTACAGGGAAGAGTGTGTTAAGATCTCCCATATGATTGTGGAAATGTGTGTTGCTCCTTTTGGTTCTGTCACTTACTGTTATATGTCTTTTGAAACTATTAGTGTATATACATACAGGAATGTTACATCTTTCTTTTATTCTCCAACAGAAATCCTAATTTTTAATTGTGCTCTGATTCAATCTCAGAATCAAACTGTTTAATTATGTAGTAGTATATACATCACATATTACTGGAACATATGGATGAAACTTTTTAGGATAATAAGATTTAATTCTTATTCCTTCATTGTATTCTCTGTAGTATATTTCTGGTTTTCATACTTAATTGTGAAGTGAGATTTCTGTCTGGTTTGATTTCTCTCTTTTTTTTTTAATTTTATTTTTCATTTTTTTAAATTTACATCCAAATTAGTTAGCATATAGTGCAACAATGATTTCAGGAGTAGATTCCTTAATGCCCCTTACGCATTTAGGCCATCCCCTTTCTACAGCCCCTCCAGTAACCTTCAGTTTGTTCTCCATATTTATGAGTCTCTTCTGTTTTGTCCCCCTCCATGTTTTTGTATTAATTTTGCTTCCCTTCCCTTATGTTCACCTGTTTTGTCTCTTAAAGTTCTCATATGAGGGAAGTCATATGATTTTTGTCTTTCTCTGACTAATTTCACTTAGCATAATACCCTCCAGTTCCATCCACGTAGTTGCAAATGGCAAGATTTCATTCTTTTTGATTGCTAAGTAATACTCCATTGTATATATACATACCACATCTTCTTTATCCATTCATCCATCAATGGACATTTGGGCTCTTTCCATACTTTGGCTATTGTTTATAGTGCTGCTATAAACTGGGGGTGCATGTGTCCCTTTGAAACAGCACACCTATATCCTGAGGCTAAATGCCTAGTAGTGCAATTTCCAGGTCGTAGGGTAGTTCTATTTTTAGTTTTTTGAGGAACCTCCATACTATTTTCCAGAGTGGCTACACCAGCTTGCATTCCCAAGGAATGTTACATCTTTCTATTGAATTTACTTTATATTTGTTATTAAACATGCCTCTTTATCTCTAGTAATTGTATCAAAAAATGCTTGTCTAATAATACAGCCACTCCATCTACCTTTTGGTTAGTATTTACAAGATATACTTTTTCTATCATTGTACTTTCAAACTATGTGTTACATTTCAATTGTGTCTCCCTTAATAGCACATAGTTGCTAATATACAATACTGATAATTGCCATATACAAGTAACTTTGAAACTCTTTAAAATTACGGAAAAAAACTGTAAATGTCATTTAAAAATATCTGAAGAGAAAAAGCTTCTGTACAGTGAAGGAAACAATCAACAAAACTAAAAGGCAACCTACAGAATGGGAGAAGATATTTGCAAATGACATACTGGATAAAGGGTTAGTATCCAAAATCTATAAAGACCTTCTCAAACTCAACAACCCTAAAAACAAATAATCCAGTGAAGAAATGGGCAGAAGACATGAATAGATACTTTTCTAAAGAAGATATCCAGGGGCGCCTGGGTGGCGCAGTCGGTTAAGCGTCCGACTTCAGCCAGGTCACGATCTCACGGTCCATGAGTTCGAGCCCCGCGTCAGGCTCTGGGCTGATGGCTCAGAGCCTGGAGCCTGTTTCCGATTCTGTGTCTCCCTCTCTCTCTGCCCCTCCCCTGTTCATGCTCTGTCTCTCTCTGTCCCAAAAATAAATAAACGTTGAAAAAAAAATAAAAAAAAAAATAAAAAAAAAATAAAGAAGATATCCAGATGGCTAACAGACACATGAAAAGATGCTCAACATCATTTATAATCAGGGCAAATCAAAACCACAATGAGATACCACCTCACACCTGTTAGAATGACTAACATGAATAACTCAGGAAACAACCAGATGTTGGTGAGGATACAAAGAAAGGGGAACTCTTTTGCACTGCTGGTGGGAATGCAAACTGGTACAGCCACTGTGGAAAACAGTGTGGAGGGTCCTCAAAAAATTCAAAATAGAATTATCCAAAGACCCAGCAATTGCACTACTAGGTATTTACTTACCCAAAGGACACAAAAATGTTGATTCAAAGGGGCACATGCACCCAATGTTTATAGCAGTGCTATCAACAATAGCCAAATTAGGGGAAAAGCCCAAATGTCCATCAATGGATGAATGGATAAAGAAGATATTTTGCATGTGTTTGCGTGGAATATTACTTGGTGATCAAAAAGAACAAAATTTCACCATTTGCCAGTTCCATCCAACATGGATGTATGGAACTAGAGCGTATTATGCTAAGCAAGATAAGTCAGGCAGAGAAAGACAAATATCATGTGATTTCACTCATACGTAGAATTTAAGAAACACAACAGATGAACATAGGGGAAGGGAAGGAAAGATAAGATAAAATCAGGGAGGCAAACCGTAAGAGACTCTTAAATACAGACAACAAACTGGGAGTTGCTAGAGGGGAGGTAAGTGAGGAAATAGGTAAATAAGTGATGGGCATTAAGCAGGGTATTTATTGGAATGAACACTGGGTGTTGTATGTAAGTGATGAATCACCAGGTTCCACTCCTGAAATCAATACTACACAGTATCTTAACTGACTTGAATTTAAATAATATGTGTGTGTGTGTGTATATATATATATATATACACACACACACATATATACACACACACACATATATATATATATACATATATATATACACATACATATATATACATATACACACACACACACACACACACACACACACACACACGAAGAGAATGATGCTTGCGAGAAAGGAAATTTGCTTTCCTTATGTCAAGAGGAATAACAGTAAAGATTTTTTTTAGTGTCCAGGAAATGGATCATAGACCATGTGGTGATTGTAAATCCAGAATTCATCAAGATCTCAAAAACTAATACATAGATGGCAGTGAGATTGTATAGAGTTATTGAACAAGAGTAAATGTTTCATTCTATGAATATCACAGCAATGGTGACCAACAGAACAGAGAGCTTGATAGAAGGGTAAGCAATAGAGCCCAAAGGCTAGCACACAATGGGAAGCAGTCTTGTTACATGTGCAGTGACCCTCTCTTATCTCTCAAGAAAACAAAAAGCTAAAAACGGCACTATATAAATCAATCCAAAGGGGATCTTAATGGGAATTGGGGTTGTACGTAAAAATAACACCATGGCTTTATGGTAATATTTAGAGAGTAAGAATTTGGAGAAACAGACTATATTCCCTGCTAAACATACTGTGGCCATGGAACATCAAGATTTCTGTTACTGGGGCATCTGGATGGCTCAGTGGGTTAAGCAGCCAACAACTCTTGGTGTCAGCTCAAGTCATGATCTTACAGTTTGTGGGGTTGAGCCCCACAAAAGGCTCTGTGCTGGTGACATGGAGCCTGCTTGGGATTCTCTGTCTCCCTATCTCTCTGCCCCTCCCCTTCTCTCTCTCTGTCTCTCTCTGTCTCTCTCAAAATAAATAAATAAATTTTAAAAAATAAGAAAAAAAGTTTTCTGTTACTGACCAGGATGGTTACACCTAGCATTTGCTATTCACTTCTCTTCCTGCGCCCTATTCTACTCAGTGTTATAATTATTTCTGTAAATATCTATATCTCAAAGCTCTTTGAGCATAAGAACTACATTTAATTCCATTTTCTAAAAGATCTACTCTCTTAGCAAGCTTCAAATATGTAATACAGTATTATTAACTATAGTCACTATGCTGTACATTATATCTCCATTACTTATTTATTTTATAACTGGAAGTTTGTACCTTTTGACTACATTTACCCATTTTACCCCATCTCCCTTCTCCATCCTTGGCAACCACCAATCTGTTTTCTGTATCAATGAGCTTGTTTTTTTTTTTTTATTAGATTGTACATATAAGTAAGATCATTTATTTTTTTCTTTTTCTGCCTGACTTATTTCACTTAGGGAAGACCCTCAAGGTCCATCCGTGTGGTTGCAAATGGGAAGATTTCATACTTTTTTATGGCTGAATAATGTTCCATTGTGTATATGACATCTTTTTTGCCCATTCATCCATTGATAGGCACTTAGTTTTTTTTCACATATGCTAGCTATTGTGAATAATGCTGCAATGAACAAAGGGGTGCATATACCTTTTAAAATTAGTGTTTTGAGGATAAATACACAGAAGTAGAATTGCTGAATCATGTAGTAGTTCCATTTTGAATTTTTTGAAGAACCTTCATACTATTTTCCATAGTGCCTATACTAATCATTCCCACCCAGAGTACACAAGGGTTCCCTTTTCTCCACATCTTTGCCAACATTTCTTGTCTTTTTAATGATAGCCACTAAAAGGTATGAGTGATATCTTATTGTGGTTTTGATTTGCATTTCCCTGATTATTAGTGATGCTGAGCATCTTTTTAAAAATGTCCATTTGAGGTGCCTGGGTAGTTCAGTCTGTTGAGCATCTGACTCTTGATTTCAGCTCAGGTCACTATCCCAGAGACGTGGATTCAAGCCCTGTATTGGACTCTGTGCTGAGCTTAGAGCCTGCTTAAGACTTTCTTTCTCTCTCTCTCTCAAAAAAAAAAAGAAAGAAAAGAAAAGAAAAAGAAAAAGAAAAAAAGTCTATTCAGATCCTTTGCCCATTTTTTAAAAGCATATTGTTAGGTTTGTTTTTCTATTGATTTAAATTCTTTTTATATTTTGGATATAAATATACCAACCCCTTATCAGATATATGCTTTGCAAATATTTTTTCCACTCTTTAGGTTGCCTTTTTACTTTGTTGATGAGTCCCTTGGCTGTGCAGAAGCTTTTTTAGTTTGATCTAAAAAATTATCTCTAAGACCAATGTCAAGGTACTTACCACTTAGGTTTTCTCCTTAAGTTTTATGGTTTCAGGCCTTATATTCAAGTCTTTAATCCATTTTGAGTCAATTTTTACATATGGATAAGATAGTGATACAATTTCATTATTGCATGTAACTGTAGAATTTCCCAGCACCATTTATTGAAGATATTGTCCTTTACCTCATTGTATATGCTTGACTCCTTTGTCATAAATTGACCATATATTTATAGGTTCATTTCAGGGCTCTCTTTTCTGTTCAATTGATCTATTTTTTTTTACTCCAATACTATACTGTTTTGATTACTATGACTTTCTAATATAGTTTAAAATCAGAGAGCATGATACCTCCACCTTTGCTCTTCTTTCTCAAGATTGTTTTAGCTATTTAGAGTCTTTTGTGGTTCCATAAAGAATGTATGATTATCTAATACTGTGAAAAATGCCATTGGTACTTTGATCGTGTTTGAACTGAATCTGTAGGTTGCTTTGGCTCGTATGAACATTTTAACAATATTTTTCCAATCCATGAGCATGGAATATTTTTCCATTCATTTGTGTCTTCAAATTTTTCATCAGTGTCTTACGGCTTTCAGTGTGCAAAATTTTTCACTTACGTGGCTAAATTACTTCCTAGATATTTTACTATTTTTTATTTATTGTAAATGGGATTGTCTTTCATTTCTTTCTGATAGTTTATTATTAGTATACAGAAATATAAGATTTTTGCATATTGATTATACAGCCTGCAAGGTTATTAAATTCATTTATTAGTTTTAACATTTTTTTGTAGAGTCCTTAGAGTTTTCTATATTCTTAATTCTCTTTATAACTCCCAATAGTGCCTGGTATGGGAAAACTATTAGAGTAACTTTTAAAACAAATAAATGAATTAAGTAATCAACTAAAAATGGCAAAAAATAGAATCTTACGATACTTTGTACTTTTTGGTTGCCCCAACCCCAACTCTTATCTATTCTCCACATGTCAGTATCCTGATCTGTGCCCTATGAGAGTTTACCCGATAGCCCTATCATCAGAAATGCACTGACTTCTGGTTTCTAGTTCAGTCAATAAGAGGCGCCTGCAAATTAGAGGGTAGAAAAATAGAATGACTGATGTATTTGTTTTTCCTCTGCCTCCTTCTTTCAGTTTCATAGTTGTGTTCCTATGATTTCTATCATACAGCTCTTCTTCCAGAGTACCTAGATGATACTAGAATTTTATCCTGACCTTAACTGATATATAATGCATGAAAAATACTTGATAATTATTTCTGAGGAAATAATATTTATTGAATGTCTGTTGTTAATAGTACCATTTCAATATTTTACAACTTAGGGCAGGAATCATTATTTTTATCCTCTAAGGATATATTTTTCTTCTTTTTACCTGAATACGTAATATTTTTCCTTCTTTTAAAAACTGTATTGCTTTCCTGAAGTTTGTTAATTATAGGGTAATTTCCCAATTGAAAACAGACTAACGAGAAAAGTATATAAATATACATACATACATACATACACACACATGCATACACACACATTTTATCTTCATGTACCTTTACCTATACCATTTTTCAGCTTGAAATTTATATTTAAAATCTTTGTTACTTTTTTAAGATTCTTAGAATAAAAATACAACCTTGTGTGTGTTTTTATAAAATTATAAGAACACTATTGGTTCTTATAATGAATACATAATGATTAACAACAGAGATATTTATAGAAAAATAAGCACGTGAACCTAGAAAGAGATATTTAAATTGTTTTAAATCTTAATGGTTTTCAAATTTATCTCACAAGAAACTTATCCCTTCCCTTTAATTCCCCAAACACTTATTATAGGACTATAAAGAGAAATTCTTGACTTCTTTACTGAGGAAAAGATATTATCCTTCTTTCCTCTGGGAGTGGAAAATTTTTACCAAACTGGTGATATGATAATAAATGGCCATCCACTTATGTAGATTTTTCTATTTGATAGTTAAGGTGATAAACATTGTTATAAGTCAATAACAATAAACCAGATCACAGAAATTTCTAAGTGAAAGGAGGTTTGAGAAAATTATCCAGTTCTATTCTCAACTTTGGAATTGAAAGAAATAATGCCCTGATAGGTTCTCACATTTATCTATGATCACGCATAGGTGAAATTCTTGCATTAGATAAAATAGTTCTTTGCACCTTACATTTTTCCTTTGAAAACCAATGGCCATTATCTGTGTCTTTGTTCTATAAATACAAACCTAGAATACAGACAAGAACACTAAGTGAGCAGCCTTGCCTGTTAGTGCATCCCAAACTGTCATTACCACTAATGGGAGTCACCCGCATACAAAAAGCAGAGAATCATTTCTTGAGATTTTTAAAGATTTCTGTGGGTGTTTTGCCTCTTAGAATATTTACTTCTTTTTCTCTCTTATGGAAATTTTTTTTTCTCCCTGACATTTCGGTGATCACAAGGCAGCTGGGCTCATCTAAAAACAACAAAAACAACAAAAAAGGAAGTGACTATGTGACTGAGGGAAAATGCTAGTCTGTGTCTCAGAGGGTTGCAGACTGTCACCATTTTTTAAAAGCTAGCAAAAGCTAAAGTGATGGATGTCAGTGATGGTAATTTTTTTCTTTGCAGTGATTGCCATCAAAAGATGGCGCTATACATACTTTAATGTGACTACTATACCCAACTCAAACAGTTGCTTTGGAAAAAAGATGAAATTCTGACATTACTTAGATGAGCTGAAAATACTTATGTGATCTTCTTGTTATAATAAAATCCAACAGTGTTGAAAAAATAGAAATAATCAATGCATGGCTTTAAAAATTCAGTCTCACACATTTAGGAAAAGATTCTACTGCATTCCTAAGGCAACAGCTTGGTGGGTTCTGGGAAATAAGGAGGGAATAAGAAATATTATCTGGTTTTCGTAGATAGTCAGAATTGTTTCTTACAAATAGCACAATAAATTCACTGGAGAACTGACTGGAGGAAAACATTCTTTTGGCTGGTCAAAATATCTGAGCAAAAATTTAAAAATCAATTAATCAACCACACATTTTAGATCACTCAGGACTAAAAAATGACCTAATATTCTATAAAGCATGATAAGCATTAGGAAATGCACTAAAATCACTGAAGCCAAATCAAATATTTCAATAGAAATATTTCAACTACAGAACCTAGAACTATGGCCTCAATTTTGAGCCACAGGGTGTGCAGTAACCAGTATGTGCCTCATCACAGATGTTCAGAATAAGCCTAGAGCTATTTTTAAGCTAGAGGCCTCTTTTGATCTACTAGAAGGAAGCCATGATGGGCAGTGGGCACTGGATAACAGCCCATGCTCTGAAACAACAAGTGCTAACCCTGTGCCCAAGAATGCCAAAATTGGGTACTTTTTTGGTCCATGGGATGTTTTCTAATTTCCTTTCAAATGCCCCCTGGATGGCAGGTCACCTCTCTGTTTTCTTTCTGTTCAGTCTTGTTGGTACTTGGGATTTCTCAGGATCTTAAAAGACACTGATGCAAGTCCTAGAAATTGTAATATTGATCAATGTACTGAGTCCTATTCCCAATTTCTTAGAAATGTCATAATTCTGTAACTGACATCCTTGTCATCATCGTTCTATACTTCCCAGCTCTTAATAGTCCATGAATCAGATTTAAGCATTTTTTTTCTCCTTTTCTTTGAAAATACTTTCACCAAGTACATCTGAATACTTAGCACTTACAAGGAACAATTCTAGACAGTATATTCTGACTGAAATGATTAAGACCTACAAATTTCTCATTCTTGTAGAAAACACATTTTACATGAAGAGACGATTTGAAAACAAAATAAATAAGATAGTTTTGTAGTAGTATAAAAATTAAATAAGGTATTTTGATACCAAGGGAGAACATTTTTATAGGATGGCTTAAGGGTGCCTATTAGAAGACCTGTCATTTCAGCCAGTGAGAATCATCCAAGGAAAGATTAGGAGCTACAGCATCTAGGAAGTAGAACTAGCTAGTACAAAGAGTCCAAGGCAGGAATGAACTTGACAAACTGGAAAATAAAAAAAAAAAAAAAAAAAAAAAAAAGCAGAGTGAGGCTTATAAATAAGTCAGAGAAGTAGGGAGAATGGATAATTTGAGGTAGAAAGGTAAGTGGGAACCAAATTTATAGCAGAGATGCTATTTTAGGCTGAAGGCAAAGACGTTAGAAGATTTTAGACAGAAGAGTAACACATCTGACTAATATTTTTAAGACAATACCCCTGGCTTCTATGTGGGGAATGAAATTGTAGGTGTGTTTTTTAGGGCAATCATGAAGTCTTTATGATGCTGGTTTCAGGTAACCTGGCTAATGCCAGGCAACAGATGATGATGATGTGACCAAAGTAAGTAGTATTAAGGTGGAGAAAAATGGAAAAGATTCATGAGAGAGTTTAGAGGTATAATGCACAGAACTTGCTGATGAAAAGAAGGTAATGGTGAAGAAAAGAGAGATCATTTCTCTCTTGGTGAAGAAAATGGTGAAGAAAAGAAAGAATCTTTCTCAGGATTCATTCCCTGAGATGTAAATTCTGAGAGAGAAACATGGTTTGGATTATCCATATTCATACTGAGATCTCATGTATGCTACTTGTCTTCCATTTTGCTAGTGTGGAGCAAACTTCAATCTCCCATGATAAACTCCCAGAATTCTTTATAGTGCATCCTAAAGTATCCAGAGACAGATTCCCCAAGAAGTTTAAAGAAGTTTAACCTTTAAGAGCTGCTCACATGCACTGGCTCCTTCTAAGGTCTAAAAATGAGTCCTAGCAATATATTCAAATGTTCCTGTTTCTGTAACATTTACAAAAAGGATGTAATTCAATTATATTGGTTAAGATTGCTTCCTAATTTCTTCAAATTTCCCTTCAGGTGGCCTTAGGGTGCCCATGCATTCAGTGATGGGGAAGTTGAGTTTGGGACATACTTAATTTAGGTTTAGTGGATATAATGGCTTGTGGTAACTTCTATAAAGAGTTCTGGTATATAGATACCTTCTGTGAATATTGCTACTCACTCTACCATGCCATGAAATTGTAGGGCCAGTAGGTGCATTTTAACATAGAAGAGTTTTACCAACACCTGGCAGTAGATGCTACAGAAGGAGAAAAACAAGGCAAAAAAAAATGTGTGGAGGGGCGCCTGGGTGGCGCAGTCAGTTAAGCGTCCGACTTCAGCCAGGTCACGATCTCGCGGTCCCGGAGTTCGAGCCCCGCGTCAGGCTCTGGGCTGATGGCTCAGAGCCTGGAGCCTGTTTCCGATTCTGTGTCTCGCTCTCTCTCTGCCCCTCCCCCGTTCATGCTCTGTCTCTCTCTGTCCCAAAAATAAATGAACGTTGAAAAAAAAAATTTTTTTTAAAAATGTGTGGAAACAGAGGTTAATATGTGGAAAATTCTCCCAATCTTTATATGTGTTAAACAGATTCCTATCAATGCTTAGGTAAAATGTAAGTTTCCTCCCAGCAGAACTATATAGGCAGTGCAACATATATACAATCTAAATGCAACACACAATTGTTTTTTTTTTCTTTTTTGAAAAGTATTAAGCACGATAGAATTTATCAGAACCCTTTTGTTTGTGAGGCACAAATCTGTAGCTGTCCCACAAACAGGGAGGACATCTGTATTTGAAGTCACATGTTTTATTTATCTGAATTACCTAAAAAAACACAACAACAAAATCTGATCAACTCTGTCAGAGAAAAGACTGGGTTTATCTCCTCTAAATAGAAAATATTACAAACCCATTGTCCTATGAAGAGGTCATCAAAGAGTATATAGCCAGAAAATGTACATAGTTATAACTGTTATGATTTCTTTTTTCATTCTAAATATTTATTATTAAATGTAATTTTGTTTTTCTAACTGTATGAGTTAAAAAAAATCAATTCCCCCAAGCTGTAAAACTTTCGGTTCCATAAAACCTAGATCCACCCATGCTTCTGTTTGAAGCCAGATAGAATATTGATGAAATTCAAAGGCATTATCTCTTTCTGAGAACCACAAATATTTGGATATGTTAAACAAATATCTGCCTGATGCCGCTAAAAGGCAATTGTCATGTAAACCAAAAGACAATCCTTTAACTTTCCATCTTCTTAACATTGACTTGTGTAGATAACCTCTTGGATCTTCTGGTCTACTTATCATTTACAGACTTTCTTTAGCTCATGAATTTCTGATGTTCACATTAGTTACCATCATTGTGACCCAGAACATGAACATGGCTGCATTAATAATATTTAAAATTCCCTTACTATTTGGAGTGAGCTGTATTTAACAGGCATCTTGTGTTTTAGTTTGGTTTGGTTGGATTTCTTGGGGTGATTGTCATTGTTTGGAAGAATATTTAAAAACCACTTTGGTTTAAAGCCTTATTCTCTGCTTAGTATTTCACAAGTGCACAAAAAACTTTGTCTTTTACATTTTATTCCTAAAGGTATAAGGAAAGTCTGTGGAGAAAATAGCTATAAAATGGTAGATATTTCTATTCCTGATGGGCTTGTGAAACCAGTCTCTTCTCAAAGATCTTAAAGTCAATACTGAAATGGAAAAGCTAAACCAGATGCTATTCTGCCTTATGTTCTATCAAGCAAATTGACAAATTATGATTGTCAAATCCTTATTACTGGCAGTGCTGAATAGAACATAATTTAATTTTCAGATCCTTTGATGTAGTTCAGGAAAAGTCCTGTAGATATTATAGCAATTGGACTCAGAAAATTAACCTTAAAATACCTGGGTGTTAGTTCATTTCCCCGGTGCCACTGAGTAACTAAACAAAATACAGTCTTCAAATAATTTACTGTGTTATTTAAAAAGACTCAATCGATAAGAACAATAAGCACACTGTGAATAGATAATACTGTCAGTCTATACACTTAAATACTGGAGAAGCAAAGTCTCACAGTATCTGGGGCAGAGAAGTAAAGTTCTTAAAGTATATGAATTTTATCCTAGGTCTTATGACACATGATGGGCAAAGACTGCTCAAAGAATGTCATTTCAAAGATTAAATGAATTAAAACAAACACATTTCATCAATTTAAAATGATTTGTTATTTGGGAAGTGATTGTGAAAAAGAAATACCAAAAAGGAGATGAAAGAAAATCTTCAGGGAGAAATTAGCTTGGCCTTCCCCTACTTTAAACCAGGTTCAAATCATGTCTTCTCAGTGCTGTGCTGGTAAATATTTAACCTAATTTACAGTGTCGCAGGTTCCCTTATTATAAATATGACCACATGACTGATCTCAAGCTACCAGCTGATATCGCTGAATGCGAAGTTGGGGAGAGATGTGCATTTCACCACACAAATACAATAAACCTAAGTAACTTTAAGACCAGAGGTAAGAGCAAAATGCAAAACAATTAAAAAGTGATGAATTTTCACTATTCATTACCTTTATTTTTATATTACTTATTTAATGGCAGGGCTAAATAATTTAATTTTTTTTAATGTTTATTCACTTTTTGAGAGACAGAGACAGAGTGTGAGCAGGGCAGGGGGCAGAGGGAGAGGGAGACACAGAATTGGAAGGAGGCTCCAGGCTCTGAGCTGTCAGGACAGAGCCCAACGTGGGGCTTGAACCCACAAACTGAGCTGAAGTCGGACACCCAACCAAATGAGCCACCCAGGCGCTCCTAAATAATTTAACTTTTAATAATGATTGTACTGAACAATCAGCTCGCAAAATTTAACAATAATTTAACAATAATCTCGTGGGTCTACACAAGTTAGTTCCAACACACACTTTAGGCTATGTGATGTACTAAGCTTTATACTAAGTGCAGTGTGGAAAGCCATTAGGTGACTTTAAGGAAGGGAGAGAATATATTATATTTCCATTTTTAAAAGCTCATTCATGCAGTTGTGGGGAGAATGCATTGGAAGGAGATGGCAAAGGAAATGCAGAGCCAGGGAGATTACTGGTGTCTGCTCTCAAGAGGCAAGCTGGCTGATCTCTGATGTAATATGGGTTTCAGAGGATATAAACCCATTTTGTCCCCACTTCAGTGAAAGCACATTTAGACATTTACAAGAAAACCATAAGAGAAACACAAAACAACAAAGGAAATGGAAAAAAAAGACATGGGAACTAAATGTGCTTCCAGAGCATAAATTTTCTCTCTTACTTCAGAACTAACCTTTAGCCACAGATGGGCTCTGCTGCTCAGATGGAGGTCCAGAAAACACAACCCTAACCCTGTTTTAAAATTCCTAATTCTTTCTTCTTTGTTTGTCAAATGCATGTTTACGTCCTGCCTCCGTATCTATTGTCCTTTAGCAATATCTTTGCTTGCACCCGTTGGCTGCTAATCAGCTTCTTGGACCTCACCACTTTGCACACTCCTCCCCAGCCACTCAGATTTCTCCTCTGTCACAAGGAGGCCTGTTCCTCCATGTCACAGCACGTTTTGCCATTGATACGATACTTCCACCTACTTCATCTCATTTAATTTCAGACAAACCCTCTGTGGCAGGGCGATACTTAGAACATTCAACAGGGATACTTAAGATTTGTGGGGATTTCAAAGTTGCCAACCTCAAATAGCACGTTTTAACTATAAAATGCAAAGCAGTACTATTTTTTCAAAGCAACTCTGTAAGTACACACTGAGTGCCACATATAAAGTTATTAAAATATACTCTGTCATTAATTTTTAACTAATACTGGAGGTCTTCAAACTATAGTATGGAGACTTCCCAAGAGGTATGTGGGAACTTGGCTAGTTTAAGGAAAACAATTTCCAGGCCATAAACTTCCATATATATTGTTCCCTAAAAACTGATTCAACAGAGAACTTACAACTCAAACAAGTCTTCCTTCCAACTTCCTCTTTACATTCCATCTTCTTTCACTTTATAAAGGAAAAGCATACCTCTCACTTATTCCTAATGCTATCATGGTGCATTATCATAGGATAGCAACATCTCTGAGTGACTAATGGTAGGACAACTTAAAATACTGCTGCAGTGTTGGGAAAGTAAATGATCTAAATTAATGGGCAATAATCCTTTTCAAATCCAGTACTTTTGAATTGTTGTCTTTCAACAGAATTGAAGGAGAGCTTGATTGAGTTGTTGGCTGATATATAATTAAAATAATTTTTAATGATAAATCACTTGGGCACATAATTTGGAAAGCGTTCAAAGAATTGTGCATAAATATAGTAAAACTCCTTCCCTTTTTATCTATATTTTTATGTGGACACTTGTTTCATAATTCCATCTATAAAAACAAAAACCTTGGCTCAGTCTAGTAGCAAGTTATATTTATCCATAGATACAAGCTTCATATATCTTAGGAGATACATTTCCAATAATTTTTTTCTTTTATGCTGATGACTTCTCAAAATTTATTATATTGTTATGTTGTTTCTATCTATTGCATACTACTATAAATTATAATGATAATTCAACTCAAAATGTTTTTTAAACAGAATTTTATGGTCCCATATTTACAAAAACTTCAATGCATATATTTCTGTTGCAAAGAAACATAATAGAGTGATCAATAATAGACTTTCACACATAAAATATACTTTATTTTTTTGGTATATAAAATTTTGTGGTTTAAGTAGAATGGAAATATAAGTTTACAAAGCCAAAATTGATACAACTTCCTCTTAAAAAGAGCGTGTTCATGTGATTTTGTAATGGGTGATAGTAGTTATCAAGTCATTGTGAAGAATGACATTTAAGAATGACATAATAGGGACGCCTGGGTGGCTCGTCTGTTAAGCGTTAGACTTCCGCTCAGGTTATGATCTCACAGTTCATGGGTTCGAGCCCCGCGTTGGGCTCTGTGCTGACAGCTCAGAGCCTGGAGCCTGCTTCGGGTTCTCTGTCTCCCTCTCTCTCTGCCCCTCTCCCACTCACACTCTGTCTCTCGCTCTCAAAAAATAAAACATTAAAAACAATTTAAATAAAAAAAGAATGACATAATAGTGATATTTAAAATTAACAATACTTGTAGCATTCTAGAAATTACATCATTTTCAAATAATTAAACTTATGACAGAAAACTTTAGATGTTGACTTAAAATGTATCAGGGGTTCATAAGTTTTCAAAGTTCTTTTCCCATAGATGGGAAAAAATTACTGAAGACTTCTGCTTTTCACTGTAAAACATCATTAGATTGAATACTTTCATGTATTTTTCTCATCTCTGTTCACCAAAACAAGCAGCTGGTTGTCCCCACCCCCTCCCCCAAAGCCACACATTTTAAAAATTGCTTCAGGAGAGTTTCTGCAGGGTCAAGCAGAAAACAAGCAACCATGTGACTAGTTGCCTGCTGAGCAGTTAACAAGGCTCATACCCCAGCTAACTGTCTCACTTCTACACAATAGCCCCTTGGTACACAAGCCTCAATTTCATGCCTCAGTAAAATTACAAATCACCACATGTCACGGTCCTTCATGGTCACTTGCACAGTGTTGACACCATGAACATTAAATTTGTAAATACTATGAATCTACTGAAATTCCCCATTTACAGATGAAGAAACTGATAGTCGGCAGGCTAAGTGACTTACCCAGATTTACACAGCTGGTAAAAGGCAGATCGATGTTTTTTTCTTTAATTTTTTTAAATGTAGATTAATTTTTGACAGCGAGTATGAGCAGGGTAGTAGCAGAGAGAGAGGCAGACGCAGAACTCGAAGCAGGCTCTAGGCTCCACACTGTCAGCACTGAGCCAGACGTGGGGCTCAAACTCACAAACCGTGAGATCATGCCCTGAGCCAAAATCAAGAGCCAGACACTTAACCGACTGCGCCACCCAGGTGACCCCCAAGTTTTAATTTTTAAATCCCATAGATAGAAAGGGGGTATATAAGTAGAGACTGAGGAGGCTTTCTTCACCTGAGACTTTGAATGACATCAGAACACAGAAAAGATGAGGTCTTCCAGAAGCCCAGATTTAACCAAGAGAGAAGGTCATTTTCCCTATCTCTGCACAGAACACAGACTGTTTTTGGCCCTTGAAGGACTGACTGTTCTGGAACTATCAGGAGCGGGTACCTTGACCAGGATAAATGTCATTCTAGGGTGTACCCAGTAAGGTTATCCTCAGAGAGGTTCTTACATCCTAGGACACCAATAAAGAGCTAAGAGCACCACGTAAAAATGGTGGTGTTTAAATACATGCCAACTGGTGGAGTGGTTCAAGAAAACATGTTTGGCATGTTCAAGGGGCAGCAAGGAGTAGAAAGAAAGGAGAGGAGGTCAGAAAGATAAGTAGTACCAGACCACGTAGGGCTGTTTAGGGCATGGTAAGAAGTTTATGTTCTACGTGTACTAGGAAGCCATTATTGCATTTATTAGGTCATGTGATAAAATGGGGGAATAGGACAGCAACAGAAAAGAGTTCTCTTTCTCCAGTTTTACTCAGTGTAAAACACAAAGATACACTCTCTAGGTTTTAATTACAGAGTCATGTTAATCATCAAACCTCTGACAAATGACTAAGTTGCTCCCATGAATTGAATCAGCGAGAAATGGAATATTAATCTATTGAAGAAGATGAGTCAAAATCACCCTGAAAAGAGAAGTGGAATAACTGTACTACTGGGTACTGTCACACACACACACACACACACACACACACACACACACACACACCCCATACTCACACACATGTGTCATTATTATAATGAATATGTGTAAACATATCTAGGAACCAGTTTTAAAATGCATTGTTGCTAAAACACCAAAAAATGCATCTGCTACTAACTACTAAAAATTGTTACTTTACATATTTTTCAACTTCCTAACCTTTCTAACTCAGTGTATGTCCTTTCCCTGATTTAATATTCTGACTCTTCTTGTCTATTGGAAAAAGAAAAGTAAGAACTATTTATTCTCATGATGAAATATTTAGAAAACTAAGGCTAAGATTTCCAAGAATTACTACCTGCAATTTATGCCTCTTAGAGCACTTAATAGCTTACAGCTTATCTTATATATCTATAGATATATAGATATAGACACATATATACATAGATATATATGACAATGCAGATGTACAGTTTGCTGTGTTTTCTTATTTTATTTTATTGTAGTGATTACAAAATGATATGAAGCAAGAAGGATTTTGTTTTCCTTGGAATAAAATGGAACATTCATAAGGTCCAATCATTCCAGTGGCTTCATGCAGCATATGGCAAGATCTGTTAGAATTTCCACTACTATTTGAGTGCATAATTGTTTTTTCCTATAGAAAAAAAGAGAATATCTTCCTACTTCCCACAAGCAAGTGATCCTGAATTTCCTACACCATATGAAGCTATGCAAGTAGTGTTGGAAAGCCAATTCCCTCAGTTATATTTATAGTCTGTGGGCTACTAGAGCTCACATTCAGGTGCTACCAACCAGGGCACTGAGATCCTGCCCCCCAAATGACACTCATGACATTGTCATGCTTTTTGTCAACTATTCTAGAGGCAAATCTGTCTCCTGATGTACAGCCTGGTCTTTTTAGTGAGACAAGGTCTGAGTTTGAGTCGCGGCTCTGCTACTTGCCAGCTCACAGACTTCTCTGACCCTCTGAGTCCCCCACTGCACAATATAACTAACAATACTTGCCCTAATGGGGTTGTTGCGGTGATTAGAAATAACCACTTTGCTTGAAGCCTTGTACCTAGTATACAGCTATTTTTTTCTTTTTAATTTAGCACAAGATGCTTAGTCATTTGACATGTATATTCGATACAAATTACAGAAACAGTACCTGTTCATCGACTCTAAACACTACAGTGGCCTCCTACTTCAAAACCATGTTAATGAGTTTATTCTCCCTAGATAAACTCATTAACACAGGATGGAAAGATTACTATCAGGCCTTAGCCTATCTTCATATAACAGCATTTCTTACTACACATCTCACCGTCTATTCTGATTCATCTACATAATACTGCTCAACTACTGATGGTTTTTGTTCAAACATGCAAATGGTTACTTTTTGTCTATATGTCTTTGATCATATTGTTTCTCCCTCCCTGAATTTCTTTCACATAATCCTCAAACTATGAAAATTTAGCCCACTGGGGCACCTGGGTGGCTCAGTTGGTTAAGCATTCAACTTTGGCTCAAGTCATGATTTTACGGCTCATGAGTTTGAGCCACATGTCAGACTCTGCTGACAGCTCAGAGCCTGGAGCCTGCTTTGGATTCTGTGTCTCCCTCTCTCTCTGCCCCTCCCCCACTCATGCTCAGTCTCTCTCTCTCTCTCTCTCTCTCTCTCTCTCTCTTTCAAAAGTAAACATTAAAAATTTTAATGAAAAAAAAGAAAATTCTGCCCATCTTTCAAAGTCCAGAGCAAATGCCTACTCAAAGAAGTCATCCTGATTCCTGTAGTGAGAATTAATGTTACCTATTTCCTGTTATTCTAGTATATAGCCACCTGATTACATTATAGGTATTTGCATAATTTTGTCTTGCTTCCTTGAGGAAAAATATTTGGCATAGGTTACCTTGCCTAAATATGTTTTGATGGATTGATGTAAAAACTCTTAAGATATCAATGTTATTAAATAAAGATTTCTACATAAATCAGGCTTTAGCTAGTTCTTTATTTTCTTTTAATGGCACAATAATAGTTAATAATCTACAAGCTCTTTTAATAAAGTTCTTTATATATGTGTATTCAGATCAAACTTTGGGTCTTGCAGACGAACTGTTTACAATTTAATTACATATAATTCAACTCAGGGCCTCACTGAAATTTCTTTTAGTAGAGTTCCTATATCAACTCCTCAGTGGTGGTGGTTCTTAAACATCTACCTTGAACTTGTTCTCATACTTGGTTTTTCTACCCCTAAGATTCTGTATTTCTTCATGTCTGTCACAGGAACAGGCCACGGAATGACTACAGGTTCTGGCTCCAGGTCTAATATCTTCACCAACAAGCATTAACTTACCTTCGAACAAACTATGCTCAAATTATTTTGGTCCTAAGAAGTTTACTTTGAATCGACATGCTTTTTTAAGAAGGGATGTTTCTGTCATAATGTTGTTCCCTTCGCAAACAGTTCATCTGGCTCAGAAGTCAACTGTTAGAAAAAGGAACAGAGGTTTTTGATCAAGACTCTTTCATCTCCCTCCTGGGACAAGAAACATCAACAGGCAACATGTGGTAATGCGACATGGAGAATATAAGCACACATTTGAAGGAATGATGCCTACCACTGAAGCTCAATAGTGTGTTCCCTGAATCAGCTTCAGCAACTGACAATTCCATTTGTGCCCTTTACAGGAACACCTATTTAAGATATTTACAACTCAGATATGCAGGTTGGTTCTGGTATTACATGCTCTATATATTCTTTTCAATCTTTTCTTTCCCATGTAAAAGTGTAAAAATAGATTTTTATGGCGGTTTCAGGGCATCTTTGGTACCACAGTAGCTCAAGAAGAGCTTTTTATTTTTCAGAGTCAAATTGTAAATGTCCTCAGACTGTCATGTACAGGAGACTAAGCTCTTACACTATTTAAAAATTTTATGTGATCATAAATCTGTTCCATAGTCAAGTTACTGTTTTATAAGACACTGTAACCTTTTTCTTTCTCATTTCCTCCATATTTCCAAGAGATATATGTGAATTTTATTACTTTTATTTTGTTTAGAAAAATCATGGTGTCTTTCATTTGGAAAACATATTTCCATCCATTTCATTCATTAACAGCTTTTGCATGAATTAAGAGAACAGCATATGGGTGCAGCAGTCAGTCATTCTTATTCGAACTGGAATTCACGAACACAACGAGTACAATGCTTGGCTACAGCACTGCTGCCAAGTAGCCCCAAGGGAGCCCCACCCACAGGGGATCTTACCATCTATACCATGTATACATGAGCCCAGCGACACATCAGTACTGATTTCCCCAAGGCTTTTCTTTAGTTTAGAATGAAGTCTGTCGTGTACTTCCAAGCCTCTGGAGTTTACCTCACCCTCTTTCACTATAGCAAGCAAGTTCTAATCGGTCTTGCAAGAAAGATAGTTTTAAGTTGAGAAATCTAAAGAAATTGAAGAATTGCTTCCGATCTACAAAATGAGAACTTTTTTTATTTGTCTTAGAGCACTTTTCTCTTGAGACTTCTTTAGGTCCATAGAGTCTGTGTTGCCATAAATCCATTTAGCCTCCCAAGGAGGGAATGACCAGTAACAAAGTACCTGTTTTCTAACTGAGGGTGTGCATAAGCTGGGGCTATGGTTATTCCCTGAAGGCCACATGATACTTTTTAAAGGTAAGTATATGTGTGTATCTCTATATTGGAAGATAGGGGATATTAAGTTTTTGAATTTTGAGTTCTAGGTGCTTAACTCCATTACAAAGAAAGATTCTATCAGATACATAAATTTGCACTTTGTGTCTGTAATAAGCATTTTGTCTTTTTTATTTCAGGTTTCAAAGATCTATCGTCTGATTCTTAATGGAGCCCCATCACACCACAGCAACCAAAGAGGATAAATTTCCATCTCTGCTGTCTCGGAAGCTAGAAAAAGAATACATGACTTAGTCAGACCAGGGGTTCCTTTCACCTGGGACTTAGAACCTTGAAGGAGAGCTGCAAGAATTTAGAGAGATTTAGAGGTTGACCATGGTGCTAATGATGGAAATAGAGAAAAATGGTGGAGCCAGTACTCCCGAGGCAGTGCCATTGGCAGTGCGTTCTAACCACACAGTGCCTGAGACATGAGTTTGGTTTGGATCTTGATTTGGTGGCCTTTAGTGGTTCCCAGCTATTTCCTTGGTCTAGTTCCTTATGTTCCCCAACGATTTGTATCCTTCCAATATATTTTTCTTCCACTTTGAGTTTGTTTCCGTTACTTAGAATAGAATTGGAACATTTTAGAGAAAAGTCACAGCAGCCAGGCCATAATAATGACCTATATGTTTCTTCAGCAGAGAGACCTCTTCAGCAGCCAACTAGAAGAGCTTCAAATGTAAAGCTCCCAGAAGTGGAATGGGTTGGATTTTCATTCTAGCTCAACAGAAAAATGTGTGAGGATATAGAAAATACATCTGGAAACAGACATAATTAGAAGAAGCCATACTTGGGTGATACAGAGTAAGAGGAACCCCAGGCCCAGAGCCAGGAACCTTCCTCCACCATTTAGTTAGCCTAGTACCTTGGGGAAAGTACTCTCTATCTCTAAACAATTGTCCCTTCATCTCTGCAAGATGGATAATACCAGTACCAGAGTTTATTTCATTGTTAAGAATAGAAAATAAATGTAAGGTAAGCAAATAAAGTAAATATGATTAAAGGAATCTTATTGTTACTTTTACATTTATATTCTACAATAGATGAGTATCAGGCACCTGACCTAGGTTCCATTTTACAATGACTTCTAGAGTAACTCATAAAAGTCCTACTTCTTTCCTATAGATTGCAGCCTTGTCATGGTGGGGAAAGGGCAGAATTCACAGTCAGATGGGCCTGAGTTTGAATCCTGATTCACAATCTATAACCTGTGTGATTCAAACTCTCTATGTATAATAAGCATTTTATATAACAGAACAATATAAAATAGAGATGCTCATCTCTATTATCCTTAATAGGAATATTAAGGATAACAATATATGTTTTAACAAAAATGTATTTAAATAATTGTGTGTAAACGAGTGTATGTGCACTAGTTCTGTCATTTATTAGCTATGTAACATGATAAGGCTTAATTAACCTCTCTGAAATTCAGTATTCTCAAATGTAAAATAGGGTAATAACTGAAACTATGTCGTGATTTTTACGGTATTAAATGACTTAATGTACAAATATTTAGATTATTGTCTGGCATAGAGTAATTTGTCAGTAACATTAGGTATATTTTTAAGTAACGCACTTTAAACATATCTGTTATTTAGTAAACACTCAACAAATAATTATGTTACTATTAGTTTTTGCTTTCTTACAGCTAAAAAATATCACAATATCTAATGAGAATTCATTCCTTGAGATCAAAGAGAGAAAATAGAATATGCACACTCCTACCTCATCCCATATCTACTTAACAGAAACATTTTTAAGTTCTTACCATCTGCCAAGCATTTATTTCCCATCAACCACAACTAATTTTAAATTTCAAGGAATGCCACAGAAGCCAGGTAAGTTGCAGCTGCTTGACCCCCATGACTGAAACTGCCCCATCTATCCTTCTGTATCACACCTTCTCAGGCATTACTTTGTGTTCTCAGTTTTATTCATTCATTTTTATCGTGTTCCACCTGGACCTGGAAACCGGTCTCTAAACTCTCTGCTCCTGTCTGTCATGGTGTTAGTTTCAGAACCCTCAAGGGATGCCACTGCTAGGAATTAACTCCAGGTCTACACTCAAGAAAATGTCCTGAACCACTGGAGCCAGTTTCTACTTTTATGCCATTTATTGAAAGAGCTCTGGCATGACCTACTGAGAAGAGAAATCAAACATTATTGGGCGTGGTCAGGAGAAAGATCGAATGAATGGGAAGTGGTACAGGAGGCCAACCTAGCAAGTCCTCTCAAACAGTGATAGAGATAACACGACGTAGAGCAAAATATAGGGGGTGTTGTTCCAGAAACTGTGTACGTTTTGAAGGGATACTATAATAATGCAGCAATAATCAAAATATTTAACAACACACGTCAAGAACATCAACCAATCAGAATTAGGCATAGAGCAATCACAATGGGCGTTGATGATAAACAAGGACTTTGCTACAGTGATGTATACCAGCTGAATATTACCCTTAAGAGGACACATCTGTGGTAAGAAGATTCTTCAAAGGATGTATATTAAAATGTTTTAGTAGAAAAAAATGATTACATAATGGTCTTCTAAAAGAGAATGCTGAATAACTTCAGGAGTCATATTTGTTGAATAGAGTATGCAAGATTGGGACCAGAGCTAAACTGTAGTGATTTGCATGTGTTTTCTTGTGCCTTGGTTAGAGGAGTGCATAAGCAAGACATCAATTATATAGTTCTTGACTGGTGGAAATACTGAGTTGGGTAAAAAGTACAACATACGAAAGTATGGTTAAAAAGAAAACTAATGCAAATGAGTAAATGATGAAAAATGGTGGAGCAAATTTATACATGTAAATGATTATCAAACCAGAGGTTAGATTCTGGATTTTCCCTAGGAATTTATGGGGTCATTATTTAACTTTTTAATTACAATGGCTTGCACCCCATCTCCTATGCATTGGAAAACCATGTGGGATAGAAGTTTTCACCTTCACTGTATCCAAAGCTCCTTCATGATCTCTTGTTCTGGTCTCCTGCCTCTACTAGCTCTAAATCACTCAGGCTTTATATCCATATCTGGTTTCCTTTCTCTCCCCAGCTCATCCCAAAGGTGGAGTATGGTCCTTTGAGTCATTATTACTTTAGTTTTTGCTACTATAATAGTTGAAATGCAAGGTCTTGTTTTAATTTTAATTATCTGTGGGGCACCTGGCTGGCTCAGTCGGTTGAGCATCTGACTTCGGCTCAGGTCATGATCTCGCGGTCCATGAGTTTGAGCTCCGTGTCAGGCTCTGTGCTGGCAGCTCAGAGCCTGGAGCCTGTTTCGGATTCTGTGTCTCCCTCTCTCTCTGACCCTCCCCCATTCATGCTGTCTCTCCCTGTCTCAAAAATAGATAAACATTAAAAAAAAATTATCTTCACATAAGCAGTCATGTTTTTCTGTGTTATTGTCTACTTGTATTTTTTTAGTAAACTGGTCTTTCCCTATATTTCTATAGGAGTATTTTACTCTTGGGGTACTATCTTACATATTATTACAAATTCCCTACAAATTAAATATATCACTAATATTCTGGGGCGCCTTAGTGGCTCAGTCAATTAAGCATCTGACTTTTCAGCTCATTAGTTCATAGTTTATGGCATTGAGCCCTGTGTCTGGCTCTGCACTACCAGCTCTCCACTAAGCGTGGAGCCTGCTTAGGATTCTCTCTCTCCTTGTCTGTCTGCCCCTCCCCTGCTCATTCTCACTGTCAAAAATGAAAAAAAAAAAAAAAAACTTTAAATACACACACACACACACACATATATACATACACATATGTGTTACTAATATTCTGCCAGTATGTGTGTAATTTACCTTTGAAGTTATTTATGGTATATATGCCATTATAAAAGGCTAAATTTTTCAGAAGTTACATTTATCAATTTTTTTCTTTATGAGTTATTCTCTGAAAACCTTGCTCATGTGAAGATCAAATAAAAGGATAAGATTTGTTTTTGGTTTTCCATTATAAAAATATAGATTCTCGGGGCGCCTGGGTGGTGCAGTCGGTTAAGCGTCCGACTTCAGCTCAGGTCACGATCTCACGGTCCGTGAGTTCAAGCCCCGCGTCGGGCTCTGGGCTGATGGCTCAGAGCCTGGAGCCTGCTTCCGATTCTGTGTCTCCCTCTCTCTCTGCCCCTCCCCCGTTCATGCTCTGTCTCTCTCTGTCTCAAAAATAAATAAACGTTAAAAAAAAAATTAAAAAAAAATTAAAAAAAAATATATAGATTCTCATCACAGAAAAAAACGGATAGGGTAAAAAGGTACAAATTAGGAAATAAAAATCAGGCGAAATTTCTTCTCTAAGATATTATAAATGTGCTTTATGTGTATATATATTAACACTTTTAATAGAAATTTAAATAATAACTACTATACAATTTTATAACCTTTAATACATTGCAAGCATTTTCTCTGAACAGTCATGAAAGCTTGAGTAAGAGTTTTTTGAATAGAATATATGCTATTTCTATTTTATTAACTATACTCCCCATGTTTCTAAGTACTATTATAAACTCTCTTTAAATTTTTTTTTCTGCTACATAATGATTAGCTGCTGCATATGGCTGTCCACGTGAGTAGCACTCTATCAACAATTGTCACCTGTCATTTGGAAGTATTAGTTTCTTTTTTTAATTTTTTTTTTCTTCTCAACGTTTTTATTTATTTTTTTTTTTTTAATTTTTTTTTTTTTATTTTTTATGAAATTTATTGACAAATTGGTTTCCATACAACACCCAGTGCTCATCCCAAAAGGTGCCCTCCTCAATACCCATCACCCACCCTCCCCTCCCTCCCACCCTCCATCAACCCTCAGTTCTCGGTTTTTAACAGTCTCTTATGCTTTGGCTGTCTCCCACTCTAACCTCTTTTTTTTTTTTTTTTTTTCCCTTCCCCTCACCCATGGGTTCCTGGTAAGTTTCTCAGGATCCGGGAAGTATTAGTTCTTGACATTTATGATTTGGTGCTGGTACAGGTATCCCTTTTGTTATTTGAATCCAGTCCTTTTTTAAAACAATGTGTTGAATTGCAAATATTGAGATAGTAAAAGCTTATACTCCCCATTTTAAATGGAAGAAATGAAGGCACATTTCCAAATCTGTCCCAAATCCCACAATTTAGCAATCCCACTCCCAGGTATTTACATAGGAGAAATGAAAACGGAGACTTGAATATTTATAGAAACTTAATTTGCCATGGATTCAAACTAGAAACAGCCCAAATATCCATCAGCTGGTGAAAGGTAGGCATAGTATGGTACATTCATAGTATGGTTCAGCAACATAAAAGAATTATAGATAACTTGAAAAACACAAGAATGAATTTCAATACATTTTTATAAGGACTCAGACACAAAAGACTAATACTGTATTATTCTATATACGTACACTTTTAGAAAAAGGCTGAAATTTAGTGACAGAAAGCAGATGGGGCTGGAAGAGAGAGGATTGACTGTGGATAGATCATGGCAATTTCATAGGGTTAACAGAAACACACTCTATCATAATTCTGGTTACTGATTTTACTGTTTAAAGTTATACATCAGCAAAGATGTTGACATTTTCAATATGTGATTTCTTTTAAATGCTTTTTTTTTGTATGTTAGGCTAAATAAGGTGCCTCTAAGTGAAACAGTTGCTAAGTCTATAAAAGGTATTTGGTTTAATTCCGACATTCTAGGGGAGTGGGAACTCTACTGATGGGGTAACAAATATCTTTACAAGTCAGGTGGTTTTATTTCCAACAAAATTTAAGAGAGACATAATTTATTTATCCACTTACAGATTAAATATAATTTTAGTGATAGGGCCTCTGTTTCTTTGACATAATTGGGAATAAGTTCAAATAAATGAATAACATTGCATAAAAAATTCCTTTCCACCCCATCTACTTATTTACCTATTTATAAGATGAACAGGTTTTTTAGGATTTGCATTTGTAAAGAAATTCAATATAGGATTCAAATTGAAGCTTAAAGCAGTCTTATTTCAAAAAATAAGCACATTCAACAGTAATGTTCGTCTAAAATATGCAATGTGGGGGCACCTGGTTGGCTCAGTCAGTAAAGCCTCCGACTCTTGTTTTTGGCTCAGGTTATGATCTCACAATCAGGAGATCAAGCCCCATGTCAGGCACTGCGCTGGGTTTGGAGTCTGCTTTAGTTTCTTTCTCTCCTGGGGCGCCTGGGTGGCTCAATTGATATTAGCTCAGGTCATTATCTCACAGTTCGTGAAATAAAGCCCCACCATGGGCCTTGTTACTAAGCCGTTTCTATTCTATTTATCCTATTCTATTTAGATTCTATTGGGTACAATTTGAAAAGGGATATAACAGTTTTAATTTAAAATGCCAGTATTTCCAAAACACTAGAAATTATATTTCTTAAAACTAACCACTTATGGTAAAACATTTATATTTTTTAAAAATGTATGAGTGGCTAAATAGTTTTCTGTAATTCTTTTAGGGATTATTTGAATGAAAATCTTTAATGATGATGACATGAACTATGTAACATATATTTAACATGTTCAATAAATTTTCATTCCAACAATATACTCCAAAAGTGAAGAATATCAATCCAGTTATTTTTATATAATACAGTAACAAAACAGCAGAAATATATTATTTCTTGAATTTAAAATTCTATAAATATATTCATTTTTATCAAATCAAATTTTCATCAATTTGATCATTCATTTTAACTGTAATAAAAATAAATAATAAGTGAAGAAAAATCTGAAAATATTAAAGAGTGAAATAAAAATCACTCCCAATCTCATGATCAACAAATAGCCACTTTTTAGGTTTTTAGTGATGCCCCTCCTTCTGTGTATGTGTGTGTTTATGAGCACAGTTTTACAGGCTATGACTTACATGGTCTCTCTTGTTTTCTTGTTCTATTCTTAACATCACATCATAAAATTGTTTATGCATTGAATATTCTACAAAATTTAAACTTTCATTTCTGTGCAATTTTTATAATTAATTATAAGGAAATTGTAAGACTTCTAGGACACAGGTTCTTTCACTTTAGCATGAGTTATAATAGAAAAAAGGTCACCAAAATGGCCAGTAGAGGAAAATTAAGTTTAAAATGGCATAACAGCAATCTTAAGAAATGAGAAGAAAGCTGGAGGTATCAAGTCCCAGATTTCCAGATACACTACAAAACTGTAGCTATCAAACAGTATGGTGCTGACACAAAAATAGACACACAGATCAAAGGACACAATAGAGAGGTCAGAAATAAACTCGTTATTATGTGGTCAATTATTCTATGACAAAGGATGCAAGAATATACTATGAGGAAAAGACAATCTCTTCAACAAACAGTGCTGGGCAAACTGTATAGCTACGTGCAAAAGAATGAAACTGGACCACTTTCTTACACCATACACAAAAATAAAACTCAAAATGAATTAACGACCTAAATGTGAGAACTGAAACCATAAAGCTCCTAGAGAAAATATAGTCAGTAATGTCTTCAACATCAGCCATAGAAGCTTTTTCTAGGTAGGTTTTCTGAGGCAAGAGAAACAAAAACAACATTAAAATATTGGGACTACGTCAAAATAAAAACCTTTTGCATAGTAAAAGAAGCCATCCAAAAAACAAGACAGCCTACTGAATGGGAGAAGATATTTGCAAATGATATATCTGATTAGGAGTTAATATCCAAAATATACAAAGAACTTATACAACTTACTTAACTCAAAACCAAAAACCAATTAATCCAATTAAAAAATGGGCAGAAGGCCTGAGTGGACATTTTTCCAAAGCCATTCAAATAGCCAACAGACACATGAAAAGATGCTCAACATTACTTATCAGGGAAATGCATACCAAAATCACAATGAGGTATCAGCTAACACCTGTCACAATGGCTAGAATCAAAATGACAAGTGTCAGTGAGGATGTGGAGAAAAAGGAATTTCCATGCACTGTTGATGGGGATGCAAAATGGTAGAGCCAATGTGGAAAACAGTATGGAGATTCCTCAAAAAATTAAAAGTAGAACTACAGTATGATTCAGTAATTCTGCTACTAGGTATTTACCCAAAGAAAACAAAAACACAAATTCAAAAAGATATATGCACCCCTATGTTTGTTGCAGCATTATTTACATAGCCAAATTATGGAAACAACCCAAGCGTCCATTGATAAATGAATGGAAAAAGAAGAATGGTATATATGTACACACACACATGCACACACACGGGAATATTACTGAGCCATAAAAAAGAATGAGATTTTTGCCATCTGCAACAACATGGATGAACCTACGGGTATATTGCTAAGTGAAATCAGAAACTCAGAAAGAAAAATACCAAATGATTTCACTCACATGTGGAATTTAAGAGACAAAGATTGTTAAATACAGTGAACAAATGGTGATTGCCAGAGGGGAGGTACGTGGGTGGGGGGGGGGGGGGATGGGTGAAGCAAGTGAAGGTAATTAAGAGTACTCATACTGTGAGGAGGACTGAGTAATGTATAGAATTGTTGAATCACCATGATGTGCACCTGAAACTAATATAATACTAAACATTAATTATACTCCAATAAAAAATCATAAAATGACATAATATTTCATTATTAATCCATTTGTTAACTCTAAGTTTAAAGAAAACAATAGTTAAATAACATGCTTATTTTTTTAAGTTTAGAATGAAATGATATATTTTGTGCTTTCTGCAGATGATGAATTTAATAATTATTTATTTACCTCTTCTAAGATTTTCAAGAGAGTCAGGTGTGTTGTGTGTTTTCTGAGTCCTTACATATTTGTCTGATGATTTTTTCTGTTGCCTTGACCACAAAGATCAAGTCTGTTTAGGATAAATGCTTGAGTTGTGACTTCATCTTTCAAATTCTGATTTTCCAGAATAGTTCTCAACAGCAGCATTTAGACAGCTAGTAGCAAAGGAATAAACATCATTTAGGTCAACTTTTTTATTACTGTGGTGGTAGTAACTGTTTCTGGGTTTGTTCTGTCTAGATATTTATAGAATTTTGTCTTGAACTTAATTATGCAAAAAGTATCCATATGTGGTTCTCTTGTCATTAAAACTGCTTGAAAGAATATGATTCATTTCATCTGCACCACCAGATTCTTTCTCAAACTATTAATTATAGTTGCCTTTTTAATTTATATTTTTATTCTTGACTTTTGCCTTATTGTACTTGGTTTACACTGCAGAACACCTACAATTTTTGCATATTAAATCTTCTTTTTCTCTTTAGTATTCTGTTATTTGTATTCCTTTCTTCTTGCATATTATTTTTGGAGAATGTGCAAGTTAGATTTTAACCTGTCCTTCCTTCTCTCTTTTTTCTGCTATACTGACTAGATAGTATTTTCTATGCACAATTTTATTCTTCTACTGAATTTTGGTTTTCCTATTTTTTATTATTATTTTAATCTCAGTTTATTTGCTTTGCACTTCTTCTGGTTTTTTTCTCAATCTCCTCTCTTCTAGTAACTGTCTCATCCTATTCCATTCACAACTCTGCTCATCCTATTGTTAACACCCAGAAGGTTTTCTTCTGGTTCTTTTAGTTGATCAACTGCAGAGATCTGCTATTCTCTCTGATGCTTCAGAATTATTTCTCCTTCATTTGCATTATTTTCTCATAAATCTCATGTGTTCTATCTTTCTGCTCCTGTTCTAAAAAGAGAAAGTTTAATGCAAAAATGATGTTTTCCAACAGATAGGTGGTGAGGATCTTCCTGGGCTCCATTCACTGTCTTCTTGACCTTAAAAAGTCTCTGTTCAGAAGCATAGATGGGGGAAAGCAAACAGATGGCCAAGCACATAGAAATGTATCATGTCTCTCCTGTACTCACACAGCTATTGAGTTGAAAAAGTATCTTCCTTTACTCTACAGCTGGCTTCCTGGTTTCCCTCAAATTAGAATGAACACACACACACAGACTTAAAGCCACCACTTTAAGAGATATGCATATCTCAGTGTCTATCCATTACTACTTTATATACAATATTTTGCTGTTATTTGATAAGATTGAGCATGCCATCAAGAGTCCACCTCTCTCTCGTGTGTGTGTGTCTCTCTCTCTCTCTCTCTCTCTCTCTCTCTCTCACTCACACACACACACACACACACACACACCTCTGGCCATGTTTTCTTAGCATCTCGATATTCACAAAGCAGTGCCAGCACAATACTAGAATGTTGAAAAATTCTATTGTTGATTTAGAAGCCTGTTTAAATAATATTATCTTTTTAGATACAGTAATATTTTATGGAGGTAACATAATTCTCAATCTAAGAACTAAGCATTCTAAAACATTTTACATTTAGGTTATTTCCAAAGTTTCTTTTTTTTAATGTTTATTTATTTTTGAGACAGAGACAGACAGAGAGAGAGAGACAGACAGACAGACACTGTGAGCAGGGAGGGGTAGAGGGAGAGGGAGACACAGATTCTGCAGCAGACTCCAGGCTCTGAGCTGTCAGCATGGAGTCCGAAGCGGGGCCCAAACTCATGAACTGCGAGATCATGACCTGAACTGAAGTCAGGCACTTAACCGACTGAGTCACCCAGGCACCCCAATCAAAAGTTTCTTTTAGCTACTTCCCATTCCTGCTAATCCTGCAGTAAAAATCTCCATATAGAACAGTGGGTCCTACCTGGAGGATTTCGGTTTGAAGTCATCACCAGAGTGAAATGTAAGGGATACTTTGAGAGTCAGATCCTATTGCCATGTTACTTTCAAAAGCACTCTCCAGGGTTTTAAAGAGATCAGCAAAAAAGGAGCTGTCTTGTTTTATAGCAAAGTTACTACACTTAAAAAGGCAATTCAAACACCTTTTCTTCTCTTTCCGCATGAGAGAATGGGGAATCATCATTTTGTTTTCTAGCCCTCTTTTAGGAGAACTATTGCTATGGCAAACAAACATGAATGCAGCTATCAATTCTGGTAAAATCTTTTCTTGCTATTGGTTTCCTATAGCTTAAACAAATTTCACAAAAATTGCTATGAGCCAATGAGAACTATCACCTTGGCGAGAACAGCATTGTGTTGAAAGGTTTTTAAATACAGGACAATATTTGGAGAAATGTCATTGTTACTTTGGACTTGAGAAAATTTAAAGCAAACACTTAAGTCTTAGAGTCAAAAGGTGACAATAGGAAGCTTATTTCCTATTCACTCACAAACCTCATCAAAACCACTTTGATATCTAGTTTCTCACCTTCTCAAGTTGTATTACATCTATCTGGTTGTCGGTAAATCTGGACTAAGGTGTTAATTGGTAATTAATTGATCCAAAAGAATTAAATTACAACAAAAAGCATTAAAATTCTTCTTGAACATGAAGACTGTTTGCTTTCAGCACCACCCTCCATGTCACATAAAACTTACTATGTTTGTTGGAATTTGAATGGACTTACAATTATTGAAGTTATGTATTTCAACTGACTATATATTCATATCCAGAGGAATCCAATCTATTTTTTATAGGACATTATATGGGGAAATGCTTTCTTTGCTCACACTTTGGCTGAACAGCTTAAAGATTAAATAGAATCTTCCTTGAAATAGACAAAGACATTTTTGAATGGAGTAAAAAAAAATCCCACTTCATAGGTAAAACTCAGAATCCCAAAGAATTTTTGAGTTCCTGAGTTAAAACAGCTTGACTGTAAAATGGCAGATTAGATATCTAGGTCTTATTTTTTTTTTCCAGGTAGCTGTCAGCCACCCAGAGAAATATACACCTTTTCAAATGCCAGAGTTAAACAAAAGAAACTAAATAAAATTTTATGTACTCTTTTCTTAAATTTTAAATTCAGGAAACAGTAATGTGCTCAATTTCTCTCTTTGGAAAAGAAACCTAAATTGATTAAAGCCTTTATTTGATCCTTTTTATGAATTTTGGCTTGGTGTAAAGATCTGGGTCTCTTCTTCCTTTGGGATAAAGGAAGGCTGTCTTTGTTTTGTCTACACCTGCTGCTTGGGTATTTCACACGGAGGAGGTCATCTGGTTCCCAGTACGGTTGGTAGTTTATCCGCTTGTCTGGAACAGAAAGCAGCACATTCCTTAATATGAACAGTGGGCCTCAGATCCCATGTAGTTACAGAGCTTGTGTAAATTCAAGCTGCTGGTGGAGCACGTATCTTTCAGATTTTTCTCCCAACTTGTCTTGCAATCCTGGACCCAGCTGAATTACTTTATATTAAATATTAATAAGTATAAATCTGCAATTCTTTAAACAGAGAAGAAAAAGAATACCTTAAATTCAGGTAAGGGAATAAAGAAAAACTACTTTGATATATTACCTTCTATGAAGTCTAATGTGGTAACTTAAAGAATAAGGGAATTACATGTTTTATGTTTTCTTTCTTTTTCTTAACGTTTATTTTATTTTTGAGACAGAGGGAGATAGAGCATGAGCAGGGGAGGGGCAGAGGGAGACACAGAATCTGAAGCAGGCTCCGGGCTCTGAGCTGTCAGCACAGAGCCCGATGTGGGGCTCAAACTCACAGACCGCGAGATCATGACCTTAGCTGAAGCCGGACGCTTAACCGACTGAGCCACCCAGGCACCCCATGTTTTATGTTTTCTAAGTTCCAATGTTCAGAGCTAGTACATGGATGCAAAAAAAAAAACAAAAACAAAAACAAAAACAAAAGACAATAACATGAGTGTTCTCTGTTGCCATCTCACTCATCTCTTGAGGATTCTTCTGGCTTTTCACATATTCTCCTGCTTAAATCCCTCATAAGTTCTCTGTTATGGTAAGAAAAACTCCAACCACTTCACACCACAGACATCATCCTTTCCCAATTCACATTTCCCCAGCACCCCGGCTTCCTGCTTTGTCACTGAACCACAGCTTTACACATGGTCACACCATGCAACAGGGCCATTTCTCTCCCAAACACTTGTACATCCTATCCACCTTCTGTCCTCTTCCTCCTTCACGACAAATGTGCAGAGGGTCAAGTGAAAGAACTCACAGACATTGTATGGACCATCGGCAATGCAAGAGACCTTACCTGCCTTTGAAAAATTAAGTAGAGACTAGGTCTGCTCAACCAAGGCACTGTCAATCCCCAGTTCCTAGGACAGGCGATAAGCCATACACTAACCTCATTTCATAGTTCAACTTGATCTCTTAATGAAGAAAAAATAAGAGAAAAAAATGAAAAAGATATGAATTGATCAAGGCAAGGTAAGGCAAATACCACTGCTTGCCTCCTCAAATTTTATTCCCTTCTTAATAATTAATAACTTCTCAATTCTATTTAGGACAATCAGAAACCCAGCCCTTCAGTCTCTCTCATTTTTTCTGCTTGGAATGCAGACACAAAGCTTCCAAAGGTACAGAAGCTTTTCTTCAACCAAGATGTGACTATCACAAATCAAAGGCCTCTGCTCTAAGGATGGTAGAGAGGAAAGACGTGTCACAGAACTGTCACTAGCCCTGGTTTGTTTCCACCATAATTTTTGTCCACAGGGATAAATCCACTGCTATTTGAAAGTTTTGGTTGTTGCAACCGAATATATTACTTACTGACATAAGGGGCCAAACAGAAATGTCAATGGTACAATTTTATTAAATTAACAACTTTCCCACCAGATAAAGTAATTGACAGCTATCATTTGTGGCCTATCATAATAGAAAGGACTAAAAGTAGGGTTTTGAATATATGTCTTCTCTCACTCCCAGAAAAACAGAGGGGAGAGGTCAGTGGCCTAATGTTCAATTTGCCATGTCCTTATTTAACTCTTCCCTTACCCCTTATGTCCGTCCCGCCACCTCTCAAATAGCAGCACCTAACATCAGAAGAGCCATGTGAGGATAAGCTTTTATATACACAGTCCCAGACCATTAGAAAAAATCCCTACCCAAACAAAGCAGGAATGTGTGAACTGAGTAAATAACTGTGTCAGTACTCTTGATTTTTCTATAGGCCATTACCCATCTGCTTGCTCCACAACCCTCATTCTCAGATTCCTCATTACCTACCTCCCCCTTACCCCCAGCCCACTCAATTATCAATATTCAATCCCCACTTAGATTCTAGTCCTTCACTTAGTCGCTGTTGAGACTTATTCTCCTTCCTTTGACTTCTCCCAGGTCCAGGAAACAATTTCCTGAACTTGCCCTCAGTTCCTTACCTCACATCTCAACCTCATGTGAGAGCATCTGCCCCTAACACAGGAGTCCTTGGATCACTTCATCCCACTTGAACTCTGGCCAGAGAAGGGCATGAGATACATTTATGGGTAAAAAAAAAAAAATAGTCTTTCTAATCATGCCTGAAACTGGCTGCCAAAAAACGAACATTTAATGGCCAGAATAACTTGTATTTAGAGTAGACTGATTTATCTTCTTTTTCAAACTCACGAAATCCTATGTTGGAGGTCAGTTGCCCTCTAGCCTATGGAAGAATAATGATTCTTTACACCTTGCTGGATGATTCTATCTTCATTCTAAGATGAGGGGCTATTTCAGGAACTTGTTTGGTGACAAAAGTGATCTTTTGCCAATTTCAAAGATAAACAGCCTCAAGCAGTCAAAATGATTTCACAAGTTTTCATCAAAAGCTGTAACTCTGACTTGAACCTTTCAATAGTAATGGCTTCAATGATTGAATTAATACATCTGGAACAAAATGTAAAGGAACAGTACTTCAGAAAGTATTTTTGAAGAATTAGCAGCCAGGCAAAATTACAGAATGGTGAGTTATAAATTTTTATAATTTACAGACTGCTCTGTAACCTAATGGGTCACCTGCACCACCTGCACACTTTTCTCAAAAATCTTCTCTTTCCCAAAGATGCAAATGGTTACAGACATCCTTGGATGTAAAAGAGGGCCTTGGTACCTACTATAATCATATGTATTTTGGGGAAAGGGCAGTTTCTCCAGAAAACTCTGATAATATGACTCTGCTCTCTAATCAAAGATGACACAACTAAAGATGGGCACTTGATAATGCCAGGTATATTAGAGTCCTTCCCTGGCAATGAAATTTATAACTAAGTGATCTGAATTGTTGTAGCACAGATATTCTTTAACAGAAGAAGTGAAAATTCAAAGCTGTCACAGCTGAGGTCTGTAATATGGGATGAGAGGCAAAGAAAAATCCATTTTTGGAGACAGAGATCAAACAATATCAGACATTCAGAAAGAATCATAGATGAGAAATGGAGAGAAATGATTTCTCAGTCTCCCTACAGTGGGCCAGTGTTTGGTTGTAGTCCATTCCCAAGTCCTGCCAATTCACAGCCCTTATGGTACTTGAGATATTCTTATACCATCATAATAAATTCACTCTTTTTGCCAAATTTAGTTCCATTGGGGTTCTTTTATAGATACGATAATTTTCTGCATTCTGTAGTTTTTGTAAAGCTTATGGGAAATTGTTTCATTTTAATAACAGAGATATTTTCTTTCATTTACTGAAGCTGTTTTCTATAAATCATGTGCTACCTCTTTAGACAGTCACAGCCAAATCACATGTGTTCCGTAATCAAGGTACACATGGGGAGAGGAGACATGTATCTCAGTATATGAGTACATGTAGCAAGTTATAAGGGACAGGACCAACATACTATAGAAAAAGATTATTTCTTAGTAACTCAAGGAAATTTCAGGAAGAGATGGAATTGGAGTCTGCAGGTGACAAATGGGCATCATTTAAAATGTGGGGTTAGGAGGGAAACACACTTTTTGGGTAGAGAGAATATGGACACAACTATGAAGATGGAAAGAAGGAAGAGATACAAGCAACAGTTCAGTGTAACCAAAATTAGTCTTGCAAGAAGATGTAGAGATTAGGATTTAAAAGGAATGTTTGAGCCAGATTAACAGAGGCCCTTAAAGTCATGTGATTTACTTAGAATTTATCATGTTAGCCATAAGAAGTCAATAAAGATCTGAGCCAGGGAATGATATCAGGAGTGATTCAGAAATGAATCAGGAGCACCTTGGGTGGCTCAGTCGGTTAGGCATCCTACTTCAGCTCAGGTCATGATCTCACAGCTCGTGGGTTTAAGCCCTGTATCAGGCTCTCTGCTGTCAGCACAAAGCCTGCTTCAGATCTTCTGCCTGCCTCCCTCCCTCCCTCCCTCCCTCCCTCTCCCTCTCTCTCTCTCTGCCTCTCTCTCTCTCTAAAACTAAACATGAAAAAATTAAAAAAATAGAAATGAATCAAATGGCTGAACAAATGATGGGACTACAGAATAATAAGGATGCCAGTGAGAAAGCTACAGTTTGGTGTCCAATGAAGCAATATTAAGAACTGGAGAAGGAAGAATTTTCTTCAGTAGTAGTATTTTTTTTCTCTTTTTGGTTCCAATATCATTAAGGAAGAGTGACATTTTGAAAGTGTCATTCAAAAAAGGTAGCAGAAGTGCTTCAGGAAGAGGCTGGTGGGTGGGGGCGTAGAATGATTTGTCTCCAAAGATGGGAGCCAACAAACCCACTGTTAAGGAGCTGGGATCCTCGATGACACAGCAGGGATGCATATAGTAGTCTGGATAGGGATTAATGAGAACACAGAGTGAGAGAACAGAGGAAGGGTTTTTCATCTAATAGAGTAATTGTAAAATGAAAGGATTAAGAAAACAGAAAGTAGAGTTAGACTGAAGACATTGGATGCAAATCTATATCCAATTAATATTGATTGCCTATACAGTTCCAGGTATATTCACAAATGGTGAATTACATTGCTATGTTACCTACATACTGCACATCTAGAGAAATTGAGAAACTGGCCTGAAATAAGCCCATTTTAAGTGGTACAACTGAAACTTCAACTCATTTTCTGGTGTCTTGATTTTAATCCTTTGCATTGTATCACATTGTCTCTCATCAAAACAAGGAGATGTGAAGGAACATAAATATGAATCCAGGTCTATGCTTTAATAGGAATGCTGGTTTCACTGAATATCCAGCCGTCTTAAACCAGCTTCTTTAAGTACTAAACCCAAATCAAAGTAATTTCCACTTAGGCCATTGGCTATTGATAAATAATTAACATGAAATTACTAAATAGATGCCAGAGGTAAGCAATTATATATTTTGATATTGTGACAAAATCAACAAAATGCAATCACCAGATTGTTTTTTCCTAGTTTCATAGCTTGTTAATTTTGTGACTATTCATTTGAGTAACTACATCTGAAACAGGAGCATAAAAGGCTAGTGGCCATTTATTCATGTATTATAAATGCTAAATTCCAGAAGTGTGTGACATCTACATGAATATAAAACAAATTTATTGTAATTAATGTTAGTACCATGAATAAGAAATAAATTCATAACATGCAATATGGAAATACTAAGCAAAGCATGGAATTTGTCTCTTTTTGAAATTCATCTCACATTCACATGAATATGATTTATGTTATTGTAATATACACTATGCCTCTGGAATCAAAGTGGGAATGATTAGTTCTTTATGTGACCTTAACAACAAATAATGTGCTAACAGGATCATAAATATCAACTAAAATTAATTTATATTTCTGATATTCCTAAAACAGCTTCCTGAATTTGAACTTTAAACAGCAATATAATGAATGAATATAAGCATAAGTGCCATGACATATTAAAATGTCAAAACAGAGAACACCTATGATCAGAGTTCAAGGAATGGATCATAGATCACAGAATGTTAGAGGGAGGAAGGAACTTGGAGGTCATTCAGTTCAATCACTTCATTTTGTAAATGAGAGAAGGGAAGACCAGAGAGCTAGAGACTTCTCTGGGGTTCAATGCACAATTCCAAAGTGCCAGTGCCAAGAATCTAGTTTAGACTTCCTGACTTTGGTCCTTGTTATTTTTGCTACATCATGTTGACTGAAGAACTGTCTTTCCTTGTCTTAAAATCATACCTGATTATTGCATTAGCAAGTGAAAAATTAATGGGTGTATATATTTTTTTACTTTTTAAATGAGAAGTAAACACTTCTATTAATCGCAGCAAAACAGTTATTTACCATAACCTGAGCTCAGATGATAGTTTCGTTTCCCATACATCCTCCAGCAAATAGGCTTTCTAGATTTGAACACATACTGTAATACTGATGGTCTTTTAAAATGTTCTGCATTTTTATTAAAATAAATTACTGGACCTGTGATTTTTTTAACTTACCTGATACAAAAGAGGAAATCATTACCAGATTGGTGTTGTAGCAAATTTGGAAATTAAAGTAACACCGTATTTTTTTTTCTATTCAGGTACCATTTACAAAAACAGAGGGTCATAGATCTTAAGTATATCATTTGAAGAGTTCTGAAAACAGCACCCTGTAATCCACATCTAGATCAAGGTGTTTTTTTTAACACCCCAGAAAAATCCTAGTACGTCTTTCAATCAATATATTCTCCATCCTCTTACGGTGACAACCACGAATATTTTGTTTATGTTTTGATCAGACTGGTTGCCTTTATTTTTATTGAATTGTAGGAGTTTGCAGTATAGTCTGGATAGAAGTTCTTTGTCAGATACATGCATTGCAAACATTTTCTGCCAGTCTATGGCTTATCTCTACACTTACTAAATTGTGTCATTTGAAAAGAGGTGTTCAAGGGGCACCTGGGTGGCTCAGTCAGTTAAGCATGGGACTCTTGATTCCAGCTCAGGTCATGATCTCTTGGTTCATGAGATCAAACCCCACATCAGGCTCTATGCTGACAGCGTGGAGCCTGCTGGGATTATCTCCCCCTCTTTCTGCCTCTTTCTCTCTCTCTCTCTCAAAATAAATAAATAAACATTAAAAAAAAGAATGTTCAATTTTGATAGTGTAAACTTTAATAGTTTTTTAAAGTTATGTCCTGATTTTTTATGTCCTAAAAAATATGTGTGTATCTCAAGGTACTGAAAATATTATTCAATGTTTTCTTCTGGTAACTTTATAGTATTAGATTTTATGGTTGGTTCTGAGATCCATCTCAAGTTAAATTTTATATATGAAGTGAAGCATGACACAAGGTTTTCTCCCCCCATATCATGATCCTGTTATCCCAGCACCATTTATTGAAAAGACATTTTTCCCCCATTGGAATAATCTGGAGTCTTCGTTGAAACTTCACAATGAAGGTATAAATATTTTTTGGACTCTAACCTACTCCATCGATATATTCTTATGTCAAAAGCATACTCTCTTTTTAGCTTTTTTATAAGTCTTCAAATCATTTGTAAGAACTCAAACTTTATTGTTGTTTCCTTTTTCAAGATTATTTTAAAATTCTAAGCACTCTCATTTCCACATAAATTTTAGAAGTAACTTGTTGGTTTACATCTTAAAAAATGGATGAAATTTTGGTTAAGACTACATTGAAACTATAGTTTAATTTGAGAAAAACTGACATCTCATTAATTGTGAATTTTTCAAAACACATAAGTATGATATATCTCTATTTAAGTCTTCTTTAATTTCTCTCATAGTCTGCTAGTTTTCGGTATACAAGCTTTGTACTTTAATATTAAGTTCATCTTAAGTAGTTTGTTTTCTAATGCTAATGTAAACTGTATTTGTTAATCATTTCCATTCATTCAATGCTACCATACAGAAATAAATTGACCTTGTATCATATAATTTTGCCTAATTCACTTAATCAAGACTGCTTGAACTACTTAAAATTTCTATTATCTGTAAATAAAGACAGCTTTATTTTTCCTTCCAATCTACATGACTGTCATGTTTTTTTTCCTTAGTTTATTTCACTGGTTATAACTTAAATTACAAAGTAGAATAGAAGTGGTGAAGCAGATATGCTGGCCTTATTCTCATTCTCCAGGGAAAAGTGTTCAGTCATTCGTTATTAGGTATGATGCTAACTATAGGTTTTTCTTAGATGCTCTTCATCAAAATGAAGTCTTTTTCTCTCCCTAGTTTAGAGAGAGTTTTGATCTAAATGAGTTTTGGGTTTTGTCAAATGTTTCCTATGCATATATTTCGGTGTTTACAGATTTTCCAGATTGTTCTGAAATGTTCTATTAAGATTGTAAATTACACTGACTTTTGAATGCTGAACTGTAGAAATGGGATAGACCCCACTGGGGTGTTCATGCATGTGTGCGTGTGTGTGTATTACTACTGTTTTGTTAAAGAATTTTGCTTATGAGGGATTTCAGCCTGTAGATCTATTTTATTGTAACGATTTTTTCTGTGTTAGATATTGGGGTAATGCTGACCTTATTAAATGAATTGTAAAGTGTTTCTTTCTATTTTGTAAATGAGTTTATATAGGATATGCATTTTTGCTGCTTAAATGTTTTTTTTTTAAATGTTTATTTATTTTTGAGAGACAGAGAGTATGTGTGCATGTGTGCTAGCAGGGTAGGGACAGAGAGAGAGAGAGGGAGAGACAGAGAATCCCAGGGAGGCTCCATGATGTCAGCGCAGAGCCCGACACAGGCTCAATCCCACGATTGTGAGATCGTGACCTGAGCCAAAATCAAGAGTCTGATGCTTAAACAACTGAAGCACCAGGCAATCCTGTTGTTTAAATTCTGACAGAATTCACAAAGGAAGCATTGTGGGCCTGGTACTTTCTTTGGAGAATTATTTTTAATTACTAATATATTTCACTAATAGATCCTGGGCTACTCAAAATCTTTTTTTTTAAAAAAACAGTTTGTCCACACACACCCCCAGCTCCTGCCAAGAAATTTCTCTGTTTCATCAAAATTGTTAAGCTTATTGGCTCAAGTGTTTTTAAAATGTCTTTTTATCGTTTTAATATGTATAAGATCTATAGTAGCATCCTTATTTCATTACTGGCATTGGGCATTTTGTACTCTTTTTTTCCTTGGTGGATGTAGATAGGGAGATTATCAATTTTAACAATCTTTTGAGAGAACCACAGTTAATTTCATTTATTGCTTTATTGTGTATCTATTTCACTAATTTATTCTCCTCTTATTATTTTCATTATTCTACTTAATGTCGATTTGAACTTGCTTCTTTTTTTAACTTCTCATGCTGGAAGGATAGATGACTGGCTTTTAAACCTTGCTTTTTTTCCCCCCAAACTAAACACATAGAGCTATAAATTTCCCTCTAAGCACTGTTTTAACTGCCTTCCACAAATCATAATTTTTGGACATTATCATTTATCTTAGAATATTCTGTATTTTGTTATTTCTTCTATCACTCATAGGCTTCTTAGACCTGGATTGCTTAATTTCTAAATATTTGAGGCTTTTCTAGATGTCATTTCTTATTGATTTCTACTTTAATTCCTCAGTGGTAAAAAAAATATACACAGTATAGTTTCAATCTTTGAAATTGAAACTTTTTAAATGGCTCAGAATATGTCCCATCTTGGTGAATGCTCTGTGTGCGTTTGTTTGAAAGCAATTAGCATGCTGCAGGTTGTTAGATGCAGTGCTCTATAAATGTCAATACCATCAGGTTGGTTAATAAAATTTTTCAAGTTGTTTATGTTCTTACTGATTTTTCTCTCAATTAGTTCTATCATTTACTGAGAGAGGAGTTTTGAATCTCCTACTGTAACTGTAGATACATTGGTTTTTCCTTCATGTTCTGTTAATATTTTCCCCCAATAATTTTGAAATTCTATTAGGTACATACACATTTAGTATTGTTAGGACGTCTTGAAGAACTGTTCTTTTTATCATTATAGAATGTTTCCTTTTTCCTGAACTTTATTTTCTGATATATTAATATACCTATTCTACCTTTCTTAAAATTAATATGTGCATGGTACTTAAAAAATTAGCTTCTTTATTCTACCTGATAATCTCTGTCCTATAATTGGGAGTATTTGGCTTACTCACATGTATAAACCTTCTAACATCATAGATCCGTTTTCCTCTTCACATTCACTTATACTATAGTGTCAAAGGCATTACCACTACACCACTATATACCCTGCATGTTATACTTTTGCTTTAATCAGAACTAAGTATTTTTAGAAATTAACATAAAAAGCAATAGGCTTTTACATTTTTCCAGATATTTACCACTTCTGACTATCTCAATCCTTTCCTGAAGATCTGAGTTTTCCTTTGGTATTACAGTTGACCTTTAAACAACATGGGAGTCAGGGGCACCAACACCCCTGGAGCAATGGAAAATTATGTATAACTTTTGACTCCTAATAGCTTAAGTACTAATAGTTGACTGTTGATTGAAAGTCATCAATAACATAAACAGTCCATTACACATATTTTACTTTATGTACACATTTTGTATATGTATACCATATTCTTAAAATAAAGAAAATGTTATTAAGAAAGTCATTAGAAAGAGAAAATATATTTACAGTACTGTAAAAAATCTACATGTAAGCACTGCTCCCAGTGGTCCCTGGATTTGCCTTTTGCTTCAACAATGTTCACACAGAACAGGGGCACCTGGATGGCCCAGTCAGTTAACTGACAGACTTCAGCTCAGGTCAAGATCTCACGTCTGTGAGTCTGAGCGCTGCTTAGGGCTCTGTGTTGACAGCTTAGAACCTGGAGCCTGTTTCAGATTCTGTGTCTCCCTCTCTCTCTACCCCTCCCTCTCTCTCTCTCAAAAATAAAGATTAAAAAAAAATTTTTTTTAACCATGTTCAGACAAAACAGAACCAGAGATGCCAGCCTCCACCGCCTTCTTCCAGCCTCCACGGCCTTCCAACATTTTTTCCAGCCGCAACCTTACAAACCATTTTCTCAACCATCCTCTGCTTCCAGAACCAATCAACACCATTTTTCTAATCTTAGCTCTTTACTGCCAATCTACCATGAGCTCCAAGATGTGTCAGAATTATTCCACCAAGATGGAGACGGCCATCAACCACCCGGTCAACGGGCATCTGCAGGACTTACACTTACCTCTCTCCTGGCGTCTGTTTTCACGGACACGTGGCTGTGGAGGGCTGGGCCACTTCTGGGAGTTGGCCAAGAGAGCTCCGAGCGACTGAAGACGCAAAACCAGAGCAGCACTCTCGCCTTCTTCCAGGACGCGCAGAAGCTGACCCAAGATAAATAGGAGAAAACCTTGGACTCCATAAAAACTACCCAGATCCTGGAGACGAACCAGAGCCAGGCCCTTTTATACCTGCGCGCCCTGGGTTCTGCCTGCGCAGACTCAGTGACTTCCCAGAGAACCACTTCCTGGATGAGCAGGTGAAACTCACAAAGAAGAGGGGCGACCACCTGAGTAACCGCTTCAGGCTGGCTGGGCTGGGCTGGATGAATATCTCTTGGGAAGGCTCACCCTCAAGCATGGCTGGAAGCCGCCAGGGCCCGGCTGCCTTTGAGGGGTCCCTCTGGCATCCCCCTGGCGTCAGGGCTTCTGCCCTCGCCTCTCCCTGAAGCAACTGAGCAGCTTTTTAACCACCCTGGAGCCCAAATCAAATGGAAATACGAAAGCTTTTTGCAGGGCTGAGGAGGAGGGAGGGAAAGAAAAGAAGAAGAAGAAAAAATCTGTGTTGAAGTAGACCCACGCAGTTCAAATCCATGTCGTTCAAGGGTCAACTGTATTTTATTTCATAATGAAGAAATTCCTTTACCATTGTTTGTAGTGTACATCTACTGAGGATAATGTTTAAAAGTTCGCCCCTCTTTGAAAATGTCTTTTTTCTTTCTTGGTAGGTATTTTGTCAGATATAGAATTTGGAGAGGACTGGTTTTGTTTGGTTTTGGTTTTTTCCTCTTTTAGAACTTTAAAGATGTTTCCCCACTGTGTTCTGGTCTTTATTTGTCTAATTATTGCGTCCTCTATAATATGTCATTTTTCTTTGGCTGCTACAAAATTGTTTCTTTATCTTGGGTTTTTAGAAGTTTGACTGTGAAGTTTCTAGTCATGCTTGTGTGTGTGTGTTTGTCCTGGTTAGGGTCTGCTAGTTTTCTTGAATTTATAAATTATCTCTTTGACAAAATTGGGGTATTTTCAGCCATTATTTCATCAAAATTTCTTCTGTCCTCTTCTCACTGCCCCCTGCTTCTGGAATTCGAGTCCCAAATGTTAGTCCTTTGATAACGTTCCAGAGGTCCACGAAGGTCTGTTCTTTACATGTTTTTTTTTTTTCTCTAGGCTTCAAAATATGTAATTTCTATTTCTGTTTCAAGTTCAGTGTCTTTTTACGCTGTCATCTCCTTTTTGTGGATCATCCCATCCAGTGAACATTTTTTTAGCATATTGTATTTTTCAATTCTACAACTTTTCAGTTGGATCTTTTTTATATACTTTTTTTTTTTTTTCTGCTGGGATGTCCCCTTTCCATGCTCTTGAGCATTTTTTTTTTTAAAAATTTAATGTTTATTTATTTTTTGAGAGACACAGAGACAGAGTGCAAGCCGGGGAGGGCAAAGAGAGAGGGAGACACAGAATCCGAAGCAGGCTCCAGGCTCAGAGCTGTCAACACAGAGCCCAACGTGGGGCTCGAACTCACAAACCGTGAGATCATGACCTGAGCCAAAGTCGGACACTCACAACCGTCTGAGCCACCCAGGCGCCCCTTGAGCATTTTTTTAAACCTCCTGAGGTTAATTATAGTAGTGCTTTGAAATCCATGTATGTTAATACCAAGAGCTGCACCCTGTCAGGGTCTGTCTCCTTGGATTGCTATTCTATCTTACAATGGGTTGGCAGAAGCAGAAGCATTCTTATAAAATGGGTAAAACTGGATTGTGTTTTGGACCTTTTGAATTCTATATTGTGGGAAAATGGCTTCTGGAAATTCCAAGTTGGTTTTATACTCCAAACTCTTGATAGCATCTCAAACCTTAGTTCATCCCCCTTACCCCCCACCCCTGGCTTCACTAGAGTCTGTCCCACACGTGCATATGCAGAGATAAATCAGAGATTTGGGCAGAGCTTATACAAAGAAGGTAGGGCTCCCAGTCTCTGACTTTAAATATCATAGAAAACATAATTTCTTTTAAGCAGCTAGTATTTCTCCAGGTTCTGTCCTCTGGTTCTTCAGTCTAGAAAGTCTATGCACTTTTTAATTAAAAACTCAGTCACCCCATGTAGTGCCAAATCTCACCTGCTTTCCAGATAAAAGATGTGAAACCCAGTAAGTTACCCTGTGCTGTTGCCTTTTTCAAATGTGTACTTTGCCTCCAGAATCTGGCTGCTTTTGTTGTTAGCTCTTCATTGCCTTCAAGCACTGTTTTTGGTTTGTTTGTTTGTTTATATAGTATTTTGTCTAGAGCTAATATTGGTTATCTATGAAAGGGTACCATCTTTTAGGAACTACTCAGCCATTCCAGAAGAACCCCTAGTCTATTTACATTTGATACAATTTTCCTATGATTGGTGTAAGCCTGCCATTTTGTTATTTGTTTTCTATTTGTGCATCTGTTCTTTGCTATTTCCTTCTTTAATAGTTGTATTTTGCATTAGTTGAATGTATTTTAATATTCCCATTTACTTCCTAATTCATATTTCATTATACTTCTTTGTTTTGCCTTGCCTTGTGTGTGTGTGTGTGTGTGTGTGTGTGTGTGTGTGTTTTCTCTAGGATTACAACACATATCTTCATCACATGTTGTCTTCAAATATAATATATAAATATTCATATATAATATATAAACCTTAAAACAATATATTTCCATTCTGTGCCTTGTGTTTTTGGTTCATTTGTTGCACATATTTTGGCTTCTATACGTATTTAAAGCCACAATATATTATTTTTGCTGTAAAAAGTTAATTATCCTTTTCAAAATGAAAAAAATAAACTATATTATGTTTAATCACATATTTATTATTTCCAGAACTCCACATTTCTATTTATAGATCCAAGTTTCCATTTACTCTTTTATTCTGCCTGAAATTTTTCCTTTAATATTTCTTTCAATATTTACCTGCTATTAAGATTCTCTCTGCTTTTGTTTGTCTGAAAATGATTTACTTTGCTTTTAAACTTGAGGGATATTTTCACTGGATATAGAATTCAATGTTGACAGATTTTCTTTTCATTCAACACTTTAAGATGTCATTCCACAGTCTCCTGGCCTCCATGGTTTTTATATAAAATTTCAGCCCTCATTTGAATCATTCTCCCCATATATGTAATAGGTCTTTTTTTCCTCTGTGTATTTTTTAAGATTTTGTTTCATGTTATTGTACTTCAGAAAGTTGATTATGAATTACCTTGCTGTGCTTTACTTGGTGTTATCTCAAATTTGATTTGTTTAGCTTCTTGGATTCATTACAATTATTCATTAAATTTGGAAAATTATGTGTATCACACCAAAATCAGTACCCTAAATTCTAAATTCTGAGTCTTTATTAAAATGAGCTGTTATAGGGGTGCCTGGATGGCTCATTCAGTTAAGCCTTCAACTCTCAATCTTGATTTAGGTCATGATCTCATGGTTTGTGAGTTTGAGCCCCATGTTGGGCTCTGCTGACAGCGTGCAGCCTGCTTGGGATTTTGTTTCTCCCTCTCTCTGCCCCTCCTCCCCTCTCTCAAAATAAATAAAGAAATTTTAAAAAATTAACTGTTATATATAGCTTAAAGCAGGATTACTGATTCCCTCTTCTATCTGAGGGGCTGTGTCTGCCTCTAAGCTTAACTCACCATTCAGTTGTTAGTGTGGAAAACCTAGCATAGAAAAAGAGATCCTTGGGCTTACCTCAAGAATCCATGTCCTGCTTATGTATGATATATCACACAGGAGAAGTAAGAACAAAAGAGAGTACCTCACATAAATTGTTCATCTTTAAGACATAATAACCACACTCGTAGTAACTGGGGTCCAACAATGCCCTAAGCTCTGACCACATTGATGGGAGAGGTAGGAAGAGAAGTGGAGGCTTGGTTAGGAAGGGTAGAAGATTCCATCCCAAATAATATAGGTAGAAGGGTTTTGTAAGTACCGTGAGTCACAAAAAAGGAATCCCACCAACAGAATTCAGAGATTTAGATTAAATTAGATTAGATTAGATTAATCTAATATTTAGGTCAGAAAAAGATTAGAGAGAAATGCACATGGAAGTATGGAAGAGATTGAGGTTTGGATCTAATTTTGGTGGGAAAACAAATAAATTCCAAAATTTCTTTGACACTCTGAGGTAATGTAAGAAGATGACTGAAGTAAATCAGTCTTATACTGAGCACTATGAAAACAGAAAGAAGAGAGAACCTAACTGTGTCTGAGGGATCTAAATGGGTTCTCAGAAAAGGGGACACATAAACTGAGTCCAAACAAAGATGAAGTGTTCTCCCTACAAATGCACCAGTAGAAGTGAAAGAGCAGACTATAGGCAGAGTGATACTATAGCAAAGGCAAAAGTATCCAAAAATTCTTTGTATTCAACAATTTTTTGAAGCATTTTTGAATGATAAGCATTCAGTATGTTTGTGGTGGCATAGTGGCACATGAGAAGTCAGGAAGTATCAACAAAAGGCCTTCACGCTATAGAGTTTAGACTTCATCATACAGACCAACAATCACCAAGCTTTTTGATTCTTGAGCATGCAATTAAAACCTTGAGTTTGAAAAACTCAAAAAAGAAACTTAAAAAAAATGTAAGCTGCTAGACACATATGAATATGTAGAAATCAATAGTTTGCATATTTTAAAAACAGAGGATATAATGGAAGGAAAGATCGTATTTAAATATCAAAACTGCAATAAAAATATATAAGAATACGGGCACCTGGTGGCTCAGTCAATTAAGTCTCTAACTCAGGTCATGATCTTGAGATTTGTGAGTTCAAGCCCTGCGTCTGGCTCTGTGCTGACAGCTCTGAGCCTGGAGCCTGCTTCAGATTTTTTGTCTGCCTCTCTCACTGCCCATCCCCAATTCATGCTCTCTCTCTCTCTCTCTCTCTCTCTCTCTCTCAAAAATAAATAAAACATTTTAAAAATTAAAAAAAAGATAAGAATCATCTGAACAAGAAAATGTGCAAGATTTGTTTGAAGAAATCATTCTAAAATACACAAGATATTTGAACAAATAGAAAGGTGTACCTTCTTGAATCAAAAGTTTTGACATGATCAATTTCCTTAAGTTAACCATTAAATTTAATGCTTCCTCAATGAAAATTCCAATAAGACTTTTATTTATTTATTTGTTCATGTAATCTCTATACCCAACATAGGGCTCGAACCCACAACCCTGAGATAAAGAGTCTTATGCTCTTCCAACTGAGCCAGCTAGGTGCCCTCTACAATAAGACTTAAAAAAAAATTTCATCTTAATGTAAGAACACTTACCATGAACATATAACATGAGATCTACCCTCTTAACCCATAAGTATATAATACAGTATTGTTGACTATAGGTACAGTATTATATTGTACTATAAGTACTTGATCTCAAGCACTTATTCATCTTGCTTAACTGACACTTTATACCTATTGATCAGTCGCTCCCCATTTTCCCCTCCTCCAGGCCCTAGGAACCACCATTCCACTCTTCAATCCTTTTTTTTTTTATTTTACTTTTTTTAAGTAAACTCTACATCCAATGTGGGGCATGAACACATGATCCTGAGATCAAGAGTTGCGTGCTTCACCAACTAAGCCAGCTTGGCACCTCTCCACTCTTCAATTCTATGAATATGACTTTTTAAGATACCTCATATAAGTGGAATCATGTAGTATTTGTATTTCTGTCACTGGCTTATTTTACTTAGCATAACGTCTTTAAGGCCATCTGTGTTGTTGAATATGGTGAATTCCCATCTTTATTAGGGCTGAAAAAATATTCCATTGTATGTATATACCACACTTTATCCATTCATCCAGTGATGGACATTTAGGTTGGTTCCACCCCTTGAATTTTGTGAATAGTGCTGCAATGAATATGGAATGCTAATATCTCTTCAAGATCCTGATTTCAATTCTTCTGGATAAATACCCAGAAGTGGGAATACTATAGTATATGGTAGTTCTATTTTTAGTTTTTTGAGGCACCTCTGTACTCTTTTCCATAGCTGTTGCATCATTTTGCATTCACCGAAAGTGGACAAGCATTTCAATTTCTCCACATTCTTGCCAACGCTTGTTGTCTTTTTTTTTTTTTTTATAATAGCCATCCTGACAGGTCTGAAGTGAAATCTCATCATAGTTTTAATTTGCATAGTTTTAATTTGATTAGTGACATTGAGTAATTAATTTTTTGCTATTTCTACTGACTATATATATGTTTTCTTTAGAGAAATGTCTATTCAAGTTCTTAGCTCATTTTATAAATCAGGTTGTTAGGTTTTTTGCTATTGAGCTGTAGGAGTTCCTTGTATATTTTTGGATATTACTCCTTTTTAGATATATGGTTTGCAAATATTTTCTCCCATTTCATAGGTTGGCTTTTCACTCTGTTGATTGTTTTCTTTGCTGTGCAGAAATTTTTTAATTTAATGTGGAACCATGGGTCTATTTTTTACTTTTGTTGCCTGTGTTTCTGGTTTCATATCCATGAAATCATTGCTAGAACTCAAACCCAAGTTCAGCCAAACTCCAACCATCAGGGCCTTAATTGCTATGCAGTGTTGTCACCGATTTAAGGAGCAAAATGAAAAAGAAAACAAAAGTGCCACACCTTTCACCAGGCATGAAGAGAACTCACAGAGGAAGAAATGGAGTGGCTCCATCCAATGGCAGGATATTTCCTTAGATTCAAACACTATGTTGTGGCTTGGTTAGAAGCCCAAGCTTTAGACCCAGGTAGACTTCCATCAAATATTTGAGACTCAGTTTCTTGACCTGTGAAATAGGGATAAAAAGCAGTGTAATATACTTGTTATTAGAATCAAATTAAATAATGTATATATAGTGTCTATTAAATAAATTGTAACAATTTTTTATCATGTATCTTCTGTTGGTCTAACAGCAAAAAGAAAAAAAGATAATGTCCTTTAGGGTGGAACAGAGAATTATTAAGACTAGAATGAACACTGCATTACCTCAAAGACATTTATCCAAGTAGTTTTATTCATATATTGAAAATAATCTGTTTATTTATCTTCTAATAAGCACTTTTATCTTGTGGTTTTAAACAATATATGCACAGACAGTAAATAGCCAAGTGGTCTCTTCAAACTTGCATAAATTCCAATCCAGATTTTCACTCTCCAAACTAATTGAAAACAAATTCTGAAAAATCATGAAGACAAATGGAACCAAAAAATCTGTAAGTATTCAAATAGGCTCTCAGGACCCCTCAGTAACATTAAAAAGTACCCTGAGAATGAATCAAAACAATATGATTGCTTGAAATTGTGCATGTAAATATGGAATCAGTCCCAAAGGACTGGATGGGTAATAAGTATTTCTCTTTTATATGTCTGCTGGCTCTGACCCTGGAAACACTCAGCTGGGAACTGGTGTGTCTGCTCTGATGTCTGAGTGGACTACAGCTGGGCAACATCACCATGCCTGTGCATGAGAAAGAATGATTCTCCCTCCTCCCTCTCAATCTATCTGACATCTGCTAATGAAGTCCAGAGGACAGACTTTGCAAAGCCCATCCCTCCTGTAGAGGGGGGACATTTGGTGAAATGATGAATGGCCTATACCCAAGCTAAATAGACAAAAAGAGATTAAATGTAAGCAGTTGAACAAAATGAAGCATACAAATTATAGCAGACATCAGTACCTTCTTTCCCAATTACTCTGATAGGAACACCACCCCACCCATTAGGTGTTTGCAAAGCAAACTTTCACTTTGTGTTAATTAACAAAATATATATCTACAAGAATTACATGGTTGTCCCACGTATAGCTTTCTGTTAAGTAGTGAATTGTCTTTTCTTAACTACAGTGAAATTAATGTCCTTTTTAACATTTGCTAAATCTGTACGGTTTGTTGTTGTTGTTGTTTAAATACAATGGAACAATTCAGTAAGGTATTATAAGATTTCATCTAGTGAGGATAAAAGTTAATGCTGTCTAGAAAGCAAGGCTTAAAATTTCTTGAAGCTGTGTTTACCATCCTGCCTAAATTATGCAGGCAGAGCTTATAAACTATTAGGGCCTTTAGATCTTTAGATTGGAAACATTTTCAGATTTAGAAAAGCTTCATTGTTTGATTTGAACTTTTCTGTTTCAAATAATTAGGGTGGAATGGGAACATAATCCTCTCACTAACATGTTTTTTCCTCAGAGAAGTCTGAGGAATGTCGCATAAAGATGCAATCTGGGAAAAAAAGAAAGATGAAAAAAATTCTGTTCCTTTTCACTTAATACCTAATAACAAAATTGCAAAATACAGAACATGATGGTTAGTGTTATCTTTTACTGGAATATGTCAATTTCCCCAGAGACACTATGCAAGTAAGTATTTGAAACACAGCTGTGGAATATTTGAAGATACTCCTCTTTGAGGCTTTTCTACACCTGTTCCATGGCAGCTATCCACCCACCTTTGCCTCCATCCAGGTAAAGAAATAAATAAAACAAACAAAAGGACTATTCTTCTTTGACATGTATTTTGTATTTTGTTACCTGTTTTACATCTTTGCAATTCTGGATAAAATAAGCTTTGAGAGAAAACGTCCACTTTCAATTTCATATTTGATTTCGTGAGCTAACCTTAGCTAGCTGCCCCTTTGAAATCACAATGGAGTCTTAAAATCATTTAAAGTGTTATTAATTTAGCAGTTGCACAGTGATGGATTTTTCAGATTGCTCATACATAGATCTCTTGACTGAAAATGTGCATAGCCTTGTTTCCTTAGCTATCACTGCCATAATTTCCATGAAGGATGATATTCCACAGCAAAATTACTGATAACCAAATGAACTGCCATTAGATAACTCCATTATTTAGGCTAATGTAGGCTTTAGCTGGTCATATTACTTTGTGAAAAGCTGATGTAAATATTTCCAAATAAAACTATTTTTAGAATACAGGCTTTAGTTTCTGTCTTTTAACTACTAACAACCAAGCATAAATTCATTACAGACTTGTAAACTCAGATGTGATTAATATTTCTCTACTACATGAAAATGAGTTTGAAAATATAGGTAGAGCCCTAATTATGCTTAATTCAGTTCATAAATGTCCAAAATAAAACAACCTCAGATTGTTACATATATCTCTACCCTTGATTTCAACATGGCAGTTCACAGTCTTAAAAAATAAAATAAATAAATAAATATTTTTTTTAAAAGGAGCAAAAAGCCATTTCATTTTCACTGCATGCTGAATGCATTTCAGGTCATTATTTTTATGAATAGAAAATGTGAAGGTCATTTAACCTCATCCTTACAATTAACAATTGCTATCAGTTCAGAGCTGTGGGGATATCTGTGAATCTAAGTTTTGCTCAGGGAAGTTCCAGCTAGGAAAGAGAGAGGAGATAAAACAAATGGGCCTTCCTCATTTAAATTCCTGAGTAAATACTACCACATTACCAGCTCTGAATAATTAACTTCCATCCACTGTGCCAAAAATGACGCACTGTATCTAGAATCCATCTTTTCAATAAATACCCCAGAAAGAAACCACCACAGAAATCATGACTGCTATCACTGCACTAAACTTTTTACTTACTCAAATCATTTTCTGAAAACCATCATTAGAATCAAATTAAAATAAAGCTGAGGTTTTCTGAATAAAACTGTCAAAAAAGATAAAAGTTTTTACATTGACAGTAAAGCAAATGATTTTTTCCACTCTGTTGAGGTTGCATAAGAGCGCAGTACATCTGAATGACTTATGGTCCATTAATGACAGATTAACAGCTGGAGGAGGGGAGATCTTTCCAAGAATAGTTTTCAAATGAATGAAACTTCAGGCCTAGAGGCAATGGGAAATGCAAAGTGTGGGGAACTGGGGGAGGATGTGGGTGGAGGAATCTTATAAGATCAGACTTTCATAATTCATTAAAATCACTGAAAATGACAGAGTGTGATCTGAAATGAATTTTCCATATTCACCGGGGAAGAGGTCATAGTTACTAAGTCCTTGAAGGTGACTACAGGAGGTAGAGACCCAACGTGAGTATATTTGTGCAGCATACCTGAACAAAATAAGACTTGCTAAGACAGAACATAGTGAAGGATTCTACTACCTACGTGGTTTTGTTCACCGGGATTCTTTTGTTATAATGAAACACCAAACACTGCACGCAGCCAGACTTCGGTGGAGTGTGGGGTGGGGGTGCAAATACTAAAAAGGTATTTGATGCATACAAATTTACAAAGACCAGTCCCATATTCTGGAATGATAATTATACCATATATATACTTAAATAAAATTATTAAAAATAAATTCCAAAAAATAGAACAGCTAGCTTTCATTTTTTAGGTTGACTTTCTGGGTAGCCTAAATTTAATTTTTTTTATCATAAAAGTAATTCATGCTTTTATAGATATTATACAAATCTGGTAAAATAAATGAATAAAGTAGAAGTCACTTCCCAGTAATATCCATATTTAAATTTTAGTGTATTTCCTTCCATCATGTAATGTATTTATTCATAACAATTTTTTCAATAAGAGTGAAATGATATTGAATGTACATCACATTATGTTGGGAACACAGGAGCCATTTAGCCTTGCTTTTGAAGTCAGTGATCTATCTTGATGTAAATCCAGCAGCCTTGGCACTCTATTATGGCTACTAGACCAAGGCATATTTATTTTTCTATCTGGCCAGTGCTGGATTTGTGTGCTCAGTACTCATTAAAGATACTATCAGTAACAGTGATCGTAGCATATATATAGCATCCTTACATATATAACTCTACCTAAATTCCTAATGCAAATACAGAAACTATAGATGACTTCACTACCTAAAGGTTCAACAAGTACATCTTCATCTAGCTTCTGATGTCTTTTTTTCAGATTCCATCAATGAACATTAAACTTTACTCTTCAATAAGAAAGAATTTTGACATAGGTCAAACACAAGAGTGGAACATGGCCCCACCAACACACACAGAAACTAATAATCTTGTTAAAAAAGAAATAACCCACTGTGTAATGAAAAAGATATATTAGATTAATTATGATGATAGAAATACTACAAAAATGATTAGAATAGTGTCTATCTGAATTAAGTATTTTTCTTTAAAGGTGATTAATTTTATTTTACTGAATCCTTCCACATTCATATTTTCTTTAATTCAGAATAAATGATAATAGTCAAAGATCATATATCTCTTGGAGAAAAGTTGGAGATAATTTCTTATGAAATTTTAGGCTTTACGAAGTTGCTTAAGGATGAGTACTCAGGCATAAAATCTGTCTTATTTAAATCAAGTCTTCAAGGAAATTGAAGAAGATATAAAGAAATAGAAAAATATTCCGTGCTCGTAGATTGGAAGAATAAATATTGTTAAAATGTCAATACTACCCAAAGCTATCTACACATTCAATGCAATCCCAATAAAAATTGCACCAGCATTCTTCTTAAAGCTAGAACAAGCAATCCTAAATTTGTATGGAACCACAAAAGGCCCCGAATAGCCAAAGTAATTTTGTTTTGTTTTGTTTTGTTTTTCAATATATGAAATTTATTGTCAAGTTGGTTTCCATACAACACCCAGTGCTCATCCCAAAAGGTGCCCTCCTCAATACCCATCACCCACCCTCCCCTCCCTCCCACCCCCCATCAACCCTCAGTTTGTTCTCAGTCTTTAACAGTCTCTTATGCTTTGGCTCTCTCCCACTCTAACCTCTTTTTTTTTTTTTCCTTCCCCTCCCCCATGGGTTTCTGTTAAGTTTCTCAAGATCCACACAAGGGTGAAACCATATGGTATCTGTCTTTCTCTGTATGGCTTATTTCACTTAGCATCACACTCTCCAGTTCCATCCACGTTGCTACCAAAGGCCATATTTCATTCTTTCTCATTGCCAAGTAGCATTTCATTGTGTATATAAACCACAATTTCTTTATCCATTCATCAGTTGATGGACATTTAGGCTCTTTCCATAATTTGGCTATTGTTGAGAGTGCTGCTATAAACATTGGGGTACAAGTGCCCCTATGCATCAGCACTCCTGTATCCCTTGGGTAAATTCCTAGCAGTGCTATTGCTGGGTCATAGGGTAGGTCTATTTTTAATTTTCCGAGGAACCTCCACACTGCTTTCCAGAGCGGCTGCACCAATTTGCATTCCCACCAACAGTGCAAGAGGGTTTCCATTTCTCCACATCCTCTCCAGCATCTATAGTCTCCTGATTTTGGCCACTCTGACTGGCGTGAGGTGATATCTGAGTGTGGTTTTGATTTGTATTTCTCTGATGAGGAGCGACGTTGAACATCTTTTCATGTGCCTGTTGGCCATCCGGATGTCTTCTTTAGAGAAGTGTCTATTCATGTTTTCTGCCCATTTCTTCACTGGGTTATTTGTTTTTCAGGTGTGGAGTTTGGTGAGCTCTTTATACATTTTGGATACTAGCCCTTTGTCCGATATGTCATTTGCAAATATCTTTTCCCATTCTGTTGGTTGCCTTTTAGTTTTGTTGGTTGTTTCCTTTGCTATGCAGAAGCTTTTTATCTTCATAAGGTCCCAGTAGTTCACTTTTGCTTTTAATTCCCTTGCCTTTGGGGATGTGTCGAGTAAGAGATTGCTACGGCTGAGGTCAGAGAGGTCTTTTCCCACTTTCTCCTCTAGGGTTTTGATGGTTTCCTGTCTCACATTCAGGTCCTTTATTCATGTTGAGTTTATTTTTGTGAATGGTGTGAGAAAGTGGTCCAGTTTCATTCTTCTGCATGTTGCTGTCCAGTTCTCCCAGCACCATTTGTTAAAGAGACTGTCTTTTTTCCTTTGGATGCCCTTTCCTGCTTTGTCAAAGATTTGTTGGCCATACGTTTGTGGGTCTAGTTCTGGGGTTTCTATTCTAATCCATTGGTCTATGTGTCTGTTTTTGTGCCAATACCATGCTGTCTTGATGATGACAGCTTTGTAGTAGAGGCTAAAGTCTGGGATTGTGATGCCTCCTGCTTTGGTCTTCTTCAAAATTCCTTTGGCTATTCGGGGCCTTTTGTGGTTCCATATGAATTTTAGTATTGCTTGTTCTAGTTTCAAGAAGAATGCTGGTGCAATTTTGATTGGGATTGGATTGAATGTGTAGATAGCTTTGGGTAGTATTGACATTTTGACAATATTTATTCTTCCAATCCATGAGCAGGGAATGTCTTTCCATTTCTTCATATCTTCTTCAACTACCTTCATAAGCTTTCTATAGTTTTCAGCATAGAGATCTTTTACATCTTTTAGCCAAAGTAATTTTGAAGAAGACCAAAGCAGGAGGCATCACAATCCCAGACTTTAGCCTCAACTACAAAGCTGTAATCATGAAGACAGCATGGCATTGGCACAAAAGAGACACATAGACCAATGGAATAGAGATTCCAGAATTGGACCCACAAAAGTATGGCCAGCAAATCTTTGACAAAGCAGGAAAGGGCATCCAAAGGAAAAAAGACAGTCTCTTTAACAAATGGTGCTGGGAGAACTGGACAGCAACATGCAGAAGAATGAAACTAGACCACTTTCTTACACCACTCACAAAAATAAACTCAAAATGGATAAAGGACCTGAATGTGAGACAGGAAACCATCAAAACCCTAGAGGAGAAAGCGGGAAAAAAAACCTCTCTGACCTCAGCTGCAGCAATTTGTTACTTGACACATCCCCAAAGGCAAGGGAATTAAAAGCAAAAATGAACTATTGGGACCTCATAAAGATAAAAAGCGTCTGCACTGCAAAGGAAACAACCAACAAAACTAAAAGGCAACCAACAGAATGAGAAAAGATATTTGCAAATGACATATCGGACAAAGGGCTAGTATCCAAAATGTATAAAGAGCTCACCAAACTCCACACCTGAAAAACAAATAACCCAGTGAAGAAATGGGCAGGAGACATGAATAGACACTTCTCTAAAGAAGACATCCAGATGGCCAACAGGCACATGAAAAGATGCTCAACGTCGCTCCTCATCAGAGAAATACAAATCAAAACCACACTGAGATACCACCTCATGCCAGTCAGAGTGGCTAAAATGAACAAATCAGAAGACTATAGAGGCTGGAGAGGATGTGGAGAAACGGGAACCCTCTTGCACTGTTGGTGGGAATGCAAACTTGTGCAGCCACTCTGGAAAACAGTGGGGAGGTTCCTCAAAAAACTAAAAATAGACCAACCCTATGACCCAGCAATAGCACTGCTAGGAATTTACCCAAGGGATACAGGAGTGCTGATGCATAGGGGCACTTGTACCCCAATGTTTATAGCAGCACTTTCAACAATAGCCAAATTGTGGAAAGAGCCTAAATGTCCATCAACTGATGAATGGATAAAGAAGTTGTGGTTTGTATATACAATGGGATACTACTTGGCAATGAGAAAGAATGATATATGGCCTTTTGTCACAACGTGGATGGAACTAGAGAGTGTTATGCTAAGTGAAATAAGTCATACAAGAAAGACAGATACCATATGTTTTCACTCTTATGTGGATTCTGAGAAACTTAACAGAAACCCATGGGGGAGGGTAAGGAAAAAAAAAAGTTAGAAAGGGAGGGAGCCGAACCATAAGAGACTCTTAAAAACTGAGAATAAACTGAAGGTTGATGGGAGGGTGGGGGAGGGACAGGAAAGTGGGTGATGGGCATTGAGGAGGGCACCTTTTGGAATGAACACTGGGTGTTGTATGGAAACAAATTTGACAATAAATTTCATAAAAAAAAAAGCAATAAATAAATAAATAAAGTCTTCAAGAAATCAAGAGGCCTTTATGCTCTTGACTATTGATGCATTAACTTAAATGCTTGTGATAGTTTATTGTTATAATAAATATTATGATAATAATCTCCAATTCCACTACCCTGGTGCAACAAGTTTTAAAATTTCCTTTTCCTGCCCATTTGAAATGCAAAATTTGTAAAAGTTGCATTTACAGCGAAATAAAAATCTAGGGATTCAATTTTTTAAGTTTTACATTATATGATACATATTTTACCCTGTTTTTACTTAATCTTTAAAATAATTTTAATGGATCCATAATACTGCATAAAAGAGAAGCCCCATAATTTAATCATTCCCCTTTTTGAAATACTTAGATTGTTTTAAATGTTAACATGTGTTTCTGTTTTATTGATAAACTTTTGCCCAATCTCAGAGTTTTAGCTTTACCCCCAACTTTTCTTTCTTTTTTTTTTTTTTTGGTTTGTTAATGTGTTACTCTAGTAAGCTATATTGTTGCTTTTCACATTTAATAATTCCCCTTCATATGTGATGAGCTTTTTCTTATCCAAAGTATTCATTTCTTATTTTTAATAAGATCAAGTAAATCTATTATTTTCCACATTTTTGTCTTTTTTTTTTAAATTTATATTTGAAAGAGAGAGAGAGACAGAGCATAAGTGGGGGAGAAGCAGAGAGAGAGGGAAACAGAATTCAAAGCAGGCTCCAGGCTCTATGCTGTCAGCACAGAGCCAGACGTGAGGCTGGAACTCAGGAACCAGGAGATCATGTCCTGAGCCGAAGTCAGATGCTCAACGGACTCAGTCAACCAGGCGCCCCTCCATATTTTTGTCTTTACTAGTAATTCTTATTTTTCACAAATTACGTTTCCAAGTGCCATCTTCCATATTTGCTCTTTGGTCTTGCATTTTAATGTGCTCTATTGAGTTTTGTTTTGTTTTGTTTTTTTTACATCATATTTCTTTTTTTTTAATTTTTTAATGTATATTTATTTGTGAGAGGAAGAGAGACAGAGACAGAGTGGGAGCAGAGGAGGACAGAGAAAGAGGGAGACACAGAATTCGAAGCAGGCTCCAGGCTCTGAGCTGTCAGCACAGAGCCCAATGCGGAATTTGAACCCACAAGCTGTGAGATCATGACCTGAGCCAAAGTTGGAGGCTTAACTGACTGAGCCACCCAGGTACCCCTATATCATATTTCTAATAACTACTACATTCAACAATGATCTCAGTCATTTCAGTTGCTGTTTTCATTATTGTTTGATCTTAATGTTTGATTACTTAGGATGCCACAGTAGCAAATACCAAAATTCCAGTTGCTTAAAATGACAAAATGTATTCCTTGCCCACTGTCCATGACCGTCCTGGGTTGATAGTGGGGTCCTGTTCCTAGCAGCCCCAGGGGAGACTCAGAGTGATGAATCAGCAAACATTGCCAGTCTTGTGCTAAAGGAAAATGTGAACTTTGCAAGGTATGTCAGTTAAATGCTCTAGCCCTAAAATAACATATCACTTCTGAGCTGAATTCATTGGTCCACACTAGTTCTGTAACTCCCCCTGACTACAAGGGTCTGCAAACAGTCCTATCACATACATAGAAATGTGGAGAACTGAAAATATTTGGCAAACAGCACTAGTGACCGCCATCTCTCTCCTAATGCTTTCTTTAGTGTCATAAATTAACCTGTATTTTCTAAAAATTTCCATTTTATGTTAAAAAAAAGTATGTTAGGTTATAGAGTTTGGCCTACAATTCCCTTCATTTTGCTTTTTATTTCATGTTGCAAATGTCTTTTGTGTGTTTGTTTGTTTGTGTTTGTTGTGGATGGCTTTACACTTTCTGTTTGCTCATACTTCCATGTGATTAATTTGCTAATCTTTCAAAAGCAGACCAGATGGAGAATTGCTTTAAAGCATCTTCCTAGCAATCTGACTGTTTTCTGGCTGACTGAGCCTCTTTGATCTTGAGTTGGAAATTAGACTTTTTTTCCCCTTAAGGCTTTTCATATCCCAATAGTTTATTTAATAATTCAGTGTCAGAGCAAGTTTTGACGAATAGTTAAGGTGTGGAAGAGATTTTTCTCCAACTACAACAGCTTACTGTACAGTGTATTGTCCTTCCTGGACCTGGAGTTAAGAAACAGCTCACATGGAGGGTTATTTCTATCTTCACCAATATGGGGTCAACATGTTGATGTGCAAAAATACGTAAAAAGGGGACTAGAGGTCAGTTCAACTCAGAGTCTCAGATGATGGCAGGGAGGATTATTTGAATTCTGAATCAGTACGCATTGTCATAACTATCACTGAGGGAGGCTATACAGATTCCTTTTAATAGCTACAAAATACCTATGTGTTAGGAGCAGGGGAGAAGCAGAAGGAGAGGCTCAGAGAATCTTAAGCAGGTTCCATGCTTAGCGTGGAACCTACATGGGGCTCAATCCCACAATCCTGGATGGTGAGCTAAGCCGAAATCAAGAGTCAGATGCTCATCCAGCTAAGCCACCCAGTAGCCCCTCAAAGGAATTCTTAATTAATATTTAGAGAGAGGTTGCTTCCTTCTATTTAAATCAAATACATGGCTGAAATTTTAATTATTTCACTTTAAAGAATTTGAATGTTAATTCAACCTTGAGGTTAGGAAGGGACAAAGGTGTTAAAAATGGACTCATGAGGGGCACCTGGGTAGCTCAGTCGGTTAAGCGTCTGATTCTTGGTTTCAGCTCAGGTCGTGATCTCATGGTTTGTGGGTTTGAGCCCCATGTCAGGCTCTGCACTGGGTGTGAAGCCTGCTTGGGATTCTCTCTCTCTCTCTCTCTCTCTCTGTCTCAAAATAAAAAATAAACTTAAAAAAAAAAAATGGGCTCCTGAGCTATCCAAAGCTGAGTTCAAACTTAGCCATGTTAGTAATGAGCTGTGCAACCTTGGGTGACTGATTTGATTCTTGAAGCTTGGTTTTTCTCATCTGGAAGAAATACATGATAATAATACCTAATTAATAGGATTGTTGAGAGGATTAATTTCTAAACATTCACCATAGTTCTGGCCAGTTTTGAGCTCAGAGGAAGGAAAACAGATAAACAAAGGCAAGAAGATGAGGAAAACACAGCATTTGTCCCAGGTTGATTGGCACTTTGTGTATATAAGAGAAAGGATATTGCATAGTGTTGTGCTGGTTGTTCACTGCACAAAGGTGCCAGAACAGAGGGGCAAGTGATTGGCACTTTGGGTATATGAGATTAGGGCTGCTGCATAGTGTTATGCAGGTTGTTCACTGCACAAGAGTGCCTGACCAAAGGGACAAGTGGAGCTGAAATCCAACCCATATTCTGCTTTCACAGGCATCCTCCCTGGCATAGGTTCATCTGCCCAGAGGAAGAAGTGCATTTTTCTTTACATACTATATGAGCTAAGGGTGACCCTGAATAAACAGGAATTATAAGAAATTAGACTAAAATATACATCTGTGACCCCATTCCTAAATAGGGAGGAGTAGAGTTCCAGAGGGCACTCATCATCTCCTCCATCATCTCCTTTCCTTAAGTACAGGGTGTTTGGGCCATTTTCATCAGTTGGTTTTTAAAAACCAAAAGCAAAAATACCTATTGTCCCCTGATGTATTATACAGGCCTTGATATTCCAAACATTTTTCCTTCCTTTCCACCCTTTCTTCTGAGTCATCATTCCAACAGTTTGCAGGAGGTCAGGTAGCCCCGACCACTTTGTGCCAGTTGTGGTGTTTTGCTTTTTCCTGCCAGGATAGCCTCCCAGATTGAAAGGCATTTTATAGGGTTTGATCTTGGTGGTGTAGCCGAGACTCGAGACTCGTTGGTTGGACGACCAGCTGCCTCAGATCACAGCCTCTCTTCTTTCCCGCTGACATCATCTCCAAGAGGAGCGAGGAAAGGAGGAAAAAAGCCACGAGGAGAGTGAAGTGTGCAACAAGATACTGAATTCTGCTGTAGAAAGCGTCCTAAAGTCTATACTCCTCCTGTTGTCACTCCTTCTCTGTGCTGCGCTCCAAGGATGCAGGTTTCTCAGGACCAAAGACCCACACGATGCTCATGCTTCCGCTACAACCTGCAGATCCCATGACCTGCCAGAGGGGGCTGTGTGGCTGAGGGAAGAACGGAACATCCATTCTGTTCTTTCCAAGCCTCCAATGCCTTTTTAACCAAACGGGCAGGAGGAGGGGGCGTTTGTATAGGGCAATAAAGGGTTCTAATGATAATCTATTTCATTGATCCATAAAATAAAACCAAGATTGTATCATCTATCTTCTTCATATAATAACGATTACAATTTATTAAATTTTGAACATGTTCCAGGTGCTTTACATACATTCTCTTTAATCCTTATCACAACACTGTAAGGTAGCTATTTTTATCTCTGTTCTATGATAAGAAAAATGTCAGTGAGAAAAGTTAATTAACTTATTCAAATATAAAGAGCTAATAAGGAATAGGGTTAGGATAAATCCCAGTGCTATCTGACTCTGTAGCCCGTGCTCTTTTTGTTTCTCTTTTTATTAGTGTCTCTAAAATGATTTTTAGATGACAGGTAATGCAGACATATATTCTCACAGGGCACAATCTATACACTGCCAGGTATATGTAGTCAATGTGGACATCGTTTTCACATCACTTCTTTCACCCAATTTCCAGTCCTGGCAACTTCCCCAGTAGGGACCAGTTTTCAGAATTTTTAAATACATTTACATATTACATATATATGTATGTATTATGTACATACATGTATGTAATATGTAAATACATTTACATATTATGTATACATATTACATATTATGTATACATACATTTACATATTATGTACATTACATATTATGTATACATAATATGATGTATACATTATATATTATATATTATATTATATTATATTATATATACATTATATATTATATTATATATACATTACATTATATATTATATATATTATATTATACAATATATGTATATATTATGTATACATAATATACATAAAATGTATGTACATTTACACTATGTACATTTACATATTATGTATACATAAATGTATACATTTACATATTATGTATACATATTACATAATATGTATACATTATATGCATACATATTATGTAATATGTATACATTATATGTATACGTAATATGTATACATTATAATACATAATATTACATAATATGTATGTATATTATGTACATATTACATAATATGTATGTATACATACATAATATGCATGTATATTATGTATATTACATAATATGTATGTATAATATGTATGTACATACATGTACATACATGTATGTAATGTGTAAATACATTTACATATTATATATACGTAATACACACATATATACATATATACATATGTATATATGTGTGTGTACATATATATATGTATATATGTATATATGTGTGTATATGAAATATTTTCATATATATTTGATATTTTAAAAACATATCTATGTTTTGCGTTTAGGTTGTTTTTTATGTGTTATAACACCACTACATTCAGACCCACTCCTTTTTGTAGTAGTCGGATTATATTTAAATTTGTATCTGCCATCTCATTCTGCTCTCTTTTTACCCAGCTTCCTGTAACCTAATTATTCTGGACCCTGACTTTTTATATAAGTAAACAGGCTGAAAAGAGTATTTGGAATATGATACTGCTAATTTCAAATATATTTTTCATTCTAGTGTATCTTTGTGTCATGGATAAACATACAGTTATTGGGAAATGTAATAATAATAGTAATAAAGGAAATTTCCCTCTACTCACTACACTGATAGGATGACGTGAGCATCAATTTTTCTGTTTGGTTGAATATGGTGCTTTTTTTCCACAATGTGGATTTTCCTCAAAGGTCTGCTTTTTCTTGGCTATATGACATTTTGGCCATCCCTCATTTTACCTCTGTGGTATGATGCTGCAATTAATTTTATAGCTCAGGAAGCTATGAACCAGAGGGAATGAATGACAGTCAAAGGCATGGTGCTGTCTAGTTCTAGAACCAGAAATGAATCCCATCTATGTGCTGGCTCCTGTCTCAGTACCCTTTCTACAACATAACACATTATTAATGGGAAGTCTTATGTAAATGTTTTAACTTATTTGTAAATCTATCCTCCTTTCTCTTCACATTTCATATCCTATTTCCAGTCACATTTGTTTAGCTGAAAAAGTTGGACATGCTTTGTGTCCTTGGCAGAGAACTCTGAGAAAAGCTCGTTTATTCTTGTAGTTTGTTTTGAATAGCTTCTTCTGGAAGTATCTGGGATTTGGATATGTTCAATAAATCCCAGTTAATAAAAAGTTAGAATATTATGGGACCTCAGAAAAAAATCAAACCCAATTCCTTGTTTTATAAATTCATTTAAAACCACATATTGTATGACCCTCCCCCACTCATGCTCTGTCTCTCTCTGTCTCAAAAATAAATAAACATTAAAAAAAAAATTAAAAAAAAAAAAAAACTGTGGCGCCTGGGTGGCTCCGTCGGTTGAGCAGCCGACTTCGGCTCAGGTCACGATCTCGCGGTCCGTGAGTTCGAGCCCCTCGTCAGGCTCTGTGCTGACAGCTCGGAGCCTGGAGCCTGTTTCGGATTCTGTGTCTCCCTCTCTCTGACCCTCCCCCATTCATGCTCTGTCTCTCTCTGTCTCAAAAATAAATAAACGTTAAAAAAAAAAAAACAAAAAAAAAACACATATTGTGAATGCACTTACTGCACCCTCATAAATGCTGATACACGTTAAAGGGTATTTCTATATCACATCTGGGAAACTGGAGCCAAGAAAGACCAATTCGCTCGAAAATTCTCATGTTCATAGTTAAAAAGACTGGAGCCCAAGTCTCGTGACTTAAAGTCCAGTGCTAAACACCCATGTGACTTGCCAGGGTGTTATTCTGTATAGTAATAAAACATAAGGTAGTTCGACCTACTTGACGTATGTGCTAAGCTTCATTCATTATCTTTGTGGCTTATAGAAAAAGACAGTATTGGGGGCGCCTGGGTGGCGTAGTCGGTTAAGCGTCCGACTTCAGCCAGGTCACGATCTCGCGTTCCGTGAGTTCGAGCCCCGCGTCGGGCTCTGGGCTGATGGCTCAGGGCCTGGAGCCTGTTTCTGATTCTGTGTCTCCCTCTCTCTCTGCCCCTCCCCCGTTCATGCTCTGTCTCTCTCTGTCCCAAAAATAAATAAACGTTGAAAAAACAATAAAAAAAAAAAAAGAAAAAGACAGTATTATTGTGGCATGTCTAATGCATTTATACCTTTTAAAACTTAAGACTTTTATACAGCTTGTTTTCAAATTTCTAATCACAGATAAATAGCAACATTTTGGTGGTCTTGAGTGATTTGCAGCTCTCTCTCTCTTTTCCCTTCTCATACAAAAATAATTCTTAAGGTCACAGTACGTGTATTCCTGCAACTAGCATTTGTATTCAAGTTCAGTAAATCTCATTGTCAACATTTTGTGACCGTTCCTGTTAAATTCTGTGGAAGGCTTGATGTTGCATTATAATCCTTAACATACAATTGTGTTCTACCTGGGCTGTTCAGGGATATCGTTGTTTTAAATGAAAAGTGTAGCATGTGTTTAGTGTATTACTAGGCACCTTGATCTCTCGCTTGGGGTGGGGGTGGGGGCAGCATTTAGTGACCATGCATCCTCATTAGCATGGAGGACAAGCCAGTGTAATGGCAAAGGAAGTAGATTTGCCAGGAGATGCCCTGGGTTTGCATGCCCTACTATTCCTGGCTCTCTCAAACCCTTGGCTTCTGTATCTTAAAAATGGGGCAATAATATCCATTCCTCAGGGTTGTTTTAAGATTTAATTGAAATAATGCATGTGAAAGTACCTTGGCACATATAAGGAGTTTAATAAAGCTAATTTCCTTTCCAGTTTACTTAATGTTTGCTACTTTCAAAACCATTCTTTCCCAATAATGTAATAACTGGCTTTGACAGCAGTAACAGAGCCATACACGGCATTCATGCTTCTTCCCTGAAGACCAGCTTTCTTCATTAGTATCTGAGCCTGGCAAATCAAAATCCTTTCTAAAATCTTCTAAGTGACTTTAAAATCCCTGGGTGCATTAGTCTGGATCACTTGAGTGTATCTTGCACATTTAATTAAACCTGTTATTTCTGGAAACAAAAACAAAACATTTAAGAAGGAATGGCTGAGAGCAACCGTTGTCTTTCCAGTAGTGCAACATGTGAATGGCTTAAGGAATCTTTTAAAGCTGTGCTTTATTTTAATTGGTTTCTGAATCCGCTCATTTTCTGGCTGCGCCTCTATTTTCTTCATCTGCCATTGCCTTTTGCCACTTCTCTTTGGGGATATCTGTTATCCTTAAAAAAGGGATGAGATGGGAATTAACTTGCTTTTGACCATATCCATTTATCCACTTGAAGATCACTGTGGCAAACTATGAAAAATGCACTAGTTTTGAAAAATGACAAAGCTCCCAGGATTGAAAAGGTGCTTATCCCCTCACAGGAATCTATTTGTGCTGTTATTCTTGGCAGCTAGAGCTGGATTCTTCAAAAGGAGATGCAGATTCTATTTTTCTTTATCTTTCTTACCCTGAAAATTATGTCTTGCTTCTGCATTGGGAAGGTTTTGGATCAAAAGTCCTTTCCTATTTGCACTGCAAATAAAAAACACACCCCATTGTAAATTGTGTTAACACCTTTTCGACAATCTAAACCTCATGAGGAAAGATATGCTGACTATTATGTGTACATTATAAGTGCTGTGCACAGGTGTGTTTATAAGGAGGCCTTGTGTTTGATCTCTTCCATACCTTAGTCCTTCCCTAAGCATTATTATCAGCACGTAGAAAATGGAATCTGTCTAATCGGTTCCAACTGAGTTAAATCCAACAAAAGTACTTCACTTTGAATTTTAACTGGACCAACACCTTTGTCTTAGTAATAAAAATTTAACCACTTACATTTTCCATCTTCTTGTGTTACCTCCTTCATGGTCCAAGATGATGCCTTTGTTCACTTTGGACAAATATGATGCCAAATGGTGCTCTTCTTGAAACCCATGGTTTCCCAAACATCAGGAGACACAACTCCATTTCCCCTAAGAATCCTCTCATGTTCCATTCCCATGGTGACACAAGTCCCATGGAATCTCCCTGCGTGGTTTGAGATGGTTTGCAATAGAGAAGAATAAGGAAATTAAGGGGCAATGCTAGAACATTCACACAGGACAGTCAGCTCTATTACAGAAATGGCCTTTCATTATCTGAGAAATCTGTTATGTCTAGGCCGCAGGTGCATGCGGTTTCAAGGTCACAATATTGTGTTTGGACTGATTCTTGGCAAGTCCTGCATAGAAGGTCCATCGCTCATTAGAATGTGTGGATTTTTTCATCCCTTGCTATCGACTATGAGAGATTAGGAAAAGTTCCATTAACGTTTTGTAGGTCATGCATAACTTTGATAAAGCAAAAACTAAACTTTAAGAGATAAAATCTATAAAGAGTAAAAAACAGTGATTGTAGACTCTGGTAGAAATTTCCATTGTGGCCCAACTATGAGACTGACTCTAGAGTATTTTTCCCTTTTGCTTTGATTAAAAGTGCAATTTCACATGAAATAGTGTGATATTTCATCTCCCGTTTCCAGGGAGGCTCTCTGGAGACGGTCATTAACCAGTGTGGTCAGGCGAACCAGCAGCTTCCCTGATTAGTTTCTCCTGCTGTGCAGTATAGACAAAACCTCAATCATAAGACATTCCAGAGAGCTTGAGTGTCCATACTCCAACTGTGCTACCTAGAGAACTGTCAAGTGTCTGTAAATATTTTGCAGTTCCTTAGGAAAAAGTGTTAGCCTTCTCAAACAGCAGAGTAGGATTGTCCCTGCATCTAGCCCTGGTTCTTGGTGGATTTGGTTTGTGTGCCTTCTTTTAGGCAGGCCGTCTCTTTGATGCGTCCCATGTCTGTAACTCCTTTTTATCTCTGTGTGGTTTAGGCTAAGGAGTATTTTTCTTCTGACACTTTATCTTTTTCCTAAAATGAGCAGAAAATCACTGACTGTCTTGATTGATTCATTCGTGACCTTAGTTGGGACTAAAAAGCCAGGCCACTGGACAGGAGAAAGAAGCTTGAATATGCTACAGGAGATGGGGGAAAGGGCCCATCTGTTACTCCTCACAATTTTCAGTCGATCATCCTCATTTTACATTTCCCCTCCCATCCTTAGCTCCCACTGCTAAAGTGAAAAGACAAACTTGGTCATCATTACATTAATTTCAAGTTCATTCCAATCATCTTGCCACTTTAACATGTTTTGTCCTATTTTCTCTCCCAGCTGGTGGGTGTGCATCTTCTGAGAAGAATGACTAGTAACTTCAGCGCCTTAAAGTTTGTGCATCCACCAAATAGAGCTATCTGTAAATACATTGTTTGTTTTGAACAAACCTTCTGTTCTGGTTCTATTTGATTAACAAGAATAATCAAACATCTAAATAAAAATCATTGTCTGTTACCACTGGAGAGTGTCCAACGAGTCACAGACAGCTTGGAAGGCTGGCAAAAGGCAAGACGCATTGTGCTGGGGGACATCCAGGCCAGCGTGGAGGGACCTGCGTGCCATCTGCCCCCACCCCTTCTGCTCAGAGCCCAGTCCAATCATTTTAATCTCATTAGAGCAAGATTCTTATAAAGCCAAGAGATGGGATTCAGCCGTGGCTCCCAATTTCGCCAATTGCACAAAGCCTCACACTGACAGAGCCAGCTTCTTGAAATGCCTTGAATAACCTCGTGGCTCACGGTCACCAAGATGCCTCCCAATACTGCATATTCTGTAAAGGGCTGAGTACCATTTCTCTGTGTTTTACCTTTCCACGCCACAAGAGAAGTTGAAACCTTTCAAGTTATAATGTGTATGTTCCCCATGCACAGCGCTGGAAGATATTATGTGCTAATTGTTTGTTGCTTTACAGCAAAGCAGGCCCACTGAGAAGCCGGCCCTTTTATGATATTTGTAGAGCTGCATTTCCCAAGAAGCAAAGTTCAACAGAAAAAAAAAAAAAAAACGATCAGAAACCCTTTCTTCGCCAGATGAGAAACATTGCTGACACCCTATTTAATGAAAACTTTCAACTGCTTCTTTTCCATCTTTATTTCCCCCTCTAAGTTTCAGCTTATTGGCTCATTATGCTCAGGGAACATGAAGGATGACGAGGACATGGAATTCTGGCTCAGCACTTTGGGAACCCAGCCCCCACTGGCTCAGTCTTCCTCCCTTCCTCCTCTCTCCCTCCCCCTCTTGCTGCTGCTCTCCCCTCTTCCCCCAGCTCTCCCGCCTCCTGCTGTAGATCTCTTTCTGCTGCCTGGCAACCGCTCCACAGGCAATGTCACACAGGATTGCTTATTACAGCTTCAGAGAAATAAACAGGAGGGGAAAAATTCTCACTGTTACATTAGAACAGTTATGTACAAATGTACCAAAGCCAGGTAATTCCAGGAGTGATGTTATGGTAGAGTTTTGCACCACGGTGCCTAGGTCGGTCTACCCTTACATGGGTAGAGAGAAGGGTGAGGGGTGGGGAATAAAAAGAGAATTTTTACATGGCTTTTAGCCACCAGTGTATTAAATATATCCATTCTGTTGGCATAGATGTCAAATATAACTATTTCTGGGCTTTAAGGACTGTAGCCAGATATTTTGCAGTTGTCATTTGCAAAGTGCACTGTGCATATGAAGAGCACAATTCTAATGCTTATCATTATAATCTTGACTTTTAAAATGATTGCGTAGGTGGCCTTAACAAGACTTAAGGGCATCTCATCTAGTATCTGTGAAGTGAGTCAGGACCTATCTTTCCTTCAATATAGTTTATTTGCTAATATGAGGGTCTTGTGTTCTTTTAAACATTCACTTGGGCATTGCTTCCAGTAACTGGCAGGGATTGAGCACATTCTTTGTAACCAACACCGGATACAATGGTGAGAAGAGGAGACCCGGTGGCCCTCCCAGGGATCACACCATCACAGGGAGGACCGACAATTAAACAAATCACTGCAATAAATTCTGCTAAAGGATAAAAGGCGAGAGGGGATAAAAAATGGAAAGTCTGTTCCATTTTCCACTCAGGATTCTATGCCTCCCTGTGACAGGAATAGTTCTATATCAGGATTTCCTTTTGTGTCCTATCTATTTAGCCAGGCAATGGAAGGAAACCTGTTTCTTTCTAACTTGGTTTCCTGAGCATGATATCCAAATAGCATAAACACTGTTTGAAGTGTGTCTTATCTAGAAATCTGAACTCACCTTTAACTTGATTGTTAAATCCTTTCATGTTCCAGGTCCTTATCCTTGTTGGCCTGAAAACTGGGAGTGACACTAGCCTATTTGCTGGGACTAGTGAACTGTAAATCATAACTAAGACCTCATTCCTCTCCCATTCCTCTTGCCCACAAATCAGTCTTAAAGGCATGGGTGTCCCCAGTGCAAATCACACCTGCCCCAGGCAGTTTCTGAAGAACTCTAGTCTTATTTAGGAAAATCTCTGCTCCCCTCCTAGCCTTCTTTTGTCCTCCTGTTCTTGTCTTCTTGGTCTTCGGGTTTATTTGGCTCTGTCTCTGCTTCCTTACCTATACTCCCCATGTGATCTTGCAACAGAATTCCAAAAGGTTTTTGTTTTCAACTTACCTCTCACCTGGGCTCCCCGATAGTTGACAGATGCCTCACATGACTAAGATGTGCTCTTTGGGAACCCAGCACCGGCACCTAAGTGACAAAATTTGGTTCTCAATTTGAGGTAAATCACATAGGTACATATCTATTTTTCTCAAAGTTATGAAAGGAATCACAAAACCCACAATCCGGTATTTCTGAAAACTGTTTAAGGAGCAGTTACATCAACATCACCTGGGGGCTTCTCAACAAATCAAGATTTAGAACCGAATACCAGATTTACCAGCCAGTTTCCCTAGCTGATTACTATGAACATTAACGTTTAAGCCTCATGGCCATGATCAGAGATTTGGACAAAAAAATAGGCCTTTTCAGGTGACTGAGTGACAATATAAATCCAAATTTTTAGCAATACCAACAGTTTTTGTTTTAGTTTGGTTTTTTGCTATTGTTAAATCACATCCACCCAGACTTTTAGGAAGGGTTTCTCTGTAAGAATATGGGTATATCCTTTTTGAAATTAGTGGACCACTAATATAAAAACAAATAAACAAATAGCACAATTCATAAAGAACAATAAAACAAGTCACATGATGGATTAGATTATCTTATTTACCGAGGACTTCTGACCGGTTACTCATTTATTCATCAGATATTATTAAGTGACTATCATGTCAGTCACCATTCCAAATGTTGGAGACACAGGACGTTTTGTCTGAACAAGATAGGCAAAGTCACTGTCCTCACTGAGCTTCCATTCTAGTAGAGGAGGCAAGCAATGGACTGCTTAAAAAATAATGAAATATGTCCAAGCAGTAATGGTGCCATGAAGAAAAGTAAAATAGCATGTGGAGTTTGAGATTAACTGGAGACGTGGGGGGAGAGGCAGTTTCAAAGGGGGATACTTCTCTGAGATGATACTTCAGTAAGGACCTGGATGATGTAAAGGAGGAGCCATGTGGAAATCAGAGGAAAGAGTGTTCCAGGCAGAGAAAGAAGCAAGTACCAGGCCATGAGGCAGGGTTGACCTTTATGTGTTTGGAGGGAAGCAAGTGGGCTAGGGTGGCTGCAGCCCAGTGAGTGAAGGGAAAGTGGCAACGGATGGGGGGTGGGAGGCCATGCGGACTTTGTAGGCCATGGTCAGGAAGTTTGTGTTTTCTTCGACTTCTAATGGGAAGCTATTTTAGAGTTTTGACCAGGAAGTTATGTCATCTTATATGCATCTATGCTTTAAATCACTCAGGTGTACAGACTGTAGAGGGGAAAGACTGAAGCTAGAAACCAGCCTGGGGTTTCTTCAGTAGTTAATGGCAAGAGATGATGGTAGTTTGGGTGAGAGTCCTATCACTGGAGACAGAAGGGAGCAACTTCAGGATATATTTCAGAGAAAGTGATGGTAGCACTTGTACTATATATGGAAAAGGAAGGAAATAAAGAAACCAAGGATGCCCCTATGATATTGGCTTGACCAACTGGTTGAATGGTAGCAGATTTCATTGAAATGGGAAGCCTGGAGGAAATGTACTTTAAAAAAAAAAAGAAGTTTATTTTGAGAGAGAGAGGAGAGAGAAACCCAAGCAGGGTCCACACCCACTGTGGAGCCTGACACAGGGCTCCATCCCATGACCCCAAGATCATAACCTGAGCAAAACTCAAGAGTTGGACACTTAACTGACTGAGCCACCCTGGCACCCCAAGAGGAAGTGTACTTTTGGAGAAATCATAAAAAGTTCACTTTTTGTTGTAGTAAGTCTATAAAACCTTACAGATTTTCAGTCAAGATGTTGAATAAGGAGTATAATAATCTGGAGCTCAGAACTCCAAAATGGAAAGAAAAAAATGAGATGTTTTGGATATGTAGTTCTGGAGAGATGAGGAGTCCCAAGGAGCAAATGTCCCTAGAGAGGAGAAGCTGGAGAATTGAACACGAAAACACTTAGTGTTAGAGGACTCAGTGCCCTCTAAACGTTTAGAGGACAGAGGAGGGGTCAATGAAGGAGGCTGAAAAGGAAAGAAAGTGGGTGTGGCATCCTAGAAACCAAAGGAATGTTCCAGCATAGGACTCGCATCATGGTGCATAGTGACAGAGATGGCTGTTCAGCAGCATGAAAGGAGGCTCAGTGCCAAAGAAATAAGTATATTTGGATGTTAATGATTTGTATTTTTGTGCTTTAATAAATAAAAGAGATGTGAAAGTTACAAGTGAGCTCTCCCTCACGACCTCCAAAATGGAGAAAGCAACTGTTGACAACATCCTGACACACAGTTACGTAAAATGACATTCTCCTTAAGGAACGGAGACATGTTCAAAAGCTAGTGGGTTTCTTTTTTTTATAAACTTCCTTTAGCAGCAAATCAACATCACCAAACGGCTGATTGAAAGGGCAGAATAAAATACGCTGATTATATCTGCTAGGACTTGGCATTTGGGAGAGGAAAGGTTAAGGTTTAATAAGTGGTAACTGAGAGCTAACATTCTTAGATTTCCAGAAGGTTTTACAGCAACTGAAGGCACACAGAAAAGAGGAGGTGGGAGAGCGAAAGACATATTTCAAGCTGTGGTGAACTGTGTTTTTCTATGTGCTCACTAGCTCAGAGACTGTACAGAAATAATGATACCCTGACTAGACAGGAAAGGAAATTGCTGCCCTGTTTAGTATTTATTGAGTGCCCAGAATGGGAGGCATTGAGGGCACTTACAAATTAGGTGACTAGAAAGTTGTGGGACTGATCCACATTTCATCTGTGGTCAAACCTTGTGTGATTTCTTCTCCATAAGTTTAGTTTATAAGGCATCTAAAAATATGTGTCTCACAGACTGCTTTTATATCCATATGAACAAGACTTTCTCATACATAGTATTGATCACTATTATGATTAATTTTGACTTTTGTTGACATTTAATTTAGTTCATTCATGTTTTTATAAAACGTGTTAGGAGGTTTGAAGTTAATTCCACAAAGAAGGCCAACTGCTGGCCAGACATTTTCCTGGGGGCTATTTTTTCTTTTTTCAATCCATCTACTTGGATTTTTAGAAAGGACTTTCTCCTTAAGAGTATAAATATATCTATTTTAAGTGAGCAGACCACTAACTTACAGAATCAATAATAAGAATTCATGGAACACCTGGGTGGCTCAGTCAGTTAAGCACCCAACTTTGGCTCAGGTCATGATCTCGTGGTTCGTGAGTTTGAGACTTGCATCCGGCTCTGTGCTGACAGCTCAGAGCCTAGAGCCTGCTTTGGATTCTGTGTCTCCCGCTTCTCTCGGCCTCTCCCCCACTCATGCTCTGTGTCTCTCTCAAAAAAAAAAATGAACATTAAAAAAAAATTTTAAATAAAAATTTACTTCATGGGAAATGAAGCCACAAAAATAAGGGAGAGTCTATAATGGCAGGTTGAAAGAACAGACCAAACTGAATTGCAGCTGTGAAGGGATCAGATGTTTAGTAAAGTTGATCTCTTCCTTTTTCTGATTTATCCTCTTTACAATTTAGGATCCTTTACAGTGATATGCCTGTACTGGATTAATCTGCACTTTTTTTGAAGTTACAGGAAACATGCGATTATCCTCACTAATGAAAGGGAAGAAAAGTACAGGCAATCCAAAATGGTGGCATACTCCCTGAATCATGGCCAGTTGGCTGTAGGATGTGTTTTGTACTTAAGTTTGGATATGGGTGTGTCTGATTTTCTGGGAATTTACTTCAAAGGGAAGAATGAAATGACACAGTGAAAACTTGGCTCTCTTTGAGCTGGGAAACTCTCCAGTTTTCCTATCCTAACCCCGTTCATTCAGGAAACAGACATGACCTTGCTCAAAGATCTTTCTGAACAAAAAAACTGTGCACTGATCCTTTGTATTTCAAAGGGCTTCCTCACAGAGATATGAGTTGCCTTAAAGCCACAGCAATAATTAAGCTAAGTGTTTGATAGTGGTTCTTCTGGGGCAGTTGAGTGGACAGATACCAAGCTATCTGCTAGATGGGGCTGAGGGTGAACTGCAGCAAGCTTGTCTTGCAAAGCACTATAGTATTTGTGATAAGCTCAGGTTTATATATAGATTATTTCTCTTATGGACTCTGAAATCATTAGCAAAATACATAACATGCCCAGTTTCTCCGTCTATAAAATGGTACCCTGTGGGCTTGTTATGAAGATTAAATGAGCTAATACTCAGTGCTTGGCTCCACACCAGGTACATAGTAAGTGATCAAAATCACATTAGCGATTACTAGAGTCTGTGGACTGAACTTAAAAATGCCTTTCACCCAGAAATGTCTTGTTTTTTTGCAATTATATTAAGCTGCAGTTGTGTTTAGTAAAATGCAATGTCACCTAAAAATATTAATAAATTCATGTATTCAGCAAGGAAATATTAAACAACTACCAGATACTAGGTATCCTTATTCATTCATTCATTCATTCATTTATTCATTCATTCATTTTTCTCATTTATGTATTTTTTCAATCAACTGCTACTGAATGAAAAACTACCATCATGTGAAAGCCCATGCAATCTATGACACTATAAGTTGTCATGAATAACAACTATAAGTAATGTAAGAAAAAAAAAAAAACTGGATCCTAAGTGGAGGTGGGGCAAAAGGGAATAGAAAATTCAATTTTGAGACAGATGGGACATTTGAATTTGATTTACATAAGAAAAGCTATTAGGTAATTATTGTTACTAATTTTTTTTTAGTTGTGATAAAGGTATTACAGTGATGCTGGAGAATGGTACACTTAGGAGATTCATGCTGAAACACTTAAGAGTAAAGTGTCATGATGTCTGCAAATTACTTTTAAATGTTTCATGAAAATAGAAACAAATGGGAAAATATTAACAATTTTTAAATATAGGTAAGGGATGTATAACTGATCATTGTATTATTCTTTTATCTCTCTTTATATATGAAGGTTTTCTTAATAAAAGGGGGCAAGGGAGAGGCAAAAATCTGGTTCACATACATTTTTAAAAAATTCTGTATGGAAATAGAATAATCTATTCCAAGCAACTCAGTTGAGAGGAGAAAGCTGAGGCCTGACCGGTTAAGTGACTTATCCAGATAACTGGAAAATGTCAGAGCCAGGTCACTTTCCAGCAGAGCATGTGGTAGTACTCAGCTATCTACGCTTCTCCTTCTACCCTGGTGAAAGTTTCAGAAACAGTGCCTGCAACCACAAGAGAGACAAAGTAACAGAGTGCAAATGGATCAATGAAAATCTATTCACACTAATGGAGAAACAAGAATCCTCCTGTGATGGGAAGGCAGTAGTGTCATTTTCTTCTAATTATAAAGGCCAACATAACTTTCTTTACCATAATGGAAAATAGTAGCTATTGGGTGCTGAAAGGAAGTTAGTTTCACAGGAAAATGCCTCCAAATATTTCAACATTATCAACACTAAAATTAATTATATTCATTTCATCTTATCATGCAGCAAAACATCCAACTGAAATTATAACTGATGTCAGAAGTCAAGAGATAAGTTTTTATGATTGAAACCTAATGACTTTTGTTAATGCAAATGATGGTATTTTTCTAGAAGATAGCCAGGGAATTTCAAAGCATTGATGGGGAATGTTTCTGACTTTTCATAAGTATAAATATAGAACAGCAGCCATTGTCTATAACTCAACTAGAAAGAACTTTCAAGAAACCACAATGGAATAATGGACACATTGAACTTTTAGGATTGGAAAGACAAATTATAATACTCATATTTAGTAAGTCAGGCATAATTCCATGAGGTTAACAATGCATTTTATGTAATCTTCCATGACTTTAAGGCTAGAGGCCAATAGTTTTCAGCTACACATGCAATTTTACAATGCTGCACATCCTTTTTCATTCCACCCACTTGACGCAACAGTTGTAATTTGGCCTTTTCCCTATTCCTCTCACGTTCAGGGTCTTCTGTTTAGCTTGCAAAGTAAAACTTGGATCTAGGCTATGGGGTACCATATTATTGTGCAAAATTCAAGTTCCCAAATCATCAAAGACACAGACATAGTCCCTATATTGTATGCAAACAAGTGGCAGCAAAAACCAAAATGTGTGTCTCACCGTGTGCCAAGGGAAGAGCTCACACACCTCCATACTAGTCATGGTCTTCACTATCTCCTCCCTGAACTCAAGACTACATCTACAATCTGCATCTCTTAAAAATGATACCTACACATATCTGTATCTATCTACACACACACACACACACACACACACGCATATGCACAGATACTGACACAGATATACACTCACAGATACACACACACACACACACACACACACACACATTTTTACCTCTGTGGCAACAAGGAAAAAATGTCTTCTCTGTTTTCTGTAGTAAACTATGTCCATCTTGCCACAACATTCATGCAACTGGTCTCATGTCATATACAGATTTCCCCTGGGATTGTGCCGTTGTGCTGAATGTGGGTCATTAGAAAATAACCACAAATCCAGATCTTGCAAAGTAGAAGGGGCTCCTTTGATTCTATTTTTAGTTGATTAGTCAGTGGTGTTTGGGTGAGATAGATCCCCCCGCCCCCGAGGACTTTAATTTTACATAATGTAAGTTTGCATCCCAAACAATTCACATAAAAATACAAAAGCACTGTCTCATTTTTGTCTCATATTAGTTACTATTTCAAGATATTTTACACTAAACAAATAAAAAGCAGCCTTTCAAACACAGTTCATTAAAAATGTGTCTACGGAGTAGTATGATTAAAATTAAATACATCATATACCATTTCCCATTCTATCGAACAAAATGAGAAAAACTTCCATTTTTAATCACTCACTGTAGAATACCTATTATACAGAGGGGCACCTGGTTGGCTCAGTCAGTTAAGCATCTGACTTTGGCTCAGGTCATAATCTCTCAGTCCATGAGTTCAAGCCTTGCGTTGGGCTCTGTGCTGACAGCTCAGTCTGGAGCCTACTTCAGATTCTGTGTCTCCCCCTCTCTCTCTATCTCTCCCTCCCCCCTCAAAAATAAACAGAACATTAAGAAATTTTTTAAAAAAGAATGCATATTATACAGAAATGGGGGAACAAGGGCATGCTTTCTGGAAAGAGCTAGAGCTAAACATGGGTATTTTGGCTAGCAGTAAAATCCTGCATAATGCTGCATTCTTCAGTGTGTCAGCAGTTCAAAGCAATACTCTGTTCTTTGGATCACTTATCCATTATTACTTCAGACAATGAGTATCTGATACAAAATAAAAGTGATGGATGCAGAGTGAACTGGTGAGTGTGTTCTGAGTAAGAACAAATGGGAACAACACTGTGGTTCACTGCCTAATGAAATTACTTTTGGGTATTTAAATACATCTTACATTATGTTATGCATGGATTGTTGACCTGAATTCTGGAAATCAGCCCTGGAAAATTAACTGTTTCTACCCCATGAATACATTATTTAAATCTCCTTCATTGCATAGTGGAAACAATTAAAGTTCCTCATATTTGCACTTGAGGCATCAATATTTTAGAGTCATCATTTTAAAATTCATCTGGCATTCATTTTTCTTCCCCCCACCCCACTTTTTTTAAATAAAAAGGGCAGAGAACAAGGATGGAAAGAGCAAATATATGTCTTCCAAGATACTGCATAATAAACATTCCTGTTTGAATCTGAAATCATGAATTTCGGACCGGAAAATGATTCATCATTTCTTGAAAAAACAATTTTTTGTAGACGTATGCTCTTCTTGGCATCTGGTTACCTACCTGTCTCCTGCAGCTAAAGCCATGAAACTCTCTGACTTGCCATAACATTCGTGCTCATAACCCCATGTTGTCAAGGAGTGAGATGCTGAGTAATATTCTCCTCCTCTGTCCAAAATCAAGTTTGATCATTTCACTCCTCTACTAAACCATTCTCAGTCTTTATCCCCCACATACGTCGTTCCTACATAACAAAGATCCAACTCTGCAGTTTTTTTTTTTTTATCAAAGTTCTACGATTCCAGAGCTCTGTATGAAGATCCATTTTCTCAGGAAAAAGAAACTTATATTTAGCTCAGTTCTCATCTTTATCTAAACAATATTCTAGTGGATTTGTGGACTGGTTATAAACAGTAAAAAAGAAAGTAGAATTTTGGTGAATAATTCATTGTGTGGAAGCTGGATTTTTGGGAGACTTCTCAGTACTTTACTTTTAACAAACTATCAATTCTTTTCCAGGAACCCCTATATTCTTAGAGGATTGAGATTTGGGGAAAGCAAGGTATAAAATGCAGAGTAAAATTCCTCTGAACTATACTGACTTGTTAGGATTTACTCTCTCAAAAGGTATGGATCACTTTCAAAACTCATTTCACTGTCAGACTTTGGGACATTATCTGTCAAGCCTACAGACACATATTTCAATAAGTCTCTTGTATTTGGATACCAGGCCCTTGCAACTTATTCTGAAAGAATAGATATTAAAGCTATTTTTTCAAGAATAAAAGGGCAAATTTACATCTTTTATTTATTCAATGAATGTTCTACAGGAAAAATTTACTAAAAGTTTCAAAAAATATATTAATAACAATGATCATAGTAATTAATCACTTCTAGAATGACCAATTAGAGCTCTAAGAGGTAACTTAAATTTGGGAATTACCATGACAAGGGAATCAATATGTGATGAATGTATTTCTACTTGCCAATTCAAAATAAATTTCCTCAAACAGATTAAAATTCTCAAGTGTCAAATTTGTTAAGTACATTCATCTCAAGAGATAAATTATAATTAAACTACTATTAAATGTCCAGCTTGTCTAGTGTGCTATTTAGAATGAAATATTTTGCCTCTAATGAGGAAAGGCTAGAGAAGTTTTGATAAATTTCTGTTTCAAGGATTTAAGTGCATTGCAGCTGAATTTCATATAATTCACCTATTAAGGTCTCGACATTCACAGGCCTAGGCTCTGGAAAATGAAGATTTGGGTTCTGGATAGAAAAGCTGACAGCTTTTCTGAGCCTGAATGTGTTTTGACAGTGAGGTCCCACAAGAGAGAGAAAGATACCAATGAATTGGGGGCCTGTAGAGAAAGAGGGAAGGAAGAAGGGATTTCCCAGTGGGTGACTATACTGAGAAGTGATTTAGGGGAAATGAATTAGCGAGGTACTCCAAGTGATATGTGTATAATAATCCTTCTCTGATAACTCAAATCTTTTGTAAAATTCTTATGTTTGGTGTGAGATACTGAAGATGATTTGGAGAAACACATAGTCTGCTACTGAGAAGAAAGATACGGCATAACATAATTTATTGCCTATCTCTCTACTTGACCAAGAGCTATTTGTGCTTAGGGACTATGTGTTTTATTGCTATAACCACAGTCTTTTACATGGTGCCTAGTCTATACAAGATGATTAATAAATATTAGTTGAATTGAACTAAATATGTAAATACATGAGGCTGGCATCCTGTAGGCTGTTTTCATTTTCTGTTTTTTTCTGAATGGGAGGTTCCTACTAACAGACATCAAGGAACGCCCTTATGTAGCAAATTTGAATGGTGTCAGCTAAAATATGCAGTGAATATATCTTTCCAGGCTCCAATTTCCTGTCAGCTTTTCAAAACAGACAGATTGTCTTTTTCATTCAGGAGAAGCAGGGGGAGGTGAGGAACAGACTTCACCCTGTCTGAACTGCTCACTCACCTTGTTGGATATTTGAGAACCACTGAATGGCTCAAGAGGTGCCACAAGAAAACAGTGTTGATCCTACTCTGCCTGGTTCCTGTAAAAGAAAAAAAAAATACATATTTTTTTCTGAGCTCTCTTACCAAGTGTTAGGTTTAACATCTGGCACCAACAAACCTGCAAAAAGATAATAAAATGTGTTTGGGGACTTGCAGGCCCAGAGATGAGGATAATTTGTAGACCCAATTTCTAATAGTGCAGGGGGAAATGCTTTCATCTGAATCACTGATGTGATCAAATAAAAATGAGTGAATACTCGCCAATTGCTAAAGCAATTCATCTCTCCAAATGTATTCGAAATGTTAATTTTATCAGGGTGCAAGCTGCTAAAATGCAGCTAGTAGATCATTAAATTTCAATAGGGAATAGACTTCATATTTAACATAAACAGTCAAGTCATTTTGGCTGCCTGCATCTTGTGCCACATTTAGAAAGCCTTCTGTGTAACCATAGGAACGGTTTTGCTTAAGCACGGTTGCTTGTGTAAATCCAATTCATTCTGAATTAGCTGGAGAAAAAAAAAGGGTGGGGAGGGTTGCCTGATTTGTTTCTGTCCATTGCTTCCCAAGTTGCCTCTTAAAACATGCGAAGAGAAAATTAAAAATGATTTTTTTCTTTCCTCTCTTTGGAGAGTAGGGCAGGGATGAGATTGGGAGGCAGAATTCTTCTGACAACATTGGCATGATGGAGAATAAAAAATAATGAAGTGGTCTTCGATAGCTCAAAATCTTTGCTGCTTAATTAGGCACTTTTACCATTTGGAATATTTCCTATGCTTATCGTTTTCTTCATTTAGAGTAATCTTCCTTAATAGAAGTGATTTAGGAACACACTCTTCCTGGATATAATTTTACACATGGCATAAAATCCCAAAAGAAATTTATTGGTGTTAAGAAACTCTTCTTTTTGTTCTAGGGGATTTTAGAAGCTATCAGCCACACACACCATATAGCGAATTAGATTAATCTTATTATTTTCCTTTCAACACCTAGATTGAAGCAGCTAATTGGAGGGAGATTTAGAGGAGAGGATATTTTCCCACATTGTGAACTGAGGAGAAAGCAGGTTTTGATAGGTTGACCCAGGGGGAATGTTTAAGGCAGCCAGAGGGAAGTGAGAAGATAGTGATTTTCCAGAAAAATAAGAGAGAGCTCTTTCTCCTGTGTGTCTTTCCCCTGTCTGGAAAACTCTTTCAACATTGTTAACCCATTGGCATCCTTCTTATCTTCATGGCCCAGTTCAAATTTCATTGGCTCCAAGATACTTTCTCTGGCCTCTACCTCTCAGTAGCAATCATTGTTTCCTTTATTAACTTACTGTGCATTGCAGATACTTCTGTGTAAGCCATAAATTCTTCCTCCTTACTTTACAAGTGCTTGTTTAATTACCTATCTCCCACCCCAGAGTATAAGTTATTGTGGATAGGGAATGCTTCTGCTTCTGCTTCTGCTTCTTCTATGCCACCTAAAGTCTAAGGCATTGCATTTAGTGATTCCTAAAGAAATGTTTTTGACTAATTATGAAAGGAAAGACTGAAAGGCATAGGGATGTCAAGGGCAGGCACAGCCTGTTTTATAGTTTTATCTTGCTTAGAGGTGGAAGGTGGTACTGTAGAGGATAATTATGGAAATTTGGAGGAAGAGAGGGAAAAGTAATGGGAAAGGGAAGGTTATTGAATTCATAAAATATGCCAGACATTGTAATATCAACCCAAAGAGGATACCTTTAGTGGGCTGAAAAATGTTCCCCACCCAAACATATACACATCATAATCTATGGAAAGTGTAAATGTTACCTGATTAGGAAATAGGGTCTTTGCAGATATGACTAAATTAAGGATCTTCAGATGGTGAGATTATTTTTTTTTAAAGATTTTTAAAAAAGTAATCTCTACACCCAACATGGAGCTCAAACTTACAACCCTTAGATCAAGAGTTATATGCCCTTCCAACTGAGCCAGCCAGGGGCCCTGAAATTATTTTGAAAATCTGGGTTAGTACTAAAAGCAATCGCAAGTGTCTTTATAAGAAAGATGCCAAAGAGATCATATGGACAAAAGAAGAGAAAGCAAAGATTAGAGTGATGTGGTCACAAGCAATGGGGATGCCAATAGCCACAAGAAACTGGAAGATGCAAAAGAAAATTCTACTCGAGAGTCTCCATGGGGTGCATCATCCTGCCCACACCTTGGTTTTAGCCCAGTAATACTGACTTTGGACTTCTGGCTTCCAGGACTCTGAGAGAATAAATTTCTGGGTTTACTAAGGCATGGAGTTTGTACTAATTTGTTACAAAAGCCAGAAGAAACTAATACAATACCCCATAGAACCCCATTTATAAAGAAAGAGAAAATCAAATTCAAGAAAGGGTCGGCAACTTCACCAAGTGTACATTAAAAATCATTGCTGGAGTTGGGACTCAAATCCAAGTTTGACCAACCGCAAAGCTGCTTAGACACTTTTTCTCATCCAGCATGTATCAAACTCCCTCCAAGCCAAATTGTTTTATTCAGTCAATATGACATTAGTCCATGGGCTGAGACACTACAAGTGGATTTCCTCCTGCAGCAAAATAGAAATAGAGATTTAAATTAGTTAATAATTTAGGTACACCTCTAGGCTTCTCTCACAATTTTGTTTTTATTGGGATTTAATTCACATACAATACTATATTAGTTTCAAGAGCACAACATACTGATTCTACACTTGTGTGCATTGCAAAATGGTCACCATAAAAAGTCTAGTATCTGTCACCATACAAAATTAATACAATGTTATTGATTATATTCTCAATGTTACACATTCTCATGACTTATTTATTTTATAACAGGAAGTCTGTACTTCTTGATCCTCTTCACCCATTTCACTCTCCCAATCACTTCCCCTCTGGTAACAACCAATCAGTTCTTGTATCTAAGAGATACAAGTTTTGTTTACTTGCTTGTTTTTGTTTTTTAAAATCCACATATAAGTTAAATCGGGTATTTGTCTTTCTCCATCTACCTTACTTCACTTAGCATAATATCCTCAGGGCCCATCCACATTGCCAGATATGGCAAGATTGCACTCTTTTTAATGGCTGAATAATTCCAGTGTGTGTGTGTGTGTGTGTGTATACACACACATATATATGATCGGATATCCATTCATCTATCCATGGACACTGAGATTGTTTCCATATCTTGACTATTATAAATAATTCTTCAATGAACATGAAAATACTTGTCTTTTTGAATTAGTGTTTTCATTTTCTTTGGATAGTTATTCAGTAGTAGAAGTTCTGGATCACATGATAGTTCTATCTTTAATTTTTTGAGGAACCTCCTTACTATTTTTCATAAAGGCTGCACTAGTTTACATTCCCAACAAAAATGCACAAGGTTCTCCTTTTCTACACATCCTTTACAATATTTGTTATTTCTTGTTTTTTTGAGAATAGTCATTCTGACAGATGTGAGGTGATACCTCATTATGGTTTTTATTTGCATTTCCCTGATGATTAGTGATGATTAGTAATTTTGAGCAGTTTTTCATGTGTCTGTTGCCCATCTGTATGTCTTCTTTGCAAAATGTCTATTCAGATCCTTTGGTCATTTTTTAAGTAGAGTGTTCGGTTTTTTTTGTTACTGAGTTGTGTGAGTTCTTTATATATTTTGGATATTAGCCCCTTATTGGATATATTATTTGTAAATATCTTATCCCATTCACTAGGTTGTTTTTTCATTTTGTTCATGGTTTCCTTTGCTGTGCAGAACCTTTTTAGTTTGATGTAGCCCTATTTGTTTACTTTCAGTTTCACTTCTTCTCTTTTTAGTTCCTTTAGGTTAAATTATTTACTTGATATTTCTCTTGTTTCTACTTACCAGTAGGCCTATATTGCTATAAACTTTCCTCTTAGAACCACTTTTGCTGTATCCCATAGATTTTTGTATGTTGCATTTCTGTTTTCATTCATCTCCAGGCATTCTTAAATTACTTTGATTTCTTCTCTGAACCAGTAGTTATTCAGTAACATGTTGTTTAATTTCCATGTATTTGTAGTTTTTCCAGTTTTATTCTTGTAATTGATTTTTAGTTCCATACCATTGTGGTCAGAAAAGATGCTTGATATGATTTCAAGCTTTTTGAAATTTATTGAGACCTGTTTTGTGGCCTAACATGTGATATGTCTTAGAGAATGTTCCATGTGCACTTGAGAAGAATATTTATTCTCCTGCTTTTGGATGGAATGTTCTGTACATCTCTATTAAGTCCATCTGGTCTAATGTGTCATTTCAGGTTAATGCTTCCTTATTGATTTTCTGTCTGTATGATCTACATCAATATCCATTGATGGAAGTGGGGTGTTAAGTCTCTTATTATTATCATTTTTGGTTCTTCTATGTTGGATGCATATATATTTATAAATGTTATATCTTCTTGCCAGACTGACCCCTTTATCATTATGTAATATCCTCACTGTCTTTTATTACAGTCTTTGTCTTAAAGTCTGTTTTGTCTGATAAGAGTATAGCTACACCAGCTTTCTTTTCATTTTCATTTTCATAGAATAACTCTTTTCATCCCTTTACTTTTATTTTGTGTGTGTTCTTACTTCTGAAGTGAGTCTCTTGTAGGCAGTATATAGATGTATCTTGGAATTTTTTATTTTTATTTTAGTCCCTTCAGCTATCTTATTTCTTTTGATTGGAGAATTTAGTCCATTTATATTTAAAGTAATTATTGATAGGTATGCACTTACTGACATTTGTTACTTGTTTCCTGGCCAATTGTGTAGTTCTTCTCTGTTGTTTTCTACTTCTCTCTATCCGTTCCCTTGTGGTTTGATGCCCTTTTTCACTGTTATATTTAAATTCCTTTCTCATTTTCTTCTGAGTATTTACTATAAGTTTTTGCTTAGTGGTTACTGTGAGGTTCACATATAACACCCTCTATGTATATAACAGTCTATTTTAAGTTTATAGCAACTTAAATTTGAATACATTCCAAAACTCTACAATTTTACTAATCTCCCACTACATTTTAGGTTCTTGAAGTCACATTTTACATCTTTTTATTTTATGTATCCCTTAACTAATTATTGTAGTTTTCGTTCATTTTACCACTTTTGTCTTTGAAACTTCCTAGTAGCTTTCTAAGTGATTAAACCATTATCTTAAGTATATATTTACCTTTTGAGTGACATTTTTACTTTTGCATGTTTCCTTATCATTAATTGGTGCTATTTCTTTTCAGCATAAAGAAGTCTCTTTAACATTTCTTGTAAGGCTACTTTAATAGTGATGAACTCCTTTAGCTTTTGTTTGCCTGGAAAACTCTTTATCTTTCCTTCAATTCTAAATGATAATCTTGCCAGGTCAGGTATTCTTAGCTGAATGCTTTTCTTTTCAACATTTTTAATATGCCATCCTACTTCCTCCTTGCCTGCAAATTTTCTACTGAGAAATCTTCTGATAGCTTTCTGGAGTTTCCTTTGTATTCAGCAATTTGTTTTCTCTTGCTGCTTTTAAAATTCTCTCTTTATCTAACTTTTGACATTTTAATTATAATGTGTCCTGGTGTGGATCTCTTTGGGCTCATCTTAATTGGAATTCTCTGCACTTCCTGAACCTGGATATTTCTGTTTCCTTCCATGGGTTAGGGAAGTTTTCAGCCATTCTTTCTTCAAATAAGGTCCCTGCCCCTATCTCTCACTCTTCTCCTTCTGGGACCCCTAAAGTGCAACTGTTAGTACTAGACTAGAAGTTCCTTAGATTTTTCTTATTTCTTTTTCTTTCTGTTTCTCTGGATGAGTTCCACTGCTTAGTCTTCCAGCTTGCTGATCTATACTTCTGTTTCACCCAGTTTGCTGTTAAACCCCTTTAGAGTATTTTTCAGTTGACTTATTGTATTGTATTCTTTGGATCTGTGACTTTTGTTTGGTACTTTCTAATAATTTATCTCTCCATTGAAGTTTTCACTGTGCTCATCCATTCTTTTCCTGAGTTCAGTGACCATCTTTACGACAATTACTTTGAAATCTTTATTAGAATTCTAAGATAGATTACTTATCTTTTTTCTTTTCTGAGGTTTGTTTTATTCTTTCACTTGGAACATATTTCTCTGTTTCTTCATTTTGCTTGACTCTTTGTATTTGTTCGTGTGTGTTAGGCCACAAGACCTTTTTTAGTCTTGAAGGAGTGGCCTTGAGTAGGTAATGATACTTTTCATTCAATCTTGCCCTCTTCGTTATCTCTCAAACCTTTGTGATTGTTGAAACTGCCTGTTTTATTCTTGATATGTCCCAGTTGTTGAAGGCATGCCAAGATCTGTCAAGGTTCCAAAGAGAGAAATCTCATTTAACATGTAGTTCTGGGCTTATTGTAAGCCAGACCCTCAGGAAGCAGCTTTCAAAGTATGTGATATATACAGTATTGTGGGGCTACAATTTTAATCCCTCCTGGCCTCCAGACCAGGGGATCTAGAGATGTTCCCTGAGTGATATTTGAAAGTATTGGGGCTCCACATGAGTGCATAAGCTCCTTTTTGGGAGGTCTCATTGGCTATATTAAAGCCAAAGCAGTGCACAAGGATGATGTCTCCCTCCTTCCTTTCCCTGGAAGTGCCTTATTGGCCTATAGAGACATGAGAGTCTAAAGCTTGTCCCTCAGTTTAAAGCCCCAAGATAATAGGCCTTTTTCACAGGAATACTGGGTTTCAGTCTGCTATTTGTGCAGTGCCCGGTGGTAGTAGCCTGACAAGAACTATCTTTCTGACTATTGTATTCCTGTGGAACACCAGCCCCTTTTGGCCACCAGAACCAGGTAATCAAGGAGCACCCACTTTGTGGACTGTCCATGCCTGTTAGCTTTAGCTAGTCAGTTGGAGACTGTAGGGGAGAGACCATACTCACCAGCATCAGAAAAGCAGCAGGAAAATGTCTTTATTGCCCATGCCCATGAACTTCAGAAATGCAGTGGGAGAGTGCCTTGTCTGTGTGCACATACTGGCTTTAGCTGGTAGCAAGAAAATAGTTGTTCACACTTGCCTACCCAAACCTACCCCAGTCAAGGAGTGTGGAGTACTGCAACCACAGTGCTCCCCAGCTTCAGCAAGGCAGACATATAGAGCTGTATCTCCTTGCCTCTTCTGTCTTAGTAAGGCAGTTGGGGGAGGGGATTTCACATCCAAGTTCACCCACGGGTGCTAGCAGTGTAGGTGGAGAGTGCAAAATTGGCTTCTGCCAGCACCTCCATCTCTAGGGAGAGTTTCAAGTGTTTCCTACCCCTCCAGCAGATGCTTTTACATAAGCAAATAAATCTCTTTTACATACAGTCTAGGTGCTTTTTAAACTACTATTTTTTTCACCAAATCTGAGAGCAAATGAGATTCTACATGAGCTCTCTAAAAAGAGAATCTGTTTCCTATAGCATTTTGGATCCTTTAGACACCAGCCCAATTGATTTTCTAAGCCAGACTTTTGGGGGCTTCTCTCTCCAGTACAAATCCCCAAGGTTGAGGAGCCTGATGTGGGGCACCAATGCTTTTCTCTTCCAGAAGTGAAGACTAGTGAGATCCCTCACTATTATGTATTGCTGCACCAGACATAGGGTTTTTGGTGAGAATGTCTCTGACTCTCCCAGCCATCTCTATGTGGTTTTTATATCCTTTGTGTGGAGAAGTCATCTAGATTTCAGATCTTTACCATAGAGAAATAATCCATACTTAGCTACAGATCTGGTATGTCAGGGTTCCTGGGTGGCTCGGTTGAGTGTCTGACTCTTGATTTTGGCTCAGGTCCTGATTCCAGGGTGGTGGGATCAAGCCCTGCATCAGGCTCTGCACTGAGTGTGGAGCCTGCTTAAGATTATCTCTCTCCCTCTCCCTCTGTCTTTGGCCCCCACTCACACACACACACTCTCTTGCTCTTAAAAAAAACCAAAACTATCAACAATTATAGATTTGGTATGCCTGTAGAAGAAGGTGATTCAGGATTTCCCACACCATCATCTTGTGGAAGTCTCACCAGGCCTTTCCTATAAGTATATACCAAAGCAGGAAACTACATAAATAAATTGAAAAAAAAATTTCAGGTATCCAACCAGTGACTTTGCTTGTTCTGCTTCGCTCAGACTATGGTTCTTTATAAATATCAAGGGGAAAATGGCAGATTTCTTTCAGCTTCTGTTTACAGATGACTTATTCATCCAGTAAGTATTTACCAACAAATATCTACTAAGACCATACTATGTGTCAGATTTTGTTTTGTGTGTTTGAAATGCATTACTTCACTAATCAGATAGAGATTCCTACACTTAGTTTTGAATTTTAGTAGGAACTAGAAAGACAAACAAATGGAAGACAAGATAAACATGTAACGTATCTAGTGTTAGATTTTTAAAAGTGCTAAGGATAAAAATAAAGCCAATGGAAATAAGAAATAGTAGGAGTCAGGGTGGAGAGTGGCTGGGTAAAGTGGTCAAGGAAGATATCCTGAAAAGGAGTCGCTAACCAAAGACCCAAAGGAGATGAGAGAAGAAACCATTGGAACATCTTAGGGGGAAAGCAGTTTAGGCAGCTGGATGAGCAAATTTGAAGATGCTAAGAGAAAGGAGGTCAGTGGAACAGGAGATACAAATTGCATAGGACCTTGTAAGGTCATTGACAGAACTCTGGATTTTATTCTGAGATGAAAAGTCATTGGAGGGTTTTGGGTTGACATGATCTGGTTTACATTTCAAAAGGATCACTCAGGGGATCGATCTTGTAAAGAATAGACTTTACCAAAGCAAGTAAGCCATTTGGAAGGTCATAATTGTATGTGGTTATAGAAAAAAAGGAAATTGTCTGATTTACTCTTTATCTTGAAGTTGTCTCACCACTATCTCAGACACTGATGATTCCATGTACTTACTACACTCTATTTTACTTTTGCCCTTTTTGATTTTCATAATGAAATTCAAAACACAAATGACCTACACAGTTAAATGTCTTGCTGTAATACCGAGCTTCTCTATCTGAAGAGAAGGAAAACAGAGAGAAACTAATTTTTTTTTAAAAAAAGCTAGCCTTTTCCTAATGCCCTAAATTTCCTATAGTCTAAGCCAACAAGAACAATGTTGACTTTGCTTTCTTTACAGGTCTGGGAGTCCTTTAATGTATAAAATACAATGTTTATCCCACCTTTCTGCTTCACCAAGAACCCTTACATTACATGGACTTGTAATTCAGAATTTTCCTTATGTATAAATATAAGTAAGTCTAGAATTTAATTAAATATTACCATTATTTTATTTTTTAAATATTAGCATTATTTTAACATATGGTACAAATTTTACACATATGTAAAGCGGGAAAAGGAACAAAGAAGAAAAAAAGGACTAACAGTGCTGCAGAGAGTGGGGATGGGAGAAGGAGGAGCAATCAGGAAGCAGGCTCAAGATCCCCAAGTGCTATATTTTATATCACTTATTCAAGAGTTCAGAATAACCTAATTATGTGGTTTATAACCCACAAACTCCTTCAGCTTCGCCAATTGTAGACATAGTACCCTGCAATTTCTAAACAATCTTCTCAGATATACAACATGCCAAATCTCTCCAATTTTAGTGACAGAAACATCTCAGAAGGCTTGGCAATCTAGTTTGAAACATATTTGAAAATCAGGATGACAACTTTAAAACATCTTGTGACTTCAAGATTACACCAACTAGTTTTAATATTGGGACTTCAAAATCATTCCACACGGATTTTATCCCATTTCTTGTTCTTAATAAAACAAAATACCACAAGTCCCTATTGTAGGACAGGGCTTCTCACTTAAGACAAAAACATGAGAAGTTGCTTCATGAATAGGTAAACAGAATAATGAGAAATTCTTCAAACTCAGTTTAACAGCTTTCCTATAACCCAACTCAGTTTGATTTTACATTTGAGAAGGAACTTCTGGCTCTTTCACTGTGTGAGATTACACAACTTCAGAAATGCTTTTTGAAATAAAGATTCTAAAATGTCCTTACAGTAAAAAACAAAATACCTTGTTTTTTACTGAGGATATAAATTTTTGCATAATCCACTGTTGTTTATATTTTAAAATTCCATCTCCTTCCTCTATTTGAAACAAAATATTTACCATTTGGGAATATTGAATTACCATTTTTCTATCATTTTTCTCTGACAGGATTGCTAGCATTGACTTCTTTTAAATAAATACTTGCTGTGTTTATCCTAAGGAGCCAGGAAGCAAACTTAAAAGGACAAATGTTAAAAAAAGAAAGAAAGAAAGAAAGAAAGAAAGAAAGAAAGAAAAAAGAAGAGAAAAGAAAAGAAAAAGAGTTGATTCTAGTCAACAACCTAAGCTCTGTTACTAAGGGCAATAACACTGGGATTCCCCGGGAGATTCCTGTGTTTATTTTTATTTATTTATTTTTTTAGATCCTGTAGGGAAGGGTTGGTTGGCAGGTAGGTAAGAGAAAGGTCAAGGTGTCAATACTAAGAGCTTCAGCTTGTGAAACAGGCTCCAAATTTAGAAAATAACGTGATCCTTTTTGACTCTTAAGATGTATTTTCATGGGCATGCTAGTTTTGATATGAATAAAACATCAAACACATGAAACCTAAAAAGAGGAAAGTGAGGAGAGTCTTTCCTTCCTATATTAGTTGAAATACCTTGGGATAACGTGAGAAAAATGGCAAAATGTTCAATATTTTCCTAAACATCTGATACACTGTCAATAACGCAGTTCTCACAAAGGTTAACAGCACAATCTCCAGAGGTTCATTACCTGGATTCATATCCTGGCTTCCCACTTTACCAGCTTGATTTTGAGCAAATAATTTAACCTGGCAAAGTTTCAGTTTTCCAGATCTGTAAAATAGGAGCAATAGTAACATCTACCTCAAAGAATTCTTAAGGCAATTAAGTGAGTTGTGAGTTGAGACAGTGAAGTGAGTAAAGATATGTAAAGAGCTGAGAACAATGCCTAGGCACAGAATTAGTACTCTCTAAGCTTGAACTATTTCTCTGCTTAGGCAAGGAAGTTTAGCTCAATTTATGTATCCTTGATGTTAAAAGTTATGGCCTTACAAAGTTACAAAATTCAATGGAGGAAACATTGTCTTTTCAATAAATGACATTACAAAAATTGAACATCTATATGCAAAAAAACAAAAACAAAAACAAAAGAAATCACTAATGCCTCAAATCTTGTATAAAAATTAACTCACAATGAATCATGGACTTAAATGTAAAGTCTTAAACTGTAAAACTTTTAGGAAAAAAAAAATAAGATAAAATCTTCAGGATCTAAGGCTAGATAGATAAAGAGTTCACAGGCTTGAACCATACTAAGAAAAATTGATAATTTGAATCTGAACACAATTTAAAACACTGAGCTGCAAAAGACCATGTTAAGAAGATGAAAACACAGGCCCACTCATCTGTTCAAATAACAGCATTTCAGTTTCTTTCATTTCCTTAGTCTGGGAAAGAGAAAACAAACCCATCAAAAACCTGGGTCCTCACTTTTAACTTTCCCTGTTTTAATGAAAGGTAATGAAACACTTTTTTTTTTTTGTCAGTATTTTTCCTTCTTTACTAGGACTTGGGTAGTGGGGAATATTTTGGTGCTAACTGTATTGACAGGACATTTCTACTGTGGAGGAGAATACTCACTGTTGAGCAAGCATATGCCTTGACTTTCTAGTTTTCTTCTAAAACCTTTCTTTTTTTTCCCAAGATTGATGAGTAAATTGTCATTTCAAAAGAGAAATGACTGGGCCTGGAGCCATCCTTAAATTTAAGACTGCATTATCATTAGGTGGGATATGATTGCACTGACAGGGCTATCACTGGGGTGTGAGCCTGTCAGGGTCCAACTGGTTGAGGAACTTATCTTTATTGTCTCTGTTCAATGAATTACATCATGCTTTCTTCTTGGGGAGAGGCTGTTGTAGCTAGTCCCAAGATGGTAAATGTGATTCTCCTATTACCCCTTTGGGCCTTAATAAAATTTACTCAACTGATCCTTGAAGCCTTGTGTCATTCTCTCAAATACAATTGACTTTTATCAGTTAGAGGGAAACTTATCCGGCACCTTTTATGATGCAAAAAAATAATGCATGTAGGACACCTGGGTGGCTCAGTAGGTTGAGCATCTGACTCTTGATTTCAGCTTAGGTCATAATCATAGGGTCATGGGATCAAGTCTCACATCGGTCTCCACGCTGAGCGTGGAGCCTGCTTAAGACTCTCTCTTTTTCCTCTGCCCCCTCTACCCCACTCCTGTCCTCTCTCTCTCCTTCTCTCTCTCTTTCTCTAACATAAATAAAATAAAAATAATGCATATAAGCATGCCATTTATCTGTAAAAGCTTTTTTTCTGGTTGTCAAAGCTATTTGTCTTCTGCTTTTCTTTTCTTAAAAACAACAAACAATACAAATCTTCTGCCTTATTTTCTGAACTTTATTGACAGCAGTTGGCTACAATAGTGCAGGAATGGGCTGAAATACAGCAGGTCAATGGAAAGATAGCATCACAATAAGAAGCTGTGATCTAGCATGAAAGAGTTGGTGTAGTTTCAATGCTGGTATTTTTTAAGGTAGGGCTTATTTTTATTTTTTCCCTAAGGCTAAGAGCTAAAAATGGACCCAGGGACTAATTTAACACAGCATAGAAGTCTAGTAGGAAGTGCACCTTTAATGTCTATAACAAAAGATCAGCCTCTTCTCTATGCCATCAGCATGATCTTAAATTACCACGATTTTCCATTGGATGCCTCTAATTCCATGGACTAGATGCAAAAAATAACAAAGTATGTTTGTTTTTCACCATCAGCAGGATGCTGGTTGGGGACCTAGCTTTAAAACAAAATGAAACAATAAATGAGTGTGATAGTACTTTGTAAACTGTCAAGTGTTATATAAATAAAAATTGCTTTTGTGATGGAACAAAATAAACTCTTAGAGCAGACTCCTGCATGTTTTCTCTAATAGAAAATCGAGACTTTGAAAACAGAGATATTGCCATCATATTTATCTTTGTAATTCCCGTCTCTAAAAACCACCTCAGTCTTCTGATCTCTATCCTGTATGTTGTTCAATATGCACACGATGTATCTTAAATGACTGCTTGAGTTAATTTAATTAATTAATTAAATTAATTAATATGATAGATGAGGTGCAGGCCCATCAGCTGCAGCAAACCTTATGCCTCTGATATTCCTCCACCCTACTGTGAATTTGAACATAATCTTTGGAGTACTCGCACCTGGGAACCACGTGACGAATGGCTTACCTGGGTAAGGGACCTGGTCATGTCTCAAGGTATTTTATACAAATTGATCCATTACCTTGGCCTTTGCTCTTTCCTCTCATTTCTTAGGCATTTTAAAATTGAAAATAAAAACATCTAAATATGTGAAAATAGAAGCAGAATGTCTTCAATAGATTTAGCTCAATTGGACAATCTCTCCTGAGCCTGGCACTGTGCTCTGGAAATTAAGCTGCAAAATGGGATGTAGATGTTGCCCTCTAGAAATCTGTAGAGAGAGTAAAGAAGAGATGATATGAACAAGGTGTGGTGGGGCTGTGTGGGAAAGAAAGAGTGCTTACAACTGACTACAGGTGATGGTGTTTCTGGAAGTTTCCTCAAAGAAAATGACATCTGACTTGAGCCTGACAATGTGGGTGAAGTGCTGAAAGGCCTGGACAATCATTACCATTGAAGAGCACTCATTCTGGATCTCTTCCTTCCCATATGGTAACAGAAGGGATTCTACAAAATGAGTCTTAGCTTCACTGAGTTCTACAAGAATCATGGCATATTAACCCAAGGCATTAAAGTATTGCCTAAGGAGATCCTAGTGACAACTTTCAGGTCTCTCTTGCTCCTTTAAATTTCAGAGAAAAGCCCATACACTATGGTAAAAAGCATGGGATTTGGCAATCAGACAAGATTTGGGTTCAGATCTCTGCTGTGCCACTTGAGCAAGTTATTTAACCTTTATAAACCTCAGTTTCTTTATCATTAATATGAGGATTAGAATGGTATTTAACTCATTAGGATTTTGTTAGGATTAAGTGGCATAATACATGAAAGGGACTTTACCTAATGCCTTGCTCACAGAAAGCACCGAATAAACATAAGCTATTGTCATTACAAGGAATTTCACCCCTCAACTACTATATTTCTCTTCTCTAGATCATGCATTGCTCAAGAACACACAAACTGCTAAGGCAGAATATTTAGTTTTAAAACATGGATTTGGCTTACCACTGTTAATAAGAGGAAAAGGTGATTTAAATGTACCCAACTCCTCCATGAGTGGAATCATGTTGAAAATTAATTTGGGGTTACAGTGCCTCCCTCACTACCCCCAGAGGCAACCCTACATGGCTGCCTCCTCTTGTTCCCAGCAGCAGTGATAGCTAGGATTGCTTTACAGGGCCTCACATCGACCATCTGGGATTACTAAGGAAATCATCAGGCTTGGGAGGGTCCCTGTTTAGACTTGAACAATCTGTATAAGCTTGGACTCTCGACCAGAAATGTGGCTCATTATGCTGCTAGACTATTAACTATCAACTTTCATTTTGAAATATAAATTCTGCTCTCTTGGCTGCCCCACTGATCTGGTTATGATGTGCTGTGCGTAATGGAAAAGTACAAAGGGAAAAGATGGAAATTTAAAGACTTACTAAAACTACAACAGCCGTTGATGACAACTCCAATCTCTGCATGCAAATGAATTCCTTTTGCCGAACATCAATGTTCCAATTTAACCCATTGCTCCAATTTTAAATATGTTTAATTAGGTATGTAATGTTCCTGCTATTATTCCAATGGCTTTTTTTTTCCTTTTCAGGCACTTATTCTTATTTGGGGTTTCTCTCATCTTTTTATTTGTTACTGTAATTTTTTTTTCTTTTTCTTTTATTTATGTTTTTCCCATTTTAGATTTGGGGGGGGCTGGGGGGAAGAGGAAGAACACAAAGAATGTTTGAAAGGATATTGTGCTAAGATTTTAGTTTAACATTAACAAATAAAAAAACATATTCTGATCCATCCAAGGGCATACACACACAAAAAACATTGCCAAACTGAAACAAAACAAAACAAAAACTATGTGCCATGCACTGCACTAGGCACCAAACATAGTAAAAATGAATAGAGTATGCTTCCTATCTTATTAGAGGGGTCCTTATTGATGAGGCTTATGTTTGTTATTCTGGGGTTCCTAGTTCCTTAATTTTCATGAAAGGTACCCAACTATTTTTTGTCAATGGCTCCAGCTTGCTGAGGACTAAGGGGTTAACCATTTACTGCTGATCTTTCCTGCAGAAAACTACCAATTGAATATGGGGGGTAATATTAGATTTAAATCATAGCATGCAATATTTCCATATTACATAAAATTTTCCCATGCATTTAATAGCATTCATATACCTAATAGAGCTGTATAGCCTAGCAATGCACTTAACTTGTAATAGGTTTCTCATTTTTAATTTCTTTATAACCCATGGGCTCTTCTACAGCTTCAGTTGCTTTTACTGATCTTAGTATGGCTTCTCTTTTATCTCTTCCAAATTGTTACTTCACCTTCACCTGTAGGTCCCATACCTTAGATTGAACCACTGCTCATTTCAACATGTCTCTGTCTTCAAGTATTCCCTATAGCAAACCAATACCTAATTACAGATGGATATCTAGATATCACAGAGCCATCTTTTCTCATTTGTAAAGGTAAGTTTTCCTATTTCCCAAAGGACTCACTGCAACCTTAACCCTAAAGAATCCTTTGTCTTAAAATCCAAAGAACACTTTGCCTCTGATTTTGAAAAAATGCCAGTAACTGTAGGAGAAACTATTTTTGCAAAGTTGCTTCCCGTGTGACAACAAAGTGTTCTAGTTTCTCTGAATCTCAGTCTCACTGCTCTGTTTCTTTTTGTATAGTATCCAATCTTATCCTACTTTTATTTTTAAATTCATTCAGTAGATCACCCTAATTCTAAGAACCTTCTAAACAAACCTGATCTAACTAAAAACCCAACTTTAAATTCTCATATCCAGGCTTCCTTAAATCCACGCCTAACCTATATGTTTCCAAAAAAAAAAGTTTGCTTTAGCATCTGCATTGATCCAGCTGATGTTCATATCTGTAATTGGATTGATCATGGGGTGATCATGGAGATTTCTCATCCCCACAGTTTGAATGAAGCTGGGTCAGCACAATCTACTTGGGTCCATTAGGAATCTGTGATACCTGGGGTACAAGGGCAGCTGGGAGGCAGTGAAAAAACTCAGTGTTACATTCCCCACTGTTAGGCCTTAAGGAGTTTCTTGGAAGGTATACATCAGAATTTCTTGAGAATCCAAAAGGCTGATATGAGTAATTGTTCTGTGTGGGAAAGATGTGGACAAGGAAAAACATGTACACTGGGGAAAGAAAAAAACAAAACAAACAAGCAAACAAACAAAACACCACTGTCTTGCTGCTTAGCCAAAGTAAATCTAATCCCTTTAAAGCTGATTCAAAATTTATAATAAAGTTGTACCTAAGGAAATGGTCAATCTAATCATTTCCTCAAGTCTACTTGATTTTTACCAATCACATTTCAAGGATTAAGCAAAACCAGTTGTAGTGGCTTGGATGTATTGCCAATAAACTTACTTTTTATAACCATCCCTTTGTAGAAAAAGTAAGCAAGTTTTCCTGAAGAGAATAGGTCATAGGAAAGGGATGATTAAGAAGATATTTTTAACATGCTTTTGATTAACAACTAATGATGGAACAAATACCTTCTCAGGGCTTATAGTCTTCTTCCTAGATTTGTCCTTAAATAGCCCATCTGCTTCCTCCTGACCCCCAGCTCTTTTACTCTGTCTTATTCTGTTTCCTGTGGTTTCATAATATCTTCATTATTTGCTACCACATTACCTTCAAAATAGCTTCCAGAAATGACTCCATAGAATTTTGTGAATCAAATTGGATTTAAGTGGGTAAGGGACCTTTAAGTATACTCATTTCCTCCAGATAGATAGACAGGTAGATAGTTAGATTGATACTCAAAAGTCAATCTTATTTCCATAATTTTGGAATAAGTCTAGTACTAAAGAAGATGTTATATAAGAATCCCCAAAGGTAGCTCTAAATCTTAAGTCAAATTTGCAATATCTGACCCCAAGAGGTAATTCCAATACGGTTCAATGTCAAATATCCCCATCGACTAAGATCTCTTACCTGATGGGCTCACCTATTCAACATAAAAGTCTTTTATGTAGTATTGAATATATAAAGGATCATTTAATCCTTCCATATAATACATGCTTCAAACCTTTGCTGTTATATTTCTATTTCTATCTCCAAGTAACAGCCACTGTTAATTACATTTAGTCTTTCAGAAGGAGACTTGTGTAAGGTGATGATTATTCAGCATCTATTTCTCAAGCAAAATGGGAAAGATTATCTGCTATCTTTAAAATTGTGAATTGTGCTTCTATTAATGTGTTTTCTTTGTACATCAACTTCTGAAAGAATTCTGATGCATTTTACCTATTACCTTAATTCTAGTGGAAAGAATAAGCAGGATGCTATGGCTGTGAATTAACTATTTAGTGCCCAACATATGCAAAATATTATGTATTGCTAGGTTGGTAATTACTTTAAAATTCTTCTCAAAACATTGTGATGCACCTGCTTTTTCAAAAAACCTTTCCCCCCTGGGGCACCTGGTTGGCTCACTCGGTTAAGCGTCAGACTTCGGCTCAGGTCATAGTCTCGTGGTTCGTGAGTTCGGGCCCCAAGATGGGCTCTGTGTTAAACAGCTCAGAGCCTGAAGCCTCCTTTGGATTCTGTGTGTGTGTGTGTGTGTGTGTGTCTCTCTCTCTCCCCCTCCCCTGCTCATGCTCTGCCTCTCTCTGTCTCTCAAAAATAAATACATGTTAAAAAAAATTTTTTTAAACCTTTCCCCCCTTCTTTTCCTCACACCTGTAAAAAGAGTTACAAATACATAATAAATGTTAGTGATCCTTGCAGCGCTCATTGACTAAAGAGGGAATGAAAAATGGAAATTGTCCCCCTTTGTTACCATAATACACTGCAATACATTTTTTGCAACAGCCATTCTCACTTGTTCTTTTCCAGAGCAGATTTAGAACATCAAACACAGAGGATGAGAAGAACGTCAGAGACCAGTAGATGTTCCACAAAGGCTGGTTTTGTGTATGTTGCCTGGACTCTCTGCATACTTAATGTATAGTCCTTGGTGACAAGACATTCTTATGAAGTGATGTGATTAAAGGGATAATAAAGTATGAGTTTTTTAATGTTATAGTGTAATACCAATTTTCATAAACTATGGACCATGGACCACTTACATAAGGAAAACCAGTGATTGCAGAAAATGCAGATTCTTGGATATCATCTCAGAACTAATGAATCCTAGTCTCCATGAGTAGTCTCCTGCATTTTTGGCAGACTTTCCATGTGAGTCATAAACATACTAAAGTTTAGGATTATTCCATGGGTGTGGTCAGCGAGTAATACTATGTTTACTGAAGGAGGCTGGGCTTAGTACTTAGTTAATAGTGTTAATAGGTATGAACAGGTAATAAAAATATTTGCAAATAGTGTTAATTATGTGTTATTGAAAGATTAACAGTCATTGGACACAGTTGGAGGAAGAAAAGTGATTATGTAAAACATTTCTCAAACTTCACTGTGCATACCGATCAGCTAGGGATCTTATTGAAATGAAGATCCTGATTCAGTAGTTCTTGGGTATGACTTGAGACTCTACATTTCTACCAAATTCCCAGGGGATATTGGAGCTGATGGTCTGGGAATCACAGTCTGAGTAGCAAGGATTAAGCAGGCTTAAGGTTTAAAAGAAAGTTCCCAAGAACCTCTGGTGAATAGTTACTTCAAATAGTTATTTGAAGTAGTATATTGAAAAATATACTATGTTGAAAAATAGTATATTGAAAAAATTTACTATAACTATATAGTTATAGTTTACTGAGCAGGCTCCAAAATTTCTAATGGAAACCCAAAAAGGGATTTTTCAATTTGAGGCCCAGGAAATATGAACACCTTTGGAACTGTTTCCTTAACTTACCTATGTTCTGTTTGTTTCCTATCAGATGTGATCTGGGTTGGGAGAGTCATAAATATAAACTGTTTTTCCATCCAGAAGGGAAAATTAACACATTTCAAAAATGTCTGCAAAGTTGCAGCATTTAATGGAGATAAATATAAGAGAGAGTGCATGACATAATTCAGGAAGAATATGAGAGGAGAGAAGAAGATAGAAGGTAATTGGAATCAATAAATTGATGAGTTGACCACTATAAACTAAAATAATAACCAGAGAATTAAGCTTATATGAGAGGCATTGCATGAAGAAATTTAAAAATTTAATCCCCAAACAGTCTTATGAACAAAGTATACGTTACTGTTTATGAAATAAGGTTCAGGGATGTTTTCCTAAGATCATACCGGGTAGCTGGTCATGGAAGAACCAGGACTCCACTTCTCTAACTCCCAAGTCTCTAATCCTTCTATTCTACCAAATTGCCTCCCTCCAGGAAAGGAAAGGAAAGGAAAGGAGAGGAAAGGAAGAGAGAGGAGAGGAGAGGAAGGGAAGAGAGACGAGAGGAGAAGGGAGGAGAGGAGAGGAAAGGAGAAGAGAGGAGAGGAGAGGAGAGGAGAGGAGAGGAGAGGTGAGGAGGGGAGGAGAGGAGAGGGGTGGGGAGGGGAGAAGAGGAGAGGAGAGGAGGGGAGAAGAGAAGAGAAAGAAGAGAAGAGAAGAGAAGAGAAGAGAGAGAAGAGAAGAGAAGGAAAAGAAAAAGATAGCACTATCAGAGTTGTCCAGCAACCATGCCATACTTTATTTCCCTAGAACACGCATTCTACTTGCATTCTACATAGGGATTGATACTGATTGCCACAACAGTAAAGATTGAATCTCAGGAGGAGCTGAAAAAAACCTTAGTTATCACAATGGTTGGAGGGCCATGGTGCATAAATAGATGAAAGATATTAAAATACCACAGGGGATGAAGGAAGTGGTTAGGAAAAAAATCCTAAAAAGGCTCCTGGTGGGGTGGGGCAGTGGTGCAGGAAGGGAAAATTGATAACAAAAAAAGAGATTGAGAAACATAACATAGGGGGTGGTGTTCAACCTCAAAAGAAACACTGACTTCCTTCAGCATCACCAAAGACAATAGTGATGACCCACAGATTGGAGCATATGGGTGTTATCCATCACCAACCAAGGAAAATGCAACTCACAGGGTGGTAGATGACTCCATATTGAGGGCAACCATGTTAACCATTCATATGGCTGACAAGGCTAATGTGGAATTCTGCTGCATTCCGCAAACAACTTATTCAGAAAAGAAAAAAAAAGTAAGAAGAAAGGAAAGAAAAAGCTGATAGCATTATTCTTTAGTAGGTACCATTTTCCTAGTAAAAACAGAATATTGTCTACAGTTGTCACGTAGAGTTCATCTGATCCAAGTATCTACTCAAAACAGTACCATAAATCATCTGCTTACTCAGTACTTTACAAGAAAATAAAAGGGATTAATTAAGTGATAGCAACTGATCCCACATGATAGAATGAGAATTGCATGCAGCTTTTTAAACAGTTTAGATATGAGCTAGACTAGCTATGAATGGAAAGGGGTAGGAGTATGAGCCCTTTGCTTTCTGTTAAAGAACTCTTTGTAAAGAAAGACAGACTGAGACACATGCATGTGGTTCATTCACAGTGCCATATTCTGGAAGAATAATTATGAATACAGGACATCATCTGTCCCTCAGCTTATTCTCCCAACCTGGAATATCAGGAATAAAAACAAAACAAAACAAAACCAACAACAACAAAAAATGATGATCTACAAATTCTGAGTGAAGGAGTTCTGTCTTGGGAGTAAAAGCTGCAAGTCCAATGGAAAAAAACTGTTTCCTTCACAGGCAGTATAGGATGAGTTGTTTTAGAACCCATATACAGAAATGTGACACCCAGGCTAGGAAGTGGAGTTCTTCCTTGTCTAGCAGAAAATGCTGGCTGATCTTGCTACATCAGGAGAACTGATGCATCAGTTGCACAGCAATATTTTTTTGGCAGAGTGGAACAGCTTCTGAACAACATGGTGTTGGCACAGCATTGTTTTGGCAAGTCACAGTGGAAAGTGGTGTGAATAATAATGGTAGCAGTTTCAAAGGGATCCAAAGGCAACAGACATCACGTAACAAAGGCAGAGCTAGCATAGCAGAAGAGGAAAACAGTATGTTCCTGAGAACTGGGCCTGTGAACCCAACGAATGAAGTGACTTCTAGGGGTCCTACAAGATAAATGGAGAGAGTTGGAGGGTAGATGGAGATCCTGTCAAACAAGAAGGTAAAACAGGGGCACCTGGGTGGCTCAGTGGGTTAAGCGCCTGACTCTTGATTTCAGTTCAGGTCATGATCTCACAGTTCATGGGATCAAGCCCTACATTGAGCCCCACATCAGGCTCCGCTCTGACAACATGGAGCCTGATTAAAATTCTCTCTCTCCCTGCCCCTTCCCTACCCCCTCAAAATAAATAAATAAACCTTAAAAAAAAGGAAGATAGAACAAAAGAGACCCATACCGTCATTATGATATTGCTTTTCTTTTCTCTTTTTCTTTTTTTTTCCTTTTTTTTTTTTTTTAGCTCATCAGGTTGGTCTGCCTTGGCCATGGGCAAAATTAATTGTATATAAAAACAAGCTACAAATAATATAGAGTATGTTTCTGAAGAGAACTTCTCTCCTTCTTTCTTGGGGTTACTGGTCATAAGCTGGGGTAAATGTCTCTTCTGCTCTGGTCTATATCCCCTTCTTTCATCAACAAGCTTTTCGCCATCTGCTCACACCTTTCTGTGCCTGCTGCAGTCTAACCACTACTCTTTCTGAAATGGACTTGTAATATCTTGTATGAAAGAGGTAAAAGAAAAAAAAAACAGAGGCATATATAACCCTTCCCTCCTGCCATTCCGTCTTCTGCTTTTCAATAGGGGAAACATCATTTTCAGGGTTTGTCACTACTAACCTTTATTTTGTTCACTGGCTTTAGAGAAGAAGAGAAATAAGGTCAGAAACTGAGATTGGACAGACTGCTCTAACTTTTATGTGAATAGATGAGAGAGTAATGACAGCAAAGAATAGACTAAAAGAAGAGAGGAGAATAAGAGAGAGAGAGGAAAAAAAAAAGGTTACCAGAATGCTTTAAGAAACTACTATAAACATAAAAGCTACAATTATAAAATTACTAGAAGAAAACATTGGAGAAACTCTTTGATACCGTGAGTAGGCACACATTTTGTAGAGAGGACACAAAAAAACAGTAACTATAAAAGAAGAAAAATGTAAACTAAACTTCACCACAATCAAAATCTTCTGTTCTTCAAAGGACATTATTAAGAAAATTAAGAACCAAGCAACAGTAAGGGAGAAAATATTTGCAACATGTCTGTATGACAAAGACTCCTTTGCATAATATGTAAGAAAGCCTTACAATTCCATAATTTAAAAAAAAACTCAATGTTTTAAAAGGGAAGATTCTGCCACAAAGGAAGATATACAGATGACCAGTAGCACTTGAAAAAATATTCAACATCATAAGGCATCCATAAAACACAAATAAAAACCCCTGCCCTATAAGATACAACCAGGATGGCTAAAATAAAAAAGGCCAAAATACCAAGTATTAGTGAGGATGTGGAGCAAGTAGAACTCTTATATAAAGACAGGATATAATGGTGCAAACACTTTGGGAAGCAACTGGGCAGTTTCTGGCAAAGTTAAATACTAACTTACTGCATCACCTAAAAGAAATAAAAACATATGTCTAAAAAGACTTGTGCAGGAAGGTTCATAGCTTTTCTCAAAACAGCTAAAATCTGGAAATAATGCCACAACCATGGAAGAATGGATTTAAAAAAAATGGTATTTTCATAAAATCAAATACTACTCACCAATGGAAGAGAAATGAACTACTGATACAACCAGGATGAAATTCCAACACATCATACTGAGCAAAAGGAGACAGACATTGTAGAATTATGTGAAGTTGTACGGAGTTCTAAGACAAAGCTATACAAGCTTCTAGAAATTTTTAAATTACCTAAGTGATTACATATCTGCTTGACGGAGATGCTCTGGAATAGGAAAACTGATGAGATCGGTGGCTATAGGAGATCAGATCAGAGGCTACCTAGGGTGAACAGGGGAACTTGACTGCCAAGGAGCATTTGTGAGCTCTCTGGGGTGATGAAAAGGCTCATCACACTGTGTACAAAGAATATGTGCATTTCATTCTATGTAAATTTCATTCTGGTGAAGTTAACATAAATAAACAAGATAATTTTAGATAGTGATTAGTACTAGGAAGGAATAAGAAGAGAGTGAGGGGATAGAGAAGGGGAGTAAAGTGGACAAATTGACATTGGATGATGTGGCCGGAAAAGGCCTGGGGCCAACTCCTGATGATGACAGTCAACCAACAATCTGAGGTTCCGAGCATGAGGGTCCCAGACAACAGAGAGGTCTTGAGGCTGCAAACACGTTTGGCATGTTCCCGGAACAGACTGAAGGCTAGTGGTCAGGCTGAAACTTAGTGAAAGGGAAAAAGAATGGTAGAAGATGAAGTCAAAGTGGTAGTTCATGAGGAGCTGGAGAGCATACATCTTCTAAATGTAAAGAGAAGCCCCTGGAGAGTGTTAAACAGGGAAGTAACATAACCCAATTGACTATTTTAAAATCTCACTGTGGGTTTTTTTTGTTTTTTTTTTTTTTTTTTTTTTTTTTACTGTGGTTCTTTTGAGGGATTTTTTTTTTTTTACTGTGGTTCTTTTGAGGTTTTTTTTTTTTTTTTTTAATGCTAGATGAATGTAAGGGGATCAAGAGAGAAGTAGCACGTGGACTTAGGAGGCTATGGACACTGTGGCTTGGTCGAGGGTAGCAGAAGAAGAGATGGTGAATTAGATAAGTTGGGGTATGTATTAGAGGGCTTCTGACGCTTACATTTGGGGATAAAAGAGAGAAAGAATCTAGACATGGCCACTAAATTTAGTTCTTCATCTTCTGGGGGTGTGATGGTGCCATTTGTGGAAATAATGAAGATTTGGGGAAGAAAGATTGTGAAGAGTGTAAATTAAGTAAGTATTTAGACATGTATGTTGAAATTTTGGTAACATCAGGACTGGAGATTTAGGTGGGTGTCATCCTCACACAGATGGCATTTGAAACTGTAGGATTCAAAAGATCTCCTCCATAGAGGAAAGTGAAGGAGGCTAATGTCATAGGCAGAAAAACAGGCCCCCAAACATTTGCAAGTCCTAATCCACAGAAACTGAGAATATGTTACCTTACATGACACGAGGGAACTTTGCAGATGTGAGTAAATTAAAAACCTTGAGATGGAGAGATATTCCTTGATTACCTAGGTAAATCCAACATAATTACAAGAGGCCTTCCAAGTGGAGAACTTTTCTTGGGTGTAGTCAGTAGGAGATGTGACTCTGTAAGCAGGTTTGGTGATAGATTAACATTGCCTGCTGTAAAGATAGGGGAAGACATCAGTGAGCCAGAATGCAGGCAGCTCTAGAAAGTGGAAAATACAGGAAAATGGTTTTCTGCAACAGCATTCAGAAAAGAACGTAACCCTGACAGCACCTTGAGTTTAGTCCAAGAAGAACTGTCAGACTTCCGAGTAATAACATAATAAAGTTTGCTATCTTAAGTCACTAAATTTGTGGTAGTTTTGTACAGCAACAATTAAACACTAAATATAGGGAAGGGCTCAGTTTCAGAAACATTGTAAAAAATATTTATTTATTTTGAGAGAGAGAGAGAGAGAGAGAGAGAGAGAGAATGCCTACCAAGGAGGGGCAGAGAAAGAGAGGGAGCAAGAGCATCCCAAGCAGACTCCACATTGTCACCACAGAGCCCACTGTGGGGCCGGAATCATGAACTATGAGATCATGACCTGAGCCAAAATCAACAGTCGGACACTTAAAAGACCGAGCCACCTGGGCACCCCAGGAACTTTCAGTATTTAGAGGCTCACACAAAAAGGACAGAGAAAAGCCTGAGAACATGGGACCAATAAGAGAATTAGAAATCCAGAAGAGGGTGGCCTCATGAAAACCAAGAAGAAGTGAATGACTGCTCCAAATGTACCCAGGAGGCACAGCGCAGTAAGGGCAGGAAAACAACCATTGAATTCTCCAGCCAGTGGTGGGTGACACTTGCTGGTATAGTATCAGTTTCAGTGGTGGGGCCAGAAGCCTATCTGAGCAAAGAACAGAGTGTGACAAGTGAAATGGGTGTGATGATTACCAACAACCATTGTAATGTGTTTTCTTGTGAAGGTGACCAGAGAAGTGGGGCCTATATTTCTAGCTGGGACAATTGGGTAGATAGTAAACTTGGATAAAAGAAGGAGTAGTAATGAGGAGAAACTATGAGTTCAGGCATGAACATGTCATAATTGAGGTGCCCAAGGGTGGAGGTGGCTAGGGGCCACTTGCGCATGTTTGTTTGTAGCTTAGGATTCACGGTGGACCCAGAGATGAAGGTTTCCAGATCACAGAGAAAGAAATGTTCATTTAAGTCCCAAGTGAGCATATGAGGTCAGACAGAGACACTTAGAAGTACAGGGTAAGGGAAATAGCATTATGTGTAAACACGGTATTAACCTAGATAGAAATTTACAATTTATGAAGTGAAAGTGTATGATCTGGCTAAAAATGGGGGGAGGGGCGGTATCGATGCTATTTTAGAAGCACGCTTCAGAGCTTAGACATAAAAAGTAAGTGATCAATAAATCACAAAACTGGTGCTGAGGAAGATAAAGTAGCTTCAACTATCAATACAGCTGCTGGAAGCCTTATTTTGTTAGAGGTAGAGTATCAAAAAGTTCTCGACATGCCCTGCTGATAGCTTCGTGGCTCAAAGGCAAAGGAATAAAGGCAGAATGAGAGGACTTGCTATTGGCACCTAATTCTGATCAAAAATGAGAACTTGTGGGAACCTGGGGAGAAAAATGATTATGTCATCTTTAAGTTCATAACAATGTAAAAGAAAAATAATACTGTGCAGTTATTAAGGGTATACCTCTAAAGCTCAACTTGCTGGGTTTAAATTCTACCTCTAACACTAGCTGGATAGATTTAAGCATGTGCTTAATCACTCTATGGCTCAGTTTCCTCTTTTGCAAATAGGAATGATCAAAGTAGTTGATTTCGTGGGGTTGTTGAGACAACTGAATGAATGACTACTACTTGTATTCAGGAAAGTGCACAATAAAAATATGTAATAAATGTATATAGTAATAGTAATGATATTAACTGATGTGTAGCTTAAATTTCAGGGAAGTTACTTTTAATTTTTTTAATGTTTATTTATTTTTGAGAGACAGAGAGAGACAGAGAGACAGAGTGTAAATGGGGGAGGGACAGAAAGGGATGGAGACACAGAATCCGAAGCAGGCTCCAGGCTCGGAGCTGTCAGCACAGAGCCCGACGCGTGGGGCTCAAACTCACAAACTGCGAGATCATGGCCTGAGCTGAAGTCAGATGCTTAACCAACTGAGCCACCCAAGCACCCCAAAGTTACTTTTGAAAAATCTGTAGAGAAGGTGCATTCTCTAATGCACAGAGGATGGGTAATGAAGTTGTCAGGGAGTAATCCCATGTCACTGAGTGTCAGAGGATACTCACTTCTGACACCATCCAGGTCACCCACCCCAGGAAGCAGGGTGAGTATAGTAACCTGCAGTAGTCAAGAGAAGGAAGCATCAGAAGGTTATTTAAAGTCACTTATTCGAGAGAGACCAAATGTCAAAACGAGGGAATCAAATTCAGTCAACAAGTCTCAGGTGCAAGGTTAGGGTAGAGGCATGGGATAAAGCTAAAAGATGAAGACTCTGGAGCAGAGGAGGTAACAAGAGTGGGAAGAAGCTAGGGGCGCCTGGGTGGCTCAGTCGGTTGACCGTCTGACTTCCACTCAGGTGTCGATCTCACGGTTTGTGGGTCTGTGCTGGCAGCTCAGAGCCTGGAGCCTGCTTCGGATTCTGTGTCTCCCTGTCTCTCTGCCCCTCCCCTACTCGTGCTCTCTCTATGTCTCTCAAAAATAAATAAAAGTGTGTGTGTGTGTGTGTGTGTGTGTATATATATATATATATATATATATATATATATATAAAGAGTGGGATGAAGCTAAAGGGCGCATGATGACTGAACACCTGGGACCTCATGTTTTCAAAGCCTGTTTTGTGTCCTCAGCCATATGGTGTGACTGATGATCATGGGGATTTTAAAATTCAATAAAATTAAATTCTTACTATGTGATCACCAAGATCCCAAGACTGTGGCACCTGGGTGGTTCAGTCAGCTATGTGTCTGATTCTTGGACTCTTGGTTTCGGCTCAGGTCATTATCTCACAGTTTCCCGGGATTGAGCCTCATAGCGCGTTCTGTGCTGGCAACATGGAGCCTGCTTGGGATTCTCTCTCTCCCTCTATCTGCCCTCCCCAACTGTGCTCTGTCTCTGTCTCTCTCAAAATAAATAAATAAACTTCAAACAAACATGCACACACACAAACACAAAGATCCCAGGAGACAGTGGAGGACTCTGCTGGGAAACAAGCAAAAGGCAAAATATTCTTTTATTTCACACACATCTGTAACCACACACAAACACAGACACACACATAGACACACAAGACACACTCATACACACATCTACCTTATAAAGTTGGTGACAGCAGGAATTAGAGCTATGGAAGATACTTATTAAGAACGTTGAAATCCAAATGCCAAACCTGAGAGGGGATGAAATGGAAAAATAAACTAATTATAGGTGTGATGGTTACTTTTGTGTGTCAATTTGACTGGCTCTGAGGCACCCAGATTAAACATTGTTTCTGGGTATATCTATGGAGAGTAATTCTGGATGAGATTATTGTTTGAACACAATCAAATTGTGTCCTCAGCCATTATTTGAACAGATTATTGTTTGAATCTCTGGATTAGACTATTGGTTGAGTCTGCCAAGTAGATTGTCCTCCCCCATGTGGGTGAGCACCATCCAATCGACTCAGGGCTTGAATGAAACAAAAGGCAAGGCAGAGAATGGAGGAATTCACTCGCTTTCTTGTCTCACTGCTTAGCTGGGACATCTCATCTGATCTCCTCCAGTTCTCCTCATATTGGAATTTTCACCAGTGAATCCTCTGGTTCTCAGGGATTTGTACTTGCACTGAATTACTACCGCTTTCTTTTCTGGGTCGCCAGTTTGCAGATGGCAGATTGGTAGACCTCTCAGCTTCCATAATTATTTGGGCCAATTCCTTATTTTTTTTCTTGACATACTATTGGTTCTGCTTCTTTGGAGAAGCTTGAGAAATGAAAGTGGATATAGAAAAAAGAATGAAAACTAGAGGTCTCAGACTGAATTCATCTCACCAAGTTTTGTTATTTGTGATTTGCATTGGGGTATTGACCTGAATAAAAATTTTATTAATGTCTTATAATAAAAATTCTGGAGATATCTCTCTCTCTCACTCAAGTTCTTTTTCTCTCTCTCACACACACACAAACACACACGCACACACTTACATTTTCAACATCTTTTTAAAAATCAGAGGATTTTACCACAGTGAGTCATCAGTCCATTGTGGAGATCAGTTGAAGATAGATGAGTAATGCTGCCCTCTTTGTAGGTGGGCCCCTGGGCTCTCCAGTTCTTCACCTTTTACCAGCTGGTCACTGCAGGTTTTGAGTTTGTGAACCATGGTCAACGCTGAGTCAAGGAAAAGACGTAACACCCGAAGCTGTTGGCAAAGAAGGAGAAGGTATCCAAAAAGAGAAAAGCAGTTAGCAAGTGGACTGACCTGGTTTCAAGGGCCACAGATATAAAGCTTCTGCAGTTGCAAAGGATACTCTTTGATGAGGTCACATTTTAAAGCAAAACAAGAATTTTTAAAGAGAAGGCAGGGACATAAAACTAAATATTAAATCGGAAGAACAGTTTAGATCTCTAAGGAGGTTGAATAAGCAAAGTGAGTTCAACTTTGGAAAAACTTTCTGAAGACAAAATGGTGGACTGTTTTCCTTTTTGCTAAGTTCTGTGCAAGAAGGAGATGAAGGAAGGCAATCTGCTGGTAACAGATGGCACACACAACGCTAACAGACGACAAAAAGCAAACAAGACTAATCAACCAACTCTTATTTAGTTTTCATCTTCTTCAACCAGGAAATGATCTCCAAAGTGGCAAGAGGAGAGCAAACGTAGTTAGGAGGAAATTGAAAACCGAGATAGGCAAGGAGGTAGTGTGAAAATATAGAGCCATTTTAATCCTCCAGTCTCAGAAAACTTACATCTCAAGGAGTGAAAGAGCTAGAGATTTGATTATAAAACCACCACAATGCTCGAGAACACCTAAAAATGGAAGAAATTGTAAGTGGAAGAAAAGCAATTTTTTTTCTTTCAATTATTGACATCTTGCTTTCTCTTTATTAAAATAATACATGTTGGAAATAGGAAATTGATGACATATATAAAGGTCATAGAAAGCAGAAACAACCTATAATTTTACTTGTAATTATACCTTTTAGGCACATTTTCTTTATGAACCTCAGCATTAAATCACAAATATTTTTCAATGCAACAATGCTTCAAAAACATCTCTTAATAACTATATTATATCACATCATATATAAATCATGATATCATATATATGTGATATTATATTGCTATTAAATTATATTAACTTTTATAATATGTAGTTACTAAATTATATGTAATATATTTAGTGTTTTTCTTCTTCAGTGGTACTTGTTTCCAATTTTAGACTTGTGAAGTGTGATGAACATCATTACATATAAATATGTTACTTTTTTTAGATTTTTGCCTTAGCATTCATTCATTCATTATAATTGGGAGTAAAATGACTATATAAAATGTCTCTGTGTGTATTATTTAACTGCTTTCCAGAGTTTGATTCAATGTACATATATCAGAATACCTTTCCATGGAATCCTCAAAATATTGAGTATCACGATTACATAAGATTTTGCAAACTAAGGGTAAAAACAATATCTTGTTATTTTGGTTTGCATTCCTTTGAATCTCAGTGAGGAAGAAGAGTTTTGATATTTTTATTAGCCATTTATATTTCCCCTACCATTAATTATTATCTCTTTGTATTAATCACCATTTTTTGATGTCTGTATATGATACTAGAAATTTTTATTCTTATTTAGGGTAAAAAAGGTTATTAATGTAAAAAGCATCTAATCTTCATTAACTTTTTTATTTGGATATTTTGTCTGATGTCAATAGCTGAATCTCTTCTTTTTATTCCTGATATTCTGGTATATCCCTGGTTTGTCTTCTTACAGACATCTGTTGTAAGTAACACAGAGAACCTTTTTTTAACCTTTATAACTGTTATGCAATGATACTCTATCTCTTAGCTTGTTTTATATCATCTATTTTTGTGTGCTGCCATATACGTCAGTTGGTTTTTATTTTTGCAAAATTCTATTTTTTGTTTTATTTCATAGTAGTTTTGCAAAGTTATTTTTTTGTTCTTAGTTTTACCAGTGATAACACCTCTAAAATATTTTTAAACTTGTATTTCTCTATTTCTCAAGGACACATAGAAATTACGACCTACCCACTCTTACTTTTGTTGATTTTTATTTTTCTGAATGGGAGTTGTGAAACTGACTTATTAGTACATACTCTTCTATATAAAACACCACGTTCAAAAGTTTTGTATTTTGCATTTAGTTGAATAGTCATACTACCACAGCTGTTTATGCTTCATCCACTTATGTTTCTTACTATCTAACAACCGGTCCTTCCATATTACCACAGTACTATTCTTAGGTTAAGTGACTGGGGAATGTCTCTTTCTGAAAGATTACATACGTCTTGTGGGCTTCATGGGGCTTTTAATACCTAAGAAAATTTTTCTGTCATGTTTACATTTGAATGACCTCTTAGATGAGTATTTGAATCTTGAGTTGCTACTGCTTAACTTCAAAAAAAATTTGATACCACACTTTTCTCTAACTTGAGTTGTCCACCTAAGTATATTATCAGTTGCAAAGAAATGAAAATAAGGAATATATTTTCAGAGTTCTTGAATACAGCTATTCTTTTGTTTTGAAACTAGATTGGCCAGAGTACTATACATCAAGTTCTTAAATTACATTTTTCGTCTAAAAATTCTACAGGCATTGTCATTTACAATTTAGTACCACAAAATAAAAGTCTGAGACTAGCACAATTTTTGTCCCTTTTTATGTAATTTTTTTATTTCCCTGACTATATACTTGTAGGATTTAACAATGTAAAAGTATGGTCTCTTACTATTCATTTCACCTCCAACATATGGGATCATATTTCATCTGTAGGCTCCAGTCAGTTTTCACCCATGAAAATGTTCTTCCTGAAGTCTTTGATAGACTTTTATCCATTTTTTTCCTTCATTTATCATAATAAGCATACTTTTTAGTCTCTATTTTCTTCCTTCCATGTCTTTTTTAACTGTCTAAAATGTCTGGGTCCTTTTATTCAGCACACAGGGGAGAGCTTCTGTAACTTATTATTGCCAATCCAATGTTCCCAATTTTATTCCCACTCTTTACTTTTTCCAGTGTGGATTCTAATTTTTCTCTTCAGCTCGTTCCCGTCTATAACCTACTACTCATCCTATGTTTTTCTCTCTATATAGCCCTGTAATGGTTGTGATAATCTCCCCAGAAAATTTGTCTAAGCCAGTCAGAGTTGTTTTATTTCACATTTCAGTAATTGCCTGAGGAACATTCATATAATTCAATTCAAGTCGATGTGAAGAGAAGCTGACTGAGAGCTTCCGCATAATACTTTTCCTCCTAAGAAAGAGACTTAGGAAGATTCATCCCTTTTTATCATGTGCACGTTAGCACAGATGTGACACATGGAAGTGCTGCAGACGTCCTTTAGACTTTGAGGTAAACCAGCCTGAAAACAAAACAAAAACAAATTGGGTCGGAGGAACACAGAGGCCCTGATGATCACTTGACCTCTGCAATGAAACTGCATGAGAATCTACTTGGCCCTCATACTCAAATCATGTGAGAAAATAATGTTTCTTATTTAAGCCATCCAACATCAGAACCGTTACTTGCAGCCAAAGACATACTAATTAGTACTAGCTTCTTATTTCTACTATTTCATGATAGTCATGTCATTAGACTTTTATTAGGATATTAGACTTTTATGAGGAGAGTAAGGCAAATATTCTCAATTACTTCCCATGTATTCTTATAGAATAATATTCTAGAAGTTTGTTCTTTCTCTGAATCTCCAGGCTAATTCTTCTTTGAGTTTATATCGAAAAATTTTCCATAAACCCTATGTCATGCTATTCAATACTACCCTGTTTCCTCATCCTTGATACTTCTATAGTGATGCTTTATTTTACAGACTTACAGAGTGCATGTACTACTCCCATCCAGATACTTTGCCTATTGAGTACTGGTGAATTCTTGTTTTTAGACCTAGACATGCAGCAATGTGTTCCTGTATTATTATTAATAATACGGGTGGATAGATGGAAATAGATAGGTAGGTAGGTAGGTAAGTAGATAGGTAGGTAGGTAGGTAGATAGACAATCTTTACTAAAGTTGTTGGGCATCAGGGTTTAGCTGGCTCTCAGATTTTCTGGTTAACATAATCCTTCAGTCGCAAAGTTAGGAGCAGACACGGGATGCAGCTGTTTATGCAGTGCTGGTGCAGTAAATGGACTATATCTACACTAGAATGTGTATTCCAAGTCATTAAAAATCCCCTTCACACAACAACATATGGCCTTTTCTTATTTTTGGTTTCCTGTGCTATTGCAATTTTGGTCTCTTAATAGATCTTTATCAAAATCTCTCACATACGTATTTAGGTGAGAGTTGTAAGAGGATATAACAAACACCAGGATCTGGCCTCTGCATTGACTCTAATTCCTCTATTATAAAAGGAGAATATATAGACCAGTAAGCTTGGAAGTATTTCTCTTAGACATATCATCAAATAAAAATATTAAATAGATTCTAAGGAGTACTTCAAATAGAAGGGTGAACCCCAAAGCATGAACATGCATTGTTCTTGTTTACACCATATGAATTAGTCTCATTTCCTTCGTGGTGAAGCTGGCTTTCCTAGTAGTCATGGTAGGATGTCATCTGTGTCCTCAAATGTCTTCCTTGGAGCCCTGAGGTGTGTGGGCAGCCATGGCTGAGGAAGAGCGTGACAGGAATGGGGGTTGATGAGTATAAATGTCCCATTTTTCATGCATATTTCAACTACAGCAGCTACACATTTTTATGTTCTATAAATTATTTTTCCGCATAAAATTGTAATTTTAAAAAAGAATTATGTTTCTTTCAAAAAAAAAACAAACAAAACCTAGCGATCAGAAAACCTTCCTATTGATGAAGCATTTTTCCTGCAGGAGAAATTTAATAAAGTCTCTCATGACATTCCTGAGACTATGAAAATAAAGTGTGAATTGAACAAGAGTATAGTCAACCAGGTCATAGCTAGCTAAACAGCCATGACTACCATGTCAACCTGGTCCTCTCTAGGGATATGGCAATGAGATCCTGACTGTCTCAATATTTTGGTTACCAAATTGAAAGAAGATATAAGTTACATGCTATTTAAATTGGCAGATGATTAAAAACGAGTTAACTAGGTAACATGTTGAGTGGCAATCAATATTTACAATTGTTTCAACAGACTAAAAATTAATAAGGTTAAATTAAAGATGTATTGCAGATTGACCCTTGAAACTTAAATGATAATTTACTTAATTGAAGAATAGATGAAGTATAATTTAAGTAGTCCATGTGAGTAAATCAACATGTGTCTACAAACAGCCAGCTCAACATGAACCAAAAACTGCTCTAAAAAAAGAAATACAGTTTTAAATTACATGTAGAACTCCCAACATTCTTACTGGCCTCTATCGTGGCTGCTCTACATCTGGAGAGCATATTTGATTTGCCTTGGCTAAACTAAGGTTCTATCAAGGGAGGTAAAGAAAATACTGAGATCAGCTGCATTACATGAGAAAGGGTTGGAGGGGTTAAGAATGTTGGGACTGGAGATAAGAAGACAAAGGACAGTATCAAAGTAGCTCCAAACATCTGAAGGTCTGCCACATGAAATAATACTTCTCTGTGTTTCAAAAGGATAAAACCAGTTCCAACAGGCAGAAATTACAGAGGCGAAGATTTGGTTCGTTACGTGGAAAAAGAATTGTAATTAGAACCATCCTGAAAGGATCGGTCAGCCTCACGAATCAGACTTAAAAGTAAATCTTCAAGCAGAGGTATTAGGTAAAATATTAAATCATAAATACCTGCAGCATTTCTTTGAGAACTCCAGCCTCACTGATTTCCATCCACAATAGAAGAGTGACAGAACCTTAGCTCTGTAGATTACCCCCAAGGAAGCAGGGGAGGCCTCCATGATTCATGGCTAAGGATGTGGGATGGCTGCAAGGGAGAATGAGCTCACGGTTGTTTTTATCACTTTATTTCTCCTAACTGAAAATAAAGCATTCTCAACTATATGACTTTAAAAGAAAAATAAACGCTTGATTAATGTTTCCTGAGTTTATACATTATTTAGGGCCCCACTTGCTGTTTTATTGAAAGATGATAAATCAACTCTATTAGACATTTTAAGAGTAAGACGTGTTCTCTTCATCTCTAACACACTATTTTTCATGTCATCAGACAATTTTTGTCCTCATGTATTCATACTTTTATGTTTGTCATTATCAAATGCAGACACTAAAATCATCACCATTTTCCATTATCTTATAGGATTCAAAACATGTCTCAATAAATGATTAATACTCTTTTCCCACATATTTCATAATTTGCTCATCAATCTTTGGGGGAGGTTGCTATTATATACATTTTTAAAATAAACAGATTGATGAATTCCAAGTTTGTCTTGGTCATTATAAATATTTACACTTCCAGAAAAAAAACTTTAGGATCAATTTGTAAAGTTCAGAAAAGGTCCCATTGTAATTTTGACTGAAATGGCATTGAGTTTATATGGTAATTTGGGGAAAATAATATCTTTACAATATTGAATCTTTCTTTTAAAAAATAGCATATTTGGCTTTAATTAAGGTCTTTCTGTAACATCTTTTTGTAGAGTTTTACAATTTTGTTCCTATAGGTCATAAATATTTCTTGCGCTTAGAGTTACAGTTTTGATGCTATTGTGAAAGGTATTTTTAGTGTAAATTTCTAGTGGTTTCTTTGCAGGAGTACAAACATAAAAGTCTTTGTGATCCAAGAAGGTAACATAAATGATTCTATATTCCTTTATTCTATTAGGGGAGAGATTATATTAATACATTTCCCTACTGTTGAGTCGACTTTGTATTCCTGAAATAAAAAATTATGGTTTATTATATTGTATTATTAATTTTAATTCATTCCTCATATATGTTTTTAACATTTTATTTAAAATTTTCCCTCTACAATCATAGGTAAGGTTGCTCTGAATTTTTTCTGCTTTGTTTTATTATCAACGTATGGCTACTCTTTTTCCTTCTGAACTTTTCCTAATATGATCAAGTTTTCTTTTACCTTTTTGGTTTTATTCAGGGATAGGGCAGTTCTACCTTATTTTTATAGAATTATATATTGTATCTTAAATTTATAACAATATAAAATGTTTTCACTTAATCGCAAAACCAATCATATGCATAGCCTCTTACCATCTTCTATAACAGGAGCTCCAACAAGCTCATTTTCCCCATTCTCCCACATTTTGTGAAACTCATGTAGAATTCTAACTCCCCACTGATTGTAATTTTACTGTCTACTCTCTCTAGCATATTTCAGGAGCTCTTTAACAATCGTTTTAAATTTCATAGCCGTATTATCAGCAATTGCCTACACTCTATTAGAAGTTTTACTGAATACGTCTCTCCCCATGGCTTCCTATGTTTAAGGTCTTTCCCCTTGAATTCATTTTTTTTTAATTTTGCTTCAGCATTACCTTAAATAATTTTTTCTAGCATGCACCTAAGTGGCATATTGGTTTTATTGTATAGTTATATTTTGGTATAGTATTATATAATCAAATCCTTTTATTAACTTGTATACACTGCTCCACAATCATTTAGCAACCCAGCTTAACAACTAATAATTCACTTGTAAGGATCTTTCTCTTAGATTTTTTTTTTGCATTTGGGAATCCACAAGGTTTACCAAGATTTATTAAAATTGTGTCTCTTTTCTCCTCATTCACAATATTACCTTAAAATGTTTGAAAGGCTCTTTAGTCTGAAGAAAGACCCGAATTTCTTCAGTTTAACAGAAGCTTATTCTAATAAACTTTTAAAATTGCATTTTCTTCTCAAACTTCTGTTAAAGTGGTATCAGATATTTTGGATCTGTCCTCTCTTTTCTCATAATTTAATCATTTTTGTTATTGCGTTTGTACTCAATACATTAGCTTCCAGATTCATGGCTTAGCTGTCAGTCATGTCTCTTTTGCAATTCAACTTTTCCATTGACTTCTTTAAATGCTAATATGCTTTTAATTTCCCCAAAGTTTGTTTATTCTTCAATTCCCTCTTTCTTTTTCCAACAACCTACTATTGCTCTATGGATGTGGTATCTCCATAAAAAACACTCTAAGAATATCAAATAGATTTATTTGAAAAATTTATTTTTCTTCCTGCAGTAACTGTTGCTTCAGAGATTAGATCTTCTGTTTGTTCCCATTACTGCCTTTTTTTCCTTCCAGTGATTCTTGGTTATCTCTTCATTTTACTTATGAACGTCTGGAATTAATCAGTTTGATAGCTTATGTTTCCTCGGCACTTGTGAAAAACCACTCTTCTTTCAGTAAATGTGACTCAAAATTGCATGAGCCATATGGTGGGAGGGAGATGGAACATACAGACAGACGAGCTTCCTTTCATGCCCGTGATGCTTTCTTGACATGAATTCTAGAAGGCAAGAGTTACTGGTCCTGTTTATTTCTCCAGCCCTAATGCCCTGGCTGGAAATCCATTTTTGCAAACTCTGTTTGGGGATCTATATTTGCTAGCTGTAATCTGGAGGCAGAAACTAAACTAGGCATTCTGGAAAATGTGAGTGGATGACTGGAAATCTTTCAGTGATTTACTTGCCAGTTTTCCTATGCTTAACATCAGGCTTTCCTTACTCTATTCTTAGTCTCTTAGTGTTCTTTTAGGGAAAACGACATTCAATTTGTAGTGGTCTTTCAACCACTATAGCTCTACCCAGTGTCAATCCTGACAGATCTGTTTTTCTTTTCTAATTTTTTTTCAGTTTCTGACCTATTGATGGCATCCTTCCCAGTTCTTCAGGATTACTATGTTTCCTTATGTCACTTCAATGAGATTTAGAAGAGATTAGAGTATGTGCTCAGTCCCTCACCTTGAACTTGAAGTCTCCATTAAATTTTATCTTTATTCTGAGGATTTTGCCAATGGTCCCAGCAATAATTACCTTCTATTCCCTTTAGAATCCTACCACAGTTTTTATATAACTTTATTCTTATCCTCTCACATTGCATTGTAATTATGCACTTGTTTTTTTTTCCCAAATTGGCTATGAACTTTATGAGGATAGCGACAATCTTATTTGTGTTTGCATTTCTAGGGCCTAATGCTGCGTAGGCTGGTATACACAAAGTACATAATAGTTCTTTAGCAAACAGATGAAGAAAGGCATAGTCTAATAAAAGTGCTAGCATGAGATGCCAAGATACTGGTTTTGGAAGTCTTACATGACCGATTTTTGAAGCCACGATGGAGAGCAGAATTTAAACTTCATAAACCGGCCTATGTCATGATTTCTTGTGATTTTAAATATTTACGAAACACAGTGCCAGCTACAGCTACCCAGACTTTTCAGAAGGAAGGATGATTGCCTCGAGCCCTTTTCTTATTGGTGCCTTGAGGGAAGATGAATGTCCCTCCAAAGGTGTCTGCATGTTTCTAGGGAGCACGTTTTCCATGGACGTCTCTGACCTTGGCACTTCCTTTTGTAGAATCACTTTGAGAGGAGTATGGCTATCTCCGGTGTGTAATGCTTTTCTTCACTGTTTCAACAAAAATATGGTGTTGGATGTTGGTCATTACTTCATAATGTATACAAGGCCAAGAACTGAAAATCGAACACTAGATTTTCCCGCTCCAGAACGCTTTCCATTTGGCCTATAACTGGGACGTTTTCATTGGCTCCCTGAGCCCAGGGAGCACACAGGCTTCTGTGGGGTGGTTGTTCCCCTCCTCCAGCCCCCTCATTTTGTCCCTCTGGCCCATTCCATCACTCCCAGACTGCTTCTAATGCCAAATTCTCCCCACCCTAATACTCCTCTTTCTTTGGCTGCATCTTTTGAACTCAACCCCAGGAATACTTCTGAATATCTAAAGATGATCCAAGTGTTCACATGAAGGAGCTCTATTGGCAGCTCACTCAGCTATGACCTTCGGATTGTATTTAAGGATCCATCTTCCTTAAAAGAAACTTTAATTTATTTTTTAATTTTTTAAATATTTCTTTTTGAGACAGAGAGAGAGAGAGAGAGAGAGAGAGAGAAAATGTGCAAGTGAGGGAGGGGCAGAGAGAGAGAGGGAGACACAGAATCCGAACCAGGCTCCAGGCTGGGAGCTATCAGCACAGAGCCTGAGGCGGGGCTTGAACTCAGGAGCAGTGGGATCATGACCTGGCCTGAAGTAGAATGCTCAACCAACTGAGCCACCCAGGTGCCCCAAAAGGAACTTTATAAAAATGACATGGCATATTTAATTATCTGCCTATTTCCAAAAAATTATAATCTATATCCAGAACATAAGCCCTTAAAATCAAGCATTCATACACCAAGAGTGTTGACAATTCACATAACAGGTACATGACAAAAACAGATTAAGAAATATTAAAAGACACTATACATAAGAAAAGTAGCTCTTTTATAATATTCATGTTTAATCTTTCCACAAGCTAACCCAACTGCAAATACCATTCATTCAAATAATTGCAGAGGAAAATACAAAAATCACTGTTACATCTTCAGTTGACAATAACTCGTAGATGCCAATCCACAGAGAAAGAAGGAGATTGCTATTTTATAATTTAGAACATGTATTCATCGGTGATATTTTTTTACCCCCAACAAAGATCAAAATAATATACTTAGGTTTGTGCTTATCTGCACAGTGGTGCTAATCATTATAAAACAGAGCATTCATCAGTGATATTTTCTGCTTAATTTAAAAACAAATTAATAAAGATCAATTCCTTTACATCGTTCTGTAAAACAAAACACTACCCATGTGTGATTTGTAATATGTGTGTGTACTTTCTGCCCTTGTTTACAATGAATACTACTGCAAAAGGAGTGTTTACTCTCTGTGTAGGAACCATTTGCTATCTCTAGGGAAAATCCTAAATGCTATCCTATTTCAACGTAGCACAGAAGGAGGGAGGAAAGTTCAGCTAGCCTGTGCTTAAAGGTCTTCCATTTTTCCATCAAGCAGCAATTACTCCTTTTTTTTTCTTTTTTACAAATGTTACTATATTTGTTTCTACTGGTTTTCAAGATAATATTTGTTTGTTGTTAAATTTTCAAATAGTACAGAAGGAGGTATAAAATACAAAGCATATCTTCTTCTAACTTTATCTTATGTAGTCTGAGTGCTCTTATAATTTACTAGTTTGAGAGAATAAATACATAGTGAACATAGGCACATAAACAAAATATACTGCTGACCTCAGTGGGAAAGTGTTGTTTTATATCTTCTTAGAGAGGATCTTCTCTAAGAGCAGCATGCTCTTCTTCTTCTTTTTTTAAGAAAGGGTTAAGTAATCTTTTATTTCCTGTGACAAGTAGCAATTACTCTTTTCCTCTTCCATCCTGATAAAGCCCTGCAGAAACTTCTAAGACCTAGTGAAAAGAATGATAACAGCAGTACCAAAACTATGATGTTTCCTATCATACTGTCTTTGAGTTCGAGATTTTCTTTGCATTGGATACACCCAATTTCAACTCATATATCCAAGAATTATGGATATAATTTCAACTGTACATGCACTATAATAAAATTTCATTCTAATATATTTTGTTTCTTTATAGTACATTATCTTGGAATTTGACAATTTTTTCTTCCATTTATAAAATTTCTTATATAGTCTAAAGAAAAATTTTCTTAAGTCATTATCAATTAATTGTTACTGATCAATTTTAAAGATTTAATTTATTATTCAACATTTCAAAAAAGTCCTGGGCTATTTCCCGTAGTAAAGTCTATAAGTAAGTCTATTCCAAGCATTTCCACTCAAAAGTTTCTTCAGATGACAATTTAAATTTTAGAATTTAGAAAATAAAACATAATTTACTGTAATCTCCACCCAATTATATTTGTAGCAAATTTTTATCAGGTGAGTAGAAAATACATAAATCTTTTTGTATTCATCTTACAGCAGCATAAATGTGTACGCTTGTTATATGAACAGGAAAGTAAGTAATTAGTGGGATGGATTTTAGGGGGAAATTTATTTAGTCAATCAGCTATTATGAAGTCAATTAAAATGCAGAACTTTGGTTTACAATATACACAAAATTAAATATGAAACAGGAATACAAATCCATTTTATGAGAGCAAATAGAATTTTGGTGTGACAAAGTATACCAAGTGTAACTAGCTTTTCTAATAAAGATTATGCTGTAAGATTTTAGTGAACTAGTATGAGAATAATTCAAATTTACCTCCTTAATGCAAACCATAAGAGACAATTAAATACAGAGAATAAACTGAGGGTGGATGGGGGTTGGGGGAGAGGGGAAAGTGGGTGATGGGCATTGAGGAGGGCACTTGTTGGGATGACCACTGGGTGTTGTATGGAACCCAATTTGACAATAAATTATATTTAAAAAAAGAATAAAATGTCCTTGTATCGAACTCCCTTGCTAGAGGGAAAAAAATGTATCTCCTTAAAGATGTATTAAAATATAGTATGCAATCTCTTATTTAGTATCAAGGAAAAATAAAGGTTATATAAATATGGGTGTGTATAAAAATCATTCTGCTAAAAGATACATTTACTTCTTGTGTTATTTTTGACTACCTTTGTGTGAAAAATAGCATACCTCTTCTAAGGCACCCATATATATGCAGTATAGTTATATCTTATAACTATATTATGTGTGGTGGCCCTTTTAGGATCTTGATGTCAGAAAACAGTACCAACAACAATAAATAGTGGTTCATCAATTGTGATGATAATAACCTGATTCTTTCACATTGTTTTCTAGATATCTAGGCAAACAGCTCCAAACAAGACAATCGATGCATCTTTAAATAGAAAGATGAACAACAAATGACATTGAAAATTTCTGGAAGGCTATCTAATTGTGAGGAAACAAACCAATTATGCTAACAGAATTCTGTTTTATTAAGCTGAATGTGACCAAGTTACAAACCTTTGATGAGATCTTTTTATAGATACACACCAATATTTGATTAGACTCATGTTAAATTAGGAAACAAATGAGGGCCTGCCAGAGAACAACCAGTCTGTCAGATGATAAAGTGCCCAATGTAGGAAAGAGCCCTGCCCTACATAAGTAAAAGCTCTTTTGCCCAAATTTGAAGTCGTGTTTTACCCTTTTATAATATGAAAGCATAAATAGAATTTGGGGAGGAGGATACCACTGCATATTAAAATAGCATTTTTTTTTCCTCAGAAGATCTCAGGTTATTTTTGCAATCTCTAGATGCATGCTTCGGTTCTAGGTCCTCAGGGAGTAGCAACATACCCTAATGTTACCTAAGGGAACTGTACTCATTTATCTCATTTTGATGGAAAAAACTCAAATTCTTCTACTTGCCTTCACTGACAGGCCTTTCCAAATCCCCTCTGCCTCCTGGACCAGCTCTCCTTAAAGTGATAAGATGAGTAGATCACATTCTAATAAATCATTTATCAGACATCAGAGGATGAATTTACTGATGGATAGAGGAGGGAGGGTTTTAGCCAATAGAGACTGCGTAAAGAGTGAATTCTAGGTTACGTGGAAAATTAATAAGACCTATAGGAGAGATGGTCAGAATAAGGAAGGCTACCCCACAGAATGTTTGTAATAACCAACATGGGGTGAGTTAAACACAGATTTTACTAATGAAGCAGCAAGTTCAACTGAGGGTGACCTGCTCATGTTATCCTCCTGAGATATAACATGGGGGTCTTTATCCATTATGATGCCCGTATATTTGTGATATTATAATGAGAAAAAACATATGCAAATAGAATAAACAAGCAATACAAGACAGCGAAATACTTGGCCTAGTAAACTCCTGATGAGAGATCTTGGGAAAAGTGTAGTAGGAGTTTGTGCCACAAAGAATGACATCATGAAGGGTCAGAATTTGATGTCTGTTTAAAAAGGTTAATATAAGTATTCAGTTCTAAGTACTACTGATCTCTTGGGTTTTGGTGTTATTGTTATTGTTTTTGTTTTTTTAACTGACTATGATCGGGGCGCCTGGGTGGCTCAGTCGGTTAAGCGTCCGACTTCAGCTCAGGTCATGATCTCGCAGTCTGTGAGTTCAAGCCCTGCATTGGGCTCTGTGCTGAGAGCTCAGAGTCTGGAGCCTGTTTCGGATTCTGTTTCTCCCTCTCTCTCTGACCCTCCCCACTTCGTGCTCTGTCTCTCTCTGTCTCAAAAATAAATAAATGTTAAAAAAAATTACTTTGACTACCATCAAGGCAGTATAGCAGAAATATCAGCTGCTTATCTACATGTCTGGCCTATATTACTTACCTGCTCGGGTGTCCAGGAATTCACAGCTGGGGTAAACAGGTGCTCACTACCTCCTCTGGCTTCCTTGGTAAGTTGGCCTGAAATGGTGCTAGACCTTAAATTGCCTTCAGTAGTGCTCAGAAGGGTTGGACCCACTCATAGGTTTTATAAAACATATACTTGATAGAAAATAATTCATAAATTTATTATCTCCCCAAAATTGAATGGTGAAACCTTTGCTTAGATTCTGAAGTTTGGTTTGCATGTCACCCAGACTATCCTAAAGCACAGCTCTGATCACAGAGTCTTGCAGAGTATATGGCACCTCTGAGAGACCCAGGACATCCTAAATAAAAAATATCATTGTTTCCCATGTTACTGGCTCCCTATTTCTTACCAAATAAATTTATTTGCTTTATCCCAGTGGATTTAATTAAGCACTAGAATACCTTTCCGACATTGTCCTCTCACATTTGGTCTTGAAACTCTTTGTTCACAGATCTAAAAGAATGTTGTAAAACCATGTATCTTCTCATAGACTTTTAAGTTGGTATTGAAAAAAATGTTATTATAAGATTAAGTAGTTATAAAAACATAATTCTAAGTATTTATGTCTTTAATAAACATTATAATAACATTTATTATATTATAGAGTATAATTATTATATTACTTTATATGTATCCAGTGAAATCTAAATAATATAGTAACTTGACAACCACCAAAAACTATTTAAAATGCTCTTAAATATGATCTTCTTTAACAGATTTTTTAAATGTTTTATTTATTTTTGAGAGAGAGAAAGAGAGAGAGCATGTGCGTGTGCGCATGAGCGGGGGAGGGTCAAAGAGAGAGGGAGACAGAGGATCCAAAGCAGGCTCTGTGCCCCAACAGTCAGTATTTTTATGTCACTCACTTTTGTGCTTAAACTCGTATTTCCATACTTCTTCCTCAGAATTTTATTCTAATGTAGTTTTATGCTTGAAAGTCTTTTACTGATCATCTCATTATATATCTCTGCAACAACTATCCATCTATCTAGATATGTAGCTTTTTCTGTGACCATAAGGGACTAAGCATTAAATATTAAAGTTACAATAATCTAATATTTTTAGCAAAAGTAGATGGCACCACCCTTCTATGAATCTGAATAATGTTTCAATGAAATACGAAATACTAATTTGCCTGCCATATGCATTCCTTTTTCTCAAATATGTAATAATCTGTTGGAAGTGACATTTCATTTTCTCCCTTTCCTTGAAATCATCCAAAAATATTCCCCTGAGGAGCAGCAGACAAGGAGGGACATGTAACTACTCACCAAGCTCTCAAGACTGAGATTGGTGTCCATGTTGAGGGGACTCTGAAGAGATTGACATTCACCAGCATGCCTTTTATAAATCTTGATTATTCTAATTCCAAGGTAGACAGATATACTGAGCATTGTCATGAGTTTGTTGCCTGGATGAAAAAAGATGGCGCAATCTTCAGCACTTCTTACCCACCAGGACTGATCTTCAGGAGAAATGCAGTACTTGACAACATTTAGGGGATGGAAGAAGGTAGCTCATTAAACATAATGTGCCATCATCAACTCTAGCCAATCCTACAATATTTATGAATTCCTATCATCTTGTCTCCAGGCCATAATATCCTATTTCTAATGCCTAGCTCTGCCATAACCTTAATAAATGTAAGACAGAGACAGATATGGAGCCCTACCACAGACAATGGCTTCACAGCAGGAGGCTTTGAAGACCCCACTATTTCAGGCATTTGTTTTGTTTTCTGTTTGCCACCTCACAGTATTCTCAGCCAGGGGCAATATACCAGAGTAAGATCCAAGATGGGTGAGAGCTGACCTTTCTTTGCCAAAACAGAAGAAAGGTGATTGTTAAAGATGGAGTGAGAAAGGAAAACCAGAACATTTTCACACAGATCAGTTTGGAGAAAGACATGTAAAAGTAGGGAAGGGAGAGGGGCGCCTGGGTGGTGCAGTCAGTTAAGCGTCTGACTTCAGCCAGGTCACAATTCAGCCAGGTCACGATCTCGCGGTCTGTGTGTTCGAGCCCCGCGTCAGGCTCTGGGCTGACGGCTCAGAGCCTGGAGCCTGTTTCCGATTCTGTGTCTCCCTCTCTCTCTGCCCCTCCCCCGTTCATACTCTGTCTCTCTCTGTCCCAAAAATAAATAAATGTTGAAAAAAAAAATTTTTTAAAAAAAAAGTAGGGAAGGGAGAGGGGGGGAGGTCTGGGGCTTGATTCCATTGAAACTGTCTGTGCCTCTGAACCCATGGAAAGCTTTTGTCTCCCCTAGGAGCACATGTACTTCAGTTTGAAGGTCATGATATAACCTGTATTGGAGAGTATTGAGGTTTTTTTGTGCTGTGTTACAATTTAATACAAATTAGCAGATTGCAATATCATTCATTTATGATCTCACAGTTTCTGTGGGTCAGAAGTCTGGGAAGGGCTTCACTAGGCCCTCTCCCCAGGGTCTCACAGATTGCAATTGAGGCAGTAGCCAGAGGTGCAGCTCAATTGAGTCTCAGGATCCTTCTCCAAGCTCCCTGGGCAGCTACAGAATTTATTTCCCTGCAGTTGTAGAGCTCATGATGGTGTGCTTCTTCAGGGTCAGCAGGAAAGCTTCTGTACTGCTTTGAGTTTTTGACTACTGGACCTTCTTCAAAGGGCTCTCTGATTAGGTCAGACCCACCCAGCATAAGCTCCCTTTTGACTTTTGACTCAAAATGAACTAATTAGGGACCTTAATTACATCTGCAAAAATCCCTTCATCTTTTTCATATGACCTAATGACCTAATATAACCTATTCACAGGATACAACCTATAATATTTACAGACTCCATCCATGCTAAAGGGAAAGGATAAAATAGAACATGAACCCAGGGAGCAGGAATTTTGGTGGTCATCTTAGAATTCTGCCTACCACACAGAACCAAACAGAACTTTTTAAATATCAAAATTTGCCGACACTCTCTAATGTTACTCATTTACAAATAAGTTCTATACATATTCTTTTTAACTAAATGCCCTTTTTCTATCTGACCCTGCTTTCAAAGTTTACTTCAAATGCTTTCTTATTTCCAAAGTTTTTGATCTGTATTTCCCCTATGTAGTCATGTTATTTTATTCGTATTTATTATTCATATTATTATTCGTATTACTAGTTATTTTATTTGCATTTATTTTATAAATATTTTATCCCCTTCATAGATAAGTATCCTTAAATCAGGTGTGATATATCTTTACATCATCCATAGGATCAATGCAGTGCCTTGAAATAGAAGGCACTGAATTATTTGATTAACGATTAAATGCATAAATTAAAATTTGCCAATGTCTAAACTTGAGGATGTTTCCAGCTCTGACTTCTCAGACTTCCTCTAGTCTTACATTCAGTTATGTCTGTCACTAGGTTGTAAATGTGTAAAGAACAGGGTCAATGTCTTTTCTGTCTTCCCTAATACATTTCATCATAAATTGTAGCTCTAATTCTTACATGCATTTACATGTGTTTAAAATCAAGTGCCCTTATCTCATTGATATAGACTGACTAAGAGTAATCAAGCATGTGCCTACTGTGGTTTATGGTAATAACGTTTTTTTCATTATTTCCATTTATTTTGAGGTGGGGAAAATCAGTACTGTTCAAGTTTCTGAGGAAAAGGTTAGAGATGTTTGGCATTCCTGATGTCCAATGGTTAGCAGTTATTCTCCTACTGCCAGATTCTCAAGGAAAATTTGCATAGAAGACCTACTACTGCAAAATATCAGTCTTCCTGTGGCTGTGGCCACAAACTCTCCTGTGGAACCCCCAGCTCTGGTGAGATGGACCAAATCACTTGCAAGCTACAGTGAACATATTTGGCCTTCAGTCTAAAACCGAAAGAAAACCAAAAACAAATGAAAAACCACCAACAAAAAAAACACAGCCCTTTGTTAGATTTATGACAGATTCGTATCCTAATCTTGACCCTTATGATCTTGACTCTCACATGGCCAGAGGGAATCCCAGGGGGCAAAAAAGCTTCAAAGGAAAGAAAGTATCTTTCTCTTGGGCTAGGAGCAATATTCAGCTAATGCATGCACTACTGAGCTTCCTATTCCAGAAAGTTCCCCAATTTTCGAACCCATCTGTCATACAAAAGAGGAATCCAACCACCAGAGCAAGTCATTCCAATAGGGAGAACTCCTAGGAGAGCAGGTCTTACAGATATACACGTTTTGAAACTCTGCAGGGGAGGGGGAGAAAACCACTTTCCTGAATTTAAAGATTAATACTATACTTGAACTTGTTCTATAACAGTCCTTGCCTTGTTTGGGAGACATCTCTGGGAGACTCCTGCCTGTCTAGTGATCAAATATGATGAGAAATCTTTCTTTCTCCTTTATGGATCATGTTTCATTAGATGCTTACTGCTTTTGGTGATTGGCTCCCTTCATTTCTTCTTTTCCTAACCACCTGTCGGATATACATGAAAAGAATAAATAAGCTTAATGTTTAAAAAAACAAACAAAATCTAAACTAAAACCCTTTAAGCTAAATAGACCACTCTCTGCAACAGAGGAAGTTGCATAACTGCATAACAAGGAAAACTCCTGGAGGAGTGGGGTGGGAGGGGGGGGAAGCATATATGCAGGATCTAATTGCCAGAGTCTAATTAGTTTTTGACTAGTGCTATAAAACTTAGAGAGAAGCAAAGATAAATATTTCAGCTAATTTCCCCATGTACTGTGAATAAAAGAATGGAAATGATTCTCAAAATTGAATGTTATGAAGTCATTTGCAAAGTATATTAAGTCAGTTCTTCTATGTAATGAAGTGTCCTTTACAGTTTAAGAGACTTTTCAAGTGCTGACATTTCTCTCACAAAGAACATGGCTCTCCTGGCTTCATTATGACTTCTTGAAACAATCTGAACTTTAGACCTTTTCATCTGCCAGCTGAGGACATATCTACACACTAACTAGTGTTTAATAGCTGTGTAGGGCACCAAGGCTCAAAGTTATTTCAACTGTCATGTCCTAAATCTTTGGTTGGGCGACAAAATGTTGAAAGCCTGCTTGATAACGCCTAATTTCTAACCTCCCCCCAACCCCCGCATTCACTGAGAGAGTCGCACATTGTGCTGAATTTTATTCTTTTTTTAAAAATTGGATGATGTGGTAGAAGGTCATTGAGAAATGAATGTCATTACAAAACAATTCAAGGTATCCCTTCTTTTCCTTTGATCAGTTTTGATTCCCTTCACTGGAGACCCAATAACTCCCCCAAAAGTGGTCTCCCGTGCACGATTACCTTGAGGCAATCTAGATGATGCTACATTAGGGAGGTAAGAAAGAGCAAATATCAAACCAGAAATTACTATGTATAAGTTTGCAAACAAGTCCATAATGCTCCCTTTGCCACCTTCACTTAGAGGGGAAACGTGTTGATTTTATTTTGAGTTATAGAGATTCTATTGCTCCTACCTTTAGCTTGGTGGCTGGTAAATGTATCCAACGTATGATTTCATTTTATAAAACAGTTGCTTCTTAATACATCTTTACAGCTCTCATATTCATTTGTAGGGTTTAGCCCTATGTTTGTACTGCAAAAGAACATATTTTCTTTTCTAATTCAAAAGACATCCATTGTGTATTTTATTCTGGAATGATATGTTTGCTTTATAATGAAAGTTTCCTTTCATTATGTATTTATACATTTATAATTTGTTGACACCATCTTTTTCCAATGCACAATTCACTGTTTCTATCTGTAGAAGAAAACATAAGACAAAAGAAACTGCTGCTTGCTGCAAGTTCCTTGAGGGTAGAGAAAATAATTCCTAGCACAGTCTCTGGGAAATAGCAAAAATTCTTTGTTCAATTAGTGAATGAATTTGTGAAATAGCAATATCTACAAGAATATATGTGAACACATACAAAATTTTTACAAGTGAATTCACTATACTTAAGAATAGTACATAGATTAACGATAGTAATTAACTCAAGTTTTGGCCTTTATATATTTGGAAGTTGCAGATGCAATTTACAGGTAACCAAAGGCTATTTTTTAAAAATCTATGAAGGAAATAGAGAAAAGAAAATATGATATAGTTTCCAATAATGGAAATAGAAAAAATCCTGGCATCTACCTCCTAATATATTTATAATTTCATGTCTATGGCTGCTGTAGACAAGCATAAAAATTGTCATCAATTCTAAGATAATTAAATGGAAACACTGCGTGTTAACATTATTCATTCATTCATGCAACAATATCTGTTGTTCACATTATATTAAATTGATTAAACTCTATTAAAACAAATTATATTAAACTACCTTCAATCTTGAGTGTCTATGATGCCAGAGTTCCATAATTTTTACCTCCCAAAATAGGTTCTATCATTAAACAATGAACTTCTAAAGGCCTAGGAACATATTTTATTTATCTCAGTATTCTCTTCACCCTGCACCTGAATTTTTATGGAATGAAAAACAGTGAAAGGTCTATCAATTTCTGAGAACAAAAAATACACCCGGCTTCCTATATAAACATAAAATTAGAAAATTATTTAACAATTTATAAGTATGAAATCCACAAATAATTTACTAGGCTATCTAAGGAAGCATGAGGATTATGACTGACATTTAATTGCTTGGGGAAACCACTCAACAGAATACAGTTTGTGGGTCAGTGGGAAGAGTGCTGGCATAGGAGCTGAGAGTCTCTGGCATTCTTATGATTTCATTCCCTTGACTTCTTTGGGCCTCTATTTCCTTAAATGGAGAATGAATGAACCAGATCCGTTAATATTTTTAAGTCACATTAGCCTTTCCTCAAACACGAATCTTGGTTGGCACTTAGGCAAAATGAGATGCTAGTATTGAAATGGAGAGGCTAGCACCGCCCTCATTTATCCATCTGTCTTTCCTCTGCCTAACTTCCTGTGTTAGCTTCTCAGGGGGTGAATCCTCAAGAAACTCTCACGCAACAAATACTAGTCTACATTACTGAATCACTAAAATCCCTTTTAGTCCTAAAATTGTGATTTTAGGCTTTGGTACTCATGTTAACCTAGGTTATATCTCTATAAATATGAAAAAGAATATAGCCAATTATACAATGTGGCTACTATCTATACTGTTGTTTTCTAAACCAAACTCATTTTGATCATTATGAGTGAAATAATGAAGGAGTATACAACAATAGAGAAAAGTGACAAAACCTAGATCTCTTTTTTTAATTCTAGTGATCTTAGTGACCTAGTAATGACCAAGTACGTTCTCACCTTTTCCTTTTAAAGAGTAGCTGAAATTGGCCAAGCCAGGCTACCATTCTGGGATTGTTTGTTGTAATCAGAAGTGGAGTCTAAAGTCCTCACCAAGAGAATAAAAGCCTTAGAAACAAATAATCTTTAGAAATAATAAATAATAAATAAAGTAACTAAGATAAAATAAATATAAATAATTAAATAATACAATAAAGGCTTAGAAAGAAACAAGTAAAAACTGTGCAATAGTGCCAAGGTCCTAGGTGGTGAGAGAGAGGGTCAGAAAGATCATTTAACTTTGTGAGACCAGAGGTTGGAATCTAAGAGTAAATTATCAAGTCAAATTTCATGGTCATAGAGACAAGAGTGAATGAAAAGAAATCACAAGTAAAGAATCAGAGGTTTCTGAGTTATTCCAAAGTCAAGATCCAGCATTTGTAAGTTATAAGCAGGCTGTGCATGTGAATAAGTCTAGCTTTAAGAACCAGGAATGGAGGGATCAGTTTGATTTTTTTTTCCTGTGGCTAAAATGATTATCAAGGGATTCTAAATGCTTTAATTTTCCCCTTTTCCTATTACCCTGATAATTAAGAATTAGTGCTAATTAAATATGCCAGTTTATAGTTCAGCAAAAACAAAGACATCCATTATTTAAACAGGGCTTACCTGTGGAGAAGGGGACCATAAAAGATGGCTTAATTTTTCTATCAAGGGTCTTTGAAAGTAAAAATACACATAGTTCTCTCAAAGTTCTGTCTCTAGGACTTAGAATAGCTCAATATTGACCCTAGGTTATGAAATCTCAAATCTCATCTACCCTGAACTTTCGCACTAGATTCAAACCTAACCTTTCCCTCTTTGCTAATAACTACTTGATAAAGTGCACATAGGGCTTCACCACCCCCAAACACCCCTTTTCCTCACAGAAATTTAACCAGCTCTGTCAAAATCGCATATTTTATTCTCAATCACATATTTCCCCCTTCAAGTTAAAATCATGTACTAGAGATTCAAAAGAAATAAAAGTAGATTGCACAAAGTAAAGCTCAATAGCCCAGAAGGTGAATGTTAAGGGTTGATATTTCAGCAGCCCAGGTAACTCCTTTCATGATAGACATGTGCCTTTGCAAAAACCTTTAGTCTCTTTAAGTCCTGATTTTCCTGCTTGAAAGAGGGAAAATAAAAATTAAAGTAGTAAAATCTCAGTTTCAATTAGTGGAGATTTCTGGCCTACTTTGGTATCAGGCTAGCCTGGTAACTGCCTCTCTCCAATTCTTTCTAGGCACACACCCACACATAGATAGTCCATGACAGTGTCCAAATGCAGACACCTATAGATAACCACTAGAGTTATTCCTTCCAAAAATAAGGCCAGTGTCAATCGCAGAGAAAAAATGAGTAGGCTGATATAGCTATCAATCAACTGAACAATAGATAATTTTTTTTACTTCATAAAGCACAGCACTCTTGCATACCTAGAAGAAGGTGGGAAAATACCTTTTGCTCTCTCCCTAGATCAGAGGATTGTTATCAGTGATTCTCAACCCTGGCCACATATTAAAAGGCCCTGGAGATGGCCTGAAGTAGGTAGAATTCTAAAGATGCCACCCACCCCTCTTCAATATTCCCAGGCCCTGGTTATCTGATCAAACACTAATCTAAATGTGGCTGTGAAGTTTCTGTAGATGGAATTAAGGCTAACACTAGTCAACTAATTTTAAAATAGGAAGATGATCCAGGGTGACCTAGGTGTGCCAGTGAAATTGCATGGCCCCGAGAAGCAGATAAGGAAGGCAGAAGAATCAGAGATAACACTGCAGAAAGAAAAGCAGGAGAGATGGGAAAGAAGCAGAGATCACAGAGATCCCAAGCACTGGAAGAACTCAAACCCCATGGCTACTCACTTTGAAGTCAAAGAAGCCAGGAGTCAAGTGATGCAGGAGGCCCCTACAAGTTGGGTATGATCCCCAGCCACAGTCAGCAAAGAAACAGGGACCCCGTTCCTCCATGGCAAAGAAACAGGGACCCCAGTTCCTCCATGGCAAAGAAACAGGGATCCCAGTTCCTCTGTGGCAAAGAAAGGAATTCTGCCAACAACCTGAATGAACTCAGAAGCTCTGTCCCCTACAGCCTCCAGAAAGGAACACAACCCTGCCTGTAACTTCATATGGGCCTTGAGAACATGAAGTGGAGTAACCAAGTGAGCTCATTAGACCTCTGATTTACAGAACTATAAAATAATAAATGAATGTTGTTGTAAGCCAGTAAGTTTGCAGTGATCTGTTACAGCAGCAATATAATATTGGTACTCTAAAAACACTTAATCAGTATCTGGGGGGTAAGACTAGGTACCAATATTTTTCAAGTTTCTATATCAGTGCTAATCAAACTTTAATGTGCACAGGAATCTAAGGCATCTTATAAAATTGCAGATTCTGATTAGTAGGTCTGGGTGAGACCTGAGTTCAAAGAAATCCCCGGTGAATGCGAATGCTCCTGGTCAGGAGACTACCTTGGGAGAAGGAAGGCCCTGGATGATTCTAAATTCACCGGTCTTCCCAATACTTTGTGGCTGTCACATTTAGAAGTGTTCAGAGTACTATAATGTCAGTACCCAAACTGTTCTATATAATGTCAAGACTGCAGTTTGGTGACATAGATGTGGTTATACAGAAAGTGAAGGCAGAGGGGGCAGAATACACTCTGATGGGTTTGGACCCAACAAGGACACCACAGCAGGTAGGAGTTTTGAAAACTGAACTTTGGCAGGGTGAAAGTGGAGATTTTAGTGTCTCAGTCCTTACCTTGTTCATAACACCACAGAATGAGGCAGTGGGGATAATGGAAGATCTCACCCTTATAGGGCGGCAATTGATGACAATCTAAGTTCTGTTGATAATCAGCTGAAGACCTGAGAAATGGATTCAATCGGCAGGTGGCTTACAAATATGAAGCGCCAACAGGAAATCCAGATAAGTGATTTTAGCCAAATGTGGGTTTGAGTAGATGTTTCCTCATTTTAGGAGGGGGAAAAAAAAGGTGGTGGGGGTATAACAAAACACTAACAAAAGGAAAAAGGAAACATCACAAAAATTGAGTAAAAGAACATGTCTCTGAAGATAATCTACTACAGGAACCTGGAGAAAATTTTAGAATAATATTTTACAATCTCCCTGAGATTCAAGTAGACATGACATCTATTTAAAAAAGAAGAAGAAGAAGAAATAAGGGTAAAATATGAAAGAAAAGACCATAGAGTGACTTATGAGGGCAATAGTAACTGGAAAGGAGCATGAAGGTTATTTCTGGAGCTGGTGATGTTCTTTCTGAACCTTGAACTTGGAGCTGGTTACACAGTTGTTTGTACATAGTAAAAATCCATCAAGGTGTATTTTTTGATACATTTACAGTTCTATACATATATTTTAGTGCAATAACAGAATTTAAAGGGACATTTAAATGAATCAGCAGGGAAGAAAGGCAATAGAATACATGAAAAAGGCTCAGGGTGGGAATAAAGAACCAAACCCAACAACAGCAGAAATCAAACCCGGAAATGAAATACTGAATAGCAAAACTGACACTCAGAAAGCTAATAAGTTGTGTAAAGTAACTAATTGTGCACAGCTCTCAGAATGTAAAAGCAAATTAAAAGTTTATACAAATTTTTAGAGGAAAGATGACATTCATAATGGAGAATAAAGATGCAGCTGAGAATCATAGGTTTCCCCAGGGGGAAAAAATATTGAAAAATTGAGGCATAAGTAGAAAGAACAGTCTGGAGTTGAAAATACATTTGCTTTTACTGTTTTAAGAAAGCTACCTTAGCTTCAGGTCAAGCAGAATTTATGAAAATATCAAACAAAATACATCTAAGAACAAAAACTTAAATATAATCATAAAATTTAAAATCACAAAAGCATTTAAAAGAAAAAATGTAATCCTATGAGGACAGAAATGTTTGTCTACTTTATTCCCCACCATGTCAAAATAAAAGCCTGGGACAAGATAAAAGCCTGACCCATACTAGTTGCTCAATAAAGCTTTGTTGAATAAATGGATAGAAAAATAAAAATACATTTCAAAACTGTTTATCATTAAAAAGGAAGAAAACTTTGCATTTATCTTCAGCAAAATAAATGTAGAAGAACATAGAATTATGTGTACTCACATTCGAGGGAGAAAACATCTTTTGGCAAAGAATTTCATATGAAGCTAAGTTTTTCTTCATTGATGAAGGCAAAAGAGACACATTCAAATATAGAAAGACTCAGAAATGGATCACTTACCAACCTTTGTTGAAAGAAAAATTCTTTGACGGTGTGTATTCCAACTTACTAAAAGATGACCAACATAAAAATCTAAGAGTATGAGTATGTTTAAAAAGATAGTGATGAGGGGCGCCTGGGTGGCGCAGTCTGTTAAGCGTCCGACTTCAGCCAGGTCACGATCTCGCGGTCCGTGAGTTCGAGCCCCGCGTCGGGCTCTGGGCTGATGGCTCAGAGCCTGGAGCCTGTTTCCCATTCTGTGTCTCCCTCTCTTTCTGCCCCTCCCCCGTTCATGCTCTGTCTCTCTCTGTCCCAAAAATAAATAAATGTTGAAAAAAAAATTAAAAAAAAAAAAAGATAGTGATGAGCATTCAAACATGTTAAAGACAGAACTAAGTCTAATTAAAGCTTTAATATATAACGATACATATCAAGGGATCGCTTACAATAAAAGATAGTTAATGTAAGACTCATGGTTTACCAATAATTACCTGAGTTCAGTTGTATAATACACATGAAAAAGTGAAACAAGGGAATCATGGTAGAGAAATGAGAGAGAGTAAGAAGAAATTAAAGTGGAATAAACTCCCCATTTTAATTATGTAATATTTTAATCTACCATTTTATCCTTGAGTTTATTATAAAAATATAGAATATTTGTGGGATGCCTGGGTGGCTCAGTTGTTCAAGCACCTGACTCTTGATTTCAGCTCAGGTCATGATCTCACAATTCATGGGATTGAGCCCCACAATGGGCTCTGCACTGACATCAAGGAGCTGGCTTAGGATTCTCTCTCTCTCCCTCTTTCTCTGCCCCTCCCCTGCTCATGCTGACTCTCTCTATCTCTTGCTCTCTCTCTCTCTCAAAATAATTAAACTTTAAAAAACATATATGGAATATTTGTAATACTCAGAGGTGACTTCTATCAGGATTACAAAACATAGAGCTTGTATTCAAAATCACAGTAGAAAGTAAAAGCAAACAATGTTCGTATATAAATAGTTCATATATAAAAAGAAAACAATAAAGGAAATTGACAACATTTAAACAAAATAGTAATTGTGAGTAGGTAGAGCCACCCCCAAAAGACAGAACTCTTCATCGTGGGCAAAAGTAGAAGCAAAATATCTGCCTCTTAACAAAACAATGTATAAGAGTTAATGTGACAAAAAGCGAAGAAAGGATAAGATATTTATCGACAAAACACAGACAAGAAGAAAATGGGGGGAGATACTAATTTATAAAACATACAATTCAAGGCAAAAAGTATCCTTAAATTTGAAAACAGTTATTGATAAAAAGAAATAATCATTAATACTTTAAAAGTAGATAAAATAGCTAATTTTATAATTTAGAAACTGAAGAACATGTTGACAAGAAACAATTGTACCACATATTAAGTTAAAAATAAAGTAAAACAAAGTGCAGTTAACTTTGTACACCACAAATTAAACTCTGGCCCAATTTTATGGCTCATGAAAAATTTTTGATTCTTGTTACCTGGTTACCATTTCTGGTTGATGGATTGCCTGGAAACATGTTATTATCGTCACACTATCCTTTGGACACTCTATTACCTAGAACCTTCTCCAATGCATATTAATTTGAAGTAAGGCTAATTTGTTAGCTCCTTTGAATCACTGGACACTCATTCTAATTCTTATCTACCATTTAAAACTCTGTAGCTTTCCTTGGACAAGGGTCAGCCAGATCTTTCCTTCCCTAGTGGCCTGTGCTTTGAAACTCCAGTTGTCTCAAGCCTGAGTATGCCTCTATTCTGATCAAGATACAAAAGGCTGGAGTTGTAGATTTCTCAAAGCAGGTTTTGAAAGATAGGAAGAGCCAGCACAAAGGTGAGTGGAAAGAGGTGCAATGGTCCCAGAGAGTATGATTAAGAATTGCCAAAGATAAAGTTACTCATAACAATAAACTTAACTTTACATCGAATAAACCACAACCTCTGCCCTCAAGGAACTTCCAGACAGGGGGCAAAAATACTTAATCTTATCACTTCAAGTTTATAAAGTATGTGCATGATCTCACCTTTCAAGTAGGTCAAAAGCTATTGCTTTTTTTCTTATAGACGAGGAAAACTGAGGCTCATGATGGCTGACTTATGACCACATAACGAAGGCAGAGCCAGGAACTGGATCCACGTTCCTGGATTTAAGTCTTCTAAATCCAAATTCAGTACCCTTTTGATTCTTTTGGGGAAAAAAAATCTTTTTCCTCTATCATGTTAGGTTGTTCAGTGATGACTCTGTGGATTAGACTGACAAAAGACAGATTGATAAAAGAAAAACAAACAAGTTTACTAACATGTGCATCTCACATATGCATGGGGGCACTTAGTGAGAAGTAGCTTATATGGGTGTTTAGAACATGGGCTTATATGGCATCTTAACAAAGTAACACATTTTCAGGGAAGTGGGAAGACCAAGAAAAAGGAGTTGGAGCTTCCAGGGTGGCAAATTGTGGCAGAATAAATAGACTGGAAAACTAATGGCAGATAAAGGCTACTTTTAGTAAGGTTCATTATGTAGATTCCTCTGGGCTAATAAGGACCTCAGAGTTGTCTTCACTGATTAACTTCTGTCCTTTCTGGTAGAGAGGGAAATGGAGACACTTTTACAAATGTGTGTCCTGCTTTTGAGGCAAATAGAAGGGGTAGGGCCAAGAGCTTTTCTTACATCTGCTTCTTCTCAGTTACTTGCACCTCATCATAATCCTTACACCCAACGTAGCATATTTCGGGGCATATTTGGGCATATTCTGCTACCCTTCACTTTCACTACTTTTTTAAGCTGCTTCTTAAAAAAGTAACTCTGGAACATTGGTCGCCTGCTTAGCTCCTCCTTGGCTCGCATTCCTGGGAATTGACATTGGAGGGAAGTCAGTGGGTTTGCTGCAGACTATTGCTATAGCAGTAATAGGTCACAGACTCTTAGCTTTGTGACAGCTCAAGTCAATGACAGGCATAATACCATGAAATGATCCCTTCAATCTCTTAGAATAAAGAGCATTGCCCTGAACTTTGGGGACCACAGGATCCCACAGAGATTCGGTGCAGCTTAGGATCAGTCTGCTAGCCTCTGCCGTGGCAGAGAAAATAGTGATGACCCGCCTCTGCTTCAGTTGGGAAAACTACTTCTGCCTGATCTCTGTCTACTGGCTTGACAGCAATATTAACTTCAGCTTCCGTTTCTGTCTCAACCCCCTGCCCTCACTGTGTCAGCGGGAGCCTGGGCATGTGAAGACTGATGTTCAGCACGCATATGGATTCTGAGTAATTCTTCACTTTTTCAAATTAGGAACATTATTAGAAATTTTAAGTAATTATATGTATTGGTGACTGAGCCACCCAGTGAGTCGGCAGTAAGAATGTAGAAATGACAGATCTCGTGGAGATCTGATTCCCAATTAAGATCAGTCGATTCTCTTAAGCACCGACTCATTTGTAAATATAACCAAAAGTGAAAACTGTTTAATGAGGAGTTTGAAGTTCTAGAAAGGAGAGAAAAATTTGAAAGAGATTAGCTCCAGCCAGGATTTTGAACCCAAACCAATGAACTCACTGTGCAAAGCACCTAACAGTATAATTAACTGGCTTTAATCTTTCTTTTTCAGGTTGTTGATACCTCAATGTACTTTAAACAGAGAAGGTTTTTAATTTTTTTTTAGGTTTTCTCTTTTTAGGGATTTTAAAATAATAAAGTAGTTTAGCTTTTATTTAAAGGGCCAGGGAACCTTTTGAAAGACATAAGACATCATTGTATTCTTTGTTTTTAATCCCTAAGTAAAACAAATTGCCTAATTAATAAACTTTTTAGATCAAGGTTATATAAAGAGCTTGGCGGAACTAAAAAATATATTATAAAATACGTGTTTCCAAACTACAATGTTAATTATGTATACAAAGAAACATTGATTATTGGATGTGAATCTTCCTCCCATATATTCAAAGTAAAGGTACACGTATCTGCCAAAAGAACATAGCTTAGTAAGAGAAGGTGGACAAAGGGACAATCTTACTCTGCTTTTAAAGGCAGCTTCCACGGAGACAGAGGAATGATTATTCCAGACTTCCTGTGACAAGTGTATGCAGTTGACAAGTATACAGAGTCAAAATAGTTTTGTTAATGTTCTCTTCCCTTTGTTCTCCATTACTGGGCTTAGGTCCAGGTGAGAGAGGCTCTACTCTGAAGCCCACACCTGAGGGAGCCCTGGGATCACAAAGCACAACAGACATACCAGCCTCTAACCCCTCCTGGCACTAAGGCTGCTCAGGCTCCGGGGAAGTGCTTCTCTATATCTCTTCCCCATGGTGTCAAAACCAAAAGCCATCAGGCCTGAATTCCATGAATAATTACTGTGCTGCAGACACAGGGGAGCAGGGGACAGATCCTACTCCAGAGCACCAGGAAGAGTCCCTGGTGGCAGCACTCAGGTAGAAGGCAAGACAAACCCATCCCTCTTCTCAGAGGCATGCATGCAAGAGGTTCTCCTGTGATGAAGAGGTCAATTTCCAGTTAGTGACAAATGTCAATTTTTCAGCCTCTTTATGTTCCAAATCATGTTTCTGAAACTACTGATAAATCACCGTGATATTTGCAACAGGTGCACAGAGTGGCTTAAAAGCCACTAATTTGGGAATAATAGAAACTTTGTTATTCTAAATTTGTATATGTGTGCATATATAAATGGAGATACTGATTCTTTACTATGGCAAGTAGGATTACTAATAGTTGTAACTTTATAAAAGTGTTTTAAAATATTAAATTTTATAATTTATTCAATTTTAAAATTCAAGTGTTAAAACAAGTTTGACTTAAAATTCTAATAATATATATTAAATATGATTTATATTTTGACTCTAATTTTAATAGATATTTTAAATATTTTATTGAATTGTTTTGAGTACATTAAAATCCTTTCAGATTTTAAATTTCTTGCATTTGCTTTAATTTACATTTTGAAGAAAATTTATTAGTATTCTATACACTTGAAATGAAACTGTATTATTACTTTCTAATCCTTCAGTCCAATTTGAATAATACATCCAATCATGGTTGAAATAGAAAATACCGTGGAGTTGAGGAAAGAAAAATCCTGTAAAGGAAAAAATTTAGAATCCTAAAGAAATGATCTGTTTAACTTCTTAAGAATAGAAACAGTAGGGGCGCCTGGGTGGCGCAGTCGGTTAAGCGTCCGACTTCAGCCAGGTCACGATCTCTCCGTCCGGGAGTTTGAGCCCCGCGTCAGGCTCTGGGCTGATGGCTCAGAGCCTGGAGCCTGTTTCTGATTCTGTGTCTCCCTCTCTCTCTGCCCCTCCCCCGTTCATGCTCTGTCTCTCTCTGTCCCAAAAATAAATAAACGTTGAAAAAAAAAAAAAGAATAGAAACAGTAAAAATTAAAGTATCTCTTATAAACATGAACTACATAACATATTTGAACAGGACATCATAAAATCTTTATTTTTTATTTAAAAAATTATGGATCAAAACAATGACAATAAGCAAGGATATTTGAATGGATCAATTTCTTCAATAAATGAAGATTTTAACTGATGATCAAAATAGTGAGAATAAAAAAATGGATTACTCATATAAAATTCTCAACTCAGAAGCAACAAATGCGACTGGCTTGCCCAATAAAAAAATTATATTCATAAAATCATGAAATTAAATAAAAATATAAAATTTGGAAACTTTACTATGTTTGTTAAAAAATTATCTTAGAAAATTACCATCGTGTCCTTCTAATAGTGCAACATTTTCTAGAAAAACACAATTTCATTCAAATCATTCATTATAATTTTCTGTTGGATAAGTCTTGCAGAAAAGTTTGTTTGACTTCATGGTTCATTCAAATAGACAAAGAGACTATAAAAATTGCTCTATTTTAATTTTAAAGACACAGTATTTCACAGCCAATCTTCAGAGATCAATTTTGACCAATGTGTTTGCCACTGAAACATTTTGTTAATGCACATGCACACATAAACACACACACACACACCAGTAAACATAAAACATTTGCAATCACAAAAGTAAACATGCAATTATTAGAGCTGAAACTATTTGAATAAATGATGAATAGTAAATAGTTTTAAATAAAGACAAGTAAGTGATAATACAGAACACCGGAATGATGTTTTGTGGCACATTTATTTTGTGGCCCTATTATCACAATATTGCATAAAACAGGGGAACATTTCTAGATTTTGTATAAGTTATTTTAAGTGGTGATACTAGAATGGGCAAACAGGTAAAACATTTTTTTAAATAGTGAAATAAATGTAACTACTTAGGACTGACTATTTGGCAATTACTCTTAATTAAGAATTGACAATGGCTATTAATGGAATTGTTTTTTTCTTTCCTAGGACTGGCTTTGTGAATTATGAAAGTTAAGATATATACTTTTAAGATATATCATTCAGTAAGAAAATAACAAGCCATTATTCATAGTTTAATTACATAATTACACTATTATAACTATAAAATGTATTTTATAGAGTTAGAAATCAGTATATAAGACTTCTTGGTGTATTTAGCATACCTGAAGGGAAAAATAAAAACAGAATATTTTAGTTCTCTATTTAAGAAGATATCAGGGTGCCTGGGTGGCATAGTTGGTTAAGTGTCCAACTCTGGATTTTGGCTCAGGCCATGATCTCACGGTTTGTGAGATCGAGCCCCGTGTGGGACACTGTGCTGATGGCACGGAACCTGCTTGGGATTCCCTCTCCCCCTCTTTCTTTGCCTCTCTCTCTCTCTCTCAAAATAAATAAACCTTAAAAATAGATATCAATTCACAGTAAATCTATAAAAATACCCTTTGAACATTTAAATAAATGTTCAGTTCTACTCTTGAGAAGTGAGGAATGCAAATTAAGACTACACTGAAGTGCCATGTCTCACTTGTCAAATTGGTCAAAACTAAAAAGAAGAGCAATATTCTTTTGCAAGGCTACAGAGACACAGGCACTGTTACATATTGCTGGTGGGAAAGAATATTGGCACAACTATTATGGGATGAAAGTTAGCAATGTCTAAGGTAACTACATGTGTTTACATTTTGACCCAGTGCTCCTGCTGCCCAGAATTTTTCCCAAAGATAGACCTCCAATAATATGAAAATAAATATACACAAGATCGTCAATTGTCATTGAAAAATATTGGAAACAACCTAAATACCCATTCATAAGACAGTTGTTGAACACAGTATGGTACATCCACATATTACATATTCTGATTTAAAAAGGGCAAGGGAGATGTTTATGAGCTAATGTGGGTTAATTTTCAGGACATTGTTAAACACGGCATTGTGTCAGGCAGTTAATTAATAATGAAGTTTGTCAGAGATTAAAGCTTTTTAAAAATATATATTTTTTTGTGATTACTTTAAAAATTTTTCCTAAATATTATTTTTAAAACTTATTTTTTTTCATAAATATGCTTTCTTTTCTTGAAAAAAAAATGGTCCCTGAATTTATATTAACTCTGGTTACACAAAACCCAGATTTTTTTCAGACATGTGGACTATGACATGTTAATAAAACATGTATGGTCTCTTATTTGATTTTTCTGATAGGTTTTCAACCAAAACTACCCTAAAGCATTTTTCTAAAGAAGCAGTTCCCAAACTTAGCTGAGCATCACATCAGCTGTGGATCTTTAACAAAATAGAGATTTCTGGGCAACACATAGTTCTGAGTACTGTCCAGAAATCTCTATCTTCCAAATACCCATAGCTGACTCTGAACACCACCGAAGTCTGGGAACGTTTGCTGAGAGTTATGTGTGTATGTAAAATAGGAAAAGAATAAAATTATTTTTGCTCTGTGGTTTTTATTTAGAAGTTTGTGGAATTATCAATCATTTCATAATCAAGGCTTAACTATGGCCAAAAGTATCTCATCCTGGAATTGGGGGATTTTAAGGACAAACTAAACATCAGTGAAGAATTCTGCTAGTGTAGTGGGGTGTTGCCTGGACTTGAAGCCAGTCCACAGATATGGATTCCTGATTCTGATACCTCCATGGTTTGTGAGTCATCAGGGCTGTTAAAGTCAGCATGTGGTTTCCCTTCTGTAAAATGTATTAGTTTGGTCTTTTTCACATAGCACCAAGAATCAGTGAAGATACACATATAAAGTGTATTTATAACCTAGTAAGTATTGTTGTTCTGAACTTAATGATAATTCTGTATTTAAAGCCTAGTTGTATCCCAATTCATTACAATTTTTAAAAGTTTAATTCAATATTTAGACTACACCGTTTTTACATATTCACATATATCTGTACCTATCTATCATCCATCTATCCATCCATCCATCCATTCATCCATCACCTTTTCCATCCATCCACCTAACCATCCCATCATCTTCCCTGTAAATTAAAACAAACTTAGGTTACTTGGGAATACCGTTGCCTTTATTAATGCCAGTGACTGACAGAGGATTCAAAGTGGAGTCTATACTAAACACCTAAGGCAATATGGAAATAACTCTCCTGAGGATGAACAGGAGTTCCACGCTTATTTGAAAGACAGATGAATAATTATGTTCCATATGATCTAATATAAACATTTACATCTGTTAAACATATATCTTTCATAAATCCTGGCAGAACCAAATACAATTCATAAACAGTTATATTATTATATAATTGCCTTATTTTCTGATGCATATTGTGTGCTATTATTTCAGAAAACATACAAGTAAAATCATATTTATCTTAGATAAATACATCCTGTATATTTTCAATCAAGTGATAGAAGTCACCATAATAATTTTAAAATCACATATGGTTGAGAAAAATGCCAAAGGGGGAAAATTAATTTTGATTTTGATGGTTTGTTTCCTTAGCTGAAATAGAATCCTGAATTGCTGGTGGAATTCACACCTCTTCATTATCGTCATTAGCAATTCTTTATCTACTTTTGGAGTCTATAAAAGCTTAGTTTGTCAGTGAGATGCCAAATTTATATATAATTCCTGATGCAGTATTATGAAATGATTTATTAATAAGCAACATTCAGCCCTCCATGATAAAGTGTGGGGTCCAAATCAATTCACAGAAGGCAGTCTCAATCTTTTATTTTTCTTTTCATTCTCTTAAATATTTTCAAAGCAAAATGATGACTACTATAATTCTACAGCACATTTCAAGTTGAGAACATAATGTTAATTTACTTATCATGCAATCATATTCTGTATTCTGGTTTTTGGACAGGTGGCTTTCACACACTTTGAGAACTTTAAAAAAGATATTTAATGTCCTGATATAGAGCACATACCACCCTCCACAGCAACACACCTCCCATATGGGGTGAGATCTTGCAGAAGCCAAACTTTACCCTTAATAGAATTAATAGAATAAAATAATCATTTTAATAGAATTAAAATGATGAAGAATTTTTCAAATGGAAAACTAGTCTTAGGGTACATGTTTATAGATATGGACATTGAGTACAGAGAAAGACACTTTTCCAGAAGAGACACAAAATGGAAGTAAAACATACAAGGTCTAACACTGATTTTCCTACTTCTTTTAGTCATATTCCAGGTCTTCTCTTATTTGGAAAAAAAAAGCTACTATCTAGTCTTCTAGGGCTGTTATAACAAAATACCAAAGACCATGTGGTTTGTAAACAACAGAAATTTACTTCTCACAGTTCTGGAGACTGGGAGTCCAAAATCATGGTGCTGGAGGATCCAGTGTTTGGTGAGAGTCAGATCCCAAAACCAAATCTTTTCTCCCTGATCTCACATGGTGGAAGGGGTAAGGGAGCTCTCCAGAGTTTCTTATAAAGGCACTGATCTCATTCATGAGGGCCCTGCCCTCATGACCTAATAGCCTCCCACCTTCAGAGACTATCACAATGAGGGTTGAGATTGAACATATGCATTTGGAGGGATGCACTGTTCAGTCAATAGGAATTATCTTTTTTTTTTTTTTTGCCTTTTGTATACCAAGTCCTTTAGATACATTAACTCATCTAACATTTCAATGCCCCAATTAGGATTGGCAGTTTTATTCTATTGATAGGGAAATAAAGGCTCAGAGATGTTAATACCTTGCCCAATGTCACACAGCTCATAGTTGATAGACACTATGTCTGCTTAGCTCCAAAACCGTTAGTCTTTTCAACACTACCTGCTTCTCTGCACAATTTCATTCTATTCTTCTGCAACACAGTAGAGTTGACCTCATTATTGTCTCTTTAAAAATAAGAAAAGAACCTCAGGGAGATGACTTTATGAAGGTCACACGGAAAGCCTTCCACGTTTTGATTTGATTTTCATCCATAAAATAGAGCTATTTCACCTCTGAGAAATATATTGAAGAAACCAAATAAAATTGAATGTCATAAATATAACGCAAGAAGGAGTAAAATCTTGATTAATAAGAAAGTGCCAGGCAGCTATGGCTAATTGAAGGTTAACTAGAGGCTTCTTTTTGTTTTAACCTTTAATGCTAAATTCCTTTCAAAATAGATTGAGCCACATTCTGGTTCATATAAGTTTAGTGTAATGAACACAATTAAATCTTTCTTTGACTGCTTTTTATTCAACTTCTGTATATCCTTACAGATGTAGATCATATAGGAAATTGATTTAAATTTTTATGGAGGACAGGAAAAAAATTAAATGGGGCTCTTTTCACCAACTCTATAATAGGATCTTATATGGTCTCTTTCTTTAAAATAAAACCAAAACATCCCCAGGTCTGGTTGTTTTGTTTTGTTTTGTTTTGTTTTGTTTTGTTTTGTTTTGTTTCTTTGAGATTGATTCAAGGATCTTCGTCTGTAGAAGATTTTACAATTGAACAATACTTTATATCCTTCCACCTTCAAGTAGAATTTTAGGCTAAAGAACTATTAACATATTTTATGCTTATATAGAGTGTTCCCTCATATCAAGGAAAATATGTATTTATGATTTCTATGGGCTGTTTGGAAAATCACTAATACATTGGGGAAAATATTAAAGGTGCAAATTTCTCACAGAAAATCAGTGAAATCCCTACTCTGAACATTGGCCTTCATCCCCCTTTGCCCAGACTGATATCCATTAACCTTCCCTTTACGCACCATCCATCAACTTTTGTTTTGTCACTGACAGACATTTGTTGAAACTGAGGGATAAATAACTTGAAATGAAGACGAGTTAAGTTTAAGGGATAATAAAAGGGGCACATACCAGAAATGGCTGCTAGGAGTGATTTGGGTGTCTTCATTGGCTGCTCAACACCATAGCATTTACATATTAGCAAAATAATAGTAGAAATTATTACTGTTAAAATTAATGATTTTTAAAATAGAAGCTAAAATACTTTAGAAACATTTACTCTGTCACAATACTATAGTTTAAGGATCTAACATTCACCTTTAAGAATAACACCCTAGATTTGATTCCTACAGAAACCTCTGTCTCGGCGCCAGATTAGTGGAATGTTGGTTATCCAAATCTGACTGGGCGTCATCTGAGTACTACTTCTATAATACAACATTTGTTGTATTTGTCTTCAGTCAATCTTGCATCCGAGATATAGTGTTAGTATACTAAGAAAAATAAAGCCAACGATTGGTAGAACTTATAGTACTATTTTGTGTATGCTTGCTAATAAATGTCTATATTTGCAGATAAATTTTATTTTTTTAAGTTTATTTTCTTTGAGTAATCTCTACACCCAACGTGGGGCTCGAACTCATGCTCCCAAGATCAAGAGTCACATGCTCTTCTGACTGAGCCAGCTAGGTTCCCCACAAGAATTTTATTTTTAATTACCTAGGAAATTTGTTTTCTTCACTTAGGAAGGTGTTATGACAGCAGCATCTAACCCTCTCATGTGTATAACTATGGTCTATTTATTTCTACTCAAAGGAGCCTAAATATTTGTATATGTAAATTGGTTTAGGTAAGTTTATAACAAGAGATATCAAAATAAAACTTGAATAAGCCTTCCTAAAGATGCTCAGCCAGTGGATTCACTAGATGATCAATAAGTCCGTCCTACTTTAAAACACAGAACTCTTCATATAAGCTTACAGTCAGAACATTCCTAGAAAAGGAGCCACTTATCTGGAACATTTTGATGATTAGAAAATACTTTGCTAAGAAAAAATTTGCTCATACCTTGGATTGACGATTTTTGTATGCAAGTAATTTTGCTATAAAATAGGCATATATTAAGGACATGTGATGATAACAAAGGCTCGATATTTCAAATGGAAGAGGTTGTAGGTGGATAGTCCATCTGATGGGGCAGTAATAGAGCATGGCAGCAGAAAAAGCTGAGGGGTTGTACCAGCCAGCATGAAGAGTGACCTGAAGTTTTGACGGTACATGTTAGCACTGCCCTTTTTCCCCTCTGCATGGCCCCTTTAGGCTTATTGCTGAAATTCAAAATATTTTTTATTTTTTTAAATTTGTTTTAATTAACTTATTGAGAGAGACAAAGAGAGAGAGAGGGAGAGAGGGAATCCCAAGCAGGCTCCACATTGGCAGAGCCCAATGCAGGGTTTGAATCCACAAACCATGAGATCATGATCTGAGCCCAAACGAAGAGTCAGACACTTACCTGACTGAGCCACCCAGGTGCCCCTGCAATTCAAAATTTCTGCTTGCAGGCTAAGCTTAACATTTACCTAAATCTCTCATTGTAAGATTAAAAAACTGTGGGGGAGATGCCAAATGGTCTAGCAGGGAAATCAGGTACCTAATTCAAACAGGTTTGGTAGACATAAGATTCTCATTTTTAACATATTGCTTGGAAAGGCCAAGTGCTCTCTGTGTCTAGTTGGAAAGAATTAACAAGTCCATGTAAAACCCAAACTTATATTTTTGTGGCAGAAAATCTGGCTCCATCTTTGTGACTACTATTTATGTTATTAAGAGGGCTAAATGTCACCCTTATTTATCACCACGTTTGTGGACTTGGATATCAGACATCCTATTCTTCAAAACTGTTATATTTTGTGGCTGGAGACAAATCCTACCAAACCAACCCTTTCTCTGATACTCGCCAAGGTGATGACAGAAAGAGGAAGTTGCCTAATCTGATGAAATTTCACTTCCTAAATTTTTCTTCCTCATCTAAGTGAGTCTGAGTCAGCCTCAATCTTTCTTACTTTCTTCCATATGTTCTTTTTTCACACTTGCCTAATTTATCATTTGATTGGTACTCTGGCTATTTATCATATTGTTAAAAAGAGAAAGAAACATGATACTTTTAAATTTTTAATAGAAAGATTTAAGTGAGTACAAACCCAGTGTCTTTTGGGGCGCATAGCCTGTGCAAGGGCACAGAGGCTTCTTCTACATTTACCATACACCACCTAGAAGTTGTACCATAGCTTCTGACAAGGTATTAAAATAGAAGGGGAAAACAAGCTTGATGAGAGGGGCTTGAGGGGTCAAGGGAAATAGTGGTGAAAACATGGTTTCAAAAGCTTGTTACATACCTCCCACTGTCATGGCGATAGCCAAAAGGTTACTTTTCTTCAAAATGTTGAAAGATGCAAAGCAGAGGTCCTTCCCTAATTTGGATAAAAGCCATATAATATACAAAATGATCATTTTCTTAAGCCCATCTGCCAGCTGAGGTCACAATGCAATCAAGTAAACTGAATTCCAAACAAGGACAAACCTCAGCTAAAATGAACCAGGATAAACAAACTTAGTCATCTTTGCCAGAGCATAGAACATAAAACAAAGAGAATAAAAAGAAATGAGCTAAAGTCTAACAAATTTTTAAACACCAAGTGTGGTATCTTAGTTCAGAGTAACTGGTGGAGCCAGACACAAGAGGAGTTCACACTCAGTCACATCTTTTCAATGGACTTTCATCAGTGCCTAGAAAAACTGGACACAGGACAAGTGACAAGGTAGAACTCCATTCAGCAGCACAGGCACAAAGGAGGTGATTTGGCAGCTCCTAGGGACCAAGTTAAATCTGTGCTACTTTTCTAAACTGTTCCCTTTTATAAAACAGAAGTCTTAATGTCATGGGAAAGGGAAATAACACTTTCATCGCCAAAGCATGGGTAAAGGTGCCTTGCTCCTGGTGTACAAGTAGAAGTAAAACCCATCTGAGTCTGGAAGGGGAAGGGCAGCCTCTTATTCTGAGGACACAGCCAGAGATCCATTCTTGTTGATCTAGAGGTAGAAGCAAAACTCCTTTTAAATGAACCTAGTATCCTGCCCTCTTGACAAAAAGAGATCTGCTATTCTTAGAGAAAAGGCAAGGAATCTCTCTCCCTATGACCACCCAGAGTTTGGCTGCCACAGGAAAGAGAATCCAGAATGGAGAGAAAACCCCACCCCTGAAGCCCAGGCACACAAATTCTGCCTAAAACTGACCCCCAAACCCCAAATCTGCTCTATACCCATGACAAATTTGGTACTAAGTGACAAGTGCAAACAATGTACCACTGGCCAAGAGCTAGGAGGGAAACAATCGCTGTGGCACAGCTCTGCAGGTACTACCAAAATCTGAGAGTAGAATTTGAGCCCTGAAAAAAATTCCTCCAACTCTTCAGACACCACAGTAAGCACAAGAAGATGGAAGCCAAACACTGGAAGACCTAAAGCCTGTGCTACACCAAAAACACCCATACCAAGAAAAAGCCAACGCCAGCTCAACTATTGACATAATAAAATCTACTCCTCACACTAAGGGCTTTACTGAAGAAGAGGTAAATAAAGAGGTGGGGGCTTTACCACTTACTAGCATAAACGCTACACACATCAGATTCTTTACTTCTTTTCCACACAATGTCATTGAGTTAAAAACTACAAGATATATAACAAAGCAAGTGGGGGGGACAGGGGCAGGGAGGAAGAAGGTCCACTGATAATAGTAGATTAACAAAACCAGAGAAATGTCCCCAGATGTTAAAACAATCAGGTTTGTTTGTTTGTTTGTTTGTTTAATAACAATGATTAGGGGCACATGGGTGGCTCAGTCAATTAAGCTTCTGACTCTTGATTTCAGCTAAGGTCACGATCTCATGCTTTGTGAGATTGAGCCCCACGTCCATCTCTGAGCTGACAGTGCAAGGCCTGCTTGAGATTCTCTCTCTTCCTCTCTCTATGCCCATCCCCCTCTCACACAGACACACACACTCTCTCAAAATAAATAAATTAAATTTAAAAAATAATATAAAATATCAATGATTAACATGCTAAAGTAGCTAGTGGAAAATGTGAATTACATAAGGAACAAATGAGAATTATGATAGAGAAAACGAAACTATTTTTTAAAAGTCAAATATGTGTTAGTAAAAAAGAAAATACTATCAAAGATGAAGATTACCTTCACTGAATGCTTATCAGCAGATGAGATACTACTGAAGAAATAACCAGTGAATTAGAAGATGAGTAAATAAAAATTATCCAAAATAAAACACAATAGAAAAGAAGGAAAGAAGAGAACAATATATCCATGAGCCATGGGACAATGTTAAGTGGCCTAATATAAATGTAATTGGGGTGTCAAAAGGAGAATATAAACAAAATGAGGCAGAAGGCATATTTAAAGAGGTAAGTTTTGAGAATTTTTCAAAATTAAATGAAGAAAACCAGCCACAGGTCTAAAAAAACTCAGAGGACACACACACCTACACCTATATATATCTTAGTCACACCGCTTAAAACCAAAAAAGAGAGAGAGAGAGAGAGAAAGAAAAAAAAGACAAGAAAAGACTTTACCTTGAAGGCAAACAGAAAAGAGAAACATTACATGCAAAGAAACAAGAATAAGGATACAACAACCAGGAAAGCAACAAAATACCATCTTTTTGAAGTGTTTAAAGACACAGAAATTGTCAACCCAGAATTGTATCCCCAACAAAAATATTTTTCAAAAATGAAGACAAAACAATAATTTTTTCTTTTCATACCAACAATTGCAGAGAGAATTCTTTGGCAGAAGATCTGTGCCAGAAGAATTAAAGGAAGTTCTTCAGGCAGAAGGTTTGGTGCTAGATGAAAAACTAGAGTTACACAAGGTAAGGAGGATTGCTAAAAATGATTAAAATGAGCATAAAGTATTTTCCTTATTCACTTCAGAAGATCATTGATTGCCTAAAGCAAAAATAGAAACATTATAGTTTTTTTTAAACATTTTAAGAGGTAAAAGTATATCAATTGTAACATGTAAGATAGAAGAAAATAGAATTATACTACTTTAAGGTTTTTATACTTACATGAAGTATACAATATTATTTAAATGTAGAGAATGATAAGATAAAGATGTATAAACCCTGGAGCAATCATAAATATATATATATTTATTTATAATTATTTATTTATTTAATATATATAATTATATATAAATATTTATATAAATATATAATCATATATAAATTATATAAATATATATAATTATATATTATATATATTTTATAAAATGTATTTATTTTATATATTTATATGTATCTATATATTTATATAATATATAGTATATATAATACATATATATATAGTTTATTGGACTTGTTATAAGTGAAGGCAAAATGGAATTAAAAAAAAAAACTAAAGCCAAAACAAAACAGAAAAAGAGAAAAAACAAAGAACAGATGAAACAACAGAAAACAATTATCAAGGTGGTAGATTTAAATCCAATAACACGTGATTACATTAAATAAAAACTTCTGGTTAGTGTCTAAAATATATAAAGAACTTATACAACTCAACATCCAAAAATAAAAAATTCAATTAAAAAATGGGCAGATGTGAACAGATACTTCTCCAATGAAGCCATCAGATGGCTAAAAGACACATGAAAAGATGCTCAACATCACTCATTATCAGGAAAATGCAAATCAAAGCTACAATTAGATATCACCTCACACCTGTCAGAATGGCTAAAATCAATAACACAATCAATTACAGGTGTTGGAGAGGATATGTAGAATAAGGAACACTCATGCACTGCTGGGGGAAATGCAAACTGGTGCAACCACTGTGGAAAACAGTATGGAGGTTCCTCAAAAAGTTCAAAATAGAACTAACTTATGATGCAACAATCACAATACTGGGTATTTACCCAAAGGATACAAATATACAGTTTCAAAGGGATACATGTACTCCAATGTTTATTCACCATAGCCAAGATATGGAAACTGCCCAAGTGTCCATCAATTGATAAATTGATAAAGAAGAGGTTGTGCATATATACACAATGGAATATTATTCTGCCATAAAAAGAATAAAATCTTGCCATTTGCAATGACATGGATGGAGCTAGAGTATAATGCTAAGCAAAATAAGTCAGTCAGAGAAAGACAAATGCCATATGATTTTACTCATATGTGGGATTTATGAAACAAAACAAGCAAAGAGTAAAAAATAGAGAAATAAAGAAACAGACTGTTATCTATAAGAACAAATTGATGGTTATCACAGGGGTGGCGAGTGGGGCGATGGGTTCAATAGGTGATGGGGATTAAGGAGTGCACTTGTGATAAACACAGGGTGATATATGGAAGTGTTGAATTACTATATTATACACCTGAAACTAATTTAACACTGTATGTTAACTAACTGGAATGAAAATAAAAACTTAAAAAAAATCCTGGAAACCACAATGAAAAAGCAGGTATTATCAAGTTGAATACAAAAATATTTCTTTCCAACTGTATGCTATCTATAATAAATTATCTAATATAGTTATATATTATACATTGTTTATTAAAATATTATATATTATAAAATTATATATTTAATATAAATTATATAGCCTCTTTGTGATATTGCTTCCTTAAATGTTTGGTAGAATTTTCCATTGGAGCCATCTAGGACTGAAGGTTTCTGATTGGAAAGGTTTAACTCTGAATTCAATTTTTTAAATAGATATAGAGCTACTTAGGCTACAGTTTCTTCTTGAGAAATTTTTGGTAATTTATGTTTTTCAAGGAATTTGCCTATTTTATCTTAGCTATCAAATTTACTGGTATAAAATTCATAATATTCCTTTATAATCCTATTAATTCCTATAAGAAATGTAGTGATGTCCCCTTCTTTATTCCTGATACTGATTCTTTTTTCCTTCTTTTCTCACTTTTGCCTTTTCTGTGTTGGCAAGTCTGGATAAATATTTTTATAGGGTTGAATATTTAGACAGTATCCTGTTGCCCTCAAGGTTTTGATTTTAAATGTTCTATAGATTTTATACTATAAGTTCGAAAGAGCTGAAAGCAAAATGGAAAACTTGCTGAGTAACAATTGTATAATAACATAATAATAGAAATAATAGCAGTGTGGAGGTTCCTCAGAAAATTAAAAATAGACCTACCCTATGACCCAGCAATAGCACTGCTAGGAATTTATCCAAGGGATACAGGAGTACTGATGCATAGGGGCACTTGTACCCCAATGTTCATAGCAGCACTCTCAACAATAGCCAAATTATGGAAAGAGCCTAAATGTCCATCAACTGATGAATGGATAAAGAAATTGTGGTTTATATACACAATGGAATACTACGTGGCAATGAGAAAAAATGAAATATGGCCTTTTGTAGCAACGTGGATGGAACTGGAGAGTGTGATGTTAAGTGAAATAAGCCATACAGAGAAAGACAGATACCATATGGTTTCACTCTTATGTGGATCCTGAGAAACTTAACAGGAACCCATGGGGGAGGGGAAGGAAAAAAAAAAAAGAGGTTAGAATGGGAGAGAGCCAAAGCATAAGAGACTGTTAAAAACTGAGAACAAACTGAGGGTTGATGGGGGGTGGGAGGGAGGGGAGGGTGGGTGATGGGTATTGAGGCGGGCACCTTTTGGGATGAGCACTGGGTGTTGTATGGAAACCAATTTGTCAATAAATTTCATATATAAAAAAAATAAAAATAAATAAAATAAAATAAAATAAAATAATAATAATAATAACAGGCATTCCATTCTTAGGGGGCAAAAATCTAAGGGGGATGAGTAAGTACCCTTCACATCATCTGGCACTTACCATAACCAGGAATAAAATGTTTCACTTGAAGAAACGCATTTTTGTAGTTAGAAAAAAAAATCTTGAAAAAAATGGTCTTATGTGCTTTGTGGGTCAATATCATAAGGTAAAAACAAAACAAACAAGCAAACAAACAAACAACAAGGGAATCTACATTTTATCCTACGTTTTAAAACCTGCCCACCCAATCAAATAGGATGGTTATGGCTAAGGCATGTTAATAAAACGTCCAAAGACACTGCTTTGTAATATATATTTCGAATTCCTCTCTCCAGATAACCTGATTTCATTATCAGATCTTCCAAATTAAGAACTAACACTTCATTGTTATGACACAATGAGGTAAGGCTTCAAAGTGCAAGTGGGTGTTAGGCAGAAGAGTACTGCTAACAAATTTTTGTTTTAAAAATGTAGATTGGAGTCCCACATACCATTTAAAAAAAAACAGTCATGTCTATTGCTCTCAATCACTTCTTGCTAAAAATGAAGTATCGCAGGATATAATGTGTCAGGGAGGCAGTCAAGAGACTTCCTTTAGATTTTTCATTGCATAAAATTAATTGGTTCAATTGAAGCCGGAAGATTGTCTAGGGGTTTCTGATAAATGCTCTTTTAAAATCTTGTAGTAGTAGGTTTTGAAGTGAGAGAGAGAGAGATCTATTTATTAGTACAAGCTGTTCCATTGGAGGCACTTACAATTTGGTCAAACTAATTCTAGAAATAAATATTCCCATCAGAAGTTGCATGCGTTGCCAGTAAAATAAATGTGAGATAGAGCTGGTGCACAGAAAGGAATGTTGTCTTTAGGGGAAATACAAGTTTTGTTTTGTTTTGTTTTTGTTTTTGTTTTTAGGTAAGATCAGAAACTCCAAGTAAATCTATTTTTCCTGTTAAGGTACAGAGTAACAGAAGCCTCTCATCCTGGTCACAGGGTCTCCATTAAGGGGAAAGGCCCTTAGTATCATATGGTTCTCCTTCTTGTGAATTAAGTTTGATAGAAGTGTGTTGTGTGCCTCCAACTGTTACACCATTGACAGACTGTGAAAATTCCATGATGAATCCCCAGGCAAGAAAGATTTGCAAGATGCATGATTCCATCCCCCACCAATGATTTCTAGTATATTATATTACAGTATCTAAAATGTAAATGCTCCTTAGAGTTTGCTATCACTACCACAGCATGACTTGCTATTTTCAGTGGTGCTTGGGGCACTTGGTCTGAGTTTGCATCTTAGCATGAAAGCTTTTCAGTAAAGTGAGCCAAGTTATCTTCTTGGGGCCTTAGTTATACCTGCACAAAATGGAAATGATGAAAACCTCCTCCATCAAAGAGTTGTCCAGTGGATTATCCAAGAAAATGTATGTTAGAACAATCTGTAAATTGCAAAGGTCTGTATAACTTCAAGGAATTTTTATCATTGGGTAAGAGCAGGCAGAGGTCAAAGCTGCTCCAGAGAGCAGGGCTAACAGTGAGTATGAGAGAATCTTTCTTACTTCTGTTCTGGAAAATCTTTTTATCACTTAGAATAGCTATTTATTTAACTACTTTAGACCTGTGTGCTTCTTAAAAGTGCTTGACCAGATAATAGGAATGCTTTCAAAGAGTAGATGTGCTATATTAGTGACTTGCTAGGACTTAATGAACTAATCAAACAAGACTAATCATGACCATATTCATAATATGTTGTAGGTGAGGGTCTAAAAAAAGCTTATTCCCTGGGACAAAAAGAATTATATGACTTGCTTATCAGAACCTCAGACTGTGGTAGGAATGGAGCCAGAAGGCTCAGTAACTGAGACTAAGATCGAGGAAATAATAAGGACGCTGTTGTATTTTTTTTCCTAATAGAAATTGGGTATCTGTCACAAAATATTGATAATTTTAATACATTTTAAAATCCTTCCCTCAAACTTGTCCTTTTCCTACTTTTCAAAAGTCACTTCTTTCAGATATGGCTAATTTTCAAAATGCTTGTCAATGGATGTTGGTAGGATATAACAGGAAAATTAAAACCCCACAGTTGTCCAGTGCCTCTCTCTATAGAAACACAGACATACATTCTGGCATTTCCTCATCTGTGAAGAAGCTATGTGTTGACTTGTGAATGTGTTTCCACTCAGAGGCTTTGTTGTAATGAAATAGTTAACTGACTTGAGAGATGTGCTTTAAACTCTCTCTGAGCTAGGCACTGGTGCTGGTGCCGGCACATCAAAGAATATTGGGCATTATTGAAGAGCACTGGAAAAGACCCAATGTCATAGTCAGAGTTTGAAACATACCCCAGGTATTATAGATGAGGGTTCAAGGGGAAAAAATTATTTCAATTTTGAGCATTCTGTATTAAAAGATTAGTTCCATTTTGGAAGCTTTTTTGTGAAGTGACCATGTGTCTGCACTGCTCTAGGCACTGGGAACTTTCTGGTGAGTAAGACACAAGTCCCAACCTCAAAGAACTGACAGAGTCCCTGAACAGAGATTTTTAATGCCCTGTGATGTGACAGAGAGACACATGACGAATTGTATCTTCAGCCTAACCCAAGCTAACACAACTGAGTGACAGTTAAATGAGTAGATATCAGCTGTATCTGCAGAACACCAAAAAATGAAAAGCATATTCAGAGTACGACATAACCCAAGGAAGTTCAGCATCACAGGGACACAAAATATGAGAGGCAAAGTCAAGAGATACGGCTTAGAGAAATAAGGAAAAGTCTTTATGACGGGATTGTTTTCTTTCTTAAGGAGCAAGGAGCTTGCACTTTATTCTGCAGATGTAGTTTTGAAAACTATCTTATCATCAACTTGACCTGGAAAGGTTTTCTTCCTTAATGCAGACTCCTGCTCCATCCCCTACCCTTTAAACAGTTATTAATACAGTAGGTCCAGGATGAGGTCTGGAATTATCACTGACAAAGAAAACAATCTTGTTAAAAAGAAAATGGAAAAACACAGTATAGAAGTAAGTCTATCAGTAATCACAATAAATGATTAAATGTTGCATTTAAATTTAAATATGATTAAATCATGTTTCGCATATGATTTAGAAATATCCCACTATGACATTTTACGTTTTTTTATAATAAACCAACAAACTCTTAACAAGTAACAGATAAGAATTTTCTTAACCTATTAAAGGGCATCAATCAAATACAGAGTAAAGAAAATACCTTATTTTGAAACTTTAGAAAACTTTCCCACTAATGTTAAGGACAAAACTGGGGCACTCACTGTCACTATTATGTAACATCTCACTGGAATATTTGACAACAGGAGAAGGAAGAACAGGAGGAGGAACAGGAGAAAGATAAGAGAAATAAGAGATAAAAGGAGAGAAAGAGAAAGTATGGATGTTCATGAAAAAAAGATTATCAACTAAGAAAATCAAAAGAAACCTGGAGTACATAATTAGAATCAGAATAGTTTCCAGTATTGTTGAATACAAGATAAAAAAATTAAATTTATATACACTAGCAATGATCATTTAGAAAACGACACTTTAAAAACGATTTGACTCAGGGTGCCTGGATAGCTCAGTCAGTTGAGCATCGGACTCTTGATTTAGGCTCAGGTCATGATCCCAGGCATGTGGGATCCAGCCCCACAACAGGCTCCACACACAGGTGTACTTGGGATTCTTTCTCTCTCTGCCCCTCTCCCCTGCTCATGTGTGCATTCTCTCTCTTTCTGTCTCTAAAATAATAATAAAAAAAATGATTTGACTTATAAAAGCAAATAGAACTATAAGGTATCTAGAAATAAATCTACCAAAAGGTGTTAAGACATTTTAGGAAAGTATTCTTAAACTTTTGAAGGTCATAAAACAGATCTGAATAAATGGAAAATACATAAAATTTATGAATGGGCAAACTCATTATCATAGTGATATCAATTTCTTCACATTATCTATTAATTCAATTCTACTAATTGAATTATAATTCATCTATTTTTTCCAACTATTACTTTATAATGCTATGCTTAAGTTACATGGAAAAGACATCCAAGCAGTTCTGTTCCATTTCAGGAAAATTTCCCCTTGAACACCAATTATGTGGTGACAAATAATTAGAAACAGTGACATCTTTGGGTCAAGACTAACAAAAATTTCTAGAGGACATCTTTATGGAATGTAACAAAATGGTTCTAAAATTCAAAGAGAAAAGTAAAGGTTCTAAAAGAACTTAAAAAATTGTTTTTTGAAGAAAAAAATATGAGGTAGGTGTCTCAGTCTACCATATCAAAACATTATAAAGTTATAATAATTAAAATGGTGTTTAACTGGCATAAAGATAGATAAATAGGATGATGAAATTGAGAGAAGCATCTAGAAACAGACCTACGCCTCTAGGAATTTGGTATAGGACAGTTGGGGAAAAGTTGGCTGATTGCTAGAACAACTGAATGTCCATGTGCCAAAAAGAAACAACAACAAAAACGAACCTCAGCATATTGCACACCTCACGTAAAAATTAACTAAAAAGGGATCAGAGACCTAAATGTGAAAGAAAGGATAAATAAATCCAAGTTCTGTAAGAAAACATAATAGAAAATCTTTGAGGCCGTTAGCTTAGACAAAGAGTTCTTGGATATAACACCATAAAAATCTTTATCAAAATAAAAAGTATTGCTGTGCCAAAGACCCTGTTAAGACAATGAGAAGACAAGTCACAGAATGAGAAAAGAAAAGACCATTTCTACTCAGCTTGGGACTCCGTAAGGGGAATTGTTTGCTCTCTAGCTTCCTTCTGAGTTGGCCAAGACTTCAACAGATGCCTCACAAGAGAGGCTCTCTCTCCTCAGCTAGGTTTCCCTCCTTCTTTCCTTTCACAGGCTTCTGACCCATATCCTGGTCTATACATTCCCCGCCTACCACTGCTTCTTTCCTTTTATCTTCAGAGCCTGTTCCACAGTAAAGCCCTTGTTCTCTTCATTCTGTCTCGTCATCCGCTTTTCATAGGATATTAACTAACACTGTACTAAATGCCAGAAGGCAATGGATCATCACCATGAGGACTGAGTGAAAATGTTTGTGATCCCAAGAGTTTTACACACAATAAATCTTTCGAGTGTAAAATAACAGAAACACATTTTCTAATGGACAAGATCTAGAAAAGTATAATCCAAGTATATATTTCATATTAGATTTGTATTATTTAGGCTGCTTAACCTTTCACTATGCACTCATGCAATAATTAGAGAAATGTAATTCATTTTCAGAAAATACCACAACCACCCCACACCATCACTAACTACATCTTCCTGTCAGACCACATGGCTGATGGAGTAAGTGAATAAATTAATGAAAGCCTGGCACATTTAATATTATTTTTGTGTGTATTATTGAGAATAGTCATGAATATCATGAAAGAGAAGATTGATAAATGAAGACTGTGTATTAAAATATAAAATAAATTAAAAAGTAACAAAGTGCAGAAATGCACAAATATACAAACATAAACTGAAGATAGGAGAAAATATTTTTCAACACGTGAATTGGCAAAATATATAAAGAAATATGATAGTCAGTGTGTTCAGATTATAGAAATATAGGCACTTATGTATGTGCCTATAGAAATATAAGCACATAAGCAGTGAAGGGAAAAGTTTTACAAAATTTCTTGGGGGCAATTTGGCAATATGAAGTAAACTCCTTACTGATGCACATGTTATGTGACCTTGGGATTCCATCTCTAGTGCTTAATCCTAAAGTAATATTCTTTTGAGATTCACTCAAAATAAATTTTGAGATTCAAAATTTAGTTTTCAGAATGCTTATCATGGCATTGCTTATAATTGCAAAAAAATGTGAAAACTAAATACATCTTTAAAATTAGGACATTGAAACAACAAACTGTGACTTGTACATAACGGGATATTCTTTTGACATTTAAGTTTATTTATTTATTTTTGAGAGAGACAGAGACAATGCAAGTGGGGGAGGATCAGACAGAGGAAGACAGAGAATCCTAGACAGGCTCCACACTGTCAGTGCAGAGCCTGACAGGGGCTCAATTTCATGAACTGTGAGGTGATGACCTGAGCTGAAAACAAGAGTCAGATGCTTAACCCACTGAGTCACCGAGGGACCTCTCTTTTGACATTTAAAACAATATTACAAAGTTGGTTTAATTGACAAATAAGTCATATATAAAATATTGTTCATGAAGGGAGCTTGTGTGGCTCAGTTGGTTGGGTGTCCAACTTCAGCTCAGGTCGTGATCTCGTGGTTTGGTTCGTGGGTTTGAGACCTGTGTCGGGCTCTGTGCCGACTGCTCAGAGCCTGGAGGCTGCTTCAGATTCTATGTCTCCTTCTCTCTCTGCCCCTCCCCCACTCATCCTCTGTCTCTCTCCCAAAAATAAACATTAAAAAAACTTAAAAATTATATTGTTCGTGAAAAAATATGAGATATATGTGAGAAATACTCACAGATTCTGAATATTTATTATAAATAGCCTTTCTAAACACAATATTCTGTTCAGAAGTCTAAGTAACACAGCAAATGTCACCAATTAATTATTGGTAAAGCAGGATTTGTACTCAGAGCTACCTGATCAAAGCCATGCCACTTTCAGCTCCACCAAGATAGATAATTTTAAAATAATTTTAATAAAAATATTAATATATTAAAAATTAAATAGGTCAAAAGAGCTTATATAGTGAAAGTAGCAGTATCCCATAACATCTCTCCTCTACTGCTGTTCCACATCCCAAAATCAACTTTAAATTCTTTCTGTTCCTATCTCCTTGTACATATTAGATTGCTAATTATGTAGCTTTTGTATTCTATTATTGTGTTCCTGGAAATGTCCACATATATCCCTAACTTATTAAAGTCTATATAAAAATTAGTACTGTCACAATTTTCAAAGATCTTAGAGTATTATGACTGCTTTTACATCCTCTCTAATTTTTGTGCTTTAATCTTTGATATTATACATATCAAATATTACATATAGCATAACATATCATATATAATAAATATCCCCATAAATATTATTGTTGCTTTATAAATCACCATATATATTTACCCACATATTGACTTTTCCTATTATTCTTGTTTACTTCCAGAATCTCCGTAATGAAGAATTCATTCTTCATCTCCATATGAAGAATTCTCAGTATTTTCTTTAATATAGTTCTGCTGTTGCTGCTGAATGATATCAGTATTTCCTTTTTTTTATGATCTAAATCTTTATTTTCTCTCATTTTTGAACAATATTTTCAATGATTACAGAATTTCCAGCCAGAGGGATTCTACTCCTTCTTTCCCCCCAGTACATTGAAGGTCTCATTCCATTCTCCTTTGACTTCATTTGTGCTCAAGGTCACCTCTCATTCTTATTGTTTCTTTGAATGTAAGATGTCATTTTCCTCTGGCTAATTTCCAGTTTTCTTTATGCATTTGTTTTTCACTACTATGATTTCTTCAGCTTAGGTGTTTTGTTCTGTTTTCTTTTTCTTTTTGAAATTTTACTTAGTGTTACAGAATTTCTTGAATCTATGATTTAATTGTCTTTGAAAAGTTTTTGGAAAATTCCCAGCTATTATCTTTCAAATATTGTTTTTACACTATTTTCTTTCCCTTCTACTTCTTTGACCCTATTTACACATATGTTAGGTTTAAAAAAAAAATCACGGGGTGCCTGGGTGGCTTAGTCACTTAAGCATCCAACTTTGGCTCAGGTCTTGAACTGACAGTTCTGAACTGAACTCACAGTTTGTGGGTTCAAGCCCTGCATTGGGCTCTGTGCTGATAGCTTAGAGCCTGGAGCCTGCTTCGGATTCTGTCTCCCTCTCTCTCTGCCCCTCCCCAGCTCATACTCTTCTCTCTCTCTCTCTCTCTCTCTCTCTCTGACTTCTCTCTCTCTCAAAAGTAAACATTAATTTTTTTTTAATTATACAGAGTCTTATGCCCTATCCTTTGATTTCTCTGCTTTAGTCTGGACATTTTCTTCTGATATATGCAGGATTACTAACTCTATCACTAATTCTCTCCTTTGTTATTTCCATTCTGCTAAACACATCCATTTCATTATTAATTTCAGTGATTTTTCCCAATTTAGAATTTCCCCTTGACGTTTTAAAAAAGTTTATTTATTTATTTTGAGAGAGACAGAGATAGGGAGAGCACAACAGTGAAGCATGGACAGAGAGAGTGGGAGAGAGAGGATTCCCAAGCAGGCTCCATGCTCAGTGTGGAGTCAATTGCAGGGCTTGATCCCATGACCATGATGAGATCATGGCCTGAGCTGATATAGAGTCAGATGCTTAATCAACTGAGCCACCCAGGTGCCCCCTCCCCTTGATTTTTAAAAATAATTTCTGCTAATCTGCCCAAATTCCTCACCACTTCATTTCTTTCCATCACATTTTCTTTTAATTTTCAATTTTTTTTCCACATCTATTTCAAATCTCTTCTAGCATCATGATCATTCCATTACAAGGCTAGTTCTTTTCTCTTTTACTTGGTTTATCCCATTTTTCTGATGTACATCCTCAAATACCTTTCTCAGAGAGAGTGAATGAAAAGTTTATGAATTTTTACATGCCTAAAAATAACTCTTGCTCTCACCCTTGATCAATAATTCAGCTGAACCTCAAAAAAAAGTCTTTAAAAATGTTTTCTGCATGAAAGGTTTTATTTTTCTACCTCCAGTGCTGTTAGCTGTATTATACCAGTTTGTTTCTTTGTTCTGTTTCATTTATAGATGAATTCAGGATATGCATGGGGGACACCTGGAGTAGCTGTCCAAAAAGACATAATTAATTAGGGCCATGTTTTCCAGCCCTTAGTCTCTCTTCCCTTTACACAGGAAGTTAGACCCCTGACAACACTAAAGTTTTGTTGTACATATTATGAAATATGGCTCTCTTTAATTTAGAATAACTTTCAACACATCAACATGTTTCCAACTGCTTTCAGTCTTCCAGAAATGTATTTATCTTTCTCCATTTTTGCCCCTTAACCCTATCTCATGGATCATTTCATTGTTTAGGGCATATACTTAAGAAAAAAAAAGGTTTTATTTCTATACAGTATTAGAGAAATGAAAAATGAATGAGTTTCTACATTTACTCTCTTGAGTCAGAACTCCATGTCACTTTAAAAAAAAACAAATGAGTAGGTAACTGAAGGACTATTTCATTACAGCCACTTATTTAAGAATCAATTGTAACATCATCAAGACATAGCCAAACATTGCCTTCCAGATTTCTCACTCTACTGTTTATTTTTCTACTTTGTTTTTCATTTTTGGGTATATAATAAATATAGGTTAAATAAAATGGTTGTAACCTGACACTTTCTTTTTTTTATTTTATTTTTTTTCAATATATGAAGTTTATTTTCAAACTGGTTTCCATACAACACCCAGTGCTCATCCCAAAAGGTGCCCTCCTCAATACCCATCACCCACCCTCCCCTCCCTCCCACCCCCCATCAACCCTCAGTTTGTTCTCAATTTTTTAAGAGTCTCTTATGCTTTGGCTGTCTTCCACTCTAACCTCTTTTTTTTTCCCTTCCCCTCCCCCATGGGTTTCTGTTAAGTTTCTCAGGATCCACATAAGAGTGAAACCATATGGTATCTGTCTTTCTCTGTATGGCTTACTTCACCTAGCATAACACTCTCCAGTTCTATCCATGTTGCTACAAAGGGCCATATTTCATTCCTTCTCCTTGCCACGTAGTACTCCATTGTGGAGTCACAATTTGGTATATAAACCACAATTTTTTTTATCCATTCATCAGTTGATGGACATTTAGGCTCTTTCCATAATTTGGCTATTGTTGAGAGTGCTGCTATAAACATTGGGGTACAAGTGCCCCTATGCATCAGTACTCCTGTATCCCTTGGGTAAATTCCTAGCAGTGCTATTTCTGGGTCATAGGGTAGGTCTATTTTTAATTTTTTGAGGAACCTCCACACTGCTTTCCAGAGTGGCTGCACCAGTTTGCATTCCCACCAACAGTGCAAGAGAGTTCCCGTTTCTCCACATCCTCTCCAGCATCTATAGTCTCCTGATTTGTTCATTTTGGTCACTCTGACTGGTGTGAGGTGATATCTGAGTGTGGTTTTGATTTGTATTTCCCTGATGAGGAGCGACGTTGAGCATCTTTTCATGTGCCTGTTGGCCATCCGGATGTCTTCTTTAGAGAAGTGTCTATTCATGTTTTCTGCCCATTTCTTCACTGGGTTATTTGTTTTTCGGGTGTGGAGTTTGGTGAGCTCTTTATAGATTTTGGATACTAGCCTTTTGTCTGATATGTCATTTGCAAATATCTTTTCCCATTCTGTTGGTTGCCTTTTAGTTTTGTTGGTTGTTTCCTTTGCTGTGCAGAAGCTTTTTATCTTCATAAGGTCCCAGTAGTTCATTTTTGCTTTTAATTCCCTTGCCTTTGGGGATGTGTCAAGTAAGAAATTGCTGTGGCTGAGGTCAGAGAGTTCTTTTCCTGCTTTCTCCTCTAGGGTTTTGATGGTTTCCTGTCTCACATTCAGGTCCTTTATCCATTTTGAGTTTATTTTTGTGAATGGTGTGAGAACGTGGTCTAGTTTCAATCTTCTGCATGTTGCTGTCCAGTTCTCCCACCACCATTTGTTAAAACGACTGTCTTTTTTCCATTGGATATTCTTTCCTGCTTTGTCAAAGATTAGTTGGCCATACATTTGTGGGTCTAGTTCTGGGGTTTCTATTCTATTCCATTGGTCTATTTGTCTATTTTTGTGCCAGTAACCTGACACTTTCTTTGCCTACATTTTTCTCATAATTCAGAGCAGGAGCTTGTATTTCCTAAAGAAGCTGGAATAAAAGACATTGGCCAAAATTCAGCAGCATAATCTTAATTTTGTGAATTCCTATAAATTCTTCAATAGAGATGAATTTCAATGCCTTTAATGATTGGCATCACAGAATTGAAAGGAGTTCAAAAACCTCTGTCATCAATCATGCATGGTGGTTCTTTTCCTAGATACATGTTAAAGGATTTAATAGGTTCTTATGATGTGTGCACCTTGAAATTTCTGAGTTTGATTTAAGAGAGCTCACTAGGATATAATTAACTCAGAACTTAGAGCCTTGTGCATAATTTAGAGGCAATTACAGTTCAAGGAAATAATAAGGCAACTTTTCAAATTCAAACAAAAATAATCTGGAAAAACAGAATTAATCACTGGCAATTACTGAGTTAAAATATCTAACTTATTACCTGAAATACTCCCATGTAATCATGCATTCAACTTTAACTGAGCCAGTAATTGTAATCATAATTAAGAATGTGCAGGCATTAAATCTCAAAAGATCATAAAACACATGAAGCTACTATTTAAACAATAACTGCTTCAACTTTCCACCTACAAAGTTTGAAATGTGGTTCAAAGTCCTTAGTTGTGCTTTACAAACTTGAAACTTGTGATAATTTGAAATGGCTCTTAGAATACAATTTTTTATTATTTGGAAAATAGGTTTGAAAATTTAGGAGTAGGAATCCTGTTTGTTCTCTTAAGTATTTGTAACATTTTTTCTCATATCTTGTTTGGATATTAATTATATTTTAAAGCAACCAGTATGCTAACTACAAATTCTTTGCCATGTCTCATTAATAAAGGCTGGAGTTAGCCTGTTTTATTTATCACTATTTTTGAAAATAATAAAAATCACTTCAGACTTTTAATGAAATTCAAACTAGCTTCTCCTCCCTGATTAGTCCAAGTAAATGGAAATATACTGTACCTAAAAGTAGTCTTAAAGTCATCTCTCACACAAATGCTTCTTAAAACTATAAAATGACATTTATTTATATAATCCAATAATAAGAAAAATTTAAAGGTTCGATAATAATTTAGGAAGAGTTACTCATCAAGAGGGAATGTTTATGTCATTTTAAATAAAAGTCAGTTCTATGACTGCTTGTCAACTGAAGAAAGCAGCATCATTGCTTACCTCCTAGTGCAAGGAAATCTCTGTTTTTGGTGTGTCCAAAATTCTTTCACCAAGTTTACACAGTGTTCCTTTCTTCTCTCAGTTATGCTACAAGACTCCCTGAATTGAATTTTAGCTGGTTGCTTTTTGATTATCATAATAAGTAAACATTAAAACAACAACTATAACAATAGTTAAGTTGTCCTTCTTATTAAAAGGCATTTTAAATATCAAAATAAAAGGCATTTTAAAATATCAGTTATTTGGCATATTGTAGATATCAGTAGTTGGCTCCAGAATGAAAGCAGTGACATCTTGTGAAATCTCAACACAAAGAATAAGACTGACTCTTGGTTAAAAGACAAAAAAAAAAAAAAAAAAGAAAAAAGAAAAAAGAAAAAAAAAAGCAACAAATGACAACAAAAATACCCTAACATAAATCAGTAGAACTATGGAGCTATCACTGAAGAGATTTAAGAAATGCCTACATCTAATAAAAGGAAGATCAAATTGTTCCCTTAAGACTAGAATATAGCCATAGCAATTCAATCTAAGCAATGATCTGAAAAAGAAGAAAAATATAAACACAAGCAAGTAGCTCATAGATTGTCTAGCAAAAGATACACTTTCACCAAGAGGAAGACTGGGTCAGAACAATCCAAGGGAGACCATCTGTCTATAGGTCACAGTATCCAGAGGGAAGATGACTACATCACAGTTTCATAGACTGATGGCACCACTTACAAATATTATATAACTAGTCCCTTTGCTCTGATTCCATGCCTAACAAATACATTTCCTATAATAATTTGACTTTCATATATACTTTCCTAGAAAATAGGTGATGTGCTAACCAAGACATACATTTTCTTGTACATTGTGTAGTTAAATATCTCATTCTAAATCGATTTTTTTAAGTTTATTTATTTATTTTTGTGAGAGGGAGGAAGAGAGGGAGGGAGAGAGAGAAAACATGAGCAGGGGAGGGGAAGGGAAAGAAGGGGAGAGAGAGAATCCCAGGCAGGCTCCATGCAACCAGTGCAGAGCCTGATGTGGGGCTTGAACTCACAAACTGTGAGATCATGATCCCAGCAGAAATCAAGAGTCAGACGCTCAACGGACTGAGCCATCAAGGTGCCCCAGTAGTCTTGCTTTTATAACCATGTGTTTTGAGTCTAGTTATGAAAAACCAATATCACCAAATGAGCTTATTCAGAATACTGACAACATTTGTGTCTCTTAGCCTGCAAGTCTAAGGATTTACATCTAGATGACCATTTCAAAAGATGATGGAAATCATTTGGATTCCTTGTCAACAGGAATTTAAAGTACCCTCTTAATTTTGTAAGTATGAAATGGTATTCCATGATATAATTGTGTTCACTTTTGCTTTTGTATTATTTATTCTGTGGTTATTCAACAAATGCTTATTGAGAAATTATACAATTATGCAATTATGTCAGGAATCATGCAAAGTACTGATATACTAAACAGATTTTGGTATGATGTGATGGGATGTACATTCTATAACTAGCACTTCTCATCCACTGCGCATGCACACGGTGCCAGGCACTGTTCTTAAAACTCTTATGACTATCATTCCATTTAATCTGCATAACCTCTAAATGAAATATTTTTATCCTTAATCTTGTTTTTTTCTTTAGAGATGAGAAACCTGAGATGGCTAAAGGTTAAATAACTTCTCACAATCACACAACTGGGATGCAAAGTCAGAGACGGTGTCCATATAGCATATGGATTCCTAGGATAAGAAAGAGACAAATTAATTACACAAAAATAGGCAAATGTAAATGATAATCAGTCCTATAAAAGAAAACTTATAGTGATATGTGAGAATGGTATTAAATAAGACCAGATATGTAGGCAGAGAACAAATCATGAAGACTTTTTGTACCATGTTAAACAGGAGCCACTTAAGAGTTGTAGCAAAAAAGAAATTAGCTCTTTTAAAACATCACTTTGTTTACCAAAAGGATACAAAAGTACTGATTTGAAGGGGCACACACACCCTTATGTTTATAGCAGCATTGTCAACCATAGTCAAAGTATGGAAAGAGCCCAAATGTCCATCAACTGATGAATGGATAAAGAAGAAGTGGTTTATAGATACACAATGGGATATTATTCAGCCATCAAAAAGAATGGAATCTTGGCATTTGCAATGACATGGATGGAGCAAGAGTGTATTATGCTAAACTAAATAGGTCAGAGAAAGACAAATACCATATGATTTCACTCATGTGCAATTTAAGAAACAAAACAGATGAACATAAGAGAAGGGGAAAAAAAGAGGGAGGCAAACCATTAGAGACTCTTAACTATAAAGAACAAACTGAGGGTTGATGAAGGAAGGTGGATGGGGGGATGAGTTGAATGGGTGAGGGGTATTAGGGAGGGCACTTGTTGGGATGAGCACTGGGTGTTACATGTAAGTGATTAATCACTAAATTCTACTCCTGAAACCAATTATTACACTAAATATTAACCAAATAGAATTTAAATAAAAACTTGGGAAAAAAAAAATAAAAGATCACTTTGGTTGCAACCCGGAGAATAAAATTGAAAAGAGGATGGGTGGATGTGCATTCAGAAGAAATTTTAAGAATCCACTATGGAGGCATTTGGGTGGCTAAGTCAGTTGACTGTCCAACCTGATTTCAGCTCGGCACATGATCTCGTTGTCATAAGATCATACCCCACATCGGGCTCTGCACTGACAATGCAGACCCTGCTTGGGATTCTCTCTCTCCTTCTCTCTCTCTTCCCCTCCTTCCCTATCTCTCTCTCAAAAATAAGTAACTAAACATTTAAAAAAATCCTTTATGATCAAAAACTGCAGTGGAGATGGTGGAGATGGGAGAGGTGGACTGTTATCAGTTTAGGGTGTACTATCAACAGAACTCATGGAGGGGTAAAAGAGAAGGATGTGTCAAGGACAGCTTCTAAGAATCTGACTTGCACAGCTGAATGGATGGTAAAGCCATCCCTTGGGACAGAGACATACAAGAAATAATCACATCTTCTAAATTATCCTTGCAAACCCTTCTTAACACTGCCCTTCTTAAATGTGTCAAAACATAGCCAATCGTTTCTTCACTATTTTTATGTGTATTTTCATTATGCCTTAAGCCTCACTGTAGGTCTATGCTTTTACTTGAAGGAGGCAGGGAATGATCTCTCTCAGTCTGAAATACTGTTCCCATTTGTTCTTCCTGAACCCTGACGACTTCCCCACTGGATTTTTCTTATTAAGAAAAAAAATATTTTTTAGAGTAGTTTTTTGATGCACAGTAAAACTGAAAAGAAAGTACAGAGATTTACCATATACCTTTTGCCCCTACATTTACACAGCTTCTCCCATTATCACCATTCTCCACAAGAATGGTATATTTGTACAACTGATGAACCTACCTCAACAAACCATTAGTACCCACAGTCCATAGTTTGCATTAGGGTTAGCTCTTAGTGTTGTACATTCTATGGGTTTGGACAAGTATGTGATTACAGGTATCCATTAGTATACTATCATACAGAGAAGTTTTACCACCCTAAAAACTCTCTATGCTCCACCTAGTCATCCCTCCCCTCACCCCTGGCAACCACTTGATCTTTTTATTATCTCCATGGTTTTTGTCCTTCCAGGATGCCATAAACTTGGAATCACACAGTATGTAGCTTTTTTAGATTGGCTTCTTTCACTTAGTAATATGCATCTAAAGTTCTCCCATTTCTTTTTATGGCTTAATAGCTCATTTCCTCTTAGTACTGAATAAGATTCCATTTTCTTCGTGTACCATCATTTTTTTATTCATTCACCTATTATAGCACATCTTGTATCCTTCTAAGGTTTGGTAATTATGAATAAAGCTGCTATAAATATCCATGTGCAGGTTTTTGTGTGGATATAAATGATCAATTTTGGTTAAATCCAAGGAGCACAATTGTAGGATCATAGTGCAAGAGTATATTTAGTTTTGTAAGAAACCAACAAAGTATCTTACAAAGTGGCCACATTTTACCACTTATTAGATTTTTAACCTTGTCCATATATTCAGTATTTCTTGAGGACTTAATATTTGCCAAATATTATATACTTGAAGCCAGACAATTATTGAAGATTTTATTCAATAGCATCTCCTCCAAGGCATCCTGTCTCTTAATCCTTTCTCATTGGTAGCCCCTCAGATCTTTCTTTCAACCTATTTTGAAAGAATTACTTCATTTGTTTTGAATTCTGCTTCTTGGTATGCCTGTCCTCCGGACCCCATCTTTAAATGTGTTGCACTGTATCTCCATTTTCCTCATGCCAAACATAGTTTGTATTGCACAGTAGAGACTGTGTTTGTTGGTAGAATGATATTGATTAGACCATGGTAAACACTATAATACCCAGGTAAGTATGCAGATTCATAACAAGAAAAAGATAGGTCACTGTGAGTTCAAATATATTAGAAATCATCACAAAGAAACTGTAATTATAAAAATTGTAATTGTAGAAATTAAAGACATGCATTTTTCTAAGTGCTGATGTCTCTTGTAATATGTGTCCTTTTTTAACATTCCCAATATTTCTGTATCACTGATTAAGTGGCTCAATTTTGCAGTGACTCAGGGAAGCATTCAACTAATGCAGAAAATCATGCTTCAATAGGGAGAGAAGAACTTAATCTTCATTTCAGACCCATGCCCTACATTTTCTTTTTTTTTTTTTTTTTTTTTTTTTTTTTTTTTTTATGAAATTTATTGACAAATTGGTTTCCATACAACACCCAGTGCTCATCCCAAAAGGTGCCCTCCTCAATACCCATCACCCACCCTCTCCTCCCTCCCACCCCCCATCAACCCTCAGTTTGTTCTCAGTTTTTAAGTCTCTTATGCTTTGGCTCTCTCCCATTCTAACCTCTTTTTTTTTTTTTTTCCTTCCCCTCCCCCATGGGTTCCTGTGAAGTTTCTCAGGATCCACATAAGAGTGAAACCATATGGTATCTGTCTTTCTCTGTATGGCTTATTTCACTTAGCATCACACTCTCCAGTTCCATCCACGTTGCTACGAAAGGCCATATTTCATTTTTTCTCATTGCCACGTAATATTCCATTGTGTATATAAACCACAATTTCTTTATCCATTCATCAGTTGATGGACATTTAGGCTCTTTCCATAATTTGGCTATTGTTGAGAGTGCTGCTATGAACATTGGGGTACACGTGGCCCTATGCATCAGCGCTCCTGTATCCCTTGGATAAATTCCTAGCAGTGCTATTGCTGGGTCATAGGGTAGGTCTATTTTTAATTTTCTGAGGAACCTCCACACTGCTTTCCAGAGCGGCTGCACCAATTTGCATTCCCACCAACAGTGCAAGAGGGTTCCCATTTCTCCACATCCTCTCCAGCATCTATAGTCTCCGGATTTGTTCATTTTGGCCACTCTGACTGGCGTGAGGTGATACCTGAGTGTGGTTTTGATTTGTATTTCCCTGATAAGGAGCGACGCTGAACACCTTTTCATGTGCCTGTTGGCCATCCGGATGTCTTCTTTAGAGAAGTGTCTATTCATGTTTTCTGCCCATTTCTTCACTGGGTTATTTGTTTTTCGGGTGTGGAGTTTGGTGAGCTCTTTATAGATTTTGGATACTAGCCCTTTGTCCGATATGTCATTTGCGAATATCTTTTCCCATTCCGTTGGTTGCCTTTTAGTTTTGTTGGTTGTTTCCTTGGCTGTGCAGAAGCTTTTTATCTTCATAAGGTCCCAGTAATTCACTTTTGCTTTTAATTCCCTTGCCTTTGGGGATGTGTCGAGTAAGAGATTGCTACGGCTGAGGTCAGAGAGGTCTTTTCCTGCTTTCTCCTCTAAGGTTTTGATGGTTTCCTGTCTCACATTTAGGTCCTTTATCCATTTTGAGTTTATTTTTGTGAATGGTGTGAGAAAGTGGTCTAGTTTCAACCTTCTGCATGTTGCTGTCCAGTTCTCCCAGCACCATTTGTTAAAGAGGCTGTCTTTTTTCCATTGGATGTTCTTTCCTGCTTTGTCAAAGATGAGTTGGCCATACGTTTGTGGGTCTAGTTCTGGGGTTTCTATTCTATTCCATTGGTCTATGTGTCTGTTTTGGTGCCAATACCATGCTGTCTTGATGATGACAGCTTTGTAGTAGAGGCTAAAGTCTGGGATTGTGATGCCTCCTGCTTTGGTCTTCTTCTTCAAAATTCCTTTGGCTATTCGGGGCCTTTTGTGGTTCCATATGAATTTTAGGATTGCTTGTTCTAGTTTCGAGAAGAATGCTGGTGCAATTTTGATTGGGATTGCATTGAATGTGTAGATAGCTTTGGGTAGTATTGACATTTTGACAATATTTATTTTTCCAATCCATGAGCAGGGAATGTCTTTCCATTTCTTTAAATCTTCTTCAATTTCCTTCATAAGCTTTCTATAGTTTTCAGCATACAGATCCTTTACATCTTTGGTTAGATTTATTCCTAGGTATTTTATGCTTCTTGGTGCAATTGTGAATGGGATCAGTTTCTTTATTTGTCTTTCTGTTGCTTCATTGTTAGTGTATAAGAATGCAACTGATTTCTGTACATTGATTTTGTATCCTGCAACTTTGCTGAATTCCTGTATCAGTTCTAGCAGACTTTTGGTGGAGTCTATCGGATTTTCCATGTATAATATCATGTCATCTGCAAAAAGCGAAAGCTTGACTTCATCTTTGCCAATTTGGATGCCTTTGATTTCCTTTTGTTGTCTGATTGCTGATGCTAGAACTTCCAGCACTATGTTAAACAGCAGCGGTGAGAGTGGGCATCCTTGTCGTGTTCCTGATCTCAGGGAAAAAGCTCTCAGTTTTTCCCCGTTGAGGATGATGCTAGCTGTGGGCTTTTCATAAATGGCTTTTATGATCTTTAAGTATGTTCCTTCTATCCCGACTTTCTCAAGGGTTTTTATTAAGAAAGGGTGCTGGATTTTGTCGAAGGCCTTTTCTGCATCGATTGACAGGATCATATGGTTCTTCTCTTTTTTTTTGTTAATGTGATGTATCACGTTGATTGATTTGCGAATGTTGAACCAGCCCTGCATCCCAGGAATGAATCCCACTTGATCATGGTGAATAATTCTTTTTATATGCCGTTGAATTCGATTTGCTAGTACCTTATTGAGAATTTTTGCATCCATATTCATCAGGGATATTGGCCTGTAGTTCTCTTTTTTTACTGGGTCTCTGTCTGGTTTAGGAATCAAAGTAATACTGGCTTCATAGAATGAGTCTGGAAGTTTTCCTTCCCTTTCTATTTCTTGGAATAGCTTGAGAAGGATAGGTATTATCTCTGCTTTAAACGTCTGGTAGAACTCCCCTGGGAAGCCATCTGGTCCTGGACTCTTATTTGTTGGGAGATTTTTGATAACCGATTCAATTTCTTCGCTGGTTATGGGTCTGTTCAAGCTTTCTATTTCCTCCTGATTGAGTTTTGGAAGAGTGTGGTTGTTCAGGAATTTGTCCATTTCTTCCAGGTTGTCCAGTTTGTTGGCATATAATTTTTCATAGTATTCCCTGATAATTGTTTGTATCTCTGAGGGATTGGTTGTAATAATTCCATTTTCATTCATGATTTTATCTATTTGGGTCATCTCCCTTTTCTTTTTGAGAAGCCTGGCTAGAGGTTTGTCAATTTTGTTTATTTTTTCAAAAAACCAACTCTTGGTTTCGTTGATCTGCTCTACAGTTTTTTTAGTTTCTATATTGTTTATTTCTGCCCTGATCTTTATTATTTCTCTTCTTCTGCTGGGCTTAGGCTGCCTTTGCTGTTCTGCTTCTAGTTCCTTTAGGTGTGCTGTTAGATTTTGTATTTGGGATTTTTCTTGTTTCTTGAGATAGGCCTGGATTGCAATGTATTTTCCTCTCAGGACTGCCTTTGCTGCGTCCCAAAGCGTTTGGATTGTTGTATTTTCATTTTCATTTGTTTCCATATATTTTTTAATTTCTTCTCTAATTGCCTGGTTGACCCACTCATTCGTTAGTAGGGTGTTCTTTAACCTCCATGCTTTTGGAGGTTTTCCAGACTTTTTTCTGTGGTTGATTTCAAGCTTCATAGCATTGTGGTCTGAAAGTAAGCATGGTATGATTTCAATTCTTGTAAACTTATGAAGGGCTGTTTTGTGACCCAGTATATGATCTATCTTGGAGAATGTTCCATGTGCACTCGAGAAGAAAGTATATTCTGTTGCTTTGGGATGCAGAGTTCTAAATATATCTGTCAAGTCCATCTGATCCAATGTCTCATTCAGGGCCCTTGTTTCTTTATTGACCGTGTGTCTAGATGATCTATCCATTTCTGTAAGTGGTGTATTAAAGTCCCCTGCAATTACCACATTCTTATCAATAAGGTTGCTTATGTTTATGAGTAATTGTTTTATATATTTGGGGGCTCCGGTATTCGGTGCATAGACATTTATAATTGTTAGCTCTTCCTGATGGATAGCCCCTGTAACTATTATATAATGTCCTTCTTCATCTCTTGTTACAGCCTTTAATTTAAAGTCTAGTTTGTCTGATATAAGTATGGCTACTCCAGCTTTCTTTTGGCTTCCAGTCGCATGATAAATAGTTCTCCATCCCCTCACTCTCAATCTAAAGGTGTCCTCAGGTCTAAAATGAGTCTCTTGTAGACAGCAAATAGATGGGTCTTGTTTTTTTATCCATTCTGATACCCTATGTCTTTTGGTTGGCGCATTTAATCCATTTACATTCAGTGTTATTATAGAAAGATACGGGTTTAGAGTCATTGTGATGTCTGTATGTTTTATGCTTGTAGTGATGTCTCTGGGACTTTGTCTCACAGGGTCCCCCTTAGGATCTCTTGTAGGGCTGGTTTAGTGGTGACAAATTCCTTCAGTTTTTGTTTGTTTGGGAAGACCTTTATCTCTCCTTCTATTCTAAATGACAGACTTGCTGGATAAAGGATTCTCGGCTGCATATTTTTTCTGTCTAGCACCCTGAAAATCTCGTGCCAATTCTTTCTGGCCTGCCAAGTTTCAAAAGAGAGATCAGTCACGAGTCTTATAGGTCTCCCTTTATATGTGAGGGCACGTTTACCCCTTGCTGCTTTCAGAATTTTCTCTTTATCCTTGTATTTTGCCAGTTTCACTATGATATGTCGTGCAGAAGATCGATTCAAGTTACGTCTGAAGGGAGTTCTCTGTGCCTCTTGGATTTCAATGCCTTTTTCCTTCCCCAGTTCAGGGAAGTTCTCAGCTATGATTTCTTCAAGTACCCCTTCAGCACCTTTCCCTCTCTCTTCCTCCTCTGGGATACCAATTATGCGTATATTATTTCTTTTTAGTGTATCACTTAATTCTCTAATTTTCCCCTCATACTCCTGGATTTTTTTATCTCTCTTTTTCTCAGCTTCCTCTTTTTCCATAACTTTATCTTCTAGTTCACCTATTCTCTCCTCTGCCTCTTCAAGCCGAGCTGTGGTGGTTTCCATTTTGTTATGCATTTCGTTTAAAGCGTTTTTCAGCTCCTCGTGACTGTTCCTTAGTCCCTTGATCTCTGTAGCAAGAGATTCTCTGCTGTCCTGTATACTGTTTTCAAGCCCAGCTATTAATTTTATGACTATTATTCTAAATTCACTTTCTGTTATGTTATTTAAGTCCTTTTTGATCAGCTCATTAGCTGTTGTTATTTCCTGGAGATTCTTCTGAGGGGAATTCTTCCGCTTGGTCATTTTGGATAGTCCCTGGCGTGGTGAGGACCTGCAGGGCACTTCCCCTGTGCTGTGGTGTATAACTGGAGTTGGTGGGCGGGGCCGCAGTCAGACCTGATGTCTGCCCCCAGCCCACCGCTGGGGCCACAGTCAGACTGGTGTGTGCCTTCTCTTCCCCTCTCCTAGGGGCGGGATTCACTGTGGGGTGGTGTGGCTCGTCTGGGCTACTTGCACCCTGCCAGGCTTGTGATGCTGGGGATCTGGCGTATTAGCTGGGGTGGGTAGGCAAGGTGCTCGGGGGCAGGAGGGGCAGGCTTAGATTGCTTCTCCTTAGGTGATCCACTTCAGGAGGGGCCCTGTGGCAGCGGGAGGGAGTCAGATCCGCTGCCGGAGGTTTGGCTCCGCAGAAGCGCAGAGTTGGGTGTTTGCGCGGAGCGAGCAAGTTCCCCGGCAGGAACAGGTTCCCTTTGGGATTTCGGCTGGGGGATGGGCGGGGGAGATGGCGCTGGCGAGCGCCTTTGTTCCCCACCAAACTGAGCTCTGTTGTCAGGGGGCTCAGCAGCTCTCCCTCCCTTTGTCCTCCAGCCTTCCCGCTTTCCGAGCAGAGCTGTTAACTTATGACCTCCCAGACGCTAAGTCGCGCTTGTTGTGGGAATACAGTCCGTCAGGCCCCTCCGCTTTTGCAAGCCAGACTTGGTGGCTGTGCTTGGCCGGCGAGCCGCCCCTCCGCCCCGGCTCCCTCCCGCCAGTCCGTGGAGCGCGCACCGCCTCGCCGCCCTTCCTACCCTCGTCCGTGGGCCTCTCGTCTGCGTTTGGCTCCGGCGACTCCGTTCTGCTAATCCTCTGGCGGTTTTCTGGGTTATTTAGGCAGATGTAGATGGAATCTAAGTGATCAGCAGGACGTGCGGTGAGCCCAGCGTCCTCCTAAGCCGCCATCTTGCCGCCGACCGCCCTACATTTTCTAGCAGCAGTAATGACTGTCTTCATGGCAGCTGTTTTCTATGATTCCATCAGTTGATCTTGAGTAGTAGTACAATTCCTTGGAAATATAAGAACTAAAATACATTTCCTGAAAACTTTGAAAAATAGGATGAAACATTAATCAAAACTAAAACAATCATCTGTAAGAGTTGTATCATGTGCCTGGCACTAGAACTATTACTGGTCACTGAAAGGAAGGATCAATTACATTAGTAATTTGTCATTAGCCCTGAGGAATTCTCCCAGAGTGCTCTCACAGCTGATTGAAGTGCAGGGGAGGCGAATCAGAAAGAGGGCTGTGAAGGACACAATTTCCACAATTTTACATTGTTTGACTGTATCCAGATTCTGTTGTGAATGAAGTTGTGGCACTTTGAAAAATCAGCCCATTAATGGACATTAATCCTGAAATTAAAAGGAGGGGGAGAAATGCAGTGGGTGTGGTACCAAGAGAATAAAAAACATATTTACATAAACACCACTTGCTAATTTAATGACCTAGGGAAAATTCCCTACTCTCACTGTACCTTCATTAATTCCTCTGTAAAGTGGGAGCCATGATATTCCTACCTCAGAGTGTTGCTGTGGGGATTAATGTGTCAATACAGGAAAATTGCTTTGGACACATGGTAACTATCAATAAGTGCTATTTTTGTTGTGGTGGTTGTTATTTCCCTGAGATGCCTGCAGTTTAGTTTAATTGTCTCCTACAAGTTCCAGCCCAAGTGGGGTCTACAGTAGGGTGGAGGCCAGAATGGTTCCTCCACTCTTTAAACTCATCCTCCTCTATGGCTCCTCAGTATATTTGAGTCTTGTATGTTTTTTATTTGGTTCCAGTGGCATATCTTTCTGATTCATCTTCCCTTTAACCTCTGTCCTCCCAATCTCTCCCATCTCTTCTCCTCATTTCCTGCTATGGGGGATCCTCAGCTGGTTCCTTTGGGTTCCCATCTATCTAGACATGCCTGGGGGATGGGAGTGTGGAGCAGATGAACATCAATTAGATGACTTCCTCTGTTGTCAAATTGGGCTTTCCCTTCCTGTTCCTAAAAGTGTCTCGGCCTCTTCGTCACCATGATTTTGTTGTCCTAGCTTTAGTGTCTGCCAGGCTTCAAAACATTGTACGAAGGAAAAAAATGATATTAAGAGATTAAAAAAACCCTCCTTTGACAAATCACAAATAATCTAGAAAAATCCAAATCAAATCCTGCCAACTCCTGTTTATTTTTTTTTTAATTTTTTTTCAACGTTTATTTATTTTTGGGACAGAGAGAGACAGAGCATGAACAGGGGAGGGGCAGAGAGAGAGGGAGACACAGAATAGGAAACAGGCTCCAGGCTCTGAGCCATCAGCCCAGAGCCCGACGCAGGGCTCGAACTCACGGACCACGAGATCGTGACCTGGCTGAAGTCAGACGCTTAACCGACTGCGCCACCCAGGCGCCCCCCCCCCTTTTTTTTTAATTTTTTTTTCAACGTTTATTTTGGGGACAGAGAGAGACAGAGCATGAACGGGGGAGGGGCAGAGAGAGAGGGAGACACAGAATCGGAAACAGACCAACTCCTGTTTAAAGCCCACTTACAAATACAGCTTCTCATATTTAGGATAGTATCCAAACTCCACACTATGGCCAGCCAGACCCTGCATAATCTGGCCTCTGACTCCTGTTCCCACTCATCTCTCATCACTCTTTCCTCCTCTGCACATCACTGGCCTTTCCTCAGTTTCTGCAAAGTTTAATCTCTTTGTTGTACTTTCATGTGTCTGCCTGAAATTATCTTCCATTACCTCTTGCCTCACTCCTTTTTTTTTTTTTGCTAAGACTCCAGGTTTTAGCTTGATTGTCACTTTTGTTGCAAGGCCTTTCCTTTCCTGTCCTTCCCACCTAAATTAAGTTTTATGAATTTTCATAACACCTTGTATTCCCTCTGGAGCGTTACTCATAATTTATAATTATGTATTTTTAGTTTGATAGACTTCTAAATGATGACCTCCTCCATAGGCTCTGCATGGACCATGGCTGTCTTGTTTACTACTTACCTCTATAGATTCAGTAAATGCCCTGTAAATTCAGAGTGTGGAAAACACTCAAATGCATAGATTTTAGAATTCTATAGTAATTACCAGTTGTGGACCAGGGGCTGTTACTTCTATGAGCCTCAGGTTCTTCATCAGTAAAATGGAATCATGTCCCTTAAAGTCTTAAGATGGAATCCTATGCTAAACTCACCGCACTGGGCAGGTGTTTAACAAAACACACTCAGGGACTATCACCTGTCCTTCCTGATGCCATCCTTGCCTCCCACAATCTATTTTCACAGCCAGTGTGTTAAGAGAGAAGCTGGATCACACTATTCCTCTGCTTGAAACTCTCCAATGTTTCTCCATCTCATTTTACATTTCTTGGAAACACACAGCCCCACAGTCTGCCTTCTCTCCTCCTCTCCTCCTCCTCCCACTTCCCAATTTTCTCCCCTACTACCCCCCGCCCCCCGTCTTCCAGACACTCTGATCCCCTAAATCATCATCAAGCACACCAGGCATACTTCTGTCTCAAGCCTTCTCCATTAGGAATGTCTTTTTTTAGGAATCAAAACTCTCTCGTGGCTATTCTAATTGCAATCACCTCTTGCCCTCAGCACTCGCCATCCTCCTTAGCTTGCTTTGCTTTTGTCATCTCATTTATTCAGCCTTCAAAACACCCTAGCAATTTCATATTCATTATGTTTATTTTCTGCTTTGCCCCACTAGAATGTAAACTCTATGAGACAGACAAGTTTGCTTATCATATAAGCAATTGCTGTAGCCCTAACACTTCGAATAGGATCTTCACTATGGTAGGTACTCAATTAATATTTTTAATTAATAAATGTAGCTATCATAGTAAGATTATTATTATAATTTTTGGAGATAAAACCTGTCTTTCCAAGGCACTCTCCTATGGGTTCTATCCCTATTCCCTAATAGAAAAAGTTTAATTTTATGTTATCACCCAAACTTTCAAAACAATTTATCCCTCCAGAGAGTTAATCAAAGGCAAAGAACTTAGCCAAAAATTGCTTTGCATTGAGAGGCACCTGGGGCTTTTTGTCATTTGGTCATTCTTATTTGAAATATCTGGTTTTGCAGAATATTTTTCAGGGGATTCTCTCTTTCTAATTTGGTGTTCTAGGTTTCCTCACCAATTTCTATATCTTATTGAAGCCAAATATTTGCATTACACTACAGAGAAAGCATCGGGACCTTTTCAGTCTTCCCTGTCCACGGTCTCCACCCTCAGTCTCTATTAGGTGATTACAGACCCTGTCTCCTTCACCTGTATGTCTGGTTTACTATGCCGCACTAGATCTTGATTGCCTAGTTTTGCCTTATATGATCCTGCTGCTTCTTGGTCGCTTACACAAATTTAGCTACTTGGCCTGATTTTGGTTTTTATTGGCATCAATATTTTTCTTTTACAATTGTATTTCATCAAGCTTTTCCAATGTGGTCTTATTATACCTTATTATAATCTCTAATTTCCCTTTAGGGGTGTCTTGGGCTTGAGATTGGGTGGGGGGAGCCAAGAAGGGGCCATAACTGCAATGATGTAGGGATGGTGGGAAGATTATATATATCTAGGGATTAATTTAGTTAAAACACCTCAAGCCCTTCCCTGGCAGGATTGTCACATGAGAGACACAGAAGAAAAATCCCCTTTGGGTTACAAAATTATGAAAGAAAATGAAAGCTGGTGAGAAATGAAGATTGCTTATTTGTTTAATTCTCCCAGGGCAGAAAGACCATGCGTTACTTTACTTTTATATCCCAAGCACTTAGCATGGCGTCCAGTACATAGAAGGCTTTAAACAAATGCTTCTTGTTGAATTTGTTGGTAAAGACACATACATGGCAGTAGCACTTATTATAAATCTACAATGGATTAGTGACACTACATGGTTGCTTTAGATCAGAATTATCTCATGATTAAGCAGTTATCATCCTATATATATGTATATATTTTATGTATAACATATTTAGGGAAAATAGTGTCCTGCCTCGCCCCTTCGCCTGCCACACCGTCCTCCATACCACATCACTCCTCTGCTCGGAGCTCTCCACTGACTTCCCCTTGCCTCCAGGATAGTGTGCAAATAGCTTGGTACATACCAGAAGGATCTCTGTAGCATACTGGGGAGCGCTGTGGAAAGCAGTTACAGAAACAGGCTTTGAAATCCCTCAGAGCTGGGCTGCATTAGTACTCTAGCACTTACAAGCTGTGTGATCTTGGAAAAGTAATTTTTCTATGCCTCAGTTTCCTCAACCATAAAATGAAGGCATTAGTAATGTCCTCACAGAGCTCTTGAGAATATTAAATTATTTATGGTGTTTATCACACAGAGAATAAATGCTAAATACATAGTAGTTTTCATTGATGCTGTTAAGATTAGTTGCGGTAACATAATCTATCTCCAATTTATCTTCTTAGGTCTACATTTCCACCCTCTCTCCTGAGTCTCTTCCCTTCCCTGTCTGTGGTCTGTACACTAGTCACAGATTCTCACCATTTTCTGTATCACACTCTAACTCTGTGACTCTGCACATGTCATTATTTCTGCTTGTATTTCTCCTTTCCACACTCTCTGGGTAGTAAATTCCAATTCCTCGTGGAGATCTGCTTCAAATACCATCTCTTCTGAAGCCTTTTAGCTTGTCCCTCTCTTTAGAACAGCATTCAGTTCACCCTTCCATTACAGGTACAAGGACAATGTATGGTGTCATCAGGGATGCTTATTTAATCAAAGACTAAATTAAATAAACTCTGTAAGTGGTAAGAAATGTAATAATTCCAAAAATTAATACTGTCTAGAATTGTAATAATTTCCGTTGCAATTCAGGAGAGTAAAAACCTCTAAGAAAAGTAATGAGTAGGCCTGAAATATTTTCATTATTGTTACTGGGGCTCCAAAATAAATTCTCCTCACTGCAGTTTTCTTTTGGGTGCCTATCCAGTATCCTGGAATCTGATTCATCAATAGTTACTCTACAAATACTAGCTGCATGACAATGTTCTATATTCTGTTTAGATCATTAAAGAGCGCTATGCCTGATCAAACCGCATCCTGTCATAGCACACTGACAGATGCTTTCCCTATACGAAATAAGGACTATCAATCGCATCTTTTATAGGCACAGGTTCTGGATAGTGGTAATGGGTCAGCAGACCCATGAATGATTGTTTTCATTTTGGTGGCATGATGTCATAATTTGGTATTGATGGCATAGTTCCGGCTCAATAAGTTCTATAAAATTGTTGCTTACAAGTTATGGATAACAATTGTGCACAAACACTCTGATTGCATGCCATTTGTAGCAGTGGATGGAACAGACTCGGTGGTATAGGGTGCTGTCGCTCTTTCCACCTGTACCAATGCACAGGTGATCACCTTCAGGAAACCCGCAAAGGTGAGCGCTAAACAGAACTATTTCCCTGTGACAGGAAGAACCCCAGCCACCGAGCAGGCAGGAGGATGTTCTCGAACGCTTCCACAATAGACACTTTGCCCCTCAAATATCATCTTAGTAAAGTGTTTTTCTTCTTTCCTCTCTTCCTCCCTCCCTTCCTCTTGCCCCTCCTCCCTTTCCTCTCTTCCTTCCCTCTTCCTTTCTTCCCTTTTAACAAAAAAGAAATATCTAAGGAAGTATAACTTATATTATGTTGAAGATTACTGAAAAACATTTTCTGATTTATTATCAATCTGCAGGAGGGGAAGAACATCCCCAGGGGTTTCCATGGAATGAATATTTCTTAATGGCTAAGGATTTAGAAGTTATTTGAGATGTTTAAAGGCTATGGGCCAGGAGCTTATAGTGGCCTCAAAGACAAGCATGGGTTTTCTGGATTGTTAGATTAACACAGTGTAATAAAATCATTCGGAGAACTATTTGTTCCACAATCCACTATAACAGGAGGTTTTCCCGGCCAGCAGGGCAGTTGCTTCAGAATGGCTCACAGCACACGATGGTATAAATATCTGTTCTTCCTAATGCATTTACTTAAAGTAATAGATTTTGAAATAACTGTCTTGTGCTAAAGAACTATATCAGACACTTAACATGTATGAACTTTTAAAATATTCATATAGCCCCATTGAAGAGAAATTGTGGCAAACTGACCTAGAACCTGGACAAGATCACACAGGTATTAAATGATGGGACTGAGTTGAGAACCCAAGTCTCCTAGAATCTAAACTCCCTACATCTCTTCCTGGATTCCTGCCTCCTATGGTGAAGGAAATTTTACCCTATTCTAAAAGGAATTATTTCATTTTGTTTAAAAGAAATCTATTATGTGGTGGTTTGTTGTAGCTGATACCCATTTCTTTTCCCACGGACATTTTTCTGACATCAATTTCAAGGAAATAGAGATTAAGGATAGAATATAAATCAACTAGCTCTGCTTCGACAAATAGAATTTTTAAGATCTATACTCCCTTTTTTATGGCTTTTGTTTATGAGAAGGTGATGGCTCATTTATTCACAGTTTAGTTTTTGTGTTTTACATTGTGCAGTGAGGTGGAATTCTAGGAACTTATCCTAAATAAGTTTCCAAGCAAAGAGCCTTTTGTAGTCCAGAATTAACAAATATTTGTGGATGATGATAGTAATAACATTTTAGTGAGATGGTACCAGGAATGACATTTGTTGAATATATTATCTTAAAATGTCTTGCTATCTACTCTTCTAATTTTATAATAATTTTAAAAGCAAGGTATTACTATTCCTTTTAATATAGGACAAACTAATTCATCAGTAAAATAACTTGTCCAAGATCATTCAACTAATGATCTTGGACTTGTCTAACTCCACAAGTTCTCATTCTGTAATATTAAATGGCCTGTCCAAATAAGAGGGAAGGGTAGTCAGTCAGCAGTGCCTTCGGTTAAAGTTAACAGAAACAGATCTACAGTGACTCAACCAGTTGTGACTTGTTTACATAGACCAAGTCCAGGGTTGAGCAGGCCAGCACTAGCATGGCTGCTCAAAGAAGTCACTAGGGAATGAGGTTTCAAATAACTTTTGATCCACTCTTTTAGAATGTGGCCTCAGTTCCCACGATTGCAGCTGTGACTGTCCCCTACTGGTCATCAGTCCCTCACTGCGGACAAGAAGAAGGGGTGAGAGGTGACAGCAAAAGGTTCATGCTAGCTGAATCTATCCTGTGTTATCAAGAAAATAATAGCTGTCCCAGCAGTGTCACCTGGTGATTTCCACTTACTCGTTACAACAGTGCTGCATGAGCACTCTTTATGGTAAGGGAATCTGGAGGATTGATGCGGATGCTAGCTGCATACATTGATGCCATGAACGAAATTGGAGTTGTATTCAAAAGGAAGGACAGATTTGGGGTTGGCTGGCAGCAGTATCTGGCACAAAAACTGATAGCTGGGAAAATGAGAACTAGAGCTCAGTAAAAAATTAATAGAGAAATCTAGGAAGCCTAGAAAGAGATGATGCATTATTTCTCATAGAGAAATATATTGGACAACTAGATGAAAAGGATCAGATGGGAGCCGTTTACTCAACTACTTAAGTATATTTTCTGTTAACCTCCCTATTGGTCTAATTATTTGGACACCACAGAGCAATGTCCTACCAGTAGCTATAAATGGTTCCTACTGGTATCCTACCAGTAGTATAAATGGTTCCATTTATACTGCAAGAAAACACCCACTTAGTTAGGACACTCAAATACAGCATAAAGACTCAGTTGGAGAAATGGTTTCCTGGTCTTTAGTGTGTTTTCAGAAGTAATTTATGGCCCTATACATAGCCATGTCATCAGTAAATCAATACTGCAGACCCCAGACTTTTAAAGATAGAAATCACTGTCACAGTGCTTTGGGAATCAAACATGTGTGTCTCTAATCTTGACAAAAAATAAAATAATAAAATAAAATAAAATAAAATAAAAGGGAAGGAAGGAAAGGAAAGGGAAGGGAAGGGAAGGGAAGGGAAGGGAAGGGAAGGAAAGGAAAGGAAAGGAAAGGAAAGGAAAGGAAAGGAAAACAAAACAGATCTTTCAGATGGCAGAATATATTTAATCAACTCTTGTGAAACCGGGCCTGGTTACATTGATAATCTGCTGAGCTGTCAAACTTGAAACATGTCAAACTTTGCCTATTGATGAAAATGAGTCCCTTTCTTTTCCTCTCCAGCACAGAAATTCATTATAATTATTCTTTGTCTGTAAGGTGCCTGGGTATATGTACATCTATATGCATAAGGAATGGTAGAAAGAGGAGTTGATGAGAGGAAATTAGAATCTCTTCCCACCTCAGGATCAATCTTAACAACATAGAAAGAACAGGTGTTACAGCACATGTGCTAAAGTTGGAAGATTTACACAGCCCTGTTCATGGAGCATTTGCAAATTCACAAAGCTCTCCATGTTTTTCCAAGACCCCCCTGTGAAATTTTGTCTGATCCTGTGCTCCCGTAGCAATCGGTGCATCCTTGCATTAACATGTGTCTCGCTGTGTTTAATTATTAGTGTACATATTTGTCTTCTTCACAAGGCTATGAATTTCCTAAAAACAGAGCACTATATAGGAAATTGAACTTGAAAACAATATACTAGGGATGTTCTGAATGCTCCATTTCTAGGATCTTTAAAAATAGATGTTTGGACATAGACATGTGTAGACCCAAGAGGCCAAACCAGTGGCCCTTTCAAGACTTCCAGATCTAAAAGTCTTTTTTAAAGGAATTCCTTCAAAAATAAAAGCAAAAAGCATCTATTTGGTTATCTAGAATAAAAAAGTAATTTCATTTTCTCTCTGCTACTTAATTGGCTCTTTTGCCGAAAGCACATTTAGATTTTGAATCTCAATAAAGTTACGCTGGTAATCATAAAAGATTTAAGAGTATTCATATCTCATTTCATTACTGTAAAACTACTGCCTAAACCCTACCTATTTCTATAGGCTGAAAACAGCTACTACAGGAGCAGTATCTCCTCTACTAATCATCACTAATAGCTCTTAACGGGATTGAGAGTATTGAAACACCATCATTGTTATGTAGCTGGTACACAGAGTAATATTAGAAGGAATGTGTTCATTCGTACATTTCAGGGACATTTTCTTCAAAAGATTAGCGCCAAGTCCTGCTCTTACAAAAGAACAGAAAAGAGCTCAAAATCCTTCTGAGGGTGGTGAGTACAGGGGCTCTAAAACAATGCCTCCAAGAACTCATGAGATCATGACCTGAGCTGAAATCAAGAGTTGAACACTTAATGGACCAAGCCACCCAGGTGCCCCAAAAGTTTATTTATTTATTTTGAGAAAGAGAGAGATCACGAGTGAGGGAGGAACAGAGAGAGGGTGTAGAGAGAGAATACCAAACTGGCTCGGAGCTGTCAGCACATTCGATCTCTCGAACCATAAGATCATGACCTGAGCCAAAATCAAGAGTTGGATGCTTAACAAACAGCCACCCAGGTACCCCTGAGTGATAATTCTTTAAGCTGAATTGGATAATAGATACATATTGTGAAATAGTACAAATATATATTTATGGCACAGAGTTCCTAAGCCCTTTGTAATTTCCTGGACGATAGGAGCGTCTTTTATTCTAATGAGGTGACCTTTGGTGGGCTCCCGAATACCTTCAGGATGGGGACTAATCACCAAAAAGACCAAGCCATGAATAGAAGCTTAGAACTTTTAGCCTCACACCACCCCCCTATCCTCCAGGAAAAGAAGAAGGACTAGAAATGGAGTTAATAACTGATCATACCTGCATAATGTAGCCTGCATAAAAATCCCAAATATGGGGTTTGGAAAGCTTCTGGATTGCTGAACATGTGAAGGCTCTTGGGAGGGTGATGAACTTGGAGAGGGCCTAGAAGCTCCATCCTACATCCCCCACACTGTGTCCTACACATCTCTTCTATATGGCCATTCATTTATATCCTCTGTCATATTCTTCTATAAAAAACTGGTAAACATATGTAAGCAATTCCCTGAGTCCTTGAGACATTCTTGCAAATTAATAAACCCAATGAGGGGGTCATGGAGGTATAGGCGACAGCATGGGACTAGTGACTGGTGCCTGAAGTGGGGGCTACTTTGTGGGGCTGAGCCCTCAACTTGCAGGAGCTGATGCTAATTTCAGGTAAATGGTGTCAGAGTTGAATTAAATTGCTAGACATTCAGCTGGTGTTCTTTAATTTTTCAGTATGGGGGAAAGAAACCAATTTGGTGACCAGAAGTGAAGTGCCCTAAATTTTGATAGTAAAGGAAAAGAATAGAAAACTTTTTGTATATACATACTCACTCTACTTGTATGCTTGAAATTATCTACATTAAAAAAATTAAAACATTGCTACCTTCATACAGCATATATTTCAAATGATCTGTATCTTCTATAAATATATTATGGTTGTGTGGCTTTTTTAAAGGATTTTTACTTAAAATTTCTATGCCGGTTGTAAGTCCTGAGTAGAATGAAAGAGCCCATTCCTTTTTTCTTAATCCTACCACTTTGGAAAACAAAAATGTGTTTTGCTATTTATTGTTTTGTATAAAGTTCATTATACCTTCACGTTTTTCCCATGATGGCTACAGACTTCATAATTTATTTGACGTCTTTCCTTTTCCACAGGTGTTAGTATTTTGAACTTAAAAATCACTCAGTAATTATTATTGTTTAATTCATTGCTAAAGCTCTAAGTCAAGAGTTATAGAATTCCTTGAATGTGGTGAGAGTTTGTTGGAAGCAAATCATAATGAAATGCATGTAATTCAATTCAAATTTTCAGGGAGCACCTACAAGAAGCAAATCCTATCGTGGCAAATTTAATACCAAAACAAATAACTATAGTGCCTGCCCTGAAGGGTCCCATCAGATAATGAATAATATGGACACACTGTAGTAAATGCCAAGAAAGGGAAATAAAATTATTGTTCACAAATAAAGGTAAGGAGGAGGGACAAAGAGAAAGAAGATTTCCAAAGGATAAATCTGAGAAGTCATCAGTTGCAGTGGCCAAGGGGCCTGAAGTGTCATTACTCATGTCCTTGAAATCAGAGCAAGACTTTAACATTGGGACAAAGGCCTGTAGGTCAGGAGAGGTAGAGAATGATTTCAGAGGAATGACTCTTTTCCCATCATTCTATAAGAAACCAGGAAGCATTACTCTAATTCATGCCTACTTTATTTAAAATACAAAAAAAGCAAAAATAATATATCTCTTCTTTTGTGATTTATTGCAGTACTATTTTTATTTTCATGGTAATGTAATACTATTTTAGCTTAATGACAGGGTTTTTTCCTTCCAAATATCACAAATACTTGAGTCCAGGGTGACATTTGGTCTTTTGACATTTTGGACTCAGCCACCCAGAAAAAGACACTTTGTACCATGCAACGTTGCTTTTTGAAGCACTCACCAGGGAATAGAGGCAGAAATCCCACATTAGTATGAAGAATGAACCATCAGATAAATCCTAATTTTAATTTTTGAAATAACATTTTTTATAATTTAAACATATATTTTGTGTTTTATTTTTATTTCTCTGTGGTATCATAAAATCCTTTAGAATGTTGTAACTCACTTAATAGCTAGTATATTCTAAGCAGTCCTTCTGGGAATTCTTAACAGAAACAGTGTGAAGTGGATGCTAAGAACACTGTAGCTTGCTTTATAATTTACAGTGTAGGTGTAAATCCTTTCTTTTAAGAACAGCACAAAATCGCCATTTAATTCACTTCAGGAACATTTAAATTAGGTACACTTATATTTTAAAATAACATTTTGTATTTTGCGCAAGTTATACTCAAGTGAACTGTTCACCCAAAGAACTGCCCGTGTATAATGCACAATCAGCGTGATAGCACATAATGACGATTGTATAATAAATAAGAACAATGCTGTTAATTAAGATCTTGATTAAGCCCAGAATTACATCCAGTGAAATATCTCATGGTGTCTGCAGGCCATCTGGTTCCAATTGTCAGCATGAACCTCCTAAGCTTTCTTTCAAAAAATGGGTTCATGCTGGCAAAGGCTGGGGAAGTCAGATAGGAGAGTTGCTTCTGATGCTTCTGATGATGTGCCATTATTTTCAAACCTTAGAGAGATGCTAACAGAATACATGTTTGTACAGAGCATACAAAAGTCATGAAGGATGATGAAGAGAAAGGTAACGTTTGGGGGAAGAAGAAAAGTGTAGCAAGGGTGACGAGTAAATGACAAACATCTGGGAGTCTAGCGCACTAGGCAATACACGGGTTGGAGTTAGTGGCAAAAGCTAGAAGCAGGGAAATGCATAGGCAGGTGTATTTATAAGTGAAAGGTGTGGCCTCAGAGACAGGAAAAATAGTTTTAAGAACATTTCCTCAGTCGTGTTTTTTTCTATGAAGAAAGAATAGAGGAGAAAATCAAATATTTCATATTCAGGAAATGAACTGTGACTCCTATCATTTTATGTAATGGTCAAGAAAGTTTGCAAATAAAATTGAAAAAAAATGTATTCAACTAAGCATAAAACATAGACACTCATACATAAAAAGTAGAAAATTTGAGTTATTATTTATTTTTCCATTCCAAATATTTATTGTGACCCTACCACTAAACTAAATATTAAGTTAAACTTAAACTAAATATTAAACTAAATATTAAGTTTACAGCAGAGACTAACACAAAGTCCCCACCTTTGGGGACCTGATATTCTAATGAAGCAGAGAAGAGACTATATAGATACACAAATAAATACACTTAGTGATACTTTAATAAAGACAGAAAACAAGCTAATGTGATAAAGAGTGAGTATGAATGTGGATTGGGGCAAACACGCTTGAGTTGGAATGATTAAGGAAGTCCCCTTGAGGAGAAGATAGCATCTGAGCTGAGAATAAAATTACTGGAAGGAGCCAGCCAACACAGAGTTTAAGAGGAAAGAACTGTCACTCAGACAATGAGACTAAAGGGGCCATGCATTTCCAAGGGATGTAGGAAGGGGAGTGGGTCTGAAGCCTCACAACCAAAGTAAGGGGTAAGAAATGACATCAGAGGTGTGGACAATGACCAGATCTTGTATCTCCTCCTCCTAGGCCATGGTGAGCATAGCTATGAGACACTACTGGAGGTTTTTAAATGAGAGACACATAATCCGAATTATATTTTAAAAGGACCAAGCTGCTTTAGGAAGACTAGAAAAGGATGAATCATGAAAGCAGAAAGAACACTCGTGAGATTTTGCATTATCTGAGACATGTCTTACATTAAGACAGTAGCAGTAAATATGGCGAAAGTGATTGGCTCATTTTCTGACTTGAAGGCCCATCTACAAAAACTTCCTGAAAAATTGGATGTCCCTGTTGTCCTAAGAAACCGAGCGAATGGTAGAAATTAATTTAGGGTTGAAATCAAGTACTAGTTTGGGTACTAGGGTATATATGTGGAATAGGCAATTGGATATTCTAGCCCAAGTTCAGAAAAGCCATCAGAGTAACAATTGGAAGCCAACAACTGTAAATTATATTTAAAGGCACAGAATGAGACGAGCTCATCTAAGGAAGTCCAAGTTCAGAAAAGCCATCAAGATAAACAATTGGAAGCCAACAACCTGTAAATTATATTTAAAGGCACAGAATGAGACGAGCTCATCTAAGGAAATAAAGGTCTTGACTGAGCCCAGAATTACATCTAGTGAAATATCTCTCAGGGTCGCAGGATGAAGAACAAGATAGTTAAGAACAGAGCCAGGGACTAAACTGTGGCCTAAGCCAACACTTTGAGGTCATGAGAAAGAGAAACCAAGCACAAGAAGTAATAGTTAGGTAGGAGGAAAAGCAAGAGGATGTGACAAACTTTGTCAAATGCCACTGAGAGGTTGAACATGATGAAATAAAAAATGGATAAAGGTCTGGTAGCACAGAGGTCATTGCAGCTGATCTTTACGAAAAATATAGGAGAGCAGTTCTGGAGAAATGCACCTGGTAACGTGTGCTGAGAAGACGGGGAAGTAAGGAAGTAGAAAAAGGAGGCGTAGACAACTGTTTCCAGGACAATAGCTATGAAAGCAGAGGAAAAAAAAATAGGTTAGTAGATGGAAGGCGGAAAACACAATGCCAAGGGACTGTTTTTTTTATTTCTTTGTTTTATTGTTTCTTTTAAGATGGCTAATATTAAGGCATGTGCAGATGCCAAAGAGAGAAACCCAACAGTGAGGAAAAAATTAATGCTGCAGGAGAGAGAGGAAATAATTGCAGAAGCAAAGACCTTGAGGTATTGAGAAAGGATGACCCTAATTTTCTCAATGATGCACTAAGTATTTGTTTACTGTAAGTCTTAGCTAAGCCATTGAATAAAGTGATTCTAATTTAATTGTTCTGGGCTGGGTTCTGGGCATCAATATTTTTTTTAAAAGCTCCCGAGTTGCTTCTAAAGTACAGCCAGGGTTGAGAAGCAGTAATCTAAACAATAGCATTTTGTGTTTATCATTTTTTTGGCTTTTCTTTATAGTTTTATGACATATATATGTGTCCCCAGCAATTTACTGTTTAGTTGTGCATGAACTTTATATAAATGGAATCACACTGTATGTGTTCTGTATATCTTGCTTTCTTTTGTTTTACATTATATTTATGGGATTCACGCATGGTAAATGTGTATGGCTCTAGCTAATTCATTTTCACTACTCTATAGTGTCCACGCATATGAAAATGTATATTTTCCCATTCCCCTGTTTAATGGATATGTGATTTTTTTTTCAGTTTTTGACTATTGCAGTTCACACTGCTATGAACACTCTTGAATATGTAACTGATTCACTATTACAATTGTTTCCCAGTGTGGGAATATAAACTGATATAACTAATTTGAAAAATCATTTGATATGACATATTTGTTTCTCAAAAATGGTAATTATATTTTATGTTCAGTTTTATAATTGCTTATCACATATTATTTTTTGAAATTGTTTTGAAAAGCAAATGGTCTACATTTGATCTTCCTCTTCATTATTTCTTTTATTACTTTTTCACTTAAATTCTCCACTATCTAATAGCAGTTCAAAATTTGCCTAGGGTTTTCTTGATTTCACTTATTTTACATTTAACTTTTTAGTTTACCTTAACATTATTATTAAATAGAATTAAAAGACAAATTATAAATTGGCAAAAAAAAAAAAACCTGCAACAATGTTGATGGCCAAAGAACCAAAGGGAAGAAAATCTGTTAGAAAAGTGACTTGAGACATGAGCAGATAATTTACAATAAATACATAATTGCTAATAAATTTGTAGGCAGTCTTCAACCTCAGTAATTAAAGAAATAAAATGTAAAATTATTACATAATATTGTTCATCCTTGTCAATTTTTTAAAATAATATATGTAAGTCATTCTTAAACATTGGTTATAGAAGTATTTATTAGCACTAAATTCTTGAAAAACAATTGGATAACATTTATCAAGGATGATGACATGGGAAAATGTTCATAACTGAAAAAAATAGACAAATATATATAATCTATGATCTCTATTTTATGAAATTTTGCATCTAAAATAAGCCAAAAAGCCATAATTATATGGCTAGGATTCTATTACACAGGAAAAGTTCAAAATGTGGATGAGAATACATATTTAAGAATGTCCATTGAAGTATTATTTATAATAGAAAAATTTTTAAAGGTTTGAAATAATGTAAATAATTCCAAATTGGGCAAACATTAAATTGCTTACTCATATAATGGAATATTAGTAGGTCATTGAAAACATGTTTTTAGGTATCTGGGTGGTTCCATCAGTTAAGTGTCCAACTCTTGATATCGGCTCAAGTCATTATCTTGCAGTTGTGAGATCAAGCCCCACACAGGGCTCTGTGCTGAGCATGGATCCTACTTGGGATTTTCTCTCCCCTTCTCTCTCTGCCCCTCCCCTGCACTTGTGTGTACATTCTCTGTCTCTCAAAATAAGTAAATTAATAAAAATATTTTCAAAGGGTGATGACATGGGAAAATATTCATAACTGAAAAAAGACAAATATGTATAATCTATGATCTCTATTTTATGAAATTTTTACATCTGTTTTTCTACTCCTGTCTGTCTCTCCCTCCCTGTCTCTGTCTCTGTCCCTCTTTAGAATATATGTCAAGAGGCCCCTGGGTGGTGGCTCAGTCAGTTGAGCATCCAGCTCTTGATTTCGGCTCAGGTCATGACTTCATGATTCATGACTCATTAGCATTAGCAATTTATTAGCATTTTTTTTCTATTAGGCTCTTCACTGACAGCACTGGAGACTGCTTGGCATTCTCTCTCTCTCTCCCTCTCTGTCCACCTTCCTCTGCGCCTCCCCTGCTTGTGCATGCCATCTCTCTCACAACAAATAAATAAATATTTTTAAAAAATAAAATATATGCCACAACGTTAGGAGTGGATGGAAGGAATGGAAAATAAATTCAATTTTTTATCGTTTGTTTTTATATATCTTTAAAATGCTATTGAGATGCTTCTCTGTATGCTTGATTCAATTCAAAAGAGTGTCTAACCTTCTAAAATATAACAGGCTAAGTGTGAGAATGGAACTATCCTGGTACTCAGTATTAGCCTATAAATACACATCTCTTTTTGGGCATTTAGATTTGTCAAATCAACCTTTGTCCCTCATTACCTATTTTGAGCGTGTATGGGGGGAGGGATGTGTTTATATTTTAAACCCTGCATCCACCTCTCCACCAACCACTACAACAGCCATAATGACCAGGTCTACGGTAACCGATTGACCTGCCTTAGACATTGCCAGCTAAGTAAAGAGAAAGAGAAGAATAAGAGAAAAGTAATACAGGAGCAGCCACACTGAGTGAAAGCTCTGAGAAGTCTGGAGCTGTGTAAATGAGTGAACCTCAGGGAGGGTGCTGGGCAAATAGAGGGCCCCAGGAAACTTCTTTTGATTAGTGTTGATTCTGACCAGAGGTTCTCTTTGAGATCTCTTCCTCTCTAAAATGGATGTTAGGATTTCCCTTCCAAGGATGTTGTGGAATTAAATGAAAGTGACTTAAGCAAAATACCTAAATATAGTACATAATAAATGAGTGCTATCATTACTTACATCAAATCCTCATGCAGAGAATTCAAGGCGTGTCTCCTGATTGAGACAGTTTAGACCTTTTAGCTAATACATTATAAATGATGAGGTGAAGTCACAGTGTTGATTTCCCAAACAAGATATATCGATCCTCTCTTGTAACAACATCCTTTTTTGCAATAACTTTGTTTTTTATGCCACATTATTGACACACAGATTTTGTGAGATGAATATTGATGCTGCGGATCCTCTCCATTTTTTAAAGCATAACTGACCATTTGATTTTAATCTGATGCTTTCAATGTGTCAGTAAGTGTTGGTAAGATGCTAACATTTTTCTTTAGAGACTGGGAAAATTAACCTGTGCTGAGCAATTTGCTTGAGGTTTATGGAGAAGTATGTAGTTGGAAGTGAAAGCTCTATCCCTCTCTTTGCACATAGAAGAAAATGTCAGCCCTTGTGATGGAAATGGGAAAAGACTGGGGCTGGTTCTGGGCCATAGAGAAGGAGATGCTTCTTTAGCCAAGAGAAGCCATTATCAAGGAGCAAATGTGGGTTAGATTTTCATAGAGACCCAAGAAAGTAGGCAGAACTTGAGGTATAGGGCAAAGATTGATTACAGAGATATCTATTGAATACCTTCATCCTAACAGAAACATGGGCAAGAGTTAGGAGTAAGGAATATGCATCTCTACTCTGAGCTGGCAGGGATGACTAAAGGAGGCAGGCATGGGGAGAAAGTCACATACCCTGGAACTCTGTGCAGTGTCCAGTGATGGCACAGTTTCTGTTGATGGTGTAGAGACCACACATCTACAGACCTTCTTATGTGATACTTGGGTCAATGTCCTTTGCACAGCCTTCCCAGGAGAAGAATCCAGCAGGCAAAGTCTGCCCTCAGCAACCTGAGCCTTCTCATCTGTGCCTTTTTGCCCCTACTCTGAGATGCTTCTATCTTGTCTTCCTTCAGGATCACAGTACTAACCCCACCCATGTAAAACATGGGCTCAGAGAAGGGATAGTCCTGTCCACCCAGATGCCCATTTTTACTGTCTACTGACAGGGATGTTGTTGCCTTCACCACCCAATTAGACGGATCAGTAAATAATTTGGGAAAACAGCAGTTCAACACCTGGTAGGATATTATTTAAAACCCAGTCCCAGATTTAAAGGTTTTTATAAAAACTTGCCATCTCAAAATATCTCTGCCCTCAACCTGCTGGTGGTCAGCAGGAGTCTGGCTCCCTTCCAGCTGAAGATACCAAACCTCCCAAGAAAGGAGCAGCTCACACCACCATCACTCAGCCATCCCCCCAGCATGAAATATTCTAGCACCACTTTAGTAAACTCATAGCCAGTGGAGGGAGCCGTGCCAGAGTGGAAAGACAGGTCCAGAACCATGGTTTTTACCTTGGCTGTATATCAGAATACCTGGGGAAGAATAAAAAAATATATAGTCTCCTGACTCTACTTCAGAACTAGTAAATCACAATCTTTTGTAGTTGGTCCTTACCACCTTCATTTGTAAAAAGATCCCTGGATAACTTAATGCACATTTCAGCTTTGGAAATTCAATCTAGGTCAAAAGACCTTGAGTAGACCTTGTAGCAACCAGAAAAGCACCAGCTTTTTTGGCCTCTAATTCAATCTAAGCCATGCTATTTTCAGAGTTTGAGAGATGCAGCAAGGCTACTTGATGTGTGATGCCAGTACAAAGTGGTGTTGAGCATCTCAGCATGTTTTATCTGGAGGCCCCACTCCTTCTTCCATGGGCACAAACAAGAGAGGAAAACCACAGATACTGAATTTTATATTTGATTCCAAATCTGTAAACTGTTTGAATTAAAAGAACACTGCTAGAAATAGAAAAACAAACAAAACAAAAACACCTAAATATCCTTAGGTAGGGAGAGGTTGATTAAGTTGTGGTATCTCCATACACTAGAAAGAATGTCAAGTGATCCTGAGTAAATACATTTATAAATCTAAAAGGATGACATAATATACTGTAGATGGGAAAATAAACATTACACATAGCATGACCAATATCTGCTCAGAACGACATATACATGCATACATACATGCAGATACAGATTGCAACCAAATCTTAAAAAAATATTACAAAATGTTTACTATGGTCATTTCCGAGTAAGGACACTCTGGGTGACTTTTGTTCATTCCTTTCCATTATTGTCTGACTCTTGTAAGGAACGTGCATTATTTGCAGACTTCAAAACAATGAAAGAAAGTACCACAAAGACACAATGAGCTCATGCTCTTAGCGTCTCTCACCTCAACTACCATGGTAGCTTCTCACATCTCTCCATCTCATAAGTTTTCAATATGACATCATCAATATCTTACAATGCAGACCAGGTAGTATCCATCCTCTCCAACTTCAGCAACTTCTCATTAGATACCAAATGAGGTCCAGCTCATGTCATTTGGGTTTACTCCTGATCTTCCTTCAAGGCTGTTTCTCTCTTGAACTGCTGGATCCCTCCCACCATGCCCGAGTCAGAGCACTACTAGTACTACCAGCACACAAATATTTTCAATGCTGGGTGGCTTTCCTACATTTTTTTTTTTACCTTTCCAATTACACTTACTCTTCAATAGTTGCTCAGAAATTGCCACCTACATCAGGCCTCCCACTGACACCCTCAGATTTAATGGCCTCTTCCACCACACCTACACTGTATGTTGGTTGAACCTCCAGGTGCCACCTATTTTTATTCTTTCTTGTTTATTGTTTACAGCTTTACTTCCACTGGGGGATAAAGGCTCCTGGAGCAAAGTCAGCTTCCTGTTCACCTTTGGATCTTTCATTGTTCCCAGCTCAGTGTACTGCAGATTACATTCACCCAATAAAAAACACGTTAAATAAAGCCTGAAATGTCAATAACCCAAATAACAATATCGTTCCCAAAGTCTATAGGTTTGGAGAAATTGAATCACTCCTACATTTCTGGTGGCAATATAAGATTGTTCACCCTCTCTGGAAAATAGTTGGGCAGTTTCTTATAAACCTGAACAGGCAACTACCATATGATCCAACATTTATAGTCCTGGGTATTTAAGCCCAAGAAATGAAAACTTAAATTTACACCAAAACTTCATATAGAAGTCCCCCTCATCCACAAGGGTTATGTTCCAAGATCATAGTATCAAAAATAGTATAAAAAACTATATATGTAGGATGCTTTTCCTATACTACATGCCTGTGATAAAGTTTAATCTATAAATTAGGTATAGTTAGATTAACAACAATAACTAATAATAAAATAGAATGACTATAACAGCATGCTACGACAAAAGTTACATGAATGTGGTTTCTCAAAATATCTTATTGCACTGTACTCACCCTTCTTGTGATGCTGGGAGATGATTAGATGCCTACATGGCAGGATGAAATGAGGTGAATGACACAGGCACTATGATGAGCGTTAGACTACCATTGACCTTATGGCTGTACTTTAGAAGGAGGATCATCTGCTTCTGGACCGTGCTTCACCTTAGGTAACTGAAACCAGGAAAAGTAAAATCACGTATAAGGGAGGACTGCTGTGTTAACTATACTTTCTAGTTTCTGTATCTGATGTTCTGACATCTGGAGCTTTGCTGCCTGGGGAAGGACTGCCCCTCCCATGGGTGGTTAGGTTTGTAGATTCCTAGAGGTAGCAGAGCACTTTCCCAGAAGCTTGCCTTTTATTGTGCAAAAAACCAATCCAAAGCCCAAATCTCTGACCAGCCATAAGTGCTGCTCTTAACACTTCTGAGACTCTATTCTCCAGGGGCCAGGCATCAAGCCGACTCTGCAGCCTGGAGCCCACTAAAATTATTCAAATGAGCCAGTCTTAACCGGGTTCATTGCTTAAATTACCTTGCTCATTCCTTCCCATGAAAACTACAGTAAAGGCCTTTCTGTGGTTTCCCAGCTCTTTCTCTCTGCCTGCAGCTGACCTTAGTGTTCTCTTATGTGACCCTGCAGGCATGGTGTGCTCCTGTCCTCACGGGAACTATGAGTAACAAGGAGTCTTTTCAATGGCAATGTCTCCTGATCTGTTGGCCTCATCATACTTGAATGAAACAAAACCCCAGGTAGGTTTTAATGCAAATCTATACATGATAACCCCAAACTGGAAATACACCCAGATATCCTTCAAAGGGTAAATGGTTAAACGAACTGTACTAGACCCATACCATGAAATATTTCTCAGAATAAAAAGGAATGAATTATCAATAAATACAACAACTTGGATGGATTTCCAGAGAATTTATGCTGAGTGAAAAAAGCCAATCCCAAAAATTACATACTTTATAATTCCACTGATATAACATTCTTGAAGTGACAAAATTATGAAAAAGACAGATGAGTGGTTCCCAGGGATCAGGGTGTGGAAGCGGGGCAGGAAAGAGGTGGGTATGGACAGAAAAGGCAACATAAAAGATTCCTGTGGTGATGATATTGTTCTGTATCTTGACTGTAGCAGTATCAAGATCCTAGCTGTGATATTGTACTTTATCAATGAGAAAGGTTACCACTGGGGAAAACTGGGCAAAGGGTACACAATTGTATATGAATCTATAATTACATCAAAATTTAAAAAGTAATTAATATAAAATTATAGTATTACACTTAGAATCTAAGAGATGTGTTCAAAGCTATCAATAAATAGCCCATAGAATCTTTTAGTAAACTTGATCATCTATCCACTCACTGACAAATAAATTCTGCTCCTTGCTATAACACACATTTCTAGACCAAACGATAACTATGCGCTTAAAACATATACACACATACACACACTGTAAAATATTGCTTATAGTCATAGGTCTTCATAGGACAAGGAGAAGAAATATTAAGGAAATTACCCACAAATCATGTCACAGCATCTGTTGTGGAAGAAAACTTAAGAAGAACAATAATATATAGAAGTGACTAATAGTATCAAAATGATTATTTGTTATACATTTACTTTAAAAGGAATAATTGATGATGAGATTAACATATTCAACCAAAGATTTTAATTAGAAAGAGATAATCATCATAACTATAATCAAGAGACCAAGTAAGGCCATGATACATAGGGAGTTACAAATAATAATCATAAGCCAAATTATCTACAAGGATACTGTGCTTATATGTCCAACATCCCATCGAAGTCATGTTCAAGGCAAAATGTATGCTTGTGAATATCAATCAAATCAAAATTAAATGAATGCCAGATGATTAAAATATGGAACAGTGACAGGAGATAGTTGCAGGAAGTGATGAGAAGGCCACCAAACAATCCTGTAAAACAGGAGCCTGAAGTAGGAGGAAGGCCCAAGAGTGGGATACTGACAAAGATCCAGCTTCCTGAAATGGAAGGATGAAGGCCGTGAGGGTCTATTCATAGGACATGAGAAAAGCCCATGGAAATTGGCAAAAGACTTTTTAAAAATGTACTCTCCAGTGGGCAGTGAATGGCCCTCCACTTTATTGCCTGTGAATGAAACAGAAATGGGGAAGTGGGTACAGAAGCAGTACCAGGAAGTAAGTTCAATGACAGCTCTCCCAGATGTTGTTACCCCTCCTCCAGGAGGCGCGTTTCTCTGTTAATCTGGTACTTACGTGTGACACACACCACTGTAAGAAGATTCTACCCCTTTCCAATAATAGCTAGAGACATATGCCCATACTGAGCATGAAAGGAGGGGAATTTGTGACCGTCTGAGACAGATAGCAGCTGACCTGTAAAAAAATTCAGTGACTTCCCTTGGGTGACAAGAGGACCGGGATGTGTAATGCTGATTAAGGGAAAATATCTTAAGGCTCAATTCCTTCCTACAGTCTATTATGCCAACCTTAGATTCATTTGCAATAAAAGTGAAAGACCTCCAGAGTTGTTTTGCAATGGATAGCAGCTACGATATGGGAAGTTTGGCCTTCTTGGAGAGATTTTCTGAAGAAAGTCAAATTTCCAGGCTCTATTCATCTGTGAGGACTATTGTAACAAAATACCACAATCTGGGTGGCATAAGCAACAGAAATTTATTCTCTCATGGTTGTGGGGGCTGGAAGAAGTCCAAAAGCAAAGTATTAGCAGGGCTGTTTCTCTGGGGACTATGGGGCTTTTCTATTCCAGGCTTTTCTCCTTGGCTTGTAGATGGCTGTATTCTCTCCATGTCTCTTCTTATCATTTTCCCTATATGTGTGCCTCTGTGTCCAAACTTCACCTTTTTTAAGGACACCAGTCATATTGGATTAAAGCCTATCTTGAACTTGATTACCCCTGTAACAGCACTATCTACAAATAAGGTCATATTCTGAGGTATAAGAGAATGATTTTACCTGTTGGATTCACAGGCAAAGGGAGGCAGCCTCTATCTGGAGGTTCCCCTGGGGCTATCCCCCTGACATGGCCACCAGTTACTCCTTTTGAAAAGCAGCTATTAATTTGTTTCTGGGTTTTTCTGGACACCTGACATCTGAACATCCCACAAATAAAGGCCTTATGACTCCTACATGAAATTCACATTTTAGGGTGGGTGAACTCAGACTCAGTAACAAAGTGGGAAGGGCCCATAAATCTTCCTGGCCAAATGGAAATGATACCTGTGGCATCTTGGCTTTACATGGAAAGGTGGTAGCTATCTCCAGGGGAAGAATTTTTTTTTCTAAAAACGTGGGCTTAGTTCACTGTAGTTCAGCTAAGCTAAAACATGATAGTGTCCGCTGGCCTACTCCGACTATTCAAGGTCAGCATCAGCTATGCAGAAGAAAATTGGAAGTGGTGGGCAGAACCCAAGCCATTTTCAGAACTCTAGACACTATTCTCCTTGATGAATCTTGTTATATTTTTACTGACTCTTGTTTTATTGCCAATTACTTATTTCATCTGCCACCTGGACAATAAGGCTAGCAGGTTAAAGATACCCCTCTTTGGAACTGAGGACTATGGAGACAAATCATGGCTGCTAGTCAAAATGTGTAGGTCCTCAGGTAGGTGACCCCTGTAAAAGTCTGCTTTCTGATGAGATTGCCTAGGATCAAGCTGTTGGCCAAGCCTATACCACCCTGATCACTACAACCTGGCCATCAACACACTGGGCACGGAAAGAGAGACTGAGCACAAACCAAAGGACTCTACATCTCTAATGCAGAAGCTGTCGCTGGATTCCTGACTTGGGACTCTTTCCAAAACTGACCTGTTTGCCTTGGGTTGATGGAGGTGACATTACATGGAATAGTATCCCTGCCTGCTTTTGGTAGACTGACTGCATAAAACTTCTGAATCTCTTTCAAGGCCATCAGTGGTGCCTCACCACTGTTGACACTCTTTCTCCATCTGTGCATTGCCTTTCACACTTGAATACTATATTTTGATGAGTCGAAGTGTTTACATTTGATGAACTCCAATTTATTAATGTTTCACACTTAGAACTTAATGTATGTTGTTTATTCAACAGTATTTGACCACAAAAGAGCAATTTTGTATGGTTCAACCTAATAATATGGTTTAACTACATGAATATGTCCTATATATTAATTCATTTAATTTTCACAAAAAAACATTGGGAGGAAATCCCCATTTTACAGAGGGTGAAACTGAGGAAAGAGACTAAATAACTTCCCTGACCTCATACAATTAATTAATGACAGAGGAAGATTCAAACACTGGTGATGTGGCTCTCAGGTCTGCACTCAGTCACAATCCTGTATCACATGTCCCATCTAGTGCTGAAGTATCAATTAATATGTCTCTCTCTCTCTCTCTAGTCTATGGACTCCTTGAAGGGAAAACTGCTTGCTTGCCTTTGTAGCCCTTACACCCAGCACAGTACCTTGCACATGGTCAATGTCAATAAATACTTGAGGAACAAATAGATAAACAAATGGGGAGGTCTCCACCAATGCCACCATCAGGGACTGCTCATTTGACATTTCAGAGGCAATAATCATGTTCTTTCAGACTTGATACATTTGTACAGTGTACCTGCTGGTCTTTAAACATACATCAGGTTTTCTGGAACTATTCTTTTTCAGATCCTTCCTCTTTAAAGCATTGAATATCATAATACAGATCTTCCTGAGTAATATAGTCATTGCAAGTGGGGGTCTCTGACTTATATGATTGAAGAAAATCCTATTGCAGAAGATCCTAAGTATTAAAAAAACATATCTCAAGGACAAAACAATGGAGCTTTTAAAAGATTACAAAAATTATATATGATTCTCCCAATTCTTCTAGAGAACCGTTTCCTCTCTATCAAAAAAAAAAAACCTGCCTACCTACTATTATATCTAGTCATATATATTATATATACATAATGTGTATATAAGTGGAAATAATGCAACACAGCTACAAAGAAATTATTTTGTGGGATACTTGTGATATTTTGATTATGATTATTACTATAATTATTAAAAAATTCATCAAACATATTTGGAAGAATCTCACCATCTCTCTTTATAATCCAATACCATTATTTGAAAAAAAAAGGCCTCATTCACTTTTGGGATTGTTGCATGCTACACTAACACACTCATTTGAGGGAGAAAACTTATGAGTTACCCCTAGGCAGTTCAGTGACAATGCAGATGAATTATATTATAATTTTTGGTAATTAGCATTCATAAAAACAGGAACATCCTTTACATAGAGTCAACTTTAAAACTCCTTCTCAGATTTAAAGCCTCTAAATAAATCACCTCTAATTTGTGCCTTATAGCTGAATTCCTATTGTGATTTACCAATTCTAACTCACGTCAGCCTTGGTGAAAGGATATTTTGCAGAAATGTTAGCTTTGCCACATAAGTTAAATATTGCTGTAAGTGGGGTTTGCTGGAGTCAGATCTGATTGTTTTTGTAATAATATAATTTCATTAGTTCTTAGTAGTGCTTGTCAAGATATGTTACAGCTATTTGATCTGATATAAAATAAAGCCCTTATCCTAATTTATATTTGGCTTTGAGAGAACAATTTCTTCACCACATAGGTAGCATGTAGGTGAATATATATTTCTTGTAAATGAGTAACTAGAAGAACACCTAGGAAATGTTTTACAAAACTAACTCATTCTTTTTCATAATATTTGGGCCTTTTAAATAAAAGGTACCTTGAAAATTCCAGATGTTGCTACTATTATTATAGTCATTTAAATTACTAGAAGTAATATATCATATTAATTGCTCTTAATGAGGATTATAAATAATTACAATAAAAATTAATTGCCCTTCATAGAGTGAGTTGCATTTTGTAATATTTCTGGATAGGTATGGTTGGAAACACAATTACTTTCTCCAAAAATGCAATACAAAACATATTTTTTGATCAGCACATCAAAATGTCTTGCAACCAAATACTGTGTATGGACAATGCACTCCCAGCCATATTTTGGGGTGATATCTTATGGATGTTTCTGCTAAGAGAGAAACACACAAATACTGTGTTATACTACATTTTCACCCAAAAGTCAGAGTGATAGTGAAAATAACTAGAAACATAAGCTACAGAGACATGTATGGAATTCCAGGATTTCTGTATTAAAGAATAAGTAAGACTGTCCAGATAAAGTCCTGACTACCCACTTAGTTTTAAATGCACATGTTGGACTCCAGTCCTAGAAATTCTGACATAATGGCTCCTAAACTGTATTTTTTGTCTGTTTTCTTCAAGTTTTATTTAAATTCTAGTTAGTTAACATATAGTATAATACAATATTAGTTTCAGGAATAGAATTTAGGGATTCATCACTTATATAAAACACCAGTGCTTATCACAAGTGCCATCCTTAATACCCATCACCCATTTAGCCCATCCCCCTGCATTTTTGAGAGGTACCTCACAAGATCCCAGTAAAGGATTTCTCATACCACTCTATGAAAAACGTGACCTGGAAAGACTGAAGTATCAGGCAGGTTGCCAAGATAGAGACTCTAACATGTAGAGGGAGGCTGAAAACTGGTTATCAGAGGCAGATCACAACATCAGGGCTAGGCTGGAAGAGATGCCCTCAAGGTTGGGTTAAAGCTCAATTTTTGTTCACATCCAAGATCAAATAGGTCTTAATGAGTAGGGTGGGGCTGAAGCTATAGGCACGAATGCAAGTGGTCCTGGTTGAAGACAGAAAAAAAAGCCCAAGAGGCTAGAACACAGGCAGTTTCTGTCACGTGGTGCTTCTCTCACTTCCATCTCCTGGATACTCTGCAGCCAAATGAAATATGGCTCTCCCCTCTCAAATCAGCCAAGACTTTGGGTGTGGAGAAGAACCATTATCTCTCTCTCTCTCTTTTTTTTTTTAATTTATTTTTTTTTAATTTACATCTAAGTTAGCATGTAGTGCAACAATGATTTCAGGAGTAGATTCCTTAATGCCCCTTACCCATTTAGCCCATCCCCCATCCTGCAACCCCTCCAATAACCCTCTGTTTGTTCTCCATATTTAAGAGTCTCTTTTGGGGGCGCCTGGGTGGCACAGTCGGTTAAGCGTCCGACTTCAGCCAGGTCACGATCTCGCGGTCTGTGAGTTCGAGCCCCGCGTCAGGCTCTGGGCTGATGGCTCAGAGCCTGGAGCCTGTTTCTGATTCTGTGTCTCCCTCTCTCTCTGCCCCTCCCCCGTTCATGCTCTGTCTCTCTCTGTCTGAAAAATAAATAAATGTTAAAAAAAAAAAAAAAAAAAAAAAGAGTCTCTTTTGTTTTGTCCACCTCCTTGTTTTTATATTATTTTTGTTTCCCTTCCCTTATGTTCATCTTTTTTGTCTCTTAAAAAGTCCTCATATGAGTGAAATCATTTGATTTTTGTCTTTCTCTGACTAATTTCACTTAGCATAATACCCTCCAGTTCCATCCACGTAGTTGCAAATGGCAAGATTTCATTCTTTTCCATTGCTGAGTAATACTCCATTGTATATAAATATACCACATCTTCTTTATCCATTCATCCATCAATGGACATGTGGGCTCTTTCCATACTTTGGCTATTGTTGATAGTGCTGCTATAAACATTGGGGTGCATGTGTCCCTTCAAAACAGCATAACTGTATCCCTTGGATAAATACCTAGTAGTGCAATTGCTGAGTCGTAGGGTAGTTCTGTTTTTAATTTTTTGAGGAACCTCCATACTGCTTTCCAGAATGACTACACAAGTCTGCATTCCCACCAGCAATGCAAAAGAGATCCTCTTTCTCCGCATCCTCGCCAACATCAGTTGTTGGCTGAGTTGTTAATGTTGTCCATTCTGACAGGTGTGAGATGTTATCTCATTGTGGTTTTGATTTGTATTTCCCTGATGATGAGTGATGTTGAACATTTTTTCATGTCTCCATTGGCCATCTGGATGTCTTCTGTGGAGCCATTGTCTCTCTTCTTAAACTTGATGGGATAAGCTCTGATACAGGAAGATTATCTGAAAAGATGTCAAGTGGAAACAAAGGATGCAGAGGGTAGAACTACCTGGGGCTAGGATTATGGGGACATACAAGATAACTTTCTGGACTTACCAGTAAAGTTGACTTCTGCTCTGCCAAATGTCACATCTCTGAGTAAAATGACTTTCTGGAATTCACTTAAAGGAAGGAGTATAGCTGCATTAGAAATCAGTGATTTCCAGTTTAGCTGACCATCAAGACCCAAGACGCATTAAAATTTCTCCCCAAAAGATTCTCATTTTAGTAAATTTTAGTTAGAGATTAAGAATATGTGTTTTTAAATAGTGTCCCAGTTAGTTCTTATATGCATCCAGAGCTGGGAACCACTGTACCAAAACACATCAGAAAGTTAACATATGCCTTAATTCTGTCTTTATTTGATGAATAATTTATAGCTTGCAGATTCTAATAATTAATTCTATGCTTATTAATTATACAGCCAACCGTGCAACGTTCCATGAGTGTTTGAAATGTTAGTGTTTTCGTGAGTTCAGTCATAATTCAAGTTGAATTATTTTAACTAGAGTCCATCAACAATCTCTAAATTAGTATTCTGTGAGTATGTTGCTATTTCTGTCTCACCCAATGATCTGAGAGGACAACTACAGTGTGACGAAAATTTTAGCATCAGACAATAGTTTCCAGAAAGGGAACAGACAAGGTCTACAGAAGAACACAAGATCCAAGGAAAGAACCCCTGGCAGCCCCAAGGCCCAGTGAAAGTGTGATCTTTAGCAAAATGCCAAATTGTAAAGTGTAGACTTCACATGGTATATTCCCTGTAGGATAATGAAGCCTTCATTAGGAGGGGGGAAATGAGTGACATGGAGTGAGAAGATAGTGGCAAGGTTGACACCAGTAATGACCACTGGCTTTCTTTAGAATTTTTCCTTAGTTAAGAGGGGATGGTAAAGCAGAGGGAGAGGGAGACAGCCAGGAAACAGACTTTTGTTTTTCTGTCTGAAAGAAAGAAATGCTGTGGCCAAGGTAGCTGTGTTCTTGAGCTAATTATAAGAGCCGAAGACACAATAAATAATATTTCATTTTCAAAGGGCCAGACAGATATTAAAAGCTCACTGAGCAGAGATCTGAAGCAAAAGAGCATCAAACCACTTGATTTTTTATTACTTTTGGCATAGACTGTAAAGTCATGTTATTCTTGGAAAAATGATGCAGCAGTTGAGAGAAAAGGGTTCTATTGAGAACAGAATTTCCCCTGAAATTGTCTTTTTTTTTTTTTTTTTGCAACTGCTAATTACTCTCTTCCCTCAACCTGCTAAACCCATCTATATCCACATAGTTACTACAGGCTTTCTCTGATGGTATAATATTACCCTGCCCCCTGATTACATGTGATTGGTCCAAGGGTGGGCATCTGACCCAAGCTGAGTAAATCATTCTGAGTATTTGGAATGTGTCTTTGGGATTCTTGCTCATTTTAGCTGCTTGCTTGAAAAGAAGTGATGAATTCCTGAGAAATGAATACAGAAACCACTTCTCATTACAACTAGAAAACAGAGAAATGAAGGCTGTGATATGAGAAAAGAAAGATGTGGATGTGAAAAGAGAAGCAAAGACAAAATGTCAAAAAAAATGTCACTGGCAATATACATCCCTATACGAATTATTCTTCAGGTTTGGACATGCTATTCTACTTCATGCTAGTCTCTATTAGCCTTTCATTATTGCAATCAAGAGATCTCTAAACAAAGTCGAGGAGAAATGCCAAAGGATGGGCCAAAGAGACCAAAGTCAAATGCCCAGGAAAGAGATGGGACTCTGAAATTACCAGAGAATTGCACTCCTAAACAAAGTAGGCTGAGTAGGACTGACATCAAATGTCAAGTAAAATTATTACTGTAAAGTAAAAAGGAATAATCAGGGTGAAGCCACTTATGGGGAATCAACACTAAGAAGTTTTGTTACCAAAGGGTTGGCCAGATTTGAAAGGCTTCAGATAGATACAGTTGATTGAGGTAAGCAAGGTTCAGCATCCACATCTAAAAATCCACACACAACTTCTGACTGGAGCAGAGGAAAATGTGCTATGTTCAGTTTTTAGAAGCTCTTGATACCAGTAAAATAGAAAGAAGAAACTCCCATATGGGGTTTATATGCTAATCTTTGCTATGGCTGATATCTTTTGGTTTATCTATCTCTTTTTTTTATATACACATAAAAAAGATACTTGGTGGTATCATATGTATTCGTTGATATTGAGTTGCATCTATTTTTGAACATGGTGATAGGAGGATAATGAAAGCATAGGAGTTATTAGCAGCCTTCTAGGGATGGACCTTGAAGATTCAAAGTGGTCATCGATAACACATGTCTCTGAAGGTATGTGTCACAGATGGTCCAATTTAATCTTGTCGTATAAATTTGTCTGGTACTAAGAAGACCAAAATAGTTCTGTGGATTATGGAGAAGTTTAATATCAACATGTATTTAATCTTCATTCCTAGAGATTATTGTTATTTTAATCACTATGTTGATGTGCTGAGAATACCTAAGGTGATCAGTTGTAGTAACAAATCAATGAAGTTAATAAGATATCTAAACTTAAATAAATGGATATTGTCTGTTGATGGACAAAAACATCTCTTAGACTTTAAGTGAAGAAGAATCATTGTGATAAAGTGTTGTTAAACCAGATCATTTCACAGGTCTAATATTATGTACTTGATCTCTAAGTTTACTGAGAAAATATCCTAAGATGAATATATGCTATGTAAAGTTATTTTAGGATGAAAGAGTACTGAATTGGGGTAATGAAGAGTAAGGATAAAAATTCTAGTTTTTCAGTCATAATGAGTTCAAGCAGCCTGACTCTCTGAACTTCGATTTCTTTAAATAAGATTATATTATCTTTCCTCCCACCTTAAAAGGGTGCAGTGAGGAAGCCAAATAACACTGGGGAAAGCTTTTTGCCAAAATGAGAAACAAATACAAATAAATGAAGAAAGAAGAAGAGCCCCTCCTCCAAAAATGTCTCTACGTTTCCAGCTAACAACCAAGACTAAAACTGCTCGAAAATAAGAATGGAAACAAACAAAAAACAAACAAACAAACAAACAAACAAACAAACAAAACTGGGGATCCACAAATGGCTACAGAGGTAGACAGAAAAGGAAGAGCTCTTGTGATGTTACTTCAGATGTGCCAAAGTGTCTCCTCTGATTAAAACCAAAATAAGAAAAGGAGACCTTGTCTTCTTACTTACTAATTCCCCAAGTCTCCAAGATGAAATCTATACCCACTTGTTAAAATGCATTGCCAATGTAAGAAATAACCTTTATTAGTCATTTACAACTTAAATAAGTTAGTATGTGTTGTTGGGTGCCTACTGTGCACATGAACATAATTAAGCTACAAAGAGCTACAAAGAAGAATACAATACAGTTCTTGCTTTCAAGGAGTTAACAAGCCCAATGGGAGAATCAAATTCATATGTAAAAAGTTACAATATGTAATATGATCAACTCTATAATAGAAGTACAACCTTCAGAAAGACAAGCAGAAGAGAGGCAGAGCTGGGGAAAGCTTTTCTTAGAATAGGCTTTCAAGTTGAAGGTAAGAGAAAGAAAGAAACTGGCACGAGGAAATTAGATATTTCAGAAAAGAATCCATAAAATGTAGGACAGTAACAGAAAGGGAAAACAGAGCATTTGGGCGGGGGTGGGGGGAGACATTGCTTTGTCAGTAGTAATATCACTGGTAACTTGAGGATAAATTCTAGAATATTTAGGTTATAAGCTATTCCGGAGTTCTTTTCCAGGTTCTATCACTGCCTGCTCAGCCACAAAAGAAAATAATGGCAAAAAAAGTTTTCAAAAGGAGAGCGGGCAAATTGTGGGTAACTGTATTTCTGAAAGCTGAAAATTTTAGTTGAAATGAAGAAATCCAACAGGAAGTGAATGCCTGGCTAGCAAGGGAGAGGAGCCCAATTTCCATAACACGGAGGGGCCCTATGTTCATTAAGGGGGTTCAAATGCCCAGATCTCCTTTTGCCTGAAATTTTCCCAGGTACTTATGGTCACAGCAGGAAAATAATCTTCAAAAATCAAAAAACTGTATGCTAATAAACACCACTGCTTTCTTTTTGGTTGACTATCTTATAAGAATAACTGTCATTTTTCTCAGATGACTTGCACTTAATTTTCACATCAGGTAAAACCCACTGACATCACCTCCATTTCACATATGGAATCCTATTGCTACCACAAACCAGCTAAGAATTCATGGAACTTCTCTTTAGTGGCCCACATGCAAGTGTCCCAATTTCTAGTCTCTTATAATAATTTCCTTGCTGAGTTGCCAGATTTTTATACCTCCTTGCTTTTCAATTTCACATATAATTTTTCTTGGATAAAAGAGGAAAGCCCTAGAGGATTCTCCTTGTTCTCTACTGCTTCAAGAAAATAGAATTTTAAAATAGCTATAGTTTGCCCAATGGAGAGAGAGACAAGTAACTTACAAACAGTTACAGCTCTTCGAAAGATCCTAGCAGTGTACTCATTATTTGCGTTCAAGTTTAAAAAAAAAAAAAATTGCAGAGCAAATAGAACTTACATCCATCTGAGGTAAAACATTTCATTATATTTTATTATCCCCCAATCAATTCCTAAAGCAATGTGTGAATTAAAATGTTTTACCCAGCATTTTCAAGAAACCAATTTAAAATTACACAGCTTATAACAAATTGCCAGAAATATTGCAAGCAGCCATTAATTTACTCCAAACCAATTAAACTCTACATTAATACATGCAGTAATACACATGCACTTGTTCCTAATTTCCTTTTGTAATTAAGCATGGGTACAAGGAATAGTTTCACTTGACAAAGAACTTTAATCCCCTTGTTTGATCTTCCCTTGTCCTCTCTGGCCTCTACTACAAAGCGGCAAAGGTCACTTTTTCCATCATTGCCCATCTTCTTTCATTTATAAGACCAATTTCCTTTAAATACTCAAATATACTACATAGTGAGTTTCTAGGTATTCCGAAATTGCCTTATAGTTGGGGGACATTCCATCCTTGAATCAACAGAAAGGAGCTCCCAGAAGGCTAATGGAAAGTATATATAAGTGTTCCAGAATTTAATGTCAACAGTATGGGGAAAACAAATGCAAACTTCTCTAGTTTATAGTCAAGATCAGCGTGGATTAGTCAGGGTTCGTCAGAGGAACAGAAGCAAAAGATTGGATGATGGCCACCCACACTGGTGAGGATATTCCACTCTACTGAGTCCACTGGTTCAAATGCTAACCTCACCTGAAAGACTGCTACAGACACACCCAGAAATAATGTTTAATCTGTGCCCCTCATGGCCAAATTTACACACAAAATTAACAATCATAAGTCCACGTCTCGTCAACTTGACACCCATGTGCATCTTCTTAAACCATATTTAATCTTCAAATAAAGACAATAACAAGGTCATAATTCCACCTAACACTATATAACTATCCTGTGCACAACCAAAAACTCACAAATTCCTGCCCCAGAAGAGAAGGTAAAGTCCTTGATTCATGTTTTCTATTCTCCTTGACATCCTATAACTTAAATACTATGATTTAAGATTAGCAATACTTAAATGCTATGATATAAAGTTAATATATCTTATTTTATATAAGTAAATAAAATCACAAAGGAAAAAAATTATATATATATATGTATGTGTGTGCGTATATATATATATATATATATATATATATATACACATACACACACACACACAGATTCAAAGAACATACACACACACACCACATAAATGTATTCATAGAAAAATAAAGAGTAAATATTCATGAAAATCACAGTCTTCATTTCTGTAATGGGTCATATGTCATAGCTGCTATTTAGAACTACTGTCTTCCACTACTCGTTCTGTATTCCTTTTGCCTTCAAGCACCTCAACTGGTCATGGTTCTTTACCCGGTAGGGTGACCCTAATCTTTGTTCCTGCAGTCTGAGTCATCAGCAGTCCTGCCTGGATTGGGTGGTGGTAATTTTTCATTGGTCTTAATCTGGGACTGGCAATATTAAGAGATGCCTTAAGGGATGTCGTATAGCCCGGACATACTCTTCCTTATCACTGTTGTGGAATAGCAGTCCAATCTCTTTTTGGTAGTCAGAATCAGTCACCTGAGCCAACCTGTTAACTCCCTCCAAAATCCAGAGAGGCACTATAGGTTACATGCCTGTTTTGGGGTGGTAAAAGTGTCTGATGCAAAAACTTACCTTTCACCTTGGAAGGAATATCTCTACATGCCCCACACCACTGGACCTTAGAAGTTTCACTGATATTAAAGGCCCGTGAATTTTAGTTAGATTTATTTCATACCCTCTGACAAAAAATGTCTTACAACAAGGTTACAGTACTTGCTACCTCTTTCTCACTAGGCCCAATCAGTATGCTATCATCCATGTAATGGACTGTGGGGTGATATCTTTCGGAAGGGAAAATAGATCAAGATCCCTGAAAACTAAATTATGACACCAGGAGAGTGAAGAGTTGATGTACCCCTGATATAGTACACCGTATTGCTGGATTTACCAACTGAAAAAAAAAACTGCTTTTGGCAGACATTATGGACAGAGATGGCGAAAAAGACATTTGCCAGATCAATCGCTGTCTATTAGGTATCAGGGAATGTGTTAATTTCTTTAAGCAATAAAACTACATCTGGCTAAAGCAGCTGCAATCAGAGCCACCAATTGGTTAAATTTCAATAACCCACTGGTCATTCTCCACAATCCACCTGTCTTGTGCATGTCTTCTGCAAAATGGGAGAGTTGAAGGGAGATGTGGTGGGAAACACCAGCCCTGCATCCTTCAAATCCTTAATGGTGGCACTAACCTTTTGCAATCCCTCCAGGAACATGGTATTGCTTTTAATTTACTATTTTGCTAGGTAAGGACAGTTCTAGTGGCTTCCCCTTGTCCTTTTTCACCATGATAGTCTTTATTCTATAGGTCAGGGAACCAATGTGGGGTTTCTGCCAGCTTTTCAGTATGTCTGTTCCAACTATGCATTCTAGAACTGGGGAAATATCACAAGATAGATTCAGGGATCCATTGGGCCTACTGTAAGATAGACCTGTGCTAAAATTCCACTGATCATCTGATATCCAAAAGCTCCATCTCTGACTGGTGGGGCCACAGTAATGGCTTAGAGTCTCCTGGAATTAGTGTTAGTTCAGAGCCTTTGTCCAATAATCCCCAAATGTCTGATTATTTCCTTTCACCAATACAGGGTTACCCTGGTAAAAGGCCATAGTTCCTTTTGGGGATGGCTGAGAGAAATATTAGTAGTATACATTTTCAGTAGTGTACTGAAGTCATACCTCAAGGGGATCCAGCTTCCCCTTCATTCAAATTTTTCTGGATGTGGAAACTGGCTCATGTCCGGGAATTGATTGAAGGGACATGGCTTTCTGTTCTTATGATTCAGGTTAGACTTGTTTACTTGACCTAGAACTTTTCCACTTGTACAGATCAAGTAAGAATTTAGCAGGCTTTCTAGCTATTTCATTTCTAGAGATATCATGATCAATTAGCCAGTACCATAGGTCTGTGTGAGTCAGAATATTCTGATTGCTGCTTTGACTCTGGTGTCCATTATAGTAACCACACCTACCTTGCCTGTGATGGTTGAGTACCACCACTTGGCCCTTTCTACCCTGGGATCTAGTTAATGACCTTGAATTGAGGTTTCCCAATTCAGTGACTGCAGTGTCCACTGTGAGGTCTGGTGTACAGAGAAGACTAATCACAGAGATTTTCAAGGATGCCAGGGCTCCCCTTACAAATTTATTCCTCACAGTCCTGCTGAAATGTATGTCTTCTGGACCCTCCTAATTTCGGTAAGTCACTCTTAAATGGTAAATCTACTCTTTAACACTGTAATGTCCCTAAGCCTTTGGATCCCTTCCTCTACAAAGCATGTCTGGTATTTCCACTCACTCACGGGGTCATCTCTTGATCCGTGTTTCAGCCAACCAACCAAAGAAACTATTAGAGTCCTTTCTAAACTCCCTGAATTACAACATTAAATGCATAATCTGCTTTATGAACCTGTGTCAATAAATATAGCTTGATCCCACTTTCTGTTCCTTCCACTATTGTCCTACATCTTTGGTATCTATTCCCACATGTTCCCTAGATTTCTGTCTATATAAATTAGAAAAGTTAGCCAGATGTAATACACCTTCTCATTGGTCACACAGAATACCTCATCTTTGGGACCTGCTGGTACTTGAATCTAGTTATAGGTCTAGAAGCAAAGAGGGGTGGTTGGATGGGTTCTGAGGAGATTCAGCATTGTCATGCATGTCAAATACCTTAAGGGAGGCCATTACAGTTTTCCCAGGGAATGTAGGGTTAATCTGGTCAGTCAGGGGTGGAAAGACCAACACCGCTGTGGATGACAAGGCCAGTACCACTAGAGGTGGGAATGCCACTGTGAGGAGTGAGGGGGTGAGGAGGCCCACTCTGCTGGAGATGGGGAGACTTCCTCCACTGGTAAGGAAGAATTACCAGAATTTAGAGACTCAATGTCCTCAGCTTCAGCAGAATCTTCACACAACCTCATCCCAGCTTATGATCCCATTCTTGCCCATTCAATGTCCTCACTTTAATAGTAGACACCCTGTGAGGCTGGGAGTTCAAGTTGCATTGTAATTTAACAAGTCACAGGATGAGGTTCTACATTTGGTTTTTAGCAGCTTCAGCTCTGTAGCTACAGGTGATAAGGGTCTTTCCAGGAATGCATAGTAGCTCTTAGGTCATTTGTGAAGAGCTTGAGCTGGGAATTTAAATCTCTGAACTCCTCCTTTTCTTTTGCTACTTTGTCAATAATATTAGGAGCAATCAGTCAATGTCATTATATTCATTAATTTTTCAAAAATGTTCAGAAGTTCCATATACTATGTCACCTAGCTCCTTGTTTCTTATAAATAAGTGATTTATGCAGATGTTTTGCATATCTCTATAAACAGTTTACACTGCGGATTATAAGTGCTCTCTCCATACTGGAAAGAGAGTCATTAGCATCTTTAAACCTAATTAGATTAGAGAAACAATTCCATACTCTTGGTACCAAAATTGTATTAGTCTATGTTCTTCAAATAAACAAAAGTCATAGGATACATCTACCCATCTATTTATCTAATAATAGACATATCTATTATATCTATCTATAAAATTTTATCATCTATCGAGAGAGAGATTCATTATGAGGAATTGGCTCATGTAATTTTCAAGGCTGAGAAGTTCTATGATCTGCCATCTGCAAACTGGAAATCCAAGAAACCTGATAGTCTGAGTCCAACTGCCTGAGAACCAGGAGAGCATATGTTGTAAATCCTAGTCTAAGGGCCAGAGAAGATGAATTGAGAGGAGATGAGATGAGATGAGATGAGATGATGAGATGAGATGAGATGAGATGAGATGAGATGAGATGAGATGAGATATCCCACCTCAAACAGTAAGGCAGGAAAAAGGTATGAAAAGGGGAAGAATTCCTCCTTCCTCAAGCGTTTTCTCTATCCAGGCCCTCCAGGGATTGGATGATGCCCACCTAAGTTGAGAAGGGCAATTCACTTTGCTAAGTCCATTGATTCAAATACTAATCTCATCTGGATATGCCCTCACAGACACAGCCAGATATTATGTTTAATCTGGGCACCCTGTGGCCAGTCAAGTTGACACATAAAACTAGTTATCACAAATTAATATACCATTCTGAGCTTTATATTTTCAATTGCATATAAAAATTGACCTCCAACTCAGGATATTTAATATCCTTCTGAAATCCCTTGAAATATAAAGATTACCAATTATAGAAGAGCTACCATGTTAATCCTTAATTTCTAATTGCCTTCTAAAAATTCTTATTTGTGTCAAAAACAAGAATATTGAAATTTCTACAAAAACCAATTTGAGTAAATTTGTCATCCTAAGGAAGTCTCAGGTATTTAGTAAAGAGAAATAATGGTATTGAGCTCCTACTATGTCCTGTGCTCTTTAAGTGGATTTTCTTATTTAGTTTTCACACACACACACACACACACACACACACACACACACACACTAATAAGGAAAAAAATAACTAATATTTGGAAAGTTTCATAATTTGCCACTGTCAGTTTGGAGCAGAGTTGGACTTCAAACCTAGCTCTAATCCCAAAGTTGTGTTCTTTACATAATAGAAACCTTCTACCCAAAGAAACAACTCTATTTGTGGAATGTTAGTGCCCATACATATATAAACATCTCATATACTTAAGTAAAAATATTCATTCTATCGTTTTTCCACTTGACATTATGGCATGAACATTTATGCATATAGGCTCTAAAATGTTAAAAGTTAACATCTTTCTAATGCTTTTTCTTGGTAGTATACTTTAATTTCTTTAAGCGTTACCTAGTAATGAGCATTTAAACGGTTTCCAAATTCTTTTCATCATTGATTAGGCATAAGTAAAGTATTTATTCCCTTAGATTTTGATTTCTATTGAGCTATTTCTTTAAGATATAGTTTTAGTTGTGAAATTCATGGGAGTAAAAGATATGAGTATTTATATAGCTCTTACTACACTGACCCTTTTTTTTCTCAACCAGGTGCACTAATTTAAAATGAAATATTGCTACTTTTAAAAGGAGACACTGTCAACACTCACATTCTACAATGGGAAGAATATCAAGCTTCAGGGATTTATCACTCAAATTTTTGTTGTGAATTGCCCTTGAAAAGGATAGTGACAGACCTCCTCCCCTACCCTGAATTATATTACATCCGAGAGGACTGAAATGGTCATTAATTTTTAATATTATCTCTTCTCAGGGAAGAGCATAATGAATTTTCTTTAGACATTCTTATAGGATTGAAATCCTAGAAATTCTGGGAAGATTTCAGAGTATCTATAGTGAGCTCTGAAAAATGTTAACCAAGTTTCCAGATGAGAGTAGGTAACAGAAAAAACAGTAAATATTAAACTACCTACAATATCAATTCCTACCATAATAACAACTAATAATGCCTGTACAATGCTTTCCTGTTTAGACAGTTTCTTCCCATATGTTTGATCTTGGGTGGGGAAGAATAGATTACACTGGAATGAGGTTTGTGAGATACAGAAAACTGTGTGCCAGGGATAAGATTTGTGCCTTTGTCCTTACTGAAGTTAACAGTCTCATTGGATTAAAAATACATCATCACATTAAAAACTATGTCCCAAAAAAGGTAACATTAAATATCTAACAAGTAAAATATATGATATATCAAAATATAAAAGAAGGAAAGTTTAATTATTCTGGACTTGAGTAATCAGAGTAGTCAGTATGGCTGAGGTATGGAAACTCCTTTTCAGAGAAGTTATATATGATAAGTATCAGGAAGTTAAGCCTTCATTGCATTCTGGCCCTTCTCCAGCCTTCCCATCATCACCTCAGTGTACTTTATTCAGGCCTTTAGGAGCATCCTGAGGAGTTTCCTTTATGAAGGTCAGTCAAGTTCTGGAACCTCACACTTCCTTGTCTATCTCTGGAAGTAGAACCTTTTAGCGAAGGTTTAGTAGAAACTTTTTTTTTAATGCATGAAATAATTACCTTTTTTTTTTTCATAAAGGTCATATACAAAATGGACCCCAATGAGTAAGGCCTCCTCATCTCAACCTTTTTAATCAAGATTAAAACTCAGTGCATGTGTGTACTTCATCCAGCATCTGCAGGGTGCATCCATGCATTCAGGCTCTGTTAAGGAGAGTCATCCTAAGAGTCTTCCAGCTATCCTTCTCGATGTGGTTTTCAGGACCTTCACTTTCAAAGGAGATGATGAAGAGAGCTTCCTCGCTCCAGATGGGTGCTGTGAGCAGGTAGTTCTGAATCTTCTTGTGCTTCTCGAAGGGACAATCTACCTGAGTCCATGTCATGAACTCATGGATTTGTCTGGAGATTTCCCTAAATTCCTTGAAGTTAACATGCCCATTGGGCAAGTGATTGGTATGGATTTTGTGCAGGAAGTAAATGTCCTTAACGAAAAGGTTGAATACAGGGATAACAATCTTCTCTCTGCTGTTTTTGGCCATCTGGGGCCTTTGTGTGGCGCCCTGCAGGGCCGTGCGGTAGTTGCAGAAGTTGCTGGATGGGTCCATGTGGTGCTCCAAGATGTCAAACTTGGCCATATTGACTTTGGACCATGTTTTCTTAAGCCTTGCCACAGGACTGAGGTTCATGCCAGAGATGATGGCCATCATGGAGTTGAAATTCCCGATATTAAAGTGCTTCTGGGCCACAGCAAGAAAGAACTCTAGCATGTGGGTCCAGTGCTTCTTCTTCACCACCTGGCACACCTCAGTGGCCACTAGCATGCTAAGGCAGTTGAACCATTGTCACAGGCCTCCAGGCTATAGGTCTTGGTCAGGTCCCCTTGGCACTGGTGCTTGTCCCGAGAGTTCATGTGGCTGACGATCTGCATCAGATCCTCAGGGTGAATGCTATTGATCCTCTCCAGCTCAATATGAGTCAGCTGCTGGGCCAGCACCAGGGGGTCAAAGCACACACCCAGGATGTCCTTCTGAGTGGCTGGCGGCTTCGCCTTGAGGAAAGACCCTTTGTCCATGGCTGGTGAGTGAAGCTTTTCCCACAGCTCCTGAAGCTGGCTCTGGGCAGCCAACTACAGCAGCAGGCTCTGTGTCATTTGGGAAATAGCCTTCTTCACTGTGCCATTCTCCTAGTCACACTGTGTGACCCGGTGGGTAATGGTCTTTGGTTCAACTATGGCCTTCTCATCCTGGAAGTCACAGGAGAAGGCCTCTGTCCACTCCTTTAACAGCTGCACAATCTTGGCTGAGAAGGACTTCAGCTTGGCCAAAGAGGTATGCCAATGATCCTCTACCACTCTGTAGCAAAGGATTTCTCCTGCATCGAAACCATCCATGTTTAAAAATCTTGCCCAGTCTGAGTGTAGAAAATAGCAAGCTACAAGGATGGATGGTGAAAGCAGCTATTGATTCAAGTAGACAGCTAAGTATGGCCATTCATTCAACCAATACTTATTGATCACTAACAAGGCATCTGGCACTGGGTACTTAAACACATTACTGAGATATGAGGGAAAATGTAGTATTTGATTCCAAATATAAAACAGAATAAATTCATACAATTTATCCACAGTAAGAACAAAGAAAATTATTTATTCCAAACCCTTTGTCATGACTATCAAGTAACTAAGACACCAAAAGTCACTTACTCAATAGGTGGTTAGTATCAAAACCAAATTTTAGAACCTAGATCATTTTATTCTTTGCCAATCCATCTTAGCCAAGGGTTCCAGGAAGACATTATCATCACCTTTCTTTATTGAAACTTTCAATCTTCTTCTCTGAAAGAAAACGCAAAAAATGTCTTTCAGTGCACAAGTAGGCTTTATCTTTCTTCTTATTATTTTATTCCAAGACTATTAGTTTCTCACCATCTAATACTTATTCTTTAATGAAATGAACTTGAATAACTGGGTAAACATCTACAATGTTTAACAAACTATTGTCATACTTTAAATAATGGCAAAACTACCAAAGCTGTATTGTTCAATAAGAGAGCCACTGGCCACAATTTAAATTACATACAATTATCCACTTCCTCAGTTGCGGTAACTACATTTCACATGTTCAGTAGCCACATGTAGCCAGTGGCCACCATATTGAACAGTGCAAATATAGAACATTTCCATCATTGCAAAAAGCTCTATTGCAAAGTATCATATTAAAACAAAGAATCAGCTTCCCACCTGGCACTGTAAGGAATGAATTAAATTGCAAAATGCATTTTTTAATACATTCTGCCTTGAGTAATAAGATATTTACATAAGGATATGCAGGAAGAGAGATTTTACTGAGAAGCAGTACAAGAGAGATACAATCATATTGTGTTCTTCTGCTTTCCTGCTTACAAACTAAATGCTTAAGTGGCATTCTTTGAATGCCTCAGATGCTCAGAATCTTTTCCTCCATATAGCTAGATTTGAAATCTTTTCCATAAGTCCTGTGAAATGGTTTATGTAGAAATAACACGAATATTCACTATAGTATTCATTCTCTTACACATATTAAATATAAAACAAGTAAATAATATATACTAAAGAAAACACATATGATTATTTAGGAAGGAAAGTTATTTCCAAGTGAATATTCAAATGAAGAACTGTAAAAGAAAAGATAACACTTTTGACTGAAAATAGTAAATTGGGCACAGCCTATTTTCATATTAGAGAATTTTGGAGAAAATCATGGAAGCATAAAAATATTTTTATATAATAACATTTATAGTGGCAAATTTTTTTTTTAAACTTAAATGGTCTTCAGGAAAATATTAACAAAATAAAATCATCACTTCCATACAAAATGATATTATATATACATAAAGGGGGGGTGACCAAAACAACTGAAAGTGTAGTCTTCTCCCAAAAAGGAACAATGTGATTCCACAAAGGAAAATAAAAAGTGTTAGTATACTGTCTGTCCTTCTCTGTCTCTGCCTTTCTGTCTCTGTCTCATTCTCTCTCCTCATCTGTCTTTGTTGATTGTTTATTGATAGTGGATATGCACTATTATTATAACAGGAAACGTGCAATACACTTTATAAAGAATAGAAGGCATTTTCCCTACCTGGGTATCGTTATAGTAGAAAGTTCAAATAACAAGTGCACGAATGTATGAGCTAATGAATACATGTAGAAATAAATATAACTCCCTTTCCAAACACATTTGGAATATTATTATCCTAAGTCATAATTTTGGAACACCACTAGTAGATGAAATAGAGTTTACTTTTGAGATTATAACAAACAAATCTGTAAGAAATCAAGCTTTCAGTAGTTACTAACCTTGCTTAATAGTGTAAAAGGGCCAATAAAAACAGCAAGGCAAGTTGAGAAAGAAATAATGGAACCGAGGATACATAGATTTATACTACAGCTATGTGTCAGGATAGTTAGAGGACTATTTCCAAAGTTTGAATTTTAAATAAGTTTAAAAAAAAAACCTTGGAAAGTAAAACTTACTTTAATCAATAGTGCTAAACATAGCAGTCTACATTTCTGTTAGTCTGGTTATCAGCTTTTAGGATCTCTATTTTTTTTCAAATATTTACTGTGCAAATCACAGGCAATAAGTTAATTTTCTAAAGGACACCTTTTAAAACAAATTGAAAATTTGTAAATTTCTCTCTCCTTTACTTTGAACCTTAATGATATCAGGATCACATGATTACTATAAGAAAGAATAGATGAGAGGGTAGTGGGAGGGGGGCAAAGTTCTAAACCATTTCAGTGGAGTAAAGATCAATTTCATTTTAATATAATTTTTAATGGTTGTTCAAACTCATAATGCACCCACACAAAAGCCTTCAGTTAATGTGTGTGTATTTTGAGCAGTTCCCCTCTTCGACCCTCCAGTTTAATTTCCGTCCTTCAAATGAGATGAATGGAGCGTGAAGCAGGTCATATCTCAATGCTGACACATGGGTTGCAGACAGAACTCACAGCCTAGAGAAGCAGCCAGTTTGGAGATTAAATCAAAGCAGCTCTGAATAGATGGGAGGTCAGCCAGGGCCAGCTTTGACATTTGATAGGACCTTGTGATCAATCAGGCCTTTCTTCGCTCTCCCAGGTTTCCTTATGACAGGGGCCCTAAAAAACAGATGGGATACGTTACAAAGTGCAGGAGAAGCACTAGATTGTGAAAGGAGATAGGTGTCAATACTATCAAAGGGACAACTGTTATTTGAAGCAGCCAGCAAATCAGAAGGCTCTGTTTTGCTGCAATTGCGATGCGAAAGTTTTGCCTTTCACAATGTGAAATCTGAGCCTTCAGAATGGAGAGATAATTTTTCAAATGCTTTTCAAAATTTCTTACTTTCTATGCATTTAACTGGAAACTTTGAACTTTCTGAATATTATAAGATTGAATTTTAGCCAAGCTTCACTCTGTGAATAAGCTGTGTTTCCAGCAAAGCCAAGCTTGCTTGTTGCTCTATGTGTGTGTTTGTCTTTGGAAAACACATGCGCGCGCGCACACACACACACACACACACACACAAATAAAACCAAGACATGATAACCTTTGGAAGAAAGGAATCAGAGGGTATTAATGTGGAGCACTTACTGGGCAGGGACCTGAGCTTGGTTTCAGGAAATCCCAGTCACGTCGCCAAGGGGGTCATAAAAAATGAATGGCCCCAGAGCACCACTGTGACAGACTGTTTCAGCGAGTGGTAATGGGCCATCTCTAGGATGAAAGGCCATGTATTTATAACCGTGCAGGCTACCAGGTATCACACCATTCATTATGCCTGCCTGATTTAAGGGAGATGCCTTTTACCAGGATGACATGAGAGCAAATTATTTCCAGGAATATCACAGCTCTCTCCCCCACCCCTCATCTACCTCTCCATCTTGCCCACCCCCATCCCAGCCATAGAAACACCTGCTTATATTCATACAAGCATGAGCACATTCTCTGAAATTTTCCTGTCAGAGAACATTTCATGCTCAGAGATAACTTCTCCAAAACTTCTCACTGCAATTTACTTTGGGATGGGAAAGTTAGAATGTGGGAGCCTGACCTAGGGAAGTCTTAAATAAGGAGGAAGGGCACAGAGTCACTCTACTACCTTTCTTCCATGAAATATTTGACTGGAGCCCAAAAGCCAAGACAACTGTTGGGCTGATTTGTAAAGTGAGTTACATTTTCACTTGACATGGACTCCATCTTCACAGAGAAGGTTGGCATTTTGAGTGGCATTTTGTTTCTTGGCCACTGACAGTGGTCAGTCATCAATCAAATGTGCAAAATTACTCAACCTCTGTGTACTATTTCTGATGAGAATTTAACCAACTGCAAAAAATTTTAAGTTATTGTCCAGCATTAATATTTTATATTTTCTTGAATACTTGATGAAAGTCTAATAATACAGAAGCATAATAAACAAAATATTCCACCAACACATCCAGTATTCTGGTAAAAATAATTAATCTCAGGGAACTTGATGTAGCTAACTCAGATAATAGCAATGTCAAGGATTGTGTTTTGAAAAAAAATGAGATTTAAATCTAACAGAAGAGTCATCATAAGATAAGCGTTTATAATATATGATTTATGTCCCTTAAAGTATTAAATGAAAAAATAAACTTTATATTTCATATTAGTCTGTTGGGGAGAAGATAGATATAACATACTTGGATTTTAACCAAGTTAATTCAGCTGTGGCCTTAATATAACTCAAATACATCAGTGATTATAATAAGGTTTCTACAAAAGTGTTTTCATGGTCTGTATCACAGGCTCCTTTAAAGAGTTGGTACAGTTATTCTGATGAAAGTTTCCAGAGAGTATCATAACACAACCGTGAGACCTTTGGATTAGCAAATGTGAGTGTGTATGTACGTGTGTGTATTTAATCTATGCAAATCATGCCCTGATTCTGGCCCCCAAGAGCTCAGATGTTTGTGAGAAGTTAGAGATTATTTACAGAGAGCATTTTTTGAATAATTTTGTCATTGAAATGTGACACAAATCTTCCAAAATGGTAATTCTCTCTAGCAAGCTAATCCTTCAAGAGGTTTTTATGTCTCCAAGAAAGCTGTGTGTAATCAAAAGACTCTACAAAATACATGTGGGTTTGAGTCACTGTCTAGAATTCCATTTAACTATTGCCAGCTCCAGGAACAGCCACAATTTCCTTGTCTCTTGTGCACATCAGATAAAGAATTCAGAAAGAATTGGCAGTTGGCAGGTGAGTAGCTGAAAGAGGAAGGAAAAAAGCTTTACTGGTGTTTCCCAATTAATTTTCTTTTCAAGTGAAAGTCTGAAAAGAAAAAATAAGAAAACTGGAAATGACCTAAAAACTCTGGTGTGATAAGATAAACTTTGGCCTGACCATCACCCTGTGACTTAATGCATAGTCTGAGAATGAGAAAATTGACTGAAAAAACAAACAAAAAAACCAAAAGCCAAAAAAGAGACAAACCATGGACTGTATTTCCAACAATTATTTTTTTAATTATACTGAAACTTAAAAGTGAGAAATAGAAGGAATTTGGTCTTGAAAAAAAAAAGTCTGTGGGAAAATTAGTGAGAGGAAAAGCAAATAGAAACAAATATTTAGTTAAGAACCTTAACTTAAAATTCCATTTTTAAAAATTGTACTAACGCCAAAACCTTAAAGAAAGAGACTTTTTTTTTCAAATAGAGCAAAGACACCTGTTAATATCAAGGAATCCATTATATTTTATACTTCAATTATCTTTTGAAAATAATGAAGAAATGAGTCAATGGTATTTGTCAGAATGACCCTAGGTGCATAACTTAAGACATGTGTTCTGGCACATGACAGTTTACTGTATGTCAAGCTCCCTTTTCCTTAGTGAGGAACAAAGAGGTGGCAGTCTTAGTTTCAGGCAAAGGCAGGGAGTTTTTGTTCCATTCAGCCAAATATCTCTGTGAACCCTGAGACTGATCCCTCAGGATCATGTACTCCTGATTCTGAAAATCAATATAACTTGCCAGTTCAAATATCTCCCACGTTCTAAACATTTCAGATGCTAAAATTTTCTGAGGGGCAGAGGCTATAACCTGGTGACAAAGTTTATTTCATCTTGGGCATTCACCCCTCTCTTCAAAAACATCATGAGCTCAGCTTTGACAAAGTAGTCTGTTTAGATTCCAAACCCCTCTCCAGCTACATCCATGAAGACATGGAAAGGGCTTGCCATAGTTCTGTTCCATAAGTATTGTGCCATGGAGAATCTACTCATTACAGCATATTAACTTGCTTATAAGAGGTACAGGAGATCATCTTTGCCTGGGGTTATTAAGAGCTCAGGCCTTGCAAGGGCACCTGGGTGGCTCAGTCAGTTAAGCATCTGACTTTGGCCCAAGTCATGATCTCATGGTTTGTGGGTTCAAGCCCCATGTCGGGCTCTGCGCTGACAGCTCAGAGCCTGGAGCCTTCTTTGGATTCTGTGTCTCCCTCTCTCCCTGCCCCTCCCCTGCTCACGCGCTCTCTCTCTCTCTCTCAAACATGAATAAACATTAAAAAAAAAAAACAACTCAGAAAGGCAGGCCTGAGTTCAAAGTTTAGATCCACCTCTTACCAATGTGTCATACTGGGCAAGTCTCTTTAAAGTAGGAATAGTAATGATCCTTACTTCAAATAATAATAATGACATTGGGCAAGTCTCTTTAATGTAGGAATAGTAATGATCCTTACTTCAAATAATAATAATGACATTGGGCAAGTCTCTTTAATGTAGGAATAATGATACCAATACCTTGATTTAAGAATTATCTAGGGGTGCCTGGGTGGCTCAGTCAGTTAAGCATCCGACTTGAGCTCAGGTCATGATCTCATGGTTTGTGCGTTCGACCCCCGAGTCGGACTGTGTGCTGACAACTCAGAGCCTGGAGCCTGCTTCAGATTCTGTGTCTCCCTCTCTCTCTCTCTGACCCTCCCCCGTTCATGCTCTGTCTCTCTCTGTCTCAAAAATAAATAGACGTTAAAAAAATTTTTTTAATAAAAAATTAAAAAAAAAGAATTATCTAAAAGGATTATATAAAAAGCAATTTTCACACAGTTCCTGGTACAGAAAAAACAAGCCAACAAGTGAGCTACTGTTAGGTATTGATGCAGCCCATTTATCTTTGAGCATTCTAACCCGGGAGAAGTGTAAGGACACAATGGAACATCACACTCTAATGACATTTTTAGCTATCATTTTATAATTAAAGGAATCAATTAATCAAAAAGATCAAGCAAGACAGTGGAAAGATAGGAGACAGAAACTTGGGGTTGGCCTTCTTCAAATGGTGCATAAATGTTCATTGACAAGATCATCCTGTTAAAGATTGGAATTGCCCCTTCACAAAACATTATATAATAGCAATTAGAATTTTAGAGTGAAGACTATCCTCTGGAATAGAAGTGTATTTTTTACCCATTTCTGTATAGCAAATTATCCCAACACATAGAAGCTGAAAATTATGAAACATTTGTTGTCCAATAGTTTTTGTGGATCAGGAATCCAGGAGCAGCTTCCTGGCTAGTTTTAGCTCAGCATCTCTTATGAGCTATAATCAAGGTTTTGGCTGGGGATGCAGTGATCTCAAGGATTGACTGGGGAGGACCTGTTTCCAACCTTATTCACATGGCAGTTGGCAAACCTCAGAAGGTCCACTTTCAAGTTCACTCCCATGGAACTTGCCACAGGCTGCCTCATGACATGGCAGCTGGATTTTCCCAGATTGAGACATTGAACAGATAGTGGAGAGAGTCTCCCAAATGGAAACCACAACTTTTTATAACCTCAGCTCAGAACTGACATCCTATCACTTCTGCTGTATTCTGCTTGTTAGAAGTGAGTCAATAAACCCAAACACTACTCAGCAGGAAGACACTACACCAGAGTGTGAATCCCAGGAGTCAGGGATCACTGGGAGGCACCCATAGTCCATTCTCTGGTTCTCAATGTAAAATGTTCGTCCTGCTCCCAAAGAGTTCAAAATTCTCAATATCTACTCAAACCCCAGAATCTCATCATCTGAATCAGGTCCAAGTATGGATGAGGTCCCTCAAGTATAATTCCTCAAACATAACTTGTCAAGTATATTTCCTTGCCATCTGCAGACCTGGGAAGCAAAAGAGACAAATTATCTGCCCCCCACCCCCTGCAACATGCAATGGTAGGCCTGGCATGGGATAGCCATTATAGACAGTCATGTTCAAAGACCAGGGTAGGAAACACAGGGGAATTACTGGTCCCATGCAATTCTGAAATTCAGCTAAGCAAATTGATGTTGAAAGTCTTTGGTTAGTTCTCCAATCCGAAGTAATTCTTCATGTTTTCCCACTCTGCCCTCTGGGCTCCTGGTTCCACCCTCTTAGCTATCTTAACATTTTCACAAAAAGAAGAAGGTGCTAAAATTCTGAGGATTCAAAGGCCAACTCTCCTCATTCTGTACTGTTTCTGTCCCTCTCAGCCCAAGCTGGTGATGTTTGTGCAGATTTCTCCTTTGAGAACTTTGTGAGTCCCTTATGACGTCTTGGGGTCAAACCCAATAGACAAAAGCCACACCCATAACCTCTTCTGGATAAACCCCTCTCTATCTTGGGCTGCTGCTGAGATGCCTGAAAGACAAGGCCCTGAAAGTTCCTAGAAGTAGTTTGATGGAGAGACCCTCTGTGGTACACTTTAATCTCTTTAGAGGGCCTTCAATCTGACTGAAGTTCATCTGAGGCACCACTTTAGACCTTTTTGAGATTTGAATAAGATATTCTATGGCCGTACTTTGCACTTTATCTTCTTTAACACAGTGTTTTTCTGGCATCGCCCTGGATTAAATCCTTGCTCAGACCTTTTTCCTTTTCTCCTTCCTTCCTTTTTTTTTTTTTTTTAATTTTAGCATCATCCTGGACCACCTGAAGCATCTTAGAGCTTTCAAACCCTCAATTCCCAGCTTTTCTGTTTGTTTGTGTCAACCCCTTACCTTTCTCTCTCCTGCATCTCACATTTTACTTCAAACAAGAAGAAATCAGGTGGTAAGGAAACACTTTGGAAATCTCCTTAGCTTGGACCATTTCTGTACTTTACGCCAGTTTCCAGTAAGATTCTCCTCCTACTCCTTTTAAGTTCTCACTGCCAGCCACCACGTAATTCAAAATTCTACAAAGAGCATATTCAAGGCACTTAAAACTTTTAGTGATATTCCCCTCAAAAATGTTACAGTGTTTCCAACTTCTGCATAATGCCTCATTCCACTGCCACTCCCACATTTTAGGTTTTGCTATGGCAGCACCTTAGCCCATTTCCAGGTACCAAAGTCTGTGTCAGACAGGGGTTAGAATTCATTCAGTATATAGACATTAAAATGGGTGGGTAGGTAGGTAGGCAGGTCGACGGATTTCAAAAAAGGAAAATAAAAAGGATTAGACCTTATACAATCCTAAGAGATGGTGAATCAGCCTCCACAAGGCTATTGTCTTTAATCTGACACTGAAACTTGAAGTCTAAGGCAACCAGTTGGAAAGGGAAGATTGATTTAAAGTCGGTCAAAGACAAGCTGGAATCACAAACATGATTTGAGCCCATGAAACTACAAAATGTGTGTGTTCTTATTGCCTCTGACTTTGGTGGTGTGAATACACTGATGAAGTGAGGGCTCTTGGTCATACAGATAAAACACACACCTGGTCCAGGAGTCAAGTAAAGCTAAAGGAAAAGCCATACGAGGTGGAGCTGTGGCGGGCCTGGCTGCTGCGTCACATCAATGAGGTGAGCCAGAACATGAGCAACACATGGACTAGCTGTGACATGGCAATTGCTTTATTTCTACCCTCCAAATTCCCCACAAGAACTTCCCTTGTGTCCCACCTTTATGGAAAACATAACAGCGAAGGGAATTTTAAGGAATGTAGTTCAGCCTAGCCAAGTGGATATATTAAAAAGTCACAGTACACTCCTTTAGTAATGTATGTATCTCACACTTTTAAAAAAAATTTGTACATTTCAATAAATGTCAATAAATGTATTGACATTATTGTACAATTGACATTATTGTACAATTGACATAATGTACAATAAATGTACAATTCAATAAATGTCAGGCACTAAGTGAGGTGCTGGGAACACAAGAATGAACAAAGAAAAAATTCCAGTTTTCTTGGAGTTTGTTCTTTACTTCAGGAGGATGGACAATAAATAAAACATAGAATAAATAAGTAAAATTACATGCTACCTGAAAAGGCAGAAAATGCTATAAAAATCAGGATAAGGGGATTAGGACTGTAGGCTGAGAAAGGAGGTCAGGGGTCTCATTGAGAAGGTGGCATTCATGCAAAGAGTTAGGGAGATGAAGAAGTACACCATGCAGGTATCTAAAGAGAATACCCTTACTGCCTAGAAAATGGTAGATAGTCAACAAATGAATGTATAAAAGACAATACAATGGAACGAATGAATGAATAAAATGGAAACAAACATAATAGGAAGACATAAGCCAATGGATGAGTTTCTGAAAGGAAGAACACTATTTCCCCACAAGCTTTTCACCTACATATCTTACTAACAGATGAGTCATACTGAGGAAATATTTCTGCTTGTTGCAGTTAGGATTTTTTTGGCTGCAACTATCTTGGCCAACTTCAAAATCAAATTCATTGCAGTGATGTGAAGTCACTGATGAAATCAAAGAAACTGATTAGCCAGGCCTAAGGGAAGAAGAAATCAGGACAATTCACACGGTCTACTTAAGAGGATTAATGGATCAGTGAGAACTCTTTTCAGGTTGCCACCAGCAAACTGAATCACTAGCCATGGTCCATTTTTGTGTCAAAATCTTCTGCTCAAGACTCAAATTCTTGCAACAGTGTCTTACTCTTCAAGTTTGGGTCACAGGTCCACTCACAAAAAGGCAGGAAAACTGGACTGACAGTGTCACCAAGATCACGTGAGACAGGGTGGTTAGTTTGTCAAAGGAAAAACATATGTCATTGCCAAATGAAGCAGGAAAGGATATTGGGTGGATAAAAGTAATAGATGCTCACCATCTCTATCAAAACTCTTTGTAACTGGCTGATTGCCTGCTATATGAAAATAATGAGTCAAGAGACTCCTCATGGTGCATGGAATTCCAAAGGTGTCAATGTGATTTAGACCTAAAGACAGCCACGTAGGAAATCGTTCTATTTCTGTCCCCAGTGCTAGGGACATCTTTTATGTCCAGGGTGCCTCATGCTTTACCTAGTTGGCAATCTTACATAGAAACAAGAAGAGGAAGGTAAGGTAAGGAAGAGATGTCTTGAACTAAACAGGATGATTAGAAACACCTATCTCCTATAGACATGGACTAGGAAGATAAATTATCATTCTGAGATCACAGAAAATGCCAAGAGCATTGCAGATAGGACAAACATTCAGGCTTTGGGGCTGCCGTGACTGTAGATAAGATTATTTGTTTCTTCTCAGTCTATTTATGTCAATTTCTTCCTGTTCCATTGCTAACATTCCTCTGCCTGTACATTTTAAAAATATTAATTCAGAACATGTATCTTTCCTTTCTTCTCTAAAATGTCTCTGGCTATGTGATATTTTCACACAAAGGAGCTATATTTGGCATTCAAAAATTGCTTTTCTTCCTGCTGGCAAGAAGAATTCACTCACTACCTACTAGTGCAAAACACTTATTTTGCTTAAGAAAAGAAAAAAAGGAGCTTCCTCCAAATGATACAGAAAGAAAATAGATATTAAATTTTAAAGAGGACAAAATGATTCCTCCTCCTTGAACATTTTCCAGAACAATACACTGCTCCTGTCTATTGTTTCAGAGGCTAATAGTTACATAAATGCCTTTCAGGTAGCATTATTTCCATGGTATCATCATCTTAGGCACAAAAGGAGTAGGCAGCGGTATAATGACTCACTTTTTTACCACGCCCTGATTTATATCCAGAGCTCCCCAAAGGAGAAAATACTGTATTGTTTTTTTCAAATTTCTTTCCCTGTTTCCTTGTTATTTTTCCTTTTTTAAATCTTTATTAAGTTCTGTTCAATGTGTACAAGGGACCCCTATGTCCATAACCAGCAATATAAGGACAAAATTAGGCCAAGAATCAAAAGACTGGAATTCCCTTTGGTCTAACACCTTAGTGGATATGCTGAAGCTAATATGTGCCCTAAAGGGAGGGGGGGGGGGAATGGGGACTTTGTAAAAAGGATTTGCCCAATTTGATGCTCAAATAGATATAATAGGGGTTAGACTGAAAGGTCACTTTATTTAATCTCTTCCTTTAAATTCCTGGTCATATGGCAATTTAGATCTTAACCACTCTTTGTTAGAAAAATCTGTGAACTTAAGTATCTGGTGAAAAATAAACTTGGCTAAATGTCTGTCACTAAATTTAGGCATAGAATGTTATCTCATTTTTACTAGTGTCTTTGCTGGATTTTTTGTGAGACCTGACTTTGGAAATTCTGCAAGCCATCCTAGTTTTTCAAAATTAGTAAGGTACCATTTAGAACACATAAACTCTTGGGCTACTGATTAGTGAACAGCTAGTCTGGAAAATTAAAAATGCCCTCCAGAAAGTGTTATGAGAATAGGGATTTAAAAAAAATCTTTTTTCTTCATATGGAGAGGGCCAGACTCAACTAATGAGCAATTGAAAGAGTCAATTATTATCCTATGAGATTAGAGGTCTATAACAGAAAATAAAAAGCAAGCTGCTATAAATGGCATCAGAATACAATAAAACAAAATTCTACAGTGAATAGGCAGTCCCCAGTTGCATGATGCCTTCCACTAACAAGATGAGATGATCTGGAATTACACCAAAACACTGAAGAGATCTTGCCTTGCCTTATATGTCTCCAGGATCTATTTCCTCTTATGATAAAGAATTTGAAGGGTGCCTGGGTGGCTCAGTCGGGTAAGCAACCAACTTTGGCTCAGGTCATGATCTTGTGGTTTGTGAATTCAAGCTCTGCGTGGGGCTCTGTGCTGACAGCTCAGAGCCTGGAGCCTGTTTCAGATTCTGTGTCTCCCTCTCTCTCTGACCCTCCCCCGTTCATGCTCTGTCTCTGCCTGTCTCAAAAATAAATAAACGTTAAAAAAAAAAGGGAGAAAAAGTATTCTGTGAGTCTGAAGCTAGAGTCAGGATCCAACGTAACAGTCACCAGAATGAAAAGATTTCAGTGCAAGTTAAAGAAGGTCACTCTTACCAGTAGTGGAATGGGGCTCCTCCTGAAGTGGCCAGGTTGCCCACCAGTGACCATATTTAAAAGACAGAAATACTTGGGGACACCTGGGTGGCTCAGTCAGTTAAACCTCCAACTCTTGATTTTGGCTCAGGTCATGATCTCACCATCTGTGAGGTTGAGCCCATGTGGGGCTCTGTGCTGACAGCACAAAGCCTTCTTGGGATTCTCTGTCTCCTTCTATCTCTGCCCCTCCCCTCTCGTGATCTCTTTCTGTCTCTCTCAAAAATAAATATACGCTAAAAAAGTGTCATTAAGAAAAGAAACAGGAATACTTGGCATTTGTACAAAAGCTTAATAATGATAAAAATTTACATGATAAACTGAAAGAATTCTGGGCCACCCTCATGACTTACTGAGCAGCTACCCCAAAGTAGATCTTGACTGATGGTTGTCTTAAAAAAGTGGTGCAGGGACTTGCCTGCTCAGTCCATCTGTCTGTCTGTCTGTCCATCTATCGTCCCTCTGTTCATCCGTCCATCCATTTCACATGAATGTTCTCTCTCACCTTTTTTTGAGGAATGCTATGCTCATGATGCCCTGACACCCCTTTCCCCCTGTGTTCTCCCTTCTCTCCTACCTCTCAGACACAATTGTCCTAATCTAGGACCTTCCTCTGCAGGCACTATAAAAAGTGTAGAAACTGCGGCATAACCTCTTACTCTGACTTTTTTTTTCTCTACATGAGACAAACTCCTTAGAATTCAGGGGAGTCAAGTTTTTCCTCCCTTGTCAGTGGCATTTATTATTTTATTTTTAGAATACCATGTAAAGAAGGCAACATTAAAGTTAATAGCCCCATTTTGTACATAAGCAAACTGAGGCCCAGTGAAGTTCTGTTACTGGTCTAAGATCACATACATAAAATGACAGAACCATCACCCGAGCTAGGTGGCTCCAGGCTTGGTGCTCTTTCCACCACAAGTGAGACAAGTAGGTATTGGATTTAATACAGAGATATACAGGATCCTATACAGGATATAGGATTTAAATGAAGAATTCTTTCTTTAGGCTAGAGGCTTCTTTGTACTTCATGTATATATGATTCAATTTTCTAAATGTTATTTATCTATTGATAAAATATGAGGATCTATAAATGTTCCTAATACCAATCTCTTTTTATAGGGTACATTGCAGCAGTTATAAACTCAGGGTACTATTATTTAAGTTAGTTAAGATGCTTTAAGATTATATAAAGAGGCTAATTTTATTTCACTATTATTGCTATTGTATCATTTTAACACAGGTTAATTTAAGAAAAGAAAGTAATTTCAAAGGCAGTCAGCCACAATGGTATAGACGAACCTCTGCCAGCTGGCTGTAAAGCTCTGAAAATTAATGAAATCATCACCCCTTAAAATTTTCTCTACAGTTGCATTGTCAGGAACTTATTCTTTCTACATTTAGCTGCTGGCAAACAGTCACTCTTAAATCTAATACAATTTAGTAATATTTTCCATACATATTAGGGTGTGTCTTTTTACTCGGTGAAATTGTAATCTAAACAGTGGCATAAATGAATCAAGATGAGTTGTACTGGGGAGTTGGAAAGGCAGCTCCGAGGAATGAGCCTCTAAATGCCTACTATAGATAGTTTGGCCTGGGTTGGAAGAAAATCAGGTCTTATATTCAGACCTTATATTCATACCGCAAGTCTTTGAGTATCCAAGTAGGATGATGATGATAAATGTCACAGAAAGCCAGGCAGAAGGAGGCCGCATAGATCATCAGTCTTCAGTAGGATCTCGCTGAAGGCCAACTTTTGGTGAATAAAATAGTTATGATCGCCATAAGTTTAGGGGCATAAAATGTGTTAAATTTGCATAAAATTTACATAAACCTACCTAAATGATTCCAGCTGCCACAAAAAAATATGTGGGCATCTTCTTACATTATCTTAAACCTCATATACCTTAAAAACGAGAGAAGGGCTTAGGAGAACTTGCTTGTAAGTTTCTCTGAAGAACACTATAACAAAGTTTGATAGGAAGAGCTTGATTAAATAATTGAGGAAAGGGAATCTGCTTAATTCAAGTGAATCCATTTTTTAAAAAATCCTCACTGTTGCAATATGTATAAAATAAGCCCGATTTTCCCCCTTCCTTTTATCAGTTCAGTGTATGGTATGGAATATGATTTAGACATACTGGCTCATTTAGGGGAAAGCACAAATGGGTTCTGAATCCTAGGTGTGATATCTGCTAGCCATGGGATACAAGGCAAATACTTGAAAATCTTTCATTTTCCATTTTCTCAGTTGCAGGATGCAACGATGGAGGTTCTCCAACCTGACCTAGCAGAGATCACCTGAGGGCTTTGGTAACTACAATCCCAAGACCTACTCTGAGAGATCCAAAGGTGAGGATGAGGAAAGGATCCAGAAATCCATATTTATGATCAGCACTAGAGACGATTCCAGGACAGTTCATCAAAGCTAGGAATTTGTGGACCAGAAGAAATCACAAGTCTGACAACTCTAAAAGTTTGTGTCTGCTTAACTCTTTTGATGTTTAAGCATCTTGAAACTATAACCTCACCAGAGATTAAGTACCTGAGGAATTTGAGGTCTTAAAATTAGCACAGGATCAAGATTCAAGGGTGGGAATCCTGAAGTCTTTCACTCCCTGGATGCATGACATTTGCATTTCCTTGCAAGTGTTCATGGCTATGAAGTGAAGACTAATTCCTTCAGAAGGTCTCTAAGGTTTCTACAAAGAACTTTATATGAATCTAAGTTATATGACTCAGATACATTTGGAAAGTTGGTGAGGAAAACATGTTTCCTTTTGAAATGCCTCCTCTTAAAAGGTATTTCACAGAGACAAGCTCTGTTTAATTGACTGGGACCTCACGGATGGAAGCTTCGAATCTGATTCAAACCTAATTATAACCCTTCTCTACTGAGAACTTTACAAACTGTCTCCCATTTCTATTTTCAGATAGAAATGAGACAAAAAAAAAGGAAGAAAAAGGAAAGAAGTGTGTTTAAATGTTTTTGCTCAAAAAGCTAATTATTATGTAACATCTCTATTCAAGCTCTCATTCCACATCACGCAAAATATTTGCAATAAAGCATAAATCTGGATTAACTTTCTCTGCTTTGAGGCTTGCAGAAAGAACTGTCTGCAGGATATATGAAGCCTGCATAAATCTGTGTGCAGTCAGTGGTCAGTATTCTAGAGGCAGTAGAAAAATAGGTTTTCTGATAAGGCATCAGTTTTGCAATGAACACGATGAAATATGTCACTTTCAAGTTGAGTCCATTTTTGAAATTCCAGGCAAAGCCATCACAGCCCCTGTCATGGAGGCTGGATAATTGGGATTCGTTGCACAACCTACATTCTCTAAAAGATGATTGACATCCCTGCCGTTTGGGCTGTGTGAAACTGGCCACATTGTCAAAACCTGGACAAACACGATCTTCTCGAATTGAGATTTAGTTAAATACAAAGATGTGGAAAGGTGTTTTCATACATTTTTAATAAATGTTTTTTAAAGTTGTTATTAGAATAAAATAATTTGTCTAGAAAGTTGTACTGACCAATATATGGTAGCTGCTAGCCACATATGGCTATTGACACTTGAAATGTGGTTAATTCAAATGGAGGTGTGCTAGAAATTTAAGTATTCCCAGACTTCTAAGAATCAATTTTTTAAAAAGAATACAAAGTATTTCATTAAAATATTTTATGTAGATTACATGTTGAAGCAGTAATATTTTGAATATATAGGCTAAATAACATAATTAGTAAAGTCAATCTCACTCTCTACTTTTCTAATATGATTACCGGAAAATATTACATATATATATATATATACACACACACACATATATATATATATACATATATATATATATATATATATACACACACATATACATATACATATGTATATGTATATGTGTGTGTATATATATATATATACATATATATATGTGTGTGTGTGTGTATTACATTATATTTCTATTAGGTAGCATTGTTCTCAACAGAAGATTGAACAGGTGTGTCTTCTCAGACAGGTTTATTGATATTATTTGAAGCTCACTTTAGCATATATTTGGACCTACAGTACATGAGTTCAAGATAGTAATGTTTCTCCACACCAATTTATTTGATACTAGACCCATATTGTTGCCTCTGAAATATAAAACTATAATTTCAGAATAATTTTATGTGTCTAAAAGGTCTTTGATATATTACACAGTGACTTAGAGTCTTAGAACTTCTAGATACCCCCAAAATCATTTAGCTCAATCCCATTTAGTTCAATTCCTTTTTAGAGGAGGACATTAAGAACCAGAGTTCAAGTGATCTCCTTAATATTACTTAGGAGCAAAGCCAGAATTGGAACCCAGATATCTGACTCACCAACCACACTATTTCTATTTTACCAATGCAATTTAAATTTGACTATGTTTCAAAGTGAGAATGAAATCATTCCTTGCTTCTCCCCCCATAATAAGTAGTCTTATTTTTTTGCAAAATAACTTCAATTCAAAAGCTATGTGGTTTTTTTGAAATTGCCATAATTAAGGCTATATTTGTTAAAACAATATGGTTGGTTAAAGTAAATTAATAATATCTTATTATTGGTCTCATTCCCCAACAACTATAATTTGGCCTAAAAGAATCCTGTGATATAAAATAATGAAAACATAAAACTTACAAAATCACCAAGAAAGCAATCAGTACCTGAAATATGATATGTCTACCTACAAGTAGTAGCACTAGGAGAAAGAAACCAGCATGGTTCAAAAAGAACCATAAAGCTCTAGGGCAGAGACGGGCCCCAGGCACTGGGTCTGGCAGGGGGATTTTCTGCTAGGAAACTAAAGACAATACCCATGGAGGAATCAAGTTAGCTAAACAGGGGGAAGGAAGGCACTGACAAAACTTGCAAGAGATATTAGAACAGAACAAAACAAAACAAAAACAAAAACAAACATTAATTTAAAATATTTGAGAGGCGCCTGGGTGGCTCAGTTGGTTAAATGTCCAACTTCGGCTCATGTCATGATCTCAGGGTCTGTGAGTTCAAGCTCCGCGTAGGGCTCTGTGCTGTCAGTTCAGAGCCTGGAGCCTCCTTCCGAGTCTGTGTCTCCCTCTCTCTCTCACACTCTGTCTCCTCCTCTACTCACACTCTGTCTCTATCAAAAAATGAATAAACGTTAAAAAAATTTTTTAAATATTTGACACAAAGGAAGGGTAAAGGAAAAATGTTGCTTCTTTATTAGGGAAAAAAAAATTATCCCTTGCCTGAGGCTCTTGAGATATTGTCTTGGGCTATTTGGTAAGTATTTAATCTCTTTAGGGCCAAGTCCATTGAGGCCCTAAACCAGTCACTCTCCTGTAAAGTGAAGAATCCAGTGAAACCTTTTACTTTTTTCATTACAAAAAAAAATTAAAAATAAAATAAGTAATTAATTGATATTCCATTTGTGGGGGTTGGGAGAGAAGGGGAACTAAAGTAGTCTTTTTGAAGTCAATTAAAAGATAATCTCAGGGGCACCTGGGTGGCTCAGTTGGTTAAACATCGACTCTTGATTTTGGCTTAGGTCGTAACCTCACAGTTCATGAGTTCGAGCCCCATGTCAGGCTCTGTGCTGACACTGTGGAGACTGCTTGGGACTCTCTCTTTGCCTCTTACCTGCTCACATTTTCTTTCTCACAAATAAATAAATATTAAAAAAGTAAAAGTCTCAAGATTAAAGGAAACTAGTCCTTCTAAATACTGTTTTGACTGAAGTAACCAGATTTTTTTTTTTTTTGGTCAAATTCCATGAAATACAGTGCATAAAATATGTCACAGTACCTGTGCATGCTAGATACCGATTAAATGTTCATATCTGAATCATTCAAAGTGATTGTTCATGTAAATTTAAGGTTAGGATGACATAGAACTGGAAGGAATCAAGCATTTATATTTTTATTTTTATATTCTGATTGTATTCTATTTTGATATTCCAACTGCAATGAATTTTCATTATATGCAGCCTAGAAATTATAAAAATATAATATTAAAGTATAAAGTATGTAATAAAAATCCTTTTCTTCTTTTATTTTCTCCAACATTTTTTTTTTTATATCACAGTGTCTTTCCCCTTCACATTTGATTTTTTTCTCAAACAGTATTTTATGCTACCCCAGTCTTTCTCTATCTCTATTCTCTTCACTTGGAAACTACTTTGCTGAGTTTGAGAATACTCAGTGCACAGGGCAAGATGAAATCACACAAACATCAGGGAGGCCACCTAGGGAAGACCAGAGAGTGTGGTGGGATCACCAACACATTAACTTTAAAATTCACCGTTGTTATTGTATTTAGAAATGATCTGACTCAGGGGAACCAACTCTCACTAATTAATCCATTAAAATCCAGCAAGTCAATTACCAGTCTACAGAGAAAAAGATCTACCAAGGAAACAAGAAAGTTTATATCAGTCAGACATTCTTCTCCTATAAGACATATGCAGGGGAAGCTAAATTATGATCAGTAACTTGCTTCAGATAGATGTTCTTGATATGTATCATTAAACTACAAAGGCCAGATGCATTTCTCCACGCTCTAGAATTTGCCTGCCAAATCTTCAGGAATAGTAAGAACATTCTTTCCCTCTTGGGAGTACTGAAGATATTCTGACAAATATTACTTCTTGACAGTTCTTTGTAATTATTCCAGGTTAACCATCTCTCTTCTTTTAATACTGTCTTTCTATAAAAGTTTATCATAAAACTTGCTAAAATATCACAATCATACTCTGGTTCTGCTTCTCTAATGGGTCTCCTTGATTGGAGTTTTAGGAGCTATCAAGACCTTCCAGTCCTACATTTGCAGGTGTCTCTTGGTTTAGCCATAGAGAGTGCAAATCAAATGTTATGTGTAGATTTTTTCAGACTAACTCATTGAAAGTGATGCTATTTCTAACTTTTTGGTGGACACCTTACTATTGCAATCTGTATTGATTATGTAAGGACCCTTGTATGCTCTCTTTAGTAATAAAGATATTGATACTCTTTATAAATAATTTAGGACATGTCTAAATGTATTTTCCATGGGGAATTTTAATCTGCATGATTCAGTCACTTCAGAGAATACAGCATCATCTTCTAAAAATTCCAGATCTAGACAAGTGGAAAACCTCCTTTGGAAGGGCAAATGCTTCTCTATTTTAATTCCTTCCCAGCCTTCCAAGGCAAATGGGTCTCTTACACTATTTTCTTAAGCCAAGTAAACATCATTAAGTGGTCCTTTGGCAAAGCTTGTATTCATTAAGTGATGTTTCCATTTGAAATTACAAATATAAAGCAATCCTTATGTTCCATTTGCCTCCACCCTAAGGATGGCTCTATTTACTTCAAATTTTAGTGTAGACTCAGGATTATGTCCACTTCAGGTTGTAGGAACATCCTGGCTCAGGATTATGTCCATTTTATGCTGAAGGAACATCCTGCTTCTATCGGCAGTTTAGAACAAATTTCTCTAAAACCAAGTCCGTATACGATATTAAAAATGTTTAATTCTTTCACTAATGCTGGTTTTAAGGATGGGTACACATTATAATTTTTATAAATATTCCATTTCTTAGATCCCTGAGGATCTCTCTTACATTAAACCAGTGCTCTCTTTTTCCCTTCACAGTCCATAGCTTACAATCACTTAGTACAGTTTTTATAGTACATTACAATTCTAGTAAAAGAAAATAATATATAAAAATCCTAACTGAGCAAAAGTCAAAAGAAGAATAAAAGTACTACTTCTTCATATTACCAAACTCCTGATTTGAGAAATATCTTTTTATTTTCTCAGGAAGGCTGAATTTCCAAGGAAGATTCCAGAACTGAACCTACCATCTTCCATCTTCCACGAAGCTAATTAACCAAAAGCAAGTGATGTACAGAGGCGTGTATGGTGGTAGGGGTGAGGTTGTGGGAGTCAGTGACAGGTCAGCACATGGACTCTCCTTTCCTTTGAACTTTCTAGAAGTCCAAAGTAAGTTGTAGTTGGATACATAAGAGAAATTTCAAGAGTAAATGAAATCAGATAAATAAATTGTGAAACTTTATCACTATTGGTCTTGAGCAATTATTGTAAAACACATATTGACACAGAAAAAGAATCAAGAAAAGCTATGAGCATACTGGCACAAAGCATCTGATGATGAGGCACTGACCCTGTCCCCTTAGCACCTCCACGAATGTGATTGTTTATATTCATACATTCCTATCTTTGCATCACTTGGATAACCATCTCCTAATTTGCATCATAATGTTGGGTAATTGGCTGTGAACATTTTATCTCAATAACTATGATTCTTGGAAAATGATGTCAAAACCAACATATTTTTCTCTCACTCAAAAGTCTCAATCCATTGTCCATTTTTCTCCCAAACGTCTGCCCTTCCTTCTCTCATGCTTCTGCACGTTCACTAAGCAAGTTCAGAATTTCTGTAAAAGGTCGGCAAAGATTAGCTGTGTCCAGCGTTAAGAAATGACCCCACCATGGGGCATCTGGGTGGCTCAGTTGGTTAGGTGGCTGACATCAGCTCAGGTCATGATCTCGCAGTTTGTGAATTCAAGCCCCGTGTTGGGCTCTGTACTGACAGCTGACAGAGCCTGGAGCGTGCTTCAGATTCTGTGTCTCCCCCTCTCTCTGCCCCCTCCCCTGCTCACACTCTGTGTCTCTCTGTCTCTCAATAAATAAAGGTTAAAAAATTTAAAAAAAAAAAAAAAGAAAGAAAAGAAATGACCACACCAGGATGAGGAATGGATCCAGGCTACGGTAAGTGATAAATGTACTTGCTGCCTCTGATCTCTGTGCAACTTTTTATGCCCTACCACATTACCCACATTAGTGATGCTCTATGACTTAGTCCTCAACTTGGCAATGTGCCTTAGTGGAGGCACTGCAGCCTTGTTACAACAGTTCTCCATGTGGTTCTGCAGCATGAATTACGGCATTTATGTTAAGCGAACTAGCGTGAACTTTTCAGACCTCAAAAGGTACCCTGCAGTTCCCAAATATCTAGGATACAGAAGGCAAAAGTTGGAGAAAATATGGAATTTGAAAAGAGACATAAGAGAAAAGCACGAGCAAAAGAATTAAAACAATAACAATTTTGGCCAACATCCAAATACATCAGTGAAAGAGGGGAGGTAATTTTGACCCCTCAGCTAGTATATCAAAACATGTCATTTCACACACTCACACTGAATGATGACTCGGCTCTCTTTTTCTCAGCTCCAGCAATAGCTAGGAATACTTTGTTGATTTTTTTTTTTTTTTACCTCATACATTTGTTTCCCTGATTGCATTTTTCTTTACAAGAAAAAAAAAAGGAGGGAGAAAAAAACTTAAAGATCTTCTCTCAAATGAGATTCTCTTTCCCTCTGGGTTTTCATTGATTTATAATTGCATTGATATTTCACATTTCTATTAAAACACCATGTTCTAATGCTCAGTCTGGCAGAGGCTTTCCTTGGCATTTGACAGGATGTCCACCAAATCTTCCTATTATGGAGAGAGCTTGGGGTTCTGGGAAAATCAATAGGTATTTAGCTGCCAGGGATCCAGGGAGATGGAGAAATATAAAAGGGTGACCACTAGCAACTGCAGGGATAGGAATGTCTGTAAAGACTGAAATGAGGCCACAAGTCTGCAAGTTGTGGAATTTAAGCAGTTATGCAACCATATTTTGGGGTTAACTATTCAGTCTCTCTCTTTTACCTACGTTTCCCTTAGGTGAGCTGCTCCAGGGAGCAAGGTACCGTCACTTCATTGGCCATAGTTTTTGTCTGAAAGGGAATGGTCTTTCAGAAAAACCGTATTTGTTTAAATATCTAAATAACAGATCCTTGGCCTCTGTGATTCACATCGCTTTGCCATCTTTCAATTACACATCGAGGCAAAGACAGGTCTCCCTTTTCAGATCTGCTCTGTCAAAAGACTGCCTCCCAGCTATTTGTGGTGGGTGTTCCATTGTAATGATTCAGCTAGCTGCCTTTTCCCTCATCTCTGCCTGAAAATCAAATCATCTGCTCAAAGTCAATGAAAGGTCCTAAGCTGCTAAGGCAGCTAAATGAATCTGCTTAACAATAATAGCCAGACTGAGGAGAAATGTAGAAGAAATTAACTATATTCCTCAGAAGGCATTCTGGGAAACAGTATGCCACACCAAAGTCCAGCTCTAAAATGTGAACCCACTGTGGGGTTGGACGGGCCATGCTCTGTGACTAGCGTTGATGGCTCATGTGTAAACAGATGGCATTCTCCCCACCAGTTCTCTACCCCACAGCTCCTGACAGTGAGATCCTGTGATTAGCTGCTTCAGAGTGGTTGGGACAATTGTCTAACAAGTTTCCATTCATCAGGAAGGCAAGGATCCGAGCTGCACTTGGAAAATGTTGTGTGACCAAGGCTTTCAAGCAGCAAACCTACCCTCAAGGAGAAAGAACAGCCTCCTGTGGGAAATAGCCAAACCTAAAATAAAGTTGACCAAGCAGAAAGTTATAAATAATATTATTTTAACAGGGTTTTGAGGCACAGCCAAATATTTTGGAATGTTCTCAGTCCAAACAAAGCCAGCATAGTTCTCATTTTTTCCAACCTCATGACTGAGAAGAGAGATAAATGGAAAGGAAAAAAGCCCGCAATTGCGAAACATAAATTTAAAAGAAACAATCAATCTGGACAGTCATGAAAACCAGGTGGCTGGCAAAAATTGGACTCATTTGTGAAGAAATGCACAACATCCTCTAACAGGCAATAATTAAGGTCCAGTGAAAAGTGAAAAGAGCAAAGAATTTGGAGGCAGAAAGAAGTTAAGATCCTAAGTCCGTGACTCACAAAAATGTGTGTGTCTGGGTAAATTTTATAGTTACTCTGGGCCTCACATTCATCATTTGAAGAATGGAGGCAACAGAACTGACTTCACAGAGCTGTTACAAGGGTTTTAAGAGATCAAGAACGGAAGTTCCTCACCCAGCGCTCAACATGTCCAGAAATATCAGGCCTCTGCCATCTTTCCCTGCTTCCCAGACCCCTTCTCCTCCCTGCACACAGTAAGATCTGAAGATTTGCCTTGTGTAGACATGTATTAAGCAGCTGGATTTTTGCTTGTTACTAAAAATATATAATTGGGTAGATATCCAGCAAAATGAGTCTGTTACTGATTCTGCCACTAGAACATATCAGTTTCAAGAAGTGGCCTCACTTCTCTGGGCTCCACGTTCTTGTCTTTAAAGTGAGGCCACTGGAGTAAAATAATCTATAGGGAAACCTCCAATATGAGCCTTCAAGGACTTGCTGTAGCCTATGCCCATTCGAACCAAGAGTTCTGCTTTGTTTTCTCACCCTTTCTTGATATATGTTAATTCAATATAAGTTTTGATCTAACTAGTATTGGGATTTTTCTTTTATGTGGGGAGATCTTAGTGAAGGTAAGGAGAGCCTTATTTTCAGAAGATGTTTGATACATGTTTGTGGAATGAAGACGTTACACTAATTAGGATGAAACAGAATGCTATTCTTAATATAAAACTTGGATCCCATCCCAATGCACTGCTCCTCCTTAATTAGAGCTCTCCTGCCCATGACTCCCATTTCTGCAGAAATGTTGGGATGGAACGCCGCCCCTTGCTATTGTCAATTGAAGTTAAGTTGCAGGTGCTTAAAAAATTTCTGCTTCTGAACCATGTTTATAAGTACCTCATGAATCTTTTACTATTGTTATGATGCTCAAGAGGTTTGGGGGAAAAAATCACCTCTCCCCAAATAAACAACAAAATGAGTGTAAGGCATTTATTACAAATAAATCCTAAGGGAAAAAAAAAACACCTAAACGTATGGGCTCTGACTTAAATGCCTAGTAGTAAGCCCACCACAAATTGTAGCATTGCCTTTCCCTCAGACCTAAACAAGCAGGAGCAGGGAAGAAATTCCTTTTCCACCTCTGGCATTTGGCCACCAGGGGCAGATACCACCACTTCCTGACCCCATGAGGCTTCTGTTAGGTGTATGTCAGGTCTACAGAACATGAAAATGTCTGGATTCATCTACAAATCAAAGCATTTTTATTTGTAAAGTTGGGAATTTTTATTCAGTGGAAAGGAACACCTAAAAATTATGTTTGCCTGTAAAGAAGAATCTTTCTACTGTCAACACCTTTTTTTTTTTTTTTTTTTTTTTTTAATTGAGAGGGGTGTTCTCTCCACTTCACACAGCCCTGGATCATTTGCTGGTCAAGACTGGAATTTAAATGGCTGTAAAGAAAAAGAAGCATTGGCTGGAATTTCCTCCCCTCTGGCTGTAAGGTCTCTGGAGGCATGTGTTGTCGCTGTCAGTTGCCTCATGCTTGGCACCTTATAATTTTCCATTTTCATGGATGTATTTTGAATTTCCTTAGGAGTCAGTTCTTCTATTGGGGGATGCAGTCAATCCAGAAAGGAGCTTTTGCCAAACCAAAAAACATTTTTTAAACCGTAGTGTTTTACCCATGGGATTTCAGACATGCCTGTTTGGCTTTCAGGCTTACACAAAAATATAACCATTGAGTAGACTACATCTGATGAGTTGTCGGTTTTAAACAGATTCTCCACTTCTTGAATATGTTCCAATTATGATTCTCTGCATTTAATTATTCATTTTCTTTTCTGCTGTCAGAAACTTAAGGAATTTTGTGGATGTGTACATTCTGGGTGAGTACGTAAAAACAACAAAGTTTGCCCTCAAACTCCTCTGCAATATGAAGATTTCATAAGTTTATAAATTTAGAAAGGATGTTGCAAAAAAAACTGGCTTTATTTTAATGTGCAGAAATATTTGTTTCCAATAATATCCGAATTCTCTTGAAAAGCACTGGAAGATTTACTCTGAATTTGCTAGACCACTGTTAAAAAAAATTTTTTTTCAGAATCCTCTAAATTCAGCTAAATTACTTGTCAACCAAATTTTAATAGCTAGGCTACTTATACTTTAAATTTTACCTAAAGCACTGTCACAGACAAGTATCCATCATATTAATGTAAGAGCTTTTAAAACCCTTCATCATCTCCTAGAACAATACTCACTGACTTAGTTCCCATTCCTCTCTAACCTACTACCTTATTCCATGTAGTCTGAGTGGTGCATAGGTATTTCCACCTCTCTACTTTTTTTTTAATTTCATTTTTAATGTTTTTGTTTGTTTGTTTGTTTGTTTATTTATTTATTTATTTTTGAGACAGAGAGAGACAGAGCATGAGCAAGGGAGGGGCAGAGAGAGAGAGGGAGACACAGAATCCGAAGCAGGCTCCAGGCTCCGAGCCATCAGCACAGAGCCCGATGCGGGGCTCAAACGCACGGATTGTGAGATCATGACCTGAGCTGAAGTTGGCTGCTTAACCGACTGAGCCACCCAGGTGCCCCTCCACCTCTCTACTTCTATCCACATCTGGGGCTCTCTCCTCCTTTCCCCTTCTATGCTTGTTAATGACCTACTTTTTCAAAACACAAGTACAAGTCTTATACTTCTTTATGTCCTCAATACCTGGACTAGCTCAGCACATAGAGGATATTCACCAAAGATACATGCCTGGCAACTAGAACTCTTTCTTTTTCTCAATGTGTAACCATGTGGCAGTCCATTTTCATTTTTCTTTCTATATTTTTTTAAATACTGAATAGATTATATCAGGCCTACCATGCATACTATTTTGAATATGTACTATAGTTTAAGACCGGGCTCTAAATGGCACGCCAAAAGACTTAGTGAATGTTCGAAACTGTCTGATTTCTACCCAGAAGTAGTTAATATAGGCAGGATCTAGAATATAATATTGAAGGTTTTTAAAACTTTAAATATCTATGGAACTTTGAAATTCATTGTGCTCTTTCATTACATTCTATCAAAATACATGAACCTGGGCAAGCCACAGACAGAAGCCCTGTATTTAATATTTCTGACACGATATCCAGGGTTTTCTGGACATCTCAGGTGTTGAAGTCCCCATAATGAGATGGACAGCCTCTGAATGGGAGGGAGAAAAAAATACTCTAAAGGAATATGAGAAACACCACTCCCATATAAATGAAATTGAACCACTGAGCAGCAAACCACTCAACCATGAGAACTAAGAGAAAAGGAGATGATACATTTAATTTTAGAAAATCATTACACATACCTAAAGCCATCTAGAGAAATGCAACATATTAATATTTTTCATTTTAAAAAGGCAAAGCGAAAGGTTTTATATTCACACCTGGGATGATTTGAACATCCCTTTAATGGTTGATTCTACTGTAGCCATGCTGGGAAATACTTCCCTATAAAGCAATTACTGTCACTTCCCAAATGACACAGCCTTGTTGACCACTGTCCTTGAAATCCCAACAAAAAGAATGGCAACTCTAGCCTAAATATTTTTATCAATTTTTTACTAATAAAGGAATTTAACATTTATCACCTCATTTCATCCTAAAGCATCTGTGAGGAAGAGAGAATTGAAGAAAAAACACGAAGAAACAAAGCCCAAAGGACTTAGGCTTCAAGTCCCAAATCATAGGCAAGATTGTCCTAAAGAGAAAGTATTTGAAAGGGTTTGATTCCCAAGTATGGACATTCCCTGTCATCTTTCCTCCTGTAATACCTTATGATTAGTTTCTTTCTTCCTGGTATCTAGTTTAAAATATTAGTCAATCACTCAATAAAAAACAAAATAAAAGAAACAAAAAATAAAACATCTCATTGCCAGAAGTAGGAATTATCAGCCTTGGAGGGAACAAGACAAGGGCCTTAATCTAGCAAGCAAATAGTCCATGAATTTTGAAAACCCAATAAAACAATATTTTGATAACTCTCAATAAAGTAATAAGGGTGAAAATCTTATGATCAAATATTTGGGAGAAATGGTTAAACATAATTAAATATGTCTTTTTATTTTAAGACCTTAATATACCATCACTAATGTGAATTTGTAAGAAAGAACATTAATATGCAACTTTCCTCAATTAAATTATTTGACTGTGGAACCCCTTCTACCATTCTTTTTTCCCTATGGGCCATCTTAAGAGATGGACATACCTGGGGCACCTAGGTGGCTCACTTGGTTGAACATAACTTCACCTCAGGTCATGATCTCACCTTCGTGGGTTTGAGCTCTGCATCTGGCTCTGTGCTGACAGCTCAGAGCCTGGAGGCTGCTTTGGATTCTGTGTCTCCCTCTCTCTCTCCCTCCCCTGCTTATGCTCTGTCTCTCTCTGTCTCTCAAAAAATAAAACTTCAAAAATATTTTTTAAAAAGGGGTGGACATACGTTTTTTCTTGGACACAATTTTTGGGGAAAATGCTGTATCCACGTCTGTTCAATTTAGCAACCCACTGCATAAAAGCTGAGGAATATAGTCAGGTGGTTGAATGTTTACACATCCGTCTCATTGCAGTGTTAGAGATGTCTAGATTTCTATGACTGCCTTTTCATATATGTTAATTACATATCAAATCATAGGAGTATATTTGTAAAAACATTAAGGACAAGCTCAATCCTTAAGCTTAGTGATTCGTAATTCTTTCATATTGTTTTGATTTCTGTTATTTAATATAACCTGTTGAGTTTGAAGAAGAAAAAAGAATTTCTGTTTGGCCTTGATCATTTCTCACATGATCAAGGATCATAGGATTGGCTCTATGAACAAGGAAGTATGACAGTATTGTAAATTGTAGGAAGTGATACCATTACAGAAGTGATCATAGCTTCTTGAGCACCTGCATGAAGCAGGTTATATTTTAAGATCCTTCTTAAAGGTATTAATTCATTTAACACCAACAAAGACCCTAAAAAGTAGATACTATTATTTTCTCCTTTTCCACACTAAGTAATACAGAAAAGTTAAGTAATTTGTCCAAAGTCACCCAACTAATAAATTGATGTGGCAGAATTTGAGCTCTCCAGAGTTTGTGCATCTAACCATCACATTAAACTACCTTGCAAGCATTAGCAATAGAAATGCAGTCTTTTGGGAATTTCTATTCTTGCTACTTAAAAATGGATATAATAACTCAAGTATGTAAGTCTTTTGCATAACTGCAGATTGAAAGGAATACATTTGTTTTCACCTTGGAAAAAGAAAAAAACAAAAAACACTCAAGTTTACATTATTTTTCTCCTTATATTTAAATCAACTCCTTTGACATTCAGCCCTGGTTCAACTAATGAAAAAATCGCACAGGAGGTACTAGCAGGAGGCACTGGTTTGATTCTATAATAGATTTCATAGAAATGAAAACATTTTAAGCAAAAGACATGTTGCTAGTTTTCCTCTCTTTGTTCAGCCTTATAGATACATCCTAGAGGAAAGTTTTCACTGAGCACATTAATATGTGGCTTAAAAATCACAGATCTACAGGGGCGCCTGGGTGGCGCAGTCGGTTAAGCGTCCGACTTCAGCCAGGTCACGATCTCGTGGTCTGTGAGTTCGAGCCCCGCGTCAGGCTCTGGGCTGATGGCTCAGAGTCTGGAGCCTGTTTCCGATTCTGTGTCTCCCTCTCTCTCTGCCCCTCCCCCATTCATGCTCTGTCTCTCTCTGTTCCAAAAATAAATAAACGTTGAAAAAAAAATTTAAAAAAAAATCACAGATCTACAAACTAAAAATGGAAAACAAATCTCAGATAAAAAGTGACAGTTAACCTGAAAATTATTGGCTTCTAAGATCTATCTTTTAATCATTTCTGAGGAGGGAACTTGAAATGAGGAACATTTATTAGTGAATTATATTTAGCTTTGAACTGATCCCTAATGGCTTTCAGAACAGTCCTGGTTTAACCTTGGGATATATTTCATTATTGTGTCTATGGACAGAGCTCTTTCACAGTGCAGACTGAAACTACAATTTTAAAAGAGATGTGCTCTATTTAATTAGACCAATCTCCTATATATTTTTAATTTCAAATTTTGGTGAGTCTTTATGAAGTCTTAGCAATGAGAATAACACTTAGGGTACCTAATCCATGTTTAATAACACCCCAAACTTACAAGGGCTTTTCCAAATAGATGCAAAAACATTATATAATATTCTTCTTCTTGACAATATCCTTGAAATCCAGGCAAGTGACTGGTCTTATTCTCCATATTTTATAGGAAGAAGATCTGAGTCAGAACAAAATGAAATGACTTATTTAAGGTCAGACTGATGTTTATGTTGATATCCTATATAGCAGAGTTTTTTCCTTTAAACTCTATTTCTTCAAGTGACAAATGAAGAGATAAATGTGAAAGTATTTTGTGTAGTTCTTTGCCATAATTTAACAATGATTTATTTATGTGTCCACCTACTTGTTTGCTTACGCTCCTCTGCCTTCAATAAAGAAATTGAGGATGTTATTGCAACAATAGTTCTTCTTCTACAGTCATTTAATGAGGTTATAAAAATACTAAGTGCTGTTATTTCTCTAAAGGAAATCATTTGCATTGCACTGTTTACTTCAACCATGATGACAAACCCTGACGCCTGTTTCTCAGGTCTAAAAAATAGCTATAATTGATCAAAAGAAAATGTCTTTGACAACTTTCTTTGTTTTAGAGTGTATTTAATAATCTGGTATAACTGTTAGTCACCCTCATAAAGGAAACAAAAACTACTCCAGGTATTTTAAACAGGAAGTTATCCAATACAGGGAATTGGGTATTTATAAAATTACTGGAGGGGATAGAAGAATAAATTACAGGCTGGGCCTCCAGAAATTACCTTCAGAACAACACAACACTTACCTACCAGGGGATCTCTGATCCCACCACTATAGCTATTGAGTCAGAGAGCACACTGCAGAAGAGTAATTTAGAGACCAACAAACTATAATCAGAAACCCACTGAAGCTTCTGCTGCTGCTTCACAGCTGCCTCTGGAAACCAGGATGCATCTGAGAAGTCCACTGGAATGTTCTTGCAGGGTAATATGTTGTCCTCAAGACCCTGTTTGCCAGAAATACACGTTCAAAGGGATCAAGAAGACACCCTTTGTCTTATTTTCATCTTCCAAGTTTTGTGTGCTCATTTATTTAGCAAACCCCATTCTCAGGCCAAACTCTGGCTGTATTGAAGCCTGGGAAACTTTTAAACATTTCAGCTTATGCAGTGCAGAGAAGCACAGCAAAAGGTGGATGGAATTAGATTGAATCAGATACTATACAATGTCTAACAAATGTGAATTAAAAGTTGTAGCTATGATTAGCTTTAAGTTACTTTCCATCAACTCTAAGGCACCACTGGTTGCATGATATACCATTATTTCATATAGCTATAAAAAAGAAAAAATAGGGGCGCCTGGGTGGCTCAGTTGGTTGTGCCCAACTTCAGCTCAGGCCACGATCTCACAGTTTGTGGGTTCAGACCCCACGTCAGGCTCTGTGCTGACAGCTCAGAGGCTGGCGCCTGCTTCAGATTCTGTCTCCTTCTCTCTTGCCCCTCCCCCACCTCTCTCTCTCTCTCTCAAAAATAAATAAACGTTAAAAAAAAAACTAAAAAAATACTGTCCATTAGATCATGAAATGGTACAAGAGGCTTGCAGTTGTAAAATGCGGCCAATTTTAGAGATATTATCTGGTAAAAAGATGTGCAGGTTAGAATCAATGAAATCAATGAAATACAGTATACATGTCATGATAGATTGTAATGGTATGACCTTTTCATGGTGGTATGCTTGGCTGTACAGAGAAGTTTACTGTTTCTGGAGAAATAGTGAAAGATTCAAATAAATTAAATTTCCATTTTAAGTGACAAGCTAATGTGTAAAGAGAAAAAAACTGAAACACCTGAGTGACCCAATGAATTGAGCGTCTGACTGTTGATTTCGGCTTAGGTCATGATCTTGCAGTTCGTGAGATGAAGCCCCGGGTTGGGCTCTGTGCTGACAGCCTGGAACCTGCTTTGGATTCTCATTCTCTCTCTCTATCTCTCCCTCTCTCTCTCTGCCCCTCCCCACTCTTCTCTCAAAATAAATAAACCATAAAAGAAAACAACCAAAGGATAATAGAATGGTAAAAGACTGGAAGAGATCATTTATAACTCACCAATCCATGGATAATTTACCAAATTAAAGAAATGAAAACTATTTATGCATCTCTAGGTCAACAACAGATAAAATTATAAATTTACCTATTAAGAAGTTCTGACCTTATTGGGAAATGGAAAAAGGTATTTTGTGAGTGTCATTAAAATACACTAAACCAAACCATCCAGATTGTATTCTGTCAACCTCAACCAAGTCCAACTGCTACAGAAAGGGTCATTCTTCTTCCTGGCTAGAGTGCTCCCAGGTGAGGGTAGAGAACAGTGAAGATACAGGAATATGTACAGAACTGTAACTTCTTACAGTGTGAGCCTACTGGAAGCCTATGAGATAACCAGGATCCTAGGCTAAGGTTGAATCCAGATGGATACAGCAGGGCCTGTACGTGGTGTAAGACCCTGAGGGTCAAGTGAAATTGCAATGGGAGAGGCAACCAGTCAGTAGTGCTAAGGAAACAGAAGGTAAATGGCCTAAGATTGGAGCCTGAGATAGATATTTGTTGAGTACCCACTATGTGCCAGGGACTATTCCAGGTACTCTTAACAGAAGGAGAAAGGGGATCAAAAGGTACCAACTTCCAGTTATAAGAAAGTCCTAGGGATGTAATGTAAAGCACGGTGACTATAGTTAATTATACTGTGTCACATATTTGAAAGTTGCTAAAAGAGTAAATCTGAAAAATTCTCATCATAAGAAAACATTTGTAACTATGTGTAGTGATGGTCAGTAACTTACTGTGGTAATCATTTTGCAATATATACAAATATCAAATCATTGTGTTGTGTGTCTTAAACTAATGTTATATGTCAACTACTCCTCAATGAAATTGTTTTAAAAAGTTTTAAATAAAAGAAAAATGAAGAAGGAATCAAGGTCACATAAGATAAGTAAAGTAGTATTCAGAGACCAGAGTTCTCAGAACAAAGGGTGTTAGCTGTCCTGATGCAATTATTTCAATGAAGTCTCAATTATCCCACTTTCATCTTGAATTGTTAAATGAGCCTGCTAACCTGAGGTCAGAACTTAAAGAGCTGTCCCCTGAGCTGTTGAGAGGTCTAGGCACATTCAACCATCACCAGCAGCATTCACAGTAACAACCTGCTCCTGCGTACCAGCATCAAAATGTCTGAAAAATAGAAGTTGGCTTGTGATATTTATGGTGCATAATATATTTTTCTGTCAGATCAAAGACTGCAGATGTCATTTGCCAACATCTTGCTTATTTGATTTATGGAATAATTAATTGTATGCAAGATAAGCCGTGCACTACAAAATGGCAGCTATAATTAATCGACCCTAGCAGCAGAGATCTTTACGTAATTGTGAATGCAAGTTCATAGACCACAAAACCAGTGTCTCCCAAATTGCCTTACTTTTTCTTAATAAAGAGGTGTGGGTCAAGGGCTGTAACCCTTTATAACATTTGGTGCTTTGTAGTTTACAAAATGATTTTTAACATGTGCTATTTTGTGGGGTCATTACAACACCCCTACGATGAACACAGATAAGCATTGTTACTTGTGCTGAGGGCTGAGAAACCAAACCCTGAGAAGTGAAGTGACTTGTCCATTGCCACACACTAAGTGAGAGAAACCCAAGCACAGTGACTCTCAAGTCACTGTGGGTAATGCCACATGTGGGATGTTAGGAAAAGCACTGACTTCAAAGTAGGTGGATTTGAATCCTGCTTCTGCCATGCATGGCCTACACAAACAAATCTCTCAATCTCCAGGGGAATGTTTCTTCAAATATAAAAGGGACAGAATAATTTCCATTGCAAGCTTCTGGTGGAGGATTAAATGGAATGAAATAAAGCATGAGACAGCTCCTCTCTCTTGGTGCTTGGAACACAGGAGGTACCTGCACCTTTAGCTTCTGGCTGCTTCACATACTCCAGTCTCTGTGCCCCACCCGACCCTTCATTCTTTTCTATTCCCCCAGTTGCCTGACTTAGCCAGGTGTTCAGTTCATCAAAGGCTCCCCATAATTCTGCCATGTCAAGGAAAGATCAGACAGCCTTAAAGGATCCTTTTCAATACTTCAGTAAAACCTTTCTGAAATAGATCCACTCCAAAGGAGATTGTGCTTCAAATAAAACAATATTTGAGCCAGGTTCACACTTTTTTTTAAGATAACAAATGTACCAGTCTAGACAAAGCCACTTGCATGGGGCACAGAATTTTGACCAGTGTCAGTACAGTAGCTATAGACACTTTCATGTCTGCCTTCAAGGAGCCTATTGCCTAAAGGGAAGGGCTTACCAAGAGAGAGGACATATATAATAACAAATGTGAGTCCTTAGTTATCTTTTTCATAATGGAATGTGAAAACGTATCTTCCTTCACCCGTCAACCATAACTCACTGCTAAGAATTACAGTTTTATTTCCTTTGCAAATGAGGCAACTGTTCTAATTATAATAATACCCCGTGTTCAAAATACCAACAGTGCTTTTCTTATTAATTTGGTGGTAGACTTGCCCAATCAAAGAGCAACAATTCTTTCCCCAATTTGCATCAGTTCTGACTGCAAATTGTAGGACTTTTGTTAAAAAATAAAATCTCTGTTCTGACTGTATCCATATCACCTGGATGGATTATTTCTGACCAAAATCTTGCTGAAGTGTGTGTGTGTGTGTGTGTGTATATCATGTGCATATGTATCCTGGAGAATGGGAAAGATGGTGAATGCATTGAGGAATTTACTGTAGAAACCTAACATGGAGTGCAGCTCATGAAATGGGTCAAATAGCCCCTGATTTATTGCTCTCTCTGAGTACATTTTCATCACCATCAATAATACTTCTTGGAGCACAGTCTCCAAGTATGTGATTTCCTCACCAGTCTGTGGACTGTGACTGCAAACTCAGCTACAGAACAACTTTCTAAAACATTTTCAAGGTACCTCCAGATCACATACTGAAGAGGTTAGTCTGTTTTGTGTCAGAGACCCACAAGCACCAATTTTCCTGATCACCCCTCCATGAAGCATGGTCTGTGCTGATCAACTTAATTGAAAGGAACAACTGAAATTAACTGATCAAAATGGTTCTTCTAAGGAGCTCAGCAATATATGTCATATAAGAGAAAATGAGAAAAATCACCTAAACAGTGAGTTGTTTGTGATCTTGTACCCTGTATAAACATGTTGAATATATTCTCCCTGGATGGTTTTGTTTACACACACACACACGCATGCACGCGCACACATACACACACACACACACACACACACACACACACTGATTTCTTTTAATTTGGCAGAAAAGGGGTAGTTCAAAAGAGAAATGGCAGGGAGGGGGGTGTTGTGTAAAATATGTGAGTTACTTTTAGGCAATTAGAATGGATCTTATTTCAACAAACACATAATCAACACCTCCGTAGTAAATGGTCCTGTATGAGGGAATGTTGATAGAAAGATAAAAAAGGTATGGCAAATAGCCCTCTCAGTGATCACTGTCTAGCTGGGGAGACATGAAGTGTGCCATGACAGTGTGGTGGGGTGAGAGCTGAGGGAGGAACCACAGAGGCTATGGATACATGTTGTGGGGGAGGCAAGGAGCCATCTCTGAAGAGGTGATGGATAGACTGGATGGTTGAGTGGGAAAAGCCCGGAGCAAGGGGAGAAGGGAACATTTGGGAGAGGACATAAACTCTGAAGGGAGCACCACAGATTAAGGGCAGAGCACAACAATGCACCGATGCCAGGGCAGAGAAAGGGAAAATGGTAAGAGCTAAGGTAGGGTCAGATCTTCACCGGCTTCATATGGCCAGCTACGGAGAAAGTTCAGAATGATTTCAACAGATTATATGATTCAATTTACTTTCAGAGGCATCCGCGGCAGCAGGGTGGAGGGTGGATCAAGGAGGGCGAGGGGGGAAGGCAGGGATGCATCAGAGGCTGTGGTAGTCACTGTCACCGTTCAAGTGCTTGAATCAAGGCAGTCAGAGGAACACCGGTGAGGAGGAGGGAATATAGTATAAAAGTCTATTCAGCTAATGTACTGGTGATTTAAAAAGTGAAATCACTTTATAAATTCAGTCATGGTATAGGGAGAATGCTTCATTCTCTCCTGGTCTCATTTGGCAGCCTAAAAGGTGGTGTGCGCATGAGGAACTTTTAGTTTTTATGGTGATTCAGTACTCTGTTTTTATCACAATGAAATCGATAACCAAAAGCTGGAAAGGAGAGTCTTTGACTTACTCAGGATAACATAAAGGAGCCCCCTTGGCTCTTTCATTATTAATACAGAAGATAGTAGTTAACATTTACACATCAAAAATACCTAATGTTTACTAGGACTATCATTAAAAGTAGCAAAACTGGCCATGGCAATGTTGGTTGTCAGGGGGAAGCTTCCAGATGAGCCATGCCACTCAACCCATGGAGTGTTTCTGAATCAAACACAGGCAGTTACAGGGGGTGTAGTTACAGAGGAGCAGCCTGGAAACGGAAGAACAAAATAATCTCTCCAACATAAAACACTTATTTGCTATTTTGTGCCTAAAAGTTGCTCCTTGGATCCAACTCAAAAATGTGTCACAAAAGACAGATTGTTTTTCCGGCTTACTCTTTTTTTCTCCAGATGTCACTAAATGTTCAAATGTTCATAGTGTTGCTGTGTATAGAACAGAAGCTGTTCAGGAGTGTTCTCTCTCTCTCTCTCTCTCTCTCTCTCTCTCTCTCTCAGTATTCCCAGATTACTTTTTGTTTCATATTCCACCAGGTATAGCTGGAACACATTTTTTTTTGTTCTTAAATATATAATCATATATATTTTTTATTTCCTCTGCACAGAATTGTGTAGCATATTAAGTAGATTATAACTTGTTTGCTACGCAGAAATGTTAATGATTTTTTTCTCCCTTACTAAAGACTATTTGCATCTAAGTGATGTTAGATTTTTTTGCCCACCTCAGAATGATCAAAGTGAATTTAGTCCTGCTTATCTTTCATGTTGAACAGAAGTCCTACCTATACTCATGTGGTTATGTGAATACGTATATGGGTGTGGGAAGGCGATGGCTAGTACAAGGGAAAGATATAAAAAGTTTAGAGATAAAAATTATAGGGATTAAAGCTCTCTAAATATTAGGTAGCTAATTGTTATGCCTCCCCATCAGGCCTCCTTTTTGATACTGCGGACGCAAGAAAATGTACACCATTATTTTCATCCCTAATCCTTCACTGCATTTTCACAAAATGTTTCTCAAATACCTGTGATACATCTACTGAGTTCAGTTCATGGTACTAGAGGAATCAGCCAGGAAGACAGTGTTGGATGATTATAGATATTTATAAAGCAAACCAGACTGAGGGATCTGGGGAAATACAAAGACAGTTGAATGAAGAGATTGGAAAAAATGCAGGAATTATGTTCATTTGTAGGAATTGGGGAATGTTTCACAAAAGAGATTTCGAACCTGGAGGATGGGTAAGTGTTCTTAGTGGAAATACAGACAGTTCATAAGGAGGAAGTAGCAAAGACAAAGCCAAGGTGAGAGCAAAGGGTGTGCTAGAGGGAGAGTGCAACCACATAGGCACATTTGGCTGAGCATGATGTAATAGAAATGAGCAGGAGAAGAGTTGGGTAGGAAAAGTTGGGCCAGGGAGTGAGGTCCCTGTGAACACCCAAGGCAGATGGACATATTTGAGTTAGAAAGAGAGAGCCAATACGAAGTTTTGAGTAGGAAAATGACTACCACAACCATATTTAAGAAAAATTTATCTGGCACTCATATATTTTAAAGAGATGGGGAGGGAAGACATGATAAATTAGGAAGCAGGGAAATTAGAACATTATCTCATTAAGAAAGGAGACATTGCATAGGGCCTGAAGAGAAATAGTGAGATTAGAAAAAAGAAGTTAAATGCATACTCATTCTTTATCATGGTGAGTGCATCATTTTCTTGTGGTTGGCAAAGTACTTCTCTATGTGTAGAAATAAGATGGTTCCCATGAGTGATGGTTCATCGTGGAATATTTCAGAGGTAGATCAATTCGTTGATGTTGATACATTTCCTGCAAGGGCCCGCTTACTCATTAGTGCTCATGTATTTACTACATATATATGTACACACATTTACACACACACACACACACACACACACACATATATATATATATATACACTATATATAAATGTACACACACACACACACACACACACAGTAAGTCTTTCTTTTTTAGGAAACAGAATGAGGTGGGAGGATATTATGGAATGTGGAGAGATAGAACATTAATGAAAACTAAGAATTCAAAAGGATTGACCTTTCATTAGATTCTACAGATATATTGAGACAAAATGCCAGGGTTTTGATGTCAAAGAGTTATCCAGGGGTCACATGTTAAAAAGGCATACGGACAGGCAAAGAAAATAGGAACTATGTGCTAGAAGCATGTAGGATAATTATTCAATCAACATTTAACAAATCTATATCCATCACTGTGCTAGATGCTGGTGAGAATAAAACAAGGATGGCCATCCAGACCCTTACATAGATCATCTTTGAGCATGATACTTGGTAAAGATGGAGGGAAATAGGGAGAACAGGGTGTGAAAGCATGGATTGGAAGCATGTTGTGCTAGAATCATCAAAAAGGTAGGAAACACTGGCTTGCAAGTATTTACCTGTTAAGAGAAGAAGATTCTTTCACAGGCACTTTTATTCACCCAACTTTTGGATGGAGAGGTTTCATTTGGATGGAGAGGTTTCCTGAAGAAGGCCATCATCTGACAGAACGTGGGAGCTATTGTCAGGCAGACTTGATAGGACGTGCCTGGGGAGGAAGATGACAGGAAGCCTTGAGCTTGGGCGATCGAAGGGGTGAGGGATGATGTCAGTGCCTGTCCTCTCCCTCCATCTACCCTGAAAGAACCCTGCCCCCCTTCAGTGGACTCGCTTTCCCATGTGTGTACCCTATCCCACGTACACATTTGATAGTTGGTGGGAAGAAAGGGGGAAAAGGAGTAGTTTTAGGTCAAGTTTCCATACTTTCAGAATCCAGGTTGAATACAGCCATTAGGAAAAATGAAGTACCGACTTCTCTTTTCTTAAATATTCCCTTGCTTCTTGACTCTAAGTCTCTCCCCTTCACCTCCAACCCTGTCCTTTCTCACAGTGAGTCCTGGACACTGGTCATGTTTCTGTAATCGCAAGTCTCCTGTAATCGCAAATGAGGATCTCATTTTTTTTCAGGGATAATTCAGGGATAATTATACAAGGATAATTCAGCCCAAGAAAAATAGGTTTCATTTCCTTTTTTTTCCCTGCTTCATAGTACCATATGAAGTATAGTACTCTCTACAGCAGAGGTTCTCAACCTTGGCCGCACATTAGAATAATTTGGGGACCTTGTAAAACTCCCAATGTATAAGCCATACCGAAGGATCTTTGGGGGTGAAACTCAGGCACCAGTATTTTTAAAGCTCCCCATGTGATTCCAATGTGCGGCCAGGATTAAGAAGCACTGATCAACAACAACACCTAATTACCTCCCAGTTCCCGAAACTGGCATTTATTTTTATGACTTTCCTGGTATCAAATGTCTTTGCTTATTTACTTCCCGAAACAAAACAAAACCAAACCTGCATAGTTGTCAAAAACTAGGTCAAATGCCCCTTCCTCTGGTAAGTCCTCTTTTCTTCCCCATTACCAGTCTGAACTTAATTGTTCCTTCCCCTCACTGCCCCCAAATGACTCGTATCCATCCTAACACACGGGACACTTGGCTTCAGACTTCAGATACTTGTGGACACGGCTTTCTCCCCAATAAATTTCAAGCTATTTAAGATAGGGATTGGGCTTATTCATTTTCATGTCGTGAGCGTTCAATAAATATTTTGAAATCAAATTAAAACGGCCAAAAGTAAATAATACAAATAAATCCATACTTTGCCTGTATATGGTATGGGCGACGACTTGTGCCTTCTATTAAAAACACGTTCTTTGGAAAATCCATAATACCATTTCTTATAAAGCATGAGATATGATTTACTATTCCTGGCAATAGCTGCTGCTTCACAATGATAACTTCGAAGTCAGTGATAACATAATTCAGCAGACATGGTGATTCTCAATCTACACGTGACACCATATGGGCTTCAATATAGAATTACTTCCTGCTCATACAAATACACTCCAGGTTTTGTTTTGTAAATCTTAACTTAGATTAAATGAGCATTGGCCAAAGCATCTAAGTCCTCCCAGGATAATGGCTACAGACTGAGGGAAAGATAGGAGGGGGTAGAGGAGGTAGTGAGGGAGAGAGGGAGGGTGTTGTGAATATAACAGATGCATAAAACCCACTCCTGGAAGAGACAATTTACGCATGACCAACACATCGTCCCTGCGTTCCAAGTGTCCCTGTCTTTCCTCTCTGCTCCCATTTAAAACCTGGATTTAATTATATCTTAGTGTATTGACTGCCTCCACTATCAAAGGGGACCAACTTGAAAGCACATATCATGTTTTACTCATTTTTTCCTACATAGCACTTGCCTATCACAGTTCCTGTCACACAACAGGAGTCAAAAAACTATTTCGAGCCAGCAATTGAACAAAAGGAATAACTTTGAATTGAGAAAGTAGGTATTCGTGTGAATAGTTCTGTCTCAAAAATATTCCGGTTTGTTGCCTGCAGAAAGCAAGCACCAATTCCTGAGAGACCCACAGGTACAGCAATTTAAATAGGTACCTGATTAGATATGAACACCAAGGAGAAAAGTAATTGAATACACAAATGATAAGTCAAGCAAATATTACCTGGTTAAGTGATATCACTTGAAAATGTGCAAAATTCAAGTTATAAATTTCACTTGCCTGCTCAAAAATCTTAAGAATTTACAGTTAACTTCTAGGTCCAGAACCATGATGAGGCAAGTGAGGCTCCCACTTCAGGTGAGAAATTTAAGGGAGTCAAAAATCCTTGATGATCAAGATAATAATATTTAATATAATATTTTCAAATATAAAAAACAGTGCAAAAATCCATTATGAATAATTATAAGAACACAATCCACATGGGATTTGTAAAACATATTAGCATTATTATATCATTAGCAGTATCATAACAAACTATTATATGAGTGTTACTACATTATGCTGTTAATAAAGGGCCCAGTATGATAATGACAGCCGGTAGGCTTTGGGGGTTTTTTTAGAACGAATTTTGCTTTTGCTTTTTGGGTTTTTTTTTTTTTTTTAATTTTAAAGAGTGAGAGAGAGCTCCATTGGGGGAGAGGGACAGAAGGAGAGAGAGAGAGAATCTTAAGCAGGCTCTACTCTTAGTGTGGAGCCCAACACAGGGCTCAGTATCATGGCCCTGGGATCATGACGTGAGCTGAGATCAAGCGTCTGACGCTCAACCGACTGAGCCACCCAGGCGCCCCCAGCCCGCAGGTTTTGGTGCACATCGTTTTGAAACCATAACCAGCTAGGCACAAACATGGCCTGCTTTATAAAACGAAATATTTTAACACCAAAGCCTGTTGTGAGTGATTTTCTCTAAGAAGCAGCAAATAATTTTTCACGTTCAGGTTTTAATTAGCGGACACAGTATCTCATGTATTAGAAAAGAAGTTGATACTGCCCCTATTCTAATGCTGTAGCAAGTATTTATATATTGAAAGACTTATCCTTTCATTTCACCACTCGCGGTATCATTTCTTGAGTGCTCAGCACTGAGGCTAACACACTGGCCAGTGAGGAGCAGACACCCTTGGCAGCAAACACCAGTAGCAGAATACGGAGAAAGATACAAGAGAAGGCAGTGAGGTTACCATGGAGACAGGAACGCCTTCTCCCTAGGGAAAAGATACAGAGAGAGAGAGAGAGAGAGAGAGAGAGAGAGACAGAGAGAGAGAGAGAGAGAGAGAGAGAGAGAGAGACAAACAAAAAAAAATCAGGTCAGCATAATACATCTAGTTAGTTAACATTACTTTTCAAAACTGCGTTTCCCCCCATCAGGTAGTGGCAATATGTATTAAATGCCTTAAAATTTGGAGTAATTTTGATGATTCTTGTTTCAAGGAAATTATTTCAAAGAAATCTTAGTGAGTGTGTGTTAAGTTTTCTCCGTGTAAAAGTTCATCATAGGGGCGCCTGTGTGGCTCAGTCGGTTGAGCGTGGGACTTGGGCTCAGGTCATGATCTCACAGTTGGTGGGTTCAGGCCCCGCATCAGGCTCTGTTGGTGGGTTCGGCCCGCATCAGGCTCTGTGCTGACCGCTTGCTCAGAGCCTGGAGCCTGCTTCGGATTCTGTGTCTCCTTCGCTCTCTGCCCCTCCCCCACTCACGCTTTGTCTCCCTGTTTCTCAAAAATAAATAAATGTAAAAAAAAATTTTTTTAACTCATCATAGTACCTTCTATAATATGATAAAAATAAACGAATAAACGGAACAGCCACTGGTATGACATTGTTGAGTTACACACATTGTAAATGGAATATTTGTAGTGACTAAAAATATGTTGGTAGGAAATCAGTAATGACACAGAATGCTGTACACACCTGCTACTTTTCACACTGTGCCACGTACACTGCATGAGGACATGCAGATTCTCAGGCCCCAGCCCAGACTTGCTGAAGCAGAATCTACATTTAAACAAAGTCCTCAGGTGATTCCTATATGCATAAAATCTTGAAAAGCACCTGTATATTCCATATTTTTAAGCAAAATAAAAATATATACATTAAAATTCCCCTTTTCACTCCCCAAACTTTGACTTGATGATTGGAAAAAAGAGTGAATATATATGCCTCAAAATGTACACAGTGATTATCTCTGGGGACTCTGCTTTTTACTTTCTCTTTTAAAAACGGTTTCCAGGGCCACCTGGGTGGCTCAGTCAGTTAAGCCTCTGACTACAGCTCAGGTCATGATCTCACTGTGGTTTTGAGCCCCACGTCCAGGTCTGTGCTCCAGGCTCAGAGCCTGGAGCCTGCTTTGGATTCTGTGTCTCTTTCTCTGCCCCTCCCCCACTGGTGCTCTACCTCTCTTTATCTCAGAAATAAACATTTAAAAAATTTTTCAATTAAAAAAATAATAAAATATTTTCTAAATATTCAATTACAAATATATATTACTTTTGTTATTAGAAAAAAGTAATTTTTATACATGTACTTTCTCTGTTGTTCTTTTAAAATGATCATGGTGAATGAATTTTTTGGGTAAGATAAAAGTTTGGGTCAATTACACATTGAGGTTGGCAAAATTGAAAATATAATTTGACATCAGTAAGTTCTAGGACCATATATCTAGTACTTGTGATTTTAAGTATTTCTTTCCACTGTTTCTTTGTTTCCCAAAGAATGTTTGTCTGTTTATATTCATGTTGCTTGCTTTTCTGCCTGTTAAAGTGGTGACTACAGTTGTAAGACATCGCCATCACCAGGTTATGTAATCCCTCAGGTAGTAGTTGAACCTCAGTCTCTCCCCTGATATCATCCTAAGACTACTAAGATATGAAAAATTTCTACTTTTCCTTTTCATTTTATTCTAGGACTTGAAAAGCTTCATTTCAAAAGACGAGTGTAATTAGCATACCCAGCTGTTACTAGTATGAAAACCCTTTGGGGGCTATTTTTAATCTCATCCTATTCTTAGAGAAGCATTCTGAGGTTAGGAGACACAGGAGGTACCATGTTGAAGCCAAGGCAAGAAGGAGGAAAGGTCTCCCCCTGGAGAGCTGCTCAGTTGGGGTCGATAGCTACAGAGTAGACTGAAAACAAAGAAAACAGAGGCATCAGAAGAAAACTGAAAAGGCCTACTTCCAAAGTTTGCCTATAATAGTCCCAGGTCATTTCAAGACATTTAGGGAATATAAGCAAAATCCCATTTCAACACAAGCTTTTCAATTTAACATTTTGTTAATGAGTCAGCGCACATGTCCTCTGAGAAGGGACATGGTAATTGTGCTTTACTCATTTCATTCCATGGATCTTCTAGAACAAGCAATAAGGCCCATCAGTGTAGCAGCCTGATTAATGCAAACCTTGCACTATTGGGCATCTGTGCTGTTTTCTGTAGCAGGGATTTTAAGCTATAGCAATGGGAAGATAAATGAGACCAAGAAGATGCGCTTCAGAGAAGTCACAGGTGAAGGAGAGGAGAAGGATTGTTGAAAAAAATGTTAGAAGAAATGGAGAGCAAGTAACATTTATGGAAGATCTAAAGGGCGGGGTTTTGCATATATCATCTCATTTAATCTTCATAACAGATTGTACTGTACATAAACTGGCTCAGATTCAGTGGGCTCATAACTTTCTCCAGTAGACCCACCCAATGAATGGTGGAATGAAAAATCAATTTAGCCTTAGCTAGTTCCAAAGCCCATGTTCTTTCCACAATAACACATAGGCTCAAGAAGCAATTCTTCTGATTATGAGTCATTCACTGCATCCCCAAAAGTTTTAAATTTTAAAAAATTCCCCAAAGCAGGGTTTCTCTGATCCATAATTCATAGTCTATGTTTCATCAGAATACCCCAGGTATCATGTTAAAATGCGGGTTCCTGATTCCATTCTCTTAGTAGGTCTAAGTGGAACATAAGAATCTATTTTAAGCATTTCCCAGCCACTGCTATGCACAGATTACACACAGGCATGCCTAGGAAGGACATAATCTGCATATCATTGAAAGAGGATACTTTGGCATTCCTGGAGCAAATCCTGTATTTGCCCATCAATATATCTGTTAACTCTGCCCCCTCCTCTTGGTCTGCACTCCATGGGTCACTGCCTGGGGCTCTCTGAGATAGAGGAGAAGGAGAAAAACAGAGGTTGAGTCTTAAACCTTGCCATTAACTAGTGATGCTAGGTAAAGATGTAATAACCTTTTTGAAACTTCATTTACTTTGCTATAAAATGGAGAGAATATTTCCTGCCTCAACCTCCCCACATGAGAATTGTAAGGAAGTAGTAAGAGGATTTACCTAAAATTGACTCATAGACTATTACTAATTTTCCATACAGATGTTAGGAATCGGGTGAACAATTACAGGCTGTGGAAAATGAAGAGTTCTGGACTTTAAGTCAGATGTGAGTCACATCTCTGACTCTGCCTCTCACTAGGTCTCACTTTGAACATGTAACCTCCTGGAGCCTCTTTCCATTTGTGTTAAAAGAGAATACATGGGGCTCCTGGGTGGCGCAGTCGGTTAAGCGTCCGACTTCAGCCAGGTCACGATCTCGCGGTCCATGAGTTCGAGCCCCGCATCGGGCTCTGGGCTGATGGCTCAGAGCCTGGAGCCTGTTTCCCATTCTGTGTCTCCCTCTCTCTCTGCCCCTCCCACGTTCATGCTCTGTCTCTCTCTGTCCCAAAAATAAATAAACGTTGAAAAAAAAATTTAACAAAAAAAAGAGAATACAAACATGCATGCCCAGTAGCAGGGACACAAGTAACGTAAACATCCATCAGCAGGGGACTAGCTAAATTAAGGATGCTTTGTCCAGACTGTCAGAGAACAGCACTGGTTCCACTTCTGGTTTCTGTGGAAAAGGAATTTTTAAGCATCCCTGTGGCCTCCCTCCTGCCTTTGAGTCATTCTACCCCTGGGGAAGGAAGCATAACTTATCTGCATGGTAGATCATGGCTTGGCTTTATCCTTTTCATTTTGGGAACTGAGCTCAGCTACATAAATGGGTTCCACATACATAAGCTCGGTCGGTATGAACGAGCCTGCTTGACTAGTCACATAAATCCCAGGTTCTATCTGCAGTAAAATTTTATCTGTGGCCTCTATTTATTTCCTTCTCAAATTGTTCAGAACCTCAGGAACAGGGGAAGGGGAGTGCTATTTATTGGATCCTCTCAAAACTCCAACGTATATACTGAAAGCTATATTGTATTTTAAAAGGGGGTGCCTGGGTAACTCCGTGAGTGACCAACTCTGGATTTTGGCTCAGGTCATGATCCCAGGATCGCTGGATCAAGCCCCGTGTAAGCCTCCATGCTGAGTGTGGAGCGTGCTTGAGATTCTCTCTCTCTCCTTCTGCCTCTCTCCACTGCTCACAGGCTCTCTCTTTAAAATAAAAAAATAAAAAAAAAACAAAAAGAGGTAAAGCCCTATGTACCTACTGTCATGGAAATTATCTTGGGATATGTTAAGTAAAAACTATCAGGTCCAGTACAGGGTATTTAGTGTGTTCCCATTTGTATAAAAATAAACGATGCATTCACAAAGAAGTGTACACACATTTAACTGGAAAATTAACAGAAAACACTATAGAATAAACCACTTACTCTGGTTTCTCTTGGGGATGGAAGCTGACAGTGTGAGGTGAGATGTATATGTTCCAACAGGATTTTAACTGTTAATTACCCTTGCATTATTTTTTAAAGGATTTTTTTTCAACGTTTATTTATTTTTGGGACAGAGAGAGACAGAGCATGAACGGGGGAGGGGCAGAGAGAGAGGGAGACACAGAATCGGAAACAACCTCCAGGCTCTGAGCCATCAGCCCAGAGCCTGACGCGGGGCTCGAACTCACGGACCGTGAGATCGTGACCTGGCTGAAGTCGGACACTTAACCGACTGCGCCACCCAGGCGCCCCTATTTTTTAAATTAAAAATATATATGGGGCGTCTGGGTGGCTCAGTCAGTTAAGTGTCTGACTCTTGATTTCAGCTCAGGTCATGATCTCATGGTTCACGGGTTCGAGCCCTGCATAGGACGCTGTGCTGACAGTGGAGAGCCTGCTTGGGATTCTCTCTCTCCCTGTTTCTGCCCCTCCCCTGCTTGTGTTCTCATTCTCTCTCACAAAATAAATACATAAACTATATATATATATATATATATATATATATATATATATATATATAAACATTATATAATATTATGAATATTCTATATATTATAGAATATGTATTAATATTATAATACATATTAATATTATATTATATATATATAATACATATCCATCACATTGTTGTGTTGAGGAATAAACAATATTGCCTAGGTAAATGAAACCTGGATAGCAGAATCAGTAAGTTCAGCCTCTTCATTTTTCTACCAGGAAGTCAACTCCCCACCTCCTTGCAAACTCTGTTCCTCGGAGTTGTTGTAGGTCACTTTCTTAATAGCACTGCACTCTGACTTCTCAGCCGTAGCTATGCCCAGAGTCATCAGAGGGTCTCCCTGGACCAGAAAGCAAGCTACAGGACAGCCAAGGGCCCAGAACCACCCAGCCCAGCCTCTGAACAGAGTAGAGAGCCAGCATGTTTGTAACACTGAATAGCGCCCAAGACTCTTAGTGCCGAAGCCAACCCCCTACTCTAATTGTCATGGAGTTGGAGGTGGGATAAAGAAAGGCTTTGCATGCCTCCACTGAGCAGCAAGCACTGCTTCATGAGCAGCTGAGGCTCGCCAGCGGAACACGAACTCGGCATGTGACATTATGCGCAAAATTACCACATGTGTGCTGTTCTAAACCACCATCGTCTCCTCACACGGAACTTCTAAATGGAAACATATGACTAGCACAAAATGAACCTGACTTTTTCCCTCTTGTGTCTGGTGATTATTTATGTATTGGAGTTTAAGAAAGTGTAAAATAAAAAATTACCAAGGAAGGGGAAATGAGCTACAAGCTCCTTTGAAGGTTTTCTGTTTTGGGTTTTTTTTTGTTTTTTTTTGTTTTTTTGTTTTTTTGTGTTTTTTTTTGGTGGTTGTTGTTGTTATTGTTGTTGTTGTTTTTACCTTGGGCAGGGTTTATGAAGTTACACATTAGTGCTGTAGGCTGAGAAGCTTGGCTGAAGTCCATCTTGGGTAATGGATTCTGGTTGAAGGATCATAAGCTAGGAAGTCATGCAGAATCGGTCCGAGTCTTGATTCCATCCCCCCATGTCTATGACACATGCTCTCCAAGTCTTCATTTCCACTGTTCTAAGAGTAATATTTGCCTTAAGGATATAATACCTGTGAAGTTTCAGAGAGATGCCTTACATATGGTAATAGTTATTAACACAGAAATTAACTTATAAAAAATAATAGACTTGACTATGAATAATCATCTGTTCAGTTATTCATCTTGTTTCCCTCTCCCGCCCCACTGCTCTGTGATCTCTTAGAGCGCGGAAATTTCTTTTGCTCATTTTTTATGACCCTAGCACTGAGCATATTGTCTTATTTATAGCTCACTTCGCAATAAAGGAGAGAAAGAATTGGAAATAACTTCAAACTATGCTAACCGATGTCATTTCTAATCATACTCAACATGAACCCATGTATCTGTGCATTAGGTCTTTTCCTCTTCCTTTTCACATACCATACTCAATAACTAAGAAAGAGGAAAGCATCAGGCCAATTGCCCTTAACTCCTTTATGATGTACAAGAATTAGGTAGAAGCACACTCCTTGAGTTGAGAAACCAAAAAATTACCAAAAGATTATTTCTTATCACTGTGTAGTTTAGATCTCCCTGCTTCAAAACTGGGTCTGCTTTTGGGGAGTCAGTTTATGTTTTAAATAACTTACTCTGGAACACAACACCAGAAATTTGGCAAAAATAATTGCAGTATAAAATTTGGTCTTGTTAAACAGTGTTTGCAATAGAAAGCTGGTTATTTCAATTCCCCAAATATACACTAAACTTCAATGTGCCAGGCAATATTAGACACAGGAAAAACCCACCATGAGTAAGACATGCGCCTATTCCAAAAATACTATGCTTTCCACCTAATAAAATGACCCTACACTTACCTTCTCTACTTTTATTTCTCCAAATGTGTAAAGGACTCAATTGTTAGGCTATTTAAAACTGCTATTGACCTCTCCTCTCTCACTAATCCACATATATAATAGAATTATCCATAATGCAAAATATGATTTTTTAAAAATTCTTTATCAATCAATGAGTATTCATTTTGCAACTACAATTCTATGAGCCTGGCTGTGTTAAAACATAGAGGCACAGTTTATATGTGCCTGGTATTTCTACAAAACATGTAGGTGCTAACCTATATGATTTTTAAATTATGTACCGAAAAGCAAGGCAATATTTACTTTTAAACATACTAAAATACAATGTGATATCTATTTATTTAAATTAAAATGGACTTTTTGAGATATAATTTACATGGAGCATAAAGTTTGATAAATTTGACAAATGCATAGACCTGCATAAATGTCACATTCCTAACAAGGACCTATCACCCCAGAAAGTTCCTTCCTGCCATATCTCAATCAATTCCTATCCTCACTCTCTTCAGAGGCAAAGACTGTTCTAATTTCTCTTACTCTGTATTAGATTAATCTGTTCTAGATCATATAAATAGAATCATATACTATGTACTCTTTTGTGTCAGTTTCTTTGCTCAATATTGTGGCTTTGAAATTTATCCATGTTTCTGCCTGTATCAGCAGTTCTTTTTCACTGTTGAATAATATTCCACTGTATGCATATATGACAATTTATTTGTCTATTATTCTGTTGGTGGTATATGGGTCATTTCTTATTATGAGCTATTATGAATGAAGAAGTCATAAGTATCCTATGAAAATCTTTTTGTGTATATATTTTACTTCTCTTGAATAAAATCCTAAGAGGAAAATCCTTGAGTTACCATGTAGGTATATGTTTACTTTATAAGCAACTGCCAAGGAGTGGTGAACTTCTATGGGCAATGTTTAAGAATTCTGTTTACTCCCTATCCTTGGCAAAATTTGATTTGTCAATATTTTCATTTTAGTCTTCCCTGAAAAAAAAATGATGTTGAACACTTGTTCACATGCTTACAGGCCATTTGTACATATTTCTTTTTTGGAGTGTTGGTTCATGCTTTTTGCCTATTTTGGGCTTTGTTTTTGTTTTTGTCCATTAATTGAGTTGTTGAAATTCTTCATATATGTCTTTTGATAGCTATAGGATTGCAAATATTTTCTCATCTGTAGTTTATCTATTAATTTTCAAAAACATGCCTTTTGAGAAGAGTTTTCAGTTTTGATGAAGTGTAATTTACCAGCTTTTTCTTCTATAGGTAACGCTTTCCGTAACCATCTAAGAAATGTGTATCTACTCTAAGGTCATGAGTGTTTTCTCCTATGATTTCTTTTAGAGGCTTTATATATTGTAGCTTTTATATTTTCATAGGGTGTGATGGTTAATTTTATGTATCAACATGACTGGGCTACAGGGTACCCAGATAGCTGGTAAAACACTCTGGGGGTGTCTGTGAGGTAGTTTCTGGGACAAATTTGCATTTTAGTTGATAGCCCATGTAAAGATCACACTCAATAATGTGGGTAAGCATTATCCAATTCATTAAGGGCCTTAATAGAACAAAAAGGAAAAAGAGTGAATTTGTTCTCTCTTCTTGAGCTAGGACATCCATCTTTTCCTGCTATTGGATATCAGGGCCCCTGATTCTCAGATCTTTGGACTCAGACCAAAACTTACACTGTGGATTCCATGCCATGGGGTGTTATTAAATACAGATTCATTCTCTTTGGTATATATAGATCTATTCAGATTTTCTTTTTTTCTTTAAGATTTATTTAGAGAGAGTGAGAGCAAGTGGGGAAATGGCAGAGAGAGAGGGAGAGAGAGGATCTTAAGCAGGCTCCATGTTCAGCACAGAGCTGGTCCTGGGCTTGATCTCACAACCCTGAGATCATGACCTAAGCCAAAATCAAGAGTCAGAGGCTTAACTGACTGAGTCACCCAGACACCCTGATCTATTCATATTTTCTAATTATTTTCATACCGGTGTTGGTAGTTTACATCTTATAGTAATTTTCCATGTCATCTAAATTGTAGTATTATAAAAAATTATTTGTAATATTTGTTATTCTCTTAATGTCAATAGGATGGGAGACATGTCCCCTATTTAATTATGGACATTTGCAATTTGTGTTTTCTTTTTTCTTTTAAACAGTCTAGCTAGTGGTGTATCAATTTTATTGATCTTTTCCAGGAATCAGTGTTTTGTTTCATTGATTTTCCCTATTGTTTGTTGCTTACCGCTTCATTGATTTCTACTCTTATCTTTATTATTTCCTTCCTTCTACTTATTTTATATTTAATTTGCTCTTCTTTTTCTAGCTTCTCAAAGGAGAAGCTTAGAGCATTGATTATAAATCATTGCTATTTTCTAATCTAAGCATTTAGAGCTATAAATTTTCCAATAAGCACTATTTTTGTGGTACCCACAAATTTTAATATATTGTGCTTATATCCTAATTTAATTTAAAATATTTCAAATATTAATTTTGATTTCTTTCATGAGGCATTTAGATGTTTCTTCCTTTCTAAATGTTTGGAAATGTTTTTTCTATCGATTTCTAATTCAATTTCACTGTAGTGAGAAAAGATGCTTTTAAATTTATGGCTTGCTTTATGACTCAGTACATGTTTTATCTTGGTGAATGTTCTATGCTCTCTGGAAAATAATATGTATTCTACAGGAGTTGGTTGCAATTTCTTATAAATATCAGTTGTGTTAATTCAATTAATATTATTTAAATCTTCTATATCATCACTGATTATTTTTGTTTAGTTGTTCTAACAGTTACCAAAAAAAGACTATTAAAATTTTGAAGTCAAATTGTGGATTTATCTATTTTCCTTTTAATTTTTTTTAGCGTTTATTTATTTTTGAGAGAAAGAGACAGAGCGTGAGTGGGAGAGGGGCAGAGAGAGAGGGAGACACAGAATCTAAAGAAGGCTCTAGGCTCTGAGCTGTCAGCACAGAGCCCAGTGCGGGGCTCAAACTCATGAGCAGTGACATCATGACCTGAAGTCGGACGCCTAACCAACTGAGCCACGCAGGCACCCCTTTTTCCATTTAATTCTGTCCATTTTTGCCTCATATATTTTGAAGTTCTGTTACTGGATGCATAAAGGTTTAAGATTGTTATGTCTAATTATACCTTCTTGGTGATTTGATCTTTTAAGTGTCTCTCTTTATTTCTGGTCATATTCTTTGTCCTGAAATGTATTTTGTCTAATATCAATATAGTCACTCCAGGTTTCTAATAGTTTTTTCATGCTATGTTACTTCACTCTTAACCTATCTATGTCTTTATACTGCATAAAGTTGAGTCATGCTCTTTTAACCAGTCTGACAAACTTTGCCATTTAGTTATAGTTTACTCCAATTACATTTAATATAAATATGAATATGGTTTTGTGTCTTTTTTCTTACTACTTATTTTCTTAGTATTCTACCTTTTGAGTTTTCTACTTCTTTATTACTTAGTTTTCTTTCCAGCCTTCTGTTGGACACATTAAATATTATGTAGCCCCATTTATCGCTTCTAATTTAATCAGGATTTTAATAGTTTCTGTATGGGTTACAGCGTGCATCCTCAACTTAATCTATCTTGAATTTAATCCTCTTCACATATTTTATGAGAGCCTTACAACATGACAGCCTCCATTTACTCTCTTCCATTCTTTGCAGTAGCTGTTGTCATATATTTCATTCCTACAGATGTTATACAACCCATGTTACCTTATATTTTGGTTTCCTTGTCTGTTTTAAATAGTAATTGTCATTTAAATAAATGAAAATTAATGTATTTTTATTTTCTAGATATTTATCACTTCAAGTACTCTTTTTTTGTAAGATCTGAATTCTTTACCTTTCAGTCTGAAAATCTTTAATATTTTTTATTGTAAGACCTGCTTGTGATAAATTCTGTCAGGGTTTTTTTGGGGTTTTGTTTTTTTTGTTTTTTTACCTTTAATTTCAAAAACTATTTTACTCCAAGTAGTATTCTAGATGGATGGAATTCTCTCCTTTCAATACATTAGAGATGTTGCTTCATCATCTTTCTAGGCTTAACAAAGGAAGGGGTACTCCCATCTTCTGACTTGCTTCCTTTTAGATAAGAAGCTCATCTTCATTTTTACCTTTACTCTCTAAAGATAATCTGTTTTTATTTCCCATATTCACCTAAGACTTTCTCCTTATGTTTGGTTTTCATGGATTTGACTATGAATTGCTTAGGTAGATTGTTTTTTTTTTCTTGGTTATGGGTCATATTTTCCTAATTCTTCACATGTCTAAGAATCTTGTTGAGATTCTGGATTTTTACTGTCTTCTTTAAAGACTTTTAAGTCTTGTGTTGCTAGCAAATTAATATACTGGTAGATTAGCTTGATCGTGTTGAAACCTACACTTATACTTTATTAGGTTGGGTCTAGAGTGGTTCTTACTCTTCCTAAGGCAAGACCCTTCTGGATCTCAGGTGACTTCCCAAGTTTCAACCTGGCTACTCGGACTCCAAGTTCTCCTAACACAGGGAAATCTTTAGAATCACACTGTTCATCTCAAACACAGTAATAACCATTCTTTCTGAGACCTCATAGAGTCATGCTTTACATGTATATATCTTAGTATTCAGCCAAAGACTCAAAATAACACCCAGTGCAGAATTCTGGAGCTCTTTCTCTAAAATATCCCTTTTCTTCACAGCCCTGCTCCACAAATTCTGTCTCAGAAACCCCATGTTATGGTCTCTGTTTTCCACATCTCATAAGACCACTGTTCTCTCTTTGGCCTCTATAACCTGAGGCTGTAATTTTGAAAGTATCCCCATGGAAAAATCTGGGTAAATATGGAACTTACCACATGTGTACCTCTCTGCACTATATGTTGTCCATGTATATGAAAATATTTGTTTCATATAGTTTTTTTAATGTAATAATCAGTGGAGGGTAAGTATGATACATATTAGTCTATTATGGCTAGAACTGGAAGCCTGGATCTAAACTATATAGTTGTGACTAAAGGTGAGATAAAAACTTAGAGCCATAAGAGGTCTTTAAGAAACATAGTTACTAGTATTATGTTTAATAGTGGCAAAATTATATGAAACATTGTCATTCCAAAAATAAGAAATCTGAGAGAGATTCATTGAGGTCAGCTGGTAAATGACAAAGCCAAGATTTGAACCAAGAAAAGTTTTACTTCACAGACTATATTTTTCCTACTAACCACAACATTTAAAGCAGTCAAGCAGGTTTCTTAGAGAAATGGAGACTTGAACTGGGCTTTGAAGAATTGGTGGTCTTTGAGTTTGTGAACAGGTTAGAGGGAGCAGAATCATATCCCAGGTAAAGGGAACAGAATATGGTGGGAAGCAGATGAGAGCCAGACTAGAGAGGCAAGATTTTGTGTGGACATACTAGAGACAAAGTTGAATAACTTGTGTAGGTCAGTTTAAAGAGGATAATATGATTTGGGCAAAAAAGAAAAAAATAAGGAAGAAGGAAGAGAGGAAGGAAGAGAAGGAGGGAGGGAAAGACAAAGAAAAAAGAAATAGTACTATCTTAGCAGGGTTTTTTAGATTATAGTTTATTATAATATTTTAGAGATTTTGTTTTACATTCACTTGTAACTACATAATTATACACACTTTTTTTGATACACATGCTTATATTATAGAATCATCCCTTTCTGTGTTTATAGCTTCATGAACACTGAAGTCCCTGCCAATCATATTTACACAGATGATTGAAGAAGTTGAAAAGAGAAGGCAAAAAGGGAAAAGGTGAATTTAACCTTTATTTTTCTCTATTCAGGTCTGGTTGGTTTTCATAGTAATGTAAAGAATGTCTCTAAGCTCCTCAAATATCAAAAAGACTAGAGTCGCTGAAATTCCCTTTCTGAGATCACAAGAGATATCTTGCCTCTCCTCATTTAGCTAAAATATTATCTACAAAGTCTTTCTTTTAGCTCATGACCTCCTCATCCACAAGGATCACCATCTATTTACGACTATTATTGAGCTATCTCTCTGCTGGAGGCAGGGTCACAAACCTGCCTTCTCAATCCTAACCTGTGAAGAGAATTCCCATTCTTCAGCAGTATAGAATTGCTTTCTTTGTATGGAAACTAACTTTAAAGATGACTATTTGTTTGGTATTGAAGATCTGAAATTTCTTACAAGATTCACAGGATGGCTGTGATCTTTCTAAGTGATATTTAAAATTGGACTGCTTTAGTACCATTCTACCCAGTGTCTTATTTTGTTAATAATACCAATAACAGCTAAGATACACTGAGCACTTTCTATGTACCAGAAACTATGATCTCTATAAGAATTATCTCATTGAATCCTCACAACATCCCTAGGAGGTGGGTTCTGTTATAATCATCCCCATTTCACAGATGAAGAAACTGAAGTTTGGAACACTTGAGTAACTTGTTCAAGAATACAGAGCAGTGAATTGCTACATTAAGAGTTGAACTCAGAAATTCAAACATTTGAAGAAGATAAAATCCAATCCCTAAGCATACATAAAGGCAGTGAAAGTAATTTCTGTAAGAACTTCACATATAGCAAAGATGTTTAGAATTGGACATACATAAATTCAAATTACGGATCTCCTATTTTCTAGGTGGGGGACTTTGGGAAAATGACTTATTCTATGTTATCCGATTATCTCTACAATTTCATAAGATTAATACCTCTTCATGAGTTCATGATGATTAAATAAGATAGTACCTGTAAAGCACTTGGTACATAAGGGGGAAATAATAATAGTAGCTACCATTATTATTCTAATGTGCTCCCCATCTTGAGTCAAATTTAAGATTCATATTTCCCTAATCTGCTGTTCCACCAGCTTCTAGCTCCATGACCCTGGATGTGTTACATTTTCTAGGCCTCAGTTTTCTCATGTGAAAAAGGGAGGATAATAATAATTCCCTACTCATGAAGTTGTTAGAAGTAGGTGAGCTATATGGCAGTCCTTGACACCCCATAAATGCTCAGTGTGTTATCTGTTATGATGATTATGACGATGGCTGGACAAGATGGTATAGTGGGTATGTTTAAAGTTCAATATATTTGAGGGCCAACGTGCATGAGAACATCACTTAGAAGAAATCCATAATGTTGAAGAGATCTGTTACTTAGGTTTATGTCCTGGCCCTGCCCCCATCAGACTCCTATCTGTTTTCCACATGGAGCAGCAAAGTCCCACGGAAGAGCTCTTCCCTGTCAAGGCCACTATGGATCCCACACTTAGAGAAAATGATCCAATGGGAAAAGAGCCATTCTTCTCTCTACACTTTGTCATTGAATAGCAAAGACCTTGAGTACAGCACTGGCTCAATGCCTCTACAATGCAACTTGGTAGAAAAGTGGAGTCACCCACAGTGCCCAGGAGAACAGCAGCAGACAAGGATGGTGAAAGAGACTATAGTCCTTGGAGAATCATTAACAGCAAAGTAGCAGCAGGATATAGCAAGGGCAAGTTTGTAGGTGAGCACATCTAGGGACTTGCAGAAATAAGTGAGGAAGACTTTTCAGAGAACTCTATTATACAGGTGAAGGCAATGAGCCAGAGTAATTTGAATAATGACTAATAAGGTGACCTCATTTATATCCATAGGCTGGTGAGGTCTGGAGAAATTCAGGTTACATTATAATAAAAACAAGTAATTATTATTATTATTGTGGTGTAATTGCATTTGAAGCACAGATTTTGCTCATAGCTGCTTGCTTGACACTTTGAATTGCACCAATTTTCTAGTGGCACAGACCCAATTTTCTAGTGGTTTGAGTTTTGACTTTCTCTTGACATTGCTTAGTGGGTCAACATGAGTAAGCTTTTAAGAAATTGTTATTTGTTCCTTAAGTACATTTCCCTTTTTAAAATGCTGACGTGTTTTTCCATATGTCTAATTAAAGTTTGCATAAACGTTCATGTTTGTGCTTTCCCTTGTATCCTATGAGAATAGTTATTTTTTAAATGGACTTAATTAACATAGAAACAATTAGAAATAGGAGACCCTGCATTAGTAAATTATTCATTATTAATTAAAACCTTAAAAACACTCCTCTTGAGAGTGTTAATTCAAGGGGCTACCATCTCCAATATATGTGTGACAGCCTTATCCAATCTCATTCATACCACAAACTCATCAGAGAGATTTAGGAATACAGTAAGCTTCATTTTTTTATATATATTTTTTGTTTTGTTTAGTTTGTTGATATTTAAGAAAGCCACAAAGCTATAATCACCCTATATTAAGTATCATAAACATAACAACTAGGGACAAGAGGTTAGTTTTCACCAAAAAGCCAATTTATAAATCTAGTACTCCTGAAGTAGAAATATTTTGCTTTAATTTCTCCATAAATCTCTCCCCCCCCCCAAAAGGTAAATAATGTGTGAACCGATAGTGAAGCTGCTCAAGGAAACGAAGCATATATTTTCAGTAGAAGGTAACACAATATGTGTGTCCTTTAGAATTTGACCTCAAAAAAATGTTTATTTAGCAAACTGTCTAAAGATTTCAGCTGCTTCATATAGGAAAAGGTCTGTTTACTGTGAACCTTATCTTTCATCCTATCCTGAACTATAGGCATTGATGAGAATGTTGTCAGTTGCCTGGATGGTTAAAAATGGACTTCCCCAAATATTTCTTGGGATAAGTAATCTTCCCAATACTTACATATGGAAAGTATGCTAACAACAGTGTCTAAACAAAAGATAACTGCTATTTCTGACTCACATTCACCCTTAAGGAGCAGAAATCCTTTGAAGAAAGAATAATTTTCCAATACATCAACAAGTATTTTGAAGCCAAGTCAATACCATTATTACTTAATAATAACTACCAAGTCTTTAAAGCCACTATCTTTATGTAGATTATATTACCTGTCCAATCATGATTACATGGGGAGGATTCGTATCCCAATTTTACAGAGATAAAAAATGAGGCTTGCAGAAGTTAATTTACCTAAGATCACACAATCAAGTTTAAGAGACACAAGACTTACCCATGGAACTTGTACCCACAAGCTTGCTCTTATCCACCATATTATGTGCAAGGCATTGTGATCAAAGCTAAGAGAAAGACAAAAAAATCTCTAAGCCTGAGTTCCTGCCTCAAGTTGTTTATAATGTCATTTCTAGTAGAAGGAGATAACAATTTAAGACAGAACCATACCAGGTGTGTTGAGTTTGTCCCAAGGCTCCCTCACTCATTCCAAAGCCAGGTGCTTGGACACTTGGGGAAAGGAAACATGGAGGCACTCAACTGCCTCACCCTCATAATAGGCCACATTGAAACGTTAAATTTGCCGGGACCGTGATCACAGTTTTACATACCTAGAAACTGCCTAATACTGAGTCTTGAGTATGCAGGAGAATATTGTGAGGTTTTGGAGGAAAGTGGAAGAGACCTTTGCCACAGAGGAGGTCAACTGGCAGCAGGGAATTAGCTTAACACAAGAAAGATAGCTGAATGAGTCCACTTTACAACTCAAATTCCTACAGTCCTAGTAGTGTCAGTGTGGCTATGTGACCTGGTTAGAGGAAAGCTAGCAATTAAAATCTTTATTTTCTATTTGATGTTAGTGACACTTGACTTTGACAAAACCATTTTCATAAAGCAGAAACCAGCTTGTTCCATGAGTCTTCCTATTTATATGCTCTTTTTTCAAGGTGAGTAATAGATTAATTCTCTAGCTTGTGAAGAAAATTTTTCTCAGTTTATTTTCACTACCCTTGTATAGAAGTGACCTGAATTAAAATTACCTAGTCTATTACTGATTTTTCCCTCTAAAATTACAGTTGTGCTATAATGTGCAAATTTTCATTGCTTTTCAACATGAAATTAAAATTACATGGTTATAAAAAGAAGAACTTCGATTTACAATTTTTGAAAAGAAGTCTTGGACTTCAAAGTATGATTACCTAGAGCTCATTAAAATGCAGGATTATTAACCCATGAGCTTAAGTTTCTAGTAATAGTGGATCTTTTATAAGAGTAATTATAAGAGTCATAAATATTAAGCATGAAAGTAACACTCTGCATTTAAAGGGAAAGTGTGTGCTCCCATCTTTGCCAAACTTAATGTGAAAAAGAAGACAATGAAGAAGCCACCAAGCTGTTAAAGAGCCAAGCGCAAGCCCTAAGTGTGGACTTATTAATGAAAGCCTCTATAATAAAAAGTTTCAAAAAGTACTATGTATGAAAATCAATGGATAAAAATATATTAATTAGTGGAAAAGATATCTAGTAGCATGTTTAATAGGCTTTTTCCTAAACTGTTCTGGGGGGAAAAAGCAAGTAGAAATAGTATATTGAATATGATAAGAATTTTGAAAAAGATGTGCAGAGAAAATGATGGGAATGATACATGCTTAAGCATTAACAGCAGGAATATCTGCATGGTAGAATTACAGTTTTGACTTCCAAGATTTCTAGTTCTGTTTCATAATGGTTTGTTTGTTTTATATTTGAAATGTAATCCTTTATATTTCTCTGGATATATATAAATTGATTGTATTTTGAAGTTGCCTGTCTTTTAAATTATCTTTTACATCTTTTCACCCGGATTTTCTACAGGGAGAGGTTGGAGTTGCTTCAGGCTTACGTACGTGTGTCTTCCATATGTGTTAGTGCAGGTTATGGGGGAAACCATTCCCCTGGGCTCCATTCCTCTATGATTTGTATTTTAGAATGAAGGTTCCTTTCCCTTCCAAGTTCTCACCAGTCATGAGGAGTAATGCCCCATCATTAATATCCAAAGTCCTATACTTCTTGCTTTCACCTGGAGGTAGACTCTGTCATTGCTGTGGATTGCCTCCCACTTGTTCCCTCCATAAACTCATCTATGGAACATCTTTGTTCTGCTTCCTCTTTGTTTGTCAAAGAGATTATGTCTCCCTTCTCCTGGGATATTTCCCATTTTGTGACACACCAAAAGTTGATTTGAGTACATGGTATATATTTAACCACTAACAAAAATCTTTCCTATTTTTCTAAAAATAGGAAGAGGCAGATCACCAATTGTACTTAGTCTGCCATCTTAAAACAGAAAAAGTAAAGAAAAACCAATGTTTAAGTATTACTTTAAAACTATCATTTCAGTATAGTTATTATTATTATTATTATTATTATTATTATTATTACTATGCTAAGTAAAGAAAACAAAAACAGTGGTGTAATGAACATTGGGGTGCTAATATTTCCTCAAGACCCTGATTTCCATTTTTTTGGATAAATACCTAGGAGTGGGATTATTGCTGGATCATATGGTAGTTCTATTTTTAGTATTTTGAGGAACCTTTACACTATTTTCCATAGCAGCTGCACCATTTTACATTCCCACCAACAGTGTACAAGGGTTCCAATTTCTCCACATCCTCACCAACACTTGTCGTGTGTTCTTTTGACAATGGCCATCCTAACAGGTGTGAGGTAATATCTCACTGTGGTTTTGATTTACATTTCCCTGATGATTAGTAACACTAAATATCATATACCTATTGTTCATCTGTTCATATACCTGCTGGCTATTTGTATGTCTTCTTTGGAGAACTGTCTACATAAGTCTTTAGCCCTGAATCTCCATCAGTGGATGAATGGAAAATAAAATGTCACACACACACACACACTGAAATGGTGGCTATCAGGGGCTGGGCAGAATGGGAAATGGGAAATTGCTAGTCAATGGGCATAAAATTTCAACTATTTAAGATAAATAAGTTCTAAGCATCTGTTCTACAACATTATACTTATTTTAACAATACTATACTATGCACTTCAGAAATTGTTAAAAGGGTAGATCTCATATTAAGTATCCTTACCACAATAAAATAAAATTTTCAAAAACAAAAAGTAAAGATGGAAAACTAAATTAATTGATGCATAAGTCATCTAGGTCAGAATATATGACAAAGGTAGTGCCACTCCCTGGTCCTGGGTTTTGTTTTTTAATATTGTTCTGGTGGTATGATTTTTTTGGTACTGAGAATTTCCCTTCCTCCTCTTTTGGTAAATAAGTGAAGATATCTCACTTAAGAATTGACTCTTCAAACATAAGTTTATTAAGGAATAGTAATACCATAGTCAAGTAGCCAAATAAGAATTACATTTAAAATTTAAAACTTTTAAGAAATCTAATTGTATAAAAGGCTTGCTGATAACTTGAAACAATGCAACTTAAGAAAACTTGCTTCTTCATCATGCCTATCTGGAGACCTGTCACAAAGTCTGAATCACTTGAAGATGGTCACGATGCAGTAAAAGAAAATGTCAGTGAGTGTTTTCAAACAGTCCTCTTGAAAATGCTTGGAAAAATATAATACTACTTTAGTTCTCTGAAAAGCCTCTTGGAAAACTGGAATTTAATCAGAAAATTGTGAGTTGATCTTTGTTGATCAATATGTTTCCTAGAGAACTTTATTTTTTTAAATAAAAATTAAAAATCAGATGAAAATAATAACCAGAAGAAAGGAAATACGCAAAACAGCTCTTATCTTTGGTCATGAGTTTAAAATTTTCAGGCTGAATTTTATCCACTTGAGGTTCAAGTTCTACTTACAGCCAACAAAATGATATTTCCTGGTTGTGTAAAAAAGACAAAGCCCTGAATTCTTTTGAACATCAAGCATGTCTTAATAAAGTACATTCGATGACTTAAGGGTAAAAGAATCAGAAAAAGTAGATTGATTTCTTTTTAAATACTTAGGACTTTGAAAATGAAGGTGGAGAGGCTTGACACAGAATACCTTTGGCTTTGCCCAAACCTGAAACATTTAGGAAAAAAAATAAAAGTTGAAATTATTTTCCAAAACCCAAATATGGTGTGTTTCTTCAGTATGTAAAAATTATGGTGTTAACTTTTCCTGAAATGAACTCCAGCTGTTAACTATAGGACAATTACAACAAATTGTTAAATGGAAAAAAAGAAGTATAAGAATTGCAATATGTTGCTGCAGACTAATGGTTGGCTGCGCCTAACTTGAAGGTCCTGTCTTCTTGAACTTCTCAACTCAGATGTGGGGCAGAACATTACCAGAGAATTCATCTCTTTTACACATAGTTTAGATGGTGGGTTGGATAAACAGCAAATTTCCAAAGAGAGGCCCACCCAAAGCCAACCACATTTACTGGAGATACACCAGTAAAGACAATGAATCTGATTCTGGTATTCATACCAATGAAAGTCAGACCCAAGCTGGGCTGCGCTGACAGGGGAGAGGAGGGCAGAAAGTGGTCTGTGGTTGTTCTTTATACAACAACTAGACCATAGCTAAGAAGCAAAAGAAATCATCATCTACAAGTGGCCAATAAACATGAAAAGATACTCAACTACATTATTAATCATAAAAAAATACCAAAGTGATATAATAAAACTGTTTTTTCACCATTCTCACCTATCAGATTGGCAAAGATTATAGAGCTTGTTATAAAATGGTTTGGGGAAGGTATAAAGAAATAGCATTTTTTTCTAATAATTTCTTGTTATAGCTTTTCTGGAGAAAGAAATTTGAAAAAAATCAAAAAACAATTCAACAATTCCACTCTAGAAATTTATCTTACAGAAATTAAGACATATTTTATAAATGTGCATAGGAGTATTCATTGAATATGTTACGGGAAAATTATAAGCAACTCATAAACTAGACAGTAGGGGGTTGGTTGCATGTCTTATAATACATTCATAAGATAGCCACTAAAAGTGGTATTGTATCAACTCTTTGTTAGGAAAATAAACTTCCAATTTGTTTTTTAAAAGGTCATATTGTCCCATTTCCATAAAATGGGAAAATGCTCATGATATAATTGCTAAGTAAAACAAAGCAAGCTAAAACACCATGTGAGAAGATTATTACATTAAAATACATATATATAAAGAAATTCCTTTCGCACCTTTTCTCTCTGTTGGAGGGATCAAGGACTCAATACATTAACATTCCTTCTGTACCAGTTCAATGTGATCTCGACCAGACTCCTGGCTTTAAACACCACATTTAAGTAAACAACTACCAAACGAATACCCCAGTCCACATCTCTTCCTATGCTCCAAACACATACATCTAAATCTCCACTGACATGGGAAAAGTCTCAAACTGAATGTGTCCAGTACCAGACTCCTCCGGTCTTGGTCCCCATAAAATCTGCTTCTTTCAAAGTCTACCTCATCTCCAGACTTAGAGATTCCCACAAAACCCTGAAGGCCTCCTGTCTCCACGTTAGTTTTCATATCCCACATTCTATCCACTGGCAAACACTGGCAGGCCTCTTTCACAATCTGCCCAACATCTGACCACTTCTTTGCACCTCCACTGCTATCACCCTGATCCAAGCCAACCCTGTGGCTCATCTGGGTTATTAAAATAACCAGTTTTAACTTTCTTCCCATATTGCCTGTACTCCCTGTCTTAACCATTTTCCACTCACTATTCTCTAAAGAGCAACCAGAGAGATCATATTAAAATCTAAGTCAGAACACATAACTCTTCTATACAAAATTCTCTCCTATGACTTCCTACTCCAAAAAGAAACAAAAACAAAGACACAAAAACCCAACTATCCCCATGGCCTGCAGGGTCCTACCTGATGTGGCGAACCCTTATCATTATGACCACCTTCCACAAAGCTTTCCCTTACTCACTTTCCTGCAGCTACACTTGCCTCTGTGTTGTTCTTGTTTCTGAAACCTCATAACCATCATTTGCTGTTCCTTCTGCCCCAAATGCCCTACCTGAAATATCCACATGACTCATTTTCACGCCTCCTTCAGGTTTTTCCTCAAATGTCAAAAATGGGCACTTCCTGAAATGCTCTATTTAAAATAGGAACACCTCTCCTATTCCTTTCTCTTCACCATCCCCTTTCCTCGCTTGTATTCCTTCAAAGCATTTATTAACATCTAAGATACTATATCATTTACTTATTCACTTCCTTTATTTTCTGAGTCTTCTTCTATCCCAGGTGGAATAGAAGCTCCACTGGATAAAGACTTTTGTCTGTTGGAATCATTGCTGTAGCCACAATGCCTGGAACGATACCTGATAAATGTTAGGTTCTCCCTGATAATCATTGAATAAATGATATAACGATGTATGCTAAAGTGCGCAGTGGTAATTGCTGGATGGTAGAATTTAGATGGTTTTTGTTTCTTCTTTTGTGCATACATTATTTTTTAATAGATGATTTTTAGAAGTTTTTTTTTAAGGTTTATGTATTTATTTTGAGAGAGACGGAGAGAGAGGGAGAGCGAGGGAGAGAGAGGATCTCAAGCAGGCTCTACCCTGACAGCGCAGAGCCCTACACAGGGCTTGATCCCACCAACTGTGAGATCGTAACCTGAACAAAAATCAAGAGTCAGATACTTAACCAGCTGAGCCTCCCAGGCACCCCTAGAGCAGTTTTAAGGTAATAGCAAAATTGAGCAGAAAGTACACAGAGTTCTCGTATACTCTCTGCTCCCACATACTCACAGTCTGCCCTACTATCAATATTCTTCATCAGAGTAGCACATTTTAAAATAATCAATGAATCTATATTACACCATATTATCATCCCAAGTCTATAGTTTACAATGTGGTTCACTCTTGGTGTTGTACATTCGAGGAGTTTGGACTAACATATAATAGCCATTAACTAATGAATTAATGTATCCATCATTATAGTATCAGACAGAATAGTTTTTTTGCCCTAAAAATCCTCTGTGCTCAACCAATTCATCCCTCCTTCCCTACTAACCCCTGGTAACCACTGATCTTTTTATTAACTCCATAGTTTTGCCTCTCAAAGAATATCCTATTGTTGGAATCATAAAGTATATACTCTTTTGATACTGGTTTCTCTCACTTAGTCACACATATTTAAGGTTCTTCTAAGTCTGGGGCACTTGGGTGGCTCAGTCTGTTTAGTGTCTGACTGCAGCTCAGGTCATGATCTTGTGGTTCATGAGTTCAAGCCCCATGTCAGGCTCTGTGCTGAGAGCTCAGAGCTTGGAGCCTACTTCAGATACCGTGTCTCCCTCTCTCTGTCCCTCTGCCTCACTCAAGCTCACTCGCTCTTGCTCTCTCTCTCTCTCTCTGTCTCTCTCAAAAATAAAATACATGCATACATACATACATACAGATTCCTTCAAGTCTTTTCATGCCTTGATAGCTCATATCTCTTCAGCACTAAATAATATTCCATTATCTCAATGAACCACAATTTATCCATTCACCTGCTGAAGGACATCTTGGCATTTATAAATAAAGATACTATAAACATGTGCAGGTTTTTTGTGTGAACATCAGTTTTCAGCTCATTTGGCTAAATACAAAGGAGCATAATTGCTAGATCTGTGGTAATAGTACATTTGGTTTTGTAAGAAACCTCCATAGTGTCTTCCAAAGTAGTTGTACCATTTTGCATTTATGCCAACAACAAATGAAAGTTCCTGAGGCGCCTGGAAGGCTCAGTCGGTTAAGTGTCCGACTTCAGCTCAGGTCATGATCTCATAGTTTGTGAATTCGAGCCCCGCATTGGGTTCTGTGCTGTCAGCTCTAGCCTGGAGCCTGTTTCAGGTTCTGTGTCTCCCTGTCTCTCTGCCCTCCCCCACTCACGTTTGTCTCTCTCTGTCTCTGAAAAATGAATAAACCTCAAAAAAAATTAAAAAATAAGAAGAAAGGTCCTGATGCTCCACATCCTCACCAGCGTTTGGTGTTGTCAGTGGTTTGGATTTGAGTCATTCTGATAGGTGGTAGTGGTATCTCATTGTTGTTTTAATTTGTATTTCCCTGAGGACTTATGATGTGGAATGTCTTTTTATGTACTTATTAGCCACCTGTATACCTTTGGTGAAATGTCTTATTACGTCTTTTGCCCAGTTTTTAGTCAAATTTTTCATTTTCTTATTTTTGAGTTTCAAGAATTCTTGTATTTTGGATAACAGACGTTTATTAGATAGGTCCACTGCAAATATATTCTCCCAGTCTGTAGCATGTCTTCTCATTCTCCTGAGATTATTTTTATAATTGAATAAATATTCCATGTCTTAAAATATATATGATATGCCATATGCCACATGAATATTAAATTATTTTAACTGATGGCTGTGTACATAATGTCTTTATTATATCTGTTATACCATAGAGAATGCACATGAATCAATATGGCCTGAATCTATGTAACTGAATAGCCTCTGTACATCTTTACTTTTTTAAATATACACTTCCAAATAAATGCAGCTATTGCTGGGATTCCTCATTCCATGTGACCCATGTCACATCTCAGTTTCTATAGGCATAAAAAAGCAAATACTCAATAAATGCATCTAAAGCAAACACTCTATTCCTAGACCAAGCATCTGTCCTGAGTCCCAGATTTCCTACCTGGTGAACAAAGCAGCACCCTCTCTCTCTTTGCCTTGAGCAGAAAGTGCCCCAAACAGATGCTCCAGTTTACAGTGCTTTTGGATCTTTTCTGGTCTGAAGTACCAAGTAGGACTGCCTTGTCAGAAGTCTCCCTAGATCCCAAGAAATCACTCTGCCGAAAGATGCTCAAGAAGCTCACACTCCCAGAAGCCTCGCAGCTTCCATGATCAAAATGCCAAGAGGCCACGGATTCCCAAAAGCCACAAGATTTTCAACCCCTTCAAAATGTTCGGTTTCAAAATCTTTTCCTTGCTTCTACTAAGGCCTGCCAGAAAGGTAGGAGGGGCATAGATGTCATCTGCACCATTCTCTAGCCAAGACACCCCCTCTACCCATCCTTGTCTGCTTCTAATGGAAAAAAGGACATCCTGATTATTACTGAGGGTCATTAAGTACATTTCTTTTTTTTTTTTTTTTTTTTCCAACGTTTATTTATTTTTGGGACAGAGAGAGACAGAGCATGAACGGGGGAGGGGCAGAGAGAGAGGGAGACACAGAATCGGAAACAGGCTCCAGGCTCTGAGCCATCAGCCCAGAGCCCGACGCGGGGCTCGAACTCCCGGACCGCGAGATCGTGACCTAGCTGAAGTCGGACGCTTAACCGACTGCGCCACCCAGGCGCCCCTAAGTACATTTCTTAATCTGCCTGAACCTCAGCCTCCATGTCTGTCACTTGGAGATAATATTGTCTTCCTTTCAGAGCTGTTAGGAAAACTAGGAGTGATGTGTGTAAGACACATTCCACATCTTAACCACTCAACAAAGCTGTTGTCATTTGCTCATTGTTTATTCTACTAACATTTCCCAGTTAACTTTCTGTTGCTCTATCCATACCTTTCTGGACTCTCAAGTCCACACTGCATTCCAAGGCTCTTCCTTGAGAAGGAACATGTAAAAGAACAGAACATTCACTCTATATATTTGGTTTTTGTAAGTAACATATCTTATGGGAGGAGCTGTTTCACTCCTAATTCCTGGCTAAGTGAATGGGGAGGTAGAGCCTAGATCCGATGTCACACGTGGAGCATATTCAGCAGGGTGGCTGGGTCTTAAGTTTAATTTAAGGATAGATTTCTATTGTACCTTTATAATCACTAGGAAACATTTTACTGCAACAGTCATAGAATATTAGAGATATAAGGGAACTGAAGCTCAGAGAATCCTCCTACCTCTCAGCCATAGCAATTTTTTCTGCACACTAGTTCCTCTCACTATTCTGTACTTACTACATTGCTCTGATTTACCATACTAGAGTAATTCAAGTCCTACTTTTACAGCCACTTACCTAAGAGGTATAGCTAGGTGGTCCAGATCTAGCCAAGGAGTGACTGGAAAGGAACAAGCTGGAGAGTAGGGTATGCAGGATCTGAAGATGATAAAAAAGGCCTTACATGGCCCCTGCCTTCTCTTAATGCCTCTGATGTTGTTGCCAGTGCAGACTCTGAGATCTCATCATAATTTTGACAACTGCTAATGTTAACCTATTTCTTTTTTTTAATTGTTGAAATGTACCATTTTTAGAGACTATTCTTTCCTTGATCCCTTCTAGCTACATTTCTGATGTGTCCCCACTTGTAATTTGTTGATACACTCATTTATAATCAGAGGAAATATTTAAAGATGAGTTAGCAATTTTTCCCTCAACCTATACAGGATTAATGACCCTGAATCTCTCCAAAAGAGAACCACACTAGGTGGTAGAATGGGCAACCTTTAAAACCAAAACATGGCCTAGAGACTCAGCTCTGAAATTACATATTTCTGTTTATCTGTATTTATGTGACAAACCATAAACTGAGGTTTAATTTCTCATCAATAAATGGGGGCAATAATATCAAACTTATTGATTACTGATATTGAAACCCTTTGCAAATTATTACTCCTGTAAATCACAAATGTCCTATGTGATTTTAGTTTTACTTAGTTCTGACTGAATAAATGAAGGTAATAGGCACACTGTTTGGTAGACAAGGCTGGACACCACCAACAGAAAGCCAACACGGCCTTAAGAACAGCTTTGATACCTTCTCAAGTGCATTGTCCTATTGAGTGTTGGATTATGAGGATAGAGGAGTGAATACATTTTTAGCAAAAATGCAGTGATACTGTAAAGATTGTGGCCATTACTAGTGAAATGTTTGCAAAGGGTAAACATCTTCCAACTGTTAGCAAATCAAATACCAGTATGGCAGAAGGTCACGTAGTATTTAAAAGACAAACAAAGTGGTAATTACAAGGAAACCAATTAGAAGATTAGCAAATCCAAAATGGTTTAATGTCATATAAGTTACTTATTAAAAGTCAGAATTTTAAATTCAGAAGATAATAATCTTGGAAATCCTCCAGCCAAATCTTCCCTGGGGCCCAGAATTATGAAGTGATTTGCCCAAGGTCACACAAAAACTTTGAATGAGAATTTCTAGACCTTTCCAGGTGACACTTAAAACAGTTTAACCAAAATGAATTTTTAAGTTGTCATATTAATTGTTCAGTGCTTATTAAGAGAAATGCATTTTATTCTTATTTTTTAAATTTTCTTAACTTTATTTTTGAGAGAGAGAGAGAGAAAGGGTGGGAGTGAGGGAGGGGCAGAGAGGGAGGGATTCACAGAATCCGAAGCAGGCTCCAGGCTCCAAGATATCAGCACAGAGCCCGATGCAAGACTCAAACCCATGAACCGTGAGATCATGACCTGAGTTGAAGTTGGACGCTTAACCAACTGAGCCACTCAGCTTCCCCTAAGAGAAATGCATTTTAGAGAGCATTTTACATATACCATCTCATTGTTTCCTCTCAAAAAATTGATGAGGTTGGAACTAGGTTTCCCATTTCGGAGGTAAGAAAACTGAGGCTCTGAGAGGTCAGTAAACTTGGTTTGTAGCTCCAGAACTATGGCAGAGTCAAACTTCAAATCCAGTTTGACTTTGCAGCTGGTACTCTTTGTATGATCTTTTCTTCCATTGTCAACTTTTACAAAGACCAGTTATTAAAGATACCAGAGTAACAAACCATCTTGGTATATCACAAGAAAACTTAGGGTAGTCCAAAGGTGTAACCTTTCTGACACATTATCACTGAGCCCAAAATGCAACTCCCAGCAGGGTTATTCATTGTGCACTTTTCCTATGTTGACTCCTGTTCTGAATTACTGGTTTCCATAGAGTTTCAGCAAAGCCATTGGGAAAAAAAAAAAAAAAAAAAAAAAAAAAAAAAACAGAGCTCCTGGACAAAGACATAGCCCTCCCAAGACATGTGACAATCCATCATGTTTCTGCAAATATTGTTAGAAAGAAAATTCAGGACAATGAGCACCTGTGACAAAGCATGTCCTAGGATTAAAGTCAGAAGGTTTGAGTACATAGAGAACACAGCGCTAGACTCTTTACCTCACCTGTAAAACAAGACAAAGCTTTGAAAGGATAGAATGAAATCATTTGGTTAGACTGAAAAGTTATTAAAATAAATCATGAACATATATTTATAGAATATATCATCCTATTAAAAAATAGTATGGGGTAGAGGGACCTACTACATGCAAAGTTTAAACCATAATCCCTGCCTTCAAGGTGTTGATAAGTTAGGTGGTAAAGCAAATGTGAGTAGATATAGAAAAAAAAATTGGACATCTGGTTTTCTTTCCCCATCATCTTCAGGTTACAAGTAATGCTGGCATATTTGTAATAAAGTATTTATTTTTCCTTTTGAAATGTTTTTCTCAGGATGAATTCTAATTTTAAATTACATCAGGTATTTTACTAGTTTAAGGTATGGGTCTGGCTATCTATTGCTGTAACATTTAATTATCCCCAAATTAAGTGGCTTAAAATTATAACAACCACTTTTTCATTAGTTTTCACAGTTCTGGGAGTTGACTAGAGTTGAACGGGATCACCAGTTCTTTCTCTGGGTCTCTCAGGTTGTTGCTACCAGCCAGTAGCTGGTGCTGAGATCATTTTAAAGCCTTCCTCACTCACAAGCCTGCTGAGTCCACAACTGATCCTGACTATGAACTCAGACCTCAGCTGCAACTCTTGTCCAGAACACCTACATGCGTCCTCTCCATATGGCTTCCCCACGGGAGCTCCCTGCTTCCTCAAGGCATGGTGCCTGAATTCCAAGAGCAAGCACCCCAAGAAATACCCACGGAAGCCCTTTCACTTTTTATTGCCTAGTCATCAGAGAATGACTTTGGTTGTAGTCATGGCTTCCCAGATTCAAGGACAGTGAACATAACTTCCTCCTAATAAAAGAAGTGTCAATGTCATATTGAAAGAAGAATATGGTGATGGGAAAGCATGCTGCAGACATCTTAAAAAATACAATCTTCCACAGGACATAACAAGCAGAGTTCAAGGGTCTATTATGCCATGAAGAAAATTTGTTAGATCAATGTGCATAGGAGAAAAAGAATATACAAAAATATTACTATCAGACCAGTGTATTGGAGTAAAAGAATCATCTCACTCTTTCAAAGGCATGTTTTTTACTACACTTGTTTTCTTTCAAAATGCTTACTCATGATACCAGACCATCAGTGTAGTCAGGCTGAAGAACTCAGATGCACAGCAAGGGGACATATGTTCTCATGGGAGTTTGGGGCCTTCAGTGGAGGATTAAAAGGTTGGGCCTTTGTTCCTTAGGTGAAAGAAAGGCAAAAACATCCACTGAAAAGGTCAGCCTGTAGAAGTTAGTGTTTTTAGGAAGACACATCTTAAACTGTCAGGGGACCGGGGCCCTTATGATCAAAGATAGTAGCTCAGACTGTATTGTGACAGACCAGCTGAAGAGTGTGAGGGCCTACACAGGGGTGGGAACAGGAGGAAAGGAAAGTAAGTAGAAAAATCAAAGACATTCCACAGAAAGAAGGAATGGGATTTGGAGACCACAGAGTTGTGCAAAGAGATGGAACCAAGGACAACACCAAGTTTGCCCACGCGAGTAACTGGGGGATTGTGGGGCTACTCACTGACCTCAATGGGAAGGCCGGGTCGGGGTGGGAAGCAGGTTTCATGGGAAAAGATGGGAAGTCCAGTTTTTTCTTTGCTGTTTTTCCTTACGGCCCATTACTAATGAGTTTGGCAGAACAGGCACAGAGAAATGGTTGCTAATCCATGTTAATATTGCTCAAGACATCAACTCTTCACTTTCAAATTTGCTATGCCCTCACCACCTCTGTGCCTTTCTCTCTCATCCAACATTTTCTTATATATTATTTGTTTGGGTACTTTCTACCTGTATTTCATGTCTCAGCTTAAAAATCCCTTTTGTGGGGAAGCCTCCCTTTGCTCTGAGACTAAATTAGATTCTCCTGCTACACACATCCACAGTGCACTGCAGGGCTCCTTCGTACTTAGCACACTTGTCATTATTTAAGTATTTGTAAAAAAAAAAAAATGTGCCAGCTCCACTGGGGAGAAACTGCATCTGTGTCTCCCTTGGTATCCCCAGTGCCACCTACTTTGCCTGGCACATGGTTGGTACTCAGTAGCTGTTGCCTGAGTGACTGGCTGGCTCTGCCTTCTGAATTCCTTGGGCTCATTCTTACCAATTTAAATACCTTCAGGAGAAGGAGGTCAAAGTAAAGGGGGCCAAGTGGTGAGGACTGTGGCAAATTACAGCATGAGCCCAGTGAAAGCATTAAAATTCCCCTTAACAACAAAACAGCTAAGGAAACAAAAAATAACACTATGTACTGAATAAAATGTATCTTTAATTGCCTCCAGCATACAGGCAATATTCCCACTCAGATGTAACTTATGTTCTCCCAGGTAGAATTTGCCCCCCTTAGTAGGAAAGAGTCCATCCCTAAATACTCACAACCGATGGGTGATCTTCCAGAAGGTGCTCCCACTTAACACCATGACCTTCATTATCACTGTTCTACTATGAATTCTGAACATCAGCAAGGGTGCTATTTAAATCCTGTTCCCACATCTCATCTACCACCACTCACTACAATCCTCTTCCATTTGCTGAATATAGCACCTACAGAGAAACTTAGGCATCATCCATTCCGAACTCATCATTTTACAAATGGGGCAGATGACTTACCTGACAGGTCACACAACCAGTTGTGAGAGACATGCAGATATAGGATGAGAACCCAAGCTCACCTAAGTGCTATCTGGTGCTTCTCCCATGTCACCACCACATCTGACATGAAGCTCAAGGTGACTTTTAGAACTGAAACAGTGTGAAAATATTAGATACAGAAATAATTGCCACCATGTATCTATTTTGATATAAAGTATAAATATGCATATGAATAAACATTCTCACACATTGCTTTTCTTTAATTCTGGGCATGACCCAGACTGGGATCTGAAATTGATCCCTTGCTAATGAGAGACAACTAAAAGGGAAAGATTTAATGATAGAAATTGTTTATAGTTGGCCATAAATAATGCAGTAATGGAATATTTATTGATCCCGAGTTCAGTAGCTCAAATAAGTGATAGGCTAGGAAACGCCTGCCACTTTCTGAAGCCTTACACACCAGCGCAATCCACTCCATTAACAGAATGTGCTAAAGCACAGAGCCAAAAATTGACTGAGCTATCTGGACACTCCAGGCTGACTCATTTGCAAGATGGTTCTTTTCTTAGATTCCCAGGATAGAAAAGACATAATATTAGTTTTCATACATTAAAAACAGGAATGATGTGACCTTGCTTCCTGTTAGTGCTGTCAAGCTGAGGAAAACAGAGAGGTGTCAACATGTCCTAAAGTTTAAGTTCATTTCATGGCCCATCTCCCTCTCCATGTATGAGGACTCTGCTTCTGAAGACCCTCAGAATCCCAGTGCCACTGTGCTTTGTTTGCGTTTTAATTTCCCCAAGCTCTAGAAAAGACCCAAACCTACAGCTTTGAAGCCTTATGCCTCCCTCCCATCTCTCTTGCCTAAGTGCCAAACAGAAACCACCTTGCTGCCTCCATTTAATCACAGGATGACAATATTTCAACATAACAGAGGGGCTGTTTGTGCTTTATCTTTTACTGCATTTTTATGGGGAGCAATATATTTTCTTCCTTTCCTCCCCTGATACTGTAACAATCTTTCCTAAATTAAATATGTAACAAATTTCTCATACAACTTTATTCCCAGGCTCTTTTTAAACCATCATTAAATATCTTCATGCTGTTTGACAGTTATTCCTCATCACTGTGTTACCTCAGGGACTTCCTGGTGTAAATGGAGGTTGATGACATGCAAAGAAAGAGCACAGAGGAGCCCTGGCGGTGGCTGGACCTTCCCACGGTAGGCATGGACAGGCAGAGTCTGGTCGGTACGGGGTGACAGCTAGGGAACCAGAGGGGTACACACTTGAGAAGCAGAGTTCATCCTATTTACCTATGTATCCCCAGAACCTAACTCTGTTCCAGGCACAGCAAGGTTCTGTGGAGATATTTGGTGGAAAGTAAAGGGGGAGAGAGAGTATATAGGAGAAAGGGTAGAAGAAGAAAATGGAGGGGAGGGGGGAAGAGACAGAAGGTTGGGAGAGGCGTGGTGCAGAAAGAAGACCTGTGGAAAGCATCACACCAGAGGGAGCTTTAGAGAAGTCTTCCATTCTTTCATTGATTTGATCCAAGCCAAGATGTGCATGATGATGGCAAAGTGTTTCTTCAAGGACTATGGCTCTTGAAGAGAATGACAGTCAGCAGAGCTGAGGCCACGCTCTGTGGTGCATCCAGTTAACTGTGGCCCAAGGAACATTGTGGCAGGCAGCAAGGGGGGGGCTCAAGGGGAAGTACGCGGGGCCGAGCCACACTGTCAAAGGAGGGGGGGGTCACTGGATTCAGGGAATAGGTACTGTGGTAAGGCTAGACCAACAGTCATGATACCCTGGAGAAAATTATACAGGCCAAGAAAGGAAAACACACACACACACAACTTTTCTAATGTTTGTAACTATCTAGATTTATTGATCGCATCACTGAGCTTATCTGAAAGAAAAGGAAATAAACTGGGATTAGATGCTGGCTATAGTCACAGCTGCTGTACGTCAGCTTTAATTTGCAACCATTTTCTCTGACATGCAGTCTTTGTGGTATTAAGCAAAAATTGGTAAGACTTCTAAGTGCCTAATTCATGTGACTTTTGCAGATATGTGAACCTCACCTAATGCAACATTAAAAAATCACCTGAACGTATGTGCTATATTTAAGTCCCTTAGGTTACAAAATTGTGTAGGATAGTGCCGTTTTGGCACTTTTTATTTTTGGTGTCAATCCAGATATGTAGATAGATGCAAAACCTATCACATAAATGAAAGGAATCTTTTGATTAATTTTTAGTGAATAACCCAATCCAGCCAAATTTCTTAGCAATCATGTGTACTGCTGCCCCCAGGGTTATTTCCTGTGTTAGACTTCCCAACAGGTTCTGATACTGAACATTGTAAATGTTAACAGTCTGTTTATAATAGAATGAACTGTCACCTGTGGAGTTTTCTCAGCTATTTGAAGCGTTTGGGAAGCAGCTTGGAATAGAGAAACTAGCTCACTGGAAGTCAAAAGAGCTGGTTCTACTTCAAGCTTTACCACCAGCTAGGAAAACTGACCTTGGACAAATCCTTTCATCTGGCCAGGCCTTGATTTTCTTATCTGTCAAATGAAAAAGCTGGACTAGATCTTTAAGAACTCTTCCAAATACAGCATCCTTAGATCCAGACACAAAATAAGGAATGACATTAAAACCCCCATAACCAAAACCCCAAGAAATATAGAAAAGAAATCATCTCTGTAAGGTCTCTGTTCCTCTGCCTTGATATTCATGACATTGACCCAAATGATAACAGTAATCATTGTTTCTGAAAATTGTGCAACATAGGTGCGAAGGAAGACAGGCTTTGACATGGAAAAATGTAGTGTAGAATGGTAATGTATGTAAACAGAGACCAACCATACTCTGACCATCATCGTTTCTGTTCTGCCTGAAGCATACTCACCAGGATGACGAAGCAGAAGGACAAAAGTGACATGAGAAACACAGACAACAGAAAGTAGAGCACAGCCAAGGCCCAGGTTTTTGTTTTTGTGTGTGTTTTTTGTTTTTTTTGTTTTTTTTTTTTTTTTTGGTTGAGCTTCGGCTGCTTTTTAAATAGTTTTAGACTTCCGGAAGAGTTGCAGAATGAGTACAGAGTTCCTTTAAACCCTTCACTCAGCTTTCCCTGACGTTAACATCTTGCATAATTATAGTACAACTATGGAAACCAAAACATTAACATTGGGACAATAATATTTACTAAACTACAGATTTTATTCAGACTCTAGCTTTTTGACTAATGTCCTTTCTGTTTGAAGATTCAAACCAAAGACCTGAGTTTAGTTGGGGCAGTTGAGGACTATCTTTGCACATAACTGAGCAGATAGAATTCTTAAGTCTTGGGATTCCCTACCAATTAAGCTCCATGACAACCCAAAGAAAGACCTCGTCAGTCTTATTTATCTCTATAATCCCAAGCCTGAGAATAGTGCCTGAAACATAGAAGCTCAAACATGTGCTGAATGAATTAATGGATGACTAAGAAGCCAGCTAGATCACCTTACCTTCATTTTTATAGAAAAGCCAACGTGACCAGGTTCAAAGGATTCTTCTAAGTATTTCATTTTCCCTAGTTCTTGAATTATCGTGGTTACCCTAAGATTTTTCATATGGCATAGTTTTACTAGAACTAGATTTGAACTATTAAGAATTCTGGAGACACAGATGACAGTTCCAGTACTGCCTGCCCCAACCTGCAGTTACACTAAATACCCTCATCAGTGTTCCCTTAAGCACACTTCATCACTATACATATTATACTATCCCATAAATCACTGTGCAGTCTAGAATAAATTACTGAGAATTTTTTCACCTAATTAAACCAAGTCCTTAACAGATGTTAGGTACCTAGTAAACACTGTTGAATAAATGTTTGGTAACCTTTCTTTGGTATACCAAGATTACCTATATACCAACATTAAACACATAAAATTCTTTAAATTAGCATTGTTGATTCTAGTAATTAACAAACTAAACAAAACTGTTAAGCAAAATATATTGTCAAATTCCCGTTCCCTTATAGGAAAACTGAATTTCAGGCCAACATTCTCCAGCAAACACTTAAGAGAAAGTTTATCCTGTAACCAACTAACAGATCTCTGACCTTCCTCTTCCTTCAAGGCATATTTCTGACTTACAACAAGAATATTTCTGTTCTTCACATGTTTGGTAGATTTGTCCACCAAAGACAGCAAGAGCTGGTTTATTTCAACTGTGGCCTTAAAGTACTCAAACCACTGCCACACTCTATATGCTACTCAATAAAAAACCGTCCTTGGTGTACTCAAAAAAGAGCAGACACTATGAAAGTCATTCACTGCATGCTTCCAATGCTTTATGACCACTTCTTCAAACCATCATTCACTCTTGCACACAGTGACTCATGCAAACCCACATCCTTCTCTATGACAGGTACCAACACCCTCTTGGCTTGACCTACCGGGAGGCAGGGCCTCACTGGGGCAATGAAGGTGTTTAAAGTGTTTTAGATCAGTCATCTGGTGGACAGGTCAGAGCTCTGAGTAATCAAAGATAATTTACTCATACACACATGTATATTCATACTGTAAGCAACTCTGTCTACCAATAAAAAACAAACCACATCATTACAGAGGAACATTACTAAGAAGGCCCTTGTAAAAGATAAGGTGGTGTACTTGGGAGGTAAACCAGTTTCACCTAAGACCACACTATTCGAATCCCAGTTAGCAGTCTCCATATTTCAGAATGTAAATTAGTGGATTGATTCTTTTAAAATCGCTGTTTCAAAACTAGAGGCCAAAGGTAACAGCAGCAGGAACCACAAATCAGTTCATACTGTTCCCTTGCTTAAAACTTTTAATGGATTCTGGTTATGCTCAGGGCCAAGCTTTGGACAGGACTTGCAAGAGCTGTGTTTCTCTGGACCCTGCTCAAGCTCCAGCCTCATCTCTAGTTAACCCCCTCGCACTACACAGGCTCCCACCCCACTGTCTGCCTGCACTTGTTCTGTGATACCTGGTCTATGTCCCATGTTGTTCTTGGCCCCTGTCCCCACTGCTGGACCCCTTTCAGCTCCCATCCTCTATGCTCCCTTCTTACCCTAAGATGTCCCATATCAGACTGCTTAGCTCAGTGTTGAAATGAACCTGTCTTCTTTTCTGTCTCCTCCACAAAATGATAAATGACTTGAGAGTAATAATCATGTCTATAGGATTCATTTCTTTATTCCCAGGACCTTGTACAGTGCCTGGTGCATTATAAGTAGCAAATAAATATTTTTCAATGAATGAGTACATCTAAAGGACATAAACATTGTTAGTTATAAGCAAATAATAACTAAATATCTCATTAATGCCATTTCCCCCCTCAGAAAATACCACATAAGCCTAAAACCAAACCAGATGATATTTTACAAGGATTGGTTCGCCATAAAATCAGTTGTTGTCATAATTATTCCCAAGCACCATGCTATATCTATGCTCTTTAATCAATTATGCTATAAGAAAAAAACAAACAAAAACCACCACAACAACAAAAAACCTTTATCTACCCACTCTGTTCCCTGTGAAATGATATTCAGAATGCAATTTCAACATGCTGGGTCTGTAGAGTTCTGATCCACTAATTCTGGATTTGCAGTCATTTCCATTATAGTAAGGGAGAGTGCTTTCAGTTCCTAGTCCCTGGGTGCTGGTGCCCAGACCAGGTTACTGTGCCACTGGAGCCCATAAACCTTCTTGCTAACTCTCAGGGTAAGTACACTGTGCACCCATATATGCATTCTTTCTGCTAAGATCGCCCATATAAAATGCTTTCTAGCACAGTGGCGTTTCATACATATAAAAGAGTTAAACTTTTATTCTTGTAATATTCCAGACTTTTTCTGAAGGGACCACATGACAATGAAGCTGCCTTTCCTACAAGTGTTTACATTTCCTGTCTTCTTTTACAAATGAATAAAGGATTGCATTTGGATCCCTGCTGAAATAGGCCTTAATTGATTTTTTTCAGGTGTTTCCTACTGCCATGGTAACCGTAATCAAATATCTTTTCATGAATAGCCTTGTCAGTTGCAATGTAATATTCTCACTGAATACAGTCTCCGGTTCTCTGGTTCTCTTTCTGCCAAGCTCTCTGGAGCTTTCTCTTCCTTGACCTGACATTTTCTTCAGGTTCCTAGGCCCCACGGAAATAATATATTTAAATAGCATACATGGTTTTTTAAAATGAGAATCTCCTATGAGTTCCATCAGTAATGACACACACAAAAGATAAAAACAGATCATGCTTTCAAGGGTAATAGATATTTTAATACTGGCGTGATTTGTCGAATATCTATAATCCCTCTCAAATCACCTTTGAAGGTATTGTTTCATTTTTTTCTTTTTCTCACCCAAGAAAAATCATTATTCATCTTAAGAGAGAACATCTTGTCAAGTGTTGCAGTTCAACAAAATAAGGAAAACATCTCTGCCAAAATGCAGCAAATGTGATTACACAAGGCCAAGGAGAAGCCCATAATTAGATCATTACCATGGAAACAACCTAATTACATGTGTAAAGCAGTGAGGGCTGAGTTGCAGATCTGAATATGTTAATACCATTGTCTATGTTATAATATTTCTGCTACTTAGCCTTCTCCAAATATAATCATATAAGCCATATAGATAAATCCCCACTCGATTTAAATGAATGAAAAAATACTGTGCATTTATGTGAATGAAGTTCAGGAATATTCACTCTCTTTATTGTAAACATACACCTATACTCTTAAATGAGAAAAAAATGTTGTGTGTATTCATAATAAAGGTACATTAGCATGTAAATACCTGAATGGCCTTAAGTATGCATTCTGGAGTTTCACACCATACAGAAATTATTTATAAGGGCAACCAAAGTTAGGGCAAGATAATCAAATTTTTAAACCATATATTCTTTATTTATACTGAGGAATCATTTTATATGATCTACTCTTCATTATTTAGAAGCCCATTGTTTCTTAAGGAGTCATTTGCAGTCTAAAATGTGAGTGTCCCTTTACTGCTCACCACAAAGATAAAAACCACATCCCCAGGGGGCAGTGGAGAGACTACCCAGAACAACTTTATTAATATAAGGGCCTTTTAGAACAATTTTATTAATATGAGGGCCTTGTTACTTTTTAAAATTATCAAATCTAAATACCTACTTCTAACTACATTTTAACACTACTTGCAAATGCTCTTGTGTTTGAATTTCTTAAACATCTCTCATTTTCTGTCCTTGCTTTTCCCAACTGTTTCCTCCTCTTATAGTCATCTCAGACTCTGGCTGTCACCCACACTGGGGGCAGGAACTTCTCCTTCCCTGCTGGAGTTACAAGCAGAGCTTTGGAGAAGCTACCCTCATCCTCCCACGCTGCACCATTTGAAAATCATCTTCCCCTGCAGCCCCCCAGGTATCAGCAAGTCTCTGACCTCCCTACCTCTCCTGGAACAGCTTGGCTTCCAGAAGTGAGGATGGCAAGAGAGGAGATACTGCTAATGCACCTTGCTCTTGCCCCCCTCCACTCCACACACACCTGGGAACTGAGTGGGAGAAGTGGTCAGTCTGTGTGCAGCTCAAGGATCCTGGCCCCAAATAACAATGTCTTTCTTTGACAGAGAGATGGAGGCACATGAGCAGAAAACTAGTTGGGGCCAGAGAACAGAGTCCATCATCACAAATACAGGATCTGAAGAAGACAGGGAACATGATGGAGGAAAAGCAATTGTGCTTAGATTCAGGCCTTGGTTCTGCCTTTGGATTGTCACCTTGTATGAATTACTTCCTCGCTGGACCCTCCACTTTCTCCTCTCTGCAAAGAAATAGGCTGGGCTAGATAAGGTTGAGGTCTTCCACAAGCTCTAACATTCTGGTTCAATGGCTGTAACCCTGTTGCCTGCCTTCCTTTCCACAGCCAGCCTGGGTGGTCTCACTGAGGATTCTGGGCTCACTTAGGCTCCTCTCCCCTTGACTGCCCAGCCATCCTGCCTATAGAATACACACACTGCTGAAATAGAGAGGAGCCTGAAATGTCAAGATTACTATATTTGGCCTTAAGCAAATCTCATAACCTCTTTAGGCCTTAATTTTCTTTTCTGTTGAATCATGGCCGTGGGAATCTGGAGAAAGTGATGAGTGAAGGGATCTCTCCAATCCCTTCCAACTCTTACATATCATGAGGAAAATTAATTTTCTTTATGTACTTCTTTCATCAGCTTCCTCCTGTACTCAAAGTCTTCCAGTGACTCCTCATTTTCATAAATTTCAAATATAACAGCCACTGCCTTTCCAAACATCCTTTAATCCAGCCACAGTTGTCCTGCCCAGTCTTGTTTCCCTCTATACACTTTTCCCACAATCTTTTCCCCCCACCTCACTGGTCTAACCAGGTTTTCTCACAGGTCCTCCCATCCTCAATCCCATTCTTCTTTTGACCTTGATACTGCCTTCTTATTCATGAACCTGACCCATGGTAGGTGCTCAAGATATGTTGTAGCTGGACTGTCGAACCATGCTCTCTCCCACCATCCAATCCCATCCCAGTTTTCAAGGAACAGATTACACCATCTAGGAGACTTGCCCTGGTCCCTCTGAATTACATAATCATGCTCTCCTCTAATCCACAAATTTATGTTGTAACACACCATTTAAGACCTATAGTCATGACCTCTTAATCACTGTTAAAAGGGTGTGGAAAATTTAATCTACTCATTACAAGCAGACATTCTGAAGACTAATAGCAAGTCTTCCATTTCTTCACAATTACCATACCACCTAACCCCACCACACACTGAATCCTTGATAGGTACTTAGAAAATATTAAATTGATGGGCTGGGAGGTGCTCCAAGAATATGTCCTCTATCAGGGATGAATATTGCCCCTTTCATACAATCTCTACTCAGCAAAATGCTCATCTCTCAAGAAGAAACTTAAATGCCAGCTCAATGTGGCTCTTTGTCTATACTGTTAGTCAGAGTTTGTCTTTTCTCGTATATGTCTACTGGCACATGTCATGTTGCCATCATTATTTGTTTATATACCTGTCTCCCCACCTAAACAATGGATCTTCAGAAAAAGATCCAAATTTCTCTTTTGTCATAATTCTATGTCCAGTACTACTCTCATAATATAACAGATATCCAATATAGTGATTTTTAAATTTTTTTAAAGTTAATTTCTTTATTTTGAGAGAGAGAGAGAGAGCATGCAAGCAGGGGAGGTGCAGAGAGAGAGGGAAAGAGAGAATCCCAAGCAGTCTCCAAATTGTCATCACAGAGACCAATGCAGAGCTCGAACTCAAACCATGAGAGCTGAAATCAAGAGTTGACTGCTTAACCAACTGAACCAATTTATGCTTTGCTCTTTCTGAAAACTGTAGAACCAATTTTTGACAATTTAAGATGATGAACTAATGTGACACTTGATACTCAGTTTATAAATTCATAATCTAAATTTTATACAAGGTCAGGTGATAGAAGAATCCACAGGTTTCTAGTATCTTTGCCAAGTCTTCCCCCAGTTACCTTTAATAGTTCTGAATTGGTTATGTGTTATACTGCACTCTGTGGTTTTTGACATTCGCATTCAAGAATCATTAAGTATTTAAAAACCACCATAGAAACTAGCATAGTTAATATATTAGAAAGTACAAAGAACATACTTGTTATTATATCTTCTCCTGGGGTGGTCCAGAGATTGCTATCAGACCTAAATTGCTTCTTTTAACACCACACCTTTATTTCTCATTATAACTATCTACTTTGAACTTAGTTTATTAATGTATTACTTATACTCTCTCTTGGATGCATATTCTCTGAGGGAACGGATGCTTTTAGACATCTGTAGCACATAACACAATAATTTCTATGGAAAAAGGGCTAAGTAAAGTTACTGTATGATTCTATTAATCACTATATTCCAAATTTCTGACAAACATTAAAACCGAGTAACATGGAGAAATTACTCTTATAACAGGACTAGTAATGATTTTTTTTTCCTGAGCAACTAGCTTGTTTAACATAATTGATCATAGTGAATTGTATTATCACTTTAATTTCTTCTCTTCAAGTTGTTCAGTAGACATCTTAGAATCAACTTGGTGGGCCATTTATAGGAAGTCCATGGGATTTCAAGGTACAATTTCATATACAAATCTATCTCCTTTCCCACCTTCATTTTCCTTTTATCTAAATTTTTCTACTGTTTTCAACATATTATCTTATTATATAATATGCTTTTTTGTAAGCTGTCAGATTATTTTCAGATCAACAGATATTCATGAACACAGATAAACAGATATATAAATACTATAAATATAAATTAATAAATAACAAATCTGAGGTTTTTTTGAATACATTTAATTCTTGATTAAATATCACTCCCAGCTTTGCTATTGATAAACTTCCTTAAGTTCTTATTAGTAAGTCACAATTTTAACCACCCTATAGATTATTCATAATTTTGTTCACGCTAGAGAAACACCCTTTATTTTCTATGTAATCATCTGGTCTAATTGCTGCCCACTTCCAATTTAGTTAGTGGTTTTATGGGAGGAAAAAAGGAGAAGGAGGTGGATAATAATTGCCTTCAAGATTATTTCCGTACTTCAACAGCAGAAATGCAATAACAGCTAACACTTACGGTACTAATATGGGCTAGCATTGCACTGAGAACTTACTAGCATGCAATCCTCACAATAACCCTAAGAGATGATGCTGTTATTAGCATCCTAGATTAGCGATGAGGAAACTGAGGCACTCAGAACTGTGGTAACTTGCCCAAGATCACACCTTGAGTACATGACAGAACCGGGGTTGAAACCCAGCCTGTCAAAACCCACTCTGTTCCCCAAGATGATCTCTTCCAGACCTTGCCCTTCTCAGCCAAACAAAGCATCAGTGCATAGCACTTTCATATGAACTATTTAAGTGAAAGGGATTGAGAGAAGGGGGAATTTTCTTTCACTTTTGGTAGCAAAATTATTCATTGCTTCCTGCTATTATAAGTCATTTGTTGCTTCAGTCAATACTGCCCGGGGCAGGCCTGGGCTTTATTTGCCATCTCTGTGTTTGAGCCCTGAAATGAGATTATCGATTTATGATCAGTGTAACTCCTGGCTGAGCCCTGGATGTTATGATACTCTAATAGAGAGTCTTAAGGAAATCAACTGCTACCCCTCTAGGCAGGATCTACATCTTGTTCATTTGTTGTGTCACTCCAGCCAGCATCTAGCACATAATAAACACTCAATAAATATATGCTGGCTGAGTGACTGGATTCATAAATTATTCTTCAGGTATAGATTTTAAGTTTTTCATGGATAAAAACTCTGTTTAGCACCTGTTATAGTGCTAACATTGAATAATACAGAGATGATCAAGTGCACGAACTTTCACGGTTTTAAGGTAAATGGTAAAACCAGTTCATGTGTTGCTGAAGCCATGTGCGAGAAGACTCATGAAAATAAAAGCATTGCCAATAATAAAAATTTATTTTAAACCTCACGGATCCTATTTCATAAGAAACCAACTTCTTCTTAACTTAATAACTAGTGATTTTTTTTTACTTCCTCAGCAACATAAAAGAATATTGGGTTCTCATCTATTCCATTTTTTTTTTAATTTTTTTTTAACATTTATTGTTGAGCGACAGAGTGAGACAGAGCATGAGCAGGGGAGGAACAGAGAGAGGGAGACACAGAATCCGAAGCAAGCCTCAGGCTCTGAGCTTTCAGCACAGAACCCAACATGGGGCTCAAACTCACCAACCATGAGATAATGACCTGAGCCAAAGTCGGAGGCTTAACTGACTGAGCCACCCAGACACCCCTCATGTACTCTCCATTTTAAACCTTCATCACCTTAAACAAAAGGTGAGTCCCACACATAAAGGATCTTAGAAAAATAAAAGACCCATTTCTCCAGAACATTAGTTAAAAGGGTTCTATTGTTTTGTGGAACTGTAAAGGGTCCATCACGATGCCATTCAGACAAGGTTTCCCACAAGAAGTATGAATGGGGTGGAGAAGACAGTCCCAGTCAGCCTGGAACTAAGATCTAGATATACACCGCATTTAGGTTTAGAAGAAACTCCTGTCCATGGAATTGTCCCTATCCATCTGGTCATTTATATGGTAGATGAGGAATTTCCTAAAAATTTCAAACTATATTCCCAACTGGGGATCAAAGGCATACAGATGTGCAGGGAGAACTAAGGGTGGTAGGAAGCAAAGGAAGCCACAGTGCCAGGAGGACCTTGCAGAATCTGTGAAGGAAAATGCCCCTAGAGAGGAAGCAGGCAAGACTAGTCTGCCTCAGCCATGGGACAGAGGCTGAGGGGTGACCAGCAGTCCTACTGCTACCTGCAACAGCCCCGCTCTCATCGCTAGACTGTGAACTCAGCCATGTGCCCTCAGACTACAGAGGGGCCCAGTGAATTGAGTGTGACAGCAGAACCAGGAAGCTGTTCCCCCTCTGACTTCCCAGAAGAGCACCATCTTGTGGGCCACAGGGAGGGAGGGTTTGGGGGCCAGGCAGCTGGCCAAGGATCTGCTCTTCAGATGGATAGAGACCAGTGCAAAGGAAAGTGCAGCAAGGATCTGTGGTGAGTGGAACCCTGGACTGGATGTATGAGGCCCCACAAGTTACCATTTGTGGCCCACAGAAATACCTGGGATGGACTTTTCGGGAATGGCATGCATGTTTCAGTGAGTAGAGATTATGGCCAGCAAGATAGGTCTGTATCCACTATAAAATTCAAGTTTAATCTTAAATGTGAAACCACCTGTACCTGTATGCTGGAGAAACCTAGAACATTCATGTTACAAGTTCTTCTTTAAGATAAAACAGAAACAAAATTATCAATTGCTATATATCCTTGACTGGCATCCTGCTTTGTCTCATTTTTTTTCTTAGAACAACTCTGTGAGGAAAACAGAACAGGCATCATTACTATCTAATAGATGAGGAAACTGAGGCTCAGAGATGCCAAGGGATTTGACTGTGATGACACAGCTCATGTAACTCCCAGTGGCCATGGCATTCCACCAATCAGGAATATCTATCTGTGTGCTGCTCATTTGCCACTCACTTGTTCTAGAAGCTCGTGAGTACTGATAAACTATGATATTAAAGTTGGGAGGCAGGTCAGAGGAAAGGCAAGCCTATGGCTCTAACAGAGGTGTGTGGACTAACTCTCTCCCACACATACTCTCCCAAAGCAGTCTGTGACCATGTCTTTTCTTTGCTTTCCTAATGGACGCTCCTCCTCCTCCTCCCTTCAGCCAGGTACCAAGGTTGTTCTGTGAGCATAGTGATTGCCTGGAGGAAGATGAGAGGGAGGTGGGAGACACAACAGGGGAAGGATAGCAGAAAAGGCAGGCAGCAGGGTGGAACCTGCAGAAGTCCCACCTACCTCTCCTCACTCCATGCTCTTTAAAAACATTCCCACAGGGGCACCTGGGTGGCTCAATCAGTTAAGTGAACGGCTTCAGCTCAGGTCATGATCTTGAGGTTCCTGGGTTCGAGCCCCACGTCCTGCTCTGTGCTAACAGCTTGGCTCTGTGCTGACAGCTCAGATCCTGGATCCTGCTTCTGATTCTGTGTCTCTCTCTGCCCCTCCCCATTCACACTCTGTCTCTTTCTCAAAATAAACATTAAAAAAATAAAATAAAAACATTCCCTCAAGTTGTTCCCTTCTTAAAATCGCTTTGAGCCAAAATGTGTAAATAGAATTAACCAAATGCAATCATGGACTTGCTAGATAAAGAAAACCATAGCAGCTTTTTTCCTCAGTCCATAAATAATGCAACCTATCTGTAAGTCCAGCCAAAACAAAAACAAAGGGGTGTAAGACCCCTTAAGCAGTTCAGTATTAAATGGGTTTTTCACATTTTCTTTTCCTTCTTCCCCATTTTCAGAACCACTCTTTCTGTCTTTACTGTTTCTGTGGAAGCCAGCCCACCGAAAAAAAATACACAAGCCAGGCAGGGAGTTGTACAGCAGGAAGGGTCATCAGGCCTTCAGGGCATCACTCCCAATTCGGTCAGTCCCAGGGCTGGAAGACACTATGGAGAGAAATACCTTCCACCTGATTTTTCTGCCTTAGAAAGAAAAGCAGAGAGGGGCACCTGGGTGGCTCAGTCGGTTGAGTATCTGACTTTGGCTTAGGTCATGATCTCACAGTTTGTGAGTTCGAGTCCCATGTGGGTTCTATGCTGACAGCTCAGGGAGCCTGGAGCCTGTCAGATCTGTGTGTCCCTGTCTCTCTGCCCCTTCCCCGCTCTCATTCTCTCTTTCACTCTCTCTCTCTCTCTTTCTCTCTCTCTCTCTGTCTCTCTCAAAAATAAAAAAAAAACCTTAAAAAAATGTTTTTAGAATAAAACACCATTCAAGAAAAACAAAGAAAAAAAAGCAGAGAAAACGAAGGTTTCCAGGGGCAGCTAGATTGGCAGGGACAGTTTGGGTCCTAAACATGGAGGTGAGAGGTTTACCAGGGTCCAGCAGAGCACTCCTTAGTTTCTGACCCAAAGGAAGAGTCCCCACCCTGGCACTCCATGACCAGGGGGAGGCTGCCTGTGTCTGCTCCCACAGTGCAGGTGACTGCTCCCACCAAGTGATAAAGATCAAAGGTGTTGGTTGCATAAGGCTGATTAGAGTCTGGACAAACACAGTGAGCTCTGCTTCACAGTGAGTGAATCAGAGTCAGCCCTTACCATAGCTATTCGACAAATCCCGTTCCTCAGAGATTTATGGAGTGGCTGCCACACGCAAGGCACTGTACCATGAATTAAAATTGTAAAGGAATTCTCACAATCTCTATTACTTTTGATCGATAACCCCTGGGCAGGTAGAGTTGCTCTTGTTATCAAATGATGAGCTGAGGCCCAAAGCCATTCTATGACAGAATGAGGTAAAGGAGTTACTGAGTCTGGATGCCAGTCACCCACTTATGAGCTGGGCAAGTATTTCAACTACTTGGGTATTTTAGCTATAAAGAGTGTGTGTGGGGTGGGGGGGGAGGAGGGGTTGATAAGTTAAGTTGGTCTCTGTCAAAGACTCCTTATAGTTTTTTACCTTTTTTTTTTTAGATATAGTGCCAGCTTGAGTGGGGGCAGGAGCAGAGTGAGAATTTTTTTTTAAGTTTATTTATTTATTCTGAGACAGAGAGAGAAAGAGAAAGAGTGGGGGGCAGAGAGAGAGGGAGAGAGAGAATCCAAAGCAGGCTCCATGCTGTCAGCACAGAGCCCGATATGGGGTTTGATCTCACAAACCACGAGATCCATGACTTGATCTGAAATCAAGAGTAGACATTTAACCAACTGAACCACCCAGGTTCCACTAATTTTTTTAAAAAGTGTTTGTTTGTTTGTTTGTTTGTTTATTTTGAGAGAGAGAGAGAGAGCAAGCACAAGCAGGGAGGGGGAGAGAGAATCCCAAGCAGGCCCCACACTGTCAGTGCAGAACCCAATGCAGGGCTCCATCCCAGAAACCATGAGATCATGACCAAAATCAAGAGTGGGACACTCAACTGACTGAGCCACTCAGGCACCCATGTTTTTATCTTTTGTGGCTAACATTTGTTGAGTACCTGTTAACATGAAGTGGGTATCCATTTTACACACAGGGATATTTCTAACATTCTGTGATTTGTTAAGGTCCTATACTATCAAATTAATACCATACAAATTTAACATTTTATTAGATTTATATTAAGTTTTATATATAACATATTTGTATTAATTTGTTCATGTAGAAAAATAAGGAAACAGTGAGTAATATATTCTTTCCTTCCCTCAATTGGCATTTCTTTAGGCCAAACCTATGTCTCACCTCATTCCTTGCTATTAGTTTTACAGGAAATGTGGAATCTGAGCCAGTGTCAAGGTTTGCAGACTAAGTCTTTATTGTTGTTGCAAAGTTAGTAAAGTAAGTTTACTGTGTTTGTTTTTAGTTTTAATATTAAAAATTAGTTGAGAAAGAAGACACTTTTTAGTCCATCCTAGGGGTGCCTCAGAAGGTCATGCAAACCTTCCACAAGTAGGAACTAAAATCATCCTTTTAAAAATCCATTGCAAGGGTATCTGCATGGCTCAGTTGGTTAAGCCTCTGACTCTTGATTTCAGCTCAGGTCATTATTTCACGGTTCCTGCGTTCACGCCCCAACTTGGGCTCTGCAATGATGGTGGGAAGCCGGTTTGGAATTCTCTCTCTCCCCACCCCATCCCTGTCCCACTTCTCCCGTCCCCTGCACGTGCTCTCTCAAAAATAAATAAACTTAAAAAAAAATTAACTGTAAACAAGTTTTGTGATCTATATATTGTTCTCAGTTGTTACCATACATTTTTGTTGTGGTTTGCATTTGTGAAGGAATTTATAATTATTTAGCTGACTCTGTGCTAACCTTCTAAATTAAAATTCAGTCTCAGTAATGGATGTTTTGACTCCACTTGCCAAGTCCACGAGCAGGAAATGAGTGAAGTCCTCTGGTTGGGAAAGAACCTTTCTGTGTGTTTCTAGCAAGTAAACTGTCATCACATTTAATTGAGATTTGAGAAATGGGTAGCAAAACAGCAGTGAATGATGGTATTTGCAAATTAGTTGAAGCCAAGTGAATTTTTGCCTGGAGTGTTCCAACTGAAAAAATAAATATAAGGAAAATCAATGTTAGTGGAGAGAATCTTTCTTGTTTCCCTGCTGATTTTCCATGAATTAAAATGCACATATTTGATTTAGCTTGGAAGCCCTTGTCTTTTTTGACCCTTTAAGGGAATCTGTCAAATTGGAAATAAGACGTAGATGTAAGATGGGAGGTAGCGGAAACAACCTTTGAACTTCCTGGACTGATCAAAGGAATGGTTCAACCTCTATCTTCCCCTACTCAGCCCCTAATATAGATTTCTTCTTTTCCAGGGAATTATTTCAAATGCTTCCAAAAGGGGAGAAAAAAATCTTTTCAATTTTCCTCACTTTCAACTATGATATGGACCAGATCATCACTATCCATTTCAGCCAGTAATTGACACTGTGGTTATCAATGAGCCTAGCAGAGCTCTGTTCTCAGTGCTTTCTTGTATTTTTATAAAATCTGAGTATGTGAGGTCAGCACAAAAGTAACAAGTTTGAAAGAATGTTAGGTAACAAAGGCTTTATTTTACACATAATCATCTTTCATGTATAACCTCTCTCTCTGTCTCAAGTGTAACATATGTTTAATCTAGATTTTTAGAGACACTGTCATGTATTTAATATTAGCCTCTTTTTGAGAAAGCATTTCGTATTTCCCAGGTACCACAATAGTCTGGCTTAATAATTACTTAAAATCAGCCAAACTCTATTTCTATATGGCAATACGATTAAAAATCTGTCACTTCATATTTACATATATAAAGAGGCTATACACACATATAACACATACATACATAAAGGTTAAAGTTTTCTTTGATCATTGTCTACCTAAGTTTTAGTAAATATTAAGCTTCAAAAATTAGTAAGATATTTTTTTTCCTATGCCTAATTTGTTCTGGACTTGAATGGTAAATAAGGAGGAATCCTTGTCATAAATGACAACTGATCTTTCTTTCTTTCTTTCTTTCTTTCTTTCTTTCTTTCTTTCTTTCTTTCTTGTGTCTGTGACTGGATTCTAGAAAGACCTAATTTTATAGATCATTTTTCAATAGTTTCATAATAAAAATTTTTACTCTGATTCTATTCAACCCTTTTCAGCTTTTACATGGGGTTTGTACTTTTATAAAGTCAAAATATAATATCACGCAAAATTAGATTCACTTCCAATGCTGATGTAAAAGAACGCAAAATTTTTGTATGATTTTCAGGAGTGGACCTTCAAGAAACACTCCTAAACTTGTATGCCATATCAGGTATGTGGACTAGTCATTTTCCCTACATTCACTTGAAATAGAGAAAGAAAAAAAAGGGTTTCAGGGGGAAAAAGTGAAACAGAAGTCTCAACTTCACAGGCCAAGAGTAATTATTAGCCTCTGAAAATGATTTGTTAATGATTTAGGCTTTAAATTACTGTAATTCTAACCATGTAAGAAAAGAGAACCAAAAGGAAAAGGAATCATCAAAATCTTCACTTGGTATATTCTTACTTTAAGTATTATCTCAGTTGTTTCCAATTCCTGCACGACTTCCCAGCCCTTCTGCATTACTCTTACCCTTATTCTTCCCTAATATGTTTCACATTGATTTTTTTTTCTATTCTCTGCTGACTGCACAGTCTGAAAATGCTTTGACCTTAAAGTCAAGGTCAAGTTTGCATTCCCGGAGTAAACAAGAAAGAAAGATGGAGGAGAACTTGAAAGAAAACCATCTAACCAAGAAAAACTATGGAACAAAAGTATGTCTGCTTAAAAACAAAAGAAAAAGAAAACAATGTCTCTCTTCTGGGATTTCTTTTTCTTTGAAATTTGGCATTCAAGGTGAGGAACATTAATATGAGCTGCCAGTAAAAGGAGTGAAATTTTTCCCCAAGAATTATTTGTGAAGGAGCTAATCTGGCATTAAATATTCCTATCACTCTGTAGAATAATAGATCTGATAGAATGAAATTTCCAACCATACTATTATGCTCAGGTACTATACCAGAAAAACAAGAACTACACATTATGGCTCCAAGAAAAGTTTAAATAAATTAGTGCTGGAAAAAATATGCTTAAAAAGCCATAAGTTTGAATAATCGTCTGGAATTGTTGCAGGTTTTATAAAAACTTCATCTCTGTCTCAGGACTTAACTACGGTAATTTTGACAGTTAACTGCTTAAAAAGATAGTATTTCTTGAAATGTTCATATCTTTCCATTTATAACAGAGGCAGAAAAACAACCATACTCATAAAAAACATATTTCTTCTTTTCCTATTCTAGTCTAAAGCAAAGGCTTCACACAAGTAAAAGAAGGCATTTGAAAATTTCAGTACAGTGTGTCTAAGGTGGACATGGTCATCTAATGAAAGTTTAACTCAGTTGGGCATCTGGGAGATCTACTTTTTGGTAAAGGTCCTTCACTGAAATACTGTCTCCCTGCAGAGGTCTTTTCACTTAAAGTCAGCTCTGCACATAAGCCTTTTCACAATCTGTGCTTTAATTACGATGTGACATGATATGATGTCATTCAGAAAGCAGTTTCAGTAATTGGGTTGCATTCATATAGACTGCCTAGTTCAACTTAGACACACATATTCCATCAATCTAGTGTGTTGTAGATCTCTATCCATTGGAAGCACATTTTCCCTAAGATTGGAAACCTACTGGGGCGCCTGGGTGGCGCAGTCGGTTAAGCGTCCGACTTCAGCCAGGTCACGATCTCGCGGTTCGGGAGCTCGAGCCCCGTGTCAGGCACTGGGCTGATGGCTCAGAGCCTGGAGCCTGTTTCCGATTCTGTGTCTCCCTCTCTCTCTGCCCCTCCCCCGTTCATTCTCTGTCTCCCTCTGTCCCAAAAATAAATAAACGTTGAAAAAAAAAAATTAAAAAAAAAAAAAGAAACCTACATCTTTGGTGAACAGTATTGGTACCGACCCAGCATCCATTCCTTCTTCTTTCTTCTTTTTAGCAGAATCTAATTTTGTCCAAATAACCCTCTACCTTCTTTACAAGCATGGGCCCCAACTCCAGCATCAGCCTGAAAGAAATAGACTAGTTCTATTTTCTTTGCCAGAAATTGATTCAGGAACAAGAATATCATCCAACTCTGGATGAGGAGATGTGCAGAGAGGTTACAAGGGCCTTTCTAGAAAAGAGAAGAAGCATGAGAGAGACTCTTTGCTTCCTCACCTGTGTATTCATACCCATAAATATGTCACATAGAACTGACACAGCCTTTTGAATACCAATCTGAAAATGAAACCGACTCAGAGAATAGCACCATGGAGGAAAGACTAAAAACAAACAAACAAACTTGGTATCACTGAAGCACAGTATCAATCAGCCCTGAGACCCACCCTAATTAGGACTTGGTTACATGATCGCTTCTCGGCCTTTTGGCTAAGATCAAGTGTAGGACTTGGTTACATGAGATGCAATTATTACTGTCATTTAGGATATTCGGCATCTGGGTTTCTATTATTTGCTGCCAGTAGCACACTAACCAATTTCTCTTGGCTTCCTTCCATTACTTCTACCTTCTGAGCTTAGGCATTGCAGCAGATTCCAAAGCTAATTGTTTACCCCTTTACTTAAAACTTTCTGCCACAAACATAGGGAATAAGATAATTTGACAAGATCAAAACATTAATTTCTGGAATGTATCTTGCAGGTGTTGTTTCATATTTTCTGGCAATGCTTCCAGCCAGTGTCAGGCTGCTGAATAAAGATGTGAAGGACAGAGCATTGTCAAGTGATTGTCATTTATGTATCATGAGCTCACACAGATTATAGCCAGTTTATTAAATCAGGTTGTTATGATGAGGAGCAAGCAAAATTTGAATTTGCCTTCACAACCTTTCTCAAACCTGCTATCAGGGTTTTCTTCCCCACCCCTCAGTCACATCTTGGGTAGATCCCAGAAGTTTTGGCTTACTTTCAAGTACTATAGAACTTTGCAAGAACCAAACACACACACACACACACACACACACACACACACACACACACAAAACAAAAACAAAAACAAAAACAAAAAAACAAACAAAAACCCAAAGTCCAATCCAATCAAACGCCAAAATTTCAATCTCTCTGCCAATTCAAAGCTCCTCTCCTCCCCAGCTCAGATGTTCAGATGTTCAAAATATAAGGGGCTCACACAGCATTACCTGATGCTTGTAAAACATTCTCTTTTTAAAAAAATTTTTTTGAACATTTATTCATTTTTAAGAGACAGAGAGTGACAGACCATGATCAGGGAAGGGATGGAGAGAGAGAGGGAGACAGAATCTGAAGGCTCCAGGCTCTGAGCTGTTAGCACAGAGCCCGACGCGGGGCTCGAACACACAAATCACGAGACCATGACCTGAGCTGAAGTCAGACGCTCAACTGACTGAGCCACCCAGGCACACCTGTAAACCATTCTTTAGCCTGTCCCTTGCAAGATCCTTGATTTCTGCTCCTGGAAATTCCTTGGGATCCCTTCACCCTAAGCAAGCATCCCTCTGACATGAGGTCCCCTCAAGACAACTTGTGCTATCTTGCACAGCATCTGCATATCCATAAGAAAACAAACAATTCTCTCCCTTCCATGTTCTCAAACTGTAGGCACAATTGCTCTTCTGGCCTCAGTCAGCTACTTTGCACATCTTCAGCCCTCCTCATGCCTTCTGATTTCTCCTAAAAAGAATCACTCCCTAGTCCCTGTGCTGCCCAAACTCTAGAGCTGCTGGTCAAATACTACAGCCATTAACCACATATGGGTTTGAGTACTTGAAATGTGACTAGTCCACATTAAGATCTCAAAGACTTAATACAAAAATTTAAATTATAACGTGGCTCACATGACATTTCTATTGGTTGACTCTAGGACCTTGACTACTCAAAGTATGCTCCAGACCAGCAGTGTCAACATCTAATGAACCTCTTAGAAATACAGACATGTGGGCTTCCTGTAGTGCTTCCTGTAATGGTCATTGTAACAAGACCTCCACATAAAGCTCTGATCTAGAGCAGTGCCGCTTAATCTTAGGTCTGGAAACTCCATGTGGATCCCTGAATAGTCCAATTCTTGACAAAATAAGTATAGAAAGTAAGAGTACTGTTAAGAAATTTTTATAGCCATTTGATGTTACTATACAGAGTGTGTGATCAGTGAAGATTTTTAATTTAATTTTTCTAGAAATTCGGGTCTATTAAATGTTGTTATCCAAGTATGTATCCATTGTGAAGCATTGCTCTAGAGGACACATTTAAAACTCTCCCAAGAAATTTCTCACACTCTGTAAGACAGTATCTTCCCTGCCAGCAAACATCTCTCTCCTATCTTTCCTTGAAAAGTGTTTCCTTCAGTCTCCTTCCTTGACTTGAGGTGAGGTCACATCACTGCTCACCCCTCCCATTCCACAGTGCTCGCTATCCCCGCAGATTTCCTTCAAGAAATTATCCTCTAATGAACCTCCATGCTGGTAAAAGTGTTCTTTGAAGTGACAGTACTTGACAGCTGGGCCACCTCTCAGCACATCTCATAAAGAACAAATCTAGTACATCTCTTTAGAATGTGAAACAATTGTCACTAGTTGACCTCAGTTTTGGACTTCAGCCCAAATTCCATAGCACTAGGAAAATTCCCACCCCATATCCTATCAAGACTTCCAAATTCTCTGGGGAACTTATTTTAGGCTTCGGCAATCTCTGATTTTAGTTTTTAGGGTTTTTTCCCCCTACTGAAACATTCTTCCAATTTCCTCATATTGGTTGAAGTAGTCATAGCAATCAATCCCACTTTGAAAGTTTTAGTTGGAGTAACATACAATCTTTCTAAAATACCATACCCTATGCTGCTTCTAATGTCAAAGAAAAATCTTACAGCCATGCCCAACACATTCTATTAAGACACAGATACACTTAGTTTTGTGCATAGCACATGTTCTTGGCAAATGGACACTTTAATTCTTTTTTGGTCAGTTTACTGTCTACCAGGAGTTCATCATTTAAAGAAATCTTGTGGCCTACTTTGTAAAACCAAGGCTCCTTTGTTAAATGAAGAGTCATTTACAAATTTTCCATTTTAACCTCATAAAAAACATATTACCATATACCAAGTTCATTTAAAGAAAAATGAACCTGAGTTTTCATTTAAATCTATTTCAATATTTTGTTAATACCTTTAATATTTAGTGGAAGGCACATTTAAAAAAAATCTGAAAATTCCATAATTTCCTCATGGCTTTTTTAGACCTTCACTTCCTACCATGGCACTTCCAATACATTCATAAGAATAAGCAATTCAATTCAATTTTTAAAAATTCAGTGGATATTTGTAAAGTCTTTAATATGCACTAGGCACTCTACTACACCCTAAGGGTACAAAAATGAATAAAATATGGTCCTTCCCTTGCGGCACTCAGAGTATGATAGATATGAAAGACTCCTACACAGACAATGCAACACTATGTCAGGGGCCATGAGACAGCGTGATATGCAGGATTCTGTGGCAGTAGACGAGAGGGGATTCAGGGAAGCCTGAGGAAGAAGATACTTGACCTAGAAATAGATGGAGTCAAAATCAGTTTTTCAGGTAAAAACAAAGTTTGAAACATTCAGGGAAGAGGGTACGGAATGATCACATACCCAAAACGCATGAAACAGCACAAAAGTCTTAGAGTTCAGTGAGATACCCTTAGGCTGGAGAACAGAGACCAGGTGCTAGAGACCCTCACACCCAGGAGTATGAATGGGACTTAACAAGTGTCACCAGCCATGGAAGTGACCAATTTCACAATGATTTCTGTAGAAGATCTTTAATATCAACCTTTGGTGAGTTCAAAGTCACATTTAAAAATCACAACAGAATGGCTGTGCTGGTAAGACAAGCGATAAATAAAACATAGAAGCAGGAATATTTTCTAGCCCCATTCATTGATGATGATAATTGCCTTAGCTGACTTTTGGCAGTTGGCATTTTAAGGACCCTTTCTGAAGTAGTGTTTCATTCTTTAGAGCAACTTCATGACATACATAAATTGGATATCATTCTTTCTCAGAGAAAATCAAAACCAACAGAAATAGACACAGCAGTCGTAAGTGGCAGAAGAAGTAGTTAGGACCAGATTTTTAAGCATTGTCAAATTCTTTGCTCTTTTCCCTCACCATGAGATAGAATTTATGCTAATGAAATTCCTTGTCAAGTTTAAGAATGATCATTGATAATGAATACTATAGGTAACATTAATCTACTGCACAGGTACCAGTTTTTTGTAAATTTGTCTAAACTGTTTCCTAAGCCTTCTACATAGATGGCACCATTGGCAATGATTAAACAATAATTATTGAGCACCAGGAAGTGGTTCCTTTTTAATATTTTTTTTCCATTGTAAGCATTTCAATCCACAAATCTTTCTCTAAGAACCAACGTAGCTGCATCTCACAAATTTTGATGTGTGATCCTTTTCATTATCACATAGTTCAACATATTGTCTGATTTCTCTTGTGAGTACTTCTTGATCCATGGGTTATTTGAAATAATTTTGCTTAATTTCCATATATATGAAAGTTTACTTGATATCATGATGTTGTTGATTCCTAATTTAGTTACACTGGTCAGGGAAACATATGCTGTCCACTTTGGGTCATTTTAAATTGAGACTTATGTTAAGATTAAGACTTCTAAATATCTAACGGAGATTACAGATTTGTCTATTTTCCCCTAACTTCATGTATTAAAGTGCTCTGATTAGATAGACACCTATACATTTAAGATTTCTATGCCTTACTGTAGAAGTTGTCCTTTTATCATTCAAAAGTATTCTCTTTTCATCTGGTAATGCTCCTGATCTGAAAGTCCACTTGGTCTGATATTAATGTAGCCACACTAGCTTTCTTAGGCTTTTGGCATGGTTTCTCTTTGGCCACCCTTTTATTCTAAGTCTGTATCATTGCACTTAAAGGGCATCCATTGACTCCCAGATTCCAACTCAGAATGGAGAGTTGGAAGGAGGGTTGCTCTCATTCTTACAGCAACAACAATAACAGCAACAAAGAACAGATTTATCCTTTCGAATGCTATTCATTCAATCCCATGGATCTGGTTTCTCTTCCCTTCACCTGGAAGAACTTCCTTTAGCATTTCTCACAGCTCAGTTCTACTGATGACTAGTTCTCTCACCTTCTGCTTTGTGAAAAATGCCTTGTAATGCAAGTCTGCTAAAGATGAATCCGCTCAACCTTTGTTTATATGAAAATGTCATAATTTCACCTCCATTTTGAAAGATATCAGTTTTCTGTGGCTACCATAACAAATTACCACAAAATCAGTGGCTTAAAACAGTAAAAAATTACAGTTCACAAGTCCAATGTGGGTCTCACTGGGCTAAAATCAAGATGTCAGCAGGGCTTTGTTCCTTTGTTCCTTTTGCAAGCTCCAGGAGAAGCGGTTTTTGTTTTGTTTTGTTGTGTTGTGTTGTGTTTTTTGGGGGGGGAGTTGTTTTTTAGTTTTTTTGTTTTGTTTTGTTTTTGTGTTTTGTTTTTGTGGGGGTTTTTTTTGTTTTTTTTTTTTTTTGTTTCGTTTTGTTTTTGCCTTTTTAAGCTTCTAAAGGTTGCCTGCATCCCTTGGCTCATAACCATCCTCAAAGCCATCGATGTGCATTATCTCCCAAAGCCTTCTTCCAGAGTCATCTCTCTCTTACTACAACTGGGAAATATTCTCTGCTTTTAAAAATAATCCTACTTGATTACATGTGATTCTATTTGGCCCACCTGGATAATCCCCCCTTCTCAGTGTCTGTAACTTTAATCACATCTGCAAAGTCTGTTTTGTCATGTAAGGTAACATATTCTCAGGTTCTGAGAATTTAGGTATGGGCATTTCCTGATAGCCAGGCCTCCACTGTTTTAATGAAAAAGCAACTTCCATTTGTATCATTTTTTCCCCAGTAATCTTAGACACTTGGATTTGCAAATTGATGTGCTCCTTGAAATTTGGGGGATTTGGGGCCATTACTTCTTCAAACATGTTTCCTACTCAACTTTCTTTCGATTCTTTCTCTGGGATTCCAATTCAGTATCTATGAGACCAGCCAATATTGAGTTGAGATCAGACACTGAGACCACCATTCTACACCCCCCTGCAGTGTGCATCCAAGGGAGAAAACTAGGCCCATGATCTGGCTGACTTCTCAGGGCCTGTAGTCCTCCACTGACTATCTTTTATGCCTAGGAAAAGTTGCCTCGTACATTTTGTTCAGTTTTATAGTTGTTTTAGCAGGAGATCTAGATTACTGGAAGTTACTCTGTCATGGATATAAATAGAAGGTGCCGAGATTAGTTTGTAACAAACAAATTTACACCCTGATTTTAGGGTCAGAATAGGAAATCTTTTCTCTTACATTGTTACCTTTGGTTCAATTCACCAGAGCAATCTCTTCATCTTGTAACACTGACAGGAAACGTTATAGATAAGTGTAGATTGAGTATTAGTCTATAAGTATAGTAAATTTATGGCAATGATATATAAAATGTGTGCATATATTTTATCTAACTCCACCATCAAAATTATTGCTCTTCTTTGTATTCTAAGACAAAAGATATTTTTATTAAAAATCTCTCATAAGCAAATCTAGGGGCGCCTGGGTGGCTCAGTCAGTTGAGTGTCTGACTTCGGTTCAGGTCATGATCTCACAGTTCATGAGTTCGAGCCCTGTGTCGGGCTCTGTGCTGACAGCTCAGAGCCTGGAGCGTGCTTCAGATTCTGTGTCTCGCTCTCTCTGTCCCTCCCCTGCTCATGCTCTGTCTCTCTCTGTCTCAAAAATAAATAAAACATTTAAAAATTTTTTTCAAAAAAATCTCTCATAAGCAAATTTAAAAACAGCCAAGTTTTTGGTTCATCTCATCTATATTTTATGCTGCCAACCTAGCCAACTACCTTTAACCAAAAAGACAAATAAAATGCAATGCATCTGCCTTTCAGAGAGCTTGTGGATGCAGTACAAAGGTTTGATTAAAAGAAATAAAAACTACAAAGTAGATCTTCTAATTTACCAAATACTATGGTATCCTCCTCAGCTCATTACTGTGACCTGTGATTCAACGTGCAATGTGTAAGCACCTGTTTTTCCCCAGGCTTAATTTTAGGGGCTGTGGTGTAAACATAACTGTGCTTCTACCTCAGCAAAAGCATAGTCTTTGGAAGCAAATCTTAGTTTGGATACTGGTTCCATTATCCAGTACAACCTAGGAAGGTAACCTCCTTCAGCTTCCACTTCACATCTGTGATATTGACCTAAACGCAACTACCCTGTACGGTTATTGTACAATTTAAACTTAGTGACTTCTGCAATGTGTCTGGCATAGAACAGATGCTTTTAAAGTGTTAGCTCGTCTTTTACCCAGCCATCTTCACACCTTTACGCCCTTCCTAGGTACAATCCCACAGAAGACGTGGTTAGCATAGTGAACATCAATCTGTTCTCTGTTGAGTCCTCACATTCCTCTTAAGACACTCTTGGGCCACTGGTACTGAGGAATGGCAAAGGATGGAGGGGCTCTTTCAACCCTTTATCTTTTTTTTTATATACTATGGGTTAGTGTAAATTTTCCTTTAACATATGTTTCCTTCTTGCCTGCCTGCCTTCTTTTCTCTCTTTCTTTGGAAAAATATTTAGAGAAATAATCAGTCTTACATTCTTTTCTCACTGCTATACATTTCTCTTTAGCAGCAAGTATTTTCAAGACATTTAAAGATAAGGAAAAATACCCTTCCTCCTCTTTCCTCTGTTACAATTTCTAACCTCTGCTTCCTACGTGGATAAGTGGGCTCCCCAAATACTCCTGCCATCATAGATGATGCATAGAGGCTCCACTTGGCTCTGTTTGGAGTAAATGAAGGAGTAAAAATTACTTTCAGAAGAGGAAGGTAAGTGATAAGATCATATTGTTGGGCACTAACAATAAATCCAATATAATTTTATAATTGTCTTTAAAGGTACCCATAGACAGCCTGTTGGGTAAGCCCTCCAGTCAAAAGGACTGTGAAAAAATATAGAAAGCTCTATCACCTCCAGTGAACAAGTGAGGAAACTGAGGTGTAGTGGCATCAACTGCATAAAGAAAAAGAGAGGAGGGGAGGCAGCCTTGCTCTCTCACAACTGAGAGATCTTCGGCACCTCCAGCAAAATATATGCTAATCCACTGAAGCATTCTCAATATATTGTCGATACAAAGAAAATGTTAGAAATAAGTACATCTCAGAAGCACTTTTCATCATATTTCAAGTATTTATCATTAGGCTGCAGTAAGTACAGATTCTTCATTCAGTCTCTAGAATGAAAGTTATTCACAAAAATCCTACCTTTAAATTCTTATTTAAAACAATTGAGTACCTTCTAATGGTACATTTGGGTATTTGTCTTGAGCCATTTTTCCTTTAAAATTTCTCCATGTTACTCATAGACTTTTAAGAAAAATAAACTTAAACCCAAATCCCTAATTTACCAAAGCAGGTAAACGATGAAAAGTATATTTTCAAAATGACAATCAAGAAACCTCAGTTAATGCTTGAGAATGTTTACAGACTAAAGAGGAAACGCTGCCTTTGGCATGAAGAGGAGTTATTAAAATGATCCAATTTCAGACAAGGTACATAACTGAAGTTTAGGTCCAAGTTTATTATAGTTTGTTATCTTTTTAATCAGGTAATTTTAAGTTTATAGTTTTGAATCATCAGGAAAAAAAATTGCAACATAATCTGTTTAGAGCCAAGGCGTGCTGCTGACACATTCAAAAAGTCCTGAACCTTTATAAATAAACCCTGCCAGTGTTTATTTCAAAACATCTGAGAACAAGGGAAAATACAGTGACTTTCTGAATGTTTCAATTTGGAACTGTTTGTGCTGATTCATCATTATCTGTGGATCCCTTCTGAGATACAATGGAGTGTGTTCAGTACCTGCCAAATATACAGATATGAATAATTCTGGAAGGAGAATCACATTATAAAACTTATTTTTTTTCCTACCTAAAACACTGCCAAAAAATCTGGAAAAATAATTTTCTCTATAACTGCATATAGTGGCTTTTACTTTCAGTGCTCATATAAACAACTTTTTCAAAGAGAAAAGTTATTTAAAGGGAATCTGGAATCTTGCTTCATTTCTTTTATATGTAAACAAAAGATTTTTTGAGACTTGCCATGACTTCATAAATTCAGTTTAAAAGACTGTTTCTCTCTACCTTCATAGAAACTGACTCAGTGGTTTTCACCAAGTAAATGGGAGTGATGATTTTTTATTTCATAGGCCAAATGGCTGGACATACCTTAGACCGGATAAAAAGAAAAATAGCAAACATTTTTTTTTCTGTTAATTATGTGTTATTTCCCAGGCATAGATGATTAAAGTTGTGAATTTGGTCAATCCATTATTAGTAATATAAAATATTTTGACCTGTAGGCATGAATGTGTAGTCTCACAAGTATCATTAATGTTCTCTCTCAACGCTTAATCAAATATTATGTCCTTGTCCAGAACTAAGCTGAAGATAACCCTCCACACCTGAATTTTTCCCTCTTAACTAAGCTCCCCAAAGGTATATAAAGTGTTCTCAAGGCTTGAGACTTGAAAGTAGCTTATGTGACTTTCATTTTCTTCATTTAAGCCAGTCTGTCCACAAATATCTATTACCAATTAATATGTGATACATACCACACTAGGCCCTGGGAATGGAGACGGGGATATAATGATTATCATCTAGACTGTCATTTTCTAGAATACAGACATGTAAAGAAATAAGTTAAACATACGTTATAAATGTATAAAACACAATGGGGACCCAAATGAAAGGCATTGTTGTTAGTACAATCATTGACTCTAAATATAGTAGGCTAGCTTTTCTTTTCCACAATTATTTTTGAAAAACCTCTCTTTTTTTCACAGTCTCAAAAAGATGATTTAAGTTAGAAACCATTTTCACATAGACAAATTATCACAAACTTATATTAAAATTGTAGTGACAACTCATATCCTAAAATCAGACCATTTACTGCCTCTATTTTATGCAAAAATAACACACCTTTTACAGAACATAAATTTATAAACACACACTTCATTTTTATAGTATAAGATGGACTTGTTTAGGGCCCAGCTCACAAGCTGGAATCAAGAAACTGTACCATAAGAAATGACACATGAGCTATGTCTAGCAGTTTGGAGAGAGAGCCTGGAATAGCAGTCCCGCAGAGAGACAAGAGTGAAAAGTGTGTACACACACACACACACACACACACACACACACACACAGTTTCTTTGATTTTATATATGTGTGTATGTATATATGTGTATATATGTGAATATATATTTATATATATATATATATATATATATATATTCAGTTCACATAATTACAAATTGAATTTTCCTTTTTGCTAGTCAATGTTCCTCACACCAGACACTAACTTTTTGTCAAAAGTCCTACATTGTCCTTCCATTTTCCTACCTTGTCTCAATTCATGGCTAAAGAGAAGAATAAGAGAAAAATTCATGCCATGCATGACTCTTCAGATGTTAATTAAAACTCTTCGGACGTGAAAATTTTTTTCTGTCCAAACAGAATATTTTTACCCTGGAGTCCTTCTTTGATGCTTAGTTCCTACTTTTTTTTGATGACAGTAACAGGTACATAGTCTCAAGCACATCAAAACAAACATTCTTCGCACAAGAATAGCTACAATTAAAACCACTGACAATACCAAGTGTTCTCAAGAATGGAAATCATCTAGAACATTCTCATATTGTGGTGGAAGTACAAAATAGGCAGCCACTTGGAAAATGATTTGACAGTTTCCTAAAAATTTAAACGCACCCTATGGCCCAGCAATTCCACTTTTATATATATAATCAGAGAAATTAATGTTTATATTCACTAAAAAAAACCACACCTTTTCTTATAATGTTTATAGCAGCTTTATTCATAGCCTAAAACTGGAAAAATCTATATCAGGTTCATGAACTAGAGAATGGATAAATATCATATATATCCACACTATGGAATGCCATCAGCTAAATTGTTCAACAAATTGAGAAGAACAAACTACTAATGCACCAATATAAACCTCAAAACTGCCAAGTCGAGTGTAAGTCAGAAAAAAATTATACACTGAATAATTTTATTTAGTTGAAGAAGAGATATAATTAGAAGAAAGAATAGCAGTTTCCTCTAAGATGGTACCTTGTCTGGAATGGTGAAGGATGGGTCTTGTTGGGGTGATGGGAATGATTTGTATCTTTATCTGAAGTGGTTATGTAAGAGGACATAGTTATGTCAGAAACCATAAACTTGTAACTTAAGATGTGAGAATTTTGCTATAGCAAATGATACTTTAATAAAGTACTATTAAATCTAAAATAATATTCTCTATTAACCTCTTGTTAAGGTGTCTGGTGACTGAAAAACTCCTAAATATTTTTAGAGTACAATTTTATATTTAAGAATACCTTAGAACATAAGAACAAAGTGTGACTAAAATTTTAATCAACAAACATAAAATCTCTTCATGTCAGGCCAATCCAATGACCCAACTAAAAAGGCTCAACTATGGCTTGAAAGCAGATGGTTGAAACTGGAAAAAGAGCCAATGTAAACACTGAGGTAAATATTAGGTTACCTATTCTGGAGGCAAGGGAAACAAAAGCAAAAATGAACTACTGGGACCTCATCAAAATTAAAAGCTTCTGCACAGTGAAGGAAACAATCAGCAAAACTAAAAGGCAACCAACAGAATGGGAGAAGATATTTGCAAATGACATATCAGATAAAGGGTTAGTATCCAAAATATATAAAGAATTTATCAAACTCAACACCCAAAAAACAAATAATCCAGTGAAGAAATGGGCAAAAGACATGAATAGACACTTTTCCAAAGAAGACATCCAGATGGTCAACCAACACATGAAAAAATGCTGCACATCACTCATCGTCAGGGAAATACAAATCAAAACCACAGTAAGGTACGACCTTACACCTGTCAGAATGGCTAACATTAACAACTCAAGCAACAACAGATGTTGTCGAGGATGCAGAGAAAGAGGATCTCTTTTGCATTTTTGGTGGGAATGCAAGCTGGTGCAGCCACTCTGGAAAACAGTATGGAGGTTCCTCAAAAAATTAAAAATAGAACTACCCTACGACCCAGCAATTGCACTACTAAGTATCCAAGGGATACAGGTATGCTGTTTCGAAGGGACACGTGCACCCCAATGTTTATAGCAGCACTATCAACAATAGCCAAAGTATGAAAAGAACCCAAATGTCCATCGATGGATGAATGGATAAAGAAGATGTGATGTGTATGTGTGTGTGTGTGTGTGTGTGTGTGTGTGTATACATATACATACATATATATATACATACATATATATACACATACATATACATATATACATACATATACATATATACATACACACACACATACACACACACACACACACACACACACACACACACACACACACAAAACGGAGTATTACTCGGCAATCAAAAAGAATGAAATCTTGCCATTTGCAACTACGTGGATGGAACCAGAGGGTATTATGCTAATAAGCGAAGTTAGTCAGAGAAAGACAAACATATGACTTCACTCATGCGAGGACTTTAAGACACAGAACAGATGAACATAAAGGAAGGGAAGCAAAAATAATACAAAAACAGGGAGGGGGACAAAACATAAGAGACTCCTAAATATGGAGAACAAACAGAGGGTTACTGGAGGGATTGTGGGAGAGGGGATAGACTAAATGGGTAAGGGGCATTAAGAAATCTACTCCTGAAATCATTGTTGCACTATATGCTAACTAATTTGGATGTAAATTAAAAAAATAAAATTAAAATAGTAAAAAAATATATTAAGTTACCTGTTCAATTCAAACCTTGACTGAATTTAAAAATTAACTGGTCTTGTTTTCAATCAGAAAAAGTAGCTAATTTCAAGTATGTTAAGAAAAGTGACCCAAGATACCTAAGAAGAAAAATATCTGAGCCTTGCACAATAATCTGAAGGGGCCTGTGCTGGCACTCAGATGTGGTCCTAGAGGACTCAGAAGAAGAGAAAGATGACCAGCACCAAAACTTCAAGATCATCTAGCTACTTGGTCTGAAAGAAGGGTGGTTGAGGGAAGAAGCTATACTTATTTCCGAGCAGGAAGTAATGGTTTGGTTGGACTGTTAGTGACCTTAAAGAAACAAGACTGAAGGGCTAGTGACAAGGTTTTATCTCCCCATTAAATAAACTTTACCACTGGATACCATAGTCCATGTAGCAGGGTAATTTCTACATTTTATCTGTGCTGCCCAAAACAACCTTACTATTTCCCAAAAATTCAGGTGTATTGTCCCAAGCAGCAATTAAAATTCTTTCCCTCTTTCCCTCTTTCTTCCTTCCTCCTTCCTTCCTTTATTTTTTTTTTCCTTTTTTGACTGGTGGCCTGAGAACCAGGAGGCCAGGAGAGAATCTCTTCTTTCATGTGAGTGGAGTCTTATGTCTGACTCCTTGTGGGAACATTCTTTCATTGGGTAGAAACACAATTAAGATAAAGAACCCTGGGGCTACAGGGCTGAAAAAAAATCGGAAATGGGTTATTAGGTGATATCTGCAAACACATAATCCCCTTTCCATTCCTTGTTCCCAAATCTATTCTTTCTAGCTACTGGGGGGAAAGCACTCATACTACCACCACCTTGGGTTCAGCCAAAGGAATGACAGGAAAATCTCTCAGACTGGAGCAATGGAAAATGCAGCCAAGAGCCCACTTCTGTATCTTTTCTGTGCCCCGCATTCCTTTCCACTGTGTTTTTCTATCATAGTCACACCACGAAGCAACGGTCTGCTCCCCCTGCTATTATGGCACAAATAAATCAATAGAGATACTGGGAAGAATCAGAGGATCCTCAGTCTCTCTGCCCAGAGGAATCTGGGGTAAAACCAAGAAGAAAAGGACAGTGAAGGTAGAAGTCCACATGACATGTGGACATGTACCTGATTTTTCAGAGGAGAGAGAAATAGGGGATTCAGTATTAAGCCGCTAGATTAGGGAGAACAAAGTAGAAAAAAAATGAATAGCAGTCAGAGTAAGGGATCGACAGAAGACCCTGCAGAGAAACATACTGCTCCAGAACCCCAAAGTAGGATATATGATCCAAAGTATCCAGCAGCTAGAGCATCAGCATGAGTGTGATGGGAAAAAACCATGGTCCTAAAAACCATGAGGGCAAGCTCACCCTGTGATGATTGTCCAGCGAACTCCATTAGGACCATTTCACATGATCCACCCTCAGATCCCACTCTAGCTATACCAGCAACACACAGAGAAATTGACTCTGGCCTCTACTGCTGACTCGATGGCGAACAGCTCTCTGTTGTAATACCTAGCACTTTCTGCTCTGCACCAGCTTTTCCTGTTCCCTGTGCTGAAATGCTCTTCCCCTAAATATCCATGTGGCTCATCCCTTCACTCCTTGAGTCTCTTCTCAAATGTCACATCTCCAGGAACTTTTACCCTGAATTCCCTACTTAAAATTGCAAACACCCAGCCCCTCTGAAAATACTGAGCAGTCCTGACCAGCCTCATTGTGCTCCACTGTGCCTCATAGTCCTCACCACATTCTAGCATAGTATGCAGTTCACTTAACTCAGTACCTTATTTATTTTCTGTCTCCCTCTACTAGAATGTAATCCTCATCTGCTTTTTTCACTGATGTACTCCTGGTCCGTATATCTGAGCCTAGGACACAGTTGATGCTCAACAAATAATTTGTTGAACTACTTGATGAATGCCCTAGACTGTTGGCTCTGAAGGTACAAAGACTAATGTGCATTCATCCTTGTGTTCCTTGCAATCAACACTGTACTGGGTACATGCTAGACTCTCAATAAATTCTTGTTAAATGAGTGAACATATGAAAAACTTCGTTCTACATTCAAATATCTGAATTTGTATACTAGATTGGAGTGGAGATTCCCGTGCAGGATAGGTAGTTAATCAAAAGAAGGAGGGTATGATATAATGATAATAGTAGTAGTAGTAATGGTAATAATCATACTAATAGCCGATTAGTGGTAATATCAATCTGTCAAGTGTGTTGTTTGGTACGTATTATGTCTGGTCCTCCCAATCGCCCTGCAAGGGAACTATCACTATCTTCATCTTAAAGATATAGCTGTTAGTTCAAGCTCAGAGTATTTACCAATTGTTTCACAGAGATGGTAAAGACAGTTGGGATTCAAATCTGGGGCTGGCTGGACTGACTCTAAAACCAAGGCACCATACTGCATAATGCACATTTTGCTCCGCAACTACAGAAACTGAACAATGGTTTACTTCCCATCTCGGGTATGCTGCTATAGGAGATGTAACAATGCAGGCAGTGTTTGTCACCAGACTTTAAAATGTATCGGGACCTTTGGAACATGGACTAGCCTTATATGAAAGCATTGCTGGTCTCAAAGACTAAGTAGCATAAAAATTACACTGAGAACTGAGGGGAGGTGAACTCCACGTGGCAATTCAAGAAAAGCTTCCTGGAGGGAAGAGGTATCTAGGAAATATTCAAAAGGATGTAGAAAATGCGGAGGGAAAAGGCAGTGTATCACCAGAAAAAGATAAACTGAGCCCCATGAAGAACAGCTGCATTCAATGAACTGAAATGCAGTCCTTTTGCACTTTTTAATTTATTCATTCACCTGCCATATATAAGTGCAATTTCTGTGTGCAAGATGCTTTGTTGGGCACTGAACATACAGCACAATGGCCAGAAACTCTCTTCCTTCATACAGCTTCCATTCAAGTGGGGTGAAAGCAAAATTTAGGTGAAATATGTAGCATATTCATTGGAGTTAATGCCAAATATAAAAATAAAGCAGAGAAAAGAGGTTAGGAGTACTGGGGGTTGTAATTTAACAGTGTGCTATTTTAATACCCTTTGAAGCTATCAAAGAAATTGATACATTTAGGGCAAAATTGCCAGATTTTTGTAAAACAATTCAACCTTGAGCACTGTTCGGCCATATAAGATTTTCTAGTTCTTCAATCAAAGCTGGCAGTTCAAGAGGGCAATGTAGCCTGTCTCTGTACTTGAGGCTCTCCACTGATTGCTCTGAGTCGACAATAATAGCAGAGCTGCAGCCAATTTCCAGGCTGGTGAGAATCTTGGGAAAAGAGATTTCAAGAATATTATGCCCCACGGAGTCCCCACAGTTGGTGAAAAATAACAGTGCCTCACTAGGCTGGCCAAAATTCTCGCCTGACCACTGAGTTCCGTTGTGGTCACAGAGTGCAGGCTTCGGTCTGGAAGAGAAGAAAGAAGTGAAATAAAATGCAGATGGTGCACAAAGAACTTCATCATACTTGATAGGTCATTTCTAGAGAATTACATGATTAAGGAACGTGAGAGAACAGAGTAGCAGATGTATTGGGACTTCAGAAAAACATTTTGTGGGGGGCTTTAAAATTACTTGGGAGCTTAATAAAAATTGACATCTATATGGACACTATCTCATGGTTGGAAAGCCAGCTGAAAGATGGAAAGGCCTGTAAACAAATGAAAATAAATGGCTTGGCGTTCACATTAGGAGGAGTTCTCAGCATTGGCACGTGAAGAGCTATTATTTAGCATGAGAGCTCCATGGCTAAGCTATTACAGTGGGATAAATAGATTGGGAATGAACAGTGCAAATGAACTATACTGGCAGGAGCCTCTGGAAAGGTAGGGACCCTCATACCATGGAGGTGTTGGTATTCAAATTTAGAAAAAGACTACTCCCGAACATCTGTTTTTCAGAATACAAAGTGGTGTCATTGTGGCTGGAAAGCCAGGAAGAGACCACAGTCCTGACTGTGTTCAAGAAGAGTGGCTGTTGAGAGTGCTGCTATGGAAAGAGCCTAAATGTCCATCAAATGATGAGTGGATAAAGAAATTGTGGTTTATATACACAATGGAGTACTACGTGGCAATGAGAAGGAATGAAATATGGCCCTTTGTAGCAATGTGGATGGAACTGGAGAGTGTTATGCTAAGTGAAATAAGCCATACAGAGAAAGACAGATACTATATGCTATCACTCTTATGTGGGTCCTGAGAAACTTAACAGAAACCCATGGGGGAGGGGAAGGAAAAAAAAAGAGTTTAGATTGGAAGACAGCCAAAGCATAAGAGACTCTTAAAAAATTGAGAACAAACTGAGGGTTGATGGGGGGTGGGAGGAAGGGGAGGGTGGGTGATGGGTATTGAGGAGGGCACCTTTTGGGATGAGCACTGGGTGTTGTATGGAAACCAATTTGACAATAAATTTCATATATTAAAAAAAAAAAGAGAATGGCTGGGGCAGGGGGGCAGATGAAAGATTCTCTGTTACATCAGGCAAATTGACAGTTGAGAAGGAAGGGATCTACAGACGCTTGAAAGATGTAAACAACAAGTAAAGTATAAAAAGATGTATCCCAACCCCCCAGGGCAGAGTGATAGGAGAGAATTAAAAAAAGGATCATTGCAGCCAAATTCTTTCAAATATCGAGAACTCTGTTGGTCAGTTACACTAGGCAATGATTCTTTTAGAGTTCATATTCCTATTTCAAGACCCTGCTCAAATGTCACCGCATTTTCCTGGCTTTCTTTGATTCTTCTCCCACACCTCCAAGGCAGAATTAATCACTCCCTCAATTCTCTTGCACAGCATTTCAGAAATGCTTACATTGTAGCACTAACCACACTGTATTTTGGCTCCATTTTGACCTCTATTTAGTAGGATGTGAGCTTCTTATGGACTGGGTTTGTGTCTGATATTTTTCACCTCCAGCACCTAGAATACTGACTAGTCTATTAGATGTGTAATACAGTGAATGGCACACCCTGATGCGTTTCCTTGGGATTTAGTTATCCCAAGTTATTGTTTGTTACCTTGATAAGGCCACACTGCATTACAAAATGAGGGAGAGAGAGTATTTTATGTAATGATATGAAAAGATTGCCCATATGTTCATTTTAAGAGAAAAAGGCAAGGTGCCAAGCAGTGTGTGTATCTTGCTACCTTTCATGTAGAATGAAAGAGAAATCATAATATATTCCTATTTGCTATTGTATTCATAAGTGACATCTGAAAGGTTACTTAAAAAGCTAATTACTGGTTAGCTCTGGGGGAGATAGTGTAATAGGATGATGGGGACAAAGATAAATGCAAAATATTTTACTGTATACATGTTTATATCGTTTTGACTTCTTAAGCATTCATTCAACAACTATTACAATATTTAAAAATATTTCTTTAAAACTAATCACACAGAGAGTGAAAGCAATAGCAACAATGATAAGAAGGCTGACAGGATGCCATGGTTCGTTAGTTTAAGCAGAAAGGTAGTGCTGTGTATTGGTTGGTTTTAACAAATGAACTCAACTCCAACTATGGACCAAGTTGTTCCTGAAGAAATTAAGGGAATTTTTATTTTCTCATACAAGTCATGGTAATCACAATTTTTTTTTTGGAAAGCTAACTGGATGAAGGTGGTGCCTCACTCTGCTTCTACTAATTACACTACCAGGGCCGCATGCCTTAAGGATTCTCCATCTGTCACATTGAACCCAAGACAATTCCTTAACATATTGTTAGAAAATCAATATTTTAAGTAATGAGATTTGGTCTGTCCTTGAAGTAGTGCTGGGTCCTAAAATAGACTTATATGAAGTTTTCATGTGTCTAAACTAATTAGTGATTGCTCCCCTGACTGATTACTTTCAAACAAAAACTATCACTTTACATATATATGTATACACACACACATATATATATACATACATATATATATATATTCATATATATGTACATATACACACACACACATACATCTTGAATGACACATGTCAAAACATAATTTTCAAGAAGTTACCAAACATAACCCATACAAATATAAAATATGCATGTGTTAAAGAGTTATTCAACTCATTAATGAGAGAACGAGCTGGCCAGTAAAGACGGTTCAAAGGAAAAGTAAAAAACCGAAGTTGTATAGGCGTGGGAGAAAAAAAAGTTTGACCAAGATGGGGTTAGATACATAACTAAGATGGTTACACAAATATGATGCTTAATAAATCCCACAGAGCAATAAAACCATAGCCTTTGGAATTACCTTTTCTACCAGGCAGAAATCATTTGTATCTCTACTAGATAAAAGCCTACCAACAAACAGGCAACTTCACAGAAAATGGACTTTTAGTCAATTATTAGATACAGTCAAACAAGGTATACTCCCTTGAATGGTCAAATAATTGTCAGGTGGGCTTGTTAAACAATGCTCTGATATGACATCCAACGGGTATATGTCACTGTCTCTTTGCTTTACTTTCAAGTTAGTTGATGTTTCTTAATACATATTAATGAAAGTGAAAGTTAGTGAAAGAATGGAGTGAGCCTTATCTTTGTCACCAGGCCTGGGAACAATGGGGTTTTAGATATTTTAAGAGGTAGGCCTTTTCTAATGGATTCTCTGTACATATGAGTTAAAAAGACAGAATTATTAAGATATGTATTTTGCAACTGATATGATGTTGAGGATGAGGACAACATTGATACCCCTAAAAAAGACAATAATAAATTTGACTTCATTTGGAAGTAAAATATATGCATAATTTTACATTTATTCCTTGAGACGAGGGAACATCCTAACTCACAAAACTACCGTGAGCAGAAGACCATTTTATATTTATACAAACTGAGGATGCAGCTGTAATACATGAAAATATCTCCACAAACCAATTAACAAGGGAACTTGTCTTTCCTTGCTAATTGGGAAGCTGCACAACAAAGCTTATGGCTTTGTTGCTTCAGAGTAAATCACAGGGCTGATCACCAGAAGGCATATTTTTGATGTATTCCACCCAGCCTGTCAGTTCTCTAAATTGTAAGCAAAATAGTCATACAGTCAATGGCAAAGGCTCAGTCAGAGCTCTTCAGGAAAAATAAAGGTCCACAAAGAAACCAAAAATGCAGAGTTCATGTTGACAAAAGGATAGTTTTTCAAGAAACAGTGCAATCTATATTTTTCCAGAACGTAATGCAAGGCATAGCCTCAAGTATCACTAAGTAAAACTGGTTAATTTAGGTAGTAATAAATTAGTCTAGGAAAATTCTTAGAAATGCATCAAGCCAGCAATTCATTTAAAAGAAAAACACACAAACTTTTCACCCTGGGAATCCATGGGCTAAGCCCAGAATAAGAACAATTCTATTTATCCTCGTCCAAGACACTACTGAGTTTTCTACATCTCTTTCTTTTTGCTTTGTGTAATATCCTAAGGAATTTTAAGTTGGAAAGTTTACAGTTGGCATAAACATTTTATACTTCCTCATAGGAATATCAGAGATGCTCTGCTTATAGAGGAAATATGTCCTGAAGAAGAAGAAGAAGAAGAAGAAGAAGAAGAAGAAGAAGAAGAAGAATGGTGGTGGAGGAGGAGGGGGAGGAGGAGGAAGAGGAGAAAAAGAGCAGCTGGTTATCCAAATATTTCTCTTATAATGGCCAGATGATTTGAAAAGGGAAAATGTTGTGAAGAGAAACACATGCAATTTGAATTCTTTGAAAGCACCACAGCTACTATAGAAAAAAAATATCTGGCCCAAATAAAAGTGTCTCCAATACTACTTAGTATTTTCTTACTGACCCATTAAAAGCTGATGTACTGCTCAGGAAAAATAGGAACCCGAAAAAAAGACCACTTAACATCTTCAAAGTAATGTCATCATTCTTTATATTTTCTGTGCCCAAGGCAGACTTTTTCTTTGTTCTTTTCTCAATTGGTCTCTTAATAAAGCCTGAGGACAGACTATACTTCCCCATGAAGATAAGGCTATTAATTAACCAGATTTGCCAAATAAGACTGGAAAAGTAAAGTATTAAGTAGGAAACTTAAATGCTGCAAAGTCATAACTGTGACAGCAACGCAGGGAGATTTCAATGTTAGAACCATCTTTAGGGCTTTAACTTCTACATGGGTAAAACTCCAAGGTTGTTTTAACATCTGATTATTAACAATCAAAACCTAAGCTTTGGGGTCTCCTTATGGTTATGGGAGATAAGTGCATTTTTATTCATTTATTTTTAATTCCCAAAAATTGTCTCCATATCTGCTCTTGATTTGAAAACAAAATACTAACCAAAAACCCTGTCTGAAGAGAGACTACAAAGGATCTAGGAATGCTACATAATAATGCTGGGGAATAGGGATTTCTCCCCTTACACTGATCTGACTGGATGTGGAAGACTTGGAGGAGGTAAACACTGGTCTGAGATAAAGCAGAAGTAGAAAAGGAAACCTCTCCAGGAGAACCTTTATTCACAGAGGCCAATGGGGCTGAAGGCTCCCTTCAGCATATCCCCAAATCTCAAAGACACAGCCAGGGATCAAAAGCCATCAAGGGAGTCTACAAAAGAGGCAGAAAAGGTGCATCTGAGTGGGGAGCTAGGGAGAAGAAAATGTAGAAGCTCATAAAGAAGGGAAAATTCTATAAAAACATAGGAAAGTTTTTACCTAAAATGGAGGCTTCATACATGCAAATAAGTACATTCAAACTAAGAAGTGGTACTCGAAGGGCAAGCCACAGGGAACGGAAAGTCATTTTCCTGGTCATGCAAATGAAGGTCTTAGATTTGGCTTGTGACCTTGAAGATGAGAAATTGCAAGTGTCCTAGACCATTAGAAGTGTAAAATAATATTATATGTTAGGGGAGAAAAAAGGTTCCCAAATATATAAGGGATTTGATGTACTCTTTGAACTCCCCGGCAGACTAATTTTATCATTCTTATCTTAGTCTTCACCTCTGAAATTTCATTCCTTTATCCTAGTTAATGGTCCAGCACACTGTAGTGTTCAGTTCGAGGCAACATGGTTGGGTGTCAAGTCAAAGAAATAAAGACAGAGGTCAGATTCTTGCTCTGACTCTACTTTTCAAAGTAACCTCTGGAAACCAAATCTTAAGCATTTGACCTCTTTTCCACACACTAATCTCCTCGTATTTCCATAAATGGTCCACCTTTTGAATAAATGTTTTCAATCCTTAAGTTGAAAGACCTTAAGCAAAGGGAAAACACAGATTTAAAATTGTTTTCAGAACCACTAAAGTCTACTAAAGGGAAAAATGATGACAAAGGCATGGGAAAGAAGTCTAAAAGAAAATCAGATTGAGGACTTTTGCCTTATGAAATCACCAATGTTTGGAAAATGAAGATTTCATAGTTGTTCTTTAAATGGGAAGAATGATCTTGGATCAATTGGGGGGTGGGGAGAAGAAGGTAAAGAGGAAGGGGGGAGGGAAGGAGTGGGGAAGGAAACAGGTGGAAGGATCCAAACCTTTTTATTTCCAAAACAGACTGTATGATTGAATTTCAATTTTCCTTTCCTAAACCAGTTTGCATTAACACTAATATAACCATCGGGTATGAGTACATAGTTTAAACGCTTTTAATGAAGTGAATCAATATCTTCCTCTCATAAATCAGCCTTGGTTGATGGGGGAAAGTGGGGCATGCAGTTATATCTGAAATGGCCACATGTGTGGTGCATGCAAAGGGGGAAATGGAACTACAATTTATAGATCCCCTACTTGGGACAAGGTCCTTCACACAGGTGACAGGATTTACCCTTACATGAAACTTATGAGGCAGTGGTTTTGTCCCTGTTTTGAATAGGAGGATATAGAAGCTAAAAATGCTGATTCCCTAAGGTTTCATGGCCAATAGAGGCAGAGCCACAATTCATATCTAGTTTGGTCTGACACCAGAGCTTCCTCTCTTTTGCAGATCATCTGCTGCCTACATGGGCCTGACTGGCTTCCCATGGCATTTGACTTCATCCAAGATTTGGTAAGATCAGCCCTACTCTACTCTCAGTGTAACCACAAGAATTCTTATAAAATATCAAACTACTAAAAGTCTAATAAGATACCAACAATCTTATAAAGTTCTTATAAAATATACACCTTTCATGAGGCACACACACGAGGGGTCCTTGGTTCTCAACAGTTTACTGTACTGATAGAAATTCCCACCTACAAGTACATTTGTTTCTCATGCGGACACATATAAAGCCTTTGTTGTATGAGGGTATACTTTCTTTTTTTTTTTAATTTTTTTTTCTTTTTTTTTTTTTTTTTTTATGAAATTTATTGACAAATGTATACTTTCAAGTCAGACAGACCTGGTCCTGTGAACAACATGGCCTTATGTAGTTTAGTGTTTTTCACACAAAATATAACTTCAAACGTTCTAAGTAATATATGATTTACAATCCTTTGTTCTCCCCTACCAAACTGCCAACCAAATGGCTTGGTGAACACCACCAGAATGGTCTTTCTTTTCCTGCCTATATTGCTTGTTCTTTTCCTTTCCAAACTAATTCAATCACACTTCTTAGAAACTTGAAAGAGTGTAGGTCACTCTTTCACTGTAACTCAAAATCAAATGAAAAACCAGTATAACTTATCAAGAATAGTCTAATGTGAAAGACCAAAGAGAATCTGCATGAAAGGTGAATATTTCTGAAGAGCAATAAGAAATATGGATTCTACTATAATATAGAGGATTCATGGGGGGGGGGGGCAGGGACAAGACAGCATGAACCTACCCCCAAAAAAGAATAAATAACTGTGGCTTCTTTAACTTCAAAACCAGAATGATGACTGCTTCTTAGAAGGGACTGGTTTCAGTTTCTCTCACTTAACCTACCCACCCATGTGGAGTGCCTAGATGAACAGTCTCAGCATCAGTGTGGAGTTGGTGAGGACAGACCATCATACTGACCCCACCACTGACCTGATGAATCAGAATCTGTGCATTGGGGAAGTCATCTCCTCCCCAGTGATTCATATGCACATCCATGTACATTGATCTATTGAATTTTGGCACAGAAGAGAAGGATTCCTTTTCTTAGAGATGAGACTAGAAATAATAATTACACTAAAAAAATAATAGAAATCATGATGGAATAAAAATATAATTTCACTACAATAATCCTACTGAAGTTACATCTAGATATAAAGACTGACTTTTAGGAAAATGGAGATGGTTTTAAACTTTTTTTTTCAAAATAAGTTATGTGATTGAATTCAGATTTTTTTTTCTCACCCTTTTGCTGACATTGATATAACCAAAGGTTGAGTGAATGCATATCTTCATGTGTAAATAGGGATAATATTGCCCACCCCACAGAATTGGGGTGAAAATTAAATAATGTGTGAACAATACCCAGCCTATAGCAGGCAGTCAAAACATAGTAGCACTATTAGTAACCATAATTACTAATTTTTGTACCAGAGCTCAAGTAGATTAACTGGCCAATTTAACTGGAGAAAATTTTATTTTCTCCCCTGTTGTTTGTTTATTTGTAGAGATGTGTGGATCTACAATCACAGCAAAACTTGGTTTTATATTCCTTAAATTTCTAGATATGTAAATGATGAATCCAGTTAAAGGAAATTCTCCAAATATGCCAGACCCTAACATACTGATTCTACATTCTCCTGTGACTCAAAAATAAACAGTACAATATTTACCTGCACTATTATAATTAGAATAGGAAATGCTTCAATTAGACTTCTTCTCATGACAAAGAACCATTCCCTTAGTGTTCTCTCATGTGACAAACCCACCTCAATCTACATCCATCACCACGGTTTCCATTTCTAATCCTACCCTCAGAACTGTGAGCTGTATAATTACCGCTACGCCATATTAGCATTTGTGGGTTCCCTGGATACTAATGGGATGCAAAAGGTGACATGTGTATGGATTGTGTCAAGTTGTCACACTCCACAAAAACATGGTCCTAATCCCACAGGCTGCAATATCCACCAAATGATACACTCATGTCACAGAAGTACATAAATAGCGCTCTGCTGCCCGTTAAGGTTTCCTGGCAGTAGGATGAGCTCAGGGGGATGTATGTGAATGAGTGATCACATGTCATACGAGATGATTAAAAATGAGTAGGTCCCTTTTAGAGATTAGTGATTGTTAAATTATTTCATTCACTTGCTATTCGTGATGAATAATAAATCACTTTCCACGTCTGCTGTTCTATTCATTTACTACATAGGGATGTTTAGAAGCTAATTACTCTGAGATAGCCTCCCCAGCAAGAACGGAAGAAGGGGATGGGGCATTCCACTTCTGATTGCCTGTTTTTTATGCTGGGACTAACATTTAGCCAGATTTTTTTTTCCTTAGGGTTGCCCATAGTTATATCCATTTCCTAGTGTTCTTGGAGAGTTTTACTTAGTATGTCCTAGTGTTTTAAAGGCTGTTTGGGACTCTTTGAAGGTCAAAAAGCCCCTTAATCTAAACTAGTACTTCCTAGAACTGTATAAATTAATTGTCTGTTTGGTAGGTGTCAGGAGGACTCATTTCCTTACCGAGCATATGTTAAACTCCTCACAGGATGTGCAACACACTCAGCCCCTTACCTCTAAGCTTGCAATTAATCTGTTCCTTCAGCTCAGTATTTACTGAGTACCTATTACATGCTCAATGCTTTGATAAAGGTTGTGAAAAAGAGAAAGATAAGCCATGTTCTTGGCTCTAAAATTAGCCTAACATCAAATCAGAGAGACAATTGATATATATAAAATGATAAAAGATTCAATAAATACCTTTCTCACAGGAATCTTGGGCTATCCACCGTGTTAGGCGCTTTTGTAAACATTATGTCATCTATTTAACCATAACAATGTTTTGGGATGAGTTTTATCACCATTTTACAGATAAAGGAATGGAAGCTCAGAAACGATACTTACTTATGTTTAAGCAGCTACTCGGTAGAAGAACTGAGACCCAGACCCCTCTGAACTCCAAGCCCAGTACACTTTCCAAACCCCCATATGTTCCATACACAATATGTGAGATAATTAAGAGCTAATTTGTGAGGCAAGGAGATTAAGTCTTGTAGTTCAGAGAGAAGGGCCAGAGTTATCAAATAAGTCTTTGTAGACACAGGGTCTTCACAAAGTGAGGCTGTGAAGGGTAAAAAAGATGTAAGTGGCAGAGGAGAAAAGGAACAAAAGAAGCAAAAGCCAAGAGATCAAAATGAGAAAGGGACATGGGAGGGGCGATTACAAACTGGACTTGAGTAAACCATATACATTGTGTGGGGGACCGATTCATTAGGTTTCCCAGGCTAATGAAGCCATTACATGTCACATAAGAGAAAAGAGAGCTACTGTATTCTTTCCTTGACCAAATTTTCATCAGGTTCCTCTGAGTTGCCTTCTTAAGTAGGCCTCAACCTCAGCCTATGGGAACTACAAACTCTCAGAACAAACAATTGTATCCCCACCTCCCCACCCCCACCCGCTAAGAGACTTAAACTCTAGCATGGCTTTTATGGGCCCAAAGCCTTATCCCTAGGATGACCACAGTCCCTTAAGTCTGGCTGAGAAAGCTCCGGCTGCCACAAGAATTTACTGTTTGTTCCAGCCAAAACCTGACCATAGACCCCTAATCTCCCTTTTCTTAGAGCATTTTCTTCAGAAAGCTTATAGTTATAAATCTTTTCTCTGTCCCTTTGAGATATATCTTCTAAAACCCAGGAATATCATTCTCAAGTGAGCCATTCCTTTGAAATGTAATCATCAAGAAAGGTAGGGCCCCTGTTGCCTAGTTTCTGTGGGAGGGTAGGAGCCTAACTTTGATAAGTATGAGTTAGTTAGCAAACACAGATGGCCGAATCATACTGACCATCACTACCCCCCAACATCCTTCAATACTATTCCTTAGGTACCTGCCAGCATTTAAAAAGCTTCCCACCTTTTGTTTCAATGGAGATGAGTTCAGTTAATACTGGAGTCTCCATCCCCTACTGCACTAGACTGAAGAAAATCTGTCTTGCCATCTTTAGCATTTAGCCCTATTTCTGTTTGACAATATTGGGCAGTAGAATGACAATAAAAGCAATGTTTAGCTTAGGAACAAGAAGTAGAATGGTCACTTCCCCCCTTAAAATCCTTCAGTGGCACCTGGGTAGATCAGTCAGTTAAGCGTCCAACTTCATCTCAGGTCATGGTCTCATGGTTTGTGAGTTCGTGCCCTGCTTCAGGCTCTGTGCTGACAACTCTGGCTCTGGAGCCTGCTTCAGATTCTGTGTCTCCCTCTCTCTCTGTCTCTCCCATTCTCATGCTCTGTCTCTCTCTGTCTCACAATAATAAAGAAACATTAAAAAAAAATCCTTCAGTGGATCCTTGTCACTTCAAGGTTAAAGCTAAAAGAATTAGGCATGGCACACAAGGTCGTTCAGGTCCTGACTCCTGTCTTCCATTCCAGACTCATCTTTCACCAGCCCTCAACCAATACCCAGTGTTATACCCAACTATAATGTAAGCTTGCCCTTCCTGAAACAGACCATACCAGTTTCTCATCTCCATAATTTTTCAAAGGCTAGTCCTTTTGCCTGGAATGGTGGGAAAAACAGCTAGCATCTACTGAACATTCAAGGTATGGTGGGCTCCATCCTAAGAAATTATATTCAGTATCCATTAATCCTCACAGTTTTATAAGATAGATGGTCTCCTCTTTCACATGAGGCAAGTAAAAGCTCAATGAGTTTAGCTAAATTGTCCAAGGTCATTCAGAATGGCAAAGCAGAATTTAACTCAGGGAATTTCATTGTGCTCCTGACTCAGCTTTTACTCAAAACCAAATAGACCATATTATTTCCTCTCCTCCTCCATTATTTTTCCCACCTTGTTCCCATTGTAAAATTCTAGGCATACTGTCAAACCCACTCAAGACTCTCTCCCACTTGAAATAGGCCCAATCCCTCTCTCCTCTGCTTTTATAGCACTCTATGTCTTCTGTGGTTATAGCCCTTGTCATGTTACAGAGAGTTTGTTATCCATTTGTGTCTCTTCCACCTTGAAAGTAGAATGTCTGGTTCATTTTCATCCCAAGCCCAGTACTTGCCACAAAACACATGTTTAGCTAAAGTCTTTTGTATAAATTCTTGAAAGTAGGGAGAGACAAACATAAGACAGGTAGTTGGAAAAGTTATGGATGAAACAGCCTATGTTAGTATTGGCTAACTTACTGATTTGTTACAAAGAATTATAAAGAAGAGGAATAAAAAAATTGATCAATTCAACATATATGTATTGAACCCCTTCTGTAGGCCTAACACTATGGTGAGCACTTGGATAACATTGAAGCTTCCAGCATGGTTAGTGGGAAAACAAAAACCATTGGCAGGAATAAGGAAATCCTTCCAGAGAAGTGACTTTGTTGGGGATAGGTGTCAGAGAAGAGAATTGGATACTCAGATTGATGATTTATAAAATCCTTGAGATGAACACATCTGCGTTTTTCTGTTTTGATTTGATTTTTGGTGTATTTCTTCCAAAAAGAAGGAAGATAGGTATTTGTCATTTATAGAAGAAAAAAGTTCATTTCAGCTGGGTAGATTTTCTGTAGGTGGCAACGTAGGAGAGTGGATTTGAATGAGCACTGGTTTTGTGTCTGCATAATTGAGATTGCAGTGTTATTAGTGTTCCAGGGTTCTCACCATAAAACCCAAATTGTTTGCTGCTTTGCATAAATTTACATGCCAAATTAAGGGAGTTTTAACCCACGTATGTGGGAGGAAGGGAAAAGAAATTAATACAGTTTGTATAATTACATTCAAACCCAAATTAAGAGACTGTTTTGCATATCATATGCAGAGTAGTTTAGTAAATCTATCAACTTAATCAAGCCCCAGGTGAAGGACAGTGAGCTCCAGTCAGTGGTGTGCTGGTAAATGTTGAACAACTTGCTCTTCCTGAGAAAAACAGTTATCTTAGATAGGGTTTGCGGATTTCTGTTTACATCATGGACGATTTCAAGCTACCAATCTGATATCACTGAATACTGAGTTGGGAAGAGATGTGTATATTTGACTTTCAGGAGCCAATGTATATGGGCTCCAGCATACCATAGGCTTCATCTGAAGATTAAAATTTCACACATCTCACTTACTGAGCTTCTAAACTTAAGAGCTCCTTCTAAAAGATGGACTCTCTGACTGGTGGAAGGAACGTCAGTAGCCATAAGAAATTGTTAAACAGTGAGCCACATGCCTCTTCAATTTGGGGGAACTTAACAGCTTCTTCAGGGAAGAACCAAAGCCAAAAGTACAGAAAGGCAATGATATTCCCTCATGGAATGGTGTGTGAATGGAGGAACATTTGCTGACACATTAAGGACTGAATGACTCCACTGTTGGAACAATCCCCTCGAGCCCACCATCTCTGTGTAGTTCTAAACACGGGCCAAGTGTGGCATAGATGCACAGGACACTACGGTGAAAGACAGCAAGTACCTGAGAGCACTAGAATTACCTGCTTATATGTTTGCTTCTCCTAGATCCTGAACCCCCAAGGGCATCAGCCACGTTTTATTCAGCATCGTATTCCCAATGAGCCACCGACACACAGTGGATTCTGGATTGATGCATACAGTGAGGAAATGAGTAAACTTGCAGGGAAAATGTTACATTTAGGACACCTGCACTGCTTACTTAACAGGTATACTGTGAGGATAACACAATGACAGATGGAAAGCTTTTTGAAAAATGAAAGAATTAAACAAAAGCTGGGTATCATCGTTATTACTATATCTCAAAAGAATCTGCTGTAAACTAATTAGAGCAATATGGGATTTTCCAGTCAAGGATATTGACAATAATCTCCTGTAGATATAGAAGCCTCCCAGTCATGTGGTAAATGCCTTGAAGTACTGCCTTCTAAATTATTGTCAAAATATGATAGATTGCCAGTTTCAGAAGCTCATTGGGTAAAGTACCTCAACCTCTGGGAAAATAAGAAACTTTGTGATGGTGTTTCTAAGACCCATATTTTGATATAACTCCACTAGAATGGGTTACTTGTTAAATGTTTCTGCTTAGATTACTTCTCTTTTAAGCTTCTACTGAACATATATTAAGTGCTGCTGCATTCATTTTATCAAACAGCAGAATGTCTAGACTGTTGGCCATAATTTGTTGGTCAGTCATTATGTATTACCTCAGAGATTTTCAAAAGTGGGCACCAAGCAGGTCAGAGTGATCTGAGAAACTTTTTCACACTACACACATTACCCAGAAATTCTAAAAGGCCCACAGCGTGATGCATCCATTTCCTCCCTACAGGCTGAAAAACACTGTTTCAGAGGGATGTGTGTTTATTGCCTTAGATGTGATGGGATGGAAAAATCAAGAGACTGAGGACCACAGATAAGTATTTGCAGAATGGATTCATGCATAAACTAGAATATTAGAGCTGAGAGGAATCATTAAGAAGATATAAAGCCTCCTTTACCCCACCAAGAAGTAACTGAGTAGCCCAGCGAGGTCAGGCAGAGCCCAGGTCCAATGCTAGTCAGTGGGAAGGCAAGGTTAACAGCTACCTGGTCAGTGTTTTTATATCTGTTTATGACCTCACTCTCACTGATGGCTTTACCACAATAGACATCACAGTATGTCTTGCCAAGGTATGACATTTAAAGTCTTATTTTATCTTCTATACCATCTTAGTTGGTACTCAATCTGTTTACACATTTGTTAAATTAATAACCATTTTATAATTTGGCACTAATTTCATTGCCTTTCTTTATGGTACTTATCTCCTTGACCTAACTTCCTATTCCACAGCAATATCTGTGCCACATATTTTATAGAGTCCCAGCCTACTGTAATTATTAAGTGAGTGTTAATATATTCTATCTACTAAGAATGATGTTATTTGCTGAAGATACAGTACCACACAAGACAGACAATGTCCCTATCTTTACAGAATTTACAATCTAGTGGAGTGGCCGTGCAAATAACCACATAATTATAACAAGCATATAAGTGCTATAATGGGGGAACTATAGATTTCTGTGGGAACTCAGGAAAGGGATAGTGCATTAATTACCTATGTTGTAATGCAAGTTATTCTAAAACTTAGTGGCTCAAAAAAACAAATATTTATTATCTCATAAATTATTTGGGTCAGCAACCCAGGCATGGCTTAACTAGGTACGTCTGACTCAAATTCTCTCATCAGGTCACAGCCACACTGTCAGCTAGGCTGAAGTCTAATTTGAAGGCTTAATTGGGGATGAGGTTTCATCTGTTTCCAAAACTGCTTATGTGACTTTTTAATAGGTTTCAAAAGGTTTGTTTCCAAGCTCACTGACATGGTTGCTGGCAGGCTTCAGTTTCTTACCATATGGGCCTTTCCACAGGTGTTTGAAAGATCCTCTGGTAATTGATGGTCCAAGAGAATCAGAGACTGAGAAAGGATGCTGGAGACAAAAGTCAGTCTTTTTGTAACCTAATCTTAGAAATGACATCTTAAGGAGAAAATGCACATTCCTTCCGCTACATTCCATTCATTACAAGTGAGTCACAGTTCCAGCTCGTATCAAAGGAAAAAGACTGCACAAGGGCATGAACAGGGCCAACTTAAGGACTCCCTATCACAGATACCTTAAATGGGCAAGGATTGGGGTATATGGAAAAGGAGCCCCTTTGCTCCCCGATCCTGAGAAAGTAGCATCTGAATGAACTTGAAAAATTGAAGGCTGAGCAGAAGTGGCCAGGCTGGAAGTGTGCATGTGTGGTTGAGTGTGTGCATATATATGCACACTCACACAAGGGGGTAAGGATAGCATCAAAAAGGCTATTCTTTTTCCAGGATAGCCTGTGCAAAAAAGCAATGGTGAGAGCAAACATGTTTAGTGTTCCTGGAGCACAGAGGTATAACCAGAGGTGGACACTCATAAAGGATGAGGCTGGTCGGACAGGAAAGCCAAAGGATGGGTCGTGACCTCACCCTCTTGCTTTCCTTTGTCTCCTATGACTTCCACTGTTTTTATCATTAGATAATAATAGATTACTGAGAGAAGTATCAGTCAGGTGCAAGTAATACAATATCCAACTCATACTGACTTAACCAGTAAGGAAACATATCAGTTTGCATAAGACTAGAATATTTCCAAGGTTGACTAACTCAGTAGCTCAAGAAGAGTCTTTTCTACTTATCCACTTTGCCATCCTGAGTACTGGCTTCATTCCCATTGTGTCAATTCACGTACAACAATGTTCCATGTATTTCTTACTTGAGATGGAGAAAACCTTTCCCAGTAGTTCTTTATTTTTCTCCCTTCCTCTCTCAGTGGCCAGGATTAGGTCATAGTCTAATTCCTGAGTGAGTCAATGGCAAGGGGGAAAAGAATTACTTTGATTGGCTTAGACTAATCAACTACGATGGGATGATGTGGCACATCAGCCACAACTACCCACTAGAGACAGCTGCATACTCAGACTAAACTGGTTTAGCCCTTCAAAGAATTCTTTCCACTGATTTGTGCTCTAGCTTCCATGCCCTGGACTGTAATCAAGGGCAGTTCAAGGCTCAGCCACATAAAATCTGCTTCTACACTAACTAAAAAACTGCTTTTGAAGGCATTTTTTTCTTATATCACTTGAGGCCTTTTGTGGAAAACCTTGCCTAAGAAACACTTTCCAAAATTAAAGTTGAAAAAACAAAGTTCTTGACGACAAGAAACATGGAGCTGACCATGCTTCCCTTTTTCCAATGGCTGCCAGGAAACTCTAAGCAAGAGCAGGAACCACAGACCTCTATTAACAATTGTAAATTATTGAGGAATTTACTCCCTGCTTGTTTTCTTGGACTTCATTTTGTTTCTGTATCTCTCCAACCCAGACATCAGCTGATGCCTCCAGGTTTCTCTGGCTCAGCATTCTCCTTTTCACCCTCTGTCACCGAGACTCATTTCCCTCACTGGTTGCCACCGGAAACACTATATTAAGCATTTGGGGAAATTGCTTACTGCAGATATCTGTAGAATGAGGGAGCCAGGGGGAAAACCCAGGCCAGATGACAGACGTCAATTAGGAATTTCACTCACCTGTGTCATCAATACATTCCCCAGTCCCACCGCACCTTCGTCCAATCTCTTTAGGAACAACGCATATTTCTCTTCTTGGCCTATGCATAGCAGTTCAGGAATCATCTTTGGCTATTTAAGTAAGCCTTTGGGATTTCTCTTTCCATTGTGGACAGGTCATCAAAGTACTCCAAGCACAGTTCTCCCCCAAGAGAAAACCTGGTAGATGATAACATTTTCACCATCTTCTTATACATATATATAGTAGTAAACTATTGTGTATGTCTTTCTTTTTAAGCCACCCAAAGTCCTTTTTGAAAAAGACAAATTATAATTAAGTTTACTAAAGCTACCCAAACAATGTTATAAAGGACATTATTGGCTACAAAAAATAAAATGCTTGAAATTACAAAAAGGGTGTAGCTAAGCAAAACATTTGCACATGATCTGGGGTGTGGCTGTGTCACATGTAGATCTCATTTTCCTATCCTTCTCCTAATGCTTACATACAAGATGAGAAATCAGTTGAATAAAACACCAGATAATTCTGAATCCAAAACATACCTCTCAAGTATTTAGAGATCAAATTTTTTTTAAGTATTTTCATGGAAAGAATATATTGTAATCTCTTCAGAATATCACATACTTCACTCTGCTACCCTACAGCACTACAGTCAAGAAAGACTCCTTGACATGATATTGAATAGTTATGTGATCCTGCCATGGCAGAAAGAGAGGTTTTTAAAGATGCTGAAAAGGATACCTAACCCAAAACAATATTCTTGAATTATTCATTTTGCCACAATGCAGTTGGAAACTGATCCCCACAGGTCTCCTTTCCACTGCTCTCCAACCCCCTTCATTGTTCCTTTGGAGACTTCATCTCAAGTCCTCACTATTCACAAACCTTTTCTGGAACCCAGCATGAGTATGCAAAGCCATCAATAATTTATTTTTTTCCACTTTGGGTGGTGATAATGTTACTGTATCAGCACAAAAATGATCCAGGTGAATAATGCTAACAATAAGAGTGCTACCTTAGATGTCCCAAACACATTTCCTCCCTGGAGTGCAGAATGTTCTATCTATCGGCTCATTTGTCCTTTCAAAAGAGGCAGATACTGTTATGTTATTAAGTTAGTAGAGAAGCATAAAGGTTTAAGCCACAGCCATCAGCAGAAAAGGTAGGATTAAATAAGAAAATGCATAGGGTCTAACTTAATAATCACCATACACTGAAGACAGAAGTTATATTTTCTCCCTCTTCTGAAAATCCTCACTTGCACAGTGTAAAATCAATAAATACAATAAATTAAACTAATATTGGCATGCACTTTACACTTTACCAATACTCCCTGTGTACTACCATTCCTAATCCTCAACACTTGCCTGAGAAAGGATATTTTCATCTTCATTTTCTAGATGAAATTGAGGCTCAGAGAGGTGAATTTACTTGTCGGAGATTGAGAAACTGGCAGGTGTGAAGCCAAGACTCAAGTCAAGATCTTCCAACTCTAAATCAATTCTTTTGTTGTTATACTTCTGACTAGCAGTTGATAAGAGGGAATTTTATCCACATTTCAAATCAGACAGGAGCTCACAGTGCTTCATACTGTTGTATAGGATAAGAAGATGGAACTTAATTCACTCAGACCATTAAAGGCTTCTGGCTCAACTGGAAACATGCAAACAACTACCACAACAAGGTCTGGTTTTACTAAAAAAATAAATAAATACACACACACACACACACACACACACACACACACACACACACACAATAACATCAGATTTTATTGACCTTGAAAACATTCCCAAGTCTCTTCTCTTCTCAAGAGTGGTCAGTCTGACCCCTAAAAAAGAAGGGAGGCCATTTAGAAGACAAGAAAGAAATGTAAATCAGATGGGAGCATGATTGAGGTAGCTAACAATTTATGCAGAGACATAGCATCAAAATGCTAAATATTAACTATGTTAGGAATGAGCAGTCTCGGCATGGTTTTCTGTTTCAGAAGGTTAAAGAGGAGGTGCGTTTTAACATTAGGACCATTAAAGCCGTAAGGAAAAGGAGTAAGTACAAGCTGTCCAGCTAATGGACATTTCAGGATGGACGTATGCAGACAGATCTGTGCTCAGACTTGGGAGCTAGAGACAAGACACTGAGGTAGAAAGGGCAGGCCTCTGCTCAGGTGCTCACAGAATGGTGCTGACAACCATCCACCGGGTGCCATCTGGACCCTGGCTTGTCCTAGACACTAAATGCTAGTCACCTCCTCCCTTTTTCACAGGCCTGGAGGAATTACCTCGTTTTGCAGCTGAGAAAACTGAGGTTCAGAGAGGCTAATTCTTCCCAAGTCCCAAGCCAGAAAGCAATTGAGCTGGGGAATTTGACTTTGAGGTTGGGCCTCCTCCTCACCACACCCTCTGGCCAGGCAAAGGAGGGTTATTCTACTGAGCAACAGAACACACGAGCTGAGAGTTTCAGGGCTGAAGCGAGGTGGCAAAAAGGAAAAGAAAGGATCCACGAAGCCTCTCCCTACTCGCTGATTCCCCACACCCTCGGTCATAGACCACTGCCCTCCTCTGGGTTCCTCGTCTCACCCGAGTGCTGCGGGAAAAAGGGAGTAGACAAGGTGGTCGAGCCCCTGCCCTGTTTCCTTCTAACAATCATTATTCATGACCAGCCAGGGAAACTGTGACTTGAGACAGGGTCACAGCAAGGTGCCTTTCCAGGGGGCCACCTTGGCAGTCATCACTAAAAACCCTGAAATGTGGCCTCTCAGGCTTCCAGGCACATGTGGAATGCATTATGTTTCTAATCATAACACTGCCAAAGCTGCGTTCAAATAAGGAGCTTGTGAGAGAAACTACCCAAATTAGGAAACCAACGTGGGCACAACAGATTCGGCCTTCAACCTCTCCTGCGCACTGCCAACATTTTTCTCCTCTTGCCTGATACTGCCATTTAAGCATCCTGTTAACTGACAGAATTTTTCATAAGGCAACCTCTGTTTGGGGAGAACTTGTACCAGGTTTATTTATAATTGTCCTATTTCCCAGCATTGAATCTGTTATGTTCACTGCTGCTTTTGTTATTAGGAAATATTCACCTTTCCTCCCCCAAAAGACTCTGGTCCTCTGGTCTTTCGTTTCTAGAAAGATCACTAGGCTCCTCAATCTCAGAATCTGACTAGCGATCAGAGTCACTGCCACTTTTTCTGCTTTTAAAGCAGATATTTAAGTATGCTCACTCTTTAATGTACCTCCAACTGTAGCCCCAAATCTTTGAATTTGGGATACAGAGGATTCTTTTCCCAGAGGTATCTCATGCCTCTTCAGCAGAAATCCTAGGCTGGGGACCTACCTTGGTATCTTGCTTCGTGCCTCAAACCCCAAGCCTCATCCAAGTTCCTAATTTACCTCCCAAAGCTAGGGCACCTCCTTAATCAAAAGACATCCAAGTCAACAGTCATAAACAATTTCATTATCTCCATTACTTTCCACAAAAACCCTATGGGGAAGGTACTATTATTTTAGCTTTCTAGTTAGAAAACTGAGGCACAGAGCGATTGCAAAACTTGTTTAAAATCACATAGCTAGTTAATAACCAGATTTGGAACTACAACAGTCAAGCCTCTCTTTCAATTTCTTGTTTGTAAATAACTTCAAACTCACAAAAAAGCTACCAAGAATGGGAATAGTACAAAAACACTGATGTATTCTTTGCCCAGATTCCCCTATTGTTAATAGTTCTTACTTGCTTCGTTTGAACTGCTGTTTGCTTGCTCTCTCATCTCCTTACATATAAATAATGTTTTATACGTTATGTACAACAGACATTATATATGATGTTTTTCTCCTGAACCATTTAGAAGGAAGTTGAGTACATTACGTCCCTTTGCCCTTAAATGATACAATGCGTATTTCCTAAGAAGAGGGATATTATCTTACATAACCATAGCACAGTTATCTCATTCAGTAAAGCTAACATTAACAACAAAATTATAATCTAATCTATATAATCCAATTTTTCCAATTGACCTAAAAATGTCTTTTGTTGCATATTTTTTCCTCTTCTACAAGATTCAGTCTAGGATCAGGTTTGCATGTACTTGTCATGTTTCTTTAATCTCTTTTAATCTGAAACATTTCCATATTTTTTGTCTTCTAGGACACTGACATTTTGAAGAGTATAGTTCCTTCCTCCCCTTTTTCTAGCAGTAAATGCCTGATTTGAGGTTTGTCTGATGTGTCCTCACATTTAAGTTACACATTTCTTGCCAGAATATTCATAAGTGATATTATGTGCTTCTCATGGTATCACATTCTGGAAGTACCCAATGTTTATTTGCTCCTCATTGGTGATTTCAGTTTGTTTATCTAATCAAGGTGTTGTTTGATTTTTACACCATATAGTTTATAATTATTCCCCTTAAAACTAATAAGCAGCCTGTGGGGAGTCAGTTAAAGAACATGAAAATATACTGTTCCTCATCAAAATACCCCCTCCTCAGATTTAGCATTCAATGATGATTTTTGCTTGAGCCATTCTTAACTAAGATGTTTATGAAATGATGCCTCCACATTTACCTGTCAGTTCTTGGCTTTCTAGAGTAAGTAAGGGCTCTCCCTTTTCCTCCATTTATTTACTTATCTATTTATTGTCAGTATAGGTTTGTGGGTTTCTATTTTCTTTATTGATTTATATTCATACTCTCCCGATTTATTTTGATATTCAAATTGTTTTAGCTTCTCTTATCCTTATGACATACGCTCATCATTGTTTTTAACATTTCCTTATTTTCTTGCATAACGAGATGTTCCAGTCCCCTCTGGAACTTTCTATGCCCCAGGTCGAGATTCATCCATTTCTCTGAGAGATTTTTGCTCTTTTAGTAAAGAATGGTATTACGGACCAAAATCTGAGCACTGCATGTGCTCAGTATTTACTGAGGTTTTTTGTTTGTTTGTTTGTTTTTGCTTCTAGTTCCTTTCAGTACAGCTGGGAAATATATGCATGCATATATACAAATACATGCATACACTTACCTATATATACAAACATGTACATACATGAGCACATGTGCATGCATACACATTTGTAAATATTTTGAAAATAAGTTCACACTAATGCCTCCAATTTGGAGCACACTCTCTTAATCACTGCATAGTATTTGTTCTTTGCTTCCACATGTTTGGGGAAAAAAGCAAGATAGAAACTATTATGACAGCTTTACACCTGCTGCTTAAAATTTCACCCCTATTCTGGGGGCAACATTATGTGTCCTTAAAAGTGCACATTTGGGACGCCTGGGTGGCGCAGTCGGTTAAGCGTCCGACTTCAGCCAGGTCACGATCTCGCGGTCCATGAGTTCGAGCCCCGCGTCAGGCTCTGGGCTGATGGCTCAGAGCCTGGAGCCTGTTTCCGATTCTGTGTCTCCCTCTCTCTCTGCCCCTCCCCCGTTCATGCTCTGTCTCTCTCTGTCCCAAAAATAAATAAACGTTGAAAAAAAATTTAAAAAAAAAGTGCACATTTGTCTTTGGTCCATATTTGAGCTCTTTCTCCTTGAAAGACTGCAGGCTTGTGACGGATGAAGGCTTGAGTTTCTCCTGGAATTCAGAATCTTTGACTCCCACTGGTTTAAATACTTTGAAGTCATTCACAAAAAATACATCATGTCCGTAGCAGCCAGTCTGTCCACCATGGACTCCAGATCTGAGAGGCTGACAAAGAAAAGTGAAGGAATGTAGGCAAAGACTCTTCTGGGTGGGGATGAAAGAATGTGGTGGCAAAAGAGCATGGAGTACCTTAAGTCTTTAGATGTTGAAGTGGGTGGGTGGGGAAGAGTCCCCAGAGATGGATACAAGGTAGCTCAGTGACTCTGTTCTCTGACTTTCCAGGTCTATTCAGGAGGAAAAAAAGTAACTATATTCAAAAACAGGTAGTCATTGAACATTATGGCAACCCCCCAGCCCATCAACGCAACCTCACAACAGAGCCTAGAACTAAATGCAATGAACCAGCCTCAAGAGTAATGACCTGAGTAGCATAGGCTGTACTCAGGCACAACACAGGACTTCAGAAGAGTCCTGCTTACCAGTACTCATCAGCTTCAGCTTTCCTTTATGGTAATTGTATTGAGGCAGCAGTATATGATAGCTTTGCAACCAAACGGAACTGAGTTCTAGTTTTCAGTCTGTTATATTAATAACTGTGTGGTCTTGGATTATAATGACCTCTCTGAGCCTTGACTTCTTTATTTATAAAATGAAAATACTGCAAGATTGTTACATGAATTTGAGGTAGTAAACGTAAAACCATAGCATGTAGATTTTAGATAAATGCAGAGTTTCTTAAGAATAATACAGGGGTTCATAATACCTTATGTATGCTACATCTTTACATATATCCCTAAGAAAAATAGTCCAAGGTGCTGCACAGAAGGGCCTAGAGCTTGATATCATGAGAGAACTGAGCTGCACCAAATCCATAACCATAAGTTATCTCCCAGTGTGAATTAACTAATAGCTAAGAAGACTCTCCTGTGCTAATCAGCCAGAATTTTACAGAAACATAATAGTTTGGAATCAGGTCCCTTGTTATTGAACTTTTAGCTGCTTTCAAAACTGAAAACATCCCTGCTCTTGGGCCATTGTTATCCTGAGAACACCTGCAATATTGCATTTTCTTTGGAACTTAAGTGGGCAGATAATGGTGTGGCCATGGGCTGAAATGAAATACAAACAGTCCCTTGTTGAGGTATGCTCTGACTGGGCTGCCCTCCTCACAGGCAGTGTTCACCTTCAAAAAGTGTGCCTTTTTCCAGCTTCCCAAGCCCATGACTGCATGTCCACAAACAACCAGCGTGGCTGGCTCTCACTTCTACCTGAAGAAAACTGGCAGGTAAAATGTAACTTCTGTTCTTTTCCTACCCAGTAACCAACTCAAAGAGCAGCGCGGTTGATGGATATTGCTATGGCAGATTCATATGGGAGCACACATCTAGCAATACTTCCCTGGAAGGGAGTGCCTCAAGCCCGCAGTCTCAAAACCTCTCTGTTTTCCAAGCACCATTGCCCTAAGCCAAATGCCTTTGCAAGCTACCCAGGACAGGTGCATCTGTCACCCAAGTCTGAGAGGATGGGAGTGGAAGGTACTAAGTGAACAGCAGACAGCATGTCCTACCTAAAGTCCTTGACATTCGGTTGTTTTAACATGAGAGTGGCCAAAACAAATGAATTAGCTTGTTGGTGACCCCCTGCCCTTACTTGACGCTTGTTCTTTGTAGGCTTTAATCTGAAGGAGATGATAATGCCAGAGAAGTAAGAGATGGGGTCCTACTCCCGGCTCTACTACCAAAAAGCTCTGAGAACTTCAAGTCATTTGACTTCTCTTGGCCCAGTTTCCTCATAAGATAAGAACGTGAAGCCTCAGGTGAACATGAAGGTCCTTCACCATTTCTTGAGGCTCAGATTCCAGACTGGTCCCAGCCCACCTCCCCAGTGTCTGTGCCTACCTAAAGACTAACCGAGGTTTGAGGAACCTGAAGCTTATACAATCTGGGGGGTACGGGACTTCTTTAAGAATAATAATACAAAAGTATAAATATCGAAGTAGGTCAACAGTGAATATTTCCTTAAAATGCAAAAAGAAAGCATAAAAATTTTAACTTTTATAAGCCAACCAATTATCAAAAATTTAAAACCCAGGGAAAAAATGACATAAGATTTGTTAATTATCTGCTTGACAAACCCCAGTAAATGCTTTTATTCTCCATTTTTTGGCTGCATAATCTTTGATTTTCTCTTCCTACAACCAGAATCTGTAAGAACCTTCTCTATAGAGAGACTAGAAAGATAATTCAGCTTGACCATAGTTGACCAGAATTTATTATTGGTGATAGAAAGATAATTCAGCTTGACCATAGTTGACCAGAATTTATTATTGGTGATAATTTCAAAAATTTCTTTTAGCTTCACAACTCATTATTGGCACTGTCACGTACATTTTTAATATTTTTGTCAAAGTTGGGAAAATCCTGTATCAAGGGTCATTTATATGTGAACTGTACAATTTCAATCATTCACGTTTCCTTGGGCAGAGACTAAGCTGAAATATTCTTTCAGTTGATGTCACTCATTACCCAAGGCCTTGAGTGACCTCAGCACTTATCACTTAATACCAGGTACTCTGTAGCCCCACCTTCATAAACAGAGAACTTCTCACAGGTCCCCAACACAGGGCAACCTTCTACAACTCTGTGGCTTTGCAAATGCTGATCCCTCACTTTTAATTGCTCAACTATACCCCATCCCTCTTCTTTAAGGTGCAAGCAGATTCAGCCACCACCACCACCCCTCTACTCTTCATTGTTCTACTCTTTGCTCACACTACTAGAAAAAGAATCCTTCCTGTATTATAGTTTTCTGTCCATTTGTCTGCCTTCCCCACTAGACTCAGATTACCCTGAGAGAAGGCAATGGGTCTTTCCATTTGCCTAGCATAAGGGTCTAGCTCAGAAATGATGCCCAATAAATGTGTCATAAATAGAAATCATCCCACAACATAGACTGCAAGGAGTGCCACAATTCTTTACCTTTCTAAAACAAATCTTACATCCCTCTAATTTCTCAACTGTCACTTGGTAATAAAAACAGCAGAACCATTTATTGGGGTGTCTTCCTCCTTCCTTGGGTTTAGGCAGTCCATGAAAGGGAAGGGCTTCTCATCCTGGTTCTTACCTGCCTAGCTTCAGAGGTGTGAGGGGAGTGACTGTTTATTTTTCTCCGAATGAGATTTATTTAGTTTAAAAAATCCAGATTCATGAAAATGAGGGGCTTGCCCTCAGGCATTAGTCAGCATTGGTTACCTGGACATTGTTTCTCCTTCTGCTACTCTAGGAGGTGATGGAGTTGTGATCCTCCGAACTCACCTTTGGCTGGCCCTCAAGGACCCTTTTCCCCCTTCTTCAAAGGTGGCGGCATCTGGGGGAAGCCACCTAAATCACCTAAGAGACCATCCTCCTTCTGAAGTGTCGTTACCTCAGGAAAGTGCAAATGTGAGCAGGGGACAGGTCTATGCCAACTGCAGAATATTTCAGACTCATTTTCTTCAAGGCCTGGAAAGAACCCCAAAAGGGCTGAGTAAAGAAGTCACCAAACTGGTTACATCTCCACCAGCCTTAGAGGAAAATGGAAAGGAGGAAAGAAAAGGAAGGAAGGAAGGAAGGAAGGAAGGAAGGAAGGAAAAAAAGGAAGAAAGAAAAAAGAAGGAAGTGAGTGAGGGAGAGAGAGAAAGGGAAGGAGGGTGGGAGGAAAGAAGGAAAGAAAAAAGGAAGAAAGAAGGAAGAAAGGAAGGAATGGAGGAAGGGAGGGAGAGGGAGTGGGAGGGAGGGAGGAAGGGAGGAAGGGAGGAAGGGAGGGAGGGAGGGAGGAAGGAAGGGAGGCTCTCCCCTCTCTTTTTTGTCCTGGGCAAAGAAGCCTAGAAAGTGAAGAACACTGAAGTCTTGTCACCCTTCCTCTGTGGGTGAAGGACACAAGTACTTCTTCATTCATTTTCTAAGTCTGCTCAAGCAAGAAAATAATAATAATAAAATAAGGCACAGGTTAATTTCTACATTAACTTATTAATACATTAGCCTGGCATGAATGTTTATGGAACACATCAATCAATGAATAACTTCTCATGGTTCATTCATCTTCATGAATCTGGATTTTTTAAACTAAATAAATCTCATTCGGAGAAAAATAAAGTCACTCCCCTCACACCTCTGAAGCTAGGCAGGTAAGAACCAGGATGAGAAGCCCTTCCCTTGCCTCACTGGGTAGATGGGCATGGCTTGTTCATTTCAGCCTCAAAGACAGAGTTTCCTCACCTGCTTCAAAGAAGGACTGTTGATTCTGCATTTTATAGAAAGTAGTTAAGGCGGGTGAGATCTTGCATTGGGTTTCTATGGACAAACGTCACGCTGCTACTATATTACCTGGGAAAAGAAAAAAAAAACATTTTTCCCTTAGAACTTTTTAAAGAGAGACTGGATTATAATACCTTAACATCCTTTATCAAAAGACAAGAAGAGATTTGCCGAGCCAAGTGCACCCCTAACCTAATGTGTCCTTCCAAGTGAGGCTGATGTTTGTAGTCTAAGGAAGCAATTGGATTTCACTACCTCGCATCATCTGGTCATTAACTTACGTAGCAGAACAAAATGGCCCACCAAGCTCTTTTCTAGTTAGCAGGACTTATTTAAATTCCTTTCCCTCCCCCCACCCCATCCTCCTTTTTATAACCTGTGGCAAATTACCAGTATTGATAAACCATTAGAAAATAAAATAAGAGACAATTTTATTGACAGCTAAATGAAGTAATGCCTGGGTTGTGTTGGTTTTAAGCAATTGAGCTTTTTGTATTCATTAAAACTCTGCAAGCAGCATGTGTTAAATTTTTGATATATGCAGTGCGTACTGAAATCTTTATCTACATTAACTGAGACACCAATTTGCACCCCTGCTGCACTCTAATAGGCTGATTTATTGTGGTTTTCTGAGGCCTATTAATGAAAGAGCTTGGAGTTTTTTAGTGGCCTGAATCAATTTTATTTGGGGATGAGGCAGAACTTGTCAAGGTCCATGCCTCTGGTTTTCTCTTCTGTCAGTGTGGATGGATCCTGTGAGCTCTCGTGTCCTGTGCAGCAGCCAGGCGCTTGACAGACGGGTATGTGAACCAGAGACTGCTTAGGCATCTGTGCACACTCAGCATGGGATTCCCCAACTATCGTCGAGGTGGAGAATGGCTTATGAAGGCTTCTAACAAAAATAAATACAAATAAAACACAAAAACAAAATCCAACAAAGCTGACAATAAGCACCAATCTGAGTGACCATGTTTACTCTTCACCATTATTAGTAAGTTCTTGGACCACCTAGGTTGATGGCTTCTTAAGATCTTACTCCCCTGTTTGAACTTAAAGTCTCTGGTTGGAGAGCCCAGAAGGATGGCAACCTAGTTTTGCTCATTCATGTATCCAAAGCACCTAGAATAGAGTCTGAGTTCATTAATATTATCAGGGGATAGACTTCCACACAGAAAGGAAAAAAGAAAAAAAATTATTAAATGATTATTTTTTTAACCAATGTTTGTTACTGTTAGTGTAGAATCTGATGGAAGCTATGATCTCTCTCCAGAAAGAGGCTTGGTTGTTCACGAACATGACATTTTCCATACAATTTCAGACTTCCCTAAAGGCCCATAGGCAGACCTCAGAGTAAGGTACACTCTGGTCCACGCAGTGCCCAGAAACAAAATTGCTTAATTACTAGAGCTGGGGGAAGCTAACAGAGACCATATGGGGGATGGGAGAGGAGAAGCTGATCCAATTGGATTACATGATCTTCTGATTACTGTTCCTAGAGATCCTAACTTAGTCAGCCAAGCAAACCATCCAAGAATTAATTTGAAATACTAATCACTGTTCACAGCCCAGAAAATATTAAACAGATAATGAGCAAATTTGTTAAAAGCCACATAAAATGGTCTTCTTTTCTCTTCCAAATCTGTTAGTTGATTTGTTCCCCAGGGTGGCTGAATTACAGAGTTCTTCTTCAATATAGCTTCTACGTTATGGAGGGAGTTTAGAATATTCACGAGCAGATCTTCCTATCCTGAAGCTGACTGATCCAGAATTAAATTATCCCATCATTTTTGTTATCTTGGAATCGAATCCCAAGGACCTCGGAATGTCTAGCTGAGTCTGAGGAATCACAGGAGGAATCAGCAGCTGCCCTTCCTGTGGGATGAAGGACTGCTGCTGGATTTAACAGATATGGGCTTTTTACATTACTCCTGTTATTTTCAAGACATTTCTCAGCAAATCCATCAACCGATCAGACCTATTGATTCCTGTACAAACATTGATGTTAGCATTCCCATATCACATACTATAAAATTAGGTTTATTTTTGGTGTATGATTTCAGTTCCCAGTAGTCCCCAAGACTGCATATTACCCCCCACACCACTCTTAGATGATTATTGTCTTGTTTCGTCTTGTGCCAGGAAAATCTGATACAGAACCAAAAGTTTCAATCAGGATCATGAAACAGAATCTATCATGAAATCCTGAAACTTTGGCAGAATTCTGACAAGAAACACATTGACCACAAACGTAGAGAAAATTTAATTTAGAAATTAATACAAAAAAACTGGTGATAATGTCTTAGATGCAGTACAGTTTGAAAGAAAACATACCAAAATATCAAAAGATCAAGTATTTGGAAAATTGAGCTCATGGATACGATCATTCTTATGTTGCTATGTCATGAACATAATGAAAGTGAAGTAGACTAAAAAGCCACACCACCACCCCCCCAACCAAAAATAGAAATTAACACATTCTTTAGGAGACTCTGAATGCTATTTCTATAACAAGAGGAACTTTTTCATGGTCAGGAAAATGAGTTCGTGAGATTTAGCTTTGTCACCTATCTAGGTAAACCAGGCTAGTTGCCTCATTACTTTGACCTTTGGTTTCCCTGTCTTTACAAGGATAATAATAATTACTTTTAAGGCAGTTAGAAGAATTGAACAGGATTATGTCTATTCAGCACTCAGGGCAGGCCCTGGGAGCACCAAATGCGCATTTAGTCAACAGGAGTTGCTTTCTTATGATCACCAAGGAACCAAGGAAGAATTGAATAAGAGAAGAGAAGACTATAGGCAGGTCAGGACGACTGACAGGACATTTGTGGACTATCCAGTCTTCAACACCGAAATAACTGTTGCAAAAAATATGGAGATTTGTCTTTCAAGGCTGTCTCTTTTGAGATCCTTGGGGGAGGATCAAATGTGGCATCAATGAAGAGATGGGGGTGGTAGGAAGGAATACAGCAGACCCAGGTGATGACAGGAGAGGCAAAATAGTTGAGGGAAAGTTAAAAATTAAAATAAAAATCAAGGTCCCACCTGTTTGGCAATAATAAAATTTAGAAAGTCACTTCAGAAGGAAAGACAAGTCCTATGAAAGCCAACAAAGCCATGGATAGGTGTTCTCAAAAGGAGAAACATTGCAGAGAATACTCACAGTGAACAAAAATACTGCCCGATTTCACAACAAAAGAAACACGGTGGGCTCAACACCAGAAACTATTCTTGGTTTGGATTTTTTTATGACACTAAATTTAACCGACTGGAATTCTTTTTTTTAAAATAGAATTCTATTCAACCTTTTCAAATGACGAATTTGCATTTAATGAGAAATGTGCACTTTAACACAGGCCTGGCACTCCCAGTCCGCAGCTTAGTTCCTCTTGAAGACGTGAGACCCACATTGTGGCAAGTATTTCTCAGGCATGAATGCCTGGGACGTGCACAGGTGGAAGGGCAGGAAAGATTTCTTCTCCCGACAGGGAATGCCTAGGGTGAATCTTCTGTGAGGGAGGCCACTAATCTTGCCTATGAGGATGAAACATGTTAAGGGAAGAGGCATCGGTGTAGACTACATGACTGGTATAATTAACACTATTGTTCAGGAAGGTCTTAGTTATCAAAGGATAAAAGAGTCAGCAGCAAGTTTAAGCAATGCAATAATGTGCCATGGGCGGTTTCTCAAATTCTTGCTTACTTTAGGAAATTATGACGGGCTAATCAAAGAGCACCCTGATCCTATAATAGAGAGAATAAAGGGAGTACTGTAGGACAAAAGAACCCAAATAATCCATTTCTAAGACAACAGCTAACTCTGTTGCTGAGAGTATCAGCAGGTTAATTAAGAAATCTGTTAGTGATGTGGCTGGCACATTTTCATTTCCAGAAGATCCTGCTCGTTAGCACATGAGCATAACTAATGGTTGTTGAATGGTGACATGTCTTGGCAGAAGGAAGGACGTAGGGATGTCTTCTTAGCTCACAGACAAGTCTCCCCTTGCTCGCCCTACCCACCATACTAAGAAAGGAACCTTGTCACTACTTGCATCAGTTGCTACCTATGAAGAGACCAGATCAAGAACTCAGATTCCCATGGATATTAACTTATTCTACTTTTTTTTTCTCTAGCGAGCTAAAAAGAAAGTTACTGACTATAGAATTTTCATAAACTACATGCTATTTCATTGTAGCATGGCATGAAACTTCTGATGGCAAGAAACAGAAAGTCCCAACTTAAATAACAAAGAATTTATTAATGGTTTTGTCAAATGTAAGACACCAATTATAACACATACCATTATTTTATGAACCACTAAGAAAGAAAAAAATAAAACACTGTCAATGTTCATTGACACAACATTCTCTAATGCTTCAAAATGTTTATTTTATCTTCTACTGAGAAGATTTGTGAAACTTAGACATATATCATATATCACATATACACTAAATATTACATATCAGAAGTACATGTACATACATAACCATAAATCAAATATATCGATTTATATTCTCTAATACTCTTTAAGTTCAGAACCATCAATATCCATTTTTTTCCAACCAATATTGTCCTCTGTGACATCAAGAGTGTTGGTGATGCAGCATTCCTTAAGAGATTACTCTACGATTGCCTCTTGAATTTTCTTCCAAGCACTGACAGTCATCATGTAAATGTTGATGATGATGCTTCCTTTATGTTTCCAGAAGTTGTCAGTGGAAAGTGTTCGGACAGAAAACAAGATCCCTAACTCTAACATCCTTTAATAGTTTGTTGGCTGAACTGTCCACAAGAGGCTGCAGCTGTCAGTCATGTCACTGGGAATCACAATCAAACTGACACATGCACAGGCAATGACAACTATGTCAGGACCACCCCTGGCCAGCAGTGATTGTAAGATATTATCATGACAAAACATGTTCTGATTTCAGAGATGTTGAACTATGAAAATCAAGTGAAACCTAGAATCAACAAAATGGATTATCTTCCTTAACAAGAAATCTGAAGCTGTGATGGCTGAAGGGAAGGTTAATTCAGTGGCTCAATGATGTCATCAGAGACCCCTTTTCTTTTCACCTTTCTACTCCATCATCCTCAGTTTAGTATCTTGTGCTCAATTCACTGCCTTCATGGACCTAGATGAAGTCAGAGTTTTAGGAGTCATATGCAAACCTGATGACCGGAGGAGGAACGAGAAATGTTTGCTCCTAAGGGTCTCTTTTTACCAGTAAACAAAATAATCCCTTTGGAGAATATCCCAGTCACACAAGAAGTAAAAGAATGAACATCATTGTTGAGCTCTATCCCATTGCTCCTTTGCAGGAATTGGGGTCTAATTTTAACAGATCTTTGCCAAAGGTATCAGAAAGCTGGATTTTTCTGTGGAATACTCTGATTTTTAAAGTATATCTCCAGTCCATCAGTCTCTATACCATTCTATGTCACCTACATACAACATGGAAACTAAAAGAACTTCAGTCCAAACGTGTTCTACAGGACCCTAGATTTGGGGGAGAAAAAAAAAACTGATCTACACCCCATGCAGCACTACTGGAAATGTAACCTGCATCTAGTTCTGTGTATCTGAAGGGCCATGTAGTGCCAGCAGAAATGACACAAAACAGCCATAGATAAATTCACCCAGGAGAAACAGAACCCATTTCGCTGGATCTATGCTTTTACCAATGGGCAGACTGCTCATAGGTGGTTCACTTCATAGAAATCTCTTGAGGCTTCCCTAGAAGTTCTAACTTGGCAAGAATACTTTGATGGTGCCACAAGAAACACTAGGTGTCATTCCAGCAAATGGCTCAAACCCCAAACCTTACTTTAGTTGGGTGACTGCTCCCCTACTTCCTCCCTTCAATCCCATGGCATCCCAGCCAGCCTCTCCCTGAACAAGGACCCTACCCTGCACTCGGTAGAAGCACCCATCCCCATCTACTTGTCACTCCATGGCTCCAACCCCCTTTCGTTTGGCCTTTCACTTGCTCCTAATTTTTTATTTAATGTTTTTTAATGTTTATTTTTGAGAGAGAGAGAGAGAGAGAGAGAGAGAGAGCACAAGCAGGGGAGGAGCAGAGAGAGAAGGAGATACAGAATCTGAAGCAGGCTCCAGGGTCTGAGCTGTCAGCAAAGAGCCCAATGCAGGGCTCGAACTTCGGAATGGTGAGATCATGACCTGAGCCAAGTCAGACGCTTAACCAACTGGGCCACCAAGGCGCCCCTCACTTGCTCCTAATGTAATTTGGGCCAACAGTTGTAAACTTTTTCTCCCATTTGCTTTACCCATTCCATCATGCTAATTTTTCCTATGTATCTCAGATGAGGTTTCTATCCATTCCCTCCAGACTTAGATTGGTCTTCAGTCATGGCTGCCACATATGGGAAAATCTTGACAAAATTCATAAGCCAGAATGAGCAGCTATGGGATTATGGCCTGGACAGCCAGGATTCCTAGATGTGTGAGAGGAGAAATATTCTTTTCAAACATGACTTCCTTCCCACCTTCCTCTTTCCTAGTCGCCCTAATTCAATTTCTTCCTTCTCCATCTCTTCCTTCTAAAGAATTTTTATATTTTAAATATTTAAATTATACAAGAAATTTAGGCTATTAAAAAAAAATAAAAATGAAAACCAAGATTATTTGTTTCTACCACCACAAAAATATCACTGAACATTTTGGTGTGCCCACCGCCCACACACACACTCACACCAGTTTTGTTTCACTTTCTATTGCCACTTTTATTGATTGATTGACTTCTTGAAGCTTTGGTGATTTTCTCTATTTTTGTAAGGTTGAAATCAAATAGTTTTGTTTCATACCTATCTATGAAAATTCACCTGTAAAAATTATACCATTAGTAATTATATGTAGCATTCAGCTAAACCAAGAATATATATTTTGACCTTCTAGACTGTAATTAAAGGCAGAAACATTTTTTTTTAATTTTTTTTCAAAGTTTATTTATTTTTTTGGGGACAGAGAGAGACAGAGCATGAACGGGGGAGGGGCAGAGAGAGAGGGAGACACAGAATCGGAAACAGGCTCCAGGCTCCGAGCCGTCAGCCCGGAGCCTGACGCGGGGCTCGAACTCACGGACCGCGAGATCGTGACCTGGCTGAAGTCGGACGCTTAACTGACTGCGCCACCCAGGCGCCCCAAAGGCAGAAACATTTTTAGTCATTTTATACCCTCCTGGTTCTTTTCACGTAGACAGTAAAAATTTACCAATGTAAATTTCAAAATACTTCAAAATACATTTCAAAATATAAAAACCCAGAGACAGTCAAGCAAATTCCTTCCTTACTAATTTTTAATACTATGTAATATTGGTTAATATACATTAGATCTCTTATGTGCTCAGCTTTGACTAGAAGACTCCATTTCACCCTAAAAGTATTTTATTTTTCTGTAAATTAGAAAACCATCTGAGGGCATTTACACAGCTCCAGGATTTCACAAGTGTCAAAGCAGAACCTGGCATATAGTAGGTGCTTCAATCATGTTTGTCTTTGCAACTCTCTTTGCTACAGACTGTTGCTCCCCTAGGCAAGAATATCGTGATTTTGAAGTGCCTTTAAGATCTGTTCTTGTTACTTAATTACTCAGACTCTCCCTTGACTTTCAGTGTGAAAAAGAAAGTTGATTTTTGAACCTGTGTTTCCAGTGAATGAAAAGATATATAAAACTTGCAGTGCTTTCTAATAAACTCTCAAAGCAGAAGGAATAAAGTTTATCTTCTCAAAAAAAAAAGATATCCTCCCAACACACACACACACACACACACGTACACACACACACACACCATAGAAAGTATTGTCATATCCTGTGTGTTTACATTTTATTCCTCATGTTGAAATAGCCACTGAAAGTAAATTGTTTCAAATAATGCTTAGCATTGCAAAACTAAGTTTTCTAGAACTCGTTTTTGAAAATTCATCTAAATGGAAATTAATTTGGTTTTAAAAACAAATTAAAATCATTTTTACTTCAGCATCCTTGTTTGGATTTTCATGACAGTTCTTAGTTTTAGAACAAGACACCTTTATAGATTCTTCCTAAGGATCTATAAATTTATATATAGCTAGTTTCCCTCACATAATGATGATCAGTGATAAATAGATTAGTAGACCAGGCTGGTAATGTCCCTCCCCCCACCCTCAGTCTCATCTTCATGAACTATTTGTTTTCTGGTTTATTTAGCTACTGGGTACGCTCTCCATTAAAATACACTGGTGGACAGAAATAACTTTGCTACATCTGACAAAGAGGTAACATGCAATAATTTGATCTGTTAATCCCAAAGCTAACATTTGAGGGAAGTGGGTGTTTAATCAAATCTTCAGCCCGCCCAATAGCCAACCCTGTGCATGCCATCCTTTCTGAGTCATAAAGGTCAGGCTTGCTTTGCAGCTGCTGCGATTTCATGGTACCACAGCATTTTAGAACTGGAAGGGACCTTGGATCATTTGTGACCTGACCTTCCAGCCACTTTAAAACCGCTGCTCAAAACACATTGTACATGTAACTTTTCTGTTGCTGGACCCTATGCTCTTTAAAAGAAATGAAACATCTGTTCCAGATGCTTTTATGGGGCAGCTTATTAAAGGGTTGTTTGGTGGAGTCCTTTTATGTTCATGAAGTTTCTGAGTCTTTTGACAAGCACTGGTCAAGACGTTACTTTCTGCAGGGAGGACGCTTGGAGGAAAGGAAGAAGGGAAAGAAACCAACCTCATTGAATGCACACTAGATGCCAGGTGACTTACTTACATAGGCTTTTGTGACACTGGCCTTCAAAGATAACTGTTGTTTCCAATTTACAGATAAAGAAGCTAAGACCCAGAGAGTTTAAAAGTAACTTGCTCAATGTCTCAGTTAGTGAATAACAAAGCTGAGATTTAAACCCAGGTCTATCGGGCCCCATATCTGGCAATGTTCTGTTTAATACACCAAACTATTTCCCTTGAGTTTTATTCAATATCTAAATAGAAAAGCACTTCATGCAGCCACATGGCTACATGGGCATGGTAGACACTTTCCCTCAGGTGAACCTTCAAAGCAATTTGTTCAAAAATCCCAGGGAAAGGGATTTATATTTTCTTCTGTTTGGCTGTGGGATCATAATAATAGAATGTGCTTTGTACAATGATTCCTTTATATCGGATAGCAATGCTTACCCCTTTAGAAGCTAATGATGCTTGCTGTTGAAGACTCTACTCGCACATTCGAAAAATACAAGGAACAAGGTCAAGTGAGGGCATATTGAGTTTACAAAGAGATTTCTGGTAAATGGGCCTTCGAATCAAGTAGGCAGGTTGCTGCCTGGAGGACTTTCAAGCCACCCAAAACACAGAAATAGGTTTTTCCTTGAGATTCAAGATAACTCTGAAATCAGCACCATCCACACAGCCTGGCCATTCCTCAGTTCCAATTTACATGGAAGACAAAAAGAAAGTGTGACATTCTCCCCTCCCCACACCACACCTCAAACTGTTTTTATTTTTTTTAAGGCAAAATTAATGGAATTCCCCCTTTCTGGACCCAGAATCCAGAAACAAATCATAAATACCTTTGCATTCCCTTGTAGTACTCTGCAAAACTGATGATTATTCACAACTTTGTTTGAATTACATTCCATCTCATTTGTTTTTGACCCATTTCTCCCTCAAATTGACACAACCAATATGACAAGGTTAGGTGCAGAAGGTGGCTTGAAAAATATAAAGACAATTCAACCCAGATGCTGGAAATACAAAGCTGGTCTCCAAGGTAATATTGAAAATCAAAGGTTAGCAATAAGGTTGATGTCACTGAGTATGGATTTTGTCCCAAGGCAGATAGGCACTTTAATCTCAATATTTCTTTAAGCTTACCGCTCTACTGAGATAGAGTCATGCCTCATGGCTCTTGGTACCATAGTTCTTAATAGCAAGGGCTCTGCAATACTTACAAGTGATTGTGCTCTATCAGTGCAAAGGGAGTGTAGCCACCAAGAAAAAGTCTTCTTGTTTAATTATCTTTTTATTCACGGGCACCTCCCTTCTCTGCCCTTCTCAAGCACTTGGCTCTTCGTAGGCTAAACACCCAACTATGTGTTCATCCCAAACCCTCATCTATTATTTTCCCATTTTCTTGGGCCCCTCCTTCCTTTGCCCACATGTCGGCTTCAGTTCTCATTGTGTCCCAGAAAGATGAACGTCTGCCCTTTTCCACCCAGTGAGAGGCTGCATTAAACACGGGGTGGTTTCTACTTCTGGAATTCTGTGCTGTCTCTGAAGGGGTTACCTGCTTTTACTTAGGTGGGCAACTTACTGTTGTTAGGATTATTTACCCTACTTTTCTTTCATCCTTTCTATCGCTTTCTCAATATACCCAGTCAAAGTCAGATCATGTTATTAAAGAATCTGAGACGTGTAGCTGGTAAGCAGCAATTTATTTTTCTCACCTTTTCAAAGTGTGTCTTGTGGATGATTCTCACTCAGTGACCCAAATAATAAGTGTTCCTGTTATGCAATGGATGAAACAAACAGAGAAGATTCTTCCTCAGGTAAACCTTAGAGCTCACACAGAAGCAGACATGGTCTTAATCAGGCATAGTCAGCTTATGTTTCTATTTAACTAGAAATGATGAAGTAGAGAAATTCAGGGAAAACTGGAGAGGATGCCAGATAAGAAAAACCATTAATTAGGAGAAAGGAGAGAATTTCTTTCTAAACATGCTTGTTAAACCATTTGACTCTAAAATGGAAACATAACACTAGAACATGGAAATATTCACATTTGTGGTTTTATTAACATATTTAGATTTTTCAAACACTAGGCTATTTTTTGAAAGTTCGTGACTCAGCAAAATAGGGATGCATCTGACCAACCACTTTTTCCTCCTCCAATTTAAACCCATTTGTATTCTGAGAGAAATTTAATCTGTACATTTATGATTCATGTGTGCTTAACTTGTCAAAATGTTAAGAGCTGTTTGAAATAAAAGAAGCTTTTGGATTCCAATGCTTATATAATTTTTACCCTTAGAATTGAAAAGCTGTGCTTTTGCAGACAGTCAACAATCTGATACTCTATAGGCATATGCATCAGATATGAGAAATTGCGGGGCTAAAGTAAATCATAGGTATATTGCCGTTAATTTGAATTTCCATATGCGTACATATGTAAGTAATACAAGTAAGTCTTGTAAGTAATAATAAATACATAATAATAAGTAATAAATACATAAGTAAGTAAGTAATAAGTAAGTAATAAATACATAAGTAAGTAATAAATACATAATAATTTATTTTAGAAAAAAAAATTTTTTTTTAATAATTTATTTTAATAATTATTCCTTTCTTTGCAAGGTCACTAGGCAATGTTGTTCAAGTTGTATACTGCACAATTCTGGTAAGCACCTGCCTCAAAAACAATATAATCTTCAAAGCAATTCTGTTTTTCTGTATTCTCAAATCTTGTTTTTCTTTTCATAATTCAAGATTCAGGCAAGAACATTATCTGGGAACATCACTGAGCTACAATATCTTTATTAACTAGACCAAATATTCTATCTTGACTTGCCAAATTTGCAATTACTTGCAGAGACTTCATGCATATTAAGACAGTTAGTGCCTGGTATATTTATATATTTATATATATATTATAATCAGGCTTTGAGTTTAACTCTATATTGAGTTAATTATGTCTAGAGGTATATCTTTGCAAAAGTTCCTTTACTCCTTAGAACATTTGTATCTTCAGAAGAAAACCTGGGATAATTCTACGTACCTCAGAGAATACCAGTAGTGTAGAGGTAAACAATATACCATGGTAGGGCCAACTTGAAAGTTCAGTGTGAATTGTCCACAGAGTAAATCAATAGGAGTGGGGGAGTCTGTGTTTAGAACTGTCAGGCAGAAGGGAAGAGCAGGTTGGAAACTTTTGGGAAACAACCAATTGGTAGAACAAACTGTATTGATCAATGATGAACTAGAAACTAAGGGCAGGTCAGAAGAAAGAGGTTAAGAATCGTTCCAGCTACTAGTGGGTGAAATGAGAGCTGTGAATGTGAGGGCAAACAGGGTTCTCCTTTTACACGAGACCCAGCTCTCACTGTTGGGCAATGTCCAACTCTTAAAAGGGATGAACTGGGGCAGACAATTTTAAGAGTTACCCAGCACAGTACCTGAACCTAATATGAGATCAACAGATGTAAGTTCCCTTCAGCCCTTCCTAGGACATGGATTCACTTCGTCAGGGCAAAGAAAGCATCATGGAGGACCTAACTCACAAACTCCCACTTACCAAATATGGTGGATATTTGTTGTTGTTGTTTTATTTTCCCACCATTCTTTCATGTTTGGAATCTGCCTTTCCCTATTTTATGCAAATTTAGAGAGGCTCACTATCTTGGGTTTCCGCATCACCAACCATAGGGGAAGACACATGATGCAAGTTGATCAGAGTCTAACAACAGGCACATAACAAATAGAACCAGACTATTTTTTTTAGGAATTGTATGCTGAGAGAAAAAGGACCTCTTATCTGAGATTACATGCTAAAATGCCCATCTAAACCAGAAGTTGTTGGGAAACAAAACAAAGGGAAAATCAGACTTAATAGATTTTAAAAAGAGACATATATCACCTAGATCCTACCATGCCTGAAGCCTTAGCCTTTTCATTTACATAAGACAATTCGTGGCCAAGATGGCAGGATAGCATGAAAGTGTTTTGTGTATCTCGCATCCGTGAAACACAGCCAGACCAACACTAAACCATCCTGCACACCTAGAAAACTGATTTGACGATTGCTACAACAATATGCACAACCTGAACCACAGAATTCAGCAGGAATTCACCCCAAAAGAAAGAGCACAAAGAAATGACAGCCAGGGATTTAACCAACACAGATACAAGCAAAATGTCTGAACCAGAATTTAGAATCATGATAATAAGAATACTAGCTGGAGTTGAAAAAAAACTAGAATCACTTTCTGTGGAGAAAAAAGAAGTAAAAACTAGTCAGAATGAAATAAAAAATTCTATAACTGAGCTCAATCATGGATGGATGCCACGGCAGCAAGGATGGATGAGACAGAACAGAATCAGCGATATAGAGAACAAACTTATGGAGAATAATGAAGCAGAAAAAAAGGGAGATTAAGGTAAAAGAGCATCATTTGAGAATTAGAGAACTCAGTGACTCATTAAAAAGGAACAACATCAGAATCATAGGGGTCCCAAAAGAGGAAGAGAGAGAAATAGGGGTAGAATGGTTATGTGAGGAAATCATAGCGGAAAACTTTCCTAGCCTGAGGAAAGACACAGACATCTAAATCCAGGGAGCATATCATAGTCAAATTCACAAAATACTCAGGCAAGGAGAGAATCATGAAAGCAGCAAGGGAAAAATAGTCCCTAACCTAAAAGGGAAGACAGATCAGATTTGCAGCAGACCTATCCACAGAAACTTGGCAGGCCAGAAAGGAGTGGCAGGATATATTCAATGTGCTGAATCAGAAAAATATGCAGCCAAGAATTCTTTATCCAGCAAGGCTGTCATTCAAAATAGAAGGAGAGATAAAAAGTTTCCCAAACAAAAATTAAAGGAGTTTGTGACCACTAAACCAGCCCTGCAAGAAATTTTAAGGGGGACTCTCTGAGGGGAGAAAAGATGAAAATATAAATAAATATAAATAAACAAACAAACAAAGACCAAAAGCAACAAAGATTAGAAAGGACCAGAGAACACCACCAGAAACTCCAACTCTACAAGCATCATAATGGCAATAAATTCATATGTTTCAGCACTCACTCTAAATGTCAATGGACTCAATGCTCCTATCAAAAGACATGGAGTAACAGAATGGATAAGAAAACAAGATCCATCTATATGCCATTTACAAGAGACTCACTTTAGACCTAAAGACACCTTCAGATTGAAAGTAAGGGGATGGAGAACCATCTATCATACTAATGGCCAACAAAAGAAAGCTGGAGTAGCCATACTTATATCAGGCAATCTAGACTTTAAAATAAAGACTGTATCAAGAGATACAGTAGGGCATTATATCAAAATCAAGGGGTCTATCCACCAAAAAGACCTAACAATTGTAAACATTTATGTGCCAAATGTGGAAGCAACCAAATATATAAATCAATTAATCACAAACATAAAGAAACTCATTTATAGTAATACCATAATAGCAGGAGACTTCAACACCTCACTCACATCAATGGACAGATCATCTAAACAGAAAGTCAACAAGGAAACAATGGCTTTGAATGACACACTGGACCAGATGGACTTAACAGATATATTCAGAACATTTCATCCTAAAGCAGCAGAATATACATTCTTCTCCAGTGCACATGGAACGTTCTGCAGAATAGACCACATACTGGTACACAAGTCAGCCCTCAGCAACTACAAAAAGATCAAGATCATACCGTGCATATTTTCAGACCACAATGCTACAAAACTCGAAATCAACCACAAGAAAAAATTTGGAAAGGTAACATATACTTGGAGACTAAATAACATCCTACTAAAGAATGAATGGCCTAACCAAGAAGTTAAAGAGGAAATTAAAAAGTATATGGAAGTCAACGAAAATGATAACACCACAACCCAAAACCTCTGGGACGCAGCAAAGGTGGTCATAAGAGGAAAGTATATAGCAATCCAGGCCTTCCTAAAGAAGGAAGAAAGATCTCAGATACACAACATAACCTTATGCTTTAAAGAGCTGGAAAAAGAACAGCAAATAAAACCCCAAAACGAGCAGAAGACAGGAAATAATAAAGATTAGAGCAGAAATTAATGCTAGTGAAACTAAAAAACAAACAAACAGTAGAATAGATCAATGAAACCAGAAGCTGATTCTTTGAAAGAATTAACAAAATTGATAAACCACTAGCCAGTTTGATCAAAATGAAAAAGGAAAGGACCCAAATAAATAAAATCAAGAATGAAAGAGAGATCACAACCAACACAGCAGAAATAAAAGCAATAATAAGAGAATATTATGAGCAGTTATATGCCAATAAAATGGGCAATCTGGAAAAAAATGGACAAATTCCTAGAAACATATACACTACCAAAACTGAAACAGGAAGAAATAGAAAGTTTGAACAGACGCATAACCAGTAAGGAAATCGAATTAGTAATCAAAAATCTGCCAGAAAAACAAGAGTCCAGGGCCAGATGGCTTTCCAGGGGAATTCTACCAAGCATTTAAGGAAGAGTTAACACCTATTCTCTTGAAGCTGTTCCAAAAAATAGAAATGGAAGGAAAACTTCCAAACTCTTTCTATGAAGCCAGCATTACCTTGATTCCAAAACCAGACAGAGACCCCACTAAAAAAGGAGAACTATAGACCAATTTCCCTGATGAACATGGGTGCAAAAATCCTCAACAAGATATTAGCCAACCAGATCTAACAATACATTAAAAAAATTATTCACTACAACCAAGTGGCATTTATACCTGGGATGCAGGGCTGGTTCAATATCCGCAAAACAGTTAATGTGATTCATCACATCGATAAAAGAAAGGATAAGAACCATATGATCCTCTCAATAGATGCAGAGAAAGCATTTGACAAAACATAGCATCCTTTCTTGATAAAAACCCTCAAGAAAGTAGGGATAGAAGGAGCATACCTCAAGACCATGAAAGCCATATATGAATGACCCAACCTTAATATCATCTTCAGTGGGGAAAAACTGAGAGCTTTCCCCCTAAGGTCAGGAACAAGACAGGGATATCCACTCTCACCACTGTTATTCAACATAGTATTGGAAGTCTTAGCCTCTGCAATCAGACAACACAAAGAAATAAAAGGCATACAAATCAGCCAGGAGGAGGTCAAACTTTCACTCTTCGCAGATGACATGATACTCTATATGGAAAACCCAAAAGATTCCACCCAAAAACTGCTAGAATTGATTCATGAATTCAGCAAAGTTGCAGGATACAAAATCAATGCACAGAAATCGGTTGCATTCCTATACACCAACAATGAAGTAACAAAGAGAAATCAAGGAATCAATCCCATTTACAGTTGCACAAAAAACCATAAAATACCTAGGAATAAATCTAACCAAAGAGGTGGAAAATCTATACACTGAAAACTATAGAAAGCTTATGAAAGAAACTGAAGAAGACACAAAAAAATGGAAAAAAATTCCATGCTCCTGGATAGGAAGAACAAATATTGTTAAAATACTTGTCAATACTACCCAAAGCAATCTACATATTCCATGTAATCCCTATCAAAGTAACACCAGCATTCTTCACAGAGCTAGAACAAATAATCCAAAAATTTGTGTGGAACCAGAAAATAACCCAAATAGCCAAAGCGATCTTGAAAAAGAAAACCAAAGCAGGAGGCATCACAATCCCAGACTTCAAGCTATACTACAAAGCTGTAATCATCAAGACAGTATGGTACTAGCACAAGAACAGACACTCAGATCAATGGAACAGAATAGAGAACCCAGAAATGGCCACAAACGTATGGCCAACTAATCTTTGACAAAGCAGGAAAGAATATCCAATGGAATAAAGACAGTCTCTTCAGCAAGTGGTGCTAGGAAAACTGGATAGTGACATGCAGAAGAATGAACCTGGACCACTTTCTTACACCATACACAAAAATAAATTCAAAATGGATGAAAGACCTCAATGTAAGACAGGAAGCCATCAAAATCCTCGAGGAGAAAGCAGGCAAAAACCTCTTTGATCTTGGCCGCAGCAACTTCTTACTCAACACGTCTCCAGAGGCAAGGGAAACAAAAGCAAAAATGAACTACTGGGACCTCATCAAAATTAAAAGCTTCTGCACAGCGAAGGAAACAATCAGCAAAACTAAAAGGCAACCGATGGAATGGGAAAAGATATTTGCAAACCACATATCAGATAAAGGGTTAGTATCCAAAATCTATAAAGAACTTACCAAACTCAACACCCAAAAAACAGATAATCCAGTGAAGAAATGGGCAAAAGACATTAATAGACACTTCTCCAAAGAAGACATCCAGATGGCCAACCGACACATGAAAAAATTCTCCACATCACTCATCATCAGGGACATACAAATCAAAACCACAATGAGATACTACCTTACACCTGTCAGAATGGCTAACATTAATAACTCAGGCAACAACAGATGTTGGCAAGGATGCAGAGAAAGAGGATCTCTTTTGCATTGTTGGTGGGAATGCAGACTGGTGCAGCCACTCTGGAAAACAGTATGGAGGTTTCTTAAAAAACTAAAAATAGAACTACCCTACGGCCCAGAAATTGCACTACTAGGGATTTATCCACAGGATATAGGTGTGCTGTTTCAAAGGGACACATGCACCCTCATGTTTATAGCAGCACCCTCAACAATAGCCAAAGTATGGAAAGAGCCCAAATGTCCATCGATGGATGAATGGATGAAGAAAATGTGGTATATATATATATACAATGGAGTGTTACTCGGCAACCAAAAAGAATGAAATCTTACCATTTGCAACTATGTGGACGGAACTAGAGGGTATTATGCTAAGTGAAATTAGTCAGAGACTGACAAATATCATATGACTTCACTCATAGGAGGACTTTAAGAGACAAAACAGATGAACATAAGGGAAGGGAAGCAAAAATAATATGAAAACAGGGACAGGGACAAAACAGAAGAGACTCATAAATATGGAGAACAAACAGAGGGTTACTGGAGGGGTTGTGGGAGGGGGGATGGGCTAAATTGGTAAGGGGCACTAAGGAATCTACTCCTGAAATCATTGTTGCACCATATGCTAACTAATTTGGATGTAAATTTTTTAAAAAAGATAATTTGTTCTTCTCTTTTACTGAAATTGATTTGAATGGAATTTCCATCCCTTACAACCAATAGACCTGACCGACAACTTTGTTGGGTTTATACTTGGGGACTAAACTTTGACATAGAATATATTAGAAAACATATCATACTCCCTCTTTTTCTTATAAAATTTTAATCTATTCATAAAAATTAAAATAATTAAAATTAAGTCAGATATTTCTGTGCTTGAGCCATTATTCTAGTTATTGGGATAATTTTCAGGTGTCCCTCATATGATAATCCTGTGCTGGTGGGAAAATGAGGTACTGGCAGAATGGTGAGGGCTCTTTCATCCAGTGAGAATGCCATCGTTAATGTAGGCCCAGGCACTATTTGTTCCCAGAGTCTCCCCAAGGCAATCCAGGGGCCATGCAGAGCTGAGAATCAATCTTGCAACAGGGCAGCAGGGCCTCCCATGGTCAATGAGCAAGGTAAGGGTCCAAATGATTTAACACAAAAGGAGGCAAAGGCCTATATCTAGAGCCTGGGCACGGAGTCAGGAATCTGTGAAACCAAATTGGGGAGGTGGGAAGAACCAGCAGATTCTATAGGTAGAGCAAAGGAGAGGCCTGTGAGAAAGTCACATCACTGCTGGATCTATATGATTTCCAAGGTACTACATGGAATAAGGATATGGAGTTGAAAGTCCAGGGCAAGAGCAAATATCCACAAGCTTTCTGTGGCCAACTAGACTGTAATTGATGTTTACCCACACAGATAGAACAAATAGTTACAGGGAGTAAACAGTCCTCCATTTACTGATTTATTTATTAACACATCATTTTCATTATCATCAATCATGTAGAATTTGGCGTGTACATAGTGTACTACTAGTGATGTAGATGGAGAAAAACCACAGGAGATGGTCTTTGCCCCCTAGCAGCCAGGGCCTAGTTCGGGCTATCTAGATGTGTGTAGAGATAACTAGCATATAACACAGTTTGTGGTGGTTACATATCACCCCAAAGGTTTGGACAGTGTAGTTGTGAAATTTTTAGCAAGGCAGACATTCTTGTGTGATCAGAAGAGGCTTCTTAGAAATGGGGGGATAAAGCTTGGTGGGTAGTCATTATGGCAAAGGGAGCCATGTGGGTTTGGAAAGCAGACTGCGCTCTACTGCTAATTAGGTATGAGGCTTTGGGCAAGGTCTTAGTTTCTCATCTCATTTTTCCTCCTTTGCAAATGGAGAATAATACTGCAAATACCCAGGGTTAAGGGCAAGATGAAATAAGGTAAGTAGTGCTGGGCTCCAAAAGCCTCAAAGCGGTCCCCACATGCCTGGAGTAGCTGAGGAGGAACAAAATGAACAGGAGAAACAAGAGACCTTGGGCCTAGCAGTAAGGGACAATAGAACGTCTAGTTGGGTGGGAGGGTCAACATTTCCCATTTCACCTTTTTTTTTTTTTAATTCTGGTAGGACTTATGTGGCACTGAGGCCCATAGCACACATCCTTCCCCATCTTGTAATAGACCTATGCTGGCAATATAACAGCAATCATCCCTGAAGAATTTAGATATCACTGCAAGGACAATGTGGGCAGAAACGCTGAATTAACTGAGAATTAGTCCCCGGCATCAGGCAAGGGCTCAAAATAGTAAGGAAGGTATTTTAGAATGTGTAGAAGGTTATATTGTTTGGACAATGGAGCTTATGAGTTATAATTTACACCAACTAATCATGTCAAACACTCACAGGCAATCAACAAGTATTTGTTCTCTTCCTCCCCTTTTCCCATTCCCCAACATTTTAAAGAATGAATAGGACTCTGAATAGAATCTGTGAAAGTAGAGTTATCAGGTGCAGATGCCTTTTACAGATCTCCCTTTGTGTCCATAAAAATAATTCAAAGCACATGTTTCTCGTGATGACAGGAAAGTCATTTTACTGCCACATAGAAAGGACATCACATTTAAAAAATCATTTATATACACCCCCATCTATGGCTTCTCATCCTGGAGAAGTTGACAAAATTGTGACTCATCTGTGACCAATTTTTGGAAGGTGTGGAAATGGAAGCCAGTGTCCACTTATCCACAAGTAGAGTGTGTGTACTCCAGGGAAGAGGAAATGTCTTTCTCTGGTGACATTTAAGAAAATGGCAGGGACAGCTATCATTCAGTGTGGGTTGGCTACAGAGCCGCCCCAAGGCAGTGTCACTGTTGCTGAAAGCAGGGACAGAGACAGCTAGCTCCCAGGGCTCAAAGAAATAGGTCAGGGCTGACAGCAGCAGCTGGTTAGCTCTGCCTTTCCCACACCCCCTCCCCCAGTGCCCTTCTGGTTCCCCAACCTTCACTCTGGTCCCCTTGGACAGCAACACTGTCTCCTCTCTCTTCCTTTGACTTCCTCAGTCCCTCGCTCAAGTTCACAGGAACACAGATCTAAAATGCCTCCCCACCTAGAAAAACTAAGAAACCTTTCCAGGCTGATGGATAGTGAGAACATTAAAAGTCTTTCTCCTGACTTTCCCGAACTTAAATTTCTTTTAACTCTAGATGCTGAGATTTTGCATTAGACCATAGGCAATATGAAGTCTGCATTGGTTTCTTGAGCTTCATTTACGTAGGCAGGTATGAAATGTTATTGTAATTCTGAAGATGTTTTAACTACTTATTTATCCAGCATCAGCACAAATGAAATGTCTGTCCGTTGATTTTATGGATAATTGATCTCTACCCTATAAGCATGAACACTTCTTTTTCATATAAAATGTATTCCATAATTCATTATAATTCTATAATTCACTTAATAAATATTTCCTAGTAAGAATTATTACCATACTTCTTGGTTAGTCAGGGTCATTGAGGTGGACCTCAGTGGCTGAGTTTTGCTGAACTAATTTTGCATAATAGAGGAAGGCTAGACCATAAGCGCCCACATAATGTCCTTAGACCTTTGCGCGGGTCTAATCTGTGAGGCATCTTTCTGTCACATCCCATGCAACAGAATCTCACAGGGTCACTGCTTGGCCAGGTCAATACCAGGGTGCCCTGCTGATAAGAAACCATGATCCACTCCTGGGGAATCGTAGAACAACAAAATTGGAGCAAAGCAGCTTAACTAGATGAGGAATGGAGGAAGCTCTTGGGAAGAGGTAAGAAGAACATGCTTGAAGTTTGGAAAGTCATTGTTTGCAATCTGCTTGATTGATCAGTTTTTACTGGCCTTTTCACATACAAGGTCACTTTTGCTCTGGGGGCTTCTTAAAAAGGGCGGTATGATTTTGGACAATGACATTGATATTATCTTTGTCCTCATCCCAAGCTACTGATTTGCAGTATTGGGTCCTCCTGGGTCTCCCCCAATTCTCACTACTTCCAACCTAATGTCAACGGTTTTGGAGAAAGAGTGAAGGGTGCTAGAAAAGCTCTCACACCACCCCTCCCCCAGCCCGCCACACACACCTCAGCTTTTTCACTGTTGCCCTGAGTTGGCCTGCCCTTCTAACTCAGTGTGCCAGAGGCTGGCTGGCTGGACACTTCTGTCCTCTCATATCCAAAGGCACCTGGTCTTCACAGACTTCCCCCTCACTGCACCAAAGAATATTGCACTTGGGGACACCTAGGTGGCTCAGTAAACTGAGCATCTGACTTTGGCTCAGGTCATCATCTCACATCAGGCTCTCTGCTGTCAGCACAGAGCCTGCTTTGGATCATCTGTCCCCTTCTCTCTGCCCCTCTCCCGCTTGCATGCTTTCTCTCTCTTTCTCTCCCTCAAAAATAAACAAACATTTTTTAAAAAAAGAATATTGCTCTTTGGTTTTCTTTTTAAGTTTTTATTTAAATTCCAGTTAATTAACATAGAGTGTAATATTAGTTCGAGGTGTATAACGTAGTGGTTCCACACCTCCATACAGCACCCCTTGCTCATCACAAAGAGTGTTTTTTTTAACATGCAAATATGATCATGTAACTCCCCTTCAGCAGCTTTTTACTGCCCTTACAATCAAGTTCAAAGTGCTCTCAACAGACCCCAAGCAAACTGCTGGCTCTCCTCTTGAGCCTCCTCTCCCCTCAACCCTTCTCACTCTCAGAGCTCACCAGTCGGGGGGTCCCCAGTCCAGCCCTGCCCTCTTCTGACTCAGGGCCCTGTCACCCACAGCCCTTGTACCTGTTCACGTAGCACCTTCCTTGATGTAACAAGACAGAACAAAAATAAAACACTCATCCTTCAGAGCCCAGCTTAAGTGTCAGATCATCGGAGAAACCTTTATTGATGCCCCCAGGAAAGACTAAGTCCCCTTCCAGTAGCTACCCAGGCACTCGCCAGCCTCAATATCCAGCTCTCTTGCAATCACTCATTCAATATTAATCTTGTCTCACTAAATTTTACTCCATGGGGACAGTGACAGGGGCAGATGCAGGTGTTGTGGCCTTTGAGCTCCTACAGTGGGGGAGGGGACTGGCTCTTTATTAGAACAATATTGAAATAGCTTACTTTGCAGATTTTACAAAAAAACATATGCTTGATCACGTGAACCCTTTTCCAAAGCCTCTCCTAGGGCCTGAAAAGGGCCATTCTCGTGAGGGGGCCTGAAGCCTAAGCGGCTTTAGCTTCATGGTGACTTTGTTCTGGGCAAGGATTATATCACGGCTTTGTTCCTGGCGCCTGACACAACTTTATTTGGGTGACTACTGTTTATTAGTTTTCCAATAACTGAACGAGGAAAAATTAGAAAATCTGCGTTTTCAAATATTAAGCCAGTATATATTTGCTGGTAGAAACATGCAGACCTACTATGAATCAAAGAAGTAAGTGGCTCTCTGAGGGTTCAGCAGATCTTGGGTGAAAAGAAGACATCTGCCCCTTTCTCTCCCATAAGGGAAGCCTCCTGAACAGGGCCCTCAGAGAAGTGGGCTGTGGTGGCCATACCAGTTTCAGGCTGTTTCTGATCTTTAGCCCTGACTCCATAGGAAGAAATCTGAATCTCTAATCATGACACTCTTAACCAGGGATGATGAACCACGTTGCTTGTAGAACTGGGAATATTTCTTTCTACGTTCATGTCTCTGGCTTTCATCAAATTCTCAGAGTGTAGGAGACCTCCCAAAACATGAACTGTTCTTGCAGATTAGTCTGGAAGGTATGAAATCAACAGAAATATCATAACAGCTCAGACAGCTCAGGGGGTCAAATCCCAGCCTGACTTCCTAGAAGAGGGTCTTCACAATTTATTCAACCTCTACGAGTTTACTCAATTGTATCATGGAGCTACTAGTGATTACTCACAAGGGGACCATACACATATATATGTGTATATACTTATGTGTTGTCTGGCCCTGTTCCTGTCTCATAGTGCACACTCAATAAATATTTGTTCTCTTCCCTTCTAAATAAATAGTTTTTCATTGTTTAGCATAATCCCTGTACTGGAGGTTAAGATATTTAAGAATGATTTCTTTATTAACCTATCTATTCACAAGCTTATTCAATACCTATTGTGTACCAGACACAGTGCTAAGCACTGGGAAGGGGTAGGGTGGGAATCAAAGATCAGTAAAATTATTAGGAGTGAAGGCAAACCAAATAGACTAAAACAAAAATCAAGAAGTAGTTTTGAAAATCTCCTACTTCATGATGATTATGTGTTCTCTCTTGGAGAGGAGGCTCTTTGACTATCTACATTATTCCAAAATATCTGGATAAAAATGAAAAAATGTAGTCATTCATGAGGCTTCTTATGCAGAAGATAGCAATCATCCAGATGTTTCCAAATATTCATGTGTCCACTGTCATCTAGACAACCGTTTTTGGAGTACTGAAATTTTCATTCTCAATGAGATGGCGTTGCTTTGGGTACACACAGCTTTGTCGGTTTTGTGTTACAAACCAACAAATATCCTGTCTCTGACATGGGCCAAGTACAACTGGTGCTTGCAAAGCAAAACGAAAAAAAAAAGTAATGAGACATTATGAAAATAAGTGGGTCTTAAAGCCAACATGAAATTATTCAGAACTAGTCTCCTAGTCCTTCTCTCCCCACTCCCCATCTCTCTCACATACACACACATTAATCCTACTTCATCTCCTTCTACTCCCCCTCATGCCTCCCCCAGCCAGCTCCCCCATCATTCCCAGATCAGTAAGGCTTGAAGTGCTGACCAGTGTCCCCTTGCCCTCCTACACACACCTAGCGGGGCCAAATAAAACACAAGATTCCCAGTTAAATCTGAATTTCAGATATACAAGTAAATATTTAGTGTAAGTATGTCCAGATATTGCATGGGACATACTTATGCTAAAATTATTCTTTGTTTACCTGAAATTCTAATGTAACAGGACATCTTGCATTTTTATTTGTTAAATATGGCAACTCCATTCCATCTCTTCCTAGAGTTTTGTCCTGTGCCCAAGTTACTTCCACTCGCACTCGTTTGGGCCTCGGGTCTCATTTCCATTTCTACACTGGCACATTCCAGTTCTCTGGTTGGTGCTTCTTCTCTGGAGTCCACTCAAAATCCCTGCTCTCCCAAGTCCTGCCTCCAGGAACACCACCTGCTGGGATTATCCACCACTGTGTTCTGCTGGGCTGTCCCACCCCTAGCTTTTCTTTCTCAGACGCCCAGAGCTCTTGATAGCTGGTCTCTTCTCTGTCTCAGGATCCCTTCTCTTCCTGGGTCCCCTTACCTGAAGGGACCGTGACAGAACCCTGACCCTGTGCCCTTCCCTGAGGCTTCTTTGACTCCCTACAAATAAATTTCCAGAATGCCTGATGCATCCCCAACTGGAAAGCAGAGCTAGAGTCACATCAGCCAAGATAAGGGTTAGTTGTATTCACAAGCTAAAATAAGCATCAGAAAAGGGCCAAACAATGCAGTCAAGAAGGAACTATTTACTTCCTAAGAAGAAATATAACTAAATGGGAAAATGTCTAATAAACCAATAAATGAATTAATAGTTGCACAAAACATAATTTATCTCAGAGCCTGCAATTCAACCACATAAGCACTCATAATATCAAAGCTTTTTTATTTCCTCTAAATTTATCAAGGTCTTATTTAATTGCTATAAACACCTAAAGACATGAGCAAATTAACACATAAAATTGCAGGATTTCAGCTGATACATATTCATGAATGCATGTTGTTGTGATCAGGCAAATAATGACCTGAGACATTGATAAATTTGGTAGATGCAAAAGAAAAACAGAGCATACTGTTAGAATTCTCTGTGGATCACAGAGTAGAATCTTTGATAAAGCCCTACTCTAAGAGGCTATTCATAACAACTATTTCTCTATTTCATAACAAGTATTTCTGTAATTCTTCCAGGATGGAAATCAGCAAATGTTTCGTCAGTAAGCTTCATAAAAATACTGTCCCCCCAAACACTTGAAGGCTAGACCCATACTAAAGAATGCTGGCTTCTTGGAAGCCTAATCCCAGGCCCTGTTGATCAGAATCAGTTTCACATTCTTACTGGCATTCTTGCTTCCATATCTACTGCCACTCAGAAAGAACTGACAGTTTTCCAAGCATTTGTGGGAATCTCAAGTTACAGCTGTGCCAGGGTCTTCAGAATGAATGTCTTTTATTTGGATGAAAATGTACAGCATGTGTTGGCTCACCCAGAGTTGCTGCCGCGCGGTTATTTTTGAATCCCCAGCCTGCTAACCCCTCTCGTAAGAACCCATCCATGCATAGCTCCTGTTCATTAAATCCGTTGTTCTCACCCAAGCAGGCAGTGCCCCTGTGAGCTGGACGCTGCACTTAATCTGAGCATCTGAACAAATGCCTGGGGCAGATAATGAGGCACAGAGGGTGACAGGTCCTACAGACGGTTCTCAGGAAAAGGGCACGATTACACAGCACACAGATAGGAATACTAATTGATTTCAGCTGATCTCAGAGTAAACCTCAGACTCCTTCTCAACATGATATTCCAGTGAGCCATTTCCAATCAATCTAGAGCAAGCAGCAGTTCAACTGTTATTTTCCTCCCCTGTTCAAAGTGAGGTCAACGAGAAAGTTAGGCCCTAGAGGAGCACCAGGGTGGCTCAGTGGGTTAAGTGTCTGACTTTAGCTTAGGTCATGATCTTGTAGTTCGTGAGTTCAAGCCCTGCATTGGGCTCTGTGCTGACAGCTCAATGCCTGGAGCCTGCTTCATATTCTGTGTCTCCCTCTCTCTGTCTCTCGCTTGCTTGTGCTCTCTCTCTCTCTCAAAAATAAATAGACATTAAAAATTTTTTAAAAAGAAAGTTGGGTCTTAGAATAGAACTACAACAACACTGCCACCAAAATAATAATGTTAAGTATTTACTATGTTTCAGAAACTATGGCATATCTACCTGTGTAATAATAATAAACTCATTTGTTCCTTTTTTAAAACTTTTATTCAGTTAGAATTTCGTTGTTAATTTATTCTGTCTTTCATTCATAACAAATTGATTACTGCTTCTGCCAGTTATGGTAGGCTTTGGAATTTAGTTACATAATTTAGCCACAGAAATTCCACTTACCCCAAACAATTTTTCAGATGCAGAGATTTGCTAATAGCCAGAAATAAATTTCTTAAAATACAGGAAACAAAGACTTTTAGAAAATAGGAAGTCAAAGTTTTAAGTCAAAAGAGTAAAAAACTAACATAAAGAGAGAACAAAAGATTAATAATATAGTAAATGTTCATGTATTCTGACTAACAAAACATACTGTCATCTAAACATTTACAAGCAAATATTTCCCAGAACACGACAAATTAAGTCTCCAACTTAACTATACATTTTACATGTATAGGCCTTATGACATAGGTGCTAACACTGTCCCAGTTTTGTAATAACTCACTTCAAGTCACATACAACAATGTTGGAGGTCAGTATTCAAACAGAGGCCTATCTCCCTTTTCATCCTGTACTCTTAGCCATTGTGCTGACAGCTGGACTACCATTGCAGGAAAAGAAATCGACAGCTGCTTCTGTTGTGTGACTTCAAGGGATAATGGGAAAATCCTCTCTGCTCACATCTTCGAGTTCCCCCTCCCAACACAGATCTGTTCACTTTAAGCAGGAGGGAACAACTGGTAGAGCAGAGAGAGCATGAAATACAGAGTCCCAGACCGGCTGCTGACCTTGGGTAAGTAGATGAGCCTCCCTGGGGAGGATTATAACAATAGCTACCCCACAAGACTGTACGGGCATTGCATGAAAATGTCGAGAAGCACATTTTGAACGTGGGAAGGGGCATGTAACAGTTAGATGCTATTATTAAGATGCAGAACTAGATAAAGCACATGACTTCTCCCAGAAGTGTGTACATTTAGACAATGGTATCTACACAGAGATTCTGAGTGATGTTGGGAAAGGGGTGGTTGTGGAACTCTGGGGGATGGAGCACACGGGGGTCATGAGGAAGGTGCATAAGGATGCCTGACATGGCTGGGGGTGGAGAGGAGGCTGGGGCCCCTACTTTCCACTTGTCACCTTGGGCAACCATGTGGCTAGAACCATAACCCCCAGATACCAAGACTGGATTTGTACACTACTTTGTCAGAAAACTCCCAGCTATCACACACTTTCTATTTAGCTATCATAAGATACAGTCAGGGTCATTCGAGAGTAGTTATTATCCATGGGGATGAGGACCCAAGCACAGAATCCAGGGCTAAGAACAAGAATAAGTACTCCAGTCAGTCCCCAGGGCTTGGTCAGTGTAGACCAGCAAATGGTAATCTTGAAGTTCTCTCACATTCACACCAACCCTTGCCCAATAACCTCAAGGTTACCTTATGGAATCTAATTTCCATTTCTAGATAAAGCCAGTCCAATCCTTTAGCAAGACAGTCAAGCCCTCTATGGGAGCACCTAACTGCTATAGTTTGGTGGCATTTCATCTCTGTGTTTGTAGGTCCTGCACACTTTCTGGGGAGAACTTTGGTTATCTGGACAAACATCAAGTAGAAGAGATGACCGTGTAACTACCTCAGGTGCCTCTCATACTTGTCTGGATCACTCACAGAGCCTTATTTGGTAGCTATTCCTTGAGCTGGAACCAATTGGACAGGATAGGATGGAATTGCATTGACCTGAACTGAATTTGAATCAGTTGACCTGGTTGCCTTTTCTAACCTTGAATCAGGTAAGGTGAGAAGGTCTCTGTTTCCTTTTAGCCAGTGTCTCAGACCAGCCCCATCTTGGTGCACCCCTATCAGTGAACGGAACACTCTTCTGTTGAGTTGCTGGAAGTCATCTTTGATACTGCTTCCCCTCCATAATCTTCACCTCCCATCACCGAATCCTGCTTATTTTTATCTCATGCTCATCTTAGGAACATATTCACTTTCCACCTTTACCACCACAGCCTTCGCCCAAATCACTGCCATCTCCCACCTTGATTATTCGTGCAACCTACTGAATAGTGTCCCTTTATCTGTTCTTGTCCCACTCCCAAGTTCTAACTCCAGACTTAAAGCAATGACACACAACCCACACAAACTCCCCCCACACACACACACACACACTGCAGCAAAACACCAATGTAATCATGTTTCTCCCCTGGCAATCTATAAGGTCTTCTCTGTGCCATTAGGATAAAGGTAAGAATCCTCAGTACAGCCTATGAGCACAGCCTGGACCCTCTCTCCCAGCTCTTCACACTTCTCTGGTCGCCAGCCTCTGGGTCTCCTCAGCCATTCTGGCCATGCAGGTCCTCAAATGTTCCACACTCCCTCATAGTCCTGATCCTTTTCACACATTGTCCCCTCAGTCTGACATGCTCTCCATCTGAACCCTTCCCCTGCCACCCACTTTCCTATACCTGAGATCAGTAAACATAGTCTTCCTTCATGCTACAGAAGGTCCTAGAAGGTCTTACCCACTCTCCTGTAACACTCTTCCCCTCCTTCACAACACATATCAGAATGTGTAAGTATACAGATGTGTGATTTTTATTAATACCATTTTCCCACTAAGCAACAATCACCATGAAAGCAGGGACTGCATATTTTTTACCTACTATCTTCTCCTTAGGGCCTAGTATTGGGCCTGACATATGATAGGGAACAATAGACCTTTGTTGTTGAATGTTGAATGGATGGACACCACCAGCCTTTCAAATCGCCAAGGATGACTCAGGGAGCAGGGCGATGATGAGCTGTGACCCATGCACCTGTCACTCCACCCCTCCTCCCACTTGGAGCTTACTCATTTCTGCTTCAGAAATTTTGTGTTTACAATTTACAGTGACACTTCAAAGGCAACAACACTGTAGGTCATAAAAATACTCAGTATGACTATAGACAAGCTTTTATTATTGCGTGGAGTATTTTAGAATAGTTCATTATTTTTAGGGCATTGTTTAGAACAGTTCCTGTCATACAACCATTAAATTCTGACCCTAAGGGCCTTGTCAGGGTCCAGTCTTTACCCATTACATCAGCTGGATCTCATAGAGGCCAGAAAGGAGGCTACCTAGCTCTGTTTGAATGCCTCCTGTGATGGAGGAGGGGCTCATGACCTCTTTTCCACTGTGGAACAGCTATGCTTGTTAGAAAGCTCTGCCTTTTGTCGTGCTGGTATCTGCCTCACTGTAACCCCTCCCCCATGTTCTTGAGCCCACTTACCAAATAACCCTAAGTGTTCGTCCACATGACAACCCTTCAGTTACTGAAGACCACTGACAAGCCACATCCGAGGACTTTTCTTCTATATTTTATGCTTTCTTCAGCCTTGATTTTTTATTTATAGACCACATCTTGCTATTTTATTGCATACATTCTTGTAAGCTGCCTTAAATCCTGTGTGGAGTAAAGCTCCATATAAATAAATCCTTGTGCCTTTCCTCTAGGTAACAACTCAAGCTCCCCACCTGACAAGTCTTCCCACTACTTTGCATTATGACCTGAGATGTATCCTCTGATCATCCTGACACTAGAATAAGGAACAGTATAGAGCCATTCCCAAACTCAATCTTCACCTCAGACAGCTATTGCCAAGTCCATCAAGGGTCTCTGGGATCAGTGTCCTAGGACAACAGGGAGAGTTTACATCCATCAGTGATGTTTCACAGTTTTGTTTGGCAAAACAGTTATTAGTGATGTGCTAAGGACTTAGAAACCCCCCAAACCACCCACCCCTGACATGAGATAACCTAGCCTTCTATGTGAATTAATAGAGACCACAGCAATAGAACACCCTCCTGCCCCTCCACACTCATAGTATACTCCCCCTCTGTTCTCTTTCACGGCTGTATGTCAGCACCGGCTTTTAAAAACATGTTTCCTCAGGGCACCTGGGTGGTTCAGTTGGTTGAGCATCTGACTCCTGATCTCAGCTCAGGTCATGATCTCAAGGTTTGTGGGATTGAGCTCCATGTGCAGATTGGGATTCTCTCTCCCTCTCTCTCTCTCTCTCTGCCCCTACCCCCATTCGTGTTCTTTCTCTCTCCCAGAATAATTTTTTAAAAACCTGTTTACTCTATCTGAATGCATTCCTTTCCACTCTGTGGGCCTCCTCCAACAAGGAGTATTTCCAGCTTTTTCAAATAGCTATCACCTTCCCTTCTGCACACAAAATGCTCAGCTCACCCCTAGCCTAAAAATTACTAATAATGAAATATTTAAATCCTATCTTAGCCCAAAGCTGACATCCTAGCCTTTTCTGTGCAAGAATGAGTAAACCTCTGGGAAAAAGCACTGCTGTTATGTGAGAGTAGATCCAGGTTTTGTGAGGACTATCAAATATACAATTTGGGGGTAGGAGGGCTCGTGAAGATAAAGAATTCAAAATTAAAAATAAAAAATTAGGTACAGAAGTGAATATTTAAAACAAGGAAAAATTGTAATAAATTACATTTTTTAAAGAATGGACGAGTATTACAGATATCCAGGAAAAAAAAGGAATTTTTTAAATTAATTGCCCGACCTCTTTAACATTTCCCTCTTACTTTTTTTTTTAACTAGCATTCTCTTAAACTGTTTCTTTATTTGACAAGGATTCAACCTGTCTTCCAGTTCAGTTAATCAAACAAACGTGTTTATTATTTATGGTTTAGAATTTTTTTAGCTATTTCATTGTTGATAATATGTAAGTTGGTAGTTTTCTCAAATTCGTAAAAATCTCTAATCAAGTGTATCTTATATGTGAACTGAAAGTGTTCCAAACATTTCAAGTTTGTTTGTGCTGTGACTGATCTTAAATCTTCTTTGAACCAACAACACCCATTAACCAGTTTGTCACTGGTATCTCATCAGAGTGGTAGATTATGAATTTTTGGTTATCTTATCTGATAGGAAAAAATTTGCATTTTGACTGGGCCTTGACAAGAACCTGATCCTCTTCCTGCAAGTTTATATATCTCATAACCAGAAGGACATGCCACATGCCAACTTCTGGCCCTGTACATTTCACACCTTTTCTCATCCATTACCCACATTTTTCCCAATGCCAGGTTTCCAAGGACGCATTCACACTTGGTGTCATTGACTGTGAGTCCATGCTGGGTGAGCTGTCCCAGTGGGTGGGGAGAGATCCCTGGAACTATGAGCAGTCACTTAACTACATGCTAAAGACATGCAAACCACACAGTATACCCCTAAACTCTAGCAGTTCCCTTTGCTGAAGCTTGAATGCCACTCAACAGCAGGGAAACCATGCTTGAAGGAGAGCCTGAATAGAAAGAGACAGCAGTCTTAACTGGTCACACTTAAGTGTTAAATACTCCTATACACTGAGTGTTTGTGTCCCTCCAAAATTCATGCGTTGAATCCCTAATCCCCAACGTGATGGTGTTTGGAAATGGGTCCTTTGGGAACTATTTAGGGCTAGGTTAGGTCAAGAGGATGGGGCCCTCATAATGGAATTAATGCCCTTTTGAAAGAGGATCCTTGTGTGTCTCTCCCTCTCCATTGCCTCCTTTCACTACCCATCACCCCACCTTGTAAGGACATAGAGAAGATGCTTGCTGTCTGCAAACCAGGAAGAAGGCTTTCACCAGACCTTGAGTATGTTAGCACCCTGATGTCAGACTTTCCAGCCTTCAAAACTGTGAGAAATTTCTGTTGTTTAAGCCACCCAGTCTATGGAATTTGGTTAAAGTAGCCTGAACAAACTAACTCAAATATCTTATATTTATAAGTTTCACGGATCACATAACCATGGGAAGGCATCACGAGGGTCCATCCTAGGTCCTGGGAAAAGTCTGAGCAAGCGAGGAGTCTGAAACTGAAGCCTCATTTGCTTCCTGGTACATCTGCCTTGGCTGTTAAACTATCCTAAGAATCCCCAAGATATGCCCTCCTTGCCACTTAACCCCTTGGAGTTTGGCTTCTACCCTCCCTTCTTATAACTCATCAAGGAACAGCTAACCACTCACTGCATTATCTCTCCCCCAGTCTTTATTCTTCTCAGTCCTCTGCCTTCTTTCTCTAAACCAAGTTACTCCCTTGCCTCTCATTGAACACCTTCCTGACTCATTCACCTCCTATCTGTCTTGCCCACCCTCCCATCTCCCCTCTGTTCTCCCTGAATGATGGTGCCTTCCCAAGTTCTGCCCCTGACTCCTCCTCCCTTCTCTCTTCAGAGCACTCTTCCTTGGAAATCTCACTCGCAGACTTCCATTATGACTGCAGTGTGTCCAGTCTCCTCCTCTCTAGAAAGGAGCTCTCTCTCTAGAGCCAGTTTAGTTGCTCGCCAACAACTCCCCAACACTTTAATCCACTGTCTTTCTCTCCCCTCTTCTTGCCTCCTCTTGTCTATCAATGCTGAGAGATCACTGTTGACTCCTGTTTCACCCTCGGCCACCACATCCCCTTCTCCCCTTTCCTACTGCCACTGCCCTGCTTCTATCCTTAGCATCTCTTAACTACAGTCAAGAAAATTCCACTTATTCAAGAGAATTCACAACCTAGTACTTCCCCACCTCCTTCCACCCAGATGGTTTTTCCTTCTCTTTAGAACTGCTACATGCTTTTTATTTCTCTGATAGAATCTAATATTTCATCTTGTTTTTATATGACAATAACACATATAAAGTGTTCATAATGTGAACATAAGTGTTCATTTTGTTCATAATGAACACATAATGTTCATAAGTGTTCATTTTGCACTATCTCATATAATACTCACACCCACCCTCTATTATTATTAATATGATCATTGTTTCTATTTTTAATGAGGAACCAGAGCCTTAGGGGGAAAATGAGTAATTTGCTCAAGATCATATAGAAAGTGGCAGAGCCAGAAGGTTAGACGCAGTTCTCAGGCTACAAATAATCATAAGCTTAATAAATGATAACAATAGCTACTATTTGTTGTGCACTTACCACATGCTCTATAAACCTTGCATTATCCTATGAGGTACTATCATCTCCTTCTCACAGAAGTGAAAACTCTAAAAGACCCCAGAACTTACCCCCCTAAGGTCTCCTAGCTGGTAATGCCAAAGTTAGTACTGGAACACAGGTCATTTGCCTACAGAGCCTAAGCTAGTTACCATGTCACCATACTGCCTCCCTCTCTGTTGACTTCAGCTTTATTGTCTTGGCCTTTCTGCCTTACAGTAATCTTCCTGAAGGCAAGGCCACTACTGATTCATTTTTTTCATACTAAAGATAACTTTTTTATTTCAAAATAATTTCAAAATTACAAAAAGTTGCAAAAACAGTACGATTTCTTTTCCTGGATCATTTCAGAGTCCCTTACCAACAATGTTGCTCTATAAACTATTAATGATTTAGCATAAATTTCCTCTGAAGATATTCCTCTATATTACTACAATAAAACCATCAAAATGAGGAAATTAACATTGATACATCATTACCATCTAATCTCAGATGCCATCCAATTTTTACCAATTGTCCTACTTATGTTCTTTGTAGCAAAAGGATCCAGCAGAGACTTAAACATTTAGTTCTCTATGTCTTTAGTCCCCTTCAGTCTGGAATAATTCCTTAATCTTTACTCAGTATCTATGTCTTTGACATTTTTGGAAATTGCAGTTCAGTTATTGTAAAATGTGCCTCAATTTGAGTCTGTCCAATATTCTCTCATGATTAGATTCAGGATACAGGTCTTTGGCAGTAATATCTCAGAACTGATACTCAGTTCCTCTGTCTTCCTATCAAGTGGTCAATTTCTTTTCAAACTTTCTGTCATAGGGTTAACTTTGAAAATTGGATTAAGATGATACCTGACAGATTTCTTCAAGATGCTCTTTTGTCCTCTTAAATACATAAATATTTTGTGAGAGGCGCCTCTTTGAGATAATGTTATTATTGGCTCCCCATTCAACTTTTACCCAGTTAGCTTTCATATACATAAATGTTTCTTGGCTTAATTGCTACCAAAATGGTAAAAAGTGGTGATGTTCTCCTCCAAGTATTCCTTCTAGATTTATTAGTCATTATTCACTTCTCTCAATTTATTTATCCACCTATTTATTTATACTAGTAGGGACTCATGGATCCTATTTATTCAGTAAGTTAGAATTCTTTGTTAACATTACCTATTTTGAAGCTCAAATTATCCAAGGTGAGTGTGAATGTGTGGTGTGAGTGTGGGAGTCCCTTCAAGGAGGCTGCCGTGTTCTTTAGCATGTTTCCATTATTCCTTATGACCTGGGGCATACCAGGCTTCTCTTGTACTTTCCCTGTCCTGGTCCAGGAATCAGTCATTTCTCTAAGCAATCATGGCTCCTTTTAATAGAAAATGGTATTTAGAAATCAAGATCTGGTCTGTAGGTGTGCTTGTTATGATTGCGGTGTCACTGTTCTGTAGCTCTCTCAGTGGCCAGAGCTAGAAAGCTAGCAAACGAGAGTGTGTGTGTGTGTGTGTGTGTGTGTGTGTGTGTGTGTATGTAAAACAATAAGTTTACATCAATACTTTCAATTCCAATCTAAGATCACATAGTTCATCCCATTTTTCTCTTTTTTCCCAAATTTATAACTCTCTTCTTAAATAGTATGAAACCATGATCTCCAAAGTATTTATTTATTGGGCCAACCTCCCTATATATACCCAATCTCCTAATGCTGCCACATATCCCCCCCCAACCCTCTTTCTGGATACCCTTCTCACCCTACTGAGGCTCTTATTTCCCATGCCAGCCTGTCCCCACCCGAACGCTGCATCTTACCTTCCTATACAGTAGCCAGTCTTGCTTATCTCAATCTAATGGCTTCTAGACTGAATTATTCAAAAAGCTCACTAATTTTATAATGAATTTCTGAACTGGCACAGTGCTCTTTGCTGAGGGAAAACTCAATTCACATTTTTTAAATGTTTATTTTTGAGAGAGATTGAGAGAGAGAGAGAGAGAGAGGACACAGGCAGGGGAGGGACAGAAAGGGAGAGGGACAGAGGATCTGAAGCAGGCTCTTCACTGACAGCAGAGAGCCTGATATGGGGCTCAAACTCACAACCCATGAGATCATGACCTGAGCCAAGGTCTGATGTTTAACCAACTGAGACACATAGGTGCCCCTCACATATTTTTAATCAAATAAAATAAATCATTGTCCACTTGAGGTTTTTCTACATGAATGTTAGTCTTTATTAAGAAAATACCGTTTATACTTTATTATAAAATAATTCCTTGGCAAAAAGAAAGATTAAAAATTAAGTTCTTATTAAGAAGTCTAAATTCAACTTTTAGAAAGCTCAAAGTATCAACCAAAACTTCATCATTTTCCATCCACACCCAGCCTCCCCCCATTTCCATGAGAGTTCCTGACCTTCATTTTTTTCCAGTTCACTACTAAGGAAACAATGTTTAATTTTTTTTCCCAAAAATGTCTTTGTCACTTCATGAATTTAAACTGATCACCTTAGTTTTTCTCTGTCTAGGCTCTCGATTGCGTGAAGTTTAAAACCCTATTTCCATGACACACATTGCTACCTGCTTTTGCCAAGACTCTACTTTCTCCTGAGGCTTGCTCACTTCAAGCCCATCCACCAAGAGTTCTTCTACTGGGAACATGGCTTCTCTACTACACATCTTGATCCAGGATACTTTTCCTTTCTAACTTTTCAAAACCATAAATATATTATAAAAGGGCATATACAGCTTTCTCACAAATATTACATTTCAGTTGGTTGATTTATTTTTAAATTAAGGTACACACAGATGTGATGTGGTTATAAATAAACAGAACTGTGGCTTAAGGTTTTATTACTTTTATAGTTTATCATAAATATATAAAAAACAAATATATTTTAAAAAATAGTTGTTCTTCGGGGCTGCCAGAGAGATTAAAGAGTATGACAACCAGTAAACAAAGTTATGGCATCCATATTTCTTAGGCTTAAATTAAAACCTCTAGGGACAGGGGTGCCTCCCTGGCTTAGTCAGTAGGGCAGGCAACTCTTGATCTCAGAGTCATGAGTTCAAGCCCCATGCTGGACATAAAGCATACTAAAATGAAATAAAACTAGAGACTTTTGTGAAGGGCTGGATTGGAAATTTCAGTGACTACTGAATAAATGCTACCAAGAAACTTCAAGTCCAACTTATCGATATTAAGGTAAGACAAGAGCTGAGTTTCTAGTACCATCATCCACAGATTGTATAACAATAAGTCATATGTATTATCACATGCATTCCTCACAAGAACCCTTCGAGATAAGCAAGAGTTATAACATGATTGCACAAGCTCACGCCTCTTCGACGTGGCAGAGCTAAAATTCAATCCCACGTCTTCATTCACCCCACACATCATGCTGCCTCTCAAAACCAGATTATGTTTGTAATAGGTTTACAATTCCTTAACCACATCTTATGCTGTGCAGCCAAACTCCCTTCTACCTAATGAGATAGATAAATCAAGCCAATCAAGTCTAAACTCGTGGGGAGAATGCCTTCTGAAAAGATGTTTTCATTAAGGTAACTGGCTTATTCAAAAAATTATTTTCCCTTCACGATAAAGAGCAAGGTTTCTAAAGAAATCCCACACTAGATTATATTAAAAACTCAGAAAACCCTTCTGATATTAATTATGTATTTTTTTAACTGACAAAGTAGAATGAATGCTTTTTCTTCTGGGTTATCATTTTTATATGAAGACAGGACAATAAATTCCATTCATAGACCTTTTCACAGATGGCTATGCTACAGCGATGAGAATATAGGGCAGGAAAAAGAGTCAGTTATTTAATAGTCATTGCGAAGCCCAAAAATTACCATTTTACTTTTTGATGAATATATTACTTCTACCACTTTAACTTATTGAAAATTCTAAGAATTCTATCACTATGAGCAAAATGTGGTGCTTAACAATTATAAAACTAACATTATTTTTAAAATTCACAAAGTTATACAGAAGAAATTAAAATCACATACACCCTCATCATCAAATGATTAACAACTGGTTTCTCTTAAATGTCTTTTCCTGCATTTGCATACTTGGCTTGTTTTTGCACAATTAGGATCTTATAGCAGACTTTCATGTTCTGCTCTTTGTCCATTTATACTAGCATTTTCCCATGACATTCAACTCTATAATGTGACGTTAGTAGATGAATAACAGTCTTTGCGATGTACCCCAATTTATTTAACCATTATTTGTTTAACTCTATTATTAGAAATGTTGGCTTTTTTATTTTCACTATTAAAAATAGCAATGCAATAAATACCTTTGCAATAAATCTTTGGCCACAACTTTGGATAGATTCCTAGAAGTAAAATTATTGCATGAAAGGACATGAACTTTTTTAAGAATGTTGATTCATATTGTTAAATGCATTTCTAGGAAAATTGTACTGGCTTGTACTTCAACCAGACTATCAAAAAAAAAAACAAAAAACCTCTTTGTAGCACTTCATATTTTAACATTATTTTGCCAGTTTGCTAGTCTAAAAATGATCTCATTGTTTTAATGTGGATGCATTTGACTATTAATAGAACCAAATATTTTGCATATGTTGATTTTTCATTTACGTGGGTATATACATTCGTATTTCCTTCTGTCTTGTATCCATTTCCCTAATGGGATATTTACATTTTTATTTTCAAATATATTTTTTCATTTGTTAAATAAATAGCTCTTAGCATATTTGTTGCCAATATTATTTACCAGTTAATCATTTGCTTTTAATTTTTATGTAGTCAAATGTTCCACTATGTATTCGGAGCTCATAATGTTTAAAACATGTCATTACACATTTTGGTAAATAGAATAATTTATCTATCAATTTGTTCATTGTGGTTGGACAAGAGACAATAAAGCAAGCTGTTTGAGGAGTCTAGTAATCTCTTATCCAGCAGTCTTCACAGGTAGTTTTGGAGAGTAGTTAATTATTCAAAATCACTCTTCCAAACTCAGCTTTCCATAACCCTGAATGAAGCTTTGAATTAACCTGGGCCCTTTGGAAACTTTGTCTCCAGACATAATACAATTTCCTAATTATAAGAAGTAAATCTTATCAAAAGCACCCCAAGAGTCTTCCAAGGGACATCAAATGCTCATTGCCACATAATATTTTGATGTGTTAATTATAAATGAATGTAAAACATAAGGACTATATTTCCTCTAAATAAACAAGAATATAAAGTGGAAAGGTGCCTGGTCAGTTATATCTGGGACAATTTGGAAGGAAAAAGGAGTTTAACTCCAACCTAAAAGATAATTCATTTACCAACTGTATATCTGATCTCAAAATAAGTCGAGTCTCTTATGATCACAGTAATGTGATCTTCTGAGAGAAGATAGGAATTCCAGATATAGGTTTCTTCAACCTACATTCCAGGGCCCTTTGTGGCAATATTTTTAGAAAGAGGGAAGAACATACAAAGTATATCCCTTCCTCTTTCATTTCAGTTCTGACGGTATGAAATATTAAGATTCACATCAAGCCAGAGGAATCCTCACCATTGCACTCCACACTGAGCCCGCCCAAGTGAGTGTAAGAGAGACCAGCACTGGTGGCAAAGAGTTACCTTCGAGGAATTGAGCTGATGCTAGCCAAAACTGCCATCTGTCCACAGTGAAATCTGTCAATTGTGGCTATTTATGAAATCTCTAGTTGAGCCTATGAATGGCTCAGTCTTACCTTGCCTACTCAGTGTTACTCTCTTATCCAAAATCTTACTAAGACTTATACTTGTTCTTCTGAAAGGAGACAAGTATAGAATTGTCCCTAAAAATGTTCATGAAATACAGTGTTACGGTAAGAAGTGAAAAGAGGCTGGATTTTGGAATCAATCCTAGGCTCAAATCCTGAGGATACTTGCTATGTAATATTGGCTATGTCATTAACATCTCTGTGAAATGGGAGTAGTGATGTCTCTCTGGCCTCACTCACTGGTGGTGGGAAAGAGCCACCAAGAAAACAAACCCACGTGTCTGGCCAGCCGTAGCAGCTTGGTGCACGACACTTGCACAGGCCTGCCTTGTGGTTTTCCAAGTCACACAACAAAGTGGGATTGGGGAGAGCAATGGAAATGGAGGTGTGTGTAAGATTTAAAATATCATGGGAATGTTTAGCCTTCATTTCATTTTTCAGGAGTAATCGACATTCTTTTCACACGATACATCTATGTTTGCAGAACACCAGGATGCGCAAAGGGTCTGCTGCCTGTTTGTTTTATTTACTATCATTATCTGGAATTACTTAGAAATAAACAGAAAACCACAGATGGAGAAAATGCCAGTCTAGCAAAAAAAAAAAAAAGGTCTTTGTCAGTTCCAAAACCGTTAACAAATATTTCCTAAGCAAGATGAGCTTCAGACTCTCTCTTTCAGCCAGCAGACCATGCAAGGGATTACTAGGGATTCCTAAAGCAATCCATTTTTGCTCTCCAATAGGCAATCTTTTTGCCAAACCCCACCTCCTAAAACTCAAATACTCTAGGTCAATTCTGTCTTCATTTTTACCTTAAGTCGGTTCACAAAGTTACTGATAACACCAAGTGAGTGGACTCCAAATGTCTCTCAAAGCCAGAGCAGAAAGAGGGATGGAAAAGCTTAAGGGAAGATTCCTTATCTCAAGACTTTCTATAGAATTCTTTATATTTAAAGAAATACCACTGAAATGTGAAGCCCTCCATAAAATTTTGCAGCATTTAAAAATATTATTGTGCCATAAATCCATGGCTAATTTATCTCAAGGTTTTAAGACATTTGTAACATTTTTATAACTTAATATGTAAAGGAGAAATTTGTCTAAGAATTAAGTGTATTTTATGAGTTTTACCATACCTCAGAGCAAATGAAACCCAAACCATCATCAGTTTTCAGCTTATTCCTCATCATAGCTTAACAATGGACTTTTTTGCATAAAACCAGAGGCAACATATTTTCTAAGACAACGTCAAATTCAGGTATCAGGTTTCTTCTTTCCTCCCACACACAAAAAATTATTTCTATATTCATAAGCACACAGGGAATACCGTACTTAGTAGGTTGAGAGCACAAACTTTAGAGTTAGATAAGAAGGATTTTCTGGATTTGCCATCAAGGATTTGTGTGACCTTGGGGACATGCTCTACCATTTCTCAGCCTCAATCTCCAGATTTCTAAATTGGGCTGAATAGCGTGACCTTTGAAATAGGAGAAAAATCATAATAATTATACTCTACCTCAAAATACGTGAACTGTGTTCCAAGATAGCAGTGGTAAAAGTTCACAATGCACAGAATATTTATGCAGACATTTTATTGTTATCCTTTTTTTTCCCCCTTAAAACACAGACACGCAAATTCTCAAAGCCTCTGGAGTTAATCATTCTTCTTCCTTCTACTCCCAATACTTAAGTTAATTCGCTGCCTTTTAGCACCACACCTAGAGGATCACAGAATAGAAAAAACACGGGTACCTCAGATCAATGCTCCTTATAAAATATATGTTTCCTTTATAAGTCAGAGGTTTCCATATGCACGATCTTCAAGAAGTCACATCCCCTCTTTTTCTTTCGGTTTGGTGGGTTTCATGGGATGAAGGCTGATGCCTTCTCTGGGTCTACCATCAAGGATTCATTCTGAAAAGTGTAACATTACATAATAAATTATGCTGAAGTGAATATCCAAAATGAGAAAATGAGATCTTAAAACTATCTGCATAATTACTCTTACCATGTCTGACCATTGCCACAAATAATTTCTCTTGATTTTAGCAAGCAAGCCTCACTATATTTTTCATAAAATGAAGTTTGTGATGAACACTGCCCAAAGAATGCAGCAGATTCCATTTCACTAATAAGCTTGAGGTTGGCTGTAGGCTTTTTGGAAGTGATTAAATATGACAGACATAAGACATGTTTAAGAGTGTGTGAGGTGGCTGAATGGCAAAACTTGACTGAAACGAGAGAGAAAAGATATTTTAGCTTAAGTTTAAGGGCCAATGTGGGCTGGAGAAGGGTATGGGCTGGAAGCATGGGGAACAATTGAGATACTGGGAGACAGAAAAGAAGCCAGAGAGTTTCTAAGCAATAGGGAAAATTCTTCCAGGATCCATTAGACCTAGATTATTTTTTCTTGGTGTCCTAAACTAGGAAATTCTTAAAATCCTTCCAAACTTAGTTGCAGCAGGCATTTTCCAAGAGACTTTTTTTGGCTGATAAAAAGATTAGTAGACACCAACCTTAGTGGAGGAGAGCTATAGTTGCATCCTTACACAGATTTGTGAAGAGACAAGAGTTAAAACAACAGAGACACTGTCAACAGCACTCCATGACTGAGGCAAAAATGCTTTGTATTTTCAAGCGTGAAGGGTGACCAGTGCAGATGAGAAGTGTGAGAACTCTACTCAATCAAGCAAGACCTGCTATTCTGGATTAAGGATGTGTACAAGGTGGGAATGAAAAGCAGATCAGACCACAGAACCAATGTGATGCAAGAGAGAGACAACAGAAACAGGTCAGCTACCATGAGAGTCTATCTTAAGAAGCCAAGTGCCGGGGGGGGGGGGGGGGGGGGGGGGGGGGGGGGGGGGGACGACAAAGGGTCTTGAGGACAGGTTGCCATTCTCCCAGGCTCCCCCATTTCCTCTCCACATGGCCTTGGTCAGGTTACACTCTCCCAGCCAGGTTCCTCATCTGAGCAAATACCTGACCTTTACCCTCACTGTGCACGTTGGTGAACACACTTCACACCAAAAAGTGTGAACTGATTGTCAGCAGTGTGAATTCTTTCCTCCAGCAATATAAACCCTCCTAGGTCAGTGTTCTGTAGATGTGGTGGGAGGGCATCTATCCTCCTCCCCATAAAAACACTTCCATTTCCTTGAAGAAAGTGATTAAGTCACCTCTCAGAACCCTGGTACCCTTAGGGAGGAAAAAAATAGTAAGTTTTCACAAACGCAGACTCTCTTATTCCTCCTCCCCTCCCCCAAAGATTCAATTAACAAGAGGGAAAAGGTAGCGTGTTTTTAACAAGTTCTTCACGCTGAATTGCTTAGAGATGTACATTAGCCCTCCTTTTAGTAATAGGAAAAAATTATCTCGTCATGACTCGACTCTTTCCCACCTCCAGCGGAGGTTTGCAATCAATCAGCCGGACAGCAAGATTGATTTTCTAATTAAGCCGGCATTTGTATCTGCTCGCAGAGCCACAGAAGGCTTCCCTACTGTATCTTCCCAATGCGTTCCTACTTGTATTCGTTTACCCTCACGTTTAAAACCCTTTCAAAGTTGGGGGTGGGGGGTAGATAGCCACTCTCTCTGAGCAAATATCCAATAGGATAACTGCCTGCTTCGGGGGAGAATTACGTGAAGTTACAGAGCGGAAGAGAGAAACATGAAAAGGAGCCCATTTGGGTTTGATTTGGCTCACATGTGGATGAAATCTGCCACCCTGGCCCTGTCCCCCTCTCCACCTCCTCCCACCCCCAGGCCCAGCCAGGATACAGCTCCACAGCTCCACTGGCCCAAACAGATGGTTGGGGGAGGGGGGAGGGAGGGCAGGCTCTTAGCATTTCGAAAAGCTCCATTTCAAGCCCTGCTTGCCAAAAAGGTATAGCGGGCTTTTGTGCCGGCCTCTGTGATGAGATGTGCTGGTGATTTAATTTACTTAGGGGAAGAATATGAAACCCTGAAACGGCTCAGCCGGATTAAGCTTCCTCAGGGACTCCCCCCGGGAGGAGAAAACTTACTTTAGCAATTCTGGATCCTATGGGCCCGTGCCTTGTTGATCAGGACCTTCCTTCAGTGAGAGACACCGGGGAATAAAGCTAAAATCAGTGAGAAAAGCTTGCATCTTTTTAGTTCGTTCCTGGTACATCCATTACCTAATGTTTTATTTAAAAACTCAGTCTTTCACTAATTCGAAATACCAATTTCAATTTCGGGAACATTCTGACCTGACCTGGGATGGGGTTTATTTATGCTCAGTGTTAAAAAAGAAAGGAAGTGAGGGAGAAGGAAAAAAAAAAAAGAGAAGAAAGAAACAGATGAGGAGGGTGGCTGAGGCAAGGTGACTAGGGGGTGGCCATGTGTGATGGGCTTAGTTAAGAAACAATTTGTTTTAAAGACCTTAAAAAAATAGCCTTTCAACTAGCATCATTCATATCCATTAAGTAGCTGCTGGACTTTGATGGCACCGCTCCAGTCATTCATGTCCCCCTGGGCTACGCAAACAACATGCTCCAAATTGAACTCCCTCGTCTTTCCGGAAGCCACGTCCTCTTTCTGACCTCTCTATTTCTGTATATGGCACCTCTGTGCTCCTAGTCATCAGGCGAAAACCTGGGGATCACTGTGGACTCCATTCTCCCTTGACCCCCAGCCTCTCCTGTGTGCTGTGCTCTATTTCACTACCAGGGTAATATCCTAATTCTTTCCAGAGAGTATCTTAGAGTCTGTCATCCCATGCTCAAGGACATCCAGTGGCTTCCCACTGAATCCTACTGAGGCATAGACTCCTCAGTTCAGCAGGTCTCTTTAGATTTTCTGATGTGATGTCCATGTTTTGATGGTTTGCATGAGGAGGGCGGTGCCACCCCCAGGGCATTTGGAAATTGTGTCAGAGTTGTGTTTGTTTGCCTCAGTGACTGGAGGTCAGTGTCATTTAATGAGTAGGACATTAACATTACTACAAGTTTAGCCAAACTTCACTCTTCCTCCAAACATATTTCCCCTGGTTATGACCTTATCCAAGTTCAAATCAATCCCACGTGCCATCTCTTTCATACAAACTGTCCTGACCACCACCATCCTGCCTCAACATGCATGCACGCACGCTCACACACACACACACACACACACACACACACACACAGGACTTCATCTTTCACTTTCCTGAATATCACTTATGGAATTCATCACAATCTGACTTTTACAAATAAATTGGCCTCATTATCTCTCCATTAAATTATAAACTCCTTGAGTACTCATTATTTACCTCTCACACAAGTTACACAAGGCTTTGGATACACCAAGTACTCAACATGTAATCATTAAATTGATCTGGGATGAGGATCAGGAGGAGGCCCAGGAAGACAGGCAGATCCTGAAAGACTGAGTAGCGCTGGCAAGGGCAGATCATATTCTTAGAAAGGGGAAGACCAGCCAGGCTGAGGGATCTAGCTCACATGAGCAGTCTGAGAATGAGACAGTCCTCGAGATGAGAGGTGATTCAGCAAGAGCTCAAGTCCTTGGTGGTCAGGCAGAAAGAAGGGCAAAGAAGACACCAATGAACAGCTCACAGAGGCATCAGGAAACAAAAGGACAATTCAGAATCAAAAGTGATCTCAATAAATGATTAAGAACCTGGGGGCCAGTGGTCTTGGCAGGTTGTACCCAGGGCCTCACAGCAGATAAAGGGGAGCAGCTGCATGGCAATGGACCTGAGACACAGCTGGATTCACGTTTTGCCCCAGGCTCTGAGCTTTTGTGTGGTTCCTCTGAGGGTGGACATCAATCCAGCTCCATTAGCATGAGCTCTCCAGGAGGGACAGCCCACTGGGAGCATTTGGCCTGTGTATAAGCAAGAGGCAGCAGAAGCTGTTAGAAGGCAGAGCTGGGGGTAGGAACATTAGCTGCCTAGCTGTTTGAAGGGAGAGGCTACAGGTGGGAGAAGGAGAAAAGCAATATTTCAGAAGCACGCTCCACTGAGGTAACCTGGACATATGACTAATGGTTGGGAAGAAAAGTGACGTTGCGGAAGAGAAACAATACTTGAGAGGGAATTTTGCAGAGGGCATGGGGGAGGAGAAATGCTGAACAGATAAGTCCATAAGTAACAGCAACTATGCTAGGTGCTACGATTGAAACCATGGAAATAGAAAGAGAGAAATGAGAGAATGTGCTTATAAAGAAGACTTCGAAGGCAATGGCAATGACATCTCAAAATGCAGAGTCTCCCGGGACTCTGTGGAGAGAACAGAATCAAGTAGTCAAAGAGAAAGACTAGAGAGAGCACAGAGAAAGATCCTTTGACTGGCAAGATCACATTAATGTGTTATAACCCATAAACTGGGAGAAGGAACTGGAATGAGTTATAAGAAACTGAAATTAAATGGGGGGGGGGGGTTGTTGGTACGCCTGGGTGGCTCAGTCAGTCAAGTATCTGACTTCTGCTCAGGTCATGATTTCAAAGTTCATGAGTTCAAGCCCCGTGTCAGGCTCTGTGCTGATAGCTCAGAGCCTTGAGTCTGCTTCAGATTCTCCCTCTCTCTCTCTCTCTGTGCTTTCCCCCTTGTGTTCTCTCTCAAAAAAAAATAAATAAATACACATTTAAAAAATTAAAAAGATTTTAAAATGGAAAGTCCATATATTTTGGAAAAGTAAAAACCATGAACTACAGCAAGAATAACCAAGAAAATGCATCCATGACTATTTATTGGAGGAGAATTTCTGTGATGTACCTTATTAGACAGGTGATATTTGAAATATACCTCAAGAAATAGGAAGAATTTCAGTAGGTAAAGAGAAAAGAACCAAGCATTTATAGGTGATGCAGACATTATGAACAGCAAGTAGCCCAGAATCAGGCAAGTACATCCCAAAGATAGAAGACAAGTGTATTGGACAAAAGAGAATGGAGGAGAGGAGAGAAACAAGAAGAGGTGATTTGCACCACTGGAAAACTGGATCATCATGTAGCTGGTGGCCAGCCATTCAATGTCATGGAAAGGAAGGCACACATGGCATGGAGATATTGAGAAAATATATTCACTGATATATGAAAAAGTTACTTGACTTAAAAAAGTTATATGCATCCCCATGTTTATTGTAGCATGATTTCCAATAGCCAAGATATGGAAGCAGCCCAAATGCCCAGCAATAGATGAGTGGACAAAAAAGATGTTGTATATATACACAATGAAATATTACTCAGCCATAAAAAAGAATAAAATCGGGGCACCTGGGTGGCTTAGCCAGTTAAGCATCCAACTTTGGATCAGGTCAAGATCTCATGGTTTGTGAGTTCAAGCCCCACATCGGGCTCTGTGCTGACAGTTCAGAGCCTGGAGCCTGCTTCAGATTCTCTCTCTCTCTCTCTCTCTCTCTCTCTCTCTCTCCCTCTCCCTCTCCCTCCCTCCCTCTCCCTCTCCCTCTCCCTCTCCCTCTTCCTCTCCCTCTCCCTCTCGTTCTCTTTCTCTGCCCCTCCCCTGCTCATGCTCTCTCTCTCAGAAATAAACATTAAAAAAATTAAATATAAAAAACTAAATATATATTTAAAAAAGAATGCAATCTTGCCATTTGCAATAACATGGAAGGATCTAGATGGTATAATGCTAAATAAGTCAGAAAAAGACAGGGGCCATATGATTTCACTTATACATGAATGTAAGAAACAAACCAAATGAACAAAGTAAAAAAGACCAAAACAACAACAACAACAACAACAAACAATCCAGACTCTTAACTACAGAGAACAAACCGATGGTTACAGAGGGGAGAGGGGTGGGGGATGGGGGAAAACAGTGAAGGGCATGAAGGAGCACACTTATCATGATGAGCACAGAGAATACATAGAACTGTCGAATCACTCACTCTATTGTACACCTGAAACTAACAAATAACACTGTATGTTAACCATACTGGAATTTAGTAAATAAACATTTAAAAAAGAAAAAAATGTTACTTGTTTCTGTAGAGAATTGCAACATCCAGTTTGCGTTAAGCATCGCCACTTCCCCCCCTTCCCTCTCATGCCACCACATTCTTGGATGATTTTTCCTTTCAAATCTTGGGAAGGGAAAGAATTCTATGAGCTTCCTGGACTTGGGCTGCTGCCACTCTCAGCACCTCCCTTTGCTTTTAAGAGTCACGGTTGCATTCACAAAGGAATGGTGACAGAGCTAATTAGAGGGAAAGTTAATTAGAATCTAGAGCTCCTAAAATTTATCCCTTCCTTCAGCAACTCTTCAAGTTCCTGAAAGTGCTGCATAGAGAAACAGATCTGCCCCGATGCAGGTAATTTCCAAGATGGTTAAGAGAGAGGAGAGGAGGATGGGGCTTAGAAGCACAGGAAGAATTCGTGTTTTCACTTCTAATGGTTTGCCATGGGGGGTGACTCTAGGTGCTAGGGATAGATGTCCACAGAGCTGTCTCGGAACAGACTACTCATCCCTTTCAGTGAAAGAGCCCCAAAACTGCACGAGAGAACTAGGCTGAGTAAATCCCCCTTCTCCACACCAGAGCCAATTTCAGAGTCAACTGCGTCATTAATTTAACCCATGGCCCTTTTAACCCAAGGTCCTGTCCTATTCAGAGACATGTCTTCTAAGAGCCAACTGACATTTGGGGCACAAAGGCAAGTGAGCTGAGGCTGAAGGATAGGCAAGTGATTTTTTTTGTTTGTTTTCTTTCTAAATATGTGGAGGAAAATATGGTCACATGTATGATCCCCTGAAGGGCTCTTTCTTTTGCACTTGGACGATAAATTGCTACCACTTATGGAAGAATAGAAGATTCGTCCCCAGGCATTCATTTTGTTACATCCTGGAGCCAAAATCTATCTCAGGGATAGGTAGGAGGAAAAGGAATTGCTACAGATGGGGGAGAGGGGAAATCTGGTTAATATGAATTTTTCATGAAATTAAATGAAATGAGAGTAACTTCTAGAATCAGAATGACCTCGGGTCAAAACTTCACTTCAAACTTACAATTAGAACTGCAATTTTCACCTCTCTAAAATAAGGGTAATAATACCTTCTTATGGTCATTGTGAGGACAAAAGGAGATCATGTTCAGACAGCTTAGCTCAGTGCTTTGCATGTCGTGTCTATTCTAGGAGAAAGGATTGTGTTGGTAAGGACTTAGAAGGCTCTTCACTAAACAAGATTAATGTTGGGGTATGAGGCATAGAAATAATAGTAGTTGCCACAAAACCAGCTGCCATATAGCCAGGCTTCTTTGCCTGTCTCTCCCTTATGGGAATTTTGGTTCTGGAACCCAGCAGGATGAATCACTGGACACCAAGATGACTGCACATCCAGCATCTATTACTGGTATCTTTCTTAATGTTTTCAACACCATCAAAAAAAAAAAATGGACCAACCAGCCAGTTGGAGCCCATTCAACACTAAATAAACATTTGGAATGAGGCCATGTCTTTTGCAAAATTACAATCCGCTTAAAATAGATGGCCTCAGAGGTCAGTTTCAAATATACTCCATTGGATGTCCACATTTGTTTATCTCTCTCCAAAGGCAATTTGGGGGCAAGCAACCCAGACAGCTGCTCGGGGCATTAGGCACTAAGTACAGACGCTGCTGTTCCTTGAACAGGATGTGCTACGCTACTGCTATTTCAGACAAGGCCTCCATCTACCCATGCCGAAGAAGGCAAGGGTCCCCCAACAAGTGTGCAAGCCTTACAATGGGCATTTAGGGAGGGAAGTGGGAAAAGGGGGGAGGGAGAAAGCTTTTTGCATCTTTCTGATCTGGAGCCCCATTGGGGTCTCTAATTTCTCCTATCCTTAGCAAAATGATCTCTTGGTTTTCTGATAGACAGACAGTCCTAAAACCTTACTGAAAAGCTTTCATGCAATTTTGTCTCAAAGAATGAACCATTTTCACAAAGCACTGTTTAGGTAAAATAAATCAGGAAAATGTGGACTAAACCGTTCCCCTTCATAAAGGCACATGTTGCAAAGGAGGAGATGGGTTTATGGCAAAACTTTCTTGGGTTTCCAAAAACTATAACACTAACGATTAGTTTTAGATGTAGACATTTCTCCCTTTTCATCTCCAATAAAGTAGTAATAATGATGGTATCACATACGCTTTTTTAGTGGGAAAAAATTTTTAATTGCCAAGAATAGAATTTCCAGACATTGAAGAGACTAATAAATTGGCTATTAAAACACTTTTTAGGAAATCATTAACTTTGAGTATGCTGTGTAGAGTAGTTCTCAAGTCTTTGATTGATCCATGTTAAAATGAGGAATAAAAGAACTGGCTCTTGCAAGTAAGAATGTTCTTTGTAGGTTCAGAACATTTTATTTGAAATGAAATACGAATTCTTCTGAGACAGACTGCCTTGACTGTTCTAGCCCGCACTGATTTTCTCCTTTCCTGAACTTCTAAAGCATGTATAGTCAGTCCACTGCATTCAGAAGCTAATCACCACAGCTTGTGTTTTTGTTTCCCATGTATTTGTTTTGTTTCCCCAATTAGATGGTAAGCATTTTGAAGGCATGGTCTATACCTTATATTTACTATGTATATATTGGGCACCTGTTAAGTTCTCAGTACACAGAACCTTCAGTAAATACTTACTGGAAAAAAAATTTTTTGGATTACTACAGTTTGAAGAGAGGGTGTCTCATATGAGATGCTGCTTCAATTAGGATTATCCAACATGCAGGCATATTAAAAGCACCTGACTACATATTAGAATTACCTGAGCAACTTTCAAAACATTCTTATGCCCTATGCTAGACGCTAGATTCAAACAGAGAGGATAAAAGAGTTATATGCCTTTGCTACCAAGGGGATTATAAATTAGGGCCAATGCAGGCATCGCAGGTAATATTAAATAAATATGATGAATAAATTCTTCAGATAGACAAGTTGATCCTATTTTAGCTTCCTCAGCTATCATTAATTTCGGAGAATACACTACAGTGATCTTGACTGGACCTGGGTATTTCTCAAGCCTTCTTCAATAACTTTGCTCCCGACCATCCTCTAAGATGGGGTTAGTTTTACAGATGGCTAACGTCATCTGTTATGTGCCTGATATTGACTATTTTTTGCTTACAAGCTCTATTTGCAAGTTCTAGGGGAAAATAACGTGGAGATGTGGCTTCACGTATCATGGACATGATATATCATTACTGTATGTTCTGGCAAAGATAAATGCCAGATTTATCCTTACCCCTAAAATACTGGAAGGACCCACTCCCCAAATACTAGACATCAAGCAAAGAAGGCTAGTGATCCCTGAGGAAGCAAAGGAGGTGAGAAGAGCAAGCGCCCCAGCTCACTCCCTAGAGAAATATTACAGATCCTCGTGCAGGGAGGGGAGCCTGGGAAGAGCAGAAGCAGAGGAAACGCAGGAGGGTGAACAGGGACGCCTGAGCACCAACAGTTCACAGAGCAGAGTACTGGGGGGAGAGAGAGCTGCACCACCAGAAAAATTCCAAGATTTGCACGAGACCCCTCCTCAAATACTCTACTAAGTACTGAGGAGCAAATGAAAGTGAGGAAACTGCCCAAAAAGGATTTAAGCAAACAGTGCCCAGAACAGTGCCTGTTTCCCACAGCCAGAAGAGCAAACCTCAAAAATCATGGTGGATTGACTAGAGCAGGGGTAGGGAAACTATGGTGCCAAGCCAAGTCCAGCCCATCACTGATTTTTGTAAATAATGTTTTATTGAGACACAGCCACACTCACTTCTTTATGTATCTGCTATGGTTGTTTTCGTGCAGCAATGACAGAGTTGACTAATCGGGACTGAAACTAGAGAGCCCTCAAAGCCCAAAATACTTACTGCCTGGCCCTTTACAGAAAAAGTTTGCTGACAGACGCCTATGTTAAAGTACTAAGAACAGCCTTGTCTCAGCAGTGGGAAAAAATTAACCCTGGACTAAATGCTGCTCTGGTCCTACCTAATAAAGCTTCCTTTTAAAAGCAAGATCTAAAGGGATGAAATTGTTTCTTAATTAGTTACATAACTATGTTCCAGAAGAAAGCTCAAGAATATCTTCAGAAACACAACAGGGCAAAATTCGCAATGCCTGACAAAAGTTACTTAGCAAGCAAAGAAGAAGGAAAACAGAATCCATTAAGTAGGGGGAAAATATCAATCAATTAAAACTGACCCAGAGATGACACATGATAAAATTAATAGACAAAGACATTAAGTTATTATGGTTGTATGCCATGTGTTAGTGATTGAGGAAAGATTGAACATGCTGAATGAATTATATATATATATATATATATATATATATGAAATACCCAAATCTAAAAGTTGACCACTACAATATATGAGAACATAAGCATGAAGAGTAAGAAAGGTATAAATGGAATTATATTGTTATAAGGTTTCCAAATAGTTAGTGAAGTAATTTAATATCATCTGAAGATAGATTGTGGTAACACATAAACATATTGTAATCTCTAGAGAAACTACTTTTAAAAAAGTAACACAAAGCATTATGGTGTTAAGCCCATCAAATAAATTCTTTGTTCCAAGTTGTCTTCGTTTCTAAACATTTCCTTTGCTTCTTTTTGTTTCCATTTCTGTGCTAACATTCCCCATATGTATTCATGTTTCTTGTCAACCTGTTCCATTAAGATTTTAATATACTTCCATGGTTATTCATTTAAAGACTATTTTTAAGAGCAGTTTTAGGTTCACAGCAAAACCGAAAGATACTGAGATTTTCAATATACCCCCCCATACATACCCTTCCCCATTATCAACACCCCCACCAGAGTGGTACATTTGTTACAATTCATGAAACTAACAGACACATCATAATCCCCCAAAGTCCATAGTTTACATTACAGTTCACTCTCGGTGCACATTTTATGGGCTTGGACTAATGTGTAATAGAACATTTCCATCATTAAGCATTGTGCAGTATATTTTCACTGCTCTAAAGGCTCTCTGGGCTCTGCCTACCCATCCCTCTCACAGCCAACCCCTGGTAATCACTGATCTTTTTACTATTTCTATAGTTTTACCTTTTGCAGAATGGCATATATTTGAAATCGTACAATAGACTTTCAGATTGGCTTCTTTCACTTAGTAATATGCATTTAAGATTCATCTGTGTCTTTTTATAGCTTAATAACTCATTTCCTTTTAGCACTAAATAATATTCCATTGCCCAGATGTACCACAGTTTATTTATCCATTCACCTGCTGAAGGACATCTTGGTTGCTTCCAGGTTTTGGCAATTATCAATAAAGCTGCTATAAATATTCACATGAAAGCTTCAGTGTAGACATAAGTTGTCGATTCCTCTGGGTAAATATAAAGAAGTGTGATTGCTAGATTGTATGGTAAGTGTATGTTAGCTTTATAAGAGACCGTCACAGTGCCTTGCAAAGTGGCTGAACCATTTTGCATTCTCGCCAGCAATGAATGAAAGCTTCTGTGGCTCCGTATCCTCACCAGCGTTTGGTATTGTCATTGTCCAGTATTCAGGCCACTCTAATTGGTATGAAGTGGTATCTCATTGTTCTAATTTGCCTTTCTGTGACATATGACATGGAACATTTTTCACGTGTTTATTTGCCATCTGTGTATTTTCTGTAGTGAGGTATCTAATAAGGTCTTTGATCCATTTTTAATGTTTTTTTTCTTTTTTGTTAACTTTTAAGATTTATTTGTGTATTTTATCTATCAGTCTTTTAGCAGATGTGTCTTTTACAAATATTTTCTCCCAGTCTATGACCTGTCTTACTCTCTTGACCTCGTCTTTTGCAGAGTAGAAGTTTTTAATCTTAATAAAATCTAACTTATCAATTTTTTCTTTCACAGATCATGGCTTTGGTGTTGTATCTAAAAAGGCATCACCATGCCCAAGGTATTCTTGGTTTTTCTTCTTTCTTACCTTTGAGGAATATTATAGTTTTGCATTTTATGTTTAGGTCTATTTATTTTGAGTTAATTTTTGTGAAGGGTGTAAGGTCTATGACTAGATTCTTTTTTTCCTACCTGGATGTTCAGCTATTTCTGCATCATTTGTTGAAAAAACTATTTTTGCTTCTATATGGTTATGTTAAAGTCCTTTTCTTGAAAATTTTAACATCTGGGACATGTACCAATTTGCTCCTACTATCTTTTTTCTGATAGTTACAGTTAACATTTTCCAGTTTCTTTACATGTTTTGTGTTTTTTAATTGAATGCTGAACATTATATGTAAAAGAATGGTGTATAATGAAGTCAGTAATATTTGCAGATGACATGATGCTATATGTAGAAAACCCTAAAGACTCCACCAAAACCATTAGAATAAATGTAATCAGTACAGTTGTATGATATAAAGTTAATGAATAGAAATATGTTGCATTTATATACACTGATAAAAAAGTGACAGAAAGAGAAATTAAGAAAATGAGTCCATTTGCAATTGCCCCAAAAAGAATAAAACATCTAGGAATAAACTTAACCAAGGATGTGAAAAACCTGTACTCTGGAAACTGTAAGCCACTCATGAAAAAAACTAAAGATGACATGAACAAATGGAAAGATATTCCATGCTCATGGATTGGAAGAATATTGTTAAAATGTCCACACTACCCAGATCAATCTACAGATCCAGTACAATCTCCCTATCACAATACCGACAACATTTTTCACAAAACTAGAACAAATAATACTAAAATTTACGTGGAACAAGAAAAGAGCCCAAAGAGCAAAAGCAGTCTTGAGAAAGAAGAGCAAAGCTAGGGGTATCACAATCCCCAATTTCAAGATATGCCACAAAGCTGTACTAATCAAATCAGTATTGTACTGGCACAAAAACAGGCACATGGAAAAGAATAGAGAGCCCCGAAATAAACCCCTTTATATGCTTATATGGTCCATTAAGCTACAACAAAAAAAGCAAGAATATACAATGGGGAAGCGACAGTCTCTTCAATAAATGGTGCTGAAAAAAACTGAACAGCGACATATAAAAGAACAAAACTGGGCCACTTTCTTACACCGTACACAAAAATAAACTGAAAATGTATTAAGGATCCGAATGTGAGACATAAAGCCATAAAATTGCTAGCAGAAATCATAGGCAGTAATTTCTTCGACAGTGGCCTTCACAATATTTTTCTAGATATGTCTCCTTAGGCAAAGGAAACAAAAGCAAAATTAAAGTATTGGGACTCCACCAAAATAAAAAACTTCTGCACGGTGAAGGAAACCACCAACAGAATGAGAAGGCAACCTACTGAATGATAGATTTTTTGCAAATAATATATCCAATAAGGGGTTAAATACAAAGTATATAAATAACTTATACAACTCAACACCAAAAAAACTCCACAAATAATCCAATTAAAAATGGAGGACCTGAATAGACATTTTTCCAAAGAAGACATACAGATGGCAAACCAACACCTAAAAAGACACTCAGCATCACTAATCCTCAGGGAAATGCAAGTAAAAACCACGTGAGATATCACCTTACTTCTGTCAGAATGGCTAAACACACACACACACACACACACACACACACACACACACACGAAAAACAGGTGTTGGTGAGGATGTGGAGAAAGGGGACCCTCTTACGCTGTTGGTAGGAATGCAAACTGAGGCAGCCACTGCAGAAGATAGTATGGAGTTTTCTCAAAAAGTTAAAAACAGGGGCGCCTGGGTGGCGCAGTCGGTTAAGCATCCGACTTCAGCCAGGTCGCGATCTCGCGGTCGTGAGTTCGAGCCCCGCGTCAGGCTCTGGGCTGATGGCTCGGAGCCTGGAGCCTGTTTCCGATTCTGTGTCTCCCTCTCTCTCTGCCCCTCCCCCGTTCATGCTCTGTCTCTCTCTGTCCCAGAAATAAATAAACGTTGAAAAAAAAATTAAAAAAAAAAAAGTTAAAAACAGAAATACCTTTTGATCCAGTAATTCTACTAGTGGGTGTTTCCCCCAGAAAACAAAAACACTAATTTAAAAAGATAATATGCACTCCTATGTTTATTGCAGCATTATTTACAATAGCCAAGATACAGAAGCAACCCAAGTGTCCACTGATAGATGAATGGATAAAAAAGATGTAGTATATATACATACATACAATATTACTTATCCATAAAAAAGAATGAGATCTTGCCATTTGTGACAACATAGAGGAACCTAATGAGTATTATGCTAAGTGAAATAAGCCAAAGAAAGACAATTATCATATGATTTCACTTATATGTGGAATCTAAAAAACAAAGCAAATATACAAAAAGCAGAAACAGACTCATAAGTACAAATAACAACCTGATGGTTGCCAGAGGGAAGAGGGATGAGAGGGATGGGCGAAATGGGTGAAGATTGGGAGGTACACGCTTTCAGTTATGGAATAAGTCACAGAAATAAAAGGTAGAGCATGGAAAACACAGTCAATGATATTATATGTAGTGCTGTATGGCGACAGATGGTAGTTACATTTGCGGTGAACCCAGCATAACCTATAGACTTGTCAAATCAACTGTGTAGTACACCTGAAACTAATGTAATGTGTCAACCATACTTTGATTAAAAAATATTGTTAAATATATAATATTTGTACTACTCCCTCACCCAGAAAGGATATCTCTTTTCTTCTGTCAGGCTACTAGTATCATGTGCTTAGTTCAATCTAACCCTTAGCTGAGTGAGGTCTTGTCTTTTCCACAATCCTATTCAGTTCACTATTGGTTTTATATGTTTTGTGGGCAGAATGGGGACTTTCCTTTCAGCTGGGCTTGAAATCTGTGAACACTTGAGACTCTGTAGATCTCTTTATGTTTCACAGCCCATTCTCTAGTTTTAAATCGCTAGCTCCACCCCCAGCTTTCTGTGCCTATGAGATCTCCCTCTGCCTCCCTGCCTTATCCCCAACCCCCAGTGGTCTTCTACTTAACATTTAGTGAGGGACTCCTGTGCTTAGAGTTATCCTTTTTATCTCTCCTGCTCTGCCTCAAGTCTTCATAGCCTACCCTATAAACTACCAAGAGGTGAAACCTCTTGGGAGAGAGTCGATGGGGAGATACAGACTTGCTCCATGCCTGAAGTCCTCAGGATGCCAATTCATTATTCCACCTCAAATTCAACTGTTAAAATTTCATCAAAAGTTTGCCTAGTTTTTCCTTACTCCAATATGTGTTGGAGTCACTTCACCTGACTTCCACCAGAATGACAGCATCTCTGGGTCTCTCTCTACTCTTCTAGGAAGAACCTGAATTTTCTGGGATTTAGTTCATTTAGGCTTCTTTGAATCCCTCAAGTCCCTAATGGGTTAAAAGCAAATCTATGATTTTGTAGATAATCTGACTTATTCTCATTGTTAGGATGAGAGCAACAGTTTCTTGGGACTCTCTCCATTCTAACTGGAAGCAGACTCCCTAGGGAGCTTACAGTTTACCATGAGCAATGCAGTTTGGCCATTTGTTACAATGATAACAAAGATAGAAGTAAAACACAAGAAGCATTATATTAATTCAGACTTTAAATTAGTAAAACCTACAGGACCTTAAACCACTGACTCTTGAGACGTAAAGCCGAACTACTTTAATAAATTATTTGACAAATTGTTTGCATAATTTGCCAATTAACAAATTTGAAATTAATAAGATATTTGCATATGTTGAACATTTAACCTGTGGGGGTGAGTTTGCCACAGACCTAAATAAAATTGAAATTAAAATTAATAAAATAAAATGAAATTGAAGAGTTGGTAAGAACTTACAGATCATTTAATCACACCCAGTCCAAAGAGCTCTCGGTATCTATGAAAGTCTGTTTAGAGCTGCCATATGATAGGAGAAGTCCAGTCTGTTCTGGGTCCCCTTCTCCAAGCATTTAATACTGCTTTCATCCGTTTTTTGTGTCAAGTTTTGAGTTACATATCATTTTAAATAGAGGTTCTGATCCTTTTACAACTATGAAAAATCACAGTCAGTTTCCCCCATATACACACTTCCAAAAATACATACACACAGAGATACACATACATTACCTTGTTAGGAAACTGAGGTCCAGAGATGTAAAGTGACTCCCCTAAAGTCATACAGCTAACTGATAGCTGAAATGGTGCCAGAAGCCCTCAAATCCAGTCCATTTTCTTCTCCACATGTTCCTTCTCATCACTAATTAATCTTCCTGCCCTACACTATTGTAAGTCTTCACCGCACTGGTCGATTTCACTGTGGAACCATGGATGAGCAGGTTTAGTCGGATTGATGAATGATTCCTAGGGCTTTGGAGACTCTCGTGTGACATCAGTTGGACCCAGGTGAAATGGTAATCACTAGTGTATAAATGATTTGGACACTGTAATTTCCCCCTGTGATTTAGTTTGCTTTCTTCTGTTGATTTATTTAGAATGTGCTCTGCTACATCTCCCAACCTTGCTACACTTGCAGTACCAATAAACGTCAAACAGATTAGACAGGCCCATTACTCAATGGGCACATTTCTAAAAATGGTACAAAGGTGAAATCCCAGCAGTTTGAGATGATTGGAGTATTTACAGAATGTTAGGAAAACATCTGCTTCAAAGATTCAGAGGTTCAGGAGTTGATGCAATGTTTTATTAGGAGCCTACACCACCACTAGTCACTGTACAGAAAATATTAAGCCATTATAGAGTGAATGAGTTTTGAGTACCTATTACATAGAATGGGCTGTACAGAGATTGGTCCTCTAATAGCCACTTAGAGTGAATACATTTTGCTTTTATCAAGAGAAAAGAGAATAGAACTCGCTTTTATAGCTTTGCTCAAAGATAAATGTGGGTAGAAAGAGGTATTTTTGTCTTCTGTGTTGACCACTTAGGTTTGGGCATATAGCATCCTTTCTCTGGTATACTGCCACCAAGGCTCAACAAGCAGACATAAGGTGGTAACAACTTACTAGAACTAATGTTGAATTTTGTCTTCATTTTACCATAGTAACCATTAATAGATCACCAATTCTAGAGCCAAACATTGTACATGTATCATTTATCTTTAAGAATCCTAAGAAATAGGTACAATCATTCACAATTTAAACATGAGGAAATTGGGGCTTAGAGAGATTAGTAAATTGCTTGTGGTCCACACTAAGTATCTGGCAAAGCTGGGATTCTAACCCAGTCAAATGAATTCTAAAGTTCTTGCTTTTTCCACTATTGTCATTGGTTGTGCAGAATGCATCAGCTTAGGGTTGAAACAACACCGCTTTGCAAAATAGGTTGTTCTGGTTATTTTATAACCACAAGAAGTTTATAAGCCCCTTATTTTTTAATGTTTATTTATTTTTGAGAGAGAGAGAGAGAGACAAATTGCGAGTGGGGGAGGGGCAGAGACTGAGGGAGACACAGAATCTGAAGCAGGCTCCAGGCTCTGAGCTGTCAGCACAGAGCCCGACGTGGGGCTTGAACTCAGGAGTGGTGAGATCATGACCTGAGCCTAAGTTGGATGCTTAAACAAATGAGCCACCCAGGTGCCCCTATAATCTATTTGAAAGCATCATCCGGAGTAATGTCTGTTGGTGGGGACACACCACAATTAGTAATGGATTAGTTTTAGAGACACTTCTGTAATCTCCTCAACAAGATTTAATTACATCTCCAGTGTTTTCTTTGTGATGTTTCCCCTTCTATAGCTAATGGGATAGTTGGTGGGAGTTTGCAAATAAGAAAATGATATGCCTGAAGATGGGGGAAGATAGCATATGAGCTGGGCTTGGCAAGAGCCAACCAGTATTTCCAGTCTGTGAGTCTAAATTCACCATGCAGTTTTATATACGCACACAAATGTACACATGTGCATGCATGCACACGCACGCACCAAAAAAGAAAGGGGGAGAGAAGGAAGGGATTGCTTTCTCCTTGCTTTGCATTTCTGAGGAAATAGCAGTTGAATTAATCGTTGATTAATCACAAATTTTGGCACTATGTCTTTAGAATAGAAAAACATCACTTGATTTTCAATACATATTCTGCTAATTGGTAGGTTTTGCCTCTCAACCAAACTGGAAAGGGGAAGGGTACATAATAAACCGATTGCCCTACTTAGGCAGCTCCTGGCAGGAACGCTGAGATGGATTAACATGCATAACAGAAGGCTTTTGTGACCCTGGGAGACAGTAGAACCTGAAATAACCTTAATATCCTGTCAACTTTCATTACCAGACCCCACTGAACAAGTAAAGCCTATTTAACAATCTGTCTGGGAAGGAAAAATCCATATCTTGTTTTTTAGCCAGGATTTTTCATCCTGTTCTTTTTTATCCTGGGGATATTTTCTTCCACCTCACTTCTCAGAGCAACATCACTGTGCTACACCAACTTATATGGTGCCCTGATTTCATCAAATTTCTCAGCACGTATGCCACTCCAGAGCCCTTGCTGCCACAGCCCTGGCTTCCACAAACATACCCTCAGATATCTGGAACACGGGGTCAGTGCTCAACAACCGGCAGCCTGGGGCCTAGAAGTGTGTCTGGGCAGAAATAACTCCATCCCGAAAGTTGTCCAGGTACAGTGCTAGGCACTTTTCAGGCTCAAGAAAAAGAGCAAGAATGAGTCGAACCCAAGAGTCAAAAAGCAAGAGTGTCTTGAATGAGCCCCTGGGCTGTCTCAGATACACACCCCCGCAGATGTCCTGCCACTTTGTCAACTGCATCTGCAGAAGGCATCCTGAGGTACCAAGTGCGGTATGTTCCTCAAAGGAGGTATTCATGGGGAAATTCAAAAAATACCAGGGCACTGGAACAAGTCCAGACTAACTGTGTAACTGCATTCCCCTAGCTTTTTAATAGCACTCTCAAGAAACAGATAGGTCTCTATCTCCACAAATGCTTTCCCAAATTTCCAGTTTAGATGTCATATCTTGAGGTTCCAAATTTCCTCCATTCACAAGATATTACTTAGCTATCAGTTCATTTCTGTCTGATTAGAGAAGCTGAAATCATGGCTTGAAAAAAAAAATCACTAAGCAATCTACAGAGACCTGGGTTCTACAAATTATCAGCTGTGTGATCTTGGGCAAGTCACTTCTCTCATCTGAAACATTAAGAGGTGAGGATTTTGTTGAGTTTGTTGAGTTTGTTGAGTTACTGGGCACTTTATCATCATAGTCTAACTAAATGGTTTCCAATATTTATGCTAGTTTTAATTTTCTATTCTTTATTTTAAATTTTTTTAATCTTTATTTATTTTTGAGAGAGAGAGAGAGACAGAGTGAGAGCAGCGGAGAAGCAGAGAGAGAGAGGGAGACACAGAATCCGAAGCAGGCTCCAGGCTCCAAGCTGGCAGCACAGAGCTGGACGCGGGGCTCGAACCCACGAACCATGAGATCACAACCTGAGCTGAAGTCAGACGTTCAACCAACCAAGCCACCCAGGCACCCCTAATTTTCTATTCTTTTTACCAAGTGCTTACATTGAGCAAACATTTGTGAGAGATTCTATGGGCCAGGCCTAGAGCTATGCACTCCAGGAGTCATTAATACCAATTTAAAGTTGAAATACAAAGAGATTTTTGTAAAGGCTCATTTTCCCCTGACGCACCAGTTTTCTTTTTCAACAAAATTTGGAAGAATTATTCCTTATGGTATTAATGTCGCTGGGGAGTTACCCACCCTGTCACATAATCCTATCAGGAGTTTGTCATTTTACTCTTGGAGGAATTTTTCAATTCCTCCCAGTGAGGCGTACTGTGACTTCATTTGTCTGAGCTTCTGTATCTTTATCTCTAAAGTGGAATCTGTAAGTTAGATGTCTAATTAGAAACAAGAAAACAAAAACAGCAATGAACTGAGTCAAGGGAACGGAGTTCAAGTTCTCAGTGTGGCACCGACCAGTTGAACAATAATGTTAGATGATTGACTTTGTCTTCCTGTGTACCACTTGCCTGATATGTAGAATTTGGGATAGATGAGTTAGCCTATTCCTAAAATTGTTGTACAGCTTTAAGAGAGAGAGAGAGAATTTGTCTAAACCTTCCCTGTATAGTAGCCACTGGACACACGTGTCTACTGAGCACTTGAAATGTGGCTAGTTCAGGGGCGCCTGGGTGGCTCAGTCGGTTAAGCGGCCGACTTTGGCTCAGGTCACAATCTCGCGGTCCGTGAGTTCGAGCCCCGCGTCGGGCTCTGGGCTGACAGCTTGGAGCCTGGAGCCTGTTTCAGATTCTGTGTCCCCCTCTCTCTGACCCTCCCCCATTCATGCTCTGTCTCTCTCTGTCTCAAAAATAAATAAACTTTAAAAAAAAATTAAAAAAAAAAAAAAGAAATGTGGCTAGTTCAAATCAAAACGTGCCCAAAACAGATGCAACTATGTCATTAATAATTTATAATACTGATTACATAATGAAATGATAAATATATTAAGCAAATATATTGTTAAAATTAATTCCGCCTTTTTAATTTTTGTTTTCATATGGTTAGCAGAAAATTTAAAATTACACATGTGGTTCACATTTGTGGCTCCATTTTCTTTCTGTTGGGCAACTCAGCCCTAAACACTGTCAGTCACCCACTTACTAAAAAGCCATCAGCCCATGAAGAGTTAAGTAGACCACACTGTTTTGGTTTGAATTTAAAAAGAAAAAAGTTGGAGAGGAAAATGAGGAAGCCTGCCTTTGTCTGTCCCATGGATTCCCCAGGTCCCCTCGCCAGGGAAAACACACCGCTCAGGGCAGGTACTACAGTGCTACATAGCTTTGAGAAAGAGCAAGGCTGAGAACTAGAGAAGTGGCAACACCCACTGGCTTTAAGTTTGTTTGTTTGTTTGTTTGTTTATTTTATTTTTGAGAGAGAGAGAGAACAAGCAGGGGAGGGGCAGAGAGAGAGAGAGAAACCCAAGCAGGCTCCGTGCTATCAGTGCAGAGCCCAACGCAGAGCCCAACATGGGGCTTGATCTCACGAACCACGAGATCATGACCTAAGCCAAAATCAAGAGTTGGGCTCTTAACTGACTGAGCCACCCAGACACCCGCCCCCTCCCTCTTTCCCCCACTGGCTTTATATTAGAAAACACAGACAGCCACTGACAGGAGAAAAACATGAGCCACTGAAAGGAAACAGGACCAGGAAGGAAAAAGAGCTGGAGCAGATTGGAGATGAAAAAGAGTTTTAGGGAAGCTTGAAGTAGGGGAGAAGAGAGAAGGATCTAGACTGCCCACCATAATAACTCTGCCCCCAGAATAAAGTGTTCTCTCTCCCCTTATTTCACATACACAACTCATGTCATTGTAAGGAGTCTTTGAGGTTGGTATGATCACCCTCATTTTACAAGCGAGGAAACTGAAAGTCAGAGAAGTTATGTAACTCACCCAAGTTTGGACAGCTAGGAAATACAGTGGAGCCAAGATCTGAATCCACACCCCTTGATTTCCATGACTATATATTTCCCACAAACCCACATCACGTGTGCATGTATTTCAACCAATTTTCCTAACTAGCTGGTGGTAGATTTTTAAATTCAGCTAATTCTCTAGTTGCTCTGTGAGGACAGTTTGGAGGCTATCATACTTCACATTTTTAAACTGCTTCCTAAAATATGACAGGGCTAATTTTCAAAACTCTTTTTCTCACTGCTAACTAAACACTGTCCAAATATTAATCAGATTTGAATACTTAGGCTAATAACATAAGCAGGCCTATGGCTCATTTGAATAGCTCAGCCAAACCTGTGAAGAAACACAATTAGCGGATACCCTGTCTGCCTTTCAGTAATTAATAGATTTGGGCAAAAAGCATATTAAAACATTTTAGCCAAAAGAATTAATTTAGTTGATTATGAGAAATCTATTAATATAAATGTGTGAACCCAAGCCCTTAAAATCATGGTCACATAATTTCTCTAATTTACTTTCAACAGAAGTAGAAATATATTTTTCCTTTTCACCTTCACGAACCAAAGACAAATGGAATACATGCATTGTACTTATTTGAAATACAGTTCCACAGTGTTCCATCTGTAATACCCCAAACGCCAGCATTAATCCATCTCTAAATCCATGAGGCTTTCAGTTCAGACCCCAAGGAAGGCATAAGTAATGCATACAGAAAACTGTGCCAGTTCAACACCCACAACAGAAGCCGGAGCCTTCTAAGACTGGATTGGGAATTAGACTTCAAACAAATCTCTAAATTGAGGATTTAAACATACACAAGAGCTGGGTGCTTTTTTTTTTTTTTTTTTTTTTTGAGGTGGGGGAGAGAGGTTGTGGGGATTTTTTTAAGTCTAAGTAACAGAGAACACAACTCTCCAAATCATTTTCTCATTATTTCAGCTCACCCTACATTTTTCATCTGTGCTATAAAATCCTACAAAGAAAGAGGAGCTAAGTATGATCTGCCCCTGGGAAACTCAAGACATACAAGAAGATCTAAATACACCATCAACAGATGCAGGAGGTGAAAGTTGTTCTCAATGCCTAAGAAATGTATTTGGAAAATAATTCTGAGTTGTTTTAAGTCGCATTTCCTCTAATGCATTTAAGTATAAATGTATACTATTTATAGATTAAATTGGGATACAAGAGAGTAATTAGAAGCCACATCTAACAGAAAATCAATAATCAATCAAAAATATAAATTATATGAAATAGAATTTGATTTAGAAAATTTCAATGCTCAAGAAACTTTCACAAATAACTGTATAACATAAATGAAGGTAGTTGTGTGTGTAAATAAGTTATAGGGGACCTGGGAGATATAGTTTGATAGATAGGAGATGTATACATACATATTTTTTCCCTTTTCAAACCAGGAAATGTATATAAGTATACATATGAAGAAAAGACAAAGTTAAACAGCACAAAATTTCAGGTGCATTTCACCTTACATCATAGATAGACACCTAGAATTTTTTCTATTAATTATATTTATCTGAATGAAGTATGTTAAATGACCCAAAGTATGGTCATCATTTAGAGTATGGTCATTTGGTAACCCAAAATATGATCATCTGGTGAGCCCTTTATTAAAAACAATTAACTACTTCCTCATTTGTTGATGTTACAAATTTTCCTTTCAACAAATAATTATTGGGTACCCACTATGTTCCAGGAATCACATCTATAGCACTAAACAAGGCAGCATAGTCCTATAGTCAAGGAACTTATACATCCACAGAAAACAAGTGAATAACACAATTTCAGTTAATAAGTACAAAGTGTGCTGAGTGCTATGAAGGAAGTAACAAACCGACTAATCAAGACTTCAATGAAGTGACATCTAAACTAACTTCTAAAAGGTAAGCTGTCACTTGCCCGTTAGTCAGAAGGAAAACAAGAATACGTACAATTTGTAGAGTGCAGTGGGGTATAGGAAACCATGTCTAAAGGCCTGAGAAGTGAAAAAGGCTGAAGGATGGTGATGAAGGAGGGTCTGGGGCAGAGAAGAGGGAGCATAGGCTGGGGCTGTGGGAAAGAGACTGGAGTTTAATCCAACCAGTGTTTCTGAACCCTGCCGAGAACTGACTGAAGATGGGTAGTGGAAGATGAGCCACATGTTAGACTCTTGCATAATGGAAAGATGATGATAACTGGGCTGAGTGGTTGTAATGGAAATAGAGATAGATCAGTGGACTTGAGGACAGACGGCAACAGGGCTTGTTCATGGATTCGGTGCAGGGCCTGATGAAGAAGTTTGCATCAAAGATCTCTCTCAGGGGAGCTGGGTGGCTCAGTAGGCTAAGTGTCTGACTCTTGGTTTCAGCTCAGGTCATGATCTCACAGTTCGTGAGTTCAAGCCCTGTATCAGGCTCTACACTGAAGGCACGGAGCCTGCTTGGGATTCTCTCTCTTCCTCTTTCTCTGCCCCTTCCCTGCGTATGTACTCTATCTCAAAAATAAATAAATAAACATTTAAAAAAGATACCTCTCAGATATATATACAATCCAGATCTTTACATAAACTCTTCCAATTTAGTATAAGAATTGCATTGTAACAGCATGCACATTGCATGTGAAAATGCACTCTGGTTTAACAAGAATTCATTTAAGTTTCTCAAATACAGATCCTCAATACCATTTATAACTAAATTTCTATGGAAAAAACATGTATTGAGCCAAACATGGAAATCTGCAATTTTCTCTTCCCTTCATAATATATTTAAAGTGAGACTTCATTTCTTTTTTTCTTTTTCATTCCTCTTCAAAATCTTTAATAGCTTCCATCTGTGTTGTTGTTTTCCAAAGCTGACTTAAATCCTCACTGGTTAAGTTAGAAATGATCAAGGAAATCATTTAAGTAGGCTGCTGCTTGGAGTAACCTGCCTCAGTCTAGGCTATGAATCTAAATGGCTAGAGAACAGAATAATAGGAGTGACCAGGAATGTCCACTTCCATAAAATAGAGGAAACTAAAGAGCAAAGAGGACAGTTTTCAACATGTCCAAACCCATACTGTAAGACTTTAGGCTGAACTACTGCACTAACTTGAAAACGTAAAGATCCAGGGAGGGAAAAAAAAACCTGACATTAAAAAAATTGCTCAGAATGCTTTGAATTATCAAGTTAATTGGCTTCCATTACTGAGGAATGCTTAGAATTTGGGTTTCCAAAACTTACAAGCCACATGACAGAGCTCCTGTGAACCTACTGATTTCTACTGAGTTTTTGGTTCAGACTTCCTCCTGTGCTAGTTTTCACCAGTTTATGCCAGGTGTCTGGACAGTATGGGAGTAGAAACTCTAGGTTTTCTCCTAATATCTTCCAAATGACTCACCTGAGCATTGGAGCATGGAGAATGGCCAACAGCAGATTACCGTGGTGTACCTTGCAGACAACCCACAAAGGCACAGAAAAATGTCAATGACCCACTACAGTGATCCCAGACAACACCACAGACAGAGGCAAACTGCTAAGAAAGGGGTCACTGTGAGAGCTTTGCTTACAGCTCCCACCAGAGGCCTGGCTCGCAGTTGATATTGTGTTGACCCATCTGCAAATTGTAGGATTTTCTCCAAATCTGCCCCAGTTGCTCTCTCATCTGCTGAATTTTTAATAAACTTTTATCCCTTGTTTACTCAACTTTTTATTGAACTTTTATATGCACTAAGTAAGATTGTTCTTTGACTTGTAGGATCTTTGCAAAATTTCATCTGTATAAATCTAGGTCAGCTTCGTGAAATTCTGAATATCCTACATGGAAAAAGAGTTACCTAGGCAAAAAGAGATTCATGCCTGGTTCCCATTTGAAATCATTTCTTCTCATTTCTTTTAGTGTAAGTGTCTAAAATTTTAACTTTAAGTGCTTTGTAAGTATTTATAATAACTAATAGGTAGAGATGCCTATCAAGACTCAGCCTCCTGGATCTCGTTCAATGTGAAGGAGCTTCACTCTCCTTCCATCCCATGTTTATTGGTCAGGATTCTCCAGAAAAGCAGAAACAACAGGGTGTACACATTTATATAGAGGGGTTTATTATAAAGAACTGGCTCATGTGATTATGGAGGATGGCGAGGCCAAATCTGCAGTGTGGGCCAGTAGGCTGAAGATCCAAGACAGCCAATGTTGCAGATGAAGGCTGAAGACAGTCTGCTGGAGAATTCTCTCTTACTCAGGGAGGCCAGTCTTTTTGTTCTATTTAGGCCTTCAACTGATTGTACGAGGCCCACCACATTATGGAGAATAATCTGCTTTACTCTACTGATTGAAATGTTAACCTCACCCAAAACACCCTGGCAGAAACACCAAGAATAGTGTTCGACAAAATACCTGGCCACCCCATGGCCCGATCAAATTGACATATAAAATTAACCATCGTACCTTGTTACGTACAATCCCTCATTCCTACAAGCACAAGATCCTATCATAGAAAAGGATAGGCCTCAAATTTCAAGGAAGATTAGGCCCAACTAACAAAGTCATTTAGTAGCAGAAACACAAGTGGGCTTTGATATCAAATATAACTGGGTTCAAAACTTCTACCCACCACTATGGTTCAGGAACCTCAAGGAAGTTATTTGATGTCTCAGAACCTCAGTTCAGTTCTTTGTGGAATGGAGATTCCAATTCCTCTCTCCTTGGTTTATTATGAGGAATCAACTAAATAATATCCCTGAAAGTTCCTGGCACGTGATAGGCTGCCAATGAATCTCATCAGAGCTGGAGTCCCAGCTGCGTTGTTTGCTACTGATATTTAGCTGTGTCTGGCTGCCTGGTAGGGTGGGTCTGCCAGGAGACTGTTTGCTTCAGGAACTGAAGAGCCTCGTGGGAAAGAAGTCATACAGAATGAGACTGTCAGACAAGCTTGGCGCGAGAAGAAAAAGCCTTAGTTATCTGGCGAAAGGCTGGCTTTGACTCTCTGGTGCCAAGTCCCTCCCCCTACCCAGCCCCTTTCAGAAGGATTCATGTCAGAGTCCGGGGGAGAAAGGAGACTCTGAACAAAAACAAAGAGAGTTATTTTTGCTGAAAACATCTGGCTCACCCTCTTGTATTTCTTCCACTCTTCTTTCCATATACTCATGGTCACTGAGGAAAATCCTGGCTGGTCCAACTGCCCTGAGATTTGTCCTTTAGGTTGGTGGGTTGGGCTAAGCCCAACTCAGAGTCTCAGCACCTGCATTCTCTGCTTGGGTTCTTTGAACGAAGTAAAGCACCTGGTCCTTCCCAAAGCTACATTCTTTGGATAGATTAGTATTTATGTGCACCTCCAGAAGGACTTAGCTCTTCTAACCAAAATATGAAAATCTGCTTCCTGATTACCAACTTACCAAGGCAAGCCACCTGTTACATTAACAGGCACATTTCCCTGGAGGGCCACTATGCCAATTTACCCCCCTATGATGACCCTCTAAGCAAGGAAACTCAGAATCAGAGCAGCATCGGGAATTCACCCTGGGACCCGGCCCAGACATAAATTGGAATGACACCACAGACTTGTTTCAGTTTTACACGCTGAAAATAGCCAAACCTGGTACACCCAGAATTATCCTTTTCAACACTAAGGCTATCTTTGTCTTCCTGGTCCACATTCCCCACCCTGTACCAGCCAGTATCTTTCAGTAGATAAAAACATTTCTGCTTCCCATTCTCACCAAATCTAGTTCTTCTGGATTAGTGCTGACCAACAGAATGTTCTGCAATATCTGTGCTATCCAGTGTGACCGCTATGCATGACAGCTTAACACAGAAATGTACTAGCGGGACTTAATGAATGGCATCTTTAATATTATTTAATTTTAATAAGTTGAAATTGCCCCTGATAGCTAGTGACTACCATAGTTGCATCATGCATATCTAGATAATCACTCCTCAACCACATGAGATTCCTTTTCTGTCATTTAATAGATCCATAACCCTGTTTTCAGGGCCCTGGATCCCAGCTCTGTGGCTCTACTCTCTTTGCGAAGTCTCAAATTCTAGTGAATTTGAATTTCTCAGTGAGGAAATTCATAGACAATATTTCCTGGTGGAAGTAGCTCCGTTCAATCCTCAAACAGTCCTGAGGAGGCCAGTTATAAATTGAGTCCTAGGCAAGTTGTTTCAAGGTTCATCACTTGCAAGCCCTGATAATAGAAATTTGAAGAATGAAGAATACCAGTTTGGGTGTCTCTCCAATTCCTAAAGACCTGCTGAGTCCCCTTGGACCCCCAGGATGTTAACAATAGACCTTCTTATATCATCCATTCTGTCTTACCTATCTGGTCACGCCCTCCCCTGAGCAGACTTATGGGCTACCATCTAATCCTTAAAGGCCAAAAGTGTGTTTATAGAGTAAAAGTGTTTCCCCATATCCAAATATGTCCAAAAACTTTTTCATTGATGTTTTATTCTGACCAGAGCCACTCTACATGCCATAAATATATTTATATGTATGAAGCTTGCCCTGGTGGTACAAAACTAAATGGTCCTCAAAATCCATTCTCAGTCCTCAGTCCATACCCAGGACATATTCACAGATGCCACCCCCGATATTCTCATTCAGTGCGTCTTACGTGGGTCACAGAAGTCTGCATTTTTACAAGCAACCCAGGCAACACTGACCCAGGTTATTCTTAGAACTCACTTTCAGAAAATATAAACTAGAAAAAAATGACTAAAGTTTCTTAATTCCATCTGTTGTTATGATACAAGAACAGTGATAGCCAAGCTAAGAGCAAAATAAAAAAATTCAATTGAAAGCACCTTCCAATAATCAAAAGCCTATTCAAAGGTCTTTAGTTTTCTTCTGAAACCTCCAGATCACTGATCACCTACAACAATGTGCTTGTGTCTTTGCCAAGAATCTAAATCTCCAGGCTTCCTGAACCCACCTGAACATTCAGGGATTGTTCCACTCAGAACAATGCCACAAGCCACTGGCCTGGTCACCCTCCTGCCTTTGTGTCATTCTCAGGGCCCATCTTGCACAGGCACAAGGAATTGCTTCTCAGACTATGTGTCTACCCATTCAGAGAGGGGCTTTTCAAACAGCCTGTGACACTTTATGCCCTCCCAGTTTCTCTCACATCCAAGGGGCCCAGGCTTAATTTCCCTATCTGGACTATGACGCTACTTCTGCTGCTAACCTTGAATTCTGAAAGTTCTGGAATATAATAACAAGGCTTTTGATGGCAGCAAGCTGGTGACAGGTAAGAAAAACATACACATTAAAAGCAAGACTAGAAAGTTCATGGACTACGGAAACCTCCATTGCTGCCGAAAGCTCCCAAAGGTTCCCTTGCTTCTAGAACAAATTATTTTTTGCCCTCTGAGGACAAATCTATTTGACATGTGTCTGTCACCTACAAATCAATGGACAAACCAAGCACATTAAATAGGGTTTTAGAACCTGCAGAATTTAGGCTAACTTGGGCAGGAGTCGTGATGGGTATTTAGGAATACAAGAGGAGGTAGAGGAAAAGTAGGCAGAGATATCTAATTACTTAGAGCAGGGACTAGGGCAAATGACCCAATTGCAGCAACAAACTTAGCAGTTTGGGGATGGGGGGAGGGATTGGGGGATAGATAAGATCCAAAGGGACAAGATCCAGTATTTAAGTATCAAAGTTGTTTGAAGGGCACAATAGTGCAAGACCCAGGTAGCAGCAATCATCCTAGGGGATGTAAATACATTAGGATCCCAATAAATATCAGAAGCTAATGGCATTTTAGAATACAATATGGTTCTGGCGTGGTTTGAAGTAAGGCAGTAAATTAGGATTCAGAAACTCAAATTGGGACAGGTAGACAACAACAGCCAGCCAAATGGACACAACGCAGAAGAGGGTGTAATCTGAAATGCTGAGACTCGTGTCCTGCACAGTCTCCGGAGCTTAATGCAGGCGGTGAGAAGATTACAGTTGTGCAGAAGGCACCAAAAACTATTGGTGTCATAGCTCAGTCACATCCAGGTCAGTGGACCTCAGTTATGGAAATCACTCAATTTTTAACCCACAGTCTGGGTTACGGGGAGGGATAGGAAAGGGGACTATAACAAAATACTTCACTCTATCAGAATTAGCACAGGAGCTGGCATAGCACAAGTAGGACTAGCAGTCACCTTGTGCCATTTGGCTTGATACTATTACTCAAGACAACTGAGCCACACTTTTTTTTTTTTAAATTTTTTTTTTCAATGTTTATTTATTTTTGGGACAGAGAGAGACAGAGCATGAACGGGGGAAGGGCAGAGAGAGAGGGAGACACAGAATCGGAAACAGGCTCCAGGCTCTGAGCCATCAGCCCAGAGCCTGACGCGGGGCTCGAACTCCCAGACTGCGAGATCGTGACCTGGCTGAAGTCGGCCGCTTAACCAACTGCGCCACCCAGGCGCCCCGAGCCACACTTCTTGATACCTGGACTCTGCTATTGTACAGCCTACGTCCTGAAACACACCATCTGCCCTAATTGTAGGCTCCATACCCAGATTTGCTATCTATCCTTCACATTACCATCCCAAAGGGAATCCTCTCAAGGAATCCACAGGGCCCGGACTGATGTGCAGGACTGTCTGGGTACATTCAGCTCATGCCCTCCAAGGTACCATCCTTCTCCTCCTTACCTGTCACTCACCTCCCTTAGTTTTGAGAGGACCATCAAAAGATAAATACTCAGGTCTAGCATAGCTAGCCAACATTCTGCAGGTGAAAATAAAAGTGCTTATTAAAAGTCTATCAGGGGCACCTATGTGGCTCAGTTGGCTGAGCATCCGACTTCAGCTGAGGTCATGAGTTGTCAGCTTACAGTTTGTGAGTTTGAGCCCCACATTGTGCTTGCTGCTGACAGCCTGTCCGCACAGAGCCTGCTTGGGATCCTCTGTCCCCCTCTCGTTGCCCCTCCCCTACTTGTACTCTCTCAAAAATAAACAAATAATTTTTTAAAAAGTATATCAATGCCAACCCAATGGTAAATAAAATAAAATCAAAGGTATAAGATCACCAAGGGAAAAAAATACTTCTTATAGAGAGCAGATGCAAATTTTTCAAGCTTTTAACCAAAAGAAAAGTTAATACAACAATAAAGTGGGGGCGCCTGGGTGGCTCAGTCGGTTAAGCGTCCGACTTCAGCTCAGGTCATGATCTCACCGTTTGTGAGTTCCAGCCTCATATCAGGCTCTGTGCTGACATCTCAGAGCCTGGACCTTGCTTCAGATTCTGTGTGTCCCTCTCTCTCTGACCCACCCTCCTGTCCTCTATCTCTCTGTCTCTCAAAAAAAAATGTTAAAAAATTATAAAAGAAAAGAAAAAAGAAAAGAAAAGACAAGAAAAGAAAATGGAACAAATGATACGGGCAGTGTGTGAACCCAAAATATTTTTCTGCTCAGTGTAAACAGGCCTTAATTTGCATATGTCTATTACTCCTAATTTTCAAGCACACTGGAGATTAAAAAAATTGATAAATTGGGGCGCCTGGGTGGCGCAGTCGGTTAAGCGTCCGACTTCAGCCAGGTCACAATCTCGCGGTCCGGGAGTTGGAGCCCCAGGTCGGGCTCTGGGCTGATGGCTCAGAGCCTGGAGCCTGTTTCCGATTCTGTGTCTCCCTCTCTCTCTGCCCCTCCCCCGTTCATGCTCTGTCTCTCTCTGTCGCAAAAATAAATAAACGTTGAAAAAAAATTAAAAAAATAATAATAAAATAAAAAAAAATTGATAAATCTATCTCCTGAAAAGATTAGAGAAAAACGTTAACATGCCATTAATATGTTCACCAGCAAACAGAACTCAGTAGTCATTGCTAAAGGTAAATGTCCATGTTAACATGACCAGATGGAAAGCTAATGAAAAAGTTGTTCTTCTTTTCACACCTCAAATAATGGATGAAATGGAATCTTCATCTGCAATGTAACAGACATACATTGTTTCATACTTAAAAAGTGACACCTGTCAAACTCAGAAAAAGGTTTTCTACTACTATTTATTCTTGCATGCTTCATAATTTACACTGGATTTAATAAATAGTATATTTAATAGGTATCTTAAAAAGTTAGCTTGTTGAAAGAATATTCATAATATCTATAAGAGATAACCAACCAATACCCACAAAGTTTAAACTGATTGAAGAACAGTAGAAGAGGCTTGGAGGAAAAAAAAAAATATCCCTAGCTGAAACTTTCATTTTGATCACATTATATGTCAAGAATTCTGGGGAAAGTAAATCATGTCCCTCACCCTCAGTAGAGATACTGCAACTTTGGCTTTGAATGGAACTAAAGGAACCCATCTTTCAATCAGCCACTCATTCAGCAAATTTTTGTTGAGTGTCTACCAAATATTTGGTACTCTGCTAGCTGAGAGATTCAAATGAATTCAATAAATTCAACTACAAATTGGAAGAGATGCCCCCATTCCTGCTACATGTTGCTCCCCCATTATCAAGTGACCCATTGAGAGCTATAAACTAGAAACCAGGAGACAGTGAGAAGAGAAGAGAGTGAGAACAGAATGTGTAAGTGCTGAGCTGAAAGCCACAGGTAGAGGCTCTAAAGGAGCTTTCAAAAGTATACACTGATGACATGTACTCTGGGATTTACTGAAGATTTTAAACTGAGCATAATGCAATCATATATTTATTTTTAGAATATCTGGAGATAGGATTAGGGTGTGGGTTGAACCTTGCAGCAATGGGGTCAATAACGAGCTGTTGCTGTGATCAAAAGAAAAATATAAGGCAGTTTGGTCTGGAGTGGTGGGAAGATCCAAACATGAAACGATTTGGGCAATAGTTAAGAGTCACCACTGGACCAAGTGATTGAGTGGATCTAAGAGATGGAGACAGAGACAGAGAAGGCAATGATAACGTTTCATGTCATCTCCCTGGACTCTAATTTTCTCATCTATAAAATGGATTTATTATCACAACAGTATTTCTAATGCAGGATTGTTGTAGGAATGATACGAAAATAATGAAAGCAGAGTGACTTCGCAAACTGAAAATCTCCATAGGAATGTCTGTTAAAAACAACAAAAAAGATGTTAAGGAAAGAAATCCTCATTTTCGAATTTAAATTCTCTCATATCTGCAGATATAGAACAGAAGGGTGCCTTCCAGCTCTAACATTCCCTGATGATTTTCTTGACAAGGTGGAATAATTCGTTCAATTCCTTGGAATGAGATGGAAAGACAAGCCAGTAACCACCACTACTTATTTCAAAGATGAGCCTTTAATTCTACTCTGTGCCCTAATATGTGGCAGGCCGGCATTTGTCCGTGCAAAGAATCTTCACTATATACTTTCCGTCCCACCCGGGGCTGGATATGAGAATGTGATTAAGACATGGATTCTAGGATGAGCTACCTATATATAGTCTAAGATGCCTTTGTATTACTTAGGTATAATGGAGGCTCTGTATAGCCTACTAAACTTTCCTCCCTCCACCTTACAAAATGAAGGCAAGTCAGCCTTCCTTACAATCCATCAGATAAATGCCCTATTGCTTTCCAGAGTTTTATCCTCTCTTTCTCTAGACCTATCCATATCTGTCTTAGGTCTCAATGGTGGCACTGGGATCTAGTCCTAACTTTAATACACCTCAACAAAATGAATAGAAAGCCAGATTCATTGATTGTGTGCTTACATAGCTATAGTCATTACAGTTCTAATTGGTCAAGTTTGACCAATTAATCCCTCATCGATTTAGCCAGAAAGAGTAAACAGAAAAAAAAAAATAAGTCCACCACTCTTAACCTTCAGAAACTGAGATTATCCTAGTTGCTCCCTTGCCTCCCTTTTCAACAGTAGGCTGGCCTTGAACTTTGTAGGATCCCTTATCTCTCTGAACTTACCTTCTTCTCAAGTTTTTATTTAAGAAAATAAAATAGATAAAATAGTACATTTGTTTCGTGTTTTCCTACAGGGACAACTACTTGAAGTTACTGTGATCGGAGAGAAATACAAGCCTCTGGACTTTTTTTCTGGCTGAAAACTATAATTGTCTGCATTCAAATCACTCTTCAAAGCATTAGTTTCACACTTGGATTTCAGCTCAAGTTTAAAAGCCACCAACCATTCTTTCCTTTGCAACTATTTTGTGGTTACTAGCTATAATGAAAAAGGTACAATCTATGGGGGATAAGAAAAAACTTCTTAACTTACTTCTACTTGGAAAAACACCAGAATAGAAAATCTTAAAGAAAACAAATTGGTCATCCAGCCAACCAGGGTAATTCAGAGAGAGATGTTTAAAGATATATATAAAAAAACAGAATTGAGGGAAGTGACTATTCTAATCTCGTCCTAGTTTTTTTTTTTTTTCTGTTTTGTTTTAAGGATAACATCCGTTCCAATTTTTTTCCAAGTATAGCGTCCCTTATTGTTTCTAGCTCATTAACTTTCCTCCGTCTCTCCCAGAACAACACATTTCACCACTGTTTTGCATATGGGAGGCATAAACAAAAGCATGACATTTTAAGGCATGATCCCATGGGGCCTTCGAGAAGTTTATGTTTCACTGGAAACTCTGAGAATCTTTTGCCCAGCTAGGGAGAACATCTGCTTCCTCTTAGCAACTTTAAATACACTTTGATCCTGACGTCTTTCAATATCACCCACACAATGTATTTGAGGTTTTCCTGAGTAACATGGGAGAGCAGAGTGACATTTGAGTTGGGGGCAAAGTGCCACTTTCCAGGAGACATTCAACTAAAGTTTTTGCTTAGGAATCAAAAAGCTCAGTTTTAGTGCTGCCTATTCTCCATTCTTCCTTAGAAACCTTCTTCTGCAATAACACTTAGCATGTATGTAACATTTTTAAAAACATTAAACAAATTACTCCTCAACCAACCCTTTGTCAGGAAGTCAATTAGGTAGAATATAATTTGTAGATGGAAAACCAAGAAATGAACAGGCTTAATTAGAATTCAGATGTATACTCCAAGCTTCCCATTATCCCTCTCCCCAGACCACCAAGAGTTTCCATATGTCAGCATGATTTTAGTGAAGATCATCTAGTAACATTACTTTGTGATAATTGTCTATTTCAAATTTAAAATGTTCCACCAACTGCATTACTTTGGGTTCCTTTATGTATTCATTCCAAGAGCACCTACTGAGTGCAGAGTAAACCATTTAAATATTTTAGACATTATAATTCATTTTTATTAAATTAATAATCTAGTTCAAGAATCAGAAAACTACAGCCTCTAGTCCCTATTTTTGTAAATAAAGTTTTATTGGAACACAGCCATTGCCATTTGTTCAGACATTGTCTATGGCTGCTTTTGTACCATAACCACAGAGATGAAATGGACACTTGATTCAGTAGTTATGATTTACCATGTATGTCCTTTACAGAGTAAGTTTTCCAGCCCCTGCTCTAACTCAATGATTTCTAATTTGCTTTGAGAGAGAGAGAGAGTGCCAAGTGCAAGCAGGAGAGGAGCAGAGAGAGAAGGAGAAAGAGTATTAAGCAGGCTCCACACCCAGGGCGAGCCGGATGCAGGGCTGGATCTCACTACCATGAGATCACAACCTGAGCCGAAATCAAGAGTCAGATGCTTAAACTACTGAGGCACTCAGTTGCCCCCCAGTGATTTCTAAAAACCTCATCTAGCTGCACATGGATCTGTCAAGTATCCAGTTAATGGCCAGATTCTTATTCAGTAGGTTAATGGTAGAGGCTTGTAAGAATCTATATTTTAAAAACTTTGTTCAGGTGATTGCATTGTGTAATTCCATTTGAGAAATGCTGTTCCAGGAGATAGAGTTTAAGGGCATTCAAGAGACACTCTTTTTAAACGGGAGGATGGCCCATGGGAAGAGATTAAGGAAAAGCTTTTTGGAGATGGTAATTATCTGCAAATTTTGATGGATCTGGACTATAGGGAGAAAATAAAGAATTCATTACAGGTAATAAAGAAAATGGTATGAGCCAAGATATGGATATGGGAAGGAACAAGGGTGAGTGAAATGAGTAAGGGAACAGGTCTAATACAAGATAAGGAGTCACTGAGGAGTTATGAAAGATTTCATTTGCATGGTGTTGAGGATCAGAGCAAGAGATGTCCTTTAAGGCAAATTGAGAAACACTTTCAACCCAAGTTCAAGATCTACAACCTACAGTAGAGCTGGTCCAGTCAAGCAGTGTATCCCAATCTCTTCAATGAACAACGGAGGACATTTTTAAAATTTTTTTTTAATGTTTTTAATTTATTTTTGAGACAGAGAAAGACAGAGCATGAGCAGGGGAGGAGCAGAGAGAGAGGGAGACACAGAATCTGAAGCAGGCTCCAGGCTCCGAGCTGTCAGCACAGAGCGCGACGCGGAGCTCCAACTCACCGACTGTGAGATCATGACCTGAGCTAAAGTCGGACGCCTAACCAACTGAGCCACCCAGGCGCCCAAGGACATTTTTAACATGGCAACTTAGGGTCAGCATACAAAATTAGATCAATGGCCACTTCAGGGTTTGCACCTGCAACTTGAACCTCATGAAGGTGTCCACAAACTTTAACATGAATCAGCAATATTTAGTGGGCTTGTGAAAACTCAGAAAGCTTGGTTTTACCTCTGGAGTTTCTGATTCAGTACGTGGGCAGCAGGGCCTGAGAATTTGTATTTCTAGCAAGTCCCCAGCTGATACTGACGGTGCTGGTCCAGAGATCACCTTTTGAGAACCATCACTCTAACCAAGGAAACAAATGGCTGGAAAAGAGGAGACACGAAGTGTGCCTGTAAATAGGCTTTGTTGTGTTGAAGCCCACTCAGTTCTATGGCAGATGAACCAAGGCAAATATATGACTATCCTCCAGGCTTGAACTTTTAGAGGTCTTCACCAGTTTGGATGAAAACCAAATTAAAATCACAGAACCATAAATAATAATAGAATTAATACTAAAACAGGTCTTAGAGATCATTTAGTTCAACCTTTTATTTTATAGACTAGATGGAGAAACTGAAAATCAGAGAGATTATGTGGCTTGACTACATTCAGTTCTCAATAACAACCCAAGAGTTTTGGTCTTCAAAAGGAACTTGTGTAATAAAAATGGGTAATATTTAACATTAAGAAACTAACGTAGGACTTGGTTCATATACCCTGAGTTTATTAAAAAGTTTACAGATGGCAACAACAGATAAACTTTCTCCTAGTAATCATACCAAATATGAAATCCTCATGGAAAGGAGGCCCACATTTGCAGTAATGGATCACCTCCAAAAAAAAAAAAAAAGGTTACTCAAGATTAGAAATCAATTTTGGCTCTTGAGTAATTGGTCCAATTACTTAATTGGGCTTATTACTATATCACTTTGTGTCATTAAAAAGCAAATGATCACATTACTAATATTGACTATATTTTATTTAGTTCTTGACTGTTTTACTGAATTTCAAGTGCAAGGGAATTGAAGCTTGATTCAGGTTCAAGTCCTAGTCCCTGGTTATGCGTAAATGAGGAGTCAGGTAACAGCTACAATGGACTCAGAGTGACCTCTAAGCAAAGATGCTTTTAGCTACCTCTGGGCTCTCAGGACACTTAGAAATAATTCAGATAAGGTTTCTTATCAGCTTGGTATTAGCAGCCTGTAAATATGTATCCCCATTCAGCATAATGGGTTCTGACAGAGTAAAAGCCACCTGGAAAACATTTAAATGTCCTTCTTCCGGGGTTGTTCAGCTACTTTTTCCCTGAGGGACAACCAATCAACGATGCAATATTTTAGTTTGTTAACATGTGGGATGTGTCAGGCTTTTGTCTTTTGTTTTGTTTTCTGTTTGCTTTCATTTGTTTGCTGTCCGTGTTCTTCATCTGTCTTTCAAATATAGACTAAAAAGGATCAGTTTCCTTGTCCAGCCTCATGTCATATGTAGATAAAAATGAGTTAATCTTTAATGAAGCAGAAAGTGAGTTATATAAAGGCAATTTCCTTCCAGGCTTTACATGATGGCTCTTGTTCATTTTATTGGGTTCATCAACCAAATGGTTATTTATTCATATATCCATCCAGCACAGATCGAACACAGCTACGTGGAAGGCATTTTGACAGATTTGGGCCTCCCCACCCCCACCCTGTAATTATTGGAAGAGAAGGAGCAAGGAAACACAGCTCCCACACTAGGCACAGTTTGAGTCCTGATTTCCCTTTGTTCCATTGTGCTGTAGTAATTCCTGCTCTCCGGGTTGGTTAATCATTTTACAAGTGAGATTACTCCTCCACTCTTTTCAAGGTGATGAAATAAAGAATTTCCTAATTTCTTTGCTTGTCAACTCTAGATATTGTGGAATTTTCTGTTCTTTAGAAGTTAAACACAATATTCTTTAACCTGGTATTGTGAGGTGTTCTTTCCTAACTCACCCTAAATGTGAATGAACCAGCACTCAAGTCAGGCCAGTGTAGGCGCTAACCCCTAAGCTTGTGTCCCAAGCACCCACCTTTGGGTTCGGCTGCTTTCCTTCCACCTAGAATACACTCCAGTTCTACACAGACTAGAAACCGTTCAAATACCAGCTTACAGTTCCACCTGCTGTATTGGGCGCCCTTGGGAACTCACATTAAGCTCCTTTTCCAAACTCCCAGGACACTGATTTTTCTACACCACGCATTTGGCATATCAATTTCTGCCTTATATTATAAACTATTGTTTTGAAATATGTGTGCTTAAGCTCTTTGAGGACAAATAATAGGACATACAATTCCTTGTATACCGCCTAGAGCTTAACAAATTATTTAATTAATTAAACAATTTTTTTAATGTTTATTTATTTTTGAGAGATAGTGAGCGAGCACACATAGGTCAGGGAGATGGCAGAGACGGAGACAGAGAAGGAGATGAGAGAATCCCACACAGGCTCCACGCTGTCAGCGCAGAGCCCGACGCAGGCCTCGAACACATGAACCATGAGATCATGACCTGAACCGAAATCAACATTCAGACGCTTAACTGACTGAGACACCCAGGCACCCCAAAGCCATGTTAACAAATTATTAAATAGTCAGATTTTTATGAATGGAATAAGGGTAGTTTTAACAATGCTTACAGTAATGATCATTGTTAGAGAATATTTATTAGAAATTTTCTCCAGCAGAAAAGTGTCCATGGAATCAACTGAAAAGCAAAAAATCAAAACCTATAGTCACTAAAAAAAAAATTAAATTTCCTTCAGCTCTTGCAGTTGAGTTTAAAAGGGTTTTTTTTTTTTTTCCCTAAGAAGCCTGGAGAACTGATATAATCTTACATAATGCAGCCTTGCAGTAAGTAGTATGTTTATTCTTCAAAGAACTTTAGAAATCTTTGCTAATTAATTAACTCATTAATCACTAGCTAAACCAGCATTCCGGAAAGAAGGTTGCAAAGAGAAAAGCAAATCGTTGTATCACCAGCAATCTAGAAACCTAACCATAATCTAGAGAGTTGAGGGAGGGGTTGTTGCTCATTTGGTGATGCACAGGGGTTGGGGTTTTCACTGTGTGTTTGGTCTGTGGTATGAAGAGGGTTTATCTGGCTTTGATATTAGACAGTGTCTTGCTAAATAGTGCCTGTGCTTAAAAACAGCTCCCAATGCCAGCTTTTTACACACTGGATGCTAGGGTTTTTCATTTCATAGAGTAGAATGGCAGACAAAGAAAACATTATGAAGTGCCCTTTATACTGAAGCACCAAAATGTGCTTCAAGAAACATGTAGGAGGGAGATGGAGAGAGTGGCAGAAGAGATGATGCAAAAGAGCAATTCCCAGTTTTAGTAAATGAACCAAATCCCAGAATTAGAAAGAAAATACTCAAATTGGAAGCTAAAAATGTCAGACCATTTTAAATCTAGGATAATGGCAACTTACAAAATTTAGCCTTAAAAAAAATCATCCCCCCATCCCTCAACCTATATTTTGAAGGACATCTATTCAGGCAGTTTCAAATACTTCTAGTGTTGAGATAAACAGGAGGGTGGGGGGAGCGTGCAGAGCAGTCTCATGGTAATGCACAGTCCCGCCGATTTATTCACCCTCAAAGCAATTTTAAAATCAATTCAGTATTTCCTGGATAGGTTGACGTCACCCCGCTCATATCAGAGGGAAGGACTGAGCTGCTTGCTTTGTGCTCATTAAAATTCTGTATACTACACTATCCGGGACCCAATGCCTGTTTTCAGGACAACCATAAAACAAAGCAGTAAGTGTTCTTGTCTCTGGGGCCAAGGTGGGCAGAGCAAAGAGGAGTTGAGTGGGATGAGGTCCGCAGAGGGGAAAGGAGGAGGGGGAAGCATGTAATCGGTTTTGCAGCAAATTCTAGCAATAAAATTAAGTGTCAGCCACATGTAGTTAATAAAGCATCCAAAACACAGAAATGAATTCAAGAGGACTCCAGGAATTCTAATCTGAAAGACACCAGCTAGGAAAGTAGTGACAGACAATCTAATCTGGGGAAAACGACTTTACACCAAAGAAATTGAAAACACCATTCTCAGTTCTTCTTTTATTTTCATTAAGTAGTTTTTCTTCTCACAAGCCATCTATAGAGGAAAATATCTGTCACCCATCTTGGTACTCTTTGCATAAACAGAACCTAGTTCTTCCACATACAGAGAGGGTGTGTGTGTGCACACACACCCGTTTGTATTCACAAATAAATGAATCTAGATCTGTCAGCAGGATCCCCCAGTCATGACTGCCACAGCAGAGGGACCCTATGAGGCATGGCTGTGCAGGAAGCTAGGCCTGAGGGTTGTATTTGGCTCTGCTCTGATGGAGTCAGGCAGGGTAGCGATGCACTAGAGCTTTATAGAGCTGAGGGGGCAAGCCTGCTATCTTCTCCCCAGTGTAAGATGCACCTTTTGTACAATTGTGTCACCCAGGGAGGCCTGCTGCTCTCCTAGCCAAAGGAAGAAACCTCGCAGGAGGAGAGATCCCCTGTGGGCAACCACCCAGAGAGGTGTGCACACCGTGCCTTCTTTGGTCCTGCCTGATGGGCAAAGGAGGCTACCCACTGACCCAAGGAAAAAAAAAAAAAAAGACCTCGAATTCAGGACAGGACAGTCATTTTGTTTTTGAACGCTCCATGCCAAGTGTTCTTTCCCCCCCCAGACAACCGACAAACCCAATTTCAAATAAGATTTAAAAATTCTCAGTGAGGTGCCTGGCTTTTTCTTCTTTCCACTGCTACACACAGGCACAGGCACGACCAGTGGGATCACGCATATGGTAAGGAAGGAGACTGTCATTCTAAGAAGGGCAGGCTGAACTTTCAGAGTTCATTAGAAACACACACCCCAGCATAAACGCTTAGGCTCTCATCTCTCTAAGTGGGACTCCGTGTTCAAAAGCAATGAAGAATAGCCTGGAGCCCCAGCTTCCCTCTCCTGCTGAGTCAAGGGGAAATGAAGACAGGCAGAGTTCTTCCAGGAGGGGTTGGCACTTTGCCTGCCTGGCACAGAAAGAAACTAGCCGCCTCTCCACCCACATCCTCAATTTTCAGGGACAGCCTGGTTGCAGATCTCTGCTGGAAACTGTGGCCTGGCCCCCAAGCAGCCTGGATGGTGGGACCTCCTAGGCCATTGGAATGTCTGAGGGAGGGGAACTAGAACTCATGACATAGAGTGATAGAAAGAGGACACCCTCAGTCCTTTGTCTTCCTAGTCTAGGTCATGTTACCATTTGAAATGGCTTGTTGAGGCCACAACCCAGTGGGCAGGGCACAGCATAACTCCCTAGGACGCAGGGAACAAAGGTGGGGTCTTTATACCACCGCTCCTTTAGACCAACCAGGTTCAAACCTCAGCTCTGCCACTTGCCAGCTCTGTGAACTGGGGCAAGTCACGGAACTTCTCTGTGCTTCGCTTTCCTCTTCTACCAATTGGAATAGTAACAATCCCTACCTCATAGAGTATTTATGAGGATTAAATGAGGTGAATTTTCAATGGTTAAGGAAAAGTGACTAGAACACAGCAAACACTATTTCAATGTTAGGGATGATTGTTAGACATGTATCTCACCTGATTTCCCATTGACCTGCTCTTAAAGTCAAGGATGAACAAAGGAGAACCAGGCTACCTGTAACTCAGGCCCCCACTCTTGGGCCCTGCTGGTCTCAGACTGGCACTGTCCTCAAACCCCACCCCACCTGCCCATGGCTCTCTCTGGGCTGAATGGAAGCAGAGGTGTTCGCTAACTCAACTAAAAGGCACAAACATCCTCATTACCCTGAAATAACCTAATTAACAGTCTATGAAAGAAGTCACTGCACTGAGAAAGAACCTGTCCCATTTACTGATATAGGAGTTTAGGTTCTGGAAAGCTGTTCTGAATGGAATGCTAGGGCTTATTTACTATTAATGACATAAGGGAGAAAACGGAACCACTGAGACTTTGTTCTTTATTTTACTTTGAGTTCCTATTGCCTATGCATAAAGCACCCACTCCCTAGTGAAGTACACCAATTATCTACAAACTGCTTGCCATGCACCGCGATTGCAGGGGAACGGACCAGAGGTTTCTGAATCTCAAATTGCAATGAAATATGTGTTCCTACCGCTAAGACTAAAGGCTTCCACCTAGAGAAGGACGTGTGAAGAAGGCTGTTTCCCTAGCCTAAGCATACATTTTCCGAACCAAAAGTCAAAACCTAGTATGTCACAGAGAACTTTTGTATGCTTTCTGGGACTGCCCTGAGGCTATCTTAAAGGTAACAGTTTGAATGCCAAAACATAGGCCTTTGGGAACTATGAAGGAAAATAGGACAGAATATTTGACTAACCTAAAAAAATTTAGGCACTTACCACATTCGTTCATTTGGCGGGGAGGTAAAAGGCAACAAATAGGGAAATATTTTCAGAGTGGAAACCCATAGTTCCATTTGTTTTTTTTTGTTTTGTTTTGTTTTTAATTTTTTTTAACGTTTTTTTATTTATTTTTGAGACAGAGAGAGACAGAGCATGAACGGGGGAGGGGCAGAGAGAAGGGGAGACACAGAATGGAAGCAGGCTCCAGGCTCTGAGCCATCAGCCCAGAGCCCGACGCGAGGCTCGAACCCACGGACCGCGAGATCGTGACCTGAGCTGAAGTCGGACGCTCAACCGACTGAGCCACCCAGGCGCCCCCCATAGTTCCATTTGTAAGACTCATTCTCTTGCCCTTATCTTATCTGGGAAGCAAAGAGGAACTGGGAACTGGATCCTGAGTCTGCACGGTGACTCCCAGAGCACTAGAGGTCATGGGTAGAATTGCCAAAGAAAGTCACAACCTCCTGATTCTATGCATGTTCTGTCCCTCAAAAGGGCCAACCATCTGTGCATCTGCCTATATTCTCCTTTTCATCTCAGGTCATTCCAAAGGGTAGAGTGTCCGCTTGAGCATTTGGGGGATCTATTCAGGATGCTCTGGGGTTAGAAGAGAGAACCATAAAAGAGGACACTCCCCTGACCCCAGCAGAGCATTACTTCAAATCACAGTAAGTGGCCATGGAGTCAGACTATCTAGACTTTGTCAAACCTTAGCTCCACCATTTAAAGCTGGGGGACCTCTCTGAACCTCAGTTTTAACATCAGGAAAATGGATATAATACCCCATACCTCATTCACTAGAATAACCGTGGTGATGTAAGCAAAGCACACCAGGTTCATGCTAAGAATTCAATGAAAATTAACTGCTATTTCTGGAAAAGGAAAAATAAATGCATATCCACCTCTACTCTAGTAACCATCTGTCTTCTAGTTCTCTCCTAGGGTCTTTGAGAAGAATAAAAATATAGAGCAGTTTTCCTACCATTAAAACGCTTTAATATTTTGGAATAGAACATATGGAAGCAGGAAATTTTCAAATAAAATGATCTAGGCCTCTCCCGATTGGTCCACTAACATACCATCAGCTACATTCCACACAGAGTCTGCTGAACTCTTGGTCCCTACAATGCAGAGATTTTGATCGTTGGCTTGTTAATTACAAAACAAGTTACACTAAAACATACAACAGTACCATACACGTAACCAGGGCACTGCTTCACCTGGGAGATCTGTAAGATAAATCTGAAAGTGAATTCCAAAATTTTTTTAATGTACCCTTTAGTTGTAGAATTATGGTCATTACAGTTGATCCCCATTTTCTGTTTTGGGTTTTTTTTGTTGTTGTTGTTGTTTTCTTTTGCAGTGTGGACTTTGCAGTGTTTTTAATTTATAAATAAGGGCTTGAACAAGATATGCCCTAAAGGCATTTCTTCTGTAGTCTTTCATTATTCTCTTAAGTCCTCAAATCAAACTCCATGTCACATTTTTAGCAATTAATGAAGGCAGTTTCTGAGAAGGGGAAGTTGAAAGGAAATATGCCTCTATCAAAAGTTGCTTATGCCAGCTGCAGGCGGAGCCTTTTCATAATCTTGCAAGCCACAAAATAAGAAAGTCTGAACTCTCTGTGTCATTTGCAGAGAGGGGGCAATCATGATGAACAGGAAACCACTGAGGGCAGCAGGGAGATTCCAAAAGGCACAAGATATGGGGCAGAATCCTGGAAGCAGATTGCATGTGGTACAATGGAAGGTAAGGAAACAGAGAGGTGAGGTTGTTTTTAAATATTTAAAGCCCCACTCCCCACCCTCCATTCCCAGTCTAGTCTAGGTATTTTCTCATCTTCACACATTGCATCCTATCAGAAACCGTGGCAGCTTTTCATCCTCCCCAGCCCAGCTTTCTCTCACCTTCTTTCACACATCCTGTGCTTTTCATACACATCACATTCCAATTACCAGGTGCACTGTCCACCACCAGAACAGTGTAGGAAAAGCAGTCTAATTAATGATTACCATTTACAATTCTATAGAAGCTGTTGCTCTGCACAGTCAATAAGCAGCCTGAGGTTTCATTATCCCTAAGTTGTAACTTAAAAAAAAAAAAAGAATTCTGATATATTCCATTCAACCATTTGGCACATATCTTTCATTCAAAAATGAAAGGAGGAAATTATTCATTTATGAAAGAACGTACTAATGTGAATCTTTAGAGATTCTTAGCTATCCCATATATGGGGTGATTGTCTTGAAACTGAAAACAAGCATTCAATCTATCAGCAAAGACTTCTCAGGAGCCCATCATTCAAGCTCTTTCACCAGCCACTATGGGGGATGGGATAGATGATTCCTGTTCTTCAAAGAGTTCACAATCTAGTTGAAGGAAACCAAAATTGAAATAATGTGTTTTAGTTGCTAATAACACAACAGTGTAAAACTAGACAAGGGCAGTGTAACAAACATGTTTCCTACTCCATAGATGGCACACGGTGGTAAGAGTTGAGAGGAAACAAAGCCACTGTGTTGTGCGGTGGGCTACAAAGGCTTCCCAGCACGGGTGGGGTCTGTCCTGGGCCAGCCCTACCATGGATGGTAGACTTTGGACTGGCTGGGAGGAGGAGGAGGAGGAGGCCAGGTTCCCCCAAGGGACGGAGAGTGGGAAGAACATCTATCAGCCATAGCTACTTGTAAAGCATGTTCAGAAGCCGTGTCTGGTTGAAGTCGAAGTTTCATGTAGAGGAGCAAGAGATGGTGATAAAAACAAGGCATCTGGGCTTAAGATAATTTAAAGAGACCTGAGTCTACCATATTGCACTAATTGTATTCTCTCAGCCAAAAAAAAAAAAAAAAATATTTAACCTTCTGCTATGTACAAGGCACCGTTAGGGGTGAGGGAAGGCAGAGGAACAAAAAGGAAAGATCTAATTTGAGCTCAGGAGCTAGACATGAAAACAGGAAATGTTAACAATACAAAAATACACTAAACAGGACCAAAAAAATAATAAAAGGAAGGTGAACTGGCAAATAATTACTCCATCTGTAGAGGAAACCAATTATTTTGTCTGCTAAAAATCGTTTCCTTTCTTCTGAGAATAGAGCCTTCATTTACTTCTGAGTATCATTCCCCCCAGCCCCCTAGTGAATCCTGTGATATCCACAGGAACTGCCATTTCTTCCACCTCCCTGTTCCCCTGGCCATCACCAATGGAAACTCACCAAGAAGTGAGTTTGAGTTCCAGCAGCACAGAAGTCCCTGGTCCCAGTTCCTTCCAGGAACCAGTTACATCCTTGATTGTTTTTTATAATCTTTTTAATAATAATACTATGAGAATTGGCTCATCAACTCTCCTTCTCATTAACGCTCATTCAAATTGGATGCCTGTCACTTGTAACTCACGGAGTCATATTAAACTTCTGAGTGCTTAAAATCTGCCTCACATAGTAATTGTTCACATTCCTTTCTTCAAACTTCTGGATATCCCATGGTCATCTTTGTGTTACCTACAGTGTCTATGTCTGTGATTTGTCCTAAGCAGACAGAATTAGGTAATACTAGCTGCCATAACAGAGAAACTCCCAAATCTCAGTTGCCCAACCACTTATGAGATCATTTCTCACTTCCAAAAGTGCATAGTCTTAAAGCAGAGGTGGCTATCCACTAGGTGGTGTTTCTGGGACCAGCTTCTCTTACCTTCTAGCTCCATCTTCCAAGGCCATGTTTTTTTGTGCTGGATCCTCCATAGGCAGGAGCAGAAAGTATGAAGACGCCTTCTACTTATTAAGTACCTGGGCCCACAACTGACTACATCTCTGCTCTCATTCCACTGGAAGAAGGAGGCACACAGACATGAAGGCTGGGAAATGTGATCCCCAGATAGGCAGCCAGGTCCTGGCAGTGGCTACACACCCTGGAAAGGAGGGTGTGATTGCTGGTGACAAATTAGCCATCTCTTCCACAAAGTCATTCAAGTAATGTTGACCAAATTGACCTTACTACAAGCAAGAAAGAGAAAGAAAGGAAGGGAGAAAGAAGTAGCAAAGTGAAGGAAAAACTCTCTGTGAGTTACGGACAGGAAAAGATTGTGTCTGAGTACCTTAGTGAAGTGGCAACACCTCAAACACACATTTTTTTTAAATTCTCCCAAATGATTAATCTTGGCATCTAAACTTGGGTAAGTCAAAGCTCAACATTGTCAAAACTCTCTTCACATAAAAGCATGAAACAGTCTCCAAAGAACTCTCCTTAATGGCTGGAAATCCAAGGATACAGATGTCTTCTTAAAAATGGCTGTTTTGGGGTGGCACCTCCATGGCTCAGCCGGTTAAGCGTCTGACTTCAGCTCAGGTCATGATCTCTCAGTTCGTGGGTTCGAGCCCTGCGTCAGGCCTCAGAGCTCAGAGCCTGGAGCCTGTTTCAGATTCCGTGTCTCCCTCTGTCTCTGCCCCTCCCCTGCTTATGTTCTCTTTATCTCTCAAAACTAAATAAACATTAAAAAAAGGCTGTTTCTTCTATTGAATTGAATCCCACCTTCTTTCTCTGTGAGGACAATGAGGGGAAAATGTACAACCCTTGAAACAAACAAGAAACATTTCAAAGCCTTTCCAGAGAGTTTCCAAAATTTTTAATTTTTTTTCCAAAAGTGTTGTAAATACAAACTCTATGGTATGAAAGTGGGGTTCTGGTTCAGAAGTAGGGTTCTGGAGCAAACATCCATGCTTGGGGGAGAGAAGAGAGTGGAAGAGACAGGAGGTTCCAAAACAAGACAGGACCTCAGCTGTGGAGGGCTCTGGGAAGGCTTCCCCCAACTCTGACTCCCCAAATATCAGGACAGGTTCTCTGGCACTGAAGGAAACTTGTGAAGAATAGCACCATGTTTAATGTGTTGACTTCCAATGCCTAGCACAGTGCCCAATAACTGCCAAGTATTCAATAAATATTTGGTGAATGAGTTAATGAATGGAGCTGGGATTTAGTTATTCTATCTTAGATGTGAAGTGAATATTTGGCCTCAATAACAAAGAAAAAATCTAGAACTGGGGCACAAGATTGGAGCAAGACAAATAAGAGGCATTCAATGCCAAGTTTCTTTAAGTGCTTTTAGTTGGAGACCCATGTGGTCTCAGAGTCAGGAGCAAAGATGAGTCACCAAGCAGAGGTCAAAAAGATTTAGCTAATTAGGTGGCATGTTGAGTCAGGGAGCCAAGAAAATTTTGAGTTTTAAATTATTATACAACCTAATTGGAGAAGGTCAATGGTAGTAAAAGATCTGATTTCTTCCGTCATAGCTTATCTGTGCTACTCCAAAATGCAGAACCGGTCTTGAGCAAAACCATAAAGTAGACCTCACTCATTCATTTCCTCTCCTGTCACCCCCATAGCAAGTAAATGTACCTCCTTGTGTCCAACAGCTTTATATTTTCCCCATCCACCCCTTACTTCCTAGGTCTTCCTAGGGCAACACCTCCTGATTCAGATCTCCCCATCCTGAATGTACCTTTCTTATGTCACAGTCATTTACACCTGCTCTTGGCTGGTGAGAGATGCCTACTTTGTTAGTCTGTTCATGTGCTCAGAGAGGGCATTAATGGTAAATTCAGCTAAAATATTGTCTTGTTTATTGGGGTCTTCTGGAGACAAAACCTTCACCTGATGGAGTATCTGTAATCATGAAAATTTTCGAGTGAAGCAAGGCCACTGGGGAGGAGATCACAGGGCAGGCTGAACTTCCCTTGCCCTTTAAATCACAGCAGGAGAGGGACCCGCTCTTTCTGTCAGATCCAGAGACCAGGCTATCAAAACCTTTTAAAACAGCAACTGTCCTGGTTGAATCAACACTGAGAGACCTCTCCTGGTAAAACCTCAGCCCCAGGCCAGTCAGAGAGGTATGGGTTACAGTGGTGGGTGTCTTTTCAAAAGGGTTCCTGAGTCATTTCCCTTTAGACCCCTGACTCCTGCGTTTCTGGTTATCTCAAATGCTTCTTATAAATTAATAGGCGAAAACACACAACAGTGGTCTGTGGTGCCCCTTAAACACTCTTTTGGGGAAATAAAATTCACTTAAAGAATAAAATTGAACTTCCCCACGATTTGTAACTGTGACCAAACCACACCAGTCTCCACAGTTTACTCATGGCTGAAGGAGGGACATCACGCCATAACCCCAGGAACAGTCTGAAGGTGGTTCTGTCTAAAAAGCACTACAAATTACCAGGCTGCCAACCTAAGAAAAGGGAAGTGTTAGCGACTATTATGCACGCTCACGATTTTACCCCTTTTTCCTTTCTATTGCTACCGCTGCCCTTTAAACGTTTCCCAAACCAATATGAGATATAAGTGAATTCATAGAACTATATATATATATATGCCTATATCCTTATATATACATAAATATATTCACACATATGTAAAGTCACTATTCCTAGAAACATTCCCAAAGAAAGCGCTTTTTAAGATCTTCTCTTCAAAATAACAAAGTAGCTTATAGTCTTTATTACAAATTATTATAATAGTCTCACATATTCAGCAGACGGCTCTATAGAAACACGACCATACACACTTTCCCTCTTGAACTGGACAACAATAGTAACAACAACAGAAGACACCAACAGTGATAAGGAAAGTGCTTAAAGCGAGCCCATGCGCTTTATCGAGGAAGATAAATGAGGTCACCCTGGAGCCTATGGGCCAGAGCTAATTGACATACTCAGGGGTTCACCTTAAGTGATCAGCTTGCACCTGATGAAACTTGCTTACTTATCTGGTACCCCATGAAACCCATAGATGTGCCTCAGCCAACAGGAGATGGAAGTAGATGTACAGTGGGCTGTATTTATGAAGCAGACCCAGGGAAACCAGTACAAATGATAGGAGAGGACAGAGGGGAAATTGAAAGAGAAATCAAGCAGACAGGCCCAGTCCTTTATGAGCTCTGACACCTGAGGATATCACTGCCTCCCACAGTTTACAAATAATAGAGCAATGGTGCCAAGTCATAAAGAAAGGTTAGGTCACATCTGAGAGACTGTGTTTATTAAGACAGGGAAATGCTAATGCATCCTAGACAATTATCCATTAAAACTGGTCTTCCGAAGGCTTTGATACATCAGATGTATCTTTAAAAACCTAAGCAGTGAAAGCATGTTATTCTTCAATGGTAACAGTATGACGTGATAGTGGGACCACCAAGCAGTCTCAAGAATTGAGAATAATAGAGGGAGAAATGGTCAAAGGCTACTCTCTTATTTTTTAACCCATTTTTGTTACTTTAAAGTAGAATCTTTTTAATTTTAGAGGAACTCTTTTAATAAATAATAATTAGATAAGTGTGTTTTCAAATAAACATTTAAAATTGAAGAACGGTGCTTCTAAAATGCTTCAAGGTATTTATTTGAGTCATTTACTCAAGTGTATCAGTCACACTTCTTGGTTCAGAGGCGACTGTGGTGACAAGTTTTCATTTATCCAAACACAATCCCCTTACCTCAATACAATCTCACGTTTGCTAAGGGTCTATGTAAACAATCTTCTGCTTGTCATTCAAAACCCTTGTGGATTCTAAATCAACTCTATTTAGACAAAGTAGCAATTGTGCCAGGCAGAGTCCTAGCCTCAAGAAATACCTAGATCAATCACCAGGGCTCAGGGCCTAGCCGTAAGGAAGCAGGTAAAAAGTCCCTGCAGTAGAACAAGTGCTATGTTAGAGCTATAAATACAAGGCTTTTCACAAGAACAATGGCAAAAGGTGTGAGTAGGGTTTAGTGTGTGTGTGTGTATATGTATGTATATGTGTATATGTATGAATAAATGGAGGTACGTAGATACATGATACGTTTTGACTCCCGTGACAGTTAAATAGTGAGTCTCTCCTTCATGGAAATGAAAACATAGCACAGTAAGTTGGAATTATACCATCTACCATCAGGTAAATCTGGACTAGAAACCAGATTGTGCCACTCATTAGCTGTGCAGTCTTGAAGAGGTTACTTGACCTCTCTGAGCTCATTTTCACCTATAAAATAATTACAGTAAGCTTAGAGAGTTTTTAAAGCTCTTTGTAAAGAAGAATCAAAAATCAGTCATGATAATTCCTTATTATTGGTATGTAAGTTGTTCTTTAAAATAGTGAATGTCGACAGACATTCAGAATAGTCTGTTTCTCATTTTAAAATGTGGTCTAAAATGTTGTGTTCTAGAATATAAACAAGGAAGGGTTGAGCCCTACAAACACGCAGGTATGCATGCCCAAAAGAACAACAAAAACAGCCAGGCAGGCGTAAGAGCCCCAGCTTTTTTGGAAGCTTTCCTGAGTGCCCAAATATTTTTAGATTAATTTTTAAATTGAAGACACACACACACACACACACACACACACACACACACCCCAAAAGGCATAGAACAAACACCCAGAAATATTTTGCTTCAATTTTATATGGGTTATTTTTACATATCTGTCTTACTGTGTGGATTTCATTGAGAATGAAATGAATCCGTGATATTGCTTCCATGGAAACCTGTTTCTTTGTGATTGGCTGAGCGGTATCCAGGCACTTCGACAATACCCCAGAAAGTACAAGTACTGTTAATATTTAACAGACACAGTAAAATCTACCAACCCCATGGCATTTGTTATGCAACTCACTATTAATAAAGAGATTCAGATTCATCCTAACAGTTTCTCACCCTCTAAATATCCTTGAGAGGCTGTTTTGCTTGTTAAAACCTGACATACAAAGAAACCCGAGTGAGTGAGGAGGACAGGCCATGGAAGAAGGGGCATAAAACCTTGAAGGTGTGATAAGATAAAACCTTATCATACTCATCACTGCAAGTGCCTCCATTTCATTTGTTTTATTTCAAGATAGAACTGGTTTCAAAGAGAAAAGTGATTTGCCCAAAAGGAATGTTTTGCCATTTTGCATTTAATCATGATTGAGAAAGAAAGTATCATGTCACCTAAGACAATTTATATAACCAGGAACATGCTGGTGTGACTAACCAAGCAAGATAAAGCAAATGATACAAAATTAAATGGCCCAAAGGAAACAGTGTGCATTTACCAGTGTCCCTGGGAAATTGAGGGTTTTCTTTTTTTTTAAGCATATATGACTTGGAACTCCCAGTGTGCCTTGAATTAAGAGAAGCACTCATATTAAAAAAAAAAAAATCCCAATTTGCAAAAGAGTTTAATTCTCATGTAATCATTTTTTCTACAATACCTACACTGCCTGGATACTTGAGCACTTGTATTTAAAGTTTTATTTACATCGCATCAGGAGTAAATCTACCACTTTAATGGGAGCCACAGTACTGCAAAGAAGCCAGGGTTTTTCATGTTTCCATATATTATCATTCCACTTAGAGTATGTTTGTTTGAATGGCTTAGTTGAGATTGAGTTTCTCAACTCCCAGTAAAGGATACAATTTAGAAACCTGAACATATATGTTTAGGTTAAAAGCCTTAAAAATAATAGGGGAAAATTACTATACTTCGAGCTTATATATAAATGACTTTATAGAGAGGTGTTAGTTTTATATATAAATCCAAAGAAAATCAGGTTAGAAAGTGCTACTGGCCAAAATCCCTGGACAATATCTAAAGCTGTGATTTGCTGATAGTCCAGAAAAACAGCTGCACATGTGCTTTCTGTACATCTTTAAACTGATATAATGTCGAATAATAGGATAGGTTTAAAAATGTATATACAGCAGTAGCTCAGCCATGATAAATTAACATAAATTTCTAAAAGACTAAAAAAAAATCATACATCAAAACGTTAACCATGATTATCTCTGGGGCCTTTAGTTGATTTTTGTGGGATTTTCTTTTAATTTATATCTTAGTCTCATCACATTTTCTGCATAATGTATATGTTATTTAAAAAGGGAAAAAAAATTAAAGAAACTACCAGCACTCTTTTACTCTTTCTCTGTAAGGACAATTAAACCTTAAATATATAAAGAAACTTACATGGTTTACAATATCATCCTGGGGTTCCCTGTCTCCCAACTCTTATATTGAATATGAGACATAGTACTCTGATGCTTTGCACAGCTTTTTTTTTTTTAAATTCACTTATTTTGAGAGAGAGCAGGGAGGGTCAGAGAGAGAGGGAGACAGAGAGGATTCCAAAAGCAGGCTCCACACTGCCAGCATAAAACCCGATGCGGGGCTCCAACTCACAAACCGTGAGATCATGACCTGAGCTGAAACCAAGAGCCAGATGCTTAACCAAGTGAGCCACCCAGGTGCCCCTCCACATCTTTTTAAACTAAGTTATAAGCCCATTTTCACATCTTAATTTTTGTATGCTTCTCTTGAATGTAACACACTGCAAAGAATCAAGCAGACACTTAACACCAAAAATAACTTACAACAATCCCTTCCTTTTTGTATGTTTTAAAATTCATCCTTGCAGCCAAACATTTCCTAAAGAACTGACAGATAGCACTTCAATCAATTTTCTCTTTAAACTATTTTCCAGGGGTGCCTGGGTGGCACCAACTTCGGCTCAGGTTGTGATCTCACAGTTTGTGAGTTTGAACCCTGTGTCAGGTTCTGTGCTGACAGCTCAGAGCATTGGAGTCTGCTCCAGGTTCTGTGTCTCCCCTCCCCCCCCCCCGCCCTTCTCCTGCTTGTGCTCTCTCTCACTCTCAAAAATAAATAAACATTTTTTAATTAATTAACTAAATTAAAAAATAAAACTATTCTCCAAAGTTTGAAACTCTGAGGTTTTAAAAGATATCTACTTTCCTGGTCATCCATGCAGTTTTGGAGGAAAGGACATATGAAATAATAACATGAGTGAAATCTAAGCACTTTATGAAGAACAATGCCTAGAAAGGGTCAAGGGACACTTCCGTCAGTGCCGCTCACTAAGTGGAGAGACAAACGAGGAAGGCGGTTACCTCCCCATCCAGTCACCCTCCCAGTCTATTCCCAGAGTGAAAGCAGCAGTCAGGGCAAATGGAGTTCCAAGGGACTGTCCCAAGATGCATGCATGATAAAGAAGCGGGGCGGTGAGGGGGGGGGGTGAAGAGACAGACACCCTATGATGCTGAGATAGAAGAGAAATTGAGTTTCAATGTTCCTTTTCTAGGTTGCTCACTTGTCATAAGGAATCTGCATCAGCGAAGTCACTGCAAACATACATGAGTAAATTAGAAAAAGGTGCCCCTTCCCCACAGCAGACACAGTCTTGACCAAAGCATGCACCTTGGTGAGTGAACATTCCCACTTACTCCCTGACCAGAAAATCTCATGCAGTAAGCAACCTGCACAACTGTCTGCAGTAGTCCATGAACTAGAAATACAATCAAATTGGGTCTGCCTCTAACTGGAAGGTATTTTTGACTTCTTGCCAATGAAGTATCCCATAGTTAGTTCACATCACACATCTGATACATAACAGGGACCAAGAGATGATTTCTAGAGTCCAGAGGTAAATGAATTATTTCCCCAATGAAAAGGAAAATGGATACCCAACTCATGGAGTATTGTAATGCTTGAATGAGATACTATATGTCAAGCACAGAGCACAATGTCTAGCATGAATCACTCAGTAAAATGTTGGTTCTTTGCCATTTTCTCCTACCAGTACTGAAACTATTTAGATAAAAGCTGCTGTTACAGCGGTAATTTTTTTTTAATAGAACTCTTTCTTGCTATAAATCCCAAAACCTTCATATTTCCCCACGTAGGAACCAACTTTATTCCCTTCCCCACCACCATCCTCTATACCAAGTACATTTTAGAGTAGCAGGCAGTATGCCATAGACACTGAACCCATCTGGAAGAACTACAAATTAGTTTTGTATGAAATGTTAGTGCAAAACTCAGAGCCAGCTCTGGCTTTCCATTTTATAATGAAACTAAAATTTGGCCCATGTTTGCAAAAATTTTGCCAGCATTTGCTATGGGCCTGTGATTGTCATTAACCCATGCATTTGAACCCATATCAAAGGCAAAGATTCCAGATCTGTTGAGAGCAGGGCAGAAGTGAGGCACATCTCCCAAATGTCACTTTGCACGCTGACCCTGAAAAGAATGAGATGTTGATGCACAAAACCGTTCAGGAAAAATGTGCAGAGTCATAGCTTTCAATGAACTTGGGTCACGGTCCTTCCTGCAGTTCCTTCTCTTCCAAATGAGCCTCAGAGACAGATCAGCTGTTTTTGAATGTTTACCATGGTTTCTGGGGCAGCCACGAGTTCTCTCTTTCCCTATAGTTCTTTAGTTAAAACACTAGAAAAGGGTAGAGAAAGTACTGGCCATATCTTGAGCCAATTCAAAGGCAATGGTAAGAAGACAGCCAAGTTCTGTGAATATCCCCAATCTTGGCATTGATTGCCAACCGGGCATAGGGTGACACTGTTTTCAACATATCCCTTATCCCCTGTCTGAGGTAGCTGCAGCCCTCTCAGAATTTCTGGGCCCTAGAATCTCACGAGTAGATAATGACACGCACACAACCCCACCCAGTTATTTATATTTTAATAAAATGTCATGTCACCGATTTTTCTGACCTCTCTTAGCTTTAGCCAGGGACAGTTTCTAGAGGATGAAACCCAAGGCAGTGATCTCACTTGTGGCATCTTAATACATGAAAAATTGTTCAAATCAGAGAATTTCTATCATCAAGGCAAGTTTGAAAATAATGGAGGACATTGTACAGAACACACCAGAATTAAGCAACCCGATCAGAATGAAAATGTATACAAAACAACAGAGAGTACAAGTACTTTAAAGCTAAGGAAATGAAAATAGATTCTTTTGAGGTGCGGAACAAGTCAAGGGAGGGAAAAGAGAGAAGAAACAAACCAAGAGCTTTGGGATCTTCTGAGTTGTAGCCTCTCTTCAGCTGAGCCTATCAGGTGAGACCAGACCTTCCAGGATGCCAAGCAGACAGGAAAATGAGGCCCTGGCTTTGTCTCCATCCTTTGACTCTCACCCAACATTGTACACTCCCTGCATCTGATTGACTTTTTATGAAGGACTCAAGTGCCTCTTGGTAAACAACTCCAAATCCTCCAGATCCAAATCCTTGAATCTGACCATCACTCGCACCCGTAAGTTGCTGCTATTATGATGCTATTTTTAAAAACCCTCAAAAATAAATACAGTAAAACCTTGGGTTGCAGGTGACTTGTGCTGCGAGTGTTCTGCAAGACGAGTAAACATTTCTAATAAATTTTAACTTGATAAATGAGTGATGTCTTGTAATACGAGTAGTAAGTGAGGCCAAATGTCACATGATCCCAACTGAGCCAATGGCTCTTGAAATTCGCCTTGATACAGGAGTGCTTTGGATTACAAGTATGTTTCAAGAATGAGTTGTGCTCACAAACCAAGGCTTTACTGTATATGAATAAGCATAATGGAATTTTATTGTTTTATATGACTTACCTGCCCTCCCACATACTTTAAGCACCAAGTCCATATCAATTCGCTGCTTTGTAACCCACAGATCCTAGTCCAGCACCTTGAATAAAAGAAATGCATCAACATTTAAAATTTTTTTTTCAACCTTTATTTATTTTTTTGGGGGGGACAGAGAGAGACAGAGCATGAACGGGGGAGGGGCAGAGAGAGAGGGAGACACAGAATCGGAAAAGGCTCCAGGCTCCAAGCCATCAGCCCAGAGCCTGACGCGGGGCTCGAACTCACAGACCGCGAGATCGTGACCTGGCTGAAGTTGGACGCTTAACCGACTGCGCCACCCAGGCGCCCCGAAATGCATCAACATTTATTCATTTATATTATATCTACATATTTTCTTAAGTTCAAAATTGTTACTTAGTTAAGAGCCATTTGAAATGCAGACAAGAACAGTTTTAGTACCAACTTGGTTTTCCCTGAATGTACCTCTGTATTCACTCTTTCCACAAGGGGAGGTATGAGGTACTGTGCGAGGTTTCCCCAGGGTACCAGACTAAAGACCACATGGTCTCTGCCCATCACCATCCAGGTAGGGAGACAACAAAGTGTGCATGTTGCTGAAACAATGTAATGATGGGTAGTTTTGCCTCTAAAATAATATAGAAAGAGAGTGATGTTGGGATTTTGTATCAGGAGTTACCTATCAGCTTCCTCCTGCAGATCTAGGCACCTTCAGTTTCCCAAGAAAGATACAATCACAGAGATGTAGCTAAACATGCATATAGGTCTTCATGACTCAGGGATTCTATCAAGTTCAATACTGATTCCCACCTGACAGCTCATGGCAGGTGTTCTGTATTTGCTGCACAAAGGGGAACAGGGAGCTGAGACAACCTTTGAGCTGTAACTTCTTTGACTATGCTGTGGAAGTATAAATGTGAATGACTCCTACTTTTCTTGAGAAACAATCCTGCCCCCCAGGTAGTCTTCTCAGGATGAGGGAACCCTGCCCAAGAGGTCAGCAGGCCCAGCGCAATCTCACTGTCCCACGTAAGTTCCGAGAGAGACAGGCCACTAAAATATAAGCTGAGGAGAAGAGTATGGTCTGATTATCTTCATGCTACAACCAGGGCCTACACAATGTCTAATCCAGTAAGTCCTTAAGGAAAGTTTCTTGAATTAATAGATAAATGAATGAATCAGGAAAGGACCTAAAGCAATGACTCTAAAGAGGAAACACCAAACACGGACCAGAGGCCATGCAAAGTGCAGAAAGTCTTCTGTCTTCTCTCATTATATTGAAATTTATACCATCACACCCATAAAAATGAACCTTGGTCAAATACAGTCCTTGGCCTTGACCTTTCTTCTGCTTGGAGTGAATGAGAAGAGAAATCAAAGCTTTCCCTAGAATTGGGAGTGTGTGCAATAGATAAATGTTTTTGGTTTTGTTTTTTGTTTCATTTGTTAGTTTGTTTTTTGAGATAGAGAGAAAGAGAGAAAGAATATATGCACAGACATGCACGAATTGGGGAGGGACAGAGGGAGAGAGAGAGAAAATCTTAAGCAGGGCATGAAGCCCGACACAGAGCTCAATCTCATGATCTCACCATCAACCGTGAGATCATGACGTGAGCTGAAATCAAGACTCAGATGCTCAACCAACTGAGCCACCCAGGAGCCATGCAATAAATATGTTTTAAAAGTATGCTCAAAGTATTGCTGGGAATACAGTAGAGAACAGGAGAATACACTTCATTCAGCCTTACAGTTAAAGAATTCTTCTTAGAGATGGGGTCATTTGAGCTATTTACATTCCACACAAACCATAAGGCCTGCCCTTCTGAGAAACTTTGCACTTGGACTAAAAGAGGATGGCAGTAAGAAAGACAACTTCATATTTCCCCACACACACATGCACAACAAACAACAAAATGTACATACAAACAACAAAATGTCGTAGATACCAAAGACTATTTCCTGGCGACATAACTCTTAACTTACTTATCCCGGTGGCTTATGCAATAGTTCAAAAGTAAGAAATAAAATAAGGAGAAATCAAACATGGCAGGGAACACGGACTGAGAATTTAACTATGTCTCTAGGTTTACTAAGAAAGGATGGAAGATACTTTCCTTGTCTCCATCTCAAGGGAAGAACAAAGATTTGTGACCTGGATGTCACCTAAGGAAGTTTTCAGAACTTTAGGCTCCCAGGTAAGCAGTGAGATTGTTTATGAGCAAAAATGATCAAAAGTGTCTAAAAGGCATGACTCTATCCAAGTGGACCTTTGTGCCCCATGTAATGCAGGACTACTAATGAGGTCACATGAAGTCTATACTCTGGGCCCTGTGGCCCAGGAGGGATCAAAGATCCCATGGCCCAACTGAACATGTAGACTGCAGCACCATGCTTTTCAATGAGCCACTTCCGCAGCAAGACCAGAGGCCTTTCCTCAGATTTTCTGGAAGATATACGACCTTCAGTTTCCTTGAACGGCCAAAGGAAATTGCAGGGCAAAAATAGAGGAGATCAAATTTCCAATAACCTTGCAGGGGAGAGGAGGCAACAGAGCCAGATTTACCTAAACATGAACACAAATAAATGTTCTGCTCCCAAAGTTGAGGAGCAAATTCATACCCATTTTCGAAGTTTGACCAAAGCTCAAGAACAAAAATCAACCCGTTGAAAAAACTAAGCCCCTACATCTTTGTAAATGAACAGAATCCCATGTGCTACAGGGTACCCATATTTACCTCAGACACAGCAAGTCAAGTGGAAAACTAGCCAAGCTTGATACGTTCACCCAATTTCTAACCTTCCCAGAGCTAGAAGAAGGTCTGTTTCAAGCAGTTTCAGTTACTGGCCTGAGATGACCCAAGGACTTCCCATTAATAGCCACTCAAAAATAGATTAAAAAAATAAAATCCACACACCAAAATTCCCTCCTTGGCCAATCACCCACTTCACTACATAATAGGAACAGGGCGTCTAATATTTAAGCGGAACTAATGTTACATGTCAGTGCTAAAACTCATGTTTTCTTTTGTATTTTTTTTCACAGAATATATTAACAATGTCTAAAGGTAACAAGAATTCCATAGGGGCATTTCGCCTTTCTAGATAGCAGGTATTCACTGGTTCTTGAATGTTTCAGACAAGGCAGAATTTCTGGCTTATTGTGTTTGAGAGAAAGAAAAGCATTTTGAATCAAAACAGAGGGGGGACTGCAAAGTGAATTCCAGTGAAACATGAGCAAGCAAACACATCTAACTAGGTTTTGTTATGGCTTAGCATACAAGGGATGGGGGAATAAAATAAAAAGTATCCGATTGTTAAATCAAGACTTCCCAGGCTCCCCTGTCCGGTAGTCAATTTGCCAATTGCCTTTTTTCTTCTCCAATCCTATTTTTCAATACCTCATAACTCAAACCTGATTGATCATTTGATCATATCAGCCTAAACTCATTAGGCCAATTAAATTAGAACATATGCAGTGGAGAATCAGACTTGCTCAGTTCCAACAGAGCCATCCGCAACTGGCCTCCTAAACATCGTTTCAAGCGCTGTGATCTTACGTGGGTGGTTTGTTTTTTTTTTAAAGGGGACATATTGCCACTCAGAAGGACTTCTCAGGGCACCGTGAGGGGGAAATAGTACCAAAACCAGAGCAATCTGACAAAAATAGGATGCCTTGTCACCCAAACTCTCAGGCAGCTCACACATATGGTTCTGTATTTTAAACGTGAAGAAATAGATTGTCTTAAAAGCCTGGTCCTCTTAGCAGAGCAACTCCCAGAGTCCTCTTCTTTCCTCATGAACTTTTGAAGAGAAGGATTGTTCTCAAGAAGCTTCACGAATTCGTTGGCAAGATTGCAGACAGGCAGCAGGGTATGGTTCAGCCAGACATCTACTAATGGGCAGGACATGGGGTGCCCTGGTGAGGGGCTGAATCAAGAAGGTGGGGGGTAGGGGGCTTTTCCTTAATTACTGCACAGAGGGGCCACGTTTATGCAATTTTTCAGGAGGGGACATGTTTCCTTATATCTGTAAAAAGGCACTACATATGCTAACAGCTAGGGAGATGAGTAATAAACTCGTTGGATAATGACTTATCGTCCCCAAACCTGACAATGCTGAAACTAGAAGTGGCACTTTTAGGAAGTTTCTTGAATTCACTTTGGCCCCTTAAGGGGTCTTTGTCCTATCCATCTGCAACCCTGATATTGGAGCTTTTGAAAAAAGTCAACCAGAGGTGTGATGATCTTCCTTTAAGATAGAGTAAGAGAAGGGGGATGTGGGAAGAGAGAATGACATGCCTCATATCTAAATTTAAGCACATTTGAGGTCAAGGACTGTGTCTGATTCACTATTGTCTTCTCAGTACCATGCACTCAATAAATCTATGCAGAAGCAATGCATTTATTCTTCCATCTTGCTTGTGTTTTTAGTAAAAAAGAGATGATCAAAACCTATCTTAATTTTTTATATCCACAATATTTAATTCTATGTTAACTTGATAAATAAGGCACTTTGGTGAACATTTTCCAAAATCTGCTAGAGGATCATAGAACCTTAGATTAAGAGGGTCTTAGTACAACTTATTTAGTTGCAAATGAGACAATGAGTTGCAAATGAGAGGGTTTCCTTGACTTGTATTGAGTTACAAGATCAATTGGAGGCCAAGCCAGAACTAGAGCTCAGGACATCAGTCTCCAAGCACAAAGACTCCCCAGTGGTTCTGTGACTAAGAGAGCAGGCACGCGTACCTCTAACATAAAGGTTGTTTCCTTAAGTGTTAGGCTTAGACAGCCTCCCATGTGCTGAAAGTCCTTACCCCATACCTGAGGCCCCTTTGCAAGCAATATTCTTTTTTCCTAGTGCTACCTCTGATACCACCCAATCAGCTGTACAGTCTTATAAGCCACCACACACTGCTAGATTCATAAATAGGTAATCAGATATCAGCATTACATTTACATAGATGGGCTCCAAAGAAAGTGCCAACTAGAAGCCTGTCACTTTCAAATCCTTTGTGAAATGAGCCATGGAGAAATAAATCAATGATAACTGCAAGACTACAGAGCAGTTAAATGTGCCATGCACCATCTTTGAACATTGGAAGGACCAGGCCAGAGCAGCAAATAAAGTGGGAAGCCTCTATGGTGTCACAGAAGAATGGCCTGGCTTTTCAAACATCGTACATCAGACATACTACAGAGACTCAGCATAAGGCAGCCAGGATGAAACAAGAATAATCTGGAAGGAGTGCTTACTCATCACCTAATTCCTCTCTTGTAGAAAGCATTCAGTGACTGCTACTAAGCAAAGTGGAAATTGTTTCTAAGGAACCCTGGATTCAAGTCAACCAGTGGAACAGCACTTAAAAGGCTATTTTGTCTAGGCAGTAATTATAGATTTTTCTAAGCTCCATTTCTAATAACTGGAATGGCACGTGTGGCTGGTAACTCAATAGAGAAGTATACGTGAAGGCCATTATAATAGATGGAACATTTCAGTCAAATAATAACAAACCATTCCTTCCTCAGGCAAAAGGATTCAAATGGTTGAATGTGTGGCAAAGTCAAAATTCAGAACCTCAATCACACCGGGTCACACTGGCATTTCTGGCTCAAGATGAACTTGAAAATTATAATAAAGAAAAATCTATGATGAACAACATATTTATGAGTTCAAAACATCCATTTGTCTTCAAAAAGCTTTCTGGAAATAGATTTTCATTGTATTCTGACATAACATTCTATCTTCTAGATCTAGAAAGTTCAAACTGGACTAACCAACTGTAAGGAAAAAAGATCATCTTATACCTTGATACCTTTGTGTTTCTAGCCAATACGTTCTCAACTGAGAATACTCCGTGTCTTGTATTGATCACCATTTCATATTGATAAAGTGCTAGTATTCAAGATGGTACCTAGAGGACATGATGAAAATTAACTAAATTGTCAAAGTGGAGTGGAGGGTAGTGCATTTATACAGTGAACTTGGACAGTTTTCTCAAATTGGAAGTATTTCTATCAGCAGGATTCAAAGCACAAATTATTTTTGTAAATGTCTTGAGATTACAGAAAAGAAAAAAAGGGGAGTTTCTGGAAGAAACCTTTATAATTAGCTGTTTAGAACATCCCGATAGTCTAGAACATCCCAATACTCCCCAAAACTGTCAAGCTCTTCAAACACCATCAAGGTCTTAGAAACTGTCACAGCCAAGAAGCAGCTAAGGAAACATGACTACTGAATATAATGTGGTATCCTAGATGGGACTGTGGAAGGTAAAAAGGACATTAAGAAAAGCTAACGGAATTCGAATAAAGTATGGACTTTAGTTAAAAGTAGTGTATGCACACCAGTTCAAATACAGCATACTAATGTCAGATTCTATTAACAGGGGAAACCGGGCAATGAATTTACAGGATACTCACTGTATTATCTTTTTCATTGTGTTCTGTGTTTTTCTAAAACTACTTTAAAATAAAATTTTATTGTAAAAAATTAAAAGGAAGTTGTATATAGCAAAAAAGAAAAATTAAGGAGGTGGGTATCAAAAGAAAATAGAATAGTCAAAAGTGGGAGCCCTCAATCCATTGGAGCCTGAACTGTCAGCACTGGAGAAAAAAAAAAGTCAAAATTCATCTCGAAAAGCCGGAGGAGAGCTGTTTGGAACAATGTGTTAAGAATAGCTGGGAGGTATTCATAAACACAATTAGCACCTTGACGGAAGAGGAGCCAAAAATAAGGCAGCTGTGGGAGAGCAAGCAGGCCAGGGTCGTAAACAGGTCCTACAATGGCATCTAAAAGGAGACAAGGTGACTGAGGAGGAAAGTGTTAGGTAAACAGAGTCCGGGTTTATAACAAGAACCCTTATGTTATGTGTTCTCCCTGGTGCTTCTAATTAGAAGTAAGAGCTGACATTTTTTTTCTACAAAATTGTCATGTTGACATTTTTGTCACTTTTATAAAGGTTTTTATGTCTAGATATAGGCAGCCCCTGTTCCTCACACCTTGAATTGTGCCCAGTAGGAAAGGACCTAAAAACAACTCGTCGCAACTCTGGATCTGACCAGCCTTCCGTTTCAGCAGCGGATTCTTTATTTGGAGGGACTGAATCATCCATTTCTCACCTTTCTCACCAGCCAAGTATTTTTAACTTACTGTCAGCAATGGAGTGAACATAGAGTCTATGAAGGAAAAGACAGTCCATTTTTCACTTTTCTGCTTTTGGTTGCTGAATCCAAGAATGCATTACAGCACAAAGGAAAGTCTTTTATGTAAAAATAATACTGGTTTGTTTAACATTTTTCTCCATTTTGTTGAATGACCAAAATGAGTCTCTGCTACCTAACCAGGAACTGCTTCTTCCCTGGAGGCAGCTTCTTGGTACCAACCTGAGGACAGAAACTGTGTGTGGCAACTGGGAGCTCCTCAATGGCTCCAGGGATGGAAAAGCCATAGAGATGCATCCAGCTCCCTATACCAGAAGGATCTGACCCAGAAGGTGAGCCTCTGTATGCCTGTTCTGTTGGACCTCAAAGATCTGGGGTAAGAAAGAGACAAAGTTTGGACTGTTGCTTAAGAGCCACTGGGCACATGGATACTCAACAAACTAAACTTCATGATAACAGTGTGTTCCAACACCTAAAAGAAACCGTCAGGGTTCCATTAGGTTCTTAGGTCTAAACTGAGCAAATGGAAGTAGGGAGGTAAAGGCAACTGATCCAATAAGGAGAGACTGGCATTTTCCCATCATCAATGTAAATGGATAAGATGTCAACTAAAAACATTTAATAAAGACTTTTGCCTTTCTTTTTGTTTGTTATTTGCATGAGAGACGTAGAATGGATTTCACAGTCAGGGATAGAAAATGATACAGCTATGACTGCATATTGCAGAATGACGAAATTCAGAGCATGCACTTCCATGTGGTGCAGTGAAAAACAGAAGGAATGAATTATGCCTTGGAATAGGAATGCCAGGGGAGATACCAAAGCCAATTAAGATAATGATGAACAGATATGCTGGCTGAGCACATACTCCATGGCTGAAACTAGAGGCACAATAGAAGATGAAAGTTAAGGAAACAAAAGGTCATCTGTAAATGGTGACCAGAATGAGGTACTGAAAATATGGAGGTTTGAAGACCAGCACTGAGGAAGGGTCTGACATAGGAGGCAGAGCGACAGTCAGTGTAGAAGGAGATAGTGAAACTCAAATTATACAAGTCTGAGAAAAGTGCAAAGGGTCTGAGAAATGTCCTCCAAGTCTTTAAAGACACATTGAATGGCAAAGCCAAACTCAAGCCTATAAAAGGAAAGTAAATAATTCTAGTAAGCACTTATTCTTTTTTTTTTTTTTCAACGTTTTATTTATTTTTGGGACAGAGAGAGACAGAGCATGGATGGGGGAGGGGCAGAGAGAGGGAGACACAGAATCGGAAACAGGCTCCAGGCTCTGAGCCATCAGCCCAGAGCCCGACGCGGGGCTCGAACTCACGGACCGCGAGATCGTGACCTGGCTGAAGTCAGATGCTTAACCGACTGTGCCACCCAGGCGCCCCTGTAGTAAGCACTTATGAAACAATTGCTATATGTCAGGTGCATATAAATCTATTAACTCACTTAATATTGACAATAATCCTATGAGGTAGGGACTTCACTGTCCCATTTTACTGTCCTATTTTATATGTCCTATTTTATAGATGAGGAAATGGAGGCACAAAGTGGTCAGGTGACTTGCCCAAGGTTACACAAGTGATCATAGTAGCCATCATATGCTGATTTACATCACACAAAAGAGGACTGCCACCAGGAAAGAACATGCACATTCAGTTTAGAGCTGTGTTAGGATCTAAAATAATTATAGTTGACCCTTAAACAATACAGGTTTGAACTCGGGTCCATTTAGATAAAGATTATTTACGATAAATATGGTACAGTACTGTAAATGTATGCTCTCTTCCTTGTGATTTTTTAATAGCATTTTCTTTTCTATAGACTACTTTATTGTAAGAGTACAGTATATTACATATAAATTGTGTTAACTGTTTATCAGTAATGATTCTGGTCAAGAGTAGGCTATTAGCTAAGTTTTGAAGGAGTCAAAAGTTATACACAGAATTTTGACTGCAGAAGGAATTGATATCCCTAACTCCCTTGTTGTTCAAGGGTCAGCTGTATTTTAAAGTAAACTGTTTGGAACCACTTTGTTTCTCCATATTTGTCCTTCACTCCACCATGCCACAAATATCTTGTGAATGCCTACAATGCAGGATTTGGGGATATAAAACATTACAAACAAACAAAAAAACTCTTCCTGAGCATATGTTTAGGAAGGGGCAACAGACAAATAAAATAAATAATAATATATAGTATAAAGATAAAGCGGGAAGAAGGACAGGAGTGGCATCTAAAATTTTCAACAGTGTGGTCACAGTTCTAACTGAGATCTAAAGGTTGTAAGGGAGCAAACCATGCAGATATTCGGAGAGAGCATTCTAGGCAGAAGAAACAGTAAGCATAAATACCCTCAGGCCAGAATAGGACATAATATCCCAGAGGATTTTGTGAATAGAATGGATTTAACTTTGGCTAAATCCCTAGGCCAAGATTAAAATGTTTTTTATTCCATATATAAATGAAGTACAAATCGTCTCCAAATTACATTTGGGTTTTTTTTTAATTCCAGTATAATTAATATATAATGCTATATTAGTTTCAGGTGTACAATATAGTAATTCAACACTTCCATACAATACCCAGTGCTCATCACGACAATCTCACTCCTTAATCCCCTTCACGTATTTCACCCATCCCCCCAACACATCCCCTTGGTAACCATCAGTTTGTTCTCTATAGCTAAGAGTCTGTTTTTCTTGGTTCATCTTTTTTCTTTGCTCATTTTTTTTGTTTGTTTCTTAAATTCCATATAAGAATGAAATCATATGGTATTTGTTTTCTCTGACTTATTTCACATTATACTCTGTAGCTCCATCCATGTCATTGCAAGTGGCAAGATTTCATTCCTTTTAAGGCTAAATAATATTTCGTTGTGTATATATACTGCATATTCTTTATCCAAGAGTTGGTATCCAAAATATATAAAGAACTTACAAACTCAACAGCCAAAAAACAAATAATCCCATTTAAAATGGGCAGAAGACATGAACAGACATTTCTCCAAAGAAGACATCCAGATGGCCAACAGGCACATGAAAAGATGCTCAACATCACTCATCATCAGGGAAACACAAGACAAAATTGCAATGAGCTATCACCTCACACCTGTGAAAATGACTAAAATAAAAAACATAAGAAGCAACAAGTGTTGACAAGGATACAGAGAAAAAGGCACCCTTGTGCACTGTCAGCAGAAATGCAGACGGTGCAGCCACTCTGGAAAACAGTATGGAGAGGTTCCTCAAAAAGTTAAAACTAGAACTACCCTACAATCCAGCAACTGCACTACTAGGTATTTACCCCAAAAATACAAACACACTAATTGCAAGGGATAAATACACCCCTATGTTTATAAATTACATATATTTACATACTGTTCTATCTAGAAGGATTTCCCTTTATAGATCATCCTTCCAGGAATAACTCAAAAAGCCACCAACACCTGTCAAATTGTTCTTTCACCCTTTGTGAGAAGTAGTACATGCCTTTTCCAAATTCTTTAGAGCATCTGTCACTTCCCACCCAGCTTTTGATTGGAGTTAACTTTTTGTTTCATCTCCCTTTAAATTGTACCTCGAAGGCAGGAAATGGATCTGTTTCATTGTTTTATTCTCTACAGAGTTTAGCCTTGTTCATGGAAAGTGTTCAATAAATATTTTTCAGAAGGTTTGAATATGTGTTTTCTATCAAATTAAGTACCAAATTAGAATATCATTAACTTCACATCCACATTTTATTGTAATGAGGAAATATTTTTAACCATACTTTCTTGAATTTTGGGTTGCTTAATACCCAAAAAGGTTTTTGCCAAAATATTGCAACTCATCAATATGCAAAGTTTCAAGCTAATATTTTAAGCTCCAACAATCTTAAGGAGTAACACATTTTTCCCACACAATCATAAACAGAAAGAAAAAGGATTAATTTCAACAACCTTGCTGTAAATAAATAAAAATGACAGATTGTGAAGTATCTCTGCTTGTCATCAAAAATTTTTTAAAATATATTTAAATATCTCAAGTATGTAAAACATTTAAAAACTAGGCTGAATTTAGATTTTTTTGCTCAATCTGGCACTGACCGGTGACTTATGCCCTATTATCTCCTGAGGGAAAATTCATTACAAAAGATGTCTTTTTGTAAGAGAACTACAAAATCTGACATGGGATTGTTAAGATATTATAGCCAATAAGTCATTCCAAAAGTGAAGAAGTATAGAGACAATGTAAGACAGAGTACTATAGCATTTAAAATAATTTGCTATGAATTCGTCCTTATTCCTCTCATGTAGAAAGGAGTGTAAATAGATGCCATGTAACTAATTTGAAATTGACTAGACATTTCAGCTCCATGATTATTACTGCTTTTAAAAGGATAGAAAATAAATGGGAAAATCAATAGGAGAAACAAACTCATTTGGGGGAAACAAAGTCCTTATTTGGAATTGTTTCCTCTTCTGTGCCTCTCTCCCTGACTTCAGGTGACACCTGCTCAGGTGTGGGGGTCTCCTTGAAGGAGGCTTACCCAGGGAAGCTGGTCCCTTGGCCTGAGGAATTCTGTTCTACAAAGCTCCATCTGGCCTCCAATTTGACAGATGAGCACTGCTGATGCTAGCTCAGAAGGCTTCTGCTCATGACCCATAGATTCACCAGAACTTTGTATCCTGTGGACGAAGGGCTGAGAAGGGAAGGCAGTACCTCCATTCTAGCCATCACACTCTAGAGACTCCCCAGCCTCAAGGAAAAACAAGTTAATAATACTCTTTGGGCCCTCCTGGATTTAAAAAATGCGCCAAAGTAAAAATTCTGTCCTCTCCCCTTCTCTTTTCCTAACCCAGCAGTACCCTTCCTTCCAAGTTTACAATAGCATCACTACTTCAATTGTACTGGATATATTTTTTTTTCCCAAAGCCAATCCTAATTGTCATTCCTACCATGCACAAATATTCATACCATAAATATTTCTGGAGTACCTACCACGTGACTCACTATGCTAGGTTTGGAAGACAAAATTCTGAACAAGACAGATATGGTCCTGATGTTCACTAAGGATAAAAGCAAAGAATGAGCACCCTAAAGTAACCCTCGGTCAACTTCCTTCTTGATGCAAGATGGCGCATTTAAGAACTTATCACATAATGAAAGACGTTAGTACACACTGATAGAAAGTGAGGTCATCAGGGAGAATCAGGCTGTGTCATGACACAGAAGGAGATTTGTCAAGTTCCACAAGCCACAATAACCCTCACACTGCCCCCCCTGCACCCTAACTCCAATGCTAACCTTACCATGTCCTCTGCTAACCAAAATAATGGCAATGCATTTTTCCATTCTCAACAATCCTATAGGGAGTAAGTGATGCTGGGGCTAAGGGAAAGAGAGTACATTTTTGGCTTTGTATTTCCAAAACTGATTCGTGAACCAGCAGAGGCAGACCCTTGAGGTGGGGAGGGAGGGACTTTTAGAGATTCTGAAGATTGGGCTTTGATTATCAAAAGCTAAAGCCTGGAGGACAAAGCACTCATAGAGCAGGAAACCTCAAAGTGAGAACTGGATGCCCAAAAAGCAATTTTCCCACCATTTGGATAAGAACTATGTCTGAAGGTCTGGCATGCTGTGAGGACCTGAAGAGTGGCCTGGCACACTGCCCCCTCTCTGGACTGAAACAGGACGACCATAGTTGTGTCCGTACCAGATGTAATAGGTAAGAGAGGGGGAATCTCAGAGCAGAAGAGGCTCTGAGATTTCCTGGCTTTGCACCATGTGCTTCAGACATAGTGTAGCTCACATAAAAGCCCAGAGTCCACTATAATGTAAAAGGGCTTAAAAAAATACAGGCAGGAGAGCCCCAAGGTGGTACCCAAAGTCATGGTTTCTGCAGTAAAAGAACTAACAGTTCTAGAGGAGGTACATTCTGCCCCTCCTCCCAAAGAAGTCACAGAAGTAGCTAAGAGGTGGGGTGATCATTCATGGTCCTGGGGCAGGGGTTTACATATTACATAAACCCTTCATTTGTAACAAATGAATAACCCAGAGCAAGTTCCAATAGAATTTACCAAGGATTGTTAGGAACCCAATAATAGCTATGGCCACAGAAGGGGCAATACCACAGGTCTGCCCAGCTGTCTTGACACAGGGAGTGTGTAGAGCACAGAGGTTTTAGCGCATGGACTCTGGCATCAGGGAGCCCGAGTTCCAAATCCAATTCTGCACTGATTCACATGACAGCCTGTGTGAAGCTCAGATGCACTAATTAGGATAAGTGAAGGAAGTGAGTTTCAAAAACTGCATGATGTATGCTTTCATTTATATGGCATTCTGGGGGAAAAAATATAATTAAAGGACAAAAAAGATACCAGTAGTCATTGGGCCTGGGGGCAGAAAGGGGTTGACTAAAATGGGGCCCTGGCAGGTAACAGAACTGCTCTGTATCTACCTGCCATTTGTAAAAACCCATACAAATGCACACCACAAAGAGCATATTTTGCTGGATATTCATTTCTAAAAAGGTCTTGGAAAAAAAATCTCTATTTGCCACTTCGTGGCTAAATGATCTTTCCCTGGTTATTAAATCTCTTTGTATTTCCATTCTTTAGCTCAAAGATAAATAAAAACTTCTTAAATTAGTTTGTGTGATTAAGGTGCTTAGAACAGTCTGCCACACCAGACATCCTCAGCACATGATAGTCATCATCACCTGATCGCTGTTGTCATGCCTGGTCTGTGCCAGGTGTAGTGGAATCTGTGCCCAGGTGTAATGGACTCTCTGTTCAGATCTCCTCTTCATTCATGCACCCATGCCCCAGATGCTGGGGAGGTTAGCTGTGGACCCTCCCAGCTGCTTTCCTCACCAGGATTTGCCCTCCGGTACACATCTGTCATCAGCTATTGGTGGAACCTAGGTGTAAGCTTGGGTTGATGTGGAGAAACAAAGGCCCAGCCTCCCTGTCCAAATTTGGGACAATTCTGACAGGCCCTCCCAGCTCCAGAACCCCCTGCAGGATTAGTTTTGGCCTCAACTGCGACCACACTGTGAGTCCAACACTGCTCATCTGTGATGCCTTCCTCATGGTCAGGAAAGAAATCAGTGGGCAGTCTCTGTAGCCAGACCACCTGGGTTCGTCTCCTGGTTTTGCTAGAGCCATGGCCTCTTGGAAGTCACTTACCTCCTCTGTGGGTAGCTTTTCTCATGGGCTTCTGGCAAAGACAAACTGAGATAATGAACAGTACCCGGCATATAGCAAACACTGAGAATTCTTAACTGTTATTACCCAGCTCACAGTGATCCAGCCTTCGTTGGACTTCCGTGACCCTCCTTGTCCAGGCAACTTCACTTAGCTTAGTCCATGGTATTATTTATAGTTTTCGTGTATATTTATGTTTTTCTGTTGCTTTATCTCAACCACAAGTGAGTATTAGTCCTATTTCAGTTTGCAAAATAGGGATTCAGAGAAATTAAGCGATTCGCCCAAGATGAGACAAGCCAGATGGTGTCATGCCAATTTGTTCTCAGAACTTGGGCTTTTCCCATTAGACCACACCAGTTACATAAGGAACTACTGAGAAAGTTGCTCCTTATACATATTTAAGTTTATGTATTATGTAAAATACAGTTCTTAATAAAGAGACAATCATGTTGAAGTTGAAAGAACATTAAAGAGTGATATTCCAACACCCTCTCCTTAATACAGGCGCCTTCTACATTTCTACCGAGTTACTGGTTGTCTGGCCTCTGAATATTGTCAGTGACCAAGAACTCCCAGCTTCCTGAGGCAGCTTGGTTTTGTGCCACTCTCTCCATCAGAAGGGAGCTATTTTAAGCGGCTTTTCCTAACTACTACTTTCCCTCATTGGTCCTAGTTCTGTCTGTGGATCCACACCAAATAAAATAAATCTTTCATCCATGCGCTAGCCTCCAAGTATTTGAAAACAGTTATTATATTCGCATTCTTGTTTCCAAGCTAAATAATGCAGATGTCTTCCACCAACCCGCCCCCACACAAAGCTTCAGTCACCTCTCTATCTTGTGTGTGTTCTTCTGGACACATCCCAGTTTGCCAACATTCTGAGATATAATACCTGAATCCAAATAGATTCCCATCTCTAAATGAAGCAAAGTCAGAGAAAAAAATGACACTAAAACCCTCATTGATAAATACTAACACTTCCATCAATCAATTCAGCCAAGGGACTACCTTTTTTTTTTTTTTTTTTTTTGGAAGTCATGTCTCTCTGGGGACTCATGCAAAACTTACTGTCAGCTAGGCTTACCAAGTATGTGTTCCAAATCATTCCCACCCTTTCCTATCATCATGTTGTTTCATTATGATTACCCACTTGAAATTTATCTGGTTGGACATAATCCATTATTTCAACATGTCAAGATCATTTTGTCAACTAATCTACATCTAAAATACTTTCTCCAACTTGAATCCATTTGAGAATTTCATCAGCCTGCCAGTGAAGTCTACCTCCAAAATATTTATGAAAATAATGGCCTGGAAAGTGACAGTGAGAAAGACTTCCCTCAAGCATGCTACTGACCTCTCATTCATGCCCCTTTGAGGTTCTGTGTTCAACCAGTTCCAAATCTCACTCAGCACTATGAAACCTGCATCCCTCCACATTTTCCTCAAAGATGCCATGAGCAACTTTGTCAGGTGCTGACCAAAATCTCAGTGTGCTACGTTCTGTCATTCCCATGATCGCCTGATCTGCCAGCACTCTGCTGCGCTTTCACAGAGTTTCAGCTCAAGGATAAAACGTATTGAATGTTAAGTTAAGGAGCAAACAAGGACCTTTGGGTGGAGTTCACAGGATCTGCTGTAGAGGGGCCCTGAAGACTACGAACTACCCAAAGAGAAGACACAGCCTATGCACAGAAGCTAATGAGAACAAGACACATTTGAAAAACTAAACCCACATAGCAAGAGGGGGGACATGCAAGGGGAAAAGAGTGAAGAGATTTGAGGGTGGAGAGAGAGAAGAGGGGCCAGACCTTATAAGGTATGTGAGGGAATTTGGACTTTATCTTGAGGGCAATGGAGAGCCATTGACTGATGTTAACATAAGAGTGACACGATTAAATTTGCATTTTACAAAGATCACACACTGTTCTGGGGACTTCTTCTTTGAGAGGGAAATGGGAATAGTTAACCTCTAAGGTCCAGACCAACGTAAAGAGTCTGCAGTTCTATTGCTATTGCTTAACTGATTAAGAAACCCAAAGGAAGATTAGCTTCCACTGGAGAATTGCACTTTCTTGTTCCTCATAAAATTATCTACACTCATCATTCCCTTTGGGTGTATCGTGGTGTGATGTGGTGTGCTGTGTTGTGTTATGTTGGGTGTGAGAGAGAGAGAGAGGAAATTGAGGGGAGTTACTGTAGCTAGCATCACAATATCCTTGTGTGTCCTAGAACAAGTTCTCACTGTCACTGCCACCCTTCCTGCTCAACAAGCTGGGCTGCTAAGAGATGAAACAATCAGTGAGCCTAATTCATAAGCTGCAAAGTACACAAGCTCCAAGTACCAATATTGAAAGAACCAAGGAAGTGACAAAAGGTTGACAGAGACTTGATTAAAATTTCATTTTTTCCAAGCACCATGCTGTCAAAAAAAATGTAGCAGATGATTAGGTGGTAAATTCAGGATTCCTTATGTCACTTGTTTTTCTTTTTAACTTTTTTTAATGTTTATTTATTTTTGAGAGAGAGAGAGAGACAGAGTGTGAGCTGGGGAAGGACAGAGAAAGAGGGAGACACAGAATCCAAAGCAGACTCCAGGCTCTGAGCTGTCAGCACAGAGCCCAACATGGGGCTTGAACCTGCAAACTGTGAGATTATGACCTGAGCCGGAGCCAGACACCCACCCGACTGAGCCACCCAGGCTCCCTTCCTTATGTCACTTGTTAGGAAAGGTTACCCATAACTTGTAAACAAGAACCAAAGGATGAGTGTGTATTGTTTCAACGTCACACTGAAATAGTGTTCAACAGGCCTGCTCGAGAATTGCTTAATTTTCTAAAACAATCTACTATTGCTTGACTTTGCTATTTAAAATATAAATCAAAAGGGGCACCTGGGTGGCTCGGCCCATTAAGTGTCTGATTTCAGCTCAGATCATGATCTCACAGTTCATGGGTTCGAGCCCCGCATCGAGCTCTGTGCTGACAGCTCAGAGCCTGGAGCCTGCTTCGGATTCTGTGTCTTCCTCTGTCTCTGCCCCTCCCATGTTCTCTCTCTCTTGCTCCCCCTTTTAACATTAGAGAATGTTTTAACTAAACATTAAACATTTTTTTTAATTTTCTTAAAGAAATATATAAATCAAAGGCTCAGGTTCTGTGAAGTTACATGTTATCTTACAGACCTGTGTCTAATACATAATATTTTGTCCCAGTGAAAAAATAACCCCAAATGTTATAGTTTATTGTACTATTGGGCATTAATGAGTTTGTTTTGAATTTAGCAATCTAATTAACATTCTTTTATTAAATTACCTATAAACACCCTGCCCCTCAAATGTTCTTTGAACCAGCTTTATGGTTTACTGACTTCCTCATTAATAAATGAGTCAGATAATATCTTTGGCATGTGTTCATTCTGTATTTGTCTGAAATTCATGTTTTAACTTTTTGAAAATTATTCTTTGACATTGTTAGCACTCAAGAATTTAGTGTGAGTTTTCACACTATCCTATCTTTCTACTGAATTTTAAGGTCTGATTGCTGGGGAGCAGGGGGATTTTTTTTTTTCATAATGGATTTTTTCTTCTCCTTTCTTCATTTTGTGTCAGCTCTATCAAGTAGAACAGCCCCGGGGAGACTTTTACATCCTTATTCCTGGCATCTAAGAAAACAACAACACATAGGAGGAATATTTACACTGTGGAGGGGGGGGCGGGCGGTGGGGGCACAGAAGAAAAGGAGCTATGTATCTTTTCCTTTTGGCCACTTTCCTTCTCCATTTTTCCCGCCAAAATCCTGCCCCCCCCCCCCCCGCCCCGCCACCCACCAAAATACATCTCCTCCTTCTAAGTTGTGAGGGAATTCTTGTCTATGTAAACAGAATATATGGACTTTTAAAGGTTTTTTGGGTCTTTTTTTTTTAATTTAAGTAATTGCTATACCCAATGTGGGGCTCTAACTCATAACCTGGAGATGAAGAGTTGCATGCTCTCTGACTGAGCCAATCAGGTGCCCCTAAATAGAATATATGTTTCAAACCAAATTGGAATGCTCCTTACTGTTTTATTGGTACACTGGGGTCTTGGGTGGCCTCTTTTATTCAATCCTACAGAGATCCTGCAGCTATCAGTTTCTTACCCTGTGTGATAAACACGCATGAAACCAGGTGCTGGGTTCTGGTGTAAGACTATTTGTTTGGTGGTAGTTTCTTACAGACACATGAAAACCAATACAAAAAATAGAAGACTGAATTAATGAAAAATTTCGTCAAGATCTAATGCCTAACAGAACCCAAAGCTTCTGTTTCATTTCCTATGGAGATAATGCTTTCCAATGAAATTAATAGGGATATATTTACTTATACATGTATGACCATCATCTGAATTTTCCATATACATTGAACCTGTTTTCCCCCTTCATAAACAAAAGGGGTTTATCCCCAAATATCATATAGACAGGACAGAGAGGAAATAAACAACCCACGCCCCCTACCGTCATGCTAATTCACAGTTAAATAGCTCTTCTTGATGTCACTTAGAATCACCTAGTCTTCTTAAAATCTGTCATCTGGGTTCATGTGGCTTATTTTTTTAACACAATACTGATTTTAGTAACCAGATTTGTGATGATTTTGATTGTTAGCATCAACTTTAGCTCCTTTTATGCCAGAAACATTTCCGGTTTCAAAACCATTCAGGCAATAAGTATTATGCTGTTCTTTCTCTGACTTTTACAGGATCTGACAACTTGAGCCACTGCCATCAAGGTACATTATACACCAAGTATGGTTCTCAAACATGGGATGTACAGAGACTGCCATTAATACTGTAGCAGGAACCTTTGGGATCACGTGGGCTTTTGGAAAATAATCTCTGACAGATGCGGCTAGGCCAAAGAGTCTCCTACCATGGCAGCTATAGACCCATCCAGGGGACATGTTTGTTTTCCTCGAGCCACTGAGTCCCTGTGACAACCCCAGGCTTGGGGTGATCTCAGTGGCTATGGGCAGAGAGATGGGAGGCCCTGGAGGGCTGAGGCTCTACAAACCTGCTGGACCCAGAATCACCCATTTGGAAATCCTGGGACTGAGTGCCCCACACCCTACAGCCCAGGGGCTGAGCTGATAAAGAGGGGAGGAGGCTAAAAAAGGAAAGGCTGCCCAGCATTTAGTAAATGAGCTGCCTGAAAATAATTTGAATAGTGAGAAGCAGCAGTTTTCTCTGCTCTCGATTTTCTGTGGTTTCATTTATTTACTTAATTACTTCAGCCCCACCTCATTTCAAAAACAAGTGGGGGAAGGCTTGGAGTGAGTTAAGCAGTGCTCCACTGAACATGCACCCAGGAAGCAATTTGCTTCTCACTGTTCCAGGTCTGTTTTTAGCTTCGGAACAATTAAGCAAGAGCACAGAAGCTCTCCCAGGCTGCGCCTGCCCCCACAGCAACAGCCACCTCACTATGACAGAGGGAGGGCGGATGAGGAGAAAGCCTATTAACCTTTTCTGTGCCCCAGACAACAGTTTCGTTTCAGCTGAGATCCAGGAGGGGTTGACAGGAAAGGCTCCAGGTCCTTCCAAATGCACCCTCCTGCCTTGTTGTTCATCTGTCCTCTCAGCCATTTGGAAGGAAAGGCACTACTTCCTTCTAGAGTAGCTCAGCATTCGTTTACATCGGACAAGAGAGGAGCAGAAGGTGTGGTCAAAGCAAGCAGCATGCCCCGCCACACACACAGAAGACACTGGATGAAAGAGGTTATACATTTCCTGTGGATGAGTCTAAAGAGAACAAATTGCCCACTCAGAGAGCGCAGGGTACAATGCACAAATAGAAGGTAATTTGGGTCGATATCTATCATAAGCTAAGAGGAGAGTGGGTGGGGGAAGGGCTGTTCTGAAGCTGCAGAAAGAGTGATTTGGGTACAGCCACTGTTTATTAAGCACTTCTTTATACTAGGGGCACAGAACACAGAAATGACCAAAAACCAGGCCTCGTCCTTGCCTTTGAAGTGATCATTGCGGTACCTCAATGGAGTGGAACTGTGTTTAACCGAGGGTTGTATTCTTAGAGTCAGCTCTCAGGGACAAAATTGGAATAAACTTTATGCAAGATTTCACTTGAAAATCCTTTAAGAAAGGGCTGGATTTTCTTCCAGTGTTAGAAGTGATTATTCTCTGATTGGGTCCCCGGTGAAATACTTAGTTGTCTTGCATTCAGGTTCAGATCATGTGAAAAAGTAAAATATTTAAACACTAGATTCTTCTTCAGCATGGAGAGATATCCACTAATGGAAACTTGAGAAACTGAGATCAGCAAACAAAGCATGAGACTTATGTATCCCAGCTTAAGCGCACTCCTTTTTCAATAAATGCATACTTTTTTTCTATAGACTGGTCTCCTTTTTTTCTTGCCTTCTCACTTTCTTGGTTTTTTGATCTAGCGATCTCTCCTTGCTTTCTTCTCAGCACCTACCCTCTTTGTCTTTGCTTTATAGGTCAGATTGCATAAGTTAAACATATAGAAGGTGCAAGTCTTCTGGACCTCACTTTAAGCAATGTGATGAGTGTTATGACAGAATAAAAGTTGAACTAAAATACCAAAGAAGATGGTTTTTAATGGCAGGAGTTAACCTGTTCTGGATTAATGAATTCAGACATGTTAATTCCAAAGAAGCATTATGATTAAGAATGACCTAGAATCTTCCTAACCCATTCATCAGCAGGGAGACTGCCAAGGCTTTGGCTGAGAGTTCCCCACTGTCTCCATACTGATGGGGTTTAGACTCCTATCACCAAGCGGTTATGACAACCCTTGGGACCACCACCATTGTGTGCTGGCAATCCTAGCATGATGAGTCTTCAGTTATTATAATGTCATATTTGAAAACAAAATCATATGTTGATTTTTTTTTAATTTTTGGAATAATTCCAAGATTTGGGTGCTTTCAATCTTGTTTTTAAAAATCTACAGTGCTATTAAAACCCCTGAGAAAAGGATAGAAAATTCTGCCTGGAGGGTAAGAGATGCCTTCACAGAAGAGGCAGTCTTTGAACCCAGCCTGAAAGAAATGGGTCGAAGAGGACTCCAGGAGGGCTGTGGGGTGAACCATTACTGGTGGCAAAAGATCTGGAACAAAAGCACAGAGATATTCTTCTTTATTGAAGAAGTAAAATCACAAAGTAAAAGAAATCTGCCATGATCATTCTCTTATCTCCCCTTTGTCTCTACTTTGCTTGTCCCAAATCCCTCTTATCACCTGCCAGAAGCAAGGCTCTTCAGTCCATGGTCTGTTCCAGGCAGAAGCCCAAACTTACAGTCCATACCGTAACACGTTCCTGGTTCACCTAGTAAACAGTAAAACCATGTTTGTGGTTGTTTTAGCTAAGGTGCTCAAGTTGATAAGATCCTAATGCTTTTACCTCTTCCACCGAACTTTCCCCCAATCTGCTCTCTACTGAATTCAGCTTTTCTTTGTCTATATCCCAGCCCTCTCTGAAGCTCTGATACAACACTTGAGCACATACTATACTCACTCATTATGTGTTGGCCCAGGTTTGTCTCCCCTGCCAGGTACAAGTCTCCCTTGGCAGCAGGGACATATCCTGCTCGTATGAAACTGAGCTCAACCAGCCTTCTCACAAATAGAATTGTTCTCTGGGAGAGTAGAGAAAGAATGAAGAGATGCACTGTTTTTATTAATAACTGACGACATGATGAAAATATTGGCTTCAGAAACGGACTCCTTTGCTACCTTTGTGCTATCCATGTTTTAAATATCTTCTATTTTCATTTTTATTTTCGGAGATGTGTCATGATAAAAATGAAAGGGCTTACGACACCAAATGTAGAACCCGCTCTAACAGCTTGGCTCTGCTTTGTAAAGCCTTCTGGTTCTCTAATTCATTTTACTCTTAGTAAAAACTGACTAGAAATGATTGTTTAAAAAAAACCCAGAAGCTTCTTTTGACATCAAGTAGTCTTTACCATGCAACATTATAATGATTTAAGGGCAAATCAAATTTAAAGCATATGGATTAATTTTCCCTTTAAAATGCATAGGGATTTGAAATGTTTATTGTACTATAACTTTTCTATTGAAAACAAAGTGGCCAGACATAATGATGTTAATGTGTTCCATGCAAAACAAAATTCACTTGGTCTTACCTATTTTTACCTAAAACATTTTTAAGTTTGATCTTTAATAACATAAATTCATTGATTATTAAATTCACTAAACTCATCCAATAAGCCAGTATCAAATGCCTTAAAAAAGCCTTATCATCTGTTATACCCCAGCCTTCTTTTCTCCTAACTAGAAAGGATTAGCCCTTCTTCTTAGCATGCATTTTCCTTTGAATGTTGTTTTCATTTCTTAATGAGGATCTCCACATTTAAATTGTATAGCTAAAGACTGAATCCAGAAAAGCAACCTGATGTCTCTTCTCCAGCAAAATCATTTTCTTATGTCTAGGATCTATGTAGTCTGTCAGAAATTCAAATTAAAAGTCCCTAATTTGAGAAACCCACCTTAGAAATGACTGGCACGTATTGCTGATATAGAAAAAAAGTAAAGTAATAAGTCCCAATTCTGGCAAAGAAGCAATGATTCTGGCCATTTCATTCAATTGTTGGTGGCAGTTATAATTAAGTTCCTTCAAAACAGACATTGGATACCAAGAACTGTTAACACATCCAATATAGTAGCTATACATATATTCTGTTTCTCAGATATACAGTTAACCTGCAAATTTTTTATAAGGATCATAGTATTCAGATTTTACCAGGGTGGGCCCAGGACTACAAAACCTTTCTTTGCATTATTACAGTATAATTATTTGGAGGGCAGCAGTATATGGAGAAAAAAAGAACCCTCATAAGTATTAGTGGGAATGCCAATTGGTGCAGCCACTATGGAAAACAGCCACTATGGAAAATAGGTTGCTTAAAAATTAAAAATAGAACTACCCTGTGATCCAGTAATTCCACTACTGGATATTCATTCTCATTCTCTCTCCCTCCCTCCCTCCCTCCCTTCTCTCTCTCTCTCTCTCTCTTTCACACACACACACACACACACACACACACACACATGCACCTGAAAACACTAATTCAAGAAGATATATGCACACATATATTTATTGCAGCACTATTTACAATACCCAAGATACAAAAGTAACCCAAGTGTCCATCCATAGATAAATAAAGAACAGGTGGTATATATATGTACAATGGAATATTACTAGTCCATAAGAAAGAATGAGATCTTGTAATTTGTAACAATGTAGATGGAGCTCAAGAGCATGATGCTAAATGAAATGTCAGTCAGAGAAAGACAAATACTCTATGATTCCACTCACAGAATTTAAGAAACAAAACAAACAGACCCTTAAATACAGAGAACACACTGGTGGTTGCCAGAGGGGAGATGGATGGAGGGATGAGTGAAATAGACAAAGGGGATTAAAGGGTGTAAACTTCCAGTTACGAATTGAATCACAGGGATGAAAAGTACAAGGTAGGAAATATAGTCAATAAGATCGTAATAACGTTTGGTGATAGATGGTGACTACACTTACCGTGGTGAGCACTAATGTATAGAAGTGCTGAATCATTATATTGTATATCTGAAACTAATATAACACTGTAAGTTAATTATAAAAAAAAAATTGAGCTGTGAGGAAAGGGATCTGGCAAGCCTGGTCCTTAGAGAAAATTTAAGTCTGAAAGGCACAAGGGCAATGCTTGTCAGTGGAGGGCTGGGAGAGAGGAGGAAGACACCTATGGATTTAGACAAACACCAGTGAAAGTCCCAGTTCAGCCACTCTGTGTCATGGGGCCAATCATTTAACTTATTCTCTCCTTGGTTTCCTCACCGGCAAATTGTGGGCCACAAACACTTCTACTACAGGTGTGAGAAGAAAGCAATGAAGTCTGGAAAACACCTAGAAATAAGTGCTTACCTCGGTGTAAGTGCTCAGTAAGTAGTAAAATTAAGGTTTTCTAGAAAACATAAGACAGACAGAGGCCTCAGTTGCAATGATGCCGACTTTGTTAGGGTTCAACGATAACTTTGTCACTGAGGAGAGGAAGGAATAATGAATTCTGCCTGCTTAATCACCACTGTGTACAGAGTGCCTGTCACAGTTCCTGGCAAACAGGAGTTCAACACAGGATTTTCTTTTTTTTTTTTTTTAACGTTTATTTATTTATTTATTTATTTATTTATTTATTTATTTATTTATTTATTTTTGAGACAGAGAGAAACAGAGCATGAACAGGGGAGGGTCAGAGAGAGAGGGAGACACAGAATCTGAAGCAGGCTCCAGGCTCCGAGCTGTCAGCACAGAGCCCAATGCAGGGCTCGAACTCACCAACCGTTGAGATCATGACGTGAGCCAAAGTCGGAAGCTCAACCCACTGAGCCACCCAGGTGCCCCAACACAGGATTTTCTTTCAATGTTGCATTCCCTTCACTTATCTGCCCCTAATGCTATTTCACCATAAATACCGAAACCAGAAATCAATCAATACTTCTGAATGAACGTTGAATGTATATTTTTAAATAGTCAAAAGTAAGGTGATCATCCATCTATCTGGGATATCTTTCAAGAAATGCAGAAATTAAAAAAAATAACCCTTTGAGGCTTACACTTATATCAGAATTCCAACATTATTTTTGAGAGGAAGAAACAATCTTCTTTAATTAAAGTGGTGGCTTTAATACAGACCCACTGAGCTGCTCCAGGATAACTCCCGTATGTAAAGGTTGGGAGCTCTGCTTCTATTTGATCCTTTTGATTCATCAGAGGGTTGGGCTCAAGATTCATGATGAAGACCTGAACTTCAGCTTATTGAACACACCAGGATTTACAACAACAAAATACACAGCTGCACATTATGTAGAACATGAGTTATTCCATCTATTGTGAGAAAGGGACATTTTTACATCACAAACCTTTGTTACGAATATCTTTATATACTGCATAGACACTCATCACACCCCCACCAAATTCGTGAAGAGATAGGAAGTCAGGGAGTTACCTAATTTGTGTCAAGAAAAGGGAAAAGATGTGTCAACAACAACATTTTCTCCATCCCAAAGACAGGTTAGAACTCTAACTGTTGCTGATTCATTGGAATTTCCCTGCTTCCTCTTTCACTGAAATGTTTTCTCTTTTCTGTTGAAGTAATAAATTGAAATCAGTAGAGCAGGGCAGAGCAAGATAATTCATGACAACAAATGGCATCTGAAATAATTGTCCTTGGTACACTATGGATATAGCTAAATCTATCTAGTCAGACTCAGTAGGACCAGATTTTTCTTGAAGATTCAGAAAATAATTTAAAATCATGAGACTTTAACCATCAAGTAAAGTAAATTCAGCTGTGCTCAGTTTTAGTGTTATATTTTTAAGAATTTTTTTTACCATGAATGAGATGAGGGGTAGCAGTTAACCAAAATAAACACTTCCAACCATTCTAGATAAATAAAAGTTTCATCTGTGTACCTTTTTTCTCCTCCCTCTTTGCTCCTCCTGCTCTTCCATTTGCTTGCCTTTTCCTCCTCTGAGCGGTATTCATTATTCTTGCTGCCCTAGACTCTCTTCAGACACACCTCGATTATTGCTAGAAACCCTGATAAACACTGGTCCACAAGTAATGCTCAGCAGAATTGAGGCAATGGAGTTGTTCACCACTGGGTCCAGAAGAAGAGAGCAAACACTGCCCTGGGAAAAAGATTTGCTGGGGCCAGCCTCCTTTCTCATACACCTGTTATGAAATTATGAGCAAATATTTAAAAGTCTTCAGGTATTAGTTTCTTTTTCTGAATAAGAACATCTCCTCTGTCTAAAGTTCATCTCCTGAGATCTTTACAGTTATAAATAGAAAGGACTTTCCCCACTCTCTCTTTCACACTGACTCTGACCTCCTACAACTGCCCAGGGAAGCCAACAACCAGTGAGTAAGTAATCAATCACTCTAGTTATCATCTGGCTAACCATGTGCTTCCAGAAACATACTTTTCATTCAAAGACTGATTTAAAGAGTATCTAATAATAACTCAGGTATGTAGAATTCATTCACTTTAGATGACTCTTCAGTACTTCTCTCCTTTAAAAAAAAATGACTAGAAATATTCTTTCTCTGCCAAGGATATTTTCTCCTTTATATACACTCTGTCCCTGAATCTGAGTGTCTCTAACATTCTGAAAGAAGACATTTAAAAAAAAAACTTTTTTAATGTTTATTTATTTTTGAGAGAGAGAGAGAGTGTGTGTGTGTCAAAGCACTAGTGGGGAAGGGGACAGGGAGACACAGAATCTGAAGTAGGATCCAGGCTCTGAGCTGTCAGCACAGAGCCTGACACAGGGCTTGAACTCACGAACTGAGAGATCATGACCTGAGCCAAAGTCAGACACTTAACCAACTGAGCCACTCAGGTGCCCCTGAAAGAAGACATTTTTAAATAGATTTTACATAGTTGTTGCCCAGTTACTAATTTGACAGAAAACCATTCAGGGCAAACAGGAATTGAGCCTGTAACACTCACTAAATATTGATAGAATACCTAACACTGCTATGTGAAGATATTCAACAAATATGCAACATAGTTCCTGATTTCAAAAATTTTACAACTCACTGGTGGAGATAATATTCATTGGATTTTGGGATGAAAAAGGAATACAAGTTGATCATTGTACAGACAGAAACAGGAAAAATAATTCACTATCTAGAGAATAAAACACAAAAGTGAAAAAGATGGTTTGACCACCCACAACATAAATGAAGTCCCTTCCCTACCTCCTCGTATTAGCAAGGCGATACTGCTCTACTATTGCAAAAAAATCCAGAGAAGCATCCAACAGTGACATTATCCTGCAAAGATTATCAGCAGATGACAATTACAGAGCATCTCAGCATAAGTTTTAAGTAGCTGGCTGGAGACATCTTAAAAAAAAAAAAAGCAGAAAACACCAGAGCTCCTCAGAGAAGGCCTGCTGCATGCCTTCCAGCATCTGCTGCATTTGACAGATGGAGAAAAGGGTGGAGCAGACACTCTGAGGCAGAGGTGCCAAAGGGCTCTCAGAGCCACTCATTCAGGCAAGTCCTATGACAGCTGTGCAACTGTGGCTCCTGGACACAAAAGGTCAGCCTCAAGATGACAGGAGAGTAGAGTTCCTTTTTTTGTTTTTGTTTTTCTTTTAGATATGGCTGGCCATCAATATGGGATGCAGCCAATTCATTGTAGATTTATGTTATTTTCTGTTAATTAAGCTTTTCATTATCACTTTGCAAAAATGTGCTTGTGACTTTTTTTATATATATATTCCCAAGAGAAGTGAAAAAGGAAGACTTTTTTTGCACTTGACCTGACCATTTCCCATGAAAGTAATGATCTGTTGAATGTACATGGATGGAAGAGCCCCAAGGGATTATTATTGTGGGAAGGGAGAAAAATGGCAGAAAAGACTCATAGGTGAAAGATACTAGAATGGGACATGGCCTGATGGGACATGTTTGGATTATTTAAAAAAAAAAAATTTAGCGTTTATTTATTTATGCTAATTTTTTTAACGTTTTATTTATTTTTGAGAGCAAGAGACAGAGTGTGAGTGGGGGAGGGGCAGAGAAAGAGGGAGACACAGAATCTGAAGCAGGCTCCAGGCTCTGAGCTGTCAGCACAGAGCCCGATGAGGGGCTCGAACCCATGAACTGGGAGATAATGACCTGAGCCGAAGTCTGATGCTTAACTGATGAGCCACCCAGGCGCCCACGTTTATTTATTTTTGAGAGACAGAGCATGAGTGGAGGAGGGGCAGAGAGAGAGAGAGAGAGACAGAATCTGAAGCAGGCTCCAGGCTCTGAGCTGTCAGCACAGAGCCCGACACGGGGCTCAAACCCACGAACTGTGAGATCATGACCTGAGTGAAGCTGGCTTCTTAACCGACTGAGCCACCCAGGTGCCCCCTTGTTTAGATTATTTAAAAAGAGAAAAATAGATTCCAAATGAACTACAAGAAGATAAAAGGCTAAAACTAAAGGCAAAAAATTAAGCATTAAACAAATGGTAGCAGCTCTGAGTTCAACAGATGTTGATAATGTTTGGGGGCAGGGAGGGAAGCAGAGCAGCTACTGGTAAAGAACAATATTCAGAGGGTGCCTGGGTGGCTCAGTAGGTTCAGTATCTGACTTGATTTCAGCTCAGGTCATGATCTCAGGGCTTGTGTCAGGCTCTGCACTGTCAAGGCAGAGCTTGCTTGGGATTCTCTCTCTCCCTTTGTCTGCCCCTCCCCAGCTGGCTCGCTCGCTCTGCCTCTAAATACATACATACATACATAAACATTTTTTTAAAAAAGAACAATTTTCAGTGCAGGTGGAAGAAGCAATGCTCTATGACCCAAGATATTTGTTGCTCACCTGCTTTTTTGACTTTAATATTTAGGGTTCTGCTCCAATGCTTAAGCAGTTATTTGTGGCTTTCATTGGCAAAGCCATTCTTTTTCTTTCTACTGGACAAATAAGAATGGGGTCATCCCATTCAGGAAGAGTGAAGGCGTTCAGTAGGGTCTACTTAGATTTGAATATTTTGTTTATAATCCATACCCTGTGATGGTTCCTTCTGTGGCACATGAGCTAGGCCACAGTGCCCCCATATTTGGTCAAACATCGTTCGGGATATTGCCGAAAGGCTCGAGTGCTCTCTCTTTCTTTCTCTCTCCCTCTCTTTTTTAGATAAGATAAATATTTAAATCAGTAGACTTTGAATAAAGTAAATTACCATCCATAATGGCTGGGCCTCATCCAATCTGTTAAAGGTCCTCAGGGGGAAAACTAAGGTTCCCCCAAGGAAGAGGAAATTCTGTCACCAGACAGCCTTTAGACTCAAGTTGCAACATCAGTTCTTTCCTGGGTTTCCACTCTGCCAGTCTGCCCCGCCAATTTCAGACTTGACATAAGTCACATGAGCCAATTCCTTAAAATAAGTATCTCTTAATAGACAGTTTTCCTATTGGTTCTGTTTCACTGGAAAACACTGACTAATATGCACACCTTTAGGATTTAAAATCATTAACTTCAAATTAAAAAGGAATTTGACTTTATTCAGACATTCTGAATAAAGAATGACTTTTTATTAAATAAACAAGTGAAACTTACATAACTGATTCTGGAAACATAAAAAAAAAAAAAACTTCTGGACTAAGTTGCAAACCTAGGATCCTAGGAACCCAATAATATAGTCTGGATTCATGATTATCCTCTATTTTTTTTTCCATCTTTTCATCTTATAATCTATCAGTGTTTCCAAGTAGGACCTGGTACCCAGTTATATTTTTGTCAAAATTTTGCTACCTCTCCAGAAAGTCTTCTATAACCTCTCTGAATACATTCCCATTCTTAACTGTTCTTTTCTTAAAAAGGACCATTGTAGTAAAAATAACAAGTACTTTGAGGTCAAAGCAATGTGAGTTTTAATCCTGGATCCAAAGCAAGCATTAGCTGTGTGATCTTGCCCAAGTTACTTAAACTCTCTGAAAATCAGTTTTCTTATCTCTCAAGATCTTCACAGTCAGTGAGCATAACAAATAAGTTAATGAATGCCCTGAACATTCTATTTATAAAGAAGGGACTGATTGCCAAGAAAACCTGTATCTTGTAACTTATGTAACTTCTTCGTTTCCTTACTTTAAAAGTTGCTGATAACAAAACAGATAAACAAATTAGGAAGTAAATAATGTCTCTGCCATGCTTAGCAGCTGAAAAGAAAGCCCAAGTTACCGCAACTTAATAAAAATTGTATTTCTTACTCATATTACAGACCAATGTGGGATGATGGGGGGTAGTCTGATCCACACAGTCATTCATGAGCCCAGACACTTTCAGTCTTGGGATTCTACCCTCATATTGGCCCTTAAAGTTCTCTCTTTAAAGCCCACTGATGAGAAAGAAAGGCAGAGAAAAGAGTGAAGAGCACGCATGGCAGCTTTTATGGGCCATTCCTAAAATGGCACCTATCACACCAGTTCACATCCAATTGGCCAGAACTCTATTGCATGGCCTTCCCTAGAAAATGTAGTGTTGCCTTATGCCCAGGGAGATGAAAACAAAGATGTTGATGAACTGGGGCATACGTTTCTATCTCCTGAGCCCTAAAAACCTATTCGTTTTATCAAGTTTGTCCACCTGTAACTTCCCATTGCTTGTACACATGCTTTGATCTGTTTTCAGGACTTTGTGTCTTACACAGATTCATAGGAACACATGTTTCCCTGTCAGCAGAATTGAATGCTGGGGAAAGAGGTTAGCCATAAGACCCTTGGTGTCTAAAGTAGGAAACAGAGCTGCTTAGAGGGAAGAGGGAAAAATAGACTCATAGTGCAAAAGAAAACAGTAAATTTCACACTACTCTAATGAGATCATCAAAAGTCTACCCAACCACAAGAATTAAGTATGAGAAGCTCTGTCTTCTACTACAATGTTGCCTTGTAAGGCAAGGGAGTACCTAACCCCTCTGAGCTTTTTAAATCCCACACCCAGAAACAGTCATGAGGGGCCAGAGCCTCACAGAACATCCGAGAAGTCCGTCTACCTGTGGGTTGCAAATGCCTACAGTAAGTGATCGTGGTCAGGAAAAGGCACTCACTCTCATGGACTCTTTCAAAGCCCTAGGAGAAGTTGAGGTAGAAACAAACATAAGGGGCACCTGGGTGGCTCAGTCAGCTAAGCATTGGACTTTGACTCAGGTCATGATCTCATAGTTTATGAGTTCAGGCCCTGCATCTGGCTCTGCGCTGACAGCTCCGAACTCAGAACCTGGAGCCTGCTTCAGATTCTCTGTCTCCCTCTCGCTCTGCCCCTCCCCCACTTGCACTCGCTCACGCTCGCTCTCTCAAAAATAAATACACAATAAAAAAAGATACAAACATAAGGCAGACTCCCCAACTTACCACTTTCTATTCTTTCTTCTGAATCTTATCCACATTGTGTGTTCATGAGAAAGCCCCAATTTTCTACTGCACCCACCCTATGGGCTCCTTCCCACCCTGTCCAAACAGAAATCTTTACCTGAAGGCATGTAGGACATGACAGTGAGTTGAGACCAAAGGGACACCCCACACAACCCTTACTAAACTGTCAGCTTCACCCCTGTTTAGCTACCATGCTAGAATGTTCCAACAGTAGCATTGGGATTAGGCATTGGAGGCCTCTGAAAAACTAGAGCTATTATCTGACAGTGCTAATTGTCACTATTATTATTACTATCCACTATTAAAGTGGTTACTGTGTGCTCGCAACTTTATGTATATTATGCGATTAATCCTACCATAACCTTAGCAGTATTATTACCTCCATTTTAAAAAGGAAAACAAAGTTTTAGTGAGGTTAAGCAAACAGCCTAGGGCAGCATAGCTAATAAAAAGACAGAGCCAGGAGTCAAACCTCATTTCTGTCTGACACCTCCTACATGAAGCAATTACGGCTAACATTTGTTGAGAGCTTACCACATGCCAGTCATTGTTCTAAGCAATTCACTGGTGTTAACAATCATATAGAACAGATACTGTTATTATCGCCAGTTTGCCAATGACGACACAGAAGCCCCGAGTGAAGTGATTGCCCAAGCCCTTCAAACATTAAGTGGGAGGGTTGGGACTGGAACACAGGGCTCTCTGCTTCAAGACTGGGTAACTCTTTCTGCAAGTGGTTCTCTTTTAACTATAAAAATTTCAGAAATAGGCGTGCCTGTGGCTAAGTCAGTTAAGCGTCTGATTTTGACTCAGGTCATGATCTCATGGTTCTTGGGTTCGAGCCCCACGTGGGGCTCTGTGCTGACAGCTCAGAGCCTGGAGTCTGCTTCAGATTCTGTGTGTGTCTCTCTCTCTGCCCCTCCCCCACTCATTCTCTGTCTCTCTCTCTCAAAAATAAACATTAAAAAAAATTCTTTGAATTTAAAAAATATTTAGAAAGATCATATATATCTATGATATACCATCACCTAGATTTACAAATCATTAGCGTTTTGCCATATTTGCCTCAATTTTTATTGTTGATGTATTTTAACATAAGCTACAGATATCATAACATTTCCCTCCCTAGTACTTCAGCACATATCCCTAAACAAAGATATTTTCTTACATAATCACTTTACTATTATCACATCTGACAAAACTTATTAGTAATTCCCTAATATCACATTCAAATTTTTTGAACTGTTCCAAAAATATCTTTTTCACAGCTGATTTGTTCACATCTATATCCTTGGAAGGTCACAGCATTTGCTCATGATGTGACTCTAAAAACACCTCCTCCCCACTCTCTTTTTGTACCAAGGCATTAGTTTTTGAAAAGTCTAGACTGGTTGTCTATAAAATGATGTGGCTTCTAGATTTTTTCATGACTTCCTTATGGTTTTTCCTCTAGCTTCTGTCTTCCCTACGAAGTGGAAGTTATATGTAAAGCCTGAATAGACTCACTGTTGGCAAGAATATTTCATAGGTGATATCGCTACATCACATTGTACCACATCTGGATCTTCACAGTATCTGGTCACCCTATCAAAAGTGGAGACAAGTGCACCTAAGGAGTCAAGGTAATGACATCCAGATACTTCTACTGCAGACCCACATTCCTTTCCTTTCAATCAGCAAGCAATCTGGGGGAGTATGTGATGATGGTCCCCATCAAGCCCTTTCAGTGTGCCAGCATCCATTGAAGAATCTTGCTTGTATTATCAATCTATCAGGGGCTGCAAATGGTGACTTTCCAACCATATTATTCCATCTACATTCAGAGCTGGCATTTTTCTATAAGGAAAAGTTTTCCTTCATCACTCAGGACTATTTGGTTTTCCCAAAATACAGGGGTGTTTTTCTGAAAAAAACAAGTTAATATTTAATTACTTTAAATTCCCAATTATCGGAGTAAGGAATTAGTGAAATAATCACCTCCAGTGGTGGAAAACAAGTTTTGTTTTGGGAGATTTTTTAAGGGTCATTACATAGTTTAAGGGTCATTGAGAGTACATTATGTTCAATCATTATTTTATTTTCAAGTTGTCTCATACTTGGTAACTACATACTCTCAACTCTAATGCTACCAAACCTGGATTAGGGCCTAAATTCAAATCCTGTGTTCCACATAGTATCTGGGTGGCTCTTGCTCTCTGTGCCTCTGTCTCTTCAGAAATAAAATTGGAATAAGTAACCATATGCAGCTTAAAAGGTAGTAACTACATGAGACAGGTCAAGACCAAGCTTAGCAAAGGGTGTGACACACAGAATGTGATACGTGTTGACTATTCCTATTTTCAAACCAATAACATTACCATCTCATACTAAGTCTGCATTAAGGAATGGACTTAAATCCATTCTAAGGGATTGAGTGGTGGGATTGAGTGGTGGAGGGAAGACCAAGGGTCACTAAAGTCTTAGAGAGACAGTTATCACCCTCAAAGCAGCACAATGGTGGAGGGTTTGGGAAAGTTAAGGAACAGGTAATGGAACAAGGTGCCCCCGTGGATGGAAAGGAGCCAAAAGAAAAGTGACAATTCCCTGAAAAACAACATTTTGTTTATTGTTATTTCAGTTTTCCCAAGGTCTCCTATATTCTGAAATGTCAAAAAGAATGCTGCTGGAGCCAGAGCTGAGTGACAGCTCCAGAACCTGTCAGGGCCCATTCCTGGCAGCAGGTCACCTGCCTACCTGTGCTGCCAGCCCACAGCAGGCCACAGGTGGGGTTAATGGTGGCGGCTGCTTGGTTCTTGAGAGGCTGTGAGGAGAGATTACATGTAAGGAGACAGGCTCAATGTCATTTTAAAAGGACAAAAATCATATAAGGTATGAAAAATATGTATTTTCCTGTAAAAACCTCCCACATGGACTGAAAGGATTTTAAGTGAAAAATATAATTTAAAATGATATTAAAGTGGAAACCAATTTGTCAATAAATTTCAGGAAAAAAAAAATGATATTAAAGTGAGAAAGAGGATGGCTCAGTCGATTGAGCATCTGCCTCTTAATTTCGGCTCAGGTCATGATCCCAGGGTCATGGGATCAAGCCCCACATCAGGTGCTTCACGGGGTGTGGAGCCTTCTTAGGATTCTCTAGCTCTCTGCCCCTTTCCCCTGCTCATGCTCTCTACCTCTCTTAGAAAAAAAATGAATGAATGAATGAATTAATTAATTAAATAAAACAGAGAAAGATTAATATAGTTTCTTTGAATTGTACTGAGAAGCACTGGTCTTCCCCCAAGCCAAAGTAAAGGAGAAGAAAATGCCACTTAATCTGAAACTTTGAGAGGCACCTGGGTGGCTCAGTTGGTTAAGCGACCAACTTTGGCTCAGGTCATGATCCCACGGTTTGTGAGTTTGAGTCCTTTATCAGGCTCTGTCCTGACAGCTCGAAACCTGGAGCCGTCTTCGGATTGTGTCTTCCACTCACGTTCGTTCTCTCTCTCTTTCTCTCTCTCTCTCTCTCTCTCTCAAAAATAAATAAAACATTAAAAAAAATTTTTTTTAATCTGAAACATTGAAGGAAAATTTTGAATTTTATATTATTTTTCTTCAGTGCCACAATGTCCATTTCATTCTGGAGCTATATTTCTATTGTAAATGCATAGTAATCAAAAGGAAAAAGAAGTTAATAGAAAGCTTGCTAAGAGGGATTTCTTGAAATTAAGAGCTGTTGTGCCTCACCCCCCCCCCCCGGCTCTACCCTTCATAATATTTGCTAGGTCACCATCCCCCCATCCACCCTAGACACGAGCAGTGGTGTTATAGACAAAAAATCACATAGAGACCATGTTCCTTACTGAGCATGCTCATGCACGTGGAGTATGAGGGAACGTGAAGGAGGGAGGGAGGGTGGTGGGTGATTCCTTTTTTTTTTTAACCTTTGCTTCCAAAAAATGTGTTTCCCTCAGAACTCACCAGGTGCTGAGGTTTATAGAAATGACTGGAGTTATATCATTCATCCAAATCTTCCTGCCTCTTCATTAGGTGTGGTGCTCACGGCACCCGAAACTCCCAGGCAGGCCTCTTTTCAATGCATGTTAACTTGGCTTTATAATCACATTCAGTGACTAGCACGCCTCAGTAGAATGTTGAGTGATTCGAAAAACACTTGGCTCCCAGACAAGAATAGTAAAACAAAGCTAAGTGTGTAACACTTAACAAAGGAACATTCAGAATCTTCCTTCTGGCAGAATCAAAGCAGCAAAGAACACCCTCACCCTCTTCTCCCAAATAAAAATCAGGGAAAACATCCTGGAAAATAAATCCCAAGAACTAGAAGTCAGTTACTGTTAAGAAACACGAAGTTTTAGACCATTCATTCTCACGTTGTACTTCTAACCAAGGCCATTAAATAATCTCAGAAAGTTTTGGCTGATTATCTTCTTTCTGCTTGGTTGGTATTTCTGTACCAAAATGTTCAGATGGGAGGGAAATAAAGGCCCAGCAGCTCAAATTCAAAAAAAGTTTGAACTGGAACTCATTTATTTGTATTTCAAAATTCTGAGGCATATTACCTGGAAGGTATCCCAAACCTCAGAAGCCAAAAGTTCTGCCAAACATTTTTCAGCTTGGCAATTGGTAATATAATATGGCCAGATCATTAAAGAAATCCTGTTCTGAATTCCCTTGAAGTTTCTAAGGCAAAGTTTAAACAAAAATTATTTCCTTCAGAGACTCGTATGCATGATAAGATTCCATCTGTGCATAAGGAATCAGCGTAGTAGATTAAACGCCTTGACTAAGAAAAAACAAACACAACAAAAATAAACCTACATTTCATTTCTAACTCTAGACCTGCATGACTGTGTGTTCGTGAAGCAAAAAATCTGTCTCCTATCTGAAGAAGGAGTTGTTGATTACCCTCTTTGCCTTATCATGGCTATATCATTCCTTTGTTTTTCAACAATCATGTATTGAAAACACATTATAAAGAAGGTCCCATGCCAGACAGCACGTAAAGAAACAAAGACGAAGATACATAAACCTTGTCCTAATGGGACATAATATACGGTCGGTAGGCAGGGAAAGAAGATACATAGAAATCAGTGATAGGATGTCAATAAGATGGCAAGAATTGCATACCTCAGGAAGGATAAGATAAGGTGCTCTGGGCATTCAGAGAAGGGAAATGTTATTTACAATCAAGAGGTCAGGACAGATTTCAGAAAGGAGGCGGCATGAGAGCTGTGTCTTTAAGGGTATATGGAATTTGGACAAAATGGAGAAGGCCGTTGAGTATCATGGTGTTTCATGTAGTGCCTTATTGTCTAAAACACTATATCTGCTCATTTCCACCCTGGGTCATATTTAAGTCCACTTAGATCTTTAAACCAAAACTGATTATGTGAGAACACGTATTTCTTTCTTGCGTGTTAAAATCAAGTTGGATACAATCTCACAATTCTATGTAATCACAGTTTATGTTATGTGCTGCAATTTATTTTTTCCATCTGAATTGTTTCAAGACAACTTCTTCCTAAATTAACTTTACCAGGAACAGATTAAACCCATGAAATCCAGTGGTGTCATGAAGGCATCCACTACTCAAAACCATTGGGAAAACGGAAGTCTGAATTATTCAGCCTCGTAAGCGCATTCCCACTTTCCCTGTGAAGTGTGCTTATAAAAAGGATCATCTCTTTGCCATCATTCCATTGTGTCAATCTATGGGATGATCAAAATCCACTTTTCTAATCCAACTCATCCAAATCAGCATTTACTGGGAAGTTACTTCTCCAAAGACACTGAGCCACTTTCCGAAGATACAGATGACCTGCAGGCGTCGCACAGCCTAGAGGCCTCAGAGCCATCTCTAATGCAGAGTAAAATTATAGACAGAATCTGTGTACACACAGATTCCTGAAAGCACAAGGGATGAGTATATTTGATACTCACACTCTATGTAAGAAATGAAGTTGGGGTTTTTTTTTGCATATTTAGATTCATATTCCTGTTATTTAGCCATCTAATTGTAAGAGAGGCTCAAAATGTTCTTTAAACTTTTTGAAATCCCCCTTAGAGCCTATTGATACATAGATCACAAAAAGCTAATACTATTTAAATGATCTGCCAATAATCAGATTGCCAATAATCAGACAAAAGACTGGTTTTATTTACCAAACTGGAATCTGAATGATTTTTCATATCTTGCAATGTTCAAAGATTTGCCACGATTGAAGATGTTGAAAACTGTATCACATACTTTGAAGGCAATTTTAAAATATACAAGTCTAGGATACCACTAACCTGTGCCTCAGTTTCCTCATCTTTAAAATGGGGATTATAACAGATAGCATTTATAGAGGTAAAATGAATTAGTACCATGTAAGAACAGCATGTAAACCATGGTATCATAAAAGTGTATTATTGATTGTATTATCATTATTGTCCTCAATAGTTGTCATATAGAAGGTCACCAATGTAGGACCATTGACTAAAACATATGTGTTGCTTAATAGATATGCCAAAATTTATACATCCCTGGGTATGTTAGCCTTTCATAGAATGACTTACAATCCTACTTCTTAAGTTAAAAATGGACATCAATTCTGAGACATAGCTTATGCATTAAAAATACCACACGTATATACTCAGCATTTTATGGTTTTACAAAGCACATTTATAGTGAAGGAATTAATTTTTCTTTCACATTATATAATTCAGCTCCAGTGCCAATCATAAATGACAAGCATTTAATGTATTTGCCCATTTTTGCTCCTGCTTGAAATATATCTAAGTATCGAAATTGTTCAGGCATACCTTGTTTTGTTGTGCTTTGCTTTATTGTACTTTGCAAATACTGCTGTTTACATTTTATTTATTTTTTATTTTATTTATTTATTTATTTATTTATTTATTTATTTATTTACAGATTGAAGGTTTGTGGCAACTCTGTGTGGAGCAAACCTATCAGCACCATTTTTCCAACAGCATTTGCTCATGCTCACTGCATATCTCTGTGTCACATTTTGGTAATTCTCCCAATACGTCAAATTTCTCCACTATGAGCATATTTGTCAGGGTGATCTGTGATGAGTGATCTCTGATGTTACTCTGTGGTGTCATGAACCACACTCAAATAAAATGGCAAGCTTAACAAATGTTGTTGTGTTCTGACTGCTCCACCGACCCGCCATTCCCTCATCTACCTCACCTCTACTTGGGCCTCCCTATTCCCCGAGACACAACAATATTGAAATTAGGCCAATTAGTAACTCTACAATGGCCTCTCAGGGAAAGAGTCACATGTCTCTCACTTTAACTCAAAGGCTATAAATGATTCAGTTTACTAAGGAAAGCAGGTCAGAAGCTGAAATGGGCCAAAAGCTGGGCCTCTTGTACCAAATGTTATCCAAGTTGTAAATGCAAAGGAAAAGTTTTTAAAGGAAGTTAAAAGTGATGCCTCAGCAAATATATAAAAGATAAGAAAGCAAAACAGCCTAATTGCTTACATGGAGAAAATTGTAGTGGTCTGGGTAGATCACACCAGCCACCATATACCCTTAAGCCAGTGCCTAGAGCAAGGCCCTAACTCTCTTCAAGTCTATGAAGGCTGAGAGAGGCAAGAAAGTTGCATTAGAAGTATGAAGCTGGCAGAGTTTGGTTCATGAAGTTTAAGGAAAGAAGACATCTCCATAAAATAAACGTACAAGGTGAGGCATCAAGTGCTGATATAGAAGCTGCTGCAAGTTTTCTAGAAGATCTAGCTAACTAATGAAGGTGGCTATACTAAACAACAGATTTTCAATGCAGACATCTTTATATTGGAAGAAGATGCCATCTAGGATTTTCATTGCTAGAGAGGAGAAATCAATGCCTGGTTTAAAATTTTCAATGGACAGGCTGACTCTCCTGCTAAGGGCTAACATACCTGGTGACTTTAAGTTGAAGCCAATGCTCATTCACCATTCTGAAAATCCTAAGGTTCTTAAAAATTATGCTAAATCTACTCTGCCTGTGCTCTATAAGTGGAACAAAGCCTGGATGACAACACATCTGTAGTGTTTACAACACAGCTTACTATTTTAAGCCCACTGTTGAGATCTACTACTCAGGAAAAAAAAGATTCCTTTCAAATTACTTCTTATTGAAAATGTATCTGGTCACCTAACTACCCTAATGGATATGTGCAATAAGATTGATGTTGTTTTCATGCCTGCTAACACAATATCCATTCTTCACTCCATGGATCAAGGAGTAGTTTCAACATTGGGTCTTATTATTTAAGAAATATATTTCATCATGCTATATCTGCCACAACTAGTGATTCCTCTGATGGATCTGGGCAAAGTGACTTGAAAACCTTCTGGAAAGGACTCATCATTCTAGATGCCATAAAGAACATTTGTGATCCATGGCAAGAGGTCAAAATATCAAAATATCAAAATTAAGAAGTAGATTCTAGTCCTCCTGGATGAGTTTGAAGGGTTCAAAACTTCAGTGGAGGGAGTAACCATAAATGTGATAGAAACAGCAAGAGAGGGGCACCTGGGTGGCGCAGTCGGTTAAGCGTCCGACTTCAGCCAGGTCACGATCTTGCGGTCCGTGAGTTCGAGCCCCGCGTCAGGCTCTGGGCTGATGGCTCAGAGCCTGGAGCCTGTTTCCAATTCTGTGTCTCCCTCTCTCTCTGCCCCTCCCCCGTTCATGCTCTGTCTCTCTCTGTCCCAAAAATAAATAAACGTTGAAAAAAAAATTAAAAAAAAAAAAAGAAAAGAAACAGCAAGAGAACTAGAATTACAAGTGGAGCCTGAAGATCGGACTGAATGGCTGCAATCTCATGACAAAACTTGAACAGTGAAGAGTTGCTTCATAGGGGATGAGCAAAGAAAGTGGTTTCTTGAGATGGAATCTACACCTGGGGAAGATGCTGCAGATTGTTGAAATGACAACAAAGGATTTAGAATATTCCATAAACTTAGTAGATAAACCACAGCAGGTCTGAGAGGACTGACTCCAATTTTAAAAAGTTCTACTGTGGGTAAAATGCTTTCAAACAGAATCACATATGACAGAGAAATCCTTTGTGAAAGGAAGAGCTCATTGACGTCTCAGACTTCTTTGTTGTCTTATTTTAAAAAATTGCCACAGCCAGGCCAGCCATCAGCAACCACCACCCTGATCAGTCAGCAGCCAACAACATCCAAGCAAGACCTGCCACCAGCAAAAAGATTATGATTCTCTGAAAGCTCAGATGATAGTAGCATTTTTCAGCAACCAAGTACTTTTTAATTAAGGTATGTACATTATTTTAGACATAATGCTATTGAACTTTAATAGACTGCAGTATAAACATAACTTTTATATATATTGTAAAAATGTATATTTTATATACATTGGGAAAATGCATTTGCTTGCTTTATTGTGAGATTTGCTTTATTATGGTGGTCTTTAATCAAACCCCCAGTATCTCCAAGGCATGTCTGTAATTAACATCTGCAGTAGCTTTTTTAAATTTTGTTTTTGATGTTTATTTATTTTTTTTTTTTTTTTAAATTTTTTTTTTTCAAAGTTTATTTATGTTTGGGACAGAGAGAGACAGAGCATGAACGGGGGAGGGGCAGAGAGAGAGGGAGACACAGAATCAGAAACAGGCTCCAGGCTCTGAGCCATCAGCCCAGAGCCTGACGCGGGGCTCGAACTCACGGACCGCGAGATCGTGACCTGGCTGAAGTAGGACGCTTAACCGACTGCGCCACCCAGGCGCCCCGATGTTTATTTATTTTTGAGAGAGACAGAATGCGAGTGGGTTGGGGCAGAGAGAGAGGGAGGCACAGAATCCAAAGCAGGCTCCAGGCTCCAAGCTGTCAGCACGGAGCCCGACGCAGGGCTTGAACTCACAAGCTGTGAGATCATGACCCGAGCCGAAGTCGGAGGCTCAACTGACTGAGCCACCCAGGCACCCCTTGCAGTGGCTTTTTAACCAATGAACTTCTAAAGGTCTTTTTATTATGATTATAAAATACCTATGCAAACATTCCTGTGAACCCACCCCTCCCAGGCTCACAGTGTCCCGTAGGGGCAGCTGTGTCTTACTAATTCCTTTCTATACCAGTTCCAATAGCTCAGTGGGTAAAAGAGGAGAAAATAAACACACACACTTCTAACTTTCCAGACTACTAACTGGCCTGCCATTTCCCTGGCCAACAGCCTCAAAAATATGATAATAAAGTGGTTTGTGCAACCGTGAAAGAGTGGGTCCATTTTCCTGGGTCACAGCCAAGGGAGAAAAGGGAGGTGTCCAAACACAGCTGCACTTATTCTCCCTGCTCAGCCATTTCAGAGAACTAGATTCACTGTACCTGGAAGGAGGTCAAATAAGGGACAAAACAGAAGACCCTCTGGGTTGATTGGTTCTGTACAGATCCTGTAGTGGGCTTCTTCAGGCCTTTGCTACAAAACCCCTCCCTCTTTGGCAATAAAACAAAGAACAAATATAGGGCTGACCAAAGACAAAAGCCAGTCAAATCCCATTATCACAGGAATTTAATTCAATCTTACTCTTTAACATCCTCAATATAGTTGATTAGAGTGAACATTAATTAACATGAGTGGGTGATAAATTGGCATCTGGATTGTCATTTGTGTTAGAGATTGTGTTACAGAGAAATGGGTCAAAGTTGGACTTTCACCTAATGGCAGACTGAGAAAAGAGAAAGGATATGCGACCTCTAACTATTTTCTACCAGCTGTATACCTAGTGGGTTGGGCAAACACTGTAAAACAGTGTTGACACTCTGTTTTAGTCACACAACTAAAATAAACATTATTTATTGTCATACAATAATCAAGATCAGGAAAATCTTTTCATCCAACCCCTTGCTTTAAAGGGGAGCAAACAGGGGCACCTGGGTGGCTCAGTCAGTTAAGTGTTCAACTTCAGCTCAGTCAGGATCTCATGTTCATGGGTTTGAGCCCCATTTTGGGCTCTGCTGACAGCTCAGAGCCTGGAGCCTGCTTCCTATTCTGTGTCTCCCTCTCTCTGTGTCTCTCCCCTGCTTGTGCTCTGTCTCTCAAAAATAAATAAACATTAAAAATATTTTTTAAATAAAAATAAAGAGGAGCAAGCAAGCACAGAGTAACTTGCCCAGACGAGCGGCCACTTAGGAGCTACCATCTCTAATGAAGTCTCTCTCAAGTTCTAGCATGAAATCTCCTAAGACTGGTCCAGCTTTCGGTGAGCACCGTATTTTCTGTTTACGTGTAACATTTTCATAAGATGCACCACAAACTTCAGTACTTATTTATTGTATATTATTTACTGTTGCTTTATGCAGGTTAGTCCTCCCTTTAATTTTATCATTAGCTCCTTGAGGGCTAAACAGTTCTGAATCCTTCCACTCTGCCTCCAATGCCTCCTGGCAACAGCACTGAAAATTCAGCATTGACCGAGCTCCTTCCATTTGCAAACAAACCCAGAGGGGCCAGGTTCAACAGAGCTCTGTCCTCCTGGAGTTTACATTGGAATAGGTAGAAAGCTCTACTGCTGTCTACTGTGAAGGTATAGACACAGGGGTTTTTTTGTTTTGTTTTGTTGTTGTTGTTGTTTCAAATGCAGGTAACAAGGAGATTAATTCACCTAAAAGCATCTAAAAAAAACCAAAAACCTACTGGAAGTGTGGCCTAAGGACCAGTGCTGGTTTCATATGAAATAAATTCAGAGTAGGCATTTAGAAACTTTTATATCAATTCACAAAGTAAAAATTATGTCTGCTGAGTCTCATAAAAAAATTACAACTTGTGCTTTATAGGTCTGTGAACAGTGTGGAAATTAAAAAAAAAAGAAGAAGAAGAACAAGAAGAAAGAAGGAGAGAGAGACAGACAGACAGACAGAGAGAGAGAGAGAGAATGGCCTTTCCTCACCAAGAATTTGAGATGCATTTAGATGAACAAGGCTTGACCTGGGGCTGGCAGAGGGGGAGGATTTCCACCACCAGATACATGGAAGCCGGGTGGAGCCAGGATGATCAACACCATCAACTGAGCGGAGAGGGTGCAGGGAAGGAGTGAGGAAGCACCAACCAGTGAAGAGAGCAGACAGGGGACTCTCCTGTCAGTGGGAGGAGTGCGGGAACCCAGAATTAGTCAGTGAGAGCCAAAGGTGGGGAGATTTCATTTCAAGCTGTAGAGTGTGGACCTTATTGTGTCAGCAATGGAGAGCTATGGAAAGTTTTTGACTGGAAAGTACCATAACAGAGTCTGCCTGTGGGTAGAGAACTCTCAGTAGCTACTTGCTAACTGAACTGTTGTGCATATGGCTCCAGTGACTGTAAACTCAAATGCCTACCCAGGCCTGAAAGGTCCTCTAAACAGGAAGGCTTGCAGATCTAGCTGACACTTGTCTCATCTAATGAGGCACCTACTCTCCAGAGCTGGTCTACCATTTTCTTTTGGAAATCCACAGCCCATGACCCAGATAGCCAATCTTTCAAGAGGGAATGAAATGCCAGATTTATCTGCTAATTCCTAAATTTTATTCTTTTAACGTTTATTTATTTTGAGAGACAGAGCACAACTAGGGGAGGGGCAGAGAGAGAGGAAGAGAGAGAATCCCAAGCAGTGTCCATGCTCAGCACGAAGCCCAACATGGGGCTCTATCCTACAACCGCAAGATCATGAGCTGAGCCAAAATCAAGAGTCGGACATTTAACCAACTGAGCCACCCAGGCACCCTGGTAACTCCTAACACTTGTTAATAGGCACTATTAAGGCTAAAAAGTCAGGTCTGAAAGATGGATGGATCTGTGGCCCAGTTCTGCAATGTGCACAGCTGCTTTAGCATATAAGAAAGAGGGTTGTTAGATTTGTTAAAGTGATCAACTGCTCTTCATGTACATTTTGATTCCCAAAGCTTAAAAAGGTTATTTTTAATTCTCATAACATGATGTCTATACTGTCCAGTGGTCCTCTGTCATCAACAATGATTGCTGGCATTACTGATAACTGCCGACGTGTGCCGATGCAGCCAAACCTGATGCATCCCTTAAGTTCCTTTTCATGTGCTGTGGCAGTAAAAATTACATGCAGTTACAGACACCCTTTATAGTTCCTGTCAGTACTGCCATCACTAAGGAGTAGGGCTGTGTTTGAGACTTTTTAGTATCTTTATCTCTTAAAACCAGAGCACTTATAATCCCTGGACTGAAACTGGACAGCCCCCCACCCAGCCTCCAGTAAAATAGCCTCGCATTCTGCCCAGGGCTTTTTGCTACTCCCTGTTCTCAGGGGATCTTTGCTCCTCTAAGGTTGGCTGGGCCTGATTTTAGCCAAGGTAAAAGCAATGTCAGCATGAAGCTGGCAGCCCCATTAGGGATGCTTCCAAATGAGGGGGACCTTGAAAAGGGACTAGTTTTTATTCCAACAGGTTTCAGAAAAGAAACAAACAAACAAAAAAAACCAGTCTACCAGTAAATTTTAAATGGGTTTGTTAGAACTGGAGGCAGGGAGTGGGGAGGGGTAAAGAGAAGAAAGAAGTAAAAAGAACCAATAAAAAGTCTTTTCCCAGCCATTCTTTCCACAGCCTGACTGAAGAATATACATCCTTCTGATTAAAACACAGCTTTTATGCCCTTCTCCGACAGGCTGCCAAAAACTGGCTTGAGGTGAGTTCTGCTATTTTAAGGTGGAATTGTTTGCATTTGACTTGAAATATCTCATTATTCCACAGTTGGCTTTCCACATGGCCTCAGAGGGAAGCAGCAAGCTAAACCTGGAGAGACTGTCTGGAGGAAGTGACCTCCGGGCCCTCAGGGAACATTTTTTAAAGAACCAAAAAAAAAAAAAAAAAAAAGTCCAAATGACCATATTTTCACAGTTTTTAGCATTCTCTGTGCTACTTTTCACTATTCCAAGAAACTTGAATTAGACTTGAGAGGGTTAAATGTTTGCAGACATTCACATCGTAAACTTCCACAGTAGTATAAAAATCACTACCGTTTCAGATTTATTTGGTTTAGGTGAACTTTTTTTTCACTCATTTCCCTTATAAATGTATCCATTCAAGAAATCCATGTAACTGCTCAGAATTTGAATTGCCTCCAAAGAAGGATAAACATCTGGATTGCTGGCTGACATTTTGTTGCTGTTGTTGTTAGCTTGGTCATTTTTATATTTTTCCAGTAAAATGTCTTGGTCTTTTAGCCTAGAAAGTCATTGGGTCTGTGTTTGAAAAACAAATCACTGTGCACATGCACAAATGTGGCTGCACTGGGCCGTTAAGCATGAAATATGGCTCCCTTTCTCTTCTCCGCCATTCTAGAATGCGTGCTTTATTCTCTACTGTCTGCGTTAGCTGAGCTGATCTGCTCTCAGTCAGCATGTGCTTTGCGCACTAGAATTTCCTGAACTTAGTACTAGTGTTTTTTACCCAGCCCATTTTATAATTTCTGATTGTCAGTCTCAAGTTCTTTAAAAATTGTTATCAATTACTGTTTATCTTTGTGGGTCTAGAGTTTGAGGTATTTAATAGGATTACCTTCGAACAAGACTACTTTTCACAAGTATGAAAAAAGAATTTTAAGTTATTTTCTCCTGCTCTTCTGAATTCCATGTTAAAAAAATAAAATCATAAATTGAAATGCCTCTATCATTGTTAATTTCTTAAAGCTATAGAGCAAAATGTCACATAGAATAGATATGAAATTAAATAGTGTGCCTCTCCCTACCCAGATGTTTTTGCCTTTCCCATTTTCTTCAGTCTCTCGGTCTCTTCTGTCCTGTTCTAGAATGCTTAAAATTTTAACTGAATAGTTTGCATTTTTTAAGTTATTTATTTAAAGTAATCTCTACATCCAAATGTGTGACCCTAAGATCAAGAGTTGTATGCTCTTTCAACTGAGCCAGATGCCCCTAGTTTGCATTTTAACATAAGCAGTGGAAAGCCTCCATGTAACTGCTCAGAACACACTAGTAGAAATCACAGAGTTTGTGGGGACAGTTCTATAAAACGTTGCTCTGGGGCAATGGAATAATTTACTTCTTTTAAAAGACTGAATCAAGTCCTTTGGACTCCCAGAAGGGTACAGTCTACCTCAGCTAAAAGATGTGATAAGAGAGTCACTGATGGCTTTAGGCACAGACTTTTCTGTGTCAGTGTCTGGAAAGGGTCACTCCAGGCCCAGGTGTGGTCTCAGCTTCAATATGTCAGTGGTTCTTCAACTTTCTATGTCAGGTCCCCTTTGAGAATTAAAAAAAAAAAAAAGCCATGAGCTTTATTCTTATGTGATTATACATACGTCCATGTCACCCCACAAAAGTCCTTTCCTAGATCCCACTGCACAATTTTTAAACTTGTCCAGAGATGATGCATCTCTGGTGTCAGATTCATGCAAAGAAAATCCAGGGTCTGATTTAGTAAACCAAATTGCCAATTTATTTAGATCTAGAGACAAGGCTTAGTTCAACTGTCTGCACATTCCCTTCTGGTAGGTAGAACTATACAGATATCAAATTACAGATCAGAAGACTTCCTGGTGATTTTAGAAATGGAACAAAGAGATAGATGTTATCATGCCACAGCAGCCTGATCAATTTCCCTTTTTCATTCTTGGGACAGTTGTGTCCACCAACCTTACAGTCCCCTGTCCCCTAGTTACTATTAAAATTTCAATATAGAAAAGGGAGAGAGCTCAGAAAATTCAAGTATGTCTGTCTCCCACACAGTACTACTTTGGCCAAACAAGTTAAATACAACTGAGGCAATATAGATCACAGTTACTTCAATCATTTCTTCTTCAAGATATATTCTTATTAGGATCCTTGTGCCTTGAAGAATGGAGAAAGATTTTCTTTTATTAGTAATGATTATACAAACCACTTCTTCTGCAAGTGACTTTAAGTTGATTATTTCTATTACATGTCAAACAGGGAATTTAATCTGACTTTATCTCCAAGTCCTGTGAGCCCATCATAAGGAGGAATTATCAGCTACCATGCATCAAATGTAGAGTCAACTCTATCATTTATTTGCAGTAACATAGGGCAACCATGGCAGAGATCATGTGAAACAGTTGCTTAAATGCAAGCATGATATTTTCCAAAAATATTTGCCTCCTTGAGTTTTTCTTAGATTATTATTTCATTGTGTTTACCTTTCTCAAGCCACACAATGGAGCTCAGAAACACATTGAAAGAAAATAGAAAGCTAGAAAGAATATAATATTCTTTCCTCAGTGCTTCACCAACAAGTAGTATTCTCTCTCTCTCCCCCTTACCTCCCTTCCCATTTCTCTTCTTCCTTCTCCCCCTCTCTCAATAAATTGCATTCAAAACTAGGAATAAAGAAATAATTCTTCAGCATATCAGCTACCACAGAAGAATTCTCAGTCTCTGTTGGAAAATCTCAAATGTTTCTCCTAAATTAAGCTAATGAAAGTTTGCATAGTGATTTAAAAAAAAAAAAGGCTGGTCTCATACTCTTTCCCTAGTGAGACATCAGCTGAAGACATGGAAGCTTCCCGAAGTGCTTGTAACAGAATGGCTGGCAAATACATGGACTGTGTCCAAGGAGGCAAAGGCCAAAGCTGAACCAGAGAAGTAGTCATGAAACAGGTTATCAGAGCAGTAGAGCCAAGGAGCAGACTGTGAGATGGAGGCAAACAGAAGTCAGGGCATGGACTAAAATCAGAGCAGGTAGAGAGAGGACAGGAAGATGTCTGGAGACAGACAAGGATGAGGTAATCTTTTTAGGAGAGTGACAGTGGGGAGAACGAAGTTAAACTACAGTTCACAACAGCAAATGGGCAACACTGCAACGATAGCTGTGTGAAGGCAGCAACAGGTCAAGCAAAACACTGCAATGGGATCCAGGTGTTCACAGGAAGCCATCATAGTTTTCCCTCCACAGGATTAAGTGTAAAGATGCCATCTGGCTCTTTTCTCAACCAGTTGCTTCAGTTAAGACATCATGAAAATCATCCCAAGATACTCCCAGGGATAGTCATTATCCTCAAGCCTCCTGACAAGTTAGATTTCCTTGGAACAAATGAATAGGAAATAAGATGTAAGAGAGTCCAGATTCACAAAAGCTTCACCTAGGTTTGGCCGGACTCCTGGGTGGTATAATCTTCCAGGATTCTGATTTGCTCTTCTTTCCTTTGAAATGAAATCGATGCCTCCAACAGACCCTTCCATTTCCCAAACATGTTAAAGTGTGCCAAGAGTTTAATTTATATTTTGGACTAAATGGTATCACTTAATGCTCTTTAGTAAATACTGACTAAGTATATGTTCAGGAGAAGATTTGCATTTATACAATACCAGTGAAAACCTTCTCCTGAAGATGTACAAAAATTCTAAAAGAAATATTTTCTGGGGCACCTGGGTGGCTCAGTTGGTTGAGTGACTGACTTCGGCTCAGGTCATGATCTCACAGTTTGTGAGTTCGAGCCCCATGTTGGGTTCTGTGCTGACAGCTCAGAGCCTGGAGCCTGCTTCGGATTCTATGTCTCTCCATCTCTCTGCCCCTCCCCCACTCATGCTCTATCTCTCTCTGTCCCAGAAATAAACACTAAAAAAATTTTAAAAGAAATATTTTCCATTAAATGGGGCTATGGTCCTTATTTTTGCGGAGGCAGAGTTAAATGCTTCTTCACCAAAACTCCACAGTAATCCAGGGGCCATGCTTGCCCTATTACAACACTGAGACACTACTAGCTCAACACTAAGAGATCTAAGTCATAAAATTTCCCCACCAAATGCTATGTAGAAAATGTTTTCAGCTTTTCATTTAATGGCCCTAAAGAGAACTAATGCAGTAATTGCATTAATAAGCGTGTGAAGAACTTGAGTAATTTTAACAGTTGTGGCACATAAGCTATGTTGAAACTATAAGTTAGGTATTTCTGAAACTCTGAATCAGTAGCACAATTTGGGAGAAGAGCCACCTTTTCACCTTTTTCCTTTTGCAAATCTAAGGATTCCAAACACAACGTTGAACTCATAGCTGGCAACACCCATTTCTTTTAAGGAACTAAGTAGTTGCTATTGCTGACCCACAATTTTCAATAAAAGCAATTACCTGTTTATAAACTGAAAATAGTTCAAGCAATAAATTTATCATTCCCTTTGAACAAAACAATATACTAAGTGCCATAGTAGACATAGAAGCATGAGGTGGTCTTTGCTGATTATTATATTTGTCCTTCATACCCCCAAATCCGTTCTCCACCTTTTCTTCCATGCTTTGCTCCTGGGGAGGTTGACCTCCATAGGCTGCATCCCTAGATCCCCTTCCCCTCTGGTTTATAGTCGGTTTTGGCTAGTGGAAGGCCAACAGGAGATCAAAGGGCTCCCTGAGCAGAGTCAGGGTCTTTATTTCCAAGCTCCCTCCCTACCTGGCCCAGGTTCAGGCAGTGGTTGTGATTCTTTAGGCTACAGCTGCTGTCCAGAGCTCATTTCTCTTCTGTGAGGCTCAAACTCTCACCAGGCCCCCACAATAAGTAAAAGTCCCCTTCTCCTTCATGCTTAGGGCTAGTAACTCTTGTTAGTCTCTAGATGCCTCATGACTCCTTCCTGACTCCCAAACTTCTATAAATGGGGCCTTCATTAAATTATTTCAGTCAAACCTTTTTGAGTACACTATCTGTCTTCACCTAACCCTGAATGGTAGGTAATTGCCCCTAGAACTTTTACAATTTGTGATAGAGAACAAATGATGGGGGAACAGAGCTGATACCTTTACAGGGGATGGAAATGGTCCATATATTGATCCAGGTGGTAGTCACCTACCTAAGATTTGTGCACATCGCTATGTACATGGGTAATCAATTAAGTGAGATGATGTCATAAAATCCAAGTGTCAGGGGACTACTAAGGATAACAGGGCAGTAAGTATTTAGAGGAGGATGATAATCACAGGTGGGGCAAGGTGGGAAAAGGCTTTAGAGAAGGAGAGGTTTGAGCTGGCACTAAAGGGCAGCACCTAGACCAGCAGGGACAAGAGACCAGTGCTGAGAGGAGACCTTCAGTGCATCCAGATGTGAAAAAACATAGGAGCCAATAAAACAGACATTCGCAGATATTTCTTTGACTTACAGCAAAAGATCACTTTACATATTTTTCACTTTTATTGGGATCCCATCCTTGAACAATCTAAGATAAACAGGTCAGTATGTCACCATTTCAAGTCAATTATTGGGAAGAAATAACTTTAATCATATGACCTATTCTTTTTTGTAAGATAGCAAAACAAAAAAATCTCCCTTATCTGGAGCACCCCCTCCAGTTCCCATGGCATGACATCATCTCAGGTAATCTACTGGAGGTGAAATTTTGTAGTGCTCCTTCTTTATCCATGAGCCAGAGACCATCATTTATTTCCCACTTAATCAGCTCAGTTCTTGGAGCCTGCACTTTGCTAGGAAACCGTTTGGGAAAAAGTGAAGTATTCACTTGAAATATCTTGGTTCATTGAGCCAATGAAGAATCAGAAAAGATAGGAGCCTTAATTCTTTACCACGCTTTGTCATGCTTTACAATGTTTATTTTAGGCGAGTCCAAATTAAAGAGGGTCTCTGGCACATGGGTGGGATATCATTGTTTCTGTTTCCTTCAAACATTGTTTAGGATATCCGTGTACCAATATTGGACACTACACATGGCTTCTGGGAGAGTTTGTCATATCCATCATGGGGAACTTTTTTATTATGGAAAAGAAAATGACAGGAAGACTGAACACCTGAGATGATGTAGTGATTGATAGAACTAAACTCAAAGTTTAGGCTAGTTAGTAGAACTAAGTAAAGGTTAGAGAAAAGTTGCTGACAGGGGGAAAAATGATATAAAATCAGATACTTCTTGCATGCATTTTGAATGTAAATACACTCAGCACCCAAAGAAGTACAGGGGAACCTAGCTATTTTAGACCATTCAGAACAAGGACAGCTGTATGTTCTCAAACATATGGCTCAACATTTATAAAGGGGTTGGGGACAGGAGACAAGAAACCACTAAACGGCATATTTGAATTGGCCATTTTAAGATTCCTTAAAAATTCTGACATGCAAAATTGATTCCGTACTAACCAATGTATCAAATATTGGTCATTGGGAAACATTCTGTTAACTGATATTTGGATTAGAATATGTAGACAGAGGGTTCTTTCTACACACAAGCCAGTTCTGTTTACCTGGTCTCATTTTGTCTGTCCCCATGCATGTGTTTGGGGGAAGGGGTCATGGCAAGGGATTAATCACTCTCCATATATGACATGGGTTCCCTCAAGGTAGCCAAGAACCTTTGGACTTACGTTTCTGATTTTCTCAGAAAAATTGTTTCTACTGGCAAAATGATTCTTGGAAGCCTGTAAGCAATAATATGTGCTCATTTCAAAGGGAAGATTTGATATTTTCCCTTTTAGCAATTAATACTTATTAATGGAAATCTGTTAGCAAGTATTTAATGAACTCTATCATGATCTCAGCGCTGTGCTAGGAGCTCTGAAAGAAAATAAAACATGATCCCTGACCTCAAAAAACTTACAGAATCTTTCACTGGAACAATACCAAGTCACATTAAATAAATCTAGTGAAGATACAGGAATATGTAGAAATATATTTCAGAAAATATTCTAAATGGATCAGTTCTCCAGACCCTGCAACACCATGCCTATTTTTATTAAGGATTTCCCCTACATATCTGGGAGTGGTTTGGTTTTGGAGATTTGTGGAAGCATTTCCTTTTACATTCCTACCACCCTGGCACGGAATTGTTGGATGCCAGCCTATTTCATATCCTCCTTCTTCCCTCTCTGATCTCTCCCTGATGCATGATTTACCCTCCCCTGGAGCTCCCACCATCTGGATCAGACTTTCTGCCTCCCTGGACCTAATTATTTCCCTGATTCTCTAGAATGATCTCTTCCCTTTTGCCTATGACTCAACCTTTTATTAGTGAACAATTACTTCTTTGTTTTTCTAATATTCTCTGTTCCATTTTCTTTACCTGTATTCTGCTAAGTGTACACTGACAGGTAAATAGAAAAGGATTTTCTGTTGCACACACACGGAATAAACCTTTTCTTAACCTCACTGGAGCCACCATGCAAGTAACACCAGCACCAGAGACTGGGGTTTGAAATGCCCCACCCAATGAAGGTGAACTACCATAAAATTTCAAGGCAAAAAAGGGAAAGGAAGGAAACATAAATAACAAGACAATTTGGCAATGAAGGATGCCAAACTAGAAGAGAAATCCAAATATAGAATGTCAAATATTAAAGAACAAAAGAAAATAAGGATAAGGTACCAAGGAAGAGAAATATAGTATCTCAAAAGGGGCGGACATTGAGATGCATTTCGTGATTTCTAGGTAGTAGACACAGACCCAACAAAGGAGAGGGTATCAAGAATTCTCCAATTAGAGTTAGTTATCCCTTGGTGCATCCTGTCACTCAATCTTTCTTTTGTCTCAGTGCCAATATCTACAAAACTATACATAATAAATCAAACTGTGGTTAGAAGTATCTAACATAAGATTATCTAGGGTGTATCTAGGTTATTTGTGCTATGGTTGATATTGTCAGAAAAAGCCCAGAAAAAAAAAAGTGCAGAAAGTTTCAGTTACTATGGAGGGTGGGGAGGGGATATGGGGATATGAGAAAGTCTTTGCTTTTTTGACTCAGAGACTTCAAAGAAATACTCCCAAAGGGATGCCGATAGGAGATTAGAGCTGACAGGACACATTCTCAGAGTCCATTATGGATCTCCTCATTACCTGGAAGTAGTTAGGTTCTGGAGCTGTTTAGAAGTATTTCCTCTTACCTTCCTATAATCAGGCAGGTTCATTCTGAAAAACAACTTGCTGACAGAGACATGTGCTGGCTATGATAGAAGAACAATGATTGTTAATTAAGTGGAGAACCCAGTAACAAGAAATCATGAGTCCCTTGGTACCACGAACTTGCCCGACTACTTGCCTTGGCAATGCTTTTAGAACCTTGAGCCAGTTCTGCCTGTCACATCTCAGAGAGTTATTCTAATGGAAACAGAAGTTTGAGAAACTCTCCTGGAACAAATTGGCTACCATTTCCTAGAAAGACTTGCAACATGTGGAATTATCATTTGAAAATTGATCAAATGTTTTTGAGCAATTCATCTAAAACATCTCCAGTGAAAATGTGCCCACATTTTCATAGGTAAAAATAACAGGAAGAATACTTTTTATTGGTACAGCACTTTTCAGTTTGCATGAGACCCAAATATGTCCCCTCACTTGCTCCTCCTTTTCCTGCCGTCCCATCCCAGCAACCCTGTGAGGTGAGATTATCCTGAGCTTACATATGAAAAATCTGAGCCCAGATAAATTTACTTACTGGGACCCACATCATAAAGCTCTTCAGACAACCTAACCATAACTTAACCTCAGATTATCTGACTCCAAGTTCACTATTACTTCCTTTACTTTACTACTGCCTCAGAAGATGAAAATATATCAATTCATAGAAAATGAAATGAGTTAAGAAAAAAATTAAAAGCGAGATAATGGGCATTTGGTGCTTGCATATTGATTTATGATATTAAGATTAAACAGTGGGATATCACTAAAATGGGAGATTGGGAGACCTAGCCTCTGTCTCTCCACAAAGATCAGCAATTAGACAGTTATCCATGAACAAAAGAGCTCTAGGAGAGCTCAGGAGTCCACTCAAAAAACTTCAGCAACAGAATGGAACAAAAAAACCTAAGAATAACAACACAAAAAGGGCAGGAAGAGCAGATTCATTTGCTTGTCTCAGTGCATCCGCCTGGTTGGCACTGTTCAGCACCAAAAGGGAACTCTCTGAATGGAAAGAGTTCCCTCTCACTGGCAAAGGGAGAGTGCAGTGAGTGACCAGCTTCCCTAGCCTCTCAGGGTGCTACACAAGACAGCAAAGCTGATAGGTATAGATATAGCTTGGAATAAGAAAGAAAAACAGGGGCTACAAATACCAGCCATTGGATGAGATAACAAGGAAGAGAATAATTAAATTCTCCAATCACGAAGTGTAGAGTGACTAAATGGATTTTTTTTTTAAATCCCCCATTATACGTTTCTTGCAAGAGGCTCACTTCAGCCTTAAGGATACATATGGGTTCAAAGTGAAAGGATGAAGAAAAGATATTTCATGCACACAGAAAGCAAAAGAGAGTTATATCAGACAAAATAGACAAAGTCAAAAACTGCAACAAGAGCTAAAGTCATTAAATAATGATAAAGGGGTCAATTTATCAAGATATTATAACAGTTGTAAATATATATATATATATATATACATATATATATATGTGAGATATACACAGATGATTCCATTAAATAGCGGAATACCCATTTTCTCAAGCACACGTGGAACATTCTCCAGGATAAATAATATAATACAAACCTTAGTAAATAGAAGAAAACTGAAATCATATTAGGTATCTTTTCTGACCACAACTATATAAAACTAGAAATCAATAATAGGAAGAAAACTGGAAAATCACAAACATATGGAAATTAAACAACACATTCTTGAACTAATGGGTGAAAGAAGAAATCCAAAGGGAAATTAAAAAAAATACATTGACACAAATAAAAATAAAAACATAATATATCCAAACTTATGAGATGTGGCAAAAGCAGTTCTAAGAGGGAAGTTTATAGCAATAAATGCCTACTCTTAAAAAAGAAAATTCAAATAACTAACCAAAGTTTACACCTCAAAGAACTACAAAAAGAAGAATAAACTAAGTCTAAACGTAGCAGAAGGAACAGAATAACAAAGATCAGAGCAAAAATATATAGAGAATAGAAAAACAATAGAAAAGATCACCAGCAACTGGATGATGATTATGTAAAGTGAAGGATATGTTAACTAACCTTATTGTGATAAACATTCCACAGTATAAAAAAAGGGGGTGGGGGGCACCTGGTGGTTCAGTATGTTGAGCATTGGACTTCAGCTCAGGTCATGATCTCACAGCTTGTGAGTTCGAGCCCTGCATCTGGCTCTGTGTTGACAGCTCAGAGCCTGGAGCCTGCTTCAGATTCTGTGTCTCCCTTTCTCTCTGCTCCTCCTCTGCTTGAACTCAGTCTGTCTCTTTCTCTCTCATAAATAAATAAATGTGTGTGTGTGTGTGTGTGTGTGTGTGTGTGTGTACGTACCAACCCATCATATTGTATACCTAAAACTTACACAATCTTACAGGTTAATTATACGTCGATAAAGTTGGGAGAAAAAAGAATAAGCTGACCGATTTCCTCAAAATAATGATGACTGCAGGTTTCTAAACATATGCTTGGTTTCCTGAAAGGATTGACTAATTCCACTAAAAAGTCTCCTGAGCAAGTATTTCATAAACATTTTAGTCACTTGGAGCTCACTGGTTAAACTAAACTCTCATCACACTACCCAATGGATAAAAATATTGTGAAAATAGAACTGGATAAGAGGAGGAAAATATAACCATAGATAAACACCAAATTCTAACAGGGGTATCTCTGGAAGGTGTGATTGTAGGATTCTTTAGTTGGACTTTTCTGAATTTTTCAAATGTCCTACAACATGCCAACATTGCTTCTGTAATTAGGAAGAAAGTTATCAATTTTTATTTATTATAAGAACAATGCCACAGTGGATGATCAATGACATATAAAATTACCATTAAGATTAAAAAGACATCACATAAATTAGTAATAAAAGAAACCAGCCTGAGACACCTCTTGAAAATCATTAGTGACCCTTGCTCTCCAAATCATTCTAGAGACGACCATTCTAGAGGATTCTGAGAAAATGGTAGCATATATGTAATCCCTTCCACCCCCCAACTGCAAACTACAGTTGAATTTTAACAGATTTTTTTCAATCTTCCTATGTTGGTTTATTCATTTAAACTTGGCATTTTAGAAGTGTATTCATTTGAGACAGAAACGTAAGTAGTGCTTCCTACTGTTAGGGTTTCATCACAGGTGCATCATGTGTCGGGAGGCATGGAAATCTTCTCTAGGGTGGCAAATATTGCAGGCACAAAGAGGTATGGTGGGCTTATGCAGAAAATCAACAGAAATTATTATAGGCTTTACCCAAATGAAAGATGTTTACAGAGCCTTGCTTTATGTCCACCTCTCCAGTCAGAGCTACACACAGCCTGCCCATCTGCCATCTTCCTTTCTTCTTCCTCCCATCTTTCCCACCACCATTTATTCTTCTGTCCTTAGCTTCCAATCTGTTTCAGTGTCAAGGATCCTAAATGAGGATTTATTGTGTCACTTTAAAGTGTACTTAAGAACACTGTAAGAACCTACGGTGCTAAAACATGAAATGCAGGAGAGCTGACTTATATGCATAAAATAGATCCCTTCCCTCAAAAGAGGGACTGGTTTAAAATTTAAAAGAAAAAAAAACCACCTTAATCAGCAGAATAGCTTCCAACATAACTGCATTCTGAAAGTCAGACTAGAGAAAACAAGTTGGATGCTTACTTACCAGCCCTTGCCAACAACGGTATCTGAGACCAAAAAGAATACAACTTTTTGTTTTGTTTTCAGCCAACTTTGTAATAACTACTTGAAATGGGTTTTGCAATACACTGTCTGCTTCTGCATTCAGTCCTTACCTCATTCTTCCCTCATCCTGGCTTCTAACAGTTGAAGTCTCTCACATTGGATTATTATTGGCAACTCTTCCTGTGATTCATTAGTTGAATCCTATTTCCCATAATACAGATTGTTTCACATCTCTGACTGTAGAACAGATAAGCTTGAGTCTGTCCTAGGACACTCATGTAATACAACAGAACAATACTGGAGGAAAGTAAATGCTTCTAGCACTACATGATGATGTCTTTGTCAGGGTCAAGTTTCTAAGTGAGAAAATTAAGCTAGACTCTGAGCCCCGTGAAGAGGGACTCCTCCCTCCTCTCCCCATCACCAATACCTAACATAAGCCTGGTGCCTGGCACCTGAAAGGTGACAATGGCACTTAAATTTAGTTGAAATAGTTCAGTGATATCTTTAGGTTTCATAAGGCTATAGTATCATTAAAACCTGGGTTTCAAATAGGCTAGCATGTTCAGGAAACCCTGTATGATTCGTGCCCATCTGCAGTGTTAAACAGACCACTGCATTGACCAAGAAAGAGAGAGAGAGAGAGAGAGAGATCAGTGTGAAATGGAGCTGCCTATGCAAAGCTGATCAAGCTGGCACTCTCCACAACTGGGTGTGAAATCTGGTGAGACTTGGCAGTCAGTCCCAGCCAAGGGGGAATGAAACTACTCTATCTTTGAGGACAGGCTTTCTGGAGAGGCCTGCTCTCAAAATCTCAAAGCTGTGACAAGTCACCACAAATCTGTCCTTTGCAAAACAGACTGCAAAGTGAAGCAAGGCATAAAAGGAAAGACTCCCCAAATTATGCATGGAAATACTGCCATGGCATATCATTTGAGGAGCCAGAGTTCGTACCTCGTTACTAAAGAAGTCCAGCCTCATCCTCGGTTCACCAAAGCCTACTACGAGGCAAAATAAGGGTGTCTGAGTAGGTAGGTAGGAGCCTATTTTAAAATATGTGTAAAACTGGAGTTATTCCATGATCTCAACATCCAGCTGGGATCATTTTAAACGTTCCCTGCCTCTATAGAGACAAAAACTCTACCTGTAAGTGCTCAGGGTCAAGAGAGGTGCTGGGGAGAATATTAACACCTTTTAAAGGTGGGGACAGAGTGGCCAAAAAGGAGGTTTTTCCCTTGGGGTTCAGTTATCCCAAGATGGCCCCACCCTGCTGTGTTCTAAAGGCTCTCACATATTCAGAAGTCTTTTCCATACAGTAGCTTCAGAAAGATTTTTGTTTGTTCGTTTTTTCTTTTTTTTCCTTTTTTCCATTTTGGAGCTCTTTTTTGCCTGGTCTGGCAAATAAAGTCATCCTTCATCATTCTAATGTGTAAAACATTTCCAGCCAAAATGCAATTCAGTTGCACCAGAGCAGAGGCACCAGCACAATATTCCCAAGTCAGTAGGAAAACAGAGGGGTAAGCATGAGAAACCCATTCTGAAAAGCAGATGCAGAAAGGAGTCCCCTCCCCCACCCTGTGACGGGGTGAGAGAAACCGAGGAAAACCTAAGAAAAAAACAATGCAGGAAAAAAAGGACATTCAAAAGCCCCGGGAAGAATTGTCAAGTGTTGGAGTAGCCTCAGAGAGCATAGCAACGAGTGGCGATTCAAGAGAAAACCTTTAAGGAAGCAGACGATGCTAGAAGACAACAGGAAATAGACTGTGGTTTTTGAAGTCAGCTGAGAACTAAATGTGACCCTTGACAAAGGAGGCCAGTTCTCTACAGGGGAAGCTAAGGGAATGTCTGGCTGGAAGCATCAGGCTGGGTCCCAGAGTTTCTTGTCAATATTTGATCTGAGAGTTACCTCAGAGAAGGCCTTGCTCCCACAAACCCAGTCCCATAAACCAAAGGTGCACACCGGGCTGCCTGGGTCTGAAAGACCTGTGGATGCACAGATCCTATCCCAGTCCTGCCCGCCTGTGTTTTTAATGGACTCCTCCAAGGCGTAAAATGGCCAGGCTCCAGCCATGAGGCATGAGGCCGAAGAGCAGCTTTTTTGTCTTCACATAAACCAAACCTCTATTTCCCGTGAAGCCAGAGAGATCATTATGGGGAAAACAAAACCACATTTTGGGGTCATCGGTCCAGCCCTGCAGCTTCTCGACAGAAATCAATGCAGTGAGTCAAAAGACTTGTCTGGACGTGTCTCGGTCTAAGGTGGCAAGATTCTACCTGGAGTGCTCAGCAATGTCTGGAGTGTTTCTAGAAGCCATCCACTAAAAAGGCAAAGCCACTGCCCAAATTCATATGTAGGTTTTCATAAGAGTTCATTTTCCCCGGGCTGCCAGATTCAAAATGTGTTGGGTAAGCCTCAGTCCCGATTCAGATTTGCTTAGCCAGTACGGAATCCTACTGAATCGCAACCCTCTACAGCCAAATGCCGGGAAAACTGCTTAAATTATGATCCTCATGTCTCCTGTCAGAACACAAATGGATAAAGTCTTCTCCCACTTCTTGAGAAGAAACCAGGGGCTGGGATCGCTGGGAGCACACTAGAATGCTGCAAGCCACAAATGTCTAAATTACCCAGCCAGGTAAGTCCATCCAGTTCTAATCTGAAAGGTGCCCTGAAGCAATGCAGACATGCAAAGCAGATTTACGTTGACACACTTAGCAGCTCAGAAAGCCCGTGTGAGTAAAACTAATGGATATGCATGGCAGTAGTGTGTGTGTGTGTGTGTGTGTGTGTGTGTGTGTGTGTGTGTGTAGGCAGAAGGAGGTGTGGCTTTTGATACAATCTTGCTCCTCTGGTATGGAACATTTACACCTCTGGTTCTCATTTGCAAAAAGGAAAAAAAAAAAGCAAAGGAATAAACAGAAAATATGCTTTTGGTTGCTTCTGCCAACATCGGAGCAAACCTTTACGGAGCTTCTAGGCAATAGAACTTGGCACTGTGGTTTACAAGTTGGTACAAAATTCTTGGTGCCAAAAGCTCAGGGACAATATGCCTATGACTCTGCAGGAAGACTCTGGCAAAAAGCCCACTCCCTTGCAAAAGGGTCTTCCGTAATGCCTCTGCCATGGAAATCCAATGTGGTTCCACAGTACTGGGGACCCGCATCATTTCCTGGCGGGACACCTTGCCTAGTGCGGTATGTGTAGAGCCAAGCACATATGCTTTTGAGGGTGCACTCAAACTCTATCTGATTCTCCCAGTTAACCATGTTTGGGCAGTCAGGAAGGTACCAGGACAAACTCAGCATGGTTTTGAGACATGTTCTCAAATGGAGAATGTTCTCTTCTTGGAAGGCCATCAGCAGTTCATATACTGGACAAAGCCACCCTGAGAGCACCAAGGCCTGAGTCCGAGCCTATGGCCCATGGGAGTGAGTAGGCCCCCCATATGTCAGGAAGACTTCACTGCAGTCTCCCTAAGCAAGTGAATTGTTCCAACTTCCATCTCGTGCACATTATTAATCCTGGACAGCAAGTCTGTCCCACCTCTAGGAGACGATGATTGTTGGTTTGAGAGCCAAGAGGAGGGACAGAAGAGAGAAAACTTTGGGATGGTACAGGAATTTTCATAAGGACACATAAATAGCTGAGAAAACACTCCAAATTGGAGCCGCAGTCATGACTGGTCTTAATCTTTAGAGATATGGACAAAGTCATCCCTCATCCAACAACTCATTGACATGATATGGGGGGACAGTCTCAAGTTTCCACAGGAGAAACTATACTCTCATTCCACTAACCTCAAGGAACTTACAATCATAATACTTGTTGAGGCATGCTGCATTTTACAAAATGCTGCTGCATATATCAATAAAGAGACCAATAAAAGGAGCATAAACCGAGAATAAAGGAGATCACCAGTTGCTATATAATACATTGAATGAATAGGAACAAGCAAACACTGGGATAGCACAGGAGAGAACTGCTGATGGCCAGAATGGGTGCCGAAGGAAAGTTGAATGGGGCAGAGGAAGTCTGAAAGATGAAGAAGTGAGAAAACCACATATATTCTCTTACCAGAGAATATAAGCGTCTTTTTTTTTTGGCAGATAACAAACTATACTTTGAACTTTCTATGTTCCACGTAACGTGCCAGGTACTGGATTTTTAGCAATAAAAAAAAGTCTCTGCACTTGCAGTGGACAAGATGGACAATGTGTAAGTAAATGAATAAACAAGCAAGATAATTAGGTAACGCAGTAAGTGCTTGAAGGAAGCCAACTGATAATGTGATGGATTTTGTTTTTAGGTCTCTACTGTGTGACTCTGCACATAGCAAGTGCTCAGTTAATTTAAATGTGTGGTAACACAAGACTACACAATACCTCAGAATAACACATCTAATGACAAGTTCACCAACTCTTCTGCAAGTAGGATCCACCAAATGTAAATTGACTTTAGCCAGCTGATGACCCTCAAGATAGCAATGGCACACTTCCTCACTCAGTGTTCCCCATCAGCCTGAGCCAAACACACAATCAAATTAGAACAAAATAATGAGGGCAGAGGAGTCAAATGGTGTACAGAAAATGAATACAACATTTGTATGTTACCGTTGAGGCAAAATTATAATTTAAATGGAAAATTCCTAATATATTCTTTAGTCATGACTTTGAAAGCGCATAAAAGGATGTTGAAAAGACAAAGACTGGCTTTCTGAGATCAGGATGCAACTTCCTGAAAAATGAGATAATCTAAGTGAAATGACAGTCATATAATTAGATATATAGTACCAAAAACAAGTTTGATTGATCCCTTGTCACTTACTGGTTAAGTACGACCATCTGATCTACATTGTAGGTCACAGTTTTAGTCTTAGGCACATTGTGCCACAGTCAGATATCTAGATCCTATTCCTACAGCATTAGCCCTTTGAAGACAATAGCTAGAGGTAAGGGACTGCTGTGATAAACAGGGGTCAAAGGGAGGCAAGATGTGTTCACAGTTTAACAGTATGTGCTTTTCCCGGGGTGCCTGGGTGGCTCAGTCATTTAAGTGTCTGCCTTCAGTTCAGGTCATGATCTCATGTTCTGTGAGTTGGAGCCCCACATCGGTCTGGGCTCTCTGCTGTCAGCACACCTGCTTCAGATCTTCTGTCCCCCTCTCTGTGCCCCTGCTCCACTCACACACACTCTATCTCTTAAAAAGAAATAAACGTTTTAAAAATGTTAAAGAAAAAGGGGGGGGGCACCTGGATGGCTCAGTCAATTGAGCATCCGACTTCTGCTCAGGTCACATCTTAAGGTTCGTGGGGTCAAGCCCCACATCAGGCTCTGTGCTGAAAGCTCAGAGCCTGGAGTCTGCTTCGGATCCTGTATCTTTTTGCCTCACTCCCACTCACATTCTCTCTCTCTCAAAAATAAAATAAACATCAAAAAACATTTTTAAATAGGATATGCTTTTCCCTTCTGCATTTCATGTAGATGATCCTCTCTCTAGGCTGAGTGAGGCTGCCTTCCACAGCAGTGACAGGAAGATTATTACAAAAGGAAAGTAAAGAGAAAAAACAAGATAATATTCTGCTTCTGATGTTCAAAATAGGATTTTTCATCAAGGCCATAGGCTTGAGAGCAGGATATGTCAAGAAAGAGCATATTCTATAATTTTGTAGAATATCAAAAAGCAAGCCTGCAGAACTCAGATCATATGGTATCTTCTATATTCAGAACATATAATCCTTTGATCTACTGACAACGAGGCCCCGAGCTCAGTATGACACAGAGGGGAAAAATTCCTGAACCCTTTTCCTTCCCTCCTGTAAGATTTTAGGAGGGCTTTCTTCTCCTTGCTGGCTAAATGGAGATGATACAGTAGAGAACTCCAAGAAAACCCTATGGCAGTGCTATCTAACAGAACTTTCTGTGACAATGACATGCCTAATATTTGTGTTGTCCAATATGGTAATCTCTAGACATATTTGGCTCTCAAGCACTTGAGATATAGGTAGTATAACCAAATTGTTTTTAATTTTTTTTTTACATTTATTTTTGAGAAACAGAGTGAGACAAAGCGTGAGTGGGGGAGGGGCAGAGAGAGAAGGAGACACAGAATCTGAAGCCGGCTCCAGGCTCTGAGCAAGCGGTCAGCACAGAGCCTGATGCGGGGCTCGAACCCACGAACTGTGAGATCATGACCTGAGCCGAAATTGGATGCTCAACCAACCGAGCCACCCAAGTGCCCCTAAATTTTATTATTTTATTTTAAATTAATTTAAATAGCCAAATGTGGCTAGCAGTTTACCATATTGGATGGCACAATCCTAGGGGATGATGAAGGCCCATAATGGAAGAGGTCTAGATATGACCCAGCAGAACATCATCATGTTCCTCAGACTGTGATGTGAATAAGAGACAAACATTTATTGTTCTAAGATCTGGGAAGCTGTTATAATAGGTAGTGTTAATAACCCTAAATAATACTGATAGTTTCTCTTACTCAACCTTTTTATAGATGATAAAACTGGGGTACAAAGGAATTAATAAACTTGCCCAAGGTCACCTGACTACTAAGTCATAGAACTAAGATAGATCCAGGTAGTCTGACTAGAAAGTGCTCATCCATGCTCTTAGAATCTCTGCGACACCGCAGTCCCATCACATATATGCACGTAAAAGAAAGGGAATAGTTTGTGGTCCAGACATCATTGCTTTACATTAAAAGTTTACATTTGTGGGGTTCCTGGGTAGCTCAGTTGGTTAAGTGTCCGACTCTTGATCTCAGCTCAGGTCTTGATCTCAGGGTCATGAGTTCAAGCCCCACATTGGGCTGAGCGCGAAGTTTGCTTTAAGAAAAAGATTACATTTGTAAATTTGCTAAATTACATAATCGCTCTGCCATGTGAATCACAAGTAATCAAATCCTTAGACAGCCTTACCAATTACAAAGAGTGGGCATGCACATTTCTCACGCACACAAAACCTGCTGTCTGGTTTCTTTGGTAATGACAAGACACTCTGCCATAGGAACACAATGAAAATGAGTCAGTTGTGCCCAGACCGAAGGAACGAAGAGTTCTGTAAATATGAAACAGATGGGATTTCCGGAGCTGTTCTCACGCATTTTAGCAGTTTTCAAGTGAGCTAAGTTTTAAAAATCCATTGATTTTTCACCAGGTTCTGAATTGATTTGAACTCATAACAACTGTCCAAGCCTCTGAAATTGTCCCTGGCATTGTTCATTTGCACTATTGTTCAGACAAGAGATGTCCTCACCTCCCTTAGTGCTTGATGGTCTCCACAGGGGACACTAACTGAGAAATTCGACTTGAGAAAGACACTGTGACCTTAATATCTCTTTCCCTGGGGTCTCTCAAGTACTTGCATACTCCGTTTATACTATGATAATGTGCTCTCATGTAGAGAGTGTTTATAAGCATCTTTATGAGCCTTCTCATAACAAAGGTAAAGATACTGTTTATCAAGCATCAACTTAAAAATTTTTTAATGTTTATTTATTAACATTAATTAAATAGAGAGAGAGAGAGAATGCACACGTATGTGTGAGCAGGGGAAGAACAGAGAGAGTGGGAGACAGAGGATCTGAAGCAGTCTCTGTGCTGACAGCAGAGAGTCCATTATGGGGCTGGAACTCACGAACCGTGAGATTGTGACCTGAGCTGAAGTTGGATGGTCAACCAACTGAACCACCCAGGTGCCCCTCAAGCATCAACTTTTTAACAGGTAATCTATCTACATTGTCTTACAGAAATCTAATAAAAATAAGAAAATATTCTCCACATTCAGTATTAACAGCAAGTGCTTATATAGCCTTTGCAATGAACCAGGTTACCTTTCCAAGTAAATTAACGTAGTCATTCAGTCCTCACAAAAAAATAAGTATGATAATCATCATCCCTGTTTCAGGGGTTGGAAACTGAGGTAAAGGGAAGTTGAACAGTTGGCCTCATGTCACAGGACTAATAAGCAACAGAGTCAGACCTTCAAACCCAGGCATTCTGGCTCCAGAGACTATACCCTTAACCTCTTAGCTGCACTGTCTCTCAATTTACATCAGAAAACACTTGCTTAAAATTACAAAGCTAATATAGGATAGAGCTGAGTTCAAAATCCAGGTTCGTCTGATTTCCAAATGCTAGCCTCCTCCCTCCCTGTTTTCCTAGTTTCCCCAGACATCCCTCATCCTCAGAATCACTCTCATAGCTGGCCCAAGGAGAGCCTAAGCCCCAGCGGGCTCTCCTGGGACCTGGGTAACTGCAGAAACTGTACACTGAGGCACCGGTCATTCCCATGTGAGGAAACCTGGGAACCACTGCCCGGCCCCACAACGCTCCCTCCTTTAGACTCTGAGCTCTTCCATGGCAGGGTCTTGGACCACCATGGCATTGAAGGGCATGATGCAGTTTAGTCAGCTTCATGGAGACCCGGGGACAGGAGTGGAGTTGGGAGTAGCACAGTCTCATGGGCTCTCACCACCTCCAGCCATGTGAGTGCAGAGAGGAGGATGTGTCTGGACTTGTATCATCATCTTCCTGCTGGAGCCACTTCTCCTGTTTCACTTTCCAGCCATAGGGCTGGTCTATTTCCTAGTTAGCCTCCTCCCCATTAACAGATGCTGGGAACTTGCAGCTGACTGGCCAGCTCCAGAGACTAGAAGTCAGTCCCTGCCAGAGTCTGAAAGGTCAGAGTGGAGGTGTTGGTGGGACCTCACAACAGACAGACACTGCTCGCTCTGGCTGCCACGACAGTAGGAGCAAAGGGGAGAAGGTGGCCACCCAACACAAGCCAAATATATGTCTCGACTTAGTCACTGAATCTGCACCTGTGTTGATGTGAGTCCTGCCACCTCCAGCAACCTGCCTTCAGGTCCCTTTTATTATACCCTTCTTCTTCACCCTCCCAGGTTTGGTTTTTTGGTGTGTTTTGCCATAACCTGAGCACTGCCAGATCCCTGTGTGTGGAGAATATCTTAGGATGTGTATGTTGGGAACAACAGTGCTCACAGAGAACAAATGGATGAAGCCAAGTGAGAACATCAGAGGTGTCCAAGGACAAAGCATGCCAACAGGAAGTAGCATGGAAAAGCGATTTCGAAAAAAGCTGTTGACTTGGAATCAGGAAACCGAGCTCTTCAGACCTTACTCTTCCACTTAACAGCTCTGGGACCCTGAGCAAGTCAAGAAAGTTTTCTCTGTGTGTATTCCCTCATCTCTAAAGAGTGGGTTGGATTAATTCAACTACTTGGTTCCCTTCCAATTCTAATCTTTTATTTTTTAAAGGTAAATTCCATTAAATATGAGGTACCGACAACAACTGAAAACTACCAATGCAGTGTAAATTTAAATAAGAGACGAGAAAACTTCAACTAAGAGCTCAGTAGGTCCTTCCCCAAAGTACGAATAACTACCGCGGAATATGACAGCCAGCCAGGCACCATCACGTCATCTGCCCTGAAGCACGGCAACTTCAGTCTTGGCCTCCGTGCATTCCCACCCACTCCCAGGACAGCATCTGACCTGGATTACAAGGGAGGCTTGGAATTTGCAACCTTATTACCTAGTAATGTGGCTAACCATTTCCAGAAATATAAATATCAAGCACAGCACGACAGGTCAGAGTTGAGTCAGCAGGAAGAGCTGCACAATAGCCGGTAGGACCACAGTAAGCTTTGAGAAACCTGAAGCCTTCTGCCTACATCTCCCCTCCTCCAGGCCACGCATGGATACAGACAGAGCCTGCTCTCAGTTAACATGCATCTGGCCACCCTAACAAAGAAGATTCAAACACCTGAAGAAATTGCCTAATTAAAAAAGGCCTAGCTCCTGAAAACACAGATTTGAGGAATTAGAAGGGAACTCAGCAGAGATTTAGGATCCCACACCTTTATTTCACAGGTGAGAAAGAGCCTCGAACACCCAGAAATATACATGCCACTAAGCCCTGAGATATGAATTATCAGTTATACTAAATCTGGAATCTTTTCTAATCCATGGTTTTAATGCCATGTTGAAGCTATTTTTGTAACACACAGAGAAAAAGGAATTCCTGAATCACCACAACTGATTTCCCTCCTTATAAAACGTTTCCATGTTAAAAAAAAAAAAAAACAAAAACTCTTTTGAGCCTCACCACAAACAAGCAAAAGCCCTGCGAAGTAGGTATTAGAATTCTCCTTTAAAGATGAGAAGACAAAGTCTAGGAAGTTATACAGCTATGAAATGACAGAGCTAGGATTTGAATGCAAGCCTTATGTTTCCATGCCCCAGATTCTTTCTGCCTACCCCACAGCTGCTACCACAAAAAGTGTGTAGCCCAGGTAACATAGCAACTCAAGAATCTGTAAAATGATAGACCAAGGTCACCATATGTCAGAACACACAATCTGGACAAACCAGTTTGCTATCAGCATGCATTCTGAGAGGAAGAACCAGTTGTTAAGTATTCTGAACATCACTCCTGTTATTACTGGCCATTGTGGTAGACTCACACATGGTAAACAAGGTGAATGAATACCTCCCCACTGGGTTTTAGTTCATCCTTCCAGGGGCAATATCTGAAATTCCTGCTACGACACTGCCCACTACCTGTTAAAATATTCTTTAAGCTCATAATAGTTATTGACATGATTACTCTTGAAGAAAGGGTCTGAAAGCCATGCTTTTGACAGGCAGGATAAAGAACCAAAGTTTCCTGGGAACAAAAGACAGGAGGTAAGAGCTGACTAAGCAAGGAGAAGAGACAGGAAAGACCCAGAGTAGGAAGGTGGAGCTCCTAGGTAGGAGACTAATATTCACCTACTTCTTTTGATAGGTCTTGCTGTTTGATGCTTGCTCATTATCTAATTTCACCCTCATAACAATCCTATGAAATTGATATCAACCCCATATTACAGATAAGTAAACTGAGTCTCAAAGTCAGTCTCTCCTATTTCACACTTTTGTCCCCAGCCAATCCTTCAATTTTCACTTCTTAAATTATTTTCTAAAGTAGTAATCCCACACACCACCCCAGTGTAATATGCTGGGTAAATTTAGAATGTCTTGCTCTGTAGGTTGGAGACAATGAGACTATAAGATATAGTCAAGGAGGACAAGTAAGGAGGACAAGGCAGGCATCCAGAGAAGTATGTCTCATCCCACTAATATTTTAAGTTTTTCTGAAGCTACTCAGAAGGGTAACTGTAAAACACAATGTTGTGTTGTCACTACTGGTGACCATGTCTATCTGAATTTTCATCCATATTGAAACTTTTCATATAGGGAATGAGATATAATCCCATAGCAGTTTAAGCATGGAAGCATGTGTTATATATAAAAGTGTGTGTGTATGTGCGTGTATGTGGGGGTGGGGGGGCATTGGGAGGGAGGGAGAGGAAGAGTTAGAAAAAGAAGAAAAAGAAGAGCAGGAGAAGTTGGCAAAGAAAAGAAACTACAGAGTTAACCAACCAAAAGGTTAACAACACACATCTCTGGGCAGGGAAATGAGTAATTTTGTTGTGGTGGTCTTCATTTTGTCATGGGTAAAGAGTGGAAAAAACGTATTGTGTGTGCAATTAAAAGGAGTTAAGAAAAAAAAGCATTAGTTACAGCCAGCTTCTCACTGAAGGAGAAATGGATGGAAAAAGTAAGGTATTTTTAATAATACAGAGTCCTGGGGTCAGGGGTGGGAGGTAAGGATCATGGTTTGATAACATGAGAAATGTTACAAACATTGTGCTTTGGAGTAGAAAATATGGGGCTCTTCTCCAGGGCTGATGAGCTATGAAGAGTTCTGGTTAAGTGTGATTACCCAAGCTGAGATAGAAAGGTAGGTTTGTGCTTACGAGAGAGAGAGAGAGAGAGAGAGAGAGAGAGAGAGGAAGGAAGGAAGGAAGGAAGGAAGAGAGGGGGGTGGAGGGAAGAAACACCTTAAAACTTTTCCAAAAGCATCTACTTACTTTACTGTTTCATTCATTTTTAAACAATATCTTAATAAACTTAGAGATAGAAATGGCTTCAGATGTGAATAGGATAGATTTTCTGAACACATCTTACTATGTAATCTATTAAGAGATTTTTATTAAGTACTGATTATTTGCTTAGCACTCTACTATGTCCTGATCTAATCATTCATGAAACATTTTCCTCAGAACTGTTCAATTGATATGATGGGTAAGAGAGTACTTGGCACTCAACTCTTTTTTAAATGTTTATTACTTTTGAGAGAGAGACAGAGCACAAGCCAGGAGGGGCAAGGAGAGGGGAGACACAGAATCTGAAGTAGGCTCCAGGCTCTGTCAGCCTGAGGGAAGGCTCAAACCCACGAATGGTGAGATCATGACCTGAGCTGAAGTAGGATGCTTAACTGACTGAATCACCCAGGCACCCCTACTTGGCACTCAACTCTTAAGAAGCACCACCGCATTCTATAAAAAGAGCCCCTCCAATGGCAGGGAAGACCTGTTTTTCCTTCTTAAACTGCTGAGAAAACTAACCCACCAAGTGCAACATGCAACACAAAAGACAAATTAAAATTAAAATTAAATAAATAAATACAACAAAACAAAAACAAACACTGTAATAAAGAGCTATAACATTTTCTCAGTTTCTTTACTTCCTACTGGTTTGTGCCAAGAGAGAGAAACGAATGACTGAATTCAGAGTATTTTATTAAATTAAAATTCCTTGGAACCAAAAAATTATTCTCTTGATTATGGTGTACATTACCATAAAAGATAAAGTCTAAGAGCCAGTTTCCAGTCCATAGCTGATTTAGAATCCAGAGGATTCTAAGAAAATAAAAGTTATCATTGAATGCTTTTCATTTCCCCGTGGTCACATATTTATAATGAGTTCAATTTGGGGCTCCATCTATTTTTTTCAACATTGTACACCTGGGAGTTTTGCCACAAAATTATTTACAGTGGGGAGCCTCAAAATTACTTAGCTGTTCAAAACTTGAGTGGCTGTTTAAATGCACTCTGGATAAGAATGTCTTTCAGCGTGTAATACAATGCCTTAGGCTTAGTAGGTATTTGATAAACGTGTTAAATTAAATGAAATTGTTGATTTCGGTCAGACCTACTTCAATTACTTATTCGGGGTTATGCCAAGACCCAGGCTTTACAAGAAATTAGAAATATATTTCTTAAAGACATACTAAACTATTGACAGTATTTAATATGACAGGAACCTAACCTAATTTAATAAATGAGGAAATTATTAGCACACAAAGTATAAGGGTAAGTGGAAAAAAGAAAGCCATGGAAAGGTCAGGGACATCACTAGTTCTCAGGAACTGGAGCCAGAACTTCAAGCAATGCTAATTCTCCCTTAACTCTCCATTTCTGCTACTCTTTGCATGGACGTCATTCTCTCTGGCTACACCCTGACTTTCTCTTTTTGGAAAGAAACATGGATAATGCCAGTCAAAAACTCTTCCTCCTATAGCTTCTGTCTCCAGAAAGTGTTAACTCGTCCCAGTTTTAATGATAACAACCCTAAGGAAGTTATCTGATTGACCCATGTAGATTCAAGTGCCCACCCATCAACCAAGCGACAGTGTCTGTAGGAATAGGTATTCCTCCTGCATCCCCAAGATTAGAGCAATGAAAAGGGACAGTAACCAGAAGAATGGAGGTGCTTCTGCCAGAGGGGACGAGGAGGTTGGTGTATCACAGACAAAGTAGCAGGTGCTCACAACAGATAAAAATTGAAACAGTGATGATTCATGCAAATGGGTCATTTTTACTGATGGGTATCTTTATTATTATTAGAATAAAAAAATGGCAATAGGAGTTTAAGCCTGCCATGGGTTATAAATGGAACATGTTTATAGCTCTTTTTAAAAATTTAAGGTATAATCAAAATGCAAGAAACTGCACGTATTTAAAATGTATCATGTAAAACATTTTGACGTACATATACAACCTTGAAACTGTCACCACAATCAAGAAAATGAACCCATCCATCATCTCCAAAAGTTTTCTCCTGCCCCTTTCTAATCCCTGTCTCCCCTCCCCTCCAAATTCCCCTCACAGCTCATTTCTACCAATGCTCTCTTCTCTGTCACTATAGTTTGCAGTTTCTAGAATTTTGTATGAATGGAGTCATACAGTGCGTATTCTGTCTTGAATAATTTACCTCACTCAGCATAATTATTTTGAGATTCATCTAGATTGTAGTGGGTATCAACAGTTCACTCCTTAGTAGGAATCCATTGTGTAGGACTACAGACTGAATTCTGCCCTACCCCTGTCCACCAAGTTCATGTGGCCCTAACCTCCAGGGCTTCAGAATATAACTGTATTTGGAGATAGGATGTTAAAGAGATAATTAAGTTAAAATGCAGTCATTACATTGGTTCCTAATCCCAAATAACTGATGTCCTTATAAAAAGGAGAATTTAGGACATTCAGAGGCTACCAGGGCTGTGCACACACAAGGGAAAGACCACGTGAGGACAAGACGAGAAGGCAGTCACATACAAGCCATGAAGAGAAACCAAACCTGCCAAGACCTTGGTCTTCAATTTCCAGCTTCCACAACTATAAAAAATAAAAATTCCTGCTGTTTAAGCCACCCAGCCTCCGATATTTTGTTATGACAGTCCTAGAAAATTAATACATATAGATTTACCATAGTCTGTTTATTCATTACCCTGTTGATGGGCATTGGGGCTGTTTATAGTTTGGGGTTATTACAAATAAAATTACTATGTAAATTCATGTATGAATCTTTGTATAGATAGAAGCTATTATGTCTGTTGGGTAAATACCTAGTATTTAGGCCTGGGGCATCTGGTGGGTGTTATAAAAAGCCACCAAACAGTTTTCAAAAGTGGCTGTGCTATTTCATATTCAGCATTTTATATCTTACATACAACAGAATAGGAGAGCTCCAAGTTTTAGTACCATCTTTTTCAATTTAGATATCCTAATAGGTATACAGTGGCACCACCTGGTCATGGTTTTAATTTGTATTTTCCTAATGACTAGTGAATTAGAACATCTTTCACATGCTTACTTACCATCCTGTATCTTCTTTGATGAAGTGTCCATTTTTTTTATTGGCGTGGCAATTTTTTATTGGATACCTGACATTATAATTTTTACCTTTTCAAGGACTGATTTTTTTTGTATTCCTATAAATCTTTTTTTTTTGAGAGAGAGAGAGAGAGAGAGAGAGAGAGAGAGAGAGAGAGCACGAGCACACACAAGCAGGGGAGGGGCAGAGGGAGAGGGAGAGGGAGAGAGAGAATCTTAAGCAGGCTTCATGCTCAGTGCAGAGCCTGACTCGGGACTCAATCTCACAACCATGAGATCATGACTTGAGCTGAAATTAAGAGTCAAACACTTAACCAACTGAGCCACCCAGGAGCCCCTGCATTCCAACAAATATTTTTGAGTTTTGTCCTGGGGTGCAGCTAAATGATATGATATGCATCTTGCTTTAAATTCTGTGAGGTAGGCCTAGAGTAGCATTTATTCTAGGGTTATTTTACTCCACTGTTTAGGCAAATCCCTTCTGAGTACTCTACTGGATGTCCCATATACTGTGAGGTTTTTCTATTCTGTTTAGAAGAAACAGAAATCATTCCCAGTCCTGCCTGCATTAGCTCCAGGGACAGTTTCTTCTAATTCTTTTGCATGTATATTTCCTCAGATGAAGGTAATTTCCTCACATGCATGCATGAATCAGTGCTCAAGAACATATGGTAGGGGGACTCTGCTGCTCTCCAGAGTTCTATCCACTCTCGTACTCTCTCATGAAGGCTCTCATACTCTCTCAGGAAGGCTGGCCACCTTGACTGCCTCAGATGTCCAGCTCTGTCTCCTTAACTCAGAGAGGCTGTCAAGCCCCTCCTGGGTTCCCCCTACTCTTTGCAACAGGCCTGGCAATTCTCTCCAGGCAATAATCTGGGGCCATTACAGGTCTCACTTCACTTGTCTCCTGTCTGTCAGAGATTACTGTGCCTTGCAGCCTGATCCTTCAAGGTCTTGAAAACCATTTATATATTTGGAAGTTTTCTCTTAATTGTTTCAGTTCATAAAATAAAACCAATCCCTGTTATTCCATTTTTTTTCCTGGAAGTGGAAGTCTATTTTTTCATTATTTGCATATCTATTTACATATGAAAAGTTATTTGTAACATAATTAGAAGACTTTATATCTGCCTGGAATCCAAGGTCTCTGTCATATGAAACTTCTGTACTGTTAAAACAGAGATTGGCAAACTTTCTGTAAAGAGCCAGAGAATAAATATTTTAGACTTTGTGGGTCACATATGGTCTCTGTTGTATGTTCTTCTTTTTAAACAACCCTTTAAAAATGTAAAAAAATTTTAAAACTATTCTCATGGGTTGTGCAAAAAATAAGCCATGAGCTGGATTTGACCCATAGGCCATAGTTTGTTGACCTCTCAATTAGGATAATGTAGCCTCTATAAAAATAAGCCCAAAATCTTATTAATACAACAGATATTTATTTTTTCACACATTTCCCAAATAGGTACTCCTGATTATCAGGGACACAGATGCCTTCTCATACCTCCTTCATTTTCCTCACAAAGTTTCCAAGATCGCCATTGTAGCAGAAAGAATATGGAGGACTGCACGTGGGAGGTTCTTGTGAGCAAGTCCTGGTAGATACACATTACTTCTAACCACCTTTTATTATTCAGAACTCATTCACATCAACACATCTAACTGCAAGAGAGGCTGGGAAACCTAGTTTTGTTGTGTGCCCAAGAGGAAGAGGAAATGAACTTGGGTAACAGCTAATCTTCATTACAATGTCCAATGGATTTAAGAAGCCATGCCCCAATTATCCAAAGTATACATGTCCTTTGCCAGGACATTATTCAACCTGTTGGTACCATGTGTAATATGCCAGATGATGAGTTTCAATAGTTTCTATGATAATTACAACCTATTATGCTTTCATCTTTCTCTATGTTCCCAGCTCCTCAACACAACATTACATTCTTTCAGGAATGATCACGACACACCCAGTCTTGAAGGCCCCACCCTCCCTTTCTCACTTCACTGTCACTCCATGAAAGAAGCCATTGCAACTGCGACTAATGGCAGGATTTCTAAAAGAATTTCAAATCTCCTTACCATGGTGATTTTTCCATCCTATTCTGTTGCTTCTCCTGAAAGAATTGAGATAGCCATAACTGGTCTGTGTGGTCTTCAAGGGAAGAAGTTTTGTCTTATTAATACCTTTTTTGTTGCTAGTGTCCAGAACAGAGCTAAGGGCTCAAAAGATTTTCTTTTGAATTAATTTAATTTTGAATTAAATTTTGCACCTATGGGGCGCCTGGGTGGCGCAGTCGGTTAAGCGTCCGACTTCAGCCAGGTCACGATCTCGCAGTCCGTGAGTTCGAGCCCCGCGTCGGGCTCTGGGCTGATGGCTCAGAGCCTGGAGCCTGTTTCCGATTCTGTGTCTCCCTCTCTCTCTGACCCTCCCCCGTTCATGCTCTGTCTCTCTCTGTCCCAAAAATAAATAAACGTTGAAAAAAAAAATTTTTTTTTTTTAAATAAATTTTGCACCTAACAGTGATTGGTCCATTAAATTCCTACCCATAAAAGTAGGAATCAGTCACCATTCACATTAGTTTAAATCTCCTAAAAATTTTCCCACCTCCACCCAGGACCTTCCTATAATGCACCTTGTTATCAGCTGTGAATTGTTCAGGTGTATAATTATATTAGTGCACATTATCAAAACAATGAGTATTTCCATTTAACTGGAGTACAGAAGGCATGAAAATAAATAGCATTTCACTTGTTAATTTACTTTAAAAAGGAACTCTGATGATAGCAAGGAGAGGGGGCCCTCTTGAGAGCCGAAGATAAAGAAGGCAGACTCAATCCCACCCCACCCCAGCACGTATACCCCCACCCACCTAATGCAACTTTGTAAGGATGTCCAAAGCCCTCTCTAATATTTCTTCTAATTCACAAGAACTTGTGTTCTCATGACAACCCCTCCCCAGGTTCCTAGTTCCAGTAGTTGTACATAGTCTCTGTTGTGTCCCACGTCACCTGTTACCACACTCAGTCCCCTCACTACTTCACACACACCCTTTCATATACCAGCTTGTCTCAGAGGTGGATTTACCTTAAAGCAGAAGAGTGATGATACTTAAACTTCTGAGGCCCCTCTAAGAGCCTGCCCCTATGTACCCCATGTACAACTCTGCCCTTTTTCAGAAAGAAGGCCTTCCAAACTCTGTAACCTCAGGCCTCTCAGGATCTGGGTCCACTTACACCAGGCACTCCTGGATGCTTTAGCAGACATTCTGGTAGCTTCAGGAGTCAGAAACCACTGACTTGACCTGAGTCTACCCCAGGCCTCCTTGTTGGTTCCCTTTCTCTTCCTCTCTGCTGTCCATTCATGACCTCTTCCTCATCTTTTTTTTTTTTAATCTTCTGGGGGGATGGGAGAGCCTTTCCTAATCTAACAGTTAGAATCTCTTTTTGTTTGAACATGGTGCTAAGGTTTCCATTTGAAAATGGAAACTGCCCCAAGCAGCTTATCAGCATATTTCTTCCAAACAAATTCTTCACCACTCATTTCTACCATAGGCTGTATGATTCAGTCCCACATTATAAGGAGAGCATGACCCTCAGAGTCAGACTAGGTTCAGTTCTGGCTCTGACCTGACTGGGTAGCTGACCGCAGACAAGACATTTATATTCTTGGAGCCTCAGTGTCTTCATCTACAAAATGAGGCAGTTGGACATGTATTAAATGTAAGCTCCTTCAGGGCAGGACTCTGTTGTACTCTCTGGCGTGCAGTAATTAATATCTGTTGCCTGATTGACTTTAACATAGAAAAAAATAGGGGCACTGGGTGGCTCAGTCAGTTAAGCATCCTCCTCTTGGTTTCAGCTCAGGCAATCATCTTACAGTTCATGGGATTTGGCCCCACGTTAAGCTCTGTGCTGACAGTGCAGAGCCTGCTTGGGATTCTCTCTCTCCCTCTCTCTCTGGGCCCCTCCCCTATGCATGTTCTCTCCCTCTCCCCCCCACAAAGTAAATAAACAAACATTAAAAAAATAGAAATAGGTGAATCAATAAATCAATTAAATAGAATACCCACATCACAAACATGATGTAATGACTAAATGTCAGATGAGAGACATATAAAAGTCCCCAAAAGTACTCATTGAATGAAGCCAGTGCCCAGCCTCAAATATCTCACATACCAGATAAAAAGAAATTGAATAAAGCAAAAGAAACTCAAAAAGACATAAAAAGACAATAGAGATAAAGGCTAAACATTTCCTGCAAATCTCTTTTGTAACAAAATAATGTTTACCTCCTAAGAAACGGAGGTAATTTAGTGCCATCATCTGAAGTATCAAGTAGGAGGCCTAAACTTGACAGAAACTAGGCAACACAATAAAAAGAACACAATGATCATTTTGAGATAAAATCCGCCATAAAATTTGGTATCCAATAATAGTATTCTTTTCTTAATTTGTCAAAAAATTACTTAACAGCTTTTTTTAATTTAAAGTATAGTAAAACACACATGCATACACACACACACACACACACACACACACACACATCTACTCATTTTAAGTCTTTCTGCACCTGTTTCCATCTCCCAGTGGTGGTATGTGATTCATCCTTGGAGGAAGTCTGCCATATTGCTTGGGAAAACACTTTAATGAGACTTTTGGCTATGCTTATGAGAAGACAGCTGAGCCCTGGGGAGAGAAGTTGAATCAGGAGAGCTAAATCCAGTAGAAAAGACAGGGGAAAAGATGGTTATGATGTTAACTTGGGGCTAAATCTCAGAGCCCTATGTCTTAAGGGGAAAATACATGAAGAAGGTGACTTGAATTGAGCTGCCAGTTATCCCTAATAACATAGTGTTAGTCTTCAGGAGGATGATGGCCGCTACAGGATCCTATAAAATGCCATGACAGCTATGACCATGACAGGTCTTAGGTCCACACTTTGGTTTTCCTGTGCTATGTATCCTCCTTGGTCGGAAGCCGTTAGTTCAGTATACTAAATACAATAGGGGCAAAAAAGTCCTTGGTCCATGCCTGAGATAAAGGAGAACAGGAAAGAACACCTTTAAAAGATGACCTAGGACAGAGCTTCCTGAACTTTAAGGTGGGTGTGAATCCCTGGGCAGCTCCCTGAAATGCAGGTTCTGATTCAGAAGGTTGGGGTGGGACCAGGAAATGCCCACTGACTGGTGGAAGTTGGACATGTTCCGCAGAGTAAGGAGATCCTATAGAATTAGAACCTAGAGAGTGACATCTGGAGGAGCAATTAGGAGGAGTGGGGGGAGGGCAGAGGAGATGATGGTAAGTGATGATCAGGACATGAAAGCACTCTCCAGGAACCCTCAGATATTCAATAGGGAATTCAATTTCCTGAAGAAGGGGACTCAATGTTGAAAACCTGGCACTGAGATTACGTGTGTGTGTGTGTGTGTGTGTGTGTGTGTGTGTGTGTGTAATTTATACAATATAATATATATATTGTATATATTATATAATATATACACACTTTTTTAAACTTTAGTGCCTGCTAGTGGCTTGTCTGTGGGCAAATTAGCATACATGCAAACACAAAAGGCAGCAAACACATTAGTAGAGAAAAAATACACTTAGTTTTGTACCTTGGGTTATTATCATGGTTTTATAATGCATGCATATAGTCATCTTTCCTGACTTTGAAATTGCTTGTAGCTTGTCTAATGAAATCAAGCATATCACCATATTATTGTATTCCATAAACTGTATCAAAAACTCCCAAATCTTCTGCACCCAAAGGCATTATAGCATTTTAGTTCATGATGGGCATTTACATTCTTAGGGACTAAAGAGTTTTAATGTTTTCCCAATCTCTTCTCTGAGATTTTGGTTAGCATATTTAACTTTAAACACTGTAAATATATTTGTTTTGGGTTTACTTAAGAAATATAACAAAGAGGCTTAAAACTTCACATGCTAACCTAGATCTATCCTCTCAAATTTATCCCTAAGAAGAAAAGCACCAACTCTGACACACCAACACCACAGAAAGTCATTTCCATTCTACACCACCAGCACCGGTCCTGAAACCAATCCCAAGACCTTGATTAGGTCAGTGGCCAATCCCCTGTAAAGTAAAACACGCACTAAGGATGAATGTCTATCTCTGGGAGAAAATGTGGACATCCACATCAATATCCTGCAGTACGTGCTGCCAAGAACAATTATAGAGTTTTTGAAAAATCAGGCATATAATTTGTTGTTTGCTGTCCGATTGGCCATTTTTTATACAAGTATAAACTGGTGGACCAACTGCTCATTATTAAGTTGATATATTTTGGATAGAATTAGCCAGGTTAAATAAGAACAGAATCCTAATTGTCAAAATCCTTAAAGGTCATCTAATTCAAGCACTCAGTTGATGTCAGAATGTCATTTTCACAGGTATCCATGGAGCCTATCACTTCCAATATCACTTCCATGGAGTCATTGGTCCATCACTTCCAATAATGGGTGATCTAGTCTATTTTTTGGCAGTTCTGATTGTTAGAACCTAAGTAGAATCAAAATCTGTCTTCCTGTTTTCTATATATTGGTTTTAGTTTTACTACTTAGGACCTTTGAAACAATCTAATCTCTCTTTCACATGGCAGCATTTCAGATATTTCAAAATACTAGATTTTTCCTGCCTCTTAGTTTTCTCTTGCAGATTGTAAATAGTTTCTCTTAAGGGCATGAGTGAGCCTCAAGTGGCATTGTGTTAAATCCTTTGTAATCCTAAATGTACCACTGGGATGGGTAAAGTAACTCTAAACACTGGCTCCTTAAGATATTAATAGATATACATTCTATATACAAACTCTGGGCTAAAAAAGTCAAATAGACTTCTTTGTTACAGGAATTTGGAGTCTTTAATATGCTGGTAGGCATCTGAAACTCCAAGAGTGAAGTAATGTAAAGTATTTCCCAAACAAAACATTTTTAACAATAATATATGGAAAGCACATGGATTTTCAAGTTATTATTCTGAGTCCCATGTTCAACATTTCCACTTCCTATGTGACCTTGAGGAAATTCCTTAATCTCTCAGAGATTCATGTTTCTTCTTTTGTGAAATTTGAATAATAATGCCTATGTCCATGTTTATTGGGAGAACTAGAGATACAGTAATATTCCTGACACCATGTCCAGCCCATAGTTACTGCTCATTAGATGGTAGTAATTTTTATATTCCCATATGTGCTAGTGAATTATAAACTTTCCAAATTAATCATATTAAATGTAACTATTTCCAAATGTATAAAATAAGGGAAAATTCATCTGAGTGTTTGTGTTATATTCTTGTTTCATCCTTCCTTAAAGGAAACCCACTCCCAAATATTCCCGCCTCCTCTAAGCAGTAAATAAATACAGTTGCAAAACAGGCTGGGATTTATAGAAAAGGAAGGAGAAAATTTAGGATGTCTCTGAGGGCTATGTATATTGGATCACTACCAGAATTAAAACAATTAACCCAATTGCAGTATCTCCCACCCCTTGGAAACAAGAAGCAGAGAGTCGTCAGCTATAAGAAGCAGAGATATGTACTTCCTCAACTCTCTCTTTGCAAATTACTGTAATTTATGTTAAAATGGGTCCTGTTGTTCTTGGGGTATTTATAGGGAGAGTAAAACAGAGTTTGTAGCATGAGAAGCTACTAGTGGATCAACCTTAGCAGTGGGTAATAGCTACCTTGTTGGTTAGTGTAATGATTAGATGAAATACTATGTATAAAATGCCTAGGACTGAAAAAAAATAATCAACTACTGTCATGATCATCACCACCATCATCATCCCCTTCAGAGAAGGAGCTAAGCACCCCTTCTCAACATGTTGTGGAGTAAGCAGAGACGTAGAAACTTGATCTCATAATAGTGTGGTGAAGCAGAGCTAGTGGGGTAGGAGAAATCCTAGCCTAGTGTCAGTTCCAGTGCCAGCTGTCCCAGTCTAGCTGTTTGACCTCGAGAAAGTTATTTTTTGTCTGTGAGGTCCTCCATGTCCTCAACCTCCTTGAGCCTTTCCAGCTCCAACATTCTGACCCCAGACCCACCTGTGCCCAGGGACTGATTGTGAAGGTAGACACTGGCATGTTTGGGATTGACCAGGGAGGGAAATACTGATGACCAGGAAGAAAGAGAAGAACAAAGCCCAGCATACTAGGGGCAGCTCCTCAACTAGAGAGTTCCAAGAGGAGAGTGGGGTTGTTGAGATGATCTGCTGAAGGCACACCCTCCCCACACACCCACATGGACTGTCCTCCTGGGACACTGTGCTCTGGATCACAGTGTGTGAGTTGGTAGCTGTGTGTGTGTGTGTGTGTGTGTGTGTGTGTGTGTGTGTATGTGTGTGTGGACTCTGTAAGGTTGTCAAATAAAATGCAGGATGCCTAGTAAAATTTGAATTTCAAATAAACAATTTTTTTTTACTATAAGTATGTCCCAAATACTGCATAGAACATACTTACACCAAATAGTCCCATCATGTATCTGAAATTCACATTTCACTGGGCATCTTATGATCATATTTGCTAAATCTGGCAGCCCTGAGCCCCCAAGGTTAGCCACTCATAAACAGTGCATAAAAAGTTACCCATTACCACTTGAATTTCACGTAGGATCAGCCCCTCATACACACCCTTGATTGGCACCTCTGAACGCATCAGCTTTATTTGATAACTGGTCAAGGCCAGAGCATCATTGGACATGGAACTTGAAGGTATGTGCTTAAGTAGGAATTCCATTTCTCTTCCCTGCTCATGCAGAGAGCATAGTAAATAACTGAGTAAATGTCTTTGATATTAAACTATCTGGATCCAAATCCCAAACTTTTGGTGACTGGTTGTGTGGCTTTAACCGAGATCCAAAATTTTGCAAGCTATAATTCCCTCCTTTGTAAAATAGGGACAGTAACATCTACTTCCTAAGGCATTCCTCGTGAGATTGCCGAAATACTCAGAACACAACAGGTAGTAAACACTCAGCAAGGGTCATTGAGATGATTGTTTTTTAGGTATGAATACATTGTTTCTTAAATGATTAAATTGATGGAATAGAACAAATTCATTTTTTCTAGCCCTCATTCATTCCAAGAAAGGATGACGTAGGTAAGAAACACATGCCATGTTCAGGAGAGAACACTTGTGTAGGGCAGGTAATAATGAGGGTAAGAAAGCAAACGCAGTACTGGATGTAGCCTTGAGAATTCCCAACAGAGCAACTGTTCACCCATTTGCAGAAGGTGAAGAAAATTATCTGGATTCCCAAACCAGCTTGCAGGAATAGCATAGGGAGAAAGGCTAGTGTCCATAAAATCTCTCCAATTCTTACAGGGAAAGACCACGTTTTACTTTTTGATCTTCAAAGTAAAAAATTTATAATTTTAGTAGGTATCGTTTCACTGTCCTTCATTATTTTTGACAACTAGAATATGAATCTCTGTCCCTAAACTCAAACTGGGAAAAAAAAAGTAAGTATTTTCCTTCCATCTACCTATTTCTGCCTCAAGCTCCATTCAATGCTAGAACCTTAATCTTGGACACTTCAGAGTTCTGTCCCTGTCCCTCCATTCCCAACAGTTGCATCTAAATTACATTCAGGGGTATATATGATATGCTAATGGAGGCAGGGGAGTGGTGGACAGGTCTTCTGGTTGTGTGCCTTCGTCTGCACAATTTCACCCCTAAGACATTCCTCACCTACCTCCTCTGTAGTCCTCCACCCACTTCAGTATTTGCTCAGAAAGTTATAAAACTACAGAGCATGGCAAAGTAGTGATTTACTGTTAATTGAATATTGATAAAGGAGGAGGGGAAAAGTTAATTGAGTTAATTAGTTGCTTAGTTGCTAAGGTAAATTTTCTCCTGGTTGGAAAGAAGTTGTCTCAGGATTAGAGCCAGCCTTTAGAGAAGGAGATACACCATCAGCTTTCCACTCTCAGCAAAAGACTGAATAATTAGAGCTAGGTGGTAATGCAAGGAAGAGGCTCTAGGAGTAAGAGTCCTTGCAAAGCTTCCCGCAGCAGAGGCACATCAGCCCCAAGAAAAAGCAATGAGCTCTCTTCCAGGAGAGAGCCAGCTAATCAGTGGTATCTGCACACAACCGCTGCATAAGGAAGCCACCTGCCCTTGATTCTGGATGAAATCAAGCAACAAGAGAAAGGGCTACAAACATTTTTAATACCCAAATTACAAGTGCTTCCCAGGGAAGCTGAGGGAAAATGCCGAGGAGTTTTATAAGTGAGACAAAGGAGACATTTTCAAGAAGACAGAAAGGGAAACAAAGTTCCATCACGTTGGGAGGATGCTTCTAAGGTCAAAGGAAGTGGTCCGGCATTTGCCTTTTTGAGGAGTAAACTTAACCTCTGAGGAAAAGCAAACAAACAGTAATTACAGATAACTAATGACTCTCATTTTAATGATTATGTCATGGAAAATTTTAAATTTGCTGAATTGTGTACCATGTCTCCTCACTTAACCTGTCTAAAAGATTCCACTCACCGGTACTTTTTATCTATTAGCAGGTCCTCTCAAACATTGTCCACCGGTAACTACCAAAATTACAGTTCCTATGGCCAAAAGGAAGTGATCCTCTTTGTGTTTTAAAACTGGTTCTGGAAGCCCTCAGGTCCCAGAATCCTCCCCCCAGCATGAGAAAAGGAGACCAGATCCCCCCTCAACATCTTGATTCAGGTTACGTGAGATTTCAGTTACGGGACAAAGTGTTAGTTGCCTTAAACTGGGCCCCATATATCCAGCTGCCTGCTTGACATCTCCACTGGGAGGTCTTCGTGCCACTTGAGAAAAAACTGCTCTCACAATCTTCCTTCCCCAAACCAGCCGGTCTCCCGGAGCTCCTTCTCTCTGTGGAGTCCTCCCCAGCCTTCCCAGGCCAAGAACCTCCACGCCATCCTTGGCAAGGTTCTTCCTGTGTCTCATCTACCCCTAATTTCCATTTTGTTCTATTCTCCAAATATTCTGTTGAAATCTTCCCTTCCTGTAGATCTCTAGCTCAACCTCTGAAACGTAAGCTGTGTCCTCTCTGCTCTGCCAGAGCTTCCTATGTGACTAGATGCACCCTCATCTGCTTTGCTTTGCCTCTAACTGTTCAACACTCCAGCTGGAGTATTGGTTGTGACATGCAAATCAGATGAGGTCATCCTCTGCTCAAACCTTTCAGTAGCTTCTTGCTTTTCTTAGGATGAGGCTACAAATGACCAGTGTTGATCTCCACATCCTGCCCGGTGTGGTAATTGCTAACCTCTTCAACATTTATCATCCTCCCTGTACCCCTTTTCTCCCTTCACAGCAGCCCCACAAGTCTGGTAGTTACATCATTCCTTCTCTTGGGGCACCTACTTGATACTTGCTCAGCCAAAGCTTACTTCCCCCAGAATCTTGCCCAGGTCTAATCCCACATGAGAGATGGTGGAACACCCAGTTTCTCCCCTGTAGCCCTTCTCTTGTGGTTTTATATCAGTTTCTCTGATGGTTAGACAAAAACATCACTCTGCCCCACTGGAGTAAACACTTAGACTCTATTTTGGGTTGCTCTGTGTCCCTTCAAGAAAGATACATTGAAGTACGAATCCCCAGTACCTGTGGATGTGACCTTACTTGGGACTAGAGTCTTTGCAGATTTAAGCAAGGTAAGATAAGGTCATTAGAGCTGGTCTTAATCTGATAGGACCAGTGTCCTTATTAAAAGAAGGAAATTTCCTCACTGACACCAACTCACAGGGAGGGTCTGTGAAGACACAGAGTGAAGATGGCCAGAGACAGACTGGAGTTAAGCCACCACAAGCCAAGAACACCTGGGGCTGCCAGATGCCGGGAAAGGCAAGGAAGGGTCCTTCCCTAGAGGCCCTGGAGAGAGCATGACCACTAAAATCATCTTGATTTCAGACTTCTCACCTCCAGAAATGTGAGGGACTAAATTTCTGCTGTTTTAAGCCACCTAGCCCATGGTACTTTGTTATAGCAACTCTAGGAGACTAATATGGACTGTAAGCCAGAAGAAGCAGAGAACTTATGTATTTTTACTCCTCATTGCTTTCTCATCCTCCACCATGGTGCCTGGTTATGTAATCACTTCCTGTACCAATAATATTCAAATAGGAAAGGGGACTTTCACCATCACCTGGCAGCCAAGTATGCTTGCCCACCCACAAAGTACTCCCCACCCTTAAGAGGGTTCAAGCACATGCCTCTGAAACATGTTAATAAGGAAAGAACTGCTTCATGCCATGCACGGTTTCTGGAGCCAGGATCACCTGAGGCACCCAGGCAGAACATCCTTCTTCCCCTGAATGATCTGAGTCATTGCATAATTGTCTGCTTTACTTTGGTCGCACAGATATTTAGCTCTGCACATAAGGTGTGGTAATTGGTTAGTGGCCAGAGAACACAAAACACATGGCTCCAAAGAACGTGCCTACAAAAAGCAGTCCTTTTTACATTAAACTGAAATGCAGCCCTGACAGTCCGTTGCAAATGACTCCAAATGATCAGTTTACTGAGTGCTGAGCACTGAGAGATGATGCCATCTTTGTCTTTAAATCTGGTCAGAGAAAACAGGAGTGTGTGAAACAGGAGTAGCAAACACAGGAACACACCATGGTCCGCAGGTGCCAGGTTCAGTGCACACAGCAAAAGTCAAGGATCACTGGAGATGATCCATGATCTATTGAGTAAAACAACAGCAACAAAATAAAGCAAGAGCAAGTTATGGTACAGTATGTTTAATATGAGCCTCTTATTGAAAGATTTTCAGGTAGAAAAAGCCAATCTGTACATGTGCCTCTATATGTCTAGATAATAAAAAAAAAACAGTAATTAGGAAAATAAATGGCAGTGTATGGGTGGCAGAAGAGGCACCTTGAGATTTCATTGTCATCTTAGATATACCTGCATCGCTTGAATTGTTTAGGTGACACTCTAACTTGAGTGATCAAAATTTAAAACTCCCCACCAACAACAAAAAGTATTTTTTAAAGTAAAATATCTATCTTTACACCCACCCCAAAATGATATGGGAGTCTGAGGGCGACAATGTTGGCTGTCAATCCGTCTATCAATTGTCTCAGGTAAGAATAATTAAGTTTGGGTGGGGAGGAAGCCTCACTCTCTCTCTCTGTGTGAGTGGTCCCATCTGGCCTCTTTGCAGCAGGGAGTGCTCCTCTGCAAATGAGCACGGTTCAGCACATGTGTTGCAGAGAAACCAGTGATTTGGTTTCACCCCCTCCACCCCAGAAAACAAACACATAAATAATACATTTGGTGCCAAAAGAAAATCCTATCGCCGTGATTCAGAGGCTTGCATTTAGCAGAAGGCTGCTACAGTGTGCAATATTTAGGTGGTTGGTAAGAGTGACTGAAGTCTTAATGTACCTGATAATGCCAAGTGTGAGGAATTAGTCAGGCCTGGGCTTGCAAGCAGCAGTATTTTAATGATTTATTGAATTTCTCTTAAGGTCAGTAGTTTATGATTTGCCATTTTAAAAATGCACTGTAAAAAAAAAAACTAGATGTATATTTTGCTTTACAGGAACTGAATAGTTTTCTGAAAGCATTTTTTAAGTGGAGAAAATCAGTACAAATAGCCACTGCCAGCATACCCCGTGTCTAACCTAATCACATGAACTCCAGCCCAGATAAGCAGCTTTCTGAATGTTATTGGTGGAAATGTGGTTTTCAGAAGGAAAAGAGACCTTCCCTGGGTCACAAGGTTGGTGTTATCAGCTTGCAACATTATTCATGTTGTATAATTTTACCTCTGGGACTATTATTTCAATTCCAGTGTACTGGAAATTCAGAGTTAGCCTAATCAGTCATCTCACTCAGAGCCTTCAAATGCATTTGCCCGTATTCTGAGGTGCCTGAATGCCATGCGCATTTTCCCTGAGTAGTCAGTCCCAGGTAGAAAACAGTAGAGTTCATCAGGAAGCACTGTCAACTGCTTTCACCAGAAGCCTGACTCTCCCAGGAATCCCCCACTGAGGACCTGATTCTCTCCCAACGTGGTGTGATTCCCCCATTCGGATGGAAAAGTAAGGTAGCATCTTACATGAAAATCATACAGGGAGGAAGAACACATGGCAAAATTCATACCTCCTGACTCCCACTGAACACTTTCTCTCCTAGACCATGTGGTCTCCGAAGATCTATGAATGTATTTGCTACGTAAGCAGATATGTATTAGGTGCCTACTGTGCGCTTCTGAGAGTACGACAGTGCGTGAGCAGACATGGTGGGTGTCTTCATGAAATTCACTGTTTGGTCGACAAGAAAGATGATGTAAAGAGAAGTGACATGTAGGGTGGCATGATAGAGGACATCCAGGATCCACAGCAGGGGCATCCAAACCAGGCTGAGCCATGTCAGCAATGTGAACTTTAGGTAGAAGTACATCCAACATGGAGAAAGGGCAAGTTCCCAGAGAGGGAAAACTACACGTGTTATGGGCCAGAAGTCTAGACAGCTTAGAGCCTCAGGTGAACCTGAAGTCTCTGGTCTAGATGAGACAAAGATTGTGAAGAAAGAAATAGTGAGAAACAAGGTTGGAGAGGAGAGAAAGATGCTGAATTGTCTCTGGAATTCTGCCTAACAACAATGGGAAGGCACAAGATCACAGTTGAATTCCAGTAAATACCCAGGCTGCAGTGCAGACACTAGGTCAGAATGACCTGTCCTAGAAATTCAGAGGATAAATTAAGATTGTGGGAATGGGGATGGAAGGAAGCAGACAGAACTGACATCTAGGGAGTAGAAATGGCAATCCTTAATCCTTGCTGATTGCTTGAATGTAGCAAGAGGGAAGTCAAAAGGAGCCAAACCTGACTCTCTGGTTTCTGTTTTGGTGATCTGAGTAAAAAGACATGCCATTCATTCATAAACATGGGAAACACACCGGGAGGGGTGAGCTTGAGGCAGAAATCCAGGTTTACATTTGTGCTAACAGGATGCCTAGGGAGGGAGAGTTTTAAAATAATTACACCAGCCTTTTACCATCTGGAAAGAGAAAGTCTCCTTGGGGGAAGATGTTGTTGTTGTTCTTGGAAGAGCAGCCGGCCTGTTTTGTAAAAATTAAAGTTAAAAAGTACCCCCTTGCTTTGAGGAAAAACTTCCCCTCCCAAAGCTTGGGAAGGGAAAGTAGTCCCTTCCCTTAGTACGTGAAAAGATGAACCAGTTTGCTTAAAGAGCCCAGATAACTTCTGAGAGAAAATTATTTAAAAGTACAGACACCACTGGGTAAGGACTAGGGGCCACAGCCAAGCCTAGTGTCAAGACAAAACCCCCGAGATTCTCAGGAAAGAACTCACAGGAACAGGGTCTTCTGTCCTATTTCCCTCCATCCTGTGGGAGACAGCCAACTCCTGCACAGGGTTATGCAGAAGTTGGAAATCATTCCTTCCTGTCCTGAGTGTTGGGGAGTAGTATCTGTGCATGTGGGCTGGAACCCCAAAGTCCAAGACATACTCACTGAGGCTCTGGTAGGGGTCATGCAGAGAACCCAGCACAGGGAAGGGCTAAACATCATTGGGATAGGGCAGGGCCAGCTTTCAACAGTGAAACCATGCGGTAATAAAAGCAATGGCAAGAAAAAATCCCTATGGACATCAGAGATTGACTCTCTTTGGTCAAAGTTAATTTTGGAACATTCTGGAAAAATCAGGGTTGACAAGAAGTCCGAGAGAAATGGATTAGAATCTCTGTTCTTAAAGGCAGATGGACATTTGAGCTACTAAGTGGAAAACTAAGAGATCTGACTCCATATGCATTAAAAACTAGTGAACTAGGGCCTGCTGCTTACACATTGTTATGTTTAACATAATTGATACACTTTTCAAGCAATATTTCAAACCTATAGAAGAGAAAGAAATCTATGCTATACATTGATATATGGCTATGTGGTTTTTCAAAGCACTTTTGTAAATGTGGGAAGCTTTTCTTGCCGGTTCATCTTCTTGTCTCCTTTATTCTGGCTATAAAACTGCTTTCTTTTTTTCCTGTAAGGGACCCATTCCATGTGGTTTACATCGGGCCAATCCTGCTCAGAGGGCTGACATTTGTTTGAGGAATGGATAGATATGTGGTCCAAATCAGTAAGACTCTTTTTTTATTTTTTTTTAATGTTTATTTATTTTTTGAGAGAAAGAGACAGAGCATGAAGGAGAGAGGGACAGAGAGAGAGGGAGACACAGAATCGGAAGCAGGCTCCAGGCTTTGAGCTGTCAGCACAGAGCCCGATGCGGGGCTCAAACTCGCGAACCATGAGATCATGACCTGAGCTGAAGTCGGACGCTCAACCGACTGAGCCACCCAGTCACCCCCATATCAGTAAGACTCTTCCCCACCACTCTCCTGAGTGTAGGAAAGAAGCTCTTTCTCTGGGATGACCTAAAATGAAGTTAATGCTTAAAACCTGCTACATAATGTGGGAGTCTATGAACATTTTTAGGTTGAAAAATGCTATCATTTATGCCCCAAAAGATTGAAAAATACAGCATAAGAGATCACTTTTTGAAGGGAAGAGCACTGGGTTGCAAGACTTTGCTAATTTCCCCATGTTCCCTGAAGGGGTGTGGTCCTATCATGTGAAGGAAGGGGGAAATAGCATCCGTCCCTTCTTTCCAGATCCTTCTTCAGGGGTGGCACCTTTTCCCCTGAGAATCAGGCCAACTGGGAAGCCAGAGCTCCTGCTGGAAGCAGAGTTTCTGTTCTCAAGTTTGGAAAAGAAAAGTAGAACTCAGAGTAAATGACACCAGTAAAAAGGGGACATTTCTTGGCAGAAAAGGACAATGTAGCAAATGAGTTTGCCTAGTTTCTGATTTGATTATGGAGATTTTTTCTCTTTTTGTTCAGGTTTCCTATGTATATTAATGGGTTAATACCTATTAAATAAGTGAAAATCTGCTTTACCCAAGTATGTTTTACTGTGCAAGCCACATATTTCACAAAAGGATACAGATTCGTCGTGCTGACCCTGCATCCAAGCGTAGAGCCTCAAACAAAAAATAACCCTTTACCATAGAAATGCAGGCTGAACTTGTTGGGATGAGCACTGGGTGTTGTATGGAAGCCAATTTGACAATAAATTATATTTTTTAAAAAAGAAAAGAAACCCAGGCTGAAATCTGATTACCAGATTTGCTCTTTTTCTTGTGTTAGCTGCAACAGAACACAGACATTATGCGCATACACACCCATAAGTGTGTGCAGGTGCAGGATGTGTACTATATAGATTTTCATATATTTGTATATATGAATGTCTTCACACATACATCGTGTATATAGTGAACGAATACATATATTATTTACCTGTTAAGAGCATCAGACAAACAAAAATCAGCTAGTCTATATAATTCCTAGCTGGCTTATTTTCTTGCTGCAAACTATCCAGTGTTCCAGGTTTGTTAACAAGTAGCAAATTAGCTCTTAGATTTTGTCTCCATTTGTTTTTTGTTTTTTTTTTTTTTCCATTTTTCTACCTGAGGAGGTAGAAGTGAGCTGTAAAGTAGTCAGAGGAAAAGAACAATAAAGAGCGTGGATAATCCATACACTGGATAATCCCTGTCTTTGCAATTAATTTAATTTCCCATATTTATATAGCAATCAATAAAGAAATGCAAATGATATACAGATTATATTATTCCCCAAGTTCAGATGCTATTCTTACTCATCCACAGTCCCTTAACTGAATGCCTTATACATGGCAGGCATTTAATAAGTATTCAATTACATTTTATAAATAATATGACCAATCTTACCCCTTTGTAAGTAACTTGAGTATATCAGTTGATACGACAGCTACATGGCTAACTAGGTCTTCCTCTCCCCTTCCCTCATCTTCCAGCATCCCTATGGTCAGCAAGAATTAGATCTAAGATGGTCCTACTCATTTGTAACCCTGAGGCCTTGTGTCTCAATGATGCTTAAAATAGCATGGATAATGGAACAAGTGTGCCTGTGATTGGTCACTGACAGAGGCATTTTTGCATGCTCAATAAGCAAACAGAGGCAACCCCTTGGAATCTACATCCATTGCTATGGTGGCTAAATTGTGTTCACATCCAGCAAAATTGGAGTTAATTTTATTTAGTAGAAATAGGCTAAAACTAGCGTCCCAAGTTAGAATAGTTCTGCAATTTTACCACCCCATAGTGATCATGAAAAAAATACTGTTCGTGAGTTTTCCTCTTTCATTTGGTTAAAACCCCCTCCTCCATATAAAATTAGATTCTATACTGATAGTATAATTACTGTATAATAGAGTTTGCTCAACTACTCAACACAAAATGCTTTGCTTTCATAGCATTTTAATATGAGCAGCATAATGGGCACCAGCTTGAAAATCAGCATGCAGAGAAGGAATCTAGGACCCCAAATGAGCCCAAGTTTGTAAAATTTGATTCAGCTGTTCAACAAACTAGTTAATTCTAACCGACTTGACATTTAGATATCAAAATTTTCTGTTCATCATCGCGTGTTTTGGTTAAAAAGAAAACGGTCTGGCTTCACTCACACCATAATATGGACACCTGCCCTGTAGGGCGTCAGGGCTCACCATGAGTCCACCTCATTGCTTCATATGCAGCGGGGGGACCTTATCTGCTCCACAGTCATGACTCTGAAGCACTGATATTAAGAAGCCAGACGCTCCCCATGATGCATCAGTTTTAAATTAAATTAGACTTTTCTATTTCTTCCACTAAATACTGCTTTTATGGACTTAATGGCTCTGTGTTGTACACCATACACTAAAAGCGTTTACTCCTTTGGGGATAAGAGATTAACACAAGTAATATAGTGAAACCCCTTATTTACATAATTGCAATTTTCCTTTTGCCATAATAAAGGCTTTTTTGACCTTTTAAAAGTCCAATATTGCCAGAGTTAGCATAGTTCACGCTGCATGCCACTTTATTCACTAATTTCTCTGAAATAACTAGTAAATGTTCCTATTGTTTGCTAAGAAACAACTAAAGGGCAACCAGTTTCTTTTACATACGTCCAATGATGCTAGAAAAGAGCCTCACGATGGCCTTTCTTCACTCGTTTTCCATAACGGTAACAACTTTAGAAGTCTCATTAGGTAACTTAAAATTAGGACATGAACTGAGGGAAACAATAGGACATCACAGGGCTTGGGCCATACTGCAGAAAACAACCCACTATATGCATTCAATTTTTTTAAAAACACATATTGATCTGGCTGAAAAGAAACATAGCTGCTGGGCTCATGCCATGCCTCCAGACTGAAGGCACAATTCACAATGCCCCTGATGGCACTTCTCTAAAAAAGGGATACTCAAAAAAAAAAAAAAAAAGAAAGAAAGAAAGAAAGAAAGAAAGAAATACTCCTAGGTCACCACCTTCCAAAATGTTTTCTAAAGTCCAAAGGACACTAATGGATATATTTCAATATCCATTATTTAAGAATTTTTGCCCCTGAAAATTCCATGTAATTATTTTTGTTGGATAATTTAAAGATGTTTTAAATTATAAACATACACATAAACATGAATGTTTTATTAATTGCGCTGACTCGAAGCAATAAGAAACATCCTAGACAGTTTAAGAATTTCCCTGTATTGGTATTCTATGTTTGCAGCATTTCTCTTGCCCTTGCTCCTAAAAGAAATGGAAGGCGTTTATTGTAAACAATGTAAGTGTGGAACACAGCGATTCTCACCAAGCACCCCCTATACACACACTCTTTGAAGCCCCGTCTAAAATTAGGTGGGATATAACTGGTTCTGGCCAATGGGTTGCAAGAGGAAGTGGCATGTGCCCTTATGGGCTGAGGCAATGAAAAGCCTTTGTACAGCTCGTTGGTCTCCTCCCTGCCATGGTAACCAAAGGGGACGGATTGTTCCAGAAAGTGTAGTTGTAGATGCTGAAGCCCATGGTAGCTAGGTTTTATGAGTGACTAACAAACTCTCCTCACCCACCACCTACAAAGGTCAGGAAGAAAGAAAATTTCTTTTACACGTTTTTCATGTTTATTTATTTTTGAGAGAGAGAGACATTTACAGAGCATGAGTGGGGGAGGGGCTGAGAGAGAGGAAGACACAGAAACCAAAGCAGGCTCCAGGCTCTGAGCTGTCAACACAGAGCCCAACGTGGGGCTCAACTCACTCCTGACTAGTAAGGCGGACACTTAACTGACTGAGCCACCCAGGGCCCCAGAAAACCAAATTTTTTTTTAACCAAAATATACTTAGCCTAGCCCAGTTAAAGCAATAATCCTACAGCTTTGCAGGGACAAAGACGCTGTCCTTGACTAGACTTCAACCAGCTCCCCTAAGTACTCAACCTTGGTGTCCATCCTCATGGGGCCTGTATCACCCAGTTTTAGTAAGAATTCTCCTAAGTCAGTTTAGAGAGAATGCCCCACCCTCAATATCTGAACACCCTCCATACCTGATCACATTCCCCATCCCCCACCCTTCCCCAAGTGCTCTCTGGTCACCCTGGCCTGCCTTCTCAAGAATCCTGTTAGATCTGTTTAACCAATAACCCCCAGCCTCCCCTCCCTACGCTTCTCTTAGTAATTTTCCCTCCATCGACACCACCCTGCTCCATGGCTATAAATCCCCACTCGTCCACACTGTACCTGGAATTGAGCCCAGTTCTAGAGCGAGGTCTCTTTTCAGTTTCTGAATAAAATTTGTTTTGACCATTTTACTGTCAAGCTCTGGTTTTTCTTTAACAGTAGTGATTCCTTATACTGTCTTTGTCCATCCATTCATGCCACCTGGTTTCACTCACAACTTCTAGATCAATACATAAGCACAACACCCTGGGGATTCTGTAAAGGAGAGTTTTTATGAACCTCTCTGTTCTCCCAAATTTGTTTATCAACACTAAATCAAATACAGAATCCCAAGATTAAGAAAAGATTGAAGAAAAATGTTGCTTGAAATTGATTTCTGGGGAAAAAGTCTACTAGTTTTTATCCTTAATATTCTATGGATTGTTCTAAACCGCCAATCTTAATGTGTAACACTACACCTGCACATTAATGATTATTACTTTATTAGGAGCATACATATGTTCATCATTGACACACTTACTACTAAGTGTGGAGGTTTGATTGATTTAAGAGATTAAGGGATAATTTTGTTTCCAAAACTCAATCTTCCATGGAGGCAGTATCTGCGTCTTTGGACACTCTATAGGTGCTTCCTGTCACTGTATTTTGATGGATGAACACTCTATTCAGAACTCAAACTGTCTTCCATTTGTTCATAAAAGCTGGAAATGCAGAGAGAATTTGCTGAAAGAGCCACAGAAGAGTAAATTTCAGACAAATGTAAGACAATATGACAGAGGAGCATTTGGGCCAAAATAAAGCAAGCAAATTCAACAGTTCTAAAAAAGACTTTTTTTTTTTTTTTTTGGTCAAATAGTATATTCAGATGTAGATTCAAACTGCAAGCCTGCTGGTTCACTGTCAGCAAAAAATGCTAAATAGGGGCTAACTTGTCTTCCTGGAGAGTGAGGAGCACAGTCAAACTGAAAAACCACCTGAAGTTTGAACCACAAACCAATTTAGATCAAGCTGAGCAAACAGACAGGTCTGCTGGCCAATTCAAAACCAAGTTATTTTTTTAAAAAGTATATAAGCACAAAGAAAAAAAAAAACTTTACATAAGGAAAAACCCAGAGAGCAATTTTAGGGACTAATAACATACTTCCCATTCAGATCCAGCCCGGAATGCGGCCTGGGCGGTCCCCACTGTGCCTCCCAGCCCCCTATCTTCGTTTTGTGCTGATAAAATCAGAATAAAATGAAAGTCAAGGGCAGCCGGAGGACTGTGGGGGCTAGGGAGGAGGGGCAGTTCCACCCACTTGGCCCAAGTTAAAATGGAGGCTGTTACCGCTGAGAGCAGATTCGCACTTTTTTTTTAAGCACCAGCTGAGCCTCTCTCTCAATTGCCCTCCACATGAGTCACCAGGCAGCCACTGGGTGTGAGATTCTGGCAGCGGTAGCTCTTATCTCTGACACTCCTTCCTCCTCCCGCTCCTCCTCCTCAATCCTGACTTTCTTTGGTAATGGAGGAAAAACACTTTGAAATTCCTTTATCGGTCTTGGAAATGGTTTACAAACGATTCTTTCTGAAGGGGCTAGGAGTGTTTGCAAAGGTCAGTTTGGTCATGTGAGATTTTAAAAGGCTATTAAACACATTTGCTGGCGTACCCACCCAATACCTGTGTGCGAGGAGTGATTTCACTGAAGAATTTTGGGAGGGGCCTGTTTTAGGTACTGTCATCCCATATTTATTGAAAGAGAGAAGTTACACGGCATGCATGAACACGACAGTGGTATTTCTTCAAAAATTATCTTTTTGAGATTATTACCAGCTATCGACAATGTCTAAATTTCTACTGGAAATACATTATACTATATACATAAGAACAAGATAACGTGTTCGCTTTTTTGATGGCACAACTGCTATAAAGCTAATTCCGTATTTCCTTTTCCCTGCAGTTACCATGACTCATTAGATTCAGGTGAGTTTGATAAATTTGGGGGAGGATGTGCCTTGGATGCCTGCAAATGCAGTGATATGTCTGGATCCAAATGTCCTTATCTATAGAAAGAGAGAACTGAACTCCCAGTACCTTTAGTTCTGAAACTACAATTAGCAATGGCTGTGCCACGAAAACAAGGTGATTCAGTAGGGTTAAAAAAAAAATCACTGAAATTGGATTATTTTGGCAGGCAAAGGCAAGCCTTCCACTGACCACCCAAAAGGATCATTTTGCAAATACTCATTTAAGTGACTAAAGAACAGTGATGCAGATCTTTTCTCCTTAAATTAGATTGGAAGTTCCTTGAAGCTAGAACCAATGTCTTTAACTAAGATTGATATTTCCCAGGGGCACCTGGGTGTCTCAGCTGGTTGAGGACAGACTCTTGATTTTGGCTCAGGTCATGATCTCGAGGTTCCTGAGTTCGAGCCCTACATCAGGCTCTGCACTGTCAGTGCTTGGGATTTTCTCTCTCCCTCTCTCTCTCAAAATAAATGAATAAACTTAAAAAAAAAAAAGATTGATATTTCCCAGAACAAAATCAGGAGGCATCTCTCATACTGCTGAACAAATGACCTATCTACGAAAGAAGTTATTATATCCATTAAAAAGAGCTCCCAGCCCATGGACCGCTTTTCATTGCAATTTCTGCCATCCACAGGTTCAATGGAAGAGGCTTCCAGGGACAGACAACAAATAACAATCGGCAGGAAAAGGTCCAAGAGCACTTTAATAGACAACTGTATAAGGATCCTAAAACCTTGGCACTGGCCCTTTTTTGCCAGCAATATTTCCACAAGAAAACGCTCCCTCCCTGGTAGTCTTTATAGAACACGTGGGTTGAGCACCCGAGGATCGAGTTGGGGGTTGCTGAGCCACCTTGCCTGATCTTTGCACGGAGACCCTTCCCCGGCGAAGCCTGGTGCCAGATGAGCACTGGTCTTGAGGAGACGGGCTGGCTCATCGTTGTAAGGCAGTTCTGGGCCCAGAGCCGTAGCACTCTAGGGAGGCCACAGGCACAGTCTGAGTCCGCAATTCTGTTTTGCCAGAACCAAAGGGGAACAGTGGGAACTGGCTTGGCTGCTTTTCCAGATGCTTTTGACCAAGCAGGATACGTTAAAAAAAAAAAATCTGGCTTGACAAATGCAACAAAGAGAGAAATAGGTTCTATTTGCCTTTTAATTTTAGCTGGGATGTGGTATACTGGTTATTTAAAAGAAAAAAAAAGGAAGAAAAAAAACACTATTAACATACCTTTTCTGCTTCTTTGTTGTAGGCTAGCAGCTTCATCTAGTCAAGAGTCTAAGACTGGCTGTTAGAAGCCTTGGGTTTTTGTCCCCAGTGACCATCATCTCCTGATCCTGACACATGATTTTTCAGCCCTTCACTGTGTGTTTCTATGCCGTCATATTAAATTCCTGTCCTCCTCTGCCTCAGAAGGATGTTGTGAGGACAAACGAAATGGCTCTATGTTACCTCCTTCCCTATTTTTCTGGCACTCTGTGCAAGGACCACACCAAATTCTGCACTAGCAAACAATAGGGTTGTGCCAGAAATGGAAGGAGCCAGAATGGAGCCCGGTAGAAGCCCTATAGGACACTGCGGATCCAGCCAGAACTATAACACTCAACTGGTCACAAACTCAGACATCAAGGTTATATCCCACCCCCCAAAATACACACTTATGTGCTCATGTGACCCCCTCCGAGTCCCTCGAGACTTAGCTGTGTCATCACTGGTTGAACTCTCAGGTGCAAAATTATAGAGATTTACCTCTGAGATTTTCTTCCTTTTACCAAGGAGCAGTCTTTGCTAGCCCTTGAGGCCCTCTTTCGCCATCCAAAGTCCTGGTAGTAAAGGAACTAATCACTTTACCTCACTTGGGTCCAGCTAAGGTATTTTTGCAGCCCTTCGTGGTTTTGACACATCCAACAGAGCTTAGGCAGCCAGGCAACAGGAATGAATTCCTCAAGGGGCCTGAACAAGCAGGGCCCTCCTTCCCTTACGCCCAGGCCCTGCCCTCCCCTCTTCCCGGATGCACTCATCCCCTGAAGAGGTCCCAGAGGCTTCTCCACCGCGGACACCCAGGGGGGAATCAAATAGAAGGGGCAAGACAGAGAGCGATGCTGTTCTTTGCCAGTGTTAATTGTGAGCCAGTTATCTGATCTGCTGTGCCTTGCTCTTTCTGGAAAGGTTTGCATAATTTGGCAATAGAATTCCAAGATTCTCATTTCTTGTAAATTGTGCCTTTGCCAATTGCTTTTGTCAGGACTCCCCATTTCACCTCATGTCTCTGCTCTCTACTTTTGTAAATGCACTGATCTGTGAAAATGAATTAAACAGATTAAAAAGCAGCTTTTCTTATTCATCGGAATAAAAATGGCAAATGCAGACAGGGCACATCCTTGTATGTAGCTCCATGAAAAAAAAATTACTTCAGACAAGAGGGTGGCCTGCCTCTCTCTGTGGAACCAAACCCAGAAAATGCTCTGTGATTCAAGCTGCTCCTGTAATCTAGAGTGATGTTCTACTTAATGACAGCCCACGATGATAATCCAATTATTAGGCTTTCACCAAACCCATACTATAATGGCATCATATATTCTTATAATTAAAGTTGATCTTCATAAAAGCTATTCCCCTTTTTAGAGAGAGAGAGATGTTTATAACGTTAAATAACTCTCATCTTATAGACATCTCTCAGTTCACAAATTTGTGGAGCAAATACCCTTAGAAGGAGAAAGTATACAGATGCACGTTATCCACAACAAAAGAAGATTCTAGGGACCATTTTGACCCTCTGTGCTGGACCAGGTCCAAGCTAAAAGCAGTGTTGGAGGGCCAGGCTCTGAGTGTCCCAAAGCATCATCATGGCACATCATGGGGGTTGAAGGATTTGAACACCCTGTAAGTTTCAGACAAGCAATAGCACAGAGGACCCCCAAAACTGCCCCCCTGCACCACTCCAGTGAGCATCTATCACATTGCAGGCCTCGCCTGTTTGACCATCTCTGGAGATGGGAAGTACATCGTGTGCATACATACTAAACCGGTGGCCCAAAATGCCTTTGTTAAAGAGTTCACACTTCCGTTGTCTTGTTTCTTTGATTAAGGCTGTCTGAGTAGAGGAAGCAAAGAGAGGAGAGAGGAAGCACACTTAGTTACCCAAGCAATGCGCCACCCTCACCACCACCTGCAAGCTCTGGTTCTTAATTCAAAATGAAGGGTGCAGGGTTTGGTAACCAGTTTCCCCATCTCTATGCTGGATACCCCCATGATCTGCAGCAAGGGTTGTTGTGAAGAATAAATAAGATAAAGCGTGAAAGTTTCATGGTTTTGTACACATAGAATAGTAAGTGCTCATTTAAGAGTAGGTATTACCATGGTGATTAGTAGTGGTCTTTTCTCAAATGGGTTTAGACAAATAGAAGATGAACCCAGCAGCCTCACACCAAGGAGCAAGTAAAAGTCTTATGACTGGGTAAGAGCAGAGCCAAAGCAAGTCGTATCACGAGGCAGCAGCCCTTCAAAGACTCAGCACAGCACTCCGGAAGAATGGCAGTGACATTACCCATAGATTCCTTTGCATTTGTTTGCCATTGTAGACTCTTCCCAGAACACTCAGATCTGTTTGCAATGTTTCTCATTTGGGGTCAGACGAATTATTGTGTGGGGCTGTCCTGTGCATTGCAGGACATTGAGCATCCCCTGACTCCCCCTCCCACTAATACCAGTAACACCACAGGGTTGTTGTAACAACCTAAATAACACTCCCCACGTTGCCAGTTGCTGCACCGAAGACAGAACTGCCCTGCTTGAGACTTCTCGGTCTTTGCTCGGTAGAACAAATTTCATTATGTGCAGTTTACACTGGGGGAAACTGAGGCATAGAAAGTGATTGACCACGTTAATCAGAACACAGACAGTAGAAACATAGGAAATGACATAATGCATGTCACAAACGCTGATCAGGTGGGACAGGGGAAGTTAACTATGTACAACCTCTCCCCCACCCCCTGTAGACATTCACCCAGTGAAAATCAGTCCTAGTGAGTTACTGATAATAGGACTGTATTATATTCCTCAGGGTTGAAGACAGAAAAAGGTCAAAAGTACTGAAAAGCACTTAGATTTTCTTTTGGAGTATCTGGCTATAACAATGGGAGGTATGGGGGGGCTACAGGGGAGGACAGCATAGGGAAGGAGAAATCACAACTTGAAAGCCTACATACAAAAAAGCAAATCCCTGAAGTGACCCTACACCCATTTGCTCCTCAGGGTTTGAATACTTTGCCCATTCATCTGTTAGCAATAGGTCACAAAAGGACATCTACCCACCAGCATCCAGTTATAGCATTTGTAACTTGTAATTCTCTTTAAGTGATATAAACATCCTATTTCCTTTCAGCCTCTCATTCTGTCACGTGGTATTATGGCATTTAGAGGCCTTTTTTTTTTATTGGAAAGTATTTTCCACTGTTTTATTGAAGTCAGTGAGAGTACAACTCTATATAATGAAATTTATTATGCAGCCAACTCTTCAGGAACAGGTTTATTTTAAATAGGGAGAGACACCTGTGTTCGGTTGTGTTCCTTCAATTTTGTGTAAAACAGAGTAAATGGTGGTGGTACACTGTGCCTGTACAGAGAGCACAGCTGGTTTGGTCCAGTGGCTTTATTTTGAATCTCTGAATACATTTTCTCGCTTGAAAGGAAACTGTGGCTTCTGCTGTGCAACGAGCTCAGACTTTGTTTTTTGGAAGTCTTCAGAGCTGAAAGCCAAGTTTGACCTGAAGGGCTCTGAGCCTTGATTCCTTCCTGCATGCCTGGGACTCTAAGTATTAAGGAACACCTGAGTTCTTGCTAAGAGAAATAGAGGCTTCTGAATTCCTTCATGTGCCAGAGAAGGTTCAACTTCCACGCAAGCTCATCTATTATTTGGCTGACTTTTCCTCCCATTTGTCCCATCTAGCTGTTATTTTCATTGCTTGGTAAAAAAAAAAAAAAATAGAAGTATCCGAATTTGGAAATGTAAAGCTAGGATCACAGAAAACATTCAGGATGATTTCAGCAAATCTAACACACACACACACACACACAGTGACAATGGAGACAGAGAGGTAGGGGAAGGGCGGGTGGTGGTAAGGTTTGCATTTAATTCTGAAACACAAAAAAAGTGTCAAAGTCACATGCCTGGTTTTCAAGTCAAATATTTCTGGAACACCAGCTAGCCATGTGCCAACCACTGGGTGAGTTGTGAAGGAAGAGTTGGAGAGGACAGGGAAGATCAGAGGCAACCAACACCAGTCCTTGGACTGTGTAAGGCACCTGTTTTCCTAGTGTGGAAAGGGCCACGGACAGTTCTCACACTTCTCCAGGCCTCCAGGAGCCTGCTGTCTGGCTGGAGGATAAGAGACAAGGAAGTAGGAGGGGAAACACCTCACAGATGGCAAGAATTAACGGTAGGTCAGAGGAAGGAGAGATTCCTCAATAGTTGTTTAGGGCATCCGATCTTCAGCAGCCCTCAGCACCTCCTACTATCTAATGACAAAGGAGCCAAATGACTTTTTTAGTGTGAACGTGTAACACTTTATTAGAGAACATCCTCTTTTAGAAGTATTCATTAATTTGTCAGCAGTTTCAGGGCTCCTATCATGCTAGCCAGTGGAGAAATACAGATATATTTGGTTGGGACCATGCACTCAGGTTACTTGTTGACTTTATAAATGGAATATTGTTCCTATTCCTCATTCCCACCTTATAGAAGGAATAACATTCTGTGTACTATGCCACATGACCTAACAGGAATATGGCATCAGAGAAAGTGGAGTGTATTTATCAACTCCAGTGATGTTGGATTTGGCCACATGACTTACTTAAGCCAATAGAATGTTAGTGCAATTGATGTGAGCCAAGGCTTTAAGTGTATTTGCACAATTTTCCTTGGCCTCTTGTGTTTGCCACTTCTGTAAGAAAAAATTGCTCTACGAACCATTGTTTCAAGGATAATGACAAGGCATATGGAAGAGATTTGTATTCAGTTCTCAAACTAGAGTCCTCCTGAGGCCAGCCCTTATCAATCAAATCATAGCAAACCTGCAGAACCAAAAAAGATAAGTGTCTGTGGCTGTAAGCCATTAAATTTTGGGGGCTGTTTGTTTTATAGCATTATGGCAGCAATAACTTATTTTTAACTTATTTTAAGTAGGCTTCACACCCCATGCAGAGCCCAATGTGGGGCCTAAACTCACAACCCTGAGATCAAGACCTGAGCTAAGATCAAGAGTTGGGCACTTCATGGATGGAGCCACTCAGGCGCCAATGCAGCAATAACATATTCATACCCCAACCAATAGTATGATGGTGACTCACCCTCAACTATGATGCATGCATCTAGGGTGACCAATCCTCCTGGTTTTCCTAGGACTATCTCTGTCTTAAAACTGGAAAATCCTGCATCCCAGACAAACTGGGACAGCTGGTCATCCTAGTGTCTCCCACCTCCAATTTCTGAATCACTTCAACATCCAAGGTCCTCATTCTGCCACTGACTTTTCTTGCTGGCCCAGACCCAGACCCACCACTTCTGCAGCATCCCCCTGAGTCTGCCTTCTCCTAACAATTTCCCAAAGGCTAGACCCATGTACCTTCTGTTTCTCTGCAAATCTCACCTAGCTCCAATAGCTGCTAATTGCTGATAAGATTTATTTATTACAAGTTAATAGTGAGGTGTTATTCCAAAAGATGTTCCTTTTTTAAAGACTCATGGAGTGGCAACGCCTTAACCCAGGGTTGGCACATACGGGTGCTACTCCTCTCCTCATCCTGTATCCATGGCAGACATCAGTAATCAGTTATGATCCTCTTTCCCATTAAGCCCAGGTGCACATTCAAAACACTGCCCAACACTGTGCTTTCAGTAACCACTTCAAATATATTAGAGTTGGAATAGAAAATGAATCCCGTATGTCAACCCTGCCTTAGGCCAGAAAAAAAATGTAACTCTAGTGGTGAGAATTTCACCTGACACTACTTGTGAGGTGAGGGGCAGGCAGAGTGCAAACAGTAAACAGAGAATCGAGTGCCAGGAATCCATTTTGTGACGCTGATCAAGTTACTGCAATTTCCCCGGCCTCAGCTTCTTCATTTGTTTCAAAAGAGGGCACGGGAATTTCATTAATTTCATGGCCTTTAGGCTAAGATGTTTCTCTCTGAAATATTATGACTTTAAAGAATTTCTCTGGCATCTTCCAGTTCTTCAGGATTGTGGTTCTATGAACCCATAACAGAGGGTTTCCTTTAGAAACGAGAGATCAAAAATAGCTGTGCTGACAGGATCCAGTGAGACCATGGCTTTTAAAATATTTTGTTTGTTGTAATATATTTTAGAAAACAGAAGGGAAATGATTTATTATTTATCATTATCATATCATACTCCATCCTCTTCTTCATCTTAGAGCTAGGGCAGCATGACCTCTGTTGGGGGCAAGGACGGGGAGAAGCTCATAAAGATGATTTTCCTCACTGGGTGTTGTATGGAAACCAATTTGACAATAAATTTCATATATTTAAAAAAAAAAGCATCACTGAAAAAAAAATTATTTTCCTGTTGCCCCAAGAAATCAACAATGAAAAAATTGGGAAGTCATCACGTTAAGTTGTTGGAATCAGAAAATAAGTTTGAATGTAAAAAGGATGTGAGAACTTGACAAATACCTGAAGCACTTTAAACTTCCATGTATGCATCTCAAATATTGGAGAAACACATATACCTCCTTTCTAATAAAGTCTAAATGAATGAGGAGGGGAATTCATTATGCTGTAGTGGGGATTCACTATAACTTACTTAAAACATTTAACCTGATGCCTGTCACATTACAAGTGGTTTGCAAATGGCTGTGGCCATTGATATTATCAAAGTTATAAGCTTGTTAGTTGCCTTATAAACTATCTGAAGGAAGATCCTGATCTCTAGGAAAACACCCCGGCCTCTAGGAAAAGGGCAGGCAAGGAGGTTTGTCCTGACCTCGGAGCACTGGAAATGGGCACCCTTGTAAAAAGGATTAGCCATTAGGCCTTCCTGGCCTGGATTAGTATCAGCTAATCCACCTCACCCAGAAACCTTACTGTCATTGCCCCTTATCCTATCCTGATGCCTTGTCGCTGGGAGGAATAATTTGTAGCGGGAACCCAGGGGGGCTGCCCATGGCTAACACAGCTATGCCTGGTGACAGAGGGGCAGGGCGACAAAGTCCAGCTCAGTGATCCAACTGACTCCAAGGACTTGAACAATGTGAGTGATCTTGCCCCTGGGAGGTCCCTGCAACAGGATGACCATACCCCTTCCAAGCAGGTATCTCTCAGGACAGCTCTGTAAATTTCATTTACAGGACATTCTGGGAAAAAACGTGATATGGATGGAAAAGCTTAGTATTGCCATGAACTAGGGTCAGAGAAGAGGACTGACCACAAAGGAGAGGAGGGGACTTTTGGGGGTGATGGAAATGGTTATGGATTGGACTGTTCCTGCAAATACATTAAAGCCATCACCCCCCATACTTCAGAATAGGACTGTAATTTGAAGATAGAGCCTTTAAAAGTGTGATTATATTAAAATGAGACCAATAGGGTGGGTGTCAATCCAATATGACTGGTGTCCTCTTAAGCAGCAGAAATTTGGACATCTGAGACACCACAGGACACCCACCCAGAGGATAGATCATGTGAGGACACAGTGAGAAAGCACCATCTGCAAGAGGACTCCGAAGAAACCCAAGTTGCCAACACCTGGATCTTGGACTTCCAGCTCTAGAGCCAGGAGAAAATTCCTGTTGTTTAAGTCACCTAGTATTTTGTAAAGGTAGCCCTAGAAAACGAATAGGGATATGTCCGATCTTTTTATTTTGATGGTGATTACATGATTATATTTGTTGAAACTCATAGAATTGTATACCTACAAAGGGTAACTTTCACTGTATATAGTCATCCCTTAATAAGCCTAACTTTAAAAATGCTACTAGTCAGATTTTTAAAGTTTGGCAGGAATATTATCTCTGTGAAGAATTTCCTAAATGGGACATGTTTTAAAAATACAAATTTAAATGAAATTAAATAACTAAAAATCAAATACCATTCTTTAAGTTATATTTTTCCAATGCAAACAATTCTATACAGCTGGTAATTATGATACAATGCAATCTGTACTGTTATGGGTTTTTTGTATTATTGATCCATAAATGCTTGCTGGTTCAAAAAGGAAAGAATCTTTACCCTTAAAGCTATGTAGCTAATCCATTATCTATTAAAACTGTCAATCTATACAGCCCCACTTATTTGAAGGTTCTAAACTGTTTTGTTCATAAGATTATTAATATTAATCATCAATAACTGAACACTTTACTCTTGCAATAATATACATTTGTATTTTAAATGGACAGAGGTTTCAAAATATAAATCACATTTCATGTTTACCTGTATTTTACGTGATTATGGGCATGCTTTGTTCCTATTATGGGTTTTATCATGCTGATTATACATGATAATACAATCATGTAATCATTGATCATGCCAAGTTCAGAAGTGCCATGTATAAAATACTGAAGCCGGACATTGGGTTACTCATCCTTAGAGGCCACAGTCAAGGTCAAAGCTAGAGCCAAATAAGCAATTTGGCCAAATACTGTACTCAGATTAAAGCAAAAATTTAGTGCATTCCTATATGAATTGAAATTAACTTCTTCTGTAATTCAGTTTATAATGATAATAAAAAGTAAATCTATAAAAATTCAAAATATTCATTTTGTTAGTGAAGAAAAAAAGCAGACATTATAAATACATACTTCTCATTTACATAAACAAACAAGTCTGCAAATCTACCTCCGGGGACATCATCACAGTCCTTCTAAACACCCAGTCTTCCATTCCCAAAAACTCAGCCTCCCTTATGTAGCAGACCCTTTCCCTTGATGGGTTTCTAAAGCTATAGTTCTGAAACGACTGAATTAGAATTGCAAGGGAGTAACTATGCCCTTTCCTTTTTCAGCCCTAGAGATTTCTTTTGGGAACTCTTGATAATTTACAAGCAATTTTTGGCAAGGCGGCCCCACCAGCAAGACTGGCATCCTTCCTGGGCCTGCCTGTAACTTCATGACGAATGCTTTAATAATCTGGCTGTTTGCTGCCTCTCACCCTTCAGTGCTTTGCTCTGAAGACATTTGTTTTTTAAATCTAGTTGAGGAAAAGGCCCTGAACAAAGCTGCTTTTTCCATGATTCTTTCCATGGCCTGCCCATGGGTCAGCATTTAGCAATGCCAATGCCTCAAAGCATAATTATTAGATGAGAGATTTCCTCCTGAGGCAACACAAGCTGTTTCCTTCTTTCACGAGGTAAAATGTGTGCCCTATTCCATAATCAGGCAAGTAGGGAAAATTACTGCTTAGCATATGCACAGCCCTGAACACAAATTCTAACACCAATTGGTAACAATACGAACTTAAGTCAGAATAGCCTATTTGCTAGTATGAAAACCCCAGACAGGAAACAGTTTCTTCCTTTTCTACTATAACAGCCCTCATGCACAAGTAATAGTGTCTGAGAGTTAGAGATCTTCTATGAATATTTTTCATTACTTCCCTGGATAGCCACTGCCTTCACAGCAGCAGTTACCTAGGTTAGGAAAGTGTATAAAACTATTCCTGCAGATCATCGATTTGGGTCCATCATTGCAACATGGGAGCTAACTAGAGCAACCCTAAAGCTAAGATAGCACTCAGTAGAAAGAGCTAGAGTTGGCCAGGTTCTGGTCTAGCTCTTCCTTGACCTGACCATGAGGGATTGAGCAAATCCCTTACCCTCTCTGAGCCTCAGTTTCCTCACTGTTGACTGGGGAGAGTAACATGTGGAAGTTCTCTGAGAGCTGACGTGCCATCCAAGCATAGGAAATGGTCAGTAACAGAGTCGCAGCACAGTTTCCCATCAAGCCTAAATAAAGGTAGGAATGGCTCAGCTCCTAGTCTGGTGCTGCAGTGTGGATGTGGCTAGGAGTCCAGAGACCCTCTTACCGTTTTCACCTCTGTGTCCTTATGCAAGAGGACTTCTCCTTTCCCTGCAACTTATGCTTTTGGAAATGAATTGACTTTTTCAAAAATGATTTGGATTCACAGAAAGCAATCCCAGGGTACATACACCTGATTCTTTAGACAAGTGCTTCTTCTCTTATAGGCATTAAATTCAAGATCTTGAGGCTTAAAGATAGGAAGACTTTCTCTTCATATTCTGTGGTGGTTAAATAGTGGCATCCTTTAAGAAAATGGATTCTCTTGGCCCCAGTTAGTACAATGTTCAGATTTACAAACTTTTATTTTATTCTCTCTGATGAATGCATAACAATATGTAGTGGAGATACAATCAAAGATACTTTCAGACCTTGAGAGACTGAGTTATAAGAAGTTAAATATAGAAACAGATGATGTGGAAGCATTGTTCAAGAAAGGAAGAAATGTGAAATATAAGAAAGGTAATGAGCTGAATGAAGTCAAGGTGGAACACAGAAATTTAGACATTAAAGAAAGACCAATGACAAATGTTTGTTGAGTAAATATTTATCTTGGGGAAATCATCAGAGAGTGCTAGAGTTTAATTATTAAAACCTTCAAGAATTCGTGGAATTCATCTAACAAGCTCTTGTTGAAACCTGCTGCTCACCACAGAAGCAGAATGCAAGAGAAGACGTGGATAATCTGGGTTCAAGTTCCAATGCTGCCTCTTAACTACAGAACTTTCAGCAAGCGACTCAACTTCTCTGGGCCTGGTTTCCACATCTTTAAGGTGTATGGTTAGACTAGATCAAAAGCACAAACTGGAGATCCATAGGCTGAACGATCACTCAATGAACCAAAACTTAAAACATTTTGGAAATATTACATAGAAATGTAGATTTCTGGATTTCCCAGAAAAGTTGGAGTAGCCCCTGACATGGGGTCAACTTCCTGCATAGCAGCAATAGGGCTGGAGCTGACTGTCTGCACCAGGATATTCTCCTCGTTCCCTTGTGGTGTCCGGAGTCTTCAAACGTGCATCTACCTATGCTCTTACTCTTTGCTCTGCTTCTCTCACATCAATTACGTGCCTGGGCACTGGACCATTTATATTTGTGACCCTAGATAGCTCTTCTCTATCAGCCTGTTGTTCTCAGACTTCATAATTCTTTACAGGTCTGCATGGGGAATGAAGGTTCCAGAGCAGTAAATTCTCTTCTTCCTCTATAATTTCAATCATCCCATTAGAGAAAAACACTTCAAGATTTGGATCTAAAAAATTGAAGCGAACACACTGATGATCCAAAAAAATCTTTAAACCTTCCACCTCTCACATGTTGCCATGGTGTTTATGTTAGCTTTCCGCTCATCCATTTTGCTTCCTGTCCAACTTGATTTCTGTTTTACAGTCACATTGCGTGGACTTTGCACAGTAATTAATTTCAAAATATAACATAAAACTGATTCCTTCAAACTGAACACATCGGAAAGCAAAAATGCTTACTTAATGAGAATAGCTGGATGCCAAAGATGGAATTCTTGAAGCTTCTTAGACAAACCTGAAGGACTTCCTGCAAACACTAAATCTTTGTCTTTTAGCCCTTTTGAAAACGACTTCCATAAAAGAAAATCTATTTTGACCAGACCGCACACAAACATGAGGTTAAAAATGTTTGCCTGACACTTTCCAATACCCCTGCTTTGAATGCAGCACTTTGTTTTGCTGCCATATTTCCTTCAAACGATGTGCTTTGTGAAAATTTTAGATTCATCAAAATACCTATGAGCAGGTTTTTTTTAGCAGAAAGTGTTAGCTAGCTGCTTGCATGCTTTTGAATGTGAGAGATTTTACCATATGTTGCCATATCATTTAGATTATGTCTAAGCAATGCCAAAAATCTGGAGGGGAAAAAAAGGGGGAGATTCTATTATCTACATGCTTTATTTGCAAGTCACCAAACAGATCACCCAGCTGTGTGGCACCATATAGCTAAAACATCTGGGTGATTAGCTGAATTATTCATTTTCATCAAGATATTTTGTCCTTCTCTAGACAATATTTGAGCTTCACACACGGGCGTGCACAGTATATGCGTATGTTTACGTACACACATGTATATCTAAAAGGACAGATTTAAGCAATTGATTCAAAGATGAAATGTAGGGTCATAATCTTCCCTCACCTCCTGCTGGACATTTCTGACCACTACTAGCTCTTTTCTATCTGTTCCCCTCTAACCCTCAGAGTCAGGTAAGGGCAAAATTAAGCAGTCAGCTCCATAGAGCCCAGGAAGAGGGCAGTACCCTCACGTTCCCTGCAATCCAGAGCTAAGAGTTATGACCCAAAGCATGCATAAATGCTGGTAGCTGAGGCACGCCTAGCGGCAAGGCCTGGAAGAATCACACGACTACATATTACTATTCAAGAAGCATATATTATGCACTAGACTTCATGTCTTCTTTACCTGAATTATCTCATTCAATTCTCACAATAATGCTATAAGGAAGAACAACTATTCCCTACCACCTTTTTTTTTTTTTAAAGAGGACTCAGAAGTTAAGTTACAGTAAGTGGTAACGTTTGTGTTTGAAGACAAGTCAGACTTCAAAAACACACAATGCAGCCACACTGTCTGGGTCTGGATCGCATCTGGCCCTTGTCCTCAAAATGGCACTGGAGCACTTTCAAAGCATGCCACTGCAGGCCTGAGGGTAGTTCTGGTTAAGCCCCTTCCTGGCAAGACTATAAAGCAGAGTGACAGTGACAATCATATCTGTCTTGATCCAAACCTTCACTGCCGAACCTTAGTTAATTCCCTAAAATCTCTGGGCAGGGTTAGAGTAGAAGTGGGAACTACAGTTAACTGTTTTCACAACCACAGCACGCACCATTTGAATCACTAACATGGGCTGGGCACAGCCTGTTCTGCCATATTTCCTGAATTTTCTAGCAAGTTTGATCTCAAATACTAGCTCTCATTGTCAGTCTATTTGGATTTGGAATGTGTAAAATTAGGCCGCTAAGCTCCATGGGAGACTGTGACCTCATCAACCAGCTTGGTATGTTTCAACTATTTGAGTCATGGGCGGCTGCCATTATTTTTTAATGCTCACTGTAGTACTTACTTTTAATATAACTCCTCCATTCAACTCTGTGTTTAAGGAGGCACTTCTCCAGAAAAAAAAAAATAATGCATTTTTTTCTGTTGTTCTTGGAATCTAGGCAGGCATGATATATCACACCATGGTACCATGAGGGAGACAATAGAAGGAACTGAACACAGAAAACTTTAGAAACCAAACAAGCAAATAATTGTCATCCCAATTATTTCATTATGGCTGACAATGGAATAACACAAAGAACTGAGTGGCTCCCAGAATGGCACGACAACCATAAAAAACTCAAGACACAAAGAGTATTTCTCAGAGACAGCAGAATTCATACAATATGCAATGTACAGTAAAACCTTGTTATTCTGATCACTGCTCTTTTTTCCCCAAATAGTATGTAATTCAAAACAATTCCCACTCCTCAACTGCCTAGACTGTCTTATTGTTATTGTACTAAAATACAAGCTCATTTTAACCTGGCTAATTCAAAGTCAAATTTTGCAAGCCTTTACATGGTAACTAAGGAGTTTTACTTCCCCTTTGTTTTATCTCCTGGGGTCTAACTACCCCCAGATCAGTTCCACAAATATAAGTTTGCAGAGTAAAAGAAAGTCACCACATTGAACAGTAATAACATATGTGGGAAAATGTTAAATATCTGCTCTTTTGTGACATTCCAATTTTTTTTTAATTGGCCCTTATGTTTAAATGAATTCAACTATAACCTAAACACATTCAAAGTATATAATTTATGGAAAGGAATAAGGAAAGAGAGTCAATTTTTCACTAGTAATAAGATCACTAACATCTCACAATAATAGCTTATAATAATACAATTTATTGGCACGAGCTTCATGCAAAGAACTTTAAATATATTTTTATAAGAGTCCTCACTCTGTCTCCATTTCATTGGTGGAGAAAGAGAGGAACTGAAAGGTGAAACAACTTGCCCCAGGCTATGCAGTCACTCAGTGTCTGGACTCAGCTGGACAGGAACTGAAGCCTCTGTTTAAGAGGACACCAGTGATAGGGCACCTGGGTGGCTCAGTCAGTTGAGCGTCTGACTTCGGCTCAGGCCATGATCTTATGGTTTGTGAGTTCGAGCCCTGCATCGGGCTCTGTGCTGACAGCTCGGAGCCTGGAGCCTGCTTCAGATTCTGTGTCTCCCTCTCTCTCTGGCCCTTCCTCTCTCTCTCTCTCTCTCTCTCTCCCAAAAATAAATAAACATTAAGAAAATTTTTTTTTTAAAAACAGAGGACACCAGTGAGGCTGTGAAGTCCGGAGGCAGGATACCATCTTCTTTCCACCCCACTTGCATTCTGCATAGCACCAGCACCAGACCTGAGGTCACCATCCAGCCTCATGGAAAAACTGAAACCCCTAGGTTTCCCATTCCATCCCCAATTTGCCTGTCCCCAAACATTAGAGAATTTCCCGATCCCAAAACAATAATGACTTGTTTAGCAGCTAAGCAAACTCCGAGAGCATTTTCCAGTCAACACTTTGAGAACAGGAGAGAAGGGGACAACTTCTACATCAGGTGTTCTACAAGGACTTCATCCCACTCACCACCAGCACAGAGGTAACTCAGATCCTAATCAGGGGCTAGCTGATTCCAGCTGTTGCAGTACATTCTGAAACCTGCCTGTTCTGCTACTTAGAATATTCAGTGGGGTCCTCATAACCCTTTTCCCCCAACATAATTTTGACTGGACACAAACTCCCAATGCCACACACCTAGGTTATTAGATGAGCACAGTGGATGCTCTGCCACTTGTACATGTTCCTTGCACCAGGTTGATGTTCCCAGCCCCAGCATAACGCTCATCAGTGCCAATCAACACACAACTCTGCCCATCTCAGGAGAATTGCCCTAGGCCAATTAGAACTGCTTTACTTTGGAAGTTAGGCCAGTAGCCAATGATCTACTACCTTGGGCACAGTAGGCTGGCCCCTTACTTTAAGGAGCAACCATCTCTGGAGTGCAATTTGCTACCCACATCCCCCCAGAGGTCCCAGCTGAAGCTAGGCTCCAGCTGAGAACCCATTTTTTAATTTCTTCCCCTGCCCTTCTGCTTTCTTCACTCTCCTGAGGGCACCTCCTCCATGTAAATCATATACACAGAAATCGTGGTCTCAGGATCTCCACCTAGAAACTAAGACCATAGTCTTACCTGTTCTCCCAGACCCAAAACTCTTAGTTCACCCTGCCCTACCCACTGCTTGTAAAATACCCTTCCTCAAGGAAAATCATAAATTCACTCACGATCCTGCACATCTCCTTCCTGCCTAAAACTCCGCAGTCTGACCAACTCCAAATTTCTATAAAAGGCATCATGTGGTATTTTTTAATCACTATATAAAACTTCTCCTACCTATAGAAATAGAAAATCTTCATAATTTATCATCATGTTCCTGAGCAAGTTATGCCAAAAATTCACTAGATTTTGTTCTGCCAATGTAGCTTCACGTTTGTGCACCAGGAAGAATGAACATGCTTAGGTTTAAGAAGCCTCCTGAATCACTCCATTGCCTCTGGGGACTGAAGAGCAGACTTGCCCCTGGTGCAATAGCTAATAAGATTACCTGGACCAGGACAATTGCCTAGTGAAGATTAATAAGATTCATCTTCAGGTTAGACTGTGAGCAAAATTTGGCAACAAGTTGCAACCTCTGCTTTCTTGGCTCTGAGACCAGGGCACCCTTCCAATTATGGGATCATGGGGACTGGACATTTCTTTCAGAGATTAATGGTAGGTGCACATGCATGCCTATAGGCACGTGCATGTACACAAACACACACAAGTAGCTCCAGCTTAGGAAGGGATAAGGGTTGCAGGGTATGATGGCCTGTACACTTAGAAATTTTCAAGAGCTAAAAAGCAATGCATATCCTATCTAAATAAGGTTTCAGTATTGCACTGAGTGGGCATTAAAACCTTATATGAAGACGATTAATGAGCTTCAGACTCTTACTGTAATGAAAATTCTATCCTGTTGTTATTAAAAGATTAGTTATCTAGTCCAGAGAAGGGAGATCAACCATCGTAGGAGACAGATCCCAAAAAAAACGGGTATTTTCTTTTTCACATATACCTGCCTTGTTTTGCAAATTCCCTTTCAGAGTAAATCCTTTTCCATTTTTTTTAATATAGGTGCTATCTTGCGACCTCCTTTTTATTTTTTTTAACTTTTTTTTTAATGTTTATTACTTATTTTTGAGAGAGACAAAGCATAAGCGAGGGAGGGGCAGTGAGAGAGGGAGACACAGAATCCAAAGTAGGCTCCAGGCTCTGAGCTGTCAGCACAGAACCTGATGCAGGGCTCGAACTCACAAACTCTGAGATCATGACCTGAGCCGAAGTCGAACACTTAACCAACTGAGCCACCCAAGTGCCCCTTGCAATCTCCTTTTTAAACAAAAAGAGGGCTGAACTGGAACCAGGAAACACAGAAACTTGTATGTGACCTTGGACAAGTCATTCTCTCTCTCTAGGCCTCACTCCCATCATCCATGAAAAACAAGGCACTGGACCTTAAGGTTGACTTAAGGTCCTGCCTTTTGTTAATGTTTTAGGAGCTTTACTGGAAGCACAGCAGTATAAGCTTGATATCTTAGGATCTAGTGGCAAATGACCTGGGTTCATATCCCCAATTTACCACTTACTGTTTATGTCTTTGGGTAAGTTCTTGCTAAGCCTGTTTCATCCTTTGTAGAATGGTGATAAAATGAGTACCTCTTTCATGGGGTTGGAGTAGGGATTTAATGGCATAATATATAGAATGTGCTTACAATTGTGCCTAGCACATGCAAATATTCAATCAATATTTAACTATTGTGATTCATCCTCATTTACCAAAAAAAAAAAGACTTAGCAGATTGATTGCCCCACTAGAAGACATTAAGCATTGGTAGCTCCAAATAGAACACTAACATTAATCAAGAATTATGTGCTAGATGTTATCTAAAAAATTACATAAATTATCCCATTCAAACCACATCAAAATTATATAGGGTTCAAATACTTTCCTCTATTTAAGGATGAAGAAACTAAGGAGCAAAGAGGCCAAAAACAAAAAACAAAAAAAACTTGCACATAGTTACACAGAGTACACAGCTCTCCAGGACAAGAAGCCCTAATTTATAGCATGTGCCATTTTCCTTGGTGTAAATCCTTCCACCATGGATAGTTATATGCTATGCAAGTGGCGTCACTGAATACAGAACTGGGAGGAGATGGGCACAGTTGGCTCTCACGAGCCTGTGGAAGCATTCCACATCCTCCTGGATGTGGCTGGAATGTTGTGGAGTGAGCAATCCCTGCCTAGGCCACACCATTGACTTCTTTGTGGCATATTCATGCCCCTCTATTCCTGTGGCTCAACACTACTCAGAATGCAAAGTCATGCATACTCCTAATAAAGCATCTAATTTTAAAAACTCAAAACTCCTATTTTGCTTGTGTTTTACAGTGCGAGTTTGAATAGTCTGAGCTTATTAACTACGCTTCCATTTTCTTTTTATTAGTGGAAGGAAACAATTGTTTCACTTCAAAAAGACTTAGAATTGATTTCTCTTATCTGCTTCTCTGTGTACCACAGTTAATATCGTAATTTGCAAGGTATAATAAACAATGTTAAAAACATTTTTTTCTCTTCTTTTATAAATTTAATCTAGTCATCAGCAATATATAAATTTCTTGGTTGGTATGTTTCAAAACATTTGGATTGCGCAGTTACTATATATGATGAAATTTTATATTATGCATTCTTTCTTATTGAGTATTTTATGCAAATTAATGTTTCTCAGTTGAAATTGTTGATTCATTTCTGCTAGCTTATTAATAACACATTACCAGATGTTTCTAAATCTCTCCATACTATTCTAATTTTTGATCAAGCCTGACATACAGAATTTCACCAAAAGAACCTTTTCTTTCTAGCCTTAATTTAGAATATGCATTGACTTAGCATTTAAATTTTTACTATAAGAATAAATAAAAATATTCTCCACTTCTAATCCTTTGTGGTGACTAAAATACCATTTTGGGTACCTTAAAGCAGCTATAGGATTTTATTTACAGATAACATGCTGGTAGCAAACAAGGTGTCAAAGTTGAACCATGCATTCTCCCCAAGCCACTAGGTTTCTTCTACCTCCAAGAATCTCCAGAATTTAGGAGCCACCATTCTGTTCTCAGAATGTGGTGGCCAAGGCTTGAGTCGAGGGAGCCTCCCTAAGCAGTCTCTGTCAGCATTAAGAAAGGCCAAGTGCAGGGTTCAGGAGGCCTCTTATGCCCCACCCATACCCTTCTCAGCTCCGCAAGTCCTGGAAGAAAAACTTGGGCTGCAGGTAGATGTTGTCTTTTGCATTTTCTTCCTCATTTTCTTTTAGCACCCAATGCCTCCTTCAGAAGTCTCAGCCTCTGAGATCCTTGAATAAACTAATTCAAGATTTGTACTAATAGATTAGTAACTTGAGAGTATCCTAGACCCCAGTACCAAATGTCTTCATTTTAAACAACTGTGGAGAAAGGGCCATAATTGGCCCAAAGAAGAGGTTGCTTAAAGGTAGGATTCAGGGACTGTCATACCAGAAAGTTTTTAATGGGGGGATGTCTCTCAGCCAGTCTTCAAAAGCACATCATATCCACAGGTCTCTACCCTTCTAGGGCATCATCTCCACCTCCATGCCCCCATCCCCCCCCCCCACCATGTTGGCCCCTCACCTCCACATAATAACCAAACAGTAATTATTCATGCACCAATGATAACCTATCTTCTCCCCTTAGAGAGGAACAATATCCAGCTCTTCCCCCTTCTTCCACTGTTAGCAACAGCTAGTGTTTACTAAATACCACAAATTGGCCCAACTTCTAAATGCTTTACACACATTAAGTGATTTCATTCTCATTCCACCTGTGTGAAATAAGTACTATAGCCACCACCCACCACCCCCACCCCACCCCCCGCTTTTCTTTTTTACATATGAGAAAACTAAGACACAGAGAGCTAACTAGCCAGGTGCCCACAGCTGACAGGTGGCAGGGCTCATCCGCTCTGGCAGCCAGGCTTCTAACTGTGTATTCTTGACCACCACACTTGACTGATTTTGCAGGCCACATGTGATGTTACTCCATTAACCTTTCCTCATTTTAACCTGAGGAATTGGATCACATCTTCTCCCAGCCTGTTCCCTCCCTGACGCTGAGTCTCTCATTCAGGTTTTGGTCACTTTGCCATCTCTATTAACCTGATGGCAGAAACCCTCATTGTAATCATCATTTTCAACACCATGGGCTTCTTCTATATTTACAGGGCACAGAACCAGACTTTTCCCCCACCACTGGTGAAAATTGTTGAATATTTTTAACAAGGCCATCTTGTTTTTCAAAAGAGAACAAATTGGAAGAAGGAGGTGTTTTTTTGCCCAGCTTCATTATAGAACTAGGTTGCATCAGGAGACCTGTGTCTATTTCTGCTGGAGCTGTTACTTCTCTGACGCTTCAAAAGAGCCTTGCCCCTCCTGATGCTGAGTTCTCTTCCCAGGGGAAATACAAGCAAAAACACTGCTATCGGATGATCTTTTTAAAAATTCTATTCATTTCATAGTCGTTACTTAGCACTGGTTTTACTATTAATAGTGAAATTCAAGGAGAACCTGTGAGAAAGGACAGGGTTGGACTGTATATTTAAAGAAGGTAAAAAAAAAAATGAAGAAACAAGATTTCATACTGAACTTTCCAAACAATACTTTATAGAGATGAATACAGAAGGATTCATTTGGTTGTACAACAGGTACTGAAAACTGAACTACTTAAGAGACCAATCACTAATTCAATAATTCAGCAAATATATATTGATAGCCAATTGTGTAAAGTTCACTAAGCACTTATTTTTGTGCCAAGAACAGTGTTAAATACTATACATCGATCATCTTATTTAACTCTCACAAACAAATCTCTGAGCAAATATTATTCCATTTTGCAGATGAGAAAACTGAAGAGGGTGAATAACTTGCAGTTGATGGCTGGGTTGTGCAGCTCATAAATTGGCAGCACCAAGATTTAGGTCCAGATTTGTCTGACCATATAGCCCCAAATTCTTAATCATTATGCTTTTACTATCCTCCAAGAAGGGAAATAAGAAAGAGAAATAAGAGGTATTTATTGCTCTCAAAGAGCTCACCAGCTGATAGGGAAGAGGACACATTTAGGAATGGCAATAATGCAAGGGGGAGTAGAGCACATCACCCAGGAGAGGAAGATACTGGCATCTAAAGGACCTTAGAAGAGGAAAAGAACATTTCTGGCCAGAGGAATCCCAGCCAGCTTCATGGAAGAAGTGGGATTCAACAGAGTTCTAAGAGATTTTAACCAAGAGGTTTGAAGAGAGAGCATCCCAGCCAAGGGAATGCCCAGAGAAGCAGAAGCTGGGAAGATAAGTCTATGAGGACCTTACAGAAACAGTAAGAAATAAACCAAGTCATGCTCACTACTAATGTCTCTCGTCCTTCTAATAGATGCTCAGGAACATGTAAAATAAATGAATTAATTTGAGAAAGATAAGTAGAGAACAGGCTTTGGAAGATGAGTATCAGAGTAAGAGATTGGATATTCTTCTGTGAGCAACATAAAACATAAAACTTTCAAGAGAGGGACACAATCTGAGCTTTACGTTAACTAGCCCTGTCAAAGGACAGATTGGCTTATAGAGAAACTCAAAGACAGGAAGCTGATAAACAGTCTGTGCAAGAAGGAATGGAGGTGTTAGCCATTAAGATAGAGAAGAGGAGTGGACTGCAAAGAGCTAAACCCAGAAGAACTTCCTCTTTCCCTACAGCCCCTCTTTCCTCACTCCATCTGCATGCAATAGAAAGTGCTTATATTGATGCAAATAGCACTGGGTGTGAATAGTGCTTCAACAGAAAAGGAAAAAGAAATATTTCATTAATCATCTTAATATTGTATCTCTATGGTCAACCATTGGATATTCCCAAACATTGGCCTGGAAGTTTCCAAATATCTACATGTTGGGAAATAGTTAAAGCCCAAATATCCCTATTTTTGACTGAGGTGGTTTTTTGTGGGGGCTTTTTGTTGTTGTTGCCTCAGGGTTTCTATGCTGGATAAAGCCAAGATCATCTTCAAATTACCACCAAAGTAACATTTCACCAGTCAATGGTCTTTTTCAACTTTCTGCCCTGATAAGGGTTTCACCTACACTCATCTAAGCCTGAGAGTATTGGTCACATTCTCTAAATTCTGCAGAAAAAACAGGCATCTGTGGAGTCTGGCCCTGCATCCTACAGTTTCACAGTCGGGAAAGTCTTCACTGTTGTTAGTATCCCATTTCAAGTTCAAAGAATCTCAGCAAAATACTCCATATTGAAACATTAGCCAACACCAGCAAGATGATGGAGTAATGGGGCTACAGGAGACCAAAACAAGACCTATTGTTTGGTCTCCTTCCCTATTCTTCCTGGAATAGAGAACCCAGAAGAATATGGACCACATGTATCCAGTTCCTTTCTTCTAGGCTCACTGTTTCAATGTGCCATTCTGTCACAGGGGAAAAGAGGGAGGCTAGATAAGTTCGTCCCAAACCTTCCCCTCTGTGGAGTGAAAGCTCCTTCTCAGTGGAAATACACTCAGATCTGAGATGAGTACCGATTGATAGGAATTATGTCCACCCTGTATTATTAAGTGAAGAATGCTTCAAAGCAAAATTGGAGAGGGGAACTATACTTCTACTCCCAAGTGTTAGCCATGCTTAATTCTTTTAAGTGGGATTACGAGTATTTCTTTAGTCTTCTTTTTCTTTACCTATACTTTCACATTTATAATTAAATAAAAAAATTTCCTCTTACAACAACTTTTAGTTTCAAAATTGTAACAATAAGTACAAAAAATATATTCACAACAGCTGATTACTCAAACCTTTATGGCATAACAATTTTGTGACAGTGCCAATGGTTTACCAAAAGCAAGGCTGGGACACAGCTGGAAGGGTCTGGAACAATTCCCCAGCCCAAGGTTCCCTACTCCTGATGCTACCATTCATCTCTACCACCATCACCACCTATAAATAGGACACGAGGTCCCCAACAAATACTCAATTCCCCCCACCAGTAAGAGCCAGAAACACAGAAAGACCATCTTCATTCTCTTTTCTCCCAACATACTGTCCTCCTTGGTCCAAACCCTCATCTATTGAAATTATGCCCATCCTAGTGGCCACAGAGGACACTTCCTCATCACAGAGATGCCTTAATCCAGTATCCTCTTCCCTGGACAAGTTACAAGTTTCCTTAGCAGCAAACTTTCCCAACATGTTGAGCTGTCTTCCAATGATCAGTCTAAATGTTGCCTTCCTCATAAAACTTATGAATGCCATGTAAGAAACAGACACTGGAAAGAACATGATCCAACCACACCTCAACTGGCTTTCTCCTCCCTGTGCTCACCCCTATGATTCAACTACAAAGAAAACAAACCAAAAGACATAATCCCTTTCAAGGTCTTGTATCCTTTGTAAGCAAATCTGTTACAAATGGAATGTATTGCAATTTAATTTCCTGATGGCATGTATTAGAATGAGGTCAGAACGTATTTTGCAAAATGTTGAATCATTTTATCCATTTTCCCTGCTAAAGCATCTCTTCAACGCATGTGCCCATTTAAAACTATTTTCTTTAACTATTCTCTTTAAGTACCAAGAGCAATGATTATAACTTCAATAAAAAGTAGGATGTTGACCTATACTTTTCTCATAATTGGCCATTTCTAAAAGAGATCAAAGTGATTTGTAGGTCATACAGACAGAAAGCATACCTTTTAGAACTGAGATGGAACTTTAAAAATAAAAAGGAAACCAGCATATGTACTCCCACTAAGACTTCTCTTTATCTTCTTTCTTTTGGGGTGAAGGCAGGTTGGGAAGAACTGCTGCTAGGTCTTGATTCAAGATGCTCTCTGGCTAAGGAACAGAAATTAAAGCCACCAAAAGAAGGTACAGGGTGCGGTTGATATGACTTCCCCAGATGCCCTTCCCAAACCCAGTGGTCACTCCATCTTCTAACAACCTGCTGTGCGCTTATCTGTGGTTTTGGCTTCACCCAACAGTGTGGAAACTGCCTAATCTTCACATACAGTTGTCAACTATAACCTCATCTTTATCTTAACAGCCCCTTAAAGAAAAGAGAAACAGGGGCGCCTGGGTGGCGCAGTCGGTTAAGCGTCCGACTTCAGCCAGGTCACGATCTCGCGGTCCGTGAGTTCGAGCCCCGCGTCGGGCTCTGGGCTGATGGCTCAGAGCCTGGAGCCTGTTTCCGATTCTGTGTCTCCCTCTCTCTGCCCCTCTCCTGTTCATGCTCTGTCTCTCTCTGTCCCAAAAATAAATAAAAAACGTTGAAAAAAAATTTTTAAAAAGAAAAGAGAAACAATAAAAGAATATGCTCTTCCTGTTAAGCTCAACAATGAGCACAACAGTTGATTAGCTCACTTTCAGTATGACCAGTTAAGGTCTAGGTATTATTTTATGAATGGCAGCCACCATCATATGGAAAGCATGACTGTGCTAAATAACAGGTTTATAAGTCAGAGAGATAATGCATACAGTGCTAACCCAAATGCCTGTAGGAGCCCACCAGGGAACAAAGAGCAAGGGAAATTGAGGGTAGGACACAGGGAGAGATGGGACCCCAGAGGGAATTCAGTGTGCCCTCCCATTGAGAGGCGACAGGGGATTGCAGCTAAGTGCCAACAAGAGTTCAGTGCTGTCAAATTTGATTTTTCCACCATGAAAGACCTGTCATCTTTCTTAGATGCTTAGAGTTAGGATCAGATTAACATGGAGGCTCCAAGGTTACTTGGATGCTTTCAGAACAGAGATTCGGTTGACTGCTAGAAGGGACTATTCCCAGAAACCACAGTCCAGCAAATCCAAAGATCTGTTAACTACCCCAAATCTTCCTATTTCTATACTCAAAGAGTAGCATGTTATCACAAAGGGACTAGTTTCAGGAAATATTTTGGAACAAGAGTATTCCTCAGACTGTATACCACAATAGTGACTGCCTATACAGCCTGTCCTAAGGCCCAGCCTGAAAGATGGTTCAGCTTGCCTCTTTTTAGGGAAGACACCAATTACAACCAGTGCAAAAAGAGGCGGGGGGGGTAACTAAAATAATTGGGGAAACAGAGGGATTTCCATGTTAAAAAATTTTTTTACACAAGTCTCTTTGACCAAGGAAAGGTTGAATTAGAGAAGACTTCCCATATCTGAATTATGTAAATTCCTTGATATGCATTACTTATCACACACTAGGTTAATGACAAATCCTTACCACATTTCTGCTATTTACATCTCATTCTGCCATTAAACCACTTAGACAGTTGTCAAGAGGGAATGATCCATCAGACCTTTCCCTTCTCATGCAATGATGACACAATTCTTAATAACACAAGACTTGAAGTTACAAAAACTGTTTTCTCAAAAAGGATGTTTGAGCTCCTCCCGTGCACCAGTCTTAGACACTGGGGGAAAAAGTGGATAAAGCAAAGTCCTTGTTCTAATGTGAATTCCAGTCTGAGTGGGTGTCAACCATATAAAAAACTAACCAAATGACAACGTGAGAAAAAACATGTGTCTGAAAAAAAATGCTATGGCATTACTGGCGTGGGAGTCCCTAATTCTGCCCAGGAGGTAGAGAGAGGGACATTTGAGCTAGCTTTTAAATGACTGAAATATAGGAAGGGTTGTTCCAGAACAGGACACCTTGTCTAGAATTTCATTTTCATAAAATCCATTATCTGATTACTAAGTAATTACCAAGTAAATTTTTTATTTGGTTTGCTTTCATTTGGGATTTTCTTTTGTTTGTTTCTTTGGGCTTTATTTTTGTGAAGAGCACCTAAAATTTATAAATTCTTTTACTAAGTCCCATACTGTCCTTGAATTTAGTTGGGGTCAAATTATAAATGTTTCTCATCTCTTTCCCTAGCTACTTTCTTTAAATAGGATCCCATAAAGTGACACAATGACATTTAATAATAAACCCAATGCATAAAACTGCTGAAGTGTTTGAAAAATATAAAAGCTTTATGACAATACATATCAAATGATACAGAATATGAAAAGTCCTGGAACATTAGCAGGATTGGCTAGAAATAAACCTATCATAAATTAACTTCAGTTTTATGTAAGTGGAAATGGCAACTATATGGAAACAGAGGAAGATTCTTCAAAACCAATACTTTTCATGTTACTTGATTGATGTCCCAATACCATGGACAGCCTGTTGTCATTTGATGATTGTGACAATCTATTTAATTCTTGAGTCCTTAATTATGGTACTTCCCAGGGGATGATCTATGGGTGAAAAACTATGAGTATTTTTTTGTAACACAACAAAGCAGTCAGAAAAACAAGTCTCAGATTCCGTAAAAACATGAGAAAACATAGCATGTATTTTCAGGTTTATCAATCTACATGCCTTCAAGATAATTATCATTTGTCATTTTGGTTTATACTTAAAAAATCTGATAAAATATAGACAAGATTAAATCAAATGCTTTTAGCAGGCCTTAATGAATTCCCCCTGCTAATGTTTACATTACTAGGCTATCTATTTGTACATCATCTGTCATTTATTTCCAAAGGGTTCTATTTTCTGATATGATACTTACTGTGTGTTATAAATCAGCTAATTACACAATAACCTTTACCAGAAGCAAAACCCAAATTACATGGATTTCAGGTCAGTTATTTCTAATCCTCATTTTAAATTACATCTGTCTCTTAAGTCAGAAGAAGAAAAGAGAGGCAGTTGTAAACAAGCCACCTACAGCAAGAGCCAATTGACGGATTTGTTTTGTTGGACAATAATAGTTCATAAGAGCTATAAAGCAAATGATTTATATTTTCATAAACTAAATGCCGTGTATAAACACATTATTTTCATTCCTAGCTAATGATACAAGTCAGGCTGGACTTACTGTCTTTGCCTGGTGAATTGCTTATGCTATAGAGAAATAATCTCTAATGGTTTCCAAAATGATTTCCTTGGAAACAAATGAATAATTGAGGCAAATAACCCACTGTTTCAATGTTTATACCTGTTCAAATGGGTTCAAAATCCGAATTTTGTTTTTCTATTTTTGATTGAATGTATGAGGTCCAAAAATTGCCTCTGTGATGGAAAATGTTCTGCCTTGACGTATTCTGTGATCTTTGGGCAAAATATGTTGAATGATGAAATGTCAGTCCCCTTTTTTCCCCTTCCTACCCCCGACCCCCCATCCCTACTCTTTCCCTCGCTACCATTATAGTATTTGGCACATTCATGATTCCTAGAACACCAGACGAATGTAGAGCAATTGATGTTTAAAAGAGGGTGAGTTAGGGAGAATGACTTCCCTCTTTTCATCACTTGTTAGCATATGAGGGGAGAAAGGTATTCTTCATCATTTTTGGTAGATGGGCCATGTGGGTTAGCCCACACACTGGTTTGTGAACTGATTTTTCCAATCAGATGAGTCAGTAGAGATTGGATTGTTCATTTCCTCGAGAGGATATTTGTCCCTATGGTTCTGAAAAAAAAGGCATAGTGCTTTTTTACCACCAAGCTCCATAACAAGGAAAGCCCTTGCTGTGATCTTCCTCATGTGCTTTGCTTTGCTTTTCTTTTTTTTAGAGGAAAATGTCCCACTATCACCCACTTGTATCATGCAACACAAACTGTATATGAATGCTAATAAGTGAAAATGTGCTTGGCCAAAATCAAACATTTACATATCCTGTTCTAGAGTTTCAGGACCCTCCCAGGAAGGAATAAAGAGGTGCCAGGTCTCCTCTTAGGCACTATTCTTATTTTCTTTACCTGTGGTTCCTTCACGGACACACCCCTTTTAGCAAAGTGAATGCAGTGACAACAAACCCCTCACAAAGACTCGCACAAAGTCACGGAAAGGAGAATCATCGATTTCTAAATCCATCCTAGATCCTTTATTTCTATCAGAGTGTTTTTCTGATTCAAGGAGGAAAAAACATTTCTACACACTTAGCAACCGGATTCTCATCTATCAGATCTAATAAGGGCTAATATATTCTTAAGTGATGAAGAAAAGTGTTACAGGGAAGCAAAGGTCAAATCTCTGGGCTTTCAGGAATTTGAAAACAGCCTATGAAAATATAGCCCTTTCCCCCATCATGGGATAAACCACAGACAGCACTTTTCAAGGAGGCTCTACAACCACCCTCCGACCCCGCAGAACAAGTATGTTTGGGGAATGATGCTGAGTATCCATTATGTCAAAAGCCTCGGGGAAAATTTTGGTCCTCCATTTTTTTTTTCCCCTCTCTCAGAGCCAAAGTTTAGAAAGAACTTTTTAATGCTGGCTCTCCTCACCTTCACCTCCCCCTCAACCCTCTCACTGAATTTGTGTATTCTCATCTCTCCTCCTCTCCCTACAACAGTCTCCCCAACTCCTAACCAATCCTTTGGGTCCCTATTTAGAAGCTGCCCTTTTCTCGAGATGGCTTTGTCTGTCGATCTCCCCACCAAACTAAGCACTCTGACTTACCATTTGTTACAGTACTTATGACACTCTCTGGTCATCATCTACTTTCAAAGGTGACCTTAACATCAGCCATAGAGAGTTTCATACAGACCAGAGTCTGGCTCTCAGGCTAACAAAATCAGAAAGCAGATTTTGACAACACATCAAGAACACACTCATTTGCTAATGACAATCTCACAGAGCCCATTGTGAAATCAGAAAGTCAGTTTATTCATAATAAAAATAACTGGCATTTGCACCAGAGTATACCCATTCTTGCATCCAGCTTACAGAAATCAAACCTCAGGTTGCCTGGAGAACATGGGACCCGATGGAGGCAAAGAGAGCAAGTCCTATAATTCAAAGGTCATAGCTTCTTGTTAAGCCTGCCTTCACCTCCAACAAAATCCCAGGCCAACAATGATACCCAAACATAGTAAGTCTATTGGATAATGCTTACTCGCTTTACACTGGATACTGCTTGGACAGGCACTGGCAATATTTGCCCCTAGACTCTGCTTTTCTGTTTTCTATACATTGACTAACATTCTAATCGACAGCTTTCTTTTAGAAATTTTAGTGTAGGCTTCAATTTGAGTCCTGCTGACCTTGGACCTACTCTCTTTGGCATACCTCCAATCTCTTCTGTATTGAATTGTCAGTCTAGTTCGACCTATTTCCAAATTCTGGGCATTGTTCCCTGTATCTCCTACAATGACCAGCCTGACTCCCCAGAACCCCTACAGACTTAAATCTTACACCAAAACCTGTTAACAGTCTCAAGGAAACTAAAGAATCCTAGTCTGACAAATTTTAGACTCAACATCAAGTCAGCTCTGCTGCTGATCTGGGTAGGACTCTATGTCTCTTCTCTCCCATAACTAAGCCCTAATGTTACCAGCCCACTTCAGTGTCTTGAGACATGCCTTGTTCCGCCGTGTCTGAGTCCTTGCCCTGGGCACGGTTCCTTTTGGACTAGAGTCTTGCTGGCTGCCTTCATGACAGGTTCCTGCACCCAGTTACTTCCCCCCAGACCCCTCTTCCACCTCCATTTATGTGTTATCCCCTTCTCTCCTGCTTACAAGCCCATCCCAGCCTCTAACTAAATTTCTCTGATGGGTCATCTAATCTTCAGACCCAGGCTCTTCTCTTTCCCCATCTGTGGTTCAGCCCATGTTATCTTTTTTTCTCCTACTGGACAGAGACAAAAACATAATGAGATGAATTAAATTTTCATTTCCATGCTGACATTAGGTAGTCACATAATAAAGTAAAAATAAAGATATCACTTAGAAATTCTTCTCTTCTCATTGGAAACATACTGAAATAACATGAATTCAGTCCACATTAGCAGGCATTTCCAAATTCTACCACAGGAAAGAATACTGGCTGAGGAATCAGAAAACATGACCTACTTAATAAATGTCTGCCATCATTGGAATACGTGCCTTTGCTGCTCTATCCCTAAGCTAAAATGACAGGCCTTACTCCAGCAATTTCTGAAATCCTTCCCAATTCTGAAAATTCTATGACCACAGAAAGGATGAATTTTATAGTTGCTAGTGTGTGTGCATGCATATATTTATTCATATGTTTATAACTGTCTTTCTCTGGAAAGAGACAAGGTGTTGTATAACCATATATTAATGATGTGGCTTGCTAACTTGAACCAGAGACTGTTCACAAGAAGCTTTTAGTTTGAGAAACTCCTATAATTATGGCCCAAACTAATCCTACAGAAAAAAAGAAATGAGATCGGGCCTCCCCATCCCCCTGCAGCCCACTGACCAGTGGCCAAAGGCCTGGCTCAGGCTGGGACCCCCAGAAGGGCGAACAGCTGGGGCCTGCTGGGACAGCACAGGCTATATCACACCAGCCAATGTTGCAGAGGATCTGAGGCTACCCAGAAGCAGTTTGGCTGCCCCCCAACCAGATTATAAATTCCTCAAGGGCAGGGAACACATCCTTTATAGTTTTCCTGTATCCATATGGTGCAGAAAAGGAAAAGAAGAAAAAAAAAAAAGATTTTTGAGCTAGCATCCCAGCCAGAAGCTGAAGAATGTTATCCGCCCCCATCCCCAGCCAGCCTCCTCCCTTATAATCACAAGAGGAAGACATTCAGGAATAGCTTTTAAGAAGTGCCTCCCTCCTTCCTGCCTAAGAAGATACATAAGTAGTTCAGGTTTTCCCACAGTGGAAGGGGGACTCAAGTCCATTGATGTCTTGAATGAGATGTTCCTATATCAGAAGGATAACAGCCCAAAGCGTTCCATTCTGTCCACTTCCCATTACAGTGATCTGCTGAGCCAGCAGCACCCCTCTCCCCGTTCTAAGGCTGACTTCACTGAAGCACCAGACCAGAGACAGACCCCCTTCAGATACCAGCTGTGTGGTTGGAACCTATGTGACTAGAAACAGCCCAGCCAGAATCAACAGGGCCCTACCTGAACGCCTGCATTACAGCAACAAGGTTAGGCAGGGTCTACTTAGCCAGAGTATTTTTTTTTTAATGTTTTTCATTTATTTTTGAGAGAGCTCGAGCAGGGGAGGGACAGTGAGAGGGAGACAGAGAATCCGAAGTGGGCTCTGCGCTAACAGCAGAAAGCCAGATGTGGGAGTGGAACTCATGAACCTCGAGATCATGACCTGAGCCGAGATCATGACCTGAGCCTATCTAAACCGCCCAGGTGCCCCTAGCCAGAGTATTTCTGATTGTGCTATCTGAGGGGTTCCACTCAGGACCTTGGAAATAAAAGGATTTACTGACAGATGGGAAGATTGAATGTCATACCTAAATATCCTCAAAATTTAATTTAGTTCCCTCTCTGGCACATTTCAATGAAGCTGAACACCCAGCTGGGTGAATGGCCACTAAGTGTTGTGAAATTCTTCTAGCTTCCTTTGACTGAACTAGAAACGAAGTTTCAACTTAGGTGCTAGTTCTCTCTCTATACTTTATTGTTGCCTTCATCATCTTCATAATTGTCATTATTACAAAAGTAATCCATGGTTGTGCAAAGAATGCAAGTGATATGTAAGGAGATAAAGTAACATTTTCTTATTCTTTCCTACCCTTTCCCCAGCCCCAGCTTGATGGTCTCTGACCTACTTCCTAGAGAAGATCAGTATTAGGTTTGTAAAGACTTCTAAAAATGTTCCATACATCATGTAAAAGTGTATATGCGTTGAAAAATTATCCACATGAATGCATACAAACATTCACATTCACTCTCCAGTTCCATCCATGTTGCTACAAAGGGCCATATTATGTTCTTTCTCATTGCCACGTAGTACCTCCATTGTGTATATAAACCACAATTTCTTTATCCATTCATCAGTTGATGGACATTTAGGCTCTTTCCATAATTTGGCTATTGTTGAGAGTGCTGCTATAAACATTGGGGTACAAGTGCCCCTATGCATCAGTACTCCTGTATCCCTTGGGTAAATTCCTAGCAGTGCTATTGCTGGGTCATAGGGTAGGTCTATTTTTAATTTTTGAGTTATGCTAAGTGAAATAAGCCATACAGAGAAAGACAGATACCATATGTTTTCACTCTTATGTGGATCCTGAGAAACTTAACAGAAACCCATGGGGGGGGGGGGAAGGAAAAAAAAAAAGAGGTTAGAGTGGGAGAGAGCCAAAGCATAAGAGACTCTTAAAAACTGAGAATAAACTGAGGATTGATGGGGGGTGGGAGGGAGGGGAGGGTGGGTGATGGGTATTGAGGAGGGCACTTTTTGGGATGAGCACTAGGTGTTCTATGGAAACCAATTTGACAATAAACTTCATATATTGGAAAAAAACATGCACATTCATACACACACATACACTTATACATGCACTTATACACATGCACTTATACATGTATACATCTTATTTTCCCAAATTGATCATAGTATACTGTCTGTAGCTTATTTTCACTTAAGAGATCTTTGGACATTAATATGAAAACAACTATATCGACATGTTCTTTTAAATGGCTGCATAGTATTCTATGACACAACTACACCATCATCTATTCCGTGGTTCTCTTCTTTGTGCCATCTTTTCTTTGAAGTCCACGTTTATAATAAGTCATTCTTTCTGAATTTATTCAAGCTCCGTTTCTAGTGAGGGGAGCTGACTTCTCCCGTAGCTGTTCCTGCCACGGTTGCTATTGACTGGTTGTACTACTATATATTGCATCGATCTTTGTCTCTTTCCCTTTGCACTTCATACACTGCTCTGCATGGTGGAGACAACCCTCCTTACTGTCCTGCCAGAGAAACTCATGCCTCCCCTGAATGTCTTCTGTGCTCTGCATCCCCCTGTGCTGAGCTGTTTCCAGAGACCTGCTCCATCTACTTGGCTTTGCTGACCATGCTCCCTTCCCAGGGTTTAGATTCTCCAGGCTGCATTTAGACTTAGACCATCTGTCCCTGAAGGTTAGATCTCATGTCTTGGACACTGTCTGGGAAGCTACACAGTGACCTCCCTAGTTAGAACCTTCTAGTTCAATTGAGACATCTTCTGGGTCCAGAATGGCCTCATCCTATCATATTTCTCTGAGTCTCTGCCTCCCAGGTGTCCTCATATTCCAGAGGAAATTCACTCTACCCTAAGTTTCCAAGAAGAAAGAAGTTCTGAGTTAAGAGTCACGAAGGAAATTCTCACCCTACCCCCACCCTTCCTTGAAATACAGGTCTGTTGTAAAAACACTATTCCTGCCCAGCGTTGTGGGGTCAAGGAACAAAATTAAGTAAGCTAATACAGAAAGTATAGCTCCTTTTTGAACTGCTGCTATCCCTCCAGAAAAGCGTTCTTAGGATCTTGAATTTTGTTAACACCTCCCTATAACATCATATTTGGATCACACTAGCCTCAAACACATTATTTCAACAGCAGATAGCAGGATACATCAGCTTCCTTGTTCCATAGGCAGTTGGGGTGGGAGGTAGAAGAATTGAATGCAAAGTGCCACTTCTAAATTAGACATTGCAGCTGTACAGACTATCATAATGACTTCACCCAAAAAGCATGCAAAAATCTCCAAGAAGATGTCAATCACATGAAAAAAAAAAAAAGAAGGAAACAATAATTAAGGCTCCCAACTAGCCAAGAAATCCTTTCCCTCTTCATTAATGGCCCAAGCTTTTTCCTCCTGAGTGGAGGGCGTCCCTTGTGTAGACACAGCTTGATGGCTGTAAGGTTCCAGCTGTTTAAGTGGAGCCGGCCAATATCCATCAGGATGTTAGACAATTGCCAGGAAAACTCTGACAAGCAGCTCATTTTTCATCTAAGAATTCGATTGAAATTCTATCTCCTTCACCCGTGCCGTTTAATTTAATCGATAGAACATTACACTATGTCACATTTAGTATTAAAAATAAATGAAACAGACCAGATATTTGAAAACTGGGCATTTGTTTTTGCAGGCATTTTGACTTTGCAGTGGCAAACATCCCCACTTGCAGTGCTAAAGAAGCCAAACACGAAGAAGTGTCACTTCGAATTAAGCAGTTATCACTTTACGTTTATTGGGGTTTTGGTCCCATATTTTCCTCAGATTTCCAGTCCCTTTTAACTCAACCGAAGTTCTCATTAGTGACAAGCCCTACAGAGGAATGAAAATGCTTGACGGCACAGCCTTTCACATTTATGGATTGCTGTTAGGAGGCGAACATGACAGATGTCTTGGGTGGAAAAGAAATATTTGCAGCAGATTATATCACCACTGTTCATTCAAGTAAACTGAAGCGGCATCACAGTTTAGAATTTCAAAACACAGAGTAGTTATTTCAACATATTAGTGGACTTCTGGGTGATGATTTGTTGCCAGAAGTAATAACCCCAAAGCATAAATCTAAATGTAAGCTAAATCTAAAGTTGCACAATGGTTTCTTCCCCCAATGTGTTCATTTGAGATAGAAGCAGAGAATTTCTGGGCTGGAAGGAATCTTGAACATCATTTTAACCCAACTGTGAAGTCCTCCTTTTTTTAAATAGAGGAGGAACTTGAGACACCACAGCCTCCGTGCCATGCTCAAGGTTACACTGTGGGTGGCAAAGCCAAAACTCTAAGCCAGCTCTGACTGATTTTGATGAAAAGGTCATCTCTCCTTTCTTGATCTCCAAAACAACATCAACATTCCACCTGCTCATGAACCTGATCCAACTTTTACTTTCAGCTTAAATGTGGGCTTCCAAAACCTTCCCTCCCAGACTTACAGTCTCTTCCACACACTCCTAGTCCTGCTCCTAACTTCTCAATATTCGACATGACAGGTCTTTTCTTTGGTTCCTCAAACATGACCCAGATTATTCTCCAGACTGACTCAGCATCTGTTCCTTGGGTTCTGAGATGGCCACCACAATGGCCACATGCCTGGCCCATTCAGGTTCTAACCTTCCCAGAAGTGTCTTCTCTCTTTTCTCCCCACTAACCCTCCCATCTCCAGCCCTATCAGCCTTTGGCTGAGAAATCCTTCTTTCATGTTGCCAGTGCCTACACCATCAACAGATTTTAAGTGGACCCTTTTCCCTCCCAGACACACAAAGGTTCCATCAATGCTAGGCCATCATGGGTGATTTCAGTCATACAGCACTTTATCATCTTGATTTTTATGTGGTTTTTAGACTTCTAAATTGACAGGGTTTTTTTTACATGTATATAACTACTCTTACTGATAGCAAATATTTGAAGAAATGGAAATTTTCATGCGCTACTGAGATTATAAATTATTACAACTTCTTAGTGTAATCCAGTACCTTAAAAATGCATATACCCTCAGCATTACCCTCTTACCCAAACCAGACAAAGATGCCACAAGAAAATTAAAGGCCAATATCTCTGATGACGATAGATGCAAAACTCTTCAACAAAATATAAGTAAACCAAATTCAACAATACATTAAGAGGATCATACACCATGATGGAGAGAGATTTATTCCAGAAATATAAGGATGGTTCAACATCTACAAGTGAGTCAATGTGATACACAAGATAAATGCAGAGAAAGCATGTGACAAAACTCAGCCTCCATTTATGATAAAAATTCCCAACAAAGTGGGTATGGAGGAAACATGCTTCAACATAATAAGGGCCATATGTGACAAGTCCACAGCTAACATCATACTTAATGGTGAAAAGTTGAAAGTCTTTCCTCAAAGATCACGAACAAGACAAATATGTGTACTGTCACCGCTTTTAGTCAACACAGTATTAGAAGTCCTCACCAGAGCAATTAGGCAAGACACCCACATTGGAAAGAAAAAAGTGAAATGGTCACTTTTTGCAGATGGCATATGATACATTGAAAACCTAAAGACTCCATCAAAAAACTGTTACAACTAAAAAGTGAATTCAGTAAAGTTGCAGCATACAAAATCAAATGCAAAAATCTTTTGTGTTTCTATACACTAATAATGAAAAGAAAAGAGAGAAAGAAAACAACCCCATTTACAAGTGCTTCAAAAATAAAATACTTAGGAATAAGTTAAACCAAGGAATTAAAAGATTTGTATATGGGGAACTACAAGACATTAATGAAAAAAATTAAAGACAAAACAGATATTCCATGCTGATAGATGGAGAAATCAATATTGTTAAAACACTTCCCAAAGCAATCCACAGATTCAATGCAATCCCTATCAAATAACATTTTTCAAAGAAATGGAATAATCCTAAAATTTGTGTGGAAACACACACACACACACACACACACACACACGCACATGCACACAAATAGCCAAAGCAATCTTGAAAACAAGAACCAAGCTGGAGGCATCACACTCCCTAATTTCAAGCTATTTTGCAAAGCTGTAGTAATTAAAACAGTATGGTATTGGCATAAAAACAGACACTTAGATCATGGAACAAAAGAGAGCTCACAAATGAACCCATGCATATATGGTCAATTAATTTATGACAAAGAAGCCAAAAACGTGTGATGCCAAAAGCACAGTCTTTTCAATAAATGGTGCTGGGAATATTGGACAGCCACACGCAAAAGAATGAAACTTAAACACTATCTTACACCATACACAAAAATTAATTCAAAGTGGATTTAAGATTTAAACATAAGACCCAAAACTATAAAGTTCCTAAAAGTAAACACAGGCAGTAAGCTCCTTGACATATGTCTTGGTGATGACTTTTTTTATGACAGCAAAAACAAAAATAAGTAAATGTGACTACATCATGCTAACAAGCTTCTACACAGCAAAGAAAACCAACAAAATGAAAAGGGAACCTGCTGAGTAGGAGAGGATATTGCAACTCATATCTCTGATTAGGGGGCTAATATCCAAAACATATAAAGAACTCATACAACTCAATACCAAAAAATAAGCAATCCAATTAAAAATGGGCAGAAGATCTGCACAGACTTTTTTTGTTGTTGTTGTTGAAAGATAATTTATTTTTTTAATTTTTTATTTTTTTAGTTTTTTTTCAATATATGAAATTTATTGTCAAATTGGTTTCCATACAACACCCAGTGCTCATCCCAAAAGGTGTCCTCCTCAATACCCATTACCCACCCTCCCCTCCCTCCCACCCCCCATCAACCTTCAGTTTATTCTCAGTTTTTAAGAGTCTCTTATGCTTTGGCTCTCTCCCACTCTAACCTCTTTTTTTTTTCCTTCCCCTCCCCCATGGGTTTCTGTTAAGTTTCTCAGGATCCACATAAGAGTGAAACCATATGGTATCTGTCTTTCTCTGTATGGCTTATTTCACTTAGCATCACACTCTCCAGTTCCATCCACATTGCTACAAAAGGCCATATTTCATTTTTTCTCATTGCCACGTAGTATTCCATTGTGTATATAAACCACAATTTCTTTATCCATTCATCAGTTGATGGACATTTAGGCTCTTTCCATAATTTGGCTATTGTTGAGAGTGCTGCTATAAACATTGGGGTTGTGGAGGTTCCTCAAAAAATTAAAAATAGACCTACCCTATGACCCAGCAATAGCACTGCTAGGAATTTACCCAAGGGATACAGGAGTACTGATGCACAGGGGCATTTGCACCCCAATGTTTATAGCTGCACAGACTTTTTTTAAAGAAGACATACAGGTGGCATTACAGGTACATGAAAAGGTGCACAACATCATTAATCACCAGGAAAATGGAATCAAAACCACAATGACATATCACCTCACACCTGTCAGAATGCCTACTATCAAAAAAAGAAATGTGTTGGCAAGCCTGTGGAGAAAAGGAAACCCTTGTGCATAGTTGGGAATGAAAATTGGTGCAGCCACTATCAAAAACAGTATGGCGGTTCTTCAAAAAATTTAAATAGAATTACCATATGATCCAGCAATTCCACTTTGGGGTATTTATCTGGAATTTGGGTATTTTTGTCTACAATTCCATTACTAGAAATGTATCATAAGGAAGTCATCAGAGATGTACATGAGGGTGCTCACTTAGGACAGTTTTGTCAATGGGAAATATTAGAAACCACATAAAGGTTCAGAAATAGAAGAACGGTCATGTAAGTTATGGTACCTTCAATAAAGGAACTCTAATCATTAAAAGCACTGTAATAGAGGGGTGTCTGGGTGGCTCAGTCAGTTAAGTGTCTGACTTTGGCTCAGGTCATGATCTCACGGTCTGTGAGTTTGAGTCCTGCTTGGGCTCTATGCTGACAGCCTGGAGCCTGCTTCAGATTCTGCGTCTTTCTCTCTCTCTGCCCCTGCCCCAGTTTCTCTTTCTCTCTCTCTCTCTCTCTCTCTCTCTCTCTCTCTCTCTCTCATACACACACACACACACACTCACTCTCTCTCTCAAGAACATTTAAAAAAAATTTTAAAGCACTGTAGAATATACGATATGAAAAATCATATTCACATTCACAATATAATGGCATTTTAAGCAGTTTATAAGAGTGTGTGTCATCATGCTTTTTTTTTTTTAATTTACAGTTACAGATCTGGAAATTTACAGTCACAACGCTTGCAGGATAAAAAATATTTGCAGTGGTCACCCTAAGTAATAGGATAGAAAGTGACTGTATTTTACCCATATTTTCCAAAAGTTCTATACTAAGCCTGTTGCTTTGTAAATAACATTATAGACTATATCAAAGGGTTACTCTGGAATAATATCATTAAATCTGGAATCTATTCATTTATGTATACCAACTATGTGTTAAGTACTGCTAGGGACTCCCGTACACTTAAAATTTATACAAAGATAAATAAAACAGAAGTCTCTGATCTCAAGAGACTCATAGTTCAATAGGAGAGAGACAAAAACAAACAGTTACTGTTCAGTGGGGTGAGTGCTTGAGGAGCATAAAGAGGGGGTCTATCAAACTCATAAGGAAAACCTGAACAGAGAAGGGCCTGGTAAGCAGAGGCTTACAGAGTTAGCCAGACAACAGCACTTAGGCAAAGCACACCCCCTCTGACTTAGGACTTTTTGAAGTATTTCCATCAGCATATTAAAGATAACCCCTTTATGAAAATAAAGGAGAAAAACAAGGCTTTTTGTGGCAACTAGAGATTTTCCTAGCATCATACTCACAGGTCATAAACCTCAGCCCTGCAAGTAACTGAAAGAATAATCAGAATCCCGACTCCAATTTCCAAGGCAGGTTGGAGATGATCAGCCTCCCAACTAACTCCATCTATTTAGGTCTATTTGGATCAGATGTCAAAGCAGTTCACGCATCACCACCTGATTCCCGGTTCTCCTGCTTTGTTAGGACCACAGCACACTACCGTAACCACCTTGAATCTGCCAACAGCCTACAAATATCTTTCCTGTTTATGGGGGAAGGTGGTGAAGAAGATGGGCAAGAAAAGTTCATTAGAACTTCTTACATGCGTTTTGCAACTATTTCGACAAACACCTGTGCATCAGGTCACATGAGAAGAAAAAGCAAAGAACTGAAAAAGTAGCTTCCCCTCAACATCACAAAAAGAAACAGACTCAAACAGGGACTTTCTTTCCTCCTAAGCCAGCACTCTTTCGAAGCACCACCTTCCCTCCAGATGGTTCCAGGTGCCACCATGCGGTTTTAGAATGAGCACAGAGACTATCCCTGACTTTGCCACTAGGGTTTCCATGGCTTCATCAGTGCTGATGGTCAAAGCACTTCAGCCATGTTTTTGGCTTGGTGAAAGTAACCAGATGCAACACTAGAAGGTCCCCATTGAGCATCCAGCAACAAGAACATCACCACTGTCCTGTGTCGGTACATCCTCTGGTCTAAGAAGCCCAAGAATGTGAAGATTTCCACTGTAACATTTCCACTAAAGCTACTGACTGAGTCCTATTGGTTGAGCAAGAAAATGACCAATTCCCTCTCTCTATTTTAAGGTCAGGGCTTTTCTCCTCTGGGAATTAGCTTTCTCAGACCACTTTACATAAAAGTTCTCGTCTCTTAGGATCATTCAAACTGCTTGCTGTAAAATTTAAAAATAACCCATTTCTGATTATTGTCATTCATTGCCATCACTGGAAAATGTCAGCACATAGCTAGGAGTAAAGTCCCCGGCTTCTAATAGCATTGAAACATTATGTTCTCAGAGTTGTTTATAACAGGAGGAAAACTTAGAATTAGGTAATGCTGATGATTTAGCAGTCCCCTGTGTTGCAAATACTAACAGACATTGAAGCTCACAATGTGACCTTTGGGTACACATAAAAAATACATGATAAAACTGGTAGTCCTGGCATTGTATTTCCCCACAGGCCACCATCAGCATTGGGAGGCAACAAACCTTTATGTCTTTGATCACAGGAAAGTATGAGGAGTGATTTTGCTTAATCTTAAAAGAAGCGTCTAATAAAAAAGAGAGCTTGCTAATAATTAACTATAGCCTCTGGACCTCTCTGGAGGACCTTTTAACTCTTTCAAAACTACCTTACAGAATGGGCGGATTTATGATGGTTTTATAGAGCACAAGGGACATATTCAGCAAGACATATTTCAAAAGAGGAATGGTATAGCCCAGTTACATATTCTTTTCAACATGTTGAAAATTTTGTCCTAAGACCTATTAATGTGTTTTGCAAGATTAGAAAACCTGTTTATTTTTTACTTCATTCTCTCCTTTAACTCTCAGTGGGTTTATATGATATGCTGGCGTGGTCAAGTACTGACAGAATCCTGGGTCTATATGAGCTGCCATCCTAAGAGTCAGTGAATTGATTAGCTGTGTAAAATGAGTATTTTCTGTACTGCTGACTGAATTTACAGTTACCACGTTTTGAAACTGAACACGGAGGGGACCTTGAAAACACTCCAGAATGTTCCACAAAATACTGAGAAGGCTTTAACATTGGATCTCTTCTTGTTCCTTTCTACCCTTTGGCTTCCAGAATATTAAAAATATGTAATTATCTTAGAGATCGTGAGAACTTTGACTTGAAGCAAACCCTTCAGTTTGAACTGACAAAGTCTTCATAATAGATTTTACTGGTAATGAAAATAATTGCCTTCATGTTGTAGGGAATTAGGTCTGTTTCAATCAAATTTGTATTTAACAACAAAAACAAAAAATGATATACAAATGCAAACCAGTGCATATTTTCAGGTTATTGGAGGCTGTAAAAGAGGTAGCTCAAATTTCCTCCAGACAATAATGTGTTGGATTTTTAGATCCTCCAGCCCACTATTAGATTAACATGCATTAGCACAGCTGGGGTTTGATACTGGTGCAGAGAGATGATTCATATCTGTTCGCTCACTCTTAATCTCTCAAGGTAAAAAATTAATGTGACTGCTACTCTAACGGGTACATATTAATAAAAGATTACTTTAAAAATAAACAAAACTCTCCATGATAAAATTTATCACCCTCAAATTTTAAATTATAAGATACTCATTTGTCTACACTGACATGATGCTCTGCTTCAGGATCTCAAAATATTGAATTAAGCTATGACAATATCAACAGAGACACTTTGATTCAGTAGTATGTTAAGTAGATAAAACATTAAAGTTATCACTTGGAGGAGAACGCTTTTACTTTTATAGATCTGATATGTTGCAAGCCCCATCTCTCAACCTAACAAGTCCCCTCTCTTATCTGGACTGTGCCAATTCCACATTTAACAAGACAACTGAATTTGGAGTGAGGTGGCTTCAAATTACATACTGACCTATCCCTAGCTGACTGTGTGACCCTTATTTATCATGTATGAACCTCAATTTTCTTCTTGGGCAAAGTGGTTTTTCACCTGCTTGCCTAAAAGAGTTTCCTAAAGATCAAATAAGGCTTGCAGGACTTTTTTTTTTTTTTAAATATGTGAACATTATACTATGTAAGCTCCTTACACCAGTTAGAACTAAATTCAGTTGATGAGGAAGACAACTCAAAATGATAATGGCTCACACCCTATGACACAAGTGAGAACCTCATTTCTTTCTCATGTGAAGCAGCACAGAAGAAGCTTTCCAGGGTTGGTATAATGGCTACAGAAGGCAAAGACCCAAACTCTTTCTCTTTTGATGTTTTTCCTCTTAATGCTCCACCATTCTTAGCCCCCACCTCCCTAGTCATGACCAAGATGGCTACCACCATCTTTGCATTCCAGATGGTAAGGAAGAAAAAGTAAGGGAGCATTTGTCCTCCCTTCAAGGGTACTTTTGGGAATTGCACATGACACTCCAGATGGTATATACTGGCCAGAGCTTAGAGACCAAGCTGCACGAGAGGTTGAGGAAACATGTGCCCAGCTGAAAACCTGACATCCTACTACAAAGAAAGAAGGAGATGGTGGTTACTGGGGACCAATTAGTAATCTGTGACACAGATCATTTTTTCAGCTTCCATAAGAATGCTACATGCTCTAGTACCACCTTTCTTTGAAGCCCTATTAAAACTCTCCTATCTGGGATACATTTCTGCGAAACTCTATTCTCTAGTTTTTAGATGACACGGATCACACAATTAACTAACTACAAGAGAATATTTAACAGCAGATAATAGCTTACTGCTGCCAAAATCTCTAACACGAGATCTCTTTACAACTTCTTCCTACCTTGCCTGCGCCACTAATTGCCAGAAGTCAAATTTATCCCTGTAAATATAGATGTAATTACATCATTTCCTTGATTAAAGCTTGTAGCAGTGCCCTCTGGCTAAGGAGACCACAGGTTCCCATTTGTCCAAGACAGTCCTGAGTTCTGGCTCTTGTCCTTAGTATCCCATCCAGTTTAGCACTTGTCCTGGATTTTTACTTTTTTACCAAAGGGATATTAATGCATTCTTACAAATATTAATATTTGTATAAAAATAAGTCATGCTGTGCTTACTGGACCTCTGCTTTATGCTTCCAGCTTCTGCCATAGACTCTTCCAGTGCTGAGAAGCATGGGCAATGAATAGATTTCTTACACATTTGATAAAATTGAGGCTAGCCAGTGATAATCCAACTCTCTCTTCCCAGTCCCTTCAAGAGCCAACTTGTTACATCTCCCAAGAACAGCACACATCATTGACCATTCATTCATGAAGTGAACTGCACTTTGATACATTTGGGTAGCATCAGTTAACTCCTAGTCCAGTGGCACCTCTTTCAAAGTGCAGGAAGTTACCAGATAGACAGTTGGCTAGTCAGGTGGAAACATGAAAATTATCAGTTAAATATAAGTGAGAATGGGTGCACGAAAAGAGAGACTGAGAAACCCTGCTAGGGGATATAGAAAAATTAAGACGAATTTCCATTTTTCAAGAAAATGGATGATGAAAAAGTAACTCATGCCAAGTATTTATCAAGAATGGCTATCCACTGTGTGTGATACTGGTATCACTAGCCACCTGAAAAGCCGAAAGCCTAGAAGTTGTGAAGAAACACGAGCAACCCCTCCAAAAGTTAAAAAGATTGTGCCCAAACATGATAACGTAGCATGTGCAGCCAGAGAAGGTAAGTTTCCAAATCCCATGGTAAAGCATGACTTTTCATTGAGATCAAATGACTCTTCTAAATTAATATTGCTCATTTTTAATTCCAAGCTGTGTTGTGCAAGTATGAAAATAAAGGGACAATCGTCATTGTGCTCTCCATCAGTGGAAGAAAACCTCAAATAACAGTTTTACATCAGAGCCTACAGCTTCAAATAGAAAGTTCATTCAAAAGTGGTTCAATTGTCTTCATCAACTTACAAAATAAAATTGTTCATGCTGGCATAGTTGAAACAGCTGACATTTGTACAAATGATACTGTAAATTCAGTTAAAATTTTCAACATTGCCAATAGTGTTTTTTTGTTGTTGTTGTGGTAAAACAATCAGAAATTTTGATGGAGCCCAGTATTGTAGTAAAAAAAAAAAATCTAAAGAAATACATTTAAAAGACAGGAACGATAGAGAGCTCTGCTTGGAATTGGTTGTAGTGCCCATGTGATTCACAAGTTTGTAAAAACTAGCTGTAGTATTCTACTGTTCAAAACACAATAGTATTGGAGAACTTTAGTTCTCAAGTTTTATATACTTACTACATAGTTACAATTATTTAAAGCTTTTAGGGATTTTTGATTACTAAAAACAAAGCTTACAACAAGGAAGTCATCAAAACTTACCCCTCTAAAAGTAACAGAAAAACTGTAGTGAAAAAATGAAATGACAAGAGTTTAAAGGGTATGTAAGTTTCAGTTTTGAGATTCTTTAATTGTCCCTTAGAATAGATTACTTGTAGGGAGAATCCTTTGGTAGAGCTATTTTTAATCGGGTAAGTTTTTATTCTATTCTGGAGTGGAATAAAATTGAGAGTGCCTGTAATTTTGCAACATTTATATTTGGCAAAAATTTGAAAACATCATAAACAGACAACTTATTTGATTTTTGTTATAAAAATATTTGTTGGAGGTACACTGAATAGAGGGGGGAATCGCCCAAGATGTTTACACATTTCAATATGAAAAAAACTGAATTAAGAACATCCTCCATTTAGCATAATTTGTTTTGAACATTCCTCAGTGCCTGCAGGGAGAGGATTTTCTCAATTAAAAAAAAAAAGAGTTCACTGAAGTTATCAAACATTCTAATCGAGGTATCATAAAATAGAGCCTTAAACATTACTGTTTTATTAAAACCTTAAAAATAAAATATTGAAAAATATATTCAGAAAAATACTAATAGCATGGTATTAAAGATAGTTATAAATAAAAAACAGATTAAAATGAGACTATATATCAAGAATAATTGTTTTGCTCATATTTTTGTCATCCTAGCTTTCATTTTTGCTTTTTTGCTTTAACATACAAGATGGTTTTTGTTTTTAGAAAGCATTTTCTCTTCAAAAAGTTTAATAGGGGCTCCTGGGTGGCTCAGTCAGTTAAGCATCTGACTCTTGGCTTCAGCTCAGGTCATGATCTCATGGTGAGGAAATCAAGCCCAGTGTGGGGCTTTGCACTAGGCGTGGAACCTGCTTGGGGTTCTCTCCCCTTGTCTCTCTGCCCCCCCCAAAATAAATAAATAAACTTTTAAAAGTTTAATAGAATCAATATGATGGTCCACAAACCCAAAAAATTAAATTCCAATGATTTTCAGCATCTCCTTTAACTCTCAAGTGTCTCAATTTGGACATTAAGTTTTACAGTCATCCAAACAATAGGCAACAGAGTAAAGCTGCATTCCCTGTGATGTGGGGCCTTCTGAACCTTTCTGGTCTCTTCTTCCACATTTCCACCCTACCCTTCCCCAAAGCCTCCATACTCACGCCACACACTGCTCACCCGGCCAGGAGCGGAGGTCACCAGCTCTGCTCTGCCCCCACACTTGGCTCTGGCTACAATGCCCTGTGCTCTCATAACCCGGGCGAACTCCAATTCCACCATTAACTCCAACTCCAGTAACTTCTGCCAGCTTTCCCTGGCTCTTTCTTCCCACCTTCCCACCCCCAGCACTAGTTTTGTGCTCATCTAGGTCCCCACAGAGCTTTACATACAATTCTGACTGCCACAGCCCCACTGTTTTGTTTCTGGTCCTTCTATCTGGATGGGGAGAGCTGAGATGTCATGAACTTTAGCCCCTTCATCTCTGTGCACTTAGAGCCTGACTCAGTACCTGACACATAGGGCTCATTAGGTACATATTTGTTGAATGGAATGTGTTGTAGTGCAGAGTTGGCCTTTCAGAATCTCCTAAAATAACTACATAGGCATCTCCCTATTCTATGTTTGTACACAAGGCCCCTCCAGGACTTGATCCACTAGCTGCTGAGCTCTAGCAAGGCCTGGTTGTCTCGGGAGGATGGTAGATTTATGATCATCTACTGGCATGCTCTTGCTAGGTCTCTAGGGTGAGTAATTAACTTCGGCTGTCTGGTGATAGATTTTAACTTCATCAAAATCAGAAATAGCTATCGTGTGTGTGTACGTGCGCATATGTATGTACATGTATGTGTACACACACACACAATGAACCCTGATAAATAAGCCAAGAATGGGCCTACACACAAAACCTGCCTAAAAAGTCTAACTACCATAAAGGGTGATGAATATAATCTAAGCCTGTTTTTTAAAGCCAGACATAGCCTCCTTTTACTGGATAAGAGGGACTTAAGAAGATGTTCCATCAAAGTGAACCTGTGACCTATACCATGGTGGGGTCCATGTTGTGTTATAGATATAATTTAAAGGTGTGAGTGCAGATATATGTACGTGTACATCACCAACACCTTGAATAGATAATACATTATTCAGATATCCACTGTCATCAGTAATGTTAAGAATTACATAGGCAAGGGGGTCCCGGGTGGTTCAGTCAACTATGCATCCAACTCTTGATTTCGGCTCAGGTCACGATCTCACAGTTTGTGGGCTCTGAGCTGACAGCATGGAGCCTGCTCGGGAGTCCCTCTCTCTGCCGCTCCCCCACTCACACACATGCTCTCTCAAAATAAATAAAAACATTTAAAAGAAAAAAAAAAAGACTCACAGAAGCAACAGCTCAGTAGTAACAGAAAGGCCTTAGAGTTAGGTCAGAATTCTGACTTCATCTTTCCTTGAGCCTCGGTTTCTTCCTCAACAACACGTGGCAATATTGTCTGCCATTCAGGGTTGTTCAGACAATGAAAGAGAAGATGAGGGCATAGCTAGCTAAATGGTAAAGTGGTTATATTTCTTATAAGGTCCGTCCTATCTGACTACCATATATAACCTGCTAACATCTCAAGCAGCCTATTTTTATTCTCTCAAGTCCCCCAGGTCCCATCGCTGCCAGAGTCTGCCATCAGTGGCATTTGCAGCACACCCTTCCTCCACAGATCCACAGGATGCTGTCCTGCCCAGGATCTCCCCTGCTGCTTGCCTCTAGAAGGCAAGAGGGGAGCAGGGTTCTCTGAGCCCACCAAAATTTGGCTGGGCTCCATAGTCAGCCTGGTGATTCATGTCCTTTGAGCTGCTGAATGAATTTAAAGTGTTACCAAGGAAATTTGCAATTCACGGCAGGTAGATGCCGAAATTACAGAAGCACTTTCTTCAAATAAGTGGCAACGTGTATATGTGCCCACAAGAATGAAGGCACCTTGGAAAGCACCAGAGGAAACTTTTCTTCACACATCAGAGCAGACCGCCAAACACTAATGTCATTTTATCACCTTCTAGTGTGTACAAATGCACAAATGCATAAGAAATCTTATCACAGAGAAGCCAGGTTCAGAGGCAAATATTTCACATCTTTTTAAATGTGAACAGTGAATTGATACGTAGGAAACTGAACAGAACTGACGAATGATTATGTTATTCAATTAATTCCCTTTACATAGGATTTAAAATCTTTCAAGAGAATTTTTCCTCTCCTTATCAATACAACTGATTTTTCTAAGTCTCTCTGCTGCATTTGGTGCAACGTTTTTTAGGTTTTTAATTCCAGTTAACATACAGTGTTATATTCGTTTCAGGTGTGCAATATAGTGATTTAACACTTCAACACAACACCGAGTGATCATCACAGCAAGTGATGTTCATCCCCCCCACCCACCTCCCCTCTGGTAACCATCAGTTTGTCCTCTATAGTTAGAAGTCTGTTTCTTGGGTTGCATCTTTTTTCCACCCTTTGCTTAAGTTCTTAAATCTTAAGTGAAATCATATGGTATTCGTCTTTCTCTGATTTTGCTTAGCATAATACTTTCTAGCTCCATCCATGTTGTTGCAAACAGTAAGATTTCATATTCCATTGTGTGTGTGTATGTACACACACACACACACACACACACACACACACACCAGATCTTCTTTATCCATTCATTAGTTGATGGACACTTGGGCTGTTTCCATAATTTGTCTATTGTTGATAATGCTGCTATCAACATTAGGGTGCATGTATCCCTTTGAATTAGTATTTTTGTATTCTTTGAGTAAATACCTAGCAGTGCAATTGCTGGATTATAGGGTAGTTCTCTAACTTTCTGAGGAACCTCCACACTGTTTTCCAGAGTGGCTGCACCAGTTTCATTCCCATCAACAGTGTAAGAGGGTTCCCCCTTTCTCCTCATCCTCACCAACACCTGTTGTTTCTTAGGTTTTTGATTTTAGCCATTCTGACAGGTGTGAAATGATATCTTGCTGTGCTTTGGGGTTGTATTTCCCTAATGGTGAATGATGTTGAGCATCTTTTCATGTCTGTTGGTCATCTCTGTCTTCTTTGGAAAAACGTCTATTCATGTCTTCTACCCACTTTTTTTAATATTTACTTTTGAGGCAAGGGAGGAAGAGAGAGAGAGAGAGAGAGAGAGAGAGAGAGGAAGACAGAGGATCCAAAGTAGGCTCTGTGCTGACAGTAGAGAGCCTGATGTGGGACTCAAAGTCATGAACCTCGAGATCATGACCTAAGCCAAAGTTGGGCACTTAACCAACTGAGCCACCCAGGTACCCCTGCACATTTTTAATAGGAGTATTTGTTTTTTGGCTGTTGAGTGTGAGAAGTTCTTTATATATTTTGGATATTAACTCTTCACCAAACATGTCATTTGCAAATATCTTCTCCCATTCCATAGGTTGCCTTTTAGTTTTGTTAGTTGTTTCCTTTGCTGTGCAGAGCTTTTTGTTTTGATGAAGTCCCAATAGTTATAGTTTTGCTTTTGTTTCCCTTGCCTCAGGAGACCTATCTAGTAAAGTTGCTACAGGGCAATTTTCTTATATTTGGCTTTCAGCTTTTTTTTTTTTTCTTTAATGGACTTTAGCCAGCTCATTAAATCATGCACTGGATTTCAATTTCTGTAACTATTTTGTGCAATTCTGGGAGATTTGGATTTTGTGGGCTTTAAGGTTTTATAGTATTCCATTTAAACTGTGTCACCGTTTTAGCTATACTGGTTTTGCATTATTTTGTTGTCATAGTGCCCCTGGGGATAACAAAATGCATTTCTAATTTTTACAGTCTAATTTCACATTTTATCACTACAAGTTAAATATAGAAATCTGGGGCGCCTGGGTGGCTCAGTCAGGTAAGTGTCCGATTTGGCTCAGGTCATGATCTCATGGTTTGTGAGTTCAAGCCCCACATTGGGCTCCATGCTGACAGTGCAGAGCCTGCTTGAGATTCTCTCTCTCTGCCCCTCCCCTGCTTGCTCCCTATCCTTCTGTCTCAAAATAAATATTTAAAAATATATATAGAGAGAAACCTTATAACCATACAGGTCCCTCTGCCTCTTCCTTTTATGTTCTAGCTGTCATAATGCATGACATCTATATGGACTAAAACCCAAAAATGTTGCTCTCAACTGTCACAATTTAAACAATCTAAAAGGAAAATACAGCCTTTGATATTTACCATTTTTATTCTTCTTTAATTACTAAAGTTTCAAGTTTCCCTTTAGTATCATTTTTTTCTCAGCCTAATTAACTGTGAGTATTTCTTTTGGACAGGTCTGATGGTAACAATTTCTCAGTTTTGCCTTCCTTCCTAATCTGTTTTTATGGAATACAAAATTCTGAGTTTATAGTTTTCTCTCCCCAAGCACTTCAAACATAGTTCCACTGTCTTCTGACCTCTCTAATGACAGAAACCTTCAGTAATTCACATTCTTGTCCCCCCTATATGTAATGTGTTATTTCAAGATTTTTTTCTTATTTTTGGTTTGTAGCAATTTAATGATGCAGTGTCTGGGTTCAGTTTTCTTTGAGTTTATCTTGTTTGGGTTTTGCTTAGATTCTTCAATCTGTGAAGTTGTGTCTCTCACCAAATTTGGGAAGTTTTCAGTCATTGAGTATTTTTTTTTCCTATATCAGTCTTTTTCTTTCCTTCAGGAACTCAAATCACAAAAATAGACATTTGGCTATTATCTCCAATGTCCCTAAGACTCCACTCTATTTATTTTTGCTCTGTCGTTCAGATTAAGTATTACTGATCTACCTTTCTACTAGCTAACTCTTTCGTTGGTCATCTGCATTCTGCACTGAGCTATCCAGGCAATTTTTTGTAATGATATTTTATTTTTCATTCCCAAAATTTCTTTGGTCTCTGTTATGTTCGCCTATTTCCCTGTGTAGAAATTCCATCTTTCCATTAACGTTTTCATCTTGATATGGAACATAGTAATAGCAAATTGAAGTCTTTGATTCCAAACTCTGGCTCATCGTGGGGTCTTTGTTCCTTGTGAATTGGCCACCTTTTCCTGATGGCTATTGTTTTTGCTATGTTGTGTAACTTTGAATTGTATGGACATTTTGAGTATTATAAGATTTTAGGTCCTGCTAAAGTCTTCTGGAGAATTTTTATTTTTCCTTTGTTTTCGCAGACAAAGGACCCAGTGAGGCCTAGTTCAAGCCTGTCTCCCCTGCCCTGGGCAATGGTTCCACTACCAGTTGGGTTTTCAAAGACTTTGCCAGACTGCTCTGGGTGTGTCCCATGCCTGCACAGGCGCAGCATGAAGCTGGAACTTTCTCGGGTTCAAACATATAAGTAGGACCCCCTTTCTTCAGCTTTTCTGGCAGTCCCCACTCTCTAGCGCCCCGTTTTCTGGCCTGCTAGCCTGAAAGATGTGCTTTTTCTTAGAGTTTAAGCTGCAGCTACAACTCTGCAACTGGGGCCCAATCTCAAGGCAAGTTGGAGAATTTAAAAAGGGGAAATAGGGGCGCCTGGGTGGCGCAGTCGGTTAAGCGTCCGACTTCAGCCAGGTCACGATCTCGCGGTCCGTGAGTTCGAGCCCCGCGTCGGGCTCTGGGTTGATGGCTCAGAGCCTGGAGCCTGTTTCCGATTCTGTGACTCCCTCTCTCTCTGCCCCTCCCCCGTTCATGCTCTGTCTCTCTCTGTCCCAAAAATAAATAAACGTTGAAAAAAAAAAAAAAAAAATTTAAAAAAAAAAAAAATAATAAAAATAAAAAAAAAATAAAATAAAAAGGGGAAATAATTGGAACTTCATTTCCAATGAGACTCCCTTGTCTCATCTGTTCTTGCTAAATTTTTAGGGTTCTCAGGTAAATGCTTTTTGTGTTTTGTCCAGAGTATTAGTTGTAATCACTAAGAGAAGGAGGCTACTCCATCTTGGCCAATAGCCCAATTCAACCACTTGGTTGTTTTCGAGTCTTCCTGTTTCCCTTGTTGTCTTATTCTTTCCTTATAGCTTCCTTTTCTTAATCTAATTACTTGAAGCAAAATTATTTTATTGTCTATCCCAATGTTCTATGATCAAGTTATTGCTTATAAAAGGTGAACTCTTACCTTGTCTGTTTTAGAATTTTATGATGTGAGTTCATCTTCAGTCAAAATCTTTCAGAATCCTTTGCAACCTGGCTGTGAATATCATCCTTCTTAGTGGCTTTGCATTTGCTTCTCCAGAAGTCGCTGGTAGCTTATTAACCAGAGATCAATTTAATGAAACTTCTCACTATCACGATTTCTAGACTGCACAGATGGTATAATTTAGACTCAACACCTATGGGTATATAGTTTGTCAAGGAGGTTTGGTTTTTGGTTTTTGTTTGTTTTCCCAGCAAGGGCTCAGGCCAAAGACAATCTTTCTTGCCATCTCCCTGGGCCAGTAAGCAGTTTGTCTAGTTTCTTTTTCACAAGGGGTACAGCCAACTAACAGAGCAGAGCCATAAATAAGTAGAGAATGGATCTGAAAGCAATGAGTGAGTAACACCTTTTCTAATCCAAAGTAGCTGAGGCCCAAGGAGGTCTCTTCATTCTTGTAAGCTGATCTCAGAACTCTGCTTTTCTTACGATCTTTCTGCATTCGCCACTAACCTGTCACTTGAGGTTCTTTTCCTTCATACCAGCCATGGGGCAAATTTCCTCTTGCATAAACTTAAAGAATAATTACCCAATGTTTCAGGGTCATGGTGAATTATGCTGCTCAGAGTCTCAATTGCCACCAAATCCAGAAAAGACAGACAGACTTGAACCAAAGGGAAATTGAAGTTTTTAAAGTTGTCTTGCTCATCAGCGATGAGGACAACTGCTAGTTATAGTCTGGAGGAAAAAATATGCAAATCCAAATTATGGTACACATTTATTTCTAATTTCCCTGATGCATACAGAGGTCATTGACCTTCAAGCACTGGTCAAGCCATAATGATTGTTCCATAATTTCTTTGGATCTTCTGAAGATTGGGAGTCACTGTTAGGAAAAAGTTTTCCATGGATCTCTCACTATTTCTGCACATTTTTTGAGCAGAGATACTAAGTGTCCTTTGTTCTGAACTGTCTTTTTAAGGATATTCATATCGCAAACAGCCTTGAAATGTAGATATTGTATCTCCCTCCAGAACAAAGAGCTGGTTTGCTTACAGACTCAGAAGATAGAGGTAGTATTTCCCTGTGAAACAAAGGGCAGGCATGCCTACTATCTAATATAATAAAGAAAAGGTCTCTCTAGGGCAAAGCTCAAGTGTGCTGGCTGCACATATACAAAATTCAGGTCACCAAAGTTCAAGGTTCTTCTGTAACAAATCCACTGTGTTTGTGGGTATCATCTGGCCTCTAAGATGCCCTCTAAGGGGCGCCTGGGTGGCTCAGTTAAGCAGCCGACTTCAGCTCAGGTCATGATCTCACGGTCTGTGAGTTTGAACCCCGCATCAGGATCTGTGCTGACAGCTCAGAGCCTGGAGCCTGTTTCAGATTCTGTGTCTCCCTCTGTCTGACCCTCCCCCATTCATGCTCTGTCTCTGTCTCAAAAATAAATAAACGTTAAAAAAATTAAAAAAAAAAGATGCCCTCTGAGAATTAGGAGTTGGGGACTGGTAATGAAAAATGCTGATTCTCTGGTTAATGCTATTGCTTGGAGTAATATATGGTCCTGTGCCTTTGACTCAGGAGTCAGTTCTGCAGCCGCCATGAAACTGGCAGTCTCACCTTGGAGACAGGCTAAAAACTCTTAGACCATCAGGGTTGTTGGCAGTTATGCAATGCCTTTCTATGTCTGCCCAGCCTTCTCATAGTACTTAGTTCTCCTCCAAGGGTGGTATAGCTGCCATGTGTTTGCACAGCACCTGGGCGTGGGCCAACCTACCAGGCCCTCGCAGGGTTCTATCCCTGAACCGCGTTTCTTAACGCACTTCCACAGATGCCAGAATTGGTTACTGGTTTCTTTGTTTCATCCCCACTGTTATTGATATTTCCCTTAGGTATGCACACACTTCATCATATCTCAACAGCTGTAAGTAGCAGCAAACACATCAGATCAGTATACTCTACGGCCACTATATGCCTCTATGCTAAGCCTATGCAAATGCATTAACAAACCTCACTTGAGACTAAGGATGTAAAAACCCCACATTAAGTCCATCTATAGAGCTTTACTCTGAACTCCTATAACACAAGAGCTAAGCTTGACTACCCTATTAGAGCAACCTTTTAGAATTTCCTCATTCCTGAACAGGAGAACTTCTGTTCCAAGTGAATCAGTAAGAGCTCTTTTAAAATATCTGTTAGAGGCCAGTAAACTAAAGTTTGCTTCCTGTGTCAAAGGCTGAAAGGGACAGGGACCATGTTTAATCTGTCAATATAAAGTATCACTGTGCCTCTACATTTTGGTTGTATTTTACAGACAGTCTGATTAGTAAGTTGTTAAATTCTAGGATTGACTCTTGATGGAGTCTTCTTGGTCTGGCAATGCATATTAAATAAATGAAATGAGTTACATAAATTTCCTGGCTATCTTCTACTTTTGTATTATTTACATGGTATCAAAATCTGTTCCAGTTGCTATGGATGCATAACAAATTACCCCCAAATTCAGTGGTGTAAAACAGCAATGAATCATGCTCACTAATACTATGGGTCAGAAATTTGGATGAGGCACAGTGGGGACAGCTGGTCTCCACTCTATGATGTCTGAAGCCTCAGATGGAAGCCTCAAAGGCTGGGAGCTGGAATTATCTGAAAGCTTCTTCACTAATGTCTGGTGGTGGCTCTCAGCCGGGGGCCTTGATGGCTCTCCACATTGACCATACCATGTGGAGTTAGTTTGTGCTTCGTCACAGCATGGTAGCTGAGCTCAAAGGGCAAGTGTCCCGAGAGAGAGAGAGAGAGAGAGAGAGAGAGAGAGAACAGATGGAAGCTGTAACCTTTTTATGACCTAGCCTTGGAAGTCACCTAGCATCACTTCTGCCACATCTATTGATCAGAGAGGTCAAGTCTGCCCACATTCAACAAGAGAGAAGAGAGACCTCAGCTTTCAGTGGGAGAATGTCAGTCACAATTTAAGAAATGCATGTGGGATTGGGATATGTATATTGGTGTGGCCATCTTTGGAAATACAATCTGCCACAGTATGTATTTGTGGTAAATTCTCACAATAATCCTACAAAACAGATGCTTTCATGTTCTTCATCTTGGAGATGGAAAATGGAATTTAGGCAAGTTAAGCAACTTAGCCAAGATAACACAACCACTGGTGAGCCAAAGCCCACCCTTAACACATGCAACGCCTAACCACTTGCTCATACCAACAACCATTAGTAAACTTACCCATATGGGAGCTTAGTTTAGACAAAGAGTTCTTCATCCCACAACAGGACATCATTTCAATCTCTACCTGGAACCACTTTTCAGGATGCTGTTACCTGTCTAATTGATCTGGCCATCATCTCTGAAGTATCTGACACAGGACTTAAAGGCTTGTCCCTTAAAGTTTCCTCTTATATTTCAACTGCTTCTGGGATCATACTGGCAATAGGAGCATAATGGAACTCACACAGCATAGTAATAACATGAATAATCTTTGGAGGCAGATAAACACAGGCTTAAACCTTGGCTCTAATACATTTTGTTCTGATGCAGTAAACAAATTACTTAAGTTTGCTAAGCCTCAGTTTCTTAACTACTGAAATGGGGACAATATACTTCTAGAACCTGGTACAGAAAGGGCATATTAATAAAAATAAGCAAAACATCTCTGACACCTGCCTCCATGTTCTTACACAGCTCTGTGGGAACTTTCACCTCCCTAGAAGTTCCCAGGTGGTATCTCATGAATGCTTACAGATTCATCACCACATGATACCCACTTTAGGCTTCTTCTCTTCTAATCCAGACCCTTCCGCCGTGGATAGCCCCAGGAAGTCATCATCACTACGAACTCACCAGCGCCTCAGCACCTCATCACTCCTTTGGCTATAGGTGCTCCCCCAGGGAAAGGCTATCTCCTAATGAGACTCTAACAGCAATTTCTCAGGATGCCTGAGAAGTGCAATAATCAGTTTATCACGGGGGAGGATGCTCCGGCACCATTCCACTTGGGTCACATAAAAACAGTTTCTTCTGCGTTTGCTAGCAATTTCTCTTCTTCAGAGGGTTTGCACATTAGTCTTCGGGGCCAGTATAGAACAGATGCCCTTTTGCCCCTACCACAATTCATCTTTCCTCCTCACTCAATCTTTCCTTCTTTCTTCAGCCAAAAGCAAAAACACATGCAACTTACACAGCCCTTTCTTCTCAGATCTGTCCACAGTTTTAGAGACTCTCCTGACCTAACACAGTCACGCTACTGTTTACATGCTCTCTTCTGCAGTTCCTCCCTTCTGATTTTAGGTCCTTTTCTCATCTCTTGCCCTTTGTCCTCTGCTCCTATAAGTCATGGTACATCTGGGTGGGCATTAGCTTGAGTTAGCTGCTTTTCCTAAAGGTAGCTGTTGCCCTGCCTTGTCCAGTCTGGACACCCCAATTCCATTGTTTAGATCCTCCTACTGAAGCAAACGTATGTAGCGTTATCAGTTAGGGTCTTTACACACTTCATAAGGAAAAAAATCCATTGAGAAGGACTCAAATCCCATGTGGAAAAAGAAACTATATATAATTTGCATACCAATGACTTAAACTGACTTAAATATATACTAAACAGCAAATAACATTTAGTGTAGAGCTGATGACAATTTATAACCCCTGGTCACTAAGAAATTTTTAAAAACCATCAGCCAGATATGGCTGAGGGGAGTATCTCTGCCGTGGTCTTGTTTCCATGTCATTCCTCTTTCAGATCTGGGTCTTTTCTTGCCCAAGGATGAGTCCCTCTGTCCACATCTCTGTCTTGGCTAAGTGGCCACTCTCCTGTGTCAAGACTTAATACGAGTTATGTAATGCCACCCCTCTATATACATGTAAATTACTCAAAGGTCACTTTTTTTTTTAAGTTTATTTATTTTGAGAAAGAGAGAGAGCCCAAGTGCAAGCAGGGGAGGGGCAGAGAGAGAGAGAGAGAGGGGGAGGGAGAGAATCCCGAGCAGGCTCCACACTGTGAGCGCACAGCCCGACATGGGACTCGAATCCACAAACCGTGAGATCACGACCTGAGCCGACCAAGTGTCAGTTGCTCAATGAGCCACCCAGGCGCCCCTCAAAGCTTACTTTCAATTCAAATTCCTCATCAGTTCCATTTGTCAAAGGTTGCTCTCTCCAAATATGTTCTGCTAACTGCCATCTCTGACTGCTTGCTGCCGTAAATAGCACCGCTGTCCCCACACCCTGGTGCCACTGTAAAGAGACGAGAGACACGTTGTATAGCCCCAGGCTTTTGGTGAGAAGCAAGCTACTTCCAGTTTGGATCCTATAAGAAAAGCTTCCCTTGTTGCCCAGATCTGATACTTCCTGTGTTTCCATGGCAAACTTCCCTCCTGGATGCAGCTGCCTCTGAGGGCTGGGGAGAAGGGAACTATTTAACCATTTTGTTCCCACAATGTACATTTTGTACTTTATTTCTATTTCCCCCTGCACACCACATTTCACTTTCTGTCCTTGTGCCCTTAATGGGTGCCTCCACCCTCCTCCGCCATATCCACACAACACGATTCCAGTTCTCAGTATGTGGGGTTACTCCCGGTTAACCCCTGGAAAATCATAGGCTTTTGGCAGGAAAATACTGGATTCATAGTGCCACTAGAAAAGGATCTTTTCAATAATTCTTCCATTTCTAGCAGGACTGTCTTGGTCCCACTAGAATGAGTAGTTCTTTAAACCCCCAAGCCTGGGCTGTTGGTCACCACAGGAAGTCATCTGCAGCTGTGAAAACCAATGCATGTAATGAGGATAGTATTTTTGGCATTTTTAATAGATATATTTTCGTTTTCTCCTTAAATTATGTTCCTTCACAGCCTCAGGCTCCCAGCTTAGCCAAAAGGCATACTGCTGCAAAGAATAAGAGGCCATTGATCATGTTTTAGTCATAAATCTGACTTTTACAAATCTACATCAAGATAACAGTCATGAAAGCCAAGCTCTGGGTAGAGAGAAAAAGGACACTCCAAGCTGTCTTTGCCTCATTTAACACAGTAAGAATCAGTCCTGGCTGACCAGAGAGTCTCACCAGGTGCCTCAGGAAGGAAGAGCCTGTTCACTCTCTCCCTCTCCAACCCCGACCCCGTATAAGCCTTGAATAGGGTTAATACCAGGTGACAGGAGAGCCAAATGGAGAGGTTTGGTACTTAGAACAAGCTGCCATGGAATAGCTGCTTCAGAGGGACACTGGTCATACAATGTGGCAGGGGAGACTTAATTCAGCCCCCAGAGGCTCCCTCAGCCATCACATGAGGTCAGAAGTATGTAGAAACTTCCATATGCTCTGAGAAAGGAAACAGGCTATATCTGATGGTACTGGGTAGAGAGCTTACCAGAGGGTCATTGTGGGGCATCACAGGGGAGCCTGTGGGGCTAGGGGGTCAGGTGGGGGGAGCAGCCTCTCCTCGAGCATAGAAGGGACACCAAATAAGCAGAGAGGACAGCCAAGTCCAAATGAACCCAGAGATTAGGGAGCACAAGTCCACAAGTCCAGTAGCTTTGGCTACTGAGCAGCAGGGCAAATGGTCAGCAGGTACAGAAGAGACACCACTGCGGAGAACAGAGAGGCCAGAGCAGTACACATGTGGGTCTGACGTGCCTCTTTCCCACGGCCATGGGTCAGTAGACGGTCCTCTTGCCATACACAGAGAAACCACCTCATAAAAGGAACAGAGGGAAATCTGAAATTCTGACTGATTATCCATAAGGTTCTGTTGCCCACCTTTGCCAAATTGGGCTAAGTTTTGTTTTCTTTTGTTTTTTTCTCTCCTTGTGGTAGACAGTTTCTGAGATGCCTCCCAATGATCCCTACCTCCCAGTAGTGTATACCTTACATGCCTAGTACCTCCTAGTGTTTATGCCCTCATATAATCCACTCCCCTTCAGTATGGTTTGGACCTAGGAACTTGCTTCTAACAAATAGAACACAGCACAAGTGTCGGGATGTGACTTCAGAGTTCAGGTTTGAAAAAGACTCTGGTTTGCCATTTGCTCACCTCTCTTCCCCTCTCCTTTGTTTGTTCTGATGAAATAAGCTACAATGTTAGAAGCTGCCTAATGGATGGGGTGCCTGGGTGGCTCAGTCAGTTGGGTGTCCAACTTCGGCTCAGGTCATGATCCCACAGCCGGTGAGTTCGAGCCTCATGTTGGGCTCTGTGCTGACAGCTCAGAGCCTGGAGCCTGCTTCGGATTCTGTGTCTCCCTCTCTCTCTGCTCCTCCCCCACTTGTGCTTGTCTCTCTCTCAAAAGTAAATAAACATTAAAAAAAAAAAAAAGAAGCTGCCAAATGGAGAAGTCTGGGTGGAAAGGAACTGAAGGAGGCTCTGGCCAAGAACCAGAGAAGAACTGAAGCCCTGTGTCTAACAATTCAAAATGAACTAGATCCTACCACATGACAGGGATGAGTTTGGAACAGTGTCCCTCATCCTAGACCCAGCTAAAGTAACCAATTCGCCCCAGTTTTCCAAGGACTTTCCCACTGTTAGCAGCTCCATATCCCAGAAAACTGCTGTCTTGAGCAATCCTGAACTGGTTGCCCTAAATCTAGCCCTAGATGGCATCTTGAATGCAGCCTCCTGAGAGACCCTGAGCCAGAGGACCAAGCAAAGCCACACCCAGATTCCCAACCTAGGAATCATAAGATACTAAATGTTTGTTGTTTTAAGCTGCTAAACTTTAAGGTAATTTGTTATGCAGCAACTGATAATCAACACATACCTCATTACCCAAAAGATTAAAAGTCCAAGTGAAAGATCAGGTCAGCTATAGAAAAATAAAAGGCGGTGCATTTTCTCTGTGCTTCAGCATGTGGTGTGAGTTAGCCACCTCTCTATCAGTGTACTGCACTTCTGAACAATTGATTCAAAGAGCAGCTTCCAGAAAGAATGAAGAATTAGGTGTGCCCCTATCTTCAAGAAATTTAAAAGCCTATCAAGAAATCCAGACATAATCACCTGACAGAGATCAAAAATTGCTATCACAAACTTAATATCCCTTCTGGGGAATCTATATAGAGAGAGACTAAATGAATTTTCCAAGTCATGCAATGAATCTGTCCTATAGGTAGGAGCAGAACCAGGATTTCTCCCTATCTCAGGAAACACATATATCATCAAGCCAATAGAGACAGAGTGTGAACTCCAATTTTCTGCTGTCACAGGAAAGTTGGCTTCCTGTGGCCAATCTACTATGCCGAGATCAGCTCCATCCCATGCAGATTGGCACTTACATGCCAGTTCCTGCTTATGAGGTTACAATATAGTATATCAAGATCCTGAATACTTTCAGTGAGAAGTCTTCATATATCACAGGCAGTAGATGAAGGATTGATTTCAGGAATGGAAAAATAGGCCATAAGGGCCAATACAAATGCTCTAGTCTTTGTTGAGATAAAAATAACAATAGCCATGAGTATTTGTGCAGTGTTTTACAGCTGAGGAAGACTTGCAGACACTTCCATCCCAAGAGCCTTATCAACTCAAAGGTAGTTAAAGCTAAAAGAATTATTATTCTCATTTAATAAATGAGAAAAGTTGATGAATTAAGTGATTTTTCCAATGTCACAGACTGGAATTCAAAGCCACACATCTCCCACTGGCAAGCGCTTCTCTCTTTCTTCCCCATCAGCTGAGAGAAAGTGGAAATATTCGTGAAATATCCAGTTGCCTACTTGCACTGGGAAATGATCTAGAAAGCACTGTGGAGGCAGAGAAGATCTATAATAAAGTATATTTATGGGAACAGCAGAACTATTATGCATCATTGTAGGATTTTTTTTCCCTCAAGTCCCAGACCCCTGAAGCACTGCTCTAGCAATAGCAGCTGTTTAGATCCAGGTGTAGAATAAGTTTTTGTTTGCAATATCTTAAGAATAGAAAATCTAGAATTACTGAAAATAAATTATGTCAAACATTTGAAAAACACATGGCAAAAGTACATTTTGGCGAGTGCCTTGAAGGATGGGAAAGTTCGATTCAACTCAATGTACAATGTTGGGTCTACCTCCACTAATCCGTGCAATGGTATTCCAGATCTGTACTGCCTCATATGGTAGCCAATAGCCACATATAGCTAATTAACATTCAATAAATTAAAAATCCAATTCAAGTCACACTAGCCATATTTCAAGGCACTCAGTAACCACATGAGGCTAGTGGCTAGACATAGAACCTTTCCGTTATCACCAAAAGTTCTCCTGAACAGTGCTATTAGATTCCTGAGAAGATATAACCAAGTGCCTCCCACAGCAGTTCACAATCGAGAGATAAAACACTCTACTTCACAATACAGGAGGATAATTCTGGCCAGGCTCCCGGACAATGCTGTATGAAAGGTAATACAGAAGTTCTGGAATCATTCCAAATAGGTGCAAGCTAATTAGAGGTTTTTCTCATCCCTTAAAGATGTTATGACATATATTAATATGCCAGGCCTTCCATTTTCTTCATTACCAATATTCCATAGGTATGGCCACACTGGAATAGTCTCTATCGTAAAAGTGTATTTCCTGTGCACGGCCATCCTGGAGAGTGCACCGATCACCACAGTGGCCACAGAGTGAGTGGCCCTTTAATCCCTGTGGAAGGGCAGCCAGATTCACAGAGCTCAACTGCTGACCCAGGCACTGGTTGGGCGTGCCTGAGAAGAGACCAGAGGAGGTGAAGGAGCAAGTGGTAACAGGACCTAAGGAACCAGTGATCTGAAGAGCTATGTGTCATAGCAAGAGCTCTCAGGACCCACCCTTCCTAATTCAAGGCCCCAGCCCTGAGCAGGTTTGTTTGGCCTCAGCAAGATGTTGACAGAGCAGCCTGCCACATGGCTCAGATCCCCAGCCACTCCACCACCTCAGATGTCCCTGACCCAGTTGTCCTTCAGATGCAAACTTCTCCTCACCTCTCAAGCATCTCCGGTGAACTGGACAGAAGTTGTCCTGGTATTCAGCAAGGATCACATAGGGGAGAGCCTTGGAAATCATCTGTCCCGTACTCTGAATTTTATAAAGAAAGTTGGGGCATGGAGGAGAAGGGAGATACACAAGGTCAGCAGAAGAAGAGCACCAGTGTTGACCTCGATGAAATAAGAGTTAATATTCACTTCCACACACATGAGAGGACATGGCAGCTATCTAACCGGCACAAGAAATAGTTATCAATGTGGGCTCCTGTGCTGTCCGGACTCCTATTTTCCCATATCACCCTACAGTAAGTGACACCAGCACTTAACCATTTTCCTCTGGGCAGATTTATTCCTTCTATGTGACCTGGGTTTTCATCAGAGACCAATTACAAATCAATAAGCAACTAGTTGACGCTTGGTCATTCTTTGTGGAAACACACCAACAGAAGCCTCCAATAAGTACAGATCTCCACAAGACCAATTCAGTTTGGGAAATAAAAAGCAAAGCCTGTTGCCCCAAATATTATAATTGGTAAAAATTGATGCTATGATAAAACCTAATTTTTCCAGGTCATGCTGTCATTATTTTATCCTCTAGGGTCTTAAAATATTTCCAAATTTCAGGCCTACACACTTCAGATGTAAATAGCTAACCCATAATGATCTATCAATGCCTTAATAAGGATCAGGATATAGCTACCTAGATTAAGAATGGGATATCTGGGGGCGCCTGGGTGGCGCAGTCGGTTAAGCGTCCGACTTCAGCCAGGTCACGATCTCGCGGTCCGGGAGTTCGAGCCCCGCGTCGGGCTCTGGGCTGATGGCTCAGAGCCTGGAGCCTGTTTCCCATTCTGTGTCTCCCTCTCTCTCTGCCCCTCCCCCGTTCATGCGCTGTGTCTCTCTGTCACAAAAATAAATAAACATTGAAAAAAAAATTTTTTTTAAAAAAAAAGAATGGGATATCTGATAAACCCTACTGATTCGGCTCCCTGGGGGTAGAAAGAACCTTGGAAATTTAGGGCCCAAGACTAAAACTCAACCTACAATGAAATTGTGTATAGGGCCAACCTCATATCTAATTATGGGGGGGAAGGCTTTTAATAGATCACTGGCTCTTTAAGTTACAGCCTAGAAAACTCAGCCACTGAACTAGGTTATGGATCTGTGGGTACAGCACAGTGAAACATTTAATCATGGAACAGAAAGCTTTCTGGAACAAATAAGCCAAATGAATGCCTAGGAGTGGAAATGTTAACTAGCGACGTAAGTTCAGAGTACAGCTGTGTCCAAATGAGCCGGGCTTCTGGCCCAGCGAGCAAAGTCTGTGAAAGATAGAAGAATTATACTGCCTTTCCTAAATGCCAGCAATGGATTTTTGCCTTGTTAATTCAGATTTTCTGGGAGGAGATAGGAGGAATTAAGAAAGCAAACAGAATGGTTTTAAAACAAATATTTCCCAGGTTATTGTGCTGAGATAGAGTTGTGGTTTTTATTTTTTCTTTGGGCAGAGGAACAAGTAGCCATCCTTCAGGAGAAACGCCTCAGATGTATTTCAATGACCTTACAGTCTGGGTATGACGGCACTAAAACTACACCAAGTTTACTAGTTAATATCTAATGAATCACATTTTATTTGTGTGTTTTGGGACAATTCATAAGCTCTTGCAGTTCATTTGGGCCCCAAGACATCCCTAAACAGACCACAACTCCAGTGTCTGCATCAGCCATTCTGCAATCATTCCGGAGAAGACTTCCAAGAACCATTGTCAGGCATTACTTTTTGCCCAACTATTCGTCACAATTATCCAGCAATAGGAAACTTTTTGCCAAACTAATTATCACAATTCTCCAGCAAGATGATAAAGACCTCAAAGTATCCATCATTACTTACACAGACTTTGGGTAGAAGATAAATCAATTTCAACAGGCTTTGATTAAAACTGTTCCTAATAATAACCATCACATATGAAGACATTTGTCAAACACAAAATGTTTCAAATATATTTTTCTTCTACATGCCATAACATAGGTACAGTTCTTTTCTCCACTTTATATTTGAGGTTTACGCAGTTTGTAAAACTTGCTTAGAGTTATTATACACCTGGTATGGCAGAACCATGGCCTCCAGGAGAGACATTGGAATGCTTCTGCTGTAAACATTAAGTTACAATGAAGTAGCATTCAGTTGAATTGAGCAGGAAAAAAATTTACCAAGTCAAATAATTAGCAAACAGTACTCACTATATAAAATAAAATGCCGAACAGTGAAAAAAAGAGATCCTAAAATCCTTTTGAGAGACAGCAAAAAAACAAGACCCAGACTGGACAGCACAGGGAAGGCTTGCTGTAGAAGGTCCAAAGTGAGCTGGCCTTCGGAGTGGCTGGGGTGCTTCAGAGACAGGAGCAAAGGCGAGGCTAGCAGAAGGAAAGGATTGCGCAAGTGGATGAAGAGGCCAGCCTGAGCAGACAGTGCAGGAAGGAAATCATTGTCTACTTCTTGGTTTATTCCCCCAACTTTCAAGCTGTCACCAAACTCAAGAAACATGTAGATCAATCCATGTAATGCACAAGGGAAGACCTGATAGGGAATTGGGCCACAATCTTCATTACCACATCTACAGCACTTCCCATGAATACTACGCAGAATACCATAAATACCTGGGCTACTCAGTCCTCAATACAACCTTCATCTAGCACGGACAGACACAGCATTAAATATCAGGAAGATAAGGGTGAATAAGCAGTCTGGTCCCCTGGGAGTTCACGTTAAAACCACATGAGTGCACAACTATTTGTGGAATTTGGGGACCTGGAGGGGAATATGATAACAGACAAAGTAAGTGTTAAAGGGACGAAGGAAGGAGTATTCCATCTCTCAAGGCAGAAAAAACTTCTGAACAGGAACATTTGCTCTGGGTCTTGAAAGAGGAGTGAACAACAATAGCCGGAGAAAGAGAGGAAGTTAGTTGTAGGCAAAAGAAACAGCAGGAGAAAACATCTATAAACATGGAAGGATGGTACCTATGCCAGCAGAAAGAAGAAGATAGCCCAACAGAGCTTGAGCCAAGAAGAGTCAAGGTATGAGTTGAGGAAGAAGAGTCCGCTGCAGCAATTGGGAGGTCATTGAGTAGGAAAGAAAATAAGGAATTTGAACATAATTGAGGTACCATGGAAAAGCTTGGATATCCTAATGAAGTTATCTGATGTCTGGGTTTAGGTGAAAATCAGCAAAGAATGGATGTGTGGGAGGATGAACTAAAAGGCTCCTTAGCTGTTCAAGGAGAGGGAAGATATAATGATCAAAGCCTGTGGCTAAGAGAGCAATGGACAAGGGTCCATGAGACACGTCAGAGGTAGATCAGCTGGGCTCATAACTACAATAATGACAACTTCTAATGTTAGTGACTTGGTGTATGGTGGGGACTGTAGGATGGGATATCAAGACCAAAAGCCATGAGGAATAAGTGATACTTGAACTAGAAAAACTGTGATCATTCTGAACACATGGTAGAAAGAGCCTCAAAACTGGGTAATGTGGTTTTCTAGAATGACTGTGTAGTCTGCCATGGCAGGTGGCTCAGTGGAGTAACAGGGACAGAGGACCTCCAGGTCATAGTTCTCAAGTGTCTGAACCTTGTTCACATATCTGACAGTTGTTCAATGACTTTATGAAAGGACTTAGAGACCTTAGTTTAGGTCCCAGCAAGTCAGGTGTTGTTTATAACTGACACCCTTGTTAATATTTTTTTTAATAAACCAATTCTAGTCCTTGGGTTACCTGCTGGAAGTGTTTTTTTTAATTTTTTTTTCAACGTTTATTTATTTTTGGGACAGAGAGAGACAGAGCATGAATGGGGGAGGGGCAGAGAGAGAGGGAGACACAGAATCAGAAACAGGCTCCAGGCTCTGAGCCATCAGCCCAGAGCCTGACGCGGGGCTCGAACTCACGGACCGCGAGACCGCGACCTGGCTGAAGTCGGACGCTTAACCGACTGCGCCACCCAGGCGCCCCTGGAAGTGGTTTTAAACTAATCAGAGTCATTATTTTCCCCAAGAGCATTCAACTGTGCACACCTGACTTGTTTGAAATGTTGAAAAATAAGTAAATAAAAAAACTGAGCAAAGGAGTCAGAAAAAAAGAGTGTTCCTCAGTCATTTAATACAGCTCTCTCCTTCCACACATCCTTCTCCTTTCTTATGCGGCCACTTTCAAAAGTTATCTGCCACACTACAGGTCTCTGTTCTTTTCATTTCTTTACCAACACTTGGATGCAAACAAAACGTTTATACAGTAGTATTGGATCTCCTTCCCTTTGGAAGATAGCACAGTGGCACCATAGGTTTTTAAATTTTTTTTTTAAATGTTTTCTTCCTTTCAGACCCAAGGTTCCCAGGGGAAGGCTGAGTGTCCTGGCAATTAAGTTGGACACACAGACTGTTCCTGAAGGCCTCCACAGCAGTGGGGGGGGGGGGGGGGGGGGGGGGGCTGAAAGCAGCAGGGGAGCTCTGCTCCACCAACCCATGTTTGTTTACTTTGTCCTAGTATGTGGACTGGCCCAAGGCAAACCACCATAAAAGAATGAAGTGTCATTAGAATCATGTTTGAGTTTGTACATTCCTTGGTGTCGGCTAAAGCCACAGGAACTTTGGCAGTATTTTAAAGTTACACCCATTCCCCATTGCAATGCAGGTCTGTGAAATAATGCCTTAGCTGTGCCAAAACCCACAGTGATTATCAACAGTGTAAGTAATCAAGTAAAAGCACTTTTCCACAGCCCACTGACCAGATTGTCAAGAGAGCAAAAAAAGTAGTAGCAAAAATTGATGGCCGTGTGCAAAAGATAATTTCTATCCGAATTATATTATCCTAAAGCAATGGTGATACAAAATGTGGGCCTGGCAGCATTGCAGTAAACATTTTAGGTTTAATTTAGGAATTTCTGAGTCATTAGAAAAGTTCTTTCTCATCATGGTGAAGGGGCCACTGCGGACGCAGCGCTATTCCGATCTGAGAAAGGAGAGGGAATCAACAAGCAAGCTACCTACACTCACTAAAAGCAGAATCACCACCGGGTCAAAATAATGGGTAGGAATTTAAATTACAGATAGCGGCTTACCATTGACTAGTTAATACAAGCATGGTTGTTTTAATCTATTAAGCGACTTGAATATTTTCAGTATTCCATTATAATGTGATATGGCCGTTGATTTGTTGTTTTAAAACCCTTCATTTCCATGAGGGAAAGAAGGCTTCAGATTGGAGAAACCAGGCCAAACAGAGCAACGAAACTAGAATTCCCCACTGTCACAGATAACCCCTATGCCACTTCTTCGGTAATTGCTAGCACCAGTATTCTGTAACTCAGGATGGCAAGATGTTCAGCCCTATGGCCCTGGAAAATCTTATTTAAATTGAGTTTTTCACTATTCAGCTTTTAATGTCTCAACCAGGAAGATGTCTGGTGAAAAGCATCAGGCCTTACTGGAAACTAATGTAAACATAATAAACTTGAGCCTTCGGCCTCCTGCCAAGCTTAGTAGGTCTGACTCAGTGGCTCAAAACCTGGTTGTATGATAGCATGACCTGGGGACGTGGGTGTGGGGGACAGCTTTTAAAAATACTGAGGTCTGAACAGCCTCCTCCAGGGACCATTTAATAAAAAATCCGGTGAAGATGGCCCAGGTATCAGTCTGTTTTGAACCCCTTCCCCCCACCCTGGGTGATTCTAAAGGAGCAACTTGGTTTGCTAATCACAGTTTCATGTTCTGGCAAGCCTGTGGAGGGGTGGGGGGGGGGGGTATGTGTGTGTGTGTGTGTGTGTGTGTGTGTGTGTGTGTGTGTGTGTGTCTAGAAATACTTGCAACTTAAGAGCCAGTTACATGTCCATTGGAGACACCTGGAGACACCATCAGGGATTCTGATGGTCTGTGAATAGATGGCCACTTGCAGGTGACTCCAGTGTGTGGCCACATCGGAGGACCACTGCGCTACATCTGTGAAACTGACAAGGACTGAGCCTGAGAGGTCCATTAGGAGTATTAACAAGATAGGACTCTGTAGCCAATAGATGTCCCAACTAAAAATAATAAAAAAAAAAAAAAAAAAACAGGAATTCCTCCTTTTTTTTAAAAAAAATTTTTTTTTCAACGTTTATTTATTTTTGGGACAGAGAGAGACAGAGCATGAACGGGGGAGGGGCAGAGAGAGAGGGAGACACAGAATCGGAAACAGGCTCCAGGCTCTGAGCCATCAGCCCAGAGCCCGACGCGGGGCTCGAACTCCCGGACCACGAGATTGTGACCTGGCTGAAGTCGGACGCTTAACCGAGATTGTGACCTGGCTGAAGTCGGACGCTTAACCGACTGCGCCACCCAGGCGCCCCAGGAATTCCTCCTTCTATTGTCAGAACTGTCAGGTGCTGATGTCTGGATTGTGCAGAAATAAGCATATAACTGCGTGCCTATTTTGAGTAATAAGAGAGTTGTTTCCATAGAAACGACTAATAATCATAATGACTAATTAGATAAGTGATTTCCAAAATCATATGGATAACTAATGTAATAAGCTTCCAGCTTCTTATTCAGTGGCATATTTTTTTCCTTCTCTTAATGTTCTGTCAAGGTTTGACCTCAAGAAATGCCAGATTTAGAGGCACCTGGCTAGCTCAGTTGGTAGAGCATGTGACTCTTGATCTGAGTCATGAGTTCAAGCCCCACATTGGACATAGGGCCCACTTAAAAAAAAAAAAGAAAAGAAATGCCAGGCTTTTAAACCTTGTAACGCCTCAGGAAGAGTTACTACTGAATGAAGACAAAACTAGCATGCAACAACAGAATTGAGTTTGAGTCAAACAGACTCAACCCCATGGTCTGGCACTTATTAAATAGCCAATCTTAGGAGTATGGCTGAACCTTCCCACCCTGGTCTTCTCACCAGTAAAATTGAAGTGATATTGTCCACCCCACAGCATTATTACTGTAAGGATTGGGGATAGTTTCTCTATTAAAATGCAGTACACATAAATATAGCTATTAGAAAAATCATAAAACAATGATTTAAATCATCACCAAAGTTGGGGAGCTGTTCAGGGTTAACACGATACTAAAGTCAAATCTCCCCCGACAAGATGAATATACGTAAAGATCAAATGACTCCTCCTCCTTTCCATCTCATCAGAATATGGAATCTTGTGATAATTGGATAAGACCACCCTATTGTTCCAGCACCTTTTGGGGATTTGGGGACCAATGACCTAGATATTTGGTGATTACCCCTGGTGTCTTTGCCCTTCCTGGCCACACTGGTTTCCCTCAGTTTTGCTCAGGGGGAGGATGACTGATGCATTCTTGACGTTACTTCATTCCTCCATTTCTGCCTCAATACAACTACCAAATATCACAAACAAGCTTCTAAAACTTAATAGAAATAAAGGATGCTGCCATCCATCTAACTTACTCAGCTTACCAAAGAAGCCTAGGTTATGTGCTCAGAATCCTCTGTCCCCCTCCTTCCTTGACAGAGTCACAGTATCCTGGGGGTGGAAAAAGCGCAAAGTTCATTGCTCTGACCCCCTTATTTTATACCTAGATGTATCACAGTAACTACCATGGTATAAAGATTTTAATGGACTATGTGTTTTTGCACATTCCAGGCACAACGGAGTAGCCCCATGAGGAAGGTTTTTGTAGAGGAGTAAATAGAGGCCCAGGAAAGAGGAGAATAAAGACCTGTTCATTCCTAGCTCAGCATTCTATCTGTATAGGAGGCAAGTTTTCTGCTTTCCAGGTTTTTCTCAGGCTGTAGATAGCACCAGCATAGTGAAAGTGTCATCCATTTATAGCACAGAGGTGAAGGGATATTAATTTTTCCCCGAGAGACTTTCTAGCAGATCAATGTTTTATGGGCAAGTGTGTGACTGACAGCATTCAGAGGTGTAACTAGGGCCCACACCGTAAAGCAAAATAAAGTAGTCCTAGGAGGGTCCCCATCTCCTCAACAGAGACACTACAAGTTCTGTTACACTGTTATTCTGTGAGCTGCTCCTAAAAGAGCCAAAGCCACTGTTCTTGACTCTAAAAGCCTGACATGCTTGATCCAAAGGCTGGACAGTCCCGTGCAGAACATGTCAGACACCCCAACTCCTCATGGAAGATGAGAAGGGGAGGTAGCATCCCTTTGATCCACCATTTGCCTTGGGATGAGTACATTAGCAGAACCAGTTAGGACCAGTGAAATTCGACCAAGGGCAGGAAGAGAAGACCACCAGTGAATAGCAACTGGTCAGTAGCCTATCAGCGCATTGGTCCGGTCTAAAGAAAGTGGCATAATGTAGTTTCCCCAAAATGTGATACACATCCTCTGGTGTTCCAAGTATTTTAAAAAGTGTTTTTAATGTTTATTTTTGAGAGACAGAGCACAAGCAGGAGAGGTACAGAGAGAGAGGGAGACACAGAATCGGAAGCAGGCTCCAGGCTCCTAGCTGTCAGCACAGAGCCCAATGCAAGGCTCAAACTCTCGAACAGTGAGATCATGACCTGAGCTGAAGTTGGACGCTTAACCCACTGAGCTACCCAGGCTCCCCCCAAATATTTTTAAAGGTACAGGAACCAAACATTTTTAAAACTTATGTGCCTTTTTAAATGGATACATTTGAAAACAATACAACCAGCCATTAAATCCATTTCATCTCTCACTACTACTTAGGATGAGGCTAAGTTTAATTGGAAAAAACAAGCTGACAATGAAACATATTGAACAAGTTATGGATGGGACACGGTTTTGGTAAAAGCGACACTGACACTAAAATGACGGAAGTTTGGGAAGCGTCAGTGTGCTGATTATAAGCATGATAAACCTTGGGAGTTACAAGGACTTAAGCTTGAATCCTGGATTGCTTTCTTGTAATGGGTGGGATTTAGGTCCGTTTCATCTATGAGAGAAGGATAAGGACACTGACCTCGAGAGTAGTAAAGATTCAATTAAAATTTTACTTACGGTATTTCAGCTGTAGGTAGAGAGCCTGACATGTCTGCCCAGCACCCATCATTACAACTACCAGATGGATTCAACGGATTGAATAAAACCAGTCCTATCTAGCAAACTTCCCTGATGCCATTTAAGATGATCTTCTTTAATGTTTGAGAGAACACACTCACACACTCATGGGTTGGTGAGAGAGGGGGGAGAAGGAGACAGAGAATCCTGACACGAGGCTCAATTCTCACAAACCATGAGACTATGACCTGACCCAAAATTAAGAGTCAGATGTTTAACCAACTGAACCATCCAGGTGCCCCCCATCCCCCACAGCCATGCCATTTAGAGAAGTTTCACAATTAGACTCCGGACTAGGGGGTCAGTGATGCCTGTAGTAGGCCTGTTCTCCTATCTCCACTCCAGGATGGTCATGACCCCCCTGGGTAGTACCACCTGCTCACAGCTACCCTAGAGTTCATCAGCTGGCAGGAGGCAGAACTCTTTGAGGGCTTAACTGTCACACAGAGGTGCTAATGCTCTCCAGGTATGGGTACGAACACTCTGCCAAGTCGTCTTCTTGAACCGCATGGAGGTCTAATAGCACATTTGTGTTCCGAGCACAAAGCCCACAGCTCTGTCCCGTCGCTGGGCCAGAACAGGGCCAGACTGCAACCTGACCACAGTGAGCAACAGGGGAGGTCTCAAGAATGGCCGCCACAGGCTGTCTTGCCTTGCCTTTCGAAGCCTGCAAGCCTGTGAGAATTTCTTTAAGAACCCTGTGTCAGCAGACGGCTAAGATGAATTGAAGCAGCCACTGCCTCCCCAAGAGAAAGTTCTGGA